>NC_134704.1:139373624-141976124 GCF_043290135.1 Rhipicephalus microplus | reverse complement strand
CGTGGTTTGGCTTATAGATGGCGCTGACTGGCACTCCTACTTCTAAATTCACATATAGGCCCAAAGAAGTGGATGGAGGGAAGGCCGCTGTGGTAGCTCAGTGGTTGGAGCATCGAACGCGTTATTCGAAGGCCGTAGATTTGTTTCCTGCTCACGGCTGGTTATTTTTCATCCACTTTTCTTTCTTCTTAACTTTCCTATATATATATATATATATATATATATATATATATATATATATATATATATATATATATATATATATATATATATATATATATATATATGAGTCCAACCGTCCATAATGCGAAGGAAACTATAGCAGAAGGTAATAGACCTATTTGTAATGTAAATGCGAAGAAAGAAATGTAGATGAAAAGATAAATTGCCGTAAACAGGAAGACAACCTGCGACGTTCGAATTATATAGGTATAGTGACTTACCGGTGCAGAACTCATTGCTTCAACACTCGTAATGGTGTACATTATTGAAGATGCCGATATTTTTTTCATACGATACACATAAATACCGACCGTTTCAGGCAGAGGGAGCGTTTCTTGATGAAATAAAATTTACAAATACGCTGCAAATGCAAAGTAACGTATGGAACAACAGTAAATTGAATCAGTACGGGAAGCTGTCATCTTTACAATCAATAAGAATTGTAATGAGCGTAAGCGTACTAAGTAACTTGACAATCGCTGTAGTACGTACAGCCAAACATCACCGTGAACCAAAGTCGATGACCGCGGACCCTCAATCTCAAAACGTACTCGCAGGTATGGATGAACGCGAATAAGAGTCTTAGTTCTCACTTCGCTTTGTCTTAAAACACGCCCTTTTCACAAACGGAGGCTGTGCAACGATTGCAGTGACCTTTAATTGTGTGCCCTGTAACTACAACATACTTATTTAAAGCCTAACGAAAGCCGAGACGTATGATCCTCCCCACCGGGAGATAACATCGCGCGAGAGATTGCCCGCTCACCCCCTCTCCGCGGGCCAAAGTACGCATGAGAGGTAAGAAGCGCCGCGCGCTCATTGCCGTATCTTGCTGATAATGCTGAAAACACAATAGGTCCTCCCCCCCCCCCCCCCGAGATGCCCGCCAACTGCGGTAAGTGGTAGGTATAAATAGCTTGCGGTTTGAATCGTGAAGGTGGTACACGTTGGTGCACCTTGGTGGCTCAGAGGGTAACGCCAAGCATTCACGATGAGGAGGTCCCATGTTAGATTCCGCGTATTTTTTTTATTTTTTCATTCTTGCGTTTTCATATATATAGATACGTTTACATATATAGTGCATGACGTCGACGCCCACGTCGACGCCTACGGCCGCGGCTAAGTCCAGCCGAGAGTGTCCATAGAATTGCTATCGCAATGAAATCTTGCGGAAGCATACGCTGCTGCAGCGAGCAGTGCTATCGTTGTGCTGTCTATCGCTTCAATGCAAAATGAGTAGTGGAAAAACAGTGCTTGCGCAGGTATGCACAATCAGCAAACCCTTATTAATAAGATGGGGGAGGGTCTGCTTGACCATGACCATGCGCTCAAATCGCTTAGTCCCCGACAGAACCATGGTGTTCCACTCCGGGACGCCCCGTGAGGCTTTCACTAGATTCAAGTCGACTAGCACGCATTCTACCCAATTTTGCTGCAAACTTTAACTACCCTGGCACGTAATTCACAGGATCAGCGGTGTGGAATGATCGCCGTCCCGTTTTAGTGAATTCCCACTCTATGCCGACGATGATTGTCTAAATTCACCTGGAGTTTTCGCACAACTGCTGTCGACTAAAAGTGAATTTCAGTTCCTACAGAGAACCACCGTTTCCTCGCTGAAGCGCAATTATAGAAACAAGCAGTTTTTAGAAAGATGATACGAAGACGACAGATCAAACACAAGGCCGACAGGTGCAGGAGTCTCGTGACATAGCTAGATGAAACATCCTCTGAGCAGCAGGGTTTTTTTAGTGTGGTTTTTATGTGGTTATGTTCTGATTACTTTTCATTACGAAAACAGTGCGGTAGAACCTGCTGTAAATATCGTTGTCAATAGACAGAGCTGTACATATCGATGACAAAATTATTTTGGATAGGTGAAGTGTTTCTATTTTTTTCAACATGGGCTTCTGCAGTTCCGAAAAAAGCCAAACATAACATGAAATGTTTTTAAACCCTTTGAAAGGTGTGTAGTTCCAACTTCACATATCTGAGAGGAGCACGGACTAAGTCAACATTCTGCCACTACGACGACGATCCTGATAACGGCCGCTGGAGAACGTACAAGACAGCCACTGACATGACGAATGAAGTGAGTGTTTTGAAAACTTGCATTACTTTGGGAGAGAATAAGTGATTTTGACCTTGCTTATAACATGATAGAGTGCAAGATGTATTGCTATGAAAATAGCTTGATCAGTTTAATGTAATGGGAACAAACATACAATTCTGCCAGAGAAAGTATAAGGGATGTGTTTGTAAGAAATTGTAATGTAAATGGCAAAAAAGAAAGTAGATGAAAGGATAGGTTGCCACCAGCAGGATCTGAACCTGCGACTTTCCAATAACGTGTTCGATGCTCTATTATTGAACTACTGCGGCGACTTACACCCAATCCACAATACTGGGTATTAGTGTCCAATTAAACGGGGACCATCAGTCAGCGCCACTTGTTTCCCTGGCGGCGAATGTGGAACAGGTTGCGCTGACTGGCACTATATTTCCCGAGGCAATATTATCTGTTAGTTTTTTACTGTTTCTAACAAAAACGAGCCCTTAACTATAAACTTTTCTTCACCTTTCAGAGTAGTTAGCACCAGAGTGCGCAAAGATGATGCTTTATAGTTTGAATAAATATATTATTTTTTTATTAACACGTTGGAAAATAAAATCAGAATTTTACAGAAGCGCGATTCGAGCCTAGTTTGGACACCAAAGAAGCTGCTCCACAATATCCACGCAGTGGCGCGAACAACCGCTGCAGAAAGCACCATGATTTCTTTTTCATAAAAAGAAAATTACAAATCCTTGAAAGCAGCAACGCCAATCTTGAAGCAATACCAGAAAAAAAAGTAAGAACTAACGAAAGGACAATTCCACCTCACAAGCTGCTTCACGGCCGCCGGCACGTTTACCAACTACGCCACAAAAACAGGTAGACATGGCATCTAAGACGAATACAAGTTTATGGCAACCGGCCCCCTCATTTTTACTATCACACTAGGAGACGGGTCCCCTCACCTTAGTCGTAGCGTTACGGTGACGGAGCCTGTCGCTATAACTGCATCGCTAATATGACGGGGTCCGTGGAGGTAGCTTCATCGCTATTATGACAGGCTCCCTCAATGTTACGACCACACTACGCTGATGGGCCCCGTCAGTATAATCACGATTACACATAGTTGATGAGACCGTCACTTCAACGATAGTACTGCGCTCACGGGTCCCGTCACCGTAGTCACTATTACACTACACATACGGGCCTCCTCAATCTCACGAAAGTACTTCGCTGACGGGCCCAGTCACCATAGTCACTGCCTACACAAAATCTTGTAGCTGCATAAAGTGACTAGTTGGTATACTTGATGCCCTCCGAAATAAAGCAGTCTTGCTTCCTACAAACGCGAACCAGCATGGCAGATTTTCCGCCTTAAAAAGTGTTTCTTTGCTGGCTGTTCTGCTTTCAAAATGCCCTGAAATATTTAAGGCGTAGAACTTGAATTTATTCTGAGATGCATATTTTTTAAGCTATCAGAACTGCGGACATGCAATTAAGACATCTTTAAAACCACACCAGGTGTGGTAACAGAGGTCAAAACTAATTGTTTTCCCAGTGCCGTCTAGTTTTTTTTTTCAATTCTTAGTGTACTTTTCAATTTCTTTGAAAAACGGGAATAGAATGAATAAATTTGGACACTTTAGCGGGAATGCTATGAAATACCAAAGTATTACTGAAGCCCACATGCGAGTGTGAAAAGTATGTTGCGAGATGTATGAGCTACTGAAAGTTATAGTGATGACAATGGTCTCAAAACCACCGCAGAATAACTTCTTAGATTTAAGACATGGCTATGACCACCAAAGACCTTGGTGTGTTATTCAGGCGTAAAACGCTCAATATTAACACCCATTTAATTCATACCGATAGAAAAAAGTTTGGGACAGCAGTAGCCGTTGGGGTAATTATAAGCCAACAGCATCGCTTGTAATGACGCATCGCTTTTTCATTTCCTGAAACAAAAACACAGCGAAAGTGTGCACACAGCACATCAATCAGTGACGTCTTGGTATTGTTTCATGCATAATTCGTACTTGAAGACTGTGGTGTTGCTTTACAAAAATGCATAATCCCTTTTATTGTGAATTGGTGCCGCACGGGCGTCTAAACGTAACACACACTATTAATCCCTCGTTTTCTTTTTCACGTTGTCACTGCCACAATATACATGAGGTAGTTTTCTTCGGGCTTATCTCTGCATTTTACGCACATCTATATAGAACAGTTGCGCACATTAGTACCCCGTCTATTAAGCCGATGGTTCTAGTAAGATAGCTATACACGTGTAATCATCTCGCCTGTGCCTGCAGCTTCGTCGCAGACGCAACTTGTCACGTATTAACAAAATATTGATTTAATTTCCACGTCAACTTTCGCAGATTATGTCTGTGGCATTCACTGCTCTTTCCTTGGTGGATGAGAAGTTCGGCTGGGCCTTCTACGACGTTGACATGGAGGACATCCGTGGTGACTGCGTAGTCTACTGGGGACTCAACCGTCGAAGCTCAAGTGGCAGAGAAGCAGCAGCCTACTACAGGCTGAAGAACGCCGTTCTACAGCTGAACTCGCTTGGCCGCAGAATGTCGGACAGTCCGAAAATTCAGGAACGCAAAATTCTTAAGGAAGCGCGATAAACGGACGGGCTACTGCCCAAGAGCACCATCATCCTGACGAGAAATTTGAAGTAGCTGCCTCGAAGTAAAGGACTCTTGCTTTCGGCTTTGATTCATGTTAGGAAAGTTTTCGGAACGCGTTGGTGTTTACGCAATAGCGATATTTGTTATTGATGCTTCTCCATAATGCGGCTTACATGGATTTTGGACACATTTTGCAAAGTTCTCCAACGTTAGCATTATTTATTTATTTATTTATTTATTTTGTTACCCTCAATCGCCGAAGCTTTACAGAGGGGAGTGGGTTACAACATGAAAAATATACGTGCTATTTTATACATGAACAAAACTAAAAAAAAAAAAAAAAAAAAAAAAAACTCTACTCAATGAGGCGCAACAAAAGTGAAACGTAAAAATAAGGAAATCACAATGAGCAAATAGTGAATGTAGTAAAATTATACAGTACTAGCAAAAAAGTGTAAAAGTAAGGGAAATGACACGCATACAAAAAATCAAGAATCCACTGGAAAACGCTGGCATCTTGACACGTGGAGACAGAACTTCGTAAGGAGGGGAATAGATCGGATGACTAAGGAGAGCTATCGCGAAATAGGTGAGCTGATAAAGAATGACGAAAGAGGGAGTGATCAGAGATGGAAACGATGTCACCTGGTAGCCGATTCCAATCGTTTGATGTGACCGGTATGAAGGAGCAAGAAAATGTGTTTGTGTAGCAGAAAGTACCTTTAACCTTGTGTTCATGGTCGATCCGAGAGGAGTGATATGTGGGAGGCGTAATGAGCTCATTACGCAGTGATGGATGATGGTAGGTCTTATGGAAAAGGCAAAGGCGGAAGTACTTGCGACGCAGTGATAGAGGTGGCAGTGACAAGTGGTGCTTCATTGCTGTTACGCTTGATGTACGGTGATAATCCGATAGAATAAAACGTGCAGCGTTATTTTGAATTAGCTCAAGGTGCCTAATCAAGTTTTCGTGGTGAGGGTTCCAGATTGCAGCAGCGTACTCCAATTTCGAGCGCACGAGGGTTTTATAAAGAAGCATCTTCAAGGAAAGTGGGGCGTTGCTGAAATTTCGACGTATGTATCCCAATGTACGGTTAGCATTGTTCGTGATGACGTTAATATGGGCATTCCATGTTAGATTGAAAGAAATGGTGACGCCTAAGTACCGGTATGACGACACTTGGTCAAGATAAACATCACCCAGTTTGTATGTTGAGGAGTTATTGGGCTGGCGGGAGACTGTCATTAGCTTGCATTTTTTGGGATTTAATTTCATAGGCCATTTATCGCACCAATTCCTAATGTTATTTAAGTCTGTCTGCAAGATGTTCCTATCATCATCGGTACGTATTTCCCTGTAAAGCACACAGTCGTCGGCATATAAATGAACGGATGAAGAAACGCAGTCAGGGAGATCATTAATATATATTAAAAACAGCAGAGGTCCCAGAACTGAGCCTTGCGGGACACCCGATGTTACACTTATTTCCGGCGAGTCATGACCGTTAACAGTGACGTACTGAAGACGATTTGTTAGAAAGTAGTTGAGCCATGCCAGTACATTCGAGTCAAGGTTGAGAGAGGAGAGCTTATGCATTAGTAAAGCGTGATTGACTTTTTCAAATGCTTTTGCAAAATCCAGGAAAATGCAGTCAATTAGAGATTGTTTATCAAGAATGGTATGCAGGTGATGAGTGAAAAGAAGCAACTGGGTTTCACAGGAAAACGTACGCCTAAAACCGTGTTGGGCCGATGTAAAAAATGAATTCGATTCTAAAAGTTTCGCAATATGTGAATGCAGTACATGTTCCATTAGTTTACACGGAATGCTTGTTAGTGAAATGGGCCGATAGTTAAGAGCGGAGTGTTTATCACCAGACTTGTGTATCGGCACAACCTTACCGACCTTCCAGTCCAGCGGCAAAGTTGCTTGGTCAAGTGACTGCTGGAAAATCTTACACAAGAAGAGAGACGAATATGCGCTTGTTTGTTTGAGAAATTTTGAGTTGATACCGTCAGTCCCACATGATGAGGATGTTTTTAAGGTGTCAATTAACTTCAAAATTCCTGCAGAATCAAAAATGATAGGAAACATTGAGCGGTAGTCACGGCACACAACTGCGTCAACAGGTGCAGCAGTATTTCCCGAGAAATTGGCTGAAAAAATATTGTTAAATAACGCGGCACATTCAGATGGTGGTAGCGGCTCACCAGAGTCATCGTTAATTGATAAATCCGCATTTTGGCTAGAATTGATAACGTTCCAAAATTGCCGGGGGTTCCTTGATAACAATTCAGGCAACGTATGCGTTTGGAAACGATTCTTAGCAGCACGCACAGCTTCCACGTATTCTGCCTCAGCATTTTGATACGCTACCCAGCAGTCACTAGTATTTTGCAACTTGGCTGTGCGGAAATAGCGCTTTTTTCTATTAGACAAACGTTTTAGATGCGTGTTATACCACGGTCTTTTTGTGTTGTTCCGTATGCGTCGAAGGGGAATGTGCGCATTGGTGACATTAGTAACTAAGTTTTTGAAAAGGTCCCAGTTCTCTTGTACACTTCTCTCTTCAAAATTGCAACAAAATGTGTCTAAGTACGCGCACATATCTTGGTTAATGGCGTCAAAATCTGCATTGCGGTAGTCCCGGATGTACTTGTCTTTTTCAGTTCCACGTGAAAAAGACATGGTGATGTCGAAATGTAACACCAAATGGTCGCTCAGACCAGGAAGATAGATAATTGGGGATATGAAGTCTGGATGAGTTGACAAAACTAGGTCTAATGTATTAGACGATTCATTAGTTACCCTTGTTGGTTTCGTTACAACCTGGGTAAAGTTGAAACAATTACAAAAATCTAGGAACTGTTGGGATTGTGTTGAAAAGGGGTCGAGTAGAGGAACACCAGCGTGCCAGGTAATGTTAGGAAAATTCATGTCACCAAAAAGAAAAATTGGTGACGAAGGATACCGAGTGACGACATAGCCGAGAACGTCATGCAATTGATCGACGAATGACGATGTATAGTTTGGGGGACGATAGCATACGCCTAATATAATCTTTGTGTGCTTGCTTGAAATACCAACCCAGACTGTTTCCAGAGAGGACACAACTTCTACTTGAAAAGAGGAAATTGTTTGCGATACGGCTATCAATACACCACCACCCTGTCTATCTTCTCTATCGCACCGATACACATCATATGTGACGTCAGTCTGGAAAATTTCTGTATTTTCCACCGTTGAGTTGAGCCATGTCTCGGTTAATATTACTAATTTTGCCTCCATTGAGGAAATAATAGAATTAAGCTGAATCCTGTGTTTCATAATGCTCCTTATGTTGGAAAAAAGAACAGGGACATTGAAAAGAGCAGTCACGTCATCATTCCTACCTCCGGCTAATTGTTACTTGTGAGGACGACTGAAGTGAGTAGAATTCGCATTCATTTTGCGGTTACGAGTACTAAAGGCGGGTCCATTGCGACTACCCGAAGGCTTATCTTGGGTGACACTGTCGTTTGGAACGGGAGTTGTAATCTTACTAGTTGCCTTCTTTAGTATACTATCAGTAGCACGGTCATAAATGTAGCAAGTGTTACCTACATACAACTTGTCATGGCGAACTGAGAAAGCTGGTGACTGTGGCAATGAGTTTGCAAACTCAAATAGTTTTTTCCGTGCAACTCGTGTGGCTATTGAAAAGTCTTCTGTGACGGAAACATTAATACCTTTAAACGTTGCTCGCTTAAAAAGAACTTGTTGCCGAAGCTTAAAACGACTAAACTTGACAATGACAGGTCTACACCTGTTTTCTTGGTAGCTGCCACCTAACCTATGCGCACGCTCAATTACATCATCAGTTATGTTCGGGTCGACATGTTGCATCAGAAGGCTTACAATTTTTTCCTCAGTTTGTATCCACGATTCCTTAGCGTCCGGGATACCATGAAAGATTAGGTTATCACGACGCGCCCTGTCTTCAATGACGTCAAGGCGTGAACTCATGACAGTGCTTGTTTGTTCGAAGGTTTTCACGGCCTCTTCTGCTAGAATGAGCCGCTCTTTTACGTCATCAATTTTGTCACATTGGGCCTCGATTTTCAATATCCGCGTATTCATTGCGACAAACCCTTCTTCGAAAGACTTCTGCGCCGTCGCGACATTAGCCGAGATATCCACTTGGCCCTGGGCTAGCCTACCCGTCTCAGCCTTTAGTTCTTTTAACATCGTTAGCACTTCTTTTTGCCATTCATCGGGACCGGGGTTGCTTTCAATATCTCCGCAACACAACAGCTTAGAAAGTACATGAACATATTCATCATATGCGGTACACAGTGCGTGGGGGCACGGGAAAAGCAAAGTACATCTGTTGCTAGTGCGCTTAGCAAACAGGGAACATTTGTTACTAACCTGCACGAAGTAAAAAAGTCGCACGAAGCGGAATTGAGCCATGGTGTCGCAGGTGACTTTCCCGTGCCCACTGAAGCGATGCGAAGCACCGAGCCTGGTTATAGCTTGCGCTGAAACTGGTTGCTTTGTCGATGCGGCTGTCCAGGTCAAGTGGAGTGATGCGTCTTGCGGATAATCGTTGAAAGTCATCAGATGGTATGGCGTTTCATCGCTGTCGCTGTGCACCGGCTGATTTGACTGTTGATCCGTAGGCATCAGATAGACGGTGCGTAACACGTGGCAGCTCGGACAAGTGGCGAAACGGACCAGAGCCTGCACGAAGTAAAAAAGTCGCACGAAGCGGAATTGAGCCATGGTGTCGCAGGTGACTTTCCCGTGCCCACTGAAGCGATGCGAAGCACCGAGCCTGGTTATAGCTTGCGCTGAAACTGGTTGCTTTGTCGATGCGGCTGTCCAGGTCAAGTGGAGTGATGCGTCTTGCGGATAATCGTTGAAAGTCACCAGATGGTATGGCGTTTCATCGCTGTCGCTGTGCACCGGCTGATTTGACTGTTGATCCGTAGGCATCAGATAGACGGTGCGTAACACGTGGCAGCTCGGACAAGTGGCGAAACGGACCAGAGCCTGCACGAAGTAAAAAAGTCGCACGAAGCGGAATTGAGCCATGGTGTCGCAGGTGACTTTCCCGTGCCCACTCAGGTAATTAGGCAGGTAATATAGCGGGACTATTTCTTCGCTTAGCTTGCCAGTTTATTAATCACTCTTTCGGGTTCAGAGGAATATTTTGCTGGCCTATACGACCAAAATACCGTTGTTTTTATTTCCCGCGAATCGACCAGTTCAGAAAATTTTGCGATACCCATCATGTTAGATTCGTTGCTGTTCCTGACGCTACCTACACCTATAAGGTATTGTGCAAACTGTATGTGGCTCACGCATAATGAAATGGTTCCTTTCAACAATGTCCTCTAGCCAGTGTGCCAGAAATATGTGGTACGTATTTCCATCATATGTACTCCTAGTCTCTTGGAGATCGTGTTCTTTTTTGTTATCTTTGATGCGGGCCTTGAAAATGCAATACAAATCAAATGTAGGTTGTACATATCTTAAAGAAAAACATAAAGAGCAGTGCATGAAAAATAGAACACTCGAGCGAACACATATGCAAAAACACATGCACATACCAAACAACACCAATGCAATGATAACAAAATGTTCGAAACAAATTTAGTCAGTGATAATGTACATCGTTAACATTCGATCCAACCAGTACAAAATAGCAGAGCACACGTCTAGTCCTTATGGAGGTGTATTCACTCATGTGAACATAACAGTTGACACGCCATGCACTTCAGTGCACATGTATGATAAATGTCATATCATTCAGCGCATAATAAGTACAGTGTCTTACACAAATAAAAGTTCGTTATTTTTAGTACTTGCTTGTGATAGCACTGTCTGGTAAAAAATGTTTTAACACTTTTAAAGCGTACGTCTGTAAAGCCGCAGTTGAACATGGGCCCAGAAGTTTCCTGATACAGAACGACCTGTGGTCTAATGCTAACAGTCATGATTTAAGACGGCGTCTTTGTGTATCATGATGTTAACAGTCTATAAGAAGGTGACATACGTTTTCATCTATAAATCCACATTCGCCTTCGGGAGTTTCAGCTTTGCGCATTCGGTGCAAGAAATGTTTTGTGTATGCGTGGCCTAGCCTCTACCGGTGAATAAGTGTTTCCATAATTTAATGCTAGCCTAACTTCAAAGTAAATGAATGAGTCGATGAGATATGTCACAGCTCGTTGTAATTAGGTCAAACTAAGCATTCTTGCTTATTCTGAAAGTTGTAGCCTATATAAGACTACACAATTCATTTTTCGAAATCAGTAAAAAAAAAAACAGTGACATCTTTACGATGTGCTTGTCGTACCGCTTCATCGGCAGCTGTATTTGCAGGAATGTTGCAATGGCCTAGTATTCACTAAATTTTATACTCATGTAGCGCCTAGCTTGCTTTGGTGAGCTCTTTCAGCGTTTCGTATGTCGTACTATCACTAATAACTGCCGTGTTTGTACTGCAGAGTGATCTTAAAGCGGCCTGTGAATCGCTGAAAAGTACCCATTTTCTCGCGTCTGCTTCCGAGTTTATAAACTTTATAGCATACAGAATAGCGAAAGGTCCAGCTGTAGTAGATGACGTTGTGCGACATAATTTAAATGATTCCTTAATATGGAGCTATCGTTTACTAAATGTTGATGTTGAAGACGTTGTAATACTTGAGCCATCTGTGTAAACATTATGTACCCTGGATACTGCATGTGTATCTGATAAAGCGCTAGTCGTTGGGCAGCTGTGATGAAGATGTC
Organism: Rhipicephalus microplus; assembly: GCF_043290135.1. Classification (NCBI taxonomy): domain Eukaryota; kingdom Metazoa; phylum Arthropoda; class Arachnida; order Ixodida; family Ixodidae; genus Rhipicephalus; species Rhipicephalus microplus. The sequence continues at coordinate 141,964,426 of NC_134704.1, read as the reverse complement.
TCTCTTTTTGATAAAGTCATCTACTGAAAAGTCGATGCATGGTATTGTAAGCAGCCAGGGAGTATAGTCAACTCAACAGCTCCAAAATTTATTTCTTGGTTATATAAATAAATTACTGTGCATTTCTTCATGAGCATTGCTTTTATCCCTTTGTGAAATCTCCAGAGCCAATGGGTGGTTTTTGTGTTGCGTCTGTAAGCGAAAAAAATTTGCGACATGCTTCGATTGTTCTAATGAATGGAAAGGGTGGTTGTCGAGTCTCTGCTATGACAAGGCTGCTAGAAGTCACTCGTGGAACACCTAGGCAGACGCGTAGTCCCCTAACTAATCGTCTTTGAAGTCGCTCCTCTGAGGTGTAGGAAAGGCATTGTAAGACTGCAGCAGAATATGTAATTTTTTGTCGTAATAAAGCATAGTGAATAGCGAACATGGATGATACAGATCCACCCCATGATGTGTCAGTGATTCTGCGGAGTATATTCTCTAGCCAATTCACCTCGTTTTCGAGTTTCTTTTGTGATGTGCCCATGATAGCTGCCTGTCAAGTATTACTCAGAGAAACCGATGCTGTGTCACAGTTATTAGTTTCTCCCCTTCTAAGGTACAATTTCTTGTGTCCATAGACTGCTGTAAATATCTAAGAGAATGATTATGCCTGTTGGCCTAAGGTTTATTAGCATATTGTACGTAATGCCATCTTGTCCAGAGGCCAATTTTCGACGACATGATACTATTGCACAATGCAGCTCACTTAACGTAAATAGAAGGTCTAGTTGAGAATGCTCGGCTGAACAGCAAGTGTTATTTTCTGGCTGGCTACTGCAACAGTATTATCGAATGAGCCACATTGTGATGAGCCGGGCCTGCTGATATGTTGACAAAATGCATCTGCAACCACAACTTTCCGTTTGACTGAGGCTACAGAAAGAGCTCAAAATGAGAAGTTCTGTGATACAGGGCAACTAAATGCCCGAATTACAATACAAAATTTAGGAACAGGTGTGGGGGGACAATAAGTGTCACAAAAATCACGCCAGCATCATTTACTTAAACTTTCTAGTCGTCTGTGCAATACACTGTGGATTTTCTGCGCATTTTTGTATGCTTCTAAACTTCCGCTGGATCGATATGCCTTTTCAAATTGTCTGATGGCTCGTAGATGTTCATACTCTCCGTCAACTGCAGCATAGTCTTTCGGAATCGGGACTTTTTTGTACTTTTGTTCACATTATGCTCCGAAAATTAAGTAAAGCTGTCAACGTTCGTAAGTTCACTAATTTAGTTAGTTAGGCGCTGCCGAAATGCTTTACAATTAGTCAGTTTGCTGTAGTGCCAGATGTCATTTAGCAAGTAGGGGTTACTTATAGGGATGGGGAAATGGTCACTACCACGTGTTTCTACATCCGTTGTCCATCCCACACCATTCACTAGATGTTGGGAACACATGGGAACATCTATGCAACTCGAGTGATACCCACGGAGAAAAGTCGGGAAGCCATCATTCAAAATATTCAAATTGCACCGACCACATCAAAATAACATACGTGGCCACATACAAAATGTACATGACACCTATACTAGAATTTTGATTCTCATTGTTCCCAGGTGGCCCTGCTTAAATAATTAAGCCTCTAATTACGCTGGGCCCCGCCGCAGTGGTCTGTGGCTAAGGTACTCGGCGGCTGACTCGCAGGTCGCGGGATCGAATGCTGACTGCACCGGCTGCATTGTCAATGGAGGCGAAAAAGCTGTAGGCCTGTGTAATCAGATTAGGGTGCACGTTAAAAAACCCTAGGTGGTCGAAATGTTCGGAGCCCTCAACTGTGGCGTCTTTCATATATATATGGTTGTTTTGGGACGCTAAACTCCAAACATCAATCAATAAATCCGATTATGCAAGAGCCAGAAGCTTTGCGACTGGTTCCAGGCTTCACAAGTTTGTAGCGAACAGTTTGATAGATCAGAAATCAAACTTGATAACATTTCCTCTTTGTTTCCATATTATGACGGTTCAGACAATTCTAAATTTTAAAGATATGCCTTAAGATTATCTGATTATGCCTTTATATACGGTCGAGACAGCATTTTCTTGCTCATTGGTCCTGGTTTCTTTCACCACAGATTATTTTTGTTGAAAAGCCACTAAACTGGGTGAACGACAACGCTCAAGAGGTTCCAGCTGTATATCTGCCAAACAGATATGTTAACAAAAGACACGAGAGCAGTTTCTCCCCTAAGCCTAAATTGGAATCAAACAGTCCTAAATTAAAGCCAGCTAGGAAGTCATCTTGCACACGTAGAAAGAAATAATGTAGTAGACACGCATGCTCTATTAATAGGGGAAGAGACAGACGTAGGTATTTACGATCCTTTGCTTGCCTGTTTTTTTATAATGACTATCAGACTTCACACCTGTTTTCGAAGCTCCGCCCTTGGTTATTATTCTAGTACTACAGAAAGAACTTGTTATTGATCACCTAATAACTGTGGTGCATGCCCCCTTCAGGTCTAATTCTTCGTTGTCACCAGCCAAAGCATGAACAATTGGCACAAAATTCTTTTCAAGTGTGTAGCAGATACCACGTTTCTCCGAAGAATGATGGAGAATAACATAGCGAATGCTGGCCTACTAAGCCGGAATTATGATTATGGCGTGTTGGGTACCCAGCAGACGTGCTTGCAGCAGTTACACAAAGAGTGTTCTGAAAAGGCTCTTAAAGACGGCTCTTCAAGCTTTCGCTGTGACTCTGCTGTGCGTTCCAAACGAGCCTGGCGGTTTTTATGTGTTCCTGGCCACTGCGGATTAAAAATAATTGAAATGGTGGACTTATTACCTCGAGCGGCATTGCATGGGACAATACCTTCGGTCCTTCCGGTATTGGACAGTATAACTTCGATAAGATATAGAACATTTTCACTACTTGAAGGTGATATAAAGTTAGAAACACCATGAACACATCTTGGACATTTAAAACATCCGTGTGAAGCCTAGTGGTGCCATTATAGACAATTGAAAGTCCTAGTAATAAGTTGACAATTTCACATTCCTCCTTTAATCTGTATTCACACAGTGGGTGTAGCCATATTGTCGCTATACAAATTTTGTTCGGAAATGGAAACAATGGAATACTACTTTTGCCATGTCGCCGTTACAGACTGCTAAGAAAACGGCTTTCATTTTTATCATTCGCAAAGCTAGGGCTGAACGTCCCAGTTAAAGATATTTTTTGGTGCTTCCACTCGGGGCTCTAGCCAAAGGAGCACTTTTGATGCAGTTTGCAATTTCTTTCAAGGAAGAAAATCGACTTTAAATTCATATTCTTATAAGCGTTACTAGAGTTGTCATAATCAATTCAAAATAAAACATTGAGCTTCTTCAATTATTGCACTTTCAAGATAAAGCTATAATCTCTGATCGGAATGGTAAAAAGTTATTGCACTCTTTTTGTTTTAAAGAACGTTCCTTCTTTTTTTGATAATAATACTTATTTTTGAAATGTCAAAAATTCGTAAAATAAATTCAAGGGCTATCTCACTGGGAGAGTGTGAGCCATGGTAGAGGCGTTACTATCATCATCATGATGGCCTTGAATCTAGCCTGTGGCCGAATGAAATGTGGCTTTACAGCACAACATTGAATCAGATTACGGAAATATAAAGGTGGCTCGTGAAGCGTCCCCTACTTTGGGATGGTACAGCCAGATCCACACCTTTAAAATACTAACGCTAAGCAGTTTATTTGAATCTTTTTCAAAGCAATTGGACTACAATTGTCACCAGAAAAGACAGAATTGCTCACTGTAGATGGTGAACGATCAACAAATCCAAACAAACAGATTACACTACGCATAGGCGAAACAGATATCACTTTTCCAAATGGACAAATTAGAATTTTTTCGGCACAAATTTCTGACTGCAACAGTCCAAATCTTGGATCTGTATTTTAAAACGCAAATGGAATTCGATGTTGCGAAATTCTGCATATCAGATCAAATGCATATAGAATAAGAATGGCTGAGCACGGCACAATGCATGCCGAACACTTGCTAAGAGAGAGAGAGAGAGAGAAGACTTTATTCACAGAATCCTGCGTGGGGTAGGCTCCGGCATCTCAGGGCGCAGTCTACACTTCTAATTTTCTAGTCTCTGCAGTCTTATAAACACTGGGACAAGAACTCGAGGGTTGAACCTGACCCGACAGAGGATACTTGGGTTCCCATGCCCCACGCTTGAGGGTCACGAGTTCCCGTTCTCCTCTGCCTGGCCAGGGCCCCCTCGTGCCGATGGATCACCCATTTCTGAGATTGGCAGTCCACCGAGCGGATCCACCACTCCATTTGCGCTGGCAGTTCTTCTGTGGTAATCGGACGGATTCTGTACGACACCCCTGTGTATGATTTTTTCAATTTAGATCTCGCGGACACTGACAAGTTACACCGGGCCACTCTTCGTATGATTACTGGACTGCCAAACCACACAGGGAACGACGACCTGATCAATATAGTAGCTATATCACCATTACGAAACATAATAAGCAGAGCACAATTTCGATTGCGATGTCGATTGGTAAACACGCCACAAGGAAAAAGGGTTATGACATGGGATAAACGAGTCCGCGTGATGCGAGTGGCTGTGAACCTGCTAAGAATGGCACTATGAAAGTGCCACTAAGTACTCGAAGGAAACAACGTCTTATCGCCAGACGTGATGTGAAAGCACGAAGGCAACTGAGAAGAAATTGGCTCCGAGCAATCCTCAGAACTCCATTGAATTTACTCTGATGCTACAATCAGCGATGAAAGAGCCTGCATGCCCCGCGTATGCACGTCTGCACTAGAACTCAATGGCTTTCACAGTTGTCATTTTCCCAGGGGTGCATTTCTGCACGCTGAGTTATTGGCTAAATGGGGGACTGTCAATACTATTCCCCTTAATTTGGTAGGTATCATTCGTGAAAGAATTCACTATCGCACCCTTCTAGGTTCGTACTTGGCAGTAACTCAACTTACGGCACCAACCACTGAAGATGCTCAAGCCTACGACAACCCGAAAATATAAATATATTTCAAGATATCGAAACAACTGTTGAAATCTTTTGGAAACAGGGGCATGCTGGTATGGACGGGCGAAACAAAGCCTCTCACGTGGTTGCGCTCAAGCGCGTGGGTCAGACCACATATACGATTCCCCGTACTCCAGTTGCACACCACCCTCAGAATACCAAAATCCCTATTTTTTGATATGAATAGCAGGCTCTCCTAGCAGAGTACTGATGCATTGAATTCGAACTAAAATGAAATCACACAGCGAAAATAGACTGTTGAAAGCTACACCAGCATTTATGCTAAACTACAAAGGTGGGTTCACGTATCAACAAGAAATGTAGTCTTTTTTTTTGACAAACTAATGGCCAACTCTACATACACAACACCCATATACGAGACAAATGGAAACAAGCTAACCGACCATCGAGTGACAATATTTCTCCTCGTTGCAAACACTGTGAGACACTTTGGCGAGCAGATTCAGAACGCTTAATTTGGACATGCGCGACATACGCAAAAGGCAGATGGCAGATTAAGCGTCTGCTGCCAGACGACATCAACACTGCACAGAATTTGTTAAAGTGAGACCCTGAAGCACGCAAAGCTCTCCCGATAATCGGCTGAAAAAGTAGCCTGTTTCGAGTACTGTAGGAGAGGTCACCTGACCCGTGCGAAGGCATGACATGAAGCTGCTGCTCACCTTTTATGCCCCTGGCCCATTTCTCACCTCAAACCCTACAGTAGCCAAGAGTCGCCCTTTCCTTAAATAAAGGTCCCATTCATTTATTCTTTCAAAGGAAAGGCGTTTTCTGTCGGATCACACTTGACAAATTTCACCCTATGTTGCCACAGCGAGAAGGGGAAAATCTGTAGGCTTCGTCAAATACGCATGAGATGGCCCTAAAAGCTATCATATTAGCCTAGAGCAAAACCATGAGCTCCCGTTGTTAAAACAGACTCGTGTCGAAGCACGGAATCTCGCGTTGGAAAATTACGCAGCAAAATCATCCTCCTGTAGAAGTCAAGTTACTTGAATATGTGGCGCACACCCACGCTGGGGATTGTCAGAAAACCGGATAGCGATACAACAGAAGTAGATCATGAAAATGATAGTAATGGTGTGCACTCTCTGATGGCGGTGACCCGCAACGGGGTATGGCCGATAACCAAGGCGCCTCGCACACGACAAGTAAAATTGCGTTATGTATGCTTTCTTTCTATTGGTGTGTACAACTCGGTAGGTCAGCAAACGTTCACGGGACGTAATTTCGTGGTTTCTCTGCTACTACTTAATCAGAATTTCAATAAGCCTATTGGTGCATACCAGTCACATGGACTTTTGAGTACTATAGAGCAAGATTGGATCAATATTTTGCAAAGAAGTTTTTATTCCTTTCTACTACGAGGAAATGAGTGAGGTACGTTAATTTTCCTTTCGCAAGGGGTGCTGTCGGTTCTGTGAGTATCCATAACAATCGATGCACGTGATTCACGGAGCTCGAGGCATTCGTCGGCTCGAGCCAGGCAGAGCTCGCCAGAAGAAGAAGAAAAACGCTATCGTTCGGACACGCATTCGACTAGCTCCGCAGTGGTAGTAGTAGCTTTCTTGTCGATTCGCCATGGCCGCGCATTACTTGCCTAACCTGCGTAAGATTATCACCAAGAAGACCAAGAAAGCGAAGCCGGCGGTAAGAGCGCTGTTCTTGCTGTAAGCTGAATGATGAACAACCGCCAAGGAGATCGGGTGGTGAAGAGGAGGAGGGGGGGAGGGAAGGCAACTGACGACCACCCACGTTCAGACGTGAGGGGTAGTCGCAGAGGGGGCCGGTGCTCCCGCGTGTCCCACGTACCGAGTTCAACAAGGAAACGCAGTGACAGCCCCATATGACAACACTTTACGCTAAATATATCCTAGCAGTAGCATCGCTCCAAAGTAATGCCCTATCTGTGATAATGATAATGTCAAGGAAGACCTATATTATTACCCATGGCTCATTGATAAAATTGCAACGCCACCGATTCCCCTGTCCTTTTGTCTTTTATAGCGTTTACATGCATTTTCCTGTTGCACATGTGCATCATAATTGAATCAGTATTCTGCACTGTTTGCCCAGCTATACGATACGAAACAGTGCATAAGTGTTGTGGTGTCAGTGAATACCAAAATTTCGAAACATTGCGGTGAAATTACACAGTATAGAAGCAACAAGTGCAGCATGCTGCCCGTCAAAGCGCCCACTTTGTCGCTTATCTTCTGTGCCCTGTCTCTGCTCTGCTTTCCGGTAAGCCAAGCTGACTGTTATTCCTAACAGAGAACGAAGCTGTCCGAGCCGCTGGACTTCCACACCGAGAGGAGCCGGGTTACGACTGTCTCATCCGGTGTCGTGCACGCTTCCGAGCCACCGAACCCGCTGGTGCCCATCGGCAACCCACTCCGACCCACACTGATACGCAAGCGTGTGGCCGCCGCGGTTCCCGTGCCGAAAAATCTGCAACACTGGGTCTACACCGTACCTTGGCGCCGTGTCATCTACGTGGCCGTCGCCGTGTTTGTGGTTGTGAGCATCGGTGTCACTGGGATGTTCGTGGCCATGAACACTGGTTCCAAAAAGCCTGTCTGCGACGAAGCCTGCATGCAATACACCACGGTACGTTGTCGAGTGATTGCGTAAGCCATCACAAAGGAGGCATGCGGCAATGCAAGGCTGTTCGCTCGTACAGGTCCTTCTGTCCAATGTAGTAGCAGTGCATTCAAACACAACAATGTCTACATTGAGATTCAGAGATTACGGCTACACTGGACCGAAGTGTGTTTTTTGCCAATGCTTTCGTATTTAAGAAAAGGTGCACGCGTTGCGTTTGTGAAACTTGATTTCGAAGGTGTAGCGTATAGCAATGTTGATTAGCTGCTGTTGCTGCGCAGGCACACGCTGCGGTAAGTGGTTCGCCAGTTTCATTACATGTTTATTTACACCCGTTGTGCTCGGCAAAATAATCTTAAATGTTAACGTCTGACGTTTATTCAAAAGCTTTGGAAAAATTAACAGCCTGAATGCGATAGCCACTTTTTTATTTCCTGCTAAAATGACAAAAAGTCTCGCAAGCTTTGGTCACTGATTTATACGTAGTACCTAAGTTTAGATGATTGGGTACATTCGAAGCGTTCCTTTGTTAGCATTGGGAAACCTATTTTAAATAAAATGTAGAATTTATTTCTCTATTTAAAACGCCACCTTACTTTTCGATAACTATCGAAATAATGTTTTAGCATTATCTGTATTGCATTCTGCGCCATTCCTAATCGATTCGTATTCGATTCAGTTGGAAAATTTTCTTTCGCACGAGCATACTTCCGACCAATTTGTCTGATTCAGCAATGGCTCGTCATTACATTAAGCCTACTAGCATGTACATTTTGTCCCTTATTGCTATAGGGTCTCATCGATTGTCGCAGTGAATCAGGGACGTTCCGTTGAGCTTGTTCACGTGTACCGCTCAAGATTTTTCTCTTTCTTTTTTCGCTTCCTAGCAGCTCCTCGGTGAAAGCATGGACTGGTCGGTAGCACCTTGTGAAGACTTCCACGGCTTCGTGTGCGGCAAAACGAAGGACAATGAGACTTCGGTGCGACATCTTACGAACCGTCACTTCGTCTTTGCTGTTTTAGATATTGCCAGGTGAAGAACGAACTTGTTTGTTTTTAAATGCGGAGTGTTTCTTAGCGAACTTCGGCGAGTTTGACCGTATCTATCTATCTATCTATCTATCTATCTATCTATCTATCTATCTATCTATCTATCTATCTATCTATCTATCTATCTATCTATCTATCTATCTATCTATCTATCTATCTATCTATCTATCTATCTATCTATCTATCTATCTATCTATCTATCTATCTATCTATCTATCTATCTATCTATCTATCTATCTATCTATCTATTTGCATACGTCTTAGTGCTTTCGTTATTGACTCCTTAACCTGGGGCATACCAAAATCAATACAGGGGGCGTTGGTTAAGAGGGATTGAGTAATACGGCTGTCTAGTCATAACGGGAGACTCTCATAGCGTATGTCGAGTAAGGCAGTGAATCTGGCGCAAAGCAGCTGCCAAGGCAATCCTGTGTCACTCCATGCCAGATTTACTTTTAAAGAGATAACCAACTGTTACAAGCTATAGAAGGACGTTAGCTTCTTTAGCTAATAGACAGCAGGTGACATCCTGGTGCATCGTTCAAACTCACGGTTGCCCTAAACTGGTTACATAGCGTGATTATGCTCCGGATTTATACTCCGCGAAGTGCAAGTCTAGCCAGGAAGTCTGGACCTTAATCACATTATCTTGGTTTGCCCTCCAGCACCTGCATAGAGCAAAATGCACCGAGTCCAGTATGGAACGTTGCACGCTTTCTTCCCATTACCTAGTCTGGTACTGCCTCCGTGATCAGGCTACGTTTGACGAAGCGACCATCCCACGAGGGCATCATCATGCAGCGTCAAGTTATGTGATGCCGCGCTCACATAATACTGTAACTCTGAGGTCACAAATGTTTTCACACTGTGACGTTAAGCTGACGTCACATAGTGACGTCTATACGTGGTAATTAGGTTTCGCTTATTTCGTGGTAAGAATGCCGATGCTTCGAAGCAGTTTGATAATTCGAAGACGCTTGAATGTTTCCCAGCTTTAAACAAGAGAAGAGACTGACTTCTCCGCGCATTTACAATACCAGTGGTCCTTTTTCATACAATTACGCAGACACGAGGAAATCCCTGCCGAGGGCCAGACTGCTGCGCAGAGAGCGGCACGTCTCTTCAAGACGTGCGACGACGTCGTGACGCAAGACACGGACTACGTGCCACGCCTCCGCGGATACATGCGCGATGCCAACCTGCACTGGCCGCAGCACCCAGCGGAACGCGATGCCAACACTGTGGATGTGTTGAGCAGCATGCTGGAGCTCAGCGAAAAGTGGGGCTGGCCCTGCTTCCTCGAGTTCGCCACAGAGGGCGTCCGCGATCACTTATTCGAGGTACGGGCTGCCTCCTGTCTAAGCGGTGGTGTCTACAGGAACTTAAATGCTCCAAATTTGCCACAGAACAGGGTGACGTAACAGCGAGTCGTGCCAGCGCTTATCTACGTGTCAGTGCGCCTTGGCTCGTGTGCATGCATATACACAGACAATACTGCCAACGAAAGTATAGGGATAGTAAATGTGAAGAAAGAAAAGTGGGTGACAAGATAACTTGCCGTGGGCAAGAACGTGTTAGTTGCTCTACCACTGAGCTACAATTGCTGCTATCTCTACAGCCAGTTTATTGGGTAAATATTTGAATTTAAACGTGGCAATGTCAGTCAGCGCCACCAAAAGCCTTGGCAGCGAGTGTGGTACACTCTTTATGAGCCTGTTTGGCGTCACGTAGCACGTGAGCTTATCGCGAGCTCATATGTGACCAAACGTCGGTCGTATACAACCTGAAGGCACCACGTTTGCCAGTACGAGACCTTCATGAATAATTAGAGATAGAAGTGTATGCCTAAGGGCTCGTTTTTGCGTGTTAGACGCAATATTAAGGAGATTTACCAGACAATAATGCCAAGGAAGATATAGCGGAAGTTATTAGACCAAACTGTAGAGTGAATGTCAAGAAAGCATTGTGAGTGAAGAGATAACGTGGGCAGGAAGCGAACCTGCGACCTTCTAATAACGCGTTCGATGCTATACCACTTAGCTTCCATGGCGGCGGATATTCCTCCATCCACTTTATTTGGCACATATGTTAATTTAAACATGGGAGAGTCAGTCAGCGCCACAACTATACACTTGTATATATATATATATATATATATATATATATATATATATATATATATATATATATAGTCTAGTAGATCCTCCGTGAGCGGTCACAACGTGGTTTATTTCGACGTTTCGGCCTAGATTCTGGCCTTCATCAGGATTAAAGATACAGTTTGTCGGTGCTCAGCTCTATACAATCTCAAATCAGAGGGCGAGGAAAGAGGAAAAAAGACAGAAAAGGAAAAAAGAAAAAAAAGAAAAAAAAGAAGGAAATAAAAAGAAGAAAAAGAGAAGAAGAAGAGAAAAATGATATACGGTGGACGCCCCTCGGGTGCCCCCCTTACACTCTTCCTTCCACTTCCCCCTTCATCTCTCTCCCCCTTCTGCCCTTCACCTTTATGATGTCAGCGGTCTGTGTATGTTTCCGTTCACTAATGCATTCCTCCCGATCAGACGGCCCCTCCTTGCACTGGCGGTTCGGTGTGGGGCAAAAAAGAACTTTTCAGGAAGTCCCAAGCCTTTAACTACTCGGAGTCCCGTAAACAATTCGTCGTAGAAGGAGGGGTGCCACGTTAGTGGCAGAGGCTGGTAAGCGGGCATTTTAGGAAGTTCTAAGCCTTTAACTACACCGCGCCCTGTCAACATTTCGTCGTAAAAAGAGGGTTGCCCCGTATTGCGGTAGGCTGTGCAAGCGGGTGCAATGCAAATTCCTTGCCCGCTTCTGGATTACGCGTGTAGTGGGGGCCTCCCGGCTGTGCACAGGGTTGCTGTTGGGCATGTCATGCATGGCACAATTGATTGGGTAGTAAAAATAAAACAGAAAACAGACGACAGCTGCATTTAGGAAGAGTAGCATTTAGAAGGGTAGTAAAAATAAAACAGAAAACAGACGGCAGCTGCATTTAGGAAGAGTACTTACACTTGGAATTGTTTTGGGTTGTCCAGTGCCCTTCGCAGCTGCAGTGCCGTGAACTCAGTTACTTTTTTCAATGTTGCCATTATTGTTTTCTAATGCTTTAATTGCTGCAAGTGTACCAGGATTCTCATTTATTCCTCTATCGAGGGTGGTAAATCGGTGGATAAGGTATGACTCTCGTTGTTCACGTTCTCGATTTGATTTAAATCCAGTCTCTAAGAGCGTTACTGATAGTTTGTCGAATCAATGGTCGGGAAGATTGAGATGTTTTGATAGAGGTAGACGTGGGGCTGAGTTCGCATGGGCTCTGTGATTATTGAAGCCGATTCTAAATGGTGTTTCTGTTTGTCCGATGTACTGCATACCACACACGTTGCATTCGAGTAGGTATACCACATTAGAGGAATCGCATGTTAGGTTTCCTCGTATGTTAATCGAAAACTTGGATTGCGTGCTGGTTGCTTTGTCTGTTTCTCGCATCGCCTTACATACAAGACATCGTGGCTTTAAACAAGGGGGGCATGAATTATTGGGGGGTGATGTGTTAATTTGGGAGTGGACAAGGGTGTCTTTGAGGTTACGTGGTCGTCGGTAAACGACGCCTGGAGCGTATGGGAATGCGCGTTTCAGACGTTCACTTTGTTCCAGGATGTTGTAATGTCGTTTAAGGATTTTGTTTACATTGGGGAAGTTTGTGCTGTAAGTCAGGCAGAGGTTTGTTCGTTGTGGGTCTTCTCGTGGTGGTCGCTTCACAAGTAAGTCTTCACGCTTTAGTTTTCTCGCATTTTGAACAGCGTCATTAATTACATGTGGGGGGTATTTTTGTTTCTCGAGCATAAGTTTTAGCCTCTGTGAGCTCGTGTCAAAGTCAGCGTCTCTAGAGCAGATTCGCTTAAACCGGTGAGGCTGGCTATATGGAATACTGTTTTTGCAGTGGCGTGGGTGATTGCTTTGGTAATGGAGGTATTGTTGTCGATCCGTTGATTTGCGATATAGGGTTGTAGAGAGCTTCTCTTCTTCTATCGTTATGGTAACATCAAGAAAATTTACGGCAACTTGCGAGTATGTGTGTGAGAGGTGTATGTTCGGTTGTACAGCATTGTAAGTGTCGATAAAGCTGAGAAGTTCGTCCTCGCTGTGGGTCCAAATAAGAAAGATGTCGTCCATGTATCTTCTGTATAACATTGGTTTCAAGAAACTTTGTGCAAGAAATTCAGATTCTAGCTTTCCCATAAATATGTTGGCATAATTAGGTGCCATTTTGGTGCCCATAGCAGTCCCGCTAATTTCTCGAAAATACTCTTGGCTAACTCGAATGAATTTAATTCGAGGACCATCCTCGTCAAAGTTGCAATGGCAGAGAAATCTGGGGTGTTAGATTGTCTATGGTTTGTGTACATGTTTTGTAGTGCAGCTATGCCGTCATCGTGAGGAATATTTGTATATAATGAAGAGACATCAAGAGTAACCAAGTACGAGTTTTTCGGCACACAGTTACCTGCAATGTCTGCAATATATATATATATATATATATATATATATATATATATATATATATATATATATAAATTGTAAGCACATTCCAAGCATTTGATCGTTCTCACTTGCACATACCCATCATCATCGTTCTCACTTGCACATACCCATCATCATCGTCCGCTCTCTTGGTGTGGTTCTGAGCGGAGCCAGACATCGCAGAATAAACGCTTCTGCTCGCCCTGCCTGCTCGCCGTACCTAGTCTGCCTGCGTCTTTCAGAGTGGTGGAGGTGCGGGGTAAGATCCCGACGTCCTCCTACGTTCATTTCCCACCTGGAGCTCCGATCTGGTCGCCGATTGCACCCAGCCACCCACACAGGTATGCAGACATCGGACCTAACGCCTAGCCCTAACGCTACAGCCCCTACGCCGGCGGCTGCCCGCTCTTCATCTACTGTCACCAGCCCTCAGCGCGAACCGCCCGTGTTCGCGGGTCTTCGCGGTGACGACGTCGAGGAATGGCTTGACCTTTACAACCGTGTGGGTTCAGCCAATCGATGGACCGAAGCAGAGAAACTGAGCTACCTTCCTTTCTATTTGACCAGCGTAGCCAAAACCTGGTATTTTAATCACGAAACTGACTTCGTTGATTGGTCGACCTTTGCCAACAAACTGCGACAAATATTCGGATGCTCATCGGGTCGTTCCGAAGCCGCGAAACAGAAGCTGGCTGTGCGTCTACAACTGGCACATGAGTCGTACACTTCGTATATCGAGGATGTTTTGGCCCTCTGTCGCCGTGCGAATAAAGACATGACGGAAGATGAGCGCGTTCGCCACATCCTTAAAGGAATCGGCCCAATCGCATTCAACGCCTTGGCTGTTGGCAATCCCGCTACGGTTAACGACGTCATTTCGACATGCCAACGCCTTGACCAGTTGCAGTCCCTTCGGCTTCAACAAGACAGTGATCCACGCCTGATGCCTCCCTCTGAATTAAAAACCCTTATCCGCACAATCATCCGGGAAGAACTTCGAGACCTTGAACAGCAGCGGTCCACTGTCGCCTCCGCTCCGTCTCCACCATTCGACCTGCGGAATCTTGTTAAGCAGGAGTTAGCGGCAATGGCGACACCGACATCCCCGGTCGCTCCGCCAGCACGCCCGATGCCCACATACGCCGATGTGACGCCCAGGTCGACACCGGCAGCACCGGTTGTTCAAACGGTAATGCCCACATATGCGGAGATCGCTGCGATTCCGCCTGCTCCCGGGGCATCTAGCTCTACGGATACTGCTAGTAGCCATTTGGCTGCTATGCGAGGTGGAATGACTGCTGCACCCTTGTATCCTCAGTGGCGTCAATCCCGTCCTGTTTGCTTTTACTGCGGTATACGAGGCCACATTTCTCGTTACTGCCGTCGCCGCCAGCAAGAGGAACGACGAGGCTATGCTGAGTTCGAACGAGACCGGTTCCGAAGACCAGATCTTTATGCTCCAGACACCTACCCGTCCGCGCAGTACCGGTCTCCGTCTCCTCCAGTGTCCCCTCGTCAACATCAGGAATACCGCTCCTCCAGACGACGCTCTCCATCGCCCTATCGCCGCTCCGCATCGCCGCTTCGTCCAATCATCTCCCGTCCTGTTGACCAATCTTCGGAAAACTAAGGATTGCAGTTTTTGGAGGGAAAACTGCGTCCCGTCGACCAACAAAAATACCTCCTGTTCGCCCAGCTAATATGTTGTCAGTGATTATTGAAGGTATTCCTGTGCAAGCTCTCGTTGACACCGGTGCAACCACTTCTGTTTTGCGTAGTGACTTGTGCTCGCGCCTCCGTAAAGTCAGAACGCCCTATGTGGGACCTGTGTTGCGTGGGGCAAATAACGTGCTGATTCAACCTGACGGACAGTGTACGGCTCGTGTTTCTATTGATGGTATACGTCACCACATCGAGATGATTGTGTTGCCCACGTGCATTCATGAACTTATCCTTGGTTGGGACTTTCTGCATTCTGCTTCCGCTGTTATATCCTTTAAAGAGAACGTCATTCACATAACGGATACAACGGATGCGCCCATTCCAGTTTCATCACCCTCGATCTCCAACTTGGTCATTGTTGAAGACTGCGTCCTGCACCCTGGTCACGAACACGTGATAGCTGTCGCATCTACCCAAGTAACCGACGGTGATGCACTTGTGGCTCCTTCGTTTCGCTGCACCTCCCGTGGAATTCTCGTCGCCTCTTGCCTCCTCCGGTTTTCCTCTGGCTGCGCTTTTCTGCCCGTTTCTAACACAACTGCAGAATCTGTGCTGCTGCCCAAGGGAATGACAGTGGCAAAGATTGACTTCTCTCCATTGACCTCCATCGCGACACTCTGCCCGTCTTCGTCACCAGTACCAGCTCCAGGTTCACGTTCTTTCCCTTTTCGACCTGTCATTGGTTCAGACCTCACACCAAAACAGTCTGAAGCACTATTGGCCCTTTTGGCTAAGCACAAAGCCTGCTTTGATAGCTGTACCACAACCCTGAGTCAGACTTCCGCGGCTGTACATCGCATTGAAACCGACGGTTCTCGTGTGATACGCCGTCGCCCATATCGGGTTTCGCAATCAGAGAGAGAAATAATTGAAAAAGAAGTGAACGAGATGCTATCGCGAAATATAATACGACCTTCTTCGAGTTCCTGGGCATCTCCAGTCGTTTTAGTTAAAAAGAAGGATGGCTCTGTTCGTTTTTGCATTGACTACCGCGCGTTAAATAAGATCACACGCAAGGACGTATATCCTATGCCTAGAATTGATGACGCTTTAGACACACTCCAAGGGGCGAACTATTTTTCGAGCCTTGACTTACGATCAGGTTACTGGCAAATCCCCATGAACGAGGCTGACAAAGAAAAAACTGCATTTGCCACACCGGACGGCCTTTATGAATTTAATGTAATGCCATTCGGCTTGTGCAACGCTCCAGCTACGTTTGAGCGAATGATTGATACTGTTCTTCGTGGCCTAAAATGGAAGACCTGCCTCTGTTACTTAGATGATATCGTTGTTTTTTCAAGTACCTTTGCCCAACATCTTCAACGATTAGACGAGGTGCTACAATGTCTCTCCAAGGCTGGCCTTCAGATAAATACAAAGAAGTGTACATTTGCCAGCAAAAGCATCAAAGTCCTCGGTCACGTCGTTTCCAAAGACGGAATCCAACCAGATCCCGAGAAGATCGCAGCTGTGCTACAGTTCCCTCGACCGTCCAACCAAAAGACGTTGCGCAGCTTTCTTGGTCTCGCGTCCTATTTTCGTCGCTTTATACGCAACTTTGCTACCTTAGCGGCTCCGCTAAATAAGTTATTGGCCACTGGTGCTCCTTTCTCATGGTCCAACGACTGCGAATCTGCATTTGAAATTTTGAAAGAACGCCTGACTTCCGGACCAGTGCTGCGCCACTTCGATGAGAGAGCGCCTACCATACTCCATACTGACGCAAGCGCACAAGGCATTGGAGCAGTCCTTCTGCAGCGTGATTCCACCTCTAAAGAGCAGGTTGTGGCCTACGCTAGCCGGACTCTGTCAACAGCTGAACGGAATTACACCATCACGGAGCAGGAGTGCTTGGCTATCGTATGGTCGATACAGAAATTCCGCCCGTATCTCTACGGTCGGCACTTCACCATCATCACCGACCACCACGCACTCTGTTGGCTTTCATCAATGAAGAATATGTCAGGACGTCTTGCGCGCTGGATACTGCGCTTACAAGAGTACGACTTTACAGTTACGTACAAGTCTGGCAAATGTCATCATGATGCCGACGCGCTGTCCCGGTGCCCACTTTCGCTCTCTCGTGACAATACGTCCACCGCATCGCGTTCGAATGACTCTGACACCCAGCTTGCCTCACAACACGTATCGCTCGCATCGCTGGATCCAATGCAGCTATCTTCGAACTCCGATTTACGTTCACTTCAGCTGGCAGATTCCTACTGTCGGTCTTTCATTGATCGCCTTCGCGGTGTCACTAAACCACCCAACAGCCGCTTGCGACGCCAGCTTCGACAATTTCGCCTTCAGGACGGTGTGCTTAAGCGCTACATTTACCATCCCACCGGTAACAAGTGGGTGCCAGTTCTTCCCCGCTGCCTTCGTCTTCGAGTTTTGGAAGCATTCCACGATGATATTGCTGCCGGTCATCTAGGCTTCCACAAGACCTACGATCGCATCAAGACGCGCTGCTTCTGGCCTGGCTTGTCCACAACGGTGGCCAAATACGTGGGCTCGTGCGCGTTGTGTCAGCACCGCAAGCGATCCACATCCCCGCCTGCTGGTTTCCTTCAGCCTCTTCCCTGTCCCACCACACCATTCGAATTTGTCGGAATAGACTTGTATGGTCCTTTGCCGTTGACACCTTCCGGTCACCGTTGGATCGTCACTGCAGTCGACCATCAAACAAGATACGCCGAGACTTCACCTCTTCATTCTGCTACCGCCACAGAAATCGCCAATTTTTTCTTGAACTCCATCGTCTTGCGCCACGGAGCCCCTCGCGTCCTTTTGAGTGACCGTGGCAAAGCCTTCCTTTCCAAGGTCCTGGATGAAGTCCTGCAGGCGTGCAATACAGTCCATAAAACCACTTCTACATACCATCCGCAAACGAATGGCCTTACCGAGCGCTTCCACCGAACACTCTCTGACATGATATCGATGTACTTGCATCCTGACCACAAAAATTGGGATAACATTTTACCGTTTGTCACCTTCGCATACAATACTGCGGTACAACGATCAACTGGCTACAGCCCGTTTTTTCTCGTGTACGGCCGATCTGCCTCCTCGGTCTTCGACACGGCATTTTTCTTTGCACCGGCTCCAAGCAGTACCTCGCTCCCAGAAGAGTTCGCAGCCCGAGTCACACAATGCCGTGAAATTGCTCGCAAAAACACGGAAGCAACCCAAAAGGAGAGAAAACATCGCTGTGATAAAAAACGACGCGACGTGGCCTTTAATGCTGGCGATAAGGTTTTACTATGGACCCCGGTTCGAGCGTCGGGCCTTTGCGAGAAATTTCTTCACCGGTATGTTGGCCCATACACCGTTGTACGACAGACATCTCCAGTTAACTACCTCGTCACCCCGCTTCAGTCTGTCACTGACCGCCGTCTGCGCAGCACGGAAATAGTTCACGTCTCACGCATGAAGCCTTTTGTTACTCGTTCGGCCGATCTCTGACTGGCGGCCAGGTTGGCCGCTTCGCAGAGGGGGGGGGGAAATTGTAAGCACATTCCAAGCATTTGATCGTTCTCACTTGCACATACCCATCATCATCGTTCTCACTTGCACATACCCATCATCATCGTCCGCTCTCTTGGTGTGGTTCTGAGCGGAGCCAGACATCGCAGAATAAACGCTTCTGCTCGCCCTGCCTGCTCGCCGTACCTAGTCTGCCTGCGTCTTTCAATATATATATATATATATATATATATATATATATATATATATAAAGAACGAATGAGACGTCAGTCAAAACACCAGTTTAGTCTTACTCTTCTTCTTCCTCACCTTCCTTTCCCACATTCACCCGTGAACCGTCACACGTTTCCCCCTCCCCCCGATCGAGCGTCAACTCATTGAGACAATAATAGCGGCGCAGTTTTTTGATGTGCCCAATGTCAGTAGTTCTGCTTAACGGTGCCACGCATCGGTTGATCTCATAGTTCACAGGAGAGATTCTGCGAAGGATTGTGTAAGGTCCTTCCATGACCGAACTGAGCTTTACTTTGTTCGGGTGCCAAGTTTTTTCGTAGAGAAACGATTCGCCTGGTTAGAGATCTTGTGGTAGGAATTTTTTCGTCGTGGATGAACTTGTTCTTCTCTTGGTAGGCAAGCGTGTTCTCGACTGCACTTTTCCTTCCTTCTTGCACGCCCTTCATTGGTGCGTCTAACACGGTGTCGCATGAAGGGATTTCATACATGAGGTACGATGGCGGATATCGTGTTACTTCATGTGGGCTTCTGTTGTATTGATCGATGACATCCAAAAGATGTTTGACCCAAGACTTCTGCGGCTGCTCATTCATTTTGCACTTTAGCTGGGTTACAATAGTCTGATTCGTACGTTCGTTCATGCCATTAAATTGAGGGTGTCGGGAGGACGTGAACAATTGGTGGACACATTTGCGTTTTAGAAACTGCTTGAATTTTCCAGCTGTGAAAGCTGGTCCACGATGAGATAGGAACTTCTTGGGCTTTCCTGCAGCAAAGATGGTGGTGATGCATGAAATGTATGCGTCACAAGTTTCATTCCTGTGGGGAAACACCCAGACATATCGCGTAGCATGGTCGATCGCCAAGTAAATAAACTTCTTTGCCGAGCCGTTTCCACAAAAGCCACCTATAGTGTCCTTTACTAAAACATAAAAGGGTTGTTCTGCATATAGTAGTGACACGAGAGATCCCAATCTCTTGGTTTTGGCTTCTTGCAACACTGACATATGTCACAGTGGCTGACGTAGGATGAAACGTCTGCGATAATTTCCGGCCAATAAATAGTACGATGATGACAACAAGCCCAGAGTTTTATTTACTCCGACTTGTCCAAACTTACAGTGTGCTGTCTGCAGAAGGCCCAGTCGAAGCCTGAAAGGAACGTACACTTTGCGCATTCCTTTACGTGTCGAGACAAGGACCCCGTTTTCAGTTTTGTACTTGCAGCGAGGTAGGCCATCCTGGTGAAATTGAAGTTCTCATAATGAAAGAAGTTGAACCATGAGGCTCCGTGAAAATGTGT
Source organism: Rhipicephalus microplus (assembly GCF_043290135.1). Classification (NCBI taxonomy): domain Eukaryota; kingdom Metazoa; phylum Arthropoda; class Arachnida; order Ixodida; family Ixodidae; genus Rhipicephalus; species Rhipicephalus microplus. Next base: position 141,944,402 of record NC_134704.1, on the reverse strand, counting down.
CCGCCTCGATGTTTTCGCTGCCTTTTTGATGTCGAATGTTAACGTCATACATTGACAGCTTCAGAGACCATCAAAAGAGTCGGCCATGGTGATTTTTTTTATTTTTCTGAGTCATTGTAAAGCAGCAATATTGGTAACAACAGTGAATGGTCGTCCATGGAGATAGCAGTGCCACTTGTCAACAGCGTCAATTATAGCGAGGCATTCGAGCTCTGTAATGGCATAATTTTAATGCGTAAGTAGCTTGCGCGAGTGATAGGCAACAGGGTGTTCGTTACCATCATGATATCGTTGCTTCATATTTGCACCTATGCCTATGTTAGATGCGGCGCAATAAAGAATGCATGGTTTCTCGCAAGAAAAAAAAACGCTAAATTGGTTCTTTGGCCAGACAGTATTTCATTTTCTGAAAAGCTTGTTCACATGCATGAGGAATCCCGTTTTCTCTCCATGGTGTGTCCTTCTTCAACAGCTTTGTAAGTGGGAAAACCATATCACTGAAGTGCGGTATAAACTGGTGGTAAACGTTGGAGGTGCCTAAAACACACTGAAGCTCTTTCGGAGATTGCGGTCTTGGGAATCGCAATACAGCTTCTCTATTGCCTCGTTTAGGCGATACTGTACCATGCGACACTCTGTGACCCATATATTCAATAGAGTCTTGGGCAAAATGACACTTCTTCAGTTTAGGTTTTATATTCTCCATTTTCAGGGCATGAAGTAGAGCTTGGAGGTGCTGTAGGTGCTCAGTAAATGTGTCAGAGAAGACTACGAGGTCATCGAAATAATTTACGACATTATTCAAGTTACGTTTTTTGATAACTGATTTCACAGCTCTTTCGAACGTAGCAACAGCATTTCTCAAACCGAAAGGCATAAAAAGTCACTCATAATGACCATTCGGCGTCAAGAAAGCTGTTTTTGAGATGTCCTCTGGGTTCATTTTGACATGCCAGTAGCCTGATGTGATACCCAATGTCGAAAAATATTTCGATTTTCCCACGTAATCTAGAACATCGTCTATACGCGGAATAGGTTGGTAGTCAGGCACAGTGACAGGGTTAAGCTTTCGATAATCATGGCATAAACGCGTACGTCCTTCGCCATTTCCTCTGCAAAAATGACGGAAGCCACGTATGGTGAAAAAGATGGACGCACTACACCTTGCTTGAGAAGTAAGTCCACTTGCCTGACAATTTCCTGTCGGAGAGCATCGATACGGTGGCCTGTGGATAGGGACGTTGTTGCTGAGGACAATGCAATGTCGTTCATCCACGATACATTCAAAGTCCATCTGAGACTTTGAGAAAATGTCCTCGTAACTGTGAAGCACTTCTCTCAAAGCAGCTTGTTGCGATGGTGGAAGGTGCATGGCATCAACAGCTTGGAGTTGGTTGTATTAGCGCGGAAGACATATTTTTGAGTTTGAAAGGAATTGTGCAGAACTTTTTTGTCTTGAAGCAACATCACCGTGTTGAAGTCCAGTGACAGGTTGAAAAAGAAGGCGTTGTCCAGGCCAAGCAAAAATTCAGTCTTCTTGCCTGGTAGAACATGTTCTTGAACTGCCCGCTTTATCTTCCCCATTTCCAACTGCATGTGTACGTGGCCCAAAGTTTCTGTCGTTGAGATGATTTGTTGGACACTAATGCATGGAGCCTTGAGCAACTGCAGCTTGGGGTTTTTGAACACAACTTCATTGATACAGGTAATAGTCGCTCCTGTATCCAGAGTTGCGTTCACCTTGTGTCTTTTCACAAGTGCACCAAAATGTATTAATGAAGCTTTGGGTCGCCCTCTTCGTTTCTCTCATCTTCAGTTAGAGCAGACACCATTTCATGACGAGGGCACTCATTATGCCAGTAAAAATGGTTCGGCAAACCAGCAGATGCACAATGTCGGCACTCACTGAGAGTGGTGCGCATCGATCCTGCAGAGAGCCATCATCGCGTAAAATGAGGCTCTCGATGCATGAGCTGCCGCTTTGACGAGTGTTGGGAAGCATCTCTGTGGACCGAGTCTTCCGCTTGAGGCGAAGCAGGAAGCCACTTGGCCAGGGTGGTGAGCGTCAATCCAGCGAGGCACCTTTCGATCTCTTCAGGTTCACAATCAGCCAATCCTGATACTATGGGAACGTCCTTCAAGTCTGCCAGGCGACCAAGGCGTGTCTTCTCTACGTAGTAGTGCCTGATGCGCTGTTGTCTTTTGAACCTGCAGTGTATGAATTGGTGGAAAGAGTCACTGACAGGTGCAGAAAATTGTGCTATATGCTTCTTTTGATGCCTTCTCACGTATGTTTTGCGTCGAAAATCTCGCTGAGGTACCAGCGGAATGCCTCACCATCCAGGTACTCGCTGATTCAGTCGATGCGATCTCGTTCGGACCAGCTAACGTTGCTCGCCTTCGCTTAAAAAAATGCCACCACTTGTCCAAAGGGACGTCGTCTTCAGCTCCGGTGTGTTTCGGCTAGCTGATCATCTTCTTTAGTGGGCTCATGCTATTGCTGTGGTATGTCCTGTCGACTTACTGTTTACGGATCGGATATAGTGTCAGTCAGAACACCAGTTTTCTCTTCCTCACTATCTTTTCCCCCATCCACCCGTGAACCGTCACACACACACACACACACACACACACACACACACACACACACACACACACACACACACACACACACACACACACACACACACACACACACACACACACACACACACACACACACACACACACACACACACACACACACACACACACACACACACACACACACACACACACACACACACACACACACACACACACACACACACACACACACACACACACACACACACACACACACACACACACACACACACACACACACACACACACACACACACACACACACACACACACACACACACACACACACACACACACACACACACACACACACACACACACACACACACACACACACACACACACACACACACACACACACACACACACACACACACACACACACACACACACACACACACACACACACACACACACATGCACGCACGCACGCACGCACGCACATGTATACATATATATATATACGCGTCCATATATATATATATATATATATATAATAAGATATAACAGACAGTAATGCCAAGGAATGTACAGGGGAAGTTATTAACATTAATGGAATGTAAATAAGAAGAAAGAAAAGTGGATGAAAAAATTACCAACTGTAAGCAGGTAATTCCTTCTTACAGTTGGTAATTTTTTCATCCACTTTTCTTTCTTCTTATTTACATTCCATTAATGTTAATAACTTCCCCTGTACATTCCTTGGCATTACTGTCTGTTATATCTCATTATTATTGTGCTAAAAACACGGAAAAACGAGCCCTTAGGTATACACTTCTTTCCCTTATATATATATATATATATATATTGTCGCAGTGCAACGCGAGCAAAAGATGACAGCAGCTTATGGCAGCAAAAAGAGCGTATTCAGGATCAGCTGTACAGCAAGATGCCTGCTTCGTTGTCGTCCCAAAAAACCACATGACCCACGAGCTGGAATCTACATAACATTCATATCATCGTTCTTTTTCATATAAACACGTGTCACTTGCCCCTCCTTATAAGAGCATCGCCCCGATGCTGATTCAGACCCACAGCATTTTTTTAACATGCAGTCAGTCACACACATACGGCTTCATACGCACTACATGAACAAGTTCAGGCTGGTGCTGGCGACGCCTCGGGCATTGGGGACTGTCGGAGACAACCTCGTAGGTGACGTCACTTAGCTGGCGCGATACTCGGTATGGCCCGAAATATCGCCTTAGCACCTTCTCGGACAGTCCACGTTTTCGTACGGTGGTTCAAACCCACACTCTGTCACCGATTTCGTACGTTACAGTTCTATGGCGAGCATTGTAGCGGCCTGCATCGTAGTCTTGTCGCTGGTGGATTCATAAGCGGGCGAGCTGCCTAGCTTCTTCCGCGCGTTCAGTGAACACGTCAGCGCCTGTGTCGGTAGCGCCCCATTCATGTGGCAACATCGTATCCAGCATAGTTCGTACCTCCCGTCCGTGAACCAAGCTGAATGGAGTCATGCGAGTCGTCTCTTGTTTAGCCGTATTGTATGCGAACATGATATAGGGTAAAATTTCGTCCCAATTCTTGTGTTGGACATCCACGTACATCGACATGTCTTCAATCGTCTTGTTGAGGCGCTCCGTTAGTCCATTTGTTTGCGGGTGGTACGCAGTGGTCTTACGATGAGGCGTTCCACTAAGCATCAGGACGTGGTCTAAAAGAGCTGTCGTAAATGCTGTTCCGCGGTCTGTGATCACGATAGTCGGGGCACCGTGGCGTAGCACAATATTTTCTGTGAAAAATCTCGCCCCTTCCACTGCGGTGCTCTTTTGGATAGTTTTTGTTTTGGCATACCTGGTTAGGTGGACTGTAGTGACTATAACCTAGCGATTTTCCTGCAGTAGAAGTAGGAAGGGGTCCCAAAATATCCATTCCTATCTGTTCAAACGGTGTACGTGGAACCTGAACTGGTTGCACCTGACCGGCGGGTCTCTTTGGAGGTGACTTGCGTCGCTGGCAATCGATGCAAGTGTGAATGTGGTGCTTGACGGCTGTTTTAAGTCGTGGCCAGTAGTAGCCCTGCTGTACTCTTGCCAATGTGCGAGTGTAGCCTAAATGGCCAGACGTCGGCTCATTGTGACATACTTGGAGCACTTCAGTTCGAAGGGGTGCAGGAATAACGAGCAAATAGGGAGCTCCGATGGACGAAAAGTTTTTTTGTGGAGGACGCCATTGCGTAAGCAAAACGACGATAATGTCCTTGCAAAGACTCTAGGTGCCCTCGAAGAACGTTCATCCACGTATTTAATCAAATCAAGCAATTCAGGGTCACTTCGTTGTTGTTGGGCAATCGTGGACGCGTCGAGAACACCAAGGAAGGCCATATCGTTGTCGTCAGAAAGAGAAGCTGACTGTACTGGTTATCGAGATAGGCAGTCAGCGTTCGTATGGCGCTTCCCGGACTTGTGTATGACCATCATATCAAACTCTTGTAACTTCAGACTCCACCGTGCTAATCGGCCGGTTGAATCTCTTAAATTAGTCAACCAACAGAGGTGATGATGGTCTCTTAGTACTTTGAAAGGGCGGCCATACAAATACGAGCGAAGTTTCTTAACTCCCAGACCACAGCGAGGCATTCTTTCTCAGTTGTTGAATAATTGGCCTCAGCGCGTGTTAGCGTCCTGCTTGCGTAGGCGATTACTCGTTCCGTGTCTTCTTGCCACTGCACAAGCACAACTCCGAGGCCTACATTGCTTGCGTTAGTGTGAGGCATTGTTGGTGCTTGTTCGTCGAAGTGAGCAAGCACTGGAGGCGTTTGAAGACGTTGGCGGAGGTGATTAAACGCTGCTTGCTGTTCGTGGTTCCACTCAAAGGTGGCGTCGTCTCTAGTGAGGCGAGTTAACGGCGACGCAATCCGTGCGAAGTCGGCGATGAACCGGCGATAGTAGGCGCATAGGCCCAGAAAGTCCCTGACAGCTTTCTTATCGGACGGTACTGGGAACTGTGCCACGGCGCAAGTTTTTCGGGATCAGGCTGAACGCCGGCACAGCTGATGACACGACCAAGAAACCGCAGTTTTTCAAAACAAAAGTGGCATTTCTCTGGTTTCAATGTGATGCCTGCGGAGCGTATGGCTTGTAAAACAACTTCTAGCCTCTTGAGATGCTCGTCTTGGGGAAAACACTATGACGTCGTCTAGATAAACTAAACAGGTCTTCCATTTTAACCCTGAAAGTACAGTGTCCATGAGCCTTTGAAAAGCAGCGGGCGCTGAGCACAGACCGAAGGGTAGAACTTTAAATTCATATAAACCATCCGGCGTCACAAAAGTGGTTTTTCCCGATCTCTTGGGTTTACCTCGATCTGCCAATATCCACTTCTGAGGTCCATTGAAGAAAAGTAGCGAGCACTTCGAAGCCTTTCGAGGGAGTCATTAATACGTGGAAGCGCATGCACATCTTTCTTAGTCACTTGATTCAGCTTCCTGTAATCCACGCAAAAACGTAGGGTACCGTTCTTTTTCCTAACTAATACTACAGGAGATGACCATGGGCTCTGTGATGGCTGAATCACATCATCTTCAAGCATTTTAGCGACTTGTTGCTGTATCACTTCCCGTTCCTTTGGAGCCACACGATAAGGGTTCTGGTGTATAGGCCTTGCTGCGTCGTGGGTAATTATTCGATGCTTTGTTAGCGGAGTTCGACCGACCCGTGACGTCAATGAAAAGCAGTCCTGGAATTTAGTTAGCAGCTCAAGAAGTCTCGTTCGTTCGTTCTTTGACAACGTAGTACCAACGTCAAGATTAGGTATTGATTCTTCTTGAGGTGTTTCGTCTAGGCCTGATAAACTGCCTTGCATTTCTGCAGTAGTGTCAAAGTAAACGACGGCTGTACCCTTCGGGAGATGTCGGCGCTCAGTACTGAAGTTAGTGAGCAGCAAGTTTGTGCGTCCAGCAGGGACAGTGACAAGACCTCGAGCAACTGAAATACCGTGGCAAAATATCAGTGAGCTTATTTGTTCAGCAATACCGTCGCCGTCAAACGGCTCATCCCCTGCCACCAAAAAAAGCGTACACAATCGTGGCGGGATGACCACATCGTCATCCGTCAGACGCAAAGGTCCTGAACAAGACGTATGTCTCGGCTCTGAACAATCAACTAAAGTAGGGCTGTTGTTGCGAAATGTAATGACACTGTCAGTGATGTTGATGACGGCGCCATGTTCTCTCAAGAAATTCATTCCGATAATCAGGTCTTTACAGCATGAAGCGAGAACGACGAACGTCGCCACGAAAGTAGAGCCACCGATTTCGAGCCCTGCTGTGCACATTCCGACAGGCATCAGTAATTGGCTGCCTGCCGTCCTTAAGTGAGGTCCCATCCACGCTCTCTTTACTTTCTTGAGGCGTACGGCAAGGTCATCACTGATAATAGAGAAGTCAGCCCCGGTGTCGACTAAAGCTTTGACTTGCTGTCCATCCACAAGAACGGTAAGGCCGGGGGTCACAGTTTCGGTCGGTATTACGTCTTGTCGCCTTTACAGCGTCCTGAGGTGGGAGTAATGGGGGCTTTTTTTCTTCGTCTTGACAGCCTGCAACCTTACCCCCTGAGGTCGCCGCCTTCAGTTTCCCCGGTGTGGGCTGGGTGACCTCGCTCCTCGGGTGTCGGCAAAAGTGTGGCGCTGCAACGAAGGTGACTGGGCAGGAGAAGGAGAGCGTGGTCGATGTCGGAAGACCGGCTCGTAATCAGTTATAGTCTCGTCATCATTGTTACGGCGGCCGTCGAATGGGTGTCTAGGTACCGGAGATCCTTGAGAACCGACATCGCCATGGCGGGATACGTACTCGTTGGCATGTCAAATGTCAAATCGTGGCCTGAGAGGGCGAGACGGATCGGCGCGGTGCCAGCCATAGCGGGCCATGTGGCCTACACCTCCGCAGTTGAAACAGAGTGGATGCCTGTCGGCAGTGCGCCAGGTGTCTGTTCGGCGAAGCTGTGGTTGCCGTGATGACTCCTCACGCGACGAAAGCCATGGCACGCCAGAAGACGACTGGTCGTATGGGGGCTGGATGGGTGGGCGCACGAAGTCTCCCCCTGTGGTGGTGACCAAGGAACAGTTGCAGGTGGCGGGTAGTATGAAGGCGGAGCGGGTGGGAGCTTCGAAGGGTGGCGGCGTACGTCATGGGACGTTGTTCGGGGGCAGGATCAGCTGTCGAGAATGCTTGGCGAATTTCGTCAGGGACGACTTGAGCGACAGATGCCATGGATGTATTCACTACCGGAGTCCGCAGCCTTTGCAGTTCTTCACAAACAATCTCTCTAATCATGTCACGTAAGGAGCTGTGACGGTCAAACGTCACAGCGGCGGCCTGAATTTGGGGGCTGCTGCACAAGTGGTCATATTGTCGGCAGCGTTGGTGAAGGGCACGCTTGATAGCCGACGCTTCTTTGATGAAGTTCTCTACAGTGCTTGGCGGGTTTCGCAGAAGTCCGGCAAACAGCTGCTCTTTCACGCCACGCATGAGGTAGCGCAACTTCCTAGCTTCAGTCATCTGCAGGTCAGCCCTCCGAAATAAACGTGTCATGTCTTCGGCGAACATGGCGACCGTTTCATTGGGTTTTTGGACCCTTAGCTCTAGTAGTTGGTGGGCGCGGTCACGTCTGTCGACATTGGCAAAAGTTTCAACCATCTTCTGGTGAAAGTCGGTCCATGTGGACAGGTTGCCTTCTCTGTTCTCGTACCAAGTACGAGCGCTGTCATCAAGATAGAAGTAGGCCCGGCCGAGCTTTTCCTGAGCAGACCACTGCTTGATCTTCATAACATGGTCATAGTGGTCTACCAGTCTTCTACATCTTCATGTGCGCCACCACCAAATCGTTTAGGCTCCAGCGATTGAAATAACGTTACCTGGGATGGAGCGGGAGGACTGGTGCCGAGAAGTACAGGCTGGGGGCTGGTGTTAGCCATTTCTAGATGTCTGGTATAGGTTTTCTGCGAGGGGTTGCAGTCTGGAGGAATACCTCGTAGCCGACAACTAAATCGATGGACAGGGGTTGCAGTAGGCACGTCCGGGCAGGATGAACGGCTCCCACTAGGAGTGTGAAGCATCGGGCAGCGTCGCGGCCCAGCTCCTTCATTAGTGTCGCAGTGCAACGCGAACAAAAGATGACAGCAGCTTATGGCAGCGAAAAGAGCGTATTCAGGATCAGCTGTACAGCAAGATGCCTGCTTCGTTGTCGTCTTGAAAAACCACCTGACCCACTAGCTGGAATCTACAAAACATTCCTATCATCGTTCTTTTTCATATACACACGTGTCAATATATATATATATATATATATATATATATATATATATATATATATATATATATATATATATATATATGTATATGGCCTTTACATAATACGACTTTTTATCGATACGTTATGACAGTAAAGCTCCTGTACATTTAGCACAAGAACCGCACGTCCAAGTGGAAATACTTTACCGCAGATAGTAATATAGTGACGTTACTCGCTGAAATAAAATTAAGTTTTGAAATGTTTATTTTTGGACGAGTGTTTATGCTACAGAGCTCTAGTGAGTGGCAATTTTTGGTATCCGTAGTTAAGATGCGCGACATCACTTTGCATCGGCGTCCACGCTCACAATACGTATTCGCAACTCTCCTCCTTCTCTCTCTGCAACATGCTATCCACTCGTTCTCTTTCCTCTCCTACCCTCCGGCTCTCGCCTCGCAATGCCGCCGCAAGGAACGTCCGCTAAGCCTCTCTCTTCTAGGCATTCCTTCCCGCGGCATTTCTACTGACATTGCGCATGCGCGTTCCCTACTCCTTTTTTCTTTCCTACATTTCCCTTCTCTCGTCTCGCCATCACGATGCAGACAGCGTCTGCTTGCAAGTTTCTTTAATGAAAAAAAATCACAGTATATCCACGGAGTGCATGATGATGAATGGGGCGAAGCATTCATCAGTCCGTCCGCGCTTCCGTCCGTCTATTCGTTCTTGCTTCCATCCGTCTGTGCGTCCGTGTGTGCGACCATCCGTCCGTCCGTGCGTTCGTTCTCGTGTCCGTCTGAGCGTCTGTCCATCCGTCTTTCAATCCGTGCATCCATCCGTTGGTACGCCCGTTCATCCAAGCGTCCGTCTGCCCGTCCATCCGTGAATCTGTCCATCCATCCATCTACAGGTGCCGTCCACGCGTCCGTCCGTCCGTCCGTCCATCCATCCATCCATCCATCCATCCATCCATCCATCCATCCATCCATCCATCCATCCATCCATCCATCCATCCATCCATCCATCCATCCATCTATCCATCCATCCATCCATCGTTCACTAGAGGTGGAACGGCCGGTCTAGAGGACCGCCTCTCCCGCACTCTCTGCAGGCCGGCGCTTTGTGTCTAGTTTCCACCTTTCACCGGCTCTAGCTCTTGTCACTCTGAGCCAACCCTCGCTCAACCTTCCTAAATCAAAGGAGGTTACGCCCATCAAGTTTAACATGGTCACCTTTACTGGTCAAATAGTGCTCAAAGTGCGTCCTTCTGTTACTAATTTTTTTAAAGGAGTGAAGCTTCTTAAAGGGACACCAAAGTCAACAATTAAGTCGACATTGATTGTTGAAATAGTTGTCCAGTAGCCTCGTACCGTCACTTTTGTGCCAAGGAAGGACCTACTTTGAAATAAAATTACGTTTTAGTGGTATGCATTGGGTAAGCGCACTTCAAATTACAAGCCTCATGAAGTGGACCGACCGGATCGACTGAAGTCACTGTTGCCGTGCACAACGTTGCCCTGCTTCACTGCGCTAGTAGAAGCAGAGCGACAGCGGTGGGAGTCACAGCAGCAATCGCCTTGATCAATTTTCCTCCATTTGCTCCGAGATTGCAAACGTTTTTTTCTTAACTGTGCCCCGCTAGATGGCACCACATGTTCCGTGTGACCACGCAAAAACTGAATTTTCGAATGCCTCGCGCCATTCCCCATAGTAACTTCCAGCAGCTGCTTTTTTTTAATGAAACAAACAGAAAAGAACAAGCACCATTTAATTGTGTCTCTTGATGCACGGAAGGTTCTTTATTTAGTGGAGTAAGATCATTTTCTTGTGATTATTTTCTGTCCGTCTAATGTGTATGGCTGTCCGTCTAATGTCATCGGGATCATTTTGAAAATGTCCTACTGCGGCGCTTCTGTTCTTGTGCATTTACCTTAACGTTTCGGTAAGTAGGGCACTGTTGTTGATAACATTATTGTTTTAGATGTCATACATTGAGCTTTCTCTTTGATGTAAATTTTTATTTGTCTGTAGTGTCCCTTGAAGGCATGGGCGAAGCGTCCCGTCGTAAACATATCTAGCCACCTCTCGCTAGTTCTTGAACCAGCCGTAGAAGGCTAATAATATAATATAATATATTATAATATATAATATATATAATATAATATATATAATATAATATAATATAATATAATATAATATAATAATATAATATAATAATATAATATAATATAATATTTATTATATTATATATAGTATAATAATATAATGGAATGCATATACACACGAAATTGCAAAGGGTACGATACTAGAGGCCGTTACTTGTAGTATGGTAAATAATAAAAATCACAGCCTATCCATGGAGTGAATGATGATGATCAAGGTGAAGCGTCCGTCATTCCGTCCGTGCTTCCGGTCATCCGTTTTTTCCTGCTTCTGTCCATCCGTGCGTCCATCTGCCCGTCCTCTCTAGCGTCCATCAGGGCGTCCATCCCTGCGTTCGTTCATGCTTCCGTCCGTCCCTCCGTTCTTACATGAGTCCATCCGTTCATCCATGCATCCTTCTTGTCGTGTATCCATCTATGCGTTCATTCGTCCATGCGTCCGTTCGTGTCTCCTCATGTGCGTGCATCTGTGCGTTCCTGTGTTTCTCCATGCGTCCGTTCGTCCGTGCGTCCGTCCCTGCGTTCTTTAATGCGTCCGTCTGTCGATTCGTGCGTCCATCCATTCATGCATTGGTCCATGCGTTCGTCCGTCCCTCTGTCCATCATCTCGAGCATCTATCCGTCCGTCCGTACATCAGACAGACAGACAGACAGACAGACAGACAGACAGACAGACAGACAGACAGACAGACAGACAGACAGACAGACGATGGACAAATGATGGACAGACGCGGTCAGCGGATGATTTAAGGTTTGCCGATAAAAAGTGCGATGTGCGGAAAGCAGTGGAGGCTCGCGCTCGAAGACGGAATATCCCGGCTGCGGTAGATGCACTTTCGATGGAGGCAAAACGCTGTAGGCCCACATGCTCAGATTCGGGTGCACGTTAAAGAACCACAGGTGATCGAAATTTCCGGAGCCCTCCACTACGGCGTCTCCCATAATCATATGGTGGTTTTGAGACAATAAAGCTCACGAATCAATCAATTAAAGACGAAGCCCCGATGTGCGAGCACGTGATAGATTAGAAATGACGTCACACGAAGAAGTTGGCGATGCCTCTTCGTCGGCGTTGCCGTACGCTACGGTGTGGTGTAGTAAATTAAAAGCCATTTTCGCGCACGCACGCGTTCAGATGATCGGCGGATAGAAAAGGCTGCAGAGTGGCGTACGCGCAAGGCAGAAGCACAAGTGGCTCGCGCTCGATGATGACACCGCGATGTGCGAGCGCGCGAGGCAGAAGCGTGCCGTGAAGGTGCGCGGCGGCGCCGATAAAATCCCGGCGTACGAGAACGAGAGGCCGAGTGGCGCACCAGTGACGTGTGGACCCAGCTTCGCTCCACTTTCCATAATTCACCCCGTAGATATTCTGCGAGTTATTTTTTTAGTAAGCATCAAATGCAGAGCAAACTTCATTAATGATTAAGCCACCAATACTCGTCTCTATAGAGTATTTCATAGGAAAAAAATATGTTTTGTATGCAGCATGAACGTGTGCGGGTTTCCTCCTCAATTCAAAAGAATGCGCGCGTGCCGCTCCTCTAGCCCGGCCGTGGAGGTGGCTACCTGCCACTACGACGACGACTACTACTACATACATCGCGGACGCATGGCCCACGGCTTAAGGGTCTTCGCCCCTAAAAGCCAATTGTTCGCGCTGCACAACCCTTCACTTAATTGTCACGTCATATATTCAGGCACTGGATCTTGCTATTTAAAGTAGTGCCTGTGGGATATTTCTAGTTAATGTTGTTGAACAATAAGAATTCCCAGCGTGCGCGTTAACTAAATGCGGACTATGGGTCTCTGTGTTCAATAGGAATCTTTTGTCTCTCACTGCCGATTAGAAGCAATTTGCAATCTTCCAATAGAAAACACTGCTACATCACTCAGTGCTTTGCGCCTTCTAAAGTTTCTCTTCTGCACAACATCGCGGTGAGTGCCCACGTCTCCACCAATGTGAGATTTAGCGCCCGTTGCTCCGCATCTACACGTGGTTCCGTTTGGCGGGAGACGGCGTAATTTTATATGGGAAGCATTTTTTTGTGTACTGGAAGCACATTTGGTGCCTACTTGCGCATCTATTGATCTAGCTACCTAGCTATCTCACCCGTTAAGTGAGCGTGCTCTCCTGGTTAATATCAACTTGGTGCGATAAAGGATTAGTATGAGAGAGTAAGATAGTTTCACGATTACGATGCTCTGATGATGACAAATAATATAGAAATCTCGCTCCGTACGTCATCAGACCCTTGCCGTCAGACAGTGCGCCATATCACTGACACACAGTACTTACTCAGAAAAGACGTGAACGCAGGGCAATTTTAATTCACGAGCGTTAAGAATAATCTGACATATGCAGCGTTGACCCGACGAATGCAAAGAATTAATCTCTGAGTCCAAGCGGGAACTGAACCTTAGCATTTGCATGGCAGTCAGGTATTCTACCACTGAGGCATCCTAAATGTTAAAACTGCTTTTGACACTAGTGTTCTCGATACATCAATTGTGGTAATATTACCAGGCTGTCCAATTTCATAAACATTATATATGTACTCCCACAATACAGCCACGACGCCGCGTTAATGTGAATCGTTGTTATGAGCCATGCGAAGACGTTGACTTATGTAGGAGCCTGCAGGGCTACCATCCTCGTGAATAGCAGCGCTGCTTATTGCTTCTGGTGTTGCTAGTAGTCAGGTTCCTTTTGGCATCATAACAGAAGGGCAAACTACTGGTTACATACACAAGTGCTTCTCTTTAACACATGTCTGTGCGTACAATTGTACATATAGTTAGCGTCATTTCATGACGTATCAGTATATTAAAATCAGAACATGGCCACCATCCCACCACATGCTTCGTATGACGTTCTCATGGTACGCGGGGTATGCCTAATATTTTTTTAGAAATTGCAAACGATGCGTGTGAGTCGAGATACTCATGAGAACAGACTTTGGGGCTAGTCGGTTTGTTAAGCAAACTAAGTCACCGTACTGATTGGAAAGGGACGGCGGCAACGTATTAGTGCGTTCAACGGCTGCGCCTGCCGACCTCCGTTCAATGAATGTGTAGTTCTGTATAGAAACTGTGATATGGATACAAGAATGATTGTCTGACCAGTTTGATTGATAAAGTAAATGCGAACCTATTTGATATGTGGGGTTCAACTCCCCAAAACCACCACATAATTATGAGAGACGCCGTCGTGGAGCTCTCCGGAAAATTTTTACCAGTTGGGGTTCCTTAAAGGGCCCCTGAAACACTTTTTTGAGTGACCATGGTATCAATTTACTGGGAAAGCATATTGTCTCACAAATTGAACGCTGCGAAAGTTTTAAGAATCCATCCAGTGCGAGTGGAGTTAAAGATTTGTCACACGCTGCAATCGCATTCTCTCTTCTCTCGTCCTGAGGAAAGCATTGGAAGCTGAGCAGGGAGGGGTGGTACGGGCAAACAAAAAAGTCACTCGCACTTCGTGACCTTGAGCATTTTTTTTTTCGTTTTTTTTCTTTGAATTGCGTGTGAAAGTGTGGAAAAGTGGCGGCTTCCCGCGACCTCTGTTACAACCGAGGACGTCATGTTGAAATCAGCTAATGGCTATAAATTGGCTTACTGGGCTTAATTTCCGTGTTTTGTCGATAGAAGAGAAAGCTATTTTTAGCTTACTTTGATCATTTATGGCAAGTTTCAGGCCGCATGCTGCGCTATAACATTTCGCTCGCGTGTTTTCGGGAGCTTCTACTACCGGTCGGCAGCGTTTTCTGACCATGTTGAGAAAGTGTTGTTGCAGGGCTCCTGTAACGTGCGCCAAAATTTGAGTACACGAGCCAACAGAATTTCCGCCGCCACCGAAAATGCAGCCGCCGCAGCCGGGATTTGATCCCGCGACCTGCGGGTCAGCAGCCGAGTACCTTAGTCGCTAGACCACAGTGAGCCAATATGCAAACTGGGTAAACGCACCCTCGATTGCTTTGAGCACAAAGAAAATCGCGTATCTGTATGAGGCAGGCTTGCACTTTTTGATACTGTTTTGTATCACGAAAGTCTTTTATTTGAAGGCCCACCCCAATTTCACCGACTACCCCCGTCAGGAATATGACGTTCTAAAATACATATTAGGATGTTTCAAAGTGAAAAAAAAACTACAGGATAAAAATTGGCCCCCTATGTGCATGTTACACCACAAACCTTGTCGAAAGACGATAGTCTTGCGTCGGGAGAGGCTGAAAAAAACGTTTATTTGATGTTCTGCGCAAGAAAATTGGTGAATGGTATTCTGGAGGCGCTATGTTAGAGTGCCTCGAGCGTGCAACACAGGCGAACGAGCGCGTCAAGTCACGTCACACGTGAGACACGAGCGTTATTTGGCAGTTATCCTGGAAAACGTGGCACGTGCCGTGCGCGCCCATCTCTGAGGTGATAAGGTGAAGAACACAAGGCGACTGGTAGGTGCCACCACCGTGTCGTCTTAGCAAAGAGTTGGAAACACTTGCTGTTTCGTGCAAGCGTTGCATGGCCATGGGGCAGCGTTATAAATGCTACGATTCTTAAAGTTACTTATGTATGGCTTTTCTAGTAAAAATACACATACGTATATTGACATGTTTTTGTCATTGTAGTAAGTATAATGACATCCAACTGAAACAAAAATTTTATGGCGCCTGAGATATGCGCAATAATTGCTTTTCAATTGACAATCACACAAGTATGAACTCTGAACCTTGAGCAATATTGGTGGGTGCTGCGGATGGGGTCGGGCGTTTGGAGTATCATTTGGTCACTTTGGTGCCGTTTAGGTTACAGTCAAGAGTGAACAAACAGAGAGACCAAATTTTTTGTGTCGAATGTACCAACGAAAGACTGTCTTCTTTAAAACTTCTCTCACGGAGTGTACAGCCAATGATATCTCGATCCGCCGCGCGCTACGCAAACCACAAAGCCAGAAAACACACGTCGTTTTGTTTTCTGATAACGGCGAACTGTATGTACCCACCACGTACCGTTGGCAGTCTTCAGAGCTCACCAATGTCAGCACGTTTTCGTAATCAGTCGCGAGGTGGCGCGAGGAGCACGCGTTAGGTGCGTGCACCCTCGAGATCGTCGCCCCGCGCGCCGAGATGCGCGTGTGCCTCCACATGGTGCGATTGCTGATGCGGGCGCTTACCTCAGAATTTTGGCGCATTTTACCTCTCGTGATTCCTCCACAAGTTTTACTTGAAGTTACAATGGTTAGAGAGCATGAAATTCGGTTGGCTCTCAGCCATGTTTACGCCAGGACCACGTTGTTAGTATACAGGAAGTAGGAATTGTTACAGCTGTTTGCGCTCGTCCTGCATATACTGATTCATTCGTTTTGTGCTTCTTTCTTTCTTTGAACAAAGCTTGCCTTGTGTGCGTAGAATGCGTGCGTGTTTTGCGCTTGAGGTGCGCGCTGCAAGTTTTAAGCTGCTTGGTGTTCCTCGCGTGACAATGCAATACCTGGCTGTAGCAATCATGCCTTCACTCTTGTTACGAAACAATGCGCAATAAGTGCTCGACTATCTGTGTGAAGACACGTTTCAGTATCGTGTTGCACCGATTTCTGGGATGAGGTATCGAGCACGTTTTTTGTGTTTTTTTGTCATTGTAGTAAGTATAATGACATCCAACTGAAACAAGAATTAAGTTCTGAGTAGCGCACTTTGTAGTCTCTGTTTTATGAGCGCTAAGGCTTCGTTGAAGAAAATATTCATCATCAGACTTGACGGGTGAAATCAAAACTGACCGTCGCCAGCACGTGCTGCGAAAGCGAAACATAGGCAAGGCAAGCGACAAGAAAGTGACAAAATTTGAATATTCTGTGCCAAAGTGGAATCTGGTGAGAAAATTCGGAAAGCGTTTCAAAATAAGCGGACGAACAGCCTAATGTTTGCGTGCTAAGGGGGGTGCATATCTCTTTTTCTCTTATGACATTGTGACGGGGCGAGGTCTAGGCTTATAGCATAGCATTCAGCGAGAATCGGCAGCCAAACAAGATGGCTGAGTTGCCTCTCGCGTAAGCGCCAAACGCATAGGCGTCTTCTTCATCTTCGCTAAGTGCCGCGCTTGCTCCTGTCGATGATGCACCGTAACATCACTCCCCTGCGGCGGAAGCGCCGTCACGGCGCTTAGTACGGCGGCGACGAACGAGCAGGGTGATACGGTTTGAGTCTGGAAACGTGTACAACGTCCGTCTGGAGTAAGGGGGTTTAAGAGGCATCGTTTAGAGGTGTGATCTCGTAGCTCACGTCACTGAGTTGTCGTAACACTTTGTAGGGGCCATGGTAGTGTGATAGTAGCTTCTCTGATAAGCCGACTTGGCGGTTTGGTGTCCAGAGAAGTACCACAGACCCCGGCGAGAAATGCATGCTTTGATGGCGACTGTCATAGCGGTCTTTTTGGTGCGCTAGCGACAAGTGCAGCTGATCACGGGCAAGCTGACGGGCTGCATGGGCTCGAGAAACGACATCGCTGGCGTACTCAGTAGACAAGGGGGCAGCCGAAGGAAGGAGCGTGTCAAATGGTAATGCTGGATGTCCGCAAAATAGCAAATAAAACGGCGAAACACTAGCTGTATCGTGCTGTGAAGAATTGTACGCGAACGTGACAAAGGGTAGTGCTTTGTCCCAGTCACGGTGATCTGGCGAAACGTACATAAACAGCATCTGCGTCAGCGTTCGGTTCAGACGCTCGGTCAATCCATTGGTCTGTGGATGATAAGCGGTGGTAAGCTTGTGCTCAGTGAAGCAGGCGCAGAGAATGCATCCGCAACACGTGAAAGGAAGTACCTTCCTCAATCAGTTAGCAGCTGCCGCGGAGCGCCGGGATGAAGAATGACTTCATACAAGAGAACGTCAGCGACGTCAGTGGAACAGCTTGTCGGCAGTGCTTTAGCGATGGCAAAGCGTGTGGCGTAGTCTGTGGCGACTGCAACCCATTTATTTCCGGAGGTGGACGTAGGAAACGGGCCCAACAGGTCAAGCCAACACGGAAGAATGGTTCCGTAGGTATGTCAATGGGCTGTAGGAGGCCAGACGGTAGCACAGGGGGGCGCTTGCGGCGTTGGCAGCGGTCGCAAGCAGTGACGTAGCGAACCACAGAACGATACAACCCGGGCCAGAAAAAGCGATGTCGCACGCAATCGTAGGTACGAGAGACGCCTAGGTGACCGGCTGTAGGTACGTCATGTAGTTGTTTGAGAACGCTGGTATGCAGGTTATAGGGAAGCACGAGTTGGAAACACTTGCTGTTTCGTGCAAGCGTTGCATGGCCATGGGGCAGCGTTATAAATGCTACGATTCTTAAAATTACTTATGTATGGCTTTCCGGGCCATCAGCGTTCAAGCTGCGACGGTACAGAATGTTGTCGTGCAGTTCGAACAGGCGAACAAAAGGGTCCGTTAGAGCCTTCTGTAGTTGTTTGGCGGAGAAGGCTGTGCAGCAGATGCGAAGCGGGTGCTGTCCTGTCGGTATTGAGGTTCAGATGAAGGCTGAGGTGGCGAGAACCAGCGGTAATTGCAGTAACGGACGACATGACCGATACGGTAGCAATGAAAACAAATTGGTCGATTGTCGATGGTTCTACACGCAGCAGGGTCGCGAGCTCGGGCCGTAAACTGCTGCTCGTGATAGGATGACGGTGGACGCCATGGAGCTCGCTGCGGGCTGGGCAAAGCACACACCGAGAGAATACCTATGCTGGCGAGTTCTTGGCGGACGATGTCATGAACCATGTTAGCAGTGAGTGGGGTCGTGTCACTTGCTGCAGTGTCAGCCGGAGCAGAGGCAATGGCTTCAAGTTCACGCCGTACAATTCGGGTCACCTGATCCGATGAATCTAGAGGTGGCGTCATTGTTCTTGCACGGTCTTCGCCAGATGACGTTGCAGCCGCATTCGGAAGGCGGGTAAACACGCTGTTAATCCGCAGGCTCTTCGCTTGCTCAAAGCGCCGAATTTCTTTTATAATGGCGTCCACAGTTGAATAACTTTTGCCGACGAGGAGGTTGAATGCATCATCCGCAATCCCCTTAAGATTATGCCCGACCTTGTCAGTGTCCGGTATCCCGGCATTGGCGTAGCAACTTAATGATAACACATCTTCTATATAGGAGACGTAAGACTCAGTCGAGGTCTGCGCCCGAGACGCGAGCATTTTGTTCGCAGCCATTTTTCTTCCAATCGGCTTTCCAACAGGTCCAACATGTTCTCTCTGCACACTGCCCAACTCCCAAGTGCTGTTTCATGGTTCTCATACCACGATTAGGCGGTTTCCCTAAGATAGAACAATATAAAGAAGGCACAAGAAACTGTTTTGGCTGCCTGCAAAAAGTACCACGGTTGCGCTCCAATGTTCATGTTTTTTTTTCAGGCCAGGAAGAGGTTGCTATACCTTTTTTCATGTGTAAAATCGGCAGAATGAAATAGGCACAAAACAGTTCATGAAAAACGTGGTGATACGTTGGCACTAAAGAGATGAGTTAAGCTTCTAAGGCAAACCATACGGCCGTGGCACAACGTTATTCAGATTCCGGCCCTGCCATGTGATGGGCTTTTTCGGTCAGATGTAAATACATAATTGCACTTTGTGCTCGCCTTGCGCACGTAGTTTCAATTTTCCCAGTCAATTGCGAGAACAAATATCTCGAACTTCGTGCAACTTTTGTGATTTGTAAAAAAATAGATATGTCGTAAATTTTCACACATTAAAACTTTTTATTAACCTAGCGTGATAGGCTCTGAAGCGTGGAGTCACCAACAAACACGCTTTATGAGTAGCTGAAAACACTACAACTTCTTCATCTTTGCGCTGCTGCATTATTTTCATCAGTGGCAGACATGAATGACGCAATTATCCATATATGCAGTCCTCCGATATCTGGAGTGTCTTGCCCACATTCTACATGCTACCTCTATCGACACGCTGAACTCACTGGAAAGATATGTGCCCCTGTAACATGCATGCCTCTGATGTAGCCATGGGTTGAGAAACGAGGAGTTGCGAACTTTTGCTTCCACATCTCTTCTGCCACGTTGAGGGATGGTGCGAAATGAGGTCCAAGTTCGAGTGCAAACGTTGCGTCGGACTAAAACCTACCCTTCAGGTCTCCCAGGTACAAACATAAGGTGCCTGCACAGGCCTAAATTACAAACACAGCTACTTTCCTGAAACAATGATGTTCGAAACAAAGTGCAAACAATCCAGTATGTACACAACATGCAATATGCGAAATAATACAACATAGCCACTCGCCCGACCCACTCTACGGGGCCACTTTGCTAAAAATCGATTCCCAGAAAACATGGCGTCGCGTGCAACACATTTCACCAGGTTCCTTTAGCAAGTTCGTTGCTTCCGTAAGACACAATTAGCTACTGGTGTGCTTTGTCGCTCTGACAGTTTGAAAATTCGCAGCTACACGTGAGGCCTACGATACGGCTGGAGGAGTTCCAGTACAACGCGATAAACCTTGGCGTGGGGTCTCCAGCTCACCGGAAGTATTTTGAAACGCTGTACGCTCACTACGGAGGCGGCGTCTCGCACGGCGTGACGTTCGAAGAGATGCTCGACTACGAAGCAGAGATCATGGGTCCCCTGCTGTCCGCCTACTTCCTGCCTCCCGAGACATTCGTGTACCAAAGGGACCCATCGAACACTTCGGGACTGTGGGAACGGTGGACTACAACCATCGCGTCGCATTACGACCTCACAGAAAATGAGTTGGTATGGAGACGCTTCACTACAAGCTTTATATCACGCTATAAAAAAATGAGTGTGTCACGGCGAAGCAGCTGAAGTACGATAGGAAGGATTTGAAATGTTGTACGGAGTAACACTAGCCACTAACTATAGGATGTAGTGCTTCATAATTAGGCACCGCACGCTGACAAGAGAATTTGGGTTGCTCACACTGCCTCATCTCAAAAGGGAGTTTTAGTGCTGTGTACGCATTCTCTTGGGACGTTGTGGGCTTGGGAACACGCGGCGTTGCGTGCCCAAGCCATACCCAACCGAAATTGCTTTTAGTTGGCGCCACGGTGGCACGCACGCAAACGCAAGCCGAACGAAGTTCACACGCGCTCGCAGCGCCATAGCGTCTTTTCGCGTAAGTATTATTTAAGTCTTTTTATGATTTAAAATGTTCAATTAAACATACATAGTGATCAGGACACTTTTTTGTTGTGTACAGTAATCTGGTATACACAAAAAAATGAAAAAAATACAAGGTTACTGTAATGACAATCTCGACATCTTGTGACACTTCGTGCAACCACAGTCATAAATATGTTAGCTTACGCGAAAATGAATAAAAAGGTTACTCATTTGTAATATTGTCACTGCGCAGTTTTTGCACCAGATGTAGAAAGCACAATGTTTCTGCAATAACAAAGTTGTGGTTGTCTGTTTCACTATCGCCGCGCTAGATGGCGCCACCTATTCAGCTGGTCGTGAGCCGGCATAAGTCTTTTAGTTGCTATGTTCCAGGCCATTCTAGTTTTGGAAATCTGGCTGAAACCGTGTAATCGCTATAAGTGCTCGCAATTTGGCTTATTTCAACTCGACGGCTAGAGTATCCGCAGTGCGGATACCGTGAGTTCTTGCGAAGGTGGACCTTACAAGGCGGCCGATCCATGGTGTCCGAGATTTCGCACCTTTGTGCCATGCTATTTATATAGTGGCTAGCCACTATAATATTGGTGCTTAAAACCAAAATGTCAAAGTGGTGGCTCTGGCCAGCCTCGGTTTTGCTTGCTGTGAAGGTAACATGATACGCCAGCATGTGCGCCGGGGCAGCTTATCTCCGCTAGGAGGCCAGTGGTGGCAGCGTTGTTTATGGCCGCGCGTACGCATGGCCCCATTGCCCAAGCGATCTTGCGACGCATATGTTTGGAGTTTCGCGCATGCGCAATACATCCGCCCCAACGTCCTGGGTACGCAAGCCGCTTGGGTACCCGGCACTCAAACTCCCTAATGTCTTTGACGTTCGCCGTTAGGGGCACGCAGAAAATAGATGCGTGCGCGCGCCCCCCTTGTATCCCGGCCACAATCGGCTGACAGATGCAGGGCGCGAGACGTGCGCGTCATGTTCCATTTTCTACGACGCCGTCTCAATGTTCCTTTTTTTTATCCGCTAGGCTATGTATTCTGGCGCTTCAGTCAGACTGGAAAACTTGACCGAACGGGCGACAGCGTTTCTTGGCACTGAAAGTAAAGCTACGTGTGCGCGAAGCTTCTGCGCACTACGCGAAGTAGTCAGATGTGGCGCACGTGTAAAGTCACCGGGGGGCACCACCATCATTTCATAAATACGCAGACGCCGCTCAGCGTTTCAGGTATGCACACGTAAAAAAGGTGCACTTTCTCGCGCTTTCAAGAACATGAAGTTACAACCAATAAATTATAAGAAATACGAATATCTTACTGGTCTGGGAGGCATCCTGTCTAAAATAGGTCCATGTAGAAAGTAAAGGAGGAACTTAGCTATATTTCACGCTTAAAATACGGGCGCTGATGTGGAACTACATCCACTGGTGGTCGGAAGCATGCGATTTGGTTCTGTAGCCTTCGCCTAAATTATAGGAAGAGCTGTCGCGCAGTATAGTTTCAAAAAAATGGCAGATCTCACGTACAGTGATAATGGAATATATGCGAAGCACGAATAAGGAATGTTGATATGTTAGTTTAAAATCAGAACAAAGTTATGAGGTGGAGGTAAATTGTGCCATACATGATTTTCATGTAATGATTATCATATTTTGACGTGTCATTTCCCGTCACATGATACCAAACATGGTTATATGTGGAGCAAGCAAAACGGCCGCTAGCGAGGTGTGAGCATAGCAAGTAGTCGTGCTTTACATGACTCACACATAATGAATATCATGCTTGGACCTGCCATTTGCAGTCGTCGTCCATTCACGTCATACAATACAAAAATTCGTATATGTGGCACACAATTAACGGCCACGAGCACGCTATAAGCGGAGCATGTCGTCATGCTTTACATGACAAGCATATCAGCATTATCACGCTTAGACGTGTCATTTACCTTCGTCGTCTCTTAAACGTCACGGGATACCACGTTCAGTATATGTGGAGCTAGCAAAACAGCCGCGAAGGAATCATGATCGCGATATGTTGTGCTTTATTACATGGCACGTGTGTCATGATTATCATGCTTGGACCACCCATATGCATTCGTCATTCATTAGGATAATGTGACATAATGCCAAATTTGGTATATGTGGAGCTGGCGGAACGGCCGCGAGCGCCTCATGAAGAGCTCAATATACTCCAAAGTAACGTTGACGGGCGCGCAAGGTGGGCGCAGCAACGCTACACTAACAAAACGCGAGCACTTCATAGTCTGACGCCAGGTGCGACCGACGCAACCAGTCGGCGCGATATGCAACATGCTGAATCTCGCGCCCACAATTCAAACAGCACTACATCTTCCTGTCTTCGTGATGAAGCCACTCTAGGAGCACTCAAATGCGCATGCGTCAAAGCAACGCAGCGCGGCGCGCGCCTACGAGTTTATTATGGCCGGCAGATTGGCACCTGGCGTAGCATCACCAGCGTCACGCGACGAAACGCACGCCGGCGCGCACGCTCACTGGGTCACGTCGATGTGTATTGGAGCCTTGTGTTTGGTATGTAGTCATGTTCCTACATGACGCGCATCTCATGATTATCATGTTTACACGTCACATACCTTCGTCGTTCGTTCACGTAACGTAATACCAAATTTGGCTTATGTGAAGCTAGCGCAATGGCCGCGAGTGTATCATGAATGTGGCATGAAGTGATGTTATCACATGACACGCATCTCATGATTATCTTGTTTGCATCAGCCACGTACCTTCATCATCCAATCATGTCCCGTAATACGAAATTTGGTACATGTGAAGGTAACGAAACGGCCGCGAGCGCACCATGAGTGTGGCATATAATAATGTTGTTACATGACAGGCTTTTCATAAGTATCATGTTTGCACTAGTCACATACCTTCGTCGTCGATTCCCGTCCTGTAATACCAAATGTAGTATATGCGAGGCTAGCGAAACAGCCTTGAGCGCATCATAAGTGTAACATGTAGTCATGTTGTTAGATGACACGCATGTCATGAATTTCATGTTAGGGTCTGTCGCTTGTGTTCGCCATGTAGTCATGTGATACACTACCAGTTTTGCACCGTCTCATGTGAGCGAAACCACCGCAAAAGCAGCAAGACCATGAAATGCAAATCCAGACTTTCATGACATACATTTCATGATTTTCATGTTATGACTAGTCATGTTCATCATGCAGTCATTTTATGACATACCAAGTTTGGTATTGATAGCAATATTGAAACAGCCAGGAGAGCTAGAAGTCGTAAGCGGCTAGATAGATAGATAGATAGATAGATAGATAGATAGATAGATAGATAGATAGATAGATAGATAGATAGATAGATAGATAGATACGCTCAATGTCACAAAATTTCGCTAAGGAATGCTTCGCATTTAAAAGGATGGTTTCTCCAAAGAGCGAAGGCGTTTTCTTCCCGTTTGCCGTCAATTTGAAACGCTTAGCGCACAGCACTTTGGAGACAACGCGAGCCACTTATTGACATCTGCCGAGATAACGGTTGCGCCGGAACTCACCACCACCCTGTTTTAACCAAAATTGCCAGCTCTTGCATAATCTACGCAGTGCTATAGTTACTATAGGTTTTTCCTTGAGGTACAGAGTCGCGCCAATGTGCGGCGTGTTGGGCTCCATGACTGTGCGAGAAAGTCATTGTCGGACCACGTAGGAGCCGTGCTCGCGGGACGTTGCACTTTTTTGCTTTCTCGTTTTGTAATCATAGTTAAACTTTATTGGTAGATTGAAGTTTACGAGCAATGACTTTGCGGTGATGTTCTTAGTGTGGAAATGATTGCGCCAAATAGCGTGTGTGACAGACATGAACATGGGTGCTAGTTCGTTCTACCCATTTGCATTTACAATCGAACCAGAATATCACTATTTCTCCGTCACGTTGGGCTCCGTTGAATATACTGTGGAAGAGGGCAAATTACATTCGAAAGTGCTTAACCCAACGGGGCTCGATAACGATAAAGATACATGCTGGAGTGCGTGTGTGCGTCATGATGGATTCAAAATATGAGATGTAAATGCCCAAATGAAGCGTGTTCTCGCTTGCAAACATTGCTCGTGCTTTAGTCATGAATAATTTATTGAACTTTTTGTTTGCGTTCTTTTTTTGTAATATTAGCGAAAGAGATGCTCGGTACATGTTTAGAAGCCCTGATTTCGTGCTGGTGCCTAGCACCAGCTGCACCGCTTCCTTCATTTGAATGATGCCAGTAAAACTTTCTTGTCGCATTTCACGCATCATGAGCCAAAGTAGATGCATCGTAATTTGTATGTATCAAGCACATGACCTATACCGTTGATTAAGGCTACACCTATTCCGCATTTATTTAACCTATAACGCTATTGCGCGTACATTACCATGTACCTTTGCAGTACCATAACCTTGTTTTTTTATTATTAAAGACACTACTATATTTATTTTCTACATATAGCTGGTACAAAGGACGTGATTACCAAGCAATTGCAGAGCGAATTGGCAAATTGCAGGCGACGCTATAGAGATAATGCAAAAACGCTATAGCACATGCGTAAGAATATTAGTCTGGTTTTATCCCTATTATCACATGCAACAATTACTGATTATCTCAATGCAGAAGTCATTTGAGTAAGCGGGGTGCAGAATATCCGGTGTGTGGCATCGCGAATGCAGTGAATGGTAACGCGCGCAAGGTGATTGAATTTATCTGTAATCCTCGACTATGACGCTTAGAGACCCTAAACCAAATATTGATTTTACACTTCTCTAATATTGTACCTGAAATCGCACACATCTCGATAAGCAAAATTGAAGAAACAGCAGTGATTATAACAACAGTGCCGATGCACGATGTCATTACCCTTGAGCGGCCAGACCTTGCAATGTGTCGGCTTCTCCGCAGCACAGAGAAGCCATTTCTTACCACGTGGTGGTGGTCAGTGAATAGTGGGGTTGGGACTTCTGAAGGTGGAGCGAGTGGCACCCGGAAAACATTGGCGCAACTCTCCCATATATAGGGGTTTACCTTAAACAGCAACTCCGCGTCACCTCTCCAACCACACCTCACTTCTTCCCGCAGGTGTCTCTGCAGGCTCCTTCGCCCGATGAAAGACGCGCGCCGTATTTGCGCGGTATGTGGA
The DNA here is from genome assembly GCF_043290135.1 of Rhipicephalus microplus. Classification (NCBI taxonomy): domain Eukaryota; kingdom Metazoa; phylum Arthropoda; class Arachnida; order Ixodida; family Ixodidae; genus Rhipicephalus; species Rhipicephalus microplus. The sequence goes on along the minus strand of NC_134704.1, from coordinate 141,918,085 downwards.
ACATGATATTGACGCCTACGTCAATGCTAAATATCCACCGACATTGTCCCTGTGACAACTGGGATGTCGCTGTATACTACCTATTATGAAAAAGTGGATATATTTGAGTCGATTCATATAGTTTCCCCCATTTAGAATTTGACTTTTTTGCTGGTAAACTCGGAAGCATATACGTAAGTATGATTGTATATGGATGCGAAGCGGGCAGTGCTTTCCACGTTCACCCCTGAGTACTACTTGACTATACTCGGCGACATGTTTTCTTGATAGCGCTATGGTAGCTACAAAACCAAAGCGCATTGCTACTACCACGCCAAAAATTCTGATGTTTTTTCTACTGGCATCCCTGTAATAGATTTTACTTTATCTAATACGAGGCTCAAGCAGTTGCGAGAAATCGTAGATCATCATCATCATCTGCCCGACTAAGCTCACTGCAGGGCTAAGGCATCTCCCATGATCCGCCAATCAACCCGGTCTTGCGCTTTCTGCTGCCACGTTGTACCGCAGAACTTATTCTCATCAGCTTACCTAACTTTCTATTTTCCTTACAAGCATTTATCTTCTCAAGTGACCCAGTTAGTAGTTACTATTGTCATGCACCGAGAGCCGTGGAGACAAGACAGGAACAGCGGGGCAGAAAGACACGAGCGTGTATCTTCAAAACGAAGCGCTAACGCACACTTCTTCGTTCTCTTTGCCCTTTTCGGCTGACTAGAGCTTGCCGGCTCACAACTCTAGGTGGCATTATTCCCCCTCCCATTAGAGCATCGACTCGATGCTCGTACACAAAAGGACAGCAGGGCCCATAACGAAAAAAACAGGAGATATGATACTTACAGGGCACAGGGCATACGCAGGTGCAAAAAAATAATGTCTGTAGTTGGTCATAAGAAGAAAAAAAACAAACACAGTTCATCGTTTGTTCAAACCCAACGGACAACCCTGTCCACGCCAGAAAAACCAACCACAGTGACTGACGTTCGGGGGCGAGGTCGCTCATACTGGACAAGCTCAAGGCCTCCTACCGACGTTTCCGCAAACTGACGATTCCCCGAAGACGACGATACCAGCTGGTTCCGCAAAGATTTAATTAGACATTCCAGTGCTGCTCGACGGTCACAAAGCCGGTGCTTTAGTTGACATGGGTGCAGATTTTTCTATAATAAGTGAAAAACAGGCTGCTCTCCTGAAAAAAGTGACGATGCCTTGGAACCTCAGGCCAATTCGTACTGCTGGTGGGCACATCGTCACGCCACTCAGCGTTTGCACAGCACAAATACAGATTCGTGATTCTACCTTTGTTGTCGGCTTGAGCGTTCTCTATCGCTGTTCTCGAGACCTTATCATTGCCATGGATTTTCTGAGGGAGCACGGTGCTATCATTGACATTTGACAACGCCTCGTCACGTTTTCAACAAAAAGCGCCACACCAGAGCATAATCCCAGCCACGATCGCGTACATCTGCACGTAATGAACTATGCAGTGACGATACCACCGTGCTCATGTGACATGGTTCAGGTGGCATGTAACAAATCAGCACACGGTGAAATGGTGGCGGAGAGCAATCGATCCCTATTCTTTTCCCAAGGTGTCTGCGTAGCATGAAGCCTTGTAGACTTCCAGCCTGGCCGCTGCGAGGTTCTTCTTACGAACTTAAGCTACGGGCACCGACACGTTTTCCCTGGTACGTCATCGCCTATGCCTACCCAGTAACCATTGTGACTAAGTGTTTTGTTTCCGAGACAACTTATAATGCCGAAGCACCTCTCCGGGGCGTCGACAAAATTTCAACGCTTTCTGGCGAAAACAAACGAAGGCTTAACGACCTGTTGATAGAATTCCACGCCTGTTTTGCACGTTCATCGAGAATCCGTCAAACATCGATTACCAAACACCGTATTATCACCTACAGCGACGCACGCCCTATACGGCTCACAACTCTAGGTGGCACTATTATTGACCATCGGTTATGCTGTCTACGCGCTACCTACCTGCTCTATGACCATTTCTTCTTGATTTTAACTATAATATCCTTAACCCTGGTTTGTTCCCTGATCCACTCTGATTTTTTTGTCTCTCAAGGTCACACCTACCACTTCACTTTTCATTGCTTCCTGCGTTGCCCTCAATTTAAGCTGAACCCTCTTTGCAGGCCTCCATGTTTCTGCTACTCATGTAGGTACCGGCAAGATGCAGCTGTTTTATACCTTCCACTTCAGGATTCGTGGTAGATTACCATTCATAATTTGAAAATGCTTGCCGAATGTCATGTATCTCATCCCTATTATTCTAGTACCTTCACTCTCTTGTGTCGGCTCCGCAGTAAGTATACCTGTACTTATTAGGCATAATCTTATGCAATTTTCAGCTTGTGTTCACCTATTGCAAAGAGCTGTTTTCTGCCGGTAGTGCTGCGCATTACCTTAGTTTCTAAGAGCGAAGCTCTTTATGGCGTGGCTTGGGCGTTCCTCGTTGTAGTGCGTAACCACCAGTGACACATACCTGAAAGAACGATCCTTAGAAGGTCCGCTGCATGGCGGTACATGATGAATACATGATAAAAAGATGTAATATGGTGGTACTTGAACTGTTAACTAGATAAACGGACAGACGGACGGACATACAGATCAACGGCTGGACTGATGGACGCACGTACGAACAGACAGAAAGAAGTGTGAACGCACGGACGGACGGGCAGACAAACAGAGGGACGGCCGCACAAACAGACGCACGGATGGACAGATGAACAAATGAACGGGTGCAATGACGGACGGACACACCAACGGTCACACGGATGGACGGACACATGGACGGAGGCACAGACGGACGCAAGCAAGATCGAATGGACGGATGGAAGCACGGATGGACTTACGAACGCTTCGTCCCACCAATCGTCATTCACTCTGTGGATATGGTGTGATTCTTTAATATAAATTTTCAAACGTACTATTCTGCTTTCCGTGTCCTGCTGAGTAATCATGAGTTGCTATTCGTCCCTGGAGTTACTCATCAAGGCAATGTCATGAGTCAATCGCTGGTTACCAAAATACTTTCCACTGCCTCTTATCCCTGACTGTTCGCAATCTATAGGGCCCTGAAAACTTCTTGTAAACACGAGGTGAATAGCATATAGTAGAGATCATGCATTCATGCCTTGCACCCTTCTTCAATATTATTGTGTCACTTTCTTTGCGGAGAATTATGGTAGCCATGGTTCTGCTGAAGATTTGTTCTAGTATATCTGTTTATGTATAGGGTTCGCCGACACCCTGTTCTGTAGTGCCCGTATCACTGCTGATGGCTCGACTGAGTCAAATGCCCTCTCTTAATTCACGAACGCTATGTATAGGAGTTGGTTACATTCTCCGCATTCCTGTGTCACCTGATTGATATTATGATTATGGTCTATTGTGAAGTAGCCTGTACAAAATCCGGCTTTTTTCCTTGGTTTACTGAACAGTAATGTCGCCTTAATTCTGTTAGTTATAATTCTTGTAAATATCTTCTAGAGAGCGGTCAGTAAACTGATAAGCCTGTAAATTTTCAAGTCTTTGATGTCTCGGTTCTTATCAGTTAGGACTATGTTGGCTTTTTTCTAGGATTCAAGTACTCTTCCGGTTTTGCTAACGCGATTTATCCGCCATCTTTCAACCGGACGTTATGAGCCAGCATCACCTAGCCTTACTGTTCTTTGCAAGTTTTCCGTAACGCTTCCTCAAGTACGATACGCTGTCACAGAACGAGCGCTAAAAATGGGCGCTCCGCCAAATTGTCGCGACGAAATGCCGGAGTGGCGCCGCGAGGTCAAAAGAAAAAGAAAACAAACATCTAAAGGCTCCCCGGGGCGCGCGCTATCCCCTCGGAAGCGTGGCTTCGCCGACGAACCTCCTCACCCCACATCGGCGGCCGAGATAGCCCGCGAGAGTTCTAGAACGAAAGGGGCGTGGTCCTACCGAGTTGAGTCATCGGCCGGGGAGGGCATTCCAACCTTCTCGCCCTCTTCCCAGCCTTCGCTGCGTATCGCGCCGACGAAATGACGAGAACCGTCTGGAATGTCGCGCGCAAGGTATTTAACCGAGCAGCCGAGATGAGAGATCAGGAGAAGACGGAAGTTAACGCCAGAGCGCGTAGGGTATACCGCCGTGTGGTCGGCGAAGGTTTGGTCCGTAGGGACAAAGCAGGAGAAGAAGAGGATTTCCACCTGAGGGGTGAAGACTCGAGCTACAGGCAAGAGTGTGTGTTTACCGCTATCGAGCGAGGACGCGTGGCGACAGCTGCGTGAGTGAAGCCGACGTGTTCGGGCGAAGAAGTTGGGAGCTTGGAGAGTGGCCAATTGAAGACGCGAGGTTTCCTGGAAGAGAAACTTCGAGGGCGCGGAACGACAACAACGCCGGACTTTGAGTGATTCTCGGAAGAGTATCATTCAGACTTTTGTTCCAAGGACTTTGAACTGAATAGATTTTATATCTCTTTAGTCTTTAAGTGTCTTGGTTGTTCAATGCATGCGACTGCATTGTAGTGCGTATCATTGTCTGTGTCCGTTGTTTTGAGTGTGGCTGATTGTACTGTGTAGTACGTTGTTTGATTGGTGACGTATTGTATGTAACTATTGTGGAGTGTGCATTCTTGTGTGTTGTTTTCGATCTGCCAACTTTGAGAATATAATATTTGTTTTGTTTATCAACTCTCGGCTCTGACTTGTTCTTTGGGCCACAGCCGGCGTCTGCTGGCGCGCCAAAAAGGACCACTTCTAAATTGTCCACGCTTTCGTGGTGCGGTTCGGGGGGCCAATACTTCAGCCCTTGGAATTAGCCCGGCGATCGCCTCCCTAATTAACGGGACCTGTGTGTGACATACGCAATAGCAGTGTTCCGAAGCGTAAATATAAGCACTGAAGCTCGTGTAATTCGTGCGTGATCTCGTGCAGATAAAACAAAAACGTTTGAGAGCCAGAAACAAACGGACCATAAAAGCGATCAACGAATAAGTAGGAGCGAGCTGATCACCACAGTTCATATTGATATACTTGTTTAATTAGGCAATATTTTCAATTGCCAATTAGAAATATATTTAAGCGTAATATAACGCCTAAGTTGAAATAAACTTCGCGCATATTTGATTAGCATCAGCTGCCTCGCAAAGGGCGATTCAAAAAAGTGTGGTACGTGCCAAAACAAGCCACACACGATCAGCTTGACGTATGATTAGCACGGAGTGGGGCAAGAGCTCTTCATGTCTGCTGTTGTGTTCTTGCCAGAAAACTGATCAGGCGTTTCTTCTGTTTTTACTTTGCCTACGTCCGGGAGGTCAAAGGAGAGCGTGTTTGGTTGAAAGTAATAGAAGTATGTGTCCTGTAGTGGCATTGGAGAAAGGCTTTTCGCATGGCTACTGAGAAAAATAAAAGCCAGTGGCTCTAGGAGCTTTCCCTACAGAAATAAAAAAACATAGTGTACTGAACATCGACCAAATTATCCCTATGCTGCGCAGACGCCTTTGGTTTACCACGTGACCGGGTCAACTGCATGGTATAAGTGCTTGTGCCTTCCAATAAAGTTCAGTGGCGAGTTCAGCACAGTGTTGTCTCTTCCTTTGTCCTTGTCTATATTTTTTGAGGTGTTTTTACATCCCAAACAAATTATCCCCGTCGTACTCAGTCGAGAATTTTCCAGCAACAAATACGAGACGCAGTCGTGCTGGAGAGGGGGCGGGTGTTCCAGATCCACACTACTGGGCCTCGTCTCCGTTCGACGCTAGAAGCCGACTGTGCTCGATCTCGCCACCAATAGAGACAAACAGCTTCTCTAGTGAATTGTTTTTCGTGAAAAAACAGTTATTAGGTCGCATCAGCTTCATATATAACAAAAGTATAGTATTACGTGCAAAATCTCACGTTTTCAATAAGCCGATATAGGTGGCCAAGTTTTCCACATCCTCTTATCGTGAAACTTACATGAGCCATCTGCGCGACCAGATCACGATCATCACCGGCAAGCGGCAGTACTTGGACGTGGTTATTGAGCTGCTCGCGACCAAAGAGACTATCCTCGAGCTCGTCATCGGCTGGCTGTGCGTTCAGTACACCTCTTGGTTCGCCAACCGACAGCTGATCGCCAACTTTTACAACTACCCGGAGGACATCGATAAGCTACACCAGCGAATCTGCTTGGCCTACACTCTATCACTCACCGGGATCGCCCTGTTTGTGCCCTTCGTGCAGCGCATCTACACCGAGTCAGCACGTGAGGACGTGTGGCGCATCGCTCGGGCCATGAGACGCACCGTGTATCAGACGCTCGGCGAAACCACCTACCCCTGGCTCGACCTCAGCTCAGCCTTCCTCTACTTTGACGCGGCTGTCGCGTTCGACCTCGAATCCAGGTAAGTTGTCTGACACAACTGAACGAACGACACCAGCTTGGCTGTTTTGCTGCCTAAAGCACAATGGATGGTGTGTCGCAGCACACCACATAGAATCTGTGGGGGTTGGATATTCGTCACTGAAAGGAGGCCCGTATTCACAAACGCTCTTTGACTCGAAACTCGACCTCAAGGGATCATCAAGAGTTCTAGCGTTGCAAAAATCGCAACGCGAAATAGTACTCAAGTGTTCCTTGAGGTCGAGTTTCGAGTCGAGGGGCGTTTGTGAATACGGGCATAAATTTCTTTTCTGGGCCAGTTCGTGCGCCATGGTGTGGTGTGTGCGTCTTTGTCAAGCAAGAACTCTGGATTGCGCGGTAAAGATATTCCTGGCAGCACTGTAAAGGAGGATGCTACGTTGGTACTCTTATCCGCGTGCGTTGAGAACTGAAAAGTGTTTGACTCTCGATTCATGTAGCTTTGTCTCGCCATGGAGCTACTGCATGCGCGTTTCTTTTTTTGTGTGTGTGTTTTGCTCCGCATGACAGTTCGAAGTGTTATGAACCAGACAATGACTTCAGCTCCCTAGAATGCTCTAGAAGGAGCTCGCATGCCCTATATTCGGGGTCAGCTTTTCCCTTAATTAAACCTTAGCAGCATGAATAGATGGGCGTCAAGAAGCTCTTTACTGTTCCGTTTTGTTTTATTATAAAATAGGTAGCCGCACCGAAACAGCGACGCACTCTGCAAAAGTTACCAGGCCAGCAACTATGCATAATACGAATAGTACAGTACTCACAGGATGCTTCAAGCATTCGTCTTCAACGATGCAAAGAGGAATGCCATCTTTTTTTTTTTTTGCGGTTCATGAAGAAATCGCCCAGCACCACCTTTTGAAATCTCCCCTTGATTACACCGAACGTGCTTTTGCACGGCCTTCATGTCATGACCGGCCATCATTTTGATCAGGTGACGATGTTATACGTGATGTCCTCAACGAAACGTCACGACGAGGCCACAAGTTTTGTAGCCTCGTTATGTAATGATGTAGTCAAATGGTGAAGTCCTCACGTGATCATGACTTTATTTTCATTTTTGTGTTGACGTGGTCAATCCCCAAAATAAAAGTTCACGCTTGATACGGCGTCTAAGGCTACTAACTAAATATGTATACGCGATTTCTTTGATAATGATGCGTTTTAGAAGCATGGTCGCAATTTCAGCTCTCTGCCACCCGTCACAGGTATGTCCATTTTCCGGACATGGAGGCCAGCTTTGTGAAGAACCAACGGGACGCCACTAAAGCCTACCGCCGGACGAACCACAGGATCCTCACCGCGCTCGAACCATCGTGGTTGCTGGTGGACGACATGTACAAACCGCGTTTGCTGGAAGACCGAGCGGACTACGCTCTCAAGCCCTCCATAATGACGCCCCCCATGTACCACGTGAGCGCGCCAACTCCGGTGCGCCTGGGCACATACGGCGTTGAAGTGGCCAAGGCCACTGTACATACCTACGAATTGCTTCGTTACGAAGGCCACAAGACGTCTGTACTGGACCAGTTTCGAGAATGCTTCGCGAACGCACTGGAAAGAGAGGCAAGGGGAGAGTAGTGTTTTGCGCACTCAGTGAAAACACAAAACAATTTTATTTTACACCGAACCAAGAATTTGAACGTCGTATATCACTTGCAACAGCAAGAATGATATCTGTATCTTCCAAAAATAAATAGCTCCGATACAACAAAAAGGGATGTTAAATGTTTTGAGGGGTGAAGTTAGCTTACTTTTGCGGACAATAGAAGACGCGAACACAGTATAAGTAATGATAAACTGCGTTAACAATATCCCCTCATATTATGTTCTAAATGATTTCAGCAGAATTAAAGACATCTCATAATTAGCTTTTAGAGACAAGCCAGACTTCTGGCACTATAGGCTGTAGTTTTACCACACAGCTTGTTTTTGATTCCTGGTACGAACATGGCTGTGAACCCAGCTGGTGTACCCGAGTTTCGCAGCTCAGCAGGAGAAAGATACTTATTGAGGAGTAAGTTGTCAAAGCAAGGAAAATCCTATAGATCGAGTAGCTCCTCACGTTTTCCTGGCGACAGTCATACGAGATGTCGTCGCACGCTGTGAAGGCGCGTATCGTGGTGGCCTATTCCTGTTTCGGCCGTGTATCGTTGATCGCTGGGAGGGCACGCATAGTTTTAGCATTGTTTCCTGGCCAACGCACTTATTATGCCTCCTTGTAGGTCCTCCTGATTTTTATGGCAGCGAGGTGGTTGACATGGTGTTTAAGCCTGTGGTAGTGGTACTCTACGCTCAAAAGAGAATGCCTGTTTACGGTCGTCCTATCGCTTATTTCGTCCTGTCATCCTATTTCTCTGCGGGACGTAGGCAGGGAAATAAGGTGAAAAGTTCTTTTGGCATAGCCTCATTGTTCAAGAGGCTTATGCAGCTAAGTACTCGGTGGAGCGCGTTTTCGCAGAGGCTAGGTGTTCGTACGAGAATCCATATCTAGCTCAGTCACATGTTGCATACTCAGCTTCGATTGATTGATGATTTGATTTGTGGGGTTTAACATCCCGAAACCACGGCATGAATATGTCAGATGCCGTAGTGGAGGCTCCGGAAATTTTACTCCGGTATTTTAACGTGCTCCCAAATCTGAGCATACGCGCCTACAACATTTCCGCCTCTATCTCAAATGCAGCTGCTGCTGTCGGGTTCCGATCCCGCGACTTGCAGATCAGCAGCCGAGTATACCTTAGCCAGGATACTCAGCTTCCTTCGCCACAAGTTGTATCGGTCCGCATCGATGCGCGGCTGTTTAGTGCTGTGTTGTTGCAGCTTATATGCAGGTTAGGTCTTCTGGGAGAATTTAGTAATGACCCGTTTGCTTTCGGCAGTTTCGCTTACAGGCAGCATTGTATCCAGAGGCACGGTGACTTGAGCGATAGAAAATCTTGAAGGGCGTCATCTGAAGGGACTCGTGACATGCGGTGGTTCAGGCGAATGTAGTACATGTTACGGTCTTGTTTTCGCTACTGTGCTGTAACTCTAAATTCCAAACATATATGTCTGTGATCAGTTGAGATGCTCGGTGATCCCTTTTGTTTGCAGGTGATGAGCAGTTCTTTCCTTGCAGAAGTTGTGGGTAAGTTTTATGGCAGTTTGCGAGAAATTGGCTGTTACTGCAGGCTTTCAGTCTCTAATAACTTCGCGGTCACTTTGTCGCTGTATTTAGGAGGTAACGAAGAATTCCGCTAGTTAAAGTTTAGTACATGCATAAACAGCAAGAATGACAGGACAAATGCGCTTATTGGCCGCTTGGCTGGTTACACTTCCCTGTACAAGAACAGCAGCAACATGGAAAGAATCGCCAATCAGTACACTTGCTAGAAATAGAATTACCACACTGATCAAATTCTGTGAAGAAGACACATTTTCGAGAAACATAAGTAAACATTCCTAATAACATTTGAAGCAATGACATTTTAAGAACGAAGCCGTTGTTTTCACCGCATAGCTTTTACTTAGAGAAGGAAGTAGATAAGTGGGTTCAGACCATGGCTGGTGCGCAGTTGCGGAACTGCCGCATGTTTGATGCATCGGTTTAAACAATATGATTGGTTGGTTCACAAGGCCCCAATGTTCTTGATATGTGTAAGAGTACGCTTAGAGGTTTCATGTTTAAAAGAACACTTAGTGTGAGACTGATATAGACAGTCACCACGGAATATTTTCAATTTTCGATAGCGATCCCACGAATGTTAATTGTTGGGCACATAGGCAGTTGGCCGGAAGGCTTGCTTCAGTGGGGTAACTAGATTAGCTATTGATTTATTTGTACTGCGAGACCAAACAAGGTGACAAAGACGAACATTTGAAGTAAAATGTGCGTGATATATGTGACGTGTTTCTGTTTTATTCATAATAACCCCTGGTATCTCTGCAACATGCCTAAAGCGTTGAAAGTGACACATTTTCAGGCAGATAATAAAGTAACACCGTAAAGATATTTTAGCTGATGCGGAGCTACTTGTGTAAAGCTTTGTCTCACTGACAGTAAAATATTGCAAAGAGAGGACTTTATACTGTAAAAGCAGTGTCTTTGTCTTAGAACAATTTAGGATAAGAGAGTCTTTTTACCGATCAAATATATACTTTGTTAGCCTCATTTGAAAAACTTCAGCTTTGTTGATTCCTGAAACGAAGAAACTGGTATCGTATGCGTAAACAATGTAGTTAACCGTATATTCAACCTTAGTTACAATGCTTAAGAAGATAAAGTTTGCTGCCTTGATTCACACTCTGCTGCTAATCTCCTCTGCAAAAAAAGAATGTGATCACTGTTGGGTTGTAGTATAGCTGCTGCACTGAAACTCTTATAGAACCGCGTATCACATGATTTCTCGATAACTATCATTATTATTTCAGAATACTACGGGCACTTTCTGCACAGATGCGACGTTTTTTTTAAGAGTCTTGCTCAATCTTGAAGTTTCTTAGATGGCACCCCACAGGAAAACTCAGCGACGGTGCATAGAAGGCTACGGCACAAACGGGCAAAACGCTGCTACTTCACATCGCGCGTCAAACGCTGAAGCATATTGCCTTTGATCATGCTCACATCATCCTGGCGGACCAATATTATGTCATACAAATAAAGCAAATCTTTCATACACTTATAGTGAAAAGCTTTTAAAGTTAAAATTTCAAAACTACAGGCTGACTTGACGTTCCGTGACCGATTCGGTCCCTTCTTCAGCGGTGACAATTCGGCTGGCTCCGAAGCTGACTTTTTTTGTGTGTGTGTGTGTTTGGAGTGCCCTTCTACAGTTTCATTCTTTCCGTCGCTTTTCATGTAGCAGTGTTTTTTTTTTCACTGGTTCTGTAGAACAAGCACGCATATACTCGGTAAGGTTCCAGTAAAGCAGTTGAGATTTCCAGTACGCCAGCGACGTGATGGCTGGGAAAGCGCCCCACCTGACTTCATCTGCAAAGGGTGACACTAACAATTAAGCCTCTCCAAAACTTGCCTGCCGCATTTCGGTTCCATGTGTTCCGGGAATCGGTGAATAACTGATGATGATGATATGTGGCGTTTAACGTTCCAATACCAGCATATGATTAGGAGAGACGCCGTAGTGGAGGGCTCCGAAAATTTCGACAACCTGTGGTTCTTGAACGTGCACCCAAATCTGAGCACACGGGCCTACAACATTTCCGCCTTTATCAGAGATGCAGCCGCCGCAGCCGGGATTCAATCCCACGACCTGTGGCTCCGCAGCCGAGTACCTAAGTCGCTAGACCATTGCGGTGGGGCAGTCGGTGAAAACTGTCAAGGGTAGTGGGGAAGGAGGGCATCTTGGTGAAACACAAAGCCGTTTCAACAATCAGGTGACTCTTGCCATGACCAAAACACCTGCTGCCAAAAACAAAAACCTGAATCCTCGGGCTACTTTACCAAGTTCCATGCACGGACTGTCACGTCATCGGTGAGACACAAAGCTTCGCTGCAAGAACCTAGCAACATCGACACGGCGTGCCTAGCCCAAATGCTACATGAAAAGCTTTCGCGAAACACAGCCAAAATATGGACCATCCCAATATTTCGACGACGCCACGGGTCAATGACAAGAAAGGTAGCAGTACAAAAAGAGAGTTTTTGGAATTTTGCAAATCAAATTAACTCCTGGAAATATCAGTTCAACTTAAGCCTTAGGAAGTATTTACGTGCATGGTCTACGGAACCAGTGGAAAAAACACCGCAACAAAAAGAACGGAGGGAAGAAGGGCGATGGAAAGGCGGGCACCACAAAAAAAATAAAAAAAAAACAAGTCGCTAGCGTCAAAGCCAGCCGAACAATCACGCCTGAAGAATAAACCAAAGCGGTTTCGAAACGTCTGGCCAGTTTGGATCATTTATATTTTAACTTTAAAAACATTGACCAATAAGTGTCTCGAGAGTGTATTCTATATCGTATGAATTTTCATCCCGCCAAACAGTTAAATCAAGTCATATCATTGTCACACATTTCCACGTTTTTGTTATTTTATTGACACCTCATTTGCATATTGGCCAGTGATGTCACCACTGCTCAAATATGACGAGGTAACAGCAGTGAGAGCTTATATTTCACGCTCGTCAGTGTACCTTGCATGCGTTCTTTGTGATTGAACGATGCGCTGCGAGTTTCGAGCAACTTTTCTTGCCTCGCGTCCCATTTCATTTGTTGCTATCTCATTCATTGTTTCTCTCTTGTGGCGAAGCATCAAACTTTTTGTCGCCATTCAGGCTGTTCTAAAGATGAACCAATCCTCCTTACAAACCATTAGATCTAGGAGCCCAGAAATCGGTCTAGCACGAGAACCTTCTCACACCTAACTGAGCCCCTAATGACGTGGTGGAGCTTGTGCACAAAACATAACGCACTACATCTTGACATCTTCAGAATAGTGCGACTATACGCGTGTAATTTTCCAAAAGTACCTTGATGATATGCTCGATTGCTGCCACAAAACCAGTAAGTGTTGAGTACTTTATGCCATACGGAGTGGCGGTGCATAACTTCTTCATTGAAGCTGCTGTTATCACCACTCCATCAGACTATAAGAATAAAGGACCCACTTACACAGTTTTGAGCCCTGACTTGCGACGAAGCATGAACTACATTGAACACGTGCGCTCTTTTACGTGGACATAGCACCCTCGTTGAAGGTTCGTTGTGTCCAGAAGAGTAAATGTGTGGCTTATAGTGATAATTGTCAAAATTACTGCTTGTATTACTTAGAGTTGAGTCACGCTTGTGCACCATCTGGCCACAAAACGGTGTCAGTAATTTTCGTCGTAACCACCCGTTACCATGTACGGACATTCGTTCCAAGCTGAGTAGCTGATTGGGCTAAGCATGAGAAACGGAAAAACAAGACCCAAGATACATTGCTCCTCATATTTATTAGGAGCGAAGCTCCTTAAGACGCCACGCGAACGTCCTCAGTAGTAACTACCTCTCTTGGGTATGTGTTTTAGGGGAGTTTAGTTCTTGGCATGTTCGCTAGATGACGGTACTTGTGTATAATCAGTGTACGATGAAAAGATGCGAGATGGTGGTACTTAGAGGGTTCAATAGACAGACGGACAAACGAACAAACAGACGAAGAGACGCGTGGATGGACGGATCGACCCACGATTGGACGGATGGACGGATGCACAAACGGACTCACGCTTCGCCCCACTGATCATCATTCATTCGTGGATATGCTGTGATTTCTTTCTCATTGGATTCGTTTTAGCCAGGTTCTCTACTGCGTTTTTCTAGACGAAGCTCAGATATGATCTTCAGCCACATTGAGTCAGCTCATCATTGTTATTGTCATTTCAGGGGCGCGTGGACACCAGCCCTGGGTGGATCGAGGAGGTGGAGCACAACGTGCTCACAGGGGCCGCCTTGGACGTCGCAGTTTCGGTGCTCAAGCAAATGCCAGGCTACGACACTGACCGGCTGCCCAATGTACCGCTGATGGGCCACCAACTCTTCTACGTAATGCACTGTTACACGTACTGCGGGGACCAGGGCAGCCTGTCATCGTGCAACGAACCACTGAGACACAAGGAAGATTTTGCCATCGCCTTCTCGTGTCCGGAAAAAAGCAAGATGCGCTCAAAATACCAGTGCAAGAGCTTCTGACCGATAGCCTTGAATACTTGAATGAGACGCTTCGTGGCCAATGAACGCCGCCGCTATGAGGATACACGTCCTTTGGTAAAGTGTGTGCTGACGGGGGGAGAAGAGGGGCTCATTGAACTTACCACGCTTTATTAACTTTATATACACCTGCTCAGCGCAAGTATTTCACGAAGACGCACCATCATTTCCACGATGGTTACTTAGTCGATATGTCTCATACGCCGGCTTTCTTTATGTAAATGATCGCTATTAGTAGCATTTTGTCATATTGTCTATTCGCCAATCATCTGAAGAGACATGCACGTGATGCACATCTATGGTGCTGATTTGGTATAAATGTGTGTGTGACCTGCGTGTAGGCCCTGTACAGTATGTTTTCAAAACAAACTACCAAGGTCTTGGCAGTTCTGTTTCCTAAGTGTAGGACCTGTACAGTATGTTTTCAAAACAAACTACCAAGGTCTTGGCACTTCTGTTTTTTAAATGGTTTTATTCTAGTCGAGCAAGTAAAGCTGCTTGCTCTAGATGAGATCATAGTCGCACATTGAGCACTTGCTGAAGTATGAAGGAAGAAGTACAGAACCTAAGGTAACACAACCAGGAACTCTGTCCAGGACCTGCAACAGAAGCGAAATTCAACCCCTTTGATGATGTGTATCCTTGCTTCGATATGCTGTCAAACATTCTTTGTATATTGAATATACACGTAGAGCACTCTCAATATTTGCTACAAATAGTTTTCCACAATTTGAACTTTACTGAAACCCTTAACATAAAACTGCAGTAGCACTGTGCATGCCAGCCATTCTTTCCAAACTAGCGTTCCAAAGGTAGCGTTCGGGCCTACATAATTTTTTCGCGACATTCTTTATATTTTGAATATACACGTAGAGCACTCTGAATGTTTGGCACAACAAGAGTTTTTCACATTTCGAAGTTTACATAAACTCTAAACATAAAACCGCAGTAGTGCCATTCATTTCAGGCATTCTTTCCAAACTAGCATTTTAAAGGTAGATGACCTTAACGTATAGTTTGCATAAAAGCTGCCACTTTATTCGCGACTCAACTGAGAGCTCGCCTCCTAGCGGCCGCACCTGGAAATGGTGCCAAAACGGTCACCCTTGGAAGGAGCCTTGTTGCCACGTTGCGGGCGTTGGGAAGCGGCCTTATAGTTACTCTTTTGTCGCCCTGACTCAATGTTCGCGCGCACAGAGCAACTGTTTCAGCTGTTTCACCAGTGAAGTATTTCACGCCGATGAGCATGAGGTGGTTCGCGGCTATCACCTTTTCGCCTTCGACGAAGCAACGTGATCCGACGCCACAATCAAACTTCAGCACAGCGGCGAAGCGAAAGTGCCGCGTCGATCACGGAGGAAGAAAAAGAAAGGAGCACGACAACACGCCGTGAGCCTTTGCAAGCCGACCCGTTTCGAAGGCAACAGTGTCACCCGACACGTGACCTTTTGCTACAAGCTCACGCAAGCAACGAGACTTGCCGTGACTTCGGTGTGTGGCGCCTGGCAGCTTTTATCCAAAACGTGCTTCGTCGGTGCTGACCAGCTGGTTCACGCTGACGGTTCCAAAACTGAACACCTCTGAGAGTACTAAAACATAACGCGTGCTCTGTCGTTTTCGTCACGTGTTGGGCTTACACAGTTGGCTTCACTCGTGTGACGTACGTAATCACGGAGGAAGGAAAGATGGGAGAGGGATGCCCAGCCGGCAAATGTGTAGGAAATGACATCATGGCGGCTTTATTTACTGGGCAGAATAGCGGCGTTGCTATGGTTACGTGTTGCGCAGTGTAGTTTGTCTTGCAGTGAGCGGCCGCGGCTGCCTGCAGCATGTGGGCCTCCGCAGATTTCGTGCTGAGCCGGGACGGACAAAATCCGCACTCTGCGCCGTGTTATTGGTTACGCAGTGTTCTCCTGGAAGTTACTGTTCTCCGAGCAACGTTTACAATACCTTTTGTCTACCACAGGGCCGCAACAGTCCACAGAATGAGCGCATATCCATGTGTCTGGCGGCGCATGACGCGGATGAAGCATTTGAAGTATTCATAAAATTGCGTTTGGGCACCATGACGACGCGGAACGACGACGAACGCCTTGCAGGTAAGTAACGGTTGCGCAGTGATCCTGCTTGTGACAACGGACAAAACTGTTGTGCCTAGCAAGATGCATTGAGGACCATGTGCACATACGTAGTTTCGTGTTCAGTATGTGTACAGTATCAACTTGCATGTGCGTATTAAAACATCTTTGCCGTTCCGCTTGTTATACACGCACCCAGCATTGTAATCCCAGCGTTAGAGCAACCACGTTGAAGTGTGATTTGCACCGTGCTCAAAGTCACAGCAGGCGCGGAATGCTGATGCCGGGGAGTTTCACGCGGAATACGGGCATGCACAATGGCCTTGCGCCGCGTCAGCCGCGTGGTTGAATGCAACCGTAGAAAACCGATCGTGTTGTCTGTACAGTTGCTGAATCAATGACATGAAAACACTCGCCGTTCTCAGTGCATCTAGCGTGCGTTCTCTTGTACTTGCTTCGTTGTCGGCGGGCTGTTACTCGCTGTTAATACTCGGACGAAATGATCTCGCGAAGGAATTGTGCTGGCCATGAGGGTTTAGCTCCGTTACATTGGTTTCGGATCGCCACGACACGAGCGCTGTGCAGCCCACGTGCTTTCCGAGCCGGAGAGAGAGTTGCGCCTTCTGCTTTACATTCGGGAGTAAACAAGAGAAGAGAATTCGCCCAGTCAATATGGCCGACTTCCGGCTTCACCACGGCTTCACAACGAGTGACGTTAAGCCCTCTCCTAAGTTTGTCCTTTCTCCATGTACGTAATGCTCCTTCGTTTCTTTTAGGGGAAAAACTCCTTAACGCGTGCGTCTGTACAGGTTGCTTCATACTTAGGGAAAATCTCTGACCGCCTAGCATCGCGCTGCGCTTAGCGCTGCAATAGCACGCCCGCATCAGCTTGCGCGTGCACAGACGCTTCAAAGAAGTGAAGTTGAACAGCGTCGTCTGCTACGGCGGCGTGTGTGCTACATTGCCGTCCAGCACACGGATATCATTGTTAACGGGCCGACACTTTGCACTAATTATACTAGGAAAAATCTGCATTGCTAGATGGGACACGAAGAAACGAGGAACAACGAACTCGCAAATGCTTTCTTTCTCCATGATGCTGCGCACTTTGTCAGATGCTCCCATGTCAACTTGCGCAACATTGAACGCTCTAGTACATTAAACTTTGTACAACGCCAACTTCTAAGCCTTCATTCTTAATTGACAGCATACCTTGTTTGCTCTATCAAAACATCAGGCTACTGTGTGCATTTACGAATGTCTCCTCAGTGCTCGCGCCGCAGTAAACTTGGGTGAGAAAGGCACGATGATGAGCATGTACCACGCGTGGTCTTCATGGAACTTTAAATACAGAAAACTACCCAGTGTTGACTGACGAGGAGACTTGCGGCTTCAACGCGACAAAATAAATGGGAATGAGTTCAGGAATAGTTTATGTTAGAACAACCACCTAAACGTGCCTACTCTCGACGATGTTTCATCACAACAGAAAGGACTGACTGCCGGCATCGAAATGCACTCGTGACGCTTCGAAGTTCATGACCTCAGTGTTACCGATAGTACCACTCATTGTGTACGGCAGGAAATGCATGATGTAATGCGATATGTTCTGCCGCAGCATGCACCATTTGTTGACAATGGGGGCTTTACATCACAATATCCAGATTTAGCTGAAAACTGGGGCTCCTCCGCCATTCATTTTTTGCATTTTTGTGTTGGTTGGAACGAGCAGTACTGTGGTGTTTGTCTTGTTTACCATGCGCCGCATACACTGAAATGAGCGACCTAAATTTATTGAACTGTGTTGTAATAACAACACCCAAAAAAGCATTGCAGAGATGAGAGGAAGACCTCTCAAGGCGGTCAACAGAATTCTACAGGCTTACAAGAAAGAAGGTCGAGTCAAGGATGCGCCTCGCGGACGTTCACCAAGAGCCACAACGAATCATTTGTTGCAGCTGCTGTGGATGGCCCCGGCACGTCGCTTCAAGAACTCAGACAAAGCCTGCAGTCGACGGCTTCAAGATCTACTGTGAGGTGGCGACTTAATGAAGCTGGTCTAAGGAGTAGAGCTGCTGCCCAAAAACATTTGCTCGGAGCCAGGAACAAAGCAAAGCGACTAAACTTCACGCAACAACACGAAAGCTGCACGGTGGAATAATCGCAAAACGTTGTATTTAGCGATGAGTGCACATTCACGACCACTGGCGACCAGTGAGACCGAGTTTGATTCCCTGCAGCAACACGGTAACTCAATCTGCAGAATCAATTGCACGTTGTTCACCCAAACAATTAGGATATGCATTCGTAATTTTCTGATTGGTTTGACCCCCACGCGGGTTCAGACGAAAGTTTTGTGCTTAAGGGAGACGAATGATTGAGTTTTAGTATTTTTAACCTAAGAATAAAATAATTCGACTATATTAGGCTAAGCTACTTGCTTAATGAATTCAGTCACTACACGAAAATGACAAAATTTTTACCAGTCAACATCGAAGTTTAAGTTAAAAGCCTGGCTTAAAGCTTCTCAAGCATTAAAAAAAGTTCATTCATAATTATTCTTGGTAGCCACAGCATCAGCAAAACGCCCTTATTGGGTTCCAGACGAGTAGTGACGATATTGTTACGTAAAATGAGACGGGACGTGACTTTTTGCCAGTGTACTTAAACCGATAAAGTAGGAGCGCAGCACACACAGTGAGCAAACAAGTCCTCTTTGTTGTCTTCTATCAGAATGGTTCACACTTCATGCAATAGGTACGTAGCATTACCCTTCGGTTGTAAAAGCACCGACTCGGTGCACTTTATACGTGTTCTTCAGAAAGAGGGTGGTATGGTTTCAAACTACTGACGTGGACTACGTCACTGGTGGTGTTTGCAGACAGGTTAATCCCGGAGACTGCAATGACTTCATAGGTAACGTTCGTTACCCGTCGGATGATACGGTAAGGTCCCTTGTACTCAGATAGCAACTCCTCCGACAATCCAACACGATGAACTGGGCACCAGAGAAGAACTAGGGAACCAGGTGAGAAGTCAACGTCGACATGCTTGCTGTCGTAGAGAGCCTTATGGGTTGCTTGTGAAGCCAACCGCCTAGAGTGGGCAATCTGGCGTGTGTGGTTGGCACGAGCGATGACATCACGTGCGTATTCACTTAGCGGAGGTGTAGTAGTCTGTAGTAGGGTGTCCAGTTTACCACTGGACACCCAACTCAGATTACGGCCATACAGCATATAAAAAGTTGAATAACCTGCGGTATTATGACGAGATAAATTATAGGTGAACGTCACGTGAGGTAGCGCTAGATCCCAGTCATGGTGGTCAGATGAGACATATATCGAGAGCATGTCTGTGAGGGTGTGATTTAGGCATTTGGTAAGGCCATTTGGTTGAGGATGGTAGGAAGTAGTCAGTTTGTGTTGCGTTGAGGAAGAGCGCAAAATGTCGTCGAGTACGCGTGACAAAAATGTGTGTCCACGATCGGTGAGCAATTGCCGAGGAGCGCTGTGATGTAGAATTACATCGTGGAGCAAAAAGTCGGCAACGTCAGTAGCAGTGCTGGTGGGGAGCACTGTAGTGATGGCAAACTTGGTCGCATGGTCTCTAGCAACAGCGACATACTTATTCCCAGAGTTTGATTCATGTAACGGTCCGAGGAGGTGCGCACCAACACGAAAGAAATGTTCGGTCGGGATGAAGATAGGGTCGTTGGCATTTATCGCAGAAGGCCACGTATCATCGAACGGACCGCACGAGACCACGCCAAAAGAAGCGGCGCTGGACGCGGTCGTACGTGCTATGTAGCAATATCATAGTGCGTATTCAGTTTGAGAAGTTATGGTTTTTGACGTAGTGGGCATGTAGTAACTGTATTGGTAGCTGTCCAAAGAGAGTGTGTAACAGGGTCTAGAAAGGGCACTCCTCCAGCTTTCGCTGACTGTTCTGAGTGTTTCACGCAGACCTGTTTTTTTTACAGAAAATATCATTACGTAAAGTAAAATTCAGAAACTCAGTATTTTCTCGCTTTTTTGTCGCAGCTACTTGTCGCGGTACGTGAAGCGAGTCACCGCCATTGGGCGCCCTTGTGTGAGTGTGTGGGCCTGTATTATCCAAGATGGTCTGGGCCCACTCATCCGCCTTCACGGCAAGTTCACCGATGAGAAGTACGGGGTGATTATAGACAGCGTTCTGATTCCGTACGTTCTTGACAACCCGTTCCCGGAAGGTGACTACACCTTCTAACACGACAGGTCACCGATTCGCACTGCTTGTGTAGTGAGAGAACGTCTTAAAGAGCGGGGTGTCACTGTTAAGAAATGACCACCAAAATACCCAGACCCAAGTATAATCGAAAAAAAACAACCTTGGGATGCATAAAAATGCCACTGGCACGCCAATACACGGGCTGTCTAAAGATCGGTTGTGGTCCGCCATCGTCAATGAGTGGGACGCCCTGCGTGTAAATATTTCGCTCATCGAGTCACTATATGCATCAATGCCGTCAAGAATGAGCACCGTTATCGCTACCGCTGGTGACACTACGAGATACTAAGAGAGATGCATCACGGGTGTGTCACGAGCTGATTAGCAAGTCTTCTAGTTACGAAATGTTGTTTCTGAATTTGCTTCCATTTCTTTTAGCGTGTTAAGCTAGCGCCGCAAAACGACTCTTACGGTTGAGTTATTATTTTTATTTGATGTCAAATAAAGACAACCCACGTTGCTTGCTAGTTGTCGTGCGTTTCTCGTCCTAGCGTACTGCGATGCACACACTGTGAAGAACTATCGATGAACAAGCACAACACTACAGCGTTTCGAGGGAACAAACAAGGTATGCTGTAAAATTCTGCTTGTAGCACTTCATTATCACAAATAAAGGCTGAGCTGTGGATCTTTCGATGAAGCAGTGCACAGAAAGGGCATAGAAACACGCATACAAAAGGTACGCAAACATATAAAGACGTCGACCAACGTTTAGGGCAGGTTATCAGCTCAGTTCTTGCAATAACAATCAGATCCGCACGCTCGGCAGCAACGCGGCTAGCAAGAGCCGCCTTAGAAGATGACGTGGTTCAAAACTACCTTCCTGAATCAACCGCGCACCTGCGAGCAGCTGATGGCGCATGAGTGCGGGGCTGGCCGCATCACGATGCCACGTGCTCCGAGATTGAATATCTCAAGTGTGAGAATTCTCCCAAGTGTGAAATTTCCGAGATTTCCCCCAAGTGTGAAACAGCCTGTACATCCTCTGATGTATGTAGTCGTAGTAGTAGGTAGCCACGTCTAGTTTAGTTCTTGCAGTGTTCGCTAGATGGTGGTATTTGTAGCTGATGAAACTGAGCTCGGAGCGGTGTTGTAGCTGAAGAGTTCGGTTCGAACTGTCACGGTGGATGGACGTGTTTTTTGAGCACTCCCAATCGACTGCGCAGATAAGTTGTTTTGCAAGTTTTGCGCTTGTCTTTATAATTATAGGGCAGCAGTTAAAATCCCTGTAGCACTTATTTTACTGTACGGCTTTTCCGGGGGTCAGTCTCCAGGTATTTATTAGTTTGTGTAAGTGTGTCTGATTTTTTTTTGTTTTTTTCGCTGTTTTTCTTTTTCTTTTGCCACCCCCTGGGGAGGTGCACGTACATTGAACACGCAATTTTTTGTAGTAGAGCTTACGCTTTCTCTGTATCGTAGGGCAGGGCTCGAGTTTTGTAATTATCGAGTGAGACAAGTCATAGAACAATTGGTGTTGGAAAGACAGGGTTAAAAAGACTGTGAAGTGTTCAGAATGTGGAGTTGGTTTGAAAGTGAACCCAAGTGTTGAAACGGAAGGAGAACAGGCTGACGCGAATTGTAGGCAATGTGAGGTCGAGGAAAAAGTGGAGAAAATAATGGTTACCCAGAGTGACATGCTGAAGAGAATCACCGAGCTCGAGACTGCGTTGGCGACAGAGCAAGAGAAAACGAGAGCTATGGGAGAAAAGCTGAAGTCCGCCGAGGAAGCACTAGCCAAGGTAAACAGAGGAGCGGCCTACGGAGCGAACAGTAGGGAACCGGCAACCAGAACTGCGGAGAAGAAAGAGCAAGCAAGTTTGGAAAAAACAGGTTCAGTCGGTTCATTTGTTGCAAGACCCAGCTTCAGCGAAGTAGTGGTGGGGCTGGGAGGGGACAAAGCAGCCGGCGTCATAGTTGCAAGTAACCTCCAGGTGCAGGACGCTCCAGCTGAAAAGTCACAGCATGTGATAAACACCGGGGACTCGAATTTAATTCAATGCACAAAAGTCATCAAGGAGAGGGTAAGAGGTGACAAGAGGGTTGCAGTAGGGGCGTTCCCAGGACGCAAGCTGGAAGCAGTCATAAGGCAAGAGAGCGCAAAACTCAAAACTTCAGCTGATAAACGAAACCTCGTGATAATTTCTGGCGGTCTAAACGATGCCCTAAATGAAGATACAGCAGGACTAGCAACCACACTGGCAAAAGGCGTCGATGACATGCGCGCAACTTCTTCTAAGGTAAAGGTAGTAATATGCACGATACCGGAGGTACCGGTGCGTGATAGCAACCTGCAAAGAGCGGTTGTCAACGCAAACCAAGAGATATGGCGGATGAGCCGAAAAAAAGGCTTTGAGGTGGTGGAAATAAACAGAGAGGTGCATAGGTGAGGTGGTTTTCAACGAGACAGAATTCACTTCGATGGGCGGCTAGGTCAAGAGGTGGGTTGGCGACTTGCAGGACGCTCAGTAGCTTTTTTTTGGGGGCAAAAGGACCTTTCGGGATGTAGGATAGCTAGTAACGAGGAAAACAACCAGGGAGACTCTGTGACAGGTGGGACGGAGAGATAAGATTTCAAAGTGTCACCAGTATCTAAGATAGGTAGAATCCGGGGCAGAATTAAACGAAGCCACGAGCGCTGAGCCAATTCAGACATAGGGTGTATTAACATGCAGGGCGGTAGGAACAGGCTGAAGTGGGAAGAGATAGAAGAACAGCTAAGGGAAGAGAGGCCGATGGTATACGGTTTTGTAAAAACACATCTCAGGGATATGAAACAACCTCCGAACAATCCGGACAACGCGTGGGAATATTGTAATAGAACAGAAGGCAGCGGGAAGGTATCGGGGCATTTATTCATAAAAGTACAGACTGGCAAAGGGTCAAGCAGGAGTGCAAGGAACATTCATGACTAAAACGAAAAGTGGCAGGGCAAATGACACGCCTCGGTTTTGTGTACTTGTGGACGGAAACAAAGGCCAGAGAGGAAAACCAGGCAATGGTAGAGTCTAGATCAAAAGACATTCAGGAGTAAGGAGGAGAGTGCGGGATAATTTTACTAGGAGATATGAATGCACATATAGAAAATATAGATGGGTATACCAACCCGACAGGCAAAATGATCATAGATATGTGTGAAAGGCTTGATTTGATCATTTGCAACAGTACCGAGAAGTGTGAAGGGCAAATAACATGGGAGGTAGGAAGGCTGCAGTCGACGATAGATTACGCACTGATGTCACAGAGGATGTATGATAAGCTCAGAGGAATGCACATAGATGAAGGTGGCTCCAGAAGTCTAGGTAGTGATCACAAACGTATCAAGCTAAGTTTTGGAACAGCAGTGAAAGTGGGAAGGAGACAAGATGAGCAACTACAGAAAAATTTTTTATTCAGAAAGGCAAATCGAAATTGCCACTAAACAAATTGAGAAAGTAATCACAGAGCATAATAAAACAGTGTGGACATACACGAATCCAATTAGACTGTTTGAGCTAGAGCTTGCTAAGGCACGTGACAAGTCATCCTGGAAAAGAAGACACAAACCCAAAAGTTGGTGGGATGAGGAAGTCAAGAGAGCCATAGCAAAACGTCAGGAAGCCTCTAGAGAACACAGACATGCTAAGCAGCGGGGTGAACCGACAGATAATGTTGAAAGAAAATGGGAAATCTTTCTAAGCTGTAGAAGGAATGCATCCCTTCTGATCAATGAAAAGATTAGAAGAAAGGGAGCCCAGTGGCTGGCAGAAGTATATAAAAAAGATAGAAAGGCAGCTG
Organism: Rhipicephalus microplus; assembly: GCF_043290135.1. NCBI lineage: Eukaryota > Metazoa > Arthropoda > Arachnida > Ixodida > Ixodidae > Rhipicephalus > Rhipicephalus microplus. Next base: position 141,893,886 of record NC_134704.1, on the reverse strand, counting down.
CAAAATTTTAGAACCATCTAAACTCCCTAAGAAATGAGACGAGCCTAAAGCAGAGGTTTATAACTACAGCTCATGGTACTAGGCTAAAAGGGGACGAACCTATTGAATATATAAGAACAATTAAGGGTGACAGAAAAATTTGAACAAATAAGTGCTTTATGCACAACAATAGACAAAGATGAATCAAGTGGAGCAATGGCTCCATTTTTACAACGAGAGTGGGAAAGTGCTGAGAAAAGGGTTCCTAGTAGTACATCAACAGGCCCAGATGGCATTCCAATTATGCTGATAAAGACATTAGGTGCGAAGTCCAAGCAGGCTATGAGAGAGGCAGTGAGCAAACGAATAATCGATGGTGAAGTTCCCAATGGATGAAAACTTAGCAGAATGAGCATGATCTATAAAGGAAAGGGGACAAAGCTGACATAAATAACTACCGTCCTATAAAAGTGACATCAGTGGTCTACAGGCTGGCGATGCAGATTATAAAGGAAAAACTACAGGCAGAATTAGAGGATGAGGGGGTGCTGGGGGAACTGCAGATTGGGTTTCGGAAACACAGGAGGTTGGAAGACAATCTGTTCTCACTGACGCAGTGCATCGAAATAGCAGAAAAGGAACACAGGCCCTTATGGCTAGCAGTTTTTGATATCAAGGCAGCGTACGATAGCATGGTTCAAGAGGAATTGTGGGGAATACTGGACACACTAGGAGTGTAAGATGTAGTCACTAATTTTTAAAGGAGATTTATAAAAGTAACAAGGTAGTTATAAAGCGGGAAAAACAGGTATCTAAGCCCACAGAGGTGAAACGGGGGCTTAGGCAGGGGTGTCCTCTATCACCCTTGTTATTCATGATGTACCTACAAGGATTAGAGGCCAAATTAGAAGGAAGTGGACTGGGCTTCAACCTCTCTTTTGTCAAACAAGGAAAACTCATTGAACAGGCACTACTAGCATTGATGTACGCAGATGATATAGTGATAATGGCCGACAACAAGGAAGATTTGCAGAGATTGCTGGACATCTGTGGTAATGAGGGAGATAGGTTAGATTTCATATTCAGTAAGGAAAAATCAGCAGTCATGATTTTTAATGACAATGAAGGTAGTGAGCTTAGAATACAGGAGGTCACGCTAGAGATAACAGATAAATACAAATATCTGGGCGTATGAACAAGCAATGGGGCCTAGTACCTAAGGGAACACGAAATATACGTGTTGACTAAAGGTAACAGGAATGCAGCAGTAATGAAAAACAGGACCCTGTGGAATTACAATAGGTATGATGTTGTGAGGGGAATATGGAAAGGGGTCATAGTTTCTGTTCTGACGTTCGGCAATGCGGTCTTGTGCATGAGATCAGAAGTTCAAGTAAGATTAGAAGTTAAGCAACGTGGAATAGGTAGGCTTGCCTTAGGAGCTCACGGGAATACACCAAATCAGCAAGTACAAGGTCATATGAGTTGGAAATCATTTGAGGGCAGGGAAGCTAGCAGCAAGATAAAATTTGAGAAGCGATTGACAGAAATGGGGGAGGAGCGTTGGGGTAGGAAGGTATTCAGCTACTTGTACATGAAGAATGTTGGTACAAAATGGCGGAAACGAACCAGAACATTGACTGGTAAATACTTGGAAGACAGCAGGGGGCCAAACCAAAAAGAATTATTGGTTAAGAAGAAGGTGAAGGAAGCTGAGACCAATATGTTGAGAATGGGCATGAGGAAGAAGTCCGCCCTAGAGATATACGGAACTTTTAAGCAGGAAATCACCAAGGAAGGGTTCTATGATAATACTCGGGCTAGTTTTCTACTGTTTGAGGCGAGGACGGGAGTATTGCGAAGAAAGACATATCGGGCCAAATATGAAGGGGTAGACACGGTAGGCAGTGCGTGTGGAGAGGAAGAAGAAACTGCCGAACACTTGATAATATTCTGTAAAGGGCTTCGCCCTGTAGTTCAGGTTGATGGCGCAGAGTTTTTCAAAGCACTGGGGTTTAGGGACAGTTAGAGCAAATTCGACTTTAAGTGGGTAGAAGAAACTAGAAGGACGTTATCTGGTTGGTGGCTAAAGTCAAGGCACGAGTGAAGATTGAACCCTTCACTGCAAACTACAAACCCTCGACCTCCCTATTTCAGGAAAAAAAATAAATGTAGTTTTTGGTTCATTATGTTAGGTGGCGGCTAGGTTGTGCTAAGCACTGCCCGATCTAAAGGGTAGAGCCATATCCATTCATCCATCCATCCATCCATCCATCCATCCATCCGTCCATCCATCCATCCATCCATCCATCCATCCATCCATCCAACCATCCATCCATCCATCCATCCATCCATCCATCCATCCATCCGTCCATCCGTCCGTCCGTCCGTCCGTCCGTCCGTCCATCCATCCATCCATCCACCCATCCATCCATCCATCCATCCATCCATACATCCATCCATACATCCATCCATCCATCCGTCCGTCCGTCCGTCCGTCCGTCCGTCCGTTCGTCCGTCCGTCCGTCCGTCTATCCATCCATCCAAAACATGCGAGATGGTATAGAAGTAGATGGCGGTACTTGAAGTGTTCACTAGATGGCGGTACTTTTAGTTGATGAAAAGATGCGAGGTGTTATAAAAGTAGATAGCGGTACTTAGTGTTCACTTGGCGGCGGTACTTGTAGTTCACGAAAAGGTATGAGATGTTATGAAACTAAATGGCGGTACTTGTAGCTGATGTTGAAAGATGCGAGATGTTATAACAGGAACGATGTCACACACGGTGCGTCATTGGTGGAAGGCAATCATTCGATTTAGTGCGGTGACGTACGCCAGGAAGAGCGTTGTAATAAAATTCGTTTGCTCATCAGGAGTGCTCAGAGTGACCGGATAGACACGGCCAGAGAACATTTACCAAGGCGGCAGAGCGGCGGGTGGGCAAGGCGGTGGCAGCGCGCACTCACAGACAGAATCACGATGTGGGAGCCCGCGAGGCAGAAGCGCGCCGTAAAGCTGCGCGATGCTGCCGCCAAGATCCTGCCGTATGAGAGCGAGAGGCCCAAGAAACACCGCATACACACACGACGTTTCTCAAGTCTTTAAATGGTGATCGACTGGGAGAATACACGGAGGATTCACGGTTTTCCAATGATTTTCCGCGGAGCTCCGCACACTCATCATCATTCACACCATGGATAAGCTGCGATTTTTTTCTTTCCTCGATCACGTTGACCCTGTTAAGCGCCGTAATCTTGGTTATTTCGACCTATGTTGCCAGGCCATAGAGCATTTTATAGAGTTGTGAATATTCGCATAGTGGAGCACACGCTGCTATCTCGTTCTCGCAACCACCTTTGTTGTTGGCTTCTTTTAATTTGGCGGTCTCTCTTCAACTTCAATATTATGGCAGCGTCATTAAGTGTTTCCAGCATGCAAGCGTTGTTGAAGGTGATGTTGAGGTGGTTCCACTGTGCGCTTGCGATTTTTAAAGTTTGCTTACACATGTGAACACCGCCAAAACAAGGTGGGCATGAAGCTGCTGCACTCACATGACAGCTTCTGTATTGCTCAATGTGAATAACTGTATAATATGAAGCTTCCGAATTAAAAAGGCGCTGAATACGTATACTCTCAAACTTCAATCCAAAATAGATACCAGGATACATAAAATTTGCTCTACAGAAATTTCACTACATTCACGCTTTGATGTTTTGCGCTAAGAATGTAGCCTGGCACGTCATCACTGAGGATAGGCTATTAGGATTGCTTTATTACACTGTAAGGTACTGCCATATTAAATGCGACGCATTTCTTAGCGAACTTCAGTGACTTTGAGCGTATCTATCTATCTATCTATCTATCTATCTATCTATCTATCTATCTATCTATCTATCTATCTATCTATCTATCTATCTATCTATCTATCTATCTATCTATCTATCTATCTATCTATCTATCTATCTATCTATCTATCTATCTATCTATCTATCTATATATCTATCTATCTATCTATCTATCTATCTATCTATCTAGTCGCCTACAACTTTTAGCTCTTCTGGGCGTTTAGATAATGGTATCGACACAAAACTTAGTATGGTTTTACATGACTGTATGAAGAACATACTTGACTAGTCATAGCACGAAAATAATGACATGAATGTCATGAATGTCCTGATTTACAATTCATGGTCTTAGAGCTGTTGCGGTGGTTTCGTTCACAGGGCATGTTGCGAAACTGGTATGGTATGGCATGATTGCATGGTGAACACAAGCAAGCGACCCTAACATGAAAACCATGACACGCGAGTCATGTAACAACACGATTACGTGCTACGCTCATGATGCGCTCGTTGCTATTTCACTAGCTTTACATGTACCAAATTCGGTATTACGTGACGCGAACGGACGACATAGGTAAATTACACATACAAACATGATAATCACGACATGCGTGTCATGTAACAATATGACTACTTGCCACACCCGTGATACGCTCGCGTCCGTTTCGCTAGTTTCCCACACGCCAAATTTGGTATTACGTGACGTCAATGGAAGACGAAGTTATATGACTGGTGCAAACATGACAATCATGAGATGTGTGTCATGTGAGAACATGACTACTTGCTATAGTGAAGGCGCCAATACACTTCGACGTGACGCGGTGCGCGTGCTCACCGGTGTTCATTTCGACGCATCACGCCGGCGTTGTGACTCTAGGCGCTGGTCCTGCCTTAGACTTGCAGGCGCGTGCCGCGTTGCGTTGCTTTGACGCATGCGCTTCTCAGCGCGTCCGGCGTTCCTATGTCATGAAAAAACGGAGATGCAGTGTTGTCTGGGTAACACGTCGGCACGAAATACAGCATGCCATGCCGCATTTCGCACCGGTTGCCGTCGGGCCGTGCGGATCGTGCCTGGCGTGATACTATACAGTGCTTGCGTTTCGCTAACGTAGCGTCGCTGTGCTCCGCGGGCGTGTGTGTCAACGCTACAATGGGGTGTATTGGGCCCTTTATGATGCGCTCATGGCCATTTTGCTAGCTCCACATATACCAAATTTGGTGTTAAGTGACGTCAATGGTTGAAAAAGTATATGATTGTTGCAAATATGATAATACTGACACGCATATCATGTAAGAACATGACAATATACCATGCTCATAGCGTTCTCGTGGCCGTTTCTCTAGCTGCACATATACTAAATTTGGTATCACGTCACGTGAATAGATGGCGAAGGTCAACGACACATCCAAGCATGATAATCATGACACGGAAGTCATATACGGCATCATTTATCTCAACTTCGTAATGTTGTGCTGATTTTAAAATGATATATCAACCTCTCTCGTTTGTGTTTCGCATATCATCAATTCCCATTGTACGTGGGATCTACCAATTTTTTATTATTAGCAGAGTTTCACCGACCACAGGGTGCAGTATATTGGAGGCCCAAATTTTGCTTTACAATAATTTCGCTAAATCGAGGCTTTGAGTATTTTCTCTAAGCTGTTGCTGGCCACGTCAATATTGCGAATAGGCTACTAAGATTTAACAGTTATAGTGTAATGTTGTGTCTAATTTATTAAGCAGTAATCGACGGACAACACGTCACTGTAAATTCGAGTATGAACTTCAACTGGAGATCGCATGAGCGCCACATAAGCGCCGCATACAAGAGTTAAATGCAACAGTACTTCGGCCTTCTTTAGCATCACCACTCGTGATTTTGGGATGATTCCTGGCCCTTGACGCATCTTGAAGAGAGAAGTGTGGAGTGGAGTACATGTGAAGGTAGTGGTGAAGTCATTCGTCCATACCATAATATAGACTGGCTTATGCACGCCCCTTCACTGAGCAAGACAGCCTTTTAAACAACCTCAACACCACGGGAATCTAGGAGATTGCAATGTTTCACGAAGTAACCTACAACCGTTGTTCATCTAGCCACTATAACTTCTGCAGAAGCTTCTTCTAGTTTCATGCCTGACGAAAACGAACGCCGACGCTGAAGCGCCTTGTTGTTCCCTCATAACTTTAGACCATGTTCGTAAAGCATCACACTAGGTTTCTTAACCTTATTATGTAGCTTAGTTTTTTCAACCGGACGAAATCACCACTTCTTAAGGAGTGAAAGTAAAAAAAATATTGTGCGTTTCTCTTCTGATCATTTTATCAACGGTATTTAGAGAAAAGTGGTTTCGTTTGTGATTAACCGAAATATAAATATTTGGCGTTAGTGGACAAACATTAGTTTTTACAATGTAGTGATGTTTGCTTGTCTTTCTTCCAGTGTTGTAAAAATGCTTACTTTGTGACGAAGCGATTACGAAACGAAATTTCATCGTCATGCAGATTATTCGCGGCATATATATACAAGAATTACTTTTTGTTAATTTATATAGGCTGAACAATTTGTCTACTTACCTGAATTTTATGCCTGGAGAGACATGTGATCACGAAAGCTAGGAGTACAATGATGTGGATAGTGTCGGGCAACATGCGAGTACGCATTGCCTTCCGATGAACGCTTGGGCGCAACAGCCATGCGTTGAAGCACTAACTTTCCCTATGTATACATAACCGACGTTATTGTTTACAGAATGAACGATGATGTTACTAGTATCATCAGAGAGTGTCCAAAGTAAATTGGACGTCGAGACACTAGACAGGGCACTGGTATACTATCTCAGGAGACAAAAATATCATTAAGAGACGACCAACCATGAAAGCCTCAAATGCAACCGACCAAATAGGTAGGTTGCATTTGTGGAGCTTTTAGGTGGAGCTTTCAAAATTAAGAAATAGGTGTAAAGTGGCCGACATGAGAAGGTATAACGTGTAGCGAATTCAGCAGGCTGTAAGAAGAGACAGAAATTTAAAAGCTGCGAAGGCAAACTTGTGTGTAGGCAAAATATCGGATATATGCATTAGGAAAAAACGAAGGCATTGTAATAAACAATATAGATACGATAGTTGAGGTGGCGGAGGTGTTCTTGAGAGAGCTGTACAGAAGCCGAAACAACGATTTCGTAAGAAGTAAAAATAGCCCAGAGTAATTCGACAAACTACCAATAACAAAAGGGGAAGTAAAGAAGCTCTATAGAAGGAACTCAAATAGGCAAAGCAGCTGGTGAGGATAAAGTGACAACAGACCTGCTGAAAGGTGGAGTAAAATTTGTGTTAGAAAAACTGGCTATCTTATATACGAAGTTTCTTTTGACGGGAAGGGTATCAGAGTCTTGGAAGATAACCACCATAATTTTAATTTATGAAAAAAAGGCGCCAAGTACTTGAAAAATTCCAGGCCAATCAGTCAATTGTCTGTTCTCTACAACAAATTCACGAAAATGATAGCTAACGAAAGTAGGGTGACATTAAAGTTCTATTAACAAAAGGACCAAGCAGAATTTTGTACAGGCTACTCCCTGAATAGATCATTTTCAGATTATCAATCAGGTAGTAGTAGAGAAATGCGTATAATAGAACCAAGCTCTCGAGACATCAGCGGTAATGCAGGCATTACGGAATAAGAGAATCTGCGAACCCAACATAAAAATACTGGAAGAAATATACAGTGGATACACAGCCATCATGTTCCTTATAGAAAAAGCGACAGAACCCCAATATAGGATGGTGTAAGGCTGGGGGGCACAATATCTGAAAATATATTCACCGCATGTTTACATGAGGTTTTCAGTGTGCTAGATAGCGAAGAGTTAAGAATAAAAAATAACGGAGAGTATCTTAGTAGCCTGCAGCTCGCTAATAATAGTGTCTTGATTAGTAACTCAGGGAATGAATTATAGCTTATGATTACTGAACTAGACGCGGAAAGCAGAAAGGTAGGCCAGAAAATAATATGCGCAAAACTAATGGAATATGAAGCAGCCTCGGCAGAAAACAGCACTATGTGATAGGCGGAGAGAAAATGGAAGTTGTGAGGGAACATGTTTGCTTGGGAGAGGTAGTAACCGCGGAGCTGAATCATCAGAGTGAAATACCTAAAAGAATAAAGATGAGGTGGATCACATTCGACAAGCATTCTGAAATGATGAATGGTAAGTTGCCGTTAACCCTCAAGGGGAAGGTCGACAACAGCTGAATTTTGCTGCTACGCAGCAGAAACAGGGATGCTCACACAGAGGGTTCAACATGAATTGAGGACGAATCAGTGAGCGATGGAAGGGAAAGTGATAGGTGTAACTTTAAGAGATAGGACTAGAGCAGGGCGTGCCAGGGAACTAACCAGGGTTAAAAATATTAGTTAAAATCAAGAAAAAAATGAGCATGGTCTGAGCACGTTGCACATAGGCAAAATAACCGCTGGTCATTAGGGGTAACTGACTAGATTTGCAGAGAATGTAAACGCACAAAGGGGAGACAGGAAGTTAGGTGGGCCGAGGAGATTACTAAATTCGCAGGTCTAACATCTCCGCAGAAAGAAAAGACCGGGTAAATTGGCGGATTACGGGAGAAGTCTTGCCCTGCAGAGGGTGCAGTCAGGCTGATGATGATGAGTGCAGGAAAAAGGGGAGCTCGTATACAAGTCCATTTGTGCAACATAGAAACGGTGAGATGTTTTTTGGTGTGCAGTCTTGCTTTTGGTCCCGCCGAAACTTTCTCCTGCCAGGTTCCTTTCGAATTTCAAAGGTGAAGAGCATCTATCTATCTATCTATCTATCTATCTATCTATCAGATAGATAGATAGATCTATCTATCTATCTATCTATCTATCTATCTATCTATCTATCTATCTATCTATCTATCTATCTATCAATCTATCAATCTATCAATCTATCAATCTATCAATCTATCAATCTATCAATCAATCAATCAATCAATCAATCTATCTATCTATCTATCTATCTATCTATATCTACACGCAAACGACCTGGGTTCGACACTCATTAAGAACCAGAATGTTAGACGCGAAGCATTTTTTTAGTTATACTGCCGGAGAACTTGTAGTCCGTCCGCGCCAAGGCAGGTGAAGCGATTTTCCTAAATACCAGTCAATCAACGAATCTGATAGCAGGAAGTGGTAATGGTATGGAAATAAAGCATGCATTTAGCTTTTTTGAATCCGGTGTCATAAAAGTGAACAAAACGCTGGTATAAAAATGCATGACTTGGGACCGAAGTGGTTATTGTCATTTGTCTGAACGCGCAGGAAGCGTTCAAAACAGAGCAGGCTTTTGATACGTGTCCAGATTCCTGTAGAGATAGCACGCACGCCAGCTACCGTGCACATGAAACACCGCACCCCCTAGCCCTACCCTAAAATCTCTTCTGACTGCTCATGAAAGGTGGTGTGGAGCGCTGTTGATCTGCTTGATGAGCCATCGATGACAGATCTCGTGGGCATGTTCATGACATGGCTCATGGCCTTCGTGTGACACAGACTGCCGGCTTATTTCATCTCGACTTCAAAAACGTTCGTCACCAGAACTCATGAGGATTTACAACACACTACCCGTGCAATAACGTTTTCTGTATGTAGTTCATAAGGGAAGTGAAGCGGACAGCGACGCCGAAGGTGATGGCGGAAGTCCGCCGAGAATGTTATTACATGTGCTGCAAAATAAAAGCAGGAGTGACCAAAAGAAGTACGACTGCTCGTGAAGTAAACAAGCGCATATATACGATACGCACATTTTCATATATATTTTCTTCATATAGTGTTACATTTAGTTCATCATTCATCCAAACAGTCTAGCTAAGTTACATTTCAGACACCTCCAGACTTCACTAGCCGCACTGATAACCAAAGTATAATCTGATGCATTCGACAAACATTTCCTCCGTAGAGGCATATAACGCCCATCCACCCGGAACATGAAGACGTACTGTAAGCACATCATTGGACATATAGTGAAATGTGCAAGGATTATGGTCAGAATAACGTCTTGCACTGGTACTCGGAGCGCATGTTGCTTTTTCTTGAGCACGAGAAGGTGTTGGCAAAGTCCTGCTTGTGCCGCAGTGGCTCGTTGCACAGCGCCAGACCATCTTCCTCTCCGCAGTGCGTGTAGCATTGGGCGACGTAGAAGAGCTGGTGGCCTGACAGCGGAACGCCATAAAGCCGCTCCTCGTCGAAGGATGGCATCAGCTGCTTGAGTACCGAGAGCGCGACGTCCATGGCGGCGCCATACAGAATGATCCTCAGCACTCTGGTGTGCCATTCGCGCCCATCTTCTCCCGGCTGCTGAAATAGCACGACTAAGAAGTCAGACTTACAACCCTGCGACCGCCGTCAATGCTCTAATTTCTCGTTTTACTGAAACTACTACTTAGGGGCATACGTCAACAGGTAAGCTGAAGTATTCTTAGTACTTCTTCCTGCTACGTTACAGCCACTGGTGCTTATTGGAAACCCAGAACTCAGTTAAGTAGCTTAAAAGCAATTGCTGGTACGCACATGAAACAGCTTCTTTCTGCTCTGAGGTGTTATGAGGAATGGCCCCAACTGAATGGGCTTAAAAGTTTTCTCTGAGCGTGCATTGAGGTAGTCATGACGCGAAGATAGTGTGGAGTGCATCACAGCAGCGTTGATAAAAACAGCTAAAAAGAAAGCACGCAGTAAAAAACAAGCTTGCGGCATTTTCGGCAGCTTCCAAAGCGAGACTTACCATGATCCAGCCAAATAAGAGCATTATTTTTACAAGATGAAGCCTCATCCCTCCCTACGAGGCAAGCAACAGCCAATGGACCTGTAGGGCTTCCTTAATAAAATAACTTTATTGGGTTGCTTACGTCAACTTATACAGCTGAGCCTTCTCAGGGTAAATTCAATTCAGTGCCCAAATAAATTCAGTTATGCACTAAACATTGGAGACAAATTGTGACAATATGCAGGAGATTACGTTTCGCTCCCCTTCTTCTCATGTCTGTTCAAAGCCCCCTTCAAAGACCAAATTATATCAGTCATTTATGCTCTCCTTTACCGACAACAGTCTTCCCGACAATTATTCTACAGAATTTGAGGCTAGGCTATTGATATTTTCATATTCTCGGAAACGAGGACATCCAAGCGTCCTGAAGACCACAGTGTTCACCAGTTGCTCTAGCGAAAAAGAATTGCTACGTGTATTCCTTGATTACAAGAAGGTAAAAAGCGTCACAAAGAAAGAAATTTAGACGCTTCACCAGATTTATGAGTCTCTCGGCCGGCTGCGATTCATAAAATATTTTTCAGCCATAAAATGTCCAGAGAATCCTGGGTACAGAATGGTACTTGAAAAAAATCGCCACCACCTGGCAAACTTAGTATAATTTATTAAGCTGTTTTTTTATTATCCTCTCACTTTCATCGTCTTTTGCTCTAAGTCCTGATATCATTACATCTCATCCTTCCTCTAATCCGAACCCTCACGTCACTCCTCAACCTCCTTCTCAGCCCTTCTTATGCTATGCTGTACGTGGCATGAGGAAACGAAAAACAGGGACATGCGTTCGTTATCAGAGTGATGTGAAATGAAAACAGGGACATCCGTTCGTCATCAGAGTGATGTGAAATAAATTTTGTTTGGTCCTGAAGACATGGTCTGACACCTCTATAGAAGAGTCCACCGTAGTTGCTGGCTGTGCCCAAGACCGGGAGAGGAAGACCATGGCCCTCCGCCCGTTAGGAGGCCTCCTGAACTGCAGAGATTTTGACTGAAAGCTTGGAGCTTCTAAGGACCCTCTCCCAGTCTTGTTCTGTGCTGAACTTTGCTTCATGTAACGACGGGCACAGCCAAGGCATGTGAGCGAGTGTGCAGTCATGTGCGCGCCAACTAGAGCACCTAGCAGTTATGCCATCTGCAAAGTGGCTGAATGTGCTACAAGACGGGAATGAACCTGCCTGTAGCATCCGAAGGCCCGATGACTACGGTCGAGTGAGCTTAGAATGTGGAAACGAGTGCATACGCCTAGACAACAGATAATGCAACGTCACTTTATGAAATGTGTTTAGTGGATCTTCAAAGTTATCCGCGAACCCACCTCCGTACCCGCCCGTACCGTCGCGGCACGCGATTTTTCGCGCATGGTACCGGGCAAGTTCCTTGTCGTTGGGGATATTCGGATGCACCTCTGAGCCCGTTTGGGCCAGACACCAGGTGATTGTGTGGTAGCCTACAGCAACCCTGAATTTTACAATAGTGACAGCCTTCCCCGAGATTATCCCTGAGGCGATGGCCCGGATGGCAACCTTGGAGTTGGTAAATATCTCCGTATACGTCAAGGGTCCGTCATCGCCAAGGCAATTGCTACCTCCTCTGCTTTGCAGGCAGACACTTTTTTCATGGAAGCAGAGTTGAGCGTGCGACCATGGTGATCTGTGAACGCAGCCGCAAAATGATAGCAGTGGCAATACTGGGCCGCATCGACGAAAGCTACATTGCCCATGGGCCTAACAACGAAATGGAGGACTGAATGAGCCATTGTCTTTCGCCGAAGGCACAAATAGAAGCGTCATGAAAGTGAAATGTTTTTGAAAAAGAAACGGATTCACTAGTGACAGCTTTTGCTCAGGCTTCAAGTACCTCTACTATTAGACTGAGAAATTCTGTGACCTAAAAGAGCAAATTTACAGTTTTATGCAGTTGTTACGATTTACTCAAGAGATAAGGTCTTGAGAAGCCTACAGTGCGCACTGATCTTCGTGAAGGAGTGCTTAGTTTATTGAGTATGTTCAGGGTGAAGGCTTAGTTGTTTTTCTGTCAAGTGCCGTTGCGTTACTCAGCGTCAAACAACAATTATTCTAAATAGAGAACAAGGGCACTGGTGGCGGTGCACTGGTATGAGGTTTGTCAGCTCGCCTTGCTCACAACGATGCAAGCGCAAATGCCCTGAATTGCGGCCAAACGTGCAAAGGGAGCCTGCATATCCGGCTTCTGAAATTTAACAAAAAGACATTTCGCTACATTTTCCTACTACTCTTTACTTTTACCCTCGCCATCATTTCCGAAATTAAATCGGTCCTTGTAACCCACACGTCTTCCCAGTCCCTCGCTAAAACATTCGACATAAGCCTATGTCATGCTGTGAGCTTCTTGGCACACACCTGTTTTCTGGGGCACATATTTGCCGAGACTTCTACCTAGCTACACTTAGCTTCTCGGATTGGGAAAGCAGTTCTTTAATAAGCAGCGACACTGTGATTTAATAGAGAGGACTAGTGCCGCTTTGTGTGGCTGCCGCACAGAGAAGATGACCGCGAAAAAAAGATTGAACTGACGCCCTTCTTAGCTAACGTACGCAACTGCAGACCAACCCAAAGTTTACTAAGTTTCAAACAGTGTGACAATACGATACACAGGTGGTTAGGCCCACTTTCGGGCAATTAGCAGAATATATTTGTAGAAACTTAGCTCAGAGTGGGCATGACACCTGTCTTTCAAACTGCACAAGCAGCAACAACTTAGAATATATACGTCTGTTTACAGCCAGGTCTCTCAATGCACGGACATATGATCAATGTAGAATTTTCGCAAATAAAAGCCGTTTCTGAAGAACTCCAACTATGAATTTTGTCATTCAAGTGCATACAGCAAGGTGTGTGCTCGCACATACAGTTGATGTGTTTTTGGTATATTATAACTTTTTCGGTTCCTGCTCTCCGTGTGCATTTAACCAAGAAAACTCGTGCTTGGCTGCACGGTTGCCACTGAGGGCTACTTTTGCCCAAATTGGCCAACTTCAGAGGCTCGTGGTGACCTAAATTTACGAATGGTGACACAGCATATTCTCGGCAATGTTCGGCTTGGACCACGACTTCATTATGCGTTTTATACTCATTGACTTTAAAACGAATAAATGACAACGTTTTTTTTTCAAATTTTTCGTAACTTTAAACTTATCAGTAGAAGGCGCACTTTACGTGAAATTCGGTACGTCAGTACAAAACCTAGAGATTGTGGAGGCACTGGTGCACTGGTGCGTCCACCAGGAACGTTCCTGCAAAATTTAGGTCAGCGCAGTGCTTCATTGTCCGCGAGGCGGTGGCATTAAACTAAGTTTTCTAGGTGCTTTAAGAGCTCAATTTACTTTTTCGCGACTGAAGCGGCTTACTGACGGTTAGGCTGCATGTTTGAACCACGTCTACAACTGTTCTGAATAGCTTGTCGACTTCTTTACTGCTGTAGTACTTCTAAAGTGTATATTTGCTATTATAATACTTTACTTGCCGGCAAAAAAAGTCTGATTTTTTGGGCAGCCTTCAGAAACTGCACTGAGGCATATGTAGAGCATAAAAATTCCCACACAGAATACGTAATGTGGGCGTTGCGACAGGTATACCCAGTACTTGTGAGTTTATCTCTGTTTTGTAATTAGGTTGTTCCGTTATTTAACTCATGATTTTGCCGCAATAAAATTCTTTAAATCTGCATGAAGGCTAAGCACGCTGTTCCTCTTTTGTTGCAGCGACTGCTTCGTACTGCATTCGCTACAACTGAAACTATGGGAAACGTTTTTTATCCATCCCCATCCGTCAAGTACGCTGCAGGTGTAGGTATGCCCTTTTTCAGTGCTCCCTTAGTAGAACAGGAATGCGACTGAAAGCTCACTATCTAATCCCCCACCATGGCGTGGTGGGTGAGGCTACTGACAATATGAAAACGTGAATAAAATTTTAGGGGTTATGAATGGTACTGTAATCTACGAGGCTATACATGATCAGCAATTTTACTACTAGGCACACCGTACATATGTAAAGTATCGACGTTTTTGGTGAGATTTGAAGAAAAATTGTGATTCCCAGAAACTTTTCGCTCATTCTATGGCGAATTTTACTCAAAAGTAAGTGGTACGTAACCCTGCTGAGCTGGCTAAGCCAGATTTGCTATGGTGAGAAAATATTTTTGAGGGCAGTGGCGTAACCAGTAATTAGCACATCTGCCAGCACACCGTCCATTTCAAATCAAGCAGGCACCCCCCCTCCCCGCCACTTTCCCGAAAAAAATTTTCCGCCATGACTAATGGTTACACTAGCAAAGCGGCTGATGCTTGGCGAAACTCTTGGCTCGTCCACGAACAGCTAGGCTGCTGTGCCCCCCCCCCCCCCCCCAAAAAAAAACCGGCATGGGCCAAGTAGTTACTTGCCTAGTATAGCAGATATAGCTTGATCGATGCTCGAATGGGATCTCGTAGCGTACTATATGCTATAGACATAGAAGACCACAGTCATGAATTGCGGATGCGTAGAACACATACCATATTTTAGGGTTTGGAGAAGGAGTACAGAAAAGTGATGGAAGGGTGATTACGACAGAAATAAGGTAGACAGACAGGTGCTTTACTATGTAGTTTAGCAAGCAGGTTGCCCAGCGTGGTGGTTGAATGCTTAAGGTGCTCGCCAGCTCACCAGAGGGTCGTAGTTTTCATACTGGACGAGGTAGTTGCATTTGGACGAATGCGAAATGGTAGAGGCCACTGCACTGTGCGATTTCAGTACACAGTACGGCATCAAAATCACATGGTTGTTTTTGGAAAGTGATACTAAAGAAATTGTGTTAGCAACGGGGTTGAAAATGAATCTGAGTTTGAGGCCGGGTGATGGGCGTTTCAGAGGAACACGAAAAGAGAAAATAATAAAATATTATGTAGCTGCGAACAGTGCAAAGTTTGGCAGGGGTAGAAAAGGAAACAGAGAGTGAAGAGGAGGGAAAAGCCCACAGTGTTCTCAGTCTTCGCGCATCTACTACTTATGTGATCGTAATATTTTAAAGTGAGAAAACGAACTTGTGTAGCATCAAGGTATGCGAGAACTCTGACCTGGAGACTTTGGGACTAGATCGATAACGATCGATGCGGCTGTCGATGACGAGAGGCAGAGCGATATTTAACTGAGCTTAAGGCAATCTCTCGCCTATGCGAGGGAGAGCTGCACCTCGTAAATAACCGCGTTGAATAACCATACAGTAGATAATAACCACAAAACAGTCATACGCCACAACAGAATCTAGCCCGTAAAGTTCCCTTCCGTTCACTTGTCTCTAATCCCAGAAAGAATAAACTTCGGATTGACGGTTGAAGCATCAAATCTTGAATCCCATTCATTGCCTCTTCTTTCGCTTCACCTGCGCTTTAATTGCAGGAGGTTCTATTTGTATTACTACTGAAACTTATGGTGTTCACCTTGAACTTCATGTATATACGCCCTATTTAAAAGTTAAAATTGTTCCGCTTCCATACCATTTCTTTACTTAAATTGCCTGTAATAAGAAAGATTTAGAGTCATTTCAAATGTTTGAATCATGCTCGAACTTTTTCAGCGCACGTTCTCACCAGTGGGCTTTGTGTATACGAAATCCTGCTAGCATAAGCATTGTATCATGCCAAGCATCCACTTATACGCGTCCTCTTTTTCCCATGCTGCGCTTTCCGCACCACCACACATACACACGCACCCATAACACTTGTTCGATTCCCACAATCATTTCTCTGCTTTCTGAAAGTCGTATTATAGACATATGCACCTCGTTAGACCCGTGCTGTCTTAAGCTAATATCGGATGTGATATAAACAATTGGAAATAATTTTTTGCACGCAAAACGCACAAGCCTGATGGCCCACTACAATTATTCGTCTCAAAGAAGGGTACATGATAGCGTCATGTGGGCAGCTATCTGTAAAAACTTTTGACAACCCTTCTCCTGAACGACTTTCTTTTTTTTTTTGGTTGGAAGCTCTAAGAAGGTAAGGAAGTGTTCCGATTTCTACAGGATGGTGTACCCACTGACAGAAAAGCATTTTTCGTGCATTTGGAGGAACGGTTCTACTCGATACCATAAAAAGAACTTCACCGTGCAATGAATAAGTGTGTTTAAGAAGACGGCGAAGTTGCTTTTAGAAATGAGGCAGGTGGGAGTGCGGAACATTTTTTTTCAACTTTTGACTTCTACTCGAACTCCACCGCTTTGTCATGAAGAAAAATACTACGTCCAGAAAAAGAGGTTTTGTACTGGGGCTATGGTAGCACCGCTGTTCAGTGAACTTTTCATAGCCTCGGTTTATTGTACACTCAATGTACACATTTCTTTGCTACGAGTGTAGTGAGTAATTAGATATGTAGGCGATCATTTAGTGTTCGTTACCGCCCTCAACAATGCCGGTTTTCATAGAAAGGGTTTAGCTATTGGTATTTTTTTCAAGCTTCCGATGGTCTTACACTCACACACTAGAAGCTACTTAACGGTAGTTCCGATTCCTTGACTTGGGCATATTTTTTAAGCGTAAACACGTATGTGTGTTCCACACAGAAAGAGCTAACAAGCCGTCGCTGTCATATAAAAGTGCACATTTTAAACTCGCAAAAAGAGCAATCGTGTCCTTGTGTTGTGGTTCGCCACTGGAGAAGTCATGCCACTATAAGGTTGCACAAAGCCTTGTACTCCAGGAGGGACGCTAGATCAATGCCGGTTACCCGTGAGATGTGATTCTAAGTTCACGTGAACGGCTGCTTCAGAGCCTCAAGGGTGATGGGAAAGGATGTAGGGCATAACATGCAAGTGCATGTTATGCCCTACATAGATCGCGTGTCACACATTGTAAAAAAAAGTGGTTAAATGTTACGGGGCTAGAACGGTTTTTTTCGGCTCTGTGAAAGTTGGTGATAGTATGTGCAATGATGCAAAAAAGTAAGCGCATGCCCTGTGGTAAGCGCCACGCTGACATCGTGATTGAGTGTTTTACAGCTGTGGCCTACAAAGTACCCCTGTCTTGTGGCCTTTGCTACATGGGACAGACGGGACGCTGCTTTAATGAAAGGGCGAGGAACCACAGACTAGCCGTCTGTTCCCACATGGGGGCCACCTGGGTTTGTACTGTAGGCCATGCGGATGTACGCCGAACTTGAGCGATACAGTAATCTTGTGCAAGTCAAATGAGAAAATGGCAAGTGAAATTATGGAGGCCTGTTTTGTCGCTGGAAGTGACAAGTGCGTAAGCATGCCTTCGCTGACTTTGCATTCGAAGGAGCTGCAGTTGTTAGCTGGTTTTAGGTAATAACACGTAGTCGTACTGTGGGACAGTCTACTGTCTTTTCAGTTTCCCATCTGTGCGCATGCCTTTGTTAATCTTGGTTATATTGTAAATCATTATCTAGTGTTTCTTGGCGTTGTCACTGTAGATTTTTATAGGAACGGGTATCCTCCTTTATTTTTGTTCTGATGTCGTGTCAGGCTGATGTCTATTCTCATAGAGCCGCTTTGGTCTTCCGTATTCACAGTTGAAAGTTTACGCCCGTCTTGTTTACTCTCCTTCGTCTTTTTCTTTTTGCAAATAAGATATGTGTTCGAGAATACCGGGATGTTCAAGTCTTGCAGGTCTACAGGCACACGAGAAATTCTCAAATACGTGCCTTCGTTTCAAAGTCAAGCTAATCAATGATGTATGGAATAATCATTATACTTACCTCTTGTTTAACTGCAGCGTAGACGCAGTCCCGATAGCCATCCAGGGCACCAACGCTGTAGCCGTGGTGTCGAAGCTCTGCGTAGGTGAGCACGGTAGCCGCTGCCACGTCGACACCGAATGCACCGAGGCGCACCGGAGCAGGCGCCTTCATGTGGTACATGGGTGGCGTCAGTATGGATGGCTTGAGCATGTAATCAACGCGATCATAGAAGTTGAAAATATCAAAAAGGGCTTCTGTTAGCGCCCACACTGGTAGCCCCACGCCGATGGCCTCTACGTCAGTTTGGTGCAGAGCCTGCATCGTGTCCCGCAAGTTCTTTATGAAGCTCACTTCCATATCCGGGTAATGGGAGTACCTGTGACCAGAAAAGAATGTTCAAACAGGAATGCTGGCCAATTGCCATTGATGCTCGTTTTTTTTTACTTCGAAATCAGCAGTGATCTATACAAAATCAAATGCACTGATGATATATCGAATGCTACGTGCGTTGTGCAGTTCAATAGAAAAATATCTTCAAATCGTAGCGGCAGCGCCCTAGTAAGCCATGATATATTTTTATAGGTGGTTAAAGCCTAAGATTAAATTAAGGCGACGCTCGCAGTTGTCACCATTCTACCCAAACATAATTTTCATTTCTGTCCTAATAAATTGCAGTCAGCTATTTACATAACGCCAGGCAGATTTCAAGGTATTCCGGGAGAGCACTTCCCTGTACAGGCTCGGGTTCATTTCGCTAGTTATTGATCAAAAATTCAACTTCTTCAGAATTTCATTGGAAGTTATGACTCAACAGCTCTGCGAAACGTAACGTGAAAGAAGGAACAAGAAACTTTCAATTCATAAAAAACGAAGTATTTACATTACCAGCAAAAATATGGCTATTTTTCTGAGTGGAAATCGCCAATAATTCTTGTGTTGTACAGATAAATGACAGGCGTGCTGTAGTACTGGAAGCGGAGCTCGTAAATATTCGTCAATAGCAACCAGTTATAGGTAAGGTGTCCAAGGGCAAACCTCCCCTGCCACTGCACTCCCGTCTAGAAGAATGTAATGTGATATCTGTAACCAAGAAAGGATGGGCACAGGCTTGAATATTTTTTGGCTAGTTAACAGTGATGAGCTTTCCTTTACTTCAAAATAAGTGGTGACCTATAAAATATCACCTAAAACTGCTATATATTGAACACTGCGTGCTATATGGGTTGGTCAGTCGTAGGGTATCTTGAAAGAAGTAAATTCATAGGTACCATGGCGCACAGATTAGCTCAAGGACAAGTCTATTCTCCGTCACAGTACTTCCGTTCAGAAGGCCACGATGTGCACGGTCACCCCGTGTATTCAGACCCAGGTACGCGTAAAAGAACGATGGGTGACTGAAATTGACTGAAGTTCTTGGCTCCAATTAGTATTATCCCATAATTTTTGCTGGTTAGCAATTGCAAGAACATTTTACCTCCAGTCCTCACGCCGATGAATCGCCTAGCGAGGAAGTTGTTGAATCTGCGGCCCCATTACAAACGTTAGCCATAACCATTATCAGCAATCGCAGCGTCATCATAAAGTTTAGCTACGTATTTTCACACCATGCCTCAAAAACACGTAGTGAATGGGAGAAATTGTAAAAGTTACAATGACCAGTGACGTACTGTGGACGCGTCACAACTGTGCTTGGACGACCACTCTTCAACAGTTTTCAACAAGCTAACATGTGACTGAACTGAGAGATCAACAACACAAGCCTCGCACTTGTAATACGCAGATTGTTTTTGGTACTCAATATTTCCCACGTTTTCTTGCCTCTTGATTTTCTACAACATGAACCCGATGAACAGATATTCTCAAAACAAACGATCCAAAAAATAAATCAGCATGATGTATGCACGAATGCCGCACCAAAGGCGCAGCTTAAGCTCAAGTGGCGTCGTTAAACCTTGAGCGTGGTGGGTAATGTGCTGGTACCGTGTAACGGTGGAATCTAATGCAAACTGTAATACACAAAACGCACGTTCACCGCAGCTTGGCAGCGTTTTTTCGGGTCACGCTTTGCGCCACAACGTCACGCCACCATTGTCTTCAAGCTCATGTACGTCAACCACAACCCACTTCCACAAACAAACATCAGTCGCAATATGGAAGTTTCTGCGCGAACTACTAATTTAGCTTTTTAATGAGTACCATGCGTGTTACCTGATCACAGGCAGTCTGATGGTGAACGTATAAACCACGCAAACACTGCGTAATCTTTTGCAGAAATGTAATGCATTGTATTTAATGAACGATTTCATACGACACGCACTTTAGAACCACTTGGCTTCTGAAGTGTTCTTTGGTAGTATTAAATACACAATATAAAGCACCACTCCAAGAAGACACCTCGCACGATGACATTGCCGTCGTCAGGTAAAAAAAAAGAAAACACACGAAGTGAGTGTACCCCTTGGAGTGCAGGGCGACTGAATCTTTGAAATTGTGTTAGCGATCATAGGTCCATAAGCATTGTGCGCGAGTTTTACGTTGCTTCCAACCTGGCCGCAATGTCGTGCGCCACGGCAATGTTTAGCAGGTGGAAGGCTGAGTCGAGGTTACTCCATGGGTAGGTGGCTCGATCGAGTGTCTGGTAGACGGTGCGACGCACAGCTCTGGTGATTCGCCACGTGTCGTTGCGCACCGGTTCGGTGTACACGCTCTGAACGAACGGCACGAAAATGGCCATTCCCATGTACTTCATGGTGAACACGAGGCACACGATCCGGTGGTGAACCACGATGTCTTCCACTTTGCCGTAGTGGTTATCGATCAGTTGTCGGTTGGCGAACCACGAGGTGAACTGAACGCACAGCCAGCCAATGACGAGCTCGACGGTGGCCTCCTTTTCCGCGATCAGGTGGAGCGCCATGGCGAAATAGTCGCGGTGAGAGGTCGAGATTGTGACCTGGGTTTTCCGTGTAATAAATATATAGGAGTTTGCAATGTGAGAGGTTTATTATCTTGCAGCTTTATTTTTGACACTCTCGAAAGCCCATGTCATTCTTTAAAAAAATGTTTCTTATATTCACGATGCACAGTACAGGGCATCGGTTATTCCCTCAGGATTTAGCAGTGATTTATGAAATGAAATGAATTTAAATTTTCACTCCTTTGAGAACATACTCCCTCCTTACGTCCCTTACTAGCACTTCACTGGGTAACACAAAGAAGAAACCGTAGCCAATCTAGATGGCAATTCACTGTAGTCAAGGCAGCGGCTCAAACGCAGATGCACACGGGTCGTACTAATAGGCGCGCACTTCAGGCGACGTCATGAGCCAGACGACCGGTGACCCCGCCAACGAAGAACATGCCTAACATGGCCGCCCTCACTTTGGCCGGGACCGAGTCCTGTCAGCTGTGTGCAACTCCTTTCATCAGAGTGAAATAAACTTTTTGTGGTGGCACGGTGGTGGTGTGGCATGACGGAAATATTAGTTTCAGATTACAAAGTACAGTTTGTGTAATGTGCGTTTGTTGTTATCCGTGAGCCGGCGTAGAAAGGTGGCAGCAAAGAGCGGTGATGCTGCGTTGTGCTTCGTTTGGAAGCGGGATCCCAGGGCGACATATACCACTGCAGAATAACATGGTGTGTGTTTGTTTCATGATGTTTTTACGGGGTTTGTGGTGTTAAATTCATGATGTTATCAGAGTTAGACTAACGAAATGTGTCAGTGCAATTTTAGTGTTTAATTTTCTCATTGCACCATAACCAAAGTTTACTTTGAAACTAACAGAGTTTTCTGTCACGTGTGAACTTTTTCGACAAAGACGTCTTTTCGCTTAGTTTCACTATCACTACTACAGTCTCACTGGCTGTCAAAGACTATCAGAGTCTGGCGTCACCTTTCTGGCGCATTGCGAACAACTGCGTGTATTAAAAAAACTGAATGAATGACTGATAATCGGTATTAGAGTCGTTCCCTCAGCTACTGTCGTGGGGCTTGTAGGGCATTACAATAAATAAATGAACCAACAAATATTCACCCAATCTCTTTCCCCAGACACTCGTTCATACAGTTTGGAGCTCTTACCATAAACTTAAAGTAGCTGATACGGCTACTCTTGGCTCAGAACAAAGTTTTGACACACTAACCACCTAAGTATATCTTGATTTACTTTCGAACAGTGAATAGATGAACGTGCTCATGGTTTGACACCCATTCCTCTTGTGTCTGACAAGACCGAGCCTACCTAACCACAATCGTGTGACGTGCATTGAGCGGTGACACAAGGCATTGGCATTGAATGCAGGTACGCTGACGTCTTCGGCACATTGCTGTACAGGAATGCTCGCTCGCATTTCCTAAAATGCGTCATATTGTGGCAAAACCTTGCCAGCAGGACATCCAAGGCGCTCGAACGACTGCGGCAGACAACCTGACAACAACTGGGACATGTGTGCGGGAGTGGCCACTGAAACATTGCATGCGTCCCTGCATTATGGGCGCACGTGACCAAGTTTTGTGTACATGGACGCCAGTGTCTCAATTAGCACCGAGTAACTGTAACCGAAGTTAGATCACATAAATATTGCTATACCACATCATATACCAAGTAAATCTGCATGTTCGAGCGTGTTTAATGATTCCTAGAGCATTATGAAGTGTTACAATGTGCAAGCCACTGATACTATGCCTCAATAATTTCAACAATATTTCGATTGGTAGAGCCGAATTTTCGCAGTATTTTTATCTTGAGCACAACTCGGAACATTTACGGACATGTTACTCACAGAAGAGCCCACCTGTGCACTGCCCACTGTCATTAGATCATTCGAAGTGTCTTCGAAAAAAATATTGACACACATAAAGAGGGTGAGGAAGGCCGTAAGTCGGGACGTCAACAGAAATTCATTAGGGAAAGCAGAACGAATATCACATCGCACCACAGCTAGTGGCAGTTAAGACTACCCAGAAGGAGCACTATATTCGCGGAGGTGGAGGTCTGTCTTTTTTATCATTCGTTTCTTAAATCGTTCGAAAGTGTTCGAGGATGTACATCCTGGAAAGGATTTATTGGTCCCCCCTAAATAGCTTTACGACATTCCAAATGGTACTTGTAAGCTTCAAAAGATTATTTTACTATTTGCAGAAGTGCTGGCTTGATCACAATGAAAGCGGTGCTTGCAAGTTTCAAAACAGCAATAAGCTCATAGCAGAAGTGCAGTCTTACCACGTCGGATACGGCCAGCTGGTAGTGCCTCGCAATGGTGCCGGACCAGCGTTCCCACATTCCGGGCGGACCCCACTGGTTTCTTTCGAACACGTATATCTGAGGCGTGGAGAAGTACCGTTGCAGGAGCGGATCTAATACCTGGGCTTCGAAGTCGAGCATTTCTTCCAGTGTGACGCCATTTTGAACACCGCCTCCGTAGTGCGCGTACAACGTGTCGAAGTATGATCGATAGGCAGGTGACCCCGTTCCCAACTGAGTCGAAATAAACTTTGTCTTTTCAAGGTCTCGGGAGGGTTTTACACGTACCTGCAAGATTGAAACGTTAAGCTATAAAAACCATGCCTAATTTAATCACATTTTTTGAATGATTCTAACCTAATGCGGTATATCTCGTGCAACCTATTAGTGACATTACAACATAAAGAACGACTTCGATCGATTGCAATTCCTCTCTATGTGCTACGTCGAACATATGTCTGTTCATGCCAATGCAGGCATGGATGGTAAATGTCTTAGTCTGAACAGCTCGTTGAAACACTCGTCCCTACTAGGAGATTCCAATTTCTTTATTAAAATTGTAGCACCGATTGCTGTGTCCTGTAATCATTGCATCAGCAACATTTTAGAGGTATGGAGCCCACAATAAGTTTACTTTGGGGTTGCACGCTGAAAGAGGAACTTCTGTGGTTTCTAGGTGATGCAGGTTCCTAAACTTACGGAAGTTGCATATTCTGCATACAAGTATCATTGCGGCTAGGCACAACGTACATCTTTTTGCATCACTTCATTCTACATCTTTACTACATGGAAACTTATTACACCAACGGCCTCCGATACCTCAAACCTCGAATTAGTGAGACGTTCGGTGGTGAAACGCAGCAAACCAGGCCAGTTCCACTTGTCGTTCAGGTGAAGCATGGTGCTTACGACGTCCACCGAGGCGGGGTCACGTGTTTCGGGATGTTCGGGCCAGTGCAAGTTGGCGTCGCGCATGTATCCGCGGAGGCGAGGCACGTAGTCTGTGTCCTGGGTCACGACGTCGTCGCACGTCTTGAAGAGCCGTGCTGCCCTCTGCGACACCGTCTGACCCTCGGCCGGGACGTCTTCTTGCCTGTCGGAAACGAATGGGTGAGCGTATCTCCAAAGCACGTGCTACAATGAAATCGTCACCGTTTTCTTATCGAAACCTTCAACGAGAGGCATGAAAGCTCAATAAAAAAATTCCTCTATATGCGGGAAGGGAATAATGGCTAAAACCACGTCTAGCGAATACATGTCTATAGTATAACCACGGAAAAAAGGGGGGTAGGCTGAGGACTTGAGGATGAAGAGCAACGATATAAGGCTTAAAAAGTGGGAATGGAGGAAGGAAGTAGGCTGTCATCGTAGGCAGTCACATTATGTTGCAGCTGTGTGTCATACATCATTTATTATGGTGTTTAAGGCCCCAAAACTATTACATTACTATGAGGGAGCCTGTTGTTGGGGGCCTCGGAAATTCCATCCAGTAGTAATTCTTCGACGTGCCCTTATATCTAAAACCCGGACAAACAGGGTCAGCAAACTGTGCATAGCATGGTCATTAATAGCAATTTGACTGGAAAAAGAGATGAGGGTGAGCAGGATTGAAAAGAAGGAGAGAGTTAATTGAATCAATTTAATGAATGGTGTCATACAGGAAGAATCATTATAACATAGCCGTGTACATAAAGGCGGTAGGAAAGGCATGCAAAGATGAGGAATATTACGAGGGTGAAGAAATTATTTTGCGCATCGATGTGGAGTTCGTGAGGGAAAACTATAGGTATCCCGTTGCATTATAATTTTTATGCATGCAAGAGGACGGTCGTGTGTGTATCTATATGCAATCTGTTTTTACACTAATTTTTATATTTTATGTAAATGAACTATATTTAGTTATCATGGTTATTGCTATATTTATTATTGTAACGTTTGCTGTAGTCTACGCAAAATTAATGCTGTTCAACATTTTGTTCTTTGTCATATATACGCTGTTATCTATTCCGATGGCCTATTATTTCAATGATTCCCCGGCTACTGACGTGTGTCGAATGGCATGTGTACCTAAGATCAAACCTTCCTTTCGTGTTTTTTTTTGTTTCGGGGCCTTTGTAAAGTAGCATAACGCAGTTTCTATGATTAAAAAGCATTTCTATATATTTGGAGAAATAAACAATTTGAAGTTTTCAATTTGAGATTTGAATCTGAAATTTGGACATTAGCAACGAAGGAAGAAAGTGAAGTTAGGGCGAGAAGGAAGGCAGCGGGTAAAGCCTAGCATAGCCGTGTATGACGTCACGCAGGTTCAACAAACAATAGCACAGCCGTACATACAATGGTACAGTAGATTTTACAAAGCTGTAATGTGGGTGAGTTCGCACGCATTGTATTACATTTTACCGAAATGCGGAAACGAGTAACAAAACGAGAGGTCAGGACAGGTTGTGCTCACCACCTGTCTTGCCATCTGGTCTCTTGACCCAATTGTGCATTTCGCTCTGCACGAAAACTACAATTCCAAATATAAATTCGCGGAAATGGGAAGTAAAAAACGGTGGGAGAAGGTCAAGCATACCCAAGCTATGTAAATGCAGTACATATATTGAACAAAACAGTGATGAGTCTGAGAATCGATGTGAAAAGGCCAGAAGACACCAAGTGCATCATAAATGAACTATTCCTTTCCCACCGTGGAGCTCCAACATGCCCTACGTTTGAAAAGTCATCAATCCGAGCTCCGCCGAAGGAACGTTGATCCATGAGCCATGTTCGCAGGTTTCGTTCATCTTGTTAGCTTCTATACTGGCGTCGTCTCCCACGCACCGTTTCAGTTAAGGTGTAATGCCTCATCAACTATCCTCCCAACACACGCTCTTCATGTTAGAGGCTTGTGTGCTGTACGATGGCCATACACTTCAGAGAACACGATATAGAACTCGAGAGCCCAACAGCAAAAAGTTTCTAATGATGATATCCTGTTTTTAGGATGTCACATTATTATTATTATTATTATTATTAGAAGTAAATATTATGTTTTTACTATGTTATCACTAAGGGCAGGTGCATTACCGCTTCATACATCCGCATCCTATGTAGCTTCATAATTTTTTTGTCGAATGGCCTGTGCAGAGGCTAATGAGAATTAAAGAGTTATTTTCGCCATGTGCCCATCTAATACAGCCTACCAATAAATTAACCAACCAAACTACGGCTAAAGCGGTTATTGCTGGCTGAGGCTGCACGCGAGGCTCGTTGGCGATTCTTGGCTCACAAGGTACAGCGCATCTAAGACGTGTGGGATAAATCGAAAGACACAAAACATACATGCACAACGTTACCCTTTTGTTCAAATTTCCAGGCAACGAACTACGTGACTGGCTCAAGTGTATTTGTTCTTGGCTTAAACATTGTGACTAACTACATTGTGACACACCTTTGTGACATTGTGACACAACTACATTGTGAATCACTTTTTATTATGCCCCCTGCTTGGTGTTTTGACCACAGTATTCTGTAAATAAATAAAAACACGTCCTTTAAGGAGCCCTGGAACACTTTTCGAACAGGGTCAAAATACGCGGACAATCGGTAGTCGAGGCTCCCGATAAAACGTGGGCCAAATATTATAGCGCAGCACGAGGCCTGCTTACAATAAATTCTCACATCCAGCTAAATACCACTTTCTCGCGTTTTGATGAATGACACTACAGGATTGAAGATTACTCCGTCACAGGTGATTGACTGATTTGAGCTTGGCACGCTCAACCGTGGGAGACCGCGACGCTTGCACGCGAGGACGTGCAATGGCGTTCTAAATTCTAAATTCCAAAGTTCAATTTCAACTCGTCTTGCTCCTCCAGGTTTATGCGCTGATGATAAGTGTCTGTAGATCCTTTTTAGGAATAGTCGTAATGATTGATTGATTGATTTGTGGGGTTTAACGTCCCAAAACCACCATATGATTATGAGAGACGCCGTAGTGGAGGGCTCCGGAAATTTTGACCACCTGGGGTTCTTTAACGTGCACCCAAATCTGAGCACACGGGCCTCGACATTTCCGCCTCCATCGGAATTGCAGCCGCCGCAGCCGTGATTCGAACCCACGACCTGCGGGTCAGCAGCCGAGTACCTTAGCCACTAGACCACCGCGGCGGGGCTTAGGAATAGTCGTAAGCTACCATTCCTTACTTGAGAATGCTTGTAATGTGCTCCACCCCAATTTAATTCACTCTCGTGGTTTATTTTATTTATTCAATACTGCAGACTCGAGGTCCAAGCAGGGTGGTAATACACATACAAATCAAATAATAAAATAAAACAAAATAATAAAAATGATAATAAATAAAACGAAACAATAAAGGGCGAAGAAAGTTGTTTGGTAGGTTAGTTCATTTATAACATGTATTAGTAAGACAGTTCCATTCACATGTGGTTCTTGGAAAGTACGAATACTTCAGTAAGTCTGTGCGAGCAAAATATGGGATCAAGGCCTTTGGGAGGTAATGTCGGATGGGACGGCTACTAAGGGGTGTCAAATACGGGGATGGGTCTAGAGCTATTTTTTTGTTCAAAAGTTGATCAAGGAATTCTAATCTAGCTTTTTGTCTTCACATCTGCAGTAAGGAAATATTGTTGGCTAGCATTACATCTGAGGGTGAGTAACTTGGAGTACTTGTTGAATATAAATCTAACAGCTTTTCTTCGAATACGCTCAAGAGTTTGTATATTACGTTTTGTATAAGGATCCCATAGTATGCTTGCGTACTCTAGTTTTGGCCGCACAAGGGCTGTGTAACAAAGTAGTTTAACATTCGTGGGAGCACTGTGAAGTTTATGTTTGAGACATAGTTTACGAAAGCCAGATGAACAAACATTATCAATATGGAGATTCCAAGATAAGTTGGAAGTGAGTGTCACACCACGGTATTTGTAGGCGTTTACTTGTTGCAGTGGTGAATACCCTAATATGTATGTACACGATTGTGGATTCTTTTGGCGAGTCACTGGAAGGCACATACATTTGTTCGCGTTGAGACACATTCCCCATTTGTTGCACCGTTCTTATATATTGCAAAGACTAGTGTTCAGATCGTTTAAACTGTTAGTGGAACGTATTTCTTTGAACAAAACACAATCGTCTGCAAACAATCTTATTTCTACACTAGGGTGAATAACATCAACAATATCATTGATATACAATAGAAAAAGCAAAGGGCCTAACACACTGCCCTGTGGTACGCCCGATGTGGCCGGAAGACAGTTCGAATATTGGCCTCCTTCATCAACGTACTGTTCGCGATTATTTGAATACGCAGAAATCCAACAAACGAATATTTCGGGTATACCTATTGTTATTAGTTTGGAAATGAGTTTACTATAGGTAACTTTATCGAAGGCTTTGCAGAAATCTAAGAAGAGCATATCTGTCCTACCGTGTCTGTCGATGTTTAATGCAAGAGAGTGAAACAGTCTGACGAGTTGAATTACGGTGGATAATCCTTTCCGAAAACCATGTTGATAAATGGTTATTATAGAGTGTTCTTCAATATACTTGTTTATACTAGTAGCTATGATGTGGTCAATAATTTTACAACATTGTGAAGGTAATGAGATTGGACGGTAATTTCCTAGTGCTAAGCGGTCCCCCTTTTTAAAGATGGGTACAACGTGGGCTGTCCTCATGTCACTGGGCAGCTGGGAAGACAACAAAGAACAGCTAAAAATAATAACCAAAAACTTTGCTATAGATAAAGCATATCGTCGTAGAAATACGTTCGGTATGTTATCAGGACCAAAGGATGGCTTACTTTTTAAATTTAGCAACATAGACACCACGCCTGGATAAGAAATAAACAGTGAATCAGCACGAGGAAAAGCTGTAGCAATAGATACGCACTTGAAATCAGAAGTGTTGAACTTACTCTGGAAATATCGATTAAACTGCCTCGCAATGTCTTTCTGATCGGTGACGTCGGTTCAATCAATTGATATTTGGGATACAGGTCTTTTCTTTTCACTGATAAAACTCCAGAATTTACTGGGGTCATTCACAATAAAGTTAGGTGATGATGTTTTAAAGTATTACTCCTTAGAGCAACGGACAGTTTGAGCGAGACTGTTGTGCGCATCATGTATCAAATTAGCCGTTGCCCGCCTTTTTTTCAGTCGCTTAACTTTGCGCTTCATATGAATGATGTTGCGATTTATCAATGATGTTTGTTTGTTAACATTTTTGTGCTTGGAAGGCACAAATGTATCTAAACAAAAATGACACAATTGTTTGAATCGTGTCTAAAGCACGCTAACATTTACGTCATCAAAATTTGTAAGACATGTTTCTAGGTGTTCAATTATATTTGCATCGTTAGCCCTGGAAAAGTCTTTAAAGCAGCGAAATACCGGGTTTTCATCTCCAGTTGGTGAAGCAAGAGGAAAGGAAGTGAAGACATAGCTATGATCAGAAAGACCTTGCCCTACCTCTAGTGTCTATTCGGAGAAATTGCGGTTCAGAAACACAAGATCTAATATTGAGGTGGAATCCCTCTGTACGCGCGTAGGTACCTGAACTACCTGCAATGGGTCATGTATAAGCATGATGTCAAACACTATGTTAACATGTTTTGAAGTGTTCATGCCGGCGTGAAGGCACTCCCAGTCTACTCCAGGTACGTTCAGGGCACCAATCAGTAAGACCTTTTTACTCTCAAGTTTGGCCATATAATTTTTCAGTGTACTAAGGTATTCGGAGTAACGTCAGGGGGTCTGTACAACCCAATTACAACAAGACAATGACCCCAGCATGTAGCCCTAATACATAAGCATTGTATGTCAGCAAGATCATCTAACAAAACAGCATCGATACAATGTTTTACCAATATACCCACCCCGCCTCTCCTAGTGCGTCTGTCTTTACGAAAAACTGTATAAGATGGGGGGAAGACGTCGTCATTAGGCAAATGCTCGTGCAGCCAAGTCTCGGTAACAACCGTAATATGTGGATCATGTTGCAGCAGAAGCACTTCGAATGCTTCAGTTTTATTCACAGTGCTTCGGGTATTAATATTTATTAGCCTTAACTGTTTGTTACATAGTGCTGGAATAGGTCACAAGTGCGGCTGGGAAGATTGACGGTCTCCTGCTTTTACGCACCTGTTTTGCAATTTATCCCAATAAAATGTATCTTTATCTACTATAAGCCTGTCGTGTACTAAGAATACTTTTTTTCCTTGTCGCTTGTCGTTCTTAGCACTGTCCCACAGCATTTTTTGTTTCTTAAGTGTCAACTGCGAATAATCATTCTGAATAGATACCGTCGACCCTTTCAGTTTTTGGCATTTTCTAATATGACTTTCTTTTCATTAAAATTTTGAACGTGGAGGATGATAGGCCTTTTATCAGTTTGTTTTTCTAGTCGGTGTATGCGTCCGATGGAATCACATTTCACACCAAGCTTTCCTGTGAATATCTCCTTAACCACTGTTTTCCTCAGGGTTGCATCAGTTTCATTAGGGCACTCGGGAATACCGCAAATAATCGAATTCGACCGTCTGGAACGGTCTTCGAGGGCGGGAAGCTTTTTGTTTAGAATGCTTACAATACGTTCCAGTGATTGTAACGTACTTCCCACCTTTTCACTGGGAATGCTGCGTTCTTGGAATCCTTTTGTGCCGTAATAAAATCATGTACCATATTTTTCAATTCAATAAACTGTTTCTTTAGTTCAAGCACATCATCGTGAATTTTCGCTTGGCCGTTGAGCACTTCTTCATATAGTTCTTTCTGGGTAAGGCCAGGGTTTGTTTCCACGTCACCGCATAAAATCAACCGACAAGCACGAAAACACTCATATGCTATATTCGGACAACGCCGAGGGCACGGCAAGACCAAAATACAGCGATAATCACTACGAAACGAACCCACGTTGGAACTAACCTGCATGAGGCAGAACATAGACGTAAGTGCCATGGTCGCGCCGGGTCCGCCGTGCCCACGAGGGTCGAAGGCTTGCGGTGATCCTTTTATAGCGATGTACAGCGATGAAGTGGCTCTGCGCTGTGCACTGGTAGCTACCCATAGGCCGCCTCCTGTGCTGTGCGCAGTAAATTGCGCCTTCGTGCTTGCCGTGTCATTCAGTGATAATGGCTCCATGCGATGACGCATTGGCATCCATTGGTCCGCATCGATGATACACAGTTTGCTGATTCGCAGACGGGCGGCTGTTGGGAATATGGCGAATACAAGAATGCCCTGCATGAGGCAGAACATAGACGTAAGTGCCATGGTCGCGCCGGGTCCGCCGTGCCCACGAGGGTCGAAGGCTTGCGGTGATCCTTTATAGCGATGTCCAGCGATGAAGTGGCTCTGCGCTGCGCACTGGTACCTATTCATAGGCGGCCTCCTGTACTGTGCACAGTAAATTGCGCCTTCGTGCTTGCCGTGTCATTCAGTGATAATGGCTCCATGCGATGACACATTGGCATCCGTTGGGCCGCATCGCTGATACAGAGTTTGCTGATTCGCAGACGGCCGGCTGTTGGGAATATGGCGAGTCCGAGAATGCCCTGCATGAGGCAGAACATAGACGTGAGTACCATGGTCACGCCGGGTCCGCCGTGCCTCTGTGCTTACTAAGTGCTACAAGTTCACCTATTCCTGTGTTACTTCAAGCATGATATAGGCAACCAAATGTTAAACTAAATGGCTTGGCGAACGATATGAAGTGCACTTATGCGACTAAAACCTCAAATTGGACACTAGACACAATCGATTCCAGATTGTGTCCCCTTTTGCGGGTTGGGTTTGATGGTGCGTTATGACGCCGAAGCATCTCGCAGTATCGAGAAACTTGCCAAAAATGATTTTCAGTAAGCTTGATTGACACGAAGAAACTTATTACTCACCTGGCACGATCGATAACCGAATGTAGGAAGCGGCCGTTAAGGCGAAGGCGAACCGATGTCTCGTTCGTTGCTCGGCCGCAAACGAATCGGTAGAAGTCTTCGCAGGGGGCCACGGACCAGTCCATGGTTCTGTGAAGGCGCTGCACAAGAACCCCAACGAGTCCTATATATGCGAACAGAACTCTGAGTTGCTTCGGCGTTTTACTCATTCGCACTTATGAAGGTAATGAAGATATATTTCATGAACCTATATATCAGGAGAGAGTGAGGCGATACGTCATATACTATTGAGAAACTACCGACCAAGGCACGAGTAAAAAAAAAGCTTAACTGTGGTACTTTTCCTAAAGGGGCTATGAATCACTCTTCGCACTTGGCATTTAAAGCACCTTCAAACGAGTCGTATGCATCTAGGGAATGTAGATAAAAAAAATCACAGCTTTGCCATAAAGGCGAAGCAATGAACGAGATAGTAACAATTTGAAGGTGAAGCACTGAATGGCAAGCAGATCAAAACGTGCCGCGTGTTTCTCACGCACAAATGACACACAAAACGTACGCACAGTTACTGATGAACGCAAATCAGCATTTATGCTGGCTGTGTCTGAAAAGCGTCCCCTTTTCGAAAACGGCGACTATGTAACAATTGCAGTGACCTTTGTGCGCCCGGTAAGTACAGCAGAATCGTTCCCATGAAAGTCCAAGGCCAGCCAAGACGTACGAGCCACCCCACTGCGAGAGTGCGTTGAGTAACCTTGATTCAGCGCTCTGTAATATCCTTTCGCGTTACTTCATGGTTCTAACGGCGGCTGTGGCTACTCATAGTTGCAGTCGACTATTTTTTCTAGCGCTGTAGCGCTGTAGCTACGGCATATATGGTGTAGCGGTGTGCATAGGAGCAGTGTATTGCTTCGCTTGACTTCAGCGAACTGAATGGCGCTGTGAGCACGCGCTAGTGAAGCCACAGCAAGCCGTCGTTTTTGTCCCGGAAATGAGCGTCAGTCCACCGGTTTTCTGTTGTCGAGTCAGTTTTTCTTCTCTATGTTCTGAAACATCGCCTGCCTGTAGCACTGTAAACTGCTGAAGCTATCTAAGAAGGTCTTAAAAGAAGACGTTTCGTGAAATGTTACCGAAAAATCGTATATGTTTTGCCCATGCTGGTAGAAAAGAAGCAGTGAGGTAATATTAGAAATTGTTTTCACGTTTTTAAGCACCCCTACAAAGTGAACTTGAAGGGCAGTCTAGTCGTAGTCCTTAACTGATCCCATATGTTGGCAGAAGTGCTTGCTACATTGAAGGTTTTCTGTGCCTGATTCTGTGGCAATGAATCCTCTGTGTAATGTACCACTCGTTTAGGTTGAACATCATCAGTGCCACATAGAACGGTGGATGTGTTCACGTTTTCTCATGAGCACAGGTGCCAAGAAGCATCCGCTCAATAGGCGTTACCCTTTTCGAAAAGCGTAAAGATGCTGTCCCAGTGCCATACATAATAATGGGACCAGTAAGGTGCTGAAAGCTGACGCTAGCAACACCCGTTTCGGGCTACAACCAGACTTCTAAAGTGCTATTCAAAATTCTGGTCATCCCCAGATCTCAACACGCTACTGCTACACAACAATTCAAAGGGAGGATTTCGATCTAATTTTGTGCCTAATTCCAGTGTCTGTTCTTTTACCACCTTGTTTAGAAATGCAGATATCAGTTCATCTGTGCGTGTAATATCTTAACAAAACAGTCCACTCGTTTGTTATGCACTCGCCAAAGTCAGTACGTCTGTCTACCTCGTGCGTCTTGGTGAAAAATATGTTAGCTTAACCACAGACGTGAGCGGCATTCAACTTGTTTTGAACTGTCAAGTAAACTTTCATGTAAGCAGGCTTGAACGTGTGCGATCGCGCTGAGTTCAGCAGAGGACAGTTGGCTTCTGCCTGAAGTAAGTCATGTCTTTTGATGACCAGAATGAAGTTTTTAACAAGGAAATGTTTTATGCTAGGGTACACCAAAGTTTTAGGACCGATTACCGTCACGGAAATGACGTCGACCAAATACGCACAATAACAAAGCAATAAAAGAGAATAGGCGGATTCTTAGTCTTCGCCTTTAAGATTTGAATGCGATAGCGATATCTTGTCCCGAGTTCATGCTTCAAGAACGTTGTGCATCACATCTTTTCGAACTTGCTATGCACCCACTGCGTGGCCTTAATGGAATATGCGCAGTAACATGTGCCTTTTGTAATGGGTGACCGCCTTTAATCCATGAAGCGATTATAAGTTAGTCCCATTTTCTGACACCCGTTGGGAAGGTAGGCTTGTACGACCGCATTATTACTACAATATTTGGTTGTTTATTGTGAATCATGTATACAGGGAGCATGTACTTGCAAAGTATGAAGGTTACTTCCACTGTACTTCCAAGCGGAGGAAGTTACCACATATTCACAAGCATAGGCATGGCTGTGTCGTAGAACACCTTGTTGCCATACAAACGACGCGGGTCAGACGCCAACTGAGACCGAGAATTTAAATATTTCATTATTTGCCCCTATTAATTTTTTGGTAACGAACAAGAGAATTTTTTTTCGCTCACAACCAACAATGCCCATGCGGGCATTTCTGCAAAAAGTGCTGTTTAACGCTCTCGCGTTAAAATATGCCGCAACGGGTATCACACACACGACCTTCCTGTCTGCGGCACCACAGATTACACCCGCTGCCCACTGCGTCAAGGTTTCGATTAATTGACATGTGAGGTATAACGTCCGAAAACCACCATATGCTTATGAGAGACGCCGTATTGGAGGGCTCCGGAAATTTCGACCACCTGGGGTTTTTTAACGTGCTCCCAAATCTGAGCACACGGGCCCACATTTACACCTCCATCGGAAATGCAGCCACCGCAGCCGGGATTCGATCCCGCGACCTGTGGCTCAGCAGCCGAGTACAATTACCACAAGACCACCGCGGCTGGGCTGCGCCAAGATCAGATGCTCTGAAACTTTTGCAAACGCCTTTTTTATATTTACCTTTCTCATTCAACTGGGTTCTTGGTAAAAGAAAGTAAGGCACGATGACTGTAGCATCAACACGCCGTTTCTGCACGTCGTCTGTCTCAGCGCGTTTCCAGTAAGGGCAGAGCAGTTTTTTCAATGCATCAACACAACGTCATTCATTGAACCTGCCCCTGGCGTTGGCCTCGCCCAAAGCTTCCTTCATTCACAAAAAAAAAATGGCAGATCACACGTCCTAGCTGTCGGAATCGATGATATGCAAAGCGGAAATTAGGAAAGTTGATATGACACATTCATACCCGCATAACATTGCGAGGCGGAATTAAATTATGCCGTACGTAAAATACACAGAATCAGTATGATGTCTAGATGTTTCTTTACCTTCATCCTCTATTTACGTCACGTGATACCAAATTTAGTATCACGCTAAGTGATATATGGAGGTAGCAAAACGGCCGCGAACACGCTACGAGCTTAGCATATTGTCACGAGGTTGTGATACACGCAGCACTTGAGAGGAAGCACGCAGGAGTCAGGGCGGTGTCAGGCGAACTGTTTATTGGGCGAACTTGTGCCCAGCAAAACGGGGCCAAACACAACTCATAGCAACAGCGGCGTAAACAGTCGTCGGCCGACGGAAAAAAAAAGAAAAGACCCCCAGTGGCGCACTGCGCCGGCTTTTTATACACGCGTCGTAACGCGTTCCAAAGTGGCATACAAGATAAACGCGGCCTGCGTTGCGCTTAACAGAAAGTGATAGCGTCTTCCTTCGCAAACGAAAAGAACCGCACGTGTCAGTTTTTTATACACGCGTCGTAACGCGTTCCAGAGTGGCATACAAGATAAACGCGGCCTGCGTTGCGCTTAACAGAAAGTGATAGCGTCTTCCTTCGTAAACCAAAAGAACCGCACGTGTCAATATAGTCATGTTTTACATCACGCACATGTCCCGATTATCATGTTTGGACGTGTCATTTACCTTCTTCGTCTATTCACGTCAACCGATATCAGTATATGTGGAGCTAGCGAAATGGCCGCGAGCGCGGTATGAGTTTAGCATGTAGTCGAGTTTTACATTTAACACGCCTATCAAGATTATCATGTACGGACGTGTCATTCACCTTCGTTTTGTAATCCCGTCCCCTGATACCCAATTCGATATTGGCGGAGATAGCGAAACGGCCGCGAGCACGCTATGAGCGTGCATGAAGCCTCTTCTACATAGGACACGCATATAATGATTATCCTGTTTTTCACGTTAGGGTTCGTCACTTATTTTCGCCATGCGGTAATCTCATACCATATCAGTTTTGCAAATTTTCATGTGAACGAATCCCTCACAAGATTAGCAAGACCATGAAAACTAAATCATGACATTTGAGACATACAATTAATGATCTCCATGTTAGGACTAGTCAGTTATGTTTCGCATACAGCCGTGTTATACCATACTGATTTCGGTATGGATGCCATCGTCCAGACAGCCAGGAGAGCTAAAAGTAGTAGGTGGCTAGACAGATATAGAGATAGATACGCTCAAAGTCGTCGAAGTCTGCTAAAAATTGATTCGCGTTTAAAAACTAATCAGAATCGTCTGGGTGAAAGAGGCTGTTTCAAATGCCGCGATTCCAGCGAAAAAAAATCGTTTTATTCACTCCCTGTGATCTGTTCGCAACTGCTTCTTATGACGGTTTCATTTCCCACATCAGCGAATGACCTGCCATTTTCGCTCTATGACTGGCTAGGCGAGCAGTTTATTGCCGCCGTTCTATTTGGCAGACACTGCAGAAAATTTCAAATGTGTTGCAAAAATCTGTGCGGTATAATATTAGGAATTTTTCATGAGCGGGAACGAAGAGCACGTATGTTTCATCATTTGAGAAGACTTAGCATTGTAAATTATAATTTTAATTGTGCAATAGCGGCCTATACCGAAACAAACACGTCAACGCAATTTGACTGGGATGGCAGGCCTGGCTCTATTTCAATGAGTCCCAAAAAACAACGCTCCCCCACTGCGATCAGAGCGAAAACATTCGGCAGATTCCACGTATACCTGGTAATCGACGTTCTGCGAAGCAAGCAGAGGGAAGCTGACCGTGTTGAAATTTTCCATTGAGTCACACGTCATGAAATGACGCTAAATATATATACAAATGTTGCACGCACGGAAATATGAGGAGGAGTTGCAGATTTTTATAGAACTAGTTGTTAGCACTTGCGCAACAATGCCAACTGGAACATTCGCATTAGCAACACCAGAAGCTGATAGTAAGTGCTGATGCACGCGAGGATGGTGGCCCTGAACATTGCTACATCAACCAACTTTAATGCATGTCAACTAACCACAATCGACGTAAACTCGACGTTACGGCTGAATCAAAGATGTACATATGTTTTGTTTATAAAATTGGGTAGCCAGCACTGCAACCACTATTGACATCTCACGAAGATAAGCGTCCATTTAAAAATAGTTCCGAGACCTGGCGTAGCTCT
This sequence comes from Rhipicephalus microplus, assembly GCF_043290135.1. NCBI lineage: Eukaryota > Metazoa > Arthropoda > Arachnida > Ixodida > Ixodidae > Rhipicephalus > Rhipicephalus microplus. The sequence continues at coordinate 141,855,872 of NC_134704.1, read as the reverse complement.
GTGGTAAAATGCTTCATCGCTGCTCAGAATGCTTGGCTTTGATTCCGGCTGGGACCTTGACATTTATGCTTTGAATTGTTCCGGTTGACGTTACCGATGTTGGGCATGTATGAACGCTCGCGCGTGAAAATTGCCCGTGTGTGTTCTCGTCATTCCTGGGTAGGTACTAAGTGTAAATCACCTGTGGCACATACCCGCATATCAGCGGCACATATCCGCCAGTGAGTATGTGCCACTCCATGGCGGGAAGTGTTTGACGACGTACGCGACGGGATTGTGGCATTATTCATGTCTTGACCAGCACGTAATATTCGTCAAACCACCCCTCCTTTGCTAATTTTGGGTCACGCCGAGTTAAGGGGGTGACCACGAGAGCACCCAAACGTAAATGGCTAGTTAAATATATACGCTGAAACTCGCCGAATTTCTCTAAAAAAAGGTTTCGCATTTAAAATTTCCAACGTGTTAGTAGCTCGCAGCAGACCACTGCCGCGGGAGCGAAGTGCTCCCCCCCCCCCCTCCTTTTTTTTCGCTGCGAGCGAATCGGCAGCCTGAAAATCGCAACTTCTTGTGTCATATGAAACAACCTTAACTCCGTGTTCTCCACCTACACTCACCCCGTGAAAAATTGTGGTCGGCCAATAGCGTAGACGCGACGCATGTTGCATATCTCTGTAGTATGTAGGGCAGTAGCGTTCAATACCCTGACATGACACGAGCCTAGCCCAAGCTCGGCCTTCGTTGAGTAATGCCATTATGGCTGTCACACCACTTTTGTGTCATTCTGCTCTCATCTATGACAAGAAAGGTTTGTTTCGTAATTGATCTTGTAGGTTAAACATCGGAATGGAGCAGGATTATTGGCTTCAACATGAGTGTATGCACTCTAAACGCTGTTATAGCTGTTAGGCAACAATGGACCTCGGACAGTCGTTTTCCAGTGTGGCTGCACGCCACGATCCATTGCCTTGAGGAGAAAAATTCTCAGCATATGCCAGAACTAAATGATAATGAGTGGCGTAAAGATGCATTGACTCCCAGCTCGGGATCCGTATGTCTCTGAGCGTGTTTAACCACCGTCTCTCACGTCTCCAACGCGTCTATCTGTCTGTCTGCCTTCCCGCCATCTACTGAGTACTCCACATAGCCCTGCCGATGGTAATAAGCTACAACGCGACCTCGACTCAATTGCTTCATGGTGCAATAAATGGCTCGTGCCCCTAAACATAGATAAGTGCAAATCATTATCATTTACTCGTAAGCGTGCCGTACTTGCCAACATATATTCTATTAACGCCGTGCCCATAGCTTCCGTATCATGCTATCTTGGCGTCCACTTGACTTCATCGCTATCCTGGACCACCCACATCGATTCCATCTGCTCTACAGCATCCCGTACACTCGGCTACCTTCGACGCAACCTGAAGTGCGCATCCCCCGATGTAAAAAAAACTAGCTTTCATCACCTTCGTATGGCCTAAACTTGAATATGCTTCAGCAATCTGGCTTCCTTCACAAGCCTGCCTAACAACTAATTTAGAGTCCATCCAAAATCGCGCAGCTCGCTTCATATCTTCGCAATACTCACACAAAACCAGCGTTACCGAGCTAAAACACTATCTTTCTTTTCCAACTCTTGAATGCCGCCGCTTGATCACCCGTCTATGCCTCCTACACCGCTTCTACTATCATCCACGCTCAAGACATCATTTGCTCCAATCTGCTCACAGGACTTTATCGCGCATAAATCACAGCAGGCCCATTGCACGCTTAAATGGCCAAACGACAGCATTTATCACCTCATTTTTTCCTAATGCAATAGCCCTCTGGAATGCCTTACCGGATGACTCCGCTTCATGCACCGACAGGGAAACGTTCCGCGCAAAACTGAACGAACATTTTTTCAAGCCTCTCTCCTGATCATCTCAACTACTTCGTGTTTATGGCCAATCGTTTTAGAATTGTACTTAGTTTTGCTCTGCAATTGTTTAACATATGTAAAGCATTGTGTATTCTATTTTATCTTGTTCTAGTTCGTTCATGTGATTTCGGATTCCTGTCTCCTGTGTGAACTTATTTGCTTTTATTCATTTTTTTAACATTGTACCCTATCTTGTTACTTGTCCCCCCTTCTGTAATGCCTTCGGGCCTTTAAGGGCAAAATAAATGAAATTAATGAAAGGAAACATGGATGGATAGATGAATGGATGGATGGATATGGCTGTACCCTTTAGATCGGGCAGTGGCTAGCGCCAGCAAGCCGTAATACTTAATGATACAAAAACTACATTTATTTTTTTTTCTTTAAGAAGTTAGTTTGAGGATTCGTACTTTGCAGTGATGCGTTTAAATTTCACTCGTGCCTTGACTTCAGCCACCAATCAGATAACCTTCTTTTAGTTAGGTCTACCCGCTTAAAGTCTATTTTGCCCTCCCGGTCCCTGAACCCCAGTGCTTTGAAAAACTCTGCGCCATCATCCTGAACTATAAGGTGAAGCCCTTTACAGAACATTATCAAGTGTTCAGCAGTTTCTTCTTCCTCTCCACACGCACTGCATACTGTGTCTACGCCTTCGTATTTGGCCCGATACGTCTTGGTTCGCAGTACTCCCGTCCTGGCCTCAAACAGTAGAGAAATACCCCGAGTATTATCATGGATCCTTTTCTTGGCAATTTCCTGCTTAATTGTTCGATAGATCTGTAGTGCGGACTTCTTAATCATATCCATTCTCCACATGTCAGTCTCCATTTTCTTCACTTTATTCTTAACCGATAGTTCTTTTTGGTTTGGCCACCTGCTGTTTTCTAAGTATTTACCAGCCCATTTCCCGGTTCGCTTCCTCCATTTTGTATCGACATTCTTCATGTACAAGTAGCTGAAAACCTTCCTAGCCCAACGCTCCCCCCCAATTTCTCTCAATCGCTTCTAAATTTCATCTTGCTGCTAGCTTCCCTGCCCTCAAATGATGTCCATCCCATATCACCTTGTACTCCCTGATTTGGTGTATTCCCGTGAGCTCCTAAAGCAAGCCTACATATTCCAAGTTGCTTAATTTGTAATCTTGCTTGAACTTCTGATCTCATGCACAAGACCGCATAGCCGAACGTCAGCCCAGGAACCATGACCCCTTTCCATATTCCTCTCACAACATCATACCTATTGTATTTCCACAGTGCCCTATTTTTCATCACTGCTGCATTCCTGTTACCTTTAGTCGTCAAGTATATTTCGTGTTCTCTCAGGTACTCGGTCCCATTGCTTATCCATACGCCCAGATATTTGTATTTGTCTGTTATCTCTAGCGTAACCTCCTGTATTCTAAGCTCACTAACTTCGTTGACAATCAAAATCATGACTGCTGATTTTTTCTTACTGAATGTAAAATCTAACCTATCTTCCTCATTACCGCAGATGTCCATCAATCTCTGCAAATCTTCCTTGTTGTTGGCCATTACCACTATATCATCTGCGTACATTAATGCTGGTAGTGCCTGATCAATAAGTTTTCCTTGTTTCACTATAGAGAGGTTGAAGCCCAGTCCACTTCGCTCTAATTGGGCCTCTAATCCTTGTAGGTACCTCATAAATAATAAAGGTAATAGGCAACACCCTTGCCTAATCCCCCGTTTTACCTCTGCAGGCTTGGATACCCGTTTTTCCAAATTTATAACTACCTTGTTACCTTTATAGATATCCTTTAAAAGATCAGTGACTACATGTTCCACGCCTAGTGTGTCCAGTATTTCCCACAATTCCTCTTGAACCACGCTATCGTACGCTCTCTTGATATCCAAAAATGCTAGCCACAGGGGCCTGTGTTCCTTTTCTGCTATTTCGATGCACTGTGTCAGTGAGAACAGATTGTCTTCCAACCTCCTGTGTTTCCGAAACCCATTCTGCAGTTCTCCCAGCACCCCCTCATCCTCTATCCATGCCTGCAGTCTTTCCTTCATAATCTGCATCACCAGCCTGTAGACCACTGATGTCACTGTTATAGGACGGTAGTTATTTATGTCAGCTTTGTCCCCCCTTCCTTTATAGATTATGCTCATCCTGCTAAGTTTCCATTCTTCGGGAACTTCACCATCGATTATTATTTTGCTCACTGCCTCTCTCAAAGCCTGCTTAGACTTCGGACCTAATGTCTTTATCTGCATAAATGAAATGCCATCTGGGCCTGTTGATGTACTACTAGGAACCCTTTTCTCAGCCCTTTCCCACTCTCGTTGTGAAAATGGAGCCATTGCACCACTTGATTCGTCCTTGTCTATTGTGGTGCATAAAGTACTTCTTGGTTGAAATTTTTTTGTCACCCTTGTTCTTATATATTCAATGGCTTCGTCCCCTTCTAGCCTAGCACCTTGGGCTGTAGTTATGAAACTCTGCTCTAGGCTCGTCTCATTTTTTAGGGAGTTTCGATGGTTTGAAAACTTCGCAGCTGCCTTTCTACCTTTTTTAAGTACTTCTTTCAGCCACTGAGCTCCCGTTCTTCTAAGTTTTTCATTGATCAGAAGGGATGCATCTCTTCTACAGCTTAGAAAGATTTCCCATTTTCTTTCAACATCATCTGTCGGTTCACCCCGCTGCTTAGCATGTCTGTGTTCCCTTGAGGCTTCCGGACGTTTTGCTATGGCTCTCTTAACTTCCTCATCCCACCAACTTTTGGGTTTGTGTCTTCTTTTCTTGGGTGACTTGTCACGCGTCTTAGCAAACTCTAGCTCGAAGAGTCTAATTAGATTCGTGTATGTCCACACTGTCTTCTTATCCTCCGTGATTACTTTCTCAATTTGTATAGCGGCTATTTCAATTTAACTTTCTGGATAAAAAGTTTCCTGCAGTTGCTCATCTTGTCTACTACTGTTGCAAATGATCAAATCAAGCCTTTCACACATATCCATGATCATTTTGCCTGTCGGGTTGGTATACCCATCTATATTTTCTATATGTGCATTCATATCTCCTAGTATAATTATCCCGCACTCTCCTCCTTACTCCTGAATGTTCTTTGATATACACTCTACAATTGCCTGGTTTTCCTTTCTGGCCTTTGCTCCCGTCCACAAGTACACGAAACCGAGGAGTGTCATTTGACCTGCCACTTTCCCTTTTAGCCATAAATGTTCATTGCACTCCTGCTCGACCCTTTGCCAGTGTGTACTTTTATGAATGACTCCCTATACCACCCCCCCTCCTTTCTGCTGCCTTCTGTTCTATTACAATATTCCCACGCGTAGTCTGGATTGTTCGGAGGTTGTTGCATGTCCCTGAGATGTGTTTCTACAAAAGCGTATGCCATCAGGCTCCCTTCCCTTGGCTGTTCTTCTATCACTTCCCACTTCAGCCTGTTCCTACCACCCTGCATGTTATTATACCCTATGTCTGAATTGGCTCGGCACTCTTGGCTACGTCTATTTATGCCCCGGACTTTACCTATCATAGATATTGGTGCCACTTCTGAATCGTATCTGTCCATGTCACCTGTAGAAGAGGCTCCCTGGTTGTTTTCCCCGTTACTAGCTATCCTGCACCCCGAAGGGCTTGCTTGCCCCCCCCCCCCCCCAAAAGCTACTGCGCGTCCTGCAAGTCGCCAACCCACCTCATGACCTAGCCGCCCATCGAAGTGAATTCTGTCTCGTTGAAAACCACCCAACCTATGCACCTCTCTCTTTATTTCCACCACCTCAAAGCCTTTCTTTCGACTCACCCGCCATATCTCTTGGTTTGCGTTGACAACCGCTCTTTGCAGGTTGCAGGTATGCCTACATAATGCAACAGCACAACGCCAGCTAGTGAAGATTGTGAGAAGTAACGGGTGGCTACGACAATGAAGGAGACACTGAACCACATCGTAAATAGCTTCGTCTTTGAAGAAATGGACAGATCCCACATACAGTGAGAATCGATGATATGCGAAGCATGAATGAGAAAGGCTGATATGTCACTTTGAAATGAGCACAATGTTACGAGGTGGAGGTAATTGATGCCGTACGTAACTTCCGTGTCATGACTATCATGTTTGAATACGTCGTTTGCAATCGCCATCTATTCACATCACGTAATACCCCATTTACTATATGTGCAGCTAGCGAAACGACCATGAGCACGCTATGAGCGTGGTAGGTCGTCATGTTCTTACATGACACGCGTGTCAGGATTATCATGTTTGCATCAGTCATATACTTTCGTCATCCATTGACGTTACGCAACACCAAAACTGATATATGTGAAGCTAGATTTGGGGGGTTTAACGTCCCAAAACCACCATATGATTATGAGAGACGCCGTAGTGGAGGGCTCCGGAAATTTTGACCACCTGGGGTTCTTTAACGTGCACCCAAATCTGAGTACACGGGCCTACAACATTTTCGCCTCCATCGGAATTGCAGCCGCCGCAGCCGGGATTTGAACCCGCGACCTGCGGGTCATCAGCCGAGTACCTTAGCCACTAGACCACCGCGGCGGGGCGGTATATGTGGAGCTAGCAAAATAGTGGCAATGATGGTAGCAAACGGTAGCAATGATGCAAGCGCACGCTGGGTATAGTGACGCTACCTTAGCAAAACGTGAGCACTCTATAGTCTGACGCTAGGCGCGACCGGCGCCACCAGTGTCCGTCAACGCGGCCGACGGCAACCTGCGCGAAATGCGACCTGCTGCATTTCGCACCGATGCCTCACCCAGACAACACTGCGCATCCCTTTTTTCGTGACGCAGGGATGCCAGACCGCGCTGAAACGCGCATGTGTCAATGTAACGCAGTGCAGCACTCGCCTGCGAGTGTACGGCAAGACCGCTGCCTGGCGTGGCAACGCCGGCGTGACCCGACGAAATGAGCACCGGTGAGAACGCGCACCACGTCACGTCGAATTGTATTGCCGCCTTGATTGTGGCAGGTAGCCATGTTCTCACATGACACGCATCTCATAATTATCATATTTGCACCAGTCAGATACCTTCTTCATTCATTAACGTCACGTTATACCAAATTTGGCCTATGTAAAACTAGCGAAACGGCCGCGAGCGCATAATGATTGTGGCATGCAATGATGTTGTTACATGACACGCATGTCGTCATTATCATGTTTGGATGTGTCATTTACATATTTTGTCCTTTCACGTCGCGTAATACCGAGTTTGGTACATGTGAAGCTATTGAAATGGCCGCGAGTGCATCATGAGCATATCATGTAGTCATGTTGTTGCGTGACACGAATCTCATGTTTATCGTGTTTGCACCAGTATCTTACCTTCGTCATCCATTCACGTTCCGTAATACCAAATTTGGTATAAAAGAAGCTAGCGAAACGGCCGCCAGCGCGTCATGAGCGTGGCATGTATTCATGTTGTTACAAGACGCGCATAATATGATTATCATGTTGCACCAATCACATATCTTCGTCATTGATTTACGTACCGCAATACAAAATTTGGTATATGTGACGCTAGCGAAACGTTCACGAGCGCATCATGAACTTGGCATTTAGTCATGTTTTTACATGACACCCATGTCATGATTTTCATGTTAGGGACTGTCGCTTGTGATCACCATGCAGTAATGTCATACCAAACCAGTTTTGCAACATGACATGTGAACTAAACCACCGCAAGAGCTGCAGGAGCACGAAATGTAAATCATGATATTCATAACACTGACGCCATGGTTTTCATGTAATGATTAGTCAGTTATGTTTTTCATACAGTCTTGTTATGCCATTAAATGTTTGGTAACATATCCATTATCGAAACGGCCAGGAGAGCTAAAAGTCGTAAGCGGCTAGATAGATAGATAGATAGATAGATAAATAGATAGATAGATAGATACGCGCAATGTCGCTGAAGTTCGCTTAGAAATGCTTCGCATATAAAAACGCAATAAATAGACGGATTCAGACAAAATAAAACGTGATGCTTGCGTCTCCCTCTGGCGAAATCGTAGCAGGGCTACAATGGGTCGTGTGCGCGTGTCTGATTTACGCGTGGCCATAACGCCTAACGTGGGCGAATATGTAATGAGCTAGCACAAGGAACGCTGCCGTCTCTAGTCATTGTAAGGTACCTACAGTCATTGCGCAAGCGCTTTGATGTCAATTTGCAGCAAACATCCAAACCATGTATTAGGGGTGAAGGCTAGCCCAGCGTTCTCTAGCCACTTCCTCCAGTTTTCTGGTTGCTCACTAGATGACTCTGCCAAGCTCGTTAACCTAGTACTCAGATTGCTCTATAGATGGCGCTGGGGCACTCGCTCCGCAATTAGGTACGAGTGAAAATTAAACTCTTCACTGCAAAGTACGAATCCTTTATCTAGAAAGGCAAACTGAAATAGCTACTAAACAAATTGAGAAAGTAATCACGGAGGATAATAAGACAGTGTGGACATACACGAATCTAATTAGACTCTTTGAGCTAGAGCTTGCTAAGACGTGTGACAAGTCACCCCGGAAAAGAAGACACAAACCCAAAAGTTGGTGGGATGAGGAAGTTAAGAGAGCCATAGCAAAACGTCAGGAAGCCTCTAGGGAACACAGACATGCTAAGCAGCGGGGGGAACCGACAGATGATGTTGAAAGAAAATGGGCAACCTTTCTAAGCTGTAGAAGGGATGCATCCCTTCTGATCAAAGAAAAGATTAGAAAGAAGGGAGCTCAGTGGCTGGCAGAAGTACATAAAAAAGATAGAAAGGCAGCTGCGAAATTTTGGAACCATCTAAACTCCCTAATAAATGAGACGAGCCTAAAGCAGAGTTTTATAACTACAGCCCAAGGTGCTAGGCTAGAAGGGGACGAACTATTGAATATATAAGAACAAGGGTGACAGAAAAATTTCAACAAGGAAGTAGTTTATGCACCACAATAGACAAGGACGAATCAAGTGGTGCAATGGCTCCATTTTCACAACAAGAGTGGGAAAGGACTGAGAAAAGGGTTCCTAGTAGTACATCATTAGGCCCAGATGGCATTCGAATTAGGCTTATAAAGACATTAGGTCCGAAGTCTAAGTAGGCTTTGAGAGAGACAGTGAGCACAATAATAATCGATGGTGAAGTTCCCGATGGATGGAAACTTAGCAGGATGAGCATGATCAAGGATGAGCAAGGAAAGGGGGACAAAGCTGACATAAACAACTACCGTCCTATAACAGTGACATCAGTGGTCTACAGGCTGGCGATGCAGATTATAAAGGAAAGACTGCAGGCGTGGATAGAGGACGAGGGGGTGCTGGGGGAACTGCAGAATGTGTTTCGGAAACACAGGAGGTTGGAAGACAATCTCTTCTCACTGACACAGTGCATCGAAATAGCAGAAAAAGAACACAGGCCCCTGTGGCTAGCAATTTTGGATATCAAGGGAGCGTACGATAGCGTGGTTCAAGAGAAATTGTGGGGAATACTGGACACACTAGGCGTGGAACATGTAGTCACTAATCTTTAAAGGGTATCTATAAAGGTAACAAGGTAGTTATCAAGTGGGAAAAACAGGTATTCAAGCCTGCAGAGGTAAAACGGGGGCTTAGGCAGGGGTGCCCCCTGTAACCCTTAATATTCATGTTGTACCTACAAGGATTACAGGAAAAATTAGAGGGAAGTGGACTGGGATTCAACCTCTCTCTAGTCAAACAAGGAAAACTTATTGATCAGGCACTACCAGCTATAATGTACGCAGATGATATAGTGCTAATGGCCAACAACAAGGAAGATTTGCAGAGATTGATGGACATCTGCGGTAAGGAGGGAGATAGTTTAGATTTTAGATTCAGTTAGGAAAAATCAGCAGTCATGATTTTCAATGACAACGAAGGTAGTGAGCTTAGAATACAGGAGGTCACGCTAGAGGTAACAGATAAATACAAATATCTGGGCGTATGGATAAGCAATGGGACCGAGTATCTGAGGGAACACGAAATATACGTGACGAGTAAAGGTAACAGGAATGCAGCAGTCATGAAAAATAGGGCACTGTGGAATTACAGTAGGTATGATGTTGTGAGAGGAATATGGAAAGGGGTCATGGTTCCTGGGCTGACGTTCGGCAATGCGGTCTTGTGCATGAGATCAGAAGTTGAAGCAAGATTAGAAATTAAGCAACGTGGAATAGGTAGGCTTGCTTATGGAGCTCAAGGGAATACACTAAATCAGGGAGTACAAGGTGATAGGGGATGGACATAACTTGAGGGCAGGGAAGCTAGCAGCAAGATAAAATTTGAGAAGCGATTGAGAGAAATGGGGGAGGAGCGTTGGGCTAGGAAGGTTTCCAGCTGCTTGTACATGAAGAATGTCGATACAAAATGGAGGAAGCGAACCAGGAAATTGACTGGTAAATACCTGCAAAACAGCAGGTGGCCAAACCAAAAACAACTGTTGGTTAAGAAGAAAGTGAAGGAAACGGAAACTGACATGTGGAGAATGAGCACGATTAAGAAGTCTGCACTAGAGATCTATCGAACATTTAAGCAAAAAATTGCCAAGGAAAGGATCTATGATAATACTCGGGGTAGTTCTCTACTGTTTGATGCCAGGAAGGAAGTACTGCGAACCAAGACATATCGGGCCAAATACGAAGGGGTAGACGCAGTATGCAGTGCGTGTGTAGAGGAAGAAGAAACTCCTGAACACTTGATAATGTTCTGTTAAGGACTTTACCCTATAGTTCAGGATGATGGCGCAGAGTTTTTCAAAGCACTTAGGTTTAGGGACCGCGAGGGCAAAATAGACTTTAAGCGGGTAGACTTAACTAGAAAGAGGTTATCTGATTGGTGGCTAAAGTCAAGGCACGAGTGAAAATTAAACTCTTCACTGCAAAGTACGAATACTCAACCTCACTATTTAAGGAAAGAAATAAATCTAGTTTTTGTATCATTAAAAATTACGGTTTGGTGGCGCTAGCCACCGCCCGATCTAAAGGGTACAGCCATATCCATCCACCCATCCATCCATACAGTAACTCTATCGCTCCACTCCAATGCTTTGGAGACGCATGCTCTTGCCTTTCTTGCTCTTGCGTGTGTTCGCTCTTGGTGTGCTTCTCCTTTCGCAGGCAATCGCTGCGCTTGTGCACCCGGCAATGAACGATGAAGACAAGACGGCAGAACGGAGGGTTCGGAAAGCGGCTGCAGCGTGCGCTCGCCGTGAAGAGCCCTCGCAACGGCTTAAAAACGTGCACACAGACAAGTGAATCCCAATCTAAGAGCCGGAAAGGCAGCGGTGAAACGCACACAGACAGCCGAGTCCCTTTTTGAGAGCCTTGAAGTGGTGGTGGGTGGTGAAACATACGCAAAGGTCAGTCGATCCCGAGGTGGCATGGGCGCGGGAATCCACGGCCAAGTGCCTGAAGCGATCACTTTGACCAACTCTTTATGCCTCACTCCGTAGATACGCTGTGATTTTTTAATTTTTTAATCCTGAATATTTAACTACAACTATTATACACAGTGTCAACAAGAACAACGGAATGTGATCCAGACACTGCTGTAAACTTAAGTCGGCTGTTGGCTAATAATCTTTCGTGGTGTTGGAGGACAGAGACCCGCCTACCGTGGAGAGTGGCAACCAGCCCATCTTTTAAAAAAGGGCACCTCAAAAACAGGAACTTCTGCACTACGCTTTTAACTGTTACGTGGGACGCCCGACTGCAAGGCTTTACAGAGCAGTTCACAGCCGTGTCTGCTTTCAGAAGGATTTTTTTGGCCCATTAAGGAAGATCCGCTGACCATCGCTATTGTAGATATAGACACCAGCGTCACTGAAGAAAATGTACTAACCAAGTGAAAACTTAATTAATACACTCGAGGATTTTTTTTCATACTCGAATTCATGTTTAAAAAAATTGCAGCTGTCAGGCCTGTGCCCACAGATTTAAACATGATTTGTGCCTCTTTCTGTGGTAAGAGGCATGCGAGACCCCACTTCATCTGCCTGATGGGAGTTGTCTGCGTATTCTGGCTTCCTATGGGAGGGTTTACATAGGCCAAACTCGCTTACGAGTAAATAATAAATGTAGTGATCATGATCTTTGGATCAAGAGCTATCTTTTAGGGCTTTTGCCTAGGCGCTGGAGCACATGTGGCTCTGTGGCAATTTGTCAATTCACCATCATAAATAGAAGCAAGGAGGGGATTGAGCAAGAGATGCTAGAAGCTTACCTCCACAGAAAGAAAAAAGGAGAGATACATAAACTAGCGATACATATGTGGTCCTGGCGTTCCCCTGCATTTGATTTTCATGAAAGGTTTCTTAGCACGTGGATTAATAGTAGTCGCTTTTGTAACTTCACGCATGGTGTGTTTTTGCGCATATGTTGTATGAGGTATATATTGCGGTGGTTTTGCATGAATAATGTTTGCTGCAAATATGACGCCCATTCCTTTCCCCTGTTTTTATTTTTTTTGCAAGTTGCGTCGTTTAATTTTCCTGTAGCATGCGCCATCTAGTCCAACAACACGCTTTACGAACTTGTGCGTTCGGCCACATCGCAGTTCATCGTGAGCGAAGAGGGGAGTCGAACGTGCAAAAAGACGAGGACAGATGATCCTGTGAACACTCGTCTCATCTGACAATGCCACGTATTGTGGGCCTATGTAGCAAAGAAATTTCCGTCTACAGAAGCTGACTTATTGAAAAACAGGGACTACACGAGTGCAACTGCACCGTCATCGGAGCTCACACTTTCCATATCGCAAAACCAATCACTGTTGTCAGATGTTACTTAGACTGGATATGTGTGCCTTGAGAATATTGCAGAGTATGAATGCTAAAATCAATTGGCTTTCAACATTCAGTAGACCCCTTTCTCTGAGCTTACTCTGTGCAGCGTTTACCTTGGGTGCCTAGTATAAGTAACCCTTGAGGTGTATTCGCCTGATTTTTCACAACGCTGACAATGCACCTCCTGGAGGAGTTCATGCTTATGTTTTGTAAGTAGAAACATGGGGAAAGAAGCTTTTTGCAGGAAACAATTTCAAAGGAAAGTAACTGCTTGGCATGACGTGAAGCCTCATATCTCTGTGTTTATCAGAATATGACGGAGCTACCTACATTCTCTTTGAGATTTCAAAAGTGTCTTACGCATGTCTATGGAGTGCCTTTTGTCGCTCACGTTGCTTTACAATTGGCTACAGCCATTGCCTGAAAATGGCATGGTTGGGCATAGAGCTCCACAAGATTTGAAAGAAAGCTCACAGCCTAAGCACCTACGAGATCAATTCACACTGTTAGAATGCCAATACTATTACACAGTCGATATATCCACGATAAAGGTTACGAATATCGCGGGAGAAACAATTACAGGTCGACTCCATAACAATAGTTTACAAGTGAACCAATCTTTCAGTCTTAGGATGGTCGGATTAGCCGGGTACTAATTTACATTATGCCTCGTAAATCTATATAAGACGCTTCTAGTAGATTTACATGAACAGGGAAAATTTAGTTCATCCATGACCACACACGTGCCTGTCGTTAATGACAGTGCCTCACCCTTCCTGGCCCTCAGTTTTTGTGTTTTTTTTTATTTGTTACCAAGAAAGTATAAGGTGTATTTTGTTGTGATAAGTTGAACTCCGTTTGGCGAAGGCATTCAGAGACTTCTTTGTTGAAGTTCACTGCACCGTGCGGTGTGTCTGTATATGATGTACTACTTACGCTGCGTTTTTTACAAGCGCCAAACGAGATCCCTTATGATCGCCCCAACAGTGTGCAGAATATCGCAAGTGACGCTTCTGAAGTCAACCTTGTAAAATCAAGTATCCTTTTTTCAATTCTTCAAAATCTATCACCGGCAGGCAATCACGAGAGAAATGCGCATTTTTTCGTGGTATCAAAATTTGTGTCACAACGTGCGCCGCTTACCACCGTTAAGGGACAAGGACACAGTCTGTGCACAAACCTAAAGTTTATCATGAGCAACTCAAGAGAAACGAAACTTCACCATTTCAAGAAGCTTTTTTTGTGTTACCCTTGTGTAAAGTTTTCCCAAAGGTCCATATTTAATAACGTACGTGTGTCTACTTACTTGAGTTTCTAATTTCAAAGTATGTTGTATTGTGCATTTATTTTTTGCGGTTGTATTTTTCAACAAATGTATACCAGCCAATTGTCAAGATTGTACGTTCGTACCGTTACTTTCACTCCGTAACTTTTTGAATTCTATGTTATATGTCCGCCTGTGTAACACTTACATCGAAGATCTTAAGGGTAATTCAAAATAAGTAAAAAATATGGTTGAGCCTCGTGCCACATATTATGGAATGATTCACGCATATGCTTTGGCTACAGGTGTATGAGTGGGGATTAAGTCCCAAAACCATCATATGATTATAAGAGAGACCGTAGTGAAGGGCTCCGGCTATTTCGACCACCTTGGGTTCTTTCATCCAGTATGAGCACACGGGCCTACAGCATTGTCACCTCCATCGAAAATGCAGCCGCCGCAGCCGGGATTCAATCAGCAGCCGAGTGTCTTGGCCGCTAAACCACTGCAGCGGGCGATTTGTCTTCATCTATAGCTGAAGTGGACGAGCAAACTTATTATCAAGGGCAAAGTAGGTAATTCAAGTATGTGCCAGCTTTTCTATTTTGTCGTCTTGTACCATAATAAGCACCTCGCCTGTCTCGATAACACGCTGAGAAATGTAAGCATTCCTGAGGGCCTGGTAGCGGACATAGTACCCAAGGTATTTGAGAAATCTGCTACATTCTACACTACATCTCGAGTTGACTCACTTAAAGCTGCCTAAAACGACAGAAAGGAAGAACAAAATAAAATAACTGAATATACTTATAAATAAATAGTTAAGTAACTAAATACAGGGGATATCGATGTTCCTTGTCCGAAATTGGTGACATTCTCTAACTTACACTACATCGCTCTTTCCAACATGTTTGCCAGCTGCGCGTCTTTTTCGACCATAACACAGTGCTCTGTTTCACCCAGTAAATCGGACAAGTAGTTTGGGGTCGAACATTGCTATATTTTAACGAAGTTTTGTTTTAAATTTGACTCGAGCCAACGATCGCAGAAGCTTCATTCTATTTAGTGCTAAATGCAGGATGCGCCGTACCGTGGTGTATTCCATGCAGGCCTCGTCACAGACGGGCTTCTCGACCTCGGTGTTCCAGGCCAAGATTAGTGCTGTGCCGCATATGCCAACGATTACGGACACGCTGACGATGACAGCACAAACCGCGTGGCGCGTTGAGGAGTCGGAGTCCCGGCGGCGTAGTTCCTCGTGCACGGGAATGGGGCCTGCCACGCGCTGGCCTACCACCTGGGGCCTGAATCGGTTGCCGAAGGGCACCGCAGGGATGGTGGCCTCTTCGCCGTGCACAACTGCCGAGAGTGTGGTCGAGGCTCTGCTCCTCTCCGTGTGGAAGTCGAGCGGCTCGCTCAGCTTCACTCGCTGAGATGGTGGAATGGAAACAGAGAGAAGGAAATTAAGCCTCAGTTACTGCACTCAATGCCATCCAGAGCTTAGTAATAATCAGCACTGCCAACGAAATCGTCATGAGCGTCTACTTTTCATGCCTTCGACGTTTTTGAAGGCCTCTATGAAGAACTTAAGCCTGAGGAGAACGCGCCCGCTCTCAACCGTGCTCCCCCATTCTCAGTTCTAAGCGATACCGGTAACCTGGTGTTGCCACCTAAGATACATCCTTAGTGGTATCAGATATTACACTTTCGATGTTCATTCGGGAGTGGGATCTCAGACCGCAAGCGGTACTGCGTCTCACAAATACTTCTCAAGAACAGTGGTCACGCTGGTGCTTATTCGATAGCGATGGCCAGCAGGGCCCTGCACTTACCGTCGGCTTTTGCTTCTTCTTTTTTGTAATGATCTTTCGCAGATGGGGAAGGTAGTGCATCGCCGACTGCTGTTAGAGTCGAGTTCGCCGTGAAGGTGGTGTTCTTGCCCTCTTTCTTGATCGCTGGCTACGGAGCTCGTTAAAAGCGTGGCCGGACCCGACGGGGAATCTTCTTCTTCTGGTGCACCTGCGGGTCTCGAGCCCACGAGCAATCTCGATGGGAATGCTGATGATGATAAAGACAGTAAAAGATAGCCTTTCCGACAATGGCAGTGGACGGAAAATTGGGTGAATGAACTTTTAGTCATGATCGTCCGATGTGACGAAATGATAAATAAAAGTAACCGCTGAAGAAGAGACGACGAATATTGCGGGTGCTTGTTAGCGTACCAGATAATTGAAATCAAACTGCACCGCAATATTCGTAATAGTACTACTAGGTACTTACTGTAAAGCGTTCTAGAACGAGAAATATAATGTTAGAACTTGCCAGCTTTGTTGACTTTACAAACAGCACGAGCATATCAAAGGCAGCCCTGTAGCTAAAACACAGCGATCCTCTAATACTGATTGCGATGGTTCATCGTTATGGAGATAGGATTTTTTACAGGTCAATGCCCATTCGTGACTTGAATGTCGGCCTCGCCAAGAGGGTCTGTTTTAATTCTAAAGCAATAAAAACCGCCCCGCACGTCTTAAGTTCAATGTGCGAGTTAATGCAAGTGAGGTCAGCTGAAGGTGGGTTTTAAGGGGCAGGTTAGGCTCGCAACCCGTTTGTAAATGCCAAACATTTTTTTTTTGCGAACTGCAAACACCTTTGTCTCCTATCTATCTATCTATCTATCTATCTATCTATCTATCTATCTATCTATCTATCTATCTATCTATCTATCTATCTATCTATCTATCCAGCCACTTACATCTGGGTGATATTGTGCTCGTCCCCGTAACTTGGCGGGAACAAAAATTAGTATGAAAAGGTAGGATGGTTTGACGAATATGATGCGCTGGTCAAGAGATGAATAAAGTCACAATCCTGTCACGTACGCCGTCAAACACTTACCGCCAGACGGTGGCACATACCCACGGGCGGCTAGGTGCCACTGGCATGCGGCTATGAACCACAAGTGATGAACACTTAGTATCTAAAACATGACATCAGCACCGTTGACCTCATGAATGCAAAGAATAATTGTCGGGGCCCCAGCAGAAGTCAAACCCCAGCATTTTGTGGGACAATCAAGTATTCTACCACACAGCCACACCAGTTTACGGAACTACCTTTCAAATAAACGTGGAACGTGAGTTGTGGTTGCAGTGTTCGCTATCGAATTTTAAAGACGTTATATATGTACTCCTTTGATAGAGCTGTCATGTCGAGTTACGTAAATTGTAGTTAGGTGTCATGCGCTGTCGTTCAGTTATGTACCATTGTCCAGGGTTACCATCTTCGCGAGCACCAGCGCTTCTAATCAGCTTATTGTCTCTGGTCTTGAATACTGATGTTCCTGTTGACGTTGTTGTGCAAAGGCAAACAAGGGTTTATAAATACCAACTGTTCAATGTACGTTTGCGCGGGTAATAATTGTTAATATATTTAGCGTCGTTTAATAACTTGTCGCTAAATTACAAACATACATGGTCCCATTCTTTCTGCACGCTTCGCATAACGTGGATTCCCAAGGTATATGGTATCTGCCGAATTTCCTTACCTTGAGTAAAGTCCCATTGCATGGGCGGCATGCTCATAGTATTCAAAATGAAGCTCGCATTTGTTCATAGAATTCAGGATTCAGAATAACTAAGTACCTAGCTGGAAGTGTCCATCGCGAAACTTCACTGCCGCATTACCCCCCTTGGTTTATACTTTGCATTTGTTTTGAATAGACTAAGAGAACAAGAGAACCTTGCTCATGACCACAAGTGGGATTGGCCACACCGTATGTTATAAAGGGAAGTTGAAGGTTGCACAACATCAGAAACAGAGAGATGAAACGCACTGTAAAAGAAAAAAATCAGAGAGGTAAAACGGTTCGACAATCCAACGAAAAAAAAATCACGATAAAAGTAGAAAAAAAATTTTATATCGCGCGGTAACACTAACAGCGTGTCCTTTTGGTTGCTGGCATAAATTTATAAAGCGCAGATAGGAAGGCAATGCGGCTTGCGCCAAGTTGACCAGCTCTAAACGAAAGCAGATTACAGGAGGTACGTGTTCATCCCAGCTTCTCAAGGGGGAAGACGACAACCAACCGCCATCTAAGAGAAAGGCTTCGGCAGTTATCAGCCAAACCGGATCGCAACTTCCCGACCTAAAGAAAATGTTAACAAAAATCTAAAGTGTACTCAAAGACTTAGTGGAAGCCATTGGTACTCTCAGGTGGGCGATCACGTCCATGATTTGCAGACTTGAATAATTCGAAAACAACGTAGTGACCTAGAGTCCCAGGGTAGCCAAACTCTCGCCAGTTAACCCAGCAGGAGCCCCCACTGCCGGGGTCACATCCAATCAATTCCAAAACTGCTGCTATAAGCATTGCAGCTGTATCGGGAGCCGCTAAGTTCAACTCTTCCGAGTCCTCCAACCTCCTACCGCACAAAAATAGCCACACGTGGTAAGAAAAATGAGCTGGCAATTGGCAGTAGAATGTAGGAGTTACGTCGCGAAAAAAAAAACTTGTCGTGCAACAATGCTTTAAAACAAATCGAAACGAGACGAAATAATGTTACAAGAGACACACGAATTAGCCAAACTTCCCGGTTAATAACTGAATTGTCCTTCCTCCGGGGAGAACCACACTGTAAAAAGAGGGGTAAGGGAAAGTAATTGGCCATTTATCATTACATTAAAGTAGCGCAAATCGAACAATAATTGATAGAAATTATACCCAAAAGCAAGAAGCAATCCAGCACGTTCTGTAACCTGTACAGCAATCATGCGCACGAAGTACAGTGCTTACGAACACTACTTAAAGAAGCCCCTGACCTTGCAGGCTGGCAATATAAGTCAATCGGGTGAAACATATTAACAATCCACACGAAGCATAGGGCTATGCCTACACGAGAGCCAAAGGCAAGACTTAACAATAAGACATACAGGAGGCAGGCCTGGCTTTCATTTCCGACCCCAGCTCACGAACAATAATGGGAACCATGCTGATGAGAGACACCACAGCCGACCTAACGTAACCAACCTAACCTAACAGAGTCGACCTAAGCTAACCTATCACGAGAGGATCCAGTTGAAGAAACACGTTCGAAGATCTTGGTAGCGAATAAAAATTCTCGAAACGAAATTACTCCACACTTCTGAAATTCGTATCATCAAAACATTTCAGTGAACAGACTGGGGTACGTTCTGTCAGAATATAGCCGCAATGAGTCAAGAGCTCATCACAGAAATCCAACAGTGAGCCGAAAAAGTTATGTCTGATGTCAAATACGTTACAAAGACACTGACGTCAGAACTTCCCTTTGATAAAATAGACAGCCGCCTAGTAAACATGTTGGAGGCTAAACCATCAATACAGGCCAGGTGACAGAAACAAAGACACAGTGCAGTTGAGTAAATGCATTGCGTTACTCAAAGACACCATAGGCAGTTGAGCAAATGCATTGCTTCACTTGTAAAGAGCAATGGAAAGAGATCTGCAACACAACGAAGTGCAGATTGGCATAGGTAACATGTGACGCCTGTCGTTGCACCTGCTCGACCCAACCAAGAGCAAGGCAAATCAGAGAAACCATAATACAGAGACACGCCAATTACAAAAAAGAAATGCTTGTGGAGCTGTGCGACAGATACGTTCCTGAGAACCTGGCTACTCCGCATGATAAATACGCGAGAAAGCTCGACAGGGTCTTTTATGAGGTGGCAATCTTGACCGTTTTGCAAAAAGTCAACAGCAAACTGGCCCCGTTACCGGATGGCGTAACCAATAAAGCTTTTTGGAATACGCGGACATCATCTCCAAACTGATTAACTACATGAACGAATGCTAGACCCGAGGGCCCATATCCGATCAAAGGAAAAGGACAAAAATGGTGCTCATTCCCAAGCACAGAAAACACCCAAATGTTGTGAACCTTTGTCCCATGTTCCTTACTTCGTGTGTCGGAAATTTAATAGAACACGCCCACCTCAGTCGTATCAACATGCATTTGGAGGACACTAAAGCAAACCCGTGCACCATGTTCCGGTTTGGAGCTCATCTCCCAACGCAGGATTCTATGTTTCCTATCAAACACCACACACTTGACAACAAGATGAGAGATACTAGGGTCATTCTAGCATAACATTTCAAGAAAGCATTCGACAACGCAGATCACGCAGCCATACTACGCAAGACTGCCACTCTAAATCTAAGTAACTTAGCGTACGATTAGGCGAAGAATTTTCTCATAAACAGACTCGTCTTTTAACACTGGCAAACTCACATCTGAATACAGGTGTATTAACAGCGTCGGCGCCCCACAAGGTTCTGGCAACTCACCGATAATACGTAATGTCTTTATGATTGGCCTCCCCGAGCGCCTAAATGCCGTAGAGGTGGTTAAAGGTGGGAAGTAGACCCGAAGCGCAAGCCGTAAGAAAGTGTGCGTGTGCCCCCTCTCGTTTAGTCCTTGGAATGTCCCCTTAATGGTGCTGCTTCTATATGGGGAATATATGATGGAAACATGCGAGACGGAGGTACTTGGAATGTTGAATAGATGGACGAACGGACACACAGACAGATGCATGGATGGACGCATGAACGGACGCATGAACGGACGCAGGGGCGGATGCAAGGACGAACGCAGGGACGGATGCACGAAGGGACGCATGCATGGGCGGGCGGATGAACGCATGGACGGACGGATGCAAGCACGAATGGACGGACGAATGCTTCAACCCCACTCTCCATTTCAGTCCGTGCATATTCTGTCATTTTTTTCCCCTAACACCGTTCAGCTAATAGCGCTGTTCACTGCACGTGGCGTTTTAAGGGCGAAGCTTTTTATAGCGGCACCCGTTCGTCCCTCGTAGCCGTTGTAGTGTGTAACAAGTATAACATTTTGTCCTCCAAGGTGGTGCCAGTGAGAAATTTTTTCTGTGCGTTGTTGAACAATAAAAGATAGTGCTCAATGTACATTCCAATGGCTGCTAAGGAGGAATGAGAAACAGGAGCGTTTGGCTTTCAGTTAACGCGCAAGCTGCGATCCCCATTAGCAGCCAGGGTGACCACTCTCCAGTCACCCTTCCCCAGTGTAGAGTAGCAGGCCAGAGCAAACTATAGCTTAGGCCGACCTCACTACCTTTCTGTAAATAAACTCTCTCTCTCTCTCTACATTGAGCACTAACTGACAAGAAATGGTTGCTACGTTATACTCGCTGAGTGTTACCTTCTCAGTTTTAGAAAGGTTTAGCGAGCATTGAGCTGCAGTGCCATGAATACAATGATGGGCGCGAGGACATACCGTGGCGCCCCCATGCGGAGGCGTCACTGTGACGTACGTGGTTGGATTGCTCCGCCAACCTCTCGCGCGCGGCCCGCAGCCTCTTTCGCACCTCCTATTTTTACTATTATTTTCTTACTGTATTTCACTCCACGAAATCAGTTAAATACTACAGGAGGGTACATACACAGGGACGGGCACCCGGGCAGGAGGATGGTGGTGACGCAGGCTGTGGTAAAGGTTACCTTGGCGAGAGAAATAAGCTTTAACAAAGACTAGAGCGGCACATGCGTGAAGTAAGAAAGAAGGTTTTGTCGAACGCGCTGGCCGAACACGCAGAAGCAACTTGCCACAAAATAGACCGAAATATAGTGAAAATAAGGAAAATAAAGAGAAAAGAATTAAACTTCCTGGCTAACTTGACTCTGAAAATTCAGACAACGACGCACATTGTTTTATATTGTAATAAGCGCAACTTCCCCCGCATGTACGCTCCGACGTCCTTCCTATTTTAATATATACGTAATCGAACCGTTTTCACATTCATTTGTCGTTTTCAACAAGGATACCGTGCGGAAACTGAAGAGACCTGCTTTAATGCGAACATTCATGATCTGTGGTAATTTTAACTCCATGTCCTCTAAATAACAACCACGACAGCAACAACAACAAAATGCCAGGCCTGCCCGGTAGATGCAGCACAGTCACAGCAAAAGCTAGAAGAGCGGCCTTTCAGGGCCTTTTCAAAACACTCATTCGGCAAGCACACTTGCATGGTACCCACTAGGGCATTAATAATAAACTTTTGGGTAGTAAGCAGGCATTCCCTATGCTATTTTTTATCATTCTTCTGAGTAGCGTAGTGTCCGCTAAACACCTGCTAGGAAGTTTGTGCCAATTGTCCATGCAGTGGCTGACGACAATGAGGAATGATGGCTGAAGTGGGTATGCGCCACAGTTAACAGGGAAACAAGAACAAGCTTTTGCAATGAGTTGAATCATTAAACGACCCCCTCGTTACGCTAATCGCATTGTGCGACGACTGGTTCTCCTATCGCTGTCCCGCCATGGTGGTCTAGTGGCTAAGGTACTCGGCTGCTGACCCGCAGGTCGCGGGTTCGAATCCCGGCTGTGGCGGCTGCATTTCCGATGGAGGCTCAAATGTTGAGGCCCTTGTACTCAGATTTAGGTGCACGTTAAAGAACCCCAGGTGGTCGAAATTTCCGGAGCCCTCCACTACGGCGTCTCTCATAATAATATGGTGGTTTTGGGATGTTACACCCCACAAAGTAATTGATGGTTCTCCTATCGCTGTTGTAAAACGCTTTATAAGTCGTATTAACGCGATTGCTTTCCCGACATCAAGCCTGCCTAAGGCAAGTTTGACAACAAGTTACAAGCACCGGAGTAGCTTAGTGGTAGAATGCTGGGCTGGCACCTAGCGGACCCGGGCTCGAGCGCCACTGTGCCATTGGTGCTAGGTCATGCCTGCCTAAGGCAGGTTTGACAAGTTACAAGCACCGGTGTAATTCAATGGTAGAATACGGGGCTGGCACCCTGCTGACCCGGGTTCAAGCACCACTGTCATTGGTGCAAGGTTTCTCCTCTAATTTCACGCGATATGGTTATGGAAACCGACGGTGCCGGACAACATGCAACTGCACGTGACCGCAAAAGTGATCTCATAACAGCTTTCACTGTAAAAAAACGAGAGAGGTGACAGTGGCACTGCCGGTGGTCGTGACAGTGGCATCGCGTATGCAGGGAACCTTGGCACACCACCGGCATCCTTTACTGCGACTTTTCGCATCGTGTAGTCTGCAGAAGTTCGCACATATGAAATCAGAGCAATACAACCTTGTCAAAAGTGAAAAAAAATACACCACGAAGTCGCGGTTAAAAACAACGCATCCAATCACCAGATTTCCTTCGCCAGAGCGAGGTGAGACCACGTGATCCAACCCTGAACGTCACAGCGATTGCAGCCCTCGCGCCTGCAGTGGTGGGCCTCACGCCCAATATACCATGAACTCAAAGTGGTTAAAGTTGGCAAGTAGATACGAAGCGCAAGCCGTAAGAAAGTAAAAGCCAAATCCTCCTGTCTCTCATTTCCCATTAGAAGCCATGGGCATGTACATTTGGCACTATCTGACAGGAAAAGGTTGCTACGTCATACTCGCTGGGCGTAACCTCCTTGGTTTTACATAGGTTTAGCTAGCGTTGGACCGCACTGCCATGAATAGAGTGAAGTAGTCTATACCATGAACTCGAGGTGGTTAAAGGTGGAAAGTAGACCTGAATCGCAAGCCGTAAGAAAGTGTGCGTGTGCCACCTCTCATTTAGGCCTTGGAATGTCCGCTGGATGGCGGTGCTTCTATACGAGGAATATATGATGAAAAGATGTGAGATGGTGGTAGTTGGAGTGTTGAATAGATAGACTAACGGACACACAGACAGGTGCAAGGATGGACGCATGAACGGACGCAGGGATGGACGCACGAACAGACGCACGCATGGACGGGCGGATGTACGCATGGACGGTCACACAGATGGACTCATGGACGGGCGGAAGCAAGAACGAATGGACGGACGAATGCTTCGCCCCACCCATGCTGCCATTTTTCTGTCCTAGAGCAGCTAGCGTGCATAGGTAAAAAACCGTATGAAATGAACAAAAAAAGGGCAGTGGCGTATCTCAGCTATGTGAGGATATACGTAGCGTTAGCAAAGGTTCAGCTGAATATTCTTAGCTTTCCAGAGTGTCTAGAATTAGCTTGATTATCATGCTTTCTGCTGCTGCAATGACACACACACGGCATACGTTATATTTGGCACATGTATATTTTCTGCTCAACGTCCAGGTAGCTTCGCTATTGCAACAAAGACGGCTCGGTGGTCAGTGAACTAACACGCTGCTGTCTCTATGGCCCCAACACGATATTTGGAATTGTCTGTCTTTCTGTGATAGCATAGCAGCACCCGCACTGGCGCCAATAAGTATGTCAAGGTCATGACGTCACTCCTCTGGAAAACTTTCCGGATTGTCTAGAATAAGCTTGATTATCATGCTTACAGCTGCTCTAATGACACACACACACACGGTATACGTATTATGTGGCACATGTATGTTTATTTTGCCAGGCAACTACTTGGGGATCCGATGAGTTAAGCATCTCCGCTCTACTGCCCCGTTGAGCAGCATTTGCACTCTCCTTCTCCATGGCTATACCACAGTGGCAAACGCCAGTCAGAGGCGCTATCAAGTGACTCCAGTGCAGTGTCAAATGGCGACTGCACACGGAAGGCGCGCGCGTCGGCGTCCATATGTCTACCAAGGCCATGACGGCACTCCTCTGGAAAGCGCACACCGGCGGCGGCGAGTCGCGCGCGGCCGCAGCCGAGTGCAAGGGAGGTGCCGGCTCCGGTGCGTGACCCCACTGATCGTCTGCGCCGCGCATCGAATTGCGCGCACACCGGCGGCGAACCGCCCACGGCGGCGGCGGAGTATCATTGCGCATTCGCAGACCAGTGCCACGCTAAATTGGCTGAGCGAGACCAGTGCAGCTAACGCTACAAAAGAGCGTTCTCTGCTAGGGTTTAGCGTTCAACAACAGTGTGTCAGCGTGCCTTTACAGTTGTTATTGAGAGGCGCCCTGCAAGCGAACGGTCAAGATGAGGCGCGAGTGGACGGGAAAGTGGGGCGCAGGGAGGAGGGAGAATGATTTAACGACGAGCAAAAGAGCGGCGGAGCACTGCACCGGAGCACTGGAGCATGCATATGTTGCGAGAGCTGTAGCAGAGGGTAGGCTACGCGCTCTCGCAACACATACATGCTTCTGTTGCTGGAGGCGAAGATAAGTGCGCGCGCCCGCAGCTGTTGCTGAACTCTGCCGACACCGAAGCGTGACATGGTGGGGGCTCCATTTGCTAGGTATGCTCGCGCCCGCAGCTGTGGCTACGGGAGAGAGAGGTAGACGAATACTGACAGACGCCAGCCGTAGTCCGACTAGGAAATGCAGACGCATTTAAAAGTGCGCACGGTCACCAACGCCACCACCAGAGCGACGCATCCGCGTGTCTCTGGTCACTGAAGAGCCGAACAACTAGCGTGAAGTAGGCCGTCTGAAGAGAGGGCTATCAAAGGGCCTTGCAAATGCGTTTCGAACGTGCTGTTTTACGTGGTGTTAAGACAGCCAAAACGCCAAATTTTTTCAAGCGAGTTGCATTGAAGGAACCGACAAGTCCAATTGAAGTCAAGAAGCCTTCATAAACATGGGGGTTATTGAGCCCAAATGAGCTTTGACACCGAATTTTAAACTCTACATGTGATGTTAATTTGATTGCATGGTATGCATCAAGCTTTAAATGTGAAGAATTTCTAAGCGAAATTCGGCAACATTCATCGTATCTCTATCTATCTATCTATCTATCTATCTATCTATCTATCTATCTATCTATCTATCTATCTATCTATCTATCTATCTATCTATCTATCTATCTATCTATCTATCTATCTATCTATCTATCTAGACGCTAAGTACGACATTTAGCTCTCCTGGGCGTTTCTACAATGAGATCTATAACAAAAGTGGTATGGTATAACATGACTTTATGACGAGAATAATTGGGAAGTCATAACATGAGAATCTTAACGTGCTTGTCATGAGTGTTATGACATATGATATTGTCACGGGGTCGTGACGTGGCCGAAGACAGGGGACTTCGTGTTGGGATTTAACTGTTTATTTGGGCGAACCTGTGCCCGGTAAACGGAAAGTCCAATTACAGCAGGAGTCTTGCACAGATAGCAGTCTCGGACTGATATTGGCGAACGGAGCGTCGGCCTTCGATCAACAACTGACAAGCGGCGAAGCGCGTTGGCATTTACACTCTTGCCGTCGAATGTTCTAGCGTTATCGCTGGTGGTGGCGTAAGTTCCAGAACAACCTGTACCGTTCGCACAGTGGGCGAGATCTTATCGAAATGATCTAATACAGTCAGGAACCTTCTCGAAAACTGCAGGCGCGGTTTGCGGTGAGAATCGTGTGGTGTTTTCGGACGATAACAAAAACTTGGGAAATTGAACGTGGCATTGCCCTCCTCTGAAAAAAGGCATCGTCCCGACGCTTTAACTAAAGATGAAGGTACAACAATAATGCAAGAAAGTACAATGAATAAATTACGATACAACAATAATAAAAAAAAACACTGTTTCAGTTTGTTAACGCGCATGAAACGGCTTGAGGCACGCGACATGGACGACTTCAGGTCGCGATCGGGGTCGTTGAGAGTTCGTGATGCCGTCGGGGACAACCGCGTAATCAAGTGGGCCGAGACGTCGAACCACCCTGTACGGTCCGAAGTACCGTCGCAGAAGCTTTTCACTTAGTCCACGTCGGCGTATAGGCGTCCACACCCAAACACATTCACCAGGCTGGTATTCCACGAAGCGTCGTCGAAGATTGTAACGGTGGCTGTCGGTCGTCTGTTGATTCTTGATACGGAGACGCGTAAGTTGTCGGGCTTCTTCGGCGCGTTGAAGGTACTCGCTCACTTCGATGTTTTCTCGTCGATGACGTTGGGTAACGTGGCATCGAGCGTCGTTTTCAGGCTCCTTTCGTAGACCAATTTGTATGGAGATATCTGCGTCGTTTCCTGCACCGCCGTGTTGTATGCGAAGGTCACATACGGAAAGATGGCGTCCCACGTCTTGTGTTCGACATCGACGTACATTGAGAGCACGTCGGCGATCATCTTGTTAAGCCGCTCGGTGAGGTCGTTGGTCTGTGGGTGGTACGCTGTCGTCGGGCGGTGGTTTGTTTGGCTATATGCCAAGATTGCTTGAGTTAAGTCGGCAGTGAATGCCGTTCCTCTGTCGGTGATTAGGACCTCCGGGGCGCTGTGACGTAGGACGATATTTTCGACGAAGAACTTAGCTACTACCTCGGATGCACTGCCCTTTGGCGGGGGTTTTGTCTCGGCGTAGCGGGTGAGGTAGTCGGTAGCTACCACGCTCCACTTCTTTCCGAAAGCCGACGTCGGAAACGGCCCCAATAGGTCCATACCAATTGGCTGGAAAGGTCGGCAAGGTGGATCGAATAGCTGCAGAAGTCCCGCTGGCCTTGTCGGCGGTGTCTTGCGTCGCTGACAGTCCCAGCATGTCCTCACATAACGAGTGACGTCGGTGGTAAGACGTGGTCAGTGGTACCTTTCTTGTATCCTCGCGAGCGTGCGCGAAACACCGAGGTGCCCTGCCGTCGGATCGTCGTGCAAGGCCTGCAGGAGTTCTGGTCGCAGAGCTGAAGGCACCACAAGAAGGTACTTAGCTCGAAGCGATGAAAAGTTTTTCTTTTGTAGAAGACCGTTTCGTAGAAAGAACGACGCAAGTGCGCGCTTGAATACCCTCGGGTCTTCGGTGGTCCTGCCTTCGAGGTATTTTATTAGGGCCGTAAGTTCCGGGTCGGCCCGCTGTCGTTCAGCGAAGTCGTCGGTAGTTATCGTTCCCAAGAAGTAGTCGTCATTCGGGTCGTCGGGTACCGGTTGGTCGACATGCGCACGAGAAAGACCGTCGGCGTCAGAGTGTTTTTTCCCGGACTTGTAAATGACAGTATTGTCATATTCTTGAAGTCTCAGGCTCCATCGTGCGAGGCGACCTGAAGGGTCCTTCAAGGTGGCTAGCCAACACAAGGCGTGGTGGTCGCTCACAACTTTGAAGGGCCTGCCGTAGAGGTAGGGGCGAAATTTCGACGTAGCCAAGATGATGGCGAGACACTCCTTTTCTGTTGTGGAATAATTTGCTTCTGCTTTGGATAGCCATCGGCTGGCGTAACTAATAACCCTTTCAAATCAGTCAGCCCTCTGCACAAGAACGCTGCCAAGACGTACGCTGCTTGCGTCAGTATGTATTTCTGTCTCGGCGAATTCGTCGCAATGGGCAAGTAACGGAGGCGTCTGGAGGCGATGTTTAAGCTCCTGGAAAGCGTGTTCCTGTGGCGTTTTCCACTTGAACTCCACGTCGGCCTTGGTAAGGTTAGTGAGAGGATCGGCGATGCGGGCGAAGTTTTTCACGAACCGCCTATAATAGGCGCACAAGCCCAGAAATCGGCGCACGGCCTTCTTGTCAGTCGGCGGCGGGAAGTCGGCGATGGCTGCTGTTTTCCGTGGATCGGGACGAACTCCAGACTTGCCGATAACGTGCCCCAGAAGCAAGAGCTCCTCATACGCAAATCTGCACTTTTCTGGCTTCAGTGTGAGTCCGGACGTCTTGATGGCTTGAAGTACAGCTTCAAGGCGTCGAAGATGCTCGTCGAAACTCGAGGAAAACACGACGACGTCGTCCAAGTACACAAGGCAAGTCTGCCACTTCAATCCTGCCAGTACTGTATCCATAACGCGTTGAAAAGTTGCAGGCGCTGAGCGAAGGTCGAAGGTCATCACCTAAAACTCGAAGAGGCCGTCCGGTGTTATAAACGCCGTCTTCTCTCGGTCTCTTTCTTCGACTTCGATTTGCCAATAGCCAGTCTTGAAGTCCATTGACGAAAAGTACTTGGCGTTATGGAGCCGATCAAGTGCGTCGTCTATTCGTGGAAGAGGATACACATCCTTTCTTGTGATTTTGTTCAGACGGCAATAATCGACGCAGAAACGTAGGGTCCCATTCTTTCTCTTCACTAACACCACGGGGGATGCCCATGGACTCTTGGACGGCTGGATAATGTCATTCCGCAGCATTTCATCAACTTGTCTCTTCATGGCCTCACGTTCTCGCGTCGAACCCCTGTACGGACTCTGACGGAGTGGTCTGGCATTTTCTTCGGTTGTGATGCGATGTTTCGTGATTGGGGCCTGCCGAATTTTCGATGACGCCCCGCCGCGGTGGTCTAGTGGCTAAGGTACTCGGCTGCTGACCCGCAGGTCGCGGGTTCGAATCCCGGCTTCGGCGGCTGCATTTCCGATGGAGGCGGAAATGTTGTAGGCCCATGTGCTCAGATTTGGGTGCACGTTAAAGAACCCCAGGTGGTCGAAATTTCCGAAGCCCTCCACTACGGCGTCTTTCATAATCATATGGTGGTTTTGGGACGTTAAACCCCACATATCAATCAATCAATCAATTTTCGATGATGACGAAAAGCAATCTTCGTATTGCCGGAGCAGGGCCTTGAGCTGTTCTTGCTTATCGTTAGGAAGTCTGGGACTGATAACGGCGAACGGAGCGTCGGCCTTCGATCAACAACTGACAAGCGGCGAAGCGCGTTGGCATTTATACTCTTGCCGTCAAAGTTTCTAGCGTTATCGCTGGCGGTGGCGTAGGTTCCAGAACAATCTGTACTGTTCGCACAGTGGGCGTGATCTTATCGAAATGATCTACTACAGTCCGGAACCTTCTCGAAAACTGCAGGCGCGGTTTGCACTGAGAATCGTGTGGTGTTTTGGGACGATAACAAAAAACTTGGGAAATGAAACGTGGCATCTGGTGGAGGTGCTGTTCCTTCCATGTACTGGACGCCCCCGTCAAGCCGTGAACACAGCCCATGCCGTGAAGACACCGACGCCAGCAACGAGCAGCGAGTTAGCCGCAGGCAACAAGGTCTGCCACCGGAGTACGGGCTTTTACTGGACAAGGCTCGGAAAACCAAGACGTTGACGTCGACCACGGCGACTATGTCAACGCCGGTTCTACCCCGCACCTCCACCAGATGTCATGGGGTCGTGACGTGGCCGAAGACAGGAGACTTCGTGTTGGGATTTAACTGTTTATTTGGGCGAACCTGTGCCCGGTAAACGGAAAGTCCTATTACAGCAGCAGTCTTGCACAGATAGCAGTCTCGGACTGATAGCGGCGAACGGAGCGTCGGCATTCGATCAACAACTGACAAGCGGCGAAGCGCGTCGGCATTTATACTCTTGCCGTCAAATGTTCTAGCGTTATCGCTGGCGGTGGCGTAGGTTCCAGAACAATCTGTACCGTTCGCACAGTGGGCGCGATCTTATCGTAATGATCTACTACATCTGGTCTACATCTGGTCATCACTACAATCTACTACATCTACTACATCTGGTCATCAGATCGAAATGATTTGGTCTTGCTGCTCTAGTGGTGGTTTCATTCACATGAAATATTGCAACGCTTTTATGGTTTGACAAGACTGCATAGTGAACACAAGTGAAAGGCCCTTATACGCATGTAGTAATTCATGACTACTAGCCGTGCTCATGATACACTCGCGGTCATTTCACTAACATCACATATACCAAGTTTGGTAGTTGGTCACGTGAATGGACAAAAATTGGCAGATCTCACGTACAGTGGGAATCGATGATATGCCGAAGCACGAATGAGATATGTTGATATGTCACTTTAAATTAAGCACAACATTACGAGGTGGAGGTAAATGATGCCGTACATAACTTCCCTGTCATGATTATTATGTTTCGGTGTGTCAGTTACATTCATCAACTATTCACGTTACGTGATACTAAATTTAGTATATGAACGTCATAGCGTGCTCGCCGCCGTTCAACGGCCGCGAGCACGCCATGAGCGTGGTATATTGCCATGTTCTTACATGATACGTGTATCAAGATTATCATGTTTGCACCAGTGATATATTTTGTCATTCATTGACGTCACGTAACACCAAATTTGGTATATGTGTAGCTAGAAAAACTGCCATGAGTACATCATTAAGGGCTCAATATACTCCATTGTAGCGTTGACGCGTACGCACGATGAGCCCAGCGACGCTACATAAGCAAAACGCGAGCACTCTATAGTCTGACGCCAGACGCGACCAGCGTCCGTCGGCGTGGCCCGACGGCAACAGGCGTGAGATGCGACATGCTGCATTTCGCGTCGATTTGTTACCAGACAATACTGCGTATCCCTCTTTTCGTGACGGAGGGACGCCGGACGCACTGAAACGCGCATGCGTCAAAGCAACGCAGCACGGCGTGCGCCTGCGAGTATATGGCAGGACCGGCATCTTGTGAGGCAACGCCGGTGTGACGCGACGAAATAAATACAGGCGTGGACGCCCATCGCTTCACGTCGAAATGTATTGGCGCCTTGACTGTGGTATGTAGTCATGTTCTCACATGACACGTATCTCATGATTATCATGTTTGCACCAGTCACACCATCGGTATTGATGGGGGTCAAGTAATAACAAATTTGGCATATGTGTAGCTAGTGAAATGGCTGCAAGCACATCATCAGTGTGGCATGTAGTCACGTGTCTTGCATCAGACTATAGAGTGCTCGCGTTTTGCTAACGTTGCGTCGCTGTCCCCGGCATGCGCGCGCGTCACGTTACATTGTGGTATATTGGGCGCTTCGTGGTGTGCTCGCGCCCGTTTTGCTTGCTCCATATATACCAAATTTAGTGTTACGTGACGTCAATGGATGACGAAATATATGACTGGTGCAAACATGATAATCTTGACATGCGTGTCGTATACGAACATGACAACTTACCATGCTCATAGCGTGCTCGTGGCTGTTTCGCTAGCTCTACAGATACTAAATTTCGTATCACGTGGCGTGTATAAATTACAAAAAAACGACACATTCAAACATGATATTCATGACGGAAAACATGTACGGCATCATTTACCTCCACCTTGTAACGTTGTGCTGATTTGAAAGTGACATATCAACATTTCACATTCGTGCTTCACATATTATCGATTCCCACTGTACGTAGGATCCACTCATCTTTTTGAAGCTACGCTGATGACGAACAAGTGACACGGACGCAGCGTTCGTATGTCATACCAGCCAGCGTGACTGAAGCGTAAGTCTCCACCTGCGGCACCGCTGCTCGTTCCGGCGGCGATTTGAGCTGCGTCGATTTGCGATGGCGAGAATCAACGCAGTTCTATATTACTCAGTGTTTTTCATCATCACTTATGAAAGCTGAGAGCGGCGAAAAGAATAGGGGTTGCGAAGAGATGCCTCCACAGTTGCCCGCTGTGCTTATCAAATTTCAACTGAACCTCGCATCACCGTTTCGTTTGACGACGAGAGCAATTTGTGTTACCTTGGGAGGTGACCGCTTGACAGTGTTAACAGCGCTGAAATTTGGAGTGCTTTGCACCCGTTTTGTATTGAGTTTGGAACGGCTCACACGAATTGATAATAAATTTGTTAATTAGTCGCTTTGTTGCGTTATTGGTACCGTTTTTTACTGGGAGTTGGTACACGTTGACGCAAAAAGCGTGGCAGGTGTGAAGTTGATATCATTGCTCTTTTGACTTCCTTTTGATTGGTGAGGAATTCATAGCAGACGTTCTAACAAATTACACCAAGTATTTCATTATATTCGATCACTTGAATTAAGGTAAAAAAGGCAACGCTTTTTGTTTTTTTAGGACTTCTGTTGCACGGATAGCAAGTAAAAGGTTTCTCCTAGGCAACAGAACTCTGAGACAAAAGCAGAGCTACCCTCTGGGCTTTGCAAGATAACTTAGGTTAGGTTAGCTTTCATACCCTGCTTCATCGGAGGTATGCCAAGTTCTTGAATAAAGTACCGTGTACTTTAAAATCAATGGCCAATTTTTCTTAACCCCCCCCCCCCCTCTGACACTATTGTTCGGTGTGAGGAATGAGATTATGAAATTTCTTCTACTAGTAGTTTAAAGTGACTGGAGGGAACAAAGTACGCCATCTCTCACTAAAGAGAACAATGCATAGATGCGAAGCAGCGGGCGCTAAACGCTTACACTGGCAGCGATTATGCAATGATTATGCAACGATGGCAGCGATTATGCACCCTGGCAGTGATTATGCAAGACAGAAACCTGGGGAGGAGCCAGACAAGCAGTGATTGACCGCTGTTTCCTACTGGAACATGTCAATCGCTGCTAATGGGCAGTCAGAGACGGAAGACTCCGACGGGACACAGAGACCTGCAGTCCACCTTTAGTAGCTGCGCATGCTGATAATGTTTATTGTTGAACAACGCATAGGAGAAATTTTCCACTGGTACTGCCTTGGAGGTCAAGATATGGGGTGGCCAGCAAATGGTTGTGCAGCGCAAGCAGTCGGTTTCTTCAATCACAAATACTCCTAATCGTTTGCCACTTGTTCTAAACACAACTCAACGACGCAACGACTGCGTCGGCGTAACGAGGCGATAGAGAGGGAGTGTAGGAAACAAGAGAGATAGAGGAAGGGGACGCGCATGCGCAATGGTGGTGTCGAAGCCATGGGGATCTTGGCGGGGATGAATGCCTAGAAGAGAGGGGGTAGGGAGCGTAGGATGGCAAATGCTTTCTGCGTCAGCGTTACGTTACAAAATCCCACTGGCGTGCTTCGAATAACGACCTGACTCAATTAAGGGCGTGTCCGGCCGCTATCTTAAAACTCATAGACGACAGATCGAAGTTGAGGACGATGACGGCTGCTCCGTGTCTGGAGTTGAAGACACCCCTCTCACCGCGAATGCTGGCTTCGGAGCATCGCCACCACAATCACTTGTTAACACAACCGACTATGGAGGACACTCTTAGAGTTCGAAAATCACCGCAATCCATCTCGGCCACTCTTATACAAAAAATCAAGTGGAATTGTCGGGGCTTTAAAACTCACACTAAGCGGGCCAACCTCCAGCTTTTCCGCTCAACATTTGATACTCCTGCTGTTGTAGTAGCGCTTCAAGAGCCAGGGAGTGGTGCCACACTCACGAAGTACATGTTTCAGCAGGGCGCTTTATCCTGCATCTGCGTGCACAAAATTTATACGGCCAACCAAGTGATCTCAACCTTAAGCCTGGATTTCCGTATGTAATGGTGACACTCCTTCCGCCACGTAAACAGTCCCCACCACTGCACGTGCTGAACATATATTGATCACCGAGACTAGCTAACATCACATTCGCAGACATTTTCAACCGCGACTTGAAGGTTGCAGGCTGGAACCTTCTGGTAATAGTCGGTGATTCAAATAGCCCGAGCACACATTAGGACTAGGCGTGTGAAGAGAAACGAGGACATAATTGGTGGAGCTTATGTCCACGCTGGGCCTAACTCTCCCTACCGACACTGCTTTCCCGACTCGCGTTGGTAACTCTGTGACCCGGGACACTTCTCAGAGCCTTACCCTCACAAAAACATCCAGTATGTGGATTAGGTCAACACTGAGGAGACGATTGGCTGTGACCACTGCATACTCAATACAACCATTCCCACCCGTCCTTTAAAAGATCTATGGAGAGTTTAAATCAGCTGATTGGACAAAGTTTCGAACGATATACACCGATTCGACCCCCATTGAGGAGCAAGGCTACTAAGTTTGGTCCCGGCAACTGTTTCCACCCTTCGCTCCGCACACATACAGATAAAACTCTCGGAGGCCACTCCGGTTGTAAGTGGCCACCTCGTTCACCTCTGGGAGGTCCGTCACAGCCTTGTCCGTTGATGGCACCAGCAAAAGTTCAATAGGTCGCCTAAAAATCGCATCGCTTAGCTCACCCAGCGAGTAGCGCAGTACGTGACCCAGCTCGCTGACTCTAACTGGGTGGACCGATGCAACACGGCTGGTCGACAAATGTCACGCGCTAGTACCTGGTGCCTCGTCCGTGCTTTAATTGATCCTACACAAACTCGAACAGACACACAAAAGCATCTTCAACGGGCGTTTTGCAGCTTCAATGAAGATACAGAAAAACTGGCGCGTAGACTCCGAGACCAATATCTATGCACTAAGCATGACGCCCGAGAGCCCACGTTCTCTTATACAGGTTTGGAGAATGTGGAGCTGAATGAACTGTTTCTGTTACACGACCCGAAGGCGGCTCTAGCAAAAATGAGGCGAGGAATCGCAGCAGGAAGGGTCAAAATCAGAGTAACGTTACTTGCCAACCTTCCCGACTCGGCCTACGCAATTGTTCTTGCATATATCAATTTTATTGGGATCGGGCAAACGCCCCTACCAATTGAGTGGGAAACAGCACTGGTCCCCTTCATACCCAAAGCGGGCAAAGTTATTAGCCCGGGCAACCTCCGCCCCATTATCGTTACGTCTTGTGTGGGAAAGTTAATGGAGACAATGGTGCGCGATAGGTTGTCAGAGTTTCTGGAAACCAAAAATATATTTGCAGACACAAAGTTCGGGTTCCACCCACACCTGTCGTGAGATCCTTAATTCGGTCGAGTATCCCCAAAGTGACAAAATTGTGCTCGCTTTGGATCTGAAGGGCGCCTTTGATAACATGGCTCACGAAGTTATTTAAGACCATTTCTCACAGATAGATTGCGGCCAACACACCTTCAACTACATTAAAAAATTTCTCACTGACCGACAATCACATATTCGTATTGAAAACAAAGAACGTGGGCATTACCGATCAGGCCTGAGAGGGACCACGCAGAGAGCCGTCCTCTCGCCCCTGCTATTCAATCTGGCAATGTTATGACTTCCCGCTCAGCTGGTAAAAGTGGAACACATACAGAATGCACTATATGCGGACGACATCACTATATGGGTGTCACACGGCTCAGCAGGAGACATGAAAACCAACCTGGAGCAAGCGGTGGGCATCATTGACGACTACGCCTGTCGCTGTGGCCTTCAGTGCTCTTCGTCCAAATCGGAATTCATGCACATACGCGCATCACCAAAATTAACCTTTCCCTTCACAGCAGTCGAAAACCCGAACGCGGCGAAATTAGAGTATTGGGACTTTTCATACACAAACATCGCAGAGCAGACACAGCATTGGTCAAATTGTATAAAGTGAGGGACTGGGTGGGGCACATAATCTCCTGGTTTTCCAACAAGCGTGGAGGGTTACGTTGCAAAGAGGCCTTGCGGCTGGCTTACGCATTCGTAACCACCCATGGCCTGTATTCGGCTTCATATCTCCACCTGCGCAAGTTCAATGAAAATGCACTGGAAGTTATTCTCTGCAAAATCTACTAGCGCGCCCTCGACCTTCCGGTGAACAACTCGAACCAACGCCTTTTGGTTCTGGAAATAGTGAACACCTTCAAGTAAATACGAGAGACATACTTGAGAAACCACTAAGCTCTCTAATAACCAGTCGGGCTACTGCTTCCATGCCCGACTACACATCAATCACTCAATACGCGCGGAAAAGCACGTATGGATTCAGGAAGTTTAGAAATACTCCCTGCATGTGCGTCCTCTTCCGGCTAACATGATCTGAGATGAACACAGTGGCCGACGCCTCGCGCGGGCGGGAACCTTGGCTCGTCACTGCGGTGAAAAATTTGGAGTATTCTAAGTGGATGTCTCCAGCCATCACCATGGGGGTTGGTACATGGCAGCTGTCGTCTACCAAAACAGCGCAGTAAACGGACTTACCTTACCTGAAAAGAGAACTTGCACGTGGAGGAGATTGCTATCGCGCTAGCCGCCGCAGCTCTGGACTCTAGG
Organism: Rhipicephalus microplus; assembly: GCF_043290135.1. Lineage (NCBI taxonomy): Eukaryota > Metazoa > Arthropoda > Arachnida > Ixodida > Ixodidae > Rhipicephalus > Rhipicephalus microplus. The sequence goes on along the minus strand of NC_134704.1, from coordinate 141,819,245 downwards.
GTCATTATCAACAACTCCAAGGGTGCTTGCCACAATATAGAAGAGGACTTCGTTTTCTAGTTAGCGTACAAAATTTCGCAGAACAGCCAGTACTTAGGTGCCCCGGTGCACTGAACGGTCATTAGGGTTCCATCTCATACGGACCTCGATAGTAATGAGTCGGCCGATGGAACTTCTCGCGCACTCACTCTCCGGGCACCATCCTCGCTCCTTTATGATTCAGACTTTGAACTAATTCTGCCCACACAATTAAAGAGGTAACTCAGTTTTATCAATTCTGCCACCAAATCCGTCCCAAACCATGTAATGGCCTCAAAAAGATAGAGGAGCGAACAATCCTACGTCTTTACACCGAAACTATTGTGCCCGGCAATCTTAAAACACTGCCATCCCGCTTGCGCGGGGAAGTGCCCACACTGTGAGGAAGATTCCTCTGACATTTTCCACATCGTGTGGGCATGTCGAAAAACTCCCTACCTCCCCCCCTCTACCCAACCCTTCTCGAGAGGGCTGGAAGGCAGCCGTCAGCGGTTGCTTGGACCTGACGGCCCAACAGGCCTTGGTTGAGTGTCGCCGGGCCCAGACCGACGCCAATATGCTCCAGTAAAGGAGTGCCTTCCCAGTGTTTGTACAGGGCGGCCCCTTGAGAACCACTCCCCACCTTTCTTGCTCGAACATCTTACAGAATTAATGGTTTTTCATCATCACCCTCACTTCAAATCACGTGATTTCCTGGAGGGCTTAGAGCTTTACAAAAGGATCGCAATTGTTTCCATGGGGTGATGTTCGACAATCTTGGGCGCACCTCAATTTAACCAGAATGCATGCTGCATTTCGTGCCGATGCGTTACCCAGACAACGCTGCGTCTCCCTCTTTTCGTGAAGCAGGGACGCTGGACGCGCTGAAACGCCCATGCGTCACAGCAGCGCAGCGTGGCGCGTGCCTGCGAGTACATGGCAGAACCGGCGCAAGGCGTGGCAATGCCGGCGTGACTCGACGAAACTAACGCTGGTAAGCACGCGCACCACGTCAAATTGAAATGTATTGGCTCCTCGACCGTGGCATGTACCCATGTTCTGACATGAAAGGCGTCTGATGATTATCTTGTTTGCACCAGTCACATACCTTCGTCTTCCAATCTTGTACCCTAATACCAAGTTTGGTATACGTCACGCTAGCGAAACGGTCGCGAGCGCATCATGAGCACGGCATGCAGTAATGTTGTTACATGACGCGCATGTAATGATTTTTGTGTTGTGGTATGTCTCTTGTGTTCGCCATGCAGTCATGCCATACCATACCAGTTTTTCAACATGCTATGCGAACGAAACCACCGCAAGAGCTGGAGGACAATGAAATGTAAACTATGACATTCATGACATACATGTCAGGATTTTCATGTTATGACTAGTCAAATATGTTTTTCATACCGTCATGTTATGCCATACCAAGTTTGGTATCGATACCATTATTGAAACGGCCTGGAGAGCTAAAAGTCGTAGGTGGCTAGACAGATAGATGCGCTCAAAGTCGCCAAAAATCGCTAAGACATGCTTCGCATTCCAAACCAGCTGTTCATCCCTCATGAAATTCACTGGTTTTGAAAGATGTCATTCTGTCGGCGACCATTCAAAGGGGTCTCAACGTCGACAATGTTTCACCCCGTCAATAAGAAGTTCATGAAGAAGGCCGTCGAACTAGCACATGTGCTTTCAAGGGCATCGCCACAGGTTTCAAGTGTGTTTGATACAAACGGATTAGTGACACTGACCAGCAGCTTTACATTTTCTCTTTCCACAGGTGTTACTTTGATTTCCTTGGAAGTTAGATATGGAGTTTCCGTGGTCAATTTTGAAACAAGCTGAATATTTAGATGAGAGGAGCGACCGAACCATGAAAGATGAGCTTTTGTGTCTGCTTATAGAGAATATGGGGCAGATCCTACTATGCTGCCCCTTTTATAATCGAAGTAGGGCTTGATATAGGTTTAATCTATCATTAGCGTCCTAGTCTTCTCGTGCGGCTGCATGCACTTCACTCTTTCTCCAATGTGGGAAAGGAAGTTCGCATTCGTTTGTTCCATAATGGATCGCCTCCTTACTTAGAACAAATGAGCTGAAGAATTAATGGATGGGGCGACGTCAAGGTTGACGCTGATCTGGCAAAGGTATACGCATGCGGAGATATAGAGTGCAGGATGCTAGAAAACGCCAGCGTTTTAGCACTGTAGTGACACTTGGGGGCAGCGAGTGTAAGATCTATTTGCTCGTTTAGCAGGCGAATCAAAGGTATGTGTTTTCCGGTCGTGTGACAACTTTGCGACAGTTCATTCAGTACGCAGCTGATGTGCTGCGATATTGACGATGTTTTCGACGCACTTGCAATTTCAGGCATCTAAGTAATGTGTTTTTCCAGCTGATGGAGCGGTGAGGACAACTTAAGTATGTCACGCACTCCTTCTGGATTTGCACCTCCACAAGGTAATCATCATACCTGCTGAGAGTACCAGTGAGAGATCAGCAAGAACAGTGACGGCGAACCTCACATGCAGAGAAGGAATATCCTCGATGCCGAAAACATCACGCAGCGATCACTGGCCTTAATGATATAGAAGTTATTATTGCAGACATCAAAAAGCTTGCCTTTTAGGTGTGCGAAAGAGGACACAGTACTTCACTCCTGTTCGAATGTTTTTACGCGTTTAGAGTCCTTAATCGCTTTGCTCAAAGCTTCGTCTTCTATTTGAGTTCATATTGAGACAAGACATTCTCGACGGTTGCGTTTATTGCTCAGGTAAGGTGGACAGTTCGGGAACACCAATGGTACAGATAGGCCCACCTTCTGGCTCCTAACTGTCCCTGCCCTTGTGGTGACCCCCGCTCTTACTGCAGCGGACGATCACCGCGGGTTCACGCTTAGCGAGCCACAGGGCCGCTACTCCGTTTACTCGCGTGTAGCGCACCGCTCCGTGCGCGCTGAACTAATAAGGCGTTTAGCGCGGCGCGGCAAATAGACAGTGTTCTAATGCAAAAGTACACAACACTTTATTGCCTCTGGCGGCACCCCGAACAACAATACAACGTCCGCTCCCGGGACGCGGGTAGCAAAGGCACCCGCACGAGGACGTTCACAATAAGGGGAAAACCGCGAGCACGTCGCCGCTGGCAATGGCGAGCTTTGACACGCCGGTCGGGAAAAGGTCCCTCGCGGCTATGCTGCGCACTCTCACGATGGCCAATGGGCCTGGTCGCGAGTGTTAGGGCAAACCTCGTACGCGTAGGCCTAACGCAAGTGCGGCTCGTTGTGGTACGACCACTTCAAGCACTAGGCACCGCTCTGGGCTTAGCGTACGCTACCGAAGCCAGACCTCAAGTAAACACGCCTGCCGGGGTGCCCAAGGCCACCCCGGGCAGGCTACCGTCCGCGATTCCCAAAGGGGACGCGGACGAAGGAAAACACGTGCTTACCCGGCGCTGTCCACGGAGAAGAGACCGCTCCCTCGGCGCGCGCAGTGGCGCGCGCCGTGCCCGCACGTGGCGCCATCTATCGCCACGTGGTGTTAACAGAGCAGGAAAGCGAAAGGGTGTGGCCGTGTGGCGGAATGCCCGCGAAATGGTCGCAGGCGCGCCTCAGATCCCCCCATCCTCCTCTCCTTAATTCACCCTATATACCGGTCTGCAAAGGCAGCCGGTCGTCGCCCATGCATGCAAAGGCGTCATGCAATGGGCAACAGCTAGCCTCAGCCTCGCTCTGCAATTGCTGCTGACGAAAAAAAATAAACAACACAAGAATACACTTGACAAAGACAAGGGCTCCGCGGAAGAGGGGTAACGGGAGTTCAGGATGCTCACGCAAGAGCGCGTCCACGGCTCGGAGGGGCAGCGTCAAGTAATGTCTGACTTGGGTGATTGCGTGGATGCGAGAGTTCAAGGGGAGGGTTCTGGTTGAGGCCTTCATGCGAGGAACGGCTCACCTTCGTTTCGTCGAGGTTGACGACAGCCCTGCGAGTCCGACGAACGCCGCCTCGGTGGATGTTCGGATAGACCTCGCTGCGACAGCCGGCCCTTCTGCTGGAATAATGGTCGCCAAATCCATTGGCTGCGAGGCGTCCTGCGGCGTCGGTCGAGTCGTGCACAGCGTCTGCGACAGCTGGCCTCGTGCAGGTCTCCGAACACCTCCAGAGTCCAAAGTGGTGTAGGGGTCGGTGACATCCTAAGTTGTCGCCACACGCACACACACACGCACACGCACCTCCGATGGTCGGGTCTCTCCAGCACCGCAAGGGAAGCGCAGAGTGTCATTTGTCCCTCTCCCCACGCTAAAGCACCAATTCACAATGCCCTCCTCCAGCGAGAAGGAAAAAGGAAAACACGAAAAAAACATCAAGTAAACAACAACACTCAAATGACAATCAGCAGCAGTAACTGGGCGGAACAGACTTCCTTGCAAGCACTGGCTGTAAAGAAGTTAGCTAACTGAGGCTAGAAAGTTCAAATGAGGGCCTTCGGTTGCGGAAATAAGCCCGCCGTCCGGCGCGAAATCACTAAGGTGACCGCTTCCTCAGATTATACCGATGCGCGGTCCGAATGCGGTCCGCTGCGCCGGGTGTGCGCCGTTGCTTGCGCGAAGAGCCACTGGGCGCTGGCGCAGGCTCGTCAGACCTCGACGCAAAGGCTTTCAGTCTGCGATATGGGCACGGCTGAGTTTTCCCGAAAGCGGGTCTTTTAGGAAGTACGCGAGTGGAGTCCAAGCTTTTTCCACTCGGTACGGACCAAGCCACTTTGGAGCGAGCGAAGTTGAGAAACCCTTGCTCGCGTCGCTAAGAGCGTGGTTGCGCTTCAGGACGAGGTCACCCACCTTAAATGAAAGATGGCGACGTTTTTGGTCGTACTGGGCCTTTTGCTCGGCCCTGGCCGACGCCAAACTTTGCCTCGCTCTACTGAGAGCTCGACAAAGCCTGTCCCGAAGTGTGGAAGCGTAAGCAGAACGGTCTGCCGGTTCTTCCTCGTCTCCGAGCTGGCATTGCATGACACTGGTCACCGGATTTGCCAACTCCCTTCAGAAATTAAGGAAGGCGGGAGAGAAACCAGTAGAGCGACTCTCGGGGGTTCGGATTGCAAACGAGAGTTCACTCAAATGGTCTGCCCAGTCCCTTTGACTTTCGGCAAAGGCCGCCAACATCGGTTTGAGCGTACGATTGGTTCGCTCCGTCAAATTGGACCGGGGATGGTAGGGCGAAGTGGTGCAGTGATCTATTCCTAGGGAACGGCACGTATCACCAAACACCCGAGCGGTGAAATACGACGCATTGTCCGTGATCAATCTTTTCGGAAAGCCGAAGCGAAAAAACACTTCCTGTAGCCTCTCTAGCACCGCTCGCGCTGTCACTTTCTGCAGCGGAAACAGCTCCACCCAATTGGAAAAATGATCAACAACTACCATCAGATGTATGAACCCCTGCTTACTACTGGGGAACGGCCCCATTAGATCGCATGTGGCTACTTGCCACGGACGCTCACTGACAATCGGTTTCATCAAGCCGGGCGGCTTGCCATCCCTTGATTTCACCGTTTTACAGACGTGGCAGGAACGGCAATAGCGAAAAATGTCACGCTTCACGCCAAGCCAAGTCACAACCTTGCTCAGTTTCCCAAAAACTTTAGAGCCACTCATGTGACGGGCAATGGGCTCGTCGTGAGAGGCTCGCAACAGTGCGGCTCTCAGACTTTTGGGCATAACCACCTTAACGGGTCGATGGACTCGTCATCAGTGGCTATATAGTTCAGCAGGAGCCCGTCATGGTCCAGCAAAATGAATCCGCCGGGGACTCAGCGACACACGCTGTTTCAGCCCCCTAATCGCGCCCGCCGCAGAACAAGCAGCGTAACGGCGCTCCGCGCCTCTCAAGACGGTTTAACGGCGCCCGCCGCAAAGCAAGCAGCGTATACGGCGCTCCGTCCCTCCGAGACTCGAAACGGATCACTCTGCTGAGTCTTCAGTAGCTCTTCGCTGCCGAAACCAACTCCCATTCTCCCAAATGGGGGAGTCTGGATTCGCGCCCACTCAGGACCGCAGCAACCGCCGCGTGCACGGCGTCACGGGTTCGCTCTCGGCACGGTGGCCTACGGAAAGTTCCCCCCGCTCGGCCGCTACGCAGTGCGCCGCTTACCTGGATAGCAGCCAAGGTCGTCCTCATGGGGACCCCCTTTTCGCCGCTGTTTCGCCCCCGACGCTTGCCAGTGCTAAGGCACCGCGAGGGGCCGTCGCACCGGAATCCAGGTTCTCGGCCGACAACCAGACAACAGGGGGCATGAGATACCGCGTCAGCTACCACGTAGGAGTGTATTCACCACAAAAAGGGGTGACGACACAGGCGAGCGCCGAAGGGCGCCCGTCGATAGAGGCGGTGGCCTCTTTGTGCAACGCGGCATGCCACGGAGCAGACATGTTGCGACGAGCCCGAATCGCGCAGGCGAACTGGCTCGCTAAGACTAACCAAAGGCTTAATGAGCCTTTGATACCGCGTTGGGCGCCAGTGTGGTGGCGCTGCTACTAACTTGGCTGCCAGGTTGCGTAGCAGCCAGCGGGCAAAATTCGGCAACGGCTGAGGCCGCGGTGCCGATTTGCGCTCCGGAAGCTCCACTGAGAGCCGTTTCGGAGCGCTGTGACATGGAACTGCCATGCATTCCAAAGGGAGCAGTAGTAGTCCAATTTGCCCTTGTGCACTGTTCGGGTTGGGCTATGGCCCCGGACCCAAAACACGCTACCTCTCCAGTGGGAGCTGATACGTAGCGCCTCGTGGCATCCCGACTGGGGCTTGTGACAAGTGAGGGTGCGCGTTTGTGATGCTCAAGGGGGGCACTGGCCCTATTCTCGAGTAATGCGGTATCTGCTAAAAGCGTCAGCGGACAGAACTTACGCGGAGCAGACATAACGCGGGTAAACGCGGCGAGTCTGATTCGCAAAGGCGGGCTGACTCGGCTAAGACTAATCAAAGGCTTAATGAGCCTTTGATACCGCGTTGGGCGCCAGTGTGGTGACCCCCGCTCTTACTGCAGCGGACGATCACCGCGGGTGCACGCTTAGCGAGCCACAGGGCCGCTACTCCGTTTACTCGCGTGTAGCGCACCGCTCCGCGCGCGCTCAACTAATAAGGCGTTTAGCGCGACGCTGCAAATAGACAGTGTTCTAATGCAAAAGCACACAACACTTTATTGCCTCTGGCGGCACCCCGAACAACAGTACAACGTCCGCTCCCGGGACGCGGGTAGCAAAGGCACCCGCACGCGGACGTTCACAATAAGGGGAAAACAGCGGGCACGTCGCAGCTGGCAATGGCGAGCTTTGACACGCCGGTCGGGAAAAGGTCCCTCGCGGCTATGCTGCGCACTCTCACGATGGCCAATGGGCCTGGTCGCGAGTGTTAGGGCAAACCTCGTACGCGTAGGCCTAACGCAAGTGCGGCTCGTTGTGGTATGACCACTTCGAGCACTAGGCACTGCTCTGGGCTAAGCGTACGCTACCGAAGCCAGCATTCAAGTAAACACGCCTGCATGGGTGCCCAAGGCCACCCCGGGCAGGCTACCGTCCGTGATTTCCGAAGGGGACGCGGACGAAGGAAAACACATGCTTACCCGGCGCTGTCCACGGAGAGGAGACCGCTCCCTCGGCGCGCACAGTGGCGCGCGCCGTGCCCGCACGTGGCGCCATCTATCGTCACGTGGTGTTAACAGAGCAGGAAAGCGAAAGGGTGTGGCCCTGTGGCGGAATGCCCGCGAAATGGTCGCAGGCGTGCCTCAGATCTCCACACCCTTCCCGACGCTGCGTCCAAACGTGACAACTTTGTGATGAAGTCAGCTTCAAAAAAGTCAAGTTCACAGACCTGTGCCAATAAAATTGGCAGATTCCACGTATAGTGGGAATCGATGATATGCGAAACACGAATGAGAAATGATATGTTCTTTTAAAATCAGCACAACGTTACAAGGCGGAAAAAAATTAAGCTGTACATGCCTTCCGTGTCATGATGACCCTGTTTAGATGTGTCGTTTACCTTCGTCATCTATTCACGTCACGTGATATCATATTTAGTATATGTGGAGCTAGCCAATAGGTCGTCAGCACGCGATAAGCGAGGTATGTTATCATGTTCTTACATGACACACGTGTCAGGATTATCATGTTTGCACCAGTTATATATTAAATGCAAAGCATTTCTTGGCGAATTCGGCGACTTTGAGCGTATCTATCTATCTATCTATCTATCTATCTATCTATCTATCTATCTATCTATCTATCTATCTATCTATCTATCTATCTATCTATCTATCTATGTATCTATCTATCTATCTATGTATCCATCTATCTATCTATCTATCTGTCTATCTATCTATCGAGTACCTTAGTAACCTTCACTTTGCCGATGACATTGCATTGCTGAGTAACTCCGGGGACGAATTGCAACTCATGATTACGGTGTTAGACAAGGAGAGCAGAAAGGTGGGTCTTAAAATTAATCTGCAGAAATTAAAAGTAATGTACAACAAGCTTGGGAAAGAGCAGCGCTTCGAGATTGGTAATAGTGCACTTCAAGTTGTAAAAGACTATGTCTACTTAGGGCATGTAATAACCGCAGAGCCGAACCACGAGATTGAAGTAACTAGAAGAATAAGAATGGGGTGGAGCACATTCGGCAAGCACTCTCAAATTATGACAGGTAGATTGCCACTATACCTCATGAGGAAGGTATATAACAGGTGTATCTTGCCGGTACTTATCTACGCAGGAAAAACCTGGAGACTTACAAAAAGGGTTCAGCTTAAATTGAGGAGGACGCAGCAAGCAATGGAAAGAAAAATGGTAGGTGTAACCTTAAGAGACAAGAAGAGAGCAGAGTGGATTAGGGGACAAACGAGGGATAAGGATATCATAGTTGAAATAAAAAAAATGGACATGGGTCGGGCATGTACCGCGTAGACAGGATAACCACTGTAATTAAGGGTAACTAACTGGAATCCCAGAGAAGGGAAGCGGGTTAGAGGGAATCAGCAGCTTAGGTGGACAGATGAGAATAAGAAGTTTGCGGGTATAAATGGGCAGCAGCAAGCACAGGAACGGGTTTACTGGCGGAACATGGAAGAGGACTTTGTCCTGCAGTGGACGTAGTCAGACTAATGATGATGATGATGATGATGATGATGAACATGAAAATCATGATATGTATGCCATGAATGTTATGATTTACATTTCATAGTCCGGCAGCTGTCGCGGTGGTTTTGTTCACATGGCATGTTGCAAAACTAGTATGGTATGACATGATTGCATGGCGAACACAAGCGACAGACCCTAACATGAAAATCTTGACATGCTTGTCATGTAACAACATGACTACATGCCACGCTGATGATGCACTCGCGGCTGTTTCGCTAGTGTCTCGCATACCAAGCTTGGTATTATGGTACGTGAATCGATGACGAAGTTATGGGACTGGCGGAAACATGATAATCATGAGATTCCTGTCATGTAACATGACTACCTGCTACGCTCATGATGCGCTCGCTGCCGTTGCGCTAGCTTCACATGTACCAAACTAGGTATGATGCCATGCGAACGGCCGCAAAGGTAAATGACAAATCAAAACATGATAATCACAATCTTCGTGTCATGTAATAACATGACTACATCCCACACTCATGATGCCTCGCGGCTGTTTCACGAGCTTAGATATGCCAAATTTGTTAATACGTGACGCCATTAAATGACGAAGTTATGTGACTGGTGCAAAAATGATAATTATGAGATGCGTGTCATGTAAGAACATGACTACATGCCACAGTAAAGCCGCGAATACATTTAGACGTGACGCGGTGCGCGTGCTCGCCGGCGTTCATTTCGTCGTGTCACGCTGGCGTTACCACGCCATGCGCCGGTCCTGTCAGATACTCGCAGGCGCCCGCCGCGCGGCGTCGCTGTGATGCATGTGCTTTTCAGCGCGTCTAGCGTCCCTCCGTCACCTAAAGATGAAAACGCAGTGTTGTCTGGGTAGCGAATCGGCGCGAAATGCAGCATGTCGCATTTCGCGCAAATTGTCGTTGCGCAATAGATAGATAGATAGATAGATAGATAGATAGATAGATAGATAGATAGTTAGATAGTTAGATAGATATATATATAAATAGATAGATAGATAGATAGATAGATAGATAGATAGATAGATAGATAGATAGATAGATAGATAGATAGATAGATAGATACGGTCAAAGTCGCCGAAGTTCGCTAAAAAATTTAATGACAGTGACTTAATCGACTTTCGAACTAAATGGTATAATGGGCATTTCGACATAATCCCAAGTACTTCCTTCCTATTTTATCGCACTGCCCCGCCTGAAGCGTGATCAAATTACGATCACTTCACACGATACTCGCTCTTTCCAGAAGTAACAAAGCGCATCAGTAATGCGATGCAGCGGCTGACAGAACAAAACTCAGCAGTCTCTTACGTTGGAGTATATCCTTCATGTGAAAACATTTTGTGGAATGCCTTTCATCCGAGACTTCTTCGAGTCTCATCCTTAAAGGGCCACTCACCAGGTTTGACAATTTTGAGCTGACAAGCGCAATGTGTAGACGAGACGTTCTTGATCACGTCTGCCAAAATTTGCAACGCTACCTGCCGCGGAAATGGGTCAAATTTCAAGATGAAAGCTGCTTCCCCTCCCCTCTACCGGCACACGCGTATAGAATGAGGGCATGACGTGGGCGTAGGAATGGCCCTACGTACACGGCATTGCGGTGACGTTGGTCCTCTACGTAGACGACTTGGCTCTGACGTTGTCAACAGTATACCACGTGTGATGGCAAAAATACTTAACACAACATGCGTAGTTTATGTATTTGTTGCTTTAAGAGGTGAATAAAACTGGAAGTAAATATTAAGGCGCAATAAAAAATTGCGCGCGTTTTTCTTGCAATTTTCCCCGTGAACTGCTACGAGATGTGGGGCTAATGTAACAGTGTTTCGCATGCGTTCGGGTCCCAAGAAGGATTAAAAGATTTGCTGGAGTGGAAATAATTGCGCAGAAGTGAAGTCGTTCCTCTGGTAAGATGGCGGCTGTGGCGGCCATCTTACTAGGGAATGATAAAGTATCATCGGTCAGCGATTAAACACGAAGCGTGTCCCTCGCACGCGCAACTTTAATGTGTGAACTTCGTCGGGTCACATAGCGCTGTAAGTGCGTCTTACAGTTACTACTTTTCCTTAGTGAGCGTCTAATCGGAGGCAAAGTTCTTTGAAGATTCAGTCACCCATACTCGCTTCTTTGTGTTGTTTCGTCGGGAACAACTTTCTTTTAATATATAACTAACGCAGAATTTACATAACATATCAAAGCCACTTGATCTTCAAGTGGGCACTATCAGAAAAGAGCATGTTTCGCCCATCTTGGCAGTGGCAAAAGGTGGCTTCACTTCTGCTGGCAAGGCATTGCGGAAGCTTCCACTCCAGCACTTTTTCTTTAATCTTCCTTGTCGGGTCCTCGCGGTCAGCGCATTGAGCAGACGACCACCGTGGAACGCTCCTACGCGTTCGCGCACTTATTGTGCTCATCTACTCTACCGCGTCCACGGTGTTAGCATAGGTTAGGTGGAGCTAAGGTCCCTAGATGAAACAAAGGTAGCGACACCCTCCCTTTTCCTCCTCGCTTATTTGCCTGAAGCGCCCCCAAGAAGGGTCAAAGCGTGCATAAAAAAGCGAACGTTTGTGTTCAGTTACTACGGCGGATAGAAACAATTATACCAAATGACAAGTAAATGAGACCTAGGATAAAAGGTTACTTAGTTGAAAATAAGCGGTACAACATAAGAAGAAGCGTGATGTGTGTTACCCAACTGGCAACGTTATGCAAGTTCTATATTTCACACCATTAGCCATGGCGTCTCGCATCGTACGTCGTAGTTCGTCCAGTTCTCCGAATGTGTTTTGCTCGTGCATGTGATGTGGCACAGTTAACGTTCTTTTTGCTGGATCCTGTGTCCCTGACTTACCACAGGGCAGCACTTTGTCGTGACGTTGTGACGAGTGATCATAGCCGCTTGTGAGCACACAGGGAAAAACCGCGGCCAGTCTGGAACGAACGCTTGACTAGCAGCAGTGTGATTACAACTTTTTCTGAAAATATATGTCCACTTTCGCAATCAGAATGCCAGGTAATCGTGGTGCATGTTATATTATCTGGGTGACTATGAAAGAGACTGCGGCACCGCAATGCGGGTGCACGCAACTTAACGACAAGTTAGGGTTCTACGAGCGGGGTGTCCCGGCACTACAGCGTGCGCGTACAGAGACGTTTGTGAGTGACAACAGACACGCACGTTGTACCCTTTGTGACTCATCGCCGCATTCACTGTCCCGAAGTGATGAAATTTGCGACGATGTCGTCGCTCCACCATCAGCGGCAAGTAGCAGAAATGTGCTGGAATACTGAACGATGGGCATTAGAAAAGCGTGATAGTGAGCTTGGCTTTTCCAGCAAACTCGCTGTAGCACTGGTCTTCCCGCATGTTAACCAAATGCTGGCGCACCACTAGCACTTCTCTGCTGTGCACGGGATTGTGCCTTTTGTAACCGTCATTGTTAACTCGTTCGACAGAGTGGCTGGAGTGGCTACATTCCCGCACACCCGAATACTTTACAGAGTGCACCCGAGCCAGTACGGGCTGTAATTTCAGTCAGAAGCACCGACCAGCACTTCGCCCTCACTTCACCTCCAGCATGCACCCCCACCCTATGCCACCCCTTAGAAAGCGATGGAAGGATCTTGCCAAGGTTCCTTGTTTTAACTAGGGACCTTAGATCTTGCAACCCTGCCCGCAGTGGAACAATAATATTTAGAATCCCAGTGTAATTTCTTGAGCACTTATTACCATTTAGTGAATATAATCTTAGAGACAGCCCCATAGCTGAACCTTTTTCCACAAAGGTATATGTCCACTTTTTTGGTTAATACTTTAAGCAGCTGTGCAGTGTTCAGCTGTTTCCCGTGATATTGCCGCCAGCACGTAGTGGGTTGGCAGCAAGAGCGGCTCTAAATCTGGAGGAAAAAAGAAGATTGCGTTCTTCTCTGCTCGAGAGCCAGCCACGACTGACGCATCGTCCTAGAGCTAGCTACCTGGTCGTTCAATAAATCCCCCAGTACTTGTGACTCATCGTGACAAACTGGTGGAAGGTGCTGGGTAGCCTCACGGATGCTGCAGACCCCTCCAGGAAGCCGTAATACGAGTCCAGTGCCAGTCAACACTCCCGTGCATCGGACCAGCCGCCGAATCAGGGGATTGCCTCCGGAAGTCAACGATACTGCTCCCACCACGTCAACAAATATGACCAGCACTTCGGTACAAACCTTGGCAACCGGCACGGGAAGCACGTCGCCGAACCGCTATACGTTGGAAAGCCCACGGGCACCGCCGACGTTCCATGGTACGGAGCGCGAAGACGTTGAGGACTGGTTGGCGGACTTCGAGCGCGTAGCCAACTTGAATCAGTGGGACGACACGGCGAAACTGGGTCGTGTCTACTTCTATCTCGAAGACGGGGCTCGCACGTGGTATCAAAATCGGGAGGAGCAGCTGACGACGTGGCCCGAATTCTCTCGTAGACTTCTGCAGACATATGCCAGCAATGACCGCCAAGAAAGAGCTGAACGAGCTATTCTTGCCCGCGTCCAGTCGCCAAACGAAACTGTTACCGCGTACGTCGAAGACATGACGCGCCTCTTCCGACCGGCCGATTCAAGAATGACTGAGGACAAGAAGTTGCGTCACTTGATGCGCGGTGTCAAGGACCAGCTTTTTGCCGGCCTCGTGCGAAGTCCTCCGAAGACGGTCGCGGAGTTCTTGTCCGAGGCCGTGACAATGGAAAAAATGCTGCAGCAGCGATCCAACCAATACGACAGGCAAGTCAGTGGCATGTCTACTGCCGACATTTTCACCGCCACTAGAACCAACAACGACTGTCTACGTGAACTCATCCGTGATATAGTACGTGAAGAGTTACAAAAGGCTGGTGTAACACCTCATCCTACAGTCAACTCCATTGCAACTGTGATCAAGGATGAGCTGCACCAGGCCCTCCGGGACACCTTGCCTCATGATACAGCTGTGCCAGCTCCTGCTGAATACCGCCGTGAGACAACCTACGCGGAAGCGTTGAAACGCCCTGCTGCAACACCGCCATTATTCGTACATCCTGCTCCTGCTGTTTCACTACAGTCAGCGCAGCACATACCGTACTACGAAGGCACGTACACGCCACCACCGTTGGCCTTTGTCCCTGGTGCTTCTGTCGCCCATCGTTCAGTGCAACCAGTTCAGTACATCGACGATCGGCGCACGTCTCCTCGAAAGTCTGATGTTTGGCGCACACCTGATCGCCGGCCTCTGTGCTTTCACTGCGGAGAAGCTGATCACTTGTACCGCCAGTGCCCATATCGCCGTCTTGGGCTTCGCGGCTTCACTGCGTACTCGCCGCCACCCCGTTACGGTCAGAGACCACGCGACATCCAAAACTACCTCTCCCAGCAGCATGCACCACCGTCTGCCGGGCGCCAGTCGCGCTCACCATCACCGAGGCGATTTTCATCAACGCCCCAGCGATATTCTACCGCACGATCTCCCAGCCCCCGCCGGGAAAACTAGCCGAAGCGACCTCTGGGGGCGGGGTCGCTGAACGTCGAAGCGCTGAAGACCTCCTATTGACGCAGAACTGTACAAAAACTGGTCCGACATCACCTGCTGCTGCAAAGGATAGCCGGCTTTCACTCGACATTGCAGTAACAATTGATGGTTGTGTAGTTAATGCGTTAGTGGACACCGGCGCAGACTATTCCATACTGAGCGGGAAACTGACAACGCAGCTGAAGAAAGTAATCACGCCGTGGCATAACTCGCAGATTCGGACAGCTGGTGGCCATGTCGTTACTCCACTGGGCGCCTGCAAAACTAGAGTACAGATTCAAGGGTACACATCCGTAGCAAGCTGCCTTGTTCTACGTGAATGCTCCCGTGACGTCATTCTGGGAGTTGATTTTCTACAGGAAAATGGAGCTATCATTGATCTGCAAGAGCGCCGCGTCACGTTCTCAGCCCAGCGAGCAATCAACATGAAGGATGACGGAATGCGTGTCGACGTACTCCGTATTTCTGAACAGTGCGTGACGCTTCCTCCCCGAGCCAGTGTTCTAGTCGACGTAACATGCTGTGGTTTGAGCGATGGCGATGTGGTGGCCGAGACAAATTTAGAACACCTCCTGCAGCAAGGCATATGTGTAGCGAGAAGTGTAATACACGTTCGTGACGGCCGATCTGAATTGCTCGTTACCAACTTTAGCAACGAGCATCGACACCTTTTCCGTGGCACTTCGATAGCGTTTGCCCACGAAGTAGCAAACGTAACCAACTGTCTCACGTTAGAAGTAGTGGATAACGCAGACACATCAATGAGCAACATTGACATCAATCCTGATCTGTCCACCGATAACCAGACTGCGCTGCGAGCGCTCTTGTTCGAGTACAGGTCTTGCTTCGCAAGTTGCTCGAAGATCCGCCAGACGTCCATCACTCAACACAGGATCATCACGTACGAGGACGCACGCCCAATACACCAGCACCCCTACCGCGTGTCGGCTAAAGAACGTGAAGCGATACGTACGCAAGTTCGCGAGATGCTTGACGATGGCGTTATCGAACCATCCAACAGCCCGTGGTCATCTCCAGTCGTGCTTGTCAAAAAGAAGGACGGGTCGCTACGCTTCTGCGTCGATTACCGAAAGCTTAACAACGTGACCAAAAAGGATGTCTACCCGCTACCGCGTATCGACGATTCGCTAGATAGACTTCGTCGTGCCCATTATTTCACTTCTCTCGATCTCAAAAGCGGGTACTGGCAAATCGAGGTAGATCAGCGAGACCGCGAAAAGACAGCCTTCGTCACTCCAGACGGCCTATACCAATTTCTAGTACTCCCTTTCGGCTTGTGTTCAGCGCCGGCAACTTTCCAGCGAATGATGGACGCTGTCCTCACAGGGCTGAAGTGGCAGACTTGTCTTGTCTACCTTGATGATGTGGTGGTCTTCTCTACCACGTTCGAGCAGCACCTTCACCGCCTGCGCAGCGTGCTGGAGGCTATCCGATCGGCGGACCTCACACTAAAGCCACAGAAGTGCCACTTCGGCTATAAAGAACTAAAGTTTCTTGGACATGTAGTTAGCGCCGAAGGAATCCGTCCCGATCCGGACAAGCTTGCCGCTGTTGCCGAATTACCAGCTCCTGTCGATAAGAAAGCCGTCCGGCGCTTCCTTGGTTTGTGCGCCTACTATCGCCGATTCATTCATGGCTTTTCACAGATAGCAGAACCTCTGACTCGTCTCACAAGGGACGACACACCATTTGTCTGGGAAAACGAGCAACAAGCAGCTTTTGATGAGCTGCGACAGCGCATGCAATCAGCGCCCGTTCTCTCTCATTTCGACGATGATGCTGACACGGAGGTCCATACCGACGCTAGTAACATTGGGCTCGGTGCAGTGCTCGTTCAGCGTCAAGAAGACATCGAAAGAGTGATAGCCTACGCCAGCCGCTCTCTATCGCGTGCTGAGGCGAATTATTCCACTACGGAGAAAGAGTGCCTCGCAGTCGTGTGGGCAATCACCAAGATCCGCCCGTACCTTTATGGTCGTCCCTTCAAGATAGTGACGGACCACCACGCCCTCTGCTGGTTGGCAAGCCTGCGTGACCCTTCAGGACGGCTAGCACGGTGGAGCTTGCGGCTGCAGGAATTTGACGTCACCATCGTCCATAAGTCCGGCCGTAAACATGAAGACGCTGACACACTGTCACGCGCGCCCCTTCATGTCGGCAGTCAGGAAGCAGAGGAAGACGAAGGCTTTCTGGGCGCCATTAGCTCATCAGACTTGAGTAAACGGCAGCGGGATGATGCAGAGATTCGTCCGATCATCGATCATTTAGAGGGCCAGGACACAATCATACCACGTCATTTATTCCGCTCGTTGCCGTCATTCTGCCTTCGAGATGGTGTGCTGTACAAGAAGAACGCTCGTTCGAACAACCGTGCCTACCTCCTGGTGGTTCCTCGAGACATGCGAGACGACGTCCTCTTCGCTTGCCATGACGAACCCACATCCGGTCATCTGGGCTACTCACGAACACTTGCCAGAGTGAGTGAGAGGTACTATTGGCCAGGACTTTCGGCAAGCGTCAAGAAGTACGTGAAGAGCTGTCGGGAATGTCAGCGCCGAAAGCAACCATCTGTTAAGCCAGCTGGTTTGCTTCAGCCCATTGAAGCACCCTGCACGCCGTTCGACCAAGTCGGCATGGACATTCTCGGGCCGTTTCCTATGTCTGCGGACAGCAACAAATGGGTGATCGTCGCGACCGACTATTTGACACGCTACGCTGAAACCCAGGCGATCCCACGAGCCACGGCTTCTGAGGTAGCACAATTTTTCATGCGCCACATCGTGTTACGACACGGTGCTCCTTCCAGTGTAATAACGGACAGAGGGACGGCATTCACGGCGCAGCTTACGGACGAAGTTTTCAAACTGAGCAACACCAGACACCGAAGGACAACTGCGTACCACCCGCAAACCAACGGACTTACTGAACGACTGAATAAGACCCTCACAGACATGATCTCAATGTACATCGACGTACAGCACAAAACATGGGACCGGATCTTGCCTTACGTGACCTTCGCGTATAATACCGCCGTGCAAGAGACCACGCGATTCACGCCATTTCGGCTTCTCTACGGCCGCGAAATGCAGACTATGCTAGACTCAATGCTACCGTGTCAGGACGAAGACGAGTTGGCAACAGACGCCGAAGAATTCGCAGAGCGTGCCGAGGAAGCCCGGCAGCTCGCGCGACTGCACATCGGCCAGCAACAGCAGGCAGACGCACGACGCTATAATACCCGCCACAGAGAAGTGTTTTACAGCCCCGAAGATCAAGTTTGGGTGTGGACGCCCGTCCGCCGCCGTGGCCTTAGTGAAAAGTTGCTGAGCCGGTACTTTGGCCCATATAAAATGTTACGCCGCGTCAGTGACGTGAACTACGAAGTGGTTCCGGACTCAACACCCCATGCACGGAGCAGGACACGGCTGAGGCCGGACGTCGTTCATATGTTGCGCATGAAGCCATTTATTGCGCGTTGTTCGTAACTTTTCCTTTACCGTACAGCGTTCTTTGTGTTTTTTTTATTTTGTGAACTTACTTTCTCGTTCATTGACGTTTACTATGTTGGCACGCTCTTCAATTTTTACTTTCACTTCATCCGGATTTCTATTTTTTTTTCACGTGCCTATGTAGTAGCATCGCGGTGCTGCTATGTACTTTCCTTTCCTCTTTTTGGTACTTGTTGTTTTTTTTCTTTTCGGAAGGGGGGATAATGCCGCCAGCACGTAGTGGGTTGGCAGCAAGAGCGGCTCTAAATCTGGAGGAAAAAAGAAGATTGCGTTCTTCTCTGCTCGAGAGCCAGCCACGACTGACGCATCGTCCTAGAGCTAGCTACCCGGTCGTTCAATATTCAAAGTACAATGTAGCTGTGGTAACCTGTGGGGCTAATTTCAAAGCAAACCAAAAGCTTGACAAGTAGTTGAGCAACCCCCGAAGAACAATAAAGTAAAAATTGTTACTGTAACGTTCACAGTCAGCTAGAGATTACAGACGAAGTGTCGAATGCTGCTATTCTGGTGGAAATTGTGAAAAAAAAACTGCAGATGGGTACGGCTAAGGCGCCCAGATAAAACAAAGTTGCTTAAATAGGAACCTTAGGCGACACATGTAACTGGTAGGGATGATAACTGACACACATACACAAATATAGAATGAGTGGTTATGAAATTAATAAACGTGGAAGTGCACGCTCAATTGAGGGGACGCAAGCAGCGTCAACACAAGAACGCTGGAAGGGGCGTTCGTTCTGCAAAGGACAAAAATAGGGCGCTGATGCATCAATAGATGCACTGAGCTACGTACAACGGCACTATTTCAACATCCTATGAAAATCAGGACACTGGATTGTTAAAGGAACAATGAGGCACAATGTTGACTACAAATATTTATTCTTGTTACTTCGTTACAATCTCTGGCAACATTTTCATAGCAGGCACCTATGAATAAACAAGCAAGTCCTGGGCTGTTGCAAAGGCACGCAAACCACACCAAGACATTTCATTTGTCAGTAAACAATAAAACTATGAAGAAAATTGCAGCATGTGACATTCAATGCAGAACATTGCTTGACCATTGCCTGAACAACAGGTACCAGAGGAAGACCCACCATTACATTTTTTTCAACATGAACATGCGTGCTTTGAAACATACAATGAATGGCCTAGCAACACACTGTACTGACAATTTGCACAGACACGAATGCCTTAATGGCATGAACAAAGGTGAACATGCAAACCGATTTCCACTGCAGCTTGTTGTCATATACATGAGGTGTATAACAGCAAGATTCACTGAGTAACTTTCGGATCAATAATATGTGTTTTCAAATATACAGGTGATGACACAGTAGAGTATTGCACTAACCATTTCCGCAGACTTCCGTACAAATGACAGCATGGGATCATGAAAGGTAAACAATGCACACTACATCCACAGACGTGTTACCATACAGTTTGTGATGTCACATGACGTACTAGTGAAAGGCGCATTCGATAACGCTTGCAAAAAGGACCTGTGTGATTTGAGATGTCTAGTAAAACACTGGAGTAACAATTTTCACAAACTTATACACGAATGTCTGCATGGCAGGAACACTTCAACGGTGTATGTAAACTGCAGATAAGTTGTTGCCACGTTGTGCGTATGCCTAAAGGACAGTATGGTGAAGTAACGTTTGGAAAAAAACTGATATTTCCAAAGTGACGGGAAGTTGCATTGTAACAGTTAGCTACCGTTTCCACTAGCTATACAAGTGCCCTGTGGCATAAACGTAGCAGTACAGTTTATATATCCACACATTACCGCAAAACCTTGGTCGTACGTTACATAACAGATAAGAGACAGGCATGTTCATCATTGCTTGGAGGAGTAACTAGACTGTTTGAACAAGTATTCAATGGACACTTTGCACTTACGATTTGCACAAGTGATGGTAATGCCTTCATGGTGCAAATGAAATGAAACATTACCTTGTGTAAAGAGATGTTCCTAAGGTGCCTCTCGTTCATTTGTCGTGCGAGCTTATAAGAAGGTAAATTGGGCATTGTGTGTATATGTGTGTTTTGAACAGGATGCAATGAGTACATGAAAACATTGCACGAAAAATTTTCGCATTGTACATGACTGCATCTATGGCAGAAGATAAAAAGGTACAGGTTATTTCTATCGTGCTCATCTATGTGACTTGCTGTCATGTTGCATTGTAAACTACAGAAGGATACCTTAAGAGTTGTCCCGTGCCGGAAGCATGTACTAAAAAGATGAAAAATACAGCAATCACATACCGAAACCGGTTGTGCTTTGGTCCTTATACTTGCGCTTACTTGAATATCATGGTACACGTGGGATAGTGCTGTGAACCTAGGCAGCACAAAATTTTTTAAGGAATGCAAATCTAGTCAGGATGTTGTCAACAAGTTGACAATGGCAGCATTAAGGAACTCGGACAGTATGGCTCTTGGTACTTCAGTTTCTCAAGCACGCACGACGTGCAAGATGGGAAGATTTTGACAAGGCTATTGAAGGTGCGCAGGCAGCTAGATAGAATAAAAATGCGTTCTCCAAGGAGCTCTCCTGGCACGCACGCCACATTGGCTGCAAGGGCGCTTTCTACACTGCTATTTTTTAAGGAAGGTTGGCCACTGCAGCTCTGATTCCTACACCTTTACTTCTACATTTATTGTCAATTTGCACGCTTAGAGCCAATGTCTCTTTCCTTCTTGTATGTGCATCCTTGCGGAGAAGAACACGGAAAGAATAGCCTCCAATACATTATGACAGTGTGGAAACAAGGTATTACACAATATCGCACTTTTAACAGCAATTTTGGTGGCTGATACAGGAACATGATTATGGATATGCTGCTCTTTATTTTTTTGAAAGTGAGACTCCGCTACCTTTAGAACTTCTATAACTGCTTCAGAAGCTACACACAACGCTAACTTTTCTTTGTACAATTTCAGCTGTGTGAGTCGCGGAACGTCTTTCTTCCCTGACATGGCACTTACACGAGCATCACAGTCTTTTACTAACTTCTTAGCACTGTGAACAACATACCCTGCGAAGTACAAAAATGACTCGTGCTCCAACATATTCATGTCATGAATGTCAGCAGGAATTAAATCTGTTTGTGTGGTGCTGTCTTCATTGTCTGAGCTCAAACCAGCAAGTAAAAAGCCACCGTCCTTAGTGTAGCTGCCATCAGCACTAGCGTGTAGAAACTGCGCTAGCGTTGCGGAACGCAACGCGCACTTAAATTCATATAACCTGGGAATCGGATGCTTAGCTCTAAAAGTAGAGAAGAAATTTTCCAGCGCATCATGACAAAATCTGCTAAGGAACAGAAAGCGGAATTTGCAAAATGATAGGAAATACTCCTGCAGCTCAAGTACAGAGAGCGTACTGAGAATAGCTCCTGTCTGCACAGGCTTCCATGGGGCATTTTTGACGGTGCCGACAGAGAGCCCTTCAGAAAGTACAACAAAATTCTTGAGAAAGTCAATACTTGCCTGCCTCTCTGTCTCAATAACTTTACTCAAGGCAAGTTTGGTTGTTCGTGATGTCGTGATGCGGAACCACTTGGCCACAGTTTCAATAAACCAAGCAGTGGCAGGCGCGGACTTCTCTAGCATGCCCTTCTCAAGAAAGTATGCGCAGTGCAGCCCCCGTATCCACATTGAAAAGACTGTAAGCAGGGCCCAATTTCATTTTTTCGTAATGGCCAGGGTCAACACAAGTTTGTTTTAGGTGCGGAGCCAATTTGAAGTCTCCTTTACTGTCAATTTCAATGAGTTTTTTTATTGGTTCAATGAGAACCGCATTTGTGGAGAGACCAGCTTCTACAACAATGTCATCAGGAAGATACAAAGTTTGGCCCCTGGTGAGGTGATTGCGCAGATTTTTGAACAGGTGAGGGGCATATGCTATAAACCATAGCTTCCGATTCGAATCGCAGGGGTGTGTAGCACTACAATTTGGCCGACTGTGCTTGCCGACTCTGACAAGAAATAACCTCCATAGAGCCTGATTGCCACCACCCATATCTTAAACAACAGCATCTATTTTAAGGCCAATGTCTTCACATGCTCTTATCATTTTCAAGAGTTCTTGCTTGACAGAGAGTGCATGAAAACAATTTCCAGTCAAATGGTACCCAATGACCTGCTTCCACCTGGTAGTAACACCACCCATCATAAATACGAGGCCATGGGTAGCCAAGGTGTCTGCAGGGAGGCTGCCATCTGCCAAGGGAATCGTAGGTCTGCCCAGTACTGCGTCAGCCAAAGGATCATATATGAGGCTTGGGGTGATCTGCATCTCATCCATCATGAGGCACGCATGGCGCTCGTACTCTGTCATGCAGTTGACCTGCGCATGATTGGAAGATACGAATAACTAACTTGAAAGGTTAGGTAGAAAATAAAAGAAGTGTTAGTGTTTAAGTACATTACGTCGCACAAGTAGGCTGCAATAAGGTGCCATAACGTAAACAGCCCCACAATCAAAGGTAATCATTCCGTTAACGTTAAGGTCACCTCCATAGAGGCACTGCCCAACCAAGCATCCATTTGAATGAGGTCGACCAATGTAATGAAATAACTGCTTATCATGACACAAACACATGAGCCGTCGAAAGATACCACTGAGCGCTTGAAATGCGCAAAAGCGTCGTCAGGAATATGCATGTTCAGTCAATCAGTGATGATTCGTGGTTTTGGCGCAGCGCACCGATTCGGTACGCTTGTCACAACCAGAACGTGCAATGAACACTTTCGTTATTATATATAACAACACACTTTATCTGGCCAATATCCCGCGCTACCTTACACTATAAACTATAAGCTTCCTATCACATAACTCTCTTGCATCCTGTCATGATCAGGCAACTATCAAATGGATGTTTGATGGCTTAGATTGTATTGTAGTGTCCTGCAAGGCCTGGGTTGTTACTAGATGGGTTGCAGCTAAAATGAGAACTCTATGCTATCTAACTTCCATTCAGGCAACCATGAAGTGCTAACCATTTTTAAGGATCGCCGTGATTGTATTATGAGGCATTGCAGCATAAGTACAGAAAATACAAACAAAAATTTAAAATATCAAAACTTCCATAGTGCTGCAAAATGGACAAATTCGTTACGATGACCTTAACAGTGAGAGAGTCCATAATCTCCACCAGCAGCCCTGGACGAAACTTGCACTGCTCGATGTGACGTTGAAGTGTACGCTGTGAAGGCAATGGCTGGCCGAGCTCCTTGACCATATCATAGCCCCTCGAGCCGCAGGATAGGCGAATCTTTAGTGCTTTGGTCAATGTTTCCTTGGACCACACTGTGCCTCTTCGTGAACGATGCAAGCTGGTGAACTGGTCTTCATTTATGTACGAAGACAGGTGAAGCATAAGTTTCTTGTGCTCCCGCTCTTTCACCCTCGCCTTAGCCTTCGCAATAGTGAGCTGTCGTTCCAGAGCGTTTATTCTGGCCAACAGAGCTGCATGTGAGGCTGTACCTGCAAGTAAAGGATGTATACTTAAATAAAAAACAATGACACCTGGGTTATTCTACGTGAAATGTCCAAGTCATTTCAGCTACCATCTCAAATGTATTTAAAAAATAGTACAGATCTGTTGAACTGAAAACAGTCTGCTGCTAGATTCTCTTGGAGGAATTCTCTTTTTTTTATCGCGTGGGAATCCTTCCAAATTTTGGAGAGTATCGTCGGAGTGTTGTTTACGAAAATAATTTATGGCGAGAGTATTGCAGCTGGTTGCAATACCAAGTTTAGTCTACATATTAGGGAAAGGCGTTTGTGTAAAGCAGGGGTCTCAAACTCACCTCAGCCTGCGAGCTGAAGACACTACATTAAGTACTGCAAGGGCAGGTGCAGTGTGAACTAGTGGGCGAGGGGATCGGTGGGTGCGTTTGAACAATATGACAGCTATAGTTGCCTTTTGAAAGAGCGGTTTCCCCATATCACATATGTGTCTAATTTACGAAGGGTATTTAGAGTCAGGGTTCGAGAAATAACGATACCTATTTTCGTAATGACTGAAATCGACGCCAATTCTTGAATGAAGAGTTTTCGTTCCACGACCATTTTTCAACGTGTGATGGCCTAATGGACTGCGTCACGAAAAGAATGCTTGAGGCCGGCCATGCCTGTGGAGCTCATGACTACACTTATTAAGAAAATGAAAAAAAAAGAAATACCGGACGAAGACAGTCTTCTGCAGGCTGCAGTCAGCATGTTTCAGACCCCTGGAGCGAGTTCGCAGCTTAACAATACATAATATTGCTTTTTTAACACGAAAGAGTTATATACTGGGGTCCACCAAGCCAAGTTCAAGCAAAAGTTCAACATCGCTGCAGCGAAATTCAAGCACCCTTAGAGCAAATGCTGTGTCTTTATACAGCAATAAATAAGCATGGCGCCGATCAGCTTAGCTGTGTATCGACATTGCGTAGACTCGTGCAAGCTTCGAGCCATTTTTTTAAAAAAGCTCTTCCATTCAGTTCCACGCCGTCAAGGAATTCGTGAAGCGTGTATACATCTGTAGCTTCATATGGACAGTGATAGCTAAAAACAATCACGGGAATGAATAAATTTTATTTTCGCAACAAAACGTAAACTAATTCCCTGCGCATAAACTGCAGCGTTACGAGTTTCAAGTAATTGGAAGCTTCAAAATATCTGACGCTTCACCTAAGCACATGCAGTGTGAATGCGCTTCCTTAAATAGCACTGCAAGTGCATCACATGGTATCATAAAGGCGAGTAAGTTGCATAACATAGGTCTGCTTCAAAAGACAACGGTGCGTCAGCTTAGCTGTACAGTGAAATTACAATAAAGTACTAGCAGCCGATACAGTTTAAGCAGGTCTACCTTTTTCAGTATTCTTTGTTTACAACCATTATGTGTGTAGCAACGAACTCCAAGTGGCCCAGCTGTGCATGCGCACAATCACTGCAGTGTTTTTTCTTTTTCGTTGTGGAACTACGCAAGCCAATTTCATGGTCATGAGGAGATACTTCCACTAGGATGATGCATTTACGAACATACAAAATAAAGTGCTAATAAAAAAACTTAATACCATGTAGTGCGAGTGCACAACTCTTTTTTTATGCAGCAAATTGAGTTGGTATCTATAGCCCCGTAGTAAAATTGTGCAATAGTGGGACTAAACTTCAAAAATTGTTTTCTCCACTAAAAGAAAAAAAATAGTTACGTGCATGATGCAATAAACATACACCTGCTTACTTGGTATACTGCACGCAGAACTTTGTTACACAATGTCCAGAGTACCTTGGCCAACCACTTCTGCTTCAATTGAAAGGTGGGGCGTATCCTCTGGGGACATTTCTACAAGATAGAAGCCACCCATCTCGGTTAGTTACAAGCATTACTTCCACGTCTACACCATGAATGTCACCGCAATCATACCTTGAGTATCACTCTCATGAGATCCGTGAAAGTAGCAATGATCATGTCCTATTAAGCTGCTGTCAATGCTCATGCCATTTCCTGAAAATGTCGTTCATAAATGAGCAGACACTATAAAATCAAACGAGACAAGGGTAGTACAATTGATTGAAATGCCGTTTTATTCAACCATTCTAGCAGCTGCTTTCACTTAAACCGCTCCAAAGAAGTTGACGCTTTGTTAACAAACTTTGAAGTCTCCTTATACGCCAACCTAGCAAATTCACTGCACTCATTGTATTAGTGTTTCAATGTTTATTGTCACACAGTTCCTCAACTCCGGCATCTGAACACAAAACTAGCGTGTATGCCACACTGACGGGATGCCTTATTAATACGTGAGACACAACATTGCTTCGAGTCTTACGCGTATGCTTTTATGTACACGTAATCACAATCAATGGACGCATTCCTTTTTACTGTGTGCACGTAACATTTGTCGCTACAAATATCGAAAAGGGCGCATCGATTGCACAAACCAGAGACCATGTTCAGCTGTGCAAATTAAGGCAGGGCAGTTGAAGTTCCTGCAACAGTGCACGTAATATTGCTGCAAGATTTAAACATGCACAAAAGGAAAACAAAATGCATTGGATTTTGTTGCATGCCCTCCAACTGCTACCACGTGGATTGCATGCAAATATGCGTACATGTGTTTTATTTGTGCATCAAAATGCATTTTTAACTTGGTGAAATGAAGCGCTATAAACGGACCAACAAAAAGAGAGACACAGAGGAGAAATGACTGCATTTTCAACTGTTTGCAGTTGCAAGGAGCGCACAACCCTTAAATACTGTTTGCTGCCAAGCGGCTGTCATTTCGAAACTCCGAATCCGTAATGCGTCATTTCAGCGATGGTGGCTTCAGCTTAAGACAATAAGTTTTCGATTAGGGGACGTCCGAAGCACTCAATTACTCGATGGCCCCAACGGGCAATGCACAAAACAACCAACACGGAGGGCCAGGTGCCCCAAGCACCGCAGTGGTCTCAGTGGCTCACAAAGCTTCGATGCGGTCGCTAACCCCTGTCGTCACTTACACATGACAACATTAACGCAACTGATCATGCGGTGTGCTTCATACGTGCGTACATCTTTAATGAGTCCCTTTGCTGCAGCCCCAGAAAGTTATATTGTAAAATTATGCGTAACGCATAAAGTATGCGACTTTTCCCTCATTAATGCGTGCGAGTCCGTAAGAAATACACCAGGTTATTTCGAACAAAGTGATTAGCTCTTGCAAGTGATTCCTTGTAACGTATTGATGACATAAATAACGTTAAAACTGAATTTTCTCTCTCTCCGTACATGTTGATTTTTTTCACAGTCTATCGATTTCTTGCGAATGCAGAATGTTCTTTATTTCAAACGTGAAGACAAAACGTTCCTGTGCCGGCGTTACCACTCACAAATAAAGTGGGAGTAGGGGGGGGGGGGTGTTGGGATGGTATGCTGGCAGTGCAAACTAGCAATCTTGCAGCATCGCGTGAAAGCGAGATCAGCCGTGATGAATTTTTACTCCACTGCGCCTTTCAGTGTAGTCATCCCGTGCTTACCGCAGGAACCAAATATCGGTCTTGTACAGCCCGACAATCTCTTTCAGTAGCTATGTTCAAGTTGCTATGTTTGTTTGTCTACCTAAAAACTAAACGTGTAATGCTCCTACAAGATGTCGAGCAGTGCGATTATTCAGATAATGCAGCACGAGTAATACAAACAGTGCAATGAGATACCTGAAAACAGAGGTCTTTTCGTGTGCCTTCGCTACCGGGAAGGCTTGAAAAGCGTTGGCACAGCGTCGCGTCTGAGCTTCTTTACGCCGCGTTCAAGAGCAAGTGGCTCAAACTGGTCTGTCGTGAAATGCTCCTGAAAGTGCAGTCATTTAGGCTGTATTAAATCGTACATGCATACGCACAAATATTTGTAAAGAAGGTCACGTACTAGACGCGCGTTAGACGCGCGTTGTGTAGCGTTTCAACGAAAGCCGATAAATCAACTCACCTCGCAAAGCCGCGTCGACGGCGTTGCACGGAAGTCCTCGCGTGAAATGTTTTGTAGCCACACTTCACGGCGTGCACTATTCCGGATGCCACGAGGTATGTTGTAGAGCGAGAAACCATCTTCTGTTTTGTTGCTGCAGCCTACAGCACAACAATCCGGCATTGTTCAAAAATTGGCAAGTACTTAACGTACTCAAGATCCACTGCGAAGCATGCTTGGCCGAGCGGCTTCACGCCAAATGGAACGCTCCTCTTCTACAGCTGATGTCTTGGATACGATAAGGTCCCTAGTCTAGGGACCTTAGGATACGATCTCGTCTTTCGTCGCGGCAAGAATCCAACTGGAACCATATGCACATGCGCACTCGTTTTGAACCTTTTGCTTTATAATAAATATCACCACCATCCACTAATACCGTCACGTGCAACGAATTCACCTATCACAGACCTTGGATGGCAGAGAAAAAGAGGAGTAATCGTGAGCGTGAGGAGGACGGCTCGAGAACAATGAGTGACGCTACCTTGTTTCATCTAGGGACCTTAGGTGGAGCGACACTCGGCCTCCGCCGCGCAGCCTCCCCGCCGAACACGGAGACGCGTTTCGCATTTTTTCCTAAAGGCAGCGCTGGGTGTACCGAGGCTTCAGGTCAGCCGCTTCAACGGGGGCCGCGTCGTTTACAAAGCTGCATTTGCGACAATTCTTCAACTGCTGGCCGTTCGTTTTTTATCAGGGTAACCACACATATCACTCTGATTTGAAAGTAAATGCACAACATCAAGAAAATTCAGTGGCGGTAGCCAACAGATGGAAGTACATAGGAAATATAGCTTCTGCGAACAGTGATAACGAGTGTGCAGGTGAACACGAAATTCAAAAATATTTTAGCTCATGCACAAATAATTTCATCGTGGCAAATTGGGTGAGGCCGCAGTGACAAACTGGCTTAGTAATTACTGGGTTAGCAGCCGAGCACCTTAGCAACTGATCCACCGTGGCGGACCCGAACTGGGTTAGTCAAATAGAAAAAGATATTCACTGAAAAAAAAAGCGCTGATGTGTGTGTGTGTGGGGGGGGGGGACGTTTCACTAAATGATGGCTGTCAGAAGGAAGGAACACTCTTGACATTGGTCGGTTAGAAATGGCTCTCATAGACTGCCGTTATGCATGCCCCATATCGGATTATGCTTGGCACGTGTAAACTTAAGTTTACACGCGCTGGCTGGCGCGTAGTAATAAAGCTTGACGTACATTATACGACCAATTCATCATGGCACACCATGTGCCATTCCGACTGTGCCTTTCGTTATTCGCCACACACATGCTGTTTAGATCTTTGTGCCCAGCTGTGGGTGCACAAACGTGAAATGGTCGTGCTCGTTTCCTTTTCAGCTTTCTTACTATTTGCTTCCCAGTTTCTTCTTTCGGGAATGAAAGCAGAGAGTGACACCATATTCCGTGACATCACTGTCTGAGCCGTTAAATCTAACTCGCCAAACCAGACGAGGCCCCATTCGTGCACATACGTTCGCCACTCGAAATGCCTGCCACCCAAATGCTAGCCTATTTGAAATAGCTTATCCTTGTTCATCAAGTCCTTATTTACACAACTTATATTGTCCAGATGAGCAAGAAGTGCTTTGTGCCGCGATGCAATTCGGGCTACAAATCGTGCTCGGAGAAAGTTTTCCTTTTCCCTGCTCCGAAGGATAGTGACCGCTTGAAACTGTGGCGACATGCTATTCCACGGAAGGATCGCGAGTTGCAAACAACAGATTTTGTTTGTGAAAAACATTTTGATGCGCCATTGGTCACCAAATAATAGGAAGCGCTATATAAAGGAAACGTTCTTGTCAGTGCACCGGGGAAGGCGGCTTTGGCAAAAGACGCCATCCCAACAATATTTCCTGGATGCCCGAGCCACCTAACCAAGACTGCGAAGAAAGGAAAGCACCTGCGACCCGTGTTTGCCTTCTCGCCAAGAAACGCTGTGTCAGTGGTGGAGATTCATCAAGCTCAACTCGTGCGTCATCGCTGGATAGTCAAGGCTCCGATACCGCTCTCTCTGGAATTCCCGAGGCGATCTCAGTTTCCTGTGCCACCACTGCCAACTGCAGCACCGAAACCACCGTATTCGAGCCAGATGCAGAAGCAGGTACTGGTGATATTCTTAAAAACTCTGAATCGGTCACTCTGCCAACTGAAGCTTGGGCACATCATAAAATAAATATCGATGGCCAGAAAACGGTAGTGTTTTCAGAGATGCACGTGTATAAATCTGCATTCGTAGCCACGAATACAGTGTCTTGTGCTGTGGGAATGGCTGCGGAAGTCGGAGGATACAACTACTATGCTGCTCCTGTTAATCACATATATCCAAGAAAAGTCATGAGCTTCGATGAGGCACTGAATATCAACATCGCTTTTTTGGGCAGGCGAATAGCAAAAGAACAACTAGGATTACATGGAAATATCTGCAACATAGCCGATATTGAGATGCTGATTTGCCTTGTGCACAACGTTCGTCTATGCAGTGGAGGGCCTTACACTAAAAAATATCCGAACGCACAGCCTTCCAGCGCTTATGTTGGTGTAACAATCCGCTGGAGACACACCCAATGTGTCCTTCTGCTGCAGTCGGACGCAGCTTCATGCCAAGGATGTCAGAACCTTCAAACCACACTTCGTCTTCACGAGAAGTGCAGACTAGACAAGGAGAAACAAAAGCGGCCTATGCGATATTTCCGATTGCAGTATGTTCGAAAGACTGATGTGGTGACTTTCAGAAGAGCGCAGTATTCCTTAAAGAAATCTGTTGATCGTCTTAAGAAGAAAGTGGCTTCTTTGACATCCCAACTTAAGTCCTGCCAAGAAAAGCTGTCGAAAATATCAGAAGAGTCCCTTGTTGACAAGCTCAGGGGTTTAAACATTCCTGAAGGTGAAGCGACTGTTAATAAAGCATGTTTAGCAGCTGCGAAGTGCACCAGCAAGAAGAATCGGCGCTACAGCGAAGAGTGGCTCCTACTTTGCCTGCTCTTGCACAATCGTAGCCCGTCAGGCTATACCTTTGTGCGTGATAACAACGTATTTCCCCTACGTGTTTGTCGACAGTGCGAAAATACCTCTCCATGGTGCGCGTGAAATGTGGTTTTTACACTCGTTTTTTTAGTGCGTTAAAAAAAAGCTCTCAACAAAAGACGCTTTTTGAAGACATGGAATTCGGGTGTTTGATGAAATTAACGTTCGCAAAGAATTGCGGGTGAACTCCAAAAGAATGACTTATTCTGGACATGCAGACTTCGGAGATCAAGCTGAAGCGCCGAAGCAGCTAGCCGATCATAAACTTGTGTTTGCATTCCGTTTTTGTTTTTTTTTTGGTGAGAGTTACTCCCAACCCGGGGCTGTTTTTGCAAGCCACGGCCCTACAAAAGGAACTGTGTTGTCCCAGCTTGTATTGAAGACGATACTCCTTCTTGAAGACGCAGGCGCATTTGTCGATGCCATTGTGTGTGACGGTGCCACGACCAATCGATCCATGTGGAAACACTTTGGTGTAACTGGTGCTTTAAATGTTGCAAAGAACTATTTTGTTAATCCTGTGTGTGAGAAACGAAATGTTTATGTTTTTTTCAGATGCGCCACATCTAATCAAGTGCGTGCGAAACCGGCTTCTGAAGCAAAAGCGATTCTCTCTAAACGGCAGCCACGTGATGTGGTCACACTATGACAAACTTTACGTAGTTGACACCAAGGCCGAAGGCATGTTGAGGGTTTGCTCAAAACTTTCTTTCTCACATGTAAATCCAAGCAACATCGAAAAAATGCGCGTGAAGCTTGCAACGCAGCTCTTCAGCCTCAGTGTGGCAAACGGTTTAGAATTTTACTCACATAAGGGATCGCTTGGCTTATGCAATGTAAAATGGACAGTAAGGCTGAATAACCTGTTCGATGCCTTCAACCGCAAGCACCCGAAGGAAGGTCTCAGAGAAGGAAGCAACGATTTCAGCATCCTAGAATCAACATTGCAATGGCTAAACAACTGGGAGAAAGATGTCAAGCTAGGTAAAGTGAATCCTCACAACTTCCTGTCCCAATCAACTGCTGAAGGTATGCGAGTTACACGTTATACAATTCAGCTTTAAAAGTATTTGTTAGAACAGTGTGGCTTTAAATATGTGCTAACAGCTAAATTCAACCAGGACGTCCTTGAAAAATTCTTTGGCGTCATACGCCAAGCAAACGGTCAGAATGACCACCCATGCTTACCTACGTTTTTGCAGTTATATAATATGCTTTAAATATATAGCCTTGTGAAGCCGCCAAAATTTGGCAACTGCCAGGTACAGATTAGTGAAGAGCCACGCCTTTTGAGCCTCTCTGACCTTACGGATGCATTTCAGGAATCTGCTCCTCTAGAGTCGCATCTGGAGGGACTGAAACAGAAACTAGACGGCTTAGTAGAAGACGAAGCTGGGTATGAAAATGTCTTTTCGGATATATCCTCGTCAGATAATGCGACCGACTGTATAACTTATTATGTGGTAGGATTTTTGTGCAGGAAGATATTGAAGAACACCACTTGTCAACAATGCCGCAATGGCTTGGCAGCTACAAGTAATGCAGCGTCGAAGCCTGAAGCTGCATTAGTAGCCTGCAAGACGCGAGGGAGACTGGTACACCCGAACACTTGCCTGTTTATGTTCCTAAAGGAAGTTGAAGCAATATTTTGCAAACATGCTTGAGAAAATCACGCATATGACATGACAATAGACTGTGTAGTAGAAAATTCCATGTTATCATTTCCCTGTCATGAGCACAAGGTGGATAGTATGTCGAAAGTGCTTCATTATTATGTTGGAGTCAGGATGAGGCAATACTGTAAGCAACTGCGGAAGGTTGAAGCAGACAAGACGCAGAAGCTACGAAAGCTTTCGAAGCTTGTCTAGTGTGTTGTGACTTTTATCCTGTCAGTGCATGTTGTGCTAGTACAGATGATGCACTGTCGAATGAATAAAGTGTTTTTTTTTCTTTTTGCTACCACCTTGAGTACTATCCTACCTTCTTTCGTATCATTTAGCCGCACCACACAGTACTCGAGCTAAAGCCGCTTTTTCAGGCAAAAATATGTAAAATTCGTAGATTGTGCCAATACTGTGATAAAATTCTTGGCGCACCGTAACCTATATATCTTGCAGTCTTTTATTTCGAATATATCAAAGAGCGGCCATTGGTCACAAGCTGTCGCCCACTTTATTGCATTCGCTTTCAATCCTGCATTTTCGACCTGGGAGCGGCGCGTCACGTACTACTGTACGCCTTGAAAGACCTAAATAGAGTTATTCTATTCCATTGCATTAAAGCATTCGTTTTCTCGCAGATGTTTACGGAATTTGCATATAATTGGTTTGTAATAACAGATTCTGTAGGGTCACTTGATCTCATATGTGAAATGCCCCTTTCGTATGATACCTGCTCTTTATATGATCTGACCACAAGTACACCAATTATTCTTTCGAGGGCAAATGAAGGGTGAATTCAACACGCGCCACACAACTTCATATTTACTTTTGTAGACAAAATGCGGGAACGATCGCCTAGCCCACGGTGTTGCCGAGGCCAAATGTGGTGTTTATGAGCATCACGCCGCATGCCGAACCGTCAGGCCTAAAACACTACGAAGTCTTTTTATTTAAGATATGATATTACACTGCCACATAATCCTCACAGGGCCTTGCGATATCGCTAAACACGCTAAAACACCGAATGCAAGAAGCGTCAGGTATGCGCTGGGTATAATCAGCGCCTCCTTCCGGCAAGAAAGGGAAAGAGGTCCCCGATTTCTCCTCACTCCAATGCGCCGTCGCTTCACCTAAACTATTCTAACAGCGTGACCGCGTCTAAGCCAGCGTTTCCAAACAATCCCGCAGAAACAGGCAGAAGACCACAAAATTGCGCTTCAGATTTGGGTGCACGTTAAAGAACCCCAGGTGGTCTAAATTTCAGGAACCCTCCACTACGGCGTCTCTCATAATCATATTGTGGTTTTGGGACGTTAAACCCCACATATCAATCAATCATCAATCAACAAAATTGCGCTTGTCAACAAAGCAACGCTGCTCACGTGCACGGGGGCTGGGCTTGTTAGGGCACGTCATGCGCGCGTCACCTCTTGGTCGGAGGCCGAAGAGGGTGGGAAAGAGGTTTAGCTTGCGAAGGCTACGCAGAGGAGCGGCAAGGATCGAGCCAAATCGAGCTCGCCTCCCCTCACCCTCGTTGCGTGCCACTTAAAAAAAACCTGTTTACTCCGCTTGCAATGAACCGATTCGAAAAAGTTTTGTGGCAAAACGTTCCTCATCGGACACCCAACAACTTCCACTGTCTAACTAAAATTCGGTACTGGGCCTGGTGAGTGGCCCTTTAAGGAATGTGACGAAGCGTACTTTGTAACCACTGTCATAATTGCCGCGGAACCCGGGAACACTACAGCGTTCCATGTCGCACTGATATGGATGCAACCACATACTAACAAGTGGCACACCAATATAATAGGACTCGTGGCAAAGGACGGAGGCTCAGAACAGTGCGTTGCCGCACGATGCCTAACGCAGTAGACCAGAGAAGCAGGTAGCGATGAAAGGCAAACGTGACTTAATTGGCGTTTGAGGTAAAAAGAGGGCACGTGCGGTCTCCTTGGCCTAAGGTGCCTAGATAAAACTAGAGACTTTACCTTTGCCACGACCAGAGTGACGCGTCCGCGCGTACCTGAGTTCGGTGTAAAAAAATTAGCAGACCCCACGTACAGTGAGAATCGATGATATGCGAAGTACGAATGAGAAAGAATAAAATGTCACTTTAGAGTCAGCACAATAATAAAAGGTTGAGGTAAATAATGCCGTACATAATTTACGTGTCACGATTATGATGTTTGGATGTGTTGTTTACCTTCGTCATCTATTCACGTCACGCTATACCAAATTTAGTATATTGTGGAGCTAGCGAAACGGCCGCAAGCAGGTATGAGCGTGGTATGTCTTCACGCTCTTACATCACACGCTTGTCAGGATTATAATGTTTGCACCAGTCATATGGTTTTGTGATCCATTGATATCACGTTACACCAAAATTGGTATACGAGGAGCTAGCAGAACGGCCGCGACAACATCATGAAAAGCCCAATATACTCCAAAGTGTGTTTAGAAAAAATTGTTTAACGATTTAGAGTACGGGTACCCTACTATGGGAGATCATAAAGCCGTCCCCCAACAGAGATGCTAGTTACAAAGACCCACCGTTTTACCGGTGGCATGATACCAATTAGCATGACGCGCGCACGCTGGACACAACGACACTACGTTACCAAAACGCGAGCCATCTGGCGACTAAATGAACGACGTGACGCACACCGCGTCACGTCGAAATTTATATGCGCCTTGGCTGTTGCATGTAATCATAATTTCACATGACATGCATCTCTTGATTGTCAGGTTTGCACCAGTCACATACCTTCATCATCCATTGACGTCACGTAATACCAAATTTGGCATATGTGAAGCTTGCGAAACGGCCACAAGCGCATCGTTAGTGTGGAATGAAGTCAAGTTGACCCATGACACGCATGTCGTGATTATCGTGTTTGGATGTGTCATTTACCCATGTCGTCCGTTCGCGTCACATATTACCGAGCTTGGTACGTGTGCAGCTAGCGAAATAGCCACGAGCGCATCATGAGTGTAGCATGTAGTCATGTTGTTACACGACACGCAACTCATGTTTATCATGTTTGCACCAGTAACATACCCTCGTCATCCATTCACGTCCCGTTATACCAAATTTGACATAAGTGAAGCTAGCAAAACGGCCCCCAGCGCATCATGACCATGGCTTATAGTCATGTTGTTACAGGATACGCATCTTATAATTATCTTGTTTGCACCAGTCAAATACTTTCATCATCTATTCACATACTGTGAACCAAATTTGGTATATGTGACGCTAGCGAAACAGTCGCGAGCACATCATTAGCGTGGCATGCAGTCATTTTGTTACATGGCATGCATTTTATGATTTTCATGTTAGGGTCTGTCACTTGTGTTCGCTATGCAATCATGCCATACCACATCAGTTTTTCAACATGCCTGGTGAACCAAATCACCCTAACAGCTGCAGGACCATAAAATGTAAATCATCACATTCATGACATAAATCTGCTGATTTTTTTGTTATGACTAGTTAAATATGTTCTTTATAAAGTCATGTTATGTCATACCAAGTTTCGTATTGATACCATTATCGAAACGGCCAGGAAAGCTAAGAGTCGTAGGCGGCCAGATATACGCGAAAAGTCGCCGAAGTTCGCTAAGAAATGCTGCGCATTAAAAAAAATGCCCCCCCCCTCCTCGAAGGCAATTGTGAAGAAATGTGAATGCGTTGCGTAGCGTCCATAACGGCGTTTCGCACGTCAGAACCCATATATATATATATATATATATATATATATATATATATATATATATATATATATATTTATATATTTATATGTATATATATATATATATATATATATATATATATATATATATATATATATATATATATATATATATATATATATATATATATATATATATATATATATATATATATATATATATATATATATATATATATATATATATATATATATATATATATATATATATATATATATATATATATATATATATATATATAATCAGCCCCGGGCTGGTTAATTTTTCACCTATATTTCTTTCTTCCTATTTAAATTCCACTGGTTCTAATAACTTCCCCTGACATTCCTTGGCATTACTGTCTGTGAAATCTCATTATATATATATATATATATATATATATATATATATATATATATATATATATATATATATATATATATATACTTTATTAATTTCCGGCAGATTGCTGGGATGGGCTCCCACCTAGGGGCCAACTGAGAGGCCGTGTCTGCCGGCAGTTTCCTTGGCCTGCTGGATCGCCCAAAGTTGTTTGTCCAGGCCCGAACTGAGCAGCGCAGTCCGCCAACGCGCTCGACGGTCTTCTTTGGAGGCCTCGACCCCAGAATTTCTGACTAATACTGGACATTCCCATAGGATATGGTCAAGAGTGGCTCTGGTGGTACAATACTGGCATATATTAGAACTATGGACGTTGGGATCTATGTGGTGCATGATGGTAGGGTTCGTGTATGTGCGTGTTTGTAGCTGCCGCCACTGAACGGACTGGGCCCGATTTAGCTTGGGTTGAGGCGGAGGGTGCTCCCGCCTTTGGAGACGATAGTGTTGAATCATGTCATTAAATTTAGTGAGCCATTCGACAATTCCCACACCGGCACAGGAAGGTCCGTTTGGCTTTCGCCTGACGTGACTCAGAACGTAAGAGCTCGAGCCACGTTGTGCGCCACATCATTCGGACTGGCCTCCGCGTTACCTTGTGGTGTGTGGGCAGGGAACCACAAGATGTGCACGTATTTGTCCACCTCATGAATTTTGCCTGTACTAAGAATCCGCAATGCCTCAGGGGAACTTCTGCCGCTGGCGTAGTTTCGAACGGCTGTCTGCGAGTCGCTCATTACGCATGAGGCGTAGTGTGGGCTACGGCCACTTCTGCCGTTTCCACGTTCCGTGTGATGACCACATTCTTAAATTGTTCAGTCAGCTTGGTATAGGCCTCACCTTCACTCACGAAGTCTGTAAGGATTATGAGCTACAGTTTCTTGACCTAAAGCTAACTTTTGGTAAAGATCATTTGTGTTGAAAATATGCCCCAGATCAGTTAAGCCTATCTTAAACTACAAGTCTGGCCATTCTAAGATTGTGTAGAGAGCGATTGCAAAGACAATTTCAAATGCGTCGCTCAAGAAATCCTCTGTGCACGTGTCGAATACTGCTTTTCATAACCAGGTAAAACGCTTAGTAGATGCTGGGTATCCTGACAAGGTGATTTCGTCTGTGTGTGAGTCAATGGCTCAGAGCGTGAAGCTCTTGACACACAGAGGAGCTGAAGAAAATTCTAATGGAAAAAAAAGAAGAGCAGTTTTTCCTTATGTACACAAATTGGCGCATGGTCTAAAAAACGTAGGCTCAAGGTTTAGTGTCAACGTTCTTTTTTCCGCCAAACATAAGGTAGGTCGCATTTGCCCGATGGTTGATAATGCGCTGAGGAACAAACAGGCCGAAGGGAGATACGCTGTGAATCAAAAGAACAAGTACATCGCATGCATAAAAAAAGCTGTGTATTTAACTCCATTATCGTGTGGTAGGGAGTACGTGGAACAAACGAAACGATGTGTGAATGTTCATTTAAGGGAGCATGAGTTATCTCTTCAAGGGATCGCGCGACTTCATCTCCTGGATCATTGCAGGTCATGCGGTTGTCATCCCATTTTTGAGAGAACCACCATCATCTTCAAGCATCCTAACCAGCTAACTAGAAAAATCGCCGAAGCATATCATATAAAGATTAGGGGTAGCAAGTGCGTTAGTGAACCATCCGTCACACTGCATGAAAAAGAATTAGGTTATTTAGGCCAAGCTTGGTTATTGCCATGAGTGTGGTAACGCTACCTCGGTGCACCTCGTATTCTGCGCATGTTGTGATGTAGGCTGCCAGTACCTATATATATACTTTTCACCCCGTTTTTTCCAATAAACAACTGTTGTGAGTCAGCGCCGTCTTTTCTTTCTGTTTACTCCTTCGCTGTCCTGTATTTTTTCTGGTGTTGCGCTGTAAGTAAGTTGACAATGGGCCAAGTATGCCCTTAGTGGAGCGGCCTGTACTGTCTATGATGTGATGCTTAAGCTAAAACATGGCATCCTGCGTTGAAAGATGCATGCGGATGCCAATCAAGTTGTGTGGGCCCATTGTCATCGAGGTATTTCATTGTCATTGTCTTCGAGGTATTTTGTCAGTCTAGCCAGGAAAGCGTGTTCCATTAATTTGCCCATGCAAGATGTTAAAGAGATGGGCCTAAGATTGTCAGTACTCAGTGGTTTACCTTGTTTCGGAATCAGAATCACCTTGGCCATTTTCTACTGCGGGGGCAAGATTACGATGTTCCAGCAGTTATTGATATAGTCAGTGATATGCGTCATCGACTCATTGTCCAAATTGCTTATTATCTTATTCGTGATGTTGTCCGGACCTGGTGCAGATTTGGCGTTAAGTTTTTGTAGGGCGGCAAGGATATCCACTTTGGTAAATTCTTCGTCTAGAGTGGTGTTGACCTGGCTCGTATAATCTGGATGCTGCTGAGTGGGAGCCTGAGAGATTTACTTGAGCTCTACCTCCCTAACAAACTCCTCGTCGGTGCCCTTGTAAGCATGTATTAGTTCGTTGAAGTTTGTCGTTGGGTGGTTTTGTTGTCTTCTGGATCGAGCAGGAACCGTAGAAAATGCCATGTTTTACTAAGACTTAGCTGCCTGTCCATCGCATTGAAGGTTTCATCCCAGTGTTGCCGGCTTAGCTGTGTTGCATACATCTCTATCTCTGTGTTCAGCAGTGCTATGCGTTTCCTGAGGTTTTTGTTGTGTTTCTGTGTCTTCCATCTCTTCTGGAGCGTTTGCTTTGCCTCCCACATTTGGAGGAGCCGGCTATCGATCTCTTAGAGGTGTGCCTCGGGAGGTACGATTCGGGTGGCATTATTATTATCCTGCTTAAGCGTGTGTATCCAGTCCTCTATGTCGCTGATGGGTTAGACCTGGTTCTCACGTGATTTGCGGAACTGGGTCCAGTCTACGAATGTTAGCTGTTTTCCCATGGGTTTACGTGGGCCACCTTGGACATGTACCTGGATGATGTAGTGGTCACTGCCCAGGTCCTCTAGGGTATTTCTTCTGGTGGCTGCTGATGTGTTTCTCGTGAAATTAGGATCAGGCGTTGTGTCTTTACTGGAGCTAGTGCCTGCACGCGTGGTTGTTCTAGGGTTGGTGATGAGAGTTAATCCTTTCTGCTCCGAGTCAAACCAGAGGGCCCTATCTTTAGAAAACACCTAAGAGTATCCCCAGGCAGTGTGTGGTGCGTTGAAGTGCCCCGCTATTAAGATGAGATTTTGGCCAGCGATGTTGAGGGCGCGTTTAAAGAGTGTGAGAAATTTGTGCTTCTTTTGTTTAAGGTTGTTGAATATGTTTAGTATAAAAAGGCTTTCGTGTGTCTTGCGTTGCGGAACGAGTTCAATAAATATTGTTACGGGAAAGATTTATTCACCGAGAGCTGGTCTTGCTAACGGCTTAGAGAGCGCACAGTCAAGCAGCCCAACGGGAGAAACTTCAGAGTCCAACCCACTAAAACCACGTTGTCGTCTACTTCATTTGGGTGCCAATTCAGCTGTGTCGGTGCGACAGTTCCATACACGTATCATCACCCCGGCCCGTAAGGCACCGTCTCGGTGCCTGTTAAATGAGCGAGTCGGCGTTGTAGGGCTTGAGACGAGAAACGTGAACCACTTCCGTTCTGGGAGCAGCAGCTGATGAGTTTGGGGTAGCGGCAACCTCGTAGGTCACAGGTGTGACCTGATGAATGACTCGGTAGGGCCCAGCGTATCGCGATAGTAGTTTCTCGCAGAGGCCAACACGTCGAGATGGGAGCCACAGGAGAACAAGAGATCCCACAGAAAAAACGGCATCTCTATGTCGACGGTCATAAAGAGACTTCTGTGCTGTCTGCAACGACGATAACCCAGCACGCGCTACCGCACGTGCCGTGAGGGCACGGGTGATTGCATCCTGAGCGTACGAGGTGTAGGATGGGTGGTCTGATGAAAGCAGTGTGTCGAAGGGCAGTAAGGGATGACGTCCGTAGAGTAGATAAAAAGGGGAGTAGCCGCTGTTTCATGACGCGACGAGTTATAGGCGAAGGTTACGAACGGAAGAGCTATGTCCCAATCAGTGTGGTCGGTAGATACGTACATGGAAAGCATGTCCGTCAATGTGCTGTTTAGTCGCTCCGTAAGGCCGTTAGTCTGAGGGTGGTAAGATATGGTGAAGTTGTGACGGGTAGCACAAGATCGGAGTAGATCATCAACCACACGAGATAGAAAGTAGCGACCACGGTCTGTGAGCAGGTGAGTCGGAGCGCCGTGCTGGAGAATAATGTCGTACAGCAGGAAGTCGGCAACGTCGGTTGCGCAACTGGTTGGTAGCGCTCGAGTGATTGCATACCGAGTGGCATAGTCTGTGGCCACTGCAATCCATTTATTTCCAGTTGAAGAAGTAGGAAAAGGGCCTAGCAAGTCCAACCCCACTCGATAAAATGGCTCGGCTGGGACTTGAATAGGTTGAAGTAGACCGGCAGTGGGAGTCGTAGGCTTCTTTCGGCGCTGGCAGAGGTCACAAGATGTGACGTAACGGCGAACAGAGCGGTACAGACCCTTCCAGAATACTCGTCGTCGAATGTGGTCGTAAGTTCTGGAGACTCCTAGGTGTCCAGAAGTTGGAGCGTCGTGGAATTGTCGCAGAACATCTTTTCGCAGGTGATGCGGTACGACGAGTAAAAGTTCGGCGCCGTCGGGGTGTAAGTTGCGGTGGTACAAAACGTTGTCTTGAAGCAGGTATCTGCTAAGAGAAGGGTCAGCATAACGCGATTGAAGGCGGTCAATGATGCTGAGCAGCGATGGATCTTGGCGCTGTTCGTCCGCCACGTTCAGAAAGTCAGTGACGGCTAAAACGCAGGCATCGGATTCCAAAACAGAGGAGCTAGGTGGATCAACAGGGTGCCGGGATAAGCAGTCAGCATCGCTGTACAGCTTTCCAGATTTGTAAACAACCGAGAACAAGTACTCCTGTATTCGAAGTGCCCATCGGCCGAGTCTTCCTGTAGGGTCCTTAAGCGTTGACAGCCAGCAAAGCGCATGATGGTCCGTGATGACTGCGAACGGACGTCCGTATAAGTACGGACGGAATTTCGCAATAGCCCAAACGAGAGCTAAGGATTCCCGCTCAGTGATGGAATAATTTTGTTCCGCTTGCGACAAAAGACGGCTAGCGTAGGCTATCACACGGTTGGTGCCATTCTGTATCTGAGCGAGTATTGCGCCAATGCCATGGCCGCTTGCATCGGTGCGAAGCTCTGTTCGAGCCGCTGGATTAAAATGAGCCAACACAGGTGGTGATGTGAGGGCGGTAATTAGCAACGCGAAGGAATGTTCTTGGTCCCTTCCCCAAGAAAATGCCACATTCTTTTTGAGGAGATCCGTGAGGGGCCTAGCAATATCCGCGAAATTGAAGACAAAGCGGCGGAAGTATGAGCAGAGCCCAATAAAACTGCGAACTTCTTGTGTGGAACGCGGAACCGGGAATTCTCGGACTGCACGGACTTTTTCAGGGTCGGGTTGAACACCAGTGGCGTCAACAAGGTGGCCGAGTAGTTTAATCTGCCGACGTCCAAATGAGCATTTCGACGAATTGAGTTGGAGACCAGCGCAACGAAAAACGTCAAGAATTGCCGAGAGACGAGACAGGTGGCTTTCGAAGGAGGGCGAGAAAACTATTACATTATCCAGATAGCAGAGGCAGGTCGACCATTTGAAACCGCGAAGAAGAGAGTCCATCATACGTTCAAAAGTAGCCGGGGCATTGCACAAACCAAAAGGCATGACCTTGAATTGGTAAAGGCCGTAGGGTGTGATGAATGCCGTCTTCTCGCGGTCGTGGTCGTCGACCGAAATATGCCAGTATCCGGATCGAAGGTCAAGGGGCGAGAAATAGTTGGTGCCGTAGAGGCAGTCGAGCACATCATCGATTCGAGGTAAAGGATAAACGTCCTTCTTGGTGATCCGATTCAGGTGGCGATAGTCGACGCAAGAACGCCAGGTGCTGTCCTTCTTTTTAACTAAGACCACAGGGGAGGCCCAAGGACTCGATGACGGCTCAATGACGTCTTTACTGAGCATTTTCTCGACCTCCGTCTGTATTACTTGGCGCTCAGCACATGACACGCGATAAGGGCGTTTGTGAAGTAGACTGGCGTCGCTGGTGTCGATGCGGTGGGTTACGGCACTTGTGCGGCCCAGGGGACGGTCGTCAACGTCAAAGATATCCAGGTAAGAAAATAGAACACCCCGGAGCGCCGCAACTTGGGAAGGTAAGAGGTCACTGGATATCATTTTGTCGAGGAACGCCTTATTTTGCGACGTGATGACAGGTTTCGTCATGGTCTTAGTGTCAGGTGTAAAAGAACAAATCGAACATTCATCAAGGGTGGAAAGATCGGCTAAAGTGATGCCTTGGGGAAGCACTTGGGTCGACGTAGAGAAGTTCAGAACTGGAAGTAGCACCGTGTTGTTAGCAACAACCACTATAGTATGTGGTAGTGCGATGTGGTGCGTAAGAGTCAAATCAATGAGGGGAGCTACCAGATAGTCTCCATCAGGAACGGACGGGAAGGGCGACAGAGGAACGTACATAGCAGCCTGGGGCGGTAGCCGTAGAGACTCCACGAATCGTAGCCGAGTGCGACTTGGAGGAATGAAATCGGAGCACAAAGGCAATTCGAGCCGTAAGATACCGGTAGAACAATCGATGAGGGTGGAGTGGGCGGTTAAGAAGTCAATTCCAAGGATGACGTCGTGTGGGCAAGCATCGAGGACTGCGAAGAGAACGGAAGTGTGGTGGCCAGCAACAGTAACGCGGGCAGTGCACATACCAAGCACCGATGTTCGACTTCCGTTGGCAACTCGAACAGTAGAGAACATAGCTGGTGTGAGAACCTTTTTCAGGCAAGATCGAAGTGTAGAACTCATAACAGATACTTGGGCACCAGTGTCAATTCAGCTGTGTCGGTGCGACAGTTCCATACACGTATCAATATATTGTTTATATTGGTAATTTCCGTGTCGTGTTCCGTGAACGTAAGGTTTTGTC
This sequence comes from Rhipicephalus microplus, assembly GCF_043290135.1. NCBI lineage: Eukaryota > Metazoa > Arthropoda > Arachnida > Ixodida > Ixodidae > Rhipicephalus > Rhipicephalus microplus. Next base: position 141,775,626 of record NC_134704.1, on the reverse strand, counting down.
TAACTAGGGTGGTAAGGACAGTCGTCTTCCCGTTGGCATGCCCGATTGAGCAGTAGCCTGCCAATTTAGCGAGACAATGTGTCTCCTGCAATAAAATGATATCGGGCTTAACTTTCCCCTTAAGGTATTGGTGAAGATTCGCTTGCTTATTCGCGTAGCTTCTACAATTTCATTGCCAAATTGTGTAGGCGTGATTTCTACCTATGATGAGACGCAGTGTGTAGGAATGTCGCCGGCTGCCAATGAGGAATGTCACACTGGATGCTGATGAGGAAGGTTGCATTACAGTCGCTATGGGGTACACTTCGCTAGGTGGCAGAGGGGTGATTGTTGCCTCCACAGCGATGAGTCGCGGTTGTAGGTGTTTGTTTTGTTGCTGGGTAAGTTTAGCTATAGTCTCTACGGGGTCAGTACGGGCTGAGATCAGTCGGGATGCGTTGCTTATCGACTCATTTAATTCTTTGACTGATTGCTGAACTTCCTTCAGGACTTAATTCTCGGGCGTCACACGTGTGGGTTTGTCTTCATTGGCCTGGTTTTCGGCTCGGCGCTTGAAAGGCGGTGGTGTTGTACCTTCCTCCATTTTTTACTGGGTGTAACAGCTGAGAGCGGTGGTGCTACTGATGGAGCAGGTTTTCTTTTTTTATAGTGATGTAACTCCTTCTTGAGGGTCCTGTTTACTCTCCTAAAGCTGTTATTTTCTGGTTACATTGGGCTAACGTCTGCTTTAGCTGTGCTATTTCAGCCTCTAATTTATCAAGTTTGCCTTGAGAAGCGGCCTCCTCAGACCCCCAGCGTGCCCCCTTGACTATGTCTACCCAGCCCACCTTGAAGGTTGTGCCAGGTCCAGCTGTACGGCTACGAGATGTTGACTGCGACCGGGAGCGGGGCCGAGAGCGGGGCCGGAAGCGGGGCCGGGGGCGAGACCGCGACCAAGACCACGACCGAGATCTCGACCAGGCTTTCTTTCCGGGTAGGGGTAGTGTCTCGCTGCTCGAGGCTGTTGTCGAAAGGCGTTGGCTTCATCGGGTAGTCTTCATATTGTTGTTGTTGTCGCTCCCATCGCCGGCGTTTCACCGGGTACGGCGTCTTGTACCGGGCCCTGCACGCCTTCTCGGCCGTCTGGTGGTCGCTGCCGCATAGTTGACAAGTGGGCTTGCATTGGTGATCTTGCTGGGGGTTGGTCTTACCACAGCCACGGCACACGTGGTCTTTCGGGTTTGGGCATACATCTGCGTGGTGCCCCAGGCGACTGCATTGGTAACACGTCTCTATCTGCTTGCGGTGAAGGGAGCACCTCAACATTGCTCCACCGTATCTAACGTATTTTGGCACGCGAAGACCAGCGAACAGTACGATCACTGTCGCTCTGTTGCTGAGGCGTTTCGCTACGATGGCTGTGGGGTTCTTCGTCGTAATCACTATAGCCGTAATATCTCGGGTGGTATTTTCCAACGGGTTATGACGTATCACGCCTTTTGACGTACCGTGTGGTGCTGCTTCATATGCGCTGGTATCGTACGTCTTGATGTCGACCACAATGCGAGAAATTTTCTGGTATCTATCAGCATGCGCCTCGATGGATGTGCTCACAACGATGATATTTTGCTGAAAATTTGGGCATATTGTGTCCCCATCTTGGGCGTCTCTCGGAATTTCAGCGGCGTGGTAAATGCTAGTCGCCAGTCGGGCGGCTCCATGATGGAAAGTCGAAGGCCGCCTCTAGGTCGGATGATGATCTTGTAGTCGCCTCAGGGCAGCGGAGGCATCCGGCGTTATCTTGTTATTTGACTCAGGCATTGCTCACGCCGTTTCCTGCTGTTATTCCCTCGTTGAGAATCCGCACCGGGTTCTAGTGATTGCCCGCGGGTCGACTTCTTTGATCCTACGATGCTCCATCCTGTACTTTCTTCGAATTATTTACGGGAAATGGGTTCTCCCTCCACAGTGACCGCCATTTCTTCTCAGAAAGTTGGACGCATCAAACGCGCCGACAGGCGTTTCTTGATGCCCGCAGAGTTAGGCCGGCCTAGGCAGCAGCGTCACTGGCAGCTGCGCTGCCGCTGGCTTGGCAGGCGTTAGGCGTAGCTCTCCCGCCAGCGTGGTTGACAAAAATGCGTCGGTAAAGGTGTCAAATTTCAAGTCCCCACCTGGAACTTGGTGCCGGGCGATTCCTGATGACAAGCTGAATACGCGGCTACCTAAGTCTTGAGGGCTTCTAGGCGACTTCCGCTGCAGATCATGCGTTGAAACCAAAGCCGACACGACGCGCGTCCACTCGCTCCGACGAGAGCAGCGTCCTCAGAACCCAGCGTTGGAAGAATAATGTTTTCTTTTTTTTCCTTACTTCACGCAGCCAATATCGCTGTTCAATGCACGTGGCGTTTTTTAAAGCGAAGCGTTTCTTAGCGAACTTCGCCGACTTTGAGCGTATCTATCTATCTATCTATCTATCTATCTATCTATCTATCTATCTATCTATCTATCTATCTATCTATCTATCTATCTGTCTGTCTATCTATCCGCGTATGACTTTTAGCTCTCATGGCCTTATCGATAGTGGTATCGGTACCAAACTTGGTATGGCATAGCATATCTTTATGACGAACATACTTGACGAGTCATAACAGGAATATCATAAAATGTATGCCATGACTGTCATGATTTATATTTCATGGTCCTGCAGCTCTGGTGGTGGTTTCGTAAGCATGGCATGTTGCAAAACTGATATGGTATGGCATGATTGCATGCCGAACACAAGCGACAGACCCTAACATAAAAAACATGACATGCATGTCATATAACAACATGACTACATGCCACGCTCATGATGCGCTCGCGGCCGTTTCGCTAGCGTCACAGATACCAAACTTTGTATTACGCCACGGGAAAGGCTGACATAAGTAAATGACGCATCTCGACATAATATTCAACACATGCGTGTCATGTAACAACGTGTCTACGTGACACGCTCATTATGCGCTGGCGGTCGTTTCGCTAGCTTCACGTACTTATACCAAATTTGGTATTATGGGACATGAATGAATGATGAAGGTATGATACTGGTGCAAACATGACAAACAAGAGATGCATGTGAAGTAGCAACATGACTACATGCTACACTCATGACGCGCTCGCGGCAGTTTCTCTAGCTTCACATATGCCAAATTTGGTAGTACATGACGCCAATCGATGACGAAAGTATGTTACTGGTACATACATGATAATCGTGAGATGCATGTCATCCGAGAACATGACTACATGCGACAGTCAAGGCACCAATGCCTTTCGATGTGACGTGGTGTGCGATCTCACCGGCGTTCATTTCGTCAGGTCACGCCACCGTTGCCATGCCAGGCACCGGTCCTGCCTTATACTCGCAGGCACGTGCCACGCTGCGTTGCTTTGACGCATGCCCGTTTCAGTGCGTCCGGCATCCCTCCGTCACTAAAAGAGGGTTACGCAGTGTTGTCTGGGCAACGCATAGGCGTGAGATGCAGGGTGTCGCATTTAGCGCCGGTTAAATTGCCGTCGGGCCACGCCGATGGACGCTGGTCGCACCTGGCTTCAGACTACAGAGTGCTCGCGTTTTTGCTAACGTAGTGCGTGTGTAATGTGCGTGCGTCAACGCTACATTGGAGTATAATTGCCCCTTCGTGATGGGCTCGCGGCCGTATTGCTAGCTCCGCATATACCAAATTCGGTATGACGTGACATCAATGGATGACAAATTATATGACTGGTGAAAACATGATAATCCTGACACGCGTGTTAACGCAAGAACATGACAACATACCACGCTCATAGTGTGCTCGCGGCTTTTTAGCTAGCGCCACATATATTAAATTTGGTTTCACGTCACGTGAATAGATGACGAAGGTAAACAACACATCTAAACATGATAACCATGACACATAAGCGATGTGCGGCATCAATATCCTCCCCCTTGTAACGTTGTTCTTATTTTAAAGTGACATATACATTCCTCATTCGTGCTTCGTCTATGATCGATTCTAACTGTCCGTGAGATCTGCCAATTTTTCTGTCTTCAAGTAACTAGCGTGCATGGTTAAAAAATACTATGAAGGAAACAAAGCAGCGTCCTTGGTTAGCCTTTGGCGTTCAGGAGCAGCGTCTCAAGCACGCCTTTCCGGTTGTTCTCGAAAGACACCCAGCTGGCTAACGGTCTAGAGTGAAGCGCGAACAGACAGGAAAAGGGGCGTGAGAAGGAGAAAGAAAGAGATCGAATGGCCAGAGAAGGAGCGGCGAAGCACTGTGCCTACCCCCTCCTACACCATCTCGCACCACATGCATACTCCGGGTGCTAGGGGTACAGTGATACGGGCGAAGTTGAGCATACGGCCCGCAGCTGTTGCTGACAGCTGCCGACGCTGAAGCGTGACATGGTGGGGGCTCCATATGCTAGGCACGCTCGCACCCGCAGCTGTTGCTACGGGAGAGGGTAGTGGACAGATCCCGAGAGACGCCTGACGTAGCGCGACTAGAAAGTGCATTCGCATTTAAAAGTGCGTACGGTCACCAACGTCACCGATGGGCTCCCACTCTTTCCGTGAGCACCAGTGGAACCCTGCTTCACACTTCATCAGAGGTCTCTTTCTAGACTCCAGTGCAAATGAACGTGTTTTTCTGAGCTTTTGCGTCGGTGAGAGACACTGTGGCGTCGCCGTGGTCTTCGAATGATTGCTGTCAGAGTATTGGTTAAATCCTCCGGAATGGTACACCCTTCGACAGACGTCATCGAGAGGATTCTACTGAGCTTACTTTCAACCTGGTTGGTCCATTTTTCGCCAATTTGAAGACTTTTCTTCGGCCGGGCATCCGTCCGTGTCGACGAAACGGCATAATGCCAGAGGTGATGGTGATGGACGGGGAAGTTATTTCCCAAGAAGACGCTAACGCGCCTGGGTGGCCGACTGTTTAGGCAAGAATAAGCGGTCTCCCCGACATTAAACGTGTGCTTCTTTTCAAAGTGGAGGAACGGCTGGCCATCGCACGGCCACCGCGCATGGCGTCGTTTGACGTCTTGCAGCTGCATCGAGGCTTCCCTGATTGCCGAAGAGCCATATTTGAGTCATAGTCCAACCGAAAGGAGGCCTGGATTTCAAGAAGGTTAGCCTGGTTTGTCTATCCAAGCCCTGGAGGCGACAGGAAAACTGTTCCCGGAAGAAACACTGCATGATATCATCTGCCAGAACATAACTCAGAATATCATTGTAGTCTCTACGCCAGCTTCCCGCGACGCGGGCGCCAACGCGACACTGTGACTCATACGCCTTGGTGCAAGTGAGTATCATTTTTTGCCTACACGGCTGCTTCTGACGATACCTGCAAAGATATCATCCAAGGCGTCGATGTGGACATCGATGAGCGACAGCTGGCGGCGATGATGGTCAACCAGCGCAACACTATATCCATGGAGGTGCATCGCATCAAGGAAACAACTACCGTCGTCGTTCTCTTCGGTGGTCTCAAGCTACCCAACCATGTTATGTGTGGTTCGGGCATGCTACGGTGTATTTTGTACAGGAGACAGATTGAGGTTTGTTATGAATGTGGAGCTCTCGGCCATCGTGCCGATGTCTGCTCGGCACCGACGAAGAAAGTGTACCACGGGGGTGCTGTCAACGATCCCACGAATGATCAATAATGCCAGCTGACATGTGCCTTGTGCGGGGGGGGGCACATCTAACGGCATACAAGTCCTGCCAGCATCGATTTGAAGTCCTCTACTTGGTAAGGCGACAAAGACGGCGTAGAAAGGCCACCAAGAAACGCAAGCAGCATCAAGAGGGTCTGTCGTCACGGAATTCAAGCGTGGCACCAACCTCGACGATGCACTCTCCCTCGCCAGCTGCTGAGAAGAGTCGTAGCAACGCCGACTAACTTTCAAGGCCGAAAGGCTGCCGCAGTGACGTCAGAGGTTGGGAGCCCAGTTGCCCAACTGAGCATGCTCAGTAAGACTTTTTTTTTCACATCTTTTATTCGGCCCAATGAAGCCACAGCAGCTGCGAGAGCGGGAGCGTTGGTTCTCCTAAAACGTGATCGAAACACCGGCTTTCCGCCGCGTTCGCGGCGTAACTGGGCCTCCACCCTCTTACGTCACTGCGGCAGCCTTTCGGCCTTGAAAGTTATTGCGCGTTGGTCGTAGCCGCTCAAGAGGACGCTCTCACTCCAAGAGGTGTGCCCACTTCATGGGGCGCTCCCACTCCAAGGGACGCTCCCACTCTAGGCGACGCTTCCAAGAAGCTCCGAAGACCTGGGCGGATCGTGCCAAGCCAAGCCCGGCGCAGCAGCCGGCACAGGTAACACACGTGGTACTGTCAGAGCAAAAAACAAAAACACCCTAAAACTGCATACTTACTTCACGAGAATGCTAGCTTAGAAGCACAGCTTCAGCAGGTGAGGGTCGAGTTTGAAGCTATCAAAAATACAGCACAGGCCCCGGTGCGGCCTTCGTCAGTAGAGCCGCAGCCGGCTAAGAGAAAGAGAGGTACGGAAGGAGAGGTAGCGGCGGGCGGCTTCCGACTTGGACGTCTTGGGAGCAATCAAAGATCTACAATTGGCGGTAGCACAGCAGGCGGAATGCTTTGACCTCGAAGCATATAAAGCTGCCATGTTCGAAAGCAGACTCACTCCAGGCGGGAACTCTCTTGTCCCGGTGAAGCCTGTTTCACTTGTTCCTCTGCGCGCCTCGGTACGCAAATTAATCAGGCTCCCGTTGATACGGACGTGCCGTTAAGTCTGCAAACTAGTAGCAGAAGCCATGGCTCTCAACGCAACTGAGTTCGTCTTTTGGGAGTGGTAGTGCGTGCGGTTCAAAAAGCGTAAGGCCTCCCTCCAGTAGTACATAGCTTCATTGGCAGTTCAGCCACATGTGATTGCTTTACAAGAAACTATTGACGCAGCGGTTGCCTAGCCCGGCTATCAATCTATATCGTTTAGGGGGGAGGGTCAACTTGGTCTGGCTGTCTTGGTTTCGAACAAATGTGCGTTTTTAAAGCACACGCTTGCGCTCGGCAACTCTACTTTGGAGGCTCAGCTGGTTGAAATTATTCCAAATAATTGGATTGAGTGCAGCATATTTGTACTGAATGTTTACAGCAGCCCTCGAAATCACGAGCAGGCGTTCTGCTCGGTGGTCGCAAAGGTGGCTACTTATGCAGGAAAGTCACGGCTCGTAGGTATTGGTGACATTAACGCACCTCACCCAACTTGGGGTTATCCAAAGGCCACTGTTAAAGGCAAAAGCCGTGTTAAAGCTATGGCGAACTGTTTCTTAGTGCTGGTCACGGACCCTCTGTTCCCAACTCAGTTGGGCAATTCCGTTTCAAGAGACGCCACTCAGGATGTGGCATTCATCAGAAATGCGGGAAAGTTGAGTGGGTTGACTTGCGAGAACGCCTGGGAAGTGATCACTTTATCCTCGCAGTCACGCAGAAAACCTGGGCGGCTCCACCTAAAGAATACAGGGTGGCGGACTGGGAGGAGTTCAGAAAGCGCCGAGAAGCTGATGAGACCAAATATGCCACGTTAGAAGAACTATTTTCTCGACCTGCGGAAGATGAGCTACTCGCCACCAAGACTGTCCAAACTGACTTACAAGTGAATACGATAGACTCGCGTCTTGCGCATTTATTGGAGGCTAAAAAATCGCTGGTTAAGAGATTGCACACTCAAAAGCTAAATAGGAGGCTCTGCAAACGCATAGCTCTCTTCAAAAAAATATTGAAGACTAGTGTCAGGAGCTTTCTAGGCAGCAGCTGAACGAGGCTTGCTTAAAAGTAGATGGGCAGAAGCGCACCGGAGGTAAATCGAGCCTGTTGAATGTACTACTCGATCAGACGAACTCTAAAAGTAATCAGAGGTTGGCAATCGACAGTTTAGTTAAAGCACAGCGGAGCAGTGGAGTCACTGACACCACTTTACTCAAGGAATTGGCGGAGCGATACCTTCCGCTTGGCCTCTCCGGGGATGGGGATTACCCGGTCTCTACCAGGGAAGGCCGCTAGAAGAAATCGACTCGCCCTTTACAAACCTCAAGATCGAAGAGGCGCAACGGCGTTACAAACAGGGTGCTGCGCAATCTCGACGAAAAGTCAATCGCTAAGTTAACCGAGGAGGTCAATATCTCCTGGGCAGAAGGTCGCGTGCTGGAGGCTTTGCGTACCGCCTCGGTAAAACTCATTCCTAAGCCGGGCAAGGTACTCGCCATGAAGAACCTCCATTCCAATTCCCTCACATCTTGCATGGGGAAGGTGATGGAGCATGCGGTAGACAACAAAGTATCTCGGTATATTGAGGATAAATGGCTCTTTCCGTACAACATAGTAAGTTTCCTGCCAGGTCTCCCTGCCCCTGATGTGATGCTGCTGATTAAGAGGCAAATTATCGACCGATACACCCCAGATGTTGCAAATTACTTTAACACGTAATATACACTGAAGTCATCAACTAGTTAGAAGACCACAACATTATTTTTGAATACAAACATGGCTTTCGTCCAGGTTATTCATGTGAAACGCAGTTAGCCGGCTTTTTACATCACATTCATTCATATCTAGACGTAGGATTTCAAGTTGATGCCATTTTCTTCAATTTCTCGAAAGCTTTCGATCGTGTACCTCACCGTAGACTAATAGTTAAACTAATGAACCTGAATATACACCCAACTGTTATTGGATGGATTAAAAATTTCCTCTCATCTAGATCACAATACACATCTGTTAACAACAGCACCCCCTCATCCACCAACGTAACCTCCGGTGTCCCGCAGGACCGCGTTCTTGGCCCTTTAATTTTCCTAATCTATATTATTGACATACCTAACTGCGTGTCCTCTCACATCAGACTTTTCGCGGATGAATATGTAATTTATTGAATAATTTCATGTGACAATGACATAGATATTCTTCAAGCATATCTTAACGCAGGCGGAGACGACCACCATCAATTCTGACTCACCAGATCAACTGGACTGCATGGATGCTGATGAATTCGAACCCACGGGCAATGTCGGGCCCAGCGACTCTACCCCCGGTCCGAGCGGCGTTGCCGAAACGTCCAAAAATACATACCTGCGGCCATCTGTGCCTCACACTCCATGGTGCCCCGCCGCGGTGGTCTAGTGGTTAATGTACTCGGCTGCTGACCCGCAGGTCGCGGGTTCGATTCCCGGCTGCGGCGGCTGCATTTCCGATGGAGGCGGAAATGTTGTAGGCCCATGTGCTCAGATTTGGGCGCACGTTAAAGAACCCCAGGTGGTCAAAATTTCCGGAGCCCTCCACTACGGCGTCTCTCATAATCATATAGTGGTTTTGGGACGTTAAACCCCACAAATCAATCAATCAATCACACTCCATGGTTTCGGGTGATCGACGCTCGCCGAAAGAAGGTTGTTGCCGAGGAGGCCTCCGCGACGCCACCAGCCACATTCCACCAACGCGAGCACCGCCATGAAACCGGCCAGCCCCGCCTGCCACGCCTTCCCGTAGAGGACCACAAGGTGATATTTCGTATAAGAGGAGGCATATCTCTACAACAAGAGGCGGTTTTACCCTTGCGTGCTGCTGTACAAACCGCGCTCCGAGCTCCCTTGCCCATGAGTGCGCGCATACGAGTAGGCAAGGAGCAGAACATCGGCCTATTCAGCACCTCAGACCCAGACCTCACGGTACAGCTGTGCCATGTGCAGACGCTCAAGCTCGGCAGCAGATCGTATGAAGTCTCCGCTTACGTGGCTTCCCCAGATAATTCCTGCAAGGGAGTAATCACAGGAGCCCTACCTATACCCCCAGAAGACGCCTTCATGAACGACACCGTCACTTATCCCCAAAGTATCAATATTATCCAAGCGCGACCATTCGGGACGAATGGAGCATGCCTCTACACTTTTGAGGGAAAGCGTGTTCCCCGATACATTTACTTCCAAAGCATGGAATTTCGATGCATACCTTTCTGACCAGTCACCCAAGTGTGCCACTGCTGCCTCCGAACTGGCCACCGACACGACATCTGCCCATATCCACAGGAACGCCGGTGTGGAAATTGTGGCATTCTCAACCCAAGTGAACACCACGATGGTTGCGTCCCGCGGTGTTTAACCTGTGGCTCCGACAAACACCCCACCATCGACCTGGGTTGCCCAGCCCCACAAAGAAGACCTGGGCCCCTCGTTCTTAGAGATGAACGCCAGCTCCTAGAAAAAACCAATGATCCTCCACTGAAACAACTTTCTGAACAGTTGCCACCAAACAACCAACCTCGCAGCTGTCCTCAGCATGCCAGCAGCGAAGGCCACGGTAGGAGTGCTCCATCCAAGCGCTCAAAAACCCCAAAGCATAGAAAGCAGACCTGACAACCTATTCAACCCGGAGTACCTCCACCTAACCAGGCAACTGCGCATTCATCCAGGAACTACCCAGCGCCTTCTTCGCAGTGCAGTGCGAAAAGCTACAATACGTGGCCAGCACTTCCGCAACGAGAGCCCACCCATCCCTACTGAAACGTTCCGTAAGATGCGGAGACCTCACATACGGAATTATTGGAATATGGAAGACGTATGATGCGGGCTCCGCATAACACGTATGATGCGGACTCCGCATCTTATGGAAAGACGTATCATGCGGAAATTACTGAAATGTGTGCATGTTACGTCTGAATCTAGTGCAAAGCAATATAATGTGTAAATTGAATAGACGTCCACATCTTGAGTACTTGCAATACTGTGTACAAATCACAATATTTCTTAAATGTGCATGATGAGGGATTGAATCATCGGCATTTTACTAATTGTTGTGATGCAGAAGCAAAATTACCTTTTAAATAAAATACATTACAAAACTACTAAATTAACATGCTAGCGATCATAAATGGTGGTTACATTGTAACACATTAATGCAGTGTTCTATGCAAGACTTAAAGAACTTATAAAGTTATTATTATCAATAGAGAAGCATTAATATACACATCAGCCCTGCTACAATCAATATGTTTTTTTATTTGTCTGTATGCTCCAGCTGTGAATAGTGACATTGCAGTTTGATCGTACACAAATGAGGTGACTGCACCGCGACTTCACGAGCTCCACCTAAGCCACAGGATGGTGGCACAATGTAACAGCAATTTTAGAACGAAATGTTTAAACATAAATAATAATCATAGCACTGTGAAAGTGTGGCGCTGTGTTTATCTCATGAATGCCTTGTGGAGATCGGCGAAATGCTGCTTGAGGCTCCGGCACCACTGTAAATTTCGAAGGTCACTGCGATAGAACTTATGTGTCCTTCATAGGCACCTGGAAATGAAAATAATTGGCACAAATAATGTCAGAGACACATGTTAGCACAATAGTTTACATGCACAAGAAATATAACACACAGAATGAAACTGAAAATTTAAGGCACACAATCCTTCATGTTATGCATATGTGAATAATAGAAGGAATGAGTGTATAAATTAGTTCTGCCACATCAAAAAAACAGCATGCTTATCACAGTGAAAATAACTAGGTTGTCACGATTTTCAATGGTAGAGATAATCGATCATTATGTCCTTATGAAATTATGATTTAAACGCTTCCTGCACAGTAAAACTTTAGGAACTGCAAGTGAAAGCTCTCAGTGTTCATTTAATAGTGTGTGCATGTACATCTGCTGCCTTTATACTATACAGTTTGTGCACAAAACTGGCATCTTGAACAATTTTGAGAGTTAAACCTAAGCAACTTATGAAGGTTAAAATCACCATGAAAGCAAGCAGGACCAGGCAGGTGCCATTAAAAATCTGTGCAAGCCAGATAACTATAACCGAACTGCACACATATAGGGGAGCAAAAGTAACAGTAATTCGGCTGCTGACCCGCATGTCGCGGTATCAAACCCCGGCTCTATTTCCGATGGAGGCAGAAATGCTGTAGGCACGTGTGCTCAGATTTGGGTGTACGTTAAAGAACCCCAAGTGGTCGAAGTTTCCAGTGCCCTCTACTACGGCGTCTCTCATAATCATATAGTGGTTTTCGGACGTGAAACCCCACATATAAATCAAGAATAACAGAAATAAACTGCCAACAGAAAAGTTGGGTGCATGTGCTATCTGTAAGTGCTTACACCTTACTACTTACAGCATGCTCATTCCATTTTAAATACCGATATTGAAAATAACTGCTCTATTAGGAATGTAAAAGGTAAGGTAGAACTGAACGACTCTACAAAAAGTGACCCTATTATAACATCACGTTTTCTTATAACAAAATTGACTAAGACTCTCAAATATCATTATGCAAGGAAAAAATCTTCAAAAGAACAATCAAGTTTGAAGTCATAATTATTTATATGTCTCCTATGACTATAACCAAGAAATCAACCTCAACATGGCTAATGTTAGTTTTTAAGGCCTATGTTCACTAGACAATGAACTATACCACAAAGAGCACAGCATTCAGGCAAAGCACCACACAAAAAAAGAAAGCAGTCCTTTTTGTTTTTACCTACAATGCCTTTAAAATGGTATTTTTACCTCTACTTTCCGCTTTTTATCTAAGTAACTGGTGTGAAACAAGTTAGCTGAAAATGCACTGTGCCTCCAAAACCTGTTGGTTGAATCTGAATTTAAAAAAAATGGTGAAGCTTGCACTAAATTAGGCTCCACAAGCCTTGGAACAGTGAGACTACATGACTCTTAGGACTACTTTAGTTACTTGTGTTTTGTTTCTGGGCCTAAGCATAAAGACAAGGGCTTAACTGAATTGCTGCTAACAAACAAATGCCTTCGAAATTGCCCGAGCGTCAACGGATGCTCAGCCATTTGTTGTTTTTTGCACTGGGCTATTCTACACCAAACATACAAACCATGCTGCCTGGCGACCATCACAGATGTATAGTTTAAAAAATGATGGTAATTTACTCTTCTGAAAATAGTTATTTGCAGAAATGTTTTGAAGAGAAAAGAGTAGTGGTCACGTGGGTAGCTTTAGAATTTCGCAGAATGTCGTGCGGGTGTTATTTGTGAGAAAAATTTCAAAGTACCGCTTTTTCTTGCCACATCAAATTTGACCTACATATTAAGTAAAGATGCTTCTTAAAGTATTTGAAGTCAAGTAACATTAGTGCAATTTTTCTGCTACATAGGCTTTGAAGAATTCCGCCAAACTGTTTATCGTTTGCATTTCTTGTATGGCAATATTGCATTTTGTATGAATATTTGAGCCACAAATACTCACTGCACAGAAGTTCTATTTTACGAAAGAAAATAATGTTAGGTCCAGATTACAAATATCACTATATAATCGTTTTTGTCCACATTGAGATGCGATTTGAGCTGTCTGTTTGTCTAATTGAAAATTACTTTTATATGTAAGTTGAAAGCAAATAAACAGTTCTTGTTACATGGCAAGTGTTATCATTACAAATTTTGTTTAAATGAGGAAAATGATTTTTGAAGTCTCCTATTAAGGGCCATGGGGAACTTCGGAACGGAAGCTGTCGTACATCAAATGCAGAAAACAGCCATCATAAGAAAACTTCAAAAATTCATTTCTACTTTAAGACAAAGTGTAATCATATAACTTGCCATATAAAGAGAACTGCTTCCTTGCTTTTGATGTGGCAAAAAAATTGCACTAATATTACTGAGCTTCATGCACTACACACAATCACCTTTACTTAATACCTAGACCGAATTTGGTGTAGAAGAGGCAGTATTTTTGAAACACTTTTTACTTTTTACAAACAACACCCAGACGACATTTTGGGAAGTCGAGAAGGCACCAACGTGGCCTAATATTTTGTTCTCTGCGATATACTTTAATATTTGCTGTTTTCAGAAAAATACAGCAAACGAGCACAATATTTTTTTTTTCAAAACACATTTAGGACGGTTGGCAAAATGGCTGGGATGTTTGATGCGTAATTGCCTCACTGCCAGCATTTATTCTTCCGAAGCTCAAGCTATCACCTCTCTGTTACTGCCTCCCTCACATACAATGCCTGCATAGGAAAGAAAAAGAAAGGCAGGTCCGACAAAGTTCACAAGGCGAGATATTTTCATGTTGGATAAATTCATTACCATAAACAGCAGCAAAATAACATTCATTTTGAGTAGTCCAAGACACAAGCTACATACCAGCATACTAAGAGCCAAGCACAAACTTTTCAATTGAACATGTGTGGTGATAGACAGGAAGCACTTATTGCAAGACTGATCAGTCTGTAATTAACTAAATGAAGTACAATGCACTGTTCAATCCAACACCACATAGGCATCTTTGCTATAGCAAAGCCATGTGTCATTGATTCATGCACTAGATGGGACAATGCAAATGTAACAAAAAAGGTGAAAAAATAAAACAGGGGAAAAAAAAGAAAAAAGGGGGGGGATGCAAAGTAGGAGCAGTGTAGCACTACTTTTACTTTGCATTCCCCTTTTCTTTCTTCTTTTTTCTTCTTTTCTATCATTTATCTTTTTTTTGCTTCTCTTACCCCCAACCTCCAACAGGAGAACACTTTGTATCAGCGCAACCTAACTTGAAAAGAAGCAAGGGCTGCACTCTTCTGCGTTATAGGTTTTTTTTTTCAGACAAACATTTCCAACAGGCACACACGCCTATACCAATAGATGATGTCATTACTGACCCCATTTAAACTAACACGCCAAGGATGACAAGGTGACTTCTAAAAATAGGTCCTCCTATCGCAACATCGGCCAGCCTGTCTGAAGCACTTCTACTGTTCACCCTGATTACCCCACTAGATGTTTCCATCTGTCGACTCACATCTTCATTTTGGATAACACTAAGACGAGCTTACATTGATGAATACGCACGAAAGTTTAGTGATGTATCATGTATCAGATTAAGCAACTCTGTTAAAAAATTATTGATAGCTTGCTTCCAGGCTTTTTATACTGTAGCCTGAAACTTCGTAATGTCTTCTATGCACATGAACCAGATTGACAACGTAATGCACAACATGCTTAAGAATACTGCAAGGAACAAGATAACGACAAAACGACCAGCCACCCAAAATTTTCGCTGTACATGTTTATAAAATGTTCATGTACCCCAAACGAGGTACTTATGATACAAGCCGAAAAAACCTACAAGTAGGGCCTTGGAGTCTTCTGGAAGTAGACGTGTTGCATTTTTTCTGTAGAGGGCTTTACACCCATAAGTGAGGAACAAAACTCCTGTATAATGAAGAATGTTGACAGCTATCAGTTATAGAAAAACCTAATGCAGCTAATCTTCCCCGACACATCTGTACATTTAGAGAGGTGACGTAGCTTCTGTGATTCTGGCAGTAACTCCAACAGGACCAGTGCGAAAATTGGCACTACTTGGCTAGACAAATGTCCAAACATGCCTGCCCGACTCCCTCTAGCCATCCTGGCTGAATCTGACACACGATTTCTTAACTGCTGGCTGGACAAAAACAAAACCACTGAAGCACTCACAATACACAGCGTGAAGTTCCTCTGGAGTGGTCAACTTCGTCTTCTGCGATGAAAGAGCAGCACAGTGTACTGATAAGGCACTCCTTGCAATGGTTTTAAATGCCACAAAGTGACCTTGCTGTTCCTGTCGAAGAGAGCTTCGGGAGCTTGGAGGGTGCTTGCTCTTTTCTGGGGGCTGCTGCCGCTCCTCGTTTTTTGCTCAAGGTCAACCTGCATAAAGTTGTAGACGAGGCTTTAAGAGTTGTATATAATGATATACAAATTTTCGCTGAACACACATTTCCTCGTGGCACACTGAGGAATTTCTTATAAAACTTAAGGCCTCGCATATGCAAACATTTACAATCGATCCGAAGATGCACTCGACTCTAAAGAAGCAAGTTTGTTATGTAGTGTATATAAAGAAAGGTCATTCAGCACAACCACAACTACAGTTGCACACGAAAACGACATTTTACACAATCCTGTTTATTTACATGGTCCATTTTATTTTATTTACACGGTCCATTTTACACGGTCCTGTTTTACACGATCTGGTCTGCATGAACTCTTGAACCGGGCACCATATAGATTGAAAGACACACACAGACTTTGAGACAAACCTAGTTTCCCGTGGAGCATCCTCTTGCACTATAACAACACATCTCAATCTAGTTAGTTGGTCAGAACGAGGTGAAAACAGCTCGCACTTGAAAAACACGGGCAGAAGGAATGACGCCTGCACCCTGTGCTTTCTGTACATTCTCGTTGAGGGTGCAGTTTTCACCTTATCCTTATGCAATTTCACATTTATAACAATGTTCACTGTATAATCTTTGTGGCGTTAAAGTGTGTGATACCGTCATGTGTATCCCATGTAATTTATAAAAATAGAATACAAGATAGCTTGATTCAAAAATAACAAAGTGCATCCAGCGCCATGTCCTGTAGCCATTCTTTAGGCAAGTGGCAGAATGATTTATTCTTCAAAACATATCTTACTTGTAACCACTACAAGAGCTAACTCGTACACTGGCACATTCTGTTTACCTCTTCAGATTATAAGGTACCTTTTTTACACCAGAAAATCTTCACGAAGAATAGAAGTGTTGTAATTGTGAAGAAAGAAAAGTAGAAGGAAAAAAAGATATTGATTGATTTGTTGGGTTTAACGTCCCAAAACCACCATATGATTATGAGAGACACCGTAGTGGAGGGCTCCGGAAATTTTGACCACCTGGGGTTCTTTAACGTGCACCGAAATCTGAGTACACGGGCCTACAACATTTCCGCCTCCATCGGAAATGCAGCCGCCACAGCCGGGATTCGAACTCACGACCTGCGGGTCAGCAGCCGAGTACCTTAGCCACTAGACCACCGTGGCGGGGCAGGAAAAAAAAAAGATAACCTGCCCTGTACAGGGACCGAGCCTGCGAACTTTGAATAACATGTCCGATGCTCTATCAACTGAGCTACCATGGCGGCTATCCCTCTTCCATTTTGTGCGGTATATATGTGCATTTATACATTGAAGAGTCAGTCAGCGCTGCCTGTTACCATTATGGCGAGTGTGGGACACCTTTTTTTTGCCTACTGGCAATTACATTACGATTGCAATTACGTTACGATTACTTCCAATATCCCTATACTTCTTTGGCAGCATTATGCATCTGTCCGTTCTCAGAAAATCTGCTAGTCACAGGAAAAGGCAATAGTTCGCCCTCCCACCTAAATGCATGTACTTGAATACATGCACAATTGATCAAAAAAAAAAACAAGTCACACACCGCTAAGATTACTGAGATTCACTGTTTCAGATTCATGAGTAAAGGAAAGAAGTATAAATTTAAGGGTTTGTTGTCTTTGTTGAACACATTATAATGAGAACTAGCAGACAATGATGCCAAACAAACTATAGGTGATGTTATCAAAAATAACTTTAACAAAATTGTGAAAAGAAAAGTGAACGAAAACGTAACTTGGCGGCAAGTTACTAATGGGTTGACATTTTTTGACAATTGAATTGACATTACTTTTTATAACATCCCTATATTTTTCTGAGTAATGTTGTCGGGTAATTCTCATTATTAGAGTGGCGAGTAGGCTGACAAAGAAAGTATATGGCATTGATACTTCTTTTGAACACCTAAAAGTTTGAGGAACTTAAAAGAGTGGAAGCTACTTTGAGTAGACCCGAATATTTAGTTGGAGCGAAAAAAAACCGTACACACATTTTTACCAGGCTTTTTAACCTATTTTGAGACATAAAAGTGTATGCTGCCAGTAATGTTAAGTACCATTACTTTTGTCACACTATGCACTGTAGCAGGTGTAGTTAGAGTGGTGATAGTGAAGGATTAATCAAGCACGCCACCAACTGCGTTCACATCAATGGTCGCGTATTTTAAAAATAAACCTGCTGTATAGTAAAAAAAATGTTAGAGCATTTATGATTTAATGCAAATCAAGTTAAACCGACTGGGTAAGCAAACCATTTGCATAAAATCAAAAGGAATAAAGTGATTCATGTATTATAACTATGTGAACAATTTCAGCAATGCAGGGCAAAGTGACAACAGTTCTATTAAAAACCCCTCTCATTATAACATGCATGAAAAGCACCACACCAGAATATTTTATAGTGCATGTAATATCGAGACTACTAGACTGTCTATTGACCTTTTAGAAGAAGGGTATCTCCTTCACATTCAAGGGGCAACCACTTAGCCTTTTCCTGAGCTTTTCTGTGAATATTTCCTGAATTTCAGATATCATTAGGATTGATTTAGAGTAAACAGATTTTGCTTACGCATTGAAACCTAGTTCTGTATGTAACTGCAATTATGGGTGCCAAACCATCTCCAATTAATTTTTAACATTTCACTTATTTTTTAACTGCAGCAGCACAACTAGCTATGAGTGCCCAAAAAGTAGCAAGAAACAATACCTTTACCTCTTTGAGCCTTTTGGAAGTGTTCAGCTTCTCAGTGCTCACCTTACAACATTTTTTTTAAATACGTGTTTGTATGCCCACTGCTCTTGCTCCTTGTACAGTGAGGAGGAGCACATGGCAAGAAGAGACAAGAAAGAAGCATAGCGAAAAAAAGCGAAATAAGCGAGGACCTCTTTTGTATCGTACAATGTGTGTAACATTACTATTGCGACCACATATAGACAAATTATCACGGCTATGTATCCATTGTAGAGTCATACACAGCTGCAACACCACAACTAAATTTCAACCTTGTGTTGGTTTAGGATCCCTTTATAGTTGCAAGCTAATGATATCTGCATTTGTTTGGCACATACTAAGATGCAGTGAAATGTGATATGGTAATCTCATTTAGAATGCACGTCATGTGGCTTCATTGTATATGTGGCCACAAGTAACTCTGGTTGAAAGCAATATGGCAGAGCCTAAACAGACGTCACCGACCACTCCAATCTGAACTTGCCTTTGCTACTTGCCCATTATCATCCCAGCAAAAAATGAATAATTGAATCTGCTACAGATAAGTGCTAGCTTATGCTAAGGACCAAGTATGAAGGGTGTTTTGTCATTATTGAGATCAGTTATTTGTTCAAGAACACTTGCTGTCAAACACAAATACATTGCTGTGGAAGCATTAAGACTCAAATATAAAGCAAAAAAAGTGTCTCTAAAAATTACAGGCCACAAGGCAAGATAAATATTTGATATACTTGGGATGTAAGGCACGCACAAGAGGTGCTGCCATATTATACTTTTCCTTGTGTTGAAACCTGCTTGCTTTACTCACCCAACACATCTGTAAAGATGCCGTGAAAACACCAAGGAGCTGATGCAGCAAGGTTGAACACATGTCCAGGGATTCCACCATTCCTAAGCAGCCCTACAGCCTCCACAGTCCTGCAACCATTTGTAAGATAAATATAGTTCTATCCAAAGTTCTTGGTTTACAGACACACATGCAAGACGCATAACCACTCTATAGGAAGTTTGCATGATAATGCGCTGGGTAGCAGAACGGATGCCAATATCAAGTATCCCGGCCTGCCGCTTCTTTCTTTCCGTTCTTAATTAATCAATCCATGGTTATTAAATGTTCCCCCAATGTGAAGTGTGCTGGCAGTCCGGTGAAGAATTGCAATGTATTTAGAACACAGTCCAATTCATGGCAAGTAAGCATGCAATAGCGTTTTGTCAGCTCTTCGAGAAAAGAGCATGAAGTTTAGCTAGAACCCATGTTTTTTATAAACACCATTCAATTTGATATAAAAGTTGTGAGCAATATGTAAAGGAACACGGATTCATGTTTAATCAATGATTTCTTATAATGTACTGATATGAATGCAACTAACTGAATATGAAACCATCAATTTTGCTCGAGAATTTAGAGTTATGAACACTATCGCACTTGCCTGCTGCATCTTGTCCAAAACAGCGGCAAGATAGGCTAGTTTATGTAGGTGAGTAGTAATGAGCAGTGCAAAGTAACAACAAGAAACACCAGTAACAACAGTATGGGGCAAGCACAGACTGCCAACTGTATAATTTATTACACAAAAGTTCGCCTGAATATCAGTCAGACAACTTGTGCAAATGAAGGTCCAGTTGGGCATGAACTAGTTACGAAATCAACAATGCCTGCTTTCACTAACAGGACCCTCATTCACATAAAGTATGCAGCGATAGGCCCCTACCGAGGTACGTCACAGCATGATGTCACTGGCACATGTAAAAGGTGTGGCTGGAAAAACACTCCCGCTGGTGGCTCAGCCCGGTACAGTCGTGCGGTGTTTGGGGCAAGTTTTAATTTTTCAAAGCTTACACTTCACGTTACAATGTCGACATTAGCTGTAGTATGTGTCAGCAAACATCCAGCTGTGTGGTAAACTGTGTGGTAAAATATTTGCCACGCTGTCTGTTTATCTTGAAGAAGTGAACACACGTGGTGGCCTGTGCGAGCAACAGCGGCATAGTTTTCAAAAATGTGCACTGTTGATTGCGGCATGTAGTGTGCATTGAAAGGTATTGAGAATATCGGTTCAACTGAGAATACTTAGTGTGGTGTGTGCAGTGTCAATAACAATGTGTCTTGTTTACGAAGACTAGCACTCATGGCAGGGACCGGTCGATGAAAAAACTTGATTCGACATTTTAGTCAAGGTAAATATGCACTTGACGTGACCATCTGCGAGTGGGTACATCTCGGTGTTTGCGCTGTGTGCAGAAAAAAATTGCAAGGTCACCGGGCTGGAAGATACCATTTGCTGAAGCTGCATGTATGAATCGCCCCGACGAGTACGCAAGCTCAATAAAGGTATAACTCGTTTTATCGAAGGCCTCATATTTCTTCATGTAATAAGCAGAGATTCTTGTTTCACATATACTCAGTACCTTTACCGCTCTATATTCATGAAGTGACAATGCAAACAAGTTTGTGTGTTAGGTCCTAAGGGAGCAATGTAAATATGCAAATAAGTTGTAGGTGTCAGATGCAGGGATGTAACTGCACAAAAGATTACGTATATATTAGGCTACAGGTTTAGAATCGCATACATCTCGGTGGTCTATCAGGAACGTCACAAACAACTTCCTTGCCAACCAGCCCTTGCACAGAGGGAGGGAATGGCTGGCACGGTGCTCGAAGTGACGTCACACTATTTGCAAACATAGAGAGGTTTCTTACTTAGGCAACATTTTGCACAATATATTTTTTAGATGCAAGACTACTCATCCACATTGATCATACTGATGTCTTTTGTTGTTACTTTGTGCTGTGAGTTACTAGGCATTTAGTCACCATGATCTTTAAAAGCTAATTTCAGTGTTCTCTCTCATATTGCTGACAACTTTGCTGTTGCATAAATTGGGCAAAAAAGCAACACAGAAAGGCTGTCACAATAAATACACCAACATAGGTATTCTCCTCCAAACAAAAGTCGGCACTGGTCCTGTCATTACCCGTCTTCCTTCTCTCTTTGCCTTGTTTGTGCTGAAACAGCCAAACACCTGATGAGTTAGATGAGAAATATTAACGCATCAAAACTATAAGTGCTTGCATCAGCAACTACACAACAGCGTGATAACCGCACCCCTGCCACACAGCAGCGAAACAAATTTTGAACATGCTGGCAGTGTATTACTTTATAAAAAGCAACTCTGGCAGATTACAAAATCTCACATTGTGCATGCAAGTTTTCTTCAAAGTCAGGCGTACAATGTAGGTGCTGGCCGGTACATTATTAGTTACAAGCAAAGGCGTCTTGCAGGTACATATGCAGATTGCACGAACACCTCTCTCTCTACACTAGGCAAACACATTATATTTTTTAACAAGCACACGCCACTGTTTAGGGGCATAATAACGCTCTACCGTGAACGTATGCTAATCAACCCTCTTAGGCGGTTGGCTAGGTGAATCGAGCCAAGTTACAAATTGTATCGCCCGCGAACGTAAACAAAATGCTGCTTTCCATCAAATGGCACTGCAGGCTTCGTTTAATCAACAACGTAGCAAGCGCCGTGTGCGTCTTCCTCACTACATTGCACATATGAAAAAATCGATCACCATACACATGCACGTTGCCGCAGTTGTCTCGAATTAGCTCCAGTAAGGCCGCGCCGATGCGCCATGGCTCTGCTGGCGTTAGCGTTGTCAAAGCGAATCGGCAACCGCCCTCGCAAAGGCGCGTAAGGTTGCCGTTTCGCGACGCCTGGTTCGAGTGCAGCAACACACACTTGCACTGAGTGGCATACTTGGTCTACATAAAAAAGTGTCCCCCTTACCTTTAGTTTCTTTCACACTGTCCTGAGGGAAGCGACCACAGGCGTCAGCCGTCACCTCGGAGTCCTTCGAGCGCCCGCCCAACTTGCCGATTCCTTGGACGACTCGCACTTGATCCGCACTCGGACAACCGCGGGAATAGGGCGCAATCTTAGCACATCACACGAACGAGGAACGGCGCTTCCTTGCGTAAATTTAACATTTCGTGCTCTCGTGTGTAGCAGCGCGAACACATGAGACACGCACCGAAACGGCGTGCTCACAGAAACAAAGAAGACAAACAACATGTGGCTTTAGCTGTGAATGGATTTGACTTGGATAGCTGTGTGAGAAAAATAAAAAAAAACATCTGTCGCTGCTATAAACTGAAAAAAAATGTATGTTATCTGGCAAAATAACTTTAAAAGTGATAAATGGTTATTCAAAAAACAAGTTACAACTTATGAATATTTTCGCAGGTCTTTGTTTTGTTTTTGTTCTAGCAGACGACAGCCTCCTACTGCTTCTACGACAGACGTAGTGCGGTTTCACGTTCGGTGCGTGTCGCCGACGCAAAGCTCTACAGTAGTGATATCAGAGTTATCAATTCTCAATGAATCATAGGATGGCTACAAAGCAGTAACATTTTGACATAGTGCAGTACGCAATCTTTCAAGGTATGACATTTCTTTGCTCTGAAGCAAATCGAAGCAAGCCGGCCGGCGCAATCAGCTGATGTCGCCGCTACGCGAGGCATGGTCATGCGCAATAGCGTCGCACCCCGCGCTCGATTTGTCATGAAGCGATAGAGCTACCAAGTGGAATACAGCTAGATGCAGGGATTAATGGCGTATCACTCTAATTCCCTGTGGTGGCCGACTCAATCACAAGAGAGCCCCGGGAAACAACCTTCAACTGCTCAAGCTTGTGTGTGGGTGTAAAAATACTTGTTTTCATCCGCGGCGGTGCAGCAATCTATAGTTGAAAGACATGCGAAAAGCATGTGACGTATATACAATCCCAAAACATATGCACACAACAATAGATACGATCGCATATCGTACATAAATATACCAACACATAGCGTGTAAAAAGCAAATTTATATACATAACTTAAACACCAAGCTAGCTTCAGCGCGAATAGCTTAGCAAGCTAACGCACTCGGTTCACGTTCGCGAGCACAACTAAGTGGCGCAGGTTCGAGTCCCGCCAAGTTTAATTTTTTTGTTTTTTTTTCAACGTTTTTATTGTACTGCTATCTTTTTTAATGCCTTAGGTTCTAAAACAAAATAAAAGCGATATTGCGTTCAAGTACGTATGTGGGACTGTGTTTTTTGCGCAACAGTTATGATTTTTATTTTCATTATTAATTTTTTTATTTATTTCATAATATAACAAAATTAAGGACTGAGGGGAACAATGGGTCTGATTGATTGTGAAGGGACTCGAGAAGTGAGAAAACTCAAACCAAAAAATTTATTTGAGAAAAATTGAGCATTTCACAGCCGGACCAGTTTCTTCAAGGGTAGGCCCTAGGTATGCGCGAGACTTGCTATATGACTCATCTCAAGCTGTGGCAGTTGAGGGAAGGCAATATCACCGAGAAGCAGTTCCAAAATATACTTTGGTTGATGTTTTTTTGATTCCTCCAAAATAAGGGCTGCACAATTGTGATCGAGCCAAACCAAGAATTGCGGGCACGAAGTCATCAGACAGAAAATGAATAATGTTGATTGTTTGAAAAATTGCCCTTAATAAAAGGAAGAGTTATGGAGTGCTACGTAGCTTAACTCGCAGTAGGAATTTTATGTATACATATAGATAGTTTAAAATGGACAATGTTGCACACACAGACATTGGCTAAATTTCTTTGCAGCACAGTTGAAGCATCTATGTAGGACTGAAGCATCAAGAGAAGCTCATGCGTCCTCACTTTATTGCGCTTTACATAGCTTGTATGCGTCCATGCAGCCATGATATGATATATTTTAAAGCATTTGTTTAACCTATAATCTTCTTATTCATTAAAGCTGGCCCATAAGTTGTGTCTTATGTAGCACTACAATTGAAGCGTAATCTGCATGGTGGTCTGAAACAATGCTTTTGACAATCTCAAAACGACCCAGCTCTATACACGACCATCCGTGCATGAGTGATAAGCACCATTATGTGTTTGTACATATCAGTTGTGCTCTCATACTTACTTATTTTTCTGACCACTTCCTCTGCCCCTACCTCGTTTCTGTCGTGAAGCTGTGGCAAGTTGTGTATAGCTGTATTTATATTGTAGGAGCACATACTATCAATAAAAAATTATTTTTTAGGCTACATGCAATTAGTTTTCATAGATTTTCATTTCTTTTGTCGGTGCTCAGGAGAGCTAAGCTCATGGCCGATATTTTAAAATGACATATCTCTTTGCCAATGTTAATGAGAACAGTTTCATTAATATTGACAAGTTCATTCACATTGAATTTAGTTCTCATTATTATTGTTTCTACCAAAAAACGAGCCCTTGAAGTTATGCTTTTTTTGCTTGATTTGTTTTCGTGTGACAGCATGCAAGTAAAATGACAGTTATTTTCATTCCTTGTGAATGACACATTTTCCGTGTGACAGACTTTAGCACCTGGTCATCTGCAGAAGTGTTATTCATTCTGGAAAAGGGCGAACAGCGGTGACTGACAACACAGACTAGGCTGCGTTATTCTTTTGTACTATATATGTCACTGTGCGTTCATTTATAACTTTATAGAGCTCGGATTTCCTGCTTAAAATGTGACAACAACTGTAGAGTTTCCACATTTTTGCAACAATCCACATGCCTTTCATACACTATTGCACATTTTCGTAAGCACCTTACAAAATCTGTATATTTCCGTAAGACCTTACATTCTGCATTTTCCTTATGAAAGCTTCTGTACACTCCATACACTTTCCTTATGCTTCCATCATGAACTCTCCGTATGCTCCATAAGTTTCCTTATCTTTCCTTATCCTTCCATATACTCCATAAAAAGCTTTCCATATATGCCATACATTTTCCTTATCTTTCCGTATACTCCATAAAAAGCTTTCCGTATACGCCATACAATTTCCTTATCCTTCCTTATACTCCATAAGAAGCTTTCCGTAAATGCCATACAACTTCCGTATATTTCCATAAAACTCCATATTTTTTCCGTATGTAGCATAAGGAAATGTTACGGAGTCCATATATTTTCCGTAAGATTTCATACGGAACGTTTCAGTAGGGATGCACCTGGCTTGGAGGCCAGAACAGCGGCCTCGAGTTCATCTTACTTGGCTGCAGGAGGTCGCCTTGATCAAGCCACACAGTCGCAGCTAGAGCGACGGCAGGCCCCCCTGGCCGTCCCTGGTAAGTCGCCCGTTGAGCAGGCCTCCCAAAATCCTTCGCGATCAACACCACGCCATTCACCAGCCCTCTTTCAACAGACGTGTGCCTAGTATTTCCAAACCCCAGAATTCACTCAAGCCCTCACACAACTAGTTCTAAAGTTCTTAAGTGATAGCCTTGAGGCTGTTAAAACACAACTGAATAACGAACAGGAACAGGCCCTCCAAAGAATGGAGACTACGTTTAGTCACCGCATAGAAAAAGTTGAGGCTGCAAATAATCACCTGTACGATATGGAAGCTCAATCATCACCAACCTGTAAGCATAAACAGCGCAAATCTGCCGCCGGTTCCTCTCAGCACACGGCGCAGGCGAACAGCCCACAATCGGGAGTTTCCACTCCCACAACGATCCAACATGGCGAATTCTAGTAATCGACAAAATCCCGGAAGAGCAGGCTTGCCTTCTCCATCCGCAAATAAAAATTCATCTGATATCAACATATGGCAGTGGAACTGTAGAAGCATCAGAAAAAAACACTCTCCATTGGCCGCCTACATTCAACACTCCGCTGAACCACCTCATATAGTGGCTCTGCAGGAGACGGGGTCTGTCCCTTTCTCTCTGCAAGGATATCAGGTGGCATCGGTAACATCGCGTACCGCTATTCTTATTCATAAAACCCTTACATTCATAGATCGGACCCCTATGAGAAGCTCATCAGAGAATGGAACCGAGTACACTGCTCTTGAGGTAATCCCGTCGAATCACACATCGGATAAAAGACTCTTGGTAATCAACATATACAGCACCCCTAAAGATAAGGACACTGGCATACCCGAAATGCTTGCTCAAACGCGGCCCAGACATCGCATTATAGTAGGTAACTTTAATGCACGCCATACGGCATGGAGTTACATAAGTAATTCACCGAAAGGTAACCTTGTACATAGCGCCATGATGTACCACGCACTTACCTTAATTACTAATCCTACTGTGCCAACGTGAGTAGGCACTAGCACCGCGAGGGATACCACGCCTTACCTCACGATGGTTAGTGCACATGTAATAGTAAAAACACATGAGGTTCTGCCGGATACATTAGGCAGCGACCACCATGTTATTCGAACAGTCATAACGCGAAATTCTAAAATTTTCCGACCTAAAATGCAGACCCTCGTTGACTGGGATAAACTCCGCACATATATCGCTGCGGAGGATACCACTCTGCAATCTATAGAGTCCTGGACTCAAAGGATACAAGATGCTGTTGTTAGGTCTGGTAAAGAGATTAAGAACACGCCAAATGCACCTCAAGTTGACCCCACCTCGTCCATCTGTGGGACGCCCGACGAAGCCTTTGTAAACAATGGAAACGTCAGAGGCTAAACCGCAACTTTCACCTACGTATCGCTGCAGTCACAGAGGAAGCCGCACAGTATGCCACCCAGTTAGCGAAAGCCAATTAGGAAAACTTTGGTGGGACACTGAAAGGAACACTTGGCACAAAACGTACATGGAACATCTTAAGGGCCCTTCTAGATCCCACGTCGACCAAAAAGCACATTCACACTGCTACACAACGGCTCATTTACCTAGAAGAGCAAAAAGACACAGACATTATGACACACATAAAAAACCTTTAAATTCATCAGCCCCTACCGGTGGATCTGAACGCACTGCCTTTAACACCCCCTGATCCGGACGAAAGCTTGGATGCAGATATCATGCTTGCAGAGGTAAAACAGGCCCTTGCTTGTATTACCCGGGCCACTGCACCAGGGCCGGATCGTATAACATATAAGATCCTCCGAAACTTAGAAGACGTGTCTCTACAGGAGCTCACGGATCTCTTTAACGGACACTGGAGCAAGGGCACACTGCCCTATGTTTGAAAACATGCACAGATTAATCTGATTCCGAAATCAGGCAAATCACTACTTTTCGAAAATTTACGACACATCTCGCAAACGAGCTGTGTAAGTAAACTTTTTGAGCATGTTGTTCTCCGTCGACTACAGCCACAATTAGAAGCTAGCAATTTCTTTCCCAACACCGAGTTTGGCTTTCGCCCCAATTTATTGGCGCAGGATGTCCTCCTGCAGGTTAAAGAGACTCTATTTCATCCCAAATGGCAGACAGCCCAAACCAGAACCATTCTCGCATTAGACATACAAAAGGCTTTCGACAATGTAGGTCACGAACACATTCTCAGGACATTGGCCACAACTGGCTGTGGTCGCAGGACCTGGCATTATGTCAAAGCTTTTTTGGAAACCCGCACCGCCAAGGTTAGATTAGGTACACTTACATACGCCATTTTTCTCTCCCAAACAGGGGTACACCCCTGGGAGCTGTCCTATCGCCACTCTTATTCAATGTAGCCTTGGCCCCATTGACCAAAGAGCTTGCTGATATTCCTAAATTACAGCAGGCATTTTACGCCGATGATATGACTTTGTGGGTGTGTCATAGCTCTATTGCGGAGGCACAAGACATTCTACAAACTGCCATCAACGTCATCGAGCGGTATATTAGTAGAATAGGCCTCCACTGTTCACCAGAAAAGTCGGAGTAACTTACAATTAAACCCCGCATGCACGACCCAAGCATTGACTTGCACGTGCGTGGTCAACCTGTGCCAAGAGTACATAAAATCAGGGTATTGGGTATACACATACAATCAAACTTAAACGCAAACTACACCTTGAACATTCTTGATAAGCAGATAAAGCAAATTTCAGCACTGATCTACCGGATTGCGTCGCGCAATCATGGTCTATCTGAAAAGGACACCATGCAAATTGTTGAAGCTTTGGTGGTTAGTCGCCTCGCTTATCATCTTCCGTATCACCATCTCACTCAAAAGCAAATGTAACGGGCTAACAGTTTAATCAGGCGGGTGGTTAAAACCGCATTGAGGTTGCCGATGCGCACCAAAACTACACTCTTCCTAGAGACAGGTCTGCATAATACTGTGCAAGAAATAATAGAAGCACGGAGAAGCAATCAGCTCCTGCGCCTTTCTCGGACACCTACAAGGCGGAACCTGCTCCGAACCCTGGGGCTTGAATCCAGTGACGCGATGCGATACGAAGAAGCATGGTCGCCTATTCCAATAAGGGTCGCGGCACACATGCAGCTCAAACCATTGCAGCGCAACAGGAATCAACAACGCCATCCAGGCCGACGCAAGGCACGCGCTGATTCTTACATACGAAGGTACGAAAATCGTGAAGACGTCCTTTATGTAGACGCTGCGGTAGCCCCACTTGAAGGAACGGCCATGGCTGCTGCCATGACAGAAGACGGGCGCATTAGCATTTCCGCGTCCGTTAAAACGGCACGCCCCGACGTGGCTGAGGGGGTCGCACTAGCCCTAGCAGTGGTGCATGCGGCCGCAGATTTTACCATTACAGAAATTTGCACTGATTCCCAGAGCGCTTATCGATACTTCGGTCAAGGCATAGCACCAAAGGCAGTCTCACGCATACTGAGCAACATTCCTTCACTTCTCCATCCGGTGACTATCACGTGGGTGCCTGGCCATGAGTGTATCCCCGGGAATGAGCGCGTTCATGGGCATGTCCGAGGTCTTTCCATCCGAACCCTGGGGGACCGCTCACCCGAACCCGTGAGAAAACCACAAGAGGGAATCCGCACCTACCATGAGATTACGAGGTATTACCAGAACGGCAGACGAGATTTCCTTGCCCCGCACTTCTCCCTCACCCCTATTCTGAGTTCAGTTTAGCGCCAGCTGCAGACAAAATCATTGATTTCTCCGTATTTGGCACACCTATTTTACCCCACTCTTCACCAACCACATTGCACCACCTGCGGGGCACCCCGGGCTGTAATCTGCAATAAGGCTGCCGCTATTTTTAATTCCAGGGGTGTAGTAGGCTACCATACAATCACCTGATTTTCGGCGCACATGGGCTCAGAGGTGCATCCGAATCTTTCCAACGCCAACGAACTTGTCCATAACCGTGCGCGAGAAATCACGTGCCGCCGCGGTCCGGGCGGGTACGGAGGAGGGTTCGCAGATAACTTTAAAGATCCATTTGGCATCTTTAACGAGGTGATGTCCCATTATCATTTGTCTAGGCGGAGGCACCCGCTTTCGCATTCTAAGCTCACTCGGCTGCAGTCGTCGGTTCTTCAGATGCTACAGGCAGGTTCATTCCCATCTCGTAGCACATTCAGCCACTTTGCTGATGGCATAACTCCAGGATGCCCTAGCTGTGAGGCACATGACTGCACACTCACTCACATGCTCTGGCAGTGCCCGGCGTTACATGGCGCGAAGTTCAGCACAGAATAAGACTTGGATAGGGCTCTTAAAAGCCCCGACCTCTCAGTCCAATACTAGGCAGTCCAGGAGGCCTGCGAACGGGCGGACGGCCACGGTCTTCAAGTCCTGGCGTGGACGCGGCCAGTGACTGCGGCGGACCCCTCTTAGGGGGGCGTCTGACCAGTTGTTTAGCACCAAATAAAGTTAATTTCACTTCACTTCACCAACGTCACCACCAGAGCGACGCGTCCACGCGTCTTTGGTCACTGAAGAGACGGACAACTGGCGTGAAGTATGTCGTTGGAGAGAAGGATATCAACGGGCCTTGTATGCGTTTCGAACGCACTGTTTTACGTAGTGTTAAGACAGCAAAAACGCTAAACTTTTTCAATTGCGTTGCATTGAAAATTGCGTTGCACTGGCAAGTTTAATTGAAGTCAACAAGCGTTCCTGATTATGGGGGTTATTGAGCTTAAATGATCTTTGGAACCAAATTTCAAACTCGACATGTGGTGTTCATTCGATTGCTTGGTATGCATGGAGTTTTTATTGCGAAGAATTTCTAAGCAAAGTTCGGCGACTTTGACCGCATCTATCTATCTATCTATCTATCTATCTATCTATCTATCTATCTATCTATCTATCTATCTATCTATCTATCTATCTATCTATCTACCTATCTATCTATCTATCTATCTATCTATCTATCTATCCATCTATCTATCTATCTATCTGTCTATCTATCTATCTATCTATCTATCTATCTATCTATCTATCTATCTATCTATGTGTCTATCTACCGTCTATCGTCTATCTGTCTAGATGCCTTTGACATTTAGCTCTCCTGGCCGTTTCGATAATTGCATCTATACCAAAACTGTTATGGTATAACATGACAGTAGGACGAGCATTAGTGGCAAGTCATAACATGAAAATCACGACATGCTTCTCATGAATGTCATGACTTACATGTTATGGTCTTGCTGCTCTAGAGGTGGTTTCGGTCACATCAATTATTGCAAAACAGTTATGGTATGACATGACTGCAGGGCGAACACAAATGACAGGCCCTAATACGCATCTCATGTCATTCATGACTACAAGCCATGCCCATGATGCACTCGTGGTCGTTTGATGCACTTACAGGTTATTATATTTCGACCGCAATGCGCCTTCAAAGGCTTAACGGCATTTTTATGGCCATCACAAATCTCAGGGCCGAGGTGGGACTTCAGTGCCTGCGGCCAATTATGAGGAGCTGAGTGACCATGAGTGATGGCGTCGACAATTTTAGTTTTGTCATCGCGCTGCCAATATACATATGAAACCGCCTGGTGGTGACTACTGGTGGCCTAGTAACGACTTTAGTTTTTCTGTTTTGCTTGGTCAATGCAGTGCGTTCGTTTGCATTCTGCGTTTCTGTTGTGCCTCTTCGAGGGACTTTACGTGTAGTCGTGAGCGCAAAATTTATTATTTGAAGCTACGCTCATGGCGAACAAGTGACACGCACACTGCGTTCGTATGTCTTACCAGCCAGCGTGACTGCAGCGTTAGTCTCCACCTGCTGCACCGCTGCTCAGTACGGCGTTGATTTGAGCTGCTCGAGAAATGATCGAACACGGGTATGATTCGCGACGGCGAGAATGAACGCAGTTCTATATTACTCAGTGTTTTCATCGTCGCTTATGAACACTGATAGCGGTTACAAAAAATGGCAGCATATCCACTGGGTAAATGATGGAGAGTGGGGCGAAGCATCCGTCCGTCCATTCGTTCTTGCTTTCGTCCATCCACGCGTCCACCCGTCCATGCGTTCGTCCGTGCGTCCATCCACCCGTCCGTGCCTGCATCTGTTCGTGCGTCCACACGTCCATCCATGCGTCCATCCCTGCGTTCTTCCATGCATCCGCCTCTGCGTCCGTCTATCTGTCCATCCATCCGTGCAGCCATCCATGCGTCCGTCAATGAATCTCTCTGCGTGTCCGTTCGTCCATCGAGTCAACACTCTAAGTACCACCACGTCTCATCTTATCATCATATATTCCGCATATGAAAGCACCGCCATCCAGCGGACATTCCGAGGACTAAACGAGAAGTGGCCCCCACACACTTTCTAACAGCTTGCGCTTCGTGTCTACTTCCCACCTTTAAACACCTCGAGTTCACGGTATATACTATATATCTGTATTCATGGCACTGCGGCTGAACGCTCGCTAAACCTTTCGAAAACCAAGGAGGTTACGCCTAGCGAGTATGACGTAGCAAACTTTTTTAGTCAGATAGTGCTCGATGTACACGCCAATGGCTGCTAATGGGAAATGAGAGGCGGCGAATTCGGCTTTTACTTTCTTACGGCTTGCGCTTCGTATCTACTTCCCATTTTTAACCACCTTGAGTTCATTCATGGTATATACAAGACATACTAAATTTGGTAATAAAGTAGGTGAATAGATGACGAAGGTATGAGACTGGTGCAAACATGAGATACGTGTCATGTAACAACATGACTACATGCTACGTTCATGATACGCTCACGGTCGTTTCGCCAGCTTTACATGTACAAACTCGGAATTA
This sequence comes from Rhipicephalus microplus, assembly GCF_043290135.1. Taxonomy (NCBI): domain Eukaryota; kingdom Metazoa; phylum Arthropoda; class Arachnida; order Ixodida; family Ixodidae; genus Rhipicephalus; species Rhipicephalus microplus. Next base: position 141,743,200 of record NC_134704.1, on the reverse strand, counting down.
CGCGACGCGAATAGACGACACAGGTAATTGACACATCCAATTATGATAATCACGACATGCGCGTCATGGAACAATATGACTACATGCAATACTCAGGATGCGCTCGAGCCCGTTTTGCTAGCTTCACAATTTTTCAAATTTGGTATTATGTGATGTGAATGGATGACCAAGGTATGTGACCGGGGAAAACTTGATAGTCATGAGATGAATGTCATGTGAGAACATGACTACATGTCACCATCAAGGCGTCAATACATTTCAACGTGAGGCGATGCGCGTGCTCACCAGCGTTCATTTCGTCGCGTTACGCTGGCGTTACGACGCCAGACGCCAGTTTTGCCATATACTCGTAGGTGTGCGTTGCCATCCAGCGGACATTCCACTGTAATCCAGTGGACATTCCAAGGACTAAACAACGAGAGGTGGCACATGCACACTTTCTTACGGCTTGCGCTTCGGGTCCACTTCCCACCTTTAACCACTTCGAGTTCATGGTATATACTAGTTCACTGTATTCATGACACTGCGGCCGAACACTCGCTAAACCTTTCTAAAACCAAGGAGGTTACGCCCAGGGAGTATAACGTAGCACCCCTTTCTTGTCAGATAGTGCACAATGTACATGCCAATGGCTGCCAATAGGGAATGAGAGACAGAAGAATTCGGCTTTTAGGTAATGCGCATGCCACGAATTTTTCATTTTTCAACAACGCACAGGAGAAATCTTCCACCGGCACCAACTTGCAGATCAAAGCGTAAGACATGGTGCGCACTACGACAAGGCACGAACGGGTCCCGCTTTAAGGAGCTTCGCCCCTAAAATGGGGGTGGCGAAGACTTGCCTCCACACGTGCCCGCCGTGCACATCAATTCTCAACTGAATCTGGCATCACCATTTTGTTTGACCACGCAAGCAGATGCGGTTACCACGAGAGGTTACCGCTTGACAATGTTAACAGCACTTAAATTTGGTGGGCTTCGCCCCTGTTTTTATTGGGTTTGAAACAGGTCACCCTAATTGATAATACATATGGTAATTAGTCTTTTTGTTGCACTATTGGTACCGAGGTTTTACTGGCAGTTGGTATGCGTTGACGCAAAAAGCGCCGCAGGTATGAAGTCGATATTATTGCTCTTATGAAACTTCCTTTTGATTGATGAGGAATTCATAGCAGACGTTCTATCAAAATACACAAAGTATTTCGATTTATTTGACCATTTGAATAAAGGTCAAACGGGCAACGCTCATTTTTTTCTTCACAGAACTTCGTTTGGACAATTAGCAAGTAAATGTGATCTCATAGGCAGAACAACTCTGAGACGTAAGCAGAGCTAGCGCTGTGGCCTCGCAAGACAACTTCGATTAGCTTTCATGATCTGCCTCGTAGGAGCTCCCCCAAGTTCTTGATTTGTTCTCTCATAGAACAAATAGATGTGAGCGTCGTCCTATGGTTGTACGCTGACGGGACAGCTTTTTGCTCTCCCATAGTAGAGTACCAAGTACTCTAAATCATTAAGAAAATTTTCTAAACAAAGTACAGAATACTTTATATCGATAACCAATTTTTCTTACCCCTTTCTCCTGACACCATTTTCGGGGTGTGGAATGTGATTAGGACATTTCCTCCGTTGCCCTTTTAACGTGACGGGAGTAAAAACATTATGCCATCCCTCTGTAAAGGGAACAATGCATAGATGCAGAGCAGTGGGTGCTACCGCTTGCACTGGCAGTGAGGTTCACACTGTTGCCCATTGCGGCTTTACGCAAGGCAGAAGCCTGGGGTGGCGCAAAGCACGCCGTCATAGAGCGTTGTTTCCTACTGGAACATGTCAATTGCTGCTAATGGGCAGTGAGAGACGGAACACTCCAACTGGACACAGAGAACCACTGTCCACTGTTATTTGACGCGCACGCTGGGATTGTTAATTGTTGACAACGCACAGGAAAAATATCCCACTGGTACTGTCTTAAAGGCGAAGATATGGGGTGGCCAGCGAACGGTTGTGCAGCGCAACCAGTCGTTTTTTTTAATCACCAATACTCGTAATCGTTTACTACTTTTTCTAAACAGAACTCACTGACGCAACGCCTACATCGGCATTGCGAGACGAGAGAGAGGGAGCGTAGGAAAAGAGATAGAAGAAGGAAGGGGACACGCATGCGCAATGGTGATGTTAAGGCCGTGGGGACCTTGGCGGGGATGAATGTCTAGAAGGGAGGGGGGAGGTAGCGTAGGTCAGAATATGCTTTCTGCTTCGGTGTTACATAAAAAAATTACAGCGTCGCTCTTCAAATAACAAGCCAGCCCAATTAAGGCTGTGTCCGGCAGCTATCCTAAAACACGCCGACGGAAGATCAAACTTAAGGACGAAAATCACCGATATCCAATTCGGCCACTCTCATACAAATAATCCAGTAGAATTGTCGGGACTTTAAAGCTCACACTAAGTGGGCCAGCCTCCAGCTTTTTATCTCAGCATTTGATACTCTTCCTTCTGTGGTAGCGCTTCAGGAGCCAGGAAGTGCCGTCACACTCACGAACTATACACTATAAGTTTCAGCAGGACCATTTACCCTGCATCTGCGTGCAAACAATTATACGGTCAACCAAGTTGACCTCGATCTCAAGTATAAATTTCCGTTCGTGATGGTGACGCTCCTTCTGCTATGTAAACAGTTCCCACCACTGCATGTGCTGAACATTTATTGCTCACCGAGACTAGCCAATATCACATTCGCAGACACTTTCAGCCACGCCTTGAAGGTTTCGGCAGGGACCCCCTGGTGATCGGGGTTGATTCTAATGGCCCGAGCACACTTTAAAACTATGCGCTTGAAGAGAAACAAGAGCTTAAGTTGGCGGACCCTATGTCCACGCTGTGCCTAACTCTCCCCACCGACACTGCCTTCCCGACTCGCGTTGCTAACTCTGTGACCCGGGACACTCCTCAGGACCTTACCCTCACAAAAACATTCAGTATGTGGATTGGGACAACACTGAGGAGACACTCGGCAGTAACCACTGCATACTCAATACAACCATTCACACCCGTCCTTTAGCAAGACCTCACAAAGAGACTAAATAACCTGATTGGACAAAGTTTCGAACGCTATACACCGATTCGATACCCATTGAGGAGCAAGGGTACCAAGTTCGGTCCCGGCCACTGGTTTGCACCCTTCGCTCCACACAAAGACAGATCAAACTCTCGGAGGTGACTCTGGTGGTAGATGATCACTTGTTTCACCTCTGGGAGGCCCGTCACAACCTTGTCCACTGATGGCGCCGGCAAAAGTTCAATACAGCGCTGAAAATTCGCATCGCTGAGCTCACCCAGCGAGCAGCACAGTACGCGACCCTGCTCGCTGACTAACTGGGTGGACCGATGCAACTCGGCGGTTCAACAAATGTCACGCGCTAGTACTTCGTGCTTCTCCGTGCCATGATTGATCCTACACAAACTCGAACAGAGACACAAAAGAATCTTGAACGGGCATTTCACCGCTGCAAAAGAGATACAGAAAAACTGGCACGTAGACTCCGAGACCAATATCTATGCATTAGGGGGGACTCCCGAGGGCCCGCGTACTCATATGCAGGTTGTGAGAATGTGTATCTGAATCAACTGTTCCCGTTACACGACCCGAAGGTAGCTCTTGCAAAAATGAGGCGAGGAACGGCACCAGGAAAGGTCAAAATCACAGTAAAGTTACTTGCCAACCTTGCTGACTCAGCCTACACAATTTTTTGCAAAGACCAATTCTATTTGAATCGAGCAAACGCCCCTTCCAGTTGAGTGGAAGACAGCCCTGGTCACCTTCATACCCCAAGGAAGCAAATCTATTAGCCCGTACAACCTGCGCCCCATTTCCCTTACGTCTTGTGTGGGAAAATACTGGAGACGATGGTGAGCGATAGGCTGTTAGAGTTTCTGGAAACCAAAAGTGTATTTGGACACCAAGTTCGGGTTCCGCCCACACCGGTCCGTGCAGCATGTCTTTCTTCAAGCTCGATCGTGAGATCCTAAATCCAGTCGAGTATCCCCAAAATGACAAAATTGTGCTCGGTTTGGATCTGAAGGGGGCTTTTTATAACGTGACCCACGAAGTTCTTTTAGCCCATTACTGACAGGTGCATTGCGACCAACACTACTTTATCCCCGTGAAACAATTCCTCACTGACCAACACACATTCGTATTCAGAGCAGAGAACATGGCCCTTACCAATTAGGCACGAGAGGAACTACACAAAGAGCTGTCCTCTTTTCCCTGCTATTCAATCTGGCAATGTTAGGACTTCCCGTTCAGCCGGTGAAAGTTGAAGACATACAGAAGGCACTATAGTTCCACGAAATCACTATATACACGTCACATGGCTCGGCAGGAGACATGAAGGTCAACCTGCACCAAGCAGTGGGCATCGTTGACGGCTAGTCCTGTCGCTGTGGCCTTAAGTGCTTTCCGTCCAAATCAGAATACATGCACATACGCGCTTTGCCACAGTGCACCACCAAAATCGACCTCTCCCTTCATAGCGGTCCCATACCCAAACGCGCCGAAAGTTGAGTATTGGGGCTCTTCATACACAAACAACGCAGAGCAGACACAACATTGGTCAAATTCTGTAATGGGGTGGGGGACTAGGTGGGGCACATGGTCCCCTGGTTTTCCAACAAGCGCGGGGGGTTACGATGCAAAGAGGCCTTGCGGCTGGCTCACGCATTCGTAACCAGCCGTGCCCTGTATTCGACTCTATATCTCCACCTGCGCAAGTTCAATGAGAATGCACTGGAAGTCATTCTCGGCAAAATCTACTATACCCTAAAGCAAAAGGGTGTTAAAAGGGTGTGTGGTTCGTCATTTTGGGGACTAATGGGGCTACCACAACTATTAATCCCTTTAAATACTAACGGCACCAGGTCTAACAGTTAGTCTCCACAGGCGAGCTCTAGGGACTAACATTTAGGCCTCGCATTTACACCTTGGTGAGTAACCGTTAGTCCAATAAATAATCTCAAAGAACTAACATTTAGTCCTCGCATTTGTACTTTATAGAGCAAATGTTAATCCCCCCATTTACACCTTACCGGGCACCCGCTAGTCCTCACAGTTGCACCTTGACGGATGAATGGTTGATTCACTCAAATACTCCAATCGGATAAACTGTTTGTTCCAGTTCAAACATAGTTTTTTGTTTATTTTAATCCAGGCCTTATGCTTTCTTCACCTGTTTGTCTGCGCAGCGAGCAACAAATTGTGCAGAAAAGAACACGCGAAAAAGTAGTTAGCCACCTATGTGTCACTGCTTTCGCAGTCACGGCAACAACGAAAGATGAAAGTGAGACATCGAAATCTTTTATTTTTCTACATACACATGAAGTTCCTCTAATCTTTCAGGTGAATTAATGGTGAAGTGTACAAGTCCAGTCTCGTTGTCAAATCTTGTTCACTCCTTGGGGAGCTTCTCCGACGGAAGCGATAGATGACAGGCATTGCTGACGCCAGCACACGCAGCCTTCTGCTTGTTGTGTTCCCACGGCTGCACGTACAATAATATAGTAAAAATAGTTAGACACACGTGACAGAAGATGAAGATGCACGCATTTGGCAAGCACGTGCAGATTAATATAAAAACAAGCGTTAAATTATGACACACAAATAACTTTACCATCACATCACGCACAGTCCTTCTGAAACTGCTCTTATGAAAGAGAGATGAAGGGCATCGCAGACGCTAGCGCACACAGCTTCAGCACGGTGTGCATACGAGAAATACGTGCAAGGTGAAATGAAAACATACTTGAGATATGACATGCTGATTATTTCACCGTGATGTCACACATCGTCAAAGACTCACTTATATCCCCGTAGCGCAACAGCTTAGGAGCGGTGGTTGCAGCCACAACTCCGCGAATCACCGTGCCGCTGACAAGTCGGCGAGTCCTAAGCGAGCGACGTCGTTCAGCTCGAGCAAGCGAACGCGAGACCAAACACGCTGCTGCACGCGAAGTGTCTGCCGCCAGCGAACTTCGAACAGGAGAGCGAGCGTACGCTTGGCCGCCGCTACGAACAACGCCGAGCTGGTTTGGAGCTAGCGCCAAAGAAATAGATGGTAATGCGGCCCTTTTCCAGAAACTTGAGGGAATGCAGCGCGCAAACGCGAGTCCGCCGCCATGGCCAACGGACGGCACCGAGCTGCTTGGGACTGACTGGCGGGGAAGCCAACTGTAATGGCGACCAATTTCCATTGAGTTCTGACGCTAGCGAAAGCCCCGCCAGCCTGTACTGGTGCACTTAGCGCGCGACATACTACAACCAAGCTTTTTACGAGAACCCGCAACGTGTTTTCGACGACTCCCAACACAGCGACGAGGTCTCATCCCAGTATCGTCATGCCGGAGCTCATCGCAGCGGCGAAAACAGGCGAGCACGCGATGAGTGACCGTACGGGAGGCCGACGCAATGGCGGCCAATTTACAGGTGGTCACAAAGCACAGGCGAACTGCAGACGCCAAAGTTGAACTTCGCGATGCATTTTGTGCGTGCGATATACAACACGACCGAGCCCATTGCCGGTAAGCGCTATCCGTATCACACACGCGACATGTAGAGTAGGATAAAGAATTATAACCTACTTGCTTTATAATGCCGCGCTGTTTTCTGCGCTGAGTCGGACTGAAGTATATATCCGATAAGCCTCTTGTCTTCTCGGCCGCCACATTGGCCTTCCCAACTGTTGCTGTCGTGTGTTGGTCGTGACTATCTTGAAGCCAGAGATATACAGCGTGGCGTGGTGATGTGTCGAGACTTGCTCCAGACTTCATGGGTGCAGCGAAACGCAAAAGCAGCAGCCCACGCTCATCCAAGCGTACACACAAGCACCACGTCGTAATTCTTAGATCACGTCGAATCCAGGTGGCCGTAGTCAAGCACACCTAGCGTGACGTAACGTGAACCGTTGCCGGCAAAATACGGAGAAAGACTGAGCCACAGAGGAGGAGAAGGAGGGCTGGTCACCTTGGTAACGCTTTTCGCGCTGCTTGCAATCCCCGGTCGGTTGATCTATTTGGAGCGTGTTTGGAGAGTAAGTGGTTTCGCGCGGCACGCTTCCTTTTGTGATTGCTCCTCAACGGTCTGTCCGTTCATCGCGTGTACCTATGGGGCTGTGTTACTCCTTTTTTGGGTAATTTTGCCTTAGAGTGTAGCGCGCCCTCGACCTTCCAGTGAACACCTCCAAATGATGCCTTTTGGGTCTAGGTATGGTGAACAGCTTCAAGTAAATACCAGAGGCGCACTTGAGAAACCAATAAGCTCTCTAATAACCCATCGGGTCCCCGCCTCCTTGCCCGCCTACACATCAATCACTCAATACGCGCGGAAGAGAGCGTACGGATTCTGGAAGTTTGGAAATCCTCCCTGCATGTGCGTCCTCTTCCGGCTAACATTATCCGACTAACATTATCCGACTTCCGGCTATCATTATCCGAGGAGATCGCTATTTTCCTAGCCGCCACTGCAACTCTGTACTCAGGGTCATTATCAACAACTCCAAGGGTGCTTGGCACAATATCGAACAGGACTACTTTCTTTGCTTAGCATAGGAAATTTTGCAGAACAGCCAGTACCTAGATGCCTTGGTGCACTGAATGGTCAATATGGTTCCATTTCGTACGGACCTCGATGGTAATGAGTCGGCCGATGCCACTGCTCGCGCGCTCACACTCAGAGCACCATCCTCGCCCCCTGAAGACTCGAACTAATATTGCCTACACATTTAAAGGGTAACTCAGTTTTACTGATTATGCCACTACATCTGTCCCAAAACCTGTAAGGGCCTCAAAAAGATAGAGGAGCGAACAATCCTACGCCTTTGCACCAAAACTTTATTGTGTCCGGCAATATTAAAACACTCCAACCCCGCTTGCGCGGGGAAGTGCCCGCACAGGGAGGAAGATTCCTCTGACATTTTCCACAAAGTGTGGGCGTGTCAAAAAACTCCCTACCTCACCCTTCCACCCAACCCTTCTCAAGAGGACTGAAAGGCAGCCCTGTTCAGCTGCTTCGACCTGACGGCCCAAAAGGCCTTGGTTGAAAGTGGCCGGGCCGTGGCCGACGCCAATGGGCTCCAGTAAAGAAGTGCCCACCTAGTGTATGTACAAGGCGGCCCCTTAAGGACCGCTCCCCACCTTTCTTGCTTGTACATAACTTACAAAAAAGTAAATGTTTTTCATCATGACCATCACCTCAAATCACGTGACTTCCTAGAGGGCTTAGAGATTTACAAAAGGATCCCAATTGTTTTCATAGGGTGATGTTCGACAACTTGGGCACACCTCTATTTAACCAGAATGCTCCCGTGAACGTGAGCTGCACATAACCAAGAATTGTTTGCGATAACTAGCTTTTTTGTAGCGTGAGATACGCTAACCGGGGTTTAGCGGTTTTCCGTGGCTTAAGGTGAACTGTTCTGCGCAAGCACCTGGAGCAATCATCGTACACGGCGCACAGTTGGTACACCGGAGAAAGCCTGAAAGCTTCTGAAGTGAGGTGTCACTATAGCACGCTGGCGCTTACCTCGAGTGACATCACCCGCTCACTCGTTCATCTGTCCATCATTCTTTTGTGGTTCATCCATTCATCCTTTTGCCTATCTATGCGTGGTTCGTCCATCCCCGGCCGATTTGTGATTCGTGCACCTGTTGGTTCGTCCGTAGCTGGCGCTAGTATATCCTGGTGTACCTTCACGTCGTTTATCACTGCGTATACATTTTATTTCGCTAATCCTCCATTTCCTATGGCAAGACACCGTTCCCGCCACCGAGCGATGGAGAGACCCACAGATATACCCGACTTGTATGAATGAATATAGAAGATCGACCTTTTGAGAGTCAATTGTGGACTCTTTTGGGGAACTAATACAAATGAGCATGCAAGGTATCCTGCACGCAATAATCAGCGTAATATTCATGAAATAGGAAAGCACACACTATGCCATTTTTCGTCACGATGCAAGATAGCGTGATATCTCCTACACATCTGTCAGAACATATTTGCAGTTCATGTTGCGGGGGATCATGATGAATAATTGTCGTGGAGGTATCTGAAAGAAGTTGTTCATGCCCCGCCGGTCTAGTGGCTAAGGTACTCGGCTGCTGACCCGCAGGTGGCGGGTTTGAATCCCGGCTGCGGCGGCTGCATTTCCGATGGAGGCGGAAATGTTGTAGGCCCGTGTGCTCAGATTTGGGTGCACGTTAAAAAACCCCAGGTGGTCGAAATTTCCGGAGCCCTCCACTACGGCGTCTCTCATAATCATATGGTGGTTTTGGGACGTTAATCCCCACATATCAATCAATCAATCAAGAAGTTGTTCATGCAAGCATAAGCATCTAAAGCCTTTCCAACCGTCTTTTCTTACTTTTATTTATTATAGCTCTTTTTATTTAATATAGCTCTTTTATTTAAAAGCTCTTGAGCTTTTATTTCTATACTCTTTCTAATCAAAAGAAAATAAATTAATAATTGATTGAGCGATTGATTGATTAATAGTACCATAGATTTATTGTCTTCTTCCTCTTCCGCTCAGTCCTTGTGGGTATGTACCATGGCATGTAGTCGCCATATTAGGTGCAGTGCGTGCTGTCACAGCCTTGAGAAACCCCGGACAGGTCTCCTAAACACGCCGTGACGACGCGTTCTCGCGACAAAGCGCCGTCAACGCCTGGTTCTGTTTATTCAAAGTATTCGTAGAGGTCTGTCACCGTGAGTTGAACTCCGAATTTTTCGAAGTATATTATGCTTCGGCAAAGCTTTCTTGACGAGCCTTCCACCACATCTTCGTTGTCTCGCCATCCTGTGCCTTTGTAGTGAGGCGTCGTAATATGGCATAGAGCACCGATGGTGACACTGATCAGAGCTCAAGCTAAAACCAATATGCTTTGTAGAATTTTCGCTCAACTGGCAGCAAAGTTTTAAAACGAGAGTATTTTATGCCACAGTCCTCCGAGGTTTCACTCACGTAGTCGCTACCGAAATGAGAGACGCAGAGACGCACGAGCGGAAAGTGGTGGAATGCTTTCATGCGTTCACTGATCAAGCTACCAACTATCGCTATCTCGTTCCTGAAGGGCCTTGTAGTATGAACATGTTGTATGAACACATGCGTAAGTTGCATTGTTATTGAAGAGGATACACCTCGGCCTGCCTCTTTTCAAATAACAACGGATCGAGCACGTGCATATTGAATACCAGTGTTGTGTGCACAAAGATGCCGCCTTGGCACGGGATCGAGAATGTTCCATATCTAGTCGTATGCTGACTACTTCAGCTACCACAAAGGAGCAATGAATGTGCTTGGTGTTAGCCGTTCGTACGGAGATAGGGTGTTACGCGTGAACGTTAGGGCATCCAAACCACCCTGTTGCTTTGCAATAAAACTAAAACATACATTAAGCAAAGTCTCATCGTTATACAATAAAGAAGACACTATTCCTGTAAGACAGCGGCATATTCTCTCTCCACTTTTCATTTGCACAATTGTGTAATATGGACCTTGGCGTGTTTCCTGCCGTCAGTAACGGGACTTCCGGTAGCCGTGATATCAAGGAGGGCCACGTTACACCAGCAAAAGCGTCATGGGTGACTTCATTGGTAGAGAGGCACGTCGCTGTAGGGTCTAGACGATTGTTCCTGGCAATACTGAGGCCAGCAAATCAATGAGAACCTCGAAGTAACCCTGCGTTGGTTACTGGGCCACCAGTGATACGGGTGAACCACTACACAGCCGAAATAGCCTTGTGACTTTGCCACTTTATTGAGAAATATTTCTTTGGATTTGAATTTTGGCGTAAGTGTGACGTCCTATAGGACGTGTTTGTACAGGTCACATAACTCTCTCGCATGACACGGCGGTGAGATCTTCAGCTGGTGTGCTTTTGAGGCACCGAAACATGCTGAACTTCCTAATATTGCCCACAAAATACGTGCTCAGCGCATTGAAGCAAGCCGAATGTGGAGAAATATTCGCACGCTTTTTCTTTGGTCGCTTGCATATGGAGGTTGCTTCGCGTGTTGTATTTAAATTTATTTTAGGCACTGAAAACGTCTCAAAATTTTTCACAGAGATATCTCTGGCTGGGTGAAGTAATATTTACTGGGAACAACTGAATTTAAGAAAAGACTCGAATTCTGCAGACATGTCCACTCCGTTGCTTCTTCAGAGCTTAATTGCGCTGCTCTTGCAAGCGAGGTTTCCTTGTCTGCTCACGCCTCGGTTCCTTCTTACTATGGCGTCGCAAAGGCTGCGCTGCATTAAAGTTTAACGCTAACTGGCCATAAAGAACGTTGACTCAGAAAGAAACCAGTGGTCAGTAAAATAATCATAAAAAGTTAAGCCTAGCTGTCCCCATTAAATATTGCTACGGACAACACAGCAGCATTGTGGTACATTAGCACTATAATGCATTCCTACCACTCAAGAACAAAACTTGCAAAGAAGCACGGGAGCGCATACACCAAAAACAGTAAATTTCGCTTGAAATATTATACTAGTCCATTGATGTAGTGTGTATGTTGTTAACGATAACGCAAATATTCGAATTTATCCACGTTTATATCCAGGTTCACGAAGCTGAAGAATGATGTACTGGCCCAGTACAAGAACGACTCTCGTGGTGGTGTCCATATTATGCATGGTGAGATCACGCTCCCGTCATCTGACTGCAGCCGACATCTTGCAGCAAAGTGATATGAAACAGCGACACAGCACTCGGAGCTCTTTTGATCTGCTCTTTAAAACAAAATTGGTAGAATACGTCGTGTCGTGGAGAAACAAGCACCAGATTCATCCAAGCTAAAACATTGCGCGGAGAGTAGTGCAGCTAATATGTATTTGATGGATTGGGTAATAACTCCCTACCTCTTTTTTTGGCCTGTTGAAATTTGGTACTTATTCCAAAATATTGTTAAGGAAAGAAAATTCTCTTACGGAAAACGCAGATCATTGCCCAAGTTTAAAACGAAGCGGACATATTCAGGCTGCGTGATATGTCAGTTGCCTGTGTAAGCATCTTCTGCAACCTCCCCTGATTCATACACATCCTCTACTCAATCGTGAAAAATAGCACGCTTTCAGGAGCACGCAAAACTAACAGCTTCACATTGTGGGCTCACTAGTTTTCACTTTAGGATGGCTTTAGTTGAAGGAGTACAGCGGAATTAGGGTGCAGTTGTCATTGTAAAAACGTGTATTGAAAATGATTATTCAATAGGAAGTGACCGCTTGTAATTGTCGCATTTTTACCCTTTTACTCGGAAGCTTGCGCTTAAGAAATATCAATGAATATCAATAAACTCCAGACATGCGCATTACTTAGTCACAGCTGGGCTTTAGCGTACTTGTCAAAAAAGTTATAACAGAAACCACAAGCGTCAATTGGCATTGTGAGTGCGAAATTTTTAGAGCAGTCACATTTTTGAAGGTGTTTTGTTGCGTCTGATCGGGTTTGTTCTAGTGGTGCAGTGGTGTGAGCTACTGGCATGGCTACTGGAGGCTCATAGCAAGAATCTATTTGCTGGGCCATATTTATTTGTTTATTTATGCTCATCCGGGGTACACTAGCATTTGACTGATGGAGCCGTGAGTCTGTTTGTATAAAGAGGAATGTGGATGGGTGGTAGATGTCACCAGTCAGGAAATCCCTGAGCTGAATTTAGGCAACGACGTTTCTTTTTTTTTTTCAAAATGGTAAAGACCGTTTTATAACATCTCCTCGCAGTATATGAACGGATTCAACTTGACGTCCAGGCTGTTCGGCTTCTATGGAAGAGTGCGGAAATTCGGAGTATCCCAAGTCTTTCCTGACGTGTACGATCTGTCGAAATGGGGTAAGATAATAATCCGTGTACGTAGGGTAATTTATTATTATTGTGATATAAATAATGTTTACAGAGAAGGTACACTGTACTCTAAATCATCGAACGTTTCTCTAAACAAAACTGTACGTGAAGCTTTTGCAATAGTGTGCAATGAATAAATAAATAGTGTGTTCACCACTTCGATATACCTATAGTAAAAGGACAACGCTTATACGTGCAGTTTACACGTATTCAATCCGATGTTTTCACAGAGCTTACAGTAAGGGGGTATGTCAGGCAATTCAAAAATAAGAGCAATGTCATGGGTATTTGTGCCACATAGCTTCTTCATTTGGATCAATGCGCAGTTTGAAATTCTTAGGGCAGTACTTGATATACTGTTTGTGGGACATATAACAAAAACTTATCTTGTTATCATTAGTATGTTTGTTGACCCGTAAATTGCCTTCAATGCAGTATGTCAGTCATAACTATCCTGTAGTAATCATCTATATTCTAACCTTTGAAGCGTTAAGACCCAGATTTGCCGTCCTCCAACCCTTGTTTGTCTTTCATGCACAAAAATTTTATATGAATGAACTAAATGAAAGTCATCAATACAGAGGGCGCTTATTGCCCTCGACATGTTGCGCTTTGAATAGAAGCCATATTTTCCACATGTGCATAAATTTGTGTTATTAAAAAAGCGCCGCCGAAACAGTAATCCAATCACAATTGTTCATCCTATTACTGCATGCTTCTGAGTTGTGCGCACTTTCATTATGTTTGTCATTCTTTACTGGTGTTATTTCATTCTGTTTTTGTGCTAAGTGAATAGCCGGAGAACCTCTGACAAAATCACCATGGGCCTGGCAGGCGTGAGCTTACTGTTCGACGTCTCCCTCTTCACTGGAGCCCTCAAGGTATACGCTTCCGTGCAAAGCATGACATCTACAGTGACTGCGCTGTTGAGGTCTTTGACAAAAGTCAATGCTTCGAACACCATTCGTTCAAAACCAGGGCCTGAAAGATTCTGACTTGGCGTCTCACAGTAAAGCTCGAAAATCAGAACACTCAGACACACAGTTTTCTACAAATGCATCTCTAGCTGAAACATCCAGAACAACAGTGCCAGGAGAGTGAGCCTTCATACAAACGTGCTTTTAAGAAGCTGGCTATTTAGAAGAAAAGTAAAAAATTGTTTTTGCTTGAGATGTAATTGGGAAGGAGACAAAAAAGCTACGTGCATGTAACTTGACTGGCTACATCGCCCAGTAGGATGCTTGAGCACAGGTAATTAAAACATGTAATAGTTAAAGGATATTTAAATTGAAACAGAAAGTTGTTAGAAATGTCACACGCTTCAGAAAACTAAATAAAACATTGACAAAAAACAAAACATCAACATTTCTTGAAGATTGCACGTATGACATGTAAACTTTTATAACCAAGGAAAGCGCGACACCAGATGATAAGAGGCAAACATTAAAAAAGCGCGTACAATTAATTGTCCTAAAGTATCAGCACTTTTTGAATCAGGTGAAATTTATTTAAATATAATGGATGCGAGACTACATGACCGGCAAACCATTGTCTGTTCGCAATGACGGTGCGGGCTAAAGTGTCCTACGTCTCGAGAAACGTGAATGGTTGTCTCACTGCAACTTTGAAAGTATTCAGGGTTCTTGTGCTCTGACATATTTAAAAATTTTACGTAGATAGTAGCCTATATATATATATATATATATATATATAAATATATATATATATATATTAAAATAGAGGTGTTGTACGTCGAGAAAGGTTCAGACGCAGCTTGGCAAAATTAGCTTTAACAGGCAGGTCTGGCTAATTGCGAACTGATGCTGATGCTGATGACCTCTGATGGATGGCGCTTACCCACAAAGGGGGATGGGCCAAGAACCGGGCGGCAGGATACTCAAATGAAACTAAACTAAAAATGAAGTCAATCTGAAAAAGTAGCGTAAAATAATACTACCAAAAAAACAAAAATGTGTGCTGAGCAAGCGGTCAAACCATCTTTTGTTTTTGAAAGACATTACTATGAATTATAAACTAAAGATCTGAAAAGGTAGTGGTTCACTAGCATGGTAATCTTTTAGTTGTGTTGATGTAGTCAAACACAGCGGAGCATAATCCCTGTGGCAGTAGCCAAATGAAGCTCCGCCAAGTGATAAAATTACTGGTAAATTTACTTGTATTCTTAGCTTTTGTAATGGGGCTACTAAAAATCTTTTTCTCTGATATGAATAAAGATGACAGAATAAAAAGAAATGTTCAATAGTTTCAATTTCCTTGCACCAAATGCATGGCGGTGACGCCTTGAGCTGAGCTTTATTAAGGTAATAATTTAGTTGTGGAACTGCACAGCGCAATCTGGTATAAGTGACCTCTAACTGGCGAGATAAACACCACTGTTTATTCCAGCAATAGCTCAAATGCTCGAAATCTTTGAAGTTATCCAAATTACCTTTTCCCCATTGCAGGCAAGCATTTCGGAACCTTAGCGCGGTTACGTAAGCCGTATCTGGCAAAACTGGAATGTTGGGCCCACCCAGGGATACTGCTGCTAAAGAGTCCGCAATTTCGTTCAAATATAATCCGCGGTGGCCTGGTACCCATAGCAAATGCAGTTTTTTTACGTTTTTCGGTACTAAATGCCGAAACGTATTCATCAGCTCTGAATTTACTGCCGCAGAAAGTGCATTACAAACTGATAACGAATCTGTAATGATCACTGCTAATGATTCGCTTGAGGGTAATTTGCGTAGGGCAAGAACAATGGCCAATAATTCTGCCATGAATACCGGGGTATAATCTGGGAGTCGAATCGAAAAGGACCAGTCCAAAAAAAGAGAGAAGATGCCAACCCCAGCCTTTTCTTTTGACACAGATGCATCAGTCGCTATGATATTGCTTATCTCTAGGTGGGCTAGATAATCTGCTAACTGATCATTTAAATACCTATATGCCAATTGTTTCGCGTTATGAGGAAATATATCATCGAATTGTATGCCAAGCATTGAATTTAGATTGTGTATTGGACGAATATGTCTAATTTTTACATTCAGTTGCTTTAGTAGCACTAGTGCAAATACTATTTGCGGGGTGTGTAGTCGCGACCAATGGGTTTCGAAAAATAAAGTCGATTCTTGAATGAAAGCGTAAAATGAGAGTCTTTGGTGTGAACTGTATATCTTTAAGAATGCTTGCACAGTAAGAATTTTAAACCTATTTAGCAGAGAAGGTAGGCGAGCTTCCATATACAACACGTTGTTTGCAACAAACTTTGGTAGACCCAGCCACAAACTCAACGCTTCTCTTTCCAGCAGTATTAGGGGTCTCACTTTATAGGCTGCGCAGCCAGAAAATAACACGCATCCGAATTCCATGATGGGCCGCACATAAAGTTTATATATCATTATTAGCACATCTCTTCTTAAACCCGCTTTACGGTTTGCAAGCTTCCGTAGCCACCCCATGGCCCGTGTTGCCTTGGAGTACACATCATCAATGTGACTTCTCCAATTTAATGTGTCATTATATATGATGTCCAAATATTTAAGGAAATTCGCCTGCGGAATGAGCTCATTACTGTACATTAACGAGATGTTGATAGGCTGCAGAAAAGAGAATGCAAGGAGCACACTTTTCTTTACGTTCAGGGTCATATGAATATTTTTAAGCCATCTTTCTATCATATTGAGATAATTTTGTAGACTCTGGTATAATGATTGAAGGTCGGTATTACTTGCGAAGAAAGAAATATCGTCCGCGTACACATATAACTGAATATCCTTAGCTGATGGAATGGAGCTTAAGAAAATGTTAAATAAAACTGGCGACAGGACAGCCCCCTGTGGTACACCACGTGTCTGCTTATATCTATTCGACGAGTACCCATCTTTAAAGCAGTAATATTCTCTCCCTCTTAAAAACTCCGACACCCACGCAGTGATGTAGTTGGGAAAGTGGTGATATTCCATCTGTTTTAATAAAATTGAATGCTCAACCCTATCGTACGCTTTAGCCAAATCTAAAGTAACTAAAGCACAATATTGGCGCCGACGCCGAGCCAGTTGTATTCGGCTCTCTAAATCAACATGCGCACACCATATTGAGAAACCGGTTCTAAAACCAATTTGATTGGGGTTTAATATTGCGTTATTATTAATATATTTCATTATCCGGGCATTCAAAACTCTTTCAATTAGCTTAACCAGATTTGACGTGATTGATATCGGCCTTACATTGTCCAAGGCGAATCCTTTTTCCTGCTTTTTAAGAAGTGGAATCACTTTAGACAGCTTCCATTCCACAGGTATCCAAGCTTTTGTCAAAGAAAAATTCACCAGATTAAGTACTTCAGTTGGACAAATCTCGAATATTACTTTTATCATTGAATTTGTTATCCCGTCTGGTCCAGGTGCCGAAGGAGATAAGTGCCTTATTATCTCAGCCAGCTCATCTAAAGTAACCTCCTCGAAATCCTCGCCTGCCATTGGGTTCACAATGTGCAGTGGTAGAGTTGACATAAATCTATCTTGAAGCCCTTTCGCAATATTTTATACTAAATCAGAGAGCTCACGGGGGGAAAGAACAGAAGAGTCAATATTTTCAGCGGGTGGTAACATCTTTCGAGATCTTAAAAATCTGAAGAGCGCTTTTTTGTTTTTAGCCCTACAAAGATACTCATGTCGTTTCATATTATAACCATCTTTTGCTGTACTTACTGTGCGTTTGAAGTCTGCTGCTGCGAATTTATAATCACACCAATTTTTTGGACATTGGTTGACCATCAGTTGTTTCCATGCAGCTTACCGTTTTCTATAGCTTCTCGTGCACTCTTCAGTCCACCATGGACTAAAAGAACCTCTTGTGGCCGAGTCTAATTTAAACGTTGCGTCTTTTACTGATCTTTTTAACACTGCACACAGACTCATAGCCCTAATGTCACCTTGTATGTCCTTGCGGTGATCAAAAGTAGCCCTCAAGTCTTTTTCTAATTTTCTATAGTTGAGGAATAAGCGGGCCTTTTCGGCGACATGTATTCTTGGAAAGTTCAGTACATAACTAATTGGCAAGTGGTCACTGTTAGTAGCACAGTCTAAAGTTTGCCACGAAGATATATTTAGAGATGAGCTTGAAAATGTCAAGTCAATTACAGATTTAGAGAGACCTCAGACAAAAGTAGCAGATTGCAAATTTAAACAAGATAAATTCTTGTCAATAGCCCATTCCCACAATCGTTTTCCGCTTAAATCTGTTTTAAAACCCCAGGCCACATGATGTGAATTGAAGTCTCCAGTGATTAATATATCCTTTCTGCAGACAGAGAACATATCGTCTAGACTTCGTGTGTCTTGCACCCCGGCTGGGAAATACGCATTTACAAACGACAAGGGAGAAGCGTCTGGGAATATTATGTCCACTATCAAAATTTCACAATCTGGAGTCACACAACGATAAGAGATCGTAGCTTTGTGACTAAACTTAGTTGCTATCAAGACAGCAAGCCCACCACCTCTGCTAGGTCGGTCCAATCGAAATAGCCGATAATTTTTTAGGTGAAACTTCTGGCTGGTTGAAAGCCAGGTTTCTTGGAGTGATATAATATCCGGGGAAAGTTGTGAAGAAAGGTATCATAGGTCTGTGGCTGCGGAAAATATAGATCTGCAATTCCACTGTAATATGGTTAGTGAACCTATTTTGACGACAGAACCGTCGCAGAAACTGCTTGGTCCAAAATGTCCTTTCGCAAAAAGTCTTTCTTAGACATGTTCTCAAAGAATTCTTTTTTGGATAGATACTTTTTAGATTTCGAATTATGCGAAGAGTTTTTTGATTGGGGAGATCGGGTTCGCTTCAGAGCCTTATGAGAGTCCATATCCATATCTGCACATGCCTCCGAATCATCCGTAAGATCACCGTCTTCCGTTGTTTTGGAAGTCCCTGCCTCAGGAGAAACCGCTCGCTGACGTGTTGTCGCACTTTCTATTTCCGTACGCTGCGATACCAATGATGCCTGAGGAGCCCAATCGTTCGTAGATGCTACACCTAGAATTTGCGATAGTTGATTGGAAACCAATTGTGCCAAACTTTCAAAAAGGTTGTTTGCGAGGCGTTCCATTGCCTTTTCCATAGCTTTTTCTACGGCCTCTGCGATAGATGTTGCGAGAGATGCATCCGTGGCGGTGGTATTACGTGCTGCAACACTGGCATATCCTTTGGATCTCTCCTGCATTTCTGCAACGGCTTCTCTCCGAGAGCACCTCTTGCGTTCTACAATATCCAATACGGCAAGCTCCCTTTCTTTTGCTGCACAGTCTGCGGAGTCTGCAGGGTGCGCCCTATTACATAAGCAACACCTCTCTTTCTCAGAGCTGCACTCGCGGCTGTCATGATTTTCACCACACAGACGGCATCTAAGAACTGATCGGCACCCTCTGACGCTATGTCCATATCGCCAACATTTCAAACACTGCAGGGGTTTGGGGGAAAGTGGCTCTACCTTATAGATCAGTGGCCATGCCTTAACTTCGGAAGGTCGGACTGTTACTAAAAAGGTGACTATCACCGATTCCGTGGGTGATTTTATGTTGTCAATTGTACGGGTGCACCTGTACACTGAAATTACACCCGCCACCGAAAACAAATCGAGCCCATCTGCAGGTGTCAGGCTTGTGTCTACTTCGCGGACTAATCCTTTCGAGCATGCGAGGTGTGCCGGAATAAATGGGCTTACCGGATGCGCTGCGAATTCGGAACATTGCAGGAGCTCACGAATGCATTCCTGATCTGCGGAACAGCACAGGATGCCTCCGCGACCAAACTGGCGGACCTCAGTGATCTCCTGGGGATGCGAAGTGGCTTTTCGAAGCTCCACTTGAATCGCCTTTGGGTTCTTGATCGGAATACTGCCCCCATCTGTAGGTACCAGCGCCACAGGGACACTTCTCGCTCCACTGCGTAACAAATAGTCTATCGGCCAATCCTTGGCGGGGGTGGAAGCTAACCAAGGGGAGTGCCCTTGGACGGGGGAAGAAAATGACATCAAACTGGAATGACTCGCCTCAGCTGAGAAAGACAATTACAGTTACCGGAAAATAAAGAACACTCAAAGAACAATAAGGATACTGCCGCCCAATCCTGAGCCCAGGCAGCTTCTTCACAGTCAAGCCTCACAGCCGAAATGCGACGTGGCGTTCCAGGCCAGCAGAATCTGACCTCGTGCCTGCACGATTACGCGTTTCACGCGTGATCGAGCTGCGGCGTGCGCGAGCTACTACTGCAGCCACCGATCATCGTCGTCTTCTTCATTGCCAGCAGAGCGTCCGTTATTCAGATTCATTAATTCATTACAATTACTCCCCGCGAAATAAGGAGCCATCCTGGTGACCCATGGACAAGTAAACACGGGAGGGTCGTAGCAGGGCTTAAGTCTCGAGACGTGGACAATTTCCTGGCCACGACGACGTTGGTCAGAAGATGGTTCCAGTGGCTCGATGAGATAATTCACCAGTGACGTTTTTTGTAGCACACGATATGGGCCGTGATACTTGGGGACCAACTTGGTAGAAAGGCCAGCTGTAGCCGAAGGGACATGCCGCCAGACGAGTGAACCTGGATCGTAGGAAGTAGTGTTATTTGATGCGTCATGGTGGAGTTTTTGGCTTCCTTGGTCTTGAGTTGTGAATGATCTTCCCTGTTGGCGGCATTCTTCAGCGTATGTAGCGGCTTGAGACGAAGTCGTGGACTCTGAGGAGTCAGGTTTGTACGAAAGGATGGTGTCCATAGTGCGAGAAGGTTCGCGTCCGTAAAGGAGGAAAAAAGGAGAGAACCCAGTAGTGCTTTGAATGGCGGTATTATAAGCGAACGTGATGAACGGGAGCACTCGGTCCCAATTGGAGTGGTCTGACGAGATATACATAGACACCATGTCACCAAGGGTGCGGTTGAAGCGCTCTGTCATTCCGTTGGTCTGGGGATGATAGGCGCTTGTAGTGCGGTGAACGACGTGGCACTCACGCAGCAATGCTGTGATGACGTCTGACAAGAAAACGCGACCACGATCACTCAGTAACTCCCGAGGTGCTTCATGCCGTAATACGATGTTGTGAAGAACGAAAGTCGCAACGTCTTTTGTTGTAGACGAGGGAAGGGATGAAGTTTCGGCATACCGCGTGAGATGGTCCACGGCAACTATGATCCAGCGGTTACCGTCAGCGGTGTTCGGAAGGGGACCGTAGATATCGATGCCGACGCGGTCGAATGGTCGGGACGGGCATGGTAAGGGTAGCAAGGTACCGCTGGCGTGACAAGGGGGAGTTTTTCGTCTCTGGCCCGTCGAGCAGGCCCGAACGTACTGTCGTATAAAACGGTACATGCCACGCCAGTAATATCGGAGACGTATGCGAGAATAAGTCTTCAAGAAACCTGCGTGGCCACATTGGGGGTCGTCATGAAACGTGGAACAAATTTTGGATCGCAGATGACGTGGAATCACGAGTAGCCACTGACGTCCACCGGGTGCGTAGTTGCGTCGGTACAGCACGTCGTCGCGAGTGGCGAAGTGCTCGACTTGCCGACGCAATGTGCGAGAATGAGGGGAAGCCGTGTGCCCAGTCAGGATGTCTAGAATCGAAGCAACCCAAGGGTCCTTGCGTTGCTCAGATGGCATCTCGGCGATGGTGACGGCAGTGGCATCACAGGTTAGACTTTCGCAGCAGTCCGGGTCAGGGGGTAGCGGCGAACGGAATAGGTCGTCTGCGTCCGAATGTTTCCGGCCGGAGCGATAGACCACGCGAATATTATATTCTTGGAGGCGTAATGCCCATCGGGCGAGGCGACCGCTTGGATTCTTCAGTGACAGCAACCAGCAGAGGGCGTGGTGGTCAGTCACGACGTCAAAAGGGCGCCCGTACAGGTAAGGTCGAAATTTCTCTATCGCCCAAATAATGGCGAGACATTCCTTTTCAGTGACTGAATAGTTGGTTTCGGCTTTGCTAAGAGTTCGGCTTGCGTAGGCAACCACGTACTCTTGGAAGCCGTCTTTCTTCTGTGCAAGAATAGCGCCTAGCCCGACACCACTAGCGTCGGTGTGGATCTCTGTGGGTGCCGATGGGTCGTAGTGTCGCAGAATAGGCGGCGACGTGAGGAGGCGGCGCAGTTCATTGAAAGAATCGTCACAGGTGGCAGACCAGGCGGAAAGATCTCTAGAGCCGGCGAGGAGCTTGGTCAAAGGAGCGATGAGCGTCGCGAAATTGCGGACGAAGCGCGGGAAGTAAGAGCAAAGGCCTATGAAGCTTCGGAGCTCTTTCATGGTGGTCGGTTTGGGAAACGCTGAAACGGCTGTAAGTTTGGCAGGGTCAGGAAGAATGCCGTCTTTTGAAACCACGTGGCCAAGGATCGTAAGCTTTCGAGCAGCGAAATGGCACTTCTTCAGATTCAGTGGCAGCCCCGCGGCAGAAATACACGCGAGGACTTTCTCGAGGCGGGTTAAATGGGTTGCGAAATTGGTTGAAAAGACGACAATGTCATCTAAATAACAAAGGCAAACGTTCCATTTGAGGCCTCGAAGGATAGAGTCCATCATCCGCTCGAAAGTAGCTGGTGCGTTGCAGAGGCCGAAGGGCATGACTGTGAATTCATAAAGCCCGCCGGGCGTGATGAAAGCAGTTTTCTCACGATCGGCCTCTGCCATGGGTACCTGCCAGTATCCAGAGCGCAGATCTAAAGAAGAGAAAAATTCGGCTCCCTGTAGGCAGTCCAAGGCATCGTCAATGCGTGGCAGCGGATAGACATCCTTGCGCGTGATTCGGTTGATACGCCGGTAGTCCACGCAAAACCTGATGGACCCGTCCTTCTTCTTCACCAACACAACTGGAGAGGCCCAGGGACTGCTTGATGGTTCGATTATGCCACGTGTCAGCATGTCGTCAACCTGTTCATTGATGGCACGGCGTTCGGTAGTCGACACACGATATGGACGCTGCCGTATTGGCGTCTCTTGATCGGTATCTATATGGTGAACGACAGATGACGCTTGACCTAAGGAAGGCTGATTGTCGTCAAACGAGGCTCGAAAACGCTGTAGGAGCTTGATCAGCTGTTCCTGCTGCCCAGGGGTGAGGTTACAATCAATGGACTTGCGGAATACATCTATAGGTTCATTAGCGTCCGTTGCGGGTGTAATGGCACAAGTCGGTAAAAATGGCTTGTCTGGATAGATCGGGTCTTCGAAAATACAATTTAAGGTCTCGAGGCTTCCCAGACACTCGCCGCGTAGCAGGATGTATGGACATGCAGAAACGTTGCACGCATAAAGTACCGCCGAACCATTGGAAAAGTTGATGACGGCAAACGGGAGGACGATGGTTCGGTGTTGCACACTAGCTATAGTTGGCTGGAACAGGAGCGTCGAGTTAGTGGCAGCAGGGGAAAACACAGACACTAGGACGGCGGACAATGGCGCGATGCGGACGTCAGCTGCGGCAAACACTTTGGAGGGACTGTGATGGTCGATATCAAGGCACGGATTCGTCAACGTGAGTTCAGCACGAGCGCAGTCGACGGGGGCCTGATGGGTAGAAAGGAAATCCCATCCTAGTATGACGTCGTAAGATGAACGTGGGAGAACAACAAAGTTGACGGCGTACCAAACATCTTGAATAAAAACGCGTGCTGTGCACTGAGCTGTCGGCGCGATAAAATGGGCGCTGTACGCAGTGCAAGATTCGTAAGCGGCGTTGTAACTTTTATCAAATCGCGACACAGTTTTTCACTAATTACAGAAACGACGGCACCTGCGTCGACAAGTTCACGTACAGCAACACCTTCTACTAGCACATCAATTTTCTTGGTCGGACAAAGAGGAGGTCTTAGAAAGTTCGACGACGACGCAGTTCCTGCCTCCGGAACTGCGGCTGTCAATTTTCCTCTCGAGCGGGGCTCGTGCGCCGAAGCATCGGGGAGACCGATCGGTGACGGGGCGGTAATGACCGGCGAGAATCGACAGGGCGTCGTGGGGACAATGAGTCGGTGATGGGAGAAGATGGTCGGCGGGGATTCTGGGCAGCCTGGTAATTTGCAGAATTCCCGTGGTCTGGAGGCTGGAAGTTACGACGGCGACAGTAGCGTGCTATATGTCCCACGAAACCGCATGCGAAACATATGGGCCGATTATCCAAGGTGCGCCATGGGTTAACGACAGAAGGTGCAGGGGGCGAAACGGGATGGGGTGCCGTGTATGTAGGCAGCGTCGTAGGGTAGGAGGACCCGGTGCCCCTGTATGCGCCAGAGACAGGTGGGGCTGGGGGTCTAGCAACGACGGCAGCGTAGGTCAGCGGCGTAGGGACAGATGGCGATGGATGCAGTGCCTGCGTGACCTGTGTCTCAATGACCTGGCGTAGACGTGAGTCTAACGATGTCACTGGCGCGGATGCTTCGGCCACAAGAGAAAGCTGACGCGCAACTTCTTCACGAATGAACTGTTTGATGTGGGGCAGTAAGACGGTGTGATCAGCAGCGACATCGTGCACGAGGGCGGAAACTTCAGCCGTATCTTCAGCAGCACTGCGCGTCGAGACACGCTGCTTACGCAACTCGTCGTACTCCTGATAGAGCTGGACAACATCGGTGATGGTCTGTGGATTCCGAGCGACGAGCATCTGGAAGGTATCGTCGTCAACTCCTTTGATGATTCGCTTGATTTTGTCGCGTTCGGTTAGAGATTCATCGACGCGCTTGCAAAGAGACAAGACATCTTCAATGTAACTTGTAAAGGTCTCGTCCCTGCGCTGGATTCGACTACGGAGACGCTGTTCCGCGCGAAGCCGGCGCACGGCGGGACAACCGAAGACCGCGGCGATGGTGGTCTTGAAGGCGGACCAGTTGGTGATTTCGCCTTCGTGGTTCTTGAACCAGAGGCTGGCCACATCATCGAGGTAAAAGCGCACGTTTGTGAGCTGGTCGCAGGCGTTCCACTTGTTGGAAGCGCTTACGATTTCGTACTCGACGAGCCAGTCCTCGACGTTTTGTTCGTCGTTGCCGCGAAAAATTGGTGGGTCGCGTTGCCGAGGCACGCCAGTACAGTAGACTGTCGTTAATAAGGCAGCTTAAGAAGGGCCAGGAGCAGTCATGGTGAACGGTGAGGGTAGCGTCCGATTGCGAAGTTCCAGGTTGATGGGAACCCCGGCTCCTCCACCACTTAAAATAGAGGTGTTGTACGTCGAGAAAAGTTCAGACGCAGCCTGGCAAAAGAGCTTTACCAGGCAGGTCTGGCTAATGGCGAACGGCGTGCGCGAGCTACTACTGCAGCCACCGATCATCGTCGTCTTCTTCATTGCCAGCAGAGCGTCCGTTATTCAGATTCAATAATTCATTACAATATATATATATGTATATATATATATATATATATATATATATATATATATATATATATATATATGTGTGTGTGTGTGTGTGTGTGTGTCTGTTAAGTTGTTTACGAGGGACTCATGATCAGCTGCCAGCTCGCTATACGTTCACGTGCTACGTGACGCCAAACAGGCCCATAAAGGGTGTGCCTCACTCGCCTTGATGGCTACTGGTGGCACTGACTGACACTCCCACGTTTATATTCACATAGAAACCCAATAATGTGGCTGGGGGGATAGCCGCCAGGGTAGCTCAGTGGTAGAGCATTGAACGCGTTATTCGAAGGTCGTGGGCTCTGTTCCTGCTCACCACAAGTTATCTTTTCACCCACTTTTCTTTTTCACATTGACAAAGCAATTGGTCTATTAACTTACCCTATACATTCCTTGGCTATATTGTCTGTTAGATCGCATTATTATTGTGTCAAAAAATTGGCAGATCCCACGTACAGTGAGAATCGATGATAAGCGAAGCAAGAAATGTTTATATTTCGATTTTAATATCAGCACAACAATATGAAGCGGAGGTAAATTATGCCGTATCTGACTTCCGTGTCATGATTATCATGTTTGGATGTGTCGTTTACCTTCGTCATCTATTCACGTCACATGATACCAAATTGAGTACATGTCGAGCTAGCGAAACGGCTGCCAGTACACTATGAGCATAGTATTTTGTCATGTTCTTACATGACATGCGTGTCAGAATTTTTATGTTTGCACCAGTCATATATTTCATTACCCAGTGACGTCAGGTAACACGAAATTTGGTATATGTGGAGCTAGCAAAATGGCCGCGAGCGGATCATTAAGGGTCCAATATACTCCAATGTAGCGTTGATGCACGCGCACGCTGGGCACAGCGATGCTACATTAGCGAAACGTGAGCGCTCTATAGTCTGACGCCAGGCCTGACCGGCGCGACCAGCGTCCGCCGGCGCGGCCCGAAGGCAACCGGCGCGAAATGCGATATGTTGCATATTGCGCCGATGCGTTACCCAGACACTGCGTCTCCCTCTTTTCGTGACGGAGGGACGCCGGACACGCTTAAACGCGCATGCGTCAAAGTAACGCAGCGCGGCGCGTGCTTGTGAGTATATGGCAGGACCGGCGCCTGGCGTGGCAACGCCAGCGTGACGCGATGAAATGAACGCTGGCAAGCACGCGCACCGCGTCACGTCGAAGTGTATTGACGCCTTGACTGCGGCGTGTAGTCATGTTGTTACATGACACGCATGTCGTGATTATTATGTTTGTATGTGTCATTTACCTATGTCGTCCGTTCGCGTCGCGTAATAAGGGGTTTGGTATATCTGAAGCTATCGAGACGGCCGCGAGCGCATCATGAGCGTAGCAGGTAGTCATGTTGGTTGATGACATGCATCTCATGTTTATCAGGCTTGCACTAGTCCTAAACCTTCGTCATCCATTCACGTCCCGTAATACCAAATTAGGTATAAAAGAAGCTAGCGAAATGGCCGGGAGCACATCATGAGCATGGCATGTATTGATGTTGTTACATGACACGCATGTTATGATTTTCTTGTTAGGACCTCTCGCTGGTGTTCACCATGCATTCATAACTTATCATACTAGTTTTGCAACATTCCATGTCAACAAAACCACCGCAAGAGCTGCAGAACCATGAATTATAAGTCAAGCAATTTATGGCATACACATCAAGTTTTTATGTTATGACTAGTCAAATATGTTCTCCATACAGTCATGTTATGCTAAACCAAGTTTGGTATCGATACCATTATTTAAACGGCCAGGAGAGCTAAAACTCGTAGGCCGCTACGTAGATAGACAGATACGCTCAAAGTCGCCGAAGTTCGTTAAGAAATGCTTCGCAATTAAAACAAGGAGAAAAGTGGCCTTAAATATTCACTTTTATCATATATATATATATATATATATATATATATATATATATATATATATATATATATATATATATATATATATATATATATATATATTCTAATGCATAACGTTGTCATTTATATTGGCCGACGGAGTGAAACTAATTCCTTCGATATGCTATATTCAATCGTGGATTGCTAAGTTGTCTTGTGCGCAAAAGCGCATAAATTGATCAAAGCACTGCCAATATATATATATATATATATATATATATATATATATATATATATATATATATATATGTTTGGTTCATAATGAATATGTGTGAGCATCCTGCATCCTATGGCTGCTTTGCAAATGCTCGCAGACCATTTTTTGAATTGGCATTGTAGTAAGCTTGAACAGAGCCTTTTTACTCTTTACATACTTCCATTATGACGGTCCACCGAAAGTAACATAAGCATTGTTGAAGTCTACATTGACATTCTTAAAGAACTCTATGACAACTGCTGTGTGTGGTATCGTTCGCTAAACACCAATCATGGTTCTCCAATGCATAACGTTGTCATTTATAATGGCCGACTGAGTGAAACTCTAATTCCTGCGATATGCTTCAATCAATCGTGCAGTGCTAAGTTATCGTATGCGCAAAAGCGCATGAATTGATCAAAGCACTGCAAAAAATAGTAGAACACTAGGCAAAGGATCCACAATTCATGAGATATTCATTGTTACCACTCCTATAGGAAAGACAGGTGTTCCCAACATGCTAGACGTCACAGCCATCTAACATCGTAGCACCCTCCACACTTGCAGGTTTCGCTTTTATATATTGCAATTTCATTCTCCACATTACAGAATGACATCTTCCTGATCGAGATTGCCGGGCTGTGGGGATCGATCGACTGCATCGCGGACGCTGTTATTGGCTTCCTGTCGGCCGACTACACACTGCCTGGCTTCGTAAGTGTTGCCAAGTTCTATTGTTTGCTCTGCGAACGTGACGGCTTAGGGCGTATATGTACACAAAAATGTCATAGAGCTATGCGCTGTTCATTAGTGATGTTTTTATTAACGCAATTATTGCATTGAGGTGTGACATCGTCGAGGCGATGTGGACGTGCTCTTCAGTCTAACGCAGCCCCACCGCGGTAGTCTAGTGACTAAGATAAGAAACACGGCCGCTGAGCCGCACGTCGCGGGACCGAATCCTTGCTGCAGCTGCTGCATTCAGATGAAAGCAAAAATGGTGTAGGCCCGTTTGCTGAGATTTGGGTGCGCGTTAAAGAAACCCAGGTAGTCGAAACTTCCAGAGCCTTCTACTAAAGCGTCTCTCATAATAATATGGTAGTTTGTGGACGTGAAACCCTACAAATCAACCCAGTCTAGCATAAACAAAATAAAAGTAAAAGCTGACTTGCTAGAACAGAATGTATAGTTTGCAATAATCTCGTGTTAATTAGGGCAATATCATGCTTTAAAAAGTTTCAGGGAATCGTCCACACATAGATAGTATTGAAGTCGTTTCTTTATAACAAACGTATTTCTGCTGAGCATGCACCAAACCACGTGAGTATAAGAATAGTCTGTTAAAAGCAGTTCCTTTAGTTCGAGAACAGTATGCAGAAATATAGAATCCATCTTGTTACACTGCTGACGATAATCTTCTGAAGAATTAAAAATCACTACAGCGATATAACGTTGCACGAAATATTTAGAGGTTGCTGTTTATTTTGAAGAGAGTGATGTGCGATTGTGAGATAGTTTGTGCCCCGTAATTGACTCTAGATATTTATTGTGACTTGCTTCAAGTTCCTATACTTCAGCTTTTCTTCATTTTTTTTCTCTAGAGAAGTTTTAATAACATTGGTTTGTCTGCTTCTTATTCACACGCAGATTTCTTAAAAGGCCACAGTTTCTATAGCGGAAACAGTAGCAGGCAACTTTCAATGTCACACATCGTGCATAGGTTATTAGCTACTGAAAGTTGAAGCCAATGTTTTGCTGTCTACCGTGCTTTTTCCAGTAAATGATACGTGTTTCGGGCAATCAAAATATACATAGCAATGTTTCAGCATATTTAGTAGAATTTTGGTGTTATAAATAAGCTCAAATGTAGAATAGGATATATTATCGTTATTTCTCTCACTTTGTTGAAATTACGCCAAAATTGCAAGCTTCACTACTTGTTTCTTTTGTTCGCAGCTGAACAAAGACAAAGCTCAGGTAAGGAAGCCTTTCTCATCATGTGTATTCGCTTTCAAAAACTTTATTTCAACCTGTCGACAACTAATTTACTTCAATTTTCATCTGCATCTGCACCCACGAGCTTCACATCTGCTGCATAATAGAAGCAAAAAAACTTGTTTCAGAAACGGGCACCAGTCTCTAAAAGGTTGAAAAAAAAACATGTAGTCATGAACGACCGCCATCACTTTGAGTGCACATTCTGAGGGTAGATTCTAGGCACAGACGAAACGAAAAAAATGCCATTTGCAAATGGTGCAAATACTGTGGAAACAGCAGCGCTGGTTGTGTCTTTCTCCCCCTTAAAGTCACTTTCCTTTCCCACTTTACCACTTACTTGCTAAAATTCACCATACTAGTCAATGCAACCATGCATCCTCTTCCCTCCTCTTCCCACTCACGTTTCTTTTTTAATTCCTTGCGATACTTATTCATACATGATTATGCTATGATCTCTCTGTCTTTCTACCTCTATTTGTTTCGGAGTCTTTCTGTCCCATTCTCTGTTTATTTTTGTTTTCAGTACCTTCATCTCGTTCAAATAAATATAGTCATTGATTTCCATAGGCCCTCGTTCTGCTGTTGCACCAGGGTAGCCGAGTGCTCACGACTAGTAATAACAAACGCTCCTCGACACAAAACTCAACCTAAAGAGATCCATGGGCGGTGTTCGGCGTTGCGCTTTCTTCAACACGAAAGGCCTCTCGAATCCCTTAATGTCGACTTTCGAGTCGAGGAGCGCTTATAAATGCCGGCCTGTGACTGTCACCTTCGAACCGTGGATACTGTGGGTGAAATCTCGACTCACGAAGAATGTTTAACACGATAAAATAAAGGAGAACATTTCGCGGATATTCCAGCGTTGGCCTCGACTTCGGTGTCGACAAACAAAATCACGGTAGTTTTTGAAATGGTTCCAACAAAAAAAAGAACTCTGTACTAATACAATATAATTCAAGCAAAAAGAACTTCCGCTCTAGTAAGGCTCACAGTCACTTCATGTATGTGGGATGCAGTTGTGCAACCACAGAGCCACCGTTTAGCTTGCGACTGCTTCAGGAAATAGAATATAGGAATGTCATGTAGTGGAAGAAATCTCCTTCACTCCTTATCGCATGCATGATTCTGAGGAAGAAATGTTTAATCGCGCCAGGTGTCAAAACGTGGGAATAACAGCGAGTGCGCGAATTAAAAGTCGATCCCTTGCAAAGCGCTCGGACATAACTAGTCATCATTATTTGCAAAAACATCGCCCCGCCGTGGTGGTCTAGTGGCTAAGGTACTCGACTGCTGACCCGCATGTCAAGGGATGGAATCCTGGCTGCGGCCGCTGCATTTTCAATGGAGGTGGAAATGCTGTAGGCCCTTGTGCTCAGATTTGGGTGCACGCTAAAGAACCCCAGGTGGTCGAAATTTCCATATCCCTCCACTCAGACGTCTCTCATAATCATATGCTAGTTTTGGGACCTCAAACCCCGCATATCAATCAAATCAGTTGCAAAAACATCAAGAAATCAGCTTTGAAGGTGGACGTGCGATTGACGTTTTGGTGAATCTCAAAAGAAAACATATCAGAGTATACGGGGAACGCAACAAATTACGTTCTATTCTTGATCGCGAAGCTGAAGATCTCCCCAAATTTTTTATTAATTTATTCGGTCTCCTTCTTTACACTTCCTTCTCTTCCTGTTTGCTTTCCTCCGATGAACTGCTAGCTACGGATAACCACGTGACAGCTCGGCGAAGTTCTTCGAACACTTCCCGCAGACAGCACGAGCATACTAGCTGTTAATGTTAGCTAAGGCTGGTGTTGAGTTTTAGTGAAAGGGAGGAGAAACCCGCGTAAGCAAGTTATCAGGTTGCAGTAGGGTTTTGCACTTCACAGTGTTGTTTTTTAGTGAAAGTATCGCGAGTGATTTCTGAAATTGGTACGAGTTTATGTAATATTTTGCCGGCATCTCCCGTGCTGTGAGAAGCGCTGCGTTTGTTACGAACCACTGGACATTTTGCTAATATTCACTAAAAACAAAGCACGTGGGCAACGAAGTAAAAAATAGAAATAGAAAATGGCTTGTTCATTACCGATATCACTCGGATATATAAAAAGTGGTGATAACCAGGGATATACACTTGGCCAATAGCAGCTCCTATTGAGTCCACTATATATAAAAAGTCAATAGTTCTGGTAGGCAAATATATGTTACTCAAGACATGAGATCGTTCACTTACTTATTTAAAATGACTCCGTTCCACTGCTCTCTGAGTGCGCGTCACATAACGTTGTCGCTTTCACGGGTTCTGGTGGCGTTTCACGAGGGCACTTAGAATATAGAAGGCCATGTGTTCTTGTTTGTTTTGCATAAAAGCTGTTAGGATTGTGATTATGGCATGTGGAAACATCCGAAAAATATCACCATAGACCAGCATGCACTACTGTCGGCCTGTTATTCGGCTGCAAAAGAAAAATAGGCGGACCAAAGAACTCGCGCCGATTTTTCTGGCGTGGTATGAAATGAGAGAAAGAACGAGTACTGGGAGAAAAAAAGAAAAAGAAGGGCAAGGAAGCGAGAAAATTACAAAGCAAAATAAGGGGTACCGGAACAGATGGGGAGGGGCGAATATGTAGAGACAAAAAAAAGCTCAAATAGAGAGAGAGAGAGAGAGAGAGAAAAGAACGCAGCAAGTAATGCTATGCATAGTAGAGCGAAATGTGATAGAGAAGTGAGGGGGACGAAAGAGTGTAGAGCAGACTAAAATATTGTATAGGCGTGAGAAAAGGAAGTGAATGGGAAGAGGATGAAAATGAGGCCAACGCTAGCAAATCCTCTGCTTCCTCATACGAACTTCTAACGCAGCTGCTCCTATTTTTAAATGTAAATATGACATTTTTAGGATATCATTCCTCCTTTTTATTCTTTTTACACTGCTAGCGCTTCTTTAGATAATATGAATATTATTATATATCAACACTAAGGTCCACGAAGCATTTCAAGGGAAAGGCCCTCAAAGGTTTAGAATGCCCCCTGGGCAACATAGGTGCTTTGATCTAAACCAAATTTACAGTAAACTAAAAAGCTGAAGAGTCTCTTGTCAGACTTCCGGCAAAAAGACATGACACGTCTTATTTGTGCTATCGTTAGAGGCAGCCATCTGTTAGGGAGCCTTACTATCAGTCTTTTACTACCCTTACTTAAACCGGAAGCTTGGAATCGGATGCGCTCTAATTGCGGAGTAGGGTTCGGGCTTACACCAAGTGTAACATAGCAAACGAAAATCTTTTGGATGACTTATTCAACCTTTTACTTTGCTTTATTAACACCAAAACAACGAACTTACAGCAACCCAAACCATCTTTCGGAAAAGTTCTTGGAAACGAAGTGACATGCCTACTCTCTAATCTCCGTGTTCACTTATAAATTTTCGACGATTGTTTTCATTTCTTTCAGTTTGAGAGTGGAACGGTAAGTTGAAGCCAACTTGACATATAGCTGAAAAAAATTCTTCACGCACCTCCACAACGGCTTAAAGGCAGATGTTCGGCATCATAATAATTTTGAAAAACAATCTTCTTATATGGGACTAAAGTAAATAATGAATTGGCTTAGAATGAGCAAGTTTTTTCTGGGGACTCAAATTTCTTTACTATTGCCATCAAATTTCATTATAAGAGCTTAAAATGAATGACAAAACTCCATTTTCAAATTTACCCCTCAGGCTGCACATGTGGCTTTACAAATTTTGAGGGGTATTGGTTGCACATTTACAATATTGGCTCAACGGAATTTCTCACAACTATCTAGGTTAAATACTTGACTCCGTCAGCAGTCAATGCGCTTTACATTTACCTATTGGCGGCTATACTGGATTCGGTAAATACCGTTACAATTGATGATGTCATGGTGTTTGGAAGAGGAAGTTCAAGGTGGCATCGGTACTCACATTTTCTGTTTGCGTACTTTCTCAATTACTTCTCACAGCAAGTGTAGTTATTTTGAAATTATTAACGGGTAATTTACGAACAGCAGAGGAATTTGTTTCATTTTTATGTGTTTATAATTTATTTGAGTCAGCCAAGTTATATGAAAAGCCTCAAGCTCTCTTTGCAGAAACATACAAAGCCACTATAAATTGTCAGAAGGGGCTGACCTCTGGTTTCCAGAAAACAGTCCCAGTCGTCCTCTGTGTCCCTTTGGGTTTGTCCAAAATTCAATGCTGTTTTCTCTTTTTCAAAAATGCTGGAGTTAAGCGTTCTCGGTAACTGGAATTTTCCGCCTAACCTGAGGGGTTATCTCTTACTGTTCTAAAATGTAAACTTGCAGATAAACAGGGTACTAGTCCTGTTCGATTCGTAGTGCTATATTGCTGAAGCACACTTGTTAGTCATCACCATCATCGTAATCGTCACCACCAAGGTGTCTACGGCACTCAATATCTGCGCCAACGAACAAGCCTCGTCCATAAGGAGCTTCGCCTTTGAAACAAGCGTGTTCCATGCCACACATTCTCTTTCTCTCATCACGGCACATGTCATGCTTTGTACGCACTGTACGCCATGACAAATACGTTGACGCCGACGACGACGGAGAAAAAGAGACGGTGATAGCTAAAAAAATGGCAGATCCCACGTACAGTGGGAATCATTGATATGCGAAGCACGAATGAGAAATATTTATATGTCAATTTAAATTGAGCAGAACATTATACGAGGTGGAGGTAAATGATGCCGTACATGACTTCCGTGTCATGATTAGCATGTCTGGATGTGTCGTTTACCTTCGCCATCTATTCACGTCACTAGATACCAAATAGAGTATATGTGGAGCTAGCGAAACGGCCACGAGCATGCTATGAGCGTGGTATGTTGTCATGTTCTTACATGACACGTGTGTCAGGATTATCATGTTTGCCCCAGTCATATACTTCGTGACCCATTGACATCACATAACGCCCAATTCGGTATATGTGGAGCCAACAAAACGACTGCGAGCGAATCATGAAGGGCATTTTATACAATGTTGCGTTGACACGCGTGCACGCTGGGCACAGCGATGCCACGTTAGCAGAGCGCGAGCACTCCATCGTCCGACGCCAGGCACGACCAGCGTCCGTCGGCGCGGCACGACGGCAATCAGCGCGAAATGCGACATGCTGCATTTCGCGCCGATGCGTTACCCATGCAACGGCAACACTGCGTGTCCCTTTTTTTTGTGTGTGGGAGGCACACCGGACGCGCTGAAATGCGCATACGTGAAAGCAACGCAGCGCGGCATGCGAGTATATGGCAGGACCAGCACCTGGCGTGGCATCGCCAGCGTGGCGCGACGAAATTAACGCCGGCGAGCACGCGCACCACGTCATGCCGAAATTCATTGGCGCCTTGAGTGTGGCATGTAGTCATGCTCTCACATGACACGCATCTCATGATTATCATGTTTACACCAGTCACAAACCTTCATCATTCATTGGCGTCACGTAATAACAAGTTTGGCATATGTGAAGCTAGCGAAATGGCAGCTAGTGCATCATCAGTGTGGCATGTAGTCATGTTGTTACACGACACGCATTATCTTGTTTGCACCAGTCACATACCTTCGTCACCTTTTCACGTACAGTAATACCAAATTTGGTATATGAGACGCTAGCGAAACGGCCGCGAGCGCATGATAAATGTGACATCTAGTCATGTTAACTGACACGCCTGTCATGATTTTCATGTTAGAGTCTGTCGCTTGTGTTCGCCATGCAATCATGCCACACCATACCAGTGTTGCAACATGCCATGTGAACGAAACCAACGTAAGAGCTGCAGGATTATGAAATTTAAATCATGACATTCATAACATACATGTCATAATTTTCATTTTATGACTGGACAAATATCTTCCTGATACAGTCATGTTATGTCATACCAAGGTAAGTATGGATACCATTATCGAAATGGCCAGGAGAGCTAAAAGTCATTGGCGGCCTGATAGATAGATAGATAGATAGATAGATAGATATATAGATAGATAGATAGATAGATAGATAGATAGATAGACAGATAGATAGATAGATGGATAGACAGACACGCTAAAATTCGCCTAATTTCGCTAAGAACTGCTTCGCTTTTAGATATGGAATGTGCGTATTTTCGCTAATGATCAGAAACTGCCTTTACCTTTCATGCATTCACTGTCGTCAGGGGCAATCGGCCCCACTTGTACGATTAGTGGTTTGCGGGTATTCTACTAGAAAAAATCACCAACAGAACAATTCTATCATAACATCACTGGTGAGATTCCCAAAGAGAGTTAAAGGGCTAAAAATTTAGAGGTGAAGGGTTGCTGTGGATGCTTTCTTTTCCCACTTCGCATGCAAGTGGAATGCGCTTGTGCCATCTTCAAGGTCCGCTGGGTGCCTTGGGAACGCAGCCATGAATTTTTTTTTATCTTCTTTAAAAATTCTTTTCGTATTTTTTAAGAAGCAATAGTTAAGCTGACTGAGTTCTTACTAAGACGAAACTTGATCGACACAAGTGAATTAACTTTTTATTGCATGTTCTGTGTAAAAACTACATACGTACACACAGTGTGAATGTGTCAATCTATAAATATAGCATTAATTTACAACTGGCATATGACCATAAGGAGCATAGGTTAGACTCAGAATGTCCGAACCAATGTGAAAGTTATAACAATCGCGAGTAGGACACGTCGTACTAGACTTAAGCACGTTTGTTAGGATGGCGCACAGAGTTTTCTTACAGAACTTGAGTACCAAGCGAGACTGAAGTTGAGAGCTATGGTGAGGGTCAAAGCGATCAGAAGATTTTTGAGAAAGAACGTCGCTAGAAGCAGTGTTTCGGAAAGTTGACTTGTTTTCGCCAGGGAAACAGCGTTGCCTTGACGAAGAAAAGTTGAGTGGTCAAAACATTGGCTCCATGGACATTATCTGTTGTGACTTTTAGAAACATTTAGTCCATTACGTTTATTTCCGTGACACTATCAGAAGACTGACGACTGTTGAAACCACGGCTATAAGAATTCCATGAACAGGAATTAGTCTATAATTGCTTGACATCATTCAAACTACACGCAAAAAGTAAAATTAACTAAAACATTGTATCCGAGCAAACTCGAATATAAACATTTCAATAAACGCGTTTTGCGCACAGAAGCTTGGCTGCCATCATCACCAATTTGTCGAGTGACACTGCAATTCTGACAGTTCACTCATGCTTGCAGATAACTAATTTAGTCATATGTACCCTTGCAAAATCAATACCTTTTACATAATGCAAATTTTTTGTGCTCACCCGTTGCCTTTAGAAAACGCTCAAAAACTTTTGTAGAACAAATATCCGGGGGTTAGCACACCGCAGAGGCGCGGAAAGCACGTGCTTCCCGATAAAGCCTTCTGAAACGAATGCATGATCGACTTGTTTGGCGTAGCACGCTGCGGCTTCCTTTCTCTGCCCACCGCTACTTGCTGTCTTTATCTTTCCCGTAAGTAACACGCCAAGCGAGGGATATAACTGAGCGCGATCCAACTTCTCATATCGCTGAGCGAGGGGCTAGGAGCAGCGGACGCAAGCGCTACGAACCAACAGCCCGCAGATTCCTAAGGCATTTCCGATAGTTCCGTGTTGTCTCGCTATGAGTCCGTGCGGTGCTATACCAGAGCGTCGCGCTCGCTTGGTGTATGTCTGTGATGGGGGAAGTACTATGTCATGAATTTGAGAAGCTTTCTCGGGCACATGTGTAGCATATGGTTTTAATCTCGTAAGAAGACACCATCCGACACAAGATGAGCTTTATTCCGTTAAAACGTCGCTGTCTTCGGTGTTACTAACTTCCGTTATCCTTCCTGGGTTGGTGATTTCTATTATCCTTCCTGTTCGTTCATCTTGATGTGGCAGTGTCGTTATAAAATCCACTTCATGGAAGTGCAGCTCACAAATTCTCGTGCGAAAAAAAAGTGGCTGTTATAAATTCGCTACACATTAAAACACACTACGCGCGCTGACGTAATCTGCGAATAGCTGTTCTTTCATAATTTAACTGAGGTACAAGCACGAAGTCGTTAAACGTCGGTTAAACGAGAATGCCATTTAGATTGTTTCGATAGCTTGTTACATATTACGCTTGGCATCGGAGGGTTGTCGCACATATTAACACATCAGAAAACAAAACAGAGACACCAAACCAGGCATAGCCTATGGCAGTAAGAGCGAAATATTAGTAATTTTAAATATTCTGTGAGAAGGATATCCTTCTGTACACTACATTTAGAAATGCACCCCACTGACCAGTGACCACTGACCAGTGAATATTCACGAGAAATGCATGCTTCTTTATTGTTGTACTGAGGTATTTTCATTATGTACGAAAAGACTATTCTCCTTCGATAATTACAGTTGTTGTAGCTATGAACGATGATTCACACACCCGATAAAGGAATGGTAGAACTGTTTACTTTCGAATGCACTGTTGGTGTGAATTCCTTCAGTGGGGCAGCTCGAAGCCACGTTTGTTACTGCGTGTCACAAATTGGGAAGGAAGATAGGCGCATTTTTTGCCCATCGTGATAGTTTCAGCGGAACCCAGGAACACAACACCCGCCCATGTTGCAGGAACTTGCGGTCGTTGCGATCCTGGAAATTCGTGCCAAACGACACGTCTGACATTAACACGTGTACGCTGAAAAAAGAACGGTCAAACGGACACGAAGAACACCGAAGGGTGTGCGAGCACGCCACGAAAGAAGACAAATTGCGCTGTAGCTTGGCGCACACACACACTGATTGTCTGGGCATGCGCGCTGATCATGAAGGAAGGAACAGTTTTTCCTTCCTCCATAGCACCGGGAACAGATGTGGTACCAGACAACGCCTCTTGTAGAGGAGGCGTTGAGCCAGACTATAGTGTAGCCAGACGTTTTTCCAATAGTTCTATTGGCCACTTGACGTGACGTAGCACGCGGGAAAAAGAGGACCTGAATAGACCTGACGAACTTTTAGAGGGTGTTGCACGAACAAACGTCGGTAACTTTCCGCGCTTCGCCTGATTTAAAATTCACGAAATAAGGAATAAGAAAAGAAATATAAGCAAACGAAAAGTTCTTCACAGAGTTTTTTTTTCATTTGTGAAAACCTGTGACCCCCAATAAATCCGAAAGTTCACATCAACCGTTCAACCAGATCCTTGGATGCCCGGCACCCGCTACGAGCGTGCCTGTTCTCAGAAACCGAAACTAGCCCCGAGTTTCCGGAGTCTGTTTTTCACCTCCACAGAGCGTCTGGACCAAGGCGCAGAAGCGGAGCACACCGAGCATTGCCACAACTATTTAGGAAATTTTGTCGCGATATCATCGCTCGTTGCTTCCGCGACGACTGCAAAAGTGACACCTTGCGAGTTTTCAGGCGTGCTGTTGTACGGGCAGTTCAAGAGAGTGAAAGCGTAGTCTGTCAAATAGAAAAAGATACGCGTGCGCCATACGTGCTCAATGCGCACTTTTGAGCTTCTCTAGTAGCCGTCAGAAGGCGCCGCGATGCTCTTCACCCCGCGCTCCCGTGGTCTCCAAAACTTCTGTCGCCACATTACGTGCTATGCTTTCAAGGCTTGCATCATCTTGAAGTAAAAGACAGTACAAAACAGAACTGATAAAGACGGTGAAATGGGTTCATTGATGAGTCATATATCAAATTTTTGTCGGCATAACGCAACAGAACGTGTACTAAATCAGTGTTATTTACAATCCATTGCTTATGAACTGCTCGGAAAGACTCACACGAAATAAAGGCGATCAACCCACGCAATCACACGCTTCTTTCGACGGCATTCCGGTTTGTTGTTAAAACATGGATTCCTTCGCCATTTCGACGAAACTGTGACTTTTCTTGTGATACGGCGTTCAGTGCCATTGCCTGCCACCGCATAGAAGGTATGCGACAGGGCTGGCTCAACCTTCGCCATGCTGTCAGCATGTGGAATGCGTCATCGATTCTGGAAATGTTAAATTCAATTACTCCACCGTACATTGCTCAAATTGATCTTTCTTACTTCTTTTTTTTCTTGAAATTTGTGCAGACACAAGACCAAGCTCGAGAACGAGAACGTCGAACTGAAGTAAGTATTCCTAATTGTGGATGGCGTGGGTTGAACACATATCGGTACCAATCTGCAGCCTTCCCACCTTGTACGGCATAAACTTCGTCGGAAGAAGTTCGAGAAGAGGTGGAACAGAACAGCGAAATTTCCTCTCCCCCACCGTAATGCATAACCCTGCACAAGCCGATAATGATCAATAGCTGTTGATGTATACGGGCCCATTTGTAGCGTACACTTTATAAACGCGAAGACCGGTTTTCTTTCATCGCAAATAACATAGCAGATTGAAACAGATGGTGCCAATGTTGTTGGTATTGCCGTTGTTCATCACATTAACTATAATATCCGTTGTCAGCTAACCACATTGGGATGGCATCACAAGAATTTGGAGGCAGTCGGCTATATCATGATGAATTGAAGGGCACGCTGTGCAAATAGAATACTGTTTTAAACTGGAAAATTTTGTTATAGTACGAAGCGAAGCAGCTTTATGCGAATACAATTTCGTGTGATATTACGACTTTCAGAAAAAATTATTACCCCTTCTCTAAAAACAAAATGCTGCACGTGCGCACTTCTCGCGCTAAATATTGCACTCAGAGGGACACTGTGTGTTT
The DNA here is from genome assembly GCF_043290135.1 of Rhipicephalus microplus. Taxonomy (NCBI): domain Eukaryota; kingdom Metazoa; phylum Arthropoda; class Arachnida; order Ixodida; family Ixodidae; genus Rhipicephalus; species Rhipicephalus microplus. The sequence continues at coordinate 141,703,086 of NC_134704.1, read as the reverse complement.
TCTCGGCGTGTACACTCCTTGTTTACCCCCCTTGCTTGTATACTTTGTACGTGTATAATACTTAGCCTCGTCAGATATGGCACCCCCATGGAAAACTTTGTCTTGAAGTTTTCGCCCTGTGGTAGATGCGGCTGAGAAGCCCTACAGTTTCTATTGTGCGATTTTTCATAAATAATATTCGGGCAGCGAAATAGTGAGATCATTTTTTTAATTTCTCTCTCTTACTTTGTCGCAGATGGCAAGACAACTTTACCACTTCACCTGGGTTCTAACGCGACTCGTATTGAAGGTGAGTTATATAAAGGTTTTCGTTGCGTTCTAGGCTTCGAGAATAATAGATGCTTTTGGCTGACCGTCTTTGAGCTCCGTTCTCGGTCCCGCTCAAACGCTGAACGTTACCGGACCGCAACGTGCATTTTTGGTTTCAGCCAAGTGTAGTTCGGGCAACGCAATTGCGACGCCACCGGTGCATGAAAGTTGCATGAAAATACCACGTGAAAAACCCGCTCGCTCGTAAGTGACCACGATGATGCTAGTGTTCCCTAACGTTACGCGTACGAATGACACGCTTCCATTCACCGGTTCATGACAGCGATAACCAGTACCAGCGGTTATCGTTTTTTTTTCTTTTGCCGATAGCAAAACGTCTTCATCGTAAAGCAACCACCATTGTTGTGGCCCTACCAAGACAGCACAATGGGGCAAATGCTATGGTCGCTCCTACGCGGAACGTTAGGGAGCACTAGAATCATTGGGCACCCTGGTGCACGAGAGGGTTTGTCACGCGGTATATTTTGTATTTTGCAGGCCTTTTTAATTAGCATAAAAACACTAATACCTAACAGATACAATGTTCGAAGCTGTCTAATCGGACGTTTTGCAAACCGTTCTACAACTTTCTCATTGAAATGTTTTAGCTTCCTTCGTTTCTTAAAAAGTTAGTTAAATAAACACATCTATTTAAACAATAATTGAGAACACAAAAATAGCCTCACTAACTTCAAGCAGTGGTGAGCTACATGCAAATGGTGGCGTCATAATAACGTGTTCCGGCATATTTTTAAACTCTGGCTAAAGTTACGTGAGACATCCTGTATATTTATTACATTCCTCATTTATGTTGCAAATTCTCGTAACTTTTGTACCGTTTAATAATGTCTTTATTATTACCATCGACAGTTATATACCCACTCCTGCTTTGGCCCGGATGGGGCCAGCAGTATTTGTAAATAAATAAAAAACAAAACATATCAATCAATCATTCTGTAGAGCAAGTTCCCCGGATAAAAGGGGCGTAAAACCCCAGGTGTTATTCTTCATGGAAAAGCGTTGGTTCTCAATTTGATATCTAGACTAGGAAAAAAGTTTGTTCTAAGATACTTTCTTTCAGGGAGATGCGTCTCGTGACTTAAGGCTACAAAGCGGTGGTTGTCCATTGTTTTATTACTAACCATTCAGCCACTTTGCGGGATTACACAGAATTGGTTTGCATTATTTTTCCTTGGGCGTTGCCGAAAACTTCAATGCTATAGGGCACCACCTGCCAACATTCGGAATTTGAACGTTCCCATTGGGAAGGTTCAGTTGTTGAATAGTAACCATGGTTACTCCATGGGAACAATTTGGACGTGCTCTAAATTGTTGAAAGTTTGTTTGGCTAATCTGTTATGGCTTCTTCACGATGTCACTGTGACTCATTTGGCCAGATAATGCCTTTGCAATAAACATGCTACAAAAAGGGGTATTACCATTAATTCACGTGTACTATCCTAATAAAGAAACTAATAAATAGGCCCAGGATGTTTTCTTTAAGAGCCACCATGCTAGATTGCACATTTTGACGGGTTACACAAACAGATTTACTTGTACCCTGTACGATAAAAAGTACAGCAAAAATCCAAAGAAGTGTTCATTGCATTCTTCAACTAAACGACAGGGAGATACTGAAAACCCCAGACGTGATGCAGTTTAAAATCATGCTTCAAATTTTGACAAAATGAGAAGAAGCTGCAATCGAAGAACAACTGATAGCCATATAATTAAGTGAATGAGTCTCGCTGGACGTGTAAAAGCTTTCGGTACACGTGGACAAAGCCAAACCTAAGATGACCTCTGATTTCACTTAGCAACGATATTAAAGTACTACAGGAAAAATAGGCAGCTGTACCTACGTCCTCATATCAAGCTCAGCGCTGTGGAGGCAACAGCGCTAAGAAGAATACAGACTAACACTTACATAAACCTGCACACTCTTCACCTGATCTACCCCACGGCGTACAGAGATATATGCCCGTGGTGTGGAGCCACCCCAACACTCTTTCACACCGCGTGGTAGTGTGCAGAGCACGACGAAGAACACGACACCACTGGCACGTGGGAGGAATGGGAGGCGCTGATGTCTAGCCCAGCCCTAGTAAATCAGCTGCGACTGATCCATAGAGCTGAACGGATGGCTCGCGCCAGTGGGACTCTAAAATAGGAGCGCCACCCTGCCGGACAGACTTCGCTCTTCACCTTGTATATTCCTCGGGGCACTGCAGTTCAAGCTTCTCTGAATTATGTACATAATAAAACTTTCTACTACTACTACTGACTTCATGTGAAGCCTCGTTGGAGCCGGAAGCCATAAATATTGGCTACACAGATTCTTCACTCTTTTTTACATGGGTACAGTGAAGTAGAAAGCATGTTCTTGATTCCGGCTTGAGAACCACGTGGGCTGCGCAGCAAGCGTGCTTAGGCGATGTGAAGCGAACGGAATGCAGCTCAACACGCTAGACCAGCGTGATATCGTAGGCGGTATCATTTGTCCGAGTATTCTGCTCATGCACTGAGGTTTATATGAAATGTGTGCATCATACCGTAAGATCTCGCTTTATTAGCTCATGTAACTATTTTATCGGAGCAGCAATGCTACACTGCCGTCTATTTGTATTGCTTGTCTGAATTGTTTGGATCAATGCGCCTGCTTTGTTTTCATTTGTTAGAATTTTCACCCGTACTGCCTGATGGCGTGGCGATATGCAGAAACACTGCACACTCTCTGGGCTTTAAAAGGGCAACTACAGGATTTCCGTCATTTTTTATTGTATTTGGCCGAGAAACTTCCACCACACTAAACACTATTCTTGCCTAACTCCCCAATTCATCCGAGTCTATGCCCATCGCTGAATCTATTCGCCGGGCCAAGGAATACCGTATAAGCTCGCCATGTCGTTCAGAACTGTCGACCAATGGAGACAAAAATGTCGGCGTGACAATGACCACCCATATCCTAACCTTTTTCCGAACACCCTTGTGTGGCTTTAGGTTTCAGCTGTTCCTACTGGCCTATACTCTAAGCTTCTTTCGAAATATTGGGGACCCTCTCATGCTTCGCGCAGACGTCGCCTGTCAACTACATTGTCAAAACCCGTTAGGCCATTAACAGACCAGCGCTTTCGGGGCCGTGAAACTGGAGCCGTATTTCGAAGGCATATTACGATACACTTGTACCATGTTCTGCATGAATCACCAGAATGGATTCTTTTCCGATGGCAGTAGAATTGCAGTGAAGAATGCCCATCGCTGCAGCCACATCGGCAGCCTTTCACGAGCACAAGCTGGAGCTGCGTAGCTCGTTGGCGCTGCAACGCTGCCCGTATACCCATTCAAGTCCTGCTGCTGTTGTCTCGACGCCACTGCCACTCTTCGCTCTGTATTTACAATAAAGCGAATATAGAACCGTGCCTAATACTTTCCTTGCTTGGTGTCGTTAGTAAAGTGCTAGAGCGTGAGCTTTGTGTGAAAAGCCGCTGGAAATTTCGGGAAATGGCCACTCTTTAACGTTTATACTCCTTGTTAAGATAGGGTGCTAAGCTGAATGATCCTAAAGATGCTATTAGTTTGGCGTTACTTTCTCTTGTTTTTGCATTACTCGTTTAACGAGCGCTTTATTATTTTTTACAGAGCCAAATCTTGTGTTCTCTTTTCGAGTATGTCTACTACCTGAGGAAGAAGAACGCCATGTTAAAAGGCGTGGTGGTGACCAGCGTGCCAATGACACCGAGGTCTCTCTACTGAACCCTGGTTTCGGTGCTCAATGAACTTGCACGCTCGCGATGCGAAGTTCCAGTTTGCTTTGCAAGAACTGTGATGCTCGCCAAGCATAAATTCTCTACAATACGTGATTTCTTTTTTTTAATTGAAATACACGTGAACTGAACAAAAATGGTGATCTGGCACCAATCGCTTGAACACATTCGCATTTTGCGACTTCTGCTTGTTTTTTGGCTGTTTCAAAACATTTTAGTACTCATATTAACGTGATTCAATTCCAGAAATCCAGCTTGCATAGGGAAACTTTGCGGACAAGTCGAAAGCACCGGCATGGTTGAGTGGTACGATATGGGCTGGCACTCAGCGGACCCGGATTCATGTCCCACTGGGTCCTTAGAACAGTTTTTTTTCTCTTATTTTGTGATAGTTGTTATGGACACCGGCGGTGGCGGAGAATTACGGCGCCGCGCATGACACAAGTTTTGATCTCTTAACAGCTTTCGCTGTAAAAAATAGGGGCTCTTAAACTTCGCCTTTTTGATTGCGATAGCAATATCTTGTCCCTAGTGCGTAGCTTAAACATTTAGTGCATTGAGTGTTTTGCAACTTACCATGCGCGCACTCCGTGGCCTTACGAGAATACACGGAGTTACGTGTGTACCTTTTGTAGGGGGTGAGTGGCCTTAAACCATGAAGTCGTCATGATGATTGCAAGTTCTGATTCCTGATGGTATTGTACCTTGTACCACGTGACATTACAACCATATTTCATGTTATATCGTGAAACATGTATACAGAAAGCGTGTGTTTGTAAAGCATGAAAGTTACTTCAACCGTGCTTCAAAACAGAGGAAGTTAGGTTTATTGCATTCACTAGCAGACGGTTCGCTGCGTTGTAGAACATGCACTTGCCACGCAAACTATTCAACTGCAATCTCCTCTCAGACCCCAAATTTTCATTATTAGATGCGGAGCATCTTATACTCGCGCCTTGTAGTGCGCCGTCCGCTCCGTCCGCGCCGTTCTCACCGCTTCTCGAACATTCGACAGCTGACGCGCGCCCATGCGCCGTCGCGCCGTCGCCCACTCTTCCACCATCTGTGCATCCCTTCCTCCTCTACACACCGCGCGCGCTTCACTCCTCCACCATCTGTGCACCCTTCCTCCTCTACACACCGCGTTCGACATCTACAATTCTCCTGATTCTCCAGTGGACGCGCATGTGGCGTCGCGCTTCGAGAACATTCAACAGCTGACAGTGCATGCGCCGTCGTGCTGTATATATACTCAAGGTCGGCGCTCGCTCGCTCAGTTGCCGCTCGTTGGTTGATTTGTACGGCGCGTCGACGTCCAAGGTCGCGGTGAAATGAATTCCAACGAATCCACAAACACAATGATCGACGTCCCTTCGACCAGCGCCGCCCTTTCGCATACGTGTGTACGTGTTCACTCATTTAACACCCCCTCCTACAACCACGTTAACCAATTTAGCCATCGACCCAAGTAAGTCGCAATTTAACACCCCATTTCACAACCACGTTAACCAATTTAGCCATCGACCCAAGTAAGTCGCACTTTAACACCCCGTTAACCAATTATATGGTCCGCATCCTCCTCAGTGTTCCCCCGAGGGAAGCTGCGGGCAATTTTTTATTTGTATCTTTCTTCATTTTTGGTCATGCAGAAAATGATTTTTCGCTCACAACCAATGACACTGACAATGACGCTTATAGCGAATGTCTGCGAAAAGAGCTCTTTGACGCTATCGCGCTAATATCCCTGTGCTTTCTGCGCCACAGACAAGCTTATCCAGCTCTATCAAATTTAGAGTTCGTTTATCGCTTGCACTGTTGTTCGCACACATAGTTTCCTATAAATTCACTAGCGAAAACTCTGACCCAGATGGGCACGGGAGCTGCATAACATGACGCTTCAGCGGGCATTAGAATATTGGGTAGTGCATGGATTTACCTTGTCTCCGAGCCATCGGCTCTGTTTGGCTTCGCACAGCTTGGAGCTGCTTTGCCATGAAACGACAAAACGACAACATCAAATGTTCAGCAGTAGCGCTTCACGACCTTAACCTTCTATTGTCTCCCCATTCAAAATCTGGTCACGAGGCTCACAACAGTTCGTTATTTTATTTTAAACAAAAGTAAAACTTAGCAATACAACAAAACAAGCAGTGTGTTTGAGGCCCGCAAGCGCAAAGATTCGGCAAATCTATTTACTACATATCTATCCCATAGTTGCTGAACGATCGCAGCGCCAGAGTCACCTCTAGTTAATCTGAGGAAACTTTTTGTCCGCAAACGCCGACCATCAATGGAACGAAAAAGTACTGTGGCGTTGCGAGATTCTCGGCGTTTGTAGCGCGGGAAGCTATTAGATGCAAGCTGACAAAAAAAAATCATTTCGCCAGTGTCATCGCCACTTTCTGTGAAAGGTTGAAGGTCTCGCGTATGGTGAATGCGTAAATCACGCTAGAACTTGGGTACGCAGCTGGGAGTGCGCAAAGATTGGAGAGGATGCAAAGATCGGCAAAGATAAGCCCACAACGCTTCCTCGAAAAATATGGGCACTTTTCATTGCACGTGCCAGTTTAGCTAGGAATCATTTATATTTCCGTCTTTCCTGTCTATAATTGGTAATTTCTGGAAAAGAAAATCGACGATGTAACCGCGAAAGCCAAGACAAGCTGGAACATGTTCATCTTACCCTTATATGAAAGAAAGTATTGCGCTATAGCGGCAGCTTTATACGGGAAGTGAGGTATGCAATTTCAAGTTTGCAAAATGAGAGTCAACGTCGACAGCGCTTTTGCTCTCGTATGTGAGAAGTATGCAAGCCATTTATTTTCTCGGGATAGCGATGTTCCTACCATGAATCGGGAGGCATCAATGATTCAACAACTTTAAACAGAGAGCTATATTGTGAATTGTTCTTCTTCGGTCGGTCGCAGGAAACTATCATCATTTTAAGAGGTTTGTGCGACTGTGCGGCTTACCAAAAGAGTACCCTAATCATTAACAGTTGTATGCCTCAGGAACAAGGTGAATCGAACTGCTCGCCCCTGGTCAACTGAAATTCGGTTTGGCAACGATTAGCCCGACAAACGGTTACGAAGCGACGACGGTGAATTAAAAGCTTCGAGTACGTACAGAGAGAATACTAAGGAACGAAAAGGCAATGGCGGCTGCGTGAAGACCGCGGAAAAAAATTCCTGCGCAAACGGCGGCGCGTCCGTACACGCATTGATGAGCGCGGGCGCTTTGTTTCAGCAGCAGTTTCTGTGTCTACAGTTAGGACAACCATGTCATATCTGTCACAGTCACACTGGTCTAGTTTGCAACTCGTTGCGCTGAGAATTACCATAGAGAAAGCCTAGCACCACCTAGCTAAAGCCTAGAAATTACCCAGAAGCAAAAAAAATTGTTTTCATTTCACAATGAAGACAATATACCCGCAGGTCTGTGTGTATTTGAGATTTCGCTTTGTAGCTTCCAGAATCAGGTGTTTGTGGCTGATTTCCTAGCAGAAGTTCATTATTTTAAATGGGAGGCCTCAAAAGGGACGATAGTGTGCCGAAAGTAGGTGAAGACATCCGTAGCTACCTAAGCTACAATCACATTGCGTGTAGCATTATGCGACAATCATGTATGCTGTAGCACATTAACGAAAGTTGTCATAACAATCTGCCTGAACGTGCTCCCTGTATAGAAATTATTCTTGTATATAACACACAGGAAGAAACAGATGAGGACATGCGCAACAGTGTCGTGCTAAATTGCTGTGTGTTGTGTTTAGTTGTGCTCTTACGACGGTTTCTATGTCAAAGCACACCTCACCCAACAGTCAACTCTTTTGCAGTTCTGCTCCCTGTAGTACTCGACGTCACCGCCCTGAGATGGGGCATTAGTTTGACGGTGTGAGCGACGCTCTGATGTTACAGAGCCGGTAGGACACCTCACCACTGCTGGCGTCATCTATTCAATGAATTTCTCTACTGTTCACGCATCACTAGCACAGAGCTTGACAGCGAATACATCAGTACTGCTTTTTAAACTTCAGCGTGCATCAATAAGACAGCTGCTGAGAATACGAAAGCTTCACGCGAGCAATTTTGAATATGCAGTTTGCAGCCGCAGAAGCATCGGGGATGGCCCCTCCGCGGTGGTCTAGTGGCTAAGGTACTCGGCTGCTGACCCGCAGGTCGCGGGTCCGATTCCCGGCTGCGGCGGCTGCATTTCCGATGGAGGCGGAAATGTTGTAGGACCGTGTACTCAGATTTGGGTGCACGTTAAAGAACCCCAGGTGATCAAAATTTCCAGAGCCCTCCACTACGGCGTCTCTCATAATGAAATGGTGGTTTTGGGACGTTAAACCCCACAAATCAATCAATCAATCAATCAAGCATCTGGGATGTTTTGAAAGCCCGCGTTTTTTGGAGCTTATTGTTCAGTGCGGTGGATGGCGCAACGATTGCAGTAGAACGATCCGGGGAGTGGTTGGGAAGGCGCGATAACGATGGGGAGTTCCATCTGCTGTGGAATCCCAGTTGATGTAGACGACATATTTTCCCGAGTTAACGAGTCATAAGAGCAAACTCGGCAAACTCGAATCGCTGCTTGCACGCCATGGCTTAGTGAGTGCTTTCATATTGAGTAAAACGCTAAGTGCACGGTTAGGGACGACATGTAGCCTTCTTATTGCTCCTTCGTTTCGCTGATTGCGCAATTGTATTTTGCTGTTTCGGCTTTCTCAGTGTCCGACAATCATTGAAAGTTGATTAAACACGCAATTCTGAAATTATTACTGAATTGAAAAATGATGTATGTGTTTGACACTGCCTGCCATATGCCTATGCAAAATAAATTTGATAATGATAAATTATTGAGTAACCATAACGCTTACCACGGCCATGCCTACTTTCGCCAGGGCTCTCCTGCCTCGAATTAGTCTAGACGAATGTCGGCGAATTGACTTTTAGGAGTAACTATAAGGGCCCTGATGCTCGATCACGTTGCCTATGGCTGAATTGCAGTGAAACGGAAACGGAAGCTACAAAGGTATATAGATATAGCGTTGCGTTTTTGTTGCTGTTTTGTTGCCGAAGCATGGAAAATTTGCTTTGTAAAGCATATCAAAGAGTTTCTGAAATTAGTGACTAAAGCTTCTACACCAATGCATACATTGAATAAAAAAAGTGATTGAAGTTCATATCACGAGTCGGGACACATTCTCTGCTCTGAGAGCGCCTAACCTCGACTAGAGGTTGACATTGACTACATCTCGAATAGAAAAGCAGACAATAGCGCAGCAGATTTATTAGTACGCGTTGTAGAGGCAACAATTTTTGACTGCCACCAGCTTCTATTTCTTGTTTGTGGCCGACACAAGCTTGCTACCACAGTTATACAGCTTGTACCAGCCTTTTCTATCTTCATTTGGTGATATCCGCTGTGAACACTGCAACGCACTATGATTTTTTAGCTAAATTACCAAGAATTGTACCTATATAGCCCATGTGTATCATCGTCTGAAGGCATTCGTTTCCTCTGATGCTACTGCATCAAGCCGAGCTTGGTCAGTTGTATCAAGTAGAATCGTCGCATGAGTGCCCAAGCCCCCGTCTTTCATTTTCGATTCTTCTTGAGGGTATTTATGCTTTGGACATCGTGTCACTCCTACCCGCTCAGGCAGGAAACTGCTGTTAACTGACCTAATCAATAAGCATTAGGTTGAATCACCGCATCTACTTAAGAAACATGGCGTAAATGAAAAGCTCAATCAGCGAAATATACGTATTCTTAAAACATCAAATGCAGCATTTCCGAAGCAGTCGAGATCCTGCCCATGCAGGCGTACCCAGTACTTGTTAATTACAGCAGAGCATGAATTCTAATCGATGCGCATGCAAAATATATGTGCACCGCACTGCGAAAGTGAAAATGCCCATTCATATTGATAGATAGATAGATAGATAGATAGATTGATTGATTGATTGATTGATTGATTGATTGATTGATCTTTGGGGTTCAACGTCCCTACACCACCATATGATTTTGAGAGACGCCGTAGTGGAGGCCTGTGGAAATTTCGACCACCCCGGGTTTTTTTTATCATGCAGCAAAATCTGAGCACATGGGCCTACAGCCTTTTATCCTCCGTCGAAAAGAAAATGCAGCCGCTGCAGCCGGGATTCTATCCCGCAACCTGCGAGTCGGCAGCAAAGTACCTTAGCCAATAGACCACCACGGCGTGGCACACCTTTGGAATGTTGCACTCTGGGTCACCAAAACGTATTTGGGAGTAGTGACGCAAATAAAACTTAAAAAAAGAACATTGCGTACACACACTTGCGATCCCACAGTCTTTAATCATAACAACTAAAGATACAGTTACTAAAAGCATGTGCAATACAGAGGAATCATAACGACGACACACTGCAAGTCAAACATTAGATCGTAAGAAGTATTAAGGAAGGTAGGAAGACAAATAAAATAATGAAACTACAGTAGTTAACGTAAAATAAGCAAAACAAACTAAGTTTATCCAATGCCACCACACAGCAAGAGTACGCACTTCTTCCAAGCGTTGCTAAACAGCTAATGCATAATCATTTTCGTTTGAAGCATTTTTCGTTGTTTTTTAGCATAGATTGCTAGTGCCAAATACATTGAAAAGCGGGAGCATCCTTATGACCAAGATGTCTCCGTCAAATGCCTTGTGAATCTGTTAGTTTTGCTTGTGGAGCGGCTTCTAGTAATGATTGTGGCATTATTGATTTATTTTCTCTTTATTGACGATATTCTTCATTGAGATGCTTGAGAGCAGAAATTACAGTCTGCTTTCAAGCCTTTAAGCACTTGTTCGATCAACGCCCAGCCATCTGGAACTACTGGCTGCCTTGATACTTGTGCGCATTGTCGATCAAAAAGCATATGTTACGCACATCTCAGGTGGGACAATAATATGTATACATTCGATCGTCTTTTCTTTTAAAAAAATACGTAGATAAATCATTCTGAAGACGCAAGTGTTTCTGACGCTGTGCTGCAATGGAACGCTTCGCACAAAAAGTGCTCTGCCGACCATACGGTGCTGCCACATGGCAGTGGCCCTGGGTTCTGCACAAGCTCATGTTACCCAACGGTACTGCTACATGGTGTCGATATCTCACGCAGCGTCATATCTCACGCGGATGAGACCAGGAGTCATATTGCCCGGCTGTCAGAAAACCATCGTGTCTCGACGACATTCAGCGTAGCACGCAGTTGTTTGATTGATTAGGCGTATCACGCTGATACGGGCCGCATTTTTATATCGCTACCTCTATCACCATATCCGTGCATTTCTTTCTCGGTTCAGAGAGCGCTGCACTAGAGTGTACCAGCTGGCATATGCTGCCGTGTGCTGTAGAGTGCTGTGGCATGCTGCAATCTCAGCTTCGCGTAGCGCTCCATGTGTAGCATGATAAGAACGTTCTTGCACCAAGAAGTCTTCTTCACCTTTTCCTTCATGTGCCTTAACGACGAAAATTGAAGGCACATGAGGCCCTGTGCTATACTTAATAATTCATCGGTGCTTTTTTATTGCCTTTGACCCAAGACTATTCACGAACTGGCCCAAGTACAAAAGAATGTCATATTACCAACTCTCTGCACCAAACTTAGTACTTAGCGAAAATTCCGCGTGTGGAACAATGGTTCTATTCGCGATACACACTGCCCTCATCTTGCAGCCCTTCGAGTACTTAAAAAAAAGAGGAAATGACACACATATTAGCAGAAATACTTGTGTAGAGATTTTCCTGTACATTAAGGCTTGGAAAGGCATTTCGCGTGTATATGCTATGCAGGCTCGAAAACAAAACTATGTCGTAAAGTACGCCACCCTTATTTCTAAGAAAAGCAAACAGATTCCATGAGTTCTTCACTACAGCTTCTCCAAAGCTCTTTGTAATATGTAACAAAAACACCCTCGTCAAACAGTCGAATAACATGTGTCCAGTTGTTTTGTGTTATTTGCATGAAAAATAACGCATGTTTCATGGGACGAGCAATTTTTTACCTACCAACCATGTTTCGTTGGTAATGTACCATTGGGTAACTGAAAGAAAACTTTTTGAACCTACGGTGCCATACAACAATGCATTTAACACGTTTAGAATGCTTCGTGTATAGTTCATGGTAAAGTGGCACAGGCAATAAAACTCCAACGGGGTCTGTACAGAGTTTTTATGTGTATTCTAACTGAGGTATTCTAACGAAAATTGTACACACACAAAGCGGAAGACAAAATATCTCTTAAGTACTCTTCAATTCATCTTTGCAAATTTCTATACGGCACTACAAATTTCAGCAGCGCTCTAACAGATATCACACTATACCGAAAAATTCACCTCCATCACACATAAAAATAAAACAATTCACTATTTGTCACTAGTACAAATGAACTAATTCAAACCCGCCTTCTCGGTTCAATTTCCCCGAGACGGAGCTTCAAAATGAATTCTGCAATTAGAATGCGTCTGTTTTGCACGTTTATTCTACTGCAGAGCAAAAAGGTGTAATACGCATCACACCAAGAAGTTGCACATTGTGACTCACACTAATATTCAAGCACTTTTAGCTTTTCATGTCTCAGCGTTAGAATTAGAATTGTAATTCAATTAACCAAAGGAACAAGCAGGATTTCGAACAGGCTACTCAACAAATAACCACATTCATACTATCAATCAGGTAATAGAGAAATGCTCAGAGTATAACCAACCACTATACATAGCCTTCATAGATTACGAGAAGGCGTTTGATTCAGTAGAAATATCAGCCGTCATGCAGACACTGCGGAATCAAGGCGTAGATGAAGTATATATAAACATTCTGGAAGAGATCTACAGGGCATCAACTGCTACCATAGTGCTTCATAAAGAGAGCAACAGAATACCAATCAAGAAGGGTGTAAGGCAGGGGGACACAATCTCTCCAATGCTGTTTACCGCGTGCGCACAGGAGAATTTCAGAAGCCTAGAATGAGAACAGTTAGGGATAAGAGTTAATGGAGAATACCTCAGTCACCTGCGCTTTGCCGATGACATTGCATTGCTGAGTAACTCAGGGGACGAATTGCAACTCATGATTGCGGAGTTGAACAAGGAGAGCACAAAGGTGGGTCTTAGCAGAAAACGAAAGTAATTTACAACAACCTCGGAAAAGAGCAGCGCTTCGAGTTAGATAATAGTGCACTTGAATTTGTAAAAGACTATGTCTACTTACGGCAGGTAATAACCGCAGAGCTGAACCACGAGATTGAAGTAACTAGAAGAATAAGACTGGGGTGGAGCACATTCGGCAGGCACTCTCAAATTATGACAGGTAGATTGCCACTATCCCTCAAGAGGAAGGTATATAACAGCGGTATCTTGCCGGTACTTAGCTACGGAGCAGAAACCTGAAGACTTACTAAGAGGGTTCAGCTTAAATTGAGGACAACGCAGCGAGCAATGGAAAGAAAAATGGTAGGTGTAACCTTAAAAGACAAGAAGAGAGCAGAGTGGATTAGGGGACAAACGGCGGTTAAGGATATCATAGTTGAAATAAAGAAGAGAAAATGGACATGGGCCGGGCATGTAGTGCGTAGACAGGATAACCGCTGGTCATTAAGGGTAACTAACTGAATTCCCAGAGAAGAAAAACAGGTTAGGGGGAGACAGAAGGTTAGGTAGGCAGATGAGATTAAGAAGTTTGCGGGTATAAATTGGCAGCAGCAAGCACACGACCGGGTTAACTGGCGGAACATGGGAGAGGCCTTTGTCCTGCAGTGGACGCAGTCAGGCTAATGATGATGATGATGATGATGTCTCAGCGTTATTGCGTAACGCCTGCGCTTCTGGTGGTCTAGTGGCTAAAGTGCTCGGCTGCTGAACCGCTGGTCGCAGGATCGAATCTTGGGTGCGGCAGCTGCATTTTCGATTGAGGCGAATATGCTGTAGGCCCATGTGCTCAGATTTGGGTGCACGTTGAAAGAACCCAGGTTCTAAAAATTTCCGGATCCCTCCACTACAAATGGTGGTTTTGGGACGTTAAACCCCACATATCAATCAATGAAATCTTTTTTTAGTGTTGTTCACTGTCCCAATTGAACTTAAGTGGCACTTAGAAGAAAGTCACTTGTGTTTCTTGCTAGTTGGTGTTCGCAAATTTTCTTAATGTGACATTCCGTTCCCAACGTTTGATTGAAAGACAATTACAGAAGTTCAGTGCACTGTCACTTACCTGACAAAAGTGTTTTACTGTGTTAATAGAATACATTATCGTCTCATGTTTGGTACAGCGAACAACAAGTGATCTGCGTAAGCTGAGAGGCTGACCTCAGCTTTGAGCATGTGAAAATAGCGTATTTAGTTGTTATTATGTACGCTGTTAAGGAGCTACAGGTAGATGCTATTGCCAGAGCCCTCCACCCCGGCCTATGTCATTACCACATCGTGGTGTATCGAGAAAACCCCTAGCAATAGTTTTAATCAATTCATTTCCCTTCTACATTTTATACAAGGTCGTGCGCATAGGACGCCAAGTAGAAATGTATGGGCGAAGATGGCAGACGATCGTTACCACCAGTGCCACATTGCCTGTCTGCTGTCTTTCCAGTGTATGCGCAAACATGCACACGCTGACAACGACGTTCGTTTGCACGAGTATTACGGAATTTATGCTCGATTTACTTTTCTCGTCGTGCGGCTTGTGTATGCTTCTGCTCATATATTTGGAGTACATAAAACTTTTAGAAGAAGCGCATGCCCTAAGCAATACTGATTCATGGGCACCTAACATTAGGTCGTTGCCAGACATGAGATGCTGTAGGCTTCCCTTGCACGCTATTCAGCCTGCATAAAAGTATGCATACTCCGCTAATATATTAACAGCGTTACTTTGCTTACGGGTTGCATTTGTTATGGTTGCTGAAGCTAATGATAAATAATTCTGTCTGCATTTCTCCCGGATCACGGATAAGATATAATAAGAGCTAAGCATGCCTCTTCTTTATTACGCATGCAGTGCTCCATCCATACGTGCGATGTAGTAGTGCTCCATCCGCATTGAATACAGTGTATACGTTTGTTGTCATACTTACATAGTGATAGCCCTCATGCGAATATATCCTTACCGCATCATTCATTCACATTGTGTGCATTATTGGGAAGAGCGGTACACACGTACTACTGACGCGACTTCCTCGTACAGACTTGTCATCCCCCCGAGGAAGTAGCTGGAGTAACGTTTATGGCAGTATTCGACTGTATGCTCACCAGGAGGAAAGCCGAATACACTGTACAAGACAGAGCAAGTGTACTCAATGTAATCCTCTAGAACAGAAGGTCCTCATGTTGTACTAGTGTTTATTATTGTTCAGTCAATAACAAATTATGTATAATATCACGTGTAAGTGGTAGCATGGGGGCACAACTTGCAGCTTGTAAGGCGCAGTGGCGATGTTTGTTTTTAGTGCTGGAAGGAAGCCAAAAATATTGCTTACGAATAAACAAAACTTCGGCAATGGCCCATGGCAAGTTAAGAAGGTTTGTCTAACCAGTTGGTTGAGTTGGTAAACACAAATAAGTCATTTGACCACATGGCTGGTCAGATGTTCACACTAACGTGTAGCGCACTCATATTCACAGTAATTACTCTGTTTTAGTTCGCATAGTGCAAAAAAAAATACCACGATAAAATATCATAAGTCTTGTGGCCAAACGAATATCAAAGAAAGAGTAGAGGACGACGAAAAGCATAAACAAAGGGCCTAAATGTCCTCAAAGAAAGTAACTTAAAATTTCTAAAAAGAGGTGTTACATTCTTTCACTACTGATGACATTCCGTGAGTGATTTTGTAGCAGCACACACCAAGATGAATTGGATTTATAGTATCTCTTACGAAACTATGAGTGATAATTAATTGGTTGTTGGATCTTTGATTATTTTTCAAAAAACAGTGCACTTGAATAATTTACGCAAACTTTATGTGTCCCCATTTTCGCATTACATTCAGATATACAACCAGATACCAATAAGGTACGAGACGCTCCGTTTAGTGATCGTACGTGTAGAGATAATGTGATAGGGACGATTTGACAAATAAAATGAGTGGATATTCCGTTCCCAGCTTGCCCTTCTGTTATTTGTCTGTCCAGAGACATCTAACTGTAACTGAGTTAACTGGAAGTGCAACTGTTTTAGCGGAGCATGCTCCGCCTAATCTCATATTTTAGGGACGAGGCTTCCTAAAGCGGCATCCATTCGTCCCTAGTAGTAGTGCGTAACATGTCTTACGCTTTGACTTGCAAGGTGGCGCTGGTTGGAGATTTCTCCTGTTCGTTATTTAACAATAAAAAATTCGCAGCGTGCCCGTTGACTAAAAGCCGCATTCTTCTGTCTCTCATTCCCCATTAGCAGCTATTGGCATGTACATAGAGCTCTATCTGACAAGAAAAGGTTGCTACGTTATACTCACTGGGCATAACCTCCTTGATTTTAGAAAGGTTTAGCGAGTGTTGGGCCGCAGTGCCATGAATACAATAAACTAGTATATACCATGAACTCGAGGTGGTGGGAATTAGACACGAAGCGCAAGCCGTAAGAAAGTGCGCGCGTGCCACCTCTCG
Organism: Rhipicephalus microplus; assembly: GCF_043290135.1. Lineage (NCBI taxonomy): Eukaryota > Metazoa > Arthropoda > Arachnida > Ixodida > Ixodidae > Rhipicephalus > Rhipicephalus microplus. Next base: position 141,686,384 of record NC_134704.1, on the reverse strand, counting down.
TTTAGTCCTTGGAATATCCGATGGATGGTGATGCTTCTATATGGGGAATATATGATGAAAAGATGCGAGATGGTGGTACTTGGAGTGTTGAATAGATGAACGAACGGAGACACAGACAGATGAATGGACGGACGCATGAACAGACGCAGGGGCGGATGCATGGAAAAACGCAGGGACGGACACAGGAACAGACGCACGCACGGACGAGCGGATGGATGCATTGACGGTCACACAGACGGACGCACGGACGGACTGAAGCAAAAACGAATGGACAGACGAATGCTTCTCCCTACTGTCCATCATTCACTCCGTGGATATGTTGTCATTTCTTCGTCTTCTATCGTCTGCTCGACATGATAATCTTGACTAACGAGCTTTACTCCTTTTGTTAGATTCGCTTCTTGGAAGTGTTTGTCCAGCTCAGAGATCTTTATGAATCCTCACTGCGGGCGGTACATTGTGAGGTGACTCAAACGCAACGCGTGCTCTTGGCACGAGCACGTAAGCGACGGGCAGCACATTGTGGGGAAGGGAAACGTGCGATATACACCCCTGATTTCTCCATTTCTACCAAAGATGGTGCTGTCTATCCAGAGTCACAGTGCCGCCGCCCGTTACTTTAGCTTTCTATACCGCTTGGACAAAGAGAGGCTGCCCACTCTTCCGCATACCTTCAAATAAACCTCCCTGCAAAAGGAGCAAAGCGCGTCATACTTGGTCGAGTGCGTGCCAAACGAAACACTTCTTCATTACCGTTCTTTCAGAAAGGAAACTAACAAGCCACAAGTTTGCTTAACTCATTTTACGTTCACCTATATTTGGGGCTTGATATTATAAAAACTGGCTGTTATGTATGAATATAAATCAGAAAAAAGTTGTATAAAGCAAATTTCTTCAAAATCGAGCAAGCGTTTTGCTAGTAAAACGTGGGACACACATGTCCAACTGCGCTGACTTATGAAGGTACTTCCATGTGAACGCAGGACAGATTATACGACATGAAGTAACCATAACAAGTGACGGCTTGTGATGTTGTGTGGTGAAACATTGTTGGCATCTTACTATCAGCAGCTAAGCAGCAGCCCCAAGCCACCTTACAAGTTTTTGAATGGCTGTAGTATGTTCCTTTGAAACTTGCTTCGTTACACGCACCCCTTTTCCTTTGTCCATTTCGCTGTCCCTGCTGCCAGTGTCGGAAACGTGAAATAGTTATGTTTTTCCTGATCATTTTTCCATTTCTCAAGAGTTACAGGCTATGATAAAAATTATTCAAGTGCCATTATTTATAATTAGGCTCAGCATGAAACGTGGCCATTTCACGGGAGACAGTGCTTGGTTACATTTTACTGTCAAGTTACGGTGCGAATCTACCTCAACGTTTGATAACTGGGAGCTAATTTTGCTTCTCTAGAAGTCCAGAATAATAGAAGAATGTCTGACAGTTTGAATGACAGCTGTTTTTATGCTAATGCTACGAAAATTCAGAAGCTTTCATGAAAATTGGAACTCACTTTGAAAGACTTATGGTACCACTGGCACCTTCCGAAACGGCGGTAAAACAATTTTTCTAGAGCTTACGTAGATTTATGTGAGACAGCAGCCATTCAGGTTGACGCTAATTGTGACTGCTGATGGGAGAGAGAAGTTTTTCTTCAGAAGTAGTGCAGCGTAAGTGTCCCATTGTCCCACAAAGGGTTATAGACATTCTGTGTGTGGCAGAGTAGATTATCGCCCCTTGTATTTATTATTAGTCACTGAATGCCCTCTTTACACAACTTTTTTGGTTAAGCTTTGCAATCTCGAAGGTGTCATGTATCTCATGTGTAACATTTTTGTAATATTACTTTTGCCCCGCCGCAATGATGTAGTGGCGAAGGTACTCGGCTGCTGACCCGCAGGTCCCCAAATCGAATCCCGGCTGCTGCGGCTGCTTTTCCGATGGAGGCAAGAATGTTGTAGGGCCATGTGCTCAGATTTGGGAGCACGTTGAAAACCTCAGGCAGTGGAAATTTCCGGAGCTATCAACTACGGCGCCTCTCATAATCATATGGTGGTTTTTGAACGTTAAACCCGACATATCAATCAATGTATTGTAAGACAGTAGCAGCGTTGGAGTCTCAACGGCGCTTATTTGGCCGAATCGCCTGATGAATGCTTCGAACGAAGACGACGTTTTTCGTGATGATGATTATATAGAGATGAAGAAGATGAAGGTCAAATGTTGTGAATATTGTGCTTACACTAATTTCTCTCTCACGCGGAAGCGGCCAATTTGGCCGCTGTTTATGACAGTGGTGTACGTCGTGCGAATAATTTTAAGCGCGACACGTGAACAACTTCCGTACCACAAAAGCGGCCATCGGAAGGCATGACAACAGGGGTTACTCGATAGTTAAGAAGAGACGTCGGCTCGACTATAGCGTAGGGGCCGATGAAACGTGAGTGAAATTTATCACACAGGCAGGGAACCCGCGTTGGGGTCCAAAACCGTAATTCGTCTCCAGTATTGAAGTGAACTACGCGGTGTACGCCATCGTAGCAAGTCTTCCGCTCTTGTTAACTTGCCTCTGTAAGGAGGTGGGTGCGTCGGCGACAATCGACCAGGCGAGAGATTAAGTGCTCCCTCGATGACGATGACGAGTTCACAGGGACGTCAAAAAAAAGAGATGTCGAGCGGAGATGTCGGTTGACGGCCATAGACGAGAAAGAATGGGGAATAGCCCCTGGTGCGCTGCGTAGGGGTATTTATATTATTTTATTTTTTATTCCATTAATACTGTTAGCGCACATGCCAAAACAGGAGTTCATTATCTGGGCACACAAATTTCAAAAGTGAATGCAAAAGTGGAACATCTCACAATTTGACACAAAGAAAGCAAAAGCAATGCAAAAAAAATATATAAAAAATCCAACATTCAATGCGCACCCTGTAGCATAATACGGCAGAACACAGGTGAGCAAGTGAGTGCCTTATCACAGCTCAACTCAACATTTGAAACGCACATTCAAAATCTTTATCATTGTTACACAGTACAACGCCATTCCGTAACTTATTCCATGTGTCAATAGCGGATACAATAAAAGAATTCTTGAACGATTTTGTGTTACGCTTCAGAGGTTTAATGTGCTTGGTGTGCTTTGTCCGCGAATGCGACATGTCTACCCTACTGAAACGTTCCGCATATACGGATCCGTACATACGCAATTATTGGACTACGGAAAGCCGCATCATGCGGAAAGATACGAACATCCGCAGCCTACGGAAAGCGCCATATCATGCGAAAAGATGCGGACATCCGCAGCTTACGGAAAGCGCCACATCGTGCAGAAAGTTGCGGACATCCGCAGCTTACGGAAAGTGCCATATCATGCTAAATTACCCGATAAGCAGCTTACGGAAATTAGCATAATGCAGAAACTATGCAGCTATCTGCTGCATCTTGCAAAGATCAAATGGACATCCTAGACCTCGAGTAAAAGCAATTGGCCATTCACGTTGTTTGCAAAAGCAAGCACTGTGTAGAAATATATATGAATATTTCATTCTTAATCTGTTGCATGAAGGTGAAATATGTTTGCTATCTGAAACAGCCTTGATGAGTAAACAAAGGCTTGAAAGAAACAAATGTGTTAAGAAGCTACCTAATGAGGGATTGAATTATCGGCATCTTTCTAATTGTCGTGATGCAGAAGCAAAATTACCTTTCAAATAAAATACATTACAAAACTACTAAATTAACATGCTAGCGATCACAAATGGTGGTTACATTGCAACACATTAATGCAGTGTTCTATGCAAGACATTAATGCAGTGTTCTATGCAAGAATTTATAAAGTTATTATTATCAATTGAGAAGCATTATTATACACACCAGCCCTGCTACAATCAATATATTTTTTTATTTGTCTGTATGCTCCAGCTGTGAATGGTGACATTGCAGTGTTGATGGTACACAAATGAGGTGACTACACCGTAATTTCACGAGCTCCACCTAAGCCACAGGATGGTGGCACAAAACACAATGTAACAGCAATTTTAGAATGAAATATTTAAACATAAATAATAATCATAGCACTGTGAAAGTGTGGCGCTGTGTTTGTATCATGAACGCCTTGTGGAGATCGGCGAAATGCTGCTTGAGGCTCCGGCACCACTGTAAATTTGGAAGGTCACTGCCATAGAACTTATGTGTCCTTCATAGGCACCTGGAAATGAAAATAATTGGCACAAATAATGTCAGAGACACATGTTAGCACATTAGTTCACATGCACAAGAAATATAACACACAGAATGAAACTGAAAATGTAAGGCACACAATCCTTCAAGTTATGCATATGTGAATAATAGAAGGAATGAGTGTATAAATTAGTTCTGCCACATCAAAGAAAACAGCATGCTTACCACAGTGAAAATAACTAGGTTGTCACGCTTTTCAATGGTAGAGATAATCGATTATTATGTCCTTATGAAATTATGATTTAAATGCTTCCTGCACAGTAAAACTTTAGAAACTGCAAGTGAAAGCTCTCAATGTACATTTAATAGTGTGTGCATGTATATCTGCTGCCTTTATACTATACAGTTTGTGCACAAAATTGGCATCTTGAACAATTTTGAGAGGTAAACCTATGTAACTTATGAAGGTTAAAATCACCATGAAAGCAAGCAGGACAAGGCAGGTGCCATTAAAAATCTGTGCAAGCCAGATAACTATAACCGAACTGCACACATATAGGGGAGCAAGAGTACCAGAAATTCGGCTGCTGACCCGCAGGTCGCGGTATCAAATCTCGGCTCCATTTCCGATGGAGGCAGAAATGCTGTAGGCACGTGTGCTGATTTGGGTGTACGTTAAAGAACCCCAAGTGGTCGAAGTTTCCAGTGCCCTCCACTACGGCGTCTCTCATAATCATATCGTGGTTTTCGGACGTGAAACCCCACATATAAATCAAGAATAACAGAAATAAACTGCCAACAGAAAAGTTGTGTGCATGTGCTATCGTAAGTGCTTACACCTTACTACATACAGCATGCTCATTCCATTTTAAATACCAATATTGAAAATAACTGCTCTATTAGGAATATAAAAGGTAAGGTAGAACTGAACGACCCTACAAAAAGTGACCCTATTATGACATCACGTTTTCTTATAACAAAATTGACTAAGACTCTGAAATATCATTATGCAAGAAAACATCTTCAAAAGAACAATCAAGTTTGAAGTCATATATTTTTAATATGGCTACTATAACTATAACCAAGAAATCGACCTCAACATGGCTAATGTTAGTTTTTAAGGCCTCTGTTCACTAGACAATGAACTATACCACAAAAAGCACAGCGTTCAGGCAAAGCACCACACAAAAAAAGAAAGCAGTCCTTTTTGTTATTATCTACAATGCCTTTAAAATGGTATTTTTACCTCTACTTCCCGCTTTTTATCAAAGTAACTGGTGTGAAACAAGTTAGCTGAAAATGCACTGTGCCTCCAAAACCTGTTGGTTGAATCTGAATTTTTAAAACATGGTGAAGCTTGCACTAAATTAGGCTCCACAAGCCTTGGAACAGCGAGACTGCATGACTCTTAGGACTACTTTGGTTACTTGTGTTTTGTTTCTGGGCCTAAGCATAAAGACAAGGGCTTAACTGAATTGCTGCTAACAAACAAATGCTTTCGAAATTGCCCGAGCGTCAAAGGATACTCAGACATTTGTTGTTTTTCGCACTGGGCTATTCTACACCAAACATACAAACCATACTGCCTGGCGACCATCACAGATGTATAGTTTAAAAAATGATGGTAATTTACTCTTCTGAAAATAGCTATTTGCAGAAATGTTTTGAAGAGAAAAAAGTAGAGGTCACGTGGGTACCATCAGAATTTCGCAGAATGTCGTGCGGGTGTTATTTGTGAGAAAAATTTTGAAGTACCGCTTTTTCTTGCCATATCAAATTTGATCTACATATTAAGTAAAGGTGCTTCTTAAAGTATTTGAAGTCGAGTAACATTAGTGCAATTTTTCCGCTACATAGGCTTTGAAGAATTCAGCCAAACTGTTTATCGTTTGCATTTCTTGTATGGCAATACTGCACTTTGTATGAATATTTGAGCCACAAATACTCACTGCACAGAAGTTATATTTCGCGAAAAAAAATAATGTTAGGTCCAGATTACAAATATCACTATATAATCGTTTTTGTCCACATTGAGATGCAACTTGAGCTGTGTGTTTGTCTAATTGAAAATTACTTTTATGTGTAAGTTGAAAGCAAATAAACAGTTCTTGTTACATGGCAAGTGTTATCATTACAATTTTTGTTTAAATAAGGAAAATGATTTTTGAAGTCTCCTATTGAGGGCCATGGAGAACTTCGGAACGGAAGCTGTCGTATATCAAATGCAGAAAACAGCCTTCATAAGAAAACTTCAAAAATTCATTTCTACTTTAAGACAAAGTGTAATCATATAACTTGCCATATAGAAAGAACTGCTTCCTTGCTTTTGATGTGGCAAAAAAATTGCACTAATATTACTGAGCTTCATGCACTACACACAATCACCTTTACTTAATACCTAGACCGAATTTGGTGTAAAAGAGGCAGTATTTTTGAAACACTTTTTACTTTTTACAAACAACACCCAGACGACATCCTGGGAAGTCCAGAAGGCACCAACGTGGCCTAATATTTTGTTCTCTGCGATATATTTTAGCATTTTGCTGTTTTTAATACAGTAACCGAGCACAATATTTTTTTTTCAAAACACATTTAGTACGGTTGGCAAAATGGCTGGGATGTTTGATGTGTAATTGCTTCACTGCCAGCATTTATTCTTCCGAAGCTCAAGCTATCACCTCTCTGTTACTGCCTCCCTCACATACAATGCCTGCATAGGAAAGAAAAAGAAAGGCAGGTCCGACAAAGTTCGCAAGGCAAGATATTTTCATGTTGGATAAATTCATTACCATAAACAGCAGCAAAACAACATTCATTTTGAGTAGTCCAAGACACAAGCTATATACCAGCATACTAAGAGCCAAGCACAAACTTTTCATTTGAACATGTGTGGTGATAGACAGGAAGCACTTATTGCAAGACTGATCAGTCTGTAATTAACTGAATGAAGTACAATGCACTGTTCAATCCAACACCACATAGGCATCTTTGCTATAGCAAAGCCATGTGTCATTGATTCATGCACTAGATGGGACAATGCAAATGTAACAAAAAAGGTGAAAAAAGAAAACAAGAGAAGAAAAAAAGAAGAAAAGGGGGGATGCAAAGTAGGAGCAGTGTAGCACTACTTTTACTTTGCATCCCCCTTTTCTTTCTTCTTTTTTCTTCTTTTCTATCATTTATCTTTTTTTTGCTTCCCTTTGGAGGAGAGAACACTTTGTATCAGCGCAACCTAACTTGAAAAGAAGCAAGGGCTGCACTCTTCTGCGTTATAGTTTTTTTTTTTTCTCAGACAAACATTTCCAACAGGCACACACGCCTACAGCAAAAGATGATGTCATTACTGACCTTATTTAAACTAACACGCCAAGGATGACAAGGTGACTTCTAAAAATTAGGTCCTCCTATCGCAACATCGGCCAGCCTGTCTGAGGCACTTCCACTGTTCACCCTGATTACTAGATGTTTCCATCTGTCGACTCACATCTTCATTTTGGATAACACTAAGACGAGCTTACATTGATGAATACCCACGAAAGTTTAGTGATGTATCATGTATGAGATTAAGCAACTCTGTTAAAAAATTATTGATAGCTTGCTTCCAGGCTTTTTATACTGTAGCCTAAAACTTCGTAATATCTTCTATGCACATGAACCAGATTGACAACGTAATGCACAACATGCTTAAGAATACTGCGAGGAACATGATAACGACAAAACGACCGGCCACCCAAATTTTTCGCTGTACATGTTTATAAAATGTTCATGTACACCCAAACGAGGTGCTTATGATACAAGCCGGAAAAACCTACAAGTAGGGCCTTGGAGCCTTCTGGAAGTAGACGTGTTGCATTTTTTCTGTGGAGGACTTTACACCCATAAGTGAGGAACAAAACTCCTATATAATGAAGAATGTTGGCAGCTATCAGTTATAGAAAAACCTAATGCAGCTAATCTTCCCCGACACATCTGTACATTTAGAGAGGTTACGTAGCTTCTGTGATTGTGGCAGTAACTCCAACAGGACCAGTGCGAAAATTGGCACTACTTGGCTAGACAAATGTCCAAACATGCCTGCCTGACTCCCTCTAGCCATCCCGGCTGAATCTGACACATGATTTCTTAACTGCTGGCTGGACAAAACCAAAACCACTGAAGCACTCACAATACACAGCATGAAGTTCCTCTAGAGTGGTCAACTTCGTCTTCTGCGATGAAAGAGCAGCACAGTGTACTGATAAGGCACTCCTTGCAATGGCTTTCAATGCCACACAGTGACCATGATATTCCTGTCGAAGAGAGCTTCGGGAGCTTGGAGGGTGCTTGCTCTTTTCTGGGGGCTACTGGTGCTCCTCGTTTTCTGCTCAAAGTCAACCTGCACAAAGTTGTAGACGAGGCTTTAAGAGTTGTATATAATGATATGCAAATTTTCGCTGAACACACATTTCCTCGTGGCACACTGAGCAATTTCTTATAAAACTTAAGGCCTCGCATATGCAAACATTTACAATCGATCCGAAGATGCACTCGACTCTAAAGGAGCAAGTTTGTTATGTAGTGTATATAAAGAAAGGTCATTCAGCACAACCACAACTACAGTTGCACACGAAAACGACATTTTACACGATCCTGTTTATTTACATGGTCCATTTTATTTTATTTACACGGTCCATTTTACACGGTCCTGTTTTACACGATCTGGTCTGCATGAACTCTTGAACCGGGCACCATATAGATTGAAAGACACACACAGAGTTTGAGACAAACCTAGTTTCCCGTGGAGCATCTTCTTGCACTATAACAACACATCTCAATTTAGTTAGTTGGTCAGAACGAGGAGAAAACAGCTCGCACTTGAAAAGCACGGGCAGAAAGAATGACGCCTGCACCCTGTGCTCCCTGTACATTCTCGTTGAGGGTGCAGTTTTCACCTTATCCTTATGCAATTTCGCATTTATAACATTGTTCGCTGCATAATCTTTGTGGCATTAAAGTGTGTGATACCGTCATGTGTATCCCATGTAATTTATAAAAATAGAATACAAGATAGCTTGATTCAAAAATAACAAAGTGCATCCAGTGCCATGTCCTGTAGCCATTCTTTAGGCAAGTGGCAGAATGATTTATTCTTCAAAACATATCTTACTTGTAACCACTACAAGAGCTAACTCGTGCACTGGCACATTCTGTTTGCCTCTTCAGATTATAAGGTACCTTTTTTACACCAGAAAGTCTTCAAGAAGAATAGAAGTGTTGTAATTGTGAAGAAAGAAAAGTAGAAGGAAAAAAGATAACCTGCCCTGTACAGGGACTGAGCCTGCGAACTTCGAATAACATGTCCGATGCTCTATCAACTGAGCTACCATGGCGGCTATCCCTCTTCCATTTTGTACGGTATATATGTGCATTTATACATGGAAGAGTCAGTCAGCGCTGCTTGTTACCATTATGGCAAGTGTGGCACGCCTTTTCTTTGCCTACTGGCAATTACATTACGATTGCAATTACGTTACGATTACTTCCAATATCCCTATACTTCTTTGGCAGCATTATGCATCTGTCAGTTCTCAGAAAATCTGCTAGTCACAGGAGGTGGCAATGGTTCACCCTCCCACCTAAATGCATGTACTTGAACACATGCACAACTGATCAAAAAAAAAAAAAAACAAGTCACACACCGCTAAGATTACTGAGATTCACTGTTTCAGATTCATGAGTAAAGGAAAGAACTATAAATTTAAGGGTTTGTTGTCTTTGTTGAACACATTATAATGAGAACTAGTAGAAAATGATGCCAAACAAATTCTAGGGGATGTTATCAAAAGTAACTTTAACAAAATTATGAAAAGAAAAGTGAACAAAAATGTAACTTGGCAACGTTTCTTGACAATTGAATTGACATTACTTTTTATAACATCCCTCTATTTTACTGGGTAATGTTGTCGGGTAATTCTCATTATTAGAGTGGTGAGTAGGCTGACAAAGAAAGCATATGGCATTGATACTTCTTTTGAACACCTAATAGTTTGAGGACCTTAAAAGAGCGGAAGCTATTTTGAGTAGACCAGAATATTTAGTTGGAGCGAAAAAAAAAACGTACACACATTTTTACCAGGCTTTTTAACACATTTTGAGACATAAAAGTGTATGCTGCCAGTAATGTTAAGTACCATTACTTTTGTCACACTATGCACTGTAGCAGGTGTAGTTAGAGTGGTGATAGTGAAAGATTAATCAAGCACGCCACCAACTGTGTTCACATCAATGGTCGCGTATTTTAAAAATAAACCTGCTGTATAATAAAAAAAAGTTTAGAGCATTTATGTTTTTATCCAAATCAAGTTAAACCAACTGGGTAAGCAAACCATTTGCATAAAATCAAAAGGCATAAAGTGATTCATGTATTATAACTATGTGAACAAATTTCAGCAACGCAGGGGAAAGTTACAACAGTTCTATTAAAAACCCCTCTCATTATAACATGCATGAAAAGCACCACACCAGAATATTTTATAGTGCATGTAGTATCGAGACTACTAGACTGTCTATTGACCTTTTAGAAGAAGGGTATCTCCTTCACGTTCAAGGGGCAACCACTTAGCCTTTTCCTGAGCTTTTCTGTGAATATTTCCTGAATTTCAGATATCATTAGGATTGATTTAGAGTGAACAGATTTTGCTTACGCATTGAAACCTAGTTCTGTATGTAACTGCAATTATGGGTGCCAAACCACCTCCAATTAATTTTTAACATTTAACTCATTTTTTAACTGCAGCAGCACAACTAGCTGTGGGTGCCCAAAAAGTAGCTAGAAACAATACCTTTACCTTTTTGAGCCTTTCGGAAGTGTTCAGCTTCTCAGTGCTCACCTTACAACATTTTTTTTAAATACGTGTTTGTGTGCCCACTACTTTTGCTCCTTGTACAGTGAGGAGGAGCACATGGCAAGAAGAGACAAGAAAGAAGCATTGCGAAAAAAAGCGAAATAAGCGAGGACCTCTTTTGTATCGTACAATGTGTGTAACATTACTATTGCGACAACATATAGACAAATTATCACGGCTATGCATCCATTGTAGAGTCATACACAGCTGCAACACCACGACTAAATTTCAACCTTGTGTTGGTTTAGTATCCCTTTATAGTGGCAAGCTAATGATATCTGCATTTGTTTGGCACACATTGAGATGCAGCGAAATGTGATATGGTAATCTCATTTAGAATGCACGTCATGTGGCTTCATTGTATATGTGGCCACAAGTAACTCTGGTTGCAAAGCAATATGGCAGAGCCTAAACAGACGTCACCGACCACTCCAATCTGAACTTGCCTTTGCTACTTGCCCATTATCATCCCAGCAAAAAATGAATAATTGAATCTGCTACAGGTATGTGCTAGCTTATGCTAAGGACCAAGTATGAAGGGTGTGTTGTCATTATTGAGATCAGTTATTTGTTCAAGAACACTTGCTGTCAAACACAAATACATTGCTGTCGAAGCATCAAGACTCAAATATAAAGCAAAAAGAAGTGTCTCTTTAAAAATTACAGGCCACAAGGTGCAAGATAAATATTTGATATACTTGGGATGTAAGGCATGCACAAGAGGTGCTGCCATATTATACTTTTTCTTGTGTTGAAACCTGCTTGCTTTACTCACCCAACACATCTGTAAAGATGCCAAGAAAACACCAAGGAGCTGATGCAGCAAGGTTGAACACATGTCCAGGATATCCACCATTCCTAAGCAGCCCTACAGCCTCCACAGTCCTGCAACCATTTGTAAGAAAAATATAGTTCTACCCAAAGTTCTTGGTTTACAGACACACATGCAAGACGCATAACCACTCTATAGGAAGTTTGCATGATAATGCGTTGGGTAGCAAAACGGATGCCAATATCAAGTATCCCGGCCTGCCGCTTCTTTCTTTCCGTTCTTAATTAATCAATCCATGGTTAATAAATGTTCCCCCAATGTGAAGTGTACTGGCAGTCCGGTGAAGAATTGCAATGTATTTCAAACACAGTCCAATTCATGGCAAGTAAGCATCCAATAGCGTTTTGTCAGCTGTTCAAGAAAAGAGCATGAAGTTTAGCTAAAACCCAAGTTTTTTATAAACACCATTCAAATTGATATAAAAGTTGTGAGCATTATGTCAAGGAACACGGATTAATCTTTAATCAATGATTTCTTATAATGTACTGATATGAATGCAACTGAATATGAAACGATAATTTTTGCTTGAGAATTTAGAGTTATGAACACTATCGCACTTGCCAGCTGCATCTTGTCCAAAACAGCAGCAAGATAGGCTAGTTTCTGTAGGTGAGCAGTAATGAGCAGTGCAAAGTAACAACAAGAAACACCAGTAACAACAGTATGGAGCAAGCACAGACTGCCAACTGTATAATTTATTGCACAAAAGTTCGCCTGAATATCAGTCAGACAACTCGTGCAAATGAAGGTCCAGTTGGGAATGAACAAGTTACGAAATCAACAATGCCTGCTTTCACTAACAGGACCCTCATTCACATAAAGTATGCAGCGATAGGCCCCTACCGAGGTACGTCACAGCATGATGTCACTGGCACATGTAAAAGGTGTGGCTGGAAAAACACTCCCGCTGGTGGCTCAGCCCGGTACAGTCGTGCGGTGTTTGGGGCAAGCTTTAATTTTTCAAAGCTTACACTTCACGTTACAATGTCGACATTAGCCGTAGTATGTGTCAGCAAACATCTAGCTGTGTGGTAAAATATTTGCCGCGCTGTCTGTTTATCTTGAAGAAGTGAACACACGTGGTGGCCTGTGCGAGGAACAGTGGCATAGTCTTCAAAAATGTGCACTGTTGATTGCGGCATGTAGTGTGCATTGAAAGGTATTGAGAATATTGGTTCAACTGAGAATATTGTGTGTGGTGTGTGCAGTGTCAATAACAATGTGTCTTGTTTGCGAAGACGTTAGCACTCATGGCAGAGACCGGTCGATGAAAAAACTTGATTCGACATTTTAGTCAAGGTAAATATGCACTTGACGCGACCATCTGCGAGTGGGTACATCTCAGTGTTTGCGCTATGTGCAGAAAAAAATTGCATGGTCACCGAGCTGGAAGATACCATTTGCTGAAGCTGCATGTATGAATTGCCCCGACGAGTACGCAAGCCCAATAAAGGTATAACTCGTTTTATCGAAGGCCTCATATGTCTTCATGTAATAAGCAGAGATTCTTGTTTCACATATACTCAGTACCTTTACCGCTCGATATTCATGAAGTGACATTGCAAACAACAAGTTTGTGTGTTAGGTCCTAAGGGAGCAATGTAAATATGCAAATAAGTTGTAGGTGTCAGGTGCAGCGATGTAACTGCGCAAAAGATTACGTATATATTAGGCTACAGGTTTAGAATCGCATACATCTCAGTGGTCTATCAGGAACGTCACAAACAACTTCCTTGCCAACCAGCCCTTGCACAGAGGGAGGGAATGGCTGGCACGGCGCTCGAAGTGACGTCACACTATTTGCAAACATAGAGAGGTTTCTTACTTAGGCAACATTTTGCACAATATATTTTTTAGATGCAAGACTGTACTCGTCCACAATAATCATACTGATGTCTTTTGTTGTTACTTTGTGCTGTGAATTACTAGGCATTTAGTCACCATGATCTTTAAAAGCTAATTTCAGTGTTCTCTCTCATATTGCTGACAACTGTGTTGTTGCATAAATTGGGCAAGAAAGCAACACAGAAAGGCTGTCACAATAAATACACCAACATGGGTATTCTCCTGCAAACAAAAGTCGGCACTCCTCCTGTCATTACCCGTCTTCCTTCTCTCTTTGCCTTGTTTGTGCTGAAACAGCCAAACACCTGATGAGTTAGATGAGAAATATTAACGCATCAAAACTATAAGTGCTTGCATCAGCAACTACACAACAGCATGATAACCGCACCCCTGCCACACAGCAGCGAAACATATTTTGAACATGCTGGCAGTGTATTATTTTATAAAAAGCAACTCTGGCAGATTACAAAATCTCACATTGTGCATGAAAGTTTTCTTCAAAGTCAGGCGTACAATGTAGGTGCTGGCCGGTACATTATTAGTTACAAGCAAAAGCGTCTTGCAGGTACATATGCAGATTGCACGAACACCTCTCTCTCTACACTAGGCACACACATTATATCTTTTAACAAGCACACGCCCCTGTTTAGGGGCATAATAACGCTCTACCGTGAACGTATGCTAATCAACCCACTTAGGCGGTTGGCTAGGTGAATCGAGCCAAGTTACGAGTTGTATCGCCCGCGAACGTAAACAAAATGCTGCTTTCCATCAAATGGCACTGCAGGCTTCGTTTAATCAACAACGTAGCAAGCGCCGTGTGCGTCTTCCTCACTACACTGCACATATGAAAAAATCGATCACCATACACATGCATGTTGCCGCAGTTGTCTCGAATGAGCTCCAGTAAGGCCGCGCCGATGCGCCATGGCTCTGCTAGCGTTAGCGTTGTCAAAGCGAATCGGCAACCGCACTCGCAAAGGCGCGTAAGGTTGCCGTTTCACGACGCCTCGTTCGAGTGCAGCAACACACACTTGCACTGAGTGGCATATTTGGTCTACATAAAAAAGTGTCCCCCTTACCTTTAGTTTCTTTCACACTGTCCTGAGGGAAGCAACCACAGGCGTCAGCCGTCACCTCGGAGTCCTTCGAGCGCCCGCCCAACCCGCCGATTCCTTGGACGACTCGCACTTGATCCACACTCGAACAACCGCGGGAATAGGGCGCAATCTTAGCACATCACACGAACGAGGAACGGCGCTTCCTTGCGTAAATTTAACATTTCGTGCTCTCGTGTGTAGCAGCGCGAACACAGGAGAGAGCTACCCACGGAGACAAAGACAAACAACATGTGGCTTTAGCTGTGAATGGATTTGGCTTGGATATCTGTGTGAGGGAAAAAAAAACATCTGTCGCTGCTATAAACTAAAAAAATGTATGTTATCTGGCAAAATAACTTTAAAAGTGATAAACGGTTATTCAAAAAACAAGTTACAACTTATGAATATTTTCGCAGGTTTTTGTTTTGTTTTTGTTCTAGCAGACGACAGCCTCCTACTGCTTCTACGACAGACGTAGTGCGGTTTCACGTTCGGTGCGTGTCGCCGACGCAAAGCTCTACAGTAGTGATGTCAGAGTTATCAATTCTCAATGAATAATAGGATGGCTACAAAGCAGTAACATTTTGATATAGTGCAGTACGATATCTTTCAAGGTATGACATTTCTTTGCTCTGAAGCAAATCGAAGCAAGCGGGCCGGCGCAATCAGCTGATGTCGCCACTACGCAAGGCATGGTCGTGCGCAATAACGTCGCGCCCCGCGCTCGATTTGTCATCAAGCGATAGAGCTACTAAGTGGAATACAGCTAGATGCAGGGATTAATGGCGTATCACTCTAATTCCCTGTGGTGGCCGACTCAATCGCAAGAGAGCCCCGGGAAACAACCTTCAACTGCTCAAGCTTGTGTGTGGATGTAAAAATACTTGTTTTCATCCGTGGCGGGGCAGCAATCCATAGTTGAAAGACATGCGAAAAGCATTTGACGTATATACAATCACAAAACGTATGCACACAACAATAGATACGATCGCATATCGTACATAACTATGCCAACACATAGCGTGTGAAAAGCAAATTTATATGCATAACTTAAACACTACTTCACCTTTCTGCGCGAATAGCTTAGCTAGTTAACGCACTCGGTTCACGTGCACGAGCACAACTGAGTGGCGCAGGTTCGAGTCCCGCCAAAGTTAAATTTTTTTGTTTTTTTTTTCAACGTTTTTATTGTACTGCTATTTTTTCTAATGCCTTAGGTTATAAAACAAAATAAAAGCAATATTGCGTTCAAGTACGTATGTGGGACTGTGTTTTTGCGCAACAGTTATTAGTATTTTTATTTTCAGTATTAATTTTTTTATTTATTTCATAATGTAACAAAATTAAGGACTAAGGGGAACATTGGGTCTGCTTTATTGTGAAGGGACTCGAGAACTGAGAAAACTCAAACCAAAAAGTTTATTTGAGAAAAAACTGAGCATTTCACAGCCGGACCAGTTTCCTCAAGGGTAGGCCCTAGGTATGCGCGAGACTTGCTATATGACTCATCTCAAGCTGTGGCAGTTGAGGGAAGGCAATATCACCGAGGAGCAGTTCCAAAATATATTTTGGTTGATGTTTTTTGATTCCTCCAAAATAAGGGCTGCACAATTGTGATCGAGCCAAACCAAGAATTGCGGGCACGAAGTCATGAGACAGAAAATGATTAATGTTGATTGTTTGAAAAATTGCCCTTAATAAAAGGAAGAGTTATGGAGTGCTACGTAGCTTAACCCGCAGTAGGAATTTTATATATACATATAGATAGTTTAAAATGGACAATGTTGCACACACAGACATTGGTTAAATTTCTTTGCAGCACAGTTGAAGCATCTATGTAGAACTGAAGCATCAAGAGAAGCTCATGCGTCCTCACTTTATTGCGCTTTACATAGCTTGTATGCGTCCATGCAGCCATGATATGATATATTTTAAAGCATTTGTTTAACCTATAATCTTTTTATTCATTAAAGCTGGCCCATAAGTTGTGTCTTATGTAGCACTACAATGGAAGCTTAATCTGCATGGTGGTCTGAAACAATGCTTTTGAAGATCTCAAAACGACCCAGCTCTATACACGACCATCCGTGCATCAATGATAAGCACCATTATGTGTCCGTACATATCAGTTGTGCTCTCATACTTAATTATTTTTCTGACCACTCCCTCTGCCCCTACCTCGTTTCTGTCGTGAAGCTGTGGCAAGTTGTGTATAGCTGTATCTATATTGTAGGAGCACATGTACTATCAATAAAAAATTATTTTTAGGCTACATGCAATTAGTTTTCATAGATTTTCATTTCTTTTGTCGGTGCTCAGAAGAGCTAAGCTCATGGTCGATATTTTAAAATGACATTTCTCTTTGCCAATGTTAATGAGAACAGTTTCATTAATATTGACAAGTTCATTCACATTGAATTTAGTTCTCATTATTACTGTTTCTACCAAAAAACGAGCCCTTGAAGTTATGCTTTGCTTGCTTGATTTGTTTTCGTGTGACAGCATGCAAGTAAAATGACAGTTATTGTCATTCCTTGTGAATGACACATTTTCCGTGTGACAGACTTTAGCACCTGGTCATCTGCAGAAGTTCTATTCATTCTGGAAAAGGGCGAACAGCGGTGACTGACAACACAGACTAGCCTGCGTTATTCTTTTGTACTATATATGTCACTGTGCATTCATTTATAACTTTATAGAGCTCGTATTTCCTGCTGAAAATGTGACAACAACTGTACAGTTTCCACATTTTTGCAACAATCCACATTCCTTTCATACACTATTGCACATTTTCGTAAGCACCTTACAAAATTTGTATATTTCCGTAAGACCTTACATTCTGTATTTTCCTTATGAAAGCTTCTGTACACTCAATACACTTTCCTTATCCTCCCAAATCTTCCATAATGAACTCTCCGTATGCTCCATAAGTTTCCTTATCTTTCCATATTTTCCATAAAACTCACTTCATCCACGCCATAAAACTTCCTTATCCTTCCATATACTCCATAAAAAGCTTTCCATATATGCCATACATTTTCCTTATCTTTCTGTATACTCCATAAAAAGCTTTCCGTATACGCCATACAATTTCCTTATCCTTCCATATATTCCATAAGAAGCTTTCCGTAAATGCCATACAACTTCCGTAGCTTTCCATAAAACTCCATTAGTTTTCCGTATGTAGCATAAGGAAATGTTACGGAGTCCATATATTTTCCGTAAGATTTCATACGGAACTTTTCAGTAGGGTAGAGTGAAAATTTTTCTTATCTCCGTTTTTTAGATACCGTGGAATATCTGAAAAAAGAATTTCATGCTGTTGATATTCATTCTTTAGTGTAATGTAAGAATATGAGCCCTAGTTCTTAGACTTCTTACGGACTGCGTTCTATGGTAGAAATTAAAAAGAAATCTTTAGGCTCTATTTTGAACCTGTTCACATTTATCGATATTATTTTGCGTATATGGCTTCCATATCGGGCATGCATATTCCAGCAACGGAAGTACTGTGGTTTTATATGCTATAAGTTTTACTTCAGGTGTCGCGTCACGAAGCCTCCGACGAAGCATCCAAAGCTTTTTTGCGATTTATCACACATATAATCTATATGGCAGTTCCAGTTCAAGCTATCTATGATGTAAACACCCAGGTATTTATATTCTGACACACGGCAGAGTGGTTCATCATTTATGACGTAACGAATTAAAAGAGGCTTGGTTTTTCTTGTTATCGGCATAAAAACTGTTTCGCTTGGGTTCAACACCATTTGCCATTTTTTGCACTGAGAGCCTATCATGCCCAGATGTTCATTAGCATTTCCTGGTCGTAGTTCAATTCTGCCTTTGAATAGATGAGTGTGTCATCAGCATAGCGCTTAATGAAAACATCGGGCGAGAAGGCGCTGCTCATATCAATAATATATAGTAAGAACAGCAGTGGCCCTATGACAGAGCCCTGCGGAACTCCTGAACCTACCGACTGGCTCGTGCTGTTTGTGTCCCTAATGGAAACCACTTGCTCTCTGTTTATCATATAAGCCACTATCGAATTTATGAGCTCATTGTTCTGCAGGATCGTGCTAAGTTTATGCAGCAATTTTGGGTGTGGTATTTTGTCGAATGCTTTTCTGAAATCAAGAAAAATAATGTAAACTTGCCCTCTGTCATCTAAGATTTGACTAATGAAATGTGAAACCTCGGTGAGAATTGTCACCGTCGAGAAACCTCGCCTGAAACCATGTTGTTGTTCTGCCATTAGTTTGTGCTGTTCGAGAAATTCTGTTAAGGGCTTAGTAAATACATGCTCCAGTGTTTTACAGCACGTGCTTGTCAAAGACACAGGTCTGTAGTTGTTTACACAATCTGTAGCACCTCCTTTATGAATCGGTATGACCTTAGCACATTTCCAGTCATTAGGAACCTGTCCTTCACGCAAAGATTTGTTAAATATATCAGTGAGATAATAAGAGCAACATTCAGCATATCTTTTTAAAAAGACATTCCGAATACCATCTACGCCAGTTGATTTCTTTTCATCGAGGTTCAGAAGAAGGTTACAAATGCCTTCCTGTGTAACGACAATATCAGGGATTGGCGAGGCAGGACAGCCTAGGCTGTATTCCGGCAGTATACCGTCATCGTCCGTAAAAACCGATTTGAAATAATCATTAAAAGTACAGGCTAACTGAAAACTATCGGTAACAGTGCCGGTTTTTTTATTTACCTACACAGTATTCGATTTTTCTTTCGATAAATATCACCAAAATTTCTGTGGTGTTGTTTTAATAAACTGTGTTAAAGATTCATTCACGTATCGCTTCTTTGCGTCAGTCAGCTTGGCTCTGAACGACAAAGAGCGTCGTGACATCAGCCGATCTGAGAATTTCTTTGCTACTTTTTCGATTTGCCGACATGTGCCTTAGTTGTCGTTTCATGTGAATAATTTTTCGCAAAACCCATGGATTCATTCTTTGAACCTTGTTTTTTCGGTCAGGTATGTAACGTTTTATTAGTGTGTGTACAGTTTCTTTAAACCTTTTCCACGCATCATCAACCGTTGAAATATCACATACAGCAATGCGCTGAAAATCTTCATAATCAATGTCAAAAAAGTCCAGAATAGAAACATCATCAGCTCTAGAGTAATTGGGCCCCAGTACAGACTTCGTGGCTTGCGCTACATGACGCATGCCCAATAGCTGATGAATCACCATACTGTGACCTGAAATACCATCCATCACTTCACAAGTATACTTTTGTTCAGTCAGTGATGGACTCAAAAATACAAAATCTAGTAAAGAGCCACCCTTTTTGTGTACTCGTGTGCACTCCTGTACAACTTGAACCATACTGAGCGAGAACACCCCATCAAGGAGAGCTCGGGATGGTAATACATCAACCTGACCCGCTTTATACTCCACCCAGTTAATATGCGGAAGATTAAAATCACCGGCCATTACAATTTTTCTTTTTGAATTCTGAAGTTCGCCATGTAAGAAGTCATTGAAAGCTAGCATGTAGTCTTCCGAAGAATCGGGAGGACGATACACTGCAATGATTGTGAACGAACTGCCGTATAAAGTCATGTCACATGCAATACATTCAATTTCAGGTGGCGAAGAACGTTCTGTGCACTCAGTTGATCTTTTACACATAATCGCCACACCACCACCCCTAGATCCGCGATCTCTACGATAAGCTATATAGTTTGGAGGAAGAAACTCGCAGTCTTCAATGTATTCATTCAACCAAGTCTCAGTAACAATGAGAACATCTGGTTCATACTCGAGCAAAACACTTTCAATGGCTGAAATTTTATTCAAGACGCTGCGCGCGTTCAGATTGATAACCGTCACTGCATCAGAAGTAGTGCCCACGTTCCTGGATTTTCATGTGGTTTGAAGGATATCAGCAACTAAGCATGGCTTCCGTGAAACGGTGTTTTCGTCCCAGAAATATACATCCCTGTTCACGTAAAGTTTGTCATGAACAAGGCGCACGCGCGCACCGCTTCGTTTTTCTTCTTTTGTACTCTCCCAAAGGCGCTTGCGACAATAAAGTACGCGCTTTGAAAAGTCTTCACGCAACGAAACACCTGTTTCTTTCAATTTTGAACACTTCATCAAGATATCGCTCTTTTCTTTGGAGTTGTATAAGCGAAATATTACAGGCCTGGATAGGTCTCGCCTTTTTCCAAGTCAATGTATGCGTTCTACACTACGCGGACTTACACCTATTACAGAAAAAAGGTTTTGGTTTACAGTTTCAAACAGTTCATCGGCTGATTCATTTTGTCTCTCAGGAAGACCATAGACGATCAAGTTATTTCTTCGTTGCCAATTTTCCAGATGGTTGGCCCTCCGAAAAAGCACAGCCACTTGCTCAATTAAAGCAGAAACCGCTTCTTTAGTTTCGGTCAATTTCAGAAAAGATGACTCAATCATAGATTTTGATTGATATGTGGGGTTTAACGTCCCAAAACCACCATATGATTATGAGAGACGCCGTAGTGGAGGGCTCCGGAAATTTCGACCACCTGGGGTTCTTTAACGTGCACCCATATCTGAGCACACGGGCCTACAACATTTCCGCCTCCATCGGAAATGCAGCCGCCGCAGCCGGGATTCAAACCCGCGACCTGCGGGTCAGTAGCCGAGTACTTTAGCCACTAGACCACCGCGGCGGGGCCCAATCATAGACAGTCGTTCGTCAAATTTTTTATGACGTTGCCATTATCTTTTAATTCCTTCTGAAGTGCACATTGATCACGTTTTATATCTGCAAGTGTCTTTGTCTGTTATTTTAATGTTATTACCTAAAGTTCGCACTAATTATGGAAAAATGAGCATTGTTTTTTCATCAATTTCATTATGCAATTCTTTATCACAAGGTGTGAAAGACTTAATGCACATTCATGTTTTTAAGAAGAAATTGAAAGAGTCTCTATAAAACGTATAACTGCTAGATTTTGTTAAGTTTTGATATCTTGCTTTGTTTGTAGAAAAAAAGTTCGAAATGGTCCGTGACTTGCTCTTTCGTTATTCATATTTTAGCTTTTTCATTGTAAGAACATGGGAGGTCCCACCTGCGGTTTACTACCTTGGGACCTCCTCCTGCATACTTACTCACAATGTACACTTCTGATGCTAATAAAGAAGCATTGATTGGTTGATTGCAAAATTTGTTCAATTTTTTCTTCAAATACAGCGGGACCGGGGTTTGTCTCAATATCACCGCTCCTAGCCAACTTCAGCAACACAGACCAGCAATCACAAGATAGAGACAACAATGTGTTGGGGCACGGCACGACTATAAGAAATAGTTCATCGCTTCGAAAACATCAAAAGCACCACCTCACCTGTAAACAAGCAAAGACGAGCGTATTTGAGGTCATGCTTTGGTGAGTGCCTTGCCCGAAACTGAGTCCGTGTGGATCCGAGGTGTTCCTTATATACGGTTGAAGGGCGTGCACATCCATCTTTGATTGGGCCACGTTGTCACAGCATGGCTCGTCGATGACGTAGGCTGCTGGCTCCATAGGAACCGCATGAATGCGTCCGCTTGTTGAAAGATGTTCGACGGAGTCTAACACACTTGGGAAAGTCGCGCTGCTTGCAGAAATGATAATCGGAATCTGTAAACAAGCAAAGACGAGCGTATTTGAGGTCATGCTTTGGTGAGTGCCGTGCCCGCGATTGTACACAAATGTCACAAATGGCAGGATGGTATCCCTGTTGGTGTGATTGGCGTTGATATACATAGATGTCATGTCGGTCAAACTTCGATGGAAGCGCTCTGTGAGGCTGTTAGTGTGGGAATGCTAGCTGGATGTCGTCTCATGAATAGTATTACATGCGTGGAGAACTTCTTCGATTAGTTTCGAGAGAAACGCCTTGCAGCGATCGCTCAATAAGATGCGTGGTGCACCATGTCTTAGAAAGATTGCCTCCAGAAAAAAATGTGGCAATGTCCTCTGCTGATCCTGAAGGAAGTGCAGCTGTTTCGGCGTACCTTGTTAAGTGGTGAACTGCTGTGACAATCAAGCGCTTGCCACTAGCTGATTTTGGTAGTGGTCGTAGAGGTCAATGCCAATGACATCGAAGGGAGCCTCATGACGCGGGAGAGGTTGTAGAAGACTGGTCGGGGAGGAAGTAGGTCGCTTGCGGCGTTTGCAGAACGAGCATGATGCAATATATCACGCTACGCAGTTGGAAAGCCCAGGCCAAGCAAAACGACAGCGGTTGCGTTCATAAATTTTTTTGAAAACCGAGATGACCAGCCTTTGGGTCATCGTAAAACGCCTCCAAAATCTGCGCCCATGGGAACGAGGAGCAACAGGAACCCAGCGCTGTCATTCGAGGTGGAAGACAAAGCGGTAAAGGATTGAGTTTACAGTCCTAAAGTTCCGCAGCTGTCGATGGGTGTGGGCGTTGGGAGGACGAGAGGAGCCTTAAAGGCGCTGCATTATAGGGCAACACGCAGTAAGTGTCGCTGCGTTGGTGGGATGCAAACGTCTTGTTGCCGAAAGTAGAAAGAAAGTCGACATCGGCGAGTGAATGAACTGACGGAGACGCTTTGAAGGGTTCACTTACAGTTGGCGGCAGGCCAGGAGTGCCTGATGAGGATTGTAAAGGGCAGCAGATAAGGGCATCGGCATCGTTGTGTTGCTTGCTGGATTTGTAGGTAACGTCAAACTCGTATTCTTGGAGACAAAGCATCCAGCGACCGAGACGTCCAGACAAATTCTTCAACGTTGACAACCAGCACAAAGTGGGGTGGTTAGTGATGACGGTAAAGTGGTAGCCGTGAAGATATGGTCGAAACTTCTGGATGGCCCAGACAACGGCGAGACAATCCTTCTTAGTGATGGTGTAGTTTTTCTCTGCTGCTTTGAGGGTGAGACTAGCGTATGCGATCACATGGAACACACGTTCGCTGACATCGCAACACATGATCACACGTTCGCCATAACGCTCTATTTGTTGCAAAAGTGCAGCGCCGAGTCCGTGTCCGCTGACATCAGTGTGGAGGAGAGTGAGTGTGGCATTATCAAAATGACAAAGCACTGGCTCAGACGTGAGGGCACGTTTCAAGGTGTCAAAAGCCATTTGGCACTCGTCCAACCATACGTATGACGCTCCAGAAGAAAGGAGTTGGTGAAGTGGCGCAGCAATGGTGGCGAAGTCTCGTATAAAGCACCGGAAGTACGACGCAAGGCCAAGAAAGCTTCGGAGCTCTTTGGCGCGTTGAGGCACCAGGAAGTAAAGAATGGCGGTAGTCTTGTCGGGATCATGCCAGATTCCATCTTTGCTGACGAGATGTCCGAGTACTTTAATACTTTTGCTAGCTAAGTGCCACTTCTTAGTGTTGAGCTGAAGGCCAGCAGCTGCGAGACACGTCAGAACTTCATCTAGGCGTTGCATGTGCTGTTCGAATGTAGAAGAAAATATGACGATGTCGTCAAGGTAACATAAAGCATGCTTTCCATTTAAGGCCCCGCAATACAGTGTTTATCATTCGTTCAAACGTTGCTGGTGCATTGCAGAGGCCGAAAGGCATGACGTTAAATTCGTAAAGTCCGTCGGGTGCGGCAAAGGCAGTTTTTTCTTTGTCATCCTCGTGCATTGGAATTCGCCAATAACCGGAGCGCAAGTCAAGGCTCAAAAAATATTCCGCTCCTTGTAAGGAATCTAAGGCATCATCAATGCGAGGCAAGGGATATACGTCTTTTCTGGTTACTTTGTTTATTGCGCGGTAGTCAACGCAGAATCGCACCGAACCGTCTTTTTTTTCGTAGGAGAACGACAGGTGACGACCAAGGGCTTGAGGAGGGGCGGATGATGTTTTGCCTGAGCATATCAGCAACGTGCTTGTGGTGATCTCGTGTTCGGTGGAAGAAACACGATATGCTCGATGACGGATAATAGAAGTTCCGTAGGTGTGTAGGCGATGAGCCACCGCAGAAGTCTGACTTAGAGAGTGGAATGCACGTCGAAAGAAAATTTATGCTTAGACAACAACGCCAGTAGTTCGTCTGCTTACTGGAGAGTGAGATCCGTGCTGATGGCGTTAACGAGAGCCGTAGTGGGTGGAGCATCTGTTGGTATAGATCGTGATTCCACCAGACTGGTATCCGAAGCCACTACAGAGATACGTTGTGTGTCCACGGTGCAAACTACAACAGTGCCCTTGGTCAGCAGAATCGGCTCATTGGTGATATTCAGTACTGCGAGAAATGCAGTTCCATTGCAGTGTTGATGGACTGACTAGGACGTCACCGTGGTCAATGGAGTCAGACATAACCGTGATAACGTGCTCGTGGTTAGGTGGCACAAGGAAGTCATTGGCTGTTCGTAGCTGGTCACGTGATGATTTCGGGGAGATATCATCCGTTTCGCACATATGTATGAGTCGTTGTCGACAAGAGATAGAAGCAGCAGCATCAGAAAAAAAGTCCCATCCTAAAATAAACATAAAAGCACAAGAAGCCGCAACGGCAGACTGAATATGATGCCGAATCCCATCAATGAAAACTCTAACGGTGCACTGTGCTGATGGCCGTATCTGCGAGTCATTTGCGCTACGTAAGAGGGTGCCAGTATAAGGTGTGGTAACCTTACGTAGACGAGAACACAAATCCGCATGAATAACCGAAATAGCAGCCCCCGTGTTCACCAATGCCTGAACTGGTACCCCTTTAGCATACACCACTAACAAGTCGGCTGGGCCCTCTGGAGGTCTTAGTGTTTGTTCGAGTGATGCAGCTTACCCTCCAAAAACTGCACCAGCTAGTTTTCAGAGTGGTAGTCAGAAGTAGGTGCAAGCGGTCTCAGAGGAGATGTTGGGCGTCGCAGAGGTGAAGGGGACCGGCGGTGTCCGGGATAGCAGGGGCGAGGTGCAGCGAGTGAAGAAGTCGAAGAGAAGGAACGTGTCGTAGGGCATCGCTCGTACTGCTTCGGGGATGTCTCCAAATTCCTTTTGTAAACGTCGTAGCCAAGGCGTTCATCCTGTTCTCGCTTGCGGCAAAATCGTGAAATATGGCCCCTGATGCCACAATAGTAACATATTGGGCAAGGCAAGCGCCAGGAGGCGTAGTTGTGCTAGAGCTGTCACAGGGGCTGGTACTGGCGCTGGGACAGACGAGTGTGGGTCAAATGCTGCTACGTTGGAGTGCGCGGGTACAGGATGCGCGTGCTGAACCAAGGCCGGTGGCATGGCAGCGACTTGCGCATACGTTAAGGGTGGCGTTGGTGGTGACGTAGTGTTCGATGGGAGAGCGCCAGCCGTGGATTAGAGCTCCTCTTGGATGATGTCACGCGGGCCAGCTGATTGAGAGTGAGGCCGAGGAGCGGGTGCACATGACAACCCTTGCGCTTTTAGTTCCTCGCGAATCAAAGTGCGCGTCAGCACGCAAATCCGCATCCGAGGAAGGCCGGCTGTCACTAGCGTTTGGTTAGTCAGGGTGCAATCAAATAGCTTGGAGTTCATCAAGATGCTGACATGTGGTGATGACGTCCTCAACGGTGGTAGGGTTTTAAACAGCCAGAGCGTTAAACGCGACATGGACTATCCTTTTGATGATGTGCCGAACACGATCAGCTTCTGTCATCGCCGAGTTCACGCGGTGGCAAAGGGCAAGGACGTCTTCAATGTACAAAGTGTACGTCCCTCCGGGATGTTGGGCACGCCCATCGAGCTTTCGTTTCGACACTTCAGAATGGATGTTCGGTTTCCCAACAATCATACGGACTTGTTGAGCAAAAGTAGGCCAATCCGGGAAGCAGCTCTCGTAGTTGAAAAACCACATTTTAGCGACGTCGGACAAATAGAGGCGGCGTGACGAAGTTTTTGAGGTTCACTCCATTGGTTATAAACACTGGTCAGGTTGTATTCTTTCAGCCATACCTCGACGTCGCCGCGTGAAGGACCAGAGAAGATGGGTGGGTCGCGCCGCCGGGCGTTGACGATCCACGCAGGAATGGTTTCATGGACAGGGATGCTGAATCTTCCGGGGAGCGGTTCTTGAGCCATGACAGCGTACGGGGGAAGCAAGCGGCGACCCGAACGAAGCTCCAGGGGAACATGACGTCGGAGAGGACTTGGGGATCGAAGCAGCCTCAACCACTCCGCAAGACAGTAGCAGTGTTGGAGTCTCGACGGTGTTTATTAGGCCGAATCGCCTGATCAACGCTTCGAAAGAAGACTATGTTTTTCGTGATGATGATTATATACAGATGAAGACGACGAAGGTCAAACGTTGTGAATATTGTGCTTATAGTTTATTACTTTGCATATCGCCAAAAAATTTCCCTCCTATATACGTAAGCTCGCCTACTTGACCCTTGTTAGACCTAAAATCAAATACGTTTCAGCTACTTGAGACCCAGTTCAAGTTTTTCTTATCGAGAATCCTGGGAAAGCCATGCTGTGCGTTTAATTGTTTTCGATTTTTCTCACGTCATACAAGCATCACTGCAATAGGAGATCGTGTCAAATTTGAACCAGTATCTCATTGTCATCAATCAGCTCGCCTTTCACTTTTTCGTAAACAGTACCATCATTCAACTCTTTCTGACGATTTCTTTCAGCCCCCAGCAGTCATTTTTCCTCACCGTGATCCTCAAAACAAAGCCAAACGAGCCTTATGTCACACTCATCGTTTCGCTAATTCTTTCATGCCACGCACTATCATTGAATAGAACAATTTACCGTCTCATGCAGCTATCAAAAAAGCATAAGGAAGATTGAAGATATTCTACGCACTCAGCCTATTACCTAGATGTGGTGTCCTACGTGTTTTTTTAAATAGCGTTTCCCTTTTGTTAGTTTATGTGTACCTGATTTATTTATTGATTTGTGGGGTTTAACGTCCCACAACCACCATATGATTATGAGAGACGCCATAGTGGAGGGCTCCAGAAATTTTGACCACCTGGGGTTCTTTGACGTGCACCCAAATCTGAGCACACGGGCCTACAAAATTTCCGCCTCCATCAGTAATGCAGCCACCGCAGCCGGGATAGTCTCTGTGTACCTTATTGTGGATTTCGTGTATTTTGATGTACCCTGTTTGAGAAGGCATTCAGCAACTAACTTTCCTTTATGCTCAAATTTCTAGCTTTTTTAGCACTTAAGCAGTAAATTTAGAAACTGTAGGAACTAGCCACAATAGTGGCTAGTTCCTACAGCTTCCAAATTTAACGTGTGTTGTAGTTTGCACTTATTTCTTTTGCTGTTGTTCTTGTTTCCTTATGGAATATATACCAGCCAGCTGTCAAGACTGTGCGCTTTAATCGTCACTTTCACTGTGTTATTTTCCCCGTTTATTGCTACATATCCCCCTAGGTAATACCCTCGTCGAAGGCCTATAGGGATATTTTCAAATAAAAAAAAATTGAGCGTCACGCTGGTGTCTCATTCATAACAAGCTGTCGGAGAAGTTAAGTGCAGTTGGTTGCAAGAGCACCAACGCGAATATCCTTTTTTCTACTCCACTAGAGTCATTATAATCGGCACCACAATTACTCTCCACACAAAATATATTAGTCGGATGCTCAGGGCCAATGTTTATAGCGAAAATATGTGCACTGCAGCCAGTATCGATACATGCGCCAGTAATACTTACTAGACTGCTTCATTTATTGTAAAGGAATACAAAACCATGTACTTTCAGGCATAGTTAATTTATTGTTATATTTCATCATTATTGGATGCCAGTGGAATCACTGACTTGACTACCGGGAAGGTCCCTTGCGCAGGACGGCAATTACACAGGTGGCGCAAAAGTCGTCTCTCCTACTTAGAAGTTCAAAACAGAATGATGCACACTGCGTATTGTATACCTATTCTTAAGATTGATATTTTATGAAGCATTTTTCTCTATTCTTTTCTTGCACTCCTCAACACTGTTCTTGGTTCGCAGTTTCTGATTAGTTACTACTCCTTCAGGGGCTTCCAGTCCTACGCTCAACTGACACCACTTCGCCTTTGTGAATTAGAAACAAAAAGTGATGAAAGTCTGCCCAGTTCATGCTTGATATTTTATCTGTTCTTTTCATCGCTTCATTGAGTCTCTCTCTTTTTTTGACATAGTACAAGAGCCAAGTGCAACGAAGCGTTAACTCTATAGTATCACCAACATCGCCACAAAGAAAAAAAAACATATGAAGCTAAGTGCGAATAGCGGGCGCTTCTTCCACCGAATTATGGCGGCACTTCCTCTAGGAAGTGTTCAATTTTACCATTGCACTGTTGTCTACAGCACCACCCACACAGACACAGCTTGTTCTGCAATTGCATGGTACGAGGACATTAGCCCCACGATGCGTGGACACAAAAGAAAGAGGCGTGCCTTCCATTAGGACCCCGATGTTCCCAATAAATTTGTTGCTGGAATGGCTTTCGGGCCAAAGAAGATAAAATTAGGAAAAGCTTGGGCACCGAACAGTGAAACAACGTACATTAGAAACCTTCAATCAATCAATCAATCAATCAATAAATAAATAAATCGAACCACATCATATAGAGCACACAATGAATCCATCTTTATGCGCGTGCATTTGTCTAAAAAGGGCAGCATGGTTACAAAAGAGCATAGGAATGCTATTACTTGTAAGAACAAAGATGATTGAATCTAGTCCTCTGAAAATTAAAACAGGGGAAGAGGTCCCCCCCTTTTGTAGCAAAGCTAATTTTAAACATTGTGGCAGAGGACGTGTCCACTACCCAGGTTTTCGTTCGAGGGCAGCTGAAGGGTCGCGCCTGGGCAGAGAAGAAAGTAAATCATTAATCGCACAGAGGAAGGTCAGTTTTCTTGCACAGTCGTACCTCACACGTTGCTGAATCATGTGGTTGGATGAGTTTGCATGACGCATTCAGAATGTGATACAGTGTAGGAGATGAAAATTCGCAACATATGCACCCAAGCAACAGCGCCGACTCATAGCTATATGCAATTCATACTTTCGGAGCATGCAACAAAAGAATTAGGCTATTAAAATTAGGACTATGAAGGAAGCTTGTCAGTTGCTGTCATTTAAAGCACGTATACATAGCACGTGGAAACGTGCGAAGTCAAAAGAGCCAGGTCGTTTTTTATTGTACATTTTTTATCGAGTAGATAGCCTAAAAGCCATTTGCAAAGCCTCCAGCACTGTCTTTGTTAGCTGGTTTCTATGGTGCTCTACCATATCACAGCGGTATAAGTCGGCAACGAATTTGCAGACTCGCTGCTGCATAAAGTGGTGGTCAGGCGTTGCCAAACGGGGGCTAAGGATGCATGCCTAGATAACGTATCAATAGGAAGGTTGATCCTACTTCATATGGACTTCCTACCTAGACTGCACTTGTTTTTCCAACCTTCAGCATTGCAACCTGATTGAGTACCCCTTGGTCAAGTTGGGGCAAAGCATTTCGAGAATTAAAAGACTCTTAATTTCTTTTTTCAACATATAAAGCCGCTAAAAGAAGTAGATAGGAGTAGTGAGGCGTTAGCGCTGCAGGAAGACACGCTGTCTATAGGGGTCATTATTCTGGCAAGCCATTGTTCACGAGCGTCCTATCGGAAAAATGTAGAGCATATCCCGCGACCATATTTGTCTCCAGTTCACGTTCGCTAGAGTTAAACCTCAAATACCTGACTTTATTTATCTCGTGTAAACAGGCAGGGAGGTGTTGATACCGTAAGACCACAAACTATTTTTTCTTCTGAAGTAGTTTATGCAGACGCCAACAAGAACCCGCTCAACCATCTTATGCTTTGTGCATTATCACCGACCTCTTGTGCTGGTCGGATTATTGTGGTCTGCGCTAGCGCGCTATGATATTTATGAAACTGCAAAAACAACATCACTCTAATATTCATCGAAGATTTTTATGTGGTTTATAATGTTCCAAAACACCAATATGACTATGAAAGATACCGTAGTGTAGGGGTCCGGAAATTTCGACTACCTAGGGTTCTTTAACGTGCACCCAAAGCTGAGTTCACGGGCCTACAGCCCTTCGCCTCCATTGAAAATGCAGCCGCCACAGCCGGGATTCCATCCCGCGACCAATGGCTCAGCAGCCGAGTAGCTTAGCCACTAGACCATCATGGCAGGGCAATATTCACTCGAAGGCTTAGGGTGCTGTTATAAATGTAGAATTGTAAATATTATTTGTAAGATTACCTAATCCCGAGGGAACAAATACAACCAAGCATGCAAAAGGGGTTCCAACTACAACGCAAATACCACGAGCAAAAGTAAGGGCTACGTGCTATCCGAAATACTCTATCCTAGTACAGGTAACCAACTTTTGTTATTGGTAGATTCAAAGAGATTCAACAATTTTTTTTCAACATTTTTTTTTACTCTAGGCAGAAAGGAGGACGATTGAAATACTTTTTCAGGGCATAAATGTTTCGCATTCTTTTAACATTATACGGTCACTCTCATATGAAGATATGTATTCTCATCGAGAAAAGACTGCTGCTGGATCCAAAGATCCGCCCTTGATGCCATCGTCTGACAACACTGGCCAGCGGTAAATACACAAAAAAGAACGTGCGTGGCCTCACTTATGAATGAGTGAAGTCTCGACAATGCCAAACTCGAATTCTCACTGAGTAGTGATGCGTACTGTCATTCCGTCAGTTCTTAATTCAATAAGTAGACCAAGACTTCTTAAAATGACACTACAACAGAAGCTCTTCACCACTCTGTGTATGTCTAGTTTGTGTTTCCTCCTTTATTGTAGTCGTGAATTCTACAAGTTTTCGACAGCATGAAGCAATCCATCCCCCTTGCAATGACGGCGAAAAGGAGCCCCCGAGACACCCCTGACAGAAATGGTCTAAGGAAATGTTGCTGCCATTCTCTGAAAACATTATAATCTAAGACACTGAGGTTTTCATAGGGAATGACAACGATCGCTCTTTCACAAGAGGCGAAAGACGAATTCTGCTATGGCAGTTGGAACGAGACTTCACGCCAGAAGATATTATTTTCTGTAGTCACACACACATAATATATATATATATATATATATATATATATATATATATATATATATATATATATATATATATATA
Source organism: Rhipicephalus microplus (assembly GCF_043290135.1). NCBI lineage: Eukaryota > Metazoa > Arthropoda > Arachnida > Ixodida > Ixodidae > Rhipicephalus > Rhipicephalus microplus. The sequence continues at coordinate 141,654,471 of NC_134704.1, read as the reverse complement.
TATATATATATATATATATATATATACACAAAGGAACAAAAGGCTTATGGGTCCGGTTCAATATTCACGGAAAAGTCAAAACAGACGTGCGTGCGAAGCTTTTTATTGACGTTTCGCTCGGGGTCTGAGCTTCATCAGAATAAAGTGCATAGCAACATTGCCGTTAATATAAACATGTCCATATCAGCCACAGTGAAGAAACGCTGACCACAACAGATATTTAAACGCCATAAATGAAAATTTGTGTGAACAGCTGGATAAAATCATTGATGCAAATGATACAATGAGGATGGTAAAAGTGTACACGTGTAAAAAAGTAAGATCGGAAAGCTAAAAGCACTAAAATACAAAGGCACAAGACTTCACAGGTCCACGAACAATGTAAGTATACTTACAATCACTGGGTGGATTACAGAGACAAACAGTCTACTTCGCCAGTGCATTCACTTGAACCAGACGCGATGTTATCAAACTTCTGAATTAGGAAGGATTCCAGGGCTTCCCTGTCATAATTAGAGCGAAAGCCAGATTTAAGTAACGTAACCTTGTGGTTAATAAAAGAGTGACCGGGGAAATGCACATATTTTGATATGGGCAGGTGCGGCAACGTGTTAGCGTGAGATTCATGATTGTTAAATTGTATTCGGAAAGGGCTTACTGTTTGCCGCATATTGTACATTCAAGCATATAAATCACATTTTTGGTGTCATAGTCAAAGTCACCTTTAATTTTTAGACAAAATGCTGAAGACTTACGGGCGACCTGTTGGGAATGCGACCTGCCCGGAATCGTCCGGAATGTTTCGCAACACTCACTGCGCCACTTAAGCGTTCACCTTCAGCTCTGTGCACAACGGGGGACTCCACTAAAGCTCAGCACCACGAGCTTCGCAGTACCTACGCCCAAGCCGTTCAGGCAGCGCCAGCCAGATGAAAGACGTTCACTGCCGGTAATGCTACGTGTCTAAGTTCTAAAGGATTGTCAAAGCTAAGAAAGGTGGTTGAAAAAAAGGTTCGTTGTGATCTACACATTGACACATTGAATAGCTACCTAGCTGCATCGGTTGCTCCAAAGGGTCTCCGCATTTGTGTAAAACCTGCTTTGTCTGACATGTCAAAACTGCATTCATCCAGATGGAAGGACAATCTAAAAGTGCTTTTTTAGAGCTTACTCGCGTCGTGTTAGATCAGTATACTCATTCCAGTGAGTGTCTTATAAAACAATACAATGCACTCCTAGCTAATCCAGACTGGTCAGCAGCTGAGTCGGCTGAACTCGATTCATTTGCATCTAAAAAGCGTCATGACATTACGGCGAAAAAACTCAAAAAATTATCCCGCGATGGTATCTTTTGTCCTCCTTCCAGTAAAAAAAAGGCCAGGCGAATCCGCAGCTGCAGTCTCTTTAGTTAACCGTTCCACAATACTGTGCCCCTATTCTCCGAAGTCTCGTTCTCGTGGGGAGCCCATAAAGCAACAGCAAAGCAACATTGTCAACGTTTCAGACTCAACGCTGACAACTGATGAACGTAGCGTCCTTAGTCATGGCCTCAATTGTTGTCCAACAACAGGTGAACGCAGCGATTTTCAGCTGCTAAAAGATTTCGACAATTTCGCCCGTAATTTACGCTTACGTGATTATTATCATGACAAGCCAAACGAAAGAAATATTAAAAACAAGCTGCCTTCACGCTAACAGTGGGTGCCGCCTTCCCAACGCGATCGATGCCTCGATATGTATATTAGAGCTTTTCAGCATGATATTATAGAAGTATATTGAAAACACCAAGATTTTAGCCGCAACCTTTCTTCTAGCGAACTTAAAGCCCTAAATTCGTTGTCATCCCACATTGACATTATCACAAAGCCAGCAGAGAAGGGTGGTGCTGTTGTAGTAATGAATAGGTTCAATTATACCACAGAGGCCCACAAGCAGCTATCAGATACCAGGTTTTATAAACAACTTGATCATGACCCCACAGAAGAGCTTAAGTCACTGGTCAAATGCACTATTCTAGACCTAACTACACAGAAAAAAATGACTGACAACGCAATTCATTCACTTCTTCACTAAGTCCGGAAGCTGGCTGCTTTTACCAGCTACCAAAAATACATAACGATGGCAATCCTGGCCGTCCTATAATTTCCGGTATAGGTACGGTTACGGAAAACTTATCCAGTTTTGTAGATTCCCTCATCAGCAATATCGCGGCTTATACCTAACTTACTGTCTCCCCGTAATGCGTATGCCTTCTCTGGGAATCCAGTCAGTTCCCCCAATAACACGTGGCTATTCTGTCAACGTGCTACGTGTCCAGGCCATATCCATTTCTTCTGGATTTCAACTATGATACTTTATCCGCGGTTTGTTCCCTAACCCACTCAGGTCGCGCCTCTTTAGGTTATGCTTATCTTTTGGTTTCTATCTCTCGCTGCGTCGTCCTCAATTTAAGCTGAACGTTGCTTATAAGCCTCCAGGTTTCTGCTCCGTAGATAAGTATCGAGAAGATGCACCTGTTATATATCTTTCCCTTTCGCTTTAGTAGAAGATTACCATTCATGACTTGAGAATGCTTGCCGAATGTGATCCGCCTCACCATTATTCTATTTGTTATTTCGCTCTCATGGTTTGGTTCTATGATTATCACCTGTCTTAAGTAGACATATTCCTTTAGTACTTACAGCTTCTCTCCACCTATCGCAAGGTGCTGTTTTGTCCCAGACTCTCGCACGCGACTTTAGTTTCGTGCATAATAATTTTCAGACCTACTATTCCGCTTTTTTATTCAGTTCAGTAATCATGAGCTGTAATTCTCCCTTGTTACAATACTGATTGTTGGCCTGGTTGTTACTTGCTTTATAGATATATTTTTGCCGCAAATAACACACACAAAATCTAAAGGAACGCTCAAAGACAAGCACTGAAATGTGATCCCACCAATGTGATCAGTGATTCACAGGTTATTAGGACACTCTTGATTAACTCTTATTCCTAACTCTTCCAAATCTGGGGCCCTGAAGACTTGCTGTACACATGCGGCGAACAGCATCGGAGAAATCGTGACCCGCTGCCTTCCACCCTTCTTTGTTGGGATTCTGTCGCTTTTCTTATGGGGAACTATGGTGGCTGCGACGCACCAAGCTGCACCAAAAGGGCACTCAAAAGAATATGACGTGAGGTGAAAGTCATTTGAAACAATAAGATTTCTTATTTTCTTTTTATTCGTTTCTGTGCTTACTTCTTGTCTTGACTATCGCACATAGTAAAACCAACTAGTCCGAGTATGCTATCTTTGATTACTAGTCCGAGTATGCTAAGTTGATTACTTACAGCCAGATATGTTGGCCACATTTCTCAAACGCATATACATCTCCCAGTTTATGTCAGCGATACGGACTACTAATTTGCAGCCCCGCTTACAAGCTAAGCAATAAAAGAAAGTCTTGCTGTACGTGTTTGCTTCACTAAAAAAAAGAGTATTACGAAGTCCACTTATCCTGAAAAATAAACTTCCAAGACTGCTTCGATTTTTTCTAGTCAAGGGAGACCTTCCGAAACCTTCACAATGAATGCACAACAAATATCTAGCCATGCATATTTGTTTCTTTACTGACTTTCTTATTCTCAAAATTGCAGCAAAGACGTCGATACCCTGTTCGCGTAGAGCGTCAGAAGAAACACAGATGGCGTTTTTTCCTCGCTATGTAGTTTCACAATTTCGCTCGGCAAATCAATAGAAGTTCTTGTTGCCTCACGTTAATTAAGGTGCGCCCGAACTTCAGCTAAACGAGCGCATTGAGCGGTCCGCATGATAAGAGACCCGTTAACTAACATGTATTTTTGTCACTAGGTCGATTCTTTTTAGTTCAGTGTTTGCAGCTCTGTTGTTCCTGCTTTATATATTGGTTTTGATTCGGGACCTTTCCTGTCGAAGCCCTTTTTACATTTTTTTCAATTACTATCTGTTGTGGATTCTATTTTCTCGGGAAGTATTGTTAGAGACACAGGCACGGACTATGCAACCTGTTCCTTTGCAGTCAATCGATAAAGTGATTTGCTGCAAGGTTCTGCTCGGATGAACGCCTTGATCAGGTACCTCTGAGCCACAACGCGCGTCTCTTCCTTCGCCTTCGTCGTCATGGTCAATAGCCAGTGTCCTCAGTTTCTTTTTACGGTTCAGATACATAAAAAATTAGGAGGGTTTCAATATGAGCTTTTTAGTGATTGATCTTTGGTAATTATTGTTTGCGCAATAGTCCCTATCCACATATAAACACTACGCCGGTACAGATCACCACGCTATCGCTGTTTCTTTTGACACCTTTTTGAGTGAACTGAGTCAGGTGGATGAGAATGATCCAATGTCATTGAAGTTTTTTTTCGTAAGAACTATGTTGTTACTGCGCCACATTAGAAAAGACGCACATTTATGTTGAACGTTTGTGTTTTTGTATTGACGTTGAATCATTTACCCAACTTTTGTTTATTTGATTGTTTGACTATACATAATAATGGTACAATTATTAAGCCAGAGAATCATTGACGAGTTATTGAAGCGCAGTGGTACTTAACACATAACTGTATGCTTTCAAGGAAGCAGAAAGATTTACAAGTTCAGGGTCGTACCACTGCTATGCATTGTTCACTGATGTCTTGAACAGGGCGATTACCAAGAAGCTTGTGAAACAGAAACGACTTCCCACTTGGTGTTCAAGGCCTAGTTTTGAACATTTTCCTCTTTTGTATGGCAGCGAAACAAGTACCACAGGTCTCGGCTAATGCAAGAACCACTCCCTAATGAAGCCATATTTGACCTATAAAGATCCTTTTTGCCTGAGCAGTGCATCTTCTACTGATGATAATTTAATGACATATGCAACTTCTTACTGCAACTCTACGTGATGTACACCACAGTATTGGTATGCTCTTTCTAATTTTGTCTTTTTCGAACGGCCGGAAATCACCCATTGTTCTTGAGCGCTTTATAACGGAAGAGAAATCTTAAAGATACCATTAATGGCGGTGTAATCTATTAGAGCAAGCAGAGCCTGTCTGACTGGGTCGAAACAATGAGTAATCTTTTATTGCTTATTATAGTTTGTGCTACTGCAAACTCTCAAGTAACTATACTGCTCTGCATATTTGTTACAGTTGAGCATTTTTTCTTGTCATTCTTAGCGAAGTGTGCTGTCGCAAATTTATCCGCTCATCCACAGCAACTTTCAAACAGATGGAACCTTCATCGCAAGTAGTTCAGTAAGTTTTGTAGCAAGGAATGCTACACTACAGTCACACTCCTTTACCTCAAGACCATTCCTATTGAAAGCATTGTTTTTAAGGCATAACAAACGAGAATATACATGTGTTCGTCTTGTAGCATTGAACATTGCTGTGGGAAAATAACTGCCGTGACATATTCAGCAGGCTTGCGCCAGACAAACGAGATCGGAAACGAGCTTGGATTCCTGCACGCGCTTCCTTATTTACGTCCATGCGCTTTGCTTTAGGGTAAGAACCAGGTCTATAACCTACGATTTGCAATGATAGACTCGGACAGCAAGTGCTTTCATATGCAGGGTTGTTAGCCGCACGGCGTAACTTGAAAGACTCCACGCAACAACTTCAAGCTTGCTAGCGGTGATGAACGATCCAAGATGGCGCATGTTTTTTCCAGGAACAACTGAGAACTGCATGCCTAGACGGGCATAAAACGCAGGTAATATGCTTATGCACGTCATAGGAAGGCGCGAAGGTGCGCGTTTGTTCTGCATTATTTGAATCATGTAGAGGAGTAAAAACAATAATGTTTGATGTAATGTGGTTCCCACGATTCGCATATATCTGAAGAGGAGGTATTGAATGGAATCAGCTTGAAAAACTATCATAACGAAGGTTTTCTGGTTGCTGCTATTTCCATTTCGGTGCAGAAGAGCCTTCTTTTGTTCTGCAAGTGCGCTAAATGGCAGAGGAGATACACGGCCCTGCACTAGGTTCCGGTGGTTGTGAGCTTATTGTGTTTACGTCTTCTAACAGAAATAAAGATCTTACAGTTTTCGGAAAACAAAGATGCACACACGCTCGTGTTCTGCAAAGCAGAAGGAAATTTCCACAAAACAAACTAAAACGCGAAATAAACGTTGTTCGGTTAATATAACTGAAGCAACTACCAATATTTTTTTATCATTTATTCGTACGTTGAACGAAACTGACCATTCGTGGTGGAGAAGGGACTCCTCTGCAGTTCATACGGTGGCAGGCTCATGCGCAAGGCTGTCCATGTAGTTGAGAGAGCCGGAGTACTCCTCCTCAGCCTCTGAGCTGGCTAGAAGAAGAAGCGCTGATTACATATAACTAAAGGAGGCTGCCTAAAGTGATGCTTGGCTGCGAGGGTGGTCGTTTCATTAGGAAATTACAGGGTTGTTTACAGGGGCATTTCTAGTACCAATGCCATAATTTCCTACTGCCTGGTCTCCAGCCTGCTTCCCTACTTTGGCATTGAAGTCTAGCATCAGTATATTATACCGTTTTTTTACCTTACTCATTGCCGATTTTACGTCTTCATAGTACACTCTAAGCCAAATCCTGGCTAGACTACACGCCCACAGGTAGGAAATAAAGTCTAATCATCGCCGCTTCTAGGCGGGTCCGTAGCCGTGTTGCAGAAAAACCGGCCCGATTTGAAGTGGCCTTCAGAGTAGTCCGGACAAAGATTTGCCGGGATTTTAGGTCCAATTGGCAAGATACGGCCTGCGGTTAGGCGTGACTTTCCGTAGGGGGCCCGGCCTTGATGCGGTGACAAAAAAAAGGTGATATTTTACGATTTTCATAGTGGTTTCTCGCCGAGAATGCGGCGGATATTATGACTACAGGTAATTTGAAAACCAATAATATCACAATTACCTATATTTGCGAGATTGACATGCAAAGCACAACCCTGGAATCGAACTCGGGACCACATGCACGTGAAGAAGATGTCTTGACCGTTGCGTAACAGCGCCACTGCATGATGGCGAGTCTTTTTGCTGCGATATATATTTACCAAGTGAGCTTTTGCCAACAGTCTTCGGAACTTTGAACTGTTTTTATGCCATCTGCATTCATTTGATCAGCGATCAGCTTGTAGGCCTTCAAGAATGGTGCGCCCTTCCGCAAGAACAATTAACGTGTGTCTGTGCGTCGTTTTACGGCTTCCCAGTGAAATGCGGGTGTTACGCTCACCGAAATTGGCAGACAAGGCTGAGTTAGGCTGTCGAAATCTGCGTAAGTTTCTCACGCGTGCGTGTGCTGTGAGAAGTTTGGCTGATTTGTGTCGGGAGGTACACGAGTGTCAGTGACAGCGGCCCATTCTCAACTGTTTGAAGGCAAAGCGCTTTCACACGTAAACTTTGCATGGGTATTTTGTGTGCCTACTCTAACATTTGCATTTCGTACGCGTGAACTGCCGCGAGCCGCAAGCTGGGGCAGCAACGCCTTTATAGCACTTCGACGATACTCATTTCCGCAAATAGAATTTATGCACAGTATTTCGCAATATAGAGTGGTTCTTACTCATTTCTAATATTTAACTAATCTTACTTATGGGGAGTGATACTCTTACCTTTATTCAGCATCACATTGCTGTTCAAGTGAATGCCGAAACGCGCGCCACTGTCAAGTATGACGTTCACAAATTAGCGATGGATAGGTCGGTTTCCTACAAATAAATAATGATTCTGCACATTTCTTTCGCGAACGTCGGCGTGCAGTTGGGGTCAAGAAATGGTGCAGAACGAACTTCAAAATATTTATTCTTACTGCTAGCAGTTGCTCTTGAGAAAATAGAAATTCTTATAGCTGGTACATTATCTCCACAGCAGTACACTGGTTGTCTTGGTCATGGTTCACTGTTACAAATTAATGCTGGAATATGAAAACTGTGCTTAATATTCAAAAGAGTGAGCAAATGTAGGTGACATACGCTCTCCTGCTGACTTCCATTGATTGATTGATATGTGGGGTTTAACGTCCAAAAACCACCATATGATTGTTAGAGACGCCGTAGTGGAGGGCTCCGGAAATTTCGACCACATGGGATTCTTCAACGAGCACCCAAATCTGAGCACACGGGCCTACAACATTTCCGCCCTCATCAGAAATGCTGCCACCACAGCCGGGATTTGAGCCCGCGACCTGCGGGTCAGCAGCCGAGTACCTTAGCCACTAAACCTCCGCGGCGGGGCTCTGCGGCTGACTTCTGCACCTGATTTTTGACTTCTGTTCTTGATGTTCATCATCAAATTACGCAACCACTAATTAAAGATCGACCTATGGATTTTCAATTTTGATCTTTTTCTGTCTCACGGCCTTCGGTTTCTTTCTTTTTTTCCATGCTTTCCTAAAATTATTAGTTCAACTTGTTTGGTAGAACATGAGCATCAACATACATAGGCCAGTGTTTCAGAAAGCTGTCACGCGTGCACTAGTACTCTTTTATTTAGTGCATAACAAAGTGTCATACCTCGACATCTGATGAACGGAAAGTTGTTTGTACTCTTTTATTGAAGTCAACAGAGTAACGATAGGACTGCACATCCTAGTGTATGCCCAAATGCAGAGAGATGTATGATATCTTGAATAAAGTGTGCCATATAGCACTGGAAAGTGTTCCCGTCTCAGACCATCTTTTAGAAAAACGACCATCACAAGATAGCGGAACGAAATAGCGATGCACAAATGCCACGGCATGCAGGCGACGGTGAACGTCACGCCGGCACCCGGGCGCCCAGCTGGCGACGGCAGGGAAGGGGGGGGGGCATTTCTTTTTCTTTTTTTTCTGTGCTCACGCTTGTGGCTGAACGGTGCTGCGTAAGTTGATGCCGGCTCCTGGTGCCAGGCTGGCGCGACGGAGATGGCGGCTCTCCCCCCCCCCCCTTTTTTTTCCCCTTCTTGTGCCTGCTCTTACCGTCTCTATGCGTGACTTCCGTGACCCGTGGATATCACGGGTGTTTTTTTATTGCTGGGCTCGCTATCAAGAGGATTTTAGCCAGTACGCAGATACGCGCCGCCTATGTGCCGTTCGTTATACGGCATCTGACTTAGAGTGTAGCTTTCAACTGATGCGTCATCACTGTTGTATGTAGGCGCGTAAGGCGGTAACACCTTCATCTTGTATCTCTTATTGAGTTTATATACGATACCCACCACCCTTTCAATAATGTTATAGTATACGTCTACGTTGACTGCTATGTTACTGTGGATAAGGAATCCCACTCCCAGTTCTCTTCTGTCAGCCAAACCACGATAGCACAGGACGTGCTCATTCTGTTGCACTGTATAGGCCTCATCTGTCCTCCTAACCTGACTGAGCCCTATCACACCCCATTTAGCACCCTCTAGCTCCGCAAATAGAAAACCAATACTTGCCTCACTAGATAAGCTTCTGGCGTTAAACGTTGCGAAGTTCAGGTTGCAATGCCTACTTAGGACAGGTAATAACCGCGAAGCTGAGCCACGAGATGTTGCCGGTGGCTTCTTCATATCAGCTAAAGTACTTGGCAGGGTAGTTCGAAATTGGCAAGATGGCGTGGTCACATACGTTTCCCACATGAAAGTATTGCTGGCGTCGTTTTTGAGCAGGTCCAACGTGCTGAGCTGTGCATCACGCGACGTACGTGGCAATAGACGACGCCGGCAATAGAGATGTTTCTTTTCTAAACTCGCTTCCATATAATTAGAGCCGAAATAAACCCCAAATGAAACAACGCAGCTCCATAAAATTGAGTGCATTTCGTCGCTAATTCTTCAATGACTCACAATACACTTCAACTTTCAGATTCGAAGCATCTTATCGTGGCGATAAATCTGGTGTGCGGTGTGACCACCCTTACAGCACCTGTGCAACAGCTGGTTCAAGCACTGCGAGTACGCGCTCATGAGCTGGTGTGGTCCGGCCTGTGTTGGATCTGCGGACTGGCCTGTGTAAGAGGCCACTGCCCTTTACGCGCTCAGCCATTCCGTGATGGCGTCGGGGAACCTGATTCCACAGACGCGCGATAATTCCATGTGCTCCCGCGCGGCGTGGCATGCTTTTGAGACGCGTAACAGCAACATAAACTATACAGTGAATTAATTCATGGCGTGCTCCAGTTGCAAGGACGTGTTAACATCACACAGGGTGCCAGTGATTAACCGAACTTCAACGTGCACATGACCCATGCAATGCTTCGCATACTACTTATTGTTCCTCCTAGTGGTATAGATGGTGAAAGCTTTGGCTATAACGTTTTGAAGTGGTCACAGTTTATACGCAATAGAGTATGGGCAACGCAACTCACAAAATGATCGATGCTTTTCTAAGATAACAAGCCCTTTTACACATCAAAATGCACTATACCAGTGACACGCGGTCACTAGGGTTGTAGATAAGCATTATCAAGAAGGGAAAACAGTGAAAGTTCGAGCACCTGCGGAAAAGAGGCTATGACGTTGAAATCAGCGCGCTTCAGTGCGCGACAACCGCGTCTACAATTTTTACTTTCTGGGAAGAAGAAGAATAACTTTATTTATGAAGTCCAGCGAAGTTGATTTGGGGCGGGCCTAGGCGTCGGCCACGAGCCCTTGGGCTCGGGCGGCTTCCTCGGCTCGCTGGACGGCCCACAGTTGTTGTTCGAATGAGGAGTTGACAAGTTTTTGCACTGCATGCACATGTGTCTTTGCGGAAAGCTAAGGCGGTGCCTACAGCAATATTAAAAAAAAACCTAGTGAATTTGTCGATGTATTTGCAATCACAGATAAAAATATTTACAAATCCGGTGAGATGTAAGCAAAGAAGGTGACGCGCGTTGCACAATTCCTCTAAACGTGGTGAATTTTAATCGCCTATTGTGACGCCCTGCCAATTTAAAGAGGCCATCGTTTTCAACATGGAATGCTCGCATTGTGACGACTAGAGTTCGACACTGCGCACAATGCACTTACAAACTTCATGCCATCACGTAACACCGGGAATAGGGGACATCCTCCCCCATCTTTTCGTGCGGTCTGCAAACCTCACTTTGCTCTTACTCGAGGGCTGAATTACCGATCTAGGCCACAGCCAAATGCCTATGGCAATCTTTCCCAGGCAGATGCAATCAATAGGTACTGAAGTATGTAAATGAGCACCGAGAAAGCAAGCACGCGGGCTTCTAGTGAAGAAAGTTGCGCAGAATAAAGTTGGAAACGTGTGCTGTGGTGGTTCGTCGTTGTACAAAGATTATTTGCTTGTGGTTCTTTCAAGGTAATTTTACGTGTAAAGCACTAAGCGCGATCAAATGATATGTTGGGTTTAACAGTCCGAAACCACCATATGATTGTGAGAGACGCCGAAGTGGAGGTCTCCGGAAATTTCGACTATCTGGGGTTCTTTAATGCACCCAAATCCGAGCACACGGGCCTACAGCATTTGCGCCTCCGTCGAGAATGCAGCCGATGCCGGGATTCGATCCCGCGACTTGTGGGTCAGCAGCCGAGTACCTTAGCCATTAGACCACCGCGGTGGGGCACTAAGTTTGACGTCACACTAAATATGAATGTGAAGCGTTACTAGAAGTAACTGTCTTGTACGTGTTTTGTTTCCCTGACCACCATAAAGTTTCACATGGTACTTAGAAATTTCTAGGAACGCGGATGGCCAAAACCTTGTTGGACTTGCAGTGTTGCCGAGTGAAGATTTCAACCTATGCGGCCGTGTGCGAGCACACAGTGTAATATGAAGCTTTGTAAATGCGACAGCTGTGCAAGAAACTGCAACCTAGAGAGTAAGAGCAACCAAATGTATCCCAGCCCCGACAAGAATCGTTCGATACTATAACATCTCCCCCTACCCCAGTCTATCTCCCTTTATTCTGCCTAGCTCGTGCATGCTTTGCAGGGTAATCGCAGCAAGACGGGTATGCTGCACGTGTGTCAACCTTCTACAAGACCCTGGTTCACTGGCACTCACGCCAACAGCGCAAATACGATGGTTACGAAGCAGATGCACAGCTCTTGCGCTCGCGTGTCCTTTTTGTTTATTTTACAAGGTGGCCCTAGCAAATGTGACCATAGCACGCCAACGTTCTTTGGTCTCTTCATAAGAACATATTTCGTTACTATCATATGGCATTGAAACAAAGAACTTGAGACCACCGCTTTGAAGTAATCTGGTCGACAGTGCACGCTTTTCAGACAAGATATACGAACGACACAGTAGTGAAAAAAATACTAAAGTGGTGTTATGTAGACGTAACTTGATATTTCTAGTAGTTTGTAAAGTTTTGGTTTGAAAACACAGCAGCGGTAGTGGTGCTATTTTGACCAAAAAAAAGTGCAGCATCTCTTGGTTGCAGCTAGTTGAGCAACAGCAGCAACGAAGGTTCAAATTTTCAACTTTAGTGTTGTTAGTATTGCTGAAGGGCACCTGTCACACATGAACTCATGGAACAATTCAGTAAGTTTATGGGTACGTATATCTCTTTTAACTTCCTTTTTTTTGCTCTATCGAATTAAAAACTGCATACAAAACAGTGAGTTCACGTAGATATGAGGAAAAAGAACAAAAGTCATGTAGGGACGGGATGGCATCCGACGTAGATGTGCCGTCATCGCAGGTTAAATCAACAGACTAGATGTGCAGGAGGAAGCAAGGTGACGAAGTAGAGCAGGGACCATAGCGTCCTGCGAGCCAGAAGCAAACAAACATTCTAAGCTCCACGCGTGCCACGAGCCGGCGGGGCCCATCCTCTTTTCCTCTAGCATGGTGACGGCCACTAGCGCTAAACGCTACAAGGGCTCCCCCCCTAGCGTGTTACGCGATAAAAATTAGCAAAATGTACAAGGGTGTCCGGGCCGTGATTCGAAAGGGTCCGTTGGTAGTCCAGGGCGTCGACGGAAAAGGAGTATCGGCAATCAGTGGGTCTCTGGCGGGCGACACTGGAAATGTCACAGCAGACGAGGGTGGCGACCTAGGTACACCGTTGGAAGGAGCGGGTGAGGGTCTTGATGAAAGGACACTTTTAGCGATAGCGAGTACCAACGACAACGTGAAAAATTATCAAGGGCCGAGAACACACACGGGCCGTTTCGGTGCGGTAGGTGGTCGCACGCACTTGGGCACTGATGTGGGAAAGATATATTGTAGCATGCGCGTATTACGGCCAGTCAAGTGTGTCGAGCTGTACTTCCATGTTGCTGGTGGTGGGAACATCGACAGAGAGTGCAGTCCACCCAGGTAGTTACAGTGCTGGTACCGTCGCTTCTGGTGGCGCATTACTGGCGGCGGCAGCCGCCTGGTCTGCTGAGTACGGTGCAGACAAGTTGGAAGTCGCGCGCTGTGGACCGACGAAGTGCAACATGGCTTAGCGTCATGTTGAGCCGACTCAAAGAGCGCCGATATATGTCTTTTTTTTCGGCGTTTGACGACGTGTAATGCGTAGGCATACGCTGATTAGTCGTCGCATTGTTTGAGCGAAAAACAATTTTGGGCGACGCAAGATCGAGCGGCGGGTCTGTGGGGTTACTGTTCTCAGGGGCCGTTGACGGCGTCGAAATTCTCGAGCACGCGTACGGAGCGGTAGGCGGATGGTTAACCTGCGCGTTGGTTGGGGCATACACGGTGTGCTCCATCTTTGGTGAGCCAGGCGGCTGGTCCCCGGGATTTCCTGTCATCGTCGCAGCATAATGCACGCTCAGCCATACATGCTTAGGGGCTCGAACTTCAGTGCGATACATCGAGAATGGTGTTGGTAGGTGCTGGCAGTCCAGGAGGATTTGAGCAGCAGGCACCGGTGTGCCGGGGAAACTGATGGAGCGCAGCGTCACAGCGGGCTCTGGGTCCATAGTGTGAGTAGAGTCACGGACCTCCACAGGCGCTGGGAAAGGCGTGGGGTCTGCAGGCAGGTCAGCTGACCCCGCTGAGGTTGTCGAATTGCCCGGGGCAGACAGTGCAGCCGAACAGATGTATGCAGCGAGTCTGATGAAGCACGGGCAGTGGACGGTGTCGAATCCGTGATGGAGCGAAGTGAAAATGCCTTTGTTGAAAGAACCGGCACATCGCAAGCAGGATCCGTGAACCCCTGGGTCGTGGGTCTCTCGAACGACGGGTCCATTGGCGCGGATGGTCGGTCTCTGTTACCTGTGTGGCCAGCTGTCGGCAGAGGAACGGTCCGGACTGGCTGTGGTGCGGGAAAGGTCCTAGAAAGTAATGATCCAGATGCCGTTGTATCGCTTGTGGGAGGAGGAGCACGTTTGAGGTCGTAAAACTTGAGCGCGGCATCTCGCGAGTAATTGTATGTGCGAGGGCTCCAGGAGAATCATGTGAGGTGGCGTTTGAGATCATCTGGGAGATGGTATTCTAATACCTCGTACATGAACTGTTGGATACAGATGCCGTTGCGATCCAAGGCCGTCGCAAACTCTTCGAAACAAGACTTTAGCTTAGAGGTTCGAAATGGTGGAAGTGACGGGTCGAATTGCGGCTGCCAAGCTTGCGTTGGCTGGAACATGGCCGCAGAGCTCGGGGGCAGTTGTGCGGCGTCGTTCGCTTGTCGACGGTGTGTCTGTGGTCAACAATTTGTAGGCAACGTGACGGCATCAGACGTAGACGTGCCGTCATCGCAGGTTAAATGAGCAGACGAGACGTACAGAAGGAAGCGAAGTGCCGATGTAGAGCAGTGGCTATGGCGTCCAGCCAGCCAGAAGCAAACGAACATTGTTGGTATTGTTTTCCTCTGCACATGGCTCGTAACCAAAGGAGGAGATTGGCCGATTATAAGGTGAACTTGCCCAATGCTTTCTCGATCGCTTCATTTGTAAAAAAAAGTTAGTTAATTAATAATGCAAACGAGCATTCTTGACTCCACGCGCGCCACGAGCCATCGGGGCCTGTCCCCTTTTTTCCTAGCCGGCTGACCGGCACTAGCGCTACGCTACAGTCACGTAATAAATGTTGAAATTGGAAATTTTGCGAAGTTTTGTTAGGTGTCAAGATATATCCATGCTTATTTGAGTAAATACAGCAGCGCAAACGCCTGTGCACACTGTGGAGATGAAGAGACAATTCGATATGTCCTCTGCGACAGTCCAGAAAAAAACCTAGAAAGACAATACTTTCCTAATACACTAAACAAGTTAGATGACAAGCCGCTGTCAGAAGATAGTATACTGCGCCATCGTCATGACTTATCATCAATGAAGAAGGCCATGCAAGCGCTGCAGGTCTTCTTGCGAACTACTGGCCTGCCGTAACGCCTCTGAATGGGTTGTTTTTGTGTGCGTGTGTGTCCGTGTTTTGCTGCGATTTATTTATTAACTCTCTTTTTCTCTTTCAACCTCCTATTCTGCAACCCCACTGTAGGGTAGAATACCGGATATTAGCATCTGGCTAACCTTTCTGCCTTACTTTTTTGTTGTGTCTCTCTCTCTTGGTTCATACAACCTAGAGCAAACAGGCCGTCGCTGCTTGTCGTGGAGTCTTAGCAGTGAAAACGTTGGTCTTACAAAGACAACTTCATTATTTCCTTTCACCAAAAATATGTTTCATGCACTGTTTACTAAATCTAAAGAACAACTCAATGAAACGAAATGGCCTTTGTAGGGCATATAGTATTCGCAAGTTAACAAAATGAAATACGGAGGTAGTCCTAACATACGAGACAATGAGTCCACACAGTCCACATTTGTTCGGATTGCGCTCTACAAATGCTTCCTTTCTATCACACTCGCTTGTTAGTCGGTAAGGTGCCAGTCGGACGCACACGTTTTGTACACACAGAGTGGCCACGGCAGTGCTCTTCATTCGTTATCGCTCGTAATCTCATTGAAGTTCCTATTTATTTTTTATCAATCTTCAACACAGACCTCGCACGTGTTTATTAGGTTTCGCCAGACTTCCAGCGTGACTTTTATATGGTTATAGAAGATGCAACAGTTCCCTACAAATACAATATTGTCACGAGGTTGTGATACACGCAGCACTTGAGAGGAAGCACGCAGGAGTCAGGGCGGTGTCAGGCGAACTGTTTATTGGGCGAACTTGTGCCCAGCAAAACAAGGCCAAACACAACTCACAGCAACAGCGGCGTGAACAGTCGTCGGCCGACGGAAAAAAAAAAAAGACCCCCAGTGGCGCACTGCGCCGGCTTTTTATACACGCGTCGTAACGCGTTCCAAAGTGGCATACAAGATAAACGCGGCCTGCGTTGCGCTTAACAGAAAGTGATAGCGTCTTCCTTCGCAAACGAAAAGAACCGCACGTGTCAGTTTTTTATACACGCGTCGTAACGCGTTCCAGAGTGGCATACAAGATAAACGCGGCCTGCGTTGCGCTTAACAGAAAGTGATAGCGTCTTCCTTCGTGAACCAAAAGAACCGCACGTGTCACTACCCCCCTCTGAAAAAGCATCGTCCCGATGCTAAAGACAGAACATAAGAGAGAGTACATGCAATAAATTACATTAACAATGCGTCACAGCTAATCAGCGCGCGTAATAAGGTTTAAGTCGCACCACGTGTACGACTTCGGGTCGTGCACGGCGTCGTTGGGATGACATTAAGCCATCGGGCACGACCTCATAGTCCAGTTCACCACGACGTCGGACTACCTTGTAGGGTCCAAAGTAGCGTCGCAGGAGCTTCTCAGACAATCCCCGTCGTCGTATCGGCGTCCAGACCCAGACAAGGTCACCTGGTTGGTATTCGGTGTGGTGTCGTCGAAGGTTGTAGTGGCGCCTGTCGACCGTCTGTTGGCTCTTGATACGCAGGCGGGCTAGCTGTCGAGCTTCTTCAGCGCGATCCAGGTAGCTGGCGACGTCGAGGTCTTCTTCGTCGGTGCCGACCGGTAGCATGGCGTCAAGCGTCGTTGTTGGGCTCCGTCCGTAGACGAGCTTGTATGGAGCAAACTGCGTCGTTTCCTGCACGGCCGTGTTGTACGCGAAGGTTACATACGGGAGTATGGCGTCCCACGTCTTGTGCTCGACGTCCACGTACATGGCCAGCATGTCGGCGATGGTCTTATTTAGACGCTCGGTGAGGCCATTCGTCTGTGGGTGGTACGCGGTGGTTCGGCGGTGGCTTGTCTGACTGTACCTCAAGATCGCTTGCGTTAGGTCAGCCGTAAAGGCCGTACCTCTGTCGGTGATGAGGACCTCGGGGGCTCCGTGGCGGAGGACGATGTTCTCAATGAAGAACATGGCGACCTCGGCGGCAGTGCCCTTGGGCAAGGCCCTTGTTTCGGCATAGCGGGTGAGGTAGTCAGTCGCTACGACAATCCATTTGTTGCCAGAAGTTGACGTCGGGAACGGCCCCAGTAAGTCCATGCCGATTTGTTGGAATGGCCGTTGAGGTGGTTCGACGGGTTGCAGAAGTCCGGCTGGCCTAGTTGTCGGCGTCTTGCGTCGCTGACAGTCTCTGCATGTTTTTACGTAGTGGGCGACGTCGGCAGCGAGGCGAGGCCAATAGTACTTCTCTTGTATTCGTGACAGTGTGCGGGAAACACCAAGATGTCCGGCTGTCGGGTCGTCGTGTAATGCTTCCAGAACCTCTGGACGTAACGCTGAAGGTACCACGAGGAGGTGGTCGGCGCGGAGCGGCGAGAAGTTTTTCTTCAGGAGGACGTTGTTTCGCAGGAAAAACGAAGCCAGTCCTCGGCGGAATACTTTCGGCACGTCGGCGGTCTTGCCTTGCAGGTAGTCCATGAGGATCTTGAGCTCCGGGTCAGCTCGTTGGCGTTCCGCGTAGTCGTCGGTACTTATGGGTCCCAGGAAAGAGTCGTCGTCCTGGTCATCCTGGGGCGGCGGATCGACAGGGGCGCGAGACAAGCAGTCGGCGTCGGAGTGCTTTCGTCCGCTCTTGTAGACGACGGTGATGTCAAATTCTTGTAGTCTGAGACTCCACCGTGCGAGGCGCCCTGATGGATCCTTCAAGTTAGCTAGCCAACACAAGGCGTGGTGGTCACTCACGACTTTGAAAGGCCTGCCGTACAGGTAGGGGCGGAACTTTGATGTAGCCCAGATGATGGCAAGGCATTCCTTTTCTGTCGTGGAATAATTGGCTTCTGCCTTCGAAAGTGACCGGCTAGCGTAACTGATGACCCTTTCAAGTCCGTCGGTCCTCTGCACGATCACGGCGCCGAGCCCTGTGCTGCTTGCGTCCGTGTGAATTTCGGTGTCAGCTTCTTCGTCGAAGTGCGCCAGTATTGGCGGCGTTTGCAGGCGTCGCTTTAATTCTTGAAATGCCTCGACTTGCGGCGTTTCCCATTTGAAGTCGACGTCGGCCTTCGTGAGGTACGTCAGTGGCTCGGCGATGCGCGAAAAGTTCTTCACGAAGCGCCTGTAATAGGCGCAGAGGCCAAGAAATCGGCGTACTGCTTTCTTGTCGGTGGGTGCAGAAAAGTCGGCGATCGCAGCTGTTTTCTGTGGATCAGGGAGCACTCCCGACTTGCTGATAACGTGGCCAAGGAACAATAGTTCCTCGTAGGCGAAGCGGCACTTTTCTGGCTTCAGGGTAAGTCCCGAGGCTTTGATTACCCGAAGAACAGCTTCAAGGCGCCGGAGGTGCTCGTCGAAGTTGGAAGAAAATACGACTACGTCGTCCAAGTAGACGAGGCAAGTCTGCCACTTCAAGCCTGCGAGTACTGTGTCCATAACCCGTTGGAACGTCGCAGGCGCCGAGCAAAGACCAAAGGGCATGACCTTAAACTCGAATAGGCCGTCTGGTGTTATGAAGGCAGTCTTCTCTCGGTCTCTCTCGTCTACTTCGATTTGCCAGTAGCCGGTTTTGAGATCCATCGACGAAAAATACTTGGCGTTGTAGAGTCTGTCCAGAGCATCGTCTATCCGTGGGAGGGGATACACGTCTTTCTTCGTGATGTTGTTCAGGCGACGATAATCGACGCAAAAACGTAGGGTTCCGTCCTTCTTCACCAACACCATGGGTGATGCCCACGGACTCGTAGACGGCTGAATGATGTCGTCACGCAGCATTTCGTCGACTTGTTGCTTGATGGCCTCGCGTTCCCGTGCAGAAACTCGGTAGGGGCTCTGACGGAGCGGACGGGCATATTCGTCGGTTATGACGCGATGTTTCGCGAGAGGGGTCTGACGAAGCCTCGACGACGACGAGAAGCAGTCTTTGTATTGGTGGAGTAAGGCTTTGAGCTCCTTTTGTTGCTGCCTGGAAAGGCTTTGATTGACGTCGAAGGCGGGCGCGGACACTGCTGTCGACGTTGCGGCTCCCTGAGAATCAGTGAGGGCGAAGGCATTGCTCGCTTCCACAAATTCGCTTAGATGTGCTACCGTCGTGCCCCTATTTAAGTGCCTATATTCGTTGCTGAAGTTCGTCACCATTACCTTGGCTTCGCCGTTATGAAGCTTGGCTATGCCTCTTGCGACGCACATCTGACGGTTTAGGAGCAGGTGCTTGTCGCCTTCGATGACACCTTGTAAGTTGGTAGACGCTTTGGTGCCGACGGAAATGATGACGCTCGACAGTGGCGGGATGGTTACCTGCTCTTCTGTCACATTCAAGGCATTGTGAGCGACGTTGCAGTCTGACGCCGTTGCATTATCCGTGGACAGCGTGATTGACCTGGATCTTAGGTCGATTACTGCGCCTTGCTGGTCCAGTAAATCCATGCCTAAAATGACGTCTCGCGAGCATTGCTGCAGGACCACAAAATTCACAGAATACGTCTGGCTGTGAATCGTGACTCTTGCCGTGCAGGTTACAGTCGGTGTTATAAGGTGGCCCCCTGCTGTTCGGATATCCGGTCCTTCCCATGCAGTCTTTACCTTCTTGAGCTTAGCGGCGAAGAGACCACTGATGATAGAGTAGTCGGCGCCGGTATCGACTAGGGCGGTGTCGCTGTGGCCGTCGATGATCACGTCGAGGTCGGTGGTTCGTCGTCTGGCGTTCCGGTTAGGTCGGGGCGTCGGATCACGGCTGCGTCGGCTTGGTCCGGTGCTGCTATGTCGCGTCGGCGGCGAGGCTTTGTCGTAAAGACTCTGCTCAGGCGGCGTACTGCGACTACGTCGGGAAAGTTCGTGCGTCGTGGTCGTCGTCATCGGCGGTGGTGGCGGCGGCGGAGGAGGATCTTCGGCATTGCGTCGTGGCAGCAACCGCACCTCCATCGGTTGCTGCCTTTAGTTTCCCGGGTAGGGGCTTGGGGATCGGCCCCGGTTAGGGCCGGTGTACTGGCGGCGATCCGGGGAGACGTAGCGGCCAGGCGAAGGTGAACGGGATGGTCGTCGTTGTTGCCACTGCGATCCGGCGATGTAGTCGGTGATGTCGCGAGGTCGCTCACCTGGGCGCGGACGCGGCGCGTTCACGTCGAAGCCACGCAGTCTCATCTCACGGTACTGGCAGTAGCGGTAGGTGTGCCCGGCTTCGCCGCAGTGGTAGCATAGTGGGCGGTGGTTCGGGGTGCGCCAAACGTCAGTTTTCCTCGGCGAGCGCTGGATTACTGGCGAGCGGGAAGGCGTCGGGGGTGGCGGCGTTGGCTGGCGACGAAACTGCGGAGACGTTGGGTCCTGGTGTTGGCGAGGAGCGGCGACCGGTCATCGTGCAGTAGCGGCGTAGGTCATCGCCTCCGGTTGGGGCTGTGGCCGTTCAGGAACGCTCAGTGAGCGCTGTAGTTCCTCGCGGACTACGTCTTCGAGAGAGGCGACTTGGGGCTGAGACGATGGCAACATGTGGCGCAGTTCTTCATGAACAATAGCGCGTATGGTCTCGCGCAGGTCGTCGGGGCAGAGTCCTCGGACTTCTGCGACGTCTGGCGACATGCGCCGATCGTATTGGCTGGTCCGCATTTCACGAGTCTTCTCGATGGTGGTAGCCTCGGAGAGGAACTCTTGTACTGTCTTTGGCGGGGTTCTGATCAGTCCGGCGAAGAGCTCCTGCTTCACTCCTCGCATAAGCAGGCGAACCTTCTTGTCCTCAGACATGTCGGCGTCGGCGTGGCGGAAAAGTCGCGTCATCTCCTCCGTGAAGATTGTTACGTTTTCGTTGGGGAGCTGCACCCGAGTTTCAAGCAGTGATGCGGCTCTTTCCTTCCGCACGACGCTTGCAAAGGTGCGCAGGAAAGCAACGCGGAAGTCGTCCCAGGTTCTAAGCGTTGACTCGCGGTTCTCGAACCAAGTCCTTGCGGTGTCTTCCAGGTAAAAATACACATGACGCAGCTTGTCGTCCGGGTCCCACTTATTGAGGGCTGCGACGCGGTCGTAAATGTCAAGCCAGCTTTCCGGGTCTTCGTAGGTCGATCCGCGGAAGGTAGGCGGCTCTTTGGGCTGGTTGATGACCACGGTTGCCGAAGACCTTGCTTCCGTCATCGTGGATGCCGGCTTCGTAGCAGCCTTTGTTTTCTTGTCCTTGTCGGGGAGCGGCAGGTATTCGGGCGGTAGTCCTTGTTGTCTTCGGCTCGCTCGAACGACTGGGTCGGCGTCGTCCTCTTGGCGGCTTGGGCTTGGCTCACGGCTGGACGGGGGCGTACGGTACATGGACAGAGAAGCACCTCCACCAGATGTCACGAGGTTGTGATACACGCAGCACTTGAGAGGAAGCACGCAGGAGTCAGGGCGCTGTCAGGCGAACTGTTTATTGGGCGAACTTGTTCCCAGCAAAACAAGGCCAAACACAACTCACAGCAACAGCGGCGTGAACAGTCGTCGGCCGACGGAAAAAAAAAAGACCCCCAGTGGCGCACTGCGCCGGCTTTTTATACACGCGTCGTAACGCGTTCCAAAGTGGCATACAAGATAAACGCGGCCTGCGTTGCGCTTAACAGAAAGTGATAGCGTCTTCCTTCGCAAACGAAAAGAACCGCACGTGTCAGTTTTTTATACACGCGTAGTAACGCGTTCCAGAGTGGCATACAAGATAAACGCGGCCTGTGTTGCGCTTAACAGAAAGTGATAGCGTCTTCCTTCGTGAACCAAAAGAACCGCACGTGTCAATATTGTTTACCGCTTAGCTCTGTAGCTAGATTTTCATGTCATTTACAGCTGTTCATAAATTTTACGTCTTCATACGAGCCAGATGCCGCCATTCATTAAATCTTCCTCTCGCTCGCGCAATCAGTCCGACGTTGTCACTGTGTAAGCAAGCTGGTATACCATGAACACTGTAAATATATATGCGGGATATAAACCGACACAATAAATTGGAGGGCTGGCACTCTTCCGTCACCCAGCGAAGCATTCAGATCCTACGTTTCTTTTCTGGCAGAGAATAAGACACGAGAGTAAACTCGTGGCATGGGGCACTGGATTGTGATAAATCGGGTGACATTATGCACATAACGAGTATTTGAGAGAAAGCCCCTTCTCTGTGTGCTATGCACTTCGGCAGAAAATATATAGTATGAAGGAGGCGAACGCTACTAGCACCGCGTTTGCCCCAATCTAGAAGAGGTCCTCATGCGCCCAGTAGACGTATACCACACGCGGAAGGAGCATAAAGTTTGACACAGACAGCGACCTCCCCTGTCTGTCAACGATGAGTATGCGCAATCACCGCGGGGAGGAGTTAGGACTTGAGAGGTTCTCGTTGATAGTTTATCCCTGAGGGTCAGATGGTTAAGAGAAGCAACGCTGAATGAAAGATGCGACACGCTCCTATTCGACTCGCGCACGGTTCGACCCTAGATTCGACTCGTGCACGGTAACTTCACAACTTCCATGGCTGGCGTGGGTAGTTGACAGTAAAACAAGAAAAGCCTGCTGTGGAGTGGGTTGGGCGGCAGAGTAACGCTTTTTGAGCCTTTAAATGCCCACACCGGTATAACTCCAGCAAGAAAGCAACGTTCTCTGCATGCATGTGGAAGCGCACGCACATTTGGCGGGTGGTCACAAGAGGATTGTGATCGTGTGAAAAACCTGCAAAGGGGTTGGTACTCTGGGTACACAGGCTTGTACACTTGCGAAGTGTTCATATGCATCAGCTCTCATGGTATATGTACTAGAGTATTTAAACGACAATACCAACATCAAGTATCATATGAGCGCCTGTGAACAAAACCATTAAAGAAGCCTTGTAAATAATGATCGAAGGACGCACACATCTATACAACAATATCCAGGTTAAGTAATTAAAAGAACCATCCTCATGAAATAACGTTGCCTAAAATGTGGCCTATGCCATAATTTATTTCATCAATCAGTGATCGCTAACGCTTCCATCTTCATGCGAGAAACTGTGGCCTAAATTTCTTCATTTTGATTTAATACGATGTAAACGTCATTAGACCTCTTGATTATCTGTTCGCACCAGACATTAAAATACCTTTACAGAAACCTTTTTTTTTGTAGTTCCTTTTTCGTAAAAACAATACAGGAATGGAAACGTCTACCAAATGATATCACTAATAAAACTGATAATAAATCATTTGTTCTTCTTTTTTGTAACAACAACATCACTGAAAATATGAACAGTTTGTTGCCTCAAAACATTTGTATGTTTACAAATGTATGACCGTGACGTTGTTCGTCATTTGTGTAGCTCACTATTATTCGAGTGTTTTTCTTTTAAAATATTTTGAGTGTTTTTGTATTTGCTGTCTCAATTGTATCAATTAAAAACAATGTAATGAAATTGCTCATGTCTCATGCGTATCTCCCCCACGTAATACCTTACGGCGATGTAGGTGAAATGTAAATAAATAAATAAATAAATAAATTACAGTACTGTTTTTCTTGTACTTTTATACATGACTGGTTGCATATATATTTCTTCTCATAAGTATTTTTTGTATGCACTCCTGGCTTGCTTTACTATTTTTGCGCGTGCTCTAATACATAGCAAAAATATAGTCGGATATTACGTTGGGGGTTACACGGCGGCATATAAAAAACATTGACAAAATAAAATCCACTCTACAGTGGTTGAGCTCCTAACTAACCAGTCAGAGGAAACTTGCAGGACACAGTGTTAGTGAAACTCATTGATGCGTGGTGACCGCATTTCATAGCAGCAACACTACAAAGCACAGTGAGGAGAATGAATGACCCCCAGAACTTTCCTGACAGTGACAACCAAAGCAACGACACTCTGCTTCCCCGAACCTTTTGAATTCACCGTAGACATCGCAACTGCAGCTGACTGCACCACAAGCGACAGCTTTGGCGTTGTGGCTATCCTTGTAATCTAGGGTGGCAGGTCCACACCCCTGTCCAAAAACTACTCAAGGGTAGTGAAGCAGCTTGAATTCTAGATAGTGAATAATTACTAATATTGTGTGTCAACTCAATAATTTAGAACTAAGGCTCCCTGATCCTGCCAAAGCTTTCGTAGAGACATGGAAGGTCGTAAGCAGCGCCTAAACATGCACGGCTGCTCGACAACAAGACAGCGTTGTTGACAGCGCAAGAAACGATTGCACTTATATTGATGCAGATGGACACGCACAGGTGTGCACACTGCCACAGGCCTAATTACACTAAAATGCGCAAGGATTCGCAAAAAACACGATATTAGGACGCTAACACAACAGACGTAAAGAGAAACACACCGACACATACAGCACTCTATAAACCTTCTATTGTTTCAGCCCCTGTAATTCATGTTTACTTATTGTGACCACGTTATCCAACTAAAAGGGCTATAAAAGGTACGCAGCCGCTGAAACCAAGAGTGTGCTAGCGGCGTAGAGTTGATGTAATCGTATAAATGCCACTTTTTGATACAACTTGAAATGACACTCGTAATAAATTTAGAGAAAGGTAATTCACTGTTTGAGTGAGAAAGTTGAACCGAAACGACAGTTTTTTTTTTAAATAAGGTTTCCACAATATTCACCCCACGTAGAGGTTTCTGGCAGGGCTATATTTTCGTGAATATATTGGTACGCCTAATAGCCTTGGTTAGTGAATTAGGTTTTGCGATGGTTCTCGAGTATTATGGTTCGTGACTTTCAATATTTCGAAAAATGACACTAGAGATATACCACGCGATGACCTTATTCATCGTATACTGCTGATGTTACGGACGACGCGATGGTGACATTTGAAAGAAGGATGAATGCTAAGCAATGTTCGCACGTGCCAGCGCATAATATTTGTCACAGCTAATAAGGCTGGCATCCCATACTCCCCTAAGCTAGTGGGCCACTAGTGCAAAATTCAGGCTTCCAAAGGTCGGGTGAACGAAAAAGTATAAAGCATGGGGCTGCGGTTGAAGGAGGGGAGACGCAGTGTTGAAAAGCTTGTCGAGTAACGAAGCCGTTTCATAGAACGCATTTCCCTATAAATCACTTCCGAAAGAGATTTGGCCGCAGAATTTGAGAAACGTATTGACAGGGATCTGCAGAATGACTCGAATCTAAAAGGCGAGTGTGAATTCAGAAATTTTTTCCACAATAATTTGTCATTTTATCGTGGTCCTATCTGGTGTCTCATCACAAAAAAAAATTGGCAGATCCCACTTACAGTGTGAATCGAGTATATGCGAAGAACGAACAGGAAAGCTTGATATGTCACTTTAAAATCAGCACAACATGACAAGGTGGAGGTAAATGATGCCGCATATGACTTCCGTGTCATGATTTTCATGTTAAGATGTGTCGTTTACCTTCGTTATCTATTTACGTTACGTGATACCGAATTGAGTATATGTGGAGCTATAAAAACGGCTTTATGTACTTCTACATGACTGGTTGCATATCTATTTGTTCTCATACGTATTTTTTTGTATGTACTCTTGACCTGCTTTACAATTCCTGCACGCTAATAGCACACTGTTAGTACCACTATGAATACCACGCTAATAGCACACTATCAGC
The DNA here is from genome assembly GCF_043290135.1 of Rhipicephalus microplus. Taxonomy (NCBI): domain Eukaryota; kingdom Metazoa; phylum Arthropoda; class Arachnida; order Ixodida; family Ixodidae; genus Rhipicephalus; species Rhipicephalus microplus. Next base: position 141,628,706 of record NC_134704.1, on the reverse strand, counting down.
GTGGTATGTTGTCATGTTCTTACAAGACACGCGTGTCAGGATTATCATGTTTGCATCAGTCATATAGTTCGTCAGCGATTGACGTCACCTAACACCAAACTTTGTATATGTAGAGCTAGCAAAATGGCCGCCAGCGCATCGCGAAGGGCACAATATATTCCAATGTTGTGTTGACGCGCGCACACACTGGGCACAGCGATGCTACGTTAGCAAAACGCGAGCACTCTATAGTTTGACGCCAGGGGCAACCGACGCGACCAGCGTCCGTCAGCACGGCCCGACGGTAACCGGCTCGAATTCGCACCGATGCGTTACCCAGACAACACTGTGTCTCCCTCATTCGTGACAGAGGAACACCGGACACACTGAAACGCGCATGCGCACCGCGTCACGTCGAAGTGTATTGTCGCCTTGACTGTGGCATGTAGTCATGTTCTTACAAGACACGCCTCTCATTATTATCAAGTTTCCACAAGTGATATACCTTCGTCATCCATTGCCGTCACATAATACCAAATTTGGCATATATGAAGCTAGCGAAACGGCCGCCAGCACATCATGAGCGTAGCATGTAGTCAATATCGTTACATGACACGTATCTCATGCTTGTCATGTTTGCACCAGTATCATACCTTCTTCATCCATTCACGTCCCGTAACACTAAATATGACATGCGTGATGCTAGCGAAACGGCCGCGAGCGCATCATCAGCATCGCATGTAGTCATGTCATGATTTGTATGTTAGCGTCTGTCGCTTGTGTTCGCCATGCAAAAATGTCATACTATACCAGTTTTTCAACATGCCATGTGAACGAAACCACCACAAGAGCTGCAGGACTGTGATATGTAAGTCATGACATTCATGACAAACATGTCATGATTTTCATGTCATTCATGTCATGTTCTTACAGTCATACAGCCATGTTATGCATTACCAAGTTTGGTATCAATACCATTATCGAAACGGCCAGGAGAGCTAAAAGTCAAAGGCGGCTAGTTAGATAGATAGATAGATAGATAGATAGATAGATAGATAGATAGATAGATAGATAGATAGATAGATAGATAGATAGATAGATAGATAGGATACGCTCGAAGTCGCTGAAGTTCGCTAAGAAATGCTTCGCATTTGGAACGGCTGCCAGAAACCGGGCACGTGTGTGGCGTGTACGAGAACAAGGCGTTGTTAATTACAGCAGGTAAGTAATTAAGGCGAGTATAATTTCGCGAAGTTTCAACGTCCCTATCTATATGCAGCCGCGGGCCGCTAGAGAAACTTCCGCGGGCCATGCGATTGAGAAACCTGGCTTATATCATACCTTTCTCTTCAGTACTGTTCTAAGCGAATATTTTTGTCCTTTTATATACAGTATTATATTTTGGGGGGTTTCCATATGGCATTTGTGTAGTCTGTTTTACCTTTAATATTTAAATGTTGCAATGTTGTCACTGAAGTGTTGCAATTTTCTCAAATCGGACGGCAGCTGTATGTGACTTCCGCACATCTCAATACTTTACTTCTCTCTCAAACCTTAGCTTATTCTTTTATTTAGTAATATTTTTGTATTCAGTTACTCCTTTAGCGAGAATGTGACAGTCAACTGCATTTTGCTTCGTCTGTTCGTGTGTGTTTGGACTAAGAGAAATTTTTCAAGGCACTCGGCTCCGGACCCGAACGTCACGGGATTGAATTCCGGCTTCGGCGGCTGCATTTTCAATTCAAGTGAAAATGCTGAAGGCCCGTTTGCTCAGATTTGGGTGCACGTAAAAGAACTCCAGGTGGTCAAAATGTTTGGAGCCCTCCACTACGGCGTCTCTCATAGTCATATGGTGGTTTTCGAACGTGAAACCCCACATAGTATTCTTAACAAACAAAAAGTCACCATTCATTTTGTCTCTTCTTTAACGTATTTAAACAAATAGAACTTGCGGAAAGTCCAAATGTGGTGGTTCGAGGGATCCCACAAAAGCCGCCTTCCTGACAGTTTCCTACATTCTAACATTCGATATCAAACGGATGCTCTAGGTGATCCTTACGGTGCTGAAAAACGAATTGATTGCCACACAGTTTCGCTTTAATTTCTAACACAGTTTCCCAAAGTTTTCAGCCACTGCTCGTAAGATGGAGATTTATTGTTTTAAAATTTGATTAGAGCATGTACAGATACGCGTAATGATTTTCCACGGGATAATCTTTCTGGGTTGGAAATATATTTATTCTTACGTTGTAAGCTACTCCAAATTTTATCTGCGAGAGGGTGGTAAGCCTTATCTCAAAGATTCTGCCCATGCACAATCACTGAAAACCTTCACCTTGCGTGTTAGCCAACAGACTACATGAGGGGCGGCCAGTACCTTTCAGATATTCAATTTGCAAATGCCGCAAAACATCTGAAACTTCTGAACATCGCAGTAGCGCGAGTACAGAAGTAGTGAAAGAATTTGATTTTGTGAAAACTTTTAGCGTATGAATGTTTTTATGAAAGCACCTAAACAATTAGTTTATACTATACCAAGTAGTCGTCCCCAGAAGCCCACGGCACCGGCTGTTTGGTTCGTTATGAACTTTGGCGGGAAATATAATCTGTCCGTAAACAGAACTATACCAGGTCTACGCATAGGAATCGACCTGTTAGAAAATGTAGTTGTGTCTAAATGACATCTATTTCATTTCAGCTTTCTGATGATTGCATGTTTTTACAAGTGACACTTCACTAAGAATGATGCACGTGTATTTTTTCTGTTCTCGCAAAACAAGAAATAACGGGGCTTCTCATTTGCTTTCGCCTGAGAAGACTCGAAAAAGAAAATAATCTTGTTTTTGTTTTTCTTTTTATTCGATGTATTGAGCCTCCCCCGCACCCATTCCGAAAAATTTCTGCAATCAACAAGGCTTTGCGCTGCCTCCATTATCGGCCCACCTTCGAAGAAGCAACAATGTTCATCGCCGCTTTATCGAAGGTGGGCCGATCATATCAATATGTAGCGACGTTAAAGAAACGCAAAGTTCCTCGTGGAGATGCCGTCTTTAGCCGCTTACATTCTTCAAAACCGGTCGCTGCTGCAAACTTAATGTGTGCTACCATTCGGTGGCCCACAATCACCATATTATGGCTTCTGCCGAACATTAGAAATTTGAAAAGGCACTAAAGAACGAACTTTCTGCGCTTGAGAAATTATCGATTTTATATTTCCGAAAGCACCACTACAGTAAGACGCTCGCAAGCGGGAAATTGCAGTGAAGCAAAAGGAAGATGCGGTCGTGTTGCTTTGAAGTTTCCGCAACAGTTTGTGGTGACGTGATAGATCATCGAGGTGCCTATTTGAGCCTACTTGATTATCATCATTAGCCTAACTACGTCCACTGTCCGAGAAATGCATCATTCCGCCAGTCAACTCGGCTCTGTGCTTGCTGCTGCCATTTTCTACCCGCAGGCTTCCTAATCTCATCTGTCCACCTAACTTTCTGTCTCCCCCTCCCCCTCTTGCCTTCTCTTAGAATTCAGTTGTGATCCTTAATGACTAGCCGTTATCTTTCCGTCACGCTACTTGCCGCACCCATGACCGTTTCTTCTTGATTCCGACTATGATGTCATTGACACCAGTTTCTTCCTCAACTCACTGTGCTCTCTTTCTGTCCCTTAGAGTTACAGTTCTCATTGTCTTTTTTATCGCTCACTGCGTCGTCCTCGACTTAAGTTGAACACTCTTTGTGATACTTCATGTTTATGCTCCATGAGCAAGTAACAGTAAGGTGCAGTTATCAGGTACCTTCTTCTTGAGGAATAATAGCAATCAACCATTCATCATGTGAGAATACTTGCCGAATGTCCTTTATTCTTATAGTTACCTAAATCTTAAGATTCGGCTCCGCGGTTACCACCTGTCCTATGTAGACGTAGTCTTTTACATCTTTAAGTGCACTCTCTAGGCGCTGCTCTATTCCTACCTACCTAGGTTCCTGCCTACCTGATCATTCATTGGTAAAATTTTCTACGCTGTGGTCAGGGGGGACCGAAACCTTTACCAAAAAAGTTTCTTAAGACTTCATGAAACTGATCCCGCCAAAATGCACAAAAAAGCTCTGAAATTCGTGACGTGGAAGTGACGTTTACGTGTTGAAGTTCCGCTTAGAAATTATGAAATAAAGCTTTGATTCGTTTCGCTTCTATTCAATCTCCATGATAGCAAAACAATGACAATGGAGTTCTCGAAAGAGAATTTACCTACTTATGCTGATTTGTTGTTTCCGTTAAGTGTTCCATCTACGTGCCTAAGGGCATCATGATGTAAATTTTGTCAGGTGATTTGCACGTAAAATGAGTGTGCACTGTTGTGTATACTCCTCCGTATGCTCTCATTACAGATTCGATAACCGAAGAAAACATAGGCAGCTGTATTATTCTATGCTATTATTGCTAGAAACCTACCAACCAAGCGTAACTCGCTACACAGCCCCGCGTTGTGGAGAAGACGCAATATTCATGCAAGGTAAACGATGCTGCCATGATATCCATACACGTACTTTGGCGAAGAGCTAAGTTGTCACGCAGTGACTAATTATTCATGGTCTTTCGAAGGCAGCAAATGGCCTCCTTCAGAAAGCTCGTCAACTCCTGTATGCACGAGCGAATGTGATATAGGCGTTGACAATAAAAACAATTTGGGCCAGCACTTATTGTTTAGGCAGCTTCTCGGAAGAAGCTGCTATTTTTGAAGAGTCCTCCGTCCTAATGGTCGTAAGGGACGCCGCTCTCGGTCGTAATCACGCGTGAGTCGCTCAAGCTGCGAGAAAATAATAAACTATAATAAAAAACGCTTAGCACTCGATAGACTGAACATATCTAAAGAGTCACTTATTCTGCCCGAGCTAGAACGCGATGTTTTACCATACTCTGCGCTTACATAGCCTAGACAGGCACCCTATTCTACGAGAGCCAAACTGAAGTGCTGAAAAGAAGGCATCTCTCCACTCATGAATATAACATGCTAAAGTCATTCCATCTGCACTTTCGGCCATTGCTTGCTATGAACTAAGTAGAGCTGGCTAACCACTATATGAAAGCTTAATAAAAAAAAGAATACAGTATTATTGAACACGGCTCGTGTACATCCGCTTAAAACAATGCTTGTAGGCTTATCTGTCGTCGTTATCACAGTTTTTGTCACCTTCTTGTTACCTATAAAACAATATTTTCATACTTTTAACAGAACGTCCCCATTTAGAATACACGAAAAACCAGCCTAGCAGTCCTAATGCTCATCGTTACAATTGACTGAACTGCGTTTCAACTTAAGCCCCTTAGAATGCTTCACATTATGATGCTCTAAATATTGCTCATTAATATTACCGTTCAGACGTATTCTTTTGCTATTTTTTCCTCTTAAGATTTATTTATGCAATGTTCTACCCGGACATGTAAACAAGTGAGCTTTAGGAAAGCTTTTCGTTGCATTTGAACTGTTGTAATGTACGTGTATAAACAATTTCTTCGCCACTCCAGCCCAAGCCATCTTTTCATGTGTCTATGTATAAATTATTAAAACTCTCAAATGTTATTCTTGAATTTCTTAGTATGTGCCGCTGACGCAGTTACAATTACGGCAGCCACACTTCAGTCAGGAACATAAATGAATGTGAAATACTGATTCATTACCTTGTCTATTGTCTTGTTTTGGCAATAAACAGCAAATGGTGGATAAGGAGTGAGAGCATCTCAGTTTGCAAAAGAAACAGATACGTTCTCAACTAGAAATAACAGCCTCAAATGGTATCAACTGCGCAGTAAACACGAGGCAGTTTTTAGGGGAATTTATTGTGGAAGTATCATGTAAAACGAGAAAGTATGGGACGTAGATGGTGTAGGGCACCATGTGCTTGGCAAAAAACAAACAAACAAACAAACAAACAAAACCAGATGACGCGAAAGTCTCTCTTCAACTGGAATGACCAACGTAAAAGCATTGATTGAATGGACGTGTATCCAGAAGTCAAAGACCTAGAAGTACGTCGCTGAAAATGGCTTTGTACCGAGAGAATAAATATGCAAGAAGAGAGAAAAGGTTTGGCCAGTAAATTTTTGTCCACAAGTAACGAGATCGAACAAGCTGAGCTCACGCCACATTACACGGCCGATAGAAGGCAAACAAAACGGCAAGAAACAAGTGAAAAAAATTGCCGAGATTGTTTTTCCGGCCAACGGCAAGGCATCTGCTCCTAGTCCATGTGCAGTGACTGCAAGAAAATGCAGTGCAAGGATTCTAACAAGCGATGCGTCTGCAGATTCCGTCGGCGTTAGCTGTCGTTCCGCGTTTCAAGGTACACTTCTCAAAAGACGGCTGCCATAACTGCCTCCACAAACTAATTGGGAATTTCGTCTGCACAGTGTTCGGCTGTTCGTTTGTTTTGTGTGTGCAACAGATCACCGCAAGTAACGGCGCTTTCTTGCGTAGACAGACAACATTATGGTAGCAAACTTCGCTAAAGCAGAGACTTCTAAGATATGGGCAGTGTACTGATAGACACTGTGCCTATATTGGGCATTTTATTCATTGATTAATGGTTGATTATCTGCATTCGTGTAATCTAAATCTAGATTTTTCTACTGCACAAGCTTTGTGGGTACACAAGCTTGTAACTTCGTATTCTTCAACTTTGTCGACAACACACTGACTTCTCCCCTCCTTTCCTAAGCTTTCAAAATTACTCCACGTGACACCTGGGGAAGCCCAAAAATGAATAATATTAATCATCATCATCATCCTGACTACGTTCACTTCAGGACAAAGGCCTCTCCCATGTTCCGCCAGTTAAGCCGGTCCTGTGCTTGCTGCTGCCAATTTATACCCGCGAACTTCTTAATATCTTCTGCCCACCTTACCTTCTGCCATCCCCTAACCCGCTTACCTTCTCTAGGAATCCAGCTGGTTACCCTTAATGACCAGCGGTTATCCTGTCTACGCGCTACATCCCCGTCCCATGTCCATTTCCTCTTTTTGATTTCAACTATGATATCTTTAACCTCCGTTTGTCCCCTAATCCACTCTGCTCTCTTCTTGTCTTTTAAGGCTACACCTACCAAAAAGGAATCACACCATTACTAAGGAAGCAAAAAAACATGTAATAAAGCAGAAGCGGAGAGCTAAATCAAACAAAACTAGGGAGGAGCTGAGACATTTTGCGAAGGGTATTCGTCTCCATGAACGTAAAACCTGAGTAGAAGCAAAGCATGAAGTACGTTTGAGAAGGATTTCATTGATGAAACTGTAGAATGGTGTCATACTTCGAACCGCGTATGTGTGGAAGGGCATTTGTGCTCCACTAACATCGTCAAAATTGGCGTCAGAATTCAGCTTATTTGTTTGTGGCCTGTCAGCTCTGGCAAAAACCCACTCGTGGGGATCAACCAAGAAAAGTTGTTGTAGCCTATGAAGGTTAACTGCACTAATGATTGCCGTCCTATTCTTGAAATGTGCGAAGAATAAAGAGAAAGTTACAAAGATATAGACATAAGGTGGAAATTTTTTTAAACAAAATGAAATGTAAACAATACCATCAAAAATGAACAAATAATAAAGGATGACTGCTAAGCTTAAAACGAAAGCACGAAAATTTGAGCTGACCAGACAGCTCAGTTTAGCTTACCCTATAGACCTCAAATGCGTGACCTACATTCATTCACAATAAGAATTACATCATTAGTACACCCCCCCCCCCTTAAGGTTCTTGTATTCTTCCCAGTCATCCCTACGCCACAGCGAAGAATTCCTACAGGAGAGAGAGGGGGGAGCGAATGCAGGTTCGCAGACGCTTCCTGCGTCCGCGTTGTTGGGCGAAAGATGGGAAGCGGATGCGCATGCGTAGTAAATGTGGTCACGCCGCACACCGAATGGAGCTCGATCCTATACTGTTTCACATCTAAAAGAGTAATGGATGACGATGAGGAGGTAACCATGCAAGTATGTATCGTCCCGCCAGGTTGGCGCAGTGCTACACACGCGCAACCAGTTCTATTACGGTCCCCGTGGCATTGTTGGAATCGTGCTGAGGACAGCGGCTGGCCTATTATACGATACCTCAGCAGAGGATGTCGATTACTGACGTTTGCGTGCGTATGCAAGGCATGTACAAAATATGTTCTATAATGTTCCTGGTAGTTAACAATGCTCACAATCAGGACTGGCGTCACTACAGCAGATAATATCGCCAGAGTATCTTGCGAAGCCCACACAAAGACCAATACTGTGAATTAAGCTTGTGATGTATCGTTTTGATTTATGAGGCATGTGGAATCTTGTTTCCAGTTCCTATATGTGTAATCGCCAGGGTCATCACTCCTTTTTAGTCAGGTGCTCAAACGCGAAATTCCGGCCTATGCACCGAAGCAGGACGTTCTCGTATGGCCAAGACAACAGAATGCGTAATTGAGGACCACTGGATAAGCTTCTTTTTAGATTCAGTGTCTGCGTTTTCATTTCCTGTTATGCCGCAGTGCACAGGAATCCACTGTAAGGTGGTTATGTAGTCATTCGTTGAAACAATGGTGAAAAGCTATGCAAATCCATGGCTAGACTATTATATGGACCTTGTTTCAAGAGTCTGTTCATGGCTTGCATAGCGGTTTTAGCATCGCAGCATATTGTACTTGCACGAGGTTGCTCTCCACAAATGATTCTTATTGCTTCCCAAGTACCAACAAGCTTGACGGCAGTTGATGTTTTGTGTTCTATTTGGTCAAGTCTCGAATCGAAAACACAACCAAAGTACAGCAACAAACAAAGCCACAAGTGCGTTCAATAGCCGCAAGCACAAAAACAAGGCTAATTTTTGTAATACCCGTCATTGCCAAGGTGGTTGAACGATCACCGCGCAAGAGTTTTCTCCTGTAAAAAACTTAAAGAACCTGTACGCTCTTCTCAGTCAAAAGAAATTTAAGGGCTGTGGCGTGTGTCTGTTGAACAAAGTGGGAATAAAGGTATTTGAATTAAATATGGTTATGATTTTAAGGGGTAGATTCAAAGCATGTAAGTTCCTCGCATGTCGTAAAAATGGCTCGCCTATATTAGGTGAAGCGTTTCTAACTCACACATCGCAGTTTCGGCGTCAAACGCAAAACATACGGCGTCGGGGAGTTCTCGAGAAATACGGCAATTGTAAGTGCGCCTTACAAATACGCATATGTAGGCGTTCAAGTGTTATTAATATTATTCTCTCGATTGCACATTTGTTGGCGATAAGCCATTTCTAATGTGGCAACCTGACAATTTATCGAGGAGAATTGCCATTTCATGTCACATTTAGGTGCTGCCCAGGCATATATGCATAACCACCGACGCTGGCGGCTGCAAGTGAAATGCTGTGCTGCCACACATGTGGAAATAAGTCCCATTCGCGTTCAGGAGAAAGTGAAAACTTAGCAAAGAGCCTTGTGCGGTTTAATTGAGAGAAAGAAAGAAAGCAAGAGAAAGAAGAAAACAAACGAAATGAGAAAAAAGACGAAATGAGCAAAAGAGAGAAGAGAGAGAGAGAGAAGAGAAGGAGAGAGAGGTTTAGAGAAAAAAGAAACAGAGAGAAAGCATACGTCAGACACCAACGCACCAAGCTTTGTTTGTAGCTATCTTACTGGCCACAGAAAAAGCTCCTTGCTTCTTTTCCTAGTTTTACTACACGAGGTTGCCTCCATTTACCGCAGTGCTGGCCACAGTGTTCTGCGAAAAGGCGAATTCAATCTTTTACTAAATGTGTGTTGCTGTATCCCGTCGATATCACCAGGTTTATTTATTTTGCCTCGTTCCACATTAGTTTCCCATTAGTGCGCGTGCGTGCGTGTGTGTGCGTGTGAGTGTGCGCTTCCTGTGTCAAGTGCACGGCGCCTTCCAAATACGCAGCCGATTCTAAGAGTATCAATAAATGCTTAACGTATTTTACGCATCAGCAAACAAGGCCTGCTGGTGCACCTAACAAATTGCGAAACGATGAGGCACATCTTTCACGATGGTAATTGGGTGAGCTAAAGTTGTGGAATAAACGTAAATTGCCCCGCCGCGGTGGTCTAGTGGCTAAGTTACTCGACTACTGACCCGCAGGTCGCGGGATCAAATCCCGGCTGCGGCGGCTGCATTTCCAGAGGCGCAAATGTTGTAGGCCCGTGTGCTCAGATTTGGGTGCACGTTAAAAACCCCAGGTGGTCGAAATTTCCAGAGCCCTTCACTATGACATCTCTCATAATTATAGGGTGGTTTTAGGACGTTAAACTCTACATATCAATCAATCAAAGTAAATTTTTCACGCTGTGCAATAGAGGAATAAATTATGTGGGCGTTTCTACTGAATTTTCTGACAAGAGAAAAAACACAAGACCAGATACTTAATACGGCATTTGTTATTGTGATATTATTTCCGTCGACACTATAATGATTTTTCGCTGTTAGCGTCACTGTCATGTCCGGTATATGTGTACTTATGTATACAGTACATAAAAGACAAAAACAAATTATAAAGAAAAAATTTTGAAATACGAAACGGGGATTAAAGCCTATGGTTATTCGCTCAGAAGTGCGCTGCCTTAGATGATAAACTGTGCTCCATTTGATCATTTATATACTAACGGCCGTATACTGACGTACGCGGCTTTGGTTGAAACGCATGGGTCGCTGCACGTAGCGAAATTAGAATTATGCGACACTTCGGCTATGTTCCAATTTTTTCCGTGCTGAGTTTGTATCGTATTGATGATGGACCCCAACGCTAGTTTTGGACTTCTCGTGGTGGCACATTTCTTGTGGTGGCTCTTTTATGGTTTGGCTCATGTTGGCTTATGCCTCGGAAATGCAGCACCGAGAAGGCACAACCTGAATCACAGTTTCTCACACCATGGCATCAGTAGAAGAAAAATGGGAACGTGAGCTATAGGCTTCACGTACCCATGTCAAGCACCCTCATCATTTTACTTGGTTGAGGTAGCATGCTCTCCCGTTTTGTTCGCAGCCCAAACAAGCTCGATAGAAAGTCGCGGGACACGACGAGCGCAAGATCCCCAGATGGCTAGCGTTCTGTTCATACGTCCCGGTGGCTCGGAAATATCCAGGGTTCCGTAGCTTCTTCCGTCCCCAATTCTAAAGTTAGGTAGTGTTACGATGCAGTTACGACGTGCAACTCCGACTTGTACTTTGTCATACAGGGTGTGGCTGCCCAACCCTCACGCGCTTATCTCTTCACAAAACGTTTAAGAGATTTGTGTATTCACAGCAAATAAACGTTCACGAATGTCCGTGTGCTCGCGCGAGCAGCCGCTGATTGATTGATTGATTTGTGGGGTTTCACGTCCCAAAACCACCATATGATTATGAGAGACGCCGTAGAGGAGGGCTCCGGAAATTTTGACCACATGGGGTTCTTTAACGTGCACCCAAATCTGAGAACACGGGCCTACGACATTTCCGCCTCCATCGGACATGCAGCCGCCACAGCCGGGATTCGAACCCGCGACCTACGGGTCAGCAGCCGAGTACCTTAGCCACTAGACCACCGCGGCTCGGCGCGCGAGCAGCCGCGTTTGCAAAATAAGTTAGCTGCCAATTACAAGAGCCAAAGTAAGGCTAGTGTAGCTGACAACTATTATAGTTCGCGCTGATTCCGTGTGTGCCTGTGCTTTCTTTTCTTGCGTCCTACTGTGTGTTTGAAGACCACGCTGCCACTGTCGTGCTGTGAGAGTTGTTAGTGCGCGCTGACTGTGTGTGTGTTCTTTAGCTGTGTCCTTTGTGCTTAAGCAGCACGCTAAATAATTCTACATACTTTCCGTTTTTATGGGTGAAGCTTCTTTAGTCGCGGGTCGTGCTACCTCTCATTTAGTTTTTGAAATGTCCACTAGAAGCCGGTACTTGTATACAATCAATTTATGATGAAAAGATGCGAAATTATGGTACTTGGAAAGCTCACAAGTTGGACGGACAGATGGGCAGACAGAGAGAGAGACAGACAGACAGACAGACAGACAGACAGACAGACAGACAGACAGACAGACAGACAGACAGACAGACAGACAGACAGACAGACAGACAGACGGTCAGATGGACGAACGAACCATTCACGAATAAAACGATTAAATCCCCCGCAGCATCGCCCCACTCATCATCATTCACCCCGTGGATTTGCTGTATTACTTTTATTGTGATGTTCCAGTTTCTTGTTATGGCATGTATTCTTTCGGCTTTGAGTCTAAACTGCTACTTTTCTTCAGAAAGAAAATTTCTTATTTTCTTGTTTGAAAGATTCTCGTCCTTCGGTATCATGCGGTAATCTGTGATAACTGACGTTGTCACTCTACCTTGTAGTCAAAGACATCATAAGACGCTGCGGCTCCTCGACGTTCTAATAAATGGCAAGTTACAGCATCTCGCACTCACAATAACCTCGTTTTTTTTCTCTTTTTTGTTCTAAAGTAGCATGATTGTACGTCTACTAGAGACAACGCGTAAGAAACTGTCAAGACAGTATGCGTGCTTGTGCACGTGTGTTTCACCGTGACTCACAAGTTGCACTTTTTAAATGGCAAGCATTTCTTAGTGAACTTCGGCGACATTGGCGTATCTATCTATCTATCTATCTATCTATCTATCTATCTATCTATCTATCTATCTATCTATCTATCTATCTATCTATCTATCTATCTATCTATCTATTTATCTATCTATCTATCTATCTATCTATCTATCTATCTATCTATCTATCGATCTATCTATCTATCTATCTATCTATCTATCTATCTATCTATCTATCTATCTATCTATCTATCTATCTATCTATCTATCCGCTTAATACTTTTAGCTCTCCTGGCCGTTTTGATAGTGGTATCAATACCAAACTTGGTATGACATTACATGACTGTATGACGAGCATAAGTGACTAATAACACAAAAATCATGACATGGATCTCTTGAATGTCATGATTTGGATTTTATTCTCTTGCAGCTCTTGCAGTGGTTTTGTTCACATGATATGTTGGAAACTAGTATCGTATGACATGACTTCATAGCAAACACAAGTGATAGACCCTAACATAAAGTTATGACATGCGTGTCATGTAACCACATGACTACATGCCACATTTGTGACGCACTTGCAGCCGTTTCGCTAGTTTTGCATATACCAAATTTGGTATTACAGGACGGGAATAGATGACGAAGGTATCTGACTGATGCAAATATAATAATACTTAGATGCATGTCACGTAAAACAGGACTACAAGCCGAACTGATGATGGGATCACGGCGGTTTCACTATAGCTTCACATATACAAAATTTGATAGTATGTGACGTGAATGAATGACGAAGGTATTGGACTGGTGCAAATATGATAAACAGAAGATGCATGTCATGTAACAACATGATTACATGCTACGCTCACAATACCCTCACGGACGTTTCGCTCGCTTCACATATGCCAAATTTGGTATTACGTGACTTCAATAGATGACGAAGGTATGTGACTGGTGCAATCATTATAATCATGAGATGCGTGTCGTATGAGAACATGACTACATGCTAAAGTCAAGGTGCTGATACATTTCGACGTCACGCGGTGCGCGTGCTCGCCGGCGTTGATTTCGTCGCGTCACGCCGGCGTTGCTTAGCTAAGTGCCGGTCCTGCCATTTACTCGCAGGCGTGCGCCGCGCTGCGTTGTTTTGACGCATGCGCGTTTCAGCGCGTCCGGCTTGTCTCTCTTACGAAAAGGAGACACAGTGTTGCCTGGGTAACGCATCGGCGCGAAATGCTGCAAGTTGCCGTCGGGCCGCGCCAACGGATGCTGCTCGCGCCTGGCGTTGGACTACAAAGTGCTCGCGTTTTGCTAGCGAAACGTCGCTGTACCAAGTGTGCGCGCACATCAACGCTACATTGGAGTATATTGAGCATTTCATTACGTGCTCGCGGCTGTTTTGCTAGCTCCACATGTACCAAATTTGTGTTATATGATGTCAATGGATGACAAAATATATGACTGGTGCAAATATGATAAGAACATGACAACTTACTACGTTCATAGCGTGGTCGCGGCAATTTCGCTAGCTCTACATATACTAAATTTGGTATCACGACAGGAAAATAGACGATGAAGGTAAACGGCACATTCAAAGATGATAAGCTTGACACGAAAGTCATGTAGGACATCATTTACCTCCACCTCATAACGTTGTGCTCATTATAAATTGACATACATCAACGTTTCTCATTCGTGCTTCGCATATCATGAATTCCCACTGCTCGTGGGATCTGTCATTTTTTTGTCGAGAGAAAGTGCCGTGGCTTTCTCATGACTCCGGTCGCTGAACAACTCAGGAACAGCTTTTCCATTTCACCAGTGGTGACTTGAAACACAGCCATGGGTTCTTTGAAGTGTGTTCACGACACATGCAGTGGTTGCGCTATAGTGTAGCTTCTATGCCTAAGGAGCCGAATGCATCAGGCAATACTGCCATAATACATATTGAAAAGCCTTCGTGATTAATTCCGGTGTATTGCAAAGTTGTGCTCTCCATGCAGATGGCCTAATTTGCAACTTGCATAACAAGATGTTCCGGGAAAAATTAAATTATTTCTTCATCTGATCCTTTAGACAACTCACCACAACATAGATAAATTACCTTGAATGCTCTTGTTTGAGCGCCCGCTATGATTTTCCCGCAACCTGAGGGGCAGGTTCTACACAAAAAGTGCAAATAGCCATTGCGAATTGAAAAGACGAAGAGAGAGACAGACAATATAATAATAAATTCTTTATTATTTATTTAATTGTTTTATTTAACAGAATGTCTGGTTTGATGGAGTACCGTCGGCGAGGTTAGGTTTCTTGAATTTCTTATTGGTAGCAGGCACTGCCCCAAGTTCCGCCTAATAGATTTTTAGGGGCGAAAAAGGGAAGTTTATCGTACACCTAACTTGTACGTACACAAACGAAACATGGAAAACAAGTAAAGACAGTGTACACAACTTACAAATGAGCACCAAAATCTAATTGATCAATGGGTATCCAAATGGTACAAGTGAAAGGAAAATTAAAAAGAATCAAGTTAATCACATTTTACAGGATAACACTTATGCGTGCGTACTAGAGTGGGCGCATGGCTAGTACGAGACAACTGAAAACCTCAGCTGTCCCTCTCTTACTTTGAAGAAATGTGTGTGCTATTGTCGAAGGAAGGCCTCTTCGCCGTGCGTTTCAAGCTGCTGATCTAAGTAATTCCACACAATGAGCCGAATTTTCTGTAGTGCGAGATAGGCGCCTCTATGCGGCTTGTGCCGTACTTCCGCTAAACAGCGTTGGCGCCACAGTACGTACAAGGTTACTGTAAAGACCAGTCTTGCAAACAGCCCCCGTTCTGTTCCCATGCGCGCCATGGCTCCTTATAGCGGCACCCGTTCCTCCCTCGTAGTCGTAGTAGTAGTCGTAGGGTGTAACCAGTCTTACATTTTGTCCTGCAAGGTGGTGCTGGTGAGAGATGTCTTCTGTGCGTTGTTGAAAAATAAAAAAATTCGCAGCGTGCGTGTTAACTAAAAGCCGAATTCTCCTGTCTCTCATTCCCCCTCAGCAGCCAATGGCATGTACATTCAGCACTATCTGACAAGAAAGTGTTGCTACGTTATACTCGCTGGGCATAACCTCCTTGGTTTTAGAAAGGTTTAGCACGCGTTGGGCCGCAGTGCCATGAATACAGTGAACTAGTATATACCATGAACTTGAGGTGGTTGAAGCTGGGTAGTAGACACGAAGCGCAAGCCGTAAGAAAGTGTGCGTGTGCCACCTCTCGTTTAGTCTTTGGAATGTCCACTGAATGGCGGTGCATATGCGAAATGTATAGGATGCGAGATGGAGGTACTTTGAGTGTTAAATAGATGGACGAACGGACACACAAACAGATGCATGGACGGTCTCACGGATGGCTGCACCAACGGATGGGCGCACGGACGGACGCAGGGATGCATGCATGGACGAGCACAGCGACGGACGCACAGATGGACGTGCAGACGCACGAAGAGACGCACGCACGGACGGTCACACAGACGGACGCGTGGACGGACGGAAGCAAGAACTAATGGACGGACGGATTCTTCGCCCCACTCTCCATCATTCACTCCGTGGATATGCTGCCATTTTTTTGAATAGGCTTCACGAGCCCACTACTAGTCATCAAGGTTCATCACCTCCTGTCCAGTTGCACTGATTTCTCCCTGAACTGGGTCTCTTATCAAGCGCAAGTCCGGGCAGATCGGCAGGCAGACGCACTGACAAAAGAAACACATCTCATGACCGTGGTAATATACTGGGCTATGGTCAACTCTTTTCAATCGAGGACCATCCTGATGTGACTCTTGATAAGTAGCTTTCGCGACGGAAACGTAACGGGGGCCTACCTGTTCTTGGTGTTCTGTCCACATTGTTGGGAACGGCAGAAACTGATCAAACCCGTGGCGGCAGTGATCAGCATGGGAGACATTGTCAGCATGTCGTCTTTCGCAACATTGGCGCCTCCGGCGCAAAGTATTTTCGGCACTGGCTACGCAAGGCGGATTCCAGGTCTCTCTTCAGTGTCACGTACGCTTAGCGGGGTCCTCAACATTCACACACACCACTTCAACTGCCTTGGAAAGTGAAGAAGCTGACAAGAATTAAGGTCATGAGTTTAGCCATTGCTAAACAGCATCTACGTATCATTCTTGCTTGAACGAGCCCGGGACCTTTGCGCTGAATTATTCTTAGTCTAAGGATCTGTTGACCGAAGGGCGGCTACGTGGACACCATCCAACAATGCTCTGCTTCTGCGGATAGCCGCTCTTGTGCTGGCCACATCAATGCCAGCAAGTACAGTTGATCCAGCTGCGTAATAGACACAACCATTGGCATCGGCACACAATATGCAGCCCCTATACACCGTGGCGCTTTCTCGTAGGTATGACGTAGCATCCTCGGCTTGGAATTAGTATGGTTACGTGAGTGTGTGATTAAAAGACTTCGTATTTCCGTCACGGAAGTTACGTCAGCAGCATGGTTGATGAATTCTTCTGGAGAATCGGCAAAACACGAAAGTAAAACATTCCCTTAGAGAAGTAGATTATTTTTACTCTACGTTGATATAAGAGAGCCTGTTCAATGTCTATGGGCGTTTGACAGCTATTGCACCCTTCGCGTGGTTGCATTAACGTTGGCGCTTAGTCATGCATCTACATCCCAACGACTAACATTCATCAATAATGAATATAAACAAACCCTTGAGGTCAAGGACGCTCGTCTCAGCTGTAGCACTCAACGGTGAATGCGCAACCAGAGAAAGCGGTGTGACAGCCAGAATAGCTTGACTGTTTGGACGCCACACTTAGGTTAAGGCCACCTGCTCGCGGTATGTTGGAGTTACCTCCACTGCAAGATGAGTGCAAGACGCAACGCGCACCATGTCTTCGCTTGGGCCTGCCATGATTATTCACGGGGCTAAGCGATTAACGCGTATATACATCCAGGTGAAACAGGGGCGTTCCAGAATTTAGGATGGTATGAGCGACACCAACGCTTAGGTGAGGTGGCCACGTGGGAGTGTGTAGAAAGATTAACGAAACTGCACTTTTATTGGAAACACACCGAATGGCACGGACGCTTAGAAATGTTACTAACAAATGACAGCACAAGTGCACTTCTAACTCCAAAAAATGAACTTTGCACTTCGATTACGCAGAACGTTGAACTTTACTGGATGTTATAGCACGATGACACAATCAGGCGCAAGGGCCAATGATGATGGTCATAACATAAATATATAAAAAAGTTAGCGATTGTAACGCTCGAGTCTGAAGCGTCGTCCACACTGAACCAAATCCTTATGAATAATGTGCTATGTCTCAGCGAGAACTGCGGCATATGGCCTCGTTGTCGAGGTGATCCATTGCTTAACGTGACTCAAAACCAAAATTGGAAGTGAACAGAAATCGCAAGCGCTGCATGTACTTGGGCAATGTGCACTCGTTGACATTAGACATTGGCTATCCACTACTTTAGGTTAGCTTTGAAAAGCCAGCTTCTTAGAGACAAAAGTGGTAACAATATCGTCCTTTAACAACAACTGTCGCGCAACGTTTTCGTTGGCGTCTTCTCTCCTAGTGTTTAAGTTTTTTTAGTGCTCACTGTAGAATCTTGTACCGATTAACTTGTCCTGCAATCAATTCTGCTGGGATATCAGATGAACTGCCTATACAATTTCTTAGTCTTAGTTACAAACCGTGACTCTGGATTAACCAAAGAAGAAATTATTCTGGAAGTGGCTACAATGTATGCTTGAATGTCAGCAACTGTGATTTCGAGTGCTATCATCAAGCTGCAGACTCATTATATTATTGTCATGACTTTCACTCACTTCAAGAAAAGTTCTGCAAAACGCGTGTACAGGGAGGCATTCTTAGAAAAAGCGAGAACACTACGTGATTAGGTGTGCTGTTATAGGATAATTCGTTTCTTGACACCCCCATCAGACTATAATGGCCGTGCTAAAATCGTAACAGAACACCTGACTGCGCCGAAAAATTTCGGTAACGAGTGTGGACGTGACAGTCGCATTTGCAATCAAGGTGAGAATGCCCGATGCCAATGCAATAGGTGCACGTTCATGAACCTCCGATTGTCGAAATACAAAAAAAAACCACCCCCACCGGCTTGTCTCATGGTCATAGCGTAGTTTGGGAGTGTAGAACCTGAGTAAATAGTAGAAATATCATTGTCATTATGTCTCTCTTTTGTTTAGAAGCAATTTTTTATTTATTTATTACATACTGCAGTCCTATAAGGACCAAGCAGAATTATTCTTACACAGGCCCTCTTTCTACTTGATTAACTCCGCCTGTCCACATCTAGTAGCGCCTCGTGGTGGTGGTCGAGTGGCTAATGTACTCGGCTGCTGACCCGCAGGTCGCGCGATCGAATCCAGACTGTGGCGACGGCATTTCCGATGGAGGCGGAAATGCTGCAAGCCCGTGTGCTCAGATTTGGATGCACGTAGAAGAACCCAAGGTGGTCGGAATTTTCGGTGCCCCCCAGTACGGCGTCTCTCATAATAATGTGGCGGTTTTGGGAATCTAAACCCCATATATCACATCTAGTAGCAATGACCAGCCCCTAACCTGTTTCCCTTGTGCATAATATATAGGCATTCAGGGCGAAAAAGAATAACTAAGCTTGGAAACTTTCACTGAAGCTCTGAGAATAAAATTAGGTATGGGTTTTAAGGCACAGTTTAAAACATCAGAGAGGTGAACAGTAGATGAGGTATAGGGTGTAGGATGAGGTATAGATGAGGTATGAAGAATGGTGAGGTATAGCACTTGAAGCACGTTTAAAACCATTCTAATATAGGCGCGCGCGCGCGCGCGTGTGTGTGTGTGTGTGTGTGTGTGTGTTTGAAGCAGTGCACGAAACAGGGCAGTGCAGAGAAAACACGACCCAACAAGCGCCAGCGAGCGCATTATTTGCTTGCGTTTTCTCCAACTAGTCTAATATATTTCATGTACTTCTTAGGACATACTTCCATTCCATATTATGCAGCGCAAGATAACACCACAGAAAGGAAGACACACAAGAAACACGGAGCGCTATGCTTGTCGTGTCTTTCTTTTTGTGATGTCGTGCGGCGCTGTAGCAGATAGAAGCTAGAAACCAACTCGTCCAATATATTGCTTTGCTAACACAGGCATTACGATTATTTGGCCTCACGTGGACCAGCTGCTGACATTGCTGCTTGTACAGCAAAGACAGCTGTCTTGCCGAACTATAAAGGCTCAGGTACACCTTATTCTAAATCGATGTAATACTATACATTTGGTGGTCCGAACAAAATTGCTGTGCACAGCGGTTCGTTGCTAAATCGAAGATCAGAGCGCTTCTTGGCCACTCGGCGTGGTCACCGGCTGTAGGCACGTGTGCGCATGTGCACATGGGTAACAGACAGGCGTAATAACAAATGCTGGGGTTCTATTTCGACCACCTGAAGTTTTTGACGTTCATCCAAAATCCAAATACACGGGAGCAATTAGCCTCCATGCAAAACGTGGCCGCCGTGGCAGTGGTATCTAATCTTGTGGCATTCGCGTAAGTAGTTGAGCAAACAACCAAGACGAGTTTATTAGACGGCAGAACGACCGCCGGGAGTCGTCTAACATACGACCAACACATAGGCCAGGAGACGAATCCGCTTTGTATTGATGCGAAAGGGGCTTCTCGTAGATTTTCTTGCAAATCTGGTTCGCATAAATCAAGGCGAGAGAACGACGATTAGTCGATGTCGATATTATCTTGGGCGTACTGGACAAACATAAAAGGATGCACGTTGGGACGAACGGTAGATATAACAGCACAGGGCGCACCGCGAAAGGCGAACTTTCGACGCGCGAACGCGTCACTTCAAGAAGATTCGGAGGCGACGAAAGAGCACAAAGCGCGAAGCTCGTCGCAGCCGGCAGCAGTGCCGAGAATCTACCGGGCGCTTCAACATTTGATTTAGCAGTGAAGGGCCCAACTAATACAGCGATAACACCTGACACAAGAAACAAACGCCATAGTGGTTTTGGGACGTTAAACCCCACATATCAATCAAATCAAGAAACAAACGCCTCTAAAAAGAAAAAAAAAAGAAAAGTAGCACACTTACCTGTAACGTTCCAGGTCACAAGATCGCTTACCGCCAGAAATGGTGCACAATACCCGCCACGGCATTACAGAGCCTCGACGTGTTCATTTTTGAGAGCGTACAGCCGGTTTGTCTGAGAAGAGGCTTAGCTAACTGACCACGTACGGGGGACATTGCTCACGACACCACGCCCACGATCCTTCGCACATATAAGTTTAACGAATCGCTACGCGCAACAACAGGCGGAGAATTCTGCACGATGCCACACCACCACCGTTGACGAGACTAGTGTAAATGGAGCTGCTTCCGACTTTTCGGATGCTAACGCACCACGTGACAATATGACGACTATTGACGTAATTTTCTTCGCTGTTGTGAAATGAACACGTGAATGGAAACTCCGGGTTCACGTTCACGGTGTTCCCCACCGTTTCACTAAATGATCTTCACAAGAAGGTTCGATATATCTATTCCAACATTTCTCAAGAAACAGATTGCAGTCTGTATTTGTTACGGTCGGTTCCGACGTAGAAGCGTGGAGAATTTTTACAGTGGTGTTTATGAGGAACTTCAGTCCTTCTGAATGTCAATTAAATTTGTCCGCGAAATTACCAAGTAGGATCAATATTAACTTCATTTTTATGAGACTTTTCAAGGAATCAGTCAATCAATTGACATCATGTTTGAATGCCCTTTAGTTTTCTAGAGAGGCGATATTCAATTACAGTCACCATGTGCTTTTGTAAGCATGTGCAGTAGACCAATAAATGCATCAAAACAATGTTTTCTCAGATCTTGCCATTTTTTTTTACTTCTTTACGTTATTTAGAAGGTGTTAGCGCTTTTGCGTAGTGGTGATTGCGCGAAGACAGAAATCATTGGGCGTGAATAGTGACTGTACGGGTGAGTTAGTACCAGTTCTGCACGATATGAGTAGCAATAACCCACGAGCCAGATTTCAACACTAATAAATAACGATCATACTTGTTGGAGAAACAACCTACATTGAGTGTCAAATATACCTTGGGCAAGCTTTAACGGAAGTTATATGAAGTCACACCTGTACAAAAGAAAGAACTCTCACAGAACCATAAATTTTGCCGTTAGCAACATGTATGCTTCAGCAATACTTTAGTGTTCTGCTTAGGCTATAACGGCAAATATCACGTCTTTTTATTGTCACATCTAGGTCGTTCATTTTTGACACACGGAGCTACTCAAAAAGGGCACTGAGAAGAATATGACATGATATGAAAGCAGTGTGAGCCTACAACATTTACAACTTTTTATTCGTTTCTCGGGTAAATCTTGTCTTTTTGCACTTCATGGAGCAACACAAACTAGCCCGAGTATACTACCTTCGTATGCCAATTACTTCGTGCAAAGCCTTCGTGCCGCATTTCTGACATGCAGAGACATCCCTCTGTGTATATAAGCCACCCAGGCTGCTACTTAGCAGACGCACTAACAAGTAATCAAAAAAGAGCAGGATGCTGTACGTTTCTGCTGAGCTATAACGTTTTCTTTCGTGCCTACAGGCAAGAAAAAAAACAAGGGTTACAAAGTGGATTAAAAGGGTTACAAAGAAGATTACAAAGTCCACTGATCCTGCAGAACTGAAATTTATAACGCTGCTTTATTTTCTTCTTTCCAGCTAGAGAAGACCTCACGCACTAAGTGAACGTGTGAAAATACACAGCCATGCATGATTGTTACTTTAGCGATTTTGTTATTCTGCTCGTAACGTCGAAATCCTGTTCGCTTAGGCGGAGGAACGAAATGAGCGGAAGGACGGGGAGTTTCGATCGTAACATCAATAGAAGTTCCTGTTGCTTCTCGTTGGTTAAAGTGCGCCCGAACTTCAGGTAAACTAGGGCATTGTACAACTCACAGGATGAGAGACCTGTTAAAGTCTATATATTTTTTCAATACTCACTTCCCCTTTGAGTGCTTGCAGCTTTTTTTACTGTTTTAGTTTATTGTTTTGGTTCGGGAGTTTTCCTATTGAAGCTATTCTCACCTTTGTGCGGCTAACTACCATCTGAAGCGGATGCTGTACTCTTTCAAAATACTGTTAGGGAAACAAACACAGACTGTGCAATCTGTTTCTTTGCAATCAAATCAACAAAGAGATTTGCACCCGGGGTTTGCTCGGGTGAACACCTTCGTCAAGGACATTTTAGCCACAACGGGCTTTCTGGGAAAAAGATGGCCTATTTTTCTTTGCATCCAGCTTATTGGCCAATAGCCACATTCTCCTACACATCTTCTTATGTTTGAAATAGTGTAAACTTCAGTAGGGTGGCAACTTGCGCCTTTTAGTGGTTCAACTTTGGCGATTGTTTTTTGTGCGCAACAGTCCCGATTCACATCCAAACACTACGTCGGTAAAGATGGCCACATTGTCGCTCCTTCTTTTTACACCTTTTTGCATGGTCTGAATCAGCCGCAAGAAAATGATGCAATGTCTGTTAAGCTTTCCTTATTGCACACCATTGGAAAAGATGAACTTACTTTGTTTAATGTTTGTGTATTTGTATTGATGTTGTCATTTAACAAATGTTTATTTATTTGACTTGTTGAATATATCAAAGATAACAATGTTACAATTATTAAATCTGAGATTGGTTCACGAGTTATTGCTGCGTGGTTTCACCTAAGACATAACTATTTGCTTTCAAGGGGAAGCGAACAATGGGAAGTTGAAGGCTCTGCCACTGTTATGCGTTGTTCACCAATGCCTTGAACAAAGTGATTAACATGGAGTTTCTTCAACAGGAACGACTTCCCACTTTATGGAAAAGGCCTCTTTTCAAATTTTGCATTGTGGCATGCTCGGGTTTTATTTAGGCGGAAACCCAATTTTCGAAATTTATGTGCCAGCGAAAATAGTCCCAAGACACTAAAGCACTGCGAGAATCATTCTTAAAGAAAGACATATTTAACTAAACAAGATACTTTTTGCCTGAGCAGCGCGCCACCCGTTCATGATGGTATGACATCTCGAACTTCTTACTTCCATTTTATGCGCTGCACGCCGTCGTGCTATCTTCTTGTCCCCAATGATATTTTATTCGAATGGCAAAAAATGGTGTGCGGTTTAGTAGCGCTTGATAATTGAAGAAACGTCTCAATCGTTGTCAAATTATTGATGGAAGTGTAACCTGTTAAGGTGAGCTGTACCTCTTTGACTGGGTAGAAATGTTAAGTAACATTTTTTTACCTGTGATAGTTTGCGCTACTCAAACACTGAGACTTATTGCCTTGCGTCTCTATTTCAAAGGCAGCTTTTAATCCATCCGTTGAGTATTCTTTTTTGTCACTTGTCAGTGAAATGTGTCGTCGCAAGATTACCCGCTCATTACCAACTAAATTTCTTACAGATCTAACCTTCATTGCAAGCAGTCTGGTAATTTGTATTCACTAAAACGGCAGTGACAAAAAAGGCAATGTTGCACCACAGTCACAATCCTTCACTTCAAGTCCATTCTTCTTTAAAGCATTTTTTTCCTTTTAGGGCCCAATGAACGCGAATATATATAGGTTTTCCTTCATATCAGAGAACCTTGCTGTTCGGCAAATAACTGCCAAGACATAAACAGCTGGATTTGGCCTAGCAAATTGGATAAGAGACGAGCAGGAATTTCTGCGCGCGCCTCCTTAATTGCATTCACGTGCTTTGCCTTCACCGCAGCAACCAGGTCTATTACCTCCGAGTTGCAATACGAGGTTGGACACCAAGTGCATTCATATGCAGGGTTTGTACCCGCATGGCGTATATAAGAGACTCCACGCGTCAGCTTCAAGCTCGCTAATGGTGACAAATGATTTAATGTGGCGCAAATAATATCCAGGAACGACTCGGCACTGCCTAGACAGGAATAACTTGGTGAATATGCTAACGCACGCAAAAAGAAGGTGGAAAAGGGCACATTAGTTCTACATTGCAACACAAAAAAACATGCCAGAGACCACCTTTTCAGGGATTCACGTTGTTCTTTGCCTCGTATTGTTAAAATCTCGTAGAGGAGTTTGGACGTTAATTTTTAGGGCTTTGTTATTACCACGAATTTTTATGTTCGAA
This sequence comes from Rhipicephalus microplus, assembly GCF_043290135.1. NCBI lineage: Eukaryota > Metazoa > Arthropoda > Arachnida > Ixodida > Ixodidae > Rhipicephalus > Rhipicephalus microplus. The sequence goes on along the minus strand of NC_134704.1, from coordinate 141,603,962 downwards.
AAGGAGGTAATCAAATAAACCGGCTTGATTAATTATTATGATGCCTGATTTTGAGTTGCTGGTAATTACATTTTGGTGTATAAGGGTGCAATACTTTGTCCCAGAAGTAAGCTAGATAGCAGAGGAGATATGTTGGAGTGTGTTAGAATTTAGTAGTTGTCAGCAGTTCGCGTTCACATCTTAACTCTCTCAAAAATAAAGGTCTACCTGTTTCTTGAATCACAGAGACACACACACTCATGCACTGAGGGCAGAATAAAAATACTACAAAGGTAACGAAAACGCAAGTTGAACTTTGTTTGGTTAGAGTCTTCACTAAATGAAATATCAAGACTTGTTCATGATGTATTCATAAATTGGAACAGAATCAGGCCTTTTTTTGGTCACAGACAGGATGCTGTACAGTTCATATAATGGCAGCCTCATCCGCAAGGCTGTGTATGCAGTTAAGAGAGCCAGATTACCCCAGCGCAGCCCTTGCGCTGCCAAGCTGCAGATAACCTTGATGATATATCACAAAATAGACGCCGGCGTAAAGTGACACTGGGGGCAATAGTGGTTGTTTCTTTAAAAATTTACGAGGGTTCTTTGTTTTCACGTGAGCCTTGTTATGAATGAAAAAGACGGTGAGACAGAACAGGTGAAAGGCGTGACGCAACTGGATACAAGTGTGTTGTGTGGTTCTTTCCGTCTTTGCTATTTTCACAATGTTTGCATCGAGGTAGCAGGTACTGACTAGTCACGTTATATTTATACTTTTACATTGTAACAATGAACACAACTTTGAAGTTTCTGTACAAAGTTCCTGGAGATGGCCATGAAATGTTGCCAGATGCTTCTTCATGTTAGATAAAGTATCTGGGATAGGGCATTTGGAAAATTGGCAACAAAAGGTGACCACATCTGCTGCCAGCCTGGAAGTATCGTGCCATCATTTACGAGCAGGTCCAGCTTGCTCTGCAGTGAAGCAAACAACGTTGCAATAGATCACGCTCTGTTCTGCATACCTATAGTTTATAGAAATCTTAAAGAAAAGAACACAGCAGCATGAAAATGAGTGCATTTTGCTTTGCGTGTGATTCTCCAATGACCTCGGATAAACTGATTTGTTTCGGTTTTAACTCTTTGAGGCAGCAACAGATAATAAGCAAAAGAACATGGCTGTCGCATAATAAAATTGATTGATTTGTGCGGCTTAACGTCCCAGAACCACCATATGATTAAGAGCAACGTATCCTAGATATCTCGTACCTGCCGTATTATCGGCGGTCACTTGGGAAGTGGCGGTCGTCGGAACTACTGTGGTGGCGTCACTCAAGTAGGGGTGTCTTCAAATAGGTTTTTATGTTTTTGGAGCTTATATGCAACAAATATAACGTAAAAAGCTTTAAAAAGGCTTAAACGATAGTATATTCAACCCTACGTAAGTGACGCCGTCATTCAGCAAGAAAATTTTTTAATGCAAGGCATCCTCTGAAATTGATAGCAAACGCCAAAATGGCCAATCTCAAAGGCCGAGTACAAAGACCCTTACCCCTACGTAGGGAGCGCCGCCATCTGTGACTGGCGTTTCGTGCTCATCCGGCAGGCACGGGAAATTAAGGAGGCATTGTTAAGGGAGACGCTGTAGTGGAGGAATTAAGAAATTTCGACTACCTGGAGTTCTTTAACGTGCAGCCAAATCTGAGCACACGGGCCTACAACATTTTCACCTCCACCGAAAATGCAGCCACCACAGTCGAGATTTGATCCCGCAACCTGCGGGTCGTCCGCCGAGTACCTTATCCACTAGACCACCGCAGCGGGGCTATCGCATATTTAGAAAAGAATGGATGAAAATGTCAGCTAAAACGTCACTACATAGAAATGCACTACCAGTGACCAGGGCTTATCACAGTTATAGGTTTACAATATCAAGAATGAAAAACTGTGCACGTTCGAGCAACTGTGCACAGGACGCTATGACGGTGAACTTAGCTCGTTTCGGTAAACGGCATTTGCACCTAGCTTATTTTACTTTCTGGGCGTGCACAAGTTTTCCTCACTTGATATACATATTCTAATGCAGAAAGTCATGACAGCGCCAACAGCGGTAGTGAAAAACCTGACAAACTTGCCAATATAATTTCTATCACAAATAAAAAAAAGTTTTGCCTATCTCGTCAGATGAAGACGGAAGAAGGCAACGCGCGTAGCAGAATTCTTCTAAACGCGACGAGCTTTGATCGCACTATGTGACGTCCTCCCCACTTAAAAAGGCTAGCAATTTTAACATGAAATGCTCGCGTATTGAACGACCTAAATGCAACACTGCACACGACGCACTTACAACCTTGGTGTCTTTCAAGTAACACCATGGATAGTAGAGATCCTCCCCCATCCTTTCCTGTGGTCTACAAAGCTCCTTTTACTTTTACACTAGAGCTCACTTATCGAACTAGGCCACGACCATGTGCCTATGGCAATATGTTCGAGGCGAATGCAATCAATAGGTACTCAAGTATGTAAATGAGTACCGCGAAAGAGAGCACCCAGACTGACAGTGAAGGACGTTCCTGAGAAAAACGTTGGGAGCGTGCTCTGTAGAGGTTCGTCTTTGTACGAAGACTTTTTAGCTTGTTATTCTTACAAGTTATTCTTACGTGTATTGTAAACACTAAGTGCGACGTCATACTAAATTTGGAAGTGAAGCGTATTTGACGTAACTGTTTCGTATATTTCTTTTCAGTGATCGCATTGAACTTTACCGATGATGCTTGCAGCTTTCAAGGAACGTGAAGGACTGCAAGCTAGTTGAACCTCCCGGGTTGCGGAATGAAGCTATGAGCCGAGGCGATCGTTTGCGGGCACATAGTGTACCATGAAGCGTTGGAAATGTGACAAAAGCACAAGAAACTGCAGCCTAGGAAGTAGAAGCAACCAAATGAGTCCTTGGCCCGACTAGAACAGTACGTGACCTATAGCGTCTCCACCTTTCCAACCCTCTCCTCCCTCCAATCCGCCAAGCCCATGCACGCACTGGCAGGGCCATCCCAGCAGGACGGGTATGCAGTAAGTATGTCATCCTTCTACAAAGCCCTCGCGCACCGGCGCTCACGTGAACAGCACAAGTACATAGTGTACGAGGAAGATGCGTAGATTCTGCACTTACACACAATTTTTTTTTCGCCGACCTCAAACCATGAAGACAAGGTGGACAGAACAAGTACGAAGATAGCGGACAGAAGTACTTCTGTCTCTCCAGAACAACATCTCTTCTGCTATCATATGACATTGAACCAAAGGTATTTAATGCTTCCGCCTTAAGATGTATGGTCGACAGTTCAAGGTTTTCAAACACAGAGATATCAAAATCACACAATTGAAAAAAGTTAATAAATATTTATTTCTTGGATGTAACTTGACATTTCCTGTCCTTTATAGAGGCTTTTATAGCAAAAAGATTGTGCCTGCAGTGACAGCGCTGGCTTTTTGACAAAATAAAGAGGTGTTGCATTCCTTAGTTACAGCGTGATTGCATCACAACAGCAACGAGGGTTCAAATTTTCAACATTAGAGTTATCAGCATCGCTGATTGAGGCCTGTCACACGCTAACACATGGAGCAATACAGTAAATATATGGTTGCATATTTCTCTTCTAACTGGTTCTTGTTTCTTGTATCAAAATAAAACCGGAATATAAAACAATGAGCATACCTATATATGAAGTAAGTTGGCAAATTGACATCATCAATGCTGAAATGGAACAGTTTTACAGTTTGCCATGTTGGGGTATCATGATTGCCATGCTTCAAATAGCGTATACAACAGCGCGTGCTCTTCGTTCATACAAACTAGAGAAGCTACACGTTGATTGCTGCGGAATTCTTAGCAGAAAAAAATATTGATTCATATATGGCAAGTGTTCAGTTTTCATTCCTGTAAAAATAGGTTTTGTCAACCCTCTACTAAATGTACACAACTCGACGAAACAAAACGGCCTTTGTGGTGCATATTTATAAGAAATTCAAGAAAATGAAATACAGAGACAATTCTAATATACAGCACACTGAAGTCAACGCAGTCTACATTTGTCCGCAAGACACTCGCTCTATAAACACTCTTTTTCTTTGAAACATGCTTGTTCGTCGGTAAGATACCAGTCGAATGCACCCAAGCGCATAGATAGTGGCCGCATTTGTGCTCCTTATTCTTTATCGCTCAATCGACTTACTTATTATTAATTTTTATTTATTTATTATGGGCCTACTTACTTTATTTGTTTCTCAATGCAACTCTAAAATTTGATCATTACGCTTAGCCAAGCTTCAAACACGACTTTTCGTGTTACAGAAGGCACAACAGTGCCTACAAAGAGATTATTGATTGCTTTTTGCGCCACTCTGTGCAACTAGGTTTGTGTGTCATGAACAACTGTACAAAACGTTCATGTTGTCAGACGAGCCAGCTGCCCCCATTCATTAAATGTTACTCTCGCTGGCCTAATCAGTCAGACGTTAACGCTGTGTAAAGAAGCTGCGACCAACAGTACTGGTAATACAAGCGGAATATAAACACAAATGAAACGAAGGAATCACATGCTTCCATTACTCAACGACACGTTACAACAACGACGTTACAACACGTTTAGCAAACCTTGAAGAAGAGGTGAACGCTTTTGAAAACGTATCCGAGGGATCGCGTGTGAATTGTTCAGTTCGGATTGCATCAGTGGTTCGTAGTGAGAATGCTGCTATTCGCGCACGACTTGACGACTACGAAGACCGATTGCGACGAGACAACTTAATCTTCCAAGGAATTATTGATGCTGCAACCGAAATATGGTCAGACACAGAATAAAAGGTTAGGGCAATTCTTTCAAGGTATTTTGAGATGCAGCTTTCAGATGACGCGATATCTCGAGCCCACAGACTAGGAGCATTCGTAGCAAACAAAGGCCGCCCTGTTGTCGTACGGTTTGCGTCATTCAAAGTGAGAGATAACATCTTTTATCAAAAAGCAAAGTTGCGCAGTACGAACATTAACATTAACGAAGATTTCTGTAAACCACACGGACAGCCAGGAAAAATCTAACTGATTTCGGTAAAGACAGCGGTGAAAAGTATTCAGTAAAATACAACAAGGTTGTTATTAACAAGAAAAGTTACGTGTACTGACTGCCCAGTCACTGATCGTGTCTTGTCTGTTGTTCCAGTTGACGATAACAACGAAAACGACACTAACCTAAGTCTTCCTAGCTCGTCGGTCCAAGTGTCTTCGTAGCAAAAAAACAAATCCACGACGTGGTGCTGTCAAACAAAGTTGTTCCTTTCTGCTTAGTAATGTGAGAAGTGTAATGGGCAAGCGAGACACCCCGTTATCTCTGATTGACACCTGTCTTGCAGACGTCGTCGTATTGACAGAGACGTGGCTTTCCGCGGAAGTAGAGAGCGCCGAAATTCTGAATTGCGAAAAAAATACAAGTTTTATCGATGCGATCGTGGATCGCGTTCCGGATGCGGTGTTCTCATAGCTGTTGCAGACGATCTGGTTTCATCGCACGTAGCTCTCGTTTGCCCTCTGGAAATAGTGTGCGTTAGTGTTCGCTTACACAATAAAGACGCTCTCGTTTGTGCGTGCTATCGGCCTCCTAATGTACCTGCTGGTTTTTCTTCGGATTTGTTCGATGTCCTTATAATGCTTCATGTTCGGTCTCCCGCCTCGCATATTATTTTTTCAGGCGATATTAATTTCTACGACATGCATTCGAACTTGCCTTGTACCTTATCTGGCTCCAGTAATTCCGAATGCACCTCTTTTATTAATACATGCTTAGAGTTTAACCTTAGCCAGTTGGTTAACTCCCCAACCCATATCACGTCTACTAGTTCTACCATATTGGACTTGGTGTTCAAAAATAACCCTGTTCTCATCCAGTTTCTGTCAGTCGTGCCAGGTCTCAGCGATCACTGTGCCACTCACTTTCTCGTACCGAAAACGCCGTCAAAAATTAGTAAACCTACAAAAATATCCAGAGATTACGCGAGAGCTGACTACACGTTAATTAATGCTGAACTGGACTTTTTCACACGAATTTTTTTCTAGCTTTTCTGAACATTCGGTAAACGAAAACTGGCTACGTTTTGAGCTAAAATTGAAGAACTTACCGACCGCTTCATACCGCGCCGTAAAATAACCAATAACAATCGGTCTGCCTGGTTTACGCCAACTTGAAGGCGGCTACCTAATAAAAAGAAGCGCATCTTTCGAAGTGCAAAGCTCTCGGGCAACATCAAAGGATGGTATGATTATCGTAGTGTAGCCGACGAGTACGCACGTGCACTCTCACTTGCCAAGCACTAATATTTTGAACAAACGTTGCCTTCTTTGTTAGTAACTAATCCTCGTAAATTTTGGCAGGTTATCGGTGGAAATAACAAAAAACGAATTGACGTTGCCTTCTTTGTTAGTAACTAATCCTCGTAAATTTTGGCAGGTTATCGGTGGAAATAACAAAAAACAAATCGACCTAGTTTCAAGGAGCGAATCATTTATTCCAAGAGAAAATTGTTGCCTAGCTCTCAACAATGTATTCGCATCATCATTTGTAAACGTGGCACCTACCACTGTTTCTAACTTGTCTACTCATAACTACGATCTAATGAAGCCAGTACACCTTGATTGGGAGGGCATAAGAAAATTTATTGAAAATCTCAAGCCTTCTTCTTCCCCAGGCGATGACGGAATCAACGCCAAGTTTCTTAAAAATACCGCATTGTTTTCGCCCTTAATACTGTCCAGAATTTTTTCACAGTCTTTGGAATTGAGTACCCTGTCAAACGACTGGAAAGTGGGGTAGGTGGTTCCTCTTCACAAGTCAGGTAACACCAACGATTCTCACAATTACAGACCCATCTCACTAACAAGTGTGCCATGTAAGCTATTAGAACATGTCATTTACGGCAACCTAGTCAACTTTATTGAGAATAATTCTTTTTTTACTAACTTTCAACATGAATTTAAAAAAAAAGTTACTCGTGTGAAACTCAGCTTTTATGATTTACTAATGATTGGTTCTCTGCTATTGATCGTGGTATCTTCATTGATTGTGTATTTATCGACTATTCTAAAGCATTTGACACGGTTTGTCACGACTTACTACCTTTAAAGTTAAGTAAACTAAATCTTGATCCACACATCTTAAAATAGATCGAATGCTTCTTATATAACCGCGAGCAATTTGTGACTGCTAATGAATGTAACTCTCCTCCTACTGCCGTAACCTCAGGCGTGCCTCAAGGCTCTGTTTCGGGTCCCTTAAATTTTTAATATATATTTAATGATTTGCATCATAATGTTTCCTTCTTTATTAGGTGCTGACGATTCGCTGATCTGCTGACGATTGTGTTATTTACCGTGAAATTTTGACCTTTAAAGACACTGACACCCTGCAATCTGTCCTGGATAATATTTCTTTGTGGTGTAATAATTGGCTAATGAACCTTAAAAAAATTAATGGAAATCAATGAGCCTAGCTTGTAACCCTTCAAAAGTTGCGTCCCCCTCGTACCTACTAAGTAACACTCCCCTAAACAACGTTTTTTCTAACAAGTACCTCGGTGTTAACATTTCTAACAACCTGTCATGGCAGGCTCACGTTGACTACATAACATGGAACGCTAATCGAACTCTTGGCTATTTACATCGAAATTTCTTTGCTCCAATTAACCTAAAAAATATCCTGTATAAACCATTAGTGTGGCCAAAACTCGAATATGTGTCATCTATCTGGGATCCTCATATTCACATGCTCATAGACAACATTGAATCCATTCAGAATCGCTCAGCACGTTTCATATGTGTCCAATTACTCTTGAACTGCAAGTGTCACAATAATGAAGGCTCAGCTCAATTTATATTACCTCTCAATACGACGCGAAAATTCACGTCTCTGTCTCTTTCATAAGATCTATCACACTGACAGAACCCTCTCTGATTCACTGTTTTTTCCACCAGCCTACATATCAGCACGCAATGGCCATCAATACAAGGTTGGGGTTCTCTTCGGCCAAACGAACCAGCACTTCAACTCTTTCATCCCTAGAACATGTACTGACTGGAACCACCTTCCCACATCGATCGCTTCAATCACAGACGCCAACATGTTCAAATCAATCATTTCCTAAAGTGCATTATAATTTATTTTAATCCTGCTGTTTTGTTTTACTTCTTTTTGATATTTATTTTCTCACTCCTTTCTGTAACGCCCAGTGCCTTGAGAGTAAACAAATGAAATTGAAATGAAATGAAGCATTCCGAGAGAATGAACATCTAATGTCGCAGTCAATAGACGTTTACGTTTCTTTTATGGCAGAGAATAAGTTACGTGAGTAAACTCGTTGCAGGGGGAACTGGATTGCAATTCTATGGGCGCCACTCTGTGCAAAACGAAGTGTTTACGAGGCAGTCACCCTCTATGTGCTATCCACTTCGGCACACGCAATCCAGTATGAAGGAGGAGAACGTCACGAGCACTACGTTTTCACAAATCGAGGAGAACCCCTCATGCACTCAATCAACGTATATCACATCCGGAAGGAGCATGAAACGTAGGCTCAGCCAGCGACCTCATCTGTCTGTAGGGCCACCAGTGTGTACAATCACTGTGAGGAGCACCTAGAATTTGTGAGGCTTTCGTTCATGGTTTTTTGTTTTCAGTATATAAGAGAAAGAACACTGATTGAAGGCCGTGCAAAACGATGATTCGTTAAGTGTTCGTAAATATTGCCACGCTGTGTGGGTGGCAAAAGAACAGAGTGTAGAAGTTAACGGCTGCTGTGGCCGAGTAAGAGAGCAAGAAGAGCGGCGCCCGTCCTGGTTCGACTGACGGGCGAACGCCTGCATCAGACTCTTTCGGATGGTGGTTTGGCTGAGTCTTGGGTGAATTTGACCTCTTGAAACTAGCAGACGTTGCATACTACTTGTTTAGGCGATGCAATCAGTGGTGATGTCTCATTTGTCTCCTTGCCAAGGGCACAACCCTTGGTCAGCCTCTTGCCTAATGATGACTTGCCATTGGAATATTTATTCCGCAGTGGTGTTGGCAGCATCCCTGTTTCGCTGACGCCATCGAATGGTGGATTTAGTAGGCTCAACAACCCAAAGGCAATCCAGGTTTAGCTGCAGGCCATGGCGACACACTTCCAACTGATAAGTGATGTTCATCAGTTCGGAAAAGGTGGATTAGTATGCAGATCGTCAGATCCTTCATGCGTTTCTGAAGGGCAAGACATTTGCTTCGGTCTCGGTGACTGCGTTTATCCGGCCTAATTTAGCATGCACTAAAAAAATTGTTCGAGGAGTCGACTCCAGACTAACGCCAGCTGACACTCTGGAAAAGTTCTCTGATGCTGGGGTATTAGCTGTGTACTGGTGCAACCGCTTAGTTAACGGTGAGAAAGTCTCCACTAAGCCGGTTATTGCTACCTTTGCCGGCACTTCTTGTCCATCAGAGTGGAAAATATGGCCACTCATTTTCAGAGTGAAACACCTCGCTTTTCGTCCTCTCTAGTGTAAAAACTGTTGGCGTTTTTGTCACAGTGTAAAGGGCTGTAAATCAAACTCACGTTGACGGATCTGTGGAGATGCTCATCTTTCAACTGAGTGCACTGCCGAAACCAGAAAGTGCTGCCGCTATGCAGAAACTCATGGAGCCAATTACTTGAACTGCGCCGCAAGATTTAATGAAACCCAACTGCTGCAAATCTTGGACAGACGTCGCTGCTGGCGGCGCGAAGCGATAATAGTGTTGAAGGATAGGGCCTTTGGATATGATGGAGTCACTTCGAGACACGAGTCACTAAGTGAGACGAAGATGTTTAATTTGATTGAAGAAGCAGTAGAAAAGGTAATGTCGAAAGCGTTTCAACACATGTTTACGGGCGTAAGTGAGTGCATTTCTCAAGTGTATTTCTTACAAAGTACACAGCTGGTTTCCACAGTAGCAGTACCGACAGCCAAGTTGACACTTTGTGAAATGGAAGAGATGTCAAATTTAACCCCACAGTGGCAATCCCGAGAAGAGAAAACCCCAATTTTGTCTTAACATTCTACTTCAACCCAGGCGGATGATCAGAATGAAATGTTCGTATGTCAAGATTTCAGGCATCAGAAGCGCACTGGATATCCTGTAAAATCTCCCAGTCTAAGAAAAAAAACTAAAGAGGGCAACGCTAATGACAGTGCACTAATCAAAGAGAGTATTTAAGAAGCCACCGTGGCTGAAGTGATTCATTTGTCAACATAGATACCTTGAAAGTAGTACAGTGGAATTCTAAGTAATCGATTTCTGCTTCTACTGACTTACTTTGCTTATTGAATGAATTATAACCCGACATAATATTATTAAAAAACCTGAGTTAACCCTGCTAAGCATTCTTAGAGCATTTCGGGTAGAACGTTCATCACCAGGAGGTGGCTTAATTATACTAGTCTCGAATAAATTTTGCCACATAGCGAGCATAGCTTTTCACCAAATGCTTTCAGGCTGTAAAATATCGGCAGTAGGCTTCAGTCTGCCAGGGCACCACCCCCTTTTACTTATAAGCGCATATTTTCGTACGGGTGTGCATAATACTCCACAATTAGATACTCCCTTAGCTAATTGCAAGAACGAATTCCTTCTGACTGGTGATTTCAACTTACATCATGTTTTGTGGGGATTTAGAACAGACCCTTCCATTACTCTTTTGTTGGATTGGATGATTCATAAAAACCTTACTTGCCTAAATAGAGGACAACGTACATTTATTCGCAGATGGACACGATCTGTATGAGATCTTACAATTTGCAGCTCGAGCGTTTGAATAAAATTTTGGAAACAATAAAGTTATTTTCAAATAGTGACCATCTTCCTGTATGCTTTGAAATTGCATGTCCTGTAAGATCTCTTGAAAGAATAGAAAAAACATAGCTCAATTACAAAAAATTTAAAGTCTGTTTGCGTTTAAATATAAGGGCCATGTCTAGTGGTAAAAGTAAAGACCTTGACAGAAATATCTGTTCTGCTTTAAAGATCTCCAAGAACATTTCATGATTCGCAATTGCTTCGGCGTCAACCAGAATGCCTAACTTAGCAGACGGTGGAATGCTGAGTGCACACAAGACTATAGAAGAAGAAAAGCTACATGGAGAAGATTTATACCGGGTGTTCAAAATTAAGCTTTATGATTTTTTTAAAATTAGGCGCTCGAAGGCACGTGAGAACCACTTGTGCAAATAAGTTAAGCGGCCAGGGGGACAGAAAGTTAGATGATAATTATCGCTGTCAGCAGCCCAATTAACTAAAATTTAATAATTAACTTTTTACTGGCTGCGGTAAGTTGGCATGTTTATATTGGAAAAATGTAGGCAGTGGTGTTTGTACACAGTTTCAGTTGGAAGATTTTTTCTAGCACGCCTGTGTTCCGAGATATCCGGCTCCAAAGTTTAATTGTCTTTCGCACGATTACGCATGCAAGAGGGTGAGGGTCCGCGCAAAGCTCCTCCCTAAAGTGACGCATCTGTTGCGTGTGGTGTTTAGTGTGTGAAGAGGGTGGAAGCGTAGGCATAGGTGATAGCAATTACCCTTGCCCTCTTCGGCCGGCGAAATCAAAATGTGACAGCGCGGTGCGCCATGAGCCTTACGCATGATCCTGATGAACGCGATAACAGGAGACCATTTTTCGCGACGTTTTTTCGTGACTTTAGATCACACTGAGACATCTTCTTGTGAACGCGTTAGCAGGACCGTCCTGCACTAGGGTGCCTCCGGTTAGAGCACAGCGTCTCTGCATTGAAGGTCTACCAAGGAAATCCACGTGGAGTCCTTTCGAGCTAATATGGCTGCTTCTGGCGTGAGGTATTCTACCAAAGTAAAAGTAGACGTGGTGCTTGCAATGGCTGAAATGAATGGCAACGCTTCGTTAGCAATGGAGCTTTACGCGTCTCGCCACCCACACCGTCCCCTTCCAACAAGGCCCACTTTCACAAACCTGTTTCGACGCTTCTGCACAACAGGCTCTGTCCACCTTCCGAGACGGACCAGGAAGGCAATCGTCGATGAAGACTTTGAAATCGACGTTGTCGCGTGCGTAACCTCGATGCCAGAGCTCAGCATCCGACAGATTGCCGATCAGTGCGGTCGCAGCATCGGAACAGTCACAAATGTTTTAAGAAAGCACAAGTTCCATCCATATCACGTTTACCTTCATCAGGACCTAAATGAGGCGGACTTTGAAAGGCGAGTTGACTTCTGCAATTGGGGCCTCATCAAAACTGATCAAGAAAATGACTTTTTGCACAGAATAATTTGGACTGATGAAGCTCGGTTTTGCCGAAATGGAAGTGTTAATCTTCACAACGCCCATTATTGGGCACAAGAAAACCCACACTGGCTGAGGCAGCACAAGCATCAAGTTCGCTGGAGTGTGAATGTGTGGTGCGGCATACTCGGGGACAGGATCATCGGACCTCACTTTTTTGAGGACAACTTGAACGGAAAGATGTACACAGAAGAAATATTAGGTGTTGTCATTGATGATCTTGTCTGCAGTCTTTCCCTGAATGACCTGCGCCAAGTATGGTTTCAGCACGATGGAGCACCACCACATTTTTCTACCAGGGCGAAGAACTGGTTGGACAGACGTTTTCCACAACAGTGGATTGGGCGCGCAGGAGCGATGTTTTGGCCACCAAGATCACCTGACCTTTCTCCGCTCGACTTTTTCCTTTGGGGCTACGTTAAAGATCGAGTTTACGTAACAGAGCCCAGCGATGTTAATGACATGAAGGACAGGATAACATCTGCCTGTGCGAGTATTCCTGCAGAAGTACTGCGCCGAGTCATCGAGTCGACGCGACAGCGGTTCATGCTTTGCGTTGCTGCCGAAGGCAGGCATTTTGAACACTTTTTGGGGCATTGACGTCTTGAGAGGTGAAGAGTTTCGATGAGATTTGTGCATGACCGAAATATGCTTATGTAGCAGCAGGAAATATGCGTTAGCAAGGATAAAACTGTTTCAGTTATTATTGGTGGAGTTGTTGCTCTTGTTTCAATAAAAGTTACAGTACTCGGACATCAGCAGTCACGCTATTCGCGTAGCCCAGGCAACGACCACGCATGCTTCTCTAGTGATTATTACGCACGCGCACTGGCATCCAGATTCTCCGCTCGCACCATTATCTCGGCATGGTATCTGCCACTATCGTTAGAGGCTCTGCAGTTGCGTGTTACGACACTGGTTGCAAGCGTTCTTCGATTTTTGATTTCGCCGGCCGAAGAGGGCAAGGGTAATTGCTATCACCTATGCCTACGCTTCCACCCTCTTCACACACTAAACACCACACGCAACAGATGCGTCACTTTAGGGAGGAGCTTTGCGCGGACCCTCACCCTCTTGCATGCGTAATCGTGCGAAAGACAATTAAACTTTGGAGCCGGATATCTCGGAACACAGGCGTGCTAGAAAAAATCTTCCAACTGAAACTGTGTACAAACACCACTGCCTACATTTTTTCAATATAAACATGCCAACTTACCGCAGCCAGTAAAAAGTTAATTATTAAATTTTAGTTAATTGGGCTGCTGACAGCGATAATTATCATCTAACTTTCTGTCCCCCTGGCCGCTTAACTTATTTGCACCTGTGGTTCTCACGTGCCTTCGAGCGCCTAATTTTAAAAAAATCATAAAGCTTAATTTTGAACACCCGGTATGTAAGAGTCTAAAAAATCAGAAGGATTATCAGTTCTTTGCTGCAACATTTAAACGCAATGAGTCGCGAACGAAAGAGCCATGAGATCAGAAACATTTCGAGTACCTGTATAAATAGAATAAAGAACGTGCTTTATTCAAATTCCTTCGTGGTGGTAAAAAGATGCCTGTACCAGGAAACGTTGACTAAGTAGTTCACACCTCAAAAACTACAGCAATTAATAAATAAATTGGTTGAAGGATTAGAAAAAGGTTCTCAACGTGTCTTCCTAACTTGGTTTACACACCAGATATCTATGACTCCACCGAAATGTTGATTACCGAATAAACGAGGCTATGAAAAAACTGCCAAATGCAGCACCAGATCCCGATTAAGTAACAAATACAATGCTAAAAATAATACACAGGGAATATCTCAATGATCTTTCAGGTCTCGTCAATAATTCCTTAGATGAGCATGGATACCTTATGAATGGAAGAATGCGAAAATTATATCATGGCTTAAGAATTAAGGGGCAGGCTATAATTTACACAACATACGACCGATAGCCTTAACATATAATATAGTAAAACGTATTTAAAAGGTACCTTCCGGCCATATAGTTATGTTTATTATAGAGAAACAACTGTTGAGTTCTTCCCAAAATGGCTTTAGATCGGGATATTTCACATGACATGCACATGTAGATCTGGAAAGTCGTATTCACATTGTTCATCACAAAAAGCAGTACTCGACTTTATTAACGTTAGACATATGGTAAGCATACAAAAGTTTAAAATATCCTATTTTCATTATTCTGTTTTGTAGTCATGGGTTCCGACCTTATATTGTATCATGGGTGACGGAATGTTTAAGTGGAACGAAATTCTTTTGTTTTCATGCCGGTTTCTCTCCCAGTAAGGACAAGCAAACCGGAGATGTACCTTAAGGGTCAGTACTTTCCCTCGTAATGTTCAACATATTGCATAGTACCATCCCCGTTAGGTCAGATGTGAAAACCGATGCTTCTACCAATGACATTGCTTTCTTTGCAATGGCAAATGACATCCAGTGTCTTTACAATATATTGCAAGCATATCTAAATGAACTTGAAGATCGTCTGAATGGTTTAATATTGAACCCGAATACCAATAAATGCGCTATGCTCGTTTTCCCTGTTTCAGATACTGTGCACACATCTAATAATTATAAGTTCGAAGATACGTATATCACAAGTACAATTATTAAAATACCCTGGAGTTATGTATATTGAACATCTCAATTGGCACCCTCACATTGAATACACTGTGATTAGCAGTACGCGCAATGGGCGTATTGCAGAGGTTAAGCAGCTGTAGATCAGGGATGAGAAGGAAGGCATTTTTGATGATATATAAAATGCATGCATCACCTGTGTTAGAGTTTGGCTGCGTTCTTTTTTCTGGTGCGCCAGTCGACAAGCTTCGGCCACTCGTTCTGTTGGAAAGAGAAGCTTTACGGCTCTGCTTAGGACTTGCAAAGTACACTTCAATTGTAGTGTTATATATTGAAGCATGAATACCAACCCTTTTATGTCGCTTCAACATTCTTACTGTGTAGACTTTTTACGATTATATAAAGCAACCTTTAACTCTGATGAAATTATTTTTATATACACTCTTGACCTATTTTTCTTCGTGCATTAGCCCAGATTTCACAAACCACAAATAGTATTTGTTCGGTTATTACTTGAGCTTCTAATTGTAGAAGTTCATGATCTACTTCTTTTACCTGTGCAATAAATTTCTCTATAAATTGTTTACCATGATTTCTTCCCAACCCACGCTAAGCTATTACCTACGGGCACTTTAAATGGTTTAAACAGGAACATTTAGTCACTCTGCCAACGAATGTCATTATTGCAACAGACGCATCGCAATGAGATAAAAAAAAGGCGTTGAAATATATTGTCCTGTACTTGATTGGTCACTTTCACTTCGCTTACCGGACTTCTTTATGTCTCTCTGGCTGACTTTATATCAATATTGTTAGCTTTGCGTAAGGTAAATACTTCGATTCCAGTCGTAGCAATCATATTTGACTCATTGTCAGTGTTCTGTTCTCTATCCGCATCCGGTTGCTCACCCATACTGAAACTTTTTAAATCATTGGTTCCATGTCATCTCAAAAGTATTCGTTTATTCAGGACACCAGGGCACAAAGGTTTGTTGTTAAACGAAATAACTGATTCTCTTGCTAAGGCATCACTTTCGACACCCGTCATTCCTATTTTCCTACCTACAGTACACATTAAGGTGGCGCAATTTCGCACGCTTAAAATCAGGCAAAATTATTCAGACCCTAAACTGACGGCTTCTCCGGAGTACAACCACTTGTTATTTCTCTGGCGCAGTGAACTGTCTAATTAAAGGATGATAGAAATTGTCTTAACAAAATTTTGTTGCTGCGTAACCTCCCTCAATCAGTACTTGCATAAATCCGGTTTATTGAGCTCCCCTATGTGCATTTACTGTAATCATGAGGAAACGATTAGTCATTTTTATTATATTGTCAACGTTTCCATTTATTCAGGAAAGGCATGCTAGCACCACCTCTTCGAAAACCGGCTTGTAATTATCCTTCTTCCACAAATTATACTACGGTGATTCGCCGTTCCACCATACGTTCATTCACCCTGCTTTATCCATTTCTGCACGCGTTGCCCATAGTCATAAAATTGAACCTGTATTCTGTCGCACAAAAAAAAAACACCAATACCCACCCCTTGTCTTAGCGATAACCGAGTGGAATGCTCTGCCTGCCAGCACTGTAAAGCATACACAGCAATCGTCTTTCCAGTCTGCATCATTTGCGTTCCTTGAATGTGTTGGACAATCTTAGGCATTGCTGTATAACGTGTCGTGCAGCTTTTTCAATGTGCTCGCTTGTGAAAACCTTGCTGCGTTATTTCTTGCTTATCTTGGTTGACAGACTGTGTATCCTGCGCATGTTTTCTTGTCTTCTTTTCTTGTTGAAAAATTGCTGTTGTATCTCATTACTGTATGAAACCCCCTTTATATAATGCCCTAGAAGCCCTTAATGTATATCAATAAATAAAAAGAAATAAATAAATCAGAACCTGCTCTTCTTCCATTTAGAGCGTCTAAACTGGGTTACAGCCATAGGGATATTTTATTCGCCGTTCAGGAATACATCACTGCGACTAAACGACTTCCTTGCTAAACTGTGATCACATTACTTTTCTTTTTCTCCTTTTTTCCCTTCCATTTCACAATTGGCACTTCAAATTACAATTAAATAATTAACGTTTTTAGGAACGGAGCAATGGAGAAAGTAGCGGGCAAATTCACCTTATAATCAGCCAATCCCCTCCTTTGGGTACGATTCACGTGCAGAGGAAAGAAGAAGAAGAAGAAGAAGAAGAAGAAGAAGAAGAAGAAGAAGAAGAAGAAGAAGAAGAAGAAGAAGAAGAAGAAGAAGAAGAAGAAGAAGAAGAAGAAGAAGAAGAAGAAGAAGAAGAAGAAGAAGAAGAAGAAGAAGAAGCAGGAGCAGCAGTAGCATTTAGAGCATCTAAACTAGCAGCAGCAGCAGCAGCAGCAGCAGCGGCAGCAGCAGCAGCAGCAGTGGCAGCGGCGGCGGCGGCGGCGGCGGCGGCAGTGGCGGCAGCGGCAGTGGCGGCAGCGGCAGCGACAGCGGCAGCAGCAGCAACATGAACAATAATAATAATATTAATAATGATAATAATAATAATATTAATAATAATAATAATAATCAGTCGTTGGCTGCGAGTTCGTGTTCGTCGTTTCCTCTCACGACAGTATTCTTACTCTTTGGTGGGAGTAAACATCACCACTGAATACAGAATAACGTTCCGCTTGCTCTTTGATGTCTTCGCTTACACCGCGGACACTTCCTGGGTGCAGGGGTCCTAACGTATTGCACTGTGGGCAATCACATAACACCATTACGAAATGGAATTCCCTGTGCAGTGGTACGATATAGGCCTGTTCATTCAAGAGAGAGAGAGAGTGAAGAAGGAAAGGCCGGGAGGTTAACCAGATATTGGCTTATGGTTTGCTACCCAGCGCTGGGGGCGGGAAAGTAGGGGCAAGAAAGAGGGGTTAGATAGAGAAAACAAAACGAACGCGCACTTATAAAAAAAAACGAAAACACACACAGGAAGGGCGTCCTAGCTACAACCGTTCAGTAAGGCCGGTCAATCGCAAAAAGTGTAGTAGCGCTTTCAGGGCCCTCTTCTGTGAAGTCGCATTCTGACGATACTACAGAATTCCCTGCTCCGACAGAGGTTGATCATCTAATTTGTTGAGTTCCTTGCGAAGGCGTAGTCGTTGTTTACTATGCACTAGGCAGTCACAAAGAATATGTTGAATTGTTTCCTCTTTGCCACAGTGGCCAAAAGCTGTGGTGTCGGCCACCCCAATGCGGAAAGCATAGGCGTTGGTAAACACAACGCTCAACCACAGCCTACATAACACGGTCTGGTCTGCTCGGCAAAGCCTCGACGGGACTTGAAGACTTAGCGTAGGGTCAAGTGAGTACAGTCGGGCATGCTTAAAGTGTGGCTGATTCCATTGCGATGTGGTTTGCTGGCGAGCAAGTCTGCGGAGCTTTCGTGCAGCATCTGTCCTACAAAGTGGTAGTCGCAGCTTATGATCTTTTGTGTGGGCTGAGCGGGCAGCTTGATCGGCCCGTTCATTGCCGATGATTCCGCAGTGACTGGGCAACCAGTGAAATGTAAGTTGGTGCCCTTTCTCAGTCAGGTGGTGTATAACCTCTGCTATATCTAGTACCAGCTGCTCGTGTGGTCCACGGCGTAAGGCTGATAGTAGAGACTGCAGTGCCGCCTTCGAGTCGCAAAAAATAGTCCACTTGCGTGTTGGTTGATCAACTACAAATTGCAACGCGGCACGAAGTGCTGCCAATTCTGCTGCCGTTGATGTTGTTGCATGAGATGTCTTGAATTTAATTGTCGTGGCCAACCTTGGTATCACTACTGCTCCTGTAGAGCTGTCCGGCTGAACCGATCCGTCAGTGTGGATATGTGTGGAGTCTTGATATTTCTGATACAAGAGAAGTAGTGTGAGCTGTTTAAGAGACGGTGACGACAAATTGGCCTTTTTCTGGACGCCAGGTATGTTAATATTAATCATTGGTGGAGCGAGGCACCATGGCGGAGCCACAAGTCTAGCGGCAGGAGAGAACGAAGTTGGGACCGACTCACCATGTGCGGTCACTGTTTTGCTGTAAGATGTGCATGTTCGGACCACTGATAGAGAGGCTAGGTGATGTCGAGGGGTTCGAGCAAGGTGTCGTATATGTGTCCTCAGCACTTCCACATTAATGTGGGTCTTGATGAGGTTGTCCCTTGTGATGGCGATAGCTGCCGCTGTTGACGCACTTTGGGGCAAGCCTAAACATATCCGGAATGCTTCAGCCTGGACACTTTGAAGCATTCATATGCTTGTTTTACTTGCGTTGGTTAACACAGGTAGGCTGTACCGAAGGAATCCAAGAAAAAGAATCCTGTATAGTCGCAACATAGCAGTTGTGGACATTCCCCAGTTCTTTCCAGCGAAGAACTTGAACAAATGACAAATGCCTATCAATCGCCTTTTCATGTATGGTACATGTGAGCTCCATGAGAGGGTTCTGTCAATTATAACACCTAGGAACTTGTATGATCGGAGGTGACGTATTCTTTCGCTGTTTATCAGAACGCTGTAGTTATGCATTGGTTTGCGCGTAAATGCCACTAGTGCACATTTCTCAGAGGAAATTTCCAGACCTACCTCGTTGACGGAGGTAAATAGCAACTTGAGTGGCAGCTCTCTGAATTCCTGCTCGCAGCTGTAGACGTGTTACTGCAGACGTCCAAACGCAGATGTCGTCCGCGTACATTGACAATCTGACAGTACTTGGCAGATGCTCATTGAGAGCTATTAGCGTCAGGTTGAATAGTACAGGGCTAAGTATGCCACCCTGGGGAACGCCACGGTGGCTGTAATGTAGCGAAGTGTCACCATCCTCGGTTCTCACGAAAAAGGATCGCTCAGAGAGATAGCTGCGTAGCCACTGAAACATCTGACCACCCACTCCTACCTCCTTGAGAGCGGTGAGGACAGCTTCATGTGTGACGTTATCGTACACCCCTTTAACATCAAGAAATAAAGAAGCGCAGAGATGCTTACGGCTTTTTTCGTGTTGCACGTAGCTGACCAGGTCTATGACGCTATCAATTGATGACCGGCCACGGCGAAATCCCGTCATAGCGTTCGGGTAGATGTTGTGATGCTCCAGGAACCATTATAGCAGTCTGAGTACCCTCCTCTCCATCACTTTGCCCAAGAAACTAGCCAGTGCAATCGGGCGGTATGATGTGAGCACCAATGGTGACTTGCCAGACTTCCGTAATGGAACCAAACGGCTGGTCTTCCAGTTAACTGGGAGGGTGCCTGCCCTCTCGCCACGAATCGTTGTATGTCTCGAGGAGGGCACTCCTCGCACACTCATCAAGGTGACACAGTGCTCTGTATGATATTACATCAGGCCCGGGTGCTGATGTCCGTCTGCACAAAGCAAGTTCTGCCTTAGCCTCACGAATAGAAAAAAATTGGTCCATGTGGTGATCGTGTGATGTCGTGCCACCACGTGAGAGCGTGGAGATGTTGGGATCTGCGAGTTGACCAGATAAGTTGGCACAGAACTCTTCTGCCACGTCGACCTCCGATCTTTGTTGAGAGAGGGCTAGAGCCTTGAATGGAGACCGCTGAATGGGAGATGTCCGGAGCCCTCTCATTGTCCTCTACAAGTGGGATAAAGGCTTGCGAGGATCTAATGAAGCGCAGAAGGCTGCCCAACGTTGTGACTCTAGCTTGTCTATGCGGCGTTGTATCTTCTTCTGAAGACGTCTAGCGATTCGTAAATCGTCGATTGCTTTCGTGCGTCAGTACCTTCGTTCCGCATGCCGTCGGAGAGCCCGAAGTCGTTCTAATTCCACATTGAATTCGGTTACTCTCGAAGAACATTTGAGGGTGCACACTGTGTCTTGCACTGTGGACTTGATCACCTCTTATAAGTCAAATGAGGTGTTCTCTTGACAGCGTTCTTCCATGAGAGATTCAAACTTGGTCCAGTCAACTCTTTGGATATTTTCGCGTACCTTGCAAAAGAGCAATACCGCTGTGGAACATCTCTGAGAGCAAGTATTAAAGAGTAGGTGGCAACCTCATTAATTAGAGGGAGGTGCAGGATTAGGGCATTCATTCGAAATCAAGGAAGAGTTACGCTCTCACAGCCTACAATTAATACGTATTGCTCTTTCTTCTTCGATTAAGCGGTGAGCATGGCTGAAGTTAGCACGTAGCGCAGTGTACAATATTTATTCCCTATCGCCAGGCACGTTTTTTGATATAATATGAAATGTCATTTATGTAAGGTTGGACTTCATACAGCTTCTTCCGCCGTTCTGTGCCGTTCTTTTACGTAGCGGCTGCGACGGCTCACATTGTTATTGACAACAGTTTCTTAGGATAAGGAAGCATAGTGAGCATCACACAACTTCACGAAGCGAAACGCACAAAATTAAATTTTCTCTGGCAAGTTTGACCCCGGCACACACCGATGTCCCGCTTCCGGGCAACGAGGCGGCCCACGCCGCGGCTCGAGGTCTCACTCGCCGAGCCGCGGCACATTCCGTGGCCGCCGCCTCCACTCCCGAGAACGGGGCTTCTGATCTGCCGGATCGAGACACCTTGACAGACACGCAGCGACAACACAGACCACAATGGTCGTGGGGTGATCGTCTCATCACGTTCCGAGATATTA
The DNA here is from genome assembly GCF_043290135.1 of Rhipicephalus microplus. NCBI lineage: Eukaryota > Metazoa > Arthropoda > Arachnida > Ixodida > Ixodidae > Rhipicephalus > Rhipicephalus microplus. The sequence continues at coordinate 141,582,404 of NC_134704.1, read as the reverse complement.
CGCAACACTACAGACTGGAAAGGCGAAAGTTCCCGCCACCGCATGACAAATTAAACAGACACGATGCCGTAAGCTATCGCTTACTACAAACCCACTCTTACCCCAGCCCGGTCGTCTTACGCCACTGCTACCCGCACTTACACATTACCGATCTATGTAAAGCATGCGGGCACAGAGCAACGCTGCGCCACATGCTCTGGGAATGCGCCGATAACAATGGTCGAGAAACGGCCGCCGTTCGCGATGCGCCTATGGCGGCTGCCAATACCAGGCAACAGGAAGCCTCGAGCTCACTCGTTCCCGCCGCCGTCCCGTCTGCGGGTGCCGCGGGGGACCTTCTCCGTCGGCGACGCCGCCGCTGGGAGGCGGCGCTCAGAAGCTCGGAGCTCAACGACCAGCTCTGGGCTGTCCGGCAGGCCGAAGATGCCGCCCGAGTTCAGGGACTCAGCGCCGCCATCTGAGGCCACCAAGACCAAGCTGCCGGCCAAGTTCTAATAAAGTTTCCTCTCTCTCTCTCTCTCTGGCCAGTTTGCCTTTGTCAGGCTAATCCAAGTTGCACTTAATTGAGTTCAGTTAAGTCAAAGGTAATGTAGCCGGAATTAATCAAACGCGAATATATACACAAAAATAAATACTTTTACTCTTAAAAGCGTCCCTATGCAGCAAGAGATGTTTATGTTGGGCGGATCGAGGCGTCATTTGCATAATGCTGCGACATCAAACTCGAGTACTTCAGGCGTGCTTCGATGTCATGCACATTATTCAGTGATATTTATAAATAATGTTAAGGCTAATTGTATTGATATTTAGGTAAATGAGACTCGACTCGGTCAGGAGTAATAAGCATGTGAATGATGGAGAGTGGGGCGAAGCATTCGTCCGTCCATTCGTTCTTGCTTCCGTCCATCCATGCATCCGTGTGTGTGACCATCCATGTGTCCATCCGCTCGTCCGTGCGCGCGTCTGTTCGTGCATCCGTCCCTGCGTTCCTGCATGCGTCCGCCCCTGCGTCCGTTCATGCGTCCGTCCATGCATCTGTCTGTGTGTCCGTTCGTCCATCTATTCAACACTCCAAGTACCACCATCTCGCAACTTTTCATATATTCCCCATATAGAAGCACCGCCATACAGCAGACATTCCAAGGACTGAACGAGAAGTGGCGCACGCACACTTTTTTACGGCTTGCGCTTCGGGTCTACTTCCCACCTTTAACCACCTCGAGTTCATGGTATATCCTAGTTCACTGTATTCATGGCAATGCGGCTCAACGCTCGCTAAACCTTTCTAAAGCCCAAGTCCCAGCGAGTATAACGTAGCAACTCTTTCTTATCAGATAGTAGTAATTTACATGCCTATGACTGCTATTGGGAATCGCAGCATGCGCGTTAACTAAAAGCCGAATGCTCCTGTCTCTCATTCCCCCTTATCAGTCATTGGCATGTACATTGAGAACTATCTTTTATTGTTCAACAACACACAGAAGGAGTATAACAAGTATAACATTTTGACCTCCATCTTGGAGGTCAAAATGTTATACTTGTTACACACTACAACGGCTACGAGGAACGAACGAGTGCCGCAATTAGTAGCTTCACCCCTAAAAAGGCGACTCTTGTGGCTTGTAAATATCAAGCGTGACAAGTAGCAACTCACGAACCGTTCGTGTTTGTGCAGCGTAAGATTTGCCATTTCAGCATTTCAACACGGGCACTTTCAATTGTGGTGAAGCCTGATGTCATTGACCCTCTTACGCCAGCTGCAAAAGAGCGCCAATCACTGTAATGAAAGTTCCTCTTGAGCAGGCCTAATTGCCATCACCAGTGCACTGGGTGCAAAACACGTTCATTTACAAGCTGTGTACATGCGCATTAACTTTGTTCATATTGGATAACACTAAATGCGTTGTTTTTAATCGCTTGTTGTACACAAGCTGCAATGGCGCGAAGGTGTGCGCCTAGGTAGTGTGCTTGTAGCTACCGGCACCTTGAAATACTTCTTTTAGGGGCAGAGCCCCTACGCCATGGGTCGTTGTTACCGTGTCGTCATAGTCGTCGTAGTAGCCAGTAGCATTGCCTTGAATGTCTATAGAACGGTGACACAGCATATCCACGGAGTGAATGATGATGAGTGGCGCAAAGCATCTGTCACTCAGACCTAGCTTCCGTGCGTCTGTCCTTCCGTGCGTTTGTCCGTCCGTCCATTCGTCCACCTGCGCGTCCGTTCGTCTGTCCACCTGTCCATGCGTCCGTCTGTCCTATCATGCATACAACCCTGCGTTCATCCGTGCGTCTGTCCGTCCGTCCGTCCCTGCATTCGTCTGTGCCTCTGTCCGTCCGCGCGTCCTTTTCAATGCCCATCCATCCGTCCGTTCGTGCGTCAGTCTGTCCCTGTGTTCGAACATCACTGCGTTCGTCCGTTCGTCCATTCATCCGTCCGTGTGTGTCCATCCGCCTGTGCGTTCATTCGTTCGTTCGTCCGTGCTATCCTGTGTTCTGTGGATATGCCAGACGGATGAATGCATGGACAGACGCACGTACGGACACACGAATAGATGCATGAACGGGCGCACGGACGGAAGCAAGAACGAACGGACGAAAGCACGGACGGACGCTTCGACCCAGTCATCATCATTCACTCCGTGGATATGCTGTGATTTTTCTTTTTCTCACGACAGCACGTACGTTTCATTTTTTTTCTAGTCAGCTGGCGAAAGGCAAACAGTTTTTACACTTTCGTGGACGATACACAACGCACAGACACATTGAAAGGTCACGCGACTTAGGTGGGTGTGTTTCACAATTTAGGGGCGAAACAGGGAAGTTTATTGCAAGCTGGTAACAACATTTCAGGTGAGTAGAACTGTCTGGTGTAACAAAATCATTTCAGTGGCGTGTACGAACAAGAGATCATAGACAGGATGTAACACACAGCACTTCAATATTCTCACAGATCACGAATCACTCAAGAAAACGAAGAGGAAAGAAACGCAGAAAAAGCACTAAATTGGAACAGATTCACATATTGTGAAACGAGAAGCAACTTTTTTTCCCGAGTTAAAACGGCAGTAAAACAAGTTCAATATTCCCATTCCGAACTCCAAAAAACCGTGTATGCTACCTTCTGATAAAGGCTTCTTCACCCTGAGTTCCAGTCTGTTCGGTAAGGTACCGAACCATGATCAATCTAATCTTCTGTAACGAGGGGTATGCAGCTCGTTGGGGTCGTCACCCTGCTTCGGCCACACAGCGGCGACGCCACAAGACGAATATTGCGACGCACAGTACGAGTTGTTCAAATAAGCCCCTTCTCCGCTGTTGGCTCGAAGGAATTGACACTCCGAATTGACGACGCTCGACGTGCCACACGCCTTTGGCCGCTACGCATTCAAACATCGTGTGGCAGATCGTTTCTTTTTTCCCGAAGTTGAGGCAGTGGTCATTGGGAACGACGCCCCACTTGGACAGTCCCTGACGAGTGGGCAACGTGTCCCATCGCCGCAGCTAATCAAATTCTCTATTTCCGGTACGTGGTTGTTCCGCCATTTCATCCACTTGCTGGGCCTCAATCTCTGTTTTTCCTCGTCAGTAATCAAGCGACTGATTAACATTTCGCTAATACGTGCGGGTTCGAGCTTTGCCAAGTATTCTTCGGGGGCGTCGCGTTCCACCGAACGCTTGAGGCCCTCTGCTGCTTTATAAAAGGCATCTGGGTGTTCTGCTTGAGGTCTCCGGTACCTTTTCGACGTGAATGCGGCTCCAAGAGTTACGGTCTAACATAGCAATAAGCTACGGCCAGGATACTCATTATCCCGAAACAATTTATGAGCTGTTTTAGCTGCAAATGCCTATGTGAATGTGCAACATCTAGCAGACGGAGTCCTCCACAACTTTTTGGGACCTTCAGGAACTTTTGTTAAACTTTCGGTGTCTTCCCGTCCCATAGGAAGGCTCCAACCAATGACGCAAGGCGGCTCGCAAAAAGTTTGGGTATTAGTGCAATGTGCCCGATATAAAAAGCATATGCGTATGCTTTGGTTTTGACCACCGTCACTTTGGCGTCACTGAGTGACAAATTGAGGTCAGTGGCATACGCGAAGACCTGCGTGGCTCTATGTACGGCGTCCTGCCAATTTATTTTGGCCACCTCCGCGTCTTGAAAGTATACTCCGAGGACTTTTACGGCATCCACGTATTGAATACCACCCGGCAAAAAGCCGTGGAAGCCACCGAAACGAAAGGCTTTGCTTTTCTGCGCATTCAGGAAAGCACCCGATAAACTGGCACTCTTCGAACAGCTCCAAGAAAGCACGGTAACTGGCTTGGTTTCGCACGAACACACATAAGCGGTGATGCCAACTTACTCCAGACCTGTCATTGGAAAGCCCTGAATATTAAGGCACTTTGCCACTTTCCTAAGGAGAGGATCTATAGAAAGAACAAAGAGCACCGGTGCGATTGGACATCCCTGGCGAACACCTCTTGTTACTGGAAAGATTGCTGTCTCCACGCCGTTAATGAGAAGTCGGCTGGTCATGTTGGTGTATAAAAGCTTTATACAGCGAACGCACTGCTCAGGCAAACCAAACAATCTAAGTACGCAGTATAGGTAGTCATGTTCAACCCTGTTGAAGGCCTTAGCTTGATCCAATCACACGAAAGCACCGGCAACGTTTTTGGCGTTAGAATAGTAAAACAAATCTCTTATCAGAGTAAGTCTTTGAAAAATTGACTTACCCGGCACTGCACACGTTTGCGTGCGTGACACTATGTCGGACAGACAAGGTTTTAGCCTCAAGCCAAGGATTGTAGCTACAAGTTTGTAGTCCGTGTAAAGGAGGGTAATCGGCCTCCATGACCGTGGATTGTTAGGATACATGCTTTCCTTTGGCAGCAAGACTGCACGACCCTCACCGAAAGAACTCGGCTTTTGCCCATCAACAATGACCCATTAACCATGTCAGTAAGTGCGTCGCCTAGGACGTCGAAGGAAGTTATATAAAACCCCGTCAGTATTCCGTCTCGACCTGGAGCCGTGGTAGTGTTCATTTTCCTCAAGGCTTGCCAAACTTCATCTTTCGTCGCATCAGCGCAGAGCATATCAGATACCTCAGGACACAGCGTGGGCAAGCTTTTACAAAAGTCTGCGATTCTTTGATGCTGGTTAGTGTCTTTGGTGCGATGATCTGCAGAGCAGAGCCTTTCAAAATGCGCCCTAAAAACCTCCTCGATTGATTTGATATCCGTGACGATGCTCCCACACTCTGTCCATGCTGCACCAATAATACTGGGCTGGTGTTTTCTTAACCCTACTCGCTGTGCATATGCCAAGTTACCTATTTCATCCGTAGGCAGGTGCAGTTTCTCTGCGTGTTTAAAAGCCCTGGACCTTGCCCTCAACAAGAGGTCGTATTTAGCATTTTTGGCCCCTATGTACTCTTGAATTGCGCCGGTTTGACTTTCTGCGTGCTGAACGATTTGAATACGCCTTAATGTTTCATTCATTTGTGATTAGACGTGCATGGCGCATTTTCCCCGCCTCCTGCGCATTCACACGTCATCTGGCCTTAAGAGATCCCATGCTGTCAGCGTAATTTGTGGCGTGTCTTCCAAAGACGCATAGATATTCATGCGAATTTCAGATACCGAAACTTCATCAATTAAAATTGATGAATTCATTCACCACAACTTGGAGCAATGCCTTCCCAGGTGGACCTTCAAGATGAACAGCACTGGCATGTGGTCGCTGATCTTGCGTTGCCCAGGCGCTAAAGAAATGACATCGCGCATGTCTCTAAACTTGAAACGAGCTCGTTAGGGATATATACTCGGTCAATCCTGCTCCGAGACGTACCCTGAACGCGCGTGGCTCCAAACGTGTTTCCGTGAAGCGTTTCCCATGCATAGACCAGCTTCAACTCTCTACATATTTTCTGCAACTCTTTCGAATGGAATGTGCATTGTCCTTGACTAGTGTCTCTGACATCTCGAATTGAATAAAAAACACAGTTGAAATCACCTAACAAAACGCACGGTGCTGAATTTAGCAGGAATGACCTGGCACCTCTAAAAAAGTCATTGACAAGAGACCTATCCACGGGCGCGTAAAAGTTGGTGAGTCGAATTTTCTGGTCGTTTATCCACATGTTCACCGCAATAACACGGCCTTCTGCATCGAAGAGGCAATGCACACCCCGCCTGAACCTCGGATTGAGAAACACGACAGCGGTGCCACGCGACTGCGTCTGCGTTAAGGAGAAGAAGGCTGCAACCTAAAATCTCGTACGGAAGGTCATGACGTCGTGCCGCGTTCGAAGGTTGGTCTCTTGCAGAAAAAGCACGTCAACCTCGAGCGAGCGCACAAGGTTCATTATCTCCCGTTGATTTACAAGATCATTGAAACCACGAACATTAAAAGTAATGATAGATAGCCTATTCATTTAAAATTAATTTAGGGGAAAACGAAACAATAGTTTTTTTTTCACTTTTTAACAGCGATGAGTAAGGAAACGGCAAGACCTCTCGTGTGTCAAGCGGCAGCTGATGAAGTCAACGTGATGATACTCGAAGGACTGGCGCTGAGATTTATTCACGTGCACAGATAAAACGGACCCAGTAAGCAACACCAATAATAACAGAAATAGTACACGCAGCATTCAACGCAACTCACATGATGCAATTACTATAACAGGGCATAACTGCCACAGCATAGAACTCACAATTTGACACATGAAGGTTCCATCGTGAATGACAGTAACATATGGAATACTAAACACTTTGCATGCATCAGAGACAACAAATGCATTGAGGTTGTACGGCTGGGAAGCAAGCTGTGCAACGGTACAGGCAACAGGAAGCGAAAAGAATGGATGTGGGCAGGACCAATTAGAAAAACATTGAGTCCTCACTCGCATCAGGTGATGGATCTCGGTTTGGCGAATGCACTCGGGGCTTTTTGTATGCTCTGGGGGTGGTGACATCACTTCCACTGCTTGAGCTACCAGGATTGGTGTGACGCTGAGACTTTGTGGCTCCAGACAACCTGTCGGGAAAACACGTGATTTCAGGAGACAAAGATACCGATCGTGAGGCTTGCAAAAATCTGTCATTCCTTAATTTTTGTGATGGTGACCGGCTCCTACAATGTCTTGATGTCTGGTCGGATGCTTGTTCTTGGGCCTGTACAGCGTGTGTGCGAGTCGTTTTAGGGTTCCTTGAAGACGCGGTCTTTACTTCTTTCGTGAGCGTCGTCCTCACGCTACTTTCCAAGCCCACAGGTGGCCGTTCATGGAGCTCGTCACTTGCACTTTTTGCCTTCGGAGCGATTTTCTCGGTTGGCCAGCGCCCCGGGATGCTTTGGACGCTTCCTGCAGCGGTAATGCGTTAGAAGGTTGTTCGCTTTTTGTGGCCTTGAATTCCTCTGATGAAGTCGTAGCAGACGCACTCGGCGTTTCCACAGCGTTGCTGGGATCCTGCGACGACGTTGTGGGACATGACAACGCTGCGGTGTCCCCAGTCACCGCAGAAACGTCGTTGTCACTCGTTGTGCATGGCGACGCAGCATCAACGCCGCTGGCGTCTTCTGTATTGGCGTCATGAAATTCTCTGTCGGTTGCACTGTCTTCATCCCAATAATCTGTAATCTTCCATTGCCGTGAATTGGTTTTGCGTTGCAAAACTTCCATGCGCCTAGAGGTTCCAATTTGGGTCATTTTCTTCGAAGCAGACTCTCCAAGTTCTGGGAATTTTTTCAGTGATTGTGAGGTGCTCTGTGCTGCGTCTGCGTATGTTTTGGGACGGAAGCAATCTTTTGTAGCGTGGTCCACATTACAACGCTTACACTTGGACACACAATCCTCAGATGTATAGCCGAAGGTGCCACATCGTTGACAGAAGAGTGTTGTGCAAGTAGCCGCAACATGACTGTCTCTGCTGCAGCGTGCCCACACTCAGCGCATACCGCGATACTCGAGCCTCACGTGGTGACCTTGAATTGATAGGAAGTTAGGGGCGGGCTTCGCCATCTAGGTTCGGACGATGCGGGTACCAGTGTACGTTGAGTGATGCCTTCGCAAGGTGACAAATGTGATACTCTTCACTTTTCAGTATGGCTGAAGAGCTGAAATAACTGCATTATCTGCCACGCACGGCGGGAGGCGCAACACACTGACTTGTACGCTTGGCGCCCCGACTGCTTCAACTTGTACCTTGTGACCTTGTAACTTGAATCTTTAGTTTACCGTCAACTTTGTTGCTTGCTCAGCTGACCGAGCCGCAACTAGGAACTTCAAAGCTCCGAGGTGTTGAAGGAACAGCACGCCTTCACTCACCAAGACGTCTTCGAGGCCATCGATGATCTCGTCGACAGACGCCGTCCCCTCCTGGATGGTTAAGTTGATGCAGTCAATCTTGAGCGGGTACGCCGAAGGCCTTGACGCCATTCTCGCTGGTCCCGGCAGGGGCCGATGACGATAGAATCAGGCCTCAAAAAAAAAACTGGCTCGCAAAGTCGCGAGTGGACACCCGGCAGCAACGCCGCCGGAACGCTGACCGCATTGAAGACTGGAACGCCAAAGCTCTTTATAGCAGCACACGTTCGTTCCTCTCAGCCGTTGTAGTAGTGCGTAACAAGTATAACATTTTGACCTCCAAAGTGGTGCCGGTGAGAGATTTCTTCCGTGCGTTGTTGAGCAATAAACGATAGGGCTCAATGTACACGCCAATGGCTGCAAAAGAGAAATGAGAGACAGGAGAATCGGCTTTTAGTTAACGCGCACGCTGCGAATTTTTTATTCTTCAACAACGCACAGAAGACAAGAAAGGGTTGCTACGTTGCACTCGCTGGGTGTAACCTCCTAGGTTTTAGAAACGTTTAGCGAGCGATGGGCCGCAGTGCCATTAATACAGTGAAGCAGTATATACCATGAACTTGAGGTGAATAAAGGTTGGAAGTAGACACGAAGCGCAAGCCGTAACAAAGTGTGCGTGTGCCTCCTCTCGTTCAGTCCTCGGAATTTCCACTGAATTGCGGTACTTCTATATGAGGAATATATGATGAAAAGATGCGAGATGGTAATACTTGGAGTGTTGAATAGGTGGACGAACGGACACACCGACAGGTGCATGGACGGACGCACGGATGACTGCACGGACGGATGGACGCATGGACGGACGCAGGAGCAGATGCATGGACGATAGCAGGGACGGACGTACAGATGAACGTGCGGACGCACGAACAGACGCAGGCACGGACGGGCGGATGAACGCACGGGCGGCCCCACAGACGCACGCATGGATTGATGGAAGCAAGAACGAATGGACAGAGGGATGCTTCGCCCCACTACCCATCATTCACTCCGGAGATCTGCTGTTATTTTTTATCCTATATAGGTAGTTACTGATTAGTCCAAAAAGAGGCTAATTGAAGGTATTTTTCTGCTGCGAGCAACTCCAGCTGCTATATCGCCTAAAAATTAAGACTGTAGACTATAAATCTGAGACCGTCACACTCCGGAGTCTTCACGTGACCACCGACGCTGCAGGATGGGCTCCGCATGTGCTTCATTTTCCACCTGTCATTTGGCGGTCCAGGCAACTCATCATTCCTGTCATCGGTTTCCCTTCACTCACCAAGTCGCCCAGAACATTTTGAGCTCACCTCGACAGCTGTGATTGCGACATCGATAATTTTTTCGCCAGTTTCAATCTTCGAACGAGCGGCAGCCTGAGACACACATTGCGTTCCTTAGCCGCGGCGTACCTCCCGCCGGTGAGGTGTCGGCATTCAATGGTGGCTGAACGGAGAACAGTAGCGTTTCTGCTTCAATGAACACCAATCCTATAGACTATTGTTGGCCTTCCTGCCTATTATGCAAGTCTGTGTAATTATTTAGCCTCCCAGTGATCGTACACGCTGAAGGCGCGTACAGTTTCGCCATGGAGCATTCCACTGACCCGCCAGGGAAAGTTACGGAGAACGCTGTGAACATGGCTGCTGCAGCAGCTATGAACACGACTGCGCCTGCACCCACCAATGATGACACAACAGCCCCCTCCAACGACGATGGCTCTGCTTGGGTGCTGGTACAGAAGAAACGACGCGCAGAAGCCAATCTATCGGTCTCTCAGCCGAAGCATGGAAATAAAACGAGGGAACTTCAAGGCGACACCACTTACTGTAAGCCAATGAGATCGCGGCCACCACCCTTGCCTCTCCACGACTACAAAGCCATCCTACGCCCACTGGGAGGCCTACGCTTGGACAAATGGACTCGCTCCACACTGACGCAGGCTATTGGAGTTGCCTCACGCCTACCTCTTGCTGAAATTGACTGGCTAGTTTTTTGTTTGCGCCCTGAACAAAACCTCGCTGTTGTAAGCACATCACATGACCACGTAGCCCTAAACCTCTACATTGTCCGCACCTCCGCCTGGGCGAGCAAAACTATTTTGTGTCCTTTTACATTGCCGCTCCCGACAATTCGTGTAAACGCAATATCTATGGCGTGGAGCCGGAAACGATACCATCCGAACTTATAGATCATCTCGTTACCCCTGGCCACACTTTTCTGCAGGCAAGAATGACGGGTAAAACGAGCACGGCCCTCATCTTCTTCAAAGAACTGCAGGTGCCACGATACATACGCTATTACGGCGCTGAATACCAGTGCTACGTGCATCGCCCCTGCAAAAAAGATTGCACGGTTTGTCTCTGGTTGGGACATCATTCTGACAACTTCTCTACAGCAACTTGCGTCACATGCAAGACGTGCGGCCTTGAAAACCGGACACTAGTGCAGTGATGTTCGCCGAAAAGCCATTCATGCAGAGAAAATCACCCCACCACTGACATGGGCTGTCCTGCGCGCGTTCGGCCTCCCTTCAACCACCTATGGGTCTGGAAAGCACTTCAGCAGGAGCAGCAACAGCGACATGCACAGCACCACCCCGCCCCATCATCGTCGTCACAGGGGGACTTGTCAGCAGCAGGTTCAACTCCGGCAGGGAAATCCAGGTCACGGTCTCGGTCCAGGCGGCAGTCACGGAGCAAGACCTCCTCTCGTTCTCACTCCAGGACGCGCTCACAACCACCACCTGTAAAGCGAGCGGCCACTTTGGAGGACGCTGCACCCCTGCCGACGAACCAGTCTTCTCTCCAGTTGACAGACGGTAACCAGCCAAACAAGGATCAAGGAAGCGGAGCCATCGAACGCCCGGCAAAACTTCCGGAGCTAAGCTGGGCAAAGTGGCCTCCCCTGCTCTTACAATCCTCCACTGCCCCGTCCCCAACCTTAGCTCCACCTAAACACATGACACATAATTCAGACACGAATGTGTTTCATCATCATCGTGCAGAAATGGAGGTCAAATTGCGTGATCTAGTGCTCGAATTCGACATGAGATAGAGACTGCGTGTGCTACTATTAGACAACACTTCTGTGATATGCTCAATTAGGTGGTGTCTGCACTGCAGGACACACTCAAAAACACAATAGCGACGCTCCAAACCTTAATCAATAACAGCATCTCTGCTCTGTCTACCGAAATAAAGCAACACACTGAGCAAAATGTGCAACAAATGTGCCAAGAGTTCCCCCCTGCTCTAACACTCGCATCGAACACAAAGCGCTCCCACACAAATACACGCCCTGCGTCTCTTAGGAGTGAAGATGATGATGCTTTGGATCATCTTGTGGTATGACAATGGAACTGCAGAGGCTCCGCCGCAAGCGGGGCCCCTACAGCAGTACATTGCCATGACCTCAATGGCTCCCGATGTCATAATCCTGCAGGAGCCAAACTGCACCCCATCTATTGCAGGTTTTCAAGTGTACCGTAGTATTTCGAGTCTCATAGGGGCACTAGTGTCTTACCGTCTGACAGTACGCCTACATTCGCTCGCCACTGACATTCCCCATCAAATTATAAAGCAATAACACACACCCAACGCAGCGAAAGTTTTTGCTCACTTTGAAAGTTTACAGTTCCCCTAATTCCCGCTACGCACAAATTTCATTATCTATTTACAGAATTTAGTAATTTGGTAATACGTTTTCCATCTGCGTGTACTGCGACGCAGCGCACTCGGTTTGAAGGTATCCTTAGAACACTGAAAAAGGAACATAAATTTTGGACACCATATACAATATGCACTTTACGCTGCTCACTGATCCCATACAACCAAGCCACGTCGGGAATAGCGTCTCACGAGATACGTGTCACAAACTCCCGATGATTCGCACTGCAGTCATCTCAAGAGGGCTCTTAGACAAAACTCTTGGGAGTGGCCACCATATCATCACAACCACCCTTCCTCTTGATAGTTCGTGCCAGCCTGAACGTAAAATTCGTATAACTAACTGGGATAAATTTCTAGAACTACGGTCCAGAAGTGGATGGCTACGACGACTGGCTCGCGGCCCTTATGGCTGACCTCGATGCCACCACAGAGTCGATCACCACTACGCCCATCAATCGCGACGTCCACCCGCACCTGCTCTATTTGTGGGACGCTAGAAAGGGACTGACAAAACGTTGGAAGCGTCAGCGCCTAATTCATAAACTGAAACTTCGGAATGCGCGTATTACGCGACAAGACCAGGAATACGTCCAGACTCTCATGAGAAACGAATGGGGGGGGGGGGGGCGGGATTTCCTAATTGTCTTGCCGACACCCTGAGTACTACTAAGACATGAAACTTTCTCCGAGCACTTATAGACCCACCGGGCATGACGACGCAGACTCATGTCCTCACTTATTCGTTTAGAGACTCCCCTGGCCGTCTCCTGCATGAATTAAAAGCACGTTATATCCCTTTTCCAGCGAATCCCCTGTATCACCCATACCCATACCACACAGATTTGCCCAGGGCCCTAGATGCCGAAAACACAATTCAAGACGTCCACTCTATGTTAGAAGATATCCGCGTGAATTCAGCGCCGGGTACTGACCACGACTGGTACACGACCCATTGAAATCTCAACGATGCAGATGTTACGCACCTGGTGGACACGTTTAACGAGCATTGGCGGAACGGCATGCTACACCAAGCATGGGGATTTGGGGAAATTCCTGTCACCCCCAAAACGAGGAAACTCATCTTCGTCGAAACTTTACGACCTATTTCCCTTACGTTATGTATAGGCAAGCTCATGGAGCTTATTGTCCTGTCGCGTGTACCGCCATTTATCGAGACCCAGTCTTTCTTCTCGCATACGCATTCGGCTTTCGCTCGCACTTATCCACGCAAGATGTGTTGCTTCAGTTGAAGAGCAGGTCTTAGGTCCATCGCGGGATGTCAAAACCCGCGCTTTGCTTGCGCTGGACCTTAAGTCGGCCTTTAACAATGTGAAGCACGACCTCATTATCAAAAACTGCACCAAATCATGCTACAGCGTTCGCGTTTATAACTATGTCAGAGCCTTAAGTTCGTGATCGCACTGCAGCAATTATTATAGGCCCGCATCGCTCGAGCATCATTCACCACACAGGCAGAAGCACCGCTCAGGGAGCTGTGATTTCACCAGCATTATTTAATATCGCTATGTTAGGTCTCACAAAACCACTTACCAAATCGGAGACCTGCACCATGTCATCTATGCCGACGATATCACGTTGTGAACGTTTCGGTGTTGTGTCGGCGACATTCAAGACCGACTTCAATAAGCGGTAGAGGTCGTGCCAGACTATGCTCAACGGGGTGGCCTCGCTTGAGCTCAAAACAAGTCTGATCTCCTTGTCTTTCGCGGCCGCCGTAAAAATCTCCCACCCCACAACAAATTACTCGCCGAAGAAACACCTATCCCGCAGGTAGAGCGTGCAGGCATTTTTGGACTTTTCGTTGAAGCAGATGGCAGGGCGCAACACACCATCTCACTGTACTTTGCCGCGAGATGGAGCAGATATTCGCCATGTTCCAACGCGCAAATAGACGCTCGGGACTTCGGGAGCGGCACATGCTTCTACTAGTGGTGCGTGCATTAAAAGCTGCTTAAGTTATCACCTTCCATTTTACCGGCTGATGCAGGGACAACATGCATGGGTGGACACAATTATGAGGAAGCCCATCAAGGTCGGTCCAGGCGATCCGCACTATACTTCTACGCAGCGCATTTTTTCAGTAGGAGTGCACAATACCCTCCGTGAAGTACTCGAGGCTCAGCGGATTAGTCAGCGCCAACGCCTTCTCACACCAACGGATAGACACATACTACACCACCTGGGTCGCCCAGTCCCCCCTCAACCTCCGGAAGTGATGGCCTACGACTTTTAGCTTTCCTGGCCGTTTCGGTAATGGTATCGATACCAAACTTTGTATGGCATAACTTGGCTGTATGAAGAGCATAGGTAACTAGTCATAACATGAAAATCTTGATATATTCTTGATTGTCGTGATTTGCATTTCATAATTTTGCTGCTCTTGCGATCGTTTTGTTCACATGAAATTTTGCAAAACTTGTGTGGTATGCCATGACTTACGGTGAACACAAGTGACGTACCCTAACATGAAAACCATGACAAGCGATTCATGTATTGACATGACTATATGCTACACTCATGATGCACTCGCGGCCGTTCCCCTAGCTTCGCATACACCATATTTGGTATTTCGATAAGTGAATGGATGACGACGGTATGTGACAGGTAGAAACATAATAATGATAAGATGCATGTCATGTAAAATGTCTAAACACCACGCTCATAATGCACTCGCCACCGTTTAACTAGCTTCACACATACCAAATTCAGTATTAGAGGACGTGACGGAATGACGAAGATATGTGACTGATGCAAACACGATAATCACGCGATGCGTGTCATTTATAAGAACATGAGAACATGCTACGCTCATGTTCTGCTCGCGGCCGTTTTGCTAGATGCACATGTACCAAATTCGCTATTACGGGGCGCGAACAGATGAGATGGGTAAATGACACGTCTAAACATCATAATAATGGCATGCGTGTCATGTAACAACATGACTAATTGCCACGCTCATGATGCGCTCATGGCCATTTGGCTTGCTTCGCATTTACCGAATCTGCTATTACTAGACGTAAATGGATAACGAAGGTACGGGACAGGTGCCAATTATGTCATGCTGTCTTGTAACAGCATGACTACATGCCACACTCATAAAGCGCTCACGGCCGTTTCGCTGCCTTCCTGTATACCAAATTTGGTATTACTAGACGTGAATGAGAAAGGTATGTGACTGGTGCAAACATATTAATCATTAGATGCGTGAGATGTAGCAAAACGACAACATGCCACGCTGATGATGTACTCGCGGTCGTTTAGCTAAGTTCACATATACAGATTTTGGTATTACGTGACGGGAACGGACGACGAAGGTGAATGACATGCACAAACTTAAAAATCATGACATGCAAGTTATGTAAAACATGACTAAATGCTACGCTCATAGCACGCTCACGGCTGTTTCACTAACTACACACCTGCAAACTTTGTTATTACGTGACGTTAATGAACGACGAAGGTAAATGACACATCTGAACATGGTAATCTTGACATGGACGCCATGTACGGCATAAATAACTACGGCTTCGGAACGTTGTGCTGATCTTAAGGTGACATATCAACGTTCTTCTTTCCAAGGCACGTTGCCAGGCTAGTTGTTTGAGGTCCGTCATTTATAAGGGTATAGCGCACCACGACAATGACTTAAAAAGAGAGACGATAAAGAGATATTATTGATTCCCACTGTACGTGGGCTCTGTCAATTTTTCGTGAATAAAACGCTTGTGCTTTTTTGTCGATTACAGGGAACCCTTCATCGTCGGTGCACTCAGTTACCTTACCTTGTTCAAGCCAAGCTGAACCTGCCGTTCACACATTGCGAGGTTGCATGATATGTAATCTATCTGCACGTCCTCGACGTAAGTGCAATAGAACATACTGCGTCTAATGCAGACGTGCAAACTATTCTTTTTTTATAATGAAAAGTGTGAAACTTGGGACACCATTTTACGGCACCCTAGACTCCCGAATAAATGTTCGAGATGAGATATTCTCCATTCGGACACGGAAACTGTGATTGTGCAATTGACTTTGGATTATGTTCACCTATTACCTCGGACACCTGAGTGTAAGAGGTGTGGCAGAATGCCAAAGCACCATTTGGTATCGTATTCCTTTTCTATATAGGGGAGTACAGAGAGGAAGAATGGTTTGTGGACGAAAGCGTCTTGGATATGTGCCTAGACGCCTACCAGATGGTCGGCGGTGAATTAACCCACACTCGTGCGAGTCAAGTAGGCTGTTAGTTTCAAGGAAGTGTATGAGTCGGTGATTTATCACCTTTTTCAAAGAGTTTACATAGACAGCTTGTCAGGGCGATGGGGCCGTCTCTCGCAACGCAGGATGGATCCTTGCCTTGATTGAAAATGGGGATAACAAAACCAGATGACATGGGTGCGAGAAAGTGTGGTCTTTTGCGTCTCGTGAGGTAGGTTTTTTTGGTAATTCATAGACCACACGGTAACATCCAGCGGGGGAATCGCTGCGGCAGTTTAGAGATGCCCGTAGTTCAGCTAAGAATAAAGGCTGGTTGCATGCCACGTAATATTTACATTCGATAACTGGTTTCTGCTTCTTCTTTCTTGTCTTTTAGCGTCGGAACATTCGTGACGAGCTGGAAATTCACTCAAAGTGTGCTCATAGGTGGTTTTCTCGGTATTCTAAGCTCTCGCCTTTTCTGTCTTCCGGGGTGAGCGAATATGCTTGTTTTCTTTCCACCTTTCTCCCACTGTTTCAGACCATCATGTACACCCATGTGTATTTGAAGTGATGCCTAATAGAAATTTTCCCTAACTTTAGCTTCTGGTCTCCCTGCGCGTCTTCCTGCCCTGGGCCTTTATGTTCTCAAAGTTCGTGAGATTCTCGGTCATCGGTGGTTGTTTGAGCAATGTCCATGCTTTGTTGTGTTTTACGCGCTCTTCGACACTTAATATTCTACCAAAAGACACGTATTTGCTGGGTAGTCCACTAGTTTTGGAAAACATTTGGTGGTAATGTCAAAGAAAAAGGCTGCGAAGAAGTCCACCGCAGCCTCCTTGCTCAACACACGCAAGCCAGTCCAGGTTGAAAGGTATATTTTCAAAACTGTTTCCAATCGGCTTTTTCAGTGAGCCTTTTGTGTACCTGTGAAGGACATTTTTATGATATTGGTGTAATCAAAACTTCCGAGAAATGGTCTTTTCCGTAAGGAATATCTTCTTGAAGTACGGGTAGAAACGACGGAGATACAATGCCTAGGTTTATGGAGAAGTAGGTATTGGTAGCGAAGCTGTAATATGAAGGCTTCGTCCGGTTCAGTAGACAGGCGCCGGAATAGAAAATGAAGTGTTCAATCAGGCGAGCTCCCATGTTGCAACGAAAATCGACAAATAGACTACTATGCACACTAAAGTCCCCTAGGACAACATACGCTTCGGGCAGTTCATTCATCAAGAACCTGAACTCATGTTTATGCAATTCGTGGTGTGTGGAAATGCAAACATAGCAAATGGGGACCAGTTTATTGTAAAGTACAGCTCAAACAGCCACTGCTTCAAGGTACGTTCGAAGCGGTAAGCGTGTGCATGCAATCCCTAGGTTAGCTCTAATGGCGACCCCTCCAGATGATGCCATGGCATCATCACCGTCCTCTCGAAAAATATTGTAACTACAAAGAAAGCGGGCGTGCTTAGATTTTAGTGTGTTTTTTGTAAACACAACATTTTTGGCCAATGTTTGTGAAGTAGTTCTTGGATATCGTCAAGATTCGCGAGAAGGCCCCTGACATTCCAAAGTATAACTCGTGTGCTCATGATGAAAGTTGTGCTGTTTGTACGAAAGGTAAATAACTGTTTAGATGGGAAATCGAGACTCAAGTGACAGAGCCATCGTCGGGCCCTGTTATGAGCTTTTTGGTTTTCTTGGCACGCTCCAAGGAGTTCGCGAATCTTTCGGCACGAAGGACACCATGGTGTGCAATGCCTTCTGGAAGGCACTAGATGCCCGCACATGTTAGCCGGTGGTTTAAGTTCCGGACCTCACCTAATGAGACGAAGTCTTGGTACCTCACGACCCTGGAGTCACCGGTGGCTGTTCGCAAGTTGGTAGAACAGACTGGACTGCTACAGCCAAGAGGGTAGGTGCCACAGCCGGCGGCTCACTCCGCGCAAGCCGAAGAAGTGGCGGGGGCTAGTGCGACCTTGCTCCCCGGCGCGCCGCATCAGCATAGGATGTTTTGTAGAATGATGCGCGCCAGTTACGGGCTTTCTTAAATGTCTGCTTTTTTTACTTTAAAAGTGACAACCTCTTTTTGATTCTTTCAGTTTTAGATATGAACGAGAGTATTCTCCAAGATCACCGTTATAGTGGACGCAGTGAGGTGTATAAGTAAAATCATCAGAGGAGTGCCTTTGGTCTCCACATATTGCGCAAGTTTCTTGATCTTGTTAGCTCTGCCAGCCGTGGTCAAATCTCTGACATTTGTAGCACCGTGTAGGGTCTCGAATGTATGGGTTGACGGAAAGTTTGATGTGCCTGTTACAATGTCTGTAGGTAATACACTAGATGGAAATGTTAATATCAGGTGTTAGGCAGATATTTCCTTGCCGTCGTGTCTGATGATGATTCGTTTGACATCAGTGACATTATGTTCTTCCCTACCTTGCAGGAGTTCCTGTTAGGACAGCTCGAGGAGGGCTGCTTCTGAGACGACTCCGCGTGAGGTAGTTATTGAGCAGTGAAGCTAAACAGATATTGAGATACTGTCAATTGCTGTTGGAGTACAAAGTTTTTAAGGTGTTGTTGCTTAGCTATTTCGAGCAGGAGCTCACCACTTCGCATCTTAGGTACTTTGTAACTTGGTCCCAGCAATGGCGGTCACCCACCGTGGAGCGCAACTAGGGGACCCTCAAGCATTTATATAGGCCTGCGGACGTCAGCCGTACAGTGCCACAATAGCCGAACACACCTAGCCAAGGTTGAGCCCCTAACAAGGTCAAAGCAGCAAGGAAATTGCGGAAGTAAATACAAGAAAAAAAGATGACAAAACAGATATAAAGTGGGAGATAAGGAAGAATGTGTAGGGAGAGAAAGCGATAGTAAAATACGGCTGCCAATTTCCCCAAGATCTACGTCAAGCCTGGGCCAAAAGTGTTTGTTGCCTTTCCAAAGTGGCTTTACAGGTGCGATATATCAGCGTCAGCTCAACACCCAGGATCCTCTTTTCCCCGGACATGGCTAAGTTATGCATAGCGAGGCGTGGGAGGGAGTCGAAACCCTGTTTTTGACTCGGGTCCGTAGTGGCGCCACAAACGAAATGCCTGGTGACGCAGACACGCCTCTAGCGTACTTGTTCAGTGTATATTTGTATTTCTGCAAAACGTAAAGCAAAGTTGCAGCTGCTTTACCATTCCACGTCTTTTTATTTTCAGTTTTAGAAATAGAGTTCGACGAACTTGCGACATATTCGGTGATCAGAATCTCCAACAACAAAATAATAAACTACATTAATTCCTCACATACGTTTACCTGCTGGTGCAAAAAAGAGGCAGACTTGAAGAAAAACATGTTGAGAAGTCTAACTTACTTTTACAGCTCTGAAAGAAACTCAATATCCTTGGATATTGAATTTATTCTTTATAGGGACATAAATTTTATGTCCAAGTGGGCTGTTTCCACTTAAATAACATCCGTATTTCGGATTAACGTTTCTAGCTCAGAAGCCTTTTGCCGTTACCAATTCTCAGAAAAGCCGCAAATGAGAACGCTCTAAAGCAGGTCTACAGATGTTTTGTTTCCGTCTGGTCGGAACAGATTTCTGAAAGTCACTGCATTGCAGTGGAAGCTCACCAAATGCTTACCTATATTTCAGTGAGCTTGCCACTGTGCAAAACGTATGCTCTCGGTAGGATTACTAGAGACTCTTGAGTGCCGTTTGTTTTATGTTGATTGCATCCTATTTTTGGTTACATTATTATTTGTTTGGTTCTCCGTATTTACCTAAAGCCACAAAAACAACGCTTTCCATGATTTTCTTACTTGACCTGTATTACGCAGTGCCGTGAAACTATGCCACGCGAAGTAAGCTCGTTTCTAACGGCGCATCGTCATTGGTTACTGAAGCGGATAGATGGACATATCATACAGTGCATACTACACAACGTTATGCTTCTACTAAGAAAATAAACCAAAATCACTGTATTTTATTTATAGCCCTTCTGTAATTTAAAAATTTACGCGTTTTGTTAAACGCTTGTCTATCACTCATACAAAAACACGAGAGGCTCATATTATACAGTGTTATCCTTATTTTTGAACTGAATGATGTCTCAAGTTGGTTTTCAACTGGACTAAGCAGGTAGGCATTCAACACATGAAACAATTCTACTCTAGAAAGGGACTGTGCACACACTTCTTCGTGATATGTACTCGTTTCGAAATCAAAAAAAGAATTACAGATAAAGATTTATTTTTTCATTACCTTAAAAAAAACTGAAATGCCAGGCTTGCGTGGAACCCTCAGGACAGTCAGAGCAAAAGCGAAACGAGCGCCCTTTCTGAGCCTTTTCTAAACATTCTTTGGGTAACTCCAACAAGATAGACCTGCTGGCTACCCACTACGTCCTAAATATATATTATTTTTGAGTAGTAGGCGAGAATTCACAATGCTATCCTTCGTCATTCTTCGGAGAAGCGTAGTACCGGATACGCACTCTCTAGTAGTTTTGTGCAATTTTTAATGCAGTGGCAGCCGGCGATGAAGAAAGTTGCTCGACGTGGGCATGCACCCAAGTTATTAGGTGATCAATAACAAGCTCTTGAGTGAGATCATTGTAAGACGCACTCTTTACGCAATTCGCATTGTGTGACGCCTGGTTTTTTGTTTGATCTACTAAAACACTTTATTACGGATATTTGTGCAATTTCTTTTTTTATATCAAGCCGGCCCAAGACCAGTTTTGAAATGAGCTTCAAGTGGCAGCGTGGCCTTGTGGTAGAATACTGAGCTGGCTCACAGTGGTCCCGGGTTTTAATCCCACTGTGTCCTTGGTGTTTTTTTTTACTGAAACTTTTTTATTTCTTGTGATTGTTACGGACACCGGTGGCAGCAGCGAGAGACAACTATGACGCAGCACGTGACCTGTACTCTTATCTCAAAGCAGCTTTCGCTGTAAAAGCCTAAGTTTATGTGGAATTGTAATGAAAGTTTTACCTAACAAATATGACGTGCAAATATACCTTCAAAAAAGGGTAGGCTGAAAGTAGTTATCAGTTTAAGTTCTGTAATATCTACTTACGAGTACATTTGTTTTGTATAACACGCGTATGTGCTTTGTCACCTTGTGATTTTCAACTGCCCTAAACGACTTGTAACGCCGTAACACCCTGTACGTACTGAATGATTCCTCAGCTGTCGTCATTTGTGGTAAATTACCCCCATCTTCACAGAAAACTGCCCAGAGCACAGGCGATAGCGCTTAGACTCTTACAGACGGTCGCATATTCCAATCTGGCCTCCAATAATAAGGTTTACCAAGATACTTACACTACCATCTCGTGCCCCCGTTGTGGAGATGTAACAAACTTAGAGCATATGCTTTGTCAATGCCCCTCACTGGGCAGCCATCGAGTCAACTCGGCCAAGTGGAAGGGGCTTCTGATCAGCTGATCAGCTTCGGGCAGTCCAGAAAGCCCATGATGCAGCAGTCAGGCTTAGCCTGCCCGTCCCAACGTGGAAGAAGCCTACTGTGGGCTAATCGCGTCTCTCAGGAGCACAGATAAAGTTCTTTCACCCATCTATGGTACATCAACTTCTTTTTCAAATACTAAACGCAGCTTCACAATTGCGAAACCTTAAGGGGTGCGTAACATGGTCATGCAACGACTCTAGTTCGCTGATTTTTGAATGCTTTGAGCGTATCTTGAGCGTATCTCGAGCGAACTTTGAGCGTATCTATCTATCTATCTATCTATCTATCTATCTATCTATCTATCTATCTATCTATCTATCTATCTATCTATCTATCTATCTATCTATCTATCTATATATATATATATATATATATATATATATATATATAAGTATATATATATATATATATATATATATATATATATATCTGTTATATTCCCACCATAAGGATTGATGTCGTTTCTGCTTTACCTAACGAAGCGTGTAGGCTAAACGAGCATGTAGGCTAAATTTCCCAAAGTAAGCCAAAGTGCTGCTGCTTTTCCTGCTTGTGGCACTAGAAAATTTTGCAGCGCCACCGTACAAAACTAGCAAAATTACAACCGTGCGTTGCCCGAGACTCTGATTCAGGTAAATATAGTCTAGAAAGTGGGAGTTAGCGCAATTGAGGTGCAACAGCAAGGAGTTAGCGTGTCCTGGGGATCTCCAATTTCATGAGTCGGGCAGTACAGCTATTTATGCCAGTCACAGAAGCGTGAAAAGCGTATGAACAAAACAAATAATGCAGATGGGACAGGGAAGTTTTGACTGAATTTAATAAATAGGTATTTTTGACACTATTACAACAGATATTATCAATGTAGTTGAATTTCTGAGGCATCTTCATTCATGGCACACAGGTGGTTGACTTGAAGTGAAGGGAGGAGTGCACTTTTCTGCTTTATTGTATTTTGCTTTTTAGACGTCTATCATCAACAGGGACTCGCGCCACCGCCATGAGATGACGTCAACACTAACCCCTTTAAAACTTACACGTCAAACATTACACGGTGTCTTTGAAAATTATAGGTCCTATCGAAACGTGGGCCAGTCAGTCTGAGGCAACTCACCTGTTCAGCCTATGATTATCCTGCTACATCGTTTCCATCTGTCGGCTCACATCAAAAGGTGGTTGGTTAAGCGATCTGTCAGATAAAGAGCTATTATCTTCAGGTAAATGTGAAGCATTTCTTAGCGAACTTCGGCGAACTTGAGCGTATCTATCTATCTATCTATCTATCTATCTATCTATCTATCTATCTATCTATCTATCTATCTATCTATCTATCTATCTATCTATCTATCTATCTATCTATCTATTGCCGCATTCAACCTGCAGAGGAGAGCTCGCACAGCCAGAGAGGAAGACGAAGCTCTTGCCCGGTCCTCTTTCCGAGCGCCTTTCATTTTTAATTAAAGTGAGCTCTTCTATATCTAACTCCTGCTGTGTCTGCGTCGTGACACTGGTGGAGGTGCTGGGTACATGTCCAGGACACCTTCCAACAGCCCGGGATCTAGTCCACAAAGACTTCCGCTCGTCGAAACACCCGTTCACCGCGCCAGCCGCCGCCTGTTAGGCCTTAGCCCAGAGTTCGGTCCTTGGACGGAAAACATGACCGCGCCGGGAAGCAGTTGCTCCACCAAGACGAGCCAAAGCACGACACAGGTGACTGTTTTCACCCCTAAAACTCCTGTGGACTTTCATGGCAACACATATGAGGACGCAGATGACTGGTTTGAGGAGTTCGAGCGCACAGCCAACGTTAACGGGTGGAACGCCGCACAGAAGTTAGGGTACGTGTATTTCCCTCTTCAAGACGGGGCTCGCACGTGGTTCACGAATCGCATGTGGTCAACGTGGGACGAGTTCCGGCGGAAGTTCCTGGACACCTTCGCAAACACCGAAAGGCGGGAGCAGGCACAACGACTCCTTGAATCACGGATACAAAAGCCCAACGAGTCTGTTGCAATGTTTGTCGAGGACATGGCTCGTCTCTTTCATCGATCCGATCCCGATATGTCCGTAAACAGAAAGATCAGTCACCTCATGCGTGGTGTTAAAGAGCAGCTGTTTGCTGGTCTCGTACGGAACCCACCTTCAAGCGTCGACGAATTTTCGAAGGAGGGGACCGCCATAGAACGCGCACTACAGCTACGGTACCGCCAGTACGACCGTCCAAACAACAGCGGACAAATCAGCGCAACCGCCGTGACCACCGTGACACCTGACGAGCGTTCTTTGCGTGACCTGATACGCGAAATTGTACAAGAAGAGGTGAAGAAGCTCGCTGCCACACCGAATGACTGCGCGATTGCGTCGGTCACAGAAGTTGTTCGCCAAGAAATAAGGCAAGCGCTTTCACTTCCCGAGCCGAACACTGAAATAGTTAGGCCAACTTATGCAGACATTCTCCGTTGACAGCCTAGATCTAACGTGCCGCCACCTCAACAGTACCACCAGCAACAGCCGCTGACAGTGCGTTGGTACTACAGGGAAACGTCGACACCGATGCGACCCCCACTCCGCAAAACCTACATATGGCGTACCCCTGACTACATGCCCCTGTGCTTCCAATGTGGGGAAGCAGGCCACATCGTGCGGTATTGTCCTCATCGCCTTGCCGGGTATCAAGGATTTCCGTCCACTACCCCTCGGCGCTATTTCGACGGAAGACGCAACGTTGAAACGAGCGCGACGATCCCGCGAGACGTTTCTCTTGGGTTCCGGTCACGCTCGCCCTCCCCAGGTCATTTTCCCCGATCTAATAGGGGTAGCACCACGGACATGGCGAGAGGAAGGTCTCCCAGTCCACGCCGGGGAAACTAAAAGCAGCGACCTTAGGGGGGAAGGTTGCGAATCGCCGAAGATTTGAAAATCCCCCATTACCGCCGCATGAAGTGCCGCACATTTCGAATGAACCGACGAAAGACGAGATTGCCACCGCCGACATTACACTTTCAATTGACGGTCACGACGTGACCGCACTGGTCGACACTGGTGCGCACTTTTCAATATTGAGTGCGAATCTGGCCGACCAACTCAAGAAGGTAAAAATGGAATGGACGGGGCCGCAAATTAGAGGAGCCGGAGGCCAGCTGCTGACACCTACCGGAAAGTGCACCGCACGAATCAAGATCGGGGATTCATCATTCGTGGCAACCTTCATTATTCTTGCTGAGTGTTGTAAACAGGCCATCTTGGGTATGGATTTTCTGCGGGAGTACGGTGCCATTATAAATATACCGGACGGTGTACTGACCTTCTCAGCGGACCATAGCGCAGTGCTGCAGCGCAAGCCCATGCGCGTGATTGACGACGTGACCATGCACCATTGTCATGCCGCCTCGTCTCTGTCACGTGTAACACGCAGCATAGTGGAGAAGGTGTCGCGGAACAAATATCGACGTTTTTACTCTCTCGAGGAATCGCTATTGCCAGAAGTCTCGTCAGTGTAGTGTCTGGGCAAGCAGAGGTCCTGTTGACAAACTTCAGCAACGAGCGTCGATACATTGCAGAGGGTACCACAGTTGCAAACTTCGAAGAAATGGTAGAATTCCGCGAGTGCTTCGCAGTACAACAGGCAGAGACACTGGCCACTTCGACACCTCTGCCTGTCGACGTGAGCACAGATTTATCGCCAGCGCAGAGGCAGAGTCTTTTAGATATTCTCGGCCAGTTTGAAGATATTTTTTCGTCGACCTCGAGGGTAAATCAAACGCCACTGACAAATCACCGAATTATAACGGAAGAGACGGCAAGACCAATTCGACAAAACCCATACCGCGTGGCACCGAAAGAACGCGAAGCAATCCAAGAACAAGTCCAGAAAGTGCTTAATGATGACATCATTCAGCCGTCAAAAAGCCCTTGGGCATCACCGGTAGTGCTAGTTAAGAAGAAAGACGGCAGCTTACGCTTCTGTGTGGACTACCGCAAGCTGAACCGCGTGACAAAGAAAGACGTATATCCACTACCGCGCATTGACGATTCACTTGACAGGCTGAGGCATGCACGCTTCTTCTCGTCGATGGACCTGAAAAGCGGTTATTGGCAAATCGAGGTCGATGAGCGGGACAGAGAAAAGACTGCTTTTGTTACGCCTGACGGGCTTTACGAGTTTAAAGTCTTGCCCTTCGGATTGTGCTCAGCCCCAGCAACATTTCAGAGACTGATGGATACCGTCCTATCAGGCCTTAAGTGGCAGACGTGTCTGGTATACCTCGACGACGTCATTGTTTTCTCACCAACATTCAAGGAACATCTAAGGCGGCTGCTATTAGTATTTCGAGCAATACGGTCCGCTGGCTTATTGCTGAAATCTGAGAAATGTCATTTCGGTTTCAAGGAACTCCGATTCTTAGGACATGTGGTGAGCCATGAAGGTGTTCGTCCGGACCCCGACAAGATCGACGCCGTCCGAAAATTTCCGGCGCCAACAGAAAAGAAGGCCGTAAGACGTTTTCTTGGCCTTTGCGCCTACTACCGCAGACTTATCGCCAATTTCTCGCACATAGCGTCGCCCTTAACACGCATAACGAGAGAAGATGTTCCATTTTTATGGGGCGAAGAGGAACAAGCAGCATTTGACGGTCTACGACAGCGCCTGCAGACACCCCCTGTGCTTGCTCACTTTGATGAGGACGCTCCAACTATGATCCACACTGATGCCAGCAACGTAGGTTTAGGCGCTGTACTCGTCCAGTGGCAAGACTGAGCCGGGAGAGTGATTGCATATGCAAGTAGGACGCTTTCCCGTGCTGAGTCCCATTATTCCACAACGGAAAAGGAATGCCTTGCTCTGGTATGGGCAGTTCTGAAGTTTCGCCCATACCTCTACGGCCGTCCCTTCCACGTAGTCAGCGACCACCACTCTCTTTGCTGGCTGACCAACTTGAAGGACCCATCCGGTCGGCTAGCGTGCTGGAGCTTACGCCTACAAGAATTCGACATGACGGTCGTCTATAAGTCAGGACGGCAGCACTCTGATGCTGATTGCTTATCCAGGTCGCCTATAAAGCAAGATGATGTCTCAGAAGATGATGACATGGCATTTTTAGGAGTGGTCGACACGGTCACCATTTCATCTAAGCAGAAAGAAGACAGTGAGTTGCTCCCTCTTATTAATTTTCTTAATGGCCAGTATACAAGCGTTCCCAAGATATTTGCAAGAAGCCTGCCATCATTCTGCTTGTGCAGTGGTGTCCTATACAAGAAGAACTTTGCCCCCAGCTGAAATGCCCACTTACTTGTCGTCCCGACATCCATTCGCGATGAGATCCTGAGCGCTTGCCACGATGAGCCAACCTTCGGGCACCTCGGATACACGCGCACATTGGCCAGAATCCAACAAAAGTACTACTGGCCGAAGCTTCCAGGCACTATAAAGCATTACGCCCGCACGTGCCTCGATTGTCAACGACGAAAATCGCCACCTTTAAAACCAGCCGGATTGTTGCAACCACTTCAAGTGTCCACCATGCCTTTTGCACAAATCGGAATGGATCTCCTTGGACCATTTCCGACTTCGCATACTGGAAATAAGTGGGTAATTGTCGCTACGGACTATCTTACTCGCTACGCAGAAACAAAGGCTTTATCAAGGGGAAGCGCAGTAGAAGCGGCACGATTTTTCATTGAAAATATCGTTCTGAGGCATGGCGCTCCTAGAATTATAATAACAGGCAGAGGTACCGCTTTCACGGCTATGCTCCTCAAGTCAGTGCTTGAGTTGAGTGGAACATCGCATCGAAAAACTACCTCCTACCACCCACAAACCAACGGCTTAACAGAACGCCTCAACAAGACAATTGCTGATATGCTTAGTATGTACATCCACGTGGATCATAAAAATTGGGACGACGTTCTACCATACGTGACGTTTGCCTATAATACGGCGCAGCAGGAAACTACACGAAGCACGCCATTTAGTCTTCTTTATGGCCGTGAAGTGACGACAATGCTTGATGCCATGCTGCTGCACGACTGCGAGGATAAAGACACGGATGTTCAAGCCTTTACCCAACGAGCTGAAGAGGCACGGCAGCTAGCACGCGTGCGAATCGCCCGACAGCAGAGTTACGACGCACAACGTTATAACCTGCGACACCGTACGTCACTTATCAACCTGTCGAGAAAGTGTGGGTCTGGAGCCCTATTCGCCGACGCGGCCTTTGTGAAAAGTTACTCAAGAAGTACTTTGGTCCCTACAATGTTATACGGCGCCTAAGTGACGTGAATTATGAGGTCATCCCTGACAGTTCCTCGCGAGCTCAAAAATCTGAAATCGTACACGTTGTGCGGATGAAGCCATATTGCAATGAGCCAGTTGCGTAATACGTCAACTATAGATACACCGCGTATTCTGTAGCCGAGCATCGGGTCGATGCTCTTCCTGGAGGGAGGCAAATGCCGCATTCAACCTGTAGAGGAGAGCTCGCACAGCCAGAGAGGAAGACGAAGCTCTTGCCCGGTCCTCTTTCCGAGCGCCTTTCATTATTAATTAAAGTGAGCTCTTCTATATCGAACTCCTGCTGTGTCTGCGTCGTGACACTATCTCTCTATCTATCTATCTATCTATCTATCTATCTATCTATCTATCTATCTATCTATCTATCTATCTATCTATCTATCTATCTATCTATCTATCTATCTATCTATCTATCTATCTATCTATCTATTTATATATCTATCTATGTCTGTGTCGGTGTGTGTGTGTGTGTTGCAGCGTTAACTACAATGGTGATCACATGGTCTTTGCATAGCCGAAGTATACATACAGAGGCCCGCAGTCTGAGACCCGCCTTCTGCGATCTCCTGACGCGGTGAAGTTATCACTGAGTGGTGCCCCATCTTCAGACAACTTCTAACGTGTGCCAAACATTTTCTTTCTGAATATTTACTTGTCACTTCATCTCGTTTAATTCCTCCTTATGCCATTCCGTCATGAGCTACTGCTGAGGGGTAGCACCTAGCTGTACACAGTGTCGTGGCTCATTTTTCTCTTCTTTTCTCCTATTTTTAAGCATCACTATCTCTTCTTCTACTGAAAGAGGTGATGAAGAAGTTGGCATCTAAACAGTGATGAAGTCGGATTGCATTGGTTAAGAAATATTATGAGTGAGACGAGTGCTTCATTTTGCACACGTGGGGGTTGTAGTAAATGTGCATTGTTTCAGGCTAACGTGCAATAGGTAAGATGGCTCGGAAGATGCGCATGATAAAAGGAACAAATCATGCTTGGCTTGACTATGAGCGAGTGTTGAACATGGCGCGTATTCAATAATTATTTTGCAAATGAGTGATTGTTGAGAAAAATGAACCTATTAGGCCTGTCGGGAAGAACAAGACCAAGTTTTGTGCTATCAGATATGACTATTTAGTTATCGTTCAAGCGTTCATATGTAGAACTTGAAAGTACTGTCGGAAAGGAATGAGAAATCTTTAGATCAATTTTTCGATGGAATAATTTTTCGCATGTACTTTCACCACCATCAACTTAGAATATGTAGGTCTATGGAATATTTTGTTCTAGTTCAGCTAATCTTCATATGAGATACAGTCTGCAGTAAAAAGGTCTCGTCATCTTAATATGAGATAGTCTGCAGTGGTCAAAACATTAGGCAGATAGTTTGTAAATATCAAAAAGAGCTGCGGGCCATGTGTTGTGTCTTATGTAACACCTCCATTTTCTTCTTTAGTTGATAAAACTGTACCATCAATATGAACAAGTTGAGTTCATCTACACACATAGCTTGAGATGAATTGAAGTGGTTGGACAGTTATGCCGTACAATTCAAATTTATATATGCCAATCTTGTGGTTTATTGTGTGAAACCCTTTTGTTGTTTCTCTAGGTGTAACACAAACCAGAAAACCTTCAAGTATCACCTCTTTTATTTCATCGGTGAGGGTTAGTACAATATCCAGATTACACTGGTCAGCTATTAATGGACTCAACTTTATTAAGCGGGACAGAGATAATTAAAGTATAACACGTCCGATAATTTTGCTCATTAACTCAAGATTGAGTATAGCCCTATAGTAGCTGCGAAATTCACGCTGACCTTTTTTGTGAGCAGCCCTTAATTTTTCAACAATTGGAATAACACTAAATGTGCTTGATACAATACCCGCAATATTAGAAAAAAATCGCACTGAAAACTAACCTAACTTGACAGAGTCAATACAAGGTGCCATAGACCTGGCCAAAAATTTAACTAGTAAAACTTCTTTTGCCCTCACATTAGAAAAAATTAGGTCTGACGAGGAAATTTTTGTAATGAGGGATCTGTCAGAGCATCACAAGTTCGCATTGCCCGTATCAGTCGAACAGTCTGTGTTTTACTTTTTATTTCCGTTAGAAGCTCATGGCGTTTGTCCTTTGCAAATTGGTTTCGGACCCTTCAGCTGAGCATCGTATTATGCAATTAGCATTCATCACATGATACGGAGTACAGCTGAGTGCACACACTTCCACTGATTGTGTTTGCTCGCTTCATGCAAACAATGCTACAGGTGCGACAGGTGCCGGGATCGAATCGTGTTGTGCGCTCATTGCTGCAATATAAGGGGTGGTCGACCTTGTATCTTTAGTAAGAGCTACAAACGTTAAGGGACGCGCAAGACGCGTTCTGCTGGGTAGCGACGTCATCATCGTGTGTGAAAAAACAAAACCACATCTAAGACGTTACTGACGTGCTGCTTGCGTGTGTAGCACACCGATCGTCATTCGAAATCGGTATGCAAATCTAGCTTCGGTTCAGAGCGTTAGTAAAAAGTTCTCCTAAGACAACAGTGTTGGTTTTCGCTTACACTTTGGACGCTAACTATTCAAACATGATGGGCATGCTATGCAGAAGAAAAAAGTCGTGGATAGTTCTGAAAGTAATGTAAAAGATTATTTTCTTTGTGCACCGTTGCGTTATAGGAACCACTGTATCAATACTGGAGGAACAAAGAGAATCTATTGCCACGCACAGTTGTTCATCGGTGATTCAGTCATTTCCGACATTCTTATCACTCACATGGCTTTCCCTGGCGCTTCTACTTTCACAGAGCACAACAACTGCAATTCATTCGTTATGCACTAAATCAATCACTGTTCTCTGTGCACAATGTTAATTAGACCTAGCCGACCACAGAGAAAAAGAAGGACACTGTACGTGTCGCATGCTAAGACACAACCTTCCACTGATACTTTTCTTTCAGAGTATATATTGCCACGTTCCATTACCCAAGTTTTTGTTATCGTCCCAAAACACGATACCATTCTCAGCGCGAATCGCGCCTGCAGTTTTCGAGAAGGTTCCGGACTGTAGTTGATTATTTCGATAAGATCACGCCCACTGTGCGAACGGTACAGATTGTTCTGGAACCTACGCCGCCGCCAGCGATAACGCTAGAACAATCGACGGCAAGAGTATAAATGCCGACGCGCTTCGCCGCTTGTCAGTTGTTCATCGAAGGCCAACGCTCCGTTCACCGCTATCAGTCCGAGACTGCTATCTGTGCGAGACTGCTGCTGTAATTGGACTTTCCGTTTACCGGGCACAGGTTCGCCCAAATAAACACTTAAATCTCAACACGAAGTGTCCTGTCTTCGGCCACGTCACGACCCCGTGACATCTGGTGGAGGTGCTGCTTCGTTCATGTACCGGACGCCCCCGTCAAGCCGTGAACCCAGCCCACGTCGTGGAGAAGACACCGACGCCAACCAGGAGCAGCGAACAAGCCGCCGACAGCAAGGGCTACCACCGCAGTACGGGATTCTAGAAGACAAGGCGCGGAAGACCAAGCCCATGACCGCGACTGCAGCGACAATGACAACCGCCGCATCCCAGCCCACGATGGTCATGCATCAACCCATGGAACCACCAATTTTCCATAAGTCATCGTTCGAAGACCCGGAGTCCTGGCTAGAAACATACGACCGTGTGGCCGCCCTCAACCACTGCGACAACGAAAAAAAGCTCCGTCGTGTGTACTTCTACCTGGAAGACACCGCAAGGACCTGGCTAGAGAATCGTGATCCACGCTCCGAACGTGGGATGTCTTCTGCGGCGCATTTCTGCAAACGTTCGCGAGCGTCGCTCGCAAAGAAAGGGCCGCTACTCAACTAGAGACCCGGGTTCAGCAACCAAATGAGAAGGTTGGAATTTTCACAGAGGAGATGACCCGCCTATTTCGTCACGCTGACCCAGACATGTCTGAGGAGAAGAAAGTTCGTTTCCTCATGCGAGGGGTCAAACAGGAGCTCTTCGCGGGACTAATGAGGAATGCACCGAACACCGTCCAAGAATTTGTATCCGAGGCGACCACCATCGAGAAAACCCTTGACATGCGCACCAGACAGTATAATCGTCGCCTGACTCCAGAATGCGCTGCTGCTCAAACCAGTGACTCTGAAAACCTGCGGGAAACGATCCGAGCGATCGTGCGGAAAGAGCTGCGCAAACTGTTGCCTTCGGCGCACCCTCAAGTGGATTCGATCGCCGACATTGTGCGAGAAGAAGTTCGGCAATCACTTCGAATTCCCCAAACACCGCTGCCCGAGCCAGAAACTATGAGCTACGCCGCTGCAGTGCGCCACAACGCTCCTCCCCGTCCACGCCAAAACGCCGCCCCGTCGCACTTCCGTCGCCGGACACCACCGCCGCCACCACCCCCACCGACGACCTACCGTTCACCAGCGGGCCAGCGCAGTGCGCCGAGGAAAACCGACGTTTGGCGCACCCCTGACCACCGCCCACTGTGCTACCACTGCGGCGAGGCCGGGCACACTTACCGTCGTTGCCAGTACCGACAGATGGGACTGCGTGGCTTCGCCGTCGATGCACCACGTCCGCAGCCAGAGGAACGGCCACGTGACATCGCTGACTACCTAACGGGAACTCAATGGACACCCCGAAGTCCTTCCCGTTCGCCGTCGCCCAGCCGCCGCATGTCACCGCACCCCCGGCAGTACTCCGGCCCAACGCGGGGCCGGTCTCCTAGCCCGTATACAGGAAACTAGGGGCAGCAACCGGTGGAGGTGCGATTGCTGTGCGACGAACTACCGAAGATCCTCCTCCGACGACGACGCCGCGACGGAGCTTTCCGAACACAATGCCAACCAGGCAAAGCCCTGACGGCGAAAGCTCACTTACCGGAGGTGGCCTGACGACGCATCATGGAAGCAGCGGATCAAGCCGACGCAGCCGTGACCCGACGCCACGCCCTAACTGTAATGCGAGACGGCGAACCAGTGACATCGACGTTCTTATCGACGGCCACAGTGTGACCGCTCTCGTCGATACTGGAGCCGACTATTCTGTCATCAGTGGGTCGTTCGCCGCGAAGTTATAGTTAGGACAGCTTGGAAAGGCCCTGAAATTCGCACAGCCGAAGGTCATCTCGTAACGCCTGCAGGAATCTTCACAGCGAGAGTCACCAATAACGGCCGTATTTATCCTACAGACTTCGTAGTCCTACAGCGTTGCTCGAGAGATGTCATCCTTGGCATGGACTTCTTATGCCTCCATGGTGCTGTCATCAACCTAAAAACAAAGTCGATAACGTTATCCACAGAAGAAGCACTACCACCGCGCACGCCATCAGGACACCATGCCTTGAATGAGCTGAAAGAACAAGTCACCATTCCGCCTCGCTGAAGCGTCATTATTTCAGTCGGCGCTCCTAAATCACCTGACTTGGAAGGCGTCATTGAAGGCACTCAGCATCTGTTGGTCACCCGAAATATTTTCGTCGCAAGAGGAATAGCAGAGCTGCGGGGAGGCAAAGCAACGGTTATGCTCACGAATTTCAGCAATGAGTACAAACATTGAACAAAGGAACAACGGTCGCATACATCGAAGAAATTGTCGAAGCCACCAGTGCTTTCGCCCTCGCCGATTCTGCGGAACCTGCTCAGAGGAACAAAGCCCCTCCCATAGCTTTCGACGTCAATCCCAGACTACCGAACGATAAGCAAGAACAGCTCAAGGCCCTGCTCCTGCAATACGAAGATTGCTTTTCGTCGTCATCGAAAATTCGGCAGACCCCAAACACGAAACATCGCATCATAACCGAAGAAAATGCCAGACCACTCCGTCAGAGTCTGTACAGGGCTTCGACGCGAGAACGTGAGGCCATGAAGAGACAAGTTGATGAAATGCTGCGGGATGACATTATCCAGCCGTCCATGAGTCCATGGGCATCCCCCGTGGTGTTAGTGAAGAAAAACGATGGGACCCCACGTTTCTGCGTCAATTATCACCGCCTGAACAAAATCACAAGAAAGGACTGTATCCTCTCCCACAAATAGACGACGCACTAGATCGGCTCCATAAAGCCAAGTAATTTTCGTCAATGGACCTCTAGACTGGCTATTGGCAAATCGAAGTCGACGAAAGAGACCGAGAGAAGACGGCGTTTATAACACCGGATGGCCTCTTTGAGTTTAAGGTGATGCCCTTCGGCCTTTGCTCAGCGCCTGCAACTTTTCAACGCGTTATGAATACAGTACTGGCAGGATTGAAGTGGCAGACTTGCCTTGTGTACTTGGACGACGTCGTCGTGTTTTCCTCGAGTTTCGACGAGCATCTTCGGCGCCTTGAAGCTGTACTTAAGCCATCAAGACGTCCGGACTCACACTGAAGCCAGAAAAGGGCAGATTTGCGTATAAGGAGCTCTTGTTTCTGGGACACGTTATCAGCAAGTCTGGAGTTCGTCCCGATTCACGGAAAACAGCCGCCATCGCCGACTTCCCGCCGCCCACTAACAAGAAGGCCGTGCGCCGATTTCTGGGCCTGTGCGCCTATTATAGGTGGTTCGGGAAAAACTTCGCCCGCATCGCCGATCCTCTCACTAATCTTACCAAGGCCGACGTGGAGTTCAAGTGGGAAACGCCACCGGAACACGCTTTCCAGGAGCTTAAACATCGCCTCCAGGCGCCTCCGTTACTTGCCCATTTCGACGAATTCGCCGAGAAAGAAATACATACTGACGCAAGAAGCGTAGGTCTTGGCGCCGTTCTTGTGCAGAGGGCTGATGGCCTTAAAAGGGTTATTAGTTACGCCAGCCAATCGCTATCCAAAGCAGAAGCAAATTATTCAACAACAGAATAGGAGTGCCTCGCCATCATCTGGGCTACGTCGAAATTTCGCCCCTACCTCTACAACAGGCCCTTCAAAGTTGTGAGCGACCACCACGCCTTTTGTTGGCTAGCCACCTTGAAGAACCCTTCAGGTCGCCTCGCACGATGGAGCCTGAGACTTCAAGAGTATGACATTACTGTCATTTACAAGTCCGGCAAAAAACACTCTGACGCCGACTGTCTCTCTCGTGCGCCTGTCGACCAACCGCTACCCGATGACCCGGATGACGAGTACTTCTTGGGAACGATAACTACCGACGACTTCGCTGAACGACAGCGGGCCGACCCGGAACTTAACGCCCTAATAGAATACCTCGAAGGCAGGACCGCCGAAGTCGCGAAGGTATTCAAGCGCACACTTGCGTCGTTCTTTCTACGAAACGGTCTTCTACAAAAGAAAAACTTTTCACCGATTCGAGCTAAGTACCTCCTTGTGGTGCCTTCAGCTGTGCGACCAGAACTCCTGCAGGCCCTGCACGACGATCCGACGGCAGGGCACGTCGGTGTTTCTCGCACGCTCGCGAGGATACAAGAAAGGTATTACTGGCCACGTCTTACCACCGACGTCACTCGTTATGTGACGACATGCCGGGACTGTCAGCGAGGCAAGACACCGCCGACAAGGCCAGCGGGACTTCTGCAGCCAATTTATCCACCTTGCCGACCTTTCCAGCAGATTGGTATGGACCTACTGGGGCCGTTCCCGACGTCGACTTTCGGAAACAAGTGGATCGTGGTAGCTTCCGACTACCTCACCCGCTACGCCGAGACAAAAGCCCTGCCAAAAGGCAGTGCATTCGAGGTAGCTAAGTTCTTCGTCGAAAATATCGTCCTACGTCACGGCGCCCCGGAGGTCCTTATCACCGACAGAGGAACGGCATTCACTGCCGACTTAACTCAAGCGATCTTGGCATACAGCCAAACAAACCACCACCGGACGACATCGTACCACCCACAGACCAACGGCCTCACCGAGCGGCTTAACAAGACGATCACTGACATGCTGTCAATGTACGTCAATGTCGAACACAAGACGTGGGACGCCATTCTTCCGTATGTGACCTTCGCATACAACACGGCGGTGCAGGAGACGACGCAGATATCTCCATACAAATTGGTCTACGGAAGGAGCCCGCCAACGACGCTCGATGCCATGTTACCCAACGTCACCCTCGAAGAAAACCTCGATGTAAGCGAATACCTTCAACGCGCCGAAGAAGCCCGACAACTTGCGCGTCTCCGTATCAAGAATAAACAGACGACCGACAGCCACTGTTACAACCTTCGACGACGCTTCGTGGAATACCAGCCCGGTGAACGTGTTTGGGTGTGGACGCTGATACGCCGATGTGGACTAAGTGAAAAGCTTCTGCGACGGTACTTCGGACCGTACAGGGTTGTTCGATGTCTCGGCCCACTTGATTACGAGGTTGTCCCCGACGGCATCACGAACTCTCAACGACGCCGATCGCGACCTGGAGTCGTACATGTCGCGCGCCTCAAGCCGTTTCATGCGCGTTAACAAACTGAAACAGTGTTTTTTTGTATTATAGTTGTATCGTAATTTATTCATTGTACTTTCTAGCATTATTATTGTACCTTCATCTTTAGTTAAAGCATCGGGACGATGCCTTTTTTTCAGAGGGGGGCAATGCCACGTTCTATTTCCCAAGTTTTTGTTATCGTCCCAAAACACCATACCATTCTCAGCGCGAACCGCGCCTCCAGTTTTCGAGAAGGTTCCGGACTGCAGTAGATCATTTCGATAAGATCCCGCCCACTGTGCGAACGGTACAGATTGTTCTGGAACCTACGCTGCCACCAGCGATAACGCTAGAACATTCGACGGCAAGAGTATAAATGCCGACGCGCTTCACCGCTTGTCAGTTTTTGATCGAAGGCCGACGCTCCGTTCGCCGCTATCAGTCCGAGACTGCTATCTGTGCGAGACTGCTGCTGTAATTGGACTTTCCGTTTACCGGGCACAGGTTCGCCCAAATAAACAGTTAAATCCCAACACGAAGTCTCCTGTCTTCGAGCACGTCACGACCCCGTGACAATATCTTCACATTAATTCAATTAGCACGCTTCTTTTCTTAAGTCAATTTCCTCTCCATGAGGCTCCTTCACCTTGGAACTGATCGTTACCTTTGTGCAACTAGTTTTAAGCTGTACCGGATGTGATTCTATCTCGGTAAGCCTTTTAACAAGCCGAAATACTAGCTGCATTCCGCTTCATCAGAGAATAATCAATAAGGTAATTGGATCCGAGATGCCGCACTGATGAGCCTAATTAAAGGGCCCCTGAACTTTTCTAAGCTCAAAGACTCCGGGACAGCTGTTCGTTTCTTGCCTTTTGTTTCTTCTAAATTAGTCTTTGTTCCTTTTTGAAGAGCATGCGGCCAATACACAATAATTCCTATAGTTGTACTTCTACTGTTGGTGGTTCTTGCTGAAAACATACACTGCGCTTATATGAACTGCACCCTATTCAGCTACAAATTTAACCACTGCACACGCACTGCAAGCCTGATGCCGCATTGAAGAAGAGTAGACAGAAACAGATGGCAAGACATCTCATGACAGAAAAGTTGTCAACAATGTTCGTATATAGTGAGGAATTGGTGGCTAATACCAAGCATATGTGAACTACACCACGCGGTTGGCAAAACCAGCATGTGAATAAACATCCCTCAACACCGCGAAATACGTTATCAATAAATACTTATATTGTGACCGCTGTTTGTTAAAGATCCTGCCGTGGAGTGGCCTAAAGATAAAGATGTGTTTCCTAATAAGATGTTCAAACAGCATAAAACAGGTTAGACATGTGTATACAGAAGAAAAACAAGATGCGTTAGCGCTTCGGTCACTAGTTCCTGTTCATTTAGCCGACCGTGTTTGCTCAGTTCTGTTATTCTACAATGAGACACATTCCAAGCTTTCACTTAGAAAGAGCACGAAAAGTTGCATCCGATCCAATTTCAGGAAAGCGAACAATACAAGGAGTAGAAAATAAATGAAAATAAATAGGTGTCTGACCAGCTATCGGATTCAGAGCTTGTATGTCGCTTGCTTCTCTTACCTTCTATTGTCCTTCCCGATTACTAGCATGAATGCAGTTCCAGAAGGACATGTTTAGGGTTGTTTTACGCTACTCGTATCATCTTCTGAATAGCTCTATTAAGGATTACGTATATTTACGAAATTGCAGTAAGTGTTTTACCAATACACCCGCCACAGCGGGTTAGTTGTTATGGGGCTCGAGTGCTGACCCACTGTTCAGGAGACGGGAGTACGATAAAAACCCAGCTGGTGCAAATTACTGGAGAGCTCAGTATGGCGTTCCCACATCGTGGTTTTGACGCGCTACAATTCATGAGGTGTTTTTATTATATCTTGACGTAATAGTGTTTTTAACAGCTCCTTCTGCACTAATTCCTGCATCAGCACCAGCGTGGGCCTCGTTAGTTCTGAGCAAAATATCATCATCTTGTGCTTGACCAAAAACTCGAGAATGATGCCAATAAAATAAATATTGAAAATTGCCGTGTGAGGATCAAACCCAAGGTGTTTGCGTGGCGAGCGGTTGTTCTGCTACAGCGCCGCTCGTCTGCTTTTTTTGCTTATTTTATTGAGTGGTTTCGACAGTTTACAAAACAGTTATTGCCTGTCCACATAGAAAATACTATCAGAAGGATAAACATTGCTATCAGTTCCATTTGAACTGGTGTTACAGTCACTCGTATGCTTCGAAATGCACTTAAAATAACTTTTTCTGCTTGATATGCAGTAAAAGTAACGTTATAGTTTAACAAACACACGCATAAAGGATACAGGTTTCACAATACAGTATGTAATATTGTATTTATAATTCGTTGTACAACCTTTCATTGTCATTGCGCGTCAGAACATGTGATTACTATGCCTTCGAGGTTTGAAGCCGGCCACCCATTACCAGAGGCAGACGAGTTGCCGCGCGTATTTGCTTTATTGTGCTTAGTAAGTACACAGCAACTTAAAAAATTTCCACGCGCATGATTGCTCATCAATTAAAGCATGCTATTTGATAAACTAATGAAGCCACAATACAGCTATCGCGTTCAACTCAAAGGCGAAGCTTAGAAGGTTCCCTATTTTTATTAAAATCGCACAAATATAATAAAAAGAAGCTTATTGAAAGGGTTTATTATACCACCCTCAGAAATAAGCATTAAATGCCGAGATGTGAAAATATCTGCTGAAAACAAGTATCTTTCGTCATATCAGCATCAATGCAAACTTCATTAACTTTAAAAAGGTATGGACATCAAACCGTATGCGTTTTTGTAACAAATGCCGATGACAGATTGGTTAAAAACAACAAAATGAAATTACAAAGGTTACAAGTTCGTACAACACAATATATTATTTTCATCTATATGAAATCGCAGATGTGACGTAAACGCTTATGTTACAATATAAAACCTCTACAATGAACGCCACTAAAACACGCTTTTCATTGTGATGAAGCCCACCGTAAGGGGGCGGAAACGCTTTTTTTTTTCATTTCAGTCACAGGCCGTTTGCCACATTGCTTTGTAATGTGTTCAGAGAGTAGTTCAGTTCGTCGAAAAAAACGTACACTCGTATAACAAATTTAATCGTCATCATCATTCGCCTTACTACGCCCACTGCACGGCAAAGGCGTTCCCCATTATCTGCCATTAAACCAGGTCTTGTGATTTCTGCTGCAACTTTACACCTACGAACATTTTATACTGATCGGCCCACTTAACTTTCTTTGTTCTCTTCGAGCGTTTGCCTTCTCTGGAAATCCAGTTAGTTACAAGCAGCGGTTATCCTGCCAACGTGTTACGTGCCAGCGCATGCACATTTCTTCTTCTTAATTTCAACTATGATATATTAAACCCAGTTTGTTCCCTGACACACTCTGCCTCCTTCTTGTCTCTTAAGGTTACACCTACCAATTTCCTTTCCATCGCTCGCTGCGTCATCCTCAATTTGAGATGAACCCTCTTTGTAGGCCTCCATGTGTCTGCTCCGTAAGTAAGTACTGGCAATATGCCGTTGTAATATATTTCACTCTTGGGGGTTAGTCGTTGATTACCATTCATAATTTAAGAATGCTTGCTGATTGTGATCCACTCTTATTCGTATTCTTCTACTTCTATTTCATGGTTGGGCTCCGCAGTTACTACCTTTTCTAAGTAGACATACTTCTTTACAACTTCCAGCGTTTCTCTATCTATCGCAAAATGTTGTTTTCCGCCAAAACCAGTACAGATTGCTTTTTCCCGCATATTAATTTTCAGACCTACTCTTCCACTTCAATGTGCAGTTCATTAATAATGAGCTAGAAGCCATCTTCTGAGTTACTCAACAAGACAATGCCAGCCGGGAACCGCATGTTACTAATATACTCTTCAATACCTCTTATCGCTAACTCTACCCAATCTAGGGTCCGGAAAACCTCCTGTAAACACGCGCTAAATAACATAAGAAAGATTGTGTTTCCCCGCCTTACACCCTTGTTTAATGGGATTATGTCACTCTAATCATTCATAGAGAACTATGGTGGCTTTGGATATGCTGTTGATTTCTTTCAACATGTTTATGCAGAGATAGTCGATGCCCTGATTCCGTGGTGCCTGCATCACTGCTGATGCCTCGAGTAAGTCAGACACCTTCTCGTAATCTATGCAGGCTATGTATAGTGGTCAGTTTTATTCGGTGCATTTCACTAACACCTCATTTATAGAATGAATATGGTACGTTGTACGAAATATGGTAACCTGTACGAAATTCTCCATGGTGCTTTGGTTGATTGAGCTCTATTGTTGCCCTAATTATATTCCTAGTTATTTTAGATATTATTTTTAAATAATTTGCAGAAAACAGAAAGTGGCCTGATCAGCGTGTAATTTTTCAAGTCCTTGACGTCCTTTTTCATATAGATTAACATGATGTTGGTAGTTCTAAGATTCTGGTACTCTTCCCCTCAAGTACTAAGAATCTGGTACTCTTCGCGTCTAGTACTAAGAGTACTAATCTTAGAGTACTAAGATTCTGGTACTCTTCCCGTCAAGAAA
The DNA here is from genome assembly GCF_043290135.1 of Rhipicephalus microplus. Lineage (NCBI taxonomy): Eukaryota > Metazoa > Arthropoda > Arachnida > Ixodida > Ixodidae > Rhipicephalus > Rhipicephalus microplus. The sequence goes on along the minus strand of NC_134704.1, from coordinate 141,541,433 downwards.
GAGAGAGAGAGAAACGAGAAAAAAGGAAGGCAGGGAGGTTAACCAGGAGAGACACTTTGTATATAAGGTGGCCAGTTTTTCTAACCCAATTTCTCCGCCACCCTCCTGTAGGTCCGTTGTAACCTAATCCTCACAGCGGCTTTGCTCCATTGGATTTCTTTTAGGGCTTTCCTTACTTCCCCTGCCGTTACTGGTAGGGTGCCGAATTTCTCTAGGACATTATGGCTTTTTACGATATGCTACTTGTTCTTTCGGCTTCCGTACAGCTCTCTCTAAAACTCCTCTGCCACTTCAACTTGCCTGTCTATATGGGTTATGAGACTGCCACTCTTGTCTTTTATTCTGTATATCCACTTTTCACCTATGCACATGTAAGCCTTCGCAGCTTGTAGGCTGCCCCGCCACGGTGGTATAGTGGTTAAGGTTCTCGGCTGCTGACCCGCAGGTCGCGGGATCAAATCCCGGCTGTGGCGGCTGCATTTCGGATGGAGGCGGAAATGTTGTAGGCCCGTGTACTCAGATTTGGGTGCACGTTAAAGAACCCCAGGTGGTCGAAATTTCCGTAGCCCTCCACTACGGCGTCTCTCATAATCATATGGGGGTTTTGGGACGTTAAACCCCACATATCAATCGATCAATCAATCAATCAATCAATCAATCAATCAGCTTGTAGGCTTCTGCTGCTTTTTACCGCCTGCTCAATTCTCTTCATAATATTTCTTTTGATGTCGGCTATCTTACTCCTATTTATTACTTTCCAAGCCTCCACCAGCTTAATTTTGTCAGTTGCATTTGAGGCTTCCATGGTTTGTCGTCTCTTGATGAGATTTGTCGTCTCCTCCAATAGTTTGCCAGTGTCCGCTCTAGTGAATGTACCTCCGACTTTCATTGCCTACAATTTCATTATACTCGTAAGATGATCCTTCATTATGCCAATGCTATTGTCAGTTACCTCGTTTAGAGCCGTTAATCTATTCTGTCTAAATTACTGTGACCAAATGAACACCCTGGTCACTTCTGCGGCAATTTCACACGTTGAAATGTAGTGTATAATCCTGATGGTTTCGGTGGCAGCAACGTTAGCATTTCAATATCACAGCCTGTCTGGAATCGATACACAAAGAAGCAGTCTCTCGATTCTGCTGAAATTGTTTTTTGGAACGTGGCCAAGCAAGCATGAATCAATTCAAGGCATACATACCAAACTCGTCACACTCAGGAGGACAAAAATGAAATGCTTGGCATGCGTTTGAGATTTTTTCCATTGTTTTTATTTACTTTATGAAAAATTTGCTCACTCCAGTGCAGCAGAAAGGCGCCTCTGCTTCAGTGCAATATAAATTCGAATTTATCACCCGTTGCTTAAATACCTACCATTTCGGGCAGCTTCTCTTGCTTGCAGCTGGAACGCTTTCGAAACCCTATTCAGAGAGCCAGCTTCCTGGCATGCATACGAGAGGCCCATGGTGCACACTCTTCAATGATCGTCCAGACGTCTTCTGCACGTTTTATTTCACTCAAACGGACATAACGTGAGTATGTGAATTAATACATTGGTATTATATTTACACGTGTTTCCTTTCCCAGTATTGGAAGCCACGGATAAGAATTGTTTCCATTCTCAGTGTGACTATTTCATACGTTCTAGCAGGAATTGCGTTACCCCTTCAATGCAAACGACGTGAATGCAGGCTATCAGTCGCACAGAGGTTTAATTTGTCTGGAAAATGCTTAAAAAGCTTCTTTCACCTTCGCTGTCGAGTTGAACGGCAAACGAATGTGTGTTTGCAAAGCATGTTTTGAGAAACTAAACGAGATGGAGATATATCGCGTCCTTTTTCAAAGCGAGTCAACAATGTCATTTTTTGACGGCTGCATTCCTATGACAAGCAAATTTATTCTGAAGTTATGCTGAAGGTAATCTACAAAAAAAGCTAAGAGCCCTTTACTTTGTGAAAGGCACGTTGATTTCCTTTTTTTGTGTAATTATTTTTTCTCTATGCCATGAACTTGACCTTAATCCACGTGTTTAACCCTACCCACTGTGCTCCGGCTAACAATTATGGTCGTGACTCAAACAAAGAACTTGAACAATAACATGAGTCATCAACTAATGACTAGTGACATCAATAGAAAGTCAGACTGTCACTCCAGATGCGGCTGACTGCCTACGATGCGAAGATCCATGAAAGGATCATTATTTGGCGAATTACACATAATTTTACGCATTTGTTAGAAACTGTTTCAATTGACGCTATGTTTTAAACTTCCATTTCTATGCATTCATCGGCCCCGGCAATGTTGCTAGGTGTGTCGCCACCACAAGCGTGTAGCTCATAAATGCTTCACTTACAAAAGTGGAGAGTTTCCAGCAAGTGAACTCTATCACAAATGATTCGTATGGTGATTTCGAATAACCTCCTTTACGCGTTGAGTGCAGTTTAAAAAAGAGGGAAGTGTCACGTTAGAGTCACTCACTATTACACACTGGTAAGTTCATGTTGAATATTTTTGTTGTTCTTACATCGAATTTCACATTAGCACGTATCACACTATAGGACAATTATAACATTGTAATAGGCCCTCGCAGATATTAGTGCTAGACACACAGGCTGCAATTTGCAGAAAATATCAGTAAACGCGGGAAGCTTAATGTGACGATAGCTTGATGCATCTCACTCTTCACTGTATTGGGCGCGAGGACATACCGTGACGCCCACATATGGAGGTATTTTCGTGAAGTACGTGGTTGGATTGCTACGCCAGCCCTCTCGCGTGCAGCCCGCAGGTGGTTTCGCGTCTCATTTTTTTATTATTATTCTTGTACTTCACTGAATGAAATCAGTAAAATACTGCTGCAGCTTCTTCCCTGACTGCACGAAGTGCTAAATAACTGCCCCGGAAAAGTGTTACGCTTCTCACAATGCCCGACTGCCGGCGTCATCTGCTATGGCCACCTAAACGAAAAAACCATGGCAGCCGAGCGCACCGCCTCTGTAAAAGGTGACGGCTCATTTCGTGTCAAATTGAAGCATCGAATGGGTATTAACGGTAAAGAAACCTTGCTGCAAGAAATGCGCGCAACCACGCTGATTCATTCATTGTATATAGGTTTTCGTCTAGTGACGGGCCACGGTTGACATGACAAGCATGCACAAATTACATTTATGTTTAGGACACATAACCCAACGAAGCACAGCGCAAGCGAATTCCGCGCATTGTGGGAAGCAACACAGCATTCTTACAGCCGAGTGCAGCCGCAACTTTTCTGTTAGATTGCGCGAAAACGTGAGAATCACGCACGCGCATGCCTCATTCAGAGTTGTAACTTTTCTCTGTGGCACGCTTCTAATATTTATTCCGCAACATTCATGTGGTGGTCATACGATGCACACTCAATCGCCATTTTGCCACACATTGGTGAAAATTATGAATGATTGTTTCAGTTCCAGCGCTTTTACAAATGTATAGATTGTGATTTAGAAAATGCGATCAGTCAGCCGTATCCTCTTACACCCTTTAGCATGCTGCAAGGTCTTGCGTACCGTGATCTAAACGGTAATTTCATGTTGCAGTGCAGTTGCCTGTGTTCTTGTTTTTTTCTCTTTTTTGCAGTTTTATTTATAAGCTGTGTGATTCGTCTTCGAAGAGCTGCCATGAATTATTAGTTTCTGAAACTTACCACGCTTTCGCCTGTAGATCAATACATCGAAAAGATGAAGTTATAGTGGCTATGGGCCCATTCTACAGACGTAATATATAAGCAACGAACCCTGTGAGTTGAAGTCGCGGACGGCAGGTGCGTTGGCAGAAATTTTTTTTCGGCGGAGGCACCGCCTTGATTAGAACTGGTGGCCGAGCAGGCAGGTGTGGGTGGCCGTCATTTTGTGCGTTATATACCATGCAAAAATTTGGGAGGAGGGGGCAAGGGCTTGGTGTGCCAACCCTTGGCGCATGGAAATCCGCGTGGTCGGGTACACGCATGGGGACGGACGCCCGGGGAGGAGGATGGTGGGGGCGCAGACTGCGGTAAAAGTTACCGTGGCTCGAGAACTAAGTTTTAGGCTGGAGCGCACATGTATGATCTAGAAAAAAAGGTTCCATCGAACGGGCTGGCGAAACACGCAGAAGCAACTGCCGACGACAGATACCGGAATAGGGTAAAAATAACAATAACAAAGAGACAGGAACTGGACTTCCGGGCTACATCTTGACTCCCTGACAATTCAGAGTCTCATTTTGAAGCATACATAATCGAACTGTTTGCACATTCATTTTTCCCGTGTGGAAACTGAAACATTCTGCTTTTATGTAAACTTTTAAGGTCTGTGCTCATATAGACCTCAAGGACTCGAGATAACAACTACAACTATAAAGAAAGAGAAAAGTGACAGTGGCGCTACCTGCGCCCACGACAGTGGCATCGCGTACGTAGCGCACTATGGCACGCCGCCAAAAACGTTCACTGCAACTTTCCGCATTGTGTATTCTGCAGAAGTCCACACAGCTGAAGATAGAGAGATATAATGCGAACAACGCATCCAACCGCCAGCTTTCCTTCACCAGAGCGAGGTGAGATCACGTGATTCAACCCTGCACGTCACAGCGACTGCAGCGCTCACGCCTCCAGTGGTGGCCCTTGCGCCCAATAGTATCGGGCAAGAAAGGTCAAACACGCTACACTCTCGATTAATGGAAACTCTTGAATAGTCAACGTAGCTTCATTTACCTTTAAACCGTCCCTGAAGCGGTTTTTTCACATTCTATTTTTGATTAGACCACTACTGGAGCACACCAGTTCCACCATAATTCAATCGAGACACCCATCATTAACTGAGCTACGAGTATTGAAATGGTACTTTCCTGCTGTGCTCCGCCTTTCATCCTCAAATTTTTCTTCGAGCGCTCGGGGCTAAGCTCCGCTTTCACTGGGCCTGCGTCACAACGTAACGTGAGAGAACGCATGCGTGACGTTGTGCCGTATACTTCCGGTAAGTCAAAGCCAGAGCAGAGCCACTGGCAGTCAGGCGCTCGACTGCAGCTGGGGGCCAGCTCGGGTGATCGTCTGTTTGTGCGCTCAACGCGAGCAGCCTGTGTTTTGTTTCACGGCGCTTTGGACCACTGCTCACGATGGACCCTGAACTTGAAGAGCGTTTGCGCCGAATGAGCGATGAAATGGTTTTCGAACCATACGGCGACACACCATCTCACGATCCTGCGCTTCGTGCCGAGGATGACAGCAGTGATCCTCCGCCACCTGACTCATCGGACTTCCATGACGATGTCAACGATCACGGGTAAGTGTGAATGATTTAAGTAGCCCTTTTTGTTCGGCACTTGTTCTTCCTCGCGTCTGCGTTTGCTGTGTCGCGCGTGTAAATTGTACGTTGTACTGCATAATCACAAGCGTAGAAACAATTTCGTCATTGTCTTTCGTTTCGCGGTGTTTGTGCGATGTCCACGATAACAATAACTTAGGGAGATTTTGGCGAATGCCGGTGTGACTGCGGGTTTTGTTGAATAATGCCAACGGCCTTTGAACAAGTCTTCTGTCGCGACGTACCGTAAGTTCTTCGGGAAATTCCGGACTGCTGCATAACTCGGCACGAAGAGTTCCGAAGCGTGTGTCTGAACTCCGCGGTGCTGCGTGCTGCATAACGGAGTCTTGGTTGAAAGAGAAGTGCACAGGTAATAGTGTATCAAAGAAACAAAAAATATTCAAGTTGCAGTTCCAGCAACGTCATCTTATGCCTTCTTCCCGAAAATATCACTTTCTAGCCAACTGCTTCTTCACGCGATTGATTTGGCAGAGGTTTAGGCGACGCAGCACAATTGTATTACCTGCGTGCGTAGTCACCACCACCCGGAAGCTGTTCCCGTCAGCCCACTACGTGGGCTTTCGATATGCTTCTGTGCGCACGTGAAAGCCTTTATATCTTAACTTAAAATAAAGTGCAAGCTGCCCGTGCTTTCCACTATGCATCAAAGATATCCCCGCATAAATGATTTCCGCATTCATGTATTTCAGGTTGACCTGTTTTGCATAGGTCTGTTTTTTCCAATGAACTTGTTATGCAATCTTTCGCTCCAAAATAGTTGTGCTTCGTGCATGACTTATTAAGGAAACATTATGTCGAGCTTGCTTATCGCATCGCTTATGATGGTAATCGAAGAATATTTCATTAGTCAACAGTTGAAAAGTACATACGCAATTGCAACCAGAAGCAACTGCCAAACAGAAGACCCGCCCAAAGAAAAAACAAGAAGCATTTCTTCAATACTTCCATCTAGTCATTCTGTCAAACTTGTGATAGCATCTCAAGTAGGTCTAGCTCTCTTTGGGCTACCTTCCGTAGCCCACAGACGCAAAAATAAGATGTAGCTCTCTCGCTCGATTCACACAGTGGCTCTTTGTGTGCTGCTAGCCGTAGCACACATGGGAAAATAACATTTGACGGCACTTCACAAAAAGCAATCATGGCTGCACTGTTGCCGTACTGCCAAGAAGGCAGTTTCTTCAGTCAAGTCTGGCTCTCTCGCTCGATTCACCAAATGGCTCTCTGTGTTCTGCCAGTCCATAGCACTCACCTTAAAAGTTACATTTGACAGCACTTTTCACAAATCAGTCATGTTTGCATGGTTGCCCAGCTGCCAAGAAGGTTTGTTCTATCGCACTTGTGCCAGAAGACTTCAGCTGCGTCATGGCTATGGTTGTATTCTCTCTACTTAACCATCCTTTTGACGTTGCCCCAATAACCAGTGTGAGAAGCGTTCAGCTGTGTCGTCTCTACAGTTGCATTCTCTCTGTTTCACTGACCTTTCGACGTTGCTTTAATCCAGTGAAGTTCTCTCGCTCGATTCACACAGTGGCTGTCTGTGTGCTGCCAGCCAGAGCACCAACACGTTAAAACAGATTTGATGCTAGTTTAACTTTAAGCTTTTGATGCTGTGCTAAGTATTCGTGACTACCCACCACCGTGGTCTAGTTGTCATGGTACTGAACTGATAACCTATAGGAAGCTGTATCAAATCTCGGCCATGGCGGTTGCATTTTCAGTGGAGGCAAAAATGGTTGAAGATGTGTGTTTAGATTTATGTGCATGTTGAAGAACATCTTGTGACCAAAATTCTTGGCACCCTTTACAATAGCATACCTCAATATTACTTCGTGATTGTTTTGGGGCATTGAACCCAAACCAACATCTTCAGAATAAATGCATGTCACTGATTCGAGGTCGATGATGTTGGAAAGCATATGCGCCCCTGAGCAATGAACTCCTCCTTAGATGGCCATTCATTGGTGAGGAATATATGCCATGGCTTTGCTGCCTCGTTGCTTGTAAAGCTCTCTTTATGTGATGAGAGTTCATGGAGGTCCATGGCATGTTCCAACAGCTCTTAACATAGCCTGCATGGTGAAGAGACTCAAAATCACTATCATGCTAGGAAACATTGCAAGATAAAAGTAATTACCATATTTATTTGATGGTAGGTCAACCCACCTTATGATCGATATAAATTCATATTTTTGGGGGGGACAAGTTAGTATGACAATAAAGAAAATTTATCTGGTGCACCTTGTGACGACCACTAACATGAGAAGCACACATGCTGTGGCATGGTTACAACTTTATATTTCCCTTCAGGCTCTGCTTTTAGCATATATTTATTGCACGCTTCTTCAGAAGAATCTTTTTTTACCTATTACCTTGTCATTGCTTGTCATCTGAAGTGCCACAGTTTGTTAGAAGCGCATCTGTTCAATTAACAGCCAACACTCCTTATCAGATGCACAATTTTTTTGAACTGTTATTACTAGCTGCACCAGCTGAAAACTCCTCTGCAGTGGTGACATTACAGAAAGTAGATCGGGTCACCTTCAAGCCCCCTTATATGAAATAATTGAAAACTAGCTGATACAGAAGCTAAGGATGATATAGAGTATGTTAATTGTTCTCTTTTATTGGTACTGTGGTTGTAATTGTGACATAAGTGTGAAAAAAACAAAGACAAAAGACAACTTTTTACCTGCAGTAACAAAACCTACAACCCTCAAATTACAAGACCGATCACTTACCTTATTTAAACTAAACTGCCAGATATCTGATTTGGATGTACAGTACAGAGACTTGCTTTAATATTGATAGCAAAACAGAGCTCAGATGACAGAAATTTTGTTGTCAGCGCTGTTTGTTATAGTGAACTGTAAAATAAAAAGAGTTTTTCTGCGAGCAATCCCTCCACCTAAAGTATTTGGAGACATGCTTGCTTGTAATGTCAAAACATGTTTGAGCAGCAAAAGCGGTGATGGGGGCTAGTTGCTTTGAGTTACTTGTGTTCATATTTGTAGGAAAAAAAACAGATGCAGACGTAAGGAACACATACATAGGACCAGTGCTCATACTGTGCATGAGTTTCTTGATTGTGTCTGCGCCTGTTTTTTTGCTACAAATAGAAGAATGTAATTCAAATGTTTCAGCAAATTTTTGGTACAAGTTTCTCCAAAGTTACACTAGTAACAGGATTTCTTATAAGCTAATATGTTATTGCTGGCTGTCTTTATTATTGTAATTAGATAACGTATGCAAGAGAAAACTTGCAAGTTGTAAGTGCGTTTACCATGATTACAAGTTAAAAAGGCAGTTTTGAAGATGTTACTCATGTGTAAATATCAGCCTTTTTAGGCAATTTATCATAATGGGCCGAGTTACTGTACTTGTGCCACACTAGCTTTGTAAAGAGTGTACCTGCTTACCTTTACCGACGCGCCAAACACCATACAAGTGTGGCATGTTTGGCTTGTGCGGCTTGTGCTTGCGGCAGTATAGCTTGACACTAGGATGTTGATGTGGGAAAAAATTATGCCTAAGTCACTTGGACCTTCTGTCATGGGCACACACAGTGCTTTCTAGAAGAGTAATAAAACTCCCATTCTTCCCCTTGCATCTAACATTCCTTCTTCAAACAGTAACTTAACGATTTCACGTAAAGATATATTTTAATACCTTAGTGTTTTTTAGATTCACTTGCAAATTTAGCACAAGCATATGGTACTTCTTGTCAACGAGCTTATGTGGATGCCTAGATTTTCCGCAGCAGTCAGGCACTTAACAAGTCCTTGCTTTTCCATGGAGACATTGTAGGGAACTTTGGGTGACTAGGAACAAAATTGTAGCAAGGGGTCTCTTGTTAGCACTTGAAAAGTATACTAGTAGCACCGCAAGTTCATCTTTCCGAATTCCACCAGCTCAGTGTGTGAAATGCAGCCATTCTGCATGGAAAGTTCACTGTACGTGAGATATTTGGCGCTGTAGCCAGGAGAGTCACATCGCCCATCACCTGCCCGGTCAGTTAGCAAGTCACCAAGTGCATCCAACATGGCTGCTTGTTTTTTTTAAGAAGAGCTGGAAAGACAGGTGGCACAATGCATAGCTTCTTTTAGTATTTCACAGTATATTCAGGGGGCGGAAACTCCCTGTTCCTCCCGTGCATTCGCTCTCGGCAGCGGAAGCGCTGCTTTTACCACTGTCGGTTGCCGGGCATCCTACTAGAACTGAATCACTAACAGAAAATTTATTTCACGACGTCACTGGTGAAGTGCCCAAATAGAGGGAAAAGACGAAAAATTGTGAGGAAGAGGCTCGCCCTGAAAGCGCTCCTTTCCAATTTTGCATGCAAGGGGAATGCGCTCATCCCTTCTTGAAGGTCCGCTGGCCGCTTGGGCAATGCGGCCATAAAATGTTGGTAATCTTTTTTAAAATTTTGTTCGTGTTTCTGAAAAGACATAAGTGCAACTGCCTGATTTCACAGTAAGAGGAAACTCAATGACACGAATGAAATGCTTTTTTATTGCATGTTTTTCATATAAAAACAGGCACATACACGTAGTGTGAAAGTGTCAATGTATACATGCAGCTTCCTTTCACATTTGACATATGAACATATTTCGCAAACGTTCAACCCAATATCCGAACCAATGTTAAAATCATCATACAATGCGGACAGGACACGTATTTGACTCAATCAGGCTTGCTATGACGACGGGTATAGAAATCGGGTACCAAACGAGACTGAAGTTCGATGGCATGAATAAGCTTGAAGCGATCAGAAGTTCTTCGAGAAAGAACGTTGCTGGAAACAGTGTTTCGGCAAGTTCACGTGTCCTAATGAAAGCAACAGCGTTTCCTTGACAAGAAAACTTCACTTGTCAAAACGTTGCCTCCATCGACATTCTCTGTAATAATATTTAGAAGCATGTAGTCCATCTGGTGTATTCGAGTGACGTTGTTAAAAGTAAGGACTTCACAAAAATCGAAACCACTGCCACAAGAATTTGATAAGCAGGAAGTGGCCTACAAATATTTTACATAATTTGAACTAGTTCTCAAAAGTAAAAGTAGCTAAAACTATGTAGCCGAGTCAACTCGAGTTCAAGCCTTTCAATAGACCCGTTTTCTCGACAGGGGCTTGGCAGCCGTCTTCACCAATTCGTCAAGCGACACTTCACTTCACTCAGTCCGGTCAGGCTTGCGGAGAACTGGGTTTACTCATATGTACCCCTTCAAAATCACTATTTGCTCCAATAATTGGTCCAAGTTCTTATGCTCACCGGTTGCTTTTAAAAAACGCTGAAAAACCTTCGCGAAACTAGAAATCCCCGGGTTAGCACTCCGCAAACCGCAAAAAACACGTGTTGCCAAATTAAGCCATCTTTCACGAATACATGGTTTACTTGTCCGGCGCAGCTCACTGTGGTTTTCGTTCACTGTCTGCCACAACTTGCTGTCTTTATCTTTCTCGTAGTTGACATGGTAACCGACCGAGATAACTGAGCGAGATCAAGCTTCTAATATTGCTGAGCGAGAGGCAAGAAGGAGCGGAGGCAAGTGCTACAAATGCAAGTAAATCACTCTCCGCGCTTCACCTGATTTAAAAGTGACAAAATAATGAATATAAATACAAAAACAAAAGAGAATCAATTTGCTGGGCATACAATATTTTTTGTTTGTAAATACTTGTGATGGCCAATAATTGCGAACATTCTCATCAACCTCACTCCGTTCGACCGGATCTTAGGATTCCCAGCAACTGCTACGAGCGTGCATGCTCTTTGAAACTGAAACTAGCGCCAAGTTTCCAGGGCCTGATATAATAGCAATGATGTTTCATGTCGACATGCCCACGAGTATCCCACCACTGCTACATTTCTATCACTGAACAAGTTAATCTCAAACTCAGTTCTATCATGAGTATTCATATTACTCGTAAGATAAATAAGGCAGTATGCTAAAACTGTTTGTAAACTATGATTTTTACAGATGACTTGTTTCTACATTTAAATATTAGCATGCAAAAATATTATTCTTCTCTTTCACATTGCAACCATAAAATCAGATGGGCTAGTTTTGTAAAAGATTTATATGAAATGATTTTACGTTTTGAATTTAAATAACATTGAAAAAGATATACAGAAGGAAGCAAATGCTTTGGTTTGTGTTAATCTATGGCGAAAATGTGTTAAAAAATAAGATTCACTTGTAATGCAAGAGAAGTATAAGCATTGGTATGCACGCTGCCTAATTTGTTTACAAGTCTTGCTACAGTTATATCTAGATATTGGTAAATAAATGCATCTGTTTTACTGCAGGGAACAAGTAGGCCCTCTGGTAGTTGTAGAAGGCGCACTCCGTGATGACTTGAGCACCAAGGCATTGGATGGTTGCAACCACCACACAGCCCTAGTAGAGCATGCCAGCGGCCAGGAGAAAGTTGCCGGCTCCAGCTTCACTACCTCGAACAAGTTGTTGGCTTTTCCACCGGAGCTTGTGCTGTTGCTCGCACACCCCCTCTCAAACGGCCAGAGTTCCCATGACGCTGAATTTCAGGTTGCCAACTGCTTGGTCGCATATGGAGCAGTTAGTGAGCAGTTCATGAAGGGAGTTCTCAAACACAATGAACTTTCATTCCCTGTGAAGAGGATATTCTATTGTTAGAACTCCAGTGCTGTTGTCATGATGGATAGTGCGGATGAATGACCCCACAAGACATGTTAGTGTTTGAGTGTTAGTCACACTAACGTTAGTGTTTGAGTGTTAGTATTACACAATGAACAAGTCGCATGGCTTGGTTGAAAGAAAGAAGTAAAGTATTAAAGCTTCAATTTTCTTTGCTAGGCATGATATTAATGAGAACTAACCTACCATATTGCCATAAAAAGTAAAGGGGACACTAAATATAGTAAATTTAATGTAAATGAGAAGAAATTAGTGTGGACAAAAAAACTGCTTGCCATGAGCAGGGACTAAACCTGCGACCGTCACATAACACATCCGATGCTCTACCAAAGAAGCCAACACGGCGCCCATTCCCTCGTCCTTTTCATCCATTATAAATGTGGCACAAGTAGCAGCGTGAGTCAGCGCTACTAGCAACCATGACGGTGAGTGCGAAACACTTTTTCTGCCTGTTGGTGTCACGTAGCACGTGGTGGCACTGATTGGCGCACTCGCGTTTAAGAGCACATATGTCCCGCATAAAGTGGACAAGGGAATGGCCACCGCGATAGCTCAGTTAGTAGAGCATCGTATGTGTTATTCGAAGTACACAAATTCAGTCCCAGCTCACAAAAATCAACCTTTTTATACACCTATATTTTTTCACACTTACATTACATTTACAACTAATAACGTCCCCTATACTTTCTTTGGCACTTTTGCTGGTTAGTTCTCATTATTATGGTTTGGCTAGGTTAGCGGTATCTGACAGACAATTGTGCCAAAAAAGTATAGGAGATGTTATTAAAAAGTATTTGTAATGTAGCTGTAAAGAAAAGTGGACGAAAAAATAACTTGCCGTGGACAGGGACCGAACCTGCGACCTTCGAATAACGCATCCGAGATTCTACCAACTGAGCTACCGTGCCGGCCACCTTCCCGTCCACTTTATGAGATATCTATGTGCATATAAATGATTTAAATGTGTCCAGTGTCTGTCAGCGCTGCCTGTTGTCATTGCAGCTGGTGTGGGACACTAATTTTTGCCTATAGGCATCATACAACAGGTGATGTTCTTATGGCTGGCAGCTGACTAATATTCCCTGGCATACTACCCGATGGCATTGTCTGCCAGAAGGAGACTGTCGTTATGAATGAAAAAATAGGGTAAACTTACGAGCTTGTTTTCTTCGTTAGACAATAATAATGAGAACTGACCGACAAATATACCAAGAAATATATAGGGGTGTTATTAAATTATTTGTGATGTAACCGGGAAGGAGGTTTTATCCACAATTATTATGTTGCCTGTAGCATGTATTGTGTTTCTTAGCATGTGGGAGCATTGCACAATGCGACAGAAAGTATATAAACAAAGCCAGACCCACCAATGCAATGCTTCCATTGACCCCTATTTCCTCAATACAAAATAGCCTCCTATTTTTTGAGACTGACAAGAATGAAGTAAGACTTTTTAGTGTCCTTGAACCACATATCTGCCCCTCTTGCATTTCACCTTGCTTCAAATATAGTGATCAGTGCTAATGCCAGGCAACCTTAGAGAGTAGTTGCCGTGGTCAATCAGTAAAGGGAGCACTGGGATATCAAATATGTGTCAGCATCCACTCATCTGAAGCCATTTCTTCACTTCCAAAGGTACTACTACAATGTTTTATTGCTGAAGGTTGCCCCGCCACGGTGGTCTAGTGGCTAAGGTACTCGGCTGCTGACCCGCAGGGCGCGGGTTCGAATCCCGGCTGCGGCGGCTGCATTTCCGATGGAGGCGGAAATGTTGTAGGCCCGTGTACTCAGATTGGGTGCACGTTAAAGAACCCCAGGTGGTCTAAATTTTCGGAGCCCTCCACAACGGCGTCTCTCATAATCATATAGTGGTTTTGGGACGTTAAACCCCACATATCAATCAATCATTATTGCTGAAGGTCTTAATTACTTTAATTTCTTCAAATACTTCTGAGTGTTTACTGAATATAAGTGCACTGGAAAAAAGGGAAGTGGCCGATATACGTAGTGTCGTTGTAGTGAAAGATTGAAGTATAACGTTGACAATAAGCTACAGCTCAGTGGTGCACTAGTGACACTGGCATTCTCTAAGGGATCAGGAGTAAAAGCACTGCTAAAAAGCTTGTAGCTTTTAGCAGTCATGATGCAAGGTGAATACGTGATTTTATGGTGCTTATTATTACATTGTGCTGTAGCAGAAATGCTAACGCAGCTTAAGTTAACCGTTGCAGTGACCCTTTATGTGCATCTCCTCACAACCAACTAAGAAAACGTAATTGGCGCACTCCATTTTATAATAGTCGGAAACGCGGCACAAGTATGCTATCACAAAACAGCAACTCCATGAGATAAGTGTAGCATTGTTTGGAAGTCTTATATAAAGTAACTGGCAATGTCTTATACAAAAAAGTTGATGTATTAGCACACAAATATTGTTTAAATAGTGTCACATGAAATCATTTTACTGTTTCTTTGTGTCCACTGTGAAACTGCTTCAGTAGGTGGCTGCCCGTTGTAGATGCTGCGCAGAATGTAGTTGTACACATGTGTCAGTGTGCCCCTTCTGAATTGGTGAACATCTAAATACACGTGCTTGTAAAAAAAGTATTCACGAACCACCCTGCGCTTTCGTGTGAAATAAGTCTTACTGCTTTCGACCAGGCTGTGTTCTAGACAGGCACATGTTTCAGCATAATTGCTTTACTAGTCTTACCGCTGCGTCTAAGCGTACTCACTGCAGAGGAACGTGGTCTCCTATGCTCTTTGTTATCTCGGTAGAGGTTGTGGCAACATCTAAAAATACTGCGGTATTATAGAGCATCAAGAAGTGCAAACTAGTACCAACATTCTTCGTTGCTATTGTCATAGAGATGCTCTTGTCAAGCTAATGTCAGTAAAGAGGCTTTATAAATGCTGCTTATATAGTCGAACTCCTATATAAGATACACTCATATAAGAGACGAAGTGGCATAAGAGAAACCAGTGTGCCTACTTTGAAATAAGGGTGATAAGAAAATTCACATGATTCTTCAATTGCTCACCAGTGCATGTCTCTTATACAGGTGCTCATTGAGGCCCAGGGCCAGAATTAAGGGTGTCCTAGGGGCCTGCCCACCCTCCTTAAAAATTGGATAAACGGGTGTGTCCTACCGAACATGAATCATGAAAATACGGGTTTTTCGATGCCCTCAGCAGGTGGACCACCATGAAAAAATTCTGGCAATGGGCCTGCATTCAACTGTACAAGCTGCTATGTACATCTATATAAAATCTACAGCTTGCCCCGTAAAGCATGAAAGTGTCTCCGCAGGCTTCTCACAGGAATAGAACTGCCTCTTCACATTCGCATAGTTTTAAAACACACAGGTGGGGAAAATTAGCATGCACTGCAGAATGGACCATTTGTATTCTGACAAAGATACGTGAACTGTCATGAACTACTCTACAACGAACTAGCGCAGGCTCACCTCTCCGCCTTCTAATAAATTTTCACTACTACTCTAAGGTGAAATGTTTCAGGAAACTAAGGGGCTTAACCTCCTTGGCTGCAAACATGAAAGGACACACACAATCCCAGGGAATACCTGTCTGCAGTGGTGGTTTCAGTATGCGAACTAGTTTCAGACTACATATCCATCACACGTTAAAAATTTCATTGAATGCTTGTAATACCTGCAGAAACTCTCGCTGAATGAGAGCAAGTATGTGACGTCAACTTCAGCAGCTGGCTTTTCTTCCTCAGCAGGGAAAGATCCGTCCATTTAGACAGATGTTTCAGCAGCTGGCTTTTTTTAACGGGAGAAGATTCATCCATTCGGACAGGTGTTGAGCCACCGAGAGGCCTGAAACCTCTGGTAGCTGTGGCACTGAAGCAACATCGGCTGATGCTCCTACTGCTGCTCATGTGATGAAGCACCACACTGTGTGTGCACTGCAGATTCTGTGGTGAAGGCAGCTGCTGTCTGTGTATTGGCCGAAACGAGCACCTTCAGGGTCATGTTCACCTGTGTAGCTGAGATGGTTATGAAACACCTAAATAAATAAAACTTCTTCGATTGGTGTCATGTTCAATCATTCATCATCATGCATTATTTCCAGCTAGTTTCGTTTGTTTAGTAGCTTAGGTGTGAATCCTGTAACTGAACAGCTACTGTACATTTTATGCCTCATACGTGCATTTTTCAACCTTTAGGTCAACTCAACTTACCAACGGACCGGCATTCCACTGTCTTCCGAGTTGCCACTGTATTTGTGGTTGCCTTGCGCACAGTTTTTTGTGTGGTTGTCTGGATATGAGGTGGTGGAAATAAACATATTATATTACACTCGCACTTTTGATAAACTATATTTTGATATTTTGTTATATATGATAAACTAGACATTGTCTTTGTGGCCATGTGGTATTAAAATTACTTTATATAAAATAGCTTGTGTTTGTTTTAAACAACAACACGCTTAGGACTATTGAAGTTCTTCTGGTTTTTTGATAACTTCCCTGGTGCCAAGATATGTTTCAAAGAACACAAAATATTTTCTCATGTTGGATCCTAGAGCTGTAGAAATTGAGCTGCCTTATACGGCATAAGCTAGTCGCACAGTGTGTGGCTGCATACGAAAGGTGTCACTGAGTTATTTTCCATAGGGCACAGTACTTTACGAATAGGGCCATTGTCTTGTAGCAGTCAAGAATATGCCACAGAATAATAGCAACAATAGAACGAAATGTCGACCCTTGGTCACAAGTCCTGTATTCCATCCGCTGATATTAGGAAAACGAGAAACAGAGAGAACAACGCAACAGCGTGTTGAATAGTTCACTCGAGTGCACTTCCATTGCTGAAGTTCATGAGAGTGATTCCTTTGTCCAGCTATCCCATCAAGGCTCCTTTGTTCTCGGCTTCGCTTCCACGTGAACGAACTGAGGTGAAAAAAGTAGGCTGAAAAAAAAAGCGCAAGTCCAGGGTATAAACTGGGTATGGAGAAACATATTTGTCCACCGTATTTGTACCTGTTTTCCAGTACCGTCACAAAAAAAGCTGAAATATCTGCCTTTCGAGCGCCATTTTTGAACATTCTCGAGGGAACTCCTCCAGCTATATTTGCATAGTACTTACTACGCCATAAAATATCATAATTTTATCTAGTAAGGAATAACCGACTACGCAAATATGCATTCTTTTGAGAAGCGTGGCACCCACTACTTGCCTAGAAAACGTTATTCGCAATTTCTTGACGCTGAGATGGTTGATGATGAAGACTTGTGGCTAAGCAGTTTTAATTGATTAGAAATACTCAATAACCCACTTGTTGAGGAATTAGAATTGTGTGACCCGTTGTTGATGTTATCGTCTTCTATATTGCAAAGTGGTCAAACGGAAAGTTATTTATATCTACCACTTACCGCTGGGGACGGGCATCTCAAAGTGGGGGGTACTGTGGTGTTTTCAGCCTTACCGGTGAAAGGGCGCAATGAGCGAGGGTAGACGGAAGCCCCACATCGTGATCACGCGGTGGCGCGTGCTCTCATATATGAAGCCCACTTTGCTCCGCAAAGAGATGGGGGTGGACGCTCACTAGGGCACCCTTATCTCGTGATGGAGAATCGCAACTCTTGGCTGGCCTTCGGCTTTCACCGGAATGATTCTGTTGTCGTTACCGGGCGCACAAAGGTCACTGCAATCATTGCACAGTCTCTGTATACGAAAAGAGCATGCCTTTCAAATACAGCGAAGTAACAACCGAAACGCTTATTTGCCTTCATCTGTATTTGAGAGTAGGTTTCGTGCGACATTTGTGCGTAAGAAAGGCGGGGCAAGTTCGGATCTGCTGGCAATTCTGCACGTGACCATTCAATTTCTTTCTATTTTATACAGTGCATCGCCTTTGCGGAAAAGTTGTGACTTTTTAGAACCATTACAAGTACGACATATTATCTAAAGTATGCATGTTCCCGCTGTGCTAATTGATTTTAATATATTTCCAACAAATACGGTGCGCTGTTGCCCATCACATATGTAAAAAGTTTGTTGGAAGATAACCTCAAAAGCCTGCGGATAAATTCAGAAGCAGCTACACATGCTTCCGTAACTGACGTGAAGGCAGCAGTGGTAATCTATTCAGCTGATCTTAGTGGGTTATTTTCTCTTCGCTTACCCTACTCCTCACCAATATACTAGGCAGAATTTATGACAGTTATTCCTGCGTTGTGTAAACGCACACTACTTGTTTCTGCGGGACGGCTCAGGGATCTTTCATAGTTAAGTACGAGTACTGGAAATCGTTAAACATTTTTTTTCTAAGCACGAACTCTGAGCGCGCACTTCTTCAGTAGTGGTGCCAACAGTGTTCTTGTCCCTGTGCACTGCTCTATCCGTGTGTACTTGCACACTGGGAACTGTTCGTACCTGCAAACAAATATTCTAACGTGTACAATGAAAACTACGTGCCAGGATACGTACACTTCATGACGAGATACAAAAACAACAAAACGTTAAACAATAAACACACATACCATAATAAATGAAAGTACCAGAGATATTACAAACAGTAGCCTACGTTCTCAGTGATTAAGGGAAGGCATGGTCACTTTGTATTCTCTAAGAGGAATATGGCCACCGCAGGAGGAAGGCTTCTTCCCCCAAAATGAAAAGCTCGTCGTTCAGATGAGTTATTATTAAGGTTCTTGAGCGATGTACCAAAGGAAACAAGGCTCTCTGCGGGCGTTCCCGCAGGTCGCCAATCCCCTCCACTTCCGCAATACAAAGGCACCAATACACATAATGAACTGAACAAAAATGTCTCTTTGACATGAGTACATAGCTGTAGCCTTCGAGTACCTGACTGCTTAAAGGGTCGAATGCAATGCACAGCAAGCTTAAGGCATCCTAAGAAGTGTCCGTGATTGATACCGTTGGATTGCGAAATTGTCCTATTGATACCGATAGCTTTAATTGTAGCTTCCATACTGAAATGGGCTACAGAAAACAAATTACTTCTTCATTTGATTCGTTAATCAAATGACAACAAAAAAAATAAATTGCCTGGTGTGGTATCCTTTAAATGTCCGCTATGAGCTTTCTGTGAAGCAAAGGGTAGGTTACACACAAAAAATACATTTACTTATCGCAAATCAAGAAAGCAAAAAAGTGACTGAATGAATGATCAAATGATTAAATGAATGAACATAATGAAGGGTTTGATGGAACGCCATAGGCGAAATGTGCACAAATATTTTTCGTATTCCAGCCCCAATCGGTCTATACCCGCTCCTTGTTGACAAACAAAGGTGCTCGACTGCTTCCGTTTTTGTGCACAAGCGTAGCCTCAGAGCACTGGCGGAAAGTGAATGCTTTATTGAGTAGCCCCCTCATTTTGACCACTTTTCTGCCTTTCTTCTGGCCAAATACCTCTAATAGATTTTTTGTAAGCTACACACAAGGATATACGAGTCAGTCGTTGACTTCAAGTGCCATTATTTTACCAGGAAGTCTAAAAAAAATTTTTAGTCACTCTGGCCCAACTAAAGAAACACGTTTTTTGCTTTCTCGTTAGAAAGTGATGATTAGTGATAATAGAAGTAGTCAGAAGTTTCTTGGGAAGCAACACGTGCCGCTGCTATTGCTGTGTTTACACTGACCCAAAAGGTGAATATGAGCTGCATCATCTTCCTAGACAAGGTCTCATACCACGCGGAAATCCACGCAGATCAGCCTGCAGACACATTGACAAAAGAAATACTTCTCATCACCACTGAACTGTTGCTGTCTCTGGCCAATTGAGCATCATCTTGAAGCAGCTGAGGTAAAATTGTAACAGCGAGACACGCAATGGCGGCCGACGTGATTGTGCAGACAGTTTGCATGTTCCGAATGGCAGAAACCAAAGCAGAGTTGGCTGTGGTATTTATCAAGGGCGCAGCTAAAAGCACGTCTTCTTTCCCAACAGAATTGATTGTGGTGTTAAGTGCCTCGGGAACTCGCTACACAAGGCGGGTACCTCAACCATAGATGAGTCGCCTTCCCGTCCCTCTGGAGTATCCAGAAGGCTAAGCGTGGCATTCAACATCATTACTAACCACTGCAACTGGCGCTAAATGTGAATGAGCTATTGAGAACCGAGGCCACCAGCTTGACCATCAGTAGAGCTTCAACGTATCGTTCTTCCCCGGACAAGCCCATCACATGTCCGCTGACGGTTGCAATGTAGTGCAGGCTGTGTTGGCCGGACTAGAATGATTTTGACATTACCCAGGTATATTCTGCGTCGATATAGGGGCGCGTTTTTGCCAGCCACAACAAGGCCATCAGGTACAGTTGGCCGCACTGATGCAACCACTGGTGCCTGCACCCTGTCTACAGCTACTGTGCACCAGAGCGCTTTGTAGTGAAACTACGTAGCATACTTTAAATGTGTAACACTTCTTAGCGAACATCAGCGCCTTTGACCTATCTATCTATCTATCTATCTATCTATCTATCTATCTATCTATCTATCTATCTATCTATCTATCTATCTATCTATCTATCTATCTGTCTATCTATCTATCTATCTATCTATCTATCTATCTATCTATCTATCTATCTATCTATCTATCTAGCCATCTAGCCATCTCGCCATCTACGACTTTTAGATCACCTGGCCTGTGGGCTAGGTATGGCATAACATGACTGTGTGACGAGCATAAATGAGGTCATATCAAGAAAATTTTTACATGCATGTCATCAATGTCAAAATATAAATGTCATGGTCTTGCTGCTTTTGTGGTGCTTCCATTCATATCTTGCCAAACTGATATGATAAGGCATGACTGCATGGCGAGCAAAAGTGAGAGGCCCTAACTTGGAAATCATAAGATACTTGTCATATGATTCGTATATGACTATATATATAAGGTATATGACTGTTGCAAACAATCACGACATGCGTGTTATGTAAGAACGTGACTACATTTTACGCCCATAGTGCACTCACAGCTGTTTCACTAGGTTCACATACATGCAATTAGGCATTACGTGACGGGAATAGACGACGAAGGTACGCCACACATCTAAACATGATATTTTAATTTAAATTTTAATTCAATTTTATTTCATCCCGAAAATGAGGGCAGGCTCGGGAAAAAAGTGAGGTTTTGTCACTTGAGGAGAACCCGAGCTTCCCTAATACATGGCAAGCAACGTGGACATGGGTGAGGAAACATAGGCCATGAACATATTGGCAATGAACATAGGCCATGAGATGTTTGGCGCAGTACAAGTCGGAAGATGCACGTACAGTATTGCTTTGTACAGAGATTAATATGCATAAGTAGTTTCTTTCGGCACAAATTCTGAAGTACAATGCAAATTATGACAGAATACAAAATACTATATATATGACAACAATGCTATGCGTAGAAATTGCGTGTACGCACATACACATCATACACATAAATATACACACATATATGTATATATATATATATATATATATATATATATATATATATATATATATATATATATATATATATATAGACTGTTCCATGAATGCCTGGACCACCATTTTCTCGATTTTCACGATAAAAGCACTTCCCAAATGTCACGTGCACTGCATTTCTCAAGGATTATTTTTGCCTCCAGTAATTTATTTAATAACAAAGGAACACTAAAACACAACATTTGTCGCCCAAAATTTGTTCTACAGAATGAAAGTTTCCAGTGTTGTTGGTGACGAGTAAGGTACGGAATAGCATGCGTTTCCAGTACAAAGATATCTAAGAAGGCACGATTGTTATGAAAAAGAGATTGCTTATATCTTATTGCTAGGGAATACTCGTAAATTTTGTGAATTGGGACAGTATTATAGCGCTGAAAAAGTTCATCAGTGTGTGCATAGTAGTCGACATTTGCTATAAACGTGATTGCTTTTTTTTTCGTAGTCTGTATATTTTACTTACGTTGGTTGCTGTCGTACTTGCCCACACCCAAACACAATAATTTACATGTGACAAAAACAAGCTGTTATATAGTGTTAGTTAAACGGAAACTGGAAGAAAATAACGCATTCGTGCAAGTATGCCCACACATTTTGATAGGATGGTAATTAGATTATTAATCTGAGGATCCCACGACATTGTGCAATTAAAAAGTACTCCTAAAGTTTTAACGGGTTCTACAATATCAACAGCCGCGCTACCTATACGTAATCTATTGTCTAAGGAAATCTGTGTCCGTGAATGAAAAACTACAGCTTTTGTTTTTGTTGCATTAGAGAGTAATGAATTTCGTTCACTCAGTGTGTTTAAGCTTTTTAACGTAGTGTTTACAAGTGTGGTCATGGCAGTCATGTCGTTACCTGTAAAGAAAATGCTGGTGTCATCCGCGTATATGATGTATTTAGGTTTGTCACTGACCTTGACAATGTCATTTATGTATAGGTTAAAAAAGAGCGGTCCTAGAATGCTACCTTGCGGAACCCCTGTGGTCATTGCCTGGAGAGAAGAGAATGAATCCTTAATTTTTACACATTGTGAGCGGCACTTAAAGTAAGATTTCAAGAGGGAAAGTGGAATGCCGCGAACACCATATATTTCTAATTTTTCAAATAAAATATGATGACAGAGATGGTCGAAAGCCTTAGAAAAATCTATGAAAACACCAGTTCAATGTTGTTTACTCTCAAACGATTTAAGGATTATTTCTTTCTGAGCTAGTAAAGCAGTCTCCGTCGACCTGCCCTTCATAAAACCATGTTGAGGTTGGGATATTATGTTAAACTTCATACAAAAATTCATGAGTCTTTTAAAAATAATTTTCTCTTAGCCTTTTGAAAATATAGGTAATATAGAAATTGGCCGATAGTTCGTAAAATCATTCTTGTCTCCTTTCTTATATAACACGCTGACAACGGACGTTTGCATTTGTTTCGGGAAACAGCCTGTTGATAGGGACAAATTATAAATGTGAGAGAGCACGGGAGCTATGATATCGACTGCATGTTTGACCGGGGAAATCTTAATACCACCTATGACACGAGCGCTGCTCTGTTTTAGCGTGGAAAAATTTGAAACTAATTTTTGATCATCGGTTGGTCGAAGAAAGATGTTCTTTGTCTGTATTGTCATTGCGTCAGTTATAGCTGTCTGCGCAGTTTGCGTCGGCTGTGCAACCTTTGTGAGAAAATGAATAAATCTTTCTGCGAGCTCTAAATCTGTAAACGCTCGACCATCTATATTTATTTCAGTAACCCCAGGAGAGATCGGTGTCCTGTGAAGCAAAGCGTTAACTTTCTTCCACAGTTCTGCACTCCCTTTGCAGTTGTCTGCATGGAATTGTTGATTTAAGTAATTTCTTTTTTCTTCCTTGATAAAGGCGTTCGCCTTATTGCGGTATTCTTTAAATGCGGTTAAGTCTGACGCATCCTTAGTTTTTAAAAACCTTCTGAATAACTTTGACTTCTTTTTGATCATTCTTAAACACTCGCGATTGATCCATGGTTTGCGACTTCTACGGCATTTCTGTAAAACTTTTTCTTTAAAGTGTCTAAAATAGACTTTTTTAAATATAATCAAGAATGATTCGTAGGCTAAATCTGCAGTTTCTGAGTGGTATACCGCACTCCAGTCTGTTTGGGAAAGGTTTGTGCTGAATGCTGTTAAAGTGTGAGGTGTGATATTGGGAACTGTTCTAGCGGGCAGTGTTTGGAACTTCTTGATTGCACTCTCCGTAACAAAGTAGAGTGCAAAGTGGTCGCTGATGTCACAACATATTACACCAGTCTCTACGTTATCTTTGTTTACGTTAGTAATAAATAGATCGATTAACGTTACTGAGGTAGGTGTGATACGTGTGGGAATTTCCGTTACTATATCGTAGCCACTCGACTCGACCGTAGACACAAACGTAATTGCGACAGCAGACGACTCCAGTATGTTGATATTAAGGTCACCGCCAAGAATAAGTTTTAAATTGTTGTCATTTACATAATTTAACAATCCTTCAAGGCTAATAATAAATGTACTCACAGATGATTCGGGTGGTCTGTATATGAGAGCATATACATAAATACGTGTAGTCAAAGTTAAGCACTTAATGTCAGCACTGACATAAGAAAATTGTGGTATTATTTGAGCTTTTATGCAGTTTTTCACTAAAACCATGAGGCCACCGCCTTTTTTCTTTGTTCGGTTAAGAAAGAAAGTATACCAAGTTTCCGTAATCATTATTACGTCGAAAGAAAAAGAAAACGTATCTAGAAAAATAGATAGATCATCTTTCTTGTTCCGTGCTGAACGAATGTTTAGATGAAGGCAGCACAGACTATCGCTACACCGATTTCCTACAAGATTATTGACGTCATAAGGTGATACCGCCATGGCGAAACAGAAGCTGCACCGCGATTCCGGATAGCGTTTTTAGGCAATCTTTTCAATGTCGCTTGCGTCACGAATGTGCAATACATGTGAGCCTTCAACCTTTCGCGCGAGAATACGCCCATAATTCGTCCACGCGAACCTCAAGTTCGCTGCTTTCTTTTTAGCTATTGCCGCTCCAAGAAGCTGCTTTAGGACTGGGCATAAGTGTTCACTGATGAACACAGGTGTGTTAGAGGCGTGACCAAGGTCCTGTGTCGAGATGCGCGTCTTCTTTGCTTTCTGCAGCACCCAATCACGTTTTGAACGGCTGCGGAATCGGACTATTATGTTTGGTATTGAACTGGCATTCTTTGCTGGTGCACGGTGACATTTTTCAACAGCATCTTTGGTTACAGGCACATTCAGCAGTCCGCCGATCCTGTGAAGGGTATTTCCAAGATCTTCCTCAGCAAGTTTGCGTATTCCCTTAATCAGAAGGTTACATTTGCGGGAGTATTGCTCAGATGCAGTTATCCTTTGCTCTTGTTGAGACATTTGTTTCTTGAAAGCTTCGCACTCGGTTCGCAACTGCTCATTAGCGCTTCTGAGAGACTTGTTATTCCCCACAAGATCTGCATTCTCTTTATTTTCTCAACTTCGTCGTTGAAAAAGCTCACACTGTTTTTCAGGTCTCTTATTTTCTTTCTTAGCTCTCTTTCAATTGACGATTTGAATTCAATCATCTCCTTTCTCGTTTCTTCTCGCAACTTAGTCCATTCACTCATGACTACAGCAATACTTCACACAAGAAATGTATCGCCACTTTGGCAGCAGAAAGGCAGCAAAAATAACAATCTTTGTTTAGTATGTAAAAAAATGAATGCAAACATGAAATAATCGAACACAGGCGTGTGAGGAACAAGCTTTCGCTGCCCCCGCTGCTGCCAAGTGAATTGCAGGCCTCCGCTGTTACTAGTTTTAAAGACGGTTCCCCTGGTGTTGCTGCACGGCGGTAGCTTATTTGCTTCGTCAGGGCTTGCCTCCCGAAACGTGTGACGCAGTCAGCGATGCGTGGCAGCACAGCATGTGACGATGTGCCGAAGATGATTAGCCGTTGAGTTGTCAACTGAAATAATTGAACACAGGCGTGTGAGGAACAATCTTTCGCTGCCCCCGCTGCTGCCAAATGAAGTGCAGGCCTCCGCTGTTACTGGTTTTAAAGACGGTTCCCCTGGTGTTGCTCCACGGTGGTAGCTTTTTTGCTTCGTCAGGGCTTGCCTCCCGAAACGTGTCACGCAGTCAGCGATACGTGGCAGCACAGCATGTGAC
Source organism: Rhipicephalus microplus (assembly GCF_043290135.1). Taxonomy (NCBI): domain Eukaryota; kingdom Metazoa; phylum Arthropoda; class Arachnida; order Ixodida; family Ixodidae; genus Rhipicephalus; species Rhipicephalus microplus. Next base: position 141,515,756 of record NC_134704.1, on the reverse strand, counting down.
GATGTGCCGACGATGATCAGCCGTTGAGTTGTCAACTGAAATAATCGAACACAGGCATGTGAGGAACAAGCTCTCGCTGCCCCTGCTGCTGCCAAGTCATGACATTTATGACATAATCATGACATTCGTGTCATATAAAAACATGACAAGAAGCAACCCTCTTAGCGTGCTCGCGGCCATTTTGCGAGCTTTACATACATCAAGTTGGCTATTACTTGACGTGAATGAATGACGAGCCCAAATACCAGGCGCAAACACGACAATCTTGGCATGGAAGCCATGTACTGCATAAATTATATGCCATGCTCTTGGTGCGCCTAAATCCGGTTCGCTAGCTTGATATAAACCTTAGTTGACATCGATTGAGCGGCGTCACTGTATTGCAAACATGATAACACGTCCTAACATGCGAATCACGACATGCATGTCGTGTACGACATGATTTACATGTCATGGTCACGGTGCGCTTGTGAGCGGTTTGCTAGCTTGATAGACAACCTATAAGCTTACCACTGCGGGTGCTCGAATCGCTAAAGTTGGTGGGGCCGTCATTACGCGACCATAAACGACATACTTGAATCATATATAATTACGTGAGAGCTCATAACATTTGTATATGTTTACCCTGTACGACGTTCGTCTGCCTTGTAACGTTGTGCTGATTTGAAGGTGACATATCAACCTTCCTCCGTCGTGATTCGCATATCATCGATTCACACTGTTCATGGGATCTACCATTCTTCTTTATTTCAATTGTATATAGGAAGCGGGCAAAACATTTTCATCGCGAACAGTAAAAGCAAGCTCTCGTCGGTATGCAATACCGGTTTTAGAGACTAAGCTCCTTTCAGTCTAACCTTGTCACAAGTCACGCGTAACCGAGAGAACAAGCGACCAGAAAAAAAGAAAAAAAAACCAATGACCGTTTCTCGTCTCATTTCCTAAATGGCGTTACTCTACCGCCACTGTACGAAGTGTCGCTACTCTCTGATTGGCTGTTGCGTGCGCTTTACCTGCGTGCGTGGAGTACGAGTGCCTCTCTGTCTTCTGGATAGTCGCTGTACGTGGCGAATTGTTGTTGGCGCATGAACGAAGCAGAGTGGCGGGCGCGTTGAAGACGCTTGCGCTCGGCTTCCTTGACTCGTGTTTCGTTGGTGTTACCCGCGGGCCATCTGCCTTCTTGAACGCGATCGCATGCATAGTTGCATGCACGAACGGACGGACCAGCAGACGGATGGACGGTGGATCGTATTCACCCCACTCACCATCATCCACATCGTGGATATGCTGGGATATTTTTTTACATTCTATCATTTGAATGGAACAAAGCAGTGTTTTGAGAAAAATCAATTGTATTCCGTCCAAGCCTTATTCGGTATTTTGAGCATCAGAGATACTGCATCCCCCACTGAAGCTCATACAAAAAACTGCCTCTAGGAAACACGATGTTGGGAAATACAAATGCAACTGCTTCGGGGTCCACCGAAAAAAAAGTGGTTCTTAAAGTACTCTAAATAGTTTGAATATATATGTGCTGTATTTACTGCACTGCAGTTAGGGACAGCGCCGATTCTGCGCGATGCTTGCCTTGGCCCCATTTTCTTTAGTATACGTGTGGTTACTTCAGAGTGTTAGTAAATCATGAAATTCATTGAAATGTTCAAAATATCGTAGTTCTGCACATAGTGGCGGAAAGTTTTAACATGAAAATGTCTTATACCAAGGTCCACCAGGACTCCGGTGACGTAGTTTCGTCATAAATATGACCTTCTAAAATATACGCTAACAAAAGGCAAACACCACAGCTACAAGAAATAGTTCTGTCAATCTGACTTGAATTAGAACCTCTCGCTCTAGAGCTGACACTGCGAATTGACTACGCCACTGAACGGACGTCATTAACTGAACTAACGGTGACTTATCCGTATAAACCATTGATCTTTGGCCGTTAACTGAGCTTAGTGGCTTCAGGGTGCTTTACAGTGAAAACTGTGACGAGATCAGAACACGAATCACGCGTGATGCCGTGGTTGTCCACCGCCACTGCCGCTGTCCGTTCCCAGTATCAGATGAAAAAGAAACCTCAGTTAATAAAAAAAAAGACCAATGACAAGATGGAATTCAAACCAGCGTCTCTTGCATGGTTTCGCAGTATTCTACCACTGGGCCACGCCAGTGCTAAGAACTCAGTAAATAAAAATTGGGAGATCCCACGTACAGTGGAAATCGATGATATGCGAAGCACGAACGAGGAAGGTTGATATGTCATTTTATTATCAGCACAACGTTACGAGGTGGAGGTAAAGTAAGCCGTACATAACTTTCATGTCATGATTATCATCTTCGTCATCTATTCACATCACCTAATACTAAGTTTGGTATATGTGGAGCTAACGAAACGGCCGCGAGCGTGCTATGAGTGTAGTATGTAGTAAAGTTTTACATGGCATGCATGCTATGATTACATGTTTGAACGTGTCATTTACCATCGCCATCTATTCCCGTCACGTACTACGAAATTTTATACATGTTAAGCTAGCGAAACGGCCGTGAGCGCGCTATGAGCGTAGCAGGTAGTCATGCTTTACTTGACACGCATATCATGATTATCATGTTTCGACGTGTCATTTTAAAAAGGGTGATAGTTTGGCACTAAAGTCGTCGTCCTGTGCCCTATGGTCTTCACAGTAAACAGTTTTGCAAAGTAGTCTCGAAAAACATCATTCGCGTCATTAACAATGGCAAATCGAGCGGGTTTTGCAGAAACCTCGATGCGGCCTGTTTGCTCCGCGTTGGTGGTCGGCTTCTTATCTGCTTGATCGATTTCGAGGCGTAGCGTTATTGTTCTTCAAAGTCGTCGACATTGCATGGTTAGCGTTCGGTGCGCTGTCGCTGGCGTCTGTTGCTGCCGCGGCATATAAAGGAAATAGAAGCAGTTGTTTCTGCGATTACTCTTGTTATGGGTACGCGGTCTTCAGGCGTTTGGCGCTCCTCGGACGCCATTGATGCGCTGCAGTTATGTCGAGTTTCAATGCTGCCTACTAGTGAAGAAAAATTACTGGACGTTTCCGTGGAACTCCCATTTGAGTGTTCATGTTGCGTCTCAGTGGGCTGTTCATCGGTAGTTGCCCCGTCTGGCGCACTGGCTGGCTTGACACGAGTAGCGCCTTCCGACCATGCGTCATCGAATTCATCTGTCAGGCTCTCTTCATCCCAGTGGCCTGGTGTCTTGACTCGCGTCATTTTTTTTCTGAAGACGCAGTACTTCATAGGTTTTAAATTGCTTGGCTACACTTGAGGAGCTTGAGGGGAATTTTTCAATTGTTTGGAAAATCTTGAACACTCGGTGACGGCGTCTTCTGAGCTGCGTCTGCGTATGATCTGCGCTTGAAACACTCTTTGGCCGGTTGATCACCTCCACACCTTCTGCGGGCTTCGGTGCACTCATCCACAGCGTCTCTGTGCGCGATGCACATAAGAAGAAAATGTGTTGCACAGGCCACAGCCATGTGGCTTTCATCATGGCTACGCGCACAGATGCGAAGCATGCCACGGTACTTCAACATAGTGTGGTGTCCATGAATTGAAATGAAGTTCGGTGTGGGCTTTGCCATTTACAACTTCGTTACTAGTGTGCCGGTAAATGTAGACTGACGTCATTGCAGAGTAACATTTGTTATACTACGTACTTTTCCGAAAGGCTGCAAAGCAGAGACGACCACGCCATCGGGTACGTACGGCGGCCACTTGAACGCACTCACGAACACACTTGTTGGGCCGACAACTTCCACTTGAACTTTTTTCTTCTGAAGGACAAAACTTTTATTCACCATGAGCTTGGAGGCTTGTTCCGCTGTCCTCGTTGCTACCGAAAACTTCAAGCGCCGAGGTGTTGCAGGAACAATACCTCCTCGCTACGGGTCGTCTCTACGAGACACTCGATGATATCATCGACGGAGACCGCGCCTTCAGGAACAGTAAACGTGAAACAATGTTCTTTTGGTGAGGTGCATACTGGCCTGGACGTCATTTTCCCAGGAGCCCAGGGAACCTGAATGCAGGTGAGACGCCGAAAGAACGCCGCCGAAACACTGGACGCACGCGTCGGCGAGTGCCTCAAGCAAACGATTAAACGTGAATGGCGATTTAGAAGGAGTGTTTTCCTTGCACGCCCAACGAGTTTACCGTGGCAACCTTTTATATGTGAAGCATTTCTTAGCGAACTTCGAGCATATCTTCGAGCGCCTACGACTTTAAGGTCTCCTGGCTATTTAGATAATAGTTAATACCAAACAAGGTCTGGCATAACATGACTGTATGAAGAACATATATGACTAGTCATAACATGAAAATCATGACGTGTATGTCAAGAATTTCAGCTCTTGCGGTGGTTTTGTTCACATGGCATGTTGAAAAACTCGTATGGTATGGCTTGATTGCATGGCGAAACCAAGCGACAGACCCTTACATGAAAATCATGATATACGTGTCATGTAGCAACATGACTACATGCCACGCTCATGATGCGCTCGTGGCCGTTTAGCTTGCGTCACCTATACCGAATTTGAGATTACAATACGTGAATGCATGATGAAGGTACGTGATTCGTGCAAACATGATAATCATGAGACTCGTGTCATGTAAGAACTTGACTACATACTACGCTCATGGTGCACTCACGGCTGTTTTGCTAGCTTCACATGTACCAAACTCGGTATTACACGACACGAACAGGCGACATAAGTAAATGACACATCCAAACAAGATAATCATGACATGCGTGTCATGTACCATTATGACGACATTCCACACTGAAGATGCGCTCGCGGCCGTTTCGCTAGCTTCACATAATCCAAGTTCTGTATTACGTGACGCCAATGAATGAAGAAAGTACGTGACTGATGCAAGCAAGATAATCATGAGATTCGTGTCATGTGAGAACACGACTACATGCCACAGTCAAGGCGCAAATATATTTCGACTTACCGTGGTGTGAGTGCTCGCCGGCGTTTATTTGATCGCATCACGCCGGCGTTGGCACGCCAGGTGCCGGTTCTGCTATACTGTCACCGACGCGCGCTGTGCCGCGTTCAGTCGACGCATGCGCGTTTCAGCACGTTCGACGTCCCGCCGTCACAACGGATTGGCACGAAATGCAGCATGGTGCCTTTCGCGCCAGTGGCCGTCAAGCCGGGCCTCAGTGATGCTGTGCCGACGGACGATGGTCGTGCCTGGCGTCAGGAATGCTCACGTTTCGCTAACGTAGCGTCGCTGTGCCCAGTTTGCACGCGCGTCAACGTTACGTTGGAGTATATTGGGCCGTTCATGATGCGCTCATGCCCGTTTCGCTAGTTCCAGATATACCAAATTTGGTGTTACGGGAAGTCAATGGATGACGAAGCAGCTTCACATATACTAAATTTGGTATCACGTGGGGTGAGTAGATTACGAAAGTAAACGACAGATCCAAGCATGACAATCTTGACACGGAAGTCATGTACGGCATAATTTACCTTCACCTCGTAAGGTTGTGCTGAGTTTAAAGCGACATATCAACCTTCCCGATTCGTGCTTCGCATATCATGAGTTCCCGCTGTATGTGGGATCTTCCATTTTTCTTAAACCTTCTTGGTTGGCTCCTTGGCGATCAGAACTTAGGCGGCAGCGATTGGGACGCGGTGAAGGCTGGAGTTGCCGAGCGTTTTCTGGAGTGGGGCAAGACGCGAGCGCGGGAGGAGCGTGCCGGAACAAAGTGGTCTCTGTCGCTATTCTGCTGCTCTCAAAGCCGTTGTCTGGTGCCAGGGGGTAACCACGGCTCTTACTTCACTGTGCAACGAATAGAAGTCCTGCTTCAGCGACGCTGGGACTTCTTGCGAGCCACAGCACGCGCAGAAGCAGTGATAAATGGAGGCTTGATGTAGCAGGAATGTTCTTCGCAGACAAATAGCTAGCCAGAGTTGAGCTAATACCTCTTTGGTGAATCCAACCACAGGCGGTTAAGTGGAAACGCGGGATGGAGTATTAGAGGTGGCAAGGCAGTTCTACAAGAAGCTTCACGGTGAACCGCCTCGCACTCCATAGTCACTTCCCTTCAATAAGACTGACGAGTATTTCGAGATTTGTGGCACTTCTCTTGTCGAAGAGGAAGTGTTCGCAGCCCTTAAATGCATGAACCCTAATCGTAGCCCAGGTTCTGATGGTTTCACAGTCGATTTCTAGGTCAAGTTCTGGAAGATTTTAAGGGGCCTTTTACCACTTTGGCAAACAGGCTTCCCCGTGAGGGTGCTCTGCCAACAACTCAGAGGGAGGGGCAGATCACTCTCTTGCGCAGGGATGAAACGAGACGCACAGATATTAGACGCTGGAGGTCCATCGTCCTTCTAAACTGTGACTGCAAGCTCATAGCTAAGTGCCGGTCCCTTCGACTCACTACCGTACTTGTACTGTTTTGGGTCTGTACCAGGCGTGTTGTGTCCAAGGTAGATCGTGTCAGCTTCATAGTTTCGCTATAAGGGATCGTCTAAAATGGTTGAATTCGCGCACCCTTCGTGGAAATCTTTGCTCCTTTGATCAAGAGAAGGCCTTCGATATCATCAGCCATAAGTAGCTCTTTAAGGTTGTGAAGCAGGCGGGCTTCAATGCCAAGTTCATTAGCATGGTCAGGGCTCTCTATTTTCGTCCTAGTTCTGCTGTTGTCATACAAAATCGCGTCTCGGAGCCTTTCATTGTGTGCCGTGGAGTGAGGCAGGGTGATCTACTTTTGCCTGCTCTCTACATGCTCGTAATTAAGCCACTCTTTCAGAGGCTTTCTACAGACACCAGCACTAGTAGATTTCCCCTTCCACCAGCCTCCCCCCCGGTGGCAATCTTCGCCTATGCAGATGACCTCTCTATTGTCGTCCCGGACGAGACAGTTGTTTGCACCGTCTTGGATGTTATGCAGGAGTACTGCTCGGTAAGCGGTGCCTAGGTAAATAGGTCAAAGAGCACAGTCATGAATCTGAACTGCGCTCCTTCCAGCCCACGTCCCGTGCAGGCCTCCCCATAAATGAGCATATTGGGTTTCCATTTTGAGCAGCATGGCCTGACTACTGAAAACTGCTGGTTAGCTAGAGAAAAGCTCACTGACAAGATTCGGGAACTCGGTGCCTTGTCTTGTTCCCCTACAGCTAGGGCCATGATAATTCGATCGCTGTTGTTTAGTTTTCCCACGTATGTAACTTCAGTTATGCCGGCTAAGCCCCATACTGGTATTTTCCTGGAAAAGAAACTTTTCGGTTTTCTTTGGAGCCGTGCATCTCCGTTCGTGTCGCACCCCGTGGTCAAGTTGCGCAGGGATGAAGGAGCACTCGGTATTCCTGACTTGAGCGTTGTGACCACGGCGTCACACGTCACGTGGACACAGGTAGCTCTTGACCCAGATAGGCTCCTTACTCGAAGCTTTGCGTTATATTTTCTGAGCACGTGGCTGAGGCTGTTCTCGCTGGGGGCATTTTCGAATTTGCGCCTCGGGTGAGAACGCCTTCTGCTTTCTATGCAGGGGCCGCTTCTCCTTTGGCCCATCTCCAAGAGGTCGACCCCAAGATAGATTTAGCTTCGATCAAACTCCACGAGTTAGTTGATAGACATACCCCAGAGTTACCTGCACACTGTAGGGTATTTGACATGTACCGTTATAGTTCTAACTGGCGGTTCATTACTACCAGTTTCCTGAACGCCAGGCGCGCTACATTCATGTACCACCTAGTCATAGGGCGCTTGCCCATAACGCTCAGGCCCTTCATAAAAATTTCTGAATGAGGAACGGGCCCTTTTTGTGACAGTACGTAGGACCTGGTTCATATGTTCTCTCAGTGTGCACTACCAGCCTCCCTTCACTGAAGGATAGCTAGCTTGTTAGTCACCCCGGTGTTCCTTTCCACACCGTTCGTTTTTTGTATCTTCTGTCGGGACAAGCGGTAAATCAGTACGTTGTTCTACTCGTTGAGTGCTCCTACCTGTGGCATCCCACATTAAGTGGAAGCCATTTTTGGGACGCGACCCGGGCTTCACGAAGTACTTGCAAAAGCACGGAAGGGGGGCAGGTTCGTTCTCCACCGAGCGTGGCAGCACCTAGCTGCAAAGACGTTTCATGAGATTTGGCACCGTCCGGCAGTGATTTTCAGTGAGTCAGGAGGGCTGATAACCATCAATTCTTAATGACGGCGTTCCCTAAGGTTCCACGACGCGGCCTTGTGAGGCGGTCACCACCGAGTTTAGATAGTGTGGTTGTTCGCCTGAGTTTTGCATGCGGTACAGTGATCCTGTCGCCTTGTCGGGCTTTACCCGCAAGGTCCGTGTTGGCCCCTCCTCCATGCCCGGTGGCTCTACTTGGCGAGGCAGAGGGTGGTTCGCTTCTTCGCAAAGGCATAAGCCGGCTTTCAGCCGTGCTGGTTTATCAGGATACGTTAGGTTTGCGTGCAGTGGCATTGGCCTCTGCACCAAACGGTAGTCCCGTACGCGTTGTCCCCAAGGGACGGATTGTGTCTCACCGCGCCCTAGTGGTAAAGAGACGGGCCGTGACCGCAAAGTGCCTTGCGCCGAGCGATAGCCCATCCGTCCTGAGGGGACGTCGCAGGCTCCCAGCCGCGCGACAGGGTGAGGGCATGTGAACCTTGAGTGCGGTGACTGAATTTACTGCGCCGAAGGGCAGTCCCGTTGTCATGTGCTTGGGTACGTCCGCTTCGCGTGCGGTGCCAAAAGTCGGTGTGCCGAAGGGTAGTCCCTTAGTCGAGAGTCCGGGTACGTCCGTTTGCGCGCGGTGACTGAAGTCACCATGCCAAAGGGTAGCTTTCGTCGAGCCTCTCTTGGCCCTAGCGGTCAGATGGCGGGTCATGACCGAAGCTCGCCCCACGTGCTGCGATAGCCGACCTTGCCAGGGTACGTTCGCTTTGTGTGCCATGACCGTACCTGCTGCGCCAAAAGATAGTCTGTTTGTTGGATATGCCTGGCTTTACGCCTGGAGGCAGGCCGCGTTTGTTAGGCGCCTGGCGCCGAGGGGTGGTCCTCTTGCCAGTGTATGGCTGCCAGCATAAAACAAAGCCTCCCTTTCACCCCACCTTGTGGGGAAGTGCCGGGACAGACGTACGGATGATGATTGGTTGATGAGTTACGTGAGGCTCTGGGATAAAGCGCTTCGCGTCGCGTCTCCTTCGTATTTGACAACAGCACCCAGTGGTCAATTAGATTTTGGTGATCATATGTAGGATGTATACATTCTCCTTAATTATTTTCGATGTTTTGTTTGCGCTTGTGCAAGTTAAGTGTACATGTGCAATAATAATAATGTTGCCTCATCTTGACGCACCCTTGGCAGAAGTTTCTCCATGGCTCAAGGCACACACTAGCGATAACCGACCACTTACCAGCCTGCGACAATCCCCCCGACAAGTGGCGAAGAGGGCGTCATCACTACCATCGACAACTCACTAGCGGTATACGTAGACGCAGTTATCGATAACTGCATTTTGCACGCCAGTCTAGTATGCCCAGGCTACCTGAAACTCAACATACATGTTCTTACGTAACAGAGGCACCATTCCCATCAGTATTAGCGGAGCTCACTGTAAAATGGGACGGATTCACAGCAATCATATCCAACATGGATTCTTTGTTACACCATAATTAGTTTGATATACGGACTCTACGCAGGCAGTTCGAGAGCTGCGAATAATGACCAGCTCCCTCGATATAGCCTCTGATATACACCGACTGATTCCCTCATGCGCCTGCCCTGCCCACGTATTGTGGACCTGCCGGTCTGCACCGGCTCAGTTGGAAGCAGATACCGCTTCCATCCAGCGGCTCTTCAACACTTGCTGCCTCTACTTTTTTCGTCCCCGAAAGACAGGTTGCTTGTGCACAAAAAAACTCTCCGGCGCTCCACGCGTGCACTCATTCCTCTCCTCGTGGATCAGACCTTCCCGGTGGCTTGACTCGCCGAGAGGAGGTTGTGTTCAGGAGGATTCGTGTGGCCGCGGCCTTGACGCCTGCAATCCTGGCTACATGGATACCCAGTGCACAGCCTTCCCCAACGACATGCCCATTTTGCGTTGCCTCAGCCACAGAGGCAAAGTTCGATCACCTATTTGGAACTTTTCCGGGCCTTCACCAGGCTCGCATTCGCCACCTACGCGGCCCCCGGCCAACCACCTGGCTTGACGCGCTGAACGCACGGTCCACTGCGTCGAACACTACTGGCCTTCGTACAGTAAATAGAACTTTTCCTTTTTATTTAACTGGTGGCGTCATAGTAGCGCCAATAAAAAAGTATGTTGTTCAGGAGATGTTAGCGCTTTTATATAGCGCCACACAATCACCTTCGCAGACCGAATTTTTCGTAATCTCAGCAATTAAAGAACTGCATAAAAGAATACCAATCATGTATCTTTTTGTAGAGCATATTATTTTTCCCAATACTTTATGCAAATTTATTAGCTGCACTTTTTGCTTTTCTGATAACTCATCCTAAAGTTATATACATGAGCGTAACGCTGGTTCATTACACCGCTGCAGTGCCGCATACGGTATACAATTAATTATGCAACCTTTGCCTATTTCGTAACGGCCAGTCTTGCAGCAACTGATTGCGAAAAAAAAGAAACACCTATGATGTAGGAAGAGAGGTTCCACTTTGCAAGAGACCTTCTGAAACTCGTACACAGTAAAACTTTTTACACCCAAAAGTGTGTAAAAAGGTTGCTTTTACGAGAAAGCACCCTTTGCAACACCCTTTAACACCCACAAATGGTCGATTGAAAAAAAAGCACCCATTTGTTTGGGTGCTTGCCTCGATAGCACCCTAAAATAGGCTCTAAGGGTGCTTTTGTGCCTGAGAAGGGTGTAGGTGACGATTCATCAGATGGAATATGCAGCATAAGAAGAACACATAATTATAATATTTGGGATTTTACGTCTCAAAAACCTCGATATGATTATGAGGGTCGTCGTAGTGGAAAGCTCTAGAGATTTTGACCATTTGGTGTTCTTTAATGGGCGCTGATATCGCACAGGCCTCCTAACTTTTCGCCTTCATCTGAATTCGACTGCCACGGCCGGCATCGAACCTGCGACCTTCGGATTGGCGGCCGAGCAGCGTAGCTACTGCACGAATATGTGGACCTTGCGTTAAATGACGGCCTGGACTTGGAATGTGTGAAGGTGCTCTCCGAATACAGCAGAATGCCAGCGGAAGCAAATCGCGTTTCACCTATAATGGCAATTAACTGCAATCCACGTTACGAAAGCTCACCTTAGCGTTGGTTATAAGCTACATGTTTGCTGTGGATTATATACAGGAACATAATGTTCGCCCGAGTATGGGTGTGTGTGTGCGTGAGCCTGCGCATGTGTTCGCGTGTAAGCGCGATTGTGTCTACACCCGTGCATGTGTGCGTGCGCGTGTATGTGCGAGTCCGTGCTTGTGTTAAGCGTGCCTGTGCACATGTGTACGCCCGTGCATGCGTGCGTTTACGGTCGCGTGTGTGTGTTGCCGTGTGTGTGTATACGTGTATGTGTGTGCGCCTGTGAATAAGTATGTGTGTGTATCAGCCCGTGCACCCTCAAATTTCGTGTGTGTGTGCGGGGGGGGGCACTGCTTCTTAGTGTTTAAGGTCCTACACCTGTTCAGACTGGGAGTCTATATGGGAGGTGGCTTAAGAAATGGCGGTGGTCAACGCACTGTACACGGACTATTCAGTACATGGAAAACAGCTGCACATTTTCATACCTCATCATTGCTTACGAACTTGCTGTGGTAGCTGATTAGGTCCGCTGAGGCGCTTCTACGCTCGAAAACGTGGGTTATGACCAATTCACACGGAAAGCTGTCACTGCACTTATGCACAACCATCGTTTATATTAACAACGTTTAACAAGAACGTGCCCTGCCTTTGCTACAGGTGCTTAGCTAGCTGATTGGGCAACCATATGGAATTATGTGCTGATCATGTGGTCAGCAAAAAGTTTGTTATAACAACCTCGGCACGTTTCGTGGTGCGTGACAAGCCTTCTAAACATCCGCGACTGTGGATTAATTTGTTCCAGCTTCGACTACGCATTCAGTGTTTGCGGCACCATACGCGGAATTGCCAGACACAGACAATGCAAAAAGAAATTCCTCTGGAAAAAGGTGTAGCGATGCTCTCCCGCTAATGCCACCGAGGACGAAATAATTATTTTTCTGGCTATGGTGCACTTTGTTTTCCGCAAGTTTTGCTTCACTATTTTTCGCCCACTGCAATCGCATTACGTCAAGATACTCCAATAACCCGAGGCTGGTAAATAACCTGCGTCGCTGTGCGACTGGCTGGAAGGAGAGTTGCCATTTACAAGAAGTCTTTCCGCGAGGAACTGCCGTCCGCCGTATGCGCCATAGCTTTTGCTCTTCGGCGCCGTCCTGGCGGGTTTCCCGCTCCTCCCCTCCCCCCGCTCACCCCGGCCAGCGTTGCTCTCACAACGGCGGCGTAGATAAGCGAATAGTTGCGTCACCGAACACCTGCGTCGACAGCTGCGGTGCCGCCGCGGCGCTTTAGCCGCCACCAGTGCCTCCTCCTTCTCTCTCTCAACGTCGCTCTCTCTGTCTCATCGTCTTTCAAATGCGTTGCGTTGGTTTCCGCAAGTTTTGCTTCACTATTTTTCGCCCACTGCAATCGCATTCCGTCAAAATACTCCAATAACCCGAGGCTGGTAAATAACCTGCGTCGCTGTGCGACTGGCTGGAAGGAGAGTTGCCATTTACAAGGAGTCTTTCCGCGAGGAACTGCCGTCCGCCGTATGCGCCATAGCTTTTGCTCTTCGGCGCCGTCCTGGCGGGTTTCCCGCTCCTCCCCTCCCCCCGCTCACCCCGGCCAGCGTTGCTCTCACAACGGCGGCGTAGATAAGCGAATAGTTGCGTCACCGAACACCTGCGTCGACAGCTGCGGCGCCGCCGCGGCGCTTTAGCCGCCGCCAGTGCCTCCTCCTTCTCTCTCTCAACGTCGCTCTCCCTGTCTCATCGTCTTTCAAATGCGTTGCGTTGGTTTCCGCAAGTTTTGCTTCACTATTTTTCGCCCACTGCAATCGCATTCCGTCAAAATACTCAAAGAACCCGAGGCTGGGAAATAACCTGCGTCGCTGTGCTACTGGCGGGAAGGAGAGTTGCCATTTACAAGGAGTCATTCCGCGCCGAACGGCCGTCTGCCGTATGCGCCATAGCGCTTGCCTTTCGGCGCCGTCTAGGCGGAGGCACCGCCGCCAGTGCCTCCTCCCTCTCTCTCTCAACGTTGCTCTCTCTGTCTCATCGTCTTTCAAATGCGTTGCGTTGGTCTGGGGTCTTGGTCGCTGTGTGTGTTCTAGCGAACAGGCGCATATTCAATGGTGATCACGAATGACACCGTGTTCGAAGTGATGCTCGGATTAAGGAATATTCATGGAGTGGCGGACACGGACAACGTGGGCCTGTTAACGGTAAGTGTACTGTTTTCTTAGGTAGTAATCATACAGCGCTAGCTGGGCGCCTGCAGCAGCTCTGTCGAAGTAGGATGCCAGCCATTTACAACAGCATGCGTTCGCGGGCCTGTTGCAGATGCCCGATTAAACGTGTGACTTAACGAGTTCACACTGCTATGCGCGATGTTGTGTAAGTGCGTGCATCACTCATACAGTGAGTGATATGATCACTTAACAAGGGCGGGATTAGTTGCTGATCGCACATTGTCTTCACACTGCACAAAGTGATTGATATTGTTTTAAGATGTGCTTTGGGCTACATCGTAATAACATTTCTATTAATACTCAAATGTGCAACGTGCTTCTGTAGGTGTAAGCGTAAAAAAAGAAAGAAAAAGAAAAAATTATGTACAGAGGCGCATTGTACGAAATGGCTTTTTTTTTTGCTTAAAGACGGTATAGTTGGAGGTGCTGATCTACCGCGATGCTCCCAGCACGTGCGCCTCGGTCTTTTAAGCTATTTAGCACAAGTGTCACCAGCAACAGGGAAAGATCTAGCAGACTTCCAAAGGCGCGTTGTTGTGGCCATCGCCGTGCGTTGTTTTCCCTCGTTTCTGTTTGCTGTTTTCGTGCTTTGCCTTCATCTGCGATAACGTTCGGCGTTATAACAGAATCGAGAGACTATACGTGACTGAGGGAGCTATGTGCGGTAGCTGTAGCATAAGGCATGGCTGCTGCAACGTAGACGGCGTCCGCGCGCGTTGGTGTCGTTCGAGCGCTCCTGCTTGTTTGATTGTGTTTAACTGAGTATTTAGGCGCGGGTTACGTTTTTAAATCCCGTGGTCAATAATCGCTAATAGCGGGCCCTTGATTGCCATCAGAGGATGGGCTTAGTTGTCGAAATATGCCAGACGCTTTTTCTGAAAGCAAGCTTTGAAAAAAAAATTTTTTAAGAAATACTTTCATACGTGCTAGGCAGGGCCTATTGCAGGCGCGCAACTCTTTAAAAACTGGACGAGCTATTACATCTTTTATCAAATTACAATGAATTAAGATGATTGAATTATAGATGACGAATTTCTGTGCTAGATTAGGTGCACAAAACACATGTTCGCAGCCCTACGTCTAGAAAGCAGGCAAATAGAAAGCACAGCGTCAAATATGGATTAGATTCCATTGACGGAGCGTCTTGTGAAGGTAGAAAGAACGAGAAAATTGTTCGTTTTTGATGCCCTTATAGAGGCAGTCAGAATCGCACTGATTGGTGACTTGTAACAATTCCTCAGATTGTTAGAGGCGTGATTAAAGTCAGTAAATCTTACTTTTTTTGCAGACCTCTTCGCTAGTGCCACGCCCAAGATCATTTGTTCTCAAGTAAAAGAGAAAGTAGAGATGTCTTCACTGTTTGTACATGAAGAGGTAAGTTTCTTGTGCGTTTTGATTAATGCTACATGTTCTGAACGTTGTACTTTAAGAATTGTTTTTCACACTGGCTCACTACCCTAGAAGGAATTCGATTCTTAGGTGAGTACAGGCTTTCGTAAGTGCCATTTTTGAGCTGTAGTCTTACACTTCACCTCATTTCGAGAATTTGCTGTATGCTGGAAAACTCTTATCTTTATCATACGAAATTATTGGAATGTATGGGTTGTATGCTTCGAGTTCAGTGTTGTGTCAATTACACGCCATTTCGAAGGATACACACTACACATTCTTTATATATGGTGCTGCCAGAACAGCACGAACATCCTTTTATGAGAAGTCATATTTGCTCTTATTACAGGATGAGAGGGTGCCGCTGACGTCCTGCGTAGTCTACCCCGGCCCCAGCCTAGAGCAAGCCTACTTCCTGAACCTCCACATGGATAACCGAAAAATATTCCGTGTCAGTAATGACGAAGAAGGAGTGACAGCACTGATGAGTTGATTTTTTTTTATTTTCAACATTGTCTACGGCCGCAAGGCCTTTAACAACCACCGTGATTGAGCGGCTTTTTCTCGGCGTGAGTTTGGAGTTTATCAAAGAAGTTGTGCAGGCAGTACGACGCTGAAAATTTTAGTGTCACAATGCCTGAACAACTTCTAGTGTGGTCATGGTAGATGAACAAATATTGTTATTTGTGTAAGTTATTTTGCTTAAATATAGCTGGACCATTCCATGCCAAACGTCCCAGCCACTTTGGCGACCTTCTGAATTGTGTTTGAAAAAAAATGTGCTGACTTACTGCGTTGAAAACAGTGAACTGCTAGAATATTTCAGCGAGAAAAAAAGTTTTGTTCATGTGGCTAGCTTATAACTTCCTGGCATAATGCCGTCTGTGTGCTGTTTGTGGAAAATGTTGTTTTAAAACTACCGCTTATTTTTTCTAAAGCTAATTCGGTCTACGTGTTAAGTAAATGTGCTTCTGTAAGGCATTTGAAGCTCAATAATAATAGTGCAATTTTTTTGCCACATTCGCTTCCAAGAATAAAGCCAAAATGTGTTATGTTTGCATTTTTTATTGCAATATTGCACTTTGTATGAATATCTGAGCAGTGAATACTTACTCCACAGAAGGTTTATTTTGAGGAAAAAATATCTTTATACCTCTCAAGCTGCTGAAATATACAAAAATATCACAAATTTCACAAAATCGTGATTTTTGTCCGTATTGAGATGCAATTTGCTCCATGTTGTGATACAATGAAAACTCATCATTATACCTAAACAGTAAGAAAATGAAATTCTTTCTGTAATAAAAATCTTATCGCAAAAAGGACAGGAAAGAGCGCTGTCAACTGAATTTTATTGAAGGTGCTACGAGCGTTTTTATACTGAGCACAAGACCAGGGCGCATCTGCAACAACACATGTGTGACCATGACAAAATAATTTTACCGAGAAAAGAATACTCTTTTTTGGAAAAGATAAGTGAAGGTGTACTGATGTATTGATCCTTGGCCTTCCTGATAAAGTTCTAAAATCTCTCATTTTTCTGCTTGCTTTTTTTTCAAAAACCGTGTTTTATGAAACCTAGGACTACACTTACATTCTTTATGGTGTCCGGCCATGAGACTACTATAGCCCTTCTTAACATTTAAAGCATGCTGTCTTGCTTGATCATTGAAGCATTGCCCAGTTTGTGCTATGTTTACTTTTCCACGTGTTAGCGGTATCTCATACACATTAGATTGACATTCAGTAAACCTATTCTAGTGACGAATGGTGCAAGATTTACTATTCTTGTTGCTGTAAGTACATGCAATTTTGAAAGCTTGCAAGGGGTGGAAAACAACAATGTCATATCTGCTGGCTCTTTTCCTAAAATTGTGAGACACCTTATGTACGTAGTACCGTGTGACATGCAACTTTACTTTCTGCAGGAGGGTAAACAAGTGTGATGATGCTGTTGGGGTATTGGCTGGTGCTATAAGCCCAGGAGTGCTAAGAATCTTCTGCCTTTTGATAGTGGGCATTGAAAACTAGTAGAAACAGGAATTGATACCACATGTATTCAGGCCACCCTTCAGAAGTCATGTTAGCACAAGGGTGAGGTCAGGCTTAAAAACCAGATCAAAAGACTAAAAGAAGCTGGGTATCCCAACAGAATCATCACACCCGTTTGCAAAACCCTCCTGCAGAAAGTAAAGTTAAAAAAGACAGGATCAACAAAAAACAATGACCAAAACCTTTGCATGTTATACCACATCACGTGTCTCACAATTAAAAAAATAGCCAGCAGATATGATATTAGCTTGTTGTTTTTCCCCCCCTTGCAAGCTTTCAAAATTGTGTGTACTAAACAGCTACAGGAATAGTCAATCTTGCCCCATTCGTCACGAGAATAGGTTTACTTAATGCCAATTTAACGTTTGTAGAAGTATTTTTTATCAGGTAAACCAACGATCAGTGCATCACTACACGTTCATTTATCCTTTCCGAGAGGGAGTATTCTTTTCACAGTTAAGATTATTTTGTAGTGCTCACACGTGTCGTCGCGCATGAACACGGTTCTTGTACTCCGTATAAAAGTGCTCGTAGCACATTCATTAAATTCAGTTGACAGTCAGTGCTCTTTCCTTTCCTTTCTGTCTCTTCCTAAAGTTGTCACGCTGTGACTAGCATATAACCACGATGAACCACTCTCCCAAATTAAGCTCTTGTTATGTAACACGTAGACCGAGTTTCGTATGGAAAGAAGGAGCGGTGCTTTTAAAATAAAATTTTTCACATACAACACCTAGACGGCATTCCAGGAAGTTCAGAAGGCAGCCACGTGACCAAATATTTTTCCTCTCCTAAATATTCCAGAAGTTCACTATTTTCAATGCAGCACGAGTTTTTCGAATACATTTGAGATGGTTGCCAAAATGGCTGAGACATTTGGCATAAAGTGACCCAGCTGTGTCATTAGCCATAATTATGCATTACCTCTTTTGTTTTTTGTGTGTCCTGACTCAGTTTTGTGTTCGTTTTTAGCTGATTGTGTTTCTGATCATTGTATTGGTTTCTTAAGTATTCGCTAAAGTTATATGTGCAAAAACCTGTATATGTTTGCATGTACATAATTTCTCATAACCAATTGTTATACATCCAGGAATACAAAGCTTAAACCACTGTGATTGTATACATTTGAAAACACTATCCATATATATTTTGTGTGCATCACTTCTTGGGAACGATTGTGTACATGAAGGCGTATATAGTGAAATCATGGTGATTGTATATATTTGAAAGAATCATAAGTATATATTTGCCGGTATTTCATTCCTAATAACCGGTTGTGTACACAAAGGTGTATTAAACTGGAAACCACTGGGATTGTAGATACTTGAAAGAATTATAGGGATATATTTCGCGTGTATTTCATTTGTAGTCTCTATGTACTTGAAGCAGTATACTAAACTGAAACCAGTGTAATTGTATGTTGCAAAGAATTGTCAATAAAGTGAAACTGAAAAAATATAATAAACATTTGAGGTGTTGCATGTGTAGTGTACGTATACGTGAACGTATATCTGGTGAAAAAGTTGTGTGGCAGAAGAAAAGTTTATGTTTTATTCGCCTATTAAATAAACGCAATATGCAAGGGCAGCAAGGCTTCATTTTCTGTAATGCGCATTATGCATATACTGTGAAGTATATATAGATCCAGCACAAGTTCATACACGATTGTACGCGTTTATATTTTTGCCCACACGCAATGAATGTAGCTCGACAGGTGGCACACCATCGATAATCAGGACCACTTTCTTCTAGTAGTGTGTAACCAGTGCATGCTGATATCTATTAGTGCAGTCTAAAAGAATACTGCCACCCCTGCCATGGGCACTCAACACCCTTGTGCACCCTTCTCGCACCCTCCTCAGAGGGTGCTAAAAAAGTGATGGACATCGAAGGCACCCTTCCTTAAGGGTGTTTTTGTAACACCCTACAGTTTTTTACATGTACACCCTATTCCAAGGGTGCATGGTGAAGCACCCTTTTTGGAAGGTGCTGAATTAACACCCTTAGGGTGTCGTCCACGGGACAAGCTCATATACACCCTTCTGGGTGTAAAAATTTTTACTGTGTACAGTGTCAGGATCATTCTCGTGAAGTGGTGATGTCGCACTGGAGTTACTAGTATGCATGAGAGGTACCCGCCCTGAGGAATTGCTTTGGTATAGAATAACTAATGCCGCTCCACGAGTCTTTTCATGTATCTTACTGTATACCGCAAGACAACAGGCGTATTTGGAACGTCTTTTCCCCACAAAACAATGATGGGAATCTGGCTCGCTTACGCGCTTTTTTCCCATGAGATCTCTCCACTCGCTTTTTCGTGTGGGCTCATTCAAAATCTTGCAAAACAAAAAAGCGTATTTTGGGGTGTGTTTCTATCCCGACACAAAAGAGCCATCAATATGACGTGTGCTTCTTTTCATTTTCGCCGGGCGCCCGGAACTAGCAAGTCGTAAATTGGATGCGTGCTATTAGCTTGAAAAAGACACCTTGGGTGGGAAAGT
The DNA here is from genome assembly GCF_043290135.1 of Rhipicephalus microplus. NCBI lineage: Eukaryota > Metazoa > Arthropoda > Arachnida > Ixodida > Ixodidae > Rhipicephalus > Rhipicephalus microplus. Next base: position 141,496,302 of record NC_134704.1, on the reverse strand, counting down.
AGCGAGGGCCGAGTTATTACGAAAGGAAACGTAATCCAGCCAGATGACTGTCATTCATGAGGAGCAAATAACACACCACGAAGGGTGTTAAATGCTTTTAGAGTGCAAGAAACACATGGCCAATAGGTGTTGGCGCTATTATGCTAGTTTAAGAGTGGCGACATCGATTAACCCGCGAAATGCAGCCAAGTTTCTTGGACTTCGTTCGATAAGCTAAAACAGCGACATCATTTCGCTCACGCTAGCTTACGTTAAACACTTGCGGAAAACATTGCTTTGAGTCTGCCACCAGGCACAATACGACCTGACACCCGTATTGCGTTCAGTTGCCGTAATGGAGGTGAAAAGAATAAGACACGTCATGCCATTCGTGAATGACTCAGAAGCTGGAAGTATGTCAATTATTACCTAATATTCCCCAATATCCCGATTTGGTATATCCAAGCCTTTCTTCGCAACTTGTTGCGCTGGCCGGATGGAATCATAAACAACTTTTTGCCTTCGCATGAATTGTTGCGGCATCTGAGGGCGCAGCAGCTGCCCATGGCAACCGACACTGTGGTTCGCTTTGTGCACTAAGTATCTCCGAACACAACGCAAGTTTAATTTCAAGCACGCATCCATGAAGCACAAGTAAAAGCACAGGCGCTGCGCGCCAGCACGTCCACGCTCCCGCACCCCAGAGCAAACATGGCCGTCTTGGACGATGGTGAAAATTACGGAAATCTTGCCGTGGTCCCACGTGACATGAATTGGCCGTTGCCGACGTGGCGACCACCTCGTAGTGATTGGGGGAAAGAGAGAAGTGAGGACGAGGGCGGTTGAGCACGTACGTCGCTACTTTGCGAAGTTCTAGGTGCTATATCTTTCCCAGATCAGGGGGAATTTATGTAAAAGTTAGCACGGGTACGCCATCTAGCGGTTGGTCAGACCCTTTTATGCGGGGTCACGAAAAAGCGCCAGTGGCCACTATTCAGTATATTTCTCTATGACCTGCTTGTGCTCGCTCCCCTATTGCACGTTGGCGTCCCCTCTTTTCATAGAGCTGTGCTTTTGTTTCAAGCCCTTTGCTGTGCTGCCATTGTTATGAAGTGAAAAAACTTCAGCAACAAGTCGTTAGGGATAATGTCTTTGAACTGCGTTTGATTAATTTGTTCACCAGACGTTCCAGACGAATAAAACGTAATGCAATACCAGTTTCAAGGTATCCCAACAAAAATTACTATTAGGCCTCCAAATAGAATAATTTTCATTATTACGAACCGGGAAGTCTTGTGGAAGTTTCTTGAGATGCAATTAAAAGTACCTGTGCGTATAAAAGTGAAACGATTCAAACAATCTACAGAGTCTATTATTAATGATCATTTTTATTACCCCTATTCCTATTGCTCAATACGATGGCTCAACTCACATAAACAATGTTTAGTTGAACAAGTACTATCAATTTGCAGGTCACAATGTTGGAATGAGCGGTAGAAAAGTAAGCTCAGATTCTTTCTAGCATTGCTGAATTCAAGAACTGCACGAATGATTTTCACTGCTTAGTGTCAATTTACACATGCTGATCGTTAAAGAAAGTTCACATTTTTATGGCTTCGTTTATGCCCATTATTATCTCGATTTTGCATCACTATTCTGCAAGTGGTGCTGCTTCTTTAGGCTTCAGCCAGAAAAACTCAATAGTCATTCAGCTTATGATTGCGTCTGTCCATTTTGTAATCTGCGTTCTAACCGCGTCATTTAACTTTTTGTCTTTGCAGCTTACATGAACGCTGCCGGTTCCACATGAAAAGCTTTTATCAGAACAAGTCATCCGCGTGAAAATACCATTTTCACAAGAACACATTAGGGAACGAGTGTGCTGCATGTTTGAATGATAATATGAAGCAGAAGGAAACTCATTTACAAAGTTGCGGTTGCTGCATTCTCGGTGGAGCCGAAAATTCTTGAGGCCAGAGCGCTTAGATTTAGGTGGATGTTAAAGAAGCACAGGTGGTCGAAGTTTTCGGAACCCTCTAATACGGCGTCTCTCATAGTCATATGATGGTCTTGGAATGCTAAAGCACAAATTCTTATTATCACTCATGCAGTTTTTTTTCATTGATAAAGACGTGCAAAACCAGAAGGAGATATTCTTTATCAACTACCAACGCTTCGTGCACATCCTCTCGAAATATTTGAAAACCTGAGCACGCGATATTGCTTTCTTTTTCTGAATAATCATTCAGTCACTTAAGCGCATCAGGAAACACGTGACCAGCTGGCGAGATAGCGTGTGAATTAAAGCTGCTCAAGGGAAGCAGGGCAAGGCATTACACCAGATGCGCTCGAGCAAGTAGACCCCGTCTGCCTGCGCGTGTATGCACTGCCACGCACCCTCAAGCGAGTTTCTTGTCGAGGTAGTTATGAATCCTCGCTTCCGACACCGGACAACCCGAAGGTGTACCGGAGCTACACTCTGACATCACTGTGGCTCCCGTCAACGTTTGAAATGATTCAACGATACAACCAACGTTTTGGCCTCCATTGCAATAAGGTCTCGCCGAGTACATTTGTATAATTTGCGGACTCATCCACTCACCGTAAGGCCCTTTACCTCTCGAAACAGCAATGGCGTACATGAGTGTGCTGTGCTCGCACCTTTTGGGCCTGCCAGAAGATCAACTGCAGCGCCTGGATGACGAACGTGGCCTCCCTCTTCCGAAGATTCGAGGCAAGTCGATTCAAAAAGCTGTCAAAAAGATCCACGTACACGTGACGAACATGCCCACTCTAAGGAGGCACCTGGAGACTGTAGCGCACATATACTGTTTTTTGGTGGAGCAGGGCGCGATACAACCTTGGACACTTTATCGTATACCGGAAAGAGGGGACCACGCCCGCCTTGTTGGCGGTGTCCTGGATTCCTTTGTGCGTCGTGGAACGGGATGTTGGACCAAGATGACGCCAACTTTCACGTGCACCTGTTTGATGAACTCGGACGAGGTGGGATGGATGGTACACAAGCCTAGCTTCTTCTGCGTCTGGAGTGAACCTTCATGCATTGCTGTCCATGAACCGCCGCCGGGGCGCTCTCTGGCAGTCAGCCGTGTGCTCTTCCGTATTTTGGGGACCCAGCCGCACTCGTTTCGGTGTGGCACTTATCGAGACTTGAACGAGGCACACGATGCTGCACGAAGGCTTATCCGGTGATGTTTCATCTGGTCCTGTGTAGGCGTTGCACGGAAAACTTCCTTTCTTCTCAACTAACCAGCCATCTCATTACGTAAGGCATACTTTCGAGCTACTACGTTTTAGTCCATATGCCTATCTTAAGTGTTGAAAAAACACTAAAGCTATTTTTCGAAAGTGCAGCCCTGTGTCTTACATGTTGATCGTGTAAGTGAAGGTACCGCTTCATTTGAATTCGACTGCAAAATTTCAGTTGCGGAAGACAATAGTTTTAGTGTGATTAATCGTTTTGAACACTTTATCTGCGTAGAACTTTTCAGGCACCACTGTTTGAGAATACATCAAAGCAGTTATTATTATTTTCAGCGTGCATTGTTTTGTAAGAATATGGCCCGTTACATTGCTCTCAAATATTTTTGTCCAAGTCAAATATTTTCGTCCAGTAACCAACAGGCTGTTGATGAGTTTTAGGGTAATTGATTAATTATTCAAGGAGTATACTGCATTCAATAGCATCCTGACTGTAACTGACTTGCGTTTTTTCTGTCTTTTTTTCAGCATCGTGACGACGTCACTCGACAGACACAATCAGGCTCGAAAATCGGTTTTACGGAACCGGAATGCCCCAACCATTTGACCTGGTGGGAAAGTTTGGTGTATCTTTAGGTTGACGAATACTGTTCAAGTAGAGAATACCAGTACAACTTAAGACAAAAAGGCAAATGTCATATTGAGCTTGCGCTAAGTCCCCTTTTCGATTAATGTTCATCTACAATTTCTTGCGATTCTGTTAACCTGTGCTGCGAAATTTGACGGCTCTTAACACTGCATGTGACTTCTGTGATTTGTACAGAAGTCGTGCATCGAATAAAGGTTCCACATCCCACATTTTACTCAAGACAAGAAACACTTCATGATCCATATCAATAAAAAAAGCTTGTGGAATCATTTGTTCACATATATGCGATGGCTTGTTTGAGACAACCGTGCAGACCGCAGTGACATGTAGAACTAAGTGTTTAGGATCGTCGCGGACAAGGCAGTCCTACGGCCCACTGTGTGAAGTGTGGGGTTATCAGACGTGCATGAGCGAATGCCCGTTTTTTTAAGAACGAAAGTCTTCCTTGGGAACCTTCGACGCAAAAAATTTGGCCTGTCTGTCTGTCTGTGCGTTTGTCTGTTTGTCCACTCTTATTGGCACTGGGTACTTGAAACGCCCGACCCCATCCGCAGCGCCCAGCTATGTTGCTCATGGTTGAGCGTTCATGCTTGTGCAATGATCAATTAAAAATCAATTATGGCGCATGTATGGGACACCATAACAACACGTATATATGCTGCATGTGCGTCTCTTACTATAAAAGGCATACATAACTAATTTTGAGGACCGTAGCACTTAACACGCAGCGCTGACCATGCGATGCTTGCACGGAAAGGTGAGTGTTTCTAACGCTTTGCTAAAACGAAACGGTGGTGGCACCTACCCGTCGTCTTGCGTTCTACACCTTATCAACTCTGAGATGGGCGCGCACACCTGTCTCAGAGCCACGCGTTTTGTTTTTTAAGACAACTGCCAGATGGCACTTATGTCTCACGTGTGACGTGACATGATGCGCTCGTTCGCCTCGCTGCACGATAGCAGCGCCTTCAGAATACCATTCACCAATTTTCTTGCGCAGAACCTTAAATAAATGTCTTGTTCACTCTCTCCACACAAGACTATCGTCTTTCGACGACATTTGCAGATTACATGCAGATACGGGCCAATTTTTTTTCGTATCGCTGTCATAGAATGTCTTCTGAGAGCACCTGTATTTTTTTATTACTATCCAGATGCTTCTGCTCCAGCTATTCAATACGCTCACCTGTAGCCGTTTCCTGCTCTCGACCACCACCCTGCTATCGCATGTGCTTTGCTTCATGGGGAATGTAACCGATTATGTGGTGCTTAACAGATCCGTGGGGTGGCGTCTTTGATTTCTCGTGCTCACCATGTTTGCGGTTGCACTGGCTCCGTAAGAGATACGGCGTTTTCGGATAGCGTGTCGCCATTCCGGGTGCTATGCGGGAAGCCATGCAATGAAGAAGTATATCACTGCGACGCTGCTGCATGTGCTCACTTTCAGAGTGCTGCGAGGTGATGGCGGCAATGCTTTGAGCCACAAAAAATGAGCACGAAGGAGCAAAGATGACAGACGTGTGATGGTGGGGGGGGGGGGGAGGAAGAACGTTCATCACATCGCCGAGGGAAAAACCTCAGCCGCAGGTGTGACGTGAGCAGCCCTACCTACATGTGACGTGGAATCACGCCACTCCCTGACGTTAGGCTGACCGACAGCCTCCGTAATGAAGGGTGTGTTTGCAAAGACATTGAAATAAGTAAAGGAGACGTTGGTCCAGACAATTGTATCGCCTATCAACACAGCAGAATAAGGGCAATAACGAGGCAGCGAAGTTTTGCGAAAAAGCCACCTGTGAGCAAATGACACCACGTGTAGGCAAAAAAATAAGCCTTTTGATCTCATTGAAGGCCACGGTTGCAGAAGTAAACATGAGCACATCTTTCTTGATGACCCAACATCTCCGATTTCTTAGTGCCGGTGCCAAAGTGTCATGGTTCATCTCATTAAAAGTGTTGGCGCAACTGCTCGATTTATTGAGAAACCGTTGGAAGTCTCAGAGCCATCCTGCTTAACGTAGAAATATTCTACGGGTAACGTCTCAGACTAGTACAGCTGGTGCAAGGCAGAAGAATACAAGATAAACGTCTTTATCCGCAGAGTGTGCAAGGTGGCACTGGGTCTACTCGAGTCCATCAACACGCACCTGCTGCTTCAACTTGGACTTCACAACACGTTAAGCAAACTAGCCGAGGCGCAGCGCACTTCACAACTGGAAAGACTACCGGGCACGACAGCGGGACGCCAGATCATGGAAAGTCTGGGCATCCGTTACTACACCGAACAAAGCCAGAAAGTCACTGTGCCAGACGCAATCCGACAAACGATAAGGGTTGAGCCAATTCCACGCAACGTTCACCCGGAACACAACCCGGGCAGAAGAGTCGCCAGGGCAAGAGCTCCCTTGCGCACTTACGACGACGAAATGGGAACGCGGTTCGTTGACGCCGCTCAATACGCAGACCGCTCGCTATTTGCAGTCATGGTCGTCGATTGGAAAGGCGAAACGAGAATATGGGCAAGTATTCGATGTGACCACACACAAGAAGCGGAGGAAGTAGCGGTGGCGCTCGCGCTCACGGATCCGTCATGCACTACTCTCCTCTGTGATTCGGGACAAGCAGTAAGAAATTTCGCCGAAGGATGGATCTCGCAACGAGCGGCCAAAGTCCTGCGCAATAGAAAATTTCATCAAGAGACAGAGCTTCCAACCAGACTCCTGTGGTTCCGGCTCACATGAGAGAGGTATCGGAGACACACCGCAACCTAAACGAGAAGGCACACGCAAGGCGCGGGAGCTCGTGAACCACGCCGGCTACCGTCCTCTATGGGAAAACACCAAAAACCGTTTGACGACTTATAATGAAATTACCAAGGCTTTCAACCTAGCCCACCGAACCTTTCCTCCACCCAGCGAGAAGCTGAACAGGATGCAGGTGGTGTCTTTACGGCAGCTGCAGTCGCACATGTATCCCAACCCATCGCTGTTTAACAGACTGTACTCCAATATATATCCGCCGATAATATGTAAGATATGCCTAGTGAGGTTGCCACATTAAATCACATGCTCTAGGACTGTGCTAGAAATCCGCAAGGTGCCAAATCAGGAACCCTTCCGCCGTGGTTTGCCGCTGCCCTGTGCAGCTCCAGCCTCAGTGACCAACTCTGGGCTGTTCAGCAGGTCCGCGAGGCGGCGGTCAGGCAAGGTCTTGAAGTCTACACGCGGGAGACTTAAGGTCCGGTAGGTGAAAGCTCTGCCGGGCTTCCAATAAAGTTCTTACCAACCAACTACCGCCTCAGAGGATAACATCGGTGCTCTTGATCGTCAGCCACATTGATAAAATGAAAGGTTCATGTCTCTTCATAAGCATGCATATAAATATGCAAGGGCAATGAAGAATACGGTAACTCTTTTTTCAGTAACGAAAGTGCATCTTTGCATCGGGAAGATGGAATGACACTGTACCTTACCTGTACAATATTGATAAGAATATTGTTTTCACATTTAGCTTCCTTGTTACTTTCTATCTATCTATCTCTCTCTCTCTCACACACACACAAACACACACATACACACATACACACACACTAACAGAAAATTAACTTTGAAATACAGATTTCACAATTTGAATTATTTCCGTTATTTTGGGGGTATACAGTGCAGACATCCACATTGCTTAAATATTTGAAAGAGCAGATAGAAGCTTGTGATCGATTAGTCAAATTTTCTTTTCTATGTAGATGCTGCAATACTGCAATACGATATGACTCGATAGGAAAAAAAGACGCGGAAGCATCCCGGACGTTCACAATCTTCAAGGTATGCTCAGATTGCGTGTGAAATGTACGGGATGCGTTCTTCGCAAACTAGTTCCGGCATCATGTTTAATTAGGTGAGTATGCGCAGCTATCTCGCCAAGATACCCACATGGAATGCCATTGCAATACTTCCATAATTGACGGCTAAAATCTTGTTTCTCAAGTGCAGCAGTATCAAACTTTATTCGTTCGGGACAATGAGGCGTGAAATATTGAAGAACACGGTGAGGTTTATGTAAACTGGTAGAGTAACTTCCATAAACAGCCCATGAATCCAGTAGTCGGCGGCGCCTTGCTACCGTCGCCATCTACATCAGGAGGGTACAACTAACAGGAAAAAATAAATGAAAAATAAGATATTACGTCAAAACCAGAAGCGATAGCGACGTTGCTCATTTGCCCTACATGGCACGAAAGTAAAAATTTTCATAATTACTGACCTGCTACGTGCCTTTATTATACGCGATTGTATTGCGCCTTAACTGTGTCTCGCTTATTACGTGTGAGAGAGAAAAGAAACAAAAATAGGAAAGATTGAGGAAGCAAATTTATTTTATTAGCCAAGTGACGTACTTCTAAGATGCGCAAGTAACTTCGCAGAGGCAATTGTGACACAACTGTTCACGAACGCAATAGCATAATAGTTCGAAAACCCACGTTGCCCAATCGTTAAAAACCACTGCAGCTAGACAGCAGCTCTGAAAATACAGCTTTGGCAGCCGTAGAGCACAGCGCCCTGTTGCTTAGCCTGCCGTGTTCACAGTCACCGAAGGCGAGGGCACGCCGGAGTGAAATCAGTCACAAGAGCGGCTATCTACACATTTTGTGAGCTAGTCGAGCTGCGAAATGCATATAAGAATTATGTAAACTTCTGAGGGTACGCACGAAACCACCACGGGAAAGTGAGCAATGCCTTGTTGACGTGATAAAGCGCCAAACCAAAGATAACGCCGAACTAAACAGCAGCTCTGATAGCCTATTGCCTCGATACGCCCCCAAATTCATTGGCCCATGTTACCAGAATGGCTGCGTGTGCCCTATGTTTCTGAAACCAAACAAAAAAATAGGCACTCAACCACATACCAAAGACCAAAACTTTGATAAAGTAATATCCTACTCTTTTGTAACAAGTAAAATTAAAACTATTGAAAATAAACGTATGATCATTTTATTTCTTGCTCTTTTGTGCCCCGCCCCCTCACCTAGTCGCGCTTCAATCGTCACGTGGTTGTTGATGCCTGTCGAAATAGGTTTCAGGCCACCTTTCGTTCCGACTTTTGCGACCGATATATATTAACCTTGAACACGGTCTGGAAAACACTTCATTTTGAGCCTACGAAGCGGTTCCACCTTCTGGCAGTGAATGACTGTAGGAAGAGAGAGAGAAAGAGAAGGGGGAGGCACGAACGCCAAGCAGGTTATTTTCAGTTTGCTACGCAACACGGAAGAAGTCGAATTGAACAAGAAAAGAAACAAAGATAGGTATGTGAAGTACTATGTTAGCACACAACGCGTGTACCACGCGTGCCCAAAAGATGTTTCGGAATGTCAGTAAATTGCTTAAACACGCTTCGGCTGTTAAAATCTGCAGCAGTTCTACGATAGTAATAGCGCGAGAACAGAACGACGGCACAGAGACCAGAAGGACACGAAGGACCCGAGCGCTATGGCTATCGTCATGTCATACCAACTAGCCCAAGCTGCCACACTTCTAAGTAGTTCTACCGTCATGCTAGGACAATTTTCCTTACCTTCTCATGAATGCTTCTCTCAGAAGAAGTTGAACAATCAGACGGATGTGAAAGTTATTCAATGTCAGACGTTCCATCAATTTGTTTGTGTCATAATATTGACCGTCCAAGGTAAGTAAATCAATGAGTAGTCTGAGAAACAAATTCTATTCTCTCATTCTTACGGCTGTGACAACGTGAGTGGCAGTGCAACTGGAAATCATTTACATGCCGTGAGGCAAGCACTCACGCTGTTTTCACAAGGACTGTTATTTTCACAAGGACAAGGAGCACACATGGAGTGAAGATTCTTCTGACTACTTAGTACTGAGTGAAAGATAGGAATACAATCACACCGTAAAGATTCCAAAATAAGAAGAAAAATAAAACACACGCAGTTCGGCGCCACACAAACCTTAGGACAGCAATGTTGCAAGCTGCGTTAACTTGATTGTTTCCAAAGACAGCTTAGTCCCTTATAGGTCGTCACAGTCATTATCATTTACACGTTGAATACCTTCATCATCGTAATTTCTAGCAATCACCTTTTTGTTTTGTTAACATGTCTATTCATTCGCTCCTCTAGTTATTCGACTCCATGACGCAAGCTAGAGATGCAGACGGCGCACGTTCGACTTCTAACAGCTCCGCTGTTATACGAACTAAACAGAAACGTGTGCATGTCACTATTGTCAAGTATGACTTCACCACTAGTATTCGTCAATATGCCTTCATTATCACCTAACTTCCGCTTTTGCCGTAAGTATCCTCTTCTCATCTGGACGGCGCCAAGATAAGTAGTTTATGAGAAAGAGTGAAGGAATGTAGGAAAGGTAGGGAGGTTAATTAGTTTTTGAATGCCTATAGGTGCTCGCTAAAGCTTCCCTATAATAGTGAAAATTTGCGATGCAGTCAACTTCACGATTTTTTTTCTTCTACCGAAAGGTGTGAAATGTAGTGTCAGTTTTATAAAAGGGAACGCGCAAGCGCGCGGCCTACACTCTGCTGTGGCTGCCCACAGCACCATCAGCCGACAGATAAAGAAAGCGCGTCTGAGTTTGGCGGTATCGCCCGTCGCGAGACCAGGACAGGAGCCCAATTTAGCAGCGCTTATCCAACGGTCATGACTTGTTGTTTCGTTTTCTAGCAGTTGAGGCGAAAAGCGAATGCAGCTTCTTTATGTGTCGCTTGATGTTGCTGTAGGTTACCGCGACGGAGCGCAGGCCACGCCCTTGCGTGTTTTCTTTCATGAAAATTTACACTGTACGAAAGAGTGCTTTTAGTAGCACCTCGCGCGTATAATATCTAATGTCTTCATAACTCGTCCGCGTGACATATCGTCCTTTATTTCAATAACACTTCTTCAAGCTGCAGATATCATCGGACACGTGACCAACTTTACACCGACAACGCAAACTATAATGATCCTGTGGCAAGGCAGAGCACGGCATTTTATGCGTGTCGCTGAGGAAAGAAAGATCTGTCGCCACGTTACTGCACTGCGAATCTTAGAACACGTTTCCAAACGGGGTGCCGCTCAACGCTATCCCGGGCATCTGCCAAGCCGAGGGTGAGCAGAAGCCGTACTTCAACAGGCTTTCATTTCACATCACCGTTGGAGTTCCGAACTGAACGGTTCAGCAAACATTTCGGCCTGCATAGAAAGCCCATGTTCAGCCTTATCAAAAGTCTTAAGGCTTTTCTTACATCAAGCTTCCCAAAGTACCACTGCGAAACACAATGGCATACTTGGATGTGTTGTGCTCGGTTCTTTCAAGCCTGCGATATTTTAAACTTGAAAGCTTGGACGATGAAGACGATCTTCAACTCCCAAAGGTCAGGGGAAAAGGTGTGCAACAGGCCGTCAGCGATATCCGTAATTCTTTAACATCTCAACACTCTCAGTTCGAGAGTCTGCAGTCCGTGGCGCATTTATATTGCTTTCTGGTGGGCCAGAGAGCCGTGCAACCTTGGGTGCTTTATTGTCTCGACCAAGGCGGGAACCAAGCCGACCGTGTTGCCGGCATTGTGAACAATGTGCAACGTAGAAGTGAAGTAGGAATTTACGCAAAGACAACGCCATCATTCGTGTGTGCCTGATTGCTGACGCCCGACGAAGTGGGATGCATGGATTATATTCCTCACATCTTTTACACCTGGCCTGATTTGCCCTGCGTAGCCGTTCACCAACCACCACCCGGGTATTCGACGTTAGGAACAGGCGTGCTCCGGCAGATGGTGGGTGGGCCACCCGACTCCTTTTACTCTGGAGTTTACCAAGACCTGAACGAGGCGTTTCGAGCGGCAGGTCGACTGACCTCGTGATGCCACTTTGAACGCCTCCACACAGCACCCGGTGGGCAGGTTGCCCATTTTCTTCTCGATTCAGCCACCAATTTCATTGTGTAAGCCATTTTTTAATACTGCTAGCTTCATTTTTTTTAAATTACACATTGTTGTTAAACTATGCAAGACCATAAACGCTTACTTATTTCTGATGTACTTAAGGTGCTGGCCGGGCGTTGAACTCAATATTTGCTGAGATAGGGCTACAGTGTCCCGTCGATGCCTCATCACACAATTTTTGCGTGCCCGAAATTCCCAACAGTTCTGAAGTCAGCGAAGGAGTGTGTGGCCTCAATAGCAACCCCGTTTTATTAACGCGTTAGTTAAGAATGTTTAAATGTACGATAAATCATGATTTACAACTAAAAACTTCGTGGAAGATACTGCGGTAATATCAGAAAGTAAATTGATCTTTTTCAGAATGACACGCCACATACAGAAGCGCATTGATAATTTTACTAGATTTATTTATCTGTACATGAAGACAACGCCACGGGGATTGATTACATGTATTTGAATGCTATTGATTATTGCTTGTGGTGATGACCGATTGCCATGCTTGTTTGCCTGGTAGCAAATTTACCATCAAGAAACTGCCTCGTTTAATAGGAGTTTACTTTTCTTTTTTTACAGAATAATGACAATGTCGCAAGACGGAATAGATAGGACAAGAGAAGCCACTCTTTCGCAACCGGAATGCCATGGCCCTTTGTTTCAGCAGCCATTCGATTCGGTATCCTGTGGTAATTTGAAGTCAATAATTGCATTGAGATTGGCCGACGTTTTGTAAGCAGTACGTTTCAGCGTCCCCTTCGGAGTATCTGAAATAAAATAAAAAAGTGCTTTATTGTGCCTTCACTGAACTTGTTTTTGAACATTGCGATCTGTAACGTCATCTATTGACATGTGTAATATGACATTATATTTGGACACGACTTCGACTGACCAGCCTAAAAGTGATAAAATATGATATATTATTGTTATTCCTTTAGTATCCTTTAGGTGCCATTCGCACCTAACTTACGCTTTCAGTTATCAATTCATTATACCCCCTGTTTTTCACCAGAGCACTTGAACAATTCGAATAAAGGAAGTGACGAAAAGATTCGTAACAGCGGTTGTTTGCTCGAGCCGATGTTCCGACCACTGCACTTGTCTTCTTCAAAGATAGAATTTCTTGCTATAAGATTTTTCCATCGAAAGGTTGCATCATCGACTTCCTGCTGTGTTCTGAATAAAAAAAAAGGTTTTCATAGATCAGTGTGTTGTTTTACCTGTTCATCAGGCAGCAATTATCGAGTAACCACACAGTAACAAAAAAAACCTGCAAAAGAGATGAAGAAATGGAGTAAAACTTCGTTGATACCATCTCCGGTCGCACAAGTTTTAGGGTCATAAGAATTATTATTTAGTCCTGGCGAGAGCCCATTTGCCTACATTCGAATCGAGTAATGTCGTTGCGAATCAGTTTTTGCCCTGCACTGTATATTACGAACGTGACGCTACCTCGCAGGTCCGAACGGGTGCTTCGAGGCTGTCACAAAAGAAGGCGACCCTCACGCTCAGGCGTGACCGTGCGTGCCTCTGTGCCAGTTCATTGGAATCCTGGTGCGGTGAAAATAACATTTAGGTGACGCGTCGCAGCCTCCGTGAGCGTGCCCACAAATCTTGGTGGCCGCAATGCTTCTTGGTGTGCCTTCACGTAGGTTTCTAATGGCATTGGCTTTACACAATTTTTCAACGTGTCAGCACGTGCCGCTGTCGTGTTTAAACGTGCCTGCCATGTTCATGCAACCAGCTCGGCGCTCTTCATTGTGGCAGTAACACACATTCCTATCAGCCAACGAATTGTAACATATTGTTGAAGTAATGAAAAAGTGGAAATAACAGGTCATGCTCCTATGTTCATTACGACAGCGGACAACCATGGCATAGACGAAGTATGTAGTACACAAGCTATTCTGAAGCGCACGCATCTGCTAGAGCAGCACGCCTGCGCGAGCGTCTGTCGGTGGTTGGAAAACCAGACATTGTAGCGTAAGCTACACAGTCCGAGGTGGAGCGATTTGGCGTGCATTGCGGTGAGCATGCATAAGCGCAAGAAACAGTGACGTCACACAACACACAGCTGAAGTTCCTGAGAAAGCCTAGAAGCTCCTGGAGCGAAGTACTCGCGTGATATCACTCGCTCGCTGGTCCCTCCGTCCGTAGTTCTGCATTACGTGGTTCGACCATCCGCCAGTTGTTCGTCCATTCATGGTTCATCCGTCCATAGCTGCATAGTTGAGCTAAGTCTCTGCTACTTTTTCGCCCATGAAAACGGAATGATTCTGGGGTAGAGCTACACAGCCTCGCTCTAAATGCAACGTTCCTAGACCTTACTGAGCTGTCCAATGTAAGTTCGCTGATATTGGCTGCTAGAGGCGCAGAACACAGACACGAGCAATTTCGGCTTTTTTTTTCTTGCGAGCCTGGTCGAACACACGTCGCAGACCCATTATAATGGGGACGCTCATAGCATCCATCCATCCAACTCGTGTCCTCCTTGTAGCTCAGCCGCAGTCTGATTGATTTATTCATTTATCGATTCATTGATTCATAAGTCAGGTTTAACGTCCCAAAAGCACCATATGACTATGAGAGACGCCGTAGTGGAGGGCTGCGGAAACTTCGACCATCTGGGGTTCTTAAACGTGCACTCAAATCGGAGCACACGGGCCTACAACATTTTCGCCTCCATTGGAAATGCAGCCACCACAGCGGGGATTCGATCCCGCGACCTGCAGCCACAGTCTGCCCACTCATGCAAAAGAGGGCGAAGGGGCGACGCGCACATCTAATTCGATGACAAATGACAGGCATGTCTTTTCCCGCCACCTAAGTGTTTTTTCGTGCAGTTCTCTTTGGAGCGTTCAGAATGCTCCATTGAGAAAAAATTTTAAACAGTGGCAGGTGGATGAAATCTTCCAACATGACATCAACATCCAATCCTCACGCGATGTTTCAACACATGTTAGAGCAGTACGCCAAGCAGTTGAAACATTTCTATCAGTTCTAGTGAGGTTTAATCGGCGAACGAATTAAGAGCAACGGTTATGGTATTCACGAACCTGTAGACTCACCCTTTTACTTCTAGTGACGTAAGGTTCGGAACTAGATAAAAATGAGTCACATGTTGGTAGCATACCACTAATTTTGCAAGAGGTCTTTCAGCAGTATATGCTTTGCAGTGTTTTCTTGCACTTTGTTTAGAATATACTGGTATTTGGCCGGTGTAGGTTTAAGAGAATAAATGGCACAGAAGACCTGTAGGGAGGTCAACTACTCCAGGATAATCAGTTTGCTATCCTACACGTGAGAATGGAATGGGGGAGTATATCACGTCTAGAATGTGGCCTCGACGAAAGTTTATGTGCCTTTCTTATTCTGGCAAGACCTTAGTAAGAGGTGCCAAGCACTGTAGCTTTCCGCAATAAGACGCCATGTTCTAAATTTCGTAACAAGTATGTGGGGATCACAAGCTCGTTCCATCTGGCTCCACAATTTTTTTTTATTATCTAAACCTGAATGTGACAGCAGCGCATTATGAACTCGTCTGTCGCAAATGGTGTTCTCCAGAACGAACAAAAAAATCCGTGCCACATGGTGCAAACTATCTCATAATATGGGGGCAATATTTGTGGTGATGTTTGTTAAGCGCGAGAAGTCTGAAGTTATCAGACTGGTCCACACCTCGAAGCCATGGACAAAGAAAAAGGTATTTGCTGGGCAAACAGCATTTTTTTTGTGATTTTTCCTGACAAAGAGCACTTCCTATAAAGGTTGAGAAATATCGATTGAGAAATAAGCGCAGAATGCTGCTCATTTTAGAGGTCTTGCAATACGGTGAAGATATCGTGGCAGAAAAAAAAGCGATGGAAGCTCGTCATTATAACCAATAGTGATGCTGAAACCCATGCTTTAATGTAGAACGTGTGAGCTAAGTAATAGATAGGCACCTTAAAGGCTGCTGAGACACCTAAAGTTTCTTTTATAGCGTGCTGTGGCACTTCGATAATGACGAAATCTCAGTTTTCGGCCATCGCTCCGGAAAGCAGCTGTCATAATAAGCAAGGTAATAGAGCGCCTATGTAGAACACAAGTAAAAAAGCTTACAGAAAGAAAACTGGTTATAGTTGAAATCGTGCATGATTTGATGAATAGGAAGAATCAATAACAGCGTTTCTCGACAGCCCTTATTGTGTCTCGTGCACGCATGCAGCCTTAATTTCGTATTCGGCTTCATTGGTTGCTCGGCACTGTTGACCGAGTCCGAATGCATAAAACTCGTCTAGGCCACAAGAGAAAAAGACGCGAGAATTCGAAATAATTACGACAGAGTTATAAAAAGACGTGTCTGTGTAAACTATTCAGCAGCCCGACAGATGTGGCAATCAAACACATGGAACTGAAAGAAAGCGTTTGTTCAGTGCGCAGAGCCTCAGGATAATTTATAAAGCCCCCCAAAGAGCCATGAAGGTTTTCGTCTTAACCAACACCGAGGAGCGTGGTTAACACTGTGCCCCCATTAATGTACAAATATAGCGTTTCGAAAACTTTGATGAAATTCTTTCACCACGCCTCTTCACACTATATTGTATAAGGCTGCTTAATTGGTTCAGTGATATATTACTATGTGGTGACAATAGCTCGCTTCGCATGAACACAATAGAAGGACTCCGTCTAGAAATTATTTTAGAATGTGCCGAATAAGTCATGTGCGTAGCATAAAGTATAAGTAATAATTACTTATGAACCTCAACAAAAGGCTTTTGTGGGTGGCAGAAATTTAATTAGAGAGCTTCGTTTTGCGCCGACCAGCTTAAACAAGTTTTGTGTGATTTCACCTGAAACCTCGTTTATTTGAACACATGCACCCGCTTTTAAAATTCGCAACACAGAAATTGTTGCACTCCAAACTCAAGTTGTCATAACTTAGTTGCTTTGAAACAGTAGTAAGTGGTGTATCGTGAATTTTGACACCCTTAATTTGTTTTGTTTGGTGATTCTAATAACGAAAGCAATGAGTACTGGCCTGCATTTATACCTTCTTTACTTTTTGCAGTTATTTAAATTTTGCACTTTTGATCATTCCATTAACTGCAGTTACAGTTTGCATTTCGTAAACGAGAACGTGAATGCTTGTTTTTTTTTGCAGTCTTCGCACTTTTGCGGCACGACAATTCTATATCCATTAGTCATTACGCAGGGTTATTCGTTAAACAGTGTTCATCACAGCGTCTCAGGAAGCGCATGAATTCGTTTCACAAGAGAGTGCCTATTTATTTCGGGCAGCTTTTTCTTGTTTGTTTTTTTTCCCTGAATATTTCAGTTTGTTAGCCATTGCTACACCACAAAAAGATTAAGCGACGAAATTGATGACCGGTGGCTTTCAAATTTACCGGTTAACGTTTCTTCTTGGTTATCAAGCATAAGAAGCTTGATAACCAAGCTCCTAATAACATGTATGTTCTACTGTGGCCACTCACTTATACTTTGAGCAGCGATAAGGCAAGAGTAGATAAAACCACCTTAGTAAGCCTTTCAACTAGAAATCTACCAACAAAGTGGTACGCGTACCTCGGTGCAGCCCTGTGCTATCAAAATGTCATGAATTCCATGCAAACTGATCGATACTCTGCCTTCTGTACGCGTACATCACCAAGCGCCAAGTTGCCAAGCATTCACCTCTTCTTCATGGTTATTCGAAGCAAGCGCTATTCCGCGTTTCAAAAGCCCATCACCTTGCACATGCTCGAGTGAACAGGATATAGGCGTTGTCTGTAAAAACCGATTATTTCAGACGCCTATTGTTTGAGAAGCCTCTCTGGAGGAGCTGTTATCTTCAGTGATGGTTCGGGCTTAATTGTTGAAAAGGACACCATTCATCTCCGTAATGGTCCACGAGTCGTTCAACCTGCCGACAAATAATACGTTATCAAATATGTACGCTTATAGCTCGATCGACCATGCATATCTAAAGGGCACTTGTTCTAACAACGGGAGCGTGATGTCTTACCCGGAGGTGTGCTTAGCGAAGCATGGATGGCTAGGCTATTATACAACCAAAGTTTAGTGCCTTAGCGGAGGTGGCTGTTTGACGGTGATTATGACATGCCACATTCCTTTATAGATACGATTTCATCATCATTTTATGTGAGCTTCACAGCGTTTGCTGCTCAAAAAAAAAATAAAACAGAATGGTCGTAGGAGTACCGCGTTATATAAAATGATTTTTCTTTGGCAAGATGTGAATCGAGCGCGAAGGTTAACATCTCCTCCTATGGTCCGCATTATACGCAAAACTTAAATGTATCTAAAGCGTTCTCTGTTGTCTCTGCGTAAACGGGCTGAAATGAAGGCTACACAACTTCATTCTCTTGTATTCTGCTTGACGAAAAGAACAAGAGATTTTTCAATTCGTATGGTGTCGCCTGAAATTAATGTAGCTTTTGTGATGGTTTGTACGCGCCCTATCTGGACATACAGTCGTTTTACTAAATTATCTTTCAAATTTTGATTGCTGCATATCCTCAGTGTTGTCGAAAATTTGTTTTTTATTTGTTACAAAACTTTATCACTACGATTATTAAGTTCTGCAAGTTTGATTGGTCAGTATTATCTTATTACGAAATGAAGAATATTTGCCCATATGTTTGCGCTGTAAAGAACATTATATTTTTCGTAAATTAGCATATTAAGCTGATAAGCTACAAAGAACGGCTCCATTGTACAGGTGGTGTCTTCAGTGACATACAAAAGGGTAACAGATCAGTAGTGCATTAAAATTTGTGCCAGTTCAACCTAAAAACAATTGTTTGTGATTTATCAAGATTAGCTGCTGTGGATAGTAAGTATGCCTAACGAAATGCCATTTCAATTCCACTGTGTAAATCGACGCCCTGAAAGCATTCCCATTGAATAAAATATACAAAAACTTCTCTCCTGTGTCGTTATTCCTTGATGAACTCTTTTTATGAACAAGTGCCGCTCGTATAATATATATATATATATATATATATATATATATATATATATATATATATATATATATATATATATATATATATATATATATATGACCTACCAGACAACAGTACTATAGAAAGTATACGGGGAAGTTAAGCTATTAGACCAAATTGTATTGTAGACGTGAAGCAAGAAGACTGGGTGAACTGGGGGGAAAAAATAACTTGCGTTGCGGTGGGCAGGAACCGAACCTGCCACCTTCGAATAACGTGTTCGTTGCTCTACCACTGAGCTACCATGGCGGCTATCCCCCAGCCACTTTATTCGGTATATACGTGAATTTAAACATGCCAGTGTCAGTCAGAGCCACAAGTAGCCATTGCGGCGAGTCTGGCACACTCTTCATGGGCCTGTTTGGCGTCACATAGCAAGTGAACTTAATACAAGGTGGCGTCTGACCAGTATTCCCTCGCATACAACCTAAAGGCACCAAGTATGCCAGTGCGAGGCCCTCGTTAATGAATAAAGGAAAGAAGTGTGTACTTAAGCACTCGCGTTATCCGTGTTCTGACACGATAATAATGAGATCTAGCCGACAATAATGCCAGGGAAACTATAGGACAAGATATTACAAGAAATGGTATCGTAAATGTGAAGAAAGAAATGTGGGTCAAAGGTATGTTGCCGTGGGCAGGAGCGGCAATTTCCTGCCCACGGCTGAAACGTGAATCCATAAAGGAACTGCTTGCTTTCTCGTACGTGTACCAGCTTCTTTTCTTATACTTACCAGACCCACTGAAGTTTCTCACTAAATATATATATATATATATATATATATATATATATATATAGTAAAAGATAATAACTTTTATAGTAAACTTACAATGTCAAACATAATAAGCAGGTATATGGCTTTAAACGCTTTTAAAAGCTTGTGGATTCTAGAGCAAGAGCGACCTTTAGAGGAAGTTTGGACAACGTTTACTAAAATTACCGAGCGCGAGCGCGTGCAATACTTGGCTGTCGTTCCAATGAGCGATAGCACATGGTGGCATTGTGCACGGTGATCACTGTCATAAACCGCGCACGAATTTCACGTGATTAAGTAAGCACGTGCACGCTTGGTGACGTTCGAAGGGAGCCCCGCCGCGGTGGTCTAGTGGCTAAGGTACTCGGCTGCTGACCCGCAGGTCGCGGGTTCGATTCCCGGCTGCGGCGGCTGCATTTCCGATAGAGGCGGAAATGTTGTAGGCCCGTGTACTCAGATTTGGGTGCACGTTAAAGAACCCCAGGTGTTCAAAATTTCCGGAGCCCTCCACTACGGCGTCTCTCATAATCAAATGGGGGTTTTGGGACGTTAAACCCCACAAATCAATCACGTTTGAAGGGAGCTGTTCCAGGAGAGTCAATCTATAATTGTGGTTCACCTATTGTTTGACATTCGAGTATTTCTCTTGGAGTCCCAGGTGTTGACGGGCCCTGCCGAGTGTGCGTTCCGTTGCTCGGCTTGACATACCTCGAACGAAGCGGTGCGCCCGTTTCTTTATTTCCACTGTTATATGAGCCAGGCACTTGGTCACGTCATGATCCCTTGCGATACCCCGTCACCACTTTGAGTGAGACGCAGTTCAATAGGACAAGGTCAAAAAAATGGCAGCATATCCACGGAGTGAATGATGGGGAGTGGGGCGAAGCATTCGTCCGTCCATTCGTTCTTGCTTCCGTCCGTTCCTGCGTACGTCTGTGTAACCGTCCATGCGTCCATCCACCCGTTCGTGCGTGCTTCTGTTCGTGCATCCGTCCCTGCGTTCGTCCATGCATCCGCGCCTGCGTCCGTTCATGCGTCCATCCATGCATCTGTCTGTGTGTCCGTTCGTCCATCTATTCAGCACTCCAAGTACCACCATCCCTACTGAAACGTTCCGCATATACGAATCCGTACATACGCAAATATTGCACTACGGAAAGCCGCATCATGCGGAAAGATGCGAACATCCGCAGCTTACGGAAAGCGCCATATCATGTGAAAAGATGCGGACATCCGCAGCTTACGGAAAGCGCCATATCGTGCGGGAAGATGCGGACATCCGCAGCTTACGGAAAGTGCCATATCATGCTAAATTACCCGATAAGCAGCTTACGGAAATCAGCATATTGCAGAAACCATGCATCTATCTGCTGCATCTTGCAAAGATCAAATGGACATCCTAGATCTCGAGTAAAAGCAATTGGCCATTCACGTTGTTTGCAAAAGCAAGTACTGTGTAGAAATATATATGAATATTTCATTCTTAATATGTTGCATGAAGGTGAAATATGTTTGCTATCTGTAACAGCCTTGATGAGTAAACAAAGGCTTGAAAGAAACAAATGTGTTAAGAAGCTACTTAATGAGGGATTGAATCATCGGCATCTTTCTAATTGTCGTGATGCGGAAGCAAAATTACCTTTCAAATAAAGTACATTACAAAACTTCTAAATTAACATGCTAGCGATCATAAATGGTGGTTACATTGCAACACATTAATGCAGTATTCTATGCAAGACCTAAAGAACTTATAAAGTTATTATTATCAATAGAGAAGCTTTATTATACACACAAGCCCTGCTACAATCAATATATTTTTTATTTGTCTGTATGCTCCAGCTGTGAATGGTGACATTGCAGTGTTGATGGTACACAAATGAGGTGACTACACCGTAATTTCACGAGCTCCACCTAAGCCACAGGATGGTAGCACAAAACACAATGTAACAGCAATTTTAGAACAAAATGTTCAAACATAAATAATAATCATAGCACTGTGAAAGTGTGGCGCTGTGTTTGTCTCATGAACGCCTTGTGGAGATCGGTGAAATGCTGCTTGATGCTCCGGCACCACTGTAAATTTGGAAGGTCACTGCCATAGAACTTATGTGTCATTCATAGGCACCTGGAAATGAAAATAATTGGCAAAAATAATGTCAGAGACACATGTTAGCACATTAGTTCACATGCACAAGAAATATAACACTCAGAATAAAACTGAAAATGTAAGGCACAAAATCCTTCATGTTATGCATATGTGAATAATAGAAGGAATGAGTGTATAAATTAGTTCTGCCACATCAAAGAAAACAGCATGCTTATCACAGTGAAAATAACTAGGTTGTCACGATTTTCAATGGTAGAGATAGTCGATTATTATGTCCTTATGAAATTATGATTTAAATGCTTCCTGCACAGTAAAACTTTAGAAACTGCAAGTGAAAGCTCTCAATGTACATTTAATAGTGTGTGCATGTACATCTGCTGCCTTTATACTATACAGTTTGTGCACAAAATTGGCATCTTGAACAATTTTGAGAGTTAAACCTATGCAACTTATGAAGGTTAAAATCAACATGAAAGCAAGCCGGACAAGGCAGGTGCCATTAAAAATCTGTGCAAGCCAGATAACTATAACCGAACTGCACACATATAGGGGAGCAAGAGTACCAGAAATTCGGCTGCTGACCCGCAGGTCGCGGTATCAAATCTCGGCTCCATTTCCGATGGAGGCAGAAATGCTGTAGGCACGTGTGCTCAGATTTGGGTGTACGGTAAAGAACCCCAAGTGGTCGAAGTTTCCAGTGCCCTCCACTACGGCGTCTCTCATAATCATATCGTGGTTTTCGTACGTGAAACCCCACATATAAATCAAGAATAACAGAAATAAACTGCCCACAGAAAAGTTGGGTGCATGCGCTATCTGTAAGTGCTTACACCTTACTACATACAGCATGCTCATTCCATTTTAAATACCGATATTGAAAATAACTGCTCTATTAGGAATGTAAAAGGTAAGGTAGAACTGAACGACTCTACAAAAAGTGACCCAATATGACATCACGTTTTCTTATAACAAAATTGACTAAGACTCTGAAATATCATTATGCAAGAAAACATCTTCAAAAGAACAATCAAGTTTGAAGTCATATATTTTTAATATGGCTACTATGACTATAACCAAGAAATCGACCTCAACATAGCTAATGTTAGTTTTTAAGGCCTATGTTCACTAGACAATGAACGATACCACAAAAAGCACAGTGTTCAGACAAAGCACCACACAAAAAAAGAAAGCAGTCCTTTTTGTTATTACCTACAATGCCTTTAAAATGGTATTTTTACCTTTACTTCCCGCTTTTTATTAAAGTAACTGGTGTGAAACAAGTTAGCTTAAAAGTCACTGTGCCTCCGAAACCCGTTGGTTGAATCTCAATTTTTTAAAAAAATGGTGAATCTTGCACTAAATTAGGCTCCACAAGCCTTGGAACAGCGAGACTGCATGACTCTTAGGACTACTTTGGTTACTTGTGTTTTGTTTCTGGGCCTAAGCATAAAGACAAGGGCTTAACTGAATTGCTGCAAACAAACAAATGCTTTCGAAATTGCCCGAGCGTCAAAGGATGCTCAGACATTTGTTGTTTTTCGCGCTGCGCTATTCTACACCAAACATACAAACCATACTGCCTGGCGACCATCACAGATGTATAGTTCAAAAAATGATCGTAATTTACTCTTCTGAAAATAGCTATTTGCAGAAATGTTTTGAAGAGAGAAAAGTAGTGGTCACTTGGGTACCTTCAGAATTTCGCACAATGTCGTGCGGGTGTAATTTGTGAGAAAAATTTCAAAGTACCACTTTTTCTTGCCATATCAAATTTGATTTACATAATAAGTAAAGGTGCTTCCTAAAGTATTTGAAGCCGAGTAACATTAGTGCAATTTTTCCGCTACATAGGCTTCGAAGAATTCAGCCAAACTGTTTATCATTTGCATTTCTTGTATGTCAATGCTGCACTTTTATGAATTTTGAGCCACAAATACTCACTGCACAGAAGTTATATTTTACGAAAAAAATAATGTTAGGTCCAGATTACAAATATCACTATATAATCGTTTTTGTTCACATTGAGATGCAACTTGAGCTGTCTGTTTGTCTAATTGAAAATTGCTTTTATGTGTAAGTTGAAAGCAAATAAACAGTTCTTGTTATATGGCAAGTGTTATCATTACAATTTTTGTTTAATTGAGGAAGATGATTTTTGAAGTCTCCTATTGAGGGCCATGGAGAACTTCGGAACGGAAGCTGTCGTATATCAAATGCAGAAAACAGCCATCATAAGAAAACTTCAAAAATTCTTTTCTACTTTAAGACAAAGTGTAATCATATAACTTGCCATATAAAGAGAACTGCTTCCTTGCTTTTGATGTGGCAAAAAATTGCACTAATATTACTGAGCTTCATGCACTACACACAATCACCTTTACTTAATACCTAGACCGAATTTGGTGTAGAAGAGACAGTATTTTTGAAACACTTTTTACTTTTTACAAACAACACCCAGACGACATCCTGGAAAGTCCAGAAGGCACCAACGTGACCTAATATTTTGTTCTCTACGATATATTTTAGCATTTTGCTGTTTTCAATACAGTAACCAAGCACAATATTTTTTTTCAAAACACATTTAGTACGGTTGGCAAAATGGTTGGGATGTTTGATGTGTAATTGCTTCACTGCCAGCATTTATTCTTCCGAAGCTCAAGTTATCACCTCTCTGTTTCTGCCTCCCTCACATACAATGCCTGCATAGGAAAGAAAAAGAAAGGCAGGTCCAACAAAGTTCGCAAGGCAAGATATTTTCATGTTGGATAAATTCATTACCATAAACAGCAGCAAAATAACATTCATTTTGAGTAGTCCAAGACACAAGCTATATACCAGCATACTAAGAGCCAAGCACAAACTTTTCATTTGAACATGTGTGGTGATAGACAGGAAGCACTTATTGAAAGACTGATCAGTCTGTAATTAACTGAATGAAGTACAATGCACTGTTCAATCCAACACCACATAGGCATCTTTACTATAGCAAAGCCATGTGTCGTTGATTCATGCACTAGATGGGACAATGCAAATGTAACAAAAAAGGTGAAAAAAGAAAACAAGGGAAAAAAAGAAGAAAAGGGGAGATGCAAAGTAGGAGCAGCGTAGCACTACTTTTAATTTGCATCCCCCTTTTCTTTCTTCTTTTTTCTTCTTTTCTATCACTTATCTTTTTTTTGCTTCCCTTACCTCCAACCTCGGACAGGAGAACACTTTGTATCAGCGCAACCTAACTTGAAAAGAAGCAAGGGCTGCACTCTTCTGCGTTATAGGTTTTTTTTTTTCAGACAAACATTTCCAACAGGCACACATGCCTACACCAAAAGATGATGTCATTACTGACCCCATTTAAACTAACACGCCAAGGATGACAAGGTTACTTCTAAAAAATAGGTCCTCCTACCGCAACATCGGCCAGCCTGTCTGAGGCACTTCCACTGTTCACCCTGATTACCCACTAGATGTTTCCATCTGTCGACTCACATCTTCATTTTGGATAACACTAAGACGAGCTTACATTGGCCGAAAAAACCTACAAGTAGGGCCTTGGAGCCTTCTGGAAGTAGACGTGTTGCATTTTTTCTGTGGAGGGCTTTACACCCATAAGTGAGAAACAAAACTCCTGTATAATGAAGAATGTTGGCAGCTATCAGTTATAGAAAAACCTAATGCAGCTAATCTTCCCCGACACATCTGTACATTTAGAGAGGTGACGTAGCTTCTGTGATTGTGGCAGTAGCTCCAACAGGACCAGTGCGAAAATTGGCACTACTTGGCTAGACAAATGTCCAAACATGCCTGCCCGACTCCCTCTAGCCATCCCGGCTGAATCTGACATTTGATTTCTTAACTGCTGGCTGGACAAAAACAAAACCACCGAAGCACTCACAATACACAGCGTGAAGTTCCTCTGGAGTGGTCAACTTCGTCTTCTGCGATGAAAGAGCAGCACAGTGTACTGATAAGGCACTCCTTGCAATGGTTTTCAATGCCACATGGTGACCATGATGTTCCCGTCGAAGAGGGCTTCGGGAGCTTGGAGGGTGCTTGCTCTGTTCTGGGGGCTGCTGCCGCTCCTCGTTTTCTGCTCAAGGTCAACCTGCACAAAGTTGTAGACAAGGCTTTATGAGTTGTATATAATGATATGCAAATATTCGCTGAACACACATTTCCTCGTGGCACACTGAGGAATTTCTTATAAAACTTAAGGCCTCGCATATGCAAACATTTACAATCGATCCGAAGATGCACTCGACTCTAAAGGAGCAAGTTTGTTATGTAGTGTATATAAAGAAAGGTCATTCAGCACAACCACAACTACAGTTGCACACGAAAACGACATTTTACACGATCCTGTTTATTTACATGGTCCATTTTATTTTATTTACACGGTCCATTTTACACGGTCCTGTTTTACACGATCTGGTCTGCATGAACTCTTGAACCGGGCACCATATAGGTTGAAAGACACACACAGAGTTTGAGACAAACCTAGTTTCCCGTGGAGCATCCTCTTGCACTATAACAAAACAGCTCAATCTAGTTAGTTGGTCAGAACGAGGTGAAAACAGCTCGCACTTGAAAAGCACGGGCAGAAGGAATGACGCCTGCACCCTGTGCTTTCTGTACATTCTCGTTGCGGGTGCAGTTCTCACCTTATCCTTATGCAATTTCGCATTTATAACATTGTTCGCTGCATATTCTTTGTGGCATTAAAGTGTGTGATACCGTCATGTGTATCCCATGTAATTTAGAAAAGTAGAATACAAGATAGCTTGATTCAAAAATAACAAAGTGCATCCAGTGCCATGTCCTGTAGCCATTCTTTAGGCAAGTGGCAGAATAATTTATTCTTCAAAACATATCTTACTTGTAACCACTACAAGAGCTAACTCGTGCACTGGCACATTCTGTTTGCCTCTTCAGATTATAAGGTACCTTTTTTACACCAGAAAGTCTTCAATAGGAATAGAAGTGTTCTAATTGTGAAGAAAGAAAAGTAGATGGAAAAAAAGATAACCTGCCCTGTACAGGGACCGAGCCTGCGAACTTCGAATAACACGTCCGATGCTCTATCAACTGAGCTACCATGGCGGCTATCCCTCTTCCATTTTGTACGGTATATATGTGCATTTATACATTGAAGAGTCAGTCAGCGCTGCTTGTTACCTTTATGGTGAGTGTGGGACAGCTTTTTTTGCCTACTGGCAATTACATTACGATCGCAATTACATTTTAATTACTTCCAATATCCCTAGTTTGAGGACCTTAGTTTGAGGACCTTAAATAGTTTGAGGACCTTAAAAGAGCGGAAGCTACTTTTAGTAGACCAGAATATTTAGTTGGAGCGAAAAAAAAACGTACACACATTTTTATCAGGCTTTTTAACACATTTTGAGACATAAAAGTGTATGCTGCCAGTAATGTTAAGTACCATTACTTTTGTCACACTATGCACTGTAGCAGGTGTAGTTAGAGTGGTGATAGTGAAGGATTAATCAAGCACGCCACCAACTGTGTTCACATCAATGGTCGCGTATTTTAAAAATAAACCTGCTGTATAATAAAAAAAAGTTTAGAGCATTTATGCTTTTTTTTCCAAATCAAGTTAAACCGACTGGGTAAGCAAACCATTTGCATAAAATCAAAAGGCATAAAGTGATTCATGTATTATAACTATGTGAACAATTTCAGCAACGCAGGGCAAAGTGACAACACTTCTATTAAAAACCCCTCTCATTATAACATGCATGAAAAGCACCACACCAGAATATTTTATAGTGCATGTAAAACGGAGACTACTAGACTGTCTATTGACCTTTTAGAAGAAGGGTATCTCCTTCACGTTCAAGGGGCAACCACTTAGCCTTTTCCTGAGCTTTACTGTGAATATTTACTGAATTTCAGATATCATTAGGATTGATTTAGAGTGAACAGATTTTGCTTACGCATTGAAACCTAGTTCTGTATGTAACTGCAATTATGGGTGCCAAACCACCTCCAATTAATTTTTAACAATTAACTCATTTTTTAACTGCAGCAGCACAACTAGCTGTGGGTGCCCAAAAAGTAGCTAGAAACAATACCTTTACCTCTTTGAGCCTTTCGGAAGTTTTCAGCTTCTCGGTGCTCACCTTACAACATTTTTTTAAAATACGTGTTTGTGTGCCCACTACTCTTGCTCCTTGTACAATGAGGAGGAGCACATGGCAAGAAGAGACAAGAAAGAAGCATTGCGAAAAAAAGCGAAATAAGCGAGGACCTCTTTTGTATCGTACAATGTGTGTAACATTACTATTGCGACAACATATAGACAAATTATCACGGCTATGCATCCATTGTAGAGTCATACACAGCTGAAACACCACGACTAAATTTCAACCTTGTGTTGGTTTAGTATCCCTTTATAGTGGCAAGCTAATGATATCTGCATTTGTTTGGCACACATTGAGATGCAGCAAAATGTGATATGGTAATCTCATTTAGAATGCACGTCATGTGGCTTCATTGTATATGTGGCCACAAGTAACTCTGGTTGCAAAGCAATATGGCAGAGCCTAAACAGACGTCACCGACCACTCCAATCTGAACTTGCCTTTGCTACTTGCCCATTATCATCCCAGCAAAAAATGAATAATTGAATCTGCTACAGGTATGCGCTAGCTTATGCTAAGGACCAAGTATGAAGGGTGTTTTGTCATTATTGAGATCAGTTATTTGTTCAAGAACACTTGCTGGCAAACACAAATACATTGCTGTTGAAGCATATGTCAAGACTCAAATAAAAAGCAAAAAGAAGTGTCTCTTTAAAAATTACAGGCCACAAGGTGCAAGATAAATATTTGATATACTTGGGATGTAAGGCACGCACAAGGGGTGCTGCCATATTATACTTTTCCTTGTGTTGAAACCTCCTTGCTTTACTCACCCAACACATCTGTAAAGATGCCGTGAAAACACCAAGGAGCTGATGCAGCAAGGTTGAACACATGTCCAGAGATTCCACCATTCCTAAGCAGCCCTACAGCCTCCACAGTCCTGCAACCATTTGTAAGATAAATATAGTTCTACCCAAAGTTCTTGGTTTACAGACACACATGCAAGACGCATGACCACTCTATAGGAAGTTTGCATGATAATGCGCTGGGTAGCAAAACGGATGCCAATATCAAGTATCCCGGCCTGCCGCTTCTTTCTTTCCTTTCTTATAAATCAATCCATGGTTAATAAATGTTCCCCCAATGTGAAGTGTACTGGCAGTCCGGTGAAGAATTGCCATGTATTTCAAACACAGTCCAATTCATGGCAAGTAAGCATCCAATAGCGTTTTGTCAGCTGTTCAAGAAAAGAGCATGAAGTTTAGCTGAAACCCATGTTTTTTATAAACACCAATCAATTTTATATAAAAGTTGTGAGCATTATGTGAAGGAACACGGATTACTATTTAATCAATGCTTTCTTATAATGTACTGATATGAATGCAACTAACCGAATATTAAACGATAATTTTTGCTTGAAAATTTAGAGTTATGAACACTATCGCACTTGCCAGCTGCATCTTGTCCAAAACAGCAGCAAGATAGGCTAGTTTCTGTAGGTGAGCAGTAATGAGCAGTGCAAAGTAACAACAACAAACACCAGTAACAACAGTATGGAGCAAGCACAGACTGCCAACTGTATAATTTATTGCACAAAAGTTCGCCTGAATATCAGTCAGACAACTCGTGCAAATGAAGGTCCAGTTGGGAATGAACAAGTTACGAAATCAACAATGCCTGCTTTCACTAACAGGACCCTCATTCACATAAAGTATGCAGCGATAGGCCCCTACCGAGGTACGTCACCGCATGATGTCACTGGCACATGTAAAAGGTGTGGCTGGAAAAACACTCCCGCTGGTGGCTCAGCCCGGTACAGTCGTGCGGTGTTTGGGGCAAGCTTTAATTTTTCAAAGCTTACACTTCACGTTACAATGTCGACATTAGCTGTAGTATGTGTCAACAAATATCTAGCTGTGTGGTAAAATATTTGCCACGCTGTCTGTTTATCTTGAATAAGTGAACACACGTGGTGGCCTGCGCGAGGAACAGTGGCATAGTCTTCAAAAATGTGCACTGTTGATTCCGGCATGTAGTGTGCATTGAAAGTTATTGAGTATATTGGTTCAACTGAGAATATTGTGTGTGGTGTGTGCAGTGTCAATAACAATGTGTCTTGTTTGCGAAGACGTTAGCACTCATGGCAGGAACCGGTCGATGAAAAAACTTGATTCGACATTTTAGTCAAGGTAATTATGCACTTGACGCGACCATCTGCGAGTGGGTACATCTCGGTGTTTGCGCTGTGTGCAGAAAAAAATTGCATGGTCACCGGGCTGGAAGATACCATTTGCTGAAGCTGCATGTATGAATCGCCCCGACGAGTACACAAGCCCAATAAAGGTATAACTCGTTTTATCGAAGGCTTCATATGTCTTCATGTAATAAGCAGAGATTCTTGTTTCACATATACTCAGTACCTTTACCACTCGATATTCATGAAGTGACAATGCAAACAACAAGATTGTGTGTTAGGTCCTAAGGGAGCAATGTAAATATGCAAATAAGTTGTAGGTGTCAGATGCAGCGATGTAACTGCGCAAAAGATTAAGTATATATTAGGCTACAGGTTTAGAATCGCATACATCTCAGTGGTCTATCAGGAACGTCACAAACAACTTCCTTGCCAACCAGCCCTTGCACAGAGGGAGGGAATGGCTGGCACGGCGCTCGAAGTGACGTCACACTATTTGCAAACATAGAGAGGTTTCTTACTTAGGCAACATTTTGCACAATATATTTTTTAAATGCAAGACGGTACTCGTCCACATTGATCATACTGATGTCTTTTGTTGTTACTTTGTGCTGTGAATTACTAGGCATTTAGTCACCATGATCTTTAAAAGCTAATTTCAGTGTTCTCTCTCATATTGCTGACAACTGTGTTGTTGCATAAATTGGGCAAAAAAGCAACACAGAAAGGCTGTCACAATAAATACACCAACATGGGTATTCTCCTGCAAACAAAAGTCGGCACTGGTCCTGTCATTACCCGTCTTCCTTCTCTCTTTGTCTTGTTTGTGCTGAAACAGCCAAACACCTGATGAGTTAGTTGAGAAACATTAACGCATCAAAATTATAAGTGCTTGCATCAGCAACTACAAAACAGCGTGATAACCGCACCCCTGCCACACAGCAGTGAAACATATTTCGAACATGCTGGCAGTGTATTATTTTATAAAAAGCAACTCTGGCAGATTACAAAATCTCACATTGTGCATGCAAGTTTTCTTCAAAGTCAGGCGTACAATGTAGGTGCTGGACGGTACATTATTACTTACAAGCAAAAGCGTCTTGCAGGTACATATGCAGATTGCACGAACACCTCTCTCTCTACACTAGGCAAACACATTATATTTTTTAACAAGCACACGCCACTGTTTAGGGGCATAATAACGCTCTACCGTGAACGTATGCTAATCAACCCTCTTAGGCGGTTGGCTAGGTGAATCGAGCCAAGTTACAAATTGTATCGCCCGCGAACGTAAACAAAATGCTGCTTTCCATCAAATGGCACTGCAGGCTTCGTTTAATCAACAACGTAGCAAGCGCCGTGTGCGTCTTCCTCACTACATTGCACATATGAAAAAATCGATCACCATACACATGCATGTTGCCGCAGTTGTCTCGAATTAGCTCCAGTAAGGCCGCGCCGATGCGCCATGGCTCTGCTAGCGTTAGCGTTGTCAAAGCGAATCGGCAACCGCACTCGCAAAGGCGCGTAAGGTCGCCGTTTCACGACGTCTCGTTCGAGTGCAGCAACATACACTTGCACTGAGTGGCATACTTGGTCTACATAAAAAAGTGTCCCCCTTACCTTTAGTTTCTTTCACACTGTCCTGAGGGAAGCAAACACAGGCGTCAGCCGTCACCTCGGAGTCCTTCGAGCGCCCGCCCAACCCGCCGATTCCTTGGACGACTCGCACTTGATCCGCACTCGAACAACCGCGGGAATAGGGCGCAATCTTAGCACATCACACGAACGAGGAACGGCGCTTCTTTGCGTAAATTTAACATTTCGTGCTCTCGTGTGTAGCAGCGCGAACACATGCACTCTAAGCCAAAAATGGCCAAAATGGGAGCAACGGCTGTTTTTACTCCTTCAGACCGACTGTTACTCTCCGAAAAGACCAAGCGGAACAAGATGGCCGACTTGTTCGAGAATGGGGGAGCAAATGTATTCATCTTAAGTTTGTAAGGGAGCAACGGAAGGAGGAACCGCTGTAAATGCTCTCGTCACGCAACGGTTACTCCCCGGCATGACACCGCACACAAATATGCATGCCGCCCACATTGATATTCATGGGCCAGATTGTTGTTTGTTCTGTGTGCCAAACTTCACCAAACCAAAACAGTGATTTATTTTAGCATCCGTAGATAATAAGATAGCAGCGCTGGCTGAACACAGAAGGCCTGAGAATACAGTACGGCAAATACCTAACACACGCAGCAGCAGAATGGAGAGTTGGCACGTCAAAGCGGACCGAACGCCGAAACACGCGCAAAACAACGATAAAAAAAGCCTAGACACGCCGTTCGTCCGCGAAGTAAGGGCGTCAAAGTCGATCAAGCACCGAAACACGTGCATAAGGAGCCCTTCCCCCCCCCCCCCAATCCAGATATATCGGAGAAAAAAAAAAGCGGACCCAGACGCGCTTCTTATCAGCCATACACTTAGTAGCACGCTTCACCGTGTAGTTTGAGGGCAGAATGACAAATCTGCTCCCTCTGCGCCCGCACGACAAGTGTGGCGCTAGTGTAGCAAACGATGTAAGTTACAAAGTAATTTTTATTCAGTGTTTATGTTGACTAGCACTAAATAAAAATTACACTCAACTTTTTATATTTATTTATGAGTTTTAGTGTACCTCAGTTTTTTTTATAATTGTATCAAGAGAACACACTGAAATTATTGCGCTGACGCCTGTGCTGCCACTGCTCGACGTTTTTTTTTTCGGCGCAACTAGGTTCGCGTTCACACTACTTACTCATTTTCATATGGTCTGTGGTTGGCGAGAACATGGACGGGCGAGCTTGTGAGCTATGTTTTGATCGTGTGTGTGTGTCGCAGATTTGCGTTTCTACTTATTCGTGATGAAGTTTAGTGTATATTTATCTTTATGGAGCGCGAAGTAGTTGTGGATTTTGCTGCTGGGTGGAACAAACACATCGTAAACACGTCTTCAGCTATCTGCAAGCCTGTTCGCTCGTCGGACAAAGGACTGTGCATGCATCAGCGTGCAGGTGAGTGGCATTTCCTCCAGCAACATTTAATGCTCTTACAATACATTGTTGAGTGGTTGCGCTATTGAAAGAGAAATGATTTGCTCTTATTCACCGTATCCATTGCTAGCCGTATCGGACTAAATTACCTCTATTACCGCCTGCATACCCTCTTGCTTCCCCTGTCACCACTGCAGTGCCAGTGTACTTTTGCAGTTAAAAGTTCATTTCCGCAATACTACCTCGCTTGAAAAAACATTGGGGCGGGGTTGTAGCTGCATTCATACTGGCACTTTTCTACCATTGGCTTTATGTAATGTTAACGGCTGAGTGTTGGGGCCTTGGGCCGCATTTTTTAGAGATGTGAAGTGTATGTAAATCAGTAAGTGAACAAATCATTGTCGCATCACTTCACTGGCATAGCCAGGCGGTTGCGCACAGAAATTTTTAGGCCGGGCGTAGGGAGCCCAAATTGACGACCATATTCGCTTGCCCTGCCTATTTAGATAAGCGGACCCCCCCCCCCCCTCCCCGCACGCCTAAAAAAAAAATCTGCCCACATCACTGCGTCACTTGCTTCACCTCTGCGCTGAACGTACTATTTTATAAGCGCACCATCAAGCGAGCAGTTTACATATTGACAGAACAATTGGAGGAGGAATGACCCAGATCTTTCAGATTTCTTTAGTGATGCAAAACCTTAGCAAAACTGAATATTGTAAAAGACAATCATAAATGCTGTATGTTCTCGTTAGCGCGGTCATTATTCTGCATCATGAAATCTTTATGCGCTGTGAAAACTTGGCATGCCGTTGAAGTCACATATCGACGTTAATACCAATCGACGAAAACTTCGACAACCTCAATAACGCCGTTTGGGATTTGCCGCATGCACATAATTAGGCTGATTCCCACTTGGCTGTTCTTAACTTGACTTCACTGCTACCAAACGAAACAATATTTGATGCATGTCTTTTACTTTTTTTTCAGGGATATGACACAAATTTGGTTATCCTGCAGATAAAGATGCTCCCAACGATGCTAAAGTACAGAAAGCAAGTGAATTTTGGTAAGTGCAGACTTTTTGTACTACGTATATGAAAGCATCGCTTTTTAGGGGCAAACTGTGCATTTGTTGGCCAGAAAATAGTTCATTATGCCACATGGTTACACTGGCACTGACAATTCGACATGGCTCCGCTGGCCCGTGTGTGTGCTCACACTGTTACCGTTAAGATAAAATGTTTATGTTTTCATTGCAGGGATTGCTGTTTGTACTAAAAAGCCAACTGCCAAGATTTGTTTACGCTGGTACTCCTAAAAGTATGCTTTCCCTATTTACATGGATTTTGGCTTGCACAAAGCATAACACTTGGGCCTAGATTCACAAAGCTGTCCATGCGCAGGCCTTCATAACACCGTTTCTTGACTTGCCTTTACCCTGTTTTCTGCAGATGTTTCGTGGGTTTAAAAGTGCCACAGCATGTTGACCTCCCCCACTCTGAAATATTCGCGTTCAAAGTTCCGCAAGAGTGGGCTTAACTTTCTTGTGCACCTCTTTGCTAGTCCAAGATACTGAAGTGTTATGCTCTTACTGGAGGTGGCAGTGTTTCTAATGTTTGTATTTCCATCACATTGACCAAGTATGAGATCTTGGCTTGACTGGTAGCACATCCTCAACAAATGTCTTTGTGGCACATGTAGAAGGCAGTACAAAATAAATAGGCAGACATTCACAACGGGAGCTAACTTCTCATAATGCTTTTTTTTGGAAACCATGGTGTGCTTATTCCAATTTGTCTAACAAGCAGTAACCTGTTTGGCTGTGAACCAACAAGACGTTGAACTAATAAAAGTTTCACATCTTGTTGCTCTCAAATATATATGTATTGGCAAGCTATCTGTGACAGTGTCAAACAAAGAATCAGAATATCTGTGCATGCCTTAAGATATATTGCTTCGTTTACATATCTCGTGGCTGTGACTCGTCAACCGAGTGAACAAATGCACCCTAGTTTTCTAAATTTAAAGCATTTTTTGAAGGTAGCACGGTCTACATTTATTTGTCTATAGTTTTGGCCAGCCGTTTGCGTCAGGTACAAAGAAATATACTGAAGATTATCATGTAGCCTCTGCAAATGGTTGCTTTCAAGCAGGCTTTGCATGCTTGGCTTGTGCCTACAGGTATTGCACAATTCAAGACACAGCAGCGTATGATAGAACAGTAGAATCGAGAGCAACTATGTGCACGAGCTAAATAAGTATTTTAACATGAGCGGACAGTACGTGTTATTTGCCACACACATTACCTCATTTAGAATGCCCAATGGTGAATGGGCTCATAGAAATGTCACTCAGCTGTGTATAGGAAACAAGTTAACTGAACCTAAGGGTATCTTTAACCACTACAAATATGCCTTGTTGAGGTGCTGCTCATTTTCTTCCAGAATATTGCTGTCTGAGACATCATGTGAAGAGCGTCTACCACATCAGCATTTATATGGCTTGCCAAGTAACGTTTGGCCGAACCTTCCTTTTTTTTCACATTTCGTTTTGCAGTAGACATCCTAGAATGTAAGCGCTTCTGCAGTGTGTGTGACTCATTGTTATGAATTAATTCTGGCATGTTTAACCTCACACTTCTATTTTTTTTCTTGCAGCAATGAGATGCTTCACATATGCCTGCGGTGACGTTCTGCTGCGCTAGCCTGATGGAAACACCAGCTGCGAAACTTGAGTTCTTCAGAATTGGAGAAGTTGCCCTTCTCTCACCAATGATGACACAGACTGCCCTATGCTAGAAATTCAAGATTGTTTTTCCACGGATGACGCAGAAAACCTTTGATGTATTGTGGTGTTTCTTTAGTGCTGGCTGTGGTGTGGCGAAGTCTACTTTTACGTGTGGTCACACGTCGCCTCATAAAAAGAACAATAAAGCATTTATTTTCCTTTCAATATTGTCCACTTTTTGTGTTAGAAGCACCCAAGCAGTGCTCTTCCAAGGAGCTCTCGCCCGCCATGTGTTAAGCGTGTGACAAGCATACTCGAGATGAATACTCATTTCCCCAAGGAGTAACTGGAAGCCTGTGCAGTTGGTTTTCAGAGAGTAACTGGGAACACGTGGGAGGAACGGTAAAGAGTAACTGTTGCTCTTAGAAGAGCAACTGG
This sequence comes from Rhipicephalus microplus, assembly GCF_043290135.1. Taxonomy (NCBI): domain Eukaryota; kingdom Metazoa; phylum Arthropoda; class Arachnida; order Ixodida; family Ixodidae; genus Rhipicephalus; species Rhipicephalus microplus. The sequence continues at coordinate 141,460,144 of NC_134704.1, read as the reverse complement.
TGGGAGTAACTGTTGGTCTGCAGGGAGGAACTGGAGGGAGTAACTGTTCATCCCCCGAAGGAGGAACTGAAAGGAGAGCAACGGTTCCTCTCTCTGCAGTTACTCCTTTTAGGAGAGTAATGGGAGTGGCAATGCAATTGCTCCCTGAAAGGAGCAACCCCTATACCCCTGTTGCTCCGTTTTGGCTTAGAGTGTGAGAGAGCATGCCCACGGAGACAAAGACAAACAACGTGTGGCTTTAGCTGTGAATGAATTTGGCTTGGATATCTGTGTGAGGAAAATAAAAAAAAAACATCTGTCGCTGCTATAAGCTGAAAAAAATTGTATGTTATCTGGCAAAATAACTTTAAAAGTGATAAACGGTTATTTAAAAAACAAGTTACAACTTATGAATATTTTCGCAGGTCTTTGTTTTGTTTTTGTTCTAGCAGACGACAGCCTCCTACTGCTTCTACGACAGACGTAGTGCGGTTTCACGTTCGGTGCGTGTCGCCGACGCAAAGCTCTACAGTAGTGATATCAGAGTTATCAATTCTCAATGAATCATAGGATGGCTACAAAGCAGTAACATTTTGACATAGTACAGTACGCAATCTTTCAAGGTATGACATTTCTTTGCTCTGAAGCAAATCGAAGCAAGCCGGCCGGCGCAATCAGCTGATGTCGCCACTACGCGAGGCATGGTCGTGCGCAATAGCGTCGAGCCGCGCGCTCGATTGGTCATCAAGCGATAGAGCTACTAAGTGGAATACAGCTAGATGCAGGGATTAATGGCGTATCACTCTAATTCCCTGTGGTGGCCGACTCAATCGCAAGAGAGCCCCGGGAAACAACCTTCAACTGCTCAAGCTTGTGTGTGGGTGTAAAAATACTTGTTTTCATACGCGGCAGGGCAGCAATCTATAGTTGGAAGACATGCGAAAAGCATGTGACGTGTGCACACAACAATAAATACGATCGCATATCGCACATGAATATGCCAACACATAGCGTGTGAAAAGCAAATTTATATACATAACCCAAACTCAAATGCACCGATCAGCGCGAATAGCTTAGCATTCTTTCGTCGGCACTCACGCGCGTCGGACGCAAGAATCATGTGCTCCGTAGGAGCGGCGTTTGCGGCGCATACTAGCCGCGGTAACAGGATGACCGAAGACCAAGACGCAGGATATGAGATTATTTTGCCACCACTTCCCAAGGGACGCGTCGCGCAAAACACCGTGTTTTTACACAGTGATGTGCGCGGCAGACCGTATCGAGTCGAAGATTTCCGAGACGCGCTCGGACCTACAGGACTGCTGCCGAAGGTGTTGGCACTGGGGGCCTACCAGATAAATCATGTCTGGGCAGTCACCATGAACAACGCGGACGCTACGAAACGCTTGCTGGATGTGAAGGAGCTGAAAGTCAGGGGCCGACGCTGCATCATCGTAGACCCCCAGGATCAGCAGGTGCGGCTGCGTCTTCATTGGCTGCTGTACGGCGTCAACGATGAAGACGTGCGAACGGCGTTGCCGGCTTTTGGGAAGGTCGTACAAGTCACAAGGGAGCATTGGCGTGTTCAAGGTGTCAGCGACAATGGTTCAACCACACGGACTGTGCTTCTTAAGCTCAAGAGTGGCGTGAAGGTTGAAGATCTTCCCCATCAAATCAGGGTGGCTGGTGAACTGGCACTTGTGGTTGCACCTGGTCGGCCAATGCAGTGTCTGCGCTGCCAAGGTACCGGCCATGTTAGAAGAGAGTGTAAGGTACCCCGATGCTCGCGTCGTCGGCGGTTCGGCCACAGCGAAGATGTGTGCATGCGCACGTACGCATCGGCTATCGGATCAGCCGAAGGTGATGACACAGCAGAGTTGGTGTTGGACGTGACCGAGGCTGAAGACGCGGCGAAAGGCGCAGGCGACGCGTTGAACCCTGAAGCTTCAACAGGTACAGTTACACCGACTGGTGGTGATGAACCAACAGCCAAAGCAGACATAGCATCTGGGGAGGTGGCTACTCAAGAGCCAGCCGGCCAAACCGAAGAAGGCTTCACAAGCACCTCATCGAAGGAGCCTGAGCCGGTGGAATTAACCGAACTTCCAGTTTGTGTCAGAGTACCAGTGGTGGGGCGCCAAGCAAAAGACCCCGCGAGCAGTCTGCAGGACGGCGTGAGGCGTCCAGCGAAAAGCAAGAAGAGGGGCCACCTGCGAAGGCGACTTCGTTCAGACGCAGCAGCACAAGGCTGCGTCCCAACCCGATATCGGACAAACACTGGCCACCTTTGTCCTCCAGTGGCACGGGTCCACCTGGAGGCTCCGAAGATGTCTAGCTCTATGCTAGATGCCGAAGGTAAGCACCGTGCCCCGGGCTAAGTTCTTCACTGTGTAGACATGGCTGTCGCACCGAAACTTAGAGTGGCAACGTTAAATGTTCGAGGTCTTGCCGCCAAGCGGAAACAGAGCCAAGTCTACAGGCTACTTGTGGATCATGATCTGGATGTACTAGCTGTAAAAGAAACAAAAGTAGATGGTGAGGAGGAGACCCGGGGCATGGTGCTGAGGTTTACGGCGCGTTACCACGCAATTGTAAGTCAAGCAATAGGCACGTCTGCAGGCTGCGTTTTGTTCATTAAGAAGTTACCGGGTTTGGAAGTGCAAGATATTTTCGCTTGCCCGTCTGGTAGATTGGTTTCCTGTGATTTTGTATTCAATGAATGTCAGTGGCATATAGTGTGTATTTATGCATCAACCATTTGTGAGGAGCGATCACTTTTTTTTCAAGCCTAAAGCAGCACTTCACTTTGGAAAGGAAATCTGTATTACTTGGTGATTTTAACTGCGTCCTCCATGGGCGAGATCGAGCAAAAGGACGTGCCAATTACGATAAAAGTAGTAGGACGCTAGCGGACGTAGTTACTCAATTCGAGTTAGAAGACGTGGGCAGCTGTATGGAGGAAACGCGGGAGGTGCGTTTCACACATTTTCAGGGTAATAGCCATGCGCGCCTTGATCGCATTTACGTGTCGCTTGAATTAATAGCCCACTGCTAGACATATGCTGTTTACCCAATACACTTTAGCGATCATTGTTTAGTTAAATGTGATATGGGAGAGAAAACACAAGGTGGAACTTTCTCATGGGAGCTTTGGAAGATGAATTCAACTTTGATCACTGACGAATATTTTTTAGAACAGGTTATGAACTGCATCAATGAAATAAAAATGGATGATGGAGCTAAACTTGCAGAACAATGGGAAGAGTTCAAGCAGCGAATAAAAATAAAAGCTATTGATCGTTCTTGCGCATTGAGTTATGAAAGAAAAAAGAAAGAAAAAGAACTCCGAAAGACTTTGGAAAGACTAATAGACTTGGAGTGCAAACAACCGGGAGAGTATAAAATTGACATACGCAATATTAAGCAGAAACTTGCACTGCATGACGAGGAACGCTACCGCGGTGCACTCGTCCGTGCTAGGGCTGAGGCTTTAGCGGCTGCAGAGACGCCAACCAAAAGAGCGTTAGGGGTGGAGAAAACGAACGCTCGACGGAATCATATCGAAAAAATAGAGAAGGATGGTCACGAAGTAACTGATACGGACAGCATTTTATCCGTATTTTCAAGTCATTTTGAAAACCTTTTTGCGTGTAGACAGGCAAACCTAGAAAGATTTAAAGACGAGTATTTAGGACGCATGCCGTAAGTGAGTGAGGAAATGAAAAACGCTTTGGAATCATCAATATCTGCATCTGAAGTTGAACGGGCGATTGATAAGTTAAATCCTGGGAAATCTCCAGGACCAGATGGTCTTTGTGCCAAGTGGTACAAATGTTTTAAAAGCGAATTGTCTTCAATGCTTGCGGGCGTTTTTAATGAGGCATATGAGGAAAAGAAATTACCACCATCCTTTGGTGAATCGCGTACCGTTCTGATTCCGAAAACAGACGAGGTTGAAAAGCTCAGGCACGTCACAGCGTACAGGCCAATCGCACTGACAAACGTAGACTACAAAATATTAATGAAAATTTTGGCGGCCAGACTTCAGTCAGTAATAAAAGATATCGTCGGTCCACACCAAACGTGTGGTATAAAAGGTCGGTCCATAGTTACAAACGATCATAAAATGCGATCCGTGCTCGAATGTGTTGACACCTGTCATGCTGGTGTGGCCATACTCCAGCTGGATCTGGAGAAAGCGTTTGATTGCGTTTCCCACGCTCTTTTGTTTGCAGTATTGAAGCACATTAATGTTGGTAAGATAATTATTGACGGAGTAGCCATGGCATATCGGAACGGTAGTACGAGACTAATTATCAACAAGACATTAAGCCCCCATAAGAATCGAGCGCTCAATGCGTCAAGGTTGCCCTGTTAGTCCACTTTTGTTTTGCATCTATATTGAAACTTTATGTCGGTCGATATTGCAGAATGACATCATTAATGGATTTAGAGTACAATAATCAGAGGTCAAATTACTCACATATGCTGATGATGTTGCGATTTGTAGCACTTCCTATGACGGTATTGAAGAATCAATCAGAGTTTCTAAATCTTTCGCCGAAGTTACAGGAAGCCATATAAACTGGGGTAAATGCCTCGGCTTCTGGCATGGATATTGGCCTTCAACACCAGAATTTTTTGCAGCCATTAAATGGACAAGAACGCCAGTTAAATATCTCGGAGTACCGCTCGAGTCATACAAAAGTACTGATGAATATTGGACACAGCAAACGAAAGAAATTAAAGAGAAAGCGAATAGGTGGAATGCAACCTATCTGTCCATGTTTGCTAGGGCTACTGCATGCAACTGGTTTTTTGTGTCTAAGCTGTGGTATGTGATGCAAGTGCTGTACTGTTCCCGGGTCAATGTGCAAAAATTACATCGGGTGTTTGCAGTATTTATATGGGGTTCTAACTGGGAAAGGTGCAGTCGCACGAATTTGTTCAGACGGGTGAAGTGTGGAGGCCTTGGGCTAGGACATCTGTTTATCAAGCAGTTAGTAAATAGGTTTTTCTTTTTTCGCGAGGCAAGAGATCCTTTCCTATTAACAGTGTGTCAAACAAAACTCAGTAGACTGTTGCTCGAGTTCGTTGTGAGCACTCATGTTACCACAGGGGCTGTGCAAGGATACATGAAGGAAGTTGTGGCCAGCGTGCGGTTTTTGTGTGTTCGGTTTTCAACTGACTACCTGTGGTCTGTTGGAAAGAAAAAACTGTACAAAGATTTATGTGACACGATGCTCCCCATCCCACTGTACAGAGTGCTATATACAGCACGCAAGGGTCAGAATGTACTTAAACGAGTTAAAAAAATGCCAGCAGCTCCAAGTGCGAAAACGTTCTTTTTCAAATTACACACTGGAACACTTCCTGTAAGAACCTTCCTAGAGGAGCGGCGGTTTTATATGCCTTGGGGATCTCACTGTCTAATCTGTAAGAAACCGGAAACTATTGACCATGTTTTTCTGCACTGTTGGGAAGGAGTTTATTTTTGGGACGTATTACAAAGGACAATCAAAAAAGAGTTCCCGTTAGACTTCATGGGATCAGGTATTTGGCAATAGAGAATGAGGATGGATTACCTTTCGATTTTATCATGATGACTGCCTTGCACAGTATATGGCGCTCTAGAATGGCTGGATTTCATTGTGACCCAGACAGAAGACCAGCAAGAGAGTATTTCAAAGAAAGCATCTCAAGATTACTTGAGGTAGTAAGAACAGACGAATGTGTACCTTCATGGGTAGAAAGGGTAGAAGCCCTACTGACCATGAAGGAATTCTTGGACGTGATGTGTTATAGTAATGCTTGATGGGCTTAGTTATTTTTAAGTTTATTGTATTGTTCGTTGTGAATTGTAATATATTTATCTTAGCAACCCGTTTGTGAAGTTGAACCGGAAATAAAGAAAAAAAAGCGCGTATAGCTTAGCAAGTTAACGCACTCAGTTCACGTGCGCGAGCACAACTTAGTGGCGCAGGTTCGAGTCCCGCCAAATTTAATTTTTTTTTGTTTTTTTTTTTCAACGTTTTTATTGTACTGCTATTTTTTCTAATGCCTTAGGTTACAAAACAAAATAAAAGCAATATTGCGTTCAAATACGTATGTGGGACTGTGTTTTTTGCGCAACAGTTATTAGTACTTTTATTTCATTATTAATTTTTTTTATTTATTTCATAATATAACAAAATTAAGGACTAAGGGGAACATTGGGTCTGCTTGAATGTGAAGGGACTCGAAAACTGAGAAAACTCAAACCAAAGAGCTTATTTGAGAAAAACCTGAGCATTTCACAGCCGGACCAGTTTCTTCAAGGGTAGGCCCTAGGTATGCGCGAGACTTGCTATATGACTCATCTCAAGCTGTGGCAGTTGAGGGAAGGCAATATCACCGAGAAGCAGTTCCAAAATATATTTTGGTTGATGTTTTTTTATTCCTTCAAAATAAGGGCTGCACAATTGTGATCGAGCCAAACCAAGAATTGCGGGCACGAAGTCATGAGACAGAAAATGAATAATGTTGATTGTTTGAAAAATTGCCCTTAATAAAAGGAAGAGTTATGGAGTGCTACGTAGCTTAACCCGCAGTAGGAATTTTATATATACATATAGATAGTTTAAAATGGACAATGTTGCACACACAGACATTGGTTAAATTTCTTTGCAGCACAGTTGAAGCATCTATGTAGAACTGAAGCATCAAGAGAAGCTCATGCGTCCTCACTTTATTGCGCTTTACATAGCTTGTATGCGTCCGTGCAGCCATGATATGATATATTTTAAAGCATTTGTTTACCCTTCTTATTCATTAAAGCTGGCCCATAAGTTGTGTCTTATGTAGAACTACAATTGAAGCGTAATCTGCATGGTGGTCTGAAAAAATGCTTTTGAAGATCTCAAAACGACCCAGTTCTATACACGACCATCCGTGCATCAATGATAAGCACCATTATGTGTCCATACATATCAGTTGTGCTCTCATACTTAATTATTTTTCTGACCACTCCCTCTGCCCCTACCTCATTTCTGTCGTGAAGCTGTGGCAAGTTGTGTATAGCTGTATTTATATTGTAGGAGCACATATACTATCAATAAAAAATTATTTTTAGACTACTTGCAATTAGTTTTCATAGATTTTGATTTCTTTTGTCGGTGCTCAGGAGAGCTAAGCTCATGGTCGATATTTTAAAATGACATTTCTCTTTGCCAATGTTAATGAGATTGAACAGTTTCATTAATATTTACAAGTTCATTCACACTGAATTTAGTTCTCATTATTATTGTTTCTACCAAAAAACGAGCCCTTGAAGTTAAGCTTTTCTTGCTTGATTTGTTTTCGTGTGACAGCATGCAAGTAAAATGACAGTTATTGTCATTCCTTGTGAATGACACATTTTCCGTGTGACAGACTTTAGCACGTGGTCATCTGCAGAAGTTGTATTCATTCTGGAAAAGGGCGAACAGTGGTGACTGACAACACAGACTTGCCTGCTTTATTTTTTTGTACTATATATGTCACTCTGCATTCATTTATAACTTTATAGAGCTCGAATTTCCTGCTGAAAATGTGACAACAACTGTAGAGTTTCCACATTTTTGCAACCATCCACACTCCTTTAATACACTATTGCACATTTTTGTAAGCACCTTACAAAATCTGTATATTTCCGTAAGACCTTACATTCTGTATTTTCCTTATGAAAGCTTCTGTACACTCCATACACTTTCCTTATCCTCCCATATCTTCCATAATGAACTCTCCATATGCTCCATAAGTTTCCTTATTTTTCCATATTTTCCATAAAACTCACTCCATCCACGCCATAAAACTTCCTTATCCTTCCATATACTCCATAAAAAGCCTTCCATATATGCCATACATTTTCCTTATCTTTCTGTATACTCAATAAAAAGCTTTCCGTATACGCCATACAATTTCCTTATCCTTCCATATACTCCATAAGAAGCTTTCCGTAAATGCCATACAACTTCCGTATATTTCCATAAAACTCCATATGTTTTCCGTATGTAGCATAAGGAAATGTTACGGAGTCCATATATTTTCCGTAAGATTTCATACGGAACTTTTCAGTAGGGCTCGCATCTTTTAGGGGCGAAGCTCCTTATATGTTTACAGAAATTTATTCTCACAGAGAGTGAACATCAATTACAATCCAACAGAACATTGTGACAGAACACAACATCCACAGACACACCAAAAGTTGTTACAAAAGGTATGTGTACATATGTAAACAGAACACAACATACACAACTTACCCAACTACACAGGAATTGTTACAAAAACATTGTCTACATATGCACAATACATGGTAAATGAAGAGCTACAAATGAAATGTAGAGATCAATATGTCAGATATTTACATAATTTTTACAAGGTATTTGTATGCGTACTAAACAAAGATTAACCTACCAATACCAGGCAGGCCTGAAAACAAGCCTTAAACGTCTCTCACAGATGAACACAAAACGGCAGGACCAGTGTCAAAGGAATTCCTCCTCACCCAGAAAGAAGAGTTTCTCCGACAACACAAATAGTATTTCTTTGTACAGTCGCTCCAAAATCGGGAAGAGAGCACGGCGGCGACGACCTGCTGCAACAGTTTCACAACGGTTATGCCAAAGACAGTAGGCACCAGCAACAATAAGAAGGCAAGCAAAGCCGCCTCGAGAACAATGTCCAGAAGAAACCAAGCGGTTTACTCCGAGGCCACGAAATCCTGCATGCACAGCTCTCCAGAAAACACGAGCAACGACACATTGCCTTAACACATGCTGATTTGTTATGCGTAGGGAGCAGTTCGGACATGTTGATGACTGGACCATTCTCCACCTTTCTTGGAGGTCAAGGGTAGAAAGAACGCCCCACCCAAGCCGCCACATGAAGTCCCGGAGATGGCCAGGTAGAAATGATGCCGTCAGCGTGCTCCAAGACACACGACTAGAGCGGGTGCGGCGTGCTGGAGGAACTAACGTGAGCAACAACACGGCTGTTGTGTCAATGATAGAATTGTCTAACACATCTAAATCAGGGCAAGTTGACTGGATATGACGAAAAAACGCGACAGCTGTTGCATAAAACGAAGGAAGTAATAATGATTGTGGGCCCGGATTTAGGCGCAAATTAGGCAATAAATACCGAAGGTGAGTGCCCAGAAAATAATATGCCAGAGTTCGCGCGGGGGATTCCTCTCCTTGTACGAGGCGCAACAGGAAGCACAGGGCCAATAGCCGGCAACTTATCGATACCGAAGAGAAAGCAAAACCTCCCTGGGAACGCTGCTGTCCTAACGCCGCACGAGAAACCACCTCAGTGCCGCCAGACCAAAAGAAGGAACACAAGGCAGACTGCAATGACCTCACAAGGCGTAAAGGCGGCTGTTCCACGTGAGAAAGGTACCAAATGCGACCGCAGAACACAGTCTGCGCAAGGTACCTCCGCTCAAGAAGCAGGAAGTCGAATTCCCGGGCGTTCTCAATTTATTGTTTTACTTCATCGAGGGCGTTTGACCAAACGTAGCTACCAATGCCGTAGTGGTTGTAAAGAATTCCTAAAATGCGAAAAGACGCAGCCAGCTGAAGAAGAGATGTGGACCTAAGTGTGGAGTTGGGATAGCCGATGAACAAATACCGGGATTTAGAGAGGTTTAGCGCGGCACCTAAAATGTCGTCATACTGGAAGAATAAACTCAGGCTATGAGAAAAACTATCTTCATCTGAAGGGTACAGGGTTATGTCGTCAGCAAAGCTGTTACTTTTACGGTACTGCTGCCGGGAAGCGCAAGACCCCGGACATGCGAATCTGCTTCTAGAGCCCACAAAAATGGCTCAAGGCTGAGGACAAATAGAACAGGAGACAAGGGGCATCCTTGACGGACCCCACGTGTAATAGAAAAGGCAGCACTCTCCCAACCATCTAGAACTAGTGTGCTTTTTATACCAGAGTAGGTATGTCTATTTATTTCAACAAAAGTACCAGGAAAACCAAGGGCTGTGAGCACTTTAAAGATATACGTGTGCTCTAGTCGGTCAAATGCTTTCTCTTGGTCTAAAGACACAAGGAGACCACGCGCAGATCGCGACAGAGTTTAGGCTATGATATTCCGGGTGGTAAAGGACAAACTGTATTTCCCGTCCAGTCCTAGATGAAGCCTGGTAATGACCCACCCGGGTGTTCAACAGAGCCTTCAAACGTTGAACGATCACCGTCGCGAATATCTTATAGTTAACGTTAAGAAGCGTGATAGGTCTCCAATCTTCAGGATTAACAGAAGAAGCATCACCTTTTGGAATAAGCACAATGCGTCCATGTCGAAAACTTGACGGAAAGACACCATCCTCGAAAGATGGCCAGATAACCGCGGTTAATGCAGTACCAAGCTCATTCCAAAATGATAGGTAAAATTAAACTGGAAAACCGTCTGGCCCAGGGGCTGTCCCCCGTTTCATAGATTGTAGTGCTGCCTTTACCTCTTCAGCTGATGGAGGGACGTGCAGAAAATCAGCAGCATGTCGAGGAACGCGAGGCAAACCTCTAAGCATCGGCGGTATTATATCACAGTTTGTCCGCATGGCCGAACATGACATCTCTTCAAAATGCGCCAGAAAGAGAAATTGATCACGCTTAGGAAGCGGCTGTGTAGGTGGTGTCTGCATGGTCGTAAAAACAGGTGATTCTGACTGCCCAAAACACGATTGCCTCGCATAGCGTAGCACCTCGGGGTGGGCACAAGGGTTGTGCCTACAAGGCCATGCAGCCGCCGCCAGAGACGAGGTGGCAATCAAACGCTGGAAGCGTTCACGTAATTCATGTTGCCAAGCTCGCATCAAGGGAGACGGCGTTTCAGCGCGCAATGCGATGCGTAACTTCGCTGCAGTATCGGCCAGCAGCTCCTCAGAAACGGGACGACGAAGGGAACGCCCTTCAACTGAGCAGTGCAGGCGCCTATGCGTTTTAAGCGCATCCCAATCAAATAAATCAGACGCAGCGAGTAACACGCGTACTGCACGGGACAATGTTGAGCGAGAGCGCGCGTCCTGGAGGACGGAGACGCAGGAGGCGCCGACCAGTGCGGACGCGAAAAGATCGGCTCCCGTTTCTGTTAATGTTTTCGTTAGGATTTTTGTGGTGCCTGTGCTCGAGCTGCGTTACATTCGACGCAGTTTCTTCTGAGGATCACGTTGATGCCAGACTTTTTTCGGTGAGTGGTCCTTTTGCTGAATTATTGGAACGTTTCTTGTGGAACGCGCCGCGGCTCGGCTAACCCTACCGGTCTCAGCCTAGCGTCGACGGCGAGGGGCGGAAGAAAAGGGGCAACATGCCCGAAGTAGAGATGGTGGAAGGAGAGGAAATCTCTCACGAAGAAGCCAATCGCCCGGGTTGGACGACAGCGCTGGGCAGGAACAAGAAAACTCGTGTAGAAACGCCAGTTTCCGCGGGCAACGCATCACATGTGGGCTCGAAGGGAGGCCGCCGCACGGCAGCCCTGCAAGGTGCAATGAAGCGCGTCGCACCTGCATCGAGGCTCCTCCGGCTGCCGAGGGACCACATACGAATTATCGTCAGGCCGAGGGACGGACTTGACGTCAGAAAAGTAAGCCAAATTAGGCTCGCACAGGCTATTGCCATGGCGGCTGCTCTTGCCTCGGCAGAGACGGAAGGGGACATCGTTTGCCCAAACATCGCCCAGAACATTCTCGTAGTTTCCACACCGGAGCAGAAGAACGCAAACGCCTACACCGCGATCCAACAGATTCGGATAAGCGAAGGAATGTACCATGTGGCGGCATATGTCGCGGCCCCCGATAACACCTGTAAAGAAGTCATACGAGGAGTGGACACTGACATCAGCGAGGCCTAGCTCCAAACGATGATCGTCAACCAGCGAAATCCGAAGGCCCTAGAAGCCAAAAGGATCAAGAACACCACCACTGTGGTAGTGCTTTTCGACGGCATGAAGGTACCAAACTATGTCGTATGCGGCGTCAGCATGCTGCGCTGCGCGCTCTACAAGCGCCAAACCGACGTGTGCTACGCGTGTGGAGGACTTGGTCACAGGGCCGATGTTTGCCCCAACCCCAACAAGAGGGTGTGCAGGGGCTGTGGGCTCGTGTCTCCACCCGACGATCACCAGTGCTCGCCGAAATGTGCCCTTTGCGGAGGCCCACATCCGACGGCGGACAGAACATGCAAAGAACGCTTTCAAGTTCCTTACGTCGAGCGACGGAGAAGACGACGGCGCCGAAAGCGCGTCAAAAAGTCTCAGCAACAGCTGGCCGAAGAGGACCGGTTAAGGGATTCCAGCGTGGCAAGTGCTCCCAGGCAGGGGCGTTCCGTCACGCCGGCTGGCCACTGGCGCGACCGCTCCAGGGGCCGCGCTCGCACCAAAGGGCGCTCTTGCTCCCGGGCACGAATTCAGGAAGTACCTACCTGGGCGGATCGAGCCAAGCCGAAGCCAGCGGCGCCGCCACCAGAGGTAACGCGGGTACCATTGCCATAGCATAGGGAAGACCCCAGGGTAGCTAAGTTGATCCAAGAGAATGCTTGCCTTAAGGCAGAGATTTAACAGCTGAGGGCTGACCTTGAGTCGTTCCGCAAACATTACTCCTCGCAGGGTGAGAGACAACAGATTCCCCCACCAGGGGACGTGCAGGCGCGCTCGGGAAAATGTAGGGCCTCACCCCCCCAAGGAGAGTGAGATGCTATGGAGACAGAATCCAACAGCAAGACTCTGGAAAGCATGCAGCAATCAATTAAACAACTGGCTGATAGCATGACTACCCTACTGAAAAGGGTGCCGTCTCTTGAAGGTACACAGGCAGCGCTAGCTACGGGTAGCTCGCCTCCGATAGGCCCGAACAGGGCACAGTCGCCTGCAGGCGCGGTAACAGTCAACCCGACAGGAGATTGGCTGTCTCAGAACAGTAATTATGGCGGACAACACTAATGAACTGGTCGTGTGGTAGTGGAACTGTGCCAGTTTCAAAAGGTGCAGGGCTCCACTGTTGCACTTTATTGCTTCTCAGGCGGTCAAACCGCACGTAATTATGTTACAGGAAACTCTCAGTGATGCGCTAACTTTCCCGGGCCATCGAGTCGTCTCGGTGCGCGAGCAAAGGAAGCGCGGTTTGGCAACCTTGGTCGCAAAAAAGTGCTCCTTTCAAGAACACAAACTACAAGCCACTGGTGGTTACGTACTACGAGGGACGCACAAGCCATGGCATAAGAAGCTTCGCCCCTAAAAAGTGGCAGACGTCCTGGGAGTCAGCCACAACAAATGTCGATTGGCCCCTGCGGCCTTCGCGGCACTTATGACCAAAGCTAAGACCACTCCTTCGGTTATTGCAATTGATCTCGTAATTACGGGTGCTGCGGGGATTGTGTTTGAGATTTCATTATAGAGACTGACGTAAGAAAAAGTAATAACTAGCATTGTTAAATCAATTTAGTAATGTGGTCACCCAGGTACGTTTTCATGTCGAATGCTAAATCAGATCAATGTCTTCGGTAATAGTTAAGAGAGGGAAGTAAAAACGCAATAATTATGGCTCTTCTATTCCGACAACGTCGTACATGCAGGTTCGCTGTCAAGAAATCATGATGACCTTCTGGCGTTTTTTGTAGTCTTGCGTGCGTGTAGAACTTACATGGTTGTTTCATCAAATATCTGTGATATTTCTATTATAAAGTTTATTATTTTATTTTTTTTGTTTCAGACATCCCGTCTTGTGTAATTTAATAGCAAGAAATTGGATAGTGTCATTTTTGCAAGGTATAACAGAAAATTAAAAACAGAAGTTTCATGTGTTGTGATTATAGTTAACTGCACAAAATGACAAAACTCACGCGATCTCATGCAGAAAAATGACTCATCCTGCTATTCTTCAAAGAAATAGTTATCTTCCTTTTCTTGTGCAGTACTTACTTCAGAGATGCATTGGCTCGCGCTACTATATATTCTTATGTATGACGAACGCTGTAATGCTGAAAATTGGGTCACCAAACGATCCTTAACTCTAAACTAAATCAAAGTACATGAGCTGCATGCTCGCCTCTGCGTAGAGCGCAGCTGTCTCTGCCGAGAATTCAATCCCGCGACCTTTGTCTAATTAGCAATCCAGGTGAGTTGGAGTATATTTCTGGGCTATTGTCCAACAGCGCTTACATATACAACAGCACAATGAAGCTCGCCTTCACGAACAGCGTCGAAGTCGCAAGTTGTTATAGAAGTTCTCTGTGTCTTGCCGTGCACCTATGTTCCCAGAACAAATTAAGTTTCCAACATTATGCACGGCCATACTTTTTTTAGTTGAAAATGAGTGTGCAACTAGAAACCAGAGACAGGAATTGTCCAAGACTGAAACATCCGCCCCAAGGGATGCGGTGGTGGCAGGTGTATTTTATTAAATACTTGAAACAGTTTTGTTATTGAGGCAGCGCAAACGCCTACACCGTATCTTTTTTTAGTGGACCCACCCCCTTTAGCCGAACGAATGCGTAAGTTGCTCTGGCGTGCAGCCATAAGTAGCTTTGTTGTTTCGTCATTGCACTGATCGTTTTTATTTTTCATTCACTCTTGCTTTGTTATTACACTGCACACGAGTATACTGCGCAGCAGTCGCAAATAAATCTTGCGGTAACTAAGCACTGTAGCCTGCGTTTGTTTATTGTTCATAAGGCTTTTACACTGTTTTTCTTACAAATAGCTCATACCAACTAGCCTAAGCTTCTGCTTAAGCTGCTCCACCTACATAACGCGTCATCGTTTAAAAACGTGCCTTTTCATTTGTCATGGCTAGGACTTGCTCATCGCCAACTCACCTCACCGTTGCAGTGGCCCATTACAATGTCTGTTTGGGTATGTTGTAGGATTTGTTAGGTGTGGTATTCGAAGGAGCTAAGTTAAGGAAGACAGCCGTAGTGCATTTAGATGTGTGTTTACGATGCTATACGCCTGCATGAGTCTGTGTTTCTCAGACTGGTTGCTGACCACGTCTTTTGTTCTTGCTGTCTGTTGTAGAGAATGGCATGATAGAATATGAAGAAAGGAAGTAACAAATGGGAAAAGGCAGGGATCTTAACCAGGAAGACATGCGGTTGGCTACCTTACACTGGAGGATTAGGGAAGGGAACAAAAAAAGATGAGAAAGAGGTAAGAGAAGGAACAGAAAAAAAGGAAAGACTGACAGTAATTTCACTGCAGCGGGTAGAACTCCACCGCAAGTCAGAGGCATTCACACAAATTTGTCTTTCTCAATAAACACAAGGGCTTTCACTTCCTCATGGGCTGTCGAGGGATGTGGACACTGCTGTAATGGCACCTGTACAGAAAGAGACCGATCATCCAGTCACCGCATTGCGTTGGCAAGTACTTGTCTGTCTGAGGTAAATCGATGACAGTGGCACAGCATGTTTTCGATATTTTTAACGGTGCCGCAAACCTCACATGCTGCAGTGTGAGTCATTCCGATTAACGTGGTGTAATCTTTCGGGAAAGCAACTCCCAGCCAAAAGCGATAGAGAAGCGAAGTTTTACACCGATGTAGGCCAGGTGTAGGCTGGAGTTGTAGTGAAGGGTCAAGTTTGTGCAGTCTTGTACGTCGTATGCCTCGTGTGTTCCACTCAGTCAGAGTGAGACTGCGGGCCAGTTGACGAATCCGCATCGCCGCGTCCACTCTTGAAAGCGGAATATGAACGCTGTTTGCTTTTTCTTGTGACGTGTGAGCAGCATGATCTGCAGAATCATTTCCGCTTATACCACAATGCTCAGGTAGCTGTTGAAAAGCGATGTCGTGGTATTTTTGTATTAAAAAGTGGCGAAGTTTCACGGTTTTGTAGCTCAACTGGTCGTGGAATCCGCGTCCGAGAACTGACCACACGCACTGTAATGCTGATTTCGGGTGATCTTTCTTCAGAATTGATGAGTTCCAGTGCACTACACCCGCAGGTCGCAGGTTCGAATCCCGGCTGTGGCGGCTGCATTTCTGATGGAGGCGGAAATGTTGTAGGCCCGTGTACTCAGATTTGGGTGCACGTTAAAGAACCCCAGGTGGTCAAAATTTCCGGAGCCCTCCACTACGGCGTCTCTCATAATCATATGGTGGTTTTGGGACGTTAAACCCCACAAATCAATCCAGTGCACTACGCAGAGCCTCGAGTTCTGCCATCGTGAAGTATGAAAACACCGAGTTACCCCTTGTGACGGTATAACCACTGCTCCACCTTAACTGGACGGCGCAGTCGATCCATCCGAGTTAATGTGCACGTGGTTACTGTAGCTTTCTTCCAGTAAGATTACGCTCAGTTGTTTTGTGGCTTGTGTAGGTAAGTTCGATTTTATACGCATTCCTGGGATCATTGGGTAAACTCGTGGCCGGCTCAAGCTCCAAGGAGGAAGCAGTGGCTTTCATGCAGGCGCGTCCACTTCAGTAAACGATGAGCGAGAAACTAGGCAATCCGTCAGGCTGGTCCAGAGGTCACGGCACTCGACTGAAGACCGGGAGGTGGCGAGATCTAAACGTCGCCGCAGCCGCTACCTTTTCGGTGGGTTGAAAGTGCCCGAGGCTCGAGCACTTAAATTTAGGTACAATGTCAGCGTGGGATGTCAGTGCGTGTAAAAAAACAGCACTTGTTCGAAATTTCTGGCATCTCCAATGTGATGTACCTCATAATATCAACTTGTATTTCACACATGAAATCATATATATTAGAAATATTCCACTCCCACATCTTATGTGTATCTTTTTTTTCCTTCTAACTGAATTCTGCGTGCATCTCGACCTACGTTGTCTGCCTGCCTTCTTCCCGTCGTTAGTTTGTTGCATTTTCTGTTTTGGGAATCATTTTTAGAGAACGCGCTAATGAAGTGAATTCCGTTTCTTCAATTGGTAATCAGGGAATACTGGTAACCAGGTAAAACACGAGTAACCAGTGATTTACCTGAGTAAATCATTTCATTATAGTGCTGCACGAAAACATCAATAACGTGAAAGCTTAGCGATTCAAGCTCTAGTGGGAATGAAGAATTCTTCGAATTAAGCTGAGATCGAATTCGTGGCTGGGCGCTGAAATACACAAACAATGTACCTCACAGCGAAAGGAGGAAAAAATAAAGTCACCTATGGACTCGTTATCGCGAACTAGACGCTACTTCACATTTGTTACAGGTTAATTCGTTTATTAACTTCATGAACCTCTTAACATTGAACAGAAATAATCAATCAGTCAAATACTTGACGGAAACATACAATTGCGTGTGAACTATGAGCCCTACTGTCGAAATATATGATGATATTTATGCACCATAATGCCTTTATATACATTGTAGAGTTAGCGCAATCCAAATTGGAAGTAATTGGTGTCTCCCCTGCGTTTTCCCTATAACAAAAAGTGGTGGATTCTACAACAAGAGCCAGTAATTTTATTTGCATACGCTTTTTTCGTCACGACCCCATGGGCATCTTTTTTAGCTTGCCCAAGAGCTCTAGTATAGCATCATTAATATCATCTGCTGAGAAAGGCTACTGTTCACTTTTTTGCATCATTTGTAAGTCAAGTCTCGTTTTTCAACATAATATGTTCACTGCATGCCAACTTATGCATGTAGCGATGAAAACCGGTGGCTGCTAGTTCATTTGAAATGTCTTACATACCAATTTGCTCGAATTATCAGGAGTCTTTCCCCATAGAGATACATTGGGATATGCATGTACCAGCGCGTCAGTTCAAATTAAATATATACGTTCGTATAAACCAAGTTTGAATGAACAAGCTCTTACATTGTTCGCAAGTGGTTTATGTAAACTCCTTTCATACATAATTTCTAGGCCTGAAACATATTCCGCTCAGATGAGAGCCCTACCACAGCAGCGGTAGTGTAATTTCAAATAAGTAATGATTAAGGGTCGAAAATGTTCTGAATAAACAATTATTTTTAATGATTAACGACGCTTTCTTCAAATGATTCTCAGCACAGTCTTCTGGAAAGCAGCTGGCGAACGTGGTTGTGCTTCCTTGATTACTGAGCCCGTTTTGGTATCATTACACGTTTTGAGCGATTAGGTAGGTCGCAAAATGTCCATTAACTACAATCCACTCCTTGTCTTGCAGAAAACATGTGACAATAAATGGGTAGCGTAGGGTACAATATCTCATTCCGACTATGCGTGCTTTTTTGTGGCCTAATGTGGAGCCGTCAGCAAGCTTTGCGTGAATTGTTCGACGAGTGACCTGGCCTACTTTGAGTGATTCAAGCCGCGAAGTGCTGGGCCGTGTTGTCGAAATAATACCTCGGTTCGCTCCAGATAGTATGTCGGCTTGCATGGTTGACGACTCGGCGACATGTCCGAAAACCATGCTGTGCTTGCGTCAATCAAACTGTTTCAGGACACTCTTCGTAGCATTCGTCTTAAGCTTGCTTCCGACTGTACGTGAGATGCCCTGTATACGTTTTTGAAGAATGATTAGCAACTTTACATAGTTATTGAATGAAGATGTTAAAGCAATATTGTAGATACTTGTTGAGATACCAACTATTAATAATTCAACGTAAACAGTTTGATGTATTTAGTACATATCTGCAGGTTTTCAAATGTTTGGCGTTGACCTTCGTTAAAAAAGAAAGGATATCACAGAAGTTAATGACATAGGTATGCTATTATACATTCCAGATTTCAAGTGCTAAAATATTTCTTTTTCATATTTCAATTCTTTTTGTCCTATATATTAGTACTAGGTCATAAGCCTGCATTCATCATGCACCACCTGGCCTTTCAAGTGCCGATGCGGCGCAGCGCGTACACAGGCGCGCAGATTCCCAGCAAACCCTACAAAGGTCAGGCCACAGAAATGACAGAAAATACCGAAAAAAAGCAGTCGCTGGTTTCTATAAACAGATGTAGCACAACTACTTTAACCTCAGCGTTAATATAAAACAAGATTAGAGCAAACACCATTTCAGATGATGCGCAAGCTATCCAACTTTACAGGACACCCAGAGCTATATGCGTGCCATTTACAAAAATCATTGCAATATCAAAAAATTGCCGCATGCCAAACAAATACGTTTCACTCCAATCACACTCGTCTCACAGTCTCTGTGTCACAGTTATAGCGTTCACCCCTTCCCTCCCCCCCCCCCAAAAAAAGGAAAACACTTTCAGAGTGTCAAGTTTGAGTTTTATAGCTTGAGACAAACTCGCGTTAGGCAAAAATCGCACCGTCTGCATTCAAGAAAAGGGCGAATGAGTTCCTTCCCGCATAAACGCATTGAGCCTCGGAGGTGTGAAATCGAATTCACATGTGCAGACATGCATATGGGACATGCATATGGGTCTAATGCTGTTTCAATAAAGTGGCTCGTTTTACGGCAGCTGAAAACCAGTGGCGATGTACAACAAGCTGCTCCAGGGCTCAAAATTTTCAAGGAGTTACTGACGTTTGCAATATTAACCCTTAAGGTTCGCCAGTAATGCTTCACTGAATTATTTTTGAACAAGTTCAGGGCTGTTGACATCCTCACAAATGATTCCTGTGCGGTATTGTAGCCCGAAGCTTGAGGCGTGCCCTGTTTATCATGAACGAATTGTTTAGTTCTGGTTAACATCCATGCCTTTAATAAGGTTTCTCACTTTTACTCTGTGCTTTGTGTTCCGTTTCAGCTGTATTCCCTTTCGCGATGAGTTGCGAATGATTTTAGGCCGCTAAAGGACATGAACTTTGCGCGGTGTTAGAATGAAAGATATAGAACGTTTGATGTGTGTTTTGAAATCCTATCACGAAGGCTAAAAATATTTTTGGTTCAGATAGAGCTTCACGTGTGCCTTTGTGTAACGAGTTTTCTTAAGCTTCTTCACCGTCAAAAAAAAAACTTTATTAGAGATCAGCTCATCAATACTCTTCTCGATTTGTTATTTCAATCGTTAACAATGATCTCTAATTTCATCATTGGCCTAGGGTTTAAGATAATGGAGCAAAGCCACAAAACGTGTTGGTGGTCCTCGCCTGAAAGCACGTGTTTTTGGCACAAACTAGGGGAAAGCAATGGGTTCACCTGCTGGCTGTCACTTGTGAGTTTCTATGCGAAAAAAAAACTCTCCTTGAAAACGAAACACCGGATTGTGTTAAGTTATAAGAAACAACCAATGAAGTCGTATTCATCCACTTAATACGTTATAAATTTTGCTGTGTAAAATATTTTAAAAGTTTGCACATGGCTTACTATAAATCTGAGATCTCCTGGCGCCGCAGATCAGTAAAAAAGGAAACAAGCAGCGCCCAGTGAATCAAGAAACAAAATATTTCTCACTCTTGATTGGCTTTTTATTGCAATAGTTATTATATGAGCACTCTCCTTAGGTTTTTGATTGCCACCGTGATGTTCCGTACGAAGCCAAAATTTATAGCAATGGGTCGCTTACAGTCCCGTATCCAAAAAAGATAATGCCCCTCTCCCTTCCCGAAATTCGGATACAGCACGGTATTTTACTGAAGACAAAGAGTGAAATTACGTAGACTTCTTTATTTTCAAGCTTTGCCCCTAGGTGCAATAGTTCTTTATTAAGAAGTGTAAGTACAAGCTTGCTTCTTGTATATAGTCCAGTAGAGAAAGGTGGTGTGGTCCACGAAACCAGCGGTCAAAGTTGAGTGGTCGGCCAGGCCTGAGACCTGTTGCACGGAGTTGACGACGATGACTTAATTGTAGACCAGTGCAGGTCCACAGTACGTGTCAGGCAGTTACATCTTAGATTGGGGCGTCACAAAATGGGCATGATATGCCATATAAACCTCGGTACTTTACGCCCAAGAGGTGGTCACGAATTGCGTAAGCACTACCCCAACACGAAGCCTCCGCAAAGTAACCTCCTTTCAGCGAGTTAAACCACCAGGAAGGTCTAATTCACACGGAAATATAAGGGCTCGTGTGGTTCGTAGAATGCTTCCTTTTTCCTCGAGCATCTGTCCTTGAGCATCTGCTGGAAAATGTGGTAGTGGTTGTGGGGTAACTTAAGAGTGGGTTGCCGAAATATATTTGACAAGGTCCGGAAAAGCGGCGCGCGGAACCGATTCAACACGTATTTGCACAGATGCGGAGGCAGCAAGAACGTGAATACTATCCGAGAATAACGTATAGAGCGATACACTCGTCGTATATCGTAGATAGCTTGCGTCGGGTCCGTACGAATCAGGAGCTGAGAGCATCTGCAAGGTTGTGGTAGAGATAGGAGTGCTGCCACTTCATTACGTATGGCAGCCAGCTCAGCGAAATGAGCCGGTGGTGCAGAATTCGTAAATTTGGACCATGTCTGGCCAGCCTCTGGTACTAATAGACATACAATGGCGGTATGAATGGTGGTGCCGCTCACACTCGCGTGAGTATAAGCGACGACAGTAGCGGCATCAAGGTTATTGGTACGACGCAGGCAGGAAACCTGGGCGTTCGCTTGGCCTGGAACCAGGCTGTAGAGGCGACCGAAAGGTTTGTTTTAAGAGATTTGCATTTTGTTCCATGGTGCAATAGTGGTCGTCCCTGAGGGTGTGTGGTGAACATTTTTGCCCATGTACTGTGCCAATGCAGCAGCCCAACGGAACGTCGATGGCTTGAGGCTGCTGGCACAGTGTCGCTGGTGTACCAATTCACCAATAGTTTTTAGTTGGGAGTCCTGCTGATGTTGATGTAGGGAGTCCTGTAGCACGCACGTCTTCGTAGTTGATTGCCTCTAAACGTGACCACACTTTCAGCGTGAGATGATGGATTTGAGCACGGTAAGCGAGGCGTGGCTGCAATATCGAACGGTCAAGGAGGCAAGCCATGTGGAAGTTAGAACCACCAGTTTTCTTTGGGATCCTTCGTATGAGATGTATTGCTTATGAAGCTTCCTGTTTGGCACTCTTGACCCAAGGTCCTGCAGAACCGGTTGCGTGAGTTTCTAGGCCAAGCACGCGGAGCTTTGAGAAATGTAGTGGCTGCTAATTCAAAAATAACTGCAGAGGCCAGACTCGCTGTTTACGACGTCCATACTTGTTCCCGACTGACATAAACTTTGTCTTTTCTTTGGAGAATTCGAGACCAATCTGGTTGCACCGTATGTGGGTTATGTCGAGTGCCTCTTGCAGAGCTTGTTCTTGACAGCCAATTAGAGGGTGCTCTGTCAAAAGAGTGATGTTGTCTGCATACATATGGTATTTTGCGTGGTTTCTTACCGCTAGCTTTCATGCCAGTGGGAAGAGGGCCACGTTAAAAAGAACTGGTGTGAGCAGAGATTCTTGCATGACACCTCTAAAACACACTTTCTAACTGGCTACCCAGCTAGGCGAATGGAGAAGCTGCGACCGAGGAGAAAGGCTTTCACGAATGCGAACACTCAACTGGGGAGTATGAGCCAGTGGAGAATTTGCGCAATGACGTCATGACTCACATTATCGTAGGCATTACAAATGTCCATAGATAGAATGGTGCGTATCTGTCGAGATCCACCTCCAACGAGAGTCACGGCTGAAAGGTAGGCAAGGCCATCCTCAGTGCGCAGATGTGGAGGGAATACAATTTGGCCAGGATGATACCAGGAGTGTATCTCGAGCCATCAAGTAACGCGTGTCACTAGCATAAGCTCTCTCGGTTGCGCAACGTTGACGTGACAGCTATCGGTCGCATGCGTGTCATATTTAGTGGGGGTTTTCCTGATTTAGGAATGGCAACCATTTCTGCATGCAGCCATGAGTCAGGAATGGTTCCAGTTGACGAAGCTTTGTTTACGGCCCCTAACAGGACCAGTAGAACCTTGCCTTTTGTATTTTAATAAAATTCATAAGGTATGCCATCATCTGTCCCCGTTGCTTTGTTAGGTTCTGATTGGTCTATTGGTGATAAGAATTCGGTCTTAGTGAAATCAGCCTGTATTCCTTGTACATGGGTAAATGAAGGAATAATACCTGCATACGCTGCCAGGCTGTTGTGAGCCATGAATGAAGGTGGAGCCATGTCTAACGCAGGAAAGAATGTGTGGGTGATGATGTCGGCGAATACTGGTGGAGTCTGGCCAGAGGCTAACATGGCGCAGGTTGCGGGGTCAGGATGCCGCTGAAAGCGTTTCATGGCTTGGAAGGGGCGCCAGATATATATAGTGGCATTAGACGCCGAAGCCCAAGCGAAGAGCACCAGCCCATCCAACGGCCACGTTTGAGGCGGCGTTCTTGGAAACTAGCTGTCACTTGAAGCCGTTGGGCTTCCAACCTAATGGCACTTGCTGTAGGGTCACGTTTTGACGCTTTTTCTGCTTCACGGCGAGATGCCCACAGACGCAGAAACTGCAAATCGGGAGCAAGTTGCAGTCCATCCACCCACGGCATACGTATCTCCTGGGCTAAGGCCACACTTATGTAATCCGAAGGATCTAAAAATGAGCGAGAGATCGTGTTTTCTGAAATAATCCTGTACTGATCCTAATCCACCACCCGACAAGGCCGACGAAGACGGGTTATCGCGTCTGAATGTGAACCGAGGAGAATTCAGTGATGGTCGCTACCCCAATAGTCAGGTTCAAGAGCCCGGGAGACCGCAATGCCGCCTAACCACCAAGATAAGTCCGGTGAATGAGGCGACGCGTGAGCCCCGCCATGGTGGTCTAGTGGTTAAGGTACTCGATAGCTGACCCGTAGGTCGCGGGATCGAACCTCGGCTGCGGCTGTGGAGGCGGTAATGTTATAAGCATGTTTGCGCACATTTTGGCGCACGTTAAAGAACCCCAGCTGGTCGAAATTTCTAGAGCCCTTCACTACGGCATCTCTCATAATCATATGTTGGTTTTGGGGCGTTAAACTAGATATAACAATTGAGGCAATGCGTGAGGGTGATCACGCCGACGTGTGGGCACTGATACATTTTTGAACGTAATGTCTGCGCCCGTAAATCTATCGAGCACACTTACGCCACTTGCACTGCCAATAGCATAACCCCATGTAATATGATGAGCATTTAAGTTGCTTGCTACCATGATGGGGCATCCAAGATGCTGTCGCCTTAAGTGCGTCAACCGGCTGAGAGACATCCGAGTTACACGACCACTGTTCCGACGGGCGTCTAACGAAGCAATGAGTACGTTGGTACGTAGTAGAACACTAAAACAGCCACAACTTCCTACCACGAACGAAGTCATGGCACATCATCGCGAAGTGTTCACAAGAGTTTGATTAAGATAGAATTGCACTTAAACTACAACCTTTTCAGGGAGAAACATCCAGCGTAGAGAACGTGTTCTTCAAGGCTTTGAATGAGTGCCCTTTCCAGCCGCCAACTTGCAAAAAATTACTTTATACAGACATGTCAGCGCATGACATCTTCTGCACATGATTAGAAGAATGTGAGCCCTGGCGACGAACGTGGCATTAACGGATATGAAATGGGCCGGCCATAAGAGCCGCATGATAGGCGCGTGTAGTAACATGGCTCGCGTGCGAGGGCTGTGTTTGATGGCGCATCAAGTGTAGAGGTGAAGGACCACGAAGAAGCACCGGTAGTACGGTAGAGGCTTTGTCACCGAAAATAGTAACAGAATACCATTGTTTTCGCAGAATTATACGGCTGATGATTATTATTTATTTACAGATACTGCTAATCCCATTTGGGATTTCAGGAGGAAGGGCATTTCATAAAATGTGAACAATAAAAAGAAAGAAAAAAAACTAATCATTTGGGCTTTCAAGTTATAACACATACATACACGAGGGGAATACATGTTGAGGGCTAGGCACTTTTTAGCACAGGGTAATTGTTTGAAAAAGAAATGAACAGTAAAGGCGTAACATAATTTGCATCGTACCTAGAGTGACGAGCATGACAAACAAGTCCCGCAGTATATAGAATAAAACAACAATCAATGTTCATACTCGTACCTATGACAACCTTACAACTACCTTCTTTATTGATTTAACAAAAACACAAAATTCGTACAGAACACGAGTAATTCAGAGTGTCTGCAATGTAGACGGGTTATTCGTTGTCGCCTTGTAAATGCTCTTTTACTGCCGCGGTAAAATTATCCAGTGAAGTACAGTGAAGTATAGAAGGTCTCAGCCGGTTCCATTCCCTTATTGCCAATGGGAAGAATGAATATTTAAATGAATCTGTGTGAAATGAGCACTCGTCAAGCATTTCAGAATGTGTGTGACGTGTCAGTCTTGTTTTTGCAATAGAAATGTATTTGGATGTATTAATCTTTATCTATCCATGTATCAGTTGGTACATGAACCGTAGTCGTGCTAATTTGGCTCGGTTTTGAAGAGTTAGGATTCCAGATTTTTAATAAGTTGAGTGGGTGAGTCAGAAAATCGATACTTATTGTATATAAACCTAATTTGTTTCCTCTGAATTTCTTCAAACTTGTTAATTTTGGTGACAGAAAATGGGAAGTTATGTGTACATAACTAAAAACTAATTTCCATGAATATCATGCCAGGTCTCATGTTCCTCCTACCAAACCCTAATAAGAAAGTACATAAACATCGGCACACAAGTTTTATTAGGATTTGTCAACGTGATGCGTAAATGCACAAATTTACCGTAAAGCTTGCAAAATACCCGAGACATTTCTTTTCTCGTAGTACTGACTTGACGTGTTTCACTTTTCCAGCGTTGCTCAGCCTCTGGAGTGGCTCCATGAACGGCGTACTCCACGACCATCAGAAGCTGTAGTTGGGGTAAAACTTTCCAAACACAGAATTTTAATGAATGCTCAATAGCACAAAAACTGATGGTATTTTCTGTTATAACTGTGGCTTGAGCGCCCAAAAGAGACTGAAAGGAACATGGGAGAATCGCTTACTCGCAACTAAAAGATTCATTCAAAAAGCGAAGAAATTAAATAGACAAAATAAAGATCAACGCACGCGTAGGGAGGCAAACAAAACAACTGGGACAACACGAGAACAGCCAGCTAAAAAAAGCAGAATGATTATCAAAAGACATGATCTAGAGAGGCAAAATCCTTGTCATAAAGCAACACCAAAGGTTAGCTGGCACACTGACCAGTTTTTTTTTTACTTATAATGCTTCCGTTTTCTTACAGGTTAATTGACTGTTACGAGTTGATTGACTACGGAAAACGACCTAAGTGCTGACCATGCAGTTATTTAGGACACTGAGATCATTTTAGTTGTAACAGTCAATGAACTCGTGAGGTGATGGAAATATTTCATGTAAGGAAAAGAGCTGATCAGTGCGTCAGCCAGCCTACGTTATTGTCACACAAGGATTTTGCCTTTATAGATCATGTTTCCGGATAATATTCCCACTTTTGTTAACTGAATGTTCTCGTGTTGCTACAGTTGTCGTTCCTGCCTTCACACGCATGCGTTCCTTTTATTTTGTGCATTTATATTCTTCCCTTTTCAATCAATCGTTTAGGTGCAAGTAAGCTCTTGTGCTGGGTTACATTGCGTCTCTTTGTGCGCTTAAACCGCTATCATACCATGAATCTCATACAACTAGTTTAAGTGTCAATTTCATTGCACTTCATATTGTCTCAGTTCCAAAGTAAAATATATTCCGAAAAATGAAGCCACGCTGTTTGTGGTAATTATACATTATAATTTTATCACCTGTCACTTTCGTTGGAAGCGCTTTAAAAAGGAGTTTTACTTCAGCATGGTTTCAATTTTTTTGCGCAATGAAAGAACACACATACAGAAGAAAGAGAACCAATGTAAAGAACCTCTCTCGCACATCAATTCTATAGTGTTAGACAACGCCAAAGAGAGGCAGGACTTTCTCGGCACAAACACGAGCCAAAATATAAACATTGTCTTGTTCCCGAAAAGTTCTCGTTGGAACTCGGCGTCCCCGGCAAGTTCTCACTGACAGCGCTTGAATTTGTCGCTTTGTCGTCGGTCATGTAACGCAACAACGTATGCTATGCACTGAAAGTTTTCTCCCTCTGGGAAACTCGAATTAATCGCGTCAGGCGCTGAAACCACGACCCCGACATACTCCCTCGACGCCTTCACAAGGGAGATGCCCCGCTGCATAATTCAAAGAACGATGCCCCCTTCCCACTCCACTCGAGGCTCTCTTCCTGAGCCTTGCTTGAAGAGGCAGCTGTAGACAAATGGGGTGCCACGCATCGTTTAGAAAGCCCATGCTCTTCACTGAAAGCCGGGAAAGGTCTCGCCTAACTTGCTTACGCCAATGCCACTGCCGTCGGTCGGGCGGGATCAAGCCCCAAAATACCCTTTTTTTACTTGCGGTTTTTCAGCTGCTCTTTTTTGATCCAAAGCTATTGCTCTCATACCGAGCTGTATGTCCACCTGAAGTCGTTACAATTTTGCCTTACGGCGTGGCTAACTCACGCAAAAGCACTTCATGCGTCAATAGCACAATCTTTCAGCTAAATCGAAGCTAATACAGAGACTTACGTCATGAATTCTCTTATATAAGTTCTGAAGTGCTTATTTGGGTCAGTTGGTACATGATCAAGGAAGCGAAAAAACAGCGCGTAACACAGGACAGTGACAGAGATGGTCGTGGTGCTGAAATTAACAACCAAGGTATATTTCATACATAGGGGTACATAGAGCACACAAAACATGAAAAGGAGGGATAGGTGAAGAGTGACGTGAAAGAGTAATTTTTATCTTGCTAGGAAGCGCAGCCACTATAACAAAGAACACACAACAGCGCTTGTGTTGTGTGTTCTTTGTTATAGTGGCTGCGCTTCCTAGCAAGATGGATCCTTACCAACTGGCCCGATATAATTGTTTATAGAGTAATTTTTATCATGTTTGTATGCGTCTGAAAAAAATACTGTGATTACGCATGTGTGTCTGTACATCTTCGATAACGCATCTCACCAGGGAATTCGCTTATTTAACAAGTGAACGAATGCGTAATTGCAGATTTTTTTGTTTGAGACGCACACAAACATAACATGAGTTACTATTTCACGTCACTCTTCTCCTCTTCCTTGTTTTCAAGTTTTGTGTGCTATATACAGAGTGTTCCAGGTAACTTTAGCCAGAGTTTTAAAATATGCCGGCAAACGCAGCTAGAACGCGACCAAATGCATGTTTCTTAACGTTTCCGGGAGTTAGAGTATTTTTTTTGTGTCCTCAAATATTGTTTATTAGATCTGGTTAATTAGGTAACTTTTCAAGAGACGTAGATGGATAAAAAAATTTATTAAGAAAGTTGTAGATCGGTTTGCAAAGCGTCCGGTTGGACGATTTTGAACTTTATATCTATTAGGTATTAGTCTTTATCTGCTAATTACAAATGCCGGTGAAATACAAATAAATGTCACGTGACAAACACGCCGTTTTTTCGCTTCCTTATATAAGTTATTGCAGCATTTATAGCACACGCCGTTCTAGAGCAACCTTAGTCGTTACACTGGCCAAGCGCACTAGCGGAGGATCTAAGGTGCGCATAATTCAACTTCTCTATAGTTGGCATGTGGATGCCAAGCACGACAGTTTATGGGGCGAGGTGGCGCTTGATATATTGAGGGCGAGTGGAAGAAAATACGTGAAGTATGTGAGCGGAGAGCACGCTACTGAAACAACTAAAAGTATCACAAAAATCAAGAATTTTCACACACACACACCCATATATATATATATATATATATATATATATATATATATATATATATATATATATATATATATATATATATATATATATATATATATATATATATATATATATATATATATATATATATATATATATATATATATATATATATATATATTGTTACGCATGCCTTTGAAGAAAACGAAGATGGGTGAACATGCTGGCTGCCCCAAGCTGAAGGAAGAAAGCAGTGTATACGAAGAAGAAGAAGTTATATATATATAAGAGAAAGAAGTGTATACCTAAGGGCTCGTTTTTCCGTGTTTTGACAGAATAATAATGATATCTAACACATTGATATGTGCGAAACACCTCCAGGTGTGTAGGCATTGGTAACTTTGTGATTCCTCGATTTTGCAAGCGTGCTGCTGCTAGTATAGAGCATTTTTGAGATATTTGTCACGAAGAACAGACAGAGTGACAAGCTTTTACTACATGTGAAACTGTTGCAGCTGTTCACTGGAATATGGATAGTGCAGTCCGGTGCAGCAGCAGGTAGGCTCCTATGAAAGCAGTCTGTGCTACTCAGTATGTACGCTTTTAATTGTTTGTGTGCTATTGTGTAATTTCGTTTTTTTATTTTTTTTATATTTTGTTGTGTAATACAGGATGCTCCTCCTATAAGAGGGGTTTTAAAGTGACAACTTCATATTTTCTTAACAAAGCGCATCGAACTGTACCGACCTGTTCTGTATAGCTGTGACTTTTTTGCCTACACTTTAGTGCTGTTATGTGACTTTACTTCATGATTATGCGTGTTCTTTAACTTGTAACTTAAACGGCATGTCAGATTGATACCAGAACACATCAGTTTTTGCCTATATACTGCTTTTTTCATGTCCTCGGCATTCATTGTTCTGAATTTTCATTGAAAAAGAAAAAAAATTTGCCCTAAAAGCCGCCATAAATGTTGCAGTATATATATATATATATACTAGGTAACAATTACTGGGTAACAAGTACTGGTTACTGGGTAACAATGTGGTAACAACCAGTAACAACCCAGTACTGGGTAACAACCCAGTAACAATGCCAGAATTACCCGCTCGTTTCCGGCGGCTCTCCGTCGCTCCTTTCTAGTTCCTCTCCTTCTTCTGCTTCTTGTTGTCTGTTGCTACCTCGTTCGCCCGTTTGTCTCTTTTTTTTGGAGGGTCTTTAAACTGTGAGGGTGACCCTCTGCTACGGGAACTTGTATCATTTCACTTACATCCTCCGAAGAAGGCTGGTCCACCAGCCGAAACTGTTAGGAATAAATAAATATTTTATTGTTTTGTTTCCTATACTGCACTAATCTCGAAGTATATATATATATATATATATATATATATATATAGCGGGAGTAATAATTCAATGGGCCAGTTAGTCTTCGTGAAGGTATGGGATATGGCACAACGAGAGCATTATCAACAAGGATAAATATATTTATTTCCCAACAGTTTCGGTAGGCGTCCTCCCTTCATCAGAGATGATGAAGGGAGGACCCCTCCCGAAACTGTTGGGAAATAAATATATTTATCCTTGTTCACAACGCTCCCGTTGATATATATATATATATATATATATATATATATATATATATATATATATATATATATATGTCGTATACAAGATTATATTATACAGCGGGCCTGCGAGGTGGCCGGCAGGCTCGGCTTGCCAGTCCTATATACGTAGGACCAAGCCGAAGCGTGACTCACTCGCGTTCCACAGAAAGAAAATAAAGTTACCTTCCTTCCTTCCTTCCTTCTTTCCTTGCTTCCTTCCTTTTTTCCGAATAACATACTCATGACAAAAATATATCCGATGTTATCATTCTCTGCTGTGTTTTTACAGTGTTGAAACAGTAAATAAATTCTAAAGGAACATGCTCACTTCATATATATATATTGAATGCTCATTCTGGATCGAACGTTCTCATATTTTTCAACTGATGATGTAAACGATCAATAATTTCCTTAATGTTCCCACTACAACTAGTAAAACGCTTTCATAATTTATTACTTGATGGTATGTAGGCCGATATTAGATATCTTATTCACATTTAATTGCGAGAGACAAATCCCTGAAAGCAAATATGTTAATTTATTTATTTATTCATTGAGTCTAGGCTATGAAGCCGAAATGATAGTCGTTGCCGCACTGCTTTATGCAGATTACATAAGCAAATACATTATAGAGTAGGAATATAAACATGTGAATGGATTACAAGTGGCTCTACATTCCCAAGCACAAGCTTATGAAGGCGACGAAAACGTGCTAACAAACACCCGCTGTTTGTGCATGCGTGCGTGGGTGTCTGTGTGTGTGTGTGTTCATGTGTATAATTGTGGGCGTTTGTGGTTGTATGTGTGTTAGTGTTTGTATTTGTGTTTGTGTGTGTGTGTGTTTATGTGTTTGTGTTTGTGTCCGTTTGTATTTGTGTTTGTGTGTATGTGTTTGTGTGCTAGCATGTGTCTGTGTGTGCTAAGATTTCTCTGGTACTTTGCTGCACAAACTTTTTTGAGTCGTTAATACTTCCATTCTGTGCTGGTGCAAGCCGTTGGTGAACTCTGTTTCTTTTAGGGGGCACTGTGATAATTACGTAGCAGCTACAACCTATCCATCTTCAGAGAATGAGCACTTTCAAAGTTTTAATGCACAACTTGCAAAGTAATGCAATGACGAAGAGTAGGTACCTCAGCTAATGCGAACATTTATTCCACGCGAGTCAGTAATGCTTTCTGCCACAGCATATCCCTAGTAAGAGCCACAAAATCATTTATTGAAAAATAATATTATGACAATATTTTTTGAACGACTTCTTTCTTTCCGTTCATAAAGAAACCTCAACGCTGAAAATACTACTCAAGTGCCACTTTCTAAAAAAATATTTGCAAAAAGTTTTCTTTGAGCTGAGGAAGCAACTGTGAGACCATGTCGTGGAGCAGCGTTTGTGGCGGGTGCCCCGACTCACTCAAAAAAACTTCAGCCTCGATGCATTTTGACTTGAAAATGACAGTTACGGTCGGTGCCTACTCACATTTTTAAGCATTCATAAGCCTGTTCATCAGTCTTCAATGATAATACAACGAATATAACTGACAAATGGCAGTTTTTTACGTATGATGCACGCTTAATTCATTTTTGTGAATTAATTCCTACTTTTATTGCAATACTGGAAGCATATTATTAATCATATTCATGCAGTGCTCTGTGCTGCAGGCATCTTACTGTGCCCAAGTGATTCCATTGCTCAAAGGAATAATTCACGAGCCCATAGAAGGCCAAGTCCTGTGTTGCTGCCGTCATTGCGCTGCTCGACGGAACACTTCTCTCATTACAAGGCCGTTGGAGCATTCAGCTCTAATGAGAATCACTCTCCGAAGGAGACCATGCTACGCCATAAGCGAGTGCAAGGTTGCTAGAGTGTGAGCGCAGTCAGCATGCCCAGTGTTTCAATGTTGTGAACGAGAGTGCGGTGTCAATGGCACGCTCTAAAATACGTGCATTGTTCAAGTCTATACTAGAGCACTCATGCGATTGGACGCACCTTTCTAATTAAGTTGCCTCACTTTGAACAGCATTCTCAAGTGCGAGTATCTTTACTTCTACATGCAGATCAGTGCTCAAGCTACCGCCAACGCTGCGAATGATATCCGTAAGCTAGTGACACATCATCGAACTCGTAGTGCAGCTCCCGTAAGTGCAGCGGATACACACTAAACTAAAGGCATCAGTTATTTGATAGCAAGGGCGGATACCTTCTACTGCACAATTTTTTAGGTCACCCTTTCAATTTGATTATGTTGGTTGGCTTTCTGTATGGGGTGTCAGCTTCGCAAAACGTGCTTGGCCATAATGAAATAATGTTTAATAAAAATGGAGAAAAGCCTGTGCTATTTTGGAGAAGAAATAATTTACACCGATAGTAATAATATTCATGGAAGGTACGGACTTTGGCAGGTCGTATAATTGTAAGCACACAATGACTCACTAATAATTTCACCTTTATTGTACTAATCATTTTACCTGTTGCTCTGACTGTAAGCATAGAAACATTAGGACATGTTGCTTACACATGAAAACACGAAGGCTCTCTTCATTAGCGAGTGATATATATATATATATATATATATATATATATATATATATATATATATATATATATATATATATATATATTTATATACATATATATATATATGACGCAATGATGAAGCGGAGACATGGCCTGGCTCCTACGCCATGTTTCTTCCATTCTGACTTCTTCTTCCTCATCCTCTGCCATCAGTCACTGCCTTCCTACGTCACGGAATTCCCCCTCCCCCCAAAAGAATGCGTGAGCTACAAACTATGAAACATGAACAAGTGGTGTCTCATCATAAGAAAAAAAATGTCACAAAATGGAGTAGTTCTATGTCACACGGCAGTTCCATGCACTTGCATAAAAACGTTCACAGGAACGGCAGTCCAGTGACATCTAGGAGACCTCAGGTGGGCGAGGTTGGCGGTTGCGTTCTGGAGAGCATAACCATGCATTCGACGTGGAAAATGAGGATGACATAGCCTGGATAGCAGTGAAAAAGGAACAAGGTTGGGAGTCCTTGTAGCGTTGGAAGGTTGTATGTCTAATGCATCGATTTTGTGTCGTGGCGTGAACAGACGGTGTGCTTCCAGTTTGTGAGTGCGATGGTCGCGGCTGACGGAGTGGTGTCTGCGTTCTACTCATGATGCCTTTTCGTCTCTGCGTCATTTTCTGCGGTTTCGGAGCTGTAATCGTAGGCGCAGTATTGATCTCTTGTGCCAAATACGTTTGTGGTGCCTATACTTTGTGCGTATATGCCTCACGTCTTGAGTTTGCTTTAAGAGGCTCGCTTTGCGTCGTTGTCCTTGTTGGTGTTTCCGTTGGAGAGTCTCAAATCCTTGGACTCGCTTTTGCTGGTGTTGCTGTGGTTGTACTGGAACCTGCTGAGGTGGGAGCGCTTCTTGAACACCATGCCGGTTTTCTTTACAAATTGATGTAGTGTCCAGTCGGCAGCTGTTGCAACGCTTTTACGGCAGCGAAGTTGGTAGGACAGATTTTACTGGAGGAACATCAGAGGCGCCTTCGACAGCATTGATTACGTAGGCTTCTGGCATCTGGCAACCTGTCTGAGTCGCTTCTGAACAACCTGTGTTTGGGCTTTCAGATGGCTGCGCTCTCAATGGCGACGCCGCAACAGGCGTGGTTTGGTCAAATTCCAGTTAGGAATGGCTGCCTTTCTGTGCAACGAACGATGCAAGTTCTTCTGGTGCATGAAACGGGACTGTAGGTTCTGGGCTCAACTGAGTACGCTGCGAGCTCCTCTGCTCTATTCCGACAATAGTGAACGTGTGAGACGTGAGGTGGGCGTTGCGAGCGATCGAAGATCCACACGGTAGAAAAGCAGGAGGTGGGTTCATGCGTGAGGACTGCTTTTGACTGTGATGACCAAGCGCGATGGTCTGTGGATGGTGGGTTATAAGAAAGTCTTCGTCGTAGTCGTCATTGTATTCTCTAAACCAAATGATCATCTCTTGTTTTATCTTTTCCCATGACTCGTCGTTTTGAAATATCTGGGTGAGTAGAATTCGAAGGCCTTACCGGAGACGTAGTCGGTAAAGTTGGCGACCATCTCCCGTTACGACAATGATGCAGCGGTTGCGTGGAGCTTGAACAGGTCGAACCAGTCCTGTACAGGTCCATCGTTCGCTGCTCCGGTGTACTTGGGGATGGCAAGGTCAGTCAATGATTCTGTCAGTTACTGCCGTCCTACGTCATATATATATATATATATATATATATATATATTGTAATGCACTAGACAGAGAACAAGAGACAACACCCGATCCTGGGCCGGCTGTTCTTATTCTGTCTTCGTTCTTCTCTTCTTTGCTCTAGCTACCCGCGCGCCGAAGCCCCAGCGTCTTTCTTGGTCATTACACTCGGCCATGACTGCGCGCGCGCGGAGCTGGCGGCAAAGTTTCTGTTGGGTGGGCTTGGCTGCATCGTGGTGGTCGGCCCGGACCACAATGCAACATGGAGCGACGGTCTGGGGGAAGCGTCTCTGGTAGACGGCACTGGCTGCCTCGTTGCGGCCGACGCTCTCAGCCGTGTCGCGATTTGGTCCCGGTATCCCAAAGGTAGATCTGGCGGTCGACATACTGGCTGCATCTTGGAGGTCAGCCTTGGCCATGCTGAAACTGGGTGCCAGAGTCTTCCACAAGTCTATCGGGAGGCCGAGACCGGCTGCATTGTTGTGGTCGGTCTCAGCCATGCAGAGACTCTCTGTGGGAAGCAGCTAAACATGCACCTAATAGCGCGCTTGGGACGGGCTGCAAAATTAGTGGTATACGTTGAACTCCGGACGAGGGTAGCCGAAAGAGTATCCCAAAAGGCGCGCTGAGTACCTTGGCTTCTACCGGCGCCATGACCGTAGGTGGTTCAAGCATAGGCGATGTTGGTGTCTCCACTTGCCTCAGTAAAGGTGATATTGGGGCTGGCTTCTCTAACTGAGCTCTATGAGGACTGGTATCAGCCTCTTCCGCTGACATGATGGCGTCGCGTACCGGTGCGGGTACTGAGAGCAGCAGTTGCGTGTCGCACCTGCGTCTGACATCATTCGTAGAACAAGCGGAGAAACTTTCTGCCGCGCGGCTGGAGGGCTCTACTTCAGCTCGGTGTGCGAATGGGGGTGCGTCGGTGAAGGGCAATGCAGCACAGTCGAGATGATTCTCTGCGGCTGTTTCGTTGGAGCAACGCCCTTGAATAGTTCCGACTTCGGTAGCGGCCTCTGGCTGCAGGGACCTTGCTTCGGGTATCGACAAGGTGTCTAACTCTCGTGTGGTAAGCTGCAGCGCACAGCTGCAGCTTCGAGGTAGAAGGCCTCTGGAGCTTGCTCCTCGATACCGGCCAGGTTGGACGGGGTGAGGGTGGAGAGGTGGTAAGGATTGCGACCAAAAGCAGCTATGAGCTTGCAGCTCCACTCCGCCCATGACTGCTGCTTCCAGCCTTCATACCGGTGCCACGCCGCTGCACCTTCCCGAAGACGGTCTATGCCGCATACCATTTCTGATTCTCTGCCCAGGCCGCGTGCATTGCTAGCGCGTTGACGGTTGCCACCCAGCTGTCGACGTCGTTCCGAACCCCGTGGAATTCCGGTAGTTCGCAGACGGCTGGTGATTGTGGGGTGGCAGGCCGCAATGCAGAGATCACCGACGCAAAGCAGTCGAGCTGGTGCGAGAGCTCGAGGAGAGAAGACCGAAGCTCCCTGCATTGCTCCGGTGTGCTTGCCTCAAGGTCGTATGAGGCAGCTACAATCAACATTGCGTTAATGTCACACAATGCTGGCAACCTTGTAGGAGCTCGCTCGGTGATCAACGCTGTCAGTTCGTTAGTCATGGCGCGAAGCAGTGCAATGGTACTTCGCAGCTCCACGGCACTGTCGCACGAGGCTTCTGAGCCGCTTTGGTTCGCGTCCGTGAAGTACGTGGTTCTAGTAGTACTCACGGTGGTGACACGCACGTCCAAGGAAGCATGAACAGCGTTTCTTGGCGGCTTATGTGTTGGAAGAGTACCGAACAGGGAATGCAGGCCGTGGGAAGCTTGAACAACATTCCCAAAGGACAGGAGCCCGCGTGTATTACGGCCGCGAAGTGGTAGCATGATGTCCATTGGGTGATGCCCTGGTACCACAGAGGAGGCATGGACACCATCCACTGATGGTCCGATGGGCAGCTGAAGCGGCGGCCGCGTTGTTGACTACATCGCCAAAGAAGCGTGAACGTTGTTCCTGGATGGAGAAGCCCGCACTGCCGACGAACCACGAAGACACGTACCGATGGCTTCCCGCAAAGGGTTCACTTGCCGGCTTGCGCTGACGGCAGAATTTATAACCAAGGACGCGTTGACGGCGTCCCTTGTGAAATTGTACCGGTAACGTGTACTGCAGCCGCCGAGGAGGCCTTGACGCCGTCCCCGAACGGTGGTGGCAGTGGCGGCAGGTGAACAGCTGCCTAGGAGTCCTTGACGCCGTCCTCAAGCGGCTGTCCTGGATGACGAAGCCGGGACGTAGGACTTCTTCTTCGTTGACTGCGCCATTGTAATGTACTAGACAGAGAACAAGAGACAACACCCAATCCTGATCTAGATGAGGATGATGAACCTTCAGCTTGGGCCAGCTGTTCTTATTCTGTCTTCATTTTTCTCTTCTTTGCTCTAGCTCCCCGCGCACCGAAGCGCCAGCGTCTTTCTTGGTCATGACAATATATATATGTATATATATTCGTGCGAGAAATAAAATGGAGACCCATGCTTGCGGGCAAGCGTTCCTTCAAAACTTCTTCCTAAAGCAGTACGAATGGACGTGGTGGCTTTAAGGTGTGAATAGGTTATCAGGATTAACAGGCTCCTTGAAAGACAAGTCTCGGTTAAATGTTAAGGTAAGTTCATCATTTTCATTACCTTCGCACGTTGTTCATAAATATCATGATAACTCGAAAACATACCACATTGCATGCTTGCTGAGTAAATAACTTTATGCTAATCGTAGCTACGTCATTAGGCTGTTTTGTTTAAGCGATACGACAACACTTTCCTTTTTTTTCACTTGATCCAGACAGTGCTTTATTTAATAAAAAAAATCTACGCCAGGAAAATGTTGGTTTCGTGCCATTGTACTTTTCATAAATATATTGATGTAAATATTCTTGTGTTGTATTTTTCTCATTTTAACGCTTGAGGAAAAATCGAGGATAAATTGCAACTTGCGCAATTACAAATAAAAAACAGTTGCATATCTCGAACTCCAAGGGTGTCATGAGATTTATTAGCCCACGTTTGAATTTGTCTTGCGTTTCAATTTATCTTTCTTCGTCTACGTTCTACTTGTTTTTATATTTACGTGTGTTTTGATAAGGACACGCAGTTAAAATTTTGTTGCTAGTTGGATTTTTCAAAACAGGGTGCTATGTCACGGATCCAAATGGAAAAACTCAAGAATAGCCCGTAATTTCGTTTCCGCCATCTACAATCAGGGTGATATAAGCGTAAATTTGACTGCAATGCGTACATCACAGGCGACATTATCGTTACTGATGTCGCAACATCGCGTGGTTATCTTGAGGAACTGCGCATACCCGCATACATGGTTACACAAAATAGTGTGATGTCACGTTTTAATTCGTGAGCACTGTAGATAGTTTTACGCAAGCCGACAAATAAACTGGTACGATGCATTAGGGCTTGCTACTGTGTGAAAAAACTGGGGGACCGTTAAGCTCCGTTTTCACGGTTGAACGTGATAGCAGTATCGATCCTGTTTCTTGTGCATAATTCAATCACTTAGTGTGTACTCTTTATTGCATGATGCTACTTGAACAAATTTAAATGTGGAATAGTACTGTGTAATTGTGAAGGTTGAAAGTGTCTCAATGAAGGTTTCGCACATGGCTGCATTTTGTGTAAAAAAGGGGTAACAGTTTAAAGAACAAGAAATATTATGTAATTACAGAGTTGCGCGAAAGAATTGAAGTGCGGAGGGGGGACGCCTGGACGCGGCGCGCACTGGCAACTGGGGCATTGTTGGAGAGGGCAGACATACGTATGTGTGCGGTTGCGAGGACGCGTGCGGTGAGAGAGGGGGATTAGATGAGCAGACAGATTGTATAAATGATGCGCTTCCAGGAAAGCTACCTCAGTAGCAAGCAACATAAGTGAGAGTTACGTGACACATGAATTCCCAGCTTTGTTTATGCAATACGCCTCTTCGATTTCCCGCGCTATACCGTGTCACTGAATCTAGCTTTAACTACCGTATTCCAAACAAGGGCGCGCAGCCACACTCTCTACAATATAATGATTGGTTAGAGAATGGTTGTTAATTCCTTTAGAGAAGTTTTGTGATCTACAATTATATAAATAAATTCTAAATAACACTTTCCACACGACAGCGCAGTGCCGTCCACCACACGATGTCCACACTGTGAAAGAAAATGATCAGATGTCTGCTCATCTAATCATTTTTTTCCACCTCACCTATTGTCGTAGCCGCATGCATTTGTCTGTTTTCTCCGATGAAGTTTCGGTTGTTAGTGTGCGCTGTGTCCGGGTGTCTTCCTTTCGCACTTCAAGTTTTTTCGCGCAACTAAGTTAAGATGAAGTACCAACTCGCCCAGCAGAACGTGCTTCTCAATATAATGTGTGTAAAATGTTTTAGAACTTTATGCACCCACCACGCAGTCGTGAGGGAATACGTGCAGTAACCAGTGTGCCTTTTGTAATGGTTGGCTGTCTTTAGACCGCGAAGTCACGTTGGTAATAACGTGTTGTGATGCTTGATGACAATGCACGCTTGTATCATGCAATATAGCTGTGGTATTAAATGTTGTGTTGTGAAACCTGTATGCAGGATACATGCATTTGTTAAGCATGACAGTTATTTTCCTTGCATTTACAACAAGAGGAAGTTATTCATGCTTTATTTCCAAGCAGATGCATAGCTGTGTTGTAGAGCACTTGCATGCCATGCAAATTGCCTGCATGATTTCGATCATCACTCAAACCCGAAAATTTATAATATTTTTTTTATTTGCATTCTCTCAATTTTCGATCATTGACAACACGATTTTTCACGGAGAGCCACCGATGCCTACACCGGAATTTCTGCAGAATGAGCTCTTTACCACTGTTACGTTAATGGTGCACTATTGGCGAAATGGAAAGCGGATTACGTTTACAAAGTACATTTTTAGTGTCCCGTTGGCAAGAAATATTGTTAAATGCCTCCGTTCCCACGCGCACAGAGACCTATAGACACCAGTTTTAGCAGTCGTTCTTTAGGTCATTAGTCACAATACTTGTACATAACAAGCTTGCATACCAATCACTTTCGACCAAACTCCTTAAAATTTGATTATCAACTCATTTAGGTTATTGAATGCACACGCAGTTCATACGGTCAATAGCAAGTCAATATTTCGGTTTGACTGACTATGGACGCTCCATTGACACACGAGAAAAGTTTTAAACATAACACACTGTGAAAAATATCTTTACGAAAGTGAAATTGGGTTCTTTTATGCTATTTATTTTTGTCAAGTCGGAATCGATAAAGCGGAATATTTACTTGCACCGTACTATGTCTCAGACCGTGTTGACCATAGGTCCAAGATAAGAATAATCGCATGCAAGACTGACGTGTTTAAAAATGATTTTTTACCAAAAAAAATTACAAGATGGAACCAGCTGCCTTCTAGCATTGCCTCTACACTCCCAAATATTTGTTTTATTTCATGTTAGAATTGTTCCGATTTATATGTTAGAACATGTTCCGATTTATATATGAATTTCTCTTGCAGATTGTGATTCAGGTGACTTTGATTATTTGTTTGGCTGACTATGTATTTTTTGTATTCTACTTTTCGTAAATGCTCCCCCAATGTAATGCCAATTGGTGCTGTGGGTAATGAAATAAATAGATAAATAAAAAAGTGTCGATAAGTAAGCAATAAATTTAAGCACAAAGAATGTATCTCTTCAGATAAAGTGGACTAACAGTGACATGTGCCCACCACAAACTTTAAATATGATGCCAAGTTACATTCTAGCAAATTGTTGTTGAGAATAACTTGAGATATATTGAGGATAACTTAATTGAACAAGAATGTTCAGGGGGTATGTACTGCCCTTGTTTTGGAGATGATAGTGACTGCATGCAGACCTTTCAACAAACAGGTATATTTCTAGCAGAAGAATGATTTGAGCAGCTATATTTTTTGCCGGTGACACAGGCTGAAGTAATATAGATGAATCATTTGAATGTATTTACATAAGGGTATCCATATAGGGCCATATGTGAAAGCATCCATATAAGACCTTATATGGATGCTTCTATATATAGCCATATATGGCCATATACAGCAACACCCACATATAGGGGTATAAGGCCCATATATGGCTATATCAGGATTTGGACATATCAGTTTATATACGGCCCATATATGGGGATTCCATATATGGGCCAGATATGCCCAATTTCTGATGTAGCCATATATGGGGATTTTTATATAAGTCCATTTATAGGATTTTTGTAAGGGAAGAGGCCTGAAGTGCGGCCTCACCGGCAAACACCGCCGAGAACGCACTTCCTCACCATAGAAAGATTGGCCACCCTGGTGCAGTATCTGGCCACTACCTCCCACATGCTTACGTCAAATAACTCACGGCCCTCAGTCCCCAGCAGCTGCGAAGCAACTGACCACGGCGGCGGTCAGATCTGCAACGCAGCAGAGGGTGCTAAGAATCTCCGGATCC
This sequence comes from Rhipicephalus microplus, assembly GCF_043290135.1. Taxonomy (NCBI): domain Eukaryota; kingdom Metazoa; phylum Arthropoda; class Arachnida; order Ixodida; family Ixodidae; genus Rhipicephalus; species Rhipicephalus microplus. The sequence goes on along the minus strand of NC_134704.1, from coordinate 141,419,210 downwards.
GGACAGGCCGCCATTGGAACCTGAACTTGGCAACGTTTAACGCTAGAACCTTATCTAGTGAGGAAAGTCTAGCTGTACTATTCGAAGAGCTAGAGGGTGTTAATTGGGATATAATAGGGCTCAGTGAGGTTAGGAGGACAGATGAGGCCTATACGGTGCTACAGAATGGGCACGTCCTTTGCTACAGGGGCTTGGCAGACAGAAGAGAACTGGGAGTGGGGTTCCTAATTCACAGAAACATAGCTGGCAACATAGAAGAATACTATAGATTTATGAAAGGGTGGTAGGTATCGTAATTAAACTGAATAAAAGATACAAGATGAAGGTAGTACAGGCTTACGCGCCTACATCCAGCCATGATGACGCTTCAGTTGAAAGCTTCTATGAAGACGTGGAATTGGCAATGAGTAAGGTAAAAACACAGTATACTATAGTGATGGGCGACTTTAATGCAAAGGTAGGGAAGAAGCAGGCTGGAGACCAGGCAGTAGGAGATTAGGGCATCGGTACTGGAAATGCCAGAGGAGAGCTACTAGTCGAATTCGCAGAACGCAATAATTTACGGATTTTTAATACCTTCTACCGAAAACGAGAAAACCGCAAGTGGACATGGAGGAGCCCTAATGGCGAAAATAAAAACAAAATAGACTTTAAAATGAGTGCACACCCTGGAATCGTGCAGGATGTGGAAGTGATTGACAAGGTACGATGCAGTGACCATAGAATGGTACGGTCTCGAATTCGCCTAGACTTGAAGAAGGAACGACAGAAACTGATACGCAAGAAGCTAGTCAATCAGCTAGCACTAAGAGGGAAAGTACAGGAATTCAGAGTATCGCTGCCGAACAGGTACTCGGCTCTTAGTGAGGAAACCAACCTTAGCGTAGATACAATGAATGATAATCTGACGAGTATCATTACGGAGTGTGCAGCGGAAGTTGGAGGCAGGGTAGTTAGACAGGACACTGGCAAGCTTTCCCAGGAAACGAAGAACCTGATTAAGAAGCGTCAAATCATGAAAGTGTCAAGTAGAACAGACAAAATAGGACTGGCAGAGCTTTCGAAGTTGATTCTTAGACGTAAGGTATGCGATGTAAGAAGGTGAGAATTGAACACGCTCTGAAAAACGGAGGAAGTGTCAAAGCATTGAAGAGGAAACTTGGGATAGGCAAAAGTCGGATGTATGCACTAAGGGACAAAGAAGGCAAAGTAACTACCAATATGGATAGGATAGTTAAAATTGCGGAGGAGTTTTACAGAGATCTGTACAGTAGCCGAGACAACCACGACCTTAATACTATAAAAACTAGCAGTAACCCAGATTACACCCCACCAGTAATGATAGAAGAAGTCAGAAAAGCTTTGGAGAGCATGCAAAGGGGTAAAGCTGCTGGTGAGGATCAGGTAACATCAGATCTGCTGAAAGATGGAGGACAGATTGTGTTAGAAAAACTAGCCACCCTGTTTACGAGGTGTCTCCTGACGGGAAGAGTACCAGAGTCTTGGAAGAACGCTAACATCATCTTTAATAAATAAGAAAGGAGATGACAAGGACTTGAAGAATTACAGGCCGATCAGCTTGCTCTCTGTAGTACACAAGCTATTTACAAAGGTAATTGCTAACAGAGTGAAGAGAACATTAGAATTCAATCAACCAAAGAAACAAGCAGGATTTCGAACAGGCTACTCAACAATTGACCACATTCATACTATCAATCAGGTAATAGAGAAATGCTCAGAGTATAACCAACAACTATACATAGCCTTCATAGATTACGAGAAGGCATTTGATTCAGTAGAAATATCAGCCGTCATGCAAACACTGCGGAATCAGGGCGTAGATGAAGTATATATAAACATTCTGGAAGAAATCTACAGGGGATCAACTGCTACTATAGTGCTACATAAAGAAAGCAACAGAATACCAATCAAGAAGGGTGTAAGGCAGGGGACACAATTTCCCCATTGCTATTTACCGCGTGCTTACAGGAGGTTTTCAGAAGCCTAGATTGGGAACAGATAGGGATAAGAGTCAATGGAGAATACCTTAGTAACCTGCGCTTCGCCGATGACATTGCATTGCTGAGTAACTCGGGGGACGAATTGCAACTCATGATTACGGAGTTAGACAAGGAGAGCAGAAAGGTGGGTCTTAAAATTAATCTGCAGAAAACGAAAGTAATGTACAACAACCTCGGCAAGGAGCAGCGCTTTGAGATAGGTAATAGTGCACTTGAAGTTCTAAAAGATTATGTCTACTTAGGGCAGGTAATAACCGCAGAGCCGAACCACGAGATTGAAGTAACTAGAAGAATAAGAATGGGGTGGAGCACATTCGGCAAGCACTCTCAAATTATGACAGGTAGATTGCCACTATCCCTCAAGAGGAAGGTATATAACAGCTGTATCTTGCCGGTACTTAGCTACGGAGCAGAAACCTGGAGACTTACAAAGAGGGTTCAGCTCAAATTGAGGACGACGCAGCGAGCAATGGAAAGAAAAATGGTAGGTTTAACCTTAAGAGACAAGAAGAGAGCAGAGTGGATTTGGGAACAAACGGGGGTTAAGGATATCATAGCTGAAATCAAGAAGAAGAAATGGACATGGGCAGGGCATGTAGCGCGTAGACAGGATAACCGCTGGTCATTAAGGGTAACTGACTGGATTCCCAGAGAAGGGAAGCGGGTTAGGGGGAGACAGAAGGTTAGGTGGGCAGATGAGATTAAGAAGTTTGCGGGTATAAATTGGCAGCAGCAAGCACAGGACCGGGTTAACTGGCGGAACATGGGAGAGGCCTTTGTCCTGCAGTGGACGTCTTCAGGCTGATGATATATATATATATATATATATATATATATATATATAGAGAGAGAGAGAGAGAGTAAGTCAAATAAGAGAAGTCATGGCCTTCGTCAGAATGGATTCTGACGAAGGCCGTGCCACGACCGAAACGTAGAGTAAACAACTATCAAATTTTCGTAAGTGTGCTCCTTTATTCCTAATTTTGTATATATATATATATATATATATATATATATATATATATAGATATATATTTATATATATACATATGTATATATATATTCATATATATATATATATATATATATATATATATATATATATATATATATATATATATATATATATATATATATATATCACAAGAACTGGGACGCCATACTTCCCTATGTAACTTTTGCGTATAATACTGCTGTTCAAGAAAGTACCGGTTTCACACCTTTGCTCTTAGTCCATGGTCGCGACGTCACGACGATGCTCGATGCCATGCTTCTGCCCGACAACTTAGGAATATACCACACGGATGCCGCCAAATTCGCGCAGTGCGCAGAAGAGGCCCGTCAACTTGCTCGTCACCGTATTCAACGTCACCAAACCACAGACGCGCGCCGCTGAAATCTTCGCCCCCGTGAAGTTATTTTTAAGCCAGGTGATGAAGTCTGGGTGTGGACCCTTTTGCGACAGCGTGAACGTTCAGAAAAGCTTCTTCGCCGCCAGTTCGGCCCTTCCAAGGTTGTGCGACATCTCGGCGAAGTCACTTACGATGTTCTCCCGCAAGCCAATTGAAGACGTTCCCGTTTCACCCCACAAAATAAAGTCATTCACGTTGCACGTCTCAAACCATACTTTTCGCGCTGTGAATCGCCAGTGAGTGATTGACTTTATTGGTAACTTCGCGTCTTTCTTTTTGTTTCGTCTTTTCTTTACATTTCTCCTATTTTTCTCATTTCTCATTTAACTTTTGTCCCCACAACCACGTTATTCCGCCTTACGCCATTCATTTTTCTTGCATGCTAATTTTCATGTAATTTTCTTTTCTTTTTTTGCCTTCATGTACAGCATCGAGACGATGCTTCTTGGGGGAGGGGGTAATGCCACCATTGATGAACGAGCCACTGTGGCTCATACGCGTTTTTGGGCGGGAAGAAGAAGAGAATATCTTCGTTGCTCTGGTTCAAGTGAACTACTGGCTGCAGGTCTTGTTTTTCTCGTGACTATATATATATATATATATATATATATATATATATATATATATATATATATATATATATATATATATATATATATATATATATATATATATTGTGGTAAAGCCTTTGAACAGTGGGTCGTCCTCTTCAGCGCCTTCTAGTGGGTCGCCCTTTTCTCAAGAAGAAGAGCAGCTCGCGCAGAGAGTCGATCCCCGCATTGACTGTCGCTGTCGTTAATCATCGCTGAGTGTCCGCCAATAAACCGCTTAACAATTTGGTGGAGAGTGCTGAGAGTGCTCTGCCCTTCAAACACCTTCGGTCCGCATTCGATGCCCTTAGAACTTCGATCCCGTACCGTGCCTCCAACCATGCACCAAGACGCCGCCCAGCAAACACTTCCTCCTACGCCGACGCCATGTCCCGGTGTCCCCCGCATCCGCGACCCTCCTGTCTTCACCGGAGCGGATGGCACCGACGTCGAGGACTGGCTGGCCATGTACGAACGCGTGAGCGTCCCCAACCATTGGGACGAGGCAGGTAAACTCGGCAACCTGTTTTTCTATCTCGCGGGTGTGGCCGGCATGTGGTACAACAACCACGCATCTGATTTCCCGACATGGTCCGCTTTTAAAACCGCTGTCGTCGACGTGTGCGGCCGCCCGGCCGTTCGTAAGCTGCAAGCTGAACAGCGTTTACGTGAACGAGCCCAGCAGACCGGCGAGTCCTTCACGAGTTATATCGAGGACATCCTTGACTTGTGCAAGAAAGTCGACCTGAACATGTCAGAGGCTGACAAAATCACGAATGTTCTAAAAGGCATCGCCGACGATGCCTTCACCATGCTCCTGGCAAAGAACCCCCGCACTGTGGCAGAAGTCATCATGTTATGCCAAAGTTACGACGAGCTGCGGCGGCAGCGCTTGATGACCCGTCGACCGCCACCACGTGATGCTGATCTCTCGGCTTTGTCAGCAATTCCTGACCACGCAACCTTGCTCGCCAAAATCAAGTCGTTCGTGCGTGAGGAAGTTGCCCGCCAGGTCTCTCTACTGGCTTTTGCTTCTCCACAACATGCTCAACAGCCATCAAGCACACTTCTATCTCCGCTCCGCCGAGCCATTCAGCAGGAAATCGCGGAGGTCGTCCCTGAATACCACCAGCCGCCTCCTGCATCTGTGCCACTCAGCTACGCCCAAGTTGTTGCAAGGCCGCCCCCACCGATTTCTGCAACTGTTCCCCTAAATTACACCAAAACCGTCGCGAGGCCCCAGGCCTTTGGAGAAACGGTCTCGCCTACATACGTCGGCGTCACCCACGTGCCCCGAGTGCCGCCTACCATGCACTCATATCAGCAGCCGGCTCGCCAATCGCGTTCTGCGACATGGATGCGACCCGCAAACCAATGGCGCACTGCTGACAATCGCCCCATCTGCTTTGCTTGTGGTTGCGTCGGTCATGTAGCACGCTATTGCAATCGTGTGCAGCAACCGCAGGTCACCTACAACTTTCCCAGCCAGTCAAGCCGCTCTTATGACCAACCGCCGCCTATGTCACCGTCGTCCCGCCCCGTTTCGTCTACCCGCCGTTCACCATCTCCACGACGTCGCTCACTGTCGCCAATGCGGCCACGTCCTCTCGAAGGCGACCAGGAAAACTAGTCGTCGCAGTCCACGAGGCAAGGGCTGCGACGCTGTCGAACTGCGGAAGCCCTCAGGAAAGCCCGTCGAACGTGATAGACGTGCTTGTGGATGGCGTTCGTGCATATGCCCTTGTTGATACTGGAGCCGCCGTATCCGTGATGGACGAAAAACTTAGCCGATTACTGCGCAAAGTGACCACGCCGCTTTGTGGGCTCTCTCTCCGTACAGCCAGCGCCCAAAGTATTCAACCTACGGCGATGTGCACAGCCCGCCTTATGATTCAGAACGTGATGTATGCGGTCGAATTCATCATAATTTCTTCATGCTCTCACGACGTCATCCTAGGATGGGATTTTCTCTCCCGCCACGACGCCATCATTCATTGCGCACCAGCAGAAATAGAACTCACGCCATTCTCTTCTTTGACGCCGGTCGACAGTCCATCCGCTGCAAGCAAGTTACTCGTCAGAGACGACACTCAAGTGCCTGCAAACTCGTCCGTTGCAGTGTCGCTATACTGCGCAAGCCTTTCTGACACCGCTGCACTCCTCTCGCCATCTCATCGTGTCTTCATAAAAAAAAGCTTGCTGGTTCCTTTCGCGACCGTGCAACTCACTCACGGCAGCACCACTATTTTTGTTGTGAACTCATCTCCGTACAGCGTTACGTTGGTGCGAGGGGAATGTCTCGGCAGCGTGGAACCCATCGAAGACGCGCAAGTTATGGATCAACCCGATGACATGCACTGCTCAAGTTCCTGTACGCTTGGTGTTGTTTCGAAATCCGCTTCATCATGCGATGATATATTCGGTCCCTGCATACCCGACGACCTTACGCAGGGCCAGCGTTCCCAGCTTTTGGGCCTGTTGGAAGAATTCCGCTCTTCTTTCGATGTCGCTCAACCTTCTCTCGGCCGCACATCCACCGTTACGCATCGCATCGACACAGGCGCACAGCCACCGCTGCGGCAACGTCCATATCGCGTATCTCCCACAGAACGCCGTGTAATCAACGAGCAAGTCGACGACATGCTTCGCCGCGATGTTATTCGCCCCTCTAGCAGCCCCTGGGCATCTCCTGTCGTTCTCGTCACGAAGAAGGACGGTTCTGTGCGGTTCTGTGTGGACTACCGACGCCTCAACAAGATCACTCGTAAGGACGTGTATCCACTACCGCGGGTAGATGACGCGATTGACAGCCTGCAAGGAGCAGAATTCTTTTCATCCCTCGATTTGCGCTCAGGGTACTGGCAAGTACCTATGGCTGAGGACGCTCGACCGAAGACCGCTTTTGTCACTCCCGACGGCTTGTACGAGTTCAACGTTATGCCGTTTGGGCTGTGCAATGCGCCCGCCACCTTTGAGCGCATGATGGATACAGTTCTGCGTGACCTAAAATGGCACATGTGCCTGTGCTACCTCGATGACGTCGTCGTTTTCGCTCCTGATTTCTCGACGCATCTTCAACGCCTTCGGCATATTTTAACGCGTCTGAGCAACGCCAGTCTGCAACTGAACCTAAAGAAGTGCCAATTTGCAGCTCGGCAGCTGACAATACTCGGCTACGTCGTGTCCAAGGACGGAATTCTCCCTGATCCAGCCAAGCTTCGGGCCGTGACCGAGTTCCCCAAGCCGACATCCGTGAAGGAACTGGGCAGTTTCGTAGGGCTGTGTTCCTACTTTCGGCGCTTCATTCGAAACTTCGCGACTATCATATCGCCGCTGACGAAGCTTCTCGGAAGTAACGGGCCTCTCCATTCGTGGTCATCACAGTGCGACGACGCTTTCAGAACACTTCGTCGTTTGTTGACGTCGCCTCCCATACTCCGCCACTACGACCCTACGGCCCCTACAGAGGTACACACGGACGCCAGTGGTGTCGGCCTCGGCGCTGTCCTTGCGCAGCGCAAACCAGGGTTCCCGGAATATGTCGTGGCGTACGCGAGCCGTACGCTTACTAAAGCCGAGACGAATTACACAGTCACCGAGAAGGAATGTTTGGCAATCGTCTGGGCCCTTGCAAAGTTCCGACCTTATTTGTATGGTCGCCCATTTGATGTCGTCACCGACCACCATGCACTATGCTGGTTGTCGTCATTGAAAGATCCCTCAGGCCGTCTCGCCCGGTAGGCACTTCGCCTGCAAGACTATGACATCCGCGTGCTATACCGCAATGGAAGGCAACATGCTGACGCCGACGCCCTGTCGCGCTCTCCCTTGCCTGACGACAATGCCAACAACTCAGTGTCTCACCTTGCCATTTCTTCGATTAGCATTCATGCCATTGCTACTGAACAGCGCAAGGATCAATGGATTGCCTCACTGATAGACTTGCTGACTGATCCATCCACTCCATCCACTCGCGCGTTGCGTCGTCAAGCCCACCATTTCGCGGTTCGCGACGACCTCCTCCACCGACGCAATTACAACGGTGACGGCCGCCAGTGGCTACTAGTCATACCTCGCAGTCTGCGCTCTGACATATGCGAATTCTTTCATTCTGATCCGCAATGTGCGCACTCCGGGGTATCAAAGACTTACCACCGCATTCGCCAACGGTACTTTTGGCGCGGCATGTACCGCTACGTGCAGAAATTCGTTCGCTCCTGCATAGAATGTCAGCGCCGCAAAACTTCAACGCAACTGTCACCGGTAGGTCTGCAACCTCTACCTTGCCCTGCCAGGCCGTTTGGGCGCGTTGGCATCGATTTGTATGGGCCACTTCCACTAACGTCAGCTGGTAACCGCTGGGCCATTGTTGCTGTGGACCACCTCACGCGATACGCCGAAACTGCCGCTCTCCCCGCGGCTACAGCGAGCGATGTGGCCTCCTTCCTGCTCCAACGATTCATGCTGCGACACGGTCCACCTCAGGAACTGCTCAGTGATCGAGGCCACGTCTTCCTGTCTGAAGTCGTCGAAGCCATTCTCAAAGAGTGTAACGTTGTTCACCGCAAAACTGCTGCTTACCACCCGCAGACGAATGGCCTCACGGAACGCTTCAACCGTACGCTCGGTGACATGCTTTCCAAGTACGTCGCTGCCGATCACACAAATTGGGATGACATTCTACCCTTCGTCACCTACGCATATAACACCGCCCCTCAAAGCACTACTGGCTTTTCACCTTTCTTTTTATTATATGGAAGGCACCCGTTGCACACCATCGACACTATACTTCCGTACAAGCCAGATCCGTCTGAGTGGGCGCCTATTTCTGCTACAGCCAAGCTTGCTGAAGAGTGTCGAGAGCTTGCAAGGACATTTACAGCGCATGATCAAGAGCGGCAAAAAGTCATTCGCGCTGACGCCAGCACTACTGCGCCCACGTTCCTCCCTGGAGCGCTCGTGTGGCTCTCGATCCCTACTACTGCAACTGGCCTATCTTCAAAACTATTGCCCAAGTACGAAGGCCCCTACCGTGTCGTCAAATGCACTTCCCCAGTCAACTACTTGATTGAACCCATCGAACCATCTTCGGACATGCGTCGTCGAGGACGCGACATTGTTAACGTGGAGCGCCTGAAGGCCTACCATGACCCGCTAATTGTAACCACCTGTTAGGTCGCCAGGCGGCTCCCTTTTCGTACCCGGGGTAGTTGTGGTAAAGCCTTTGAACAGTGGGTCGTCCTCTTCAGCGCCTTCTAGTGGGTCGCCCTTTTCTCAAGAAGAAGAGCAGCTCGCGCAGAGAGTCGATCCCCGCATTGACTGTCGCTGTCGTTAATCATCGCTGAGTGTCCGCCAATAAACCGCTTAACGATATATATATATATATATATATAAATATATATATATATATATATATATATATATATATATATATATATATATATATATATACAAGCGAGGCATGTGTATACTTAAGGGCTAGATTTTTTTCGTCTTTAGACACAATAATAATGAGATATATCACACAATGATGCCAATGAACGTATAGGGGAAGGTATTAGGCCAATCGTAATGTAATTGTGAAGGAACAAAAGTGGGTAAAAAGATAACTTGCCGTGGGCAGGATCCGAACCTGCAACCTTCGAATAACGCGTTCGATGCTCTACCACAGAGCTACCCCAGCCACTTTATTGGGTATTTGTGTGAGCTTAAACGTCGGGTGTGTTGGTTAGCGCCATCTGTGGCCATAGCGGTGAGTGGGACACTCTTTATGAGCCCGTTTGGCGTCACGTAGCACGTGAACTTATTACGAGCTGGCAGAAGACCAAAAGTCCCTCGTATACAACCTAAAGACACCAAGTCTGCCAGTACAAGACCCTCGTCAATGAATAATTGAAACAAGTGTATACTTAAGGGCTCGTTTTTTCGTCTTTAGACACAATATTGATGAGATCGAACAGATTATAATGCCAAAGAAAGTGTAGGGCAAGTTATAAGGCCAATTGTAATGTAAATGTGAAGAAAGAAAAGTGGGTGAAAAGATAACTTGCCGTGGGCAGGATCCGAAGCTGCGACCTTCGCATAACGCGTTTGATGCTTTACCACTGAGCCACCATGACAGCTATCCCCCTAGCCACTTTATTTGGTATCTATGTAATTTTAAAACGCGGGAGTGTCAGTCAGTGCCTCCTAGAGCCATGGCGGCAAGTGTGGCACATTCTTTATGAGCCTCTTTAGTGTCACTTAACGTGAACTTATTACGAGCTGGCAGCTGACCAATAGTCCCTCGTATACCAACTAAAGTCACCAACTCTACTAGTCCGATAACATATAGAACCACGCGGAAGCGCGTTTTTGTCAAAAAATTATAGGCCATTTATATTCGAGATCATGTGCGTTCTAGAAAGAGTGCCTTATATAACGTGCCTTTTCAGCTATGCCTGCATGTGCACCGGCAAAAAATTACGTCTAAAACGGAAGGCTCTCGCTAGCGGCGCATCTGAGCTAATTATCAACGGTCATAGTTTGCGTGTTGCCACGGGCCTATCAAGGGATGTGATATGCACTACAACAAACCGGTAAGCCAGCGTACACTCGACGCCGACAACAAATCCTTTTTCTCAGACACGTGACAGTGACTTAAGCTATTCTCACGGTTCAACAAATGTGTTAACTCGTGACTAGGCCGGACATATGAAATAAAACGGCCGTCGAAAATAAATGAGATTTGGATGAGTCAAACTTACCGAACACTTGAAGCAGGTTAAGAACTTCCAATAATTCATAAACCTGACGTTATAGCTAAAAATGCATGAGTGGGACGTAAATTAAGAAACAAGACAAAGAAAGGCACACTCCTTAGAGTTGATAGGAAGTCTACACCCTAATCCACTATTGTATTATAGAAAGAAGTATAACATATATGAATTTTTTCTCTTTATTATCTTCCTCTGGCTCTTCCCCCCACCACCACTCACCTCTTAAGCATTGATAGCAGTCGTTCAGTGTTAGCTACTCCGGCTTGAGAGTTCACAGTTACACTGAGACCATCGTTTTTGATTTATTCCCCCCCCCCCCCCCCCATTTTGCTTGCATTTTCTTAAAGGGACCCTGAACTGAGCACATTGGGCCGGTAGACCAAGTCCCAAGGGTAATTCCGATCACAGACTGATTTGAGCTCTCTGCGTAAACTGTGTAATTTAAAGCTGCGAATCGCTCCAGATCACTGCGACTCGACCAAACGCGTTTTCAACCGCCCATACACCAAGCGACATGCTCCGCCACTGACGTTATTGTTTCCAGCTGATCTGATTAGCTGTGGAATGCGCAGCATAGACTCCTAGTATCGGATCGGCGGCGGCATTTGCGAGCATGTTGTCTCAAGCAACATCGTGGCGCCGTGGCGGAGCTTACCACCAAGCGCTGGAAGGAAGAGTCGAAGGCAGTTGAGGGTGAAAGGTGAAGCGCAGGAGGAGGATACTTTTTTGTACTCGTAGCTCCATTAATAGTGGGCGTTTCGATTGAACTCTGGTTGCAATTATTTGCTCCAGTAGTGGTTTAATCAAAAACAGAATCTGAAAGAACTGTTTCAGGGACCCTGTAAGAAAAAATAACGTCCACTTCTTTTAGCCGCTAAAAACATGGAATTTCACTTAGGAAGCTCTTAATGTGATGATCGTGCCAACTTTGTTGAATTCATAAAGAAGGGCATGCGGGTGACCAAAGCAGATATTTATTTTTTTCTCTCTGTCTTTATGTACCCTAGGCCCCGATAGCTATTATATTTCATCAAGCAAAAGTAAACCAATGTCGGCGCAATAGACTCCGTCAACGTAATAAGGGGCCAAATGTCCCTTGGATGCTCAAAAAGAGGCATTAATTCGGGACCGGCGAGAGAGAAAAACAACTACGGGCACCCACTCAGTACTGCCAAGATGAAGTGGTGTTGGCAGAACTAAAAAACGGCTCTGGGTTACTCGGTCTTAACTGGCCATTTCGGAAGGTCACGAGGGACAACGACCCCTTTTAACAAACTGTAATTACCAACCAGCGTAGAGCCACTCTTTCAGTAACGACTTGTGCTCTCAGTTAGTTGTACGGCGGCTAACGAGCTAGCAACCGCAATTTCAGCATGCTGGCTGAACACACCAGAGAACTAGATTCGCTGCTACCTACAACATCCTAATTCTAATCCTAGAAGTGGGCCCTCAGCTGTGTGATGCATTCTATGCTGGCGCAGCACATAATAGAGTCCTTACGCAAGCTAATTGGAAAATTGATTTTGCTAAAAAACAGAACGCGAAATAAAGAATGCGAAACTGCAGTGTATGCTTGCTGAGCTTGTTTCGTGGTGTTTTCTTTTTCAATAAAAATGCATGTTTTTGCATTTCGAGCTGTTCACTTCTTACGCGTTTCAGGTTTGTTTTTTTAGCATTCGGCTTCAAATAGCATTCGGGTGGTCGCTGCTGTAGGGTCGATGTTTTCCCAACATACTACGTAATGATGACAGCAAATCCCCGCTCGCCTTCCCTGCTATCGGCACCACACATGCATGCCAGCTCGATCATTTTTTATTATATTTTTTCGTATGTATGGCACCTTGCCCACCTAATATCATAGTAACCGCACTCCTCTGCTGTCTTTTTTCTTCTTTTCTTGATTTTTCTCCTGTTCATCTCAAAATACTTCCAAGTTGCAGACACCCTTCGGGAGGTGTATGATCGGAGTTCTCCAGGACGAATTAATGTTTATTTCACCTTAGCACATTTCTGGGTTGTAGGTTTTCTAGCAGAAAGCGCCTTTACGTAGCTTCACTAAGGAAATAAAATTCAATTATTGGTCAGGTGTTATGCGCGCAATGCTTTGTCTTGTTTGGCGACTTACGTGGGCGACATCAAATACTGCACAAACAGAATAACCTATGTCAGAAAGCAAGACATCCCAGGACAAGATTTCATTTGTCTATGTGCGAAATATTCGAAGGGTATTTGGGCAATATTCATTTTTGTAGGATTAGTTAAGCGTTCTCAAATACCGGTAGTTTTGGTTGGCCTTCGTGCGAGAAACATACATGCAATAAAAAGAATAGAACACGTGGAAAAGCTGCGTTTTTGATGCCCCAGAGAAAGTGGCTGGACCAACACAGGCTGATTTTCAAGGCGCATCGGACATCTCAAGTTCCTGGGGCATTTTTGTAAAATTATGTAACACAATATCTGTTGCGTTGTCCCTGGAATGAGCCCGTACGTTTTTCAGCATTTTTCTTTGTAAGTTTTTTTCAAAGAGAAAAAAAAACAAAGCGGAATATTGAACAAAATGTTATCTAAGAAAGAATAGATATTCTAAAAAGAACATGCGATTGAGAATGTATCTTTTCAGGTGACAATTTTTGCTCAAACGAGGACAAACTACAAACAAGCGATGACCAAACAAATACTAATGGCTGTGATTTTTTTTTTTTCATTTGACGACTCAAATAGTTTGTTATGCGGCACAAACTGTGAACCCACCGATTGAGCCCCGAAAATAAAGTAAACTAATGAATATCAGGGAGCCTTAACGTGCGGCTCACCACAAACATTTTCTATCAATATTTTTCAATCCGGCTCAAGCGTTGTCCCGTGCAGTATTGTTCGAAAAAAAAAACTAGAGCGGAAATATTTTCAGGGTTACTCAATGAAGATTATTGCTCGACGGCATTAATTTGGGCATTTTAATAACTTAACCAATTAATATTTTATACTTAACGTTTCAGCAGTTTAACGGTAAGTTGTAAAAAAATGTGATTTTAAAATTATTGCGCTGCATTCCAGAACAAGCAAATTTCTCGCGATGGGAGGTCAGTAAAAGGCAATGTTGCATTTTGTCTGATTGCCCAAAGGAAATAACCATCTCCCAGTTCACTCAAGAATTGTGTGAAATCTGAATAAGCTCAGAACGGGAGCGTATATACATAGGTATTGTCATCAGAGACTGAGCCTATTTTAGTCACGAAATAAAACAATCAATGCGCTTGTGTACAAAGTCTCGCAAGCCAGCTTTCTGCGCCAGTGGCATTGCCATATGAGCAGAAGTTTACTATAAGTCCGAATGAGGTACTGTCCTGGGGAGGGGAGAGGGGGGTCTCACCTTACCCGCATGGGTGGCAATAAAGGGAAGGCTACATGACATCCTGTTGTATCAGCGCGACTGGCCGTTGGGTAGATAGGAAGATGTCAAGTAGCTTAAATTCTTAGCGCTCTTTCACCTTTACACTTTCATATTTCATTACTTACCGGTGCCGACAATAAGCAGTTAAAATTCGTTAGAATGCAGAGTAGCAGCATTGTAAGCTGGATACTTCATAATAAAAAGCAAGATAACTGACGGTGGAGCATACTTTCCTTGTTACAAACTGTATTATGGCTAAACGCAGTTTTGTTACAAATGCATTCGACTGCATTTGTGCACTACTTATAAATTTTATGGGCATCTATCACGCACTTCATCTTCATTTTTGCATTAATCAGGCCGACTAGTACCATAAAGGACTAGTACTAGTCTAGACTAGTACAAAGACTAGTACCATAAAAATTTTGTTTGTTTTCGTACATATATATGCTTTCTCGCATGAATTCATTGAGAAAAAATAGGAATGACAACGCTTTAACACAACTGGCATCCTTACAGCAACATAATCCTTTTTTATCAAATGGGTTAATTTTTTTCATTTTTTATCAATGGCGCCCAAATCTTCAACCTACTGCTGCAAAAGATTATATCTAAACCGTTAAATTAGAAATATTCGCTGATACTATCTATTTCTCATATTTTACTACGCTCAAGGTACACAATATAGTACATAAGTACTTTGCATCTCGCTTGTAACCGAACTAGTGTGGTCAAGCACCACGCAAGCCTGCGAGATTGTTTTTTTTTCTGTGTGTGGAAGGAAAACAGGGTGATATGTAGCGTAGACACATGATAGCCTATGATATATCACGCATTACCGCAAGGCGAACACGTCATCGAAGCCTTTGTACCTTAAAGAAACTGACATTGAGTGACACAGTGAACGGAAAACCAGTAAAACCAAAAATATATGCAACTTACTATTGTTACCTTTAGGCGTCTTGAGAAACGAGCTTTGATTTGGGATTATAATGAAAGGAGAATGCTAGCGATTGTGCACATTTTTTTTCTCCTCTGTTCATACAAACTTTCCTTCCTTGCATAACTTGATATGTTGTCGTAGTAAAATACATGTCGGAAATAACTCGCTTGACAGTAACCCCTGCCGGCGCGCCATCAGTTCTCGTACGAACGACACGGAATTGTCGTGGCGATGGTCGATATGTCAACGCAGCTGCCTGTCTATCTGAAAAAGGCGAAGGCTGGTATCCTTGAGGTCTGCGCATTCTTACATCTCAAAGTTACTTAAAATCCTCATTGCGGGCCTACAACTAAAAACGGACATCTGCCTTTTTTGTATTTGATACAACTGAAAGGGACACTAAAAGCAAATAATAAGTCGATGTTGATTGCTGAAATAGCGGCCCAGAAACCTCGCAGTGCAGTTTCGTACGGAGCAAGTGTTTCTTTTGAAATGAAATGTCGTTGTAGTGGTCTGCATAGCGTTAGCAGACTTCAGTTTAACTCGCCTCAAATCAACCCTTCACGATATTCTTACCGTGCACATCATCGCCCGGCTTTAAAGAAGACGAAGTGCTCTGTGGAACACATCTTGCCGTCGGCGCTGTATTTTCTGCGTGCCACAGCGCAACAGCGGGGTATCCCGCCCCGCACATCGCAGTGATGAATAAACAATCCCCGGAGATCCCGCTCGGTACCGGTTCATTCTTAGGGATTGCTTCAAAAAAGCCTGGTAATGCATCTAGTGAGAGCGAGGACACCGAGGTGCACTCCACATCAGACGACGAGTCCTTGGAAGACGGCGTTGAACCTTTGATTTACCGCAAGGACAAACGAAGAATCATCAACGCATCGTCGGCATCAAGTACAACCACTCTGAGAACCACCTCAGCGATGGCCTCACTTCATTCTGTTTGTGCCGCATACCACAATTGCCAAATTACGCATCATTAGCAGGCAAGCACTGTCCATGTATCTTGAAAACATTGTGCCACACGAGCTTAATGACATCACGATAAACACGAATAAGAATATTTGCAATCGATGTGATGAGCTCGAGTGCACTGAACACACTACAGCATGTGCCGGAGCAGTTAAACATCACAGTCCAATTCATCATACCAGTGAATGGTGACACTGTAACAGGAGTTATCTATGATATAAACCCTGAAATCACCAATTAAGTTTTCTTGTACTGATAAAACCAGTGAGTGAAAACAACGTCAATGTGCATGCTGATCGCATGCACAAATTGAAGCTCTCATAACACACATAAGCCATTTGGCCCGGACTCCCCATCACCACCTGATCTCTCTACTAGTGAATAGGCCTCATACTTCCTTTTCTCTAACAGTAACTGCCCATGGTGACTCTTTACAAAGTGGTTTTACGCCCACGGCGAGACCTTCAGTTCCTCCATGGAGCTACAAAGAGCCATTCATCAACCTGACAATACCAAGCATCCAGAAAAAACGAGATTTGTCAATACGAGCCCTCAAACAGCTCGCCTTACTACTGCTGTACCAGAAGCACCAAGACTGCACCCACGCATACAGCGATGGCTTCGTCCTGCCAAACAGCCCAACAGCGGCGGTCGTTATTCCAACGCACGCCACAACCATCATTTCAGGACAACTCATGGAACCATATCAATGGCAGCAGAGCTTGCAAAACTTCGCGCTGCGCTCCGTTTCATTAACTATATAATCACGCAACGGTGGACAATCTTCTGCGACTGCAAGGCGGCACTGCATTCACTTTTGTCAAATCTACGCCGTGGTCCGCACGAGCAGTTGGTATTTGAGACAGAAAAAATGCTGCACCATACAGCAGAGGAAGGTCACCACGTTATATTTCAGTGGTTGCCAAGCCAGTGCAAAATTATTGGTAATGAACGGGCTGATAAAGCTGCCCGTTCAGTCTATACAGAAGACAATGATCAGTCAATATCTCTCTCTAGGACGGACGCTGCTAGGACGCTCCGCATACTTGCTCGCACACGCTCCATGTCATTTTCGAATCAGCCTCCTTTTTCGCATGCAAGATTACGATCCCTTGATCCTACGTTAAGCTTGTAGCTTTCAACAAAACTTCGACAAGGTGACGCTACTGCTCTGTGCAGACTAAGGTTGGGAGTCGCGCTTACCCATGCGTACGCGTTGCGCATAGGCATGGCCGACACCATCGCCTGTGCACACTGCGGAGACGAAGAGACAATTTGACACGTACTGTGTGACTGCCCGAAATATAGCCAAGAAAGACTATACCTTTCTGATACACTAAACATGTTAGATGACCAGCCACTGTCAGAAGAAAATATACTGTGCCAACGTCATGAGTCATCATCACAGAAGGCCGTGCAAGAGCTAGTCGGCTTTTTGCGAACTACTGGCTTGTCGGAACGCATCTGAGTGGACTCATTTTTTGTGTGCGTGTGTGTCCCTGTTTTTTCTTATTTATTTTTAACTATCTCTCTTTCAACCCCTATTTCCGCAACTCCAGTGAAGAGTAGCATACCCGATACTTGCATCTGGTTAACCTCCCTGCCTTCCTTTTCTTTTCTCGTTTCTCTTACCTGGCTTTACCGTGCGGCTGCCGATACACAACCGAGCCAAAGCATCAGGAGCCACAGGAACAATGACGGTTAATGAACAATTTCCTGCCATGGCCTCTCAGGTGGCAGACGTGCTTCGTTCAATGGGCCCTGCCATATGGCACGACTTGTCCAGTTCAACTAGGCTAAAACTGAACTTTTGAATCACTTGCACCATTCCCCATAGCAACGTCCGGCGGTTATTTTTCTCATGAATCAAACAGAGACAAACAAGCAGCCTTTTATTACGTCTAATGACGCATGAAGACTCTTTATTTCGTACAGCTAGTTTGGGTACCAGTGACTGTTAGTTGGCATTAACTATGATATCATCTGGATCAGTTTGCAAATTTTCTACTCGTGGCGCATATGTTCTCGTGCATTTACACTAATTTCTTGGTAAGTAGGGTATTGCTATTGATAATATTGTCATTTTAGACGTTGCCATACACTTAGCTTTCACTCTGACATAAATTATTTGGCTTTAGTGTACTTTTAACATTGAATATCTGTTTCATCCAAAACATAAAAGCGCCAGTGTTTCTACGCAGCAGAAATTAGCTGCAAAGCTGGAAGCGAAGAAAAAAAAACAGAGCATGCACGTCACATAGCAGGGACGACAAAATCGAATCAACGTGACAGCTTGCCATGCAGTGTAATTACGCAATTTCATATCCACGGCATCACAAGTGACAAGCTTTTTTCAATACCGAAGCTAGTCACGTTACTAGCTTATTTTCCAATATAGCCTTCTTTCGCACTTGGACAAAATTACCAAAAATATTGCTTCAGAAAAGGCAACATTTCATAAAATTTTGAACATATATTACACCAAAAGCAAGCACGTTACTCGTTTTTGAAACTTATTGATGTGCTGTTTCAACCAGAGTTGCCAGGATTGGCTACATTTTTCCTGTTTGGCCACAGTTTTTAGACTAATGAAGGCAGTAAAAAGTGTCTTGGTTACTGGCCTGAATTTTGGCTACTATTTTTGGTCCTATATTTTTGTCATTCAATGAATACCTTGTGACATCGTGCCACATGTTATCTAAGCGTGTTTTGAGTAAGACTTACTGCTCCTGACCTGCTCAAAAAAGCGGATTTCTGTGGGAGTGCATGTTTCCATCTCGTACAACCACTCACCGTTGGTGAAACGTATAACCTGTTCATCTTGTTTGAACAGATTTGGAGTAAGAGCGCCTGCTTTTTGTGACGAACTGCTGGGTGTGAGAGTTTCGGCAAACTTAAGCGTCTGGCGAATTCAGTGTGGCTAAGTAATTCTTGCCCACTGGTTGACTTGCGTGAGAAGCCATAGACTTGCAAAGTGCAGGACACGTATGTGGCATCGCGTTTGTTCATTTGCAAAAAACATTTCTATGCCTCGTGAATTTCTGAATAAAAAAGCACTCATGCCTAATAAATACACAATAACAGCTCTCTTTTTGGCCGAAATATGACCACGAACGCTGATGCTTACGTAAACCAGCAGGCTCTGACTGAGTGCTAACTGTGGGGACGTAACGCGCCATCCTCAGGTTACGTTCCTTTAGTGTCAGAAAATATGAACTATAGACATGGTCTCTGGAAAGGAGACATCTGAGCAGGTCGGGAGTACAGTAGGTCATGGTTTCGAGCCCCAAAATTCATTTTGCTCTTGCAAGACACAAATGCAAACGACTTGGACATATTACTGGAACATGGGAACAGATGTTGCACAGGGTCTCCATTTGCGCACCACTATCTTTCATAAGGTGTGCAGCAAACTATACCGTAAATGCAAGCGAACAGGTTAATTAAAAACACCGCATGAATGGAAAGCCCTGTGCATAGAACGGTATTAAAAATATCACGTCTGACGAATTCCTTGAGTCATTTCTCCGCATTAGTAACACACTGTGACTCATAAATGGTACCGTATAAGCTTAGACGTTGGCAACATGCAAGAAATTATTTCGAAAGTGAGTGTTTAAGCCTAATTCCAGCTACATTGACTTCGAATACTCATAGCATATATACCACAATTGTCGCCAAAGTCCGTCACATTCAGTCCTTTCAAGAAAAATACCGCAGTATGCGCGAAGAAGGTACCGTTTATAAAATCTATCTATCTATCTATCTATCTATCTATCTATCTATCTATCTATCTATCTATCTATCTATCTATATATCTATCTATCTATCTATATATCTATATATATATATATATATATATATATATATATATATATATATATATATGCAGCTCTCATAATCATAAGGTGGTTGTGGGACGTAAACTCCACATATCAGTCAACTAATCTATCTATCTATCTATCTATCTATCTATCTATCTATCTATCTGTCTGTCTGTCTGTCTGTCTGTCCAGTCGCCAACGACTTTTAGCAGTCCTGGTCACTTCAATAATGGGATTTATACCAAAATGATAATGGCATAGCATGATGCATGACGAACATAAGAGACTAGTAATAACATGAGAATCATAGTATGTATGTCATGAATATCATAATTACCAAGTCATGGTCTTGCTGCTCTTGCGGTGGTTTCGTTCACATGACATAGTGCGAAACTGGTCTTCTATGGCATGACTGCATGACCAACATAAGTGACAGGCCGTACTGTGGAAATCACGATATGCATGTCATGTAACTCATGACTACACACCACGCTCATGGTTAGCCCAATGTCGTTTCACTAGCTTCACTTATATCAAACCTTGTATTACGTGACGTGAATGGTTGACGAATATATATGATTGGCGCAAGCTTGATATTGATGACATGCGTGCATGTAACAACATGCCTACATGCTATGCTTTTAGCACGCTCGCTGCCGTTTCGCTAGCTTCACATATGGCGAATTTGGTGTTACGTTAGTGAATGGGAGACGAATGTGTATGACTGGTGCAAACAAGATAATCATGTCATCCATGTCATGAAAGAACATCACTACACTACATACCACGCTGATGATGCACCCGCGGCCGTTTCGTTAGCTTCACATATACGAAATTTGATATTACGTTACGTGAATATATGACAAAGGCAAATGAAACGTCCAAGTATGATAATCATCACATTCATGTAACGTAAAAGATGACTATATGCTACGCTCACAGTGCACTCTCTTCTGTTTCGCTACCTTCACATATACCAAATTTGGTGTTATGGAACGTGACTGGACAAACAACACAAACTTCAAGGGCAACCATGATAATTGTGAGATGGAAGTCATGTACGGCATAATTTGTGTCCGCCTCGTAATGCTGTGCTTATTTTAAAGTCAAATTCAACCTTGCTCATTTGTGCTTCACATACCATCGATTCCCACTGTACGTGAGATCTGCTATTTTTTTACTAGGCAATCGCGGTTCTCGCAGTTGTCATAACTGCTTGATAGCTCCTTTTCGGAAAGCTACTTGGCCAGTCGATTTCGCTTCTTCTTAAGGTAAATAAACATAATTATGGGAGGTTGTTGGTCCAAACGCGATATGATACTGAGGCTCTCCGCGATGTTATGGGCCTCGCTAATCTGAGTTTATTTTATTAACCTGGACTTCCTTTCGATTGAGTCGAAATCAAAGTGGGACCCGTGGCGTGTTTTTTTTTCTTTTGTTTGCACTTAGAGTGCTAGGAAGAGAAGCTGCTGGGATTGAATTTCTGCCTCTTCATTGTAAAATTGTTGATATGGCAAAGTAGAAGTTTTATCAACTCTTCCGGTGAAGTTTACCATTATCGTCCTTCAGGTCCCTGTGTTCTTTAGGCGCGCCGAAATATCATCAAAGCTGGACAATACTCGTAGCGCTTGCAGAGGTTCCAAGCCAGAGCTTGCAGTGATGAACCGAGAAGAAGCACGACGACTTTCTTCATGTCCACCCAATGTTGGGGTTCCATACCACACGTATTGCTTATGCAAGAGAGGCCCAGTGATGACCTCAATATAGTTCAATGTTTTGTCTATAAGTTTCACAGAAGTCAGCATACCATTAAGATCCACTCTAGAAGCAATTTTTAAATATCAAGACAGTTTAGCACTTTAGTGTCAAATGTGTAAGATTGAAACAAAGCATATCAATGGCGATCTTCAGGAATACTGAAAAGTGTTTTACTAAAACAAAGTTTGAAATTGGCATGCCATATGCAAATAAAGTTTTGAACCAGTGATTTGATTTCACGCGGTATATTTTTAAGAGTAAACTGCTCCAAATAAACAGCTCCTCAGTTAGAATTCTGCTATATCGCACAGGTCTGCTACGTTCTTTTTTCCGGGGCTGACGGAATAGTGGTACATCTAGCTTTCTATGTTATCTCCATTTACACAAGAAAATTTTGATTTTGTGGTTTTGTAGACCCCATTCGCAGAACAAAAACCACAAAGACGTTTGGATATAACGAACTCTGGAAGAATAGAAAATGAGAAATCCTGAATGATGACGCTGATGATAAGTGAGGTTAAACGTACCCGAACCCGCATATGAGTATAAGAGATGCCGTAGTTGAGGGCTTCAGAAATTTAGACCATCGGGCGTTATTTAAAATACTCCCAAACTGAGCCGATGGGGCCACGGCATTTTCGCCTCCATCGAAAATGCAGCCACCGCAGCCGGGATTCAATCCCGTGACTTGCGGATCAGCAGCCGAGTATCTTAGCCACTTGACCACGGTGGCGGCGCAAGAAATCAGGGGCGGTGAAGTCATATATACATCCAAATTGGCATGAATACAGCGATCATGTGCGATGAAGAAGGAGAAAGGAAGAGGAAAAAGGAAGAAAAGGCAGCACTGTGACCTGACGCACGTACGGTATGCAGGGTGTCCCGCATAACTTGAGCCAGGAATTCGAACATAAAAGACACTGCAGTGGCAAATTAAACCTAGCGCGTACTACTCGCACTAGCCTGTAGGTACTCAGGCTATCTTTTCATTCTCCCCATACAAATAATTATTAATTCTTAATCACCTATTTTTTAATTATCGGCTGGAAACCCAAAATATGGACACTGAAATGTGGACCACTTTCAGAAACCACCTACTAAATTGTTTCCTGTATGATACGTCTAGCGCAGTTATTTTTTCTGCGTTGTAGACAAAGCCTATAGTAGCACTATGGCAGTGCGGTCACGGACAGTCACACGGCTTCTTTTCACCTTTCACTAGCTCTCTTTACAACGTGAAAAAATAACAGCCCGAGACGTATCGTACAAACAACAGTTTAGTTTGTGGTTTATTCTGAAAGTGCTCTACATTTCAGTGTTCATACTTTGAGTTTCCAGCCCGTAATTAATAATAGGTAATAACAATTATTAATTATATGGTATTGGGAGAACTATATAGAGCCCTCAGTTAGAATTCTGCAATATCGCACAGGTCTGCTACGTTCTTTTCTCCGGGGCTGACGGAATAGCGGTACATCTAGCTTTTATGTTATCTCCAATTACACGAGAAAATTTTGATTATGTGGTTTTGTAGACTCCATTCGCTGAACAAAGTGACCTACAGGCTGGTGCGAGTAGTATGGGTTTGGTTCAATGCGCCTCCTTAGTGCCTTTCACTTTCAAACTCCTAGCTCAAGTTGTGTGGGACACCCTGAATATGTTATCCTACACTATGGGAAGGGGTGATGAAGGGTTAAACGATAGGGAGATAGCAAGAAGGGAGCATATAAAACACTGCTGTGTTATATGGTAGTGAACGCAGGTTGTCGGCCACATCCTGTTGCATTGTAGATAGCCGAGTAATGGTGCCCAGTGAAGACTGACAAGTACTGGACACAGACAATCGAGCACTCGTTGCACGGTCTGAGCGTATGGTCAGTCGAGCTTGATGATGAACGTAAGCCATGTGGGTGGGGTCCACGGGACGGCTTTTTGCTCTCCCATAGTAGAGTACCGGGTACTCTAAAATGTTAACAATTTTTTCCAACCGAACGTGCGAAGTGCGTCTAGGAGTGACTGAAAAACTATGACGACAGTTTTGTCTTCAGACAACTGGGCAGCCGTCGATTCAGTGTTCACTGTTACCAATATGCTCTCTGACTCAGCACATAGCTGTGACTTCGGCGAGGAAAGCCAAGCTGCATCAGATGTGTCGGTGTCTTACATGATGCTGTCGTTTACGCCGGCTTTCACCCATCCGTGTAACTGGGGCTTCGGCAGTGAGGCCCAATTAGAATCCGCGCCGGCAGTTAAGGGTCCGGTTGACAAGAAAGTCAGTGAAGCAGGATGTTCAAGGGGTGCTATAGATGCAGAGGCAATGCTTCTCTTGGATGAACTACAGCGGTGACGTCGCCAAAGCCGCCGCTTTTTGATGGTTTCGGCCGCTTCGCGATGTTTTGTATGGTCCCATGCCATTCGCTTCAATATAGTTATTTCCCTCTTCATTTTTTGGGCCTCGTTTGAAGAGGCTTAGTGGTGTCGATTACAATTGGAACGCTACAGGACATCGGCTTTACAACTGTTGGGGCAAACGGTTTCAGTGCAGTGAGAACATACTAGCCTATTTTCGCATACTGTTCTGGCGTGACCTAGTTTCATGCAGTTTTGGCACAACAGTGGTTTTCACACAAAAGGTCTTACCGAATGTCTGCAGTGGCCCGTCTTTACAAAAGAAGATAGAAAGCCATCTTTGATATCTATTTTCATGCAGCCTCAGGTACCCTGTTGAGCAATCATGGCGATGCTGGTAGCTTCGCTCACTTATTTGATGAGGCTACACAGTCGGAGCTTAAAGTCGCGGTGTCAACGTCGTAGATGATGCCGATGGCGGTGTTGTAGCCCACTAGGATGTAGGAGTGGACAGAGATTTTATCCAACTCTGTAACGCTTCGTGATGTGTTCAGTGAAGTTGCGTGTAGTGTATCAAACGCCATGACGTTCTTCCACGAATTCACTCGGATATTTATGATTTCACCTGACACCAGCAGATCGAACAGCGTCAAAACAGATTGCCTGTTGAGTCGTTTCATGTTGCTGTTGGCGTCCCCATGAGCGAAAACGATCGTGCTGGTTTCCGGCTTGCGTGCGCTCATTCATTCAATGTAATCACTGGTGAAGAAGCCATACTGTTACGTCTATTCGCCTTTCGGCTCGTCACAACTTCGAAATCATCAGCAGATGACCCTTCTCCTGGCAGTGAGTTAACTTCAGTGTCCTTGCAGTCGCAGTAAAGGCCCATTGACTTCATTGTCCTCTCTGTGGCAGTAAGGGCCCGTCCACTTCATGCCGTCTACGTCATGAAGCTATTTCTTTCAATCATATGTGTCACATATCCGTATAACACTGGCTGCAGTATGCGTGTATGCGGCTATGTGCCTTAAAGTTTGTATTTACCTAAAACTGACGACAATAGACGTCTGTAATTGAAACGAGGGAACCTTTAGGAAATTTAGCCTGGGCAGCGTTGATCAGAAGACTGCAAAGATTAAAAATAAGGATCTCAGAAGGAGTCGAACCCAAGCTTTCCCGTCATGTATTCTACCACAGAACCACGCAAGCTTTTGACTATGCTTTGCAAAGGGCAGACATAAAGTCGGTGCAAATTGAGTATGGTTACAGTGCGAGCTATCTAAGTTTATAACAAGGAGATAAATATTGGGTGTGCATGTACTCCTACGTTAAACTACCTCTCGTTGTTTTCTTTCGAAGTGGTCGTCAGCTGTATATTATTGGCCTAAAGATGTTGTGTCATGCACACAGCATCACCTCGTTACGCGAGGCAACCAACGACGCAATACTAATTCAGCGCATAATGACCACGTTTGTACGACCGCGAAAAAACAACAGTATGACCTTTTTTTTGATTCAGTAAGTTGGTTTTTCAATATTTAAAATTTTCGGGGTGTCATAAAATTGTCTGAATGTTACATGACGCCACGAATCTAGGAAATGACACGGTTTTTTTACAGTGCATGTACTATAAACACCACAGTCCGTGCTTAATAGGACCTGAAGTTTTTTGAAGTAGCCGGAGAGCACGCCCTTCGAAATGCAATTCAAATAGGCCCCACCGTAGTGCTCTGGTGGCGAAGAAACTCCACTGCTCACCCGCAGGTCGTGAGATTGAATCGTGGCGGCGGCGGTTGCAATTTTGATGGAGGCGAAAATGCAGTAAGCCCGTGTGCTCAGATTTGTGTTCATGGTAAAGAACCCTAGGTGGCGGAAATTTCCGGAGGTCTCCACTACGGAGTCTCTCATATACATATGGTGATTTTGGGACGTTACATCACACATACCAATCAATTAAAATAGGCTAGCCACCAAAGACATTAGCAGGGGCTACTTAAAGCAGCTGGTGAGATGGACTCTTATGAGTGTAATAAAATATTTTTACACACATCATAGTGATTTTTAGCAGTTTATATGCATATACATCTTCGTGAGCTCATCCTCGCCGACAGAGAGAACGAAGCTGCGCTGCGCGTGGGTGCTTGTTTACTGTTCGAGTTGTACTGTGAACTGTAAAATACAATTCAAGCTGAATTAAAAATAGCTGGCCCAACTCATAATCATGCCTTCATAGTGCTAAAAACCATGGTTTTTCACCTTCTCTTTGGTACAGTGGGTCAAGCGACAGGGTATGCTTAATAGCTGAGCTTCCCACTGCACTCGAGTGTACTGCTTTAGTTATCACTGCTTTGCAAACTGCTGCCATCACTCCTAGTTACCATGAGCAAGGCTGATCAGGTTTATGAAAGACTTAATAGAAAGATTTTTTTGGCACTTCCAGTACGGCAAAACTAAATCATTAAAAAAGATTCCTAACACGTCCTCATCGGCTCACAGCATCTTCGAAAGAGCAGCGGTGATGCTATTTAATTTCGATGAAAGAAGAAAGCATTAAATGCTTTGACCAATCGATAAAAAGTATTTTCGTTCCCATTTGTATAGCTGGAGAAGAATAATATAATGAACAACAGATGTATTGCGATACGGCCGCTGTCCAGCGTTAGCTTGCTCTGCAATGCTATAGGGCAAGGTGCGAAAGCGCCGCATAAGCGGCCCGTACGGCAAGAAGAGCCTACAAGGAAAATCGTCACAGAAGAAATAGTGAAAAAAATTGACTATATTGTAACTGTCTCTTATAACGTTTTCATTTCCTCGTAACAATGCAATTGAGTGATTACTGTGGTAAAGAAAAACTTCGCCTCAGTTGGTTCCCCAGCGTGCAGCTAAAGGTGACTACTATCAATTTGGGGGGCCCAGCCCCCCCCCCATTTTTTTCATTGGGGAAGGGCTTGTCCCCCCTGAAAGATATATATATAAATATATATATATATATATATATATATATATATATATATATATATATATATATATATATATATATATATATATATAAGTATATTTGTGTGTGTGTGTGTGTGTGTGTGTATGTGTGTGTGTGCCTTGGCACCGGGACCATATATATGTATACTCTCAATGCAGCTTGATATTGTTACTGCATGACTTTTCAGAAAACGTTCACCTCTTGGTGCAAAAATCTATTTATTTATTTTCAA
Source organism: Rhipicephalus microplus (assembly GCF_043290135.1). Lineage (NCBI taxonomy): Eukaryota > Metazoa > Arthropoda > Arachnida > Ixodida > Ixodidae > Rhipicephalus > Rhipicephalus microplus. Next base: position 141,391,971 of record NC_134704.1, on the reverse strand, counting down.
TACTGCCAAATTCATGATTCATGTCAAGACCTAGGCAGGTGGGCATACTGAGCATGACGTCGGCATGCAAGAGAATACAAATACCGCCGTGTATATTGCATTTCATACAATGAAGTGCTGTTCTATCTTTAAAGCATTAGTATATACAACAAAGCAATTAACCTTAATAGAGTTTCAAATAAAATGAAAATGCAAACAACAAGAGATCTCGCATAAATTATAAACTGTTTTTTTTTCATTTCATAGTTGGCGCTTACTTTTTTATATCACTTCATAAAAGCTAGATGGAGATTTTAAGCTTGACACTGTTCACTCAAGATGATTCCACTCCTTAAGTGCAGTATGAAAAATGAGTATTTATATGTGTTCGAGTTTTAAAAGCGCTCAGCTAACTGAATAACTTGCTCGTGTTGCCAAAGTATTCACAGCGATAATTTGCTCGGCGAAACTTGATGACCTTGGTGAAGGGATGGGGCAATGCATGCAATTTACAAAACAGCTAAATCATCTGAATATTTTACTAGCCATGAACACTTGATATCGCGGCACTGGCACTGTTATCTTTTGTTTTTCAATCCCCTGTATTTAATTAAGTGTGTTTGCAAATGTTTCATTTGAAGGTACTGACAGCTGCTACTTTATGACTATATGTAGGATGCAAACTATCATGATTGCCACAAAAACTATAAAAAGCAGTTTTAAGTGCTATGAAAAACGTTGGTAGTTTTTTCACGAGGGCACAAACTGCTCTCATATGATTGATTTATGGGGTTTAACGTCCCAAAACCACCATATGATTATGAGAGACGCCGTAGTGGAGGGCTCCGGAAATTTCGACCACCTGGGGTTCTTTAATGTGCGCCCAAATCTGAGCACACGGGCCTACGACATTTTCGCCTCCATCGGAAATGCAGCCGCCGCAGCTGGGATTTGATCCCGCGACCTGCGGGTCAGCAGCCGAGTACCTTAGCCACTAGACCACCGCGGCGGGGCCAAACAAGCTCTCATAGTTGCTCTGCAGTTGCCGTTCACAAAGATGTGGAATGTGTAGTTGCCGTGTAAGCAACCCTGTACAACAGGTGTTGCAAAGAAACACATGTTTTTTGATGAATGAGTAATAAATAAGGGTGGTCTGATTTTCCGTTATGTAAGCTCGTTTTAAAAGTTGCACTCTCCTCAACACTTACGAGGATGTTATATACATGCAAACTATACAAGACATCATAGAGAGGCATGTGTATACTGCAAGATGGCTACATAATAAGTACACTATGCTATGACGCACAAAATACATCAAGGAAGCTATGATAGATTCATGTCAAAATTTTGCGCGGGAATGCAAGAAATATACCAACATAAGCATACTTTGGTGTTCCCAAACCTGTCAAAGACTGGAGTCCTTGGTGAGGACATTATGCTTCATTGTGTAAAGACAAAGCAATCGTGGTAGCCTCTTGCCTACTCAGGTCTCAAGAAAGATACATTTAGCGTCCAATGTTTCGAACGCTTTCCTGAGCTTTCCTACAAAGCTGTTAAGTGATCTTCGTTGCACTACAATCACTCCACTTACACAGCTACAGGCAAAGTAGGTTGGCTTGCAGCTAGATTTGCACTGTATGGCAAGTGCTTCAAAGTGTGCAATAAAAGTATAAGCGCCCCAATATTACTCATTGTTTCACCAGCTATTCTGGCATGTGTCTTGTGCAGGTCTTTGCTAAAAAGAAAGACAGCCCTCATGGGCATTCAAAACTACTAGAAATAACATGTCTAGGGGAACATGTCTAGGTGAAATCCAGGTAGCCGGCAGAAATCACAAATGTGCAGAAACAAGAGCAACCTTAGAAATATACGTGCGGATGCATCTTTGTTTAAACTGCGATGCTCTCTCATATAGTACAGTAAATACTATGAGGCCGCAATTAGGCTGTTACGGTTACCATAACGCGAACATGACTCAAGAAAACATGTGCAGGGAACTCTCTCGTTCTGCGTCGCGATTGCAACAATCCGCACACTCGTACTGTGAAATGAGAAAATGTTCAAAGCGATAAGAATGAAAGCAAGCATCTACACGTTGGTCGAGGGACAAACAAGCTTGCTTAAAACAGGTCTGTGCCAGTTTCAAGAACACCGGCCTCAAGATTAGTAACCTGCAAAAGCAGCGTGTGACAGTACGTATTTGACCGTACGAACTGGAAGCTGCGGATGCCGTCGTTTTCCAACGGTAGACATTGCGAAAAAGGAATCTCAACATGGAGAACTGGCTGGTTATTTTGCAGCAACGAGAGTTCCCAAAATAAGAAGCACAAACCGCTTTGCTATCGAAATAATTTCCACACGTTGGTGTGCACGAATGATCGACGAGAAACAAATTGCAAACACTTCTGACGAGAGACCCTAAAGGGAACGGGCTTTATGCCGACGTTTGTTTCTTTCGCAGAGGAAGGAACGTTCATAGCCGAGGCTTTTCCTGAGAACTGCTCTTCACTCGATCTCTTCAGCCGTGATCACAATTTCGGCCTCAGTCCGGCTTGTCTCGACTGCAAACAGCGACAAAAAGAAAGAAACGCCGTGGAAGTGGTGTCATTTTGGTGACGTCACCGAAATGATGTCAAGAGCGAAGCGGACTAACCTGCAAAAAAAAAACCGTCCCATCACACCAAGCCCATGCCCCCTCCTCCGTCTTTTTATTTCGCAGTTTTGTCGTTTTATTTCACAGATCAAAAAATGGCCATTTCAAGGAGGTTGCCCTTGTGAAATCGAGGAGGTGCCCCTTGCCCCTTCTAGGAACATAATCCACTTGTGCCCCTGCACAGATAGACCTACACCTATCGACATACACCTACAAAACCACGCACGCATGCTCTCTCTTAGGAAGGATACCTATTGCAACATGTTCTTTTGTTATCGCTTGTAATAACTCCTAATAAATAAAGTGCTGTGTTTAGTTGACTACGTTGACCACCGTGTGTTTATAGGAACGGCACACAGTACTTTTGTGGAAGTACTACAACTACGTGCAGCCCACATCTATATTGACAAGTAAACTCCGGTCTTCAAGCTCTGGTGGTGCTGTGGTTGTACTGAAAAACAGAAGAATGAACGCTGTGCTTAAGCATTATAACCTGTCGGGAGTTTGTAGGGTGGCACAACGCACTTATTTATGCTGTAAACGACAGGATATCGTTACATGGTGACCAAATCAATAAACTGAGGCAGAAAACAGTCGTAATAGTGTTTTTAGTGAGCTATGCCACCGCGGATTTAGCGCAGAGCTGGAAACGAATAAGAAGAAAGGGCTAAGTCATCGAATTCTAGCTGTTAGGGGCTCTAGGGGGTTTAGGAGAGTATGTGTGATGAGAAACGTGCATATTCCATATCATCATCACCGTCATCGCGATGGCATATAGAGCGTACTTGGTGCGAAAAAGAGACAAATGAACGAAAGTGAACAACACGTACGGGCGCAATCGCCTGTCTTGTGACATGGTCCCTATTCTTGTTGTTATATTTCTCAGAACTTGGCTCGTACTCAATGGAGGGGGTTGCCTGACTATGAGGTGAAATTGCTCAATAATTTCTGCATTGCTTCATTACTAAAGAACGTTAGTTATAATGATGATTTGAAGTGCCACTTACGAAACTGAAGGAAAAAGTAGTGAGAACACAATTTAGCAAAAAAATTGTTTAGCCGCAGTGATGTATTGCTGGACGGCGAACAAAACATCATTGTGGCTGTATTTCATGGTGTAGAGGCTATAAATGAAAGAACAGGTTCTAATAATTGCAAGCCCAATTTTTGAAGAGGAGGTGCTTGTATATTTTTCTGAATTAACTCAAACGGCAACAATATAATAAATATGACTATTCGTTTCCTCTCGATTACAGTAAACGCACACAGTGGAATTCAATAAACCGGATCTTTGCAAGTGAAAATTGAGGAATGTAACGCGGCAAGGAAATTTTGTGATGACAACTTTCATCATCCTTGAATAAGACAGTTCACTGTGCTGGGAAATAACAAGTATTTGTACTCGGGAGAAGCCGTCAGTGCAGGGTGTGATAAATTTTGCCCGATTTTAAGTGTGCGAAAACGCGCCACCGTAATTGTGTACTGTAGGTGGAAAAATAGGAATAATGGGTGTCGAAAGCGATGCTTTTGCAAGAAAGAACAAAGAGCCTTTGTGCCCTGGGTGCCCAGATTAAAGTAATACTTCGGAGATGACAGGGAACCAATGATTTAAAAAGTTTCAGTATGGGTGATCGACCGGGTGTGGACAGAGAAGAGCACACTGATAATGAATCAGTTATATTTGCTACGACTAGAATAGAAGTACTTACCTTGCGCAAAGAAAACATTTTGGCATAAATTCAGCTCAAATGACAGAAAAAAATTTGGTAAGGTAAGTGAAAATGACTCATCATGTACAGGACAATGTATTCCAACATCTGATTTTGCATCTGATTGCGGTGCCTCTGTTGCAAAAATGACATTTGTTAGCAGACTACTAGAATGTTCCTGCAATAAACCATTTAAAATGTCTCTAGGTAATAGCTTAGCGTGAGTTGGGAAGATATCAAGGCGAACAAGTTCTGGAGAAAATTGTTGCACAGTTAAAAAAGGAAGCAGATCACGAACTTGTACGTTTAGAGGCTCAAGGAACGATTAAACAAATACTAATTGTGGTGTGAGAAATCCGGGCCAATGCACGAAAAAAAATATAGGTCTAGATTGTAAATAAAAATAATTTCATCAGAGTGAAAGGTTGCTTCAAATATTCATAAAAAGTCTGCATAGTAAGAATGTTCAAGCGACATGTAAAGGGTTAGTATTCGTGCTTCAAGATATAACTCTACAATTGCAGTGTACTTTGGAAGTCCTAAGCAGAGCCGTAAAGCCTCTCTTTCTAATAGAATGAGTGGCTGAAGCTTGTAGACTAGCGCACTATAGAAATAAAACGCAGCCAAAATCTAACACAAGTCATGCATACATTTTATATATCATCAAAAGTGCCTTCCTTCTCATCCCTGATCTACAGCTGCTCACTCTGCGCAATACGCGCATTGCGCGCACTGCTTTTGTCGCGATGTATTGAATGTGAGAGCACCAATTGAGATGTTCATTATACATAACTCCAAGGTATTTCAATGATTCTACTTGTGGGATATCTTGGAGCTTAAAATTAATAGAGATGTGTACAGGATCGTCAACAGGAAAAACAAGTATAGCACATTTTTAGGTATTCAGGTTCAACATCAAACAATCCAGCCAATGTTCTAGTTCATTTACATATTCTTGCAAGATATTGTAAGGACACTGGATGTCATGTGCAATTGCAAAGAAATCAATTTCGTCGGCATAAACATAAGTTTTCACACCTGACTGAACGAAAATGTTACTAAGCAATATGTTGAATACTACGGGGCAAAGTACTGACCCTTGAAGTACACCTCTGGTTTGCTTGTGCTTACAGGAAGAGAAACCGGCATGAAAACAATAGAATTTTGTTCCATTTAAAAATTTCGTCACCCATGCTACAATATAAGGTTAGAACCCATGACTACATAACAGAATAATGAAAATAGGACATTCTAAACTTTCGTATGCTTAACATACGTCTAACGTTAATAAAGTTGAGTACTGCTTTTTGTGATGAACAATGTGAATACGACTTTCCAGATCTACATGTGCATGTCATGTGAAGTATACCGATTTAAAGCAATTTTGGGAAGAACTCAACAGTTGTTTCTCATTAATAAACATAACTATATGGCTGGAAGGTACCCTTTAAATAAGTTTTACTATATTATATGTTAAGCCTATCGGTCGTATGTTGTGCAGATTATAGCCTGCCCCTTGATTCTTAAGCAATGGTATAATTTTCGCAATCTTCCATTCATAAGGTATTCATGCTCATCTAAGGAATTATTGACGAGACCTGAAAGATCATTGGGATATTCCCTGTGTATTATTTTTAGCATTGTATTTGTTACTAATTCGGGGCCTGGTGCTGCATTTGGCAGTCTTTTCATAGCCTTATCTAATTCAGAAGCCAATGTTTTTGTGTAGCCATAGATGGCTGGTGCGTAAACCGTACGAGGAAGACGCGTTGAGAACCTGTTTTGTAATCCTTCAGCCAATTGATTTAATGAATTAAGTAGTTCTTGTCAGGTGTGAACTACTGAGTAAACATTTCCTGGTATGAGGATCTTCTTCCTATCACGAAGGAAATTGAATAAAGCACAATTGTTATTCAATTTAGAGAGGTACTCGAAACGTTCTTGATCGTTTTGCTCTTTCACTCGCGATACAGTGCGTTTAAATGTTTCCACAATGAACTGATAATCCTTCCAATTTCGAGGACTCTGATTACATATAAGTCTTTTCCATGCAGCTTTCTTTCTTATATAGTCTCGTGTGCACTCAGTATTCCACTATCTGCTAGGTTGCGCACTTTTGGTTGACGCCGAAGCAATTACAAATTCCGAAGTGTTCTTGGAGATTTTGAAAGTAGACAAAACATTTCTGCCAAGGTCTTAATTTTGACCAATATACACTGTATTATTATTTTAACACAAGCAGATTTTAAATTCTTCGTAATTGACTAATGTTTCCTCTACGCTTACAAAAATTTACAGGACATGCGATTTCAAAGTATACAGGAAGATGGTCTTTATTTGAAGAGAAGTAAATTGTTTTCCAAAGCTTTTTTGAATCTCTCGAGCTGCAAAACGTAAAATCTAATAGCGATCGTTTTCGCATGCGAATAAATGTTGGCTGTCTTTTATTTAGGCAGGTAAGGTTTTTGTGAATCATGCAATCCCACAGAAGAGTACAGCAAGGGTCTGCTCAAAATTCCCACAAAATATGATGTGAGTTGAAATCCCCAGTCAAAAGGAATTCATTCTTGCATTTAGCTAAGGCAGTATCTAATTGTTGAGTATTATGCACACCCGTAGGAAAATATGCGTTCATAAGTGAAAAAGGGCGGTGCCCTGGCAGACTGAGGTTTATTGCCAAAATTTTACAGTCTGAGGACATGAGTGGAAAAGCTGTGCTCGCTGTGTGGCAAAATTTATTCGAGACTATACTCTGTTCCAGAAGTTCCATGCAGCAGAGCCATGGTGACACGACCCGCAAAGGCAGTTTGTTCGAAGCGAGATGTAGTGCCCCGGGCCGTATACGCAGCCCATTGTTTGTCCTCATGACTTTTGCAAGCGGTCTCGTCGGAGGATTTTTACTTGAAGGCTTTTCTGCGTGTTGTAAATGTAATTTTTATGACGATTTTGTCGCATTTCTGTAGAAAACAATTTTTGTGACTGCGTGATATTGAAGAAAAAGTTCTCGCTTATACGTGTTAAAATATGCAAAAGACGAAAGGAAAAAAAAACGCCGTTGGTGCTCGTATGCTTTATGTTTTTACTTATAAAGCACGAAAGAATGGTACGACACTCTCTCAATTTTTATGAGTAGTCCGCACAGCCCGAGCGTCCACAGTGCTGCGGAGGACGCTCAGTGCCGCGGAGGACCCAGTCTTTGGTTTTGATTAATGCTCGGTGGCACATTTGGTCACTCCTGTTAAAATAGTGGCGCCTGGGTCACATGCGCGATATCGTTCCCGGTTCAGCTTTTACGACAAGGGAGCGAAACAGTTGGCTCTAAATGTGTTCGGGACACTGCGTGAGCAGGGCGGACGTAATGCAAGCATTAGCTCTTTCATTAAGAGAACGGCTGCGTTCCCCAACGTCAGCGAGCGTGCGCTGTACAAGTGGGTAGCGGAGCATGATAAGCACGCCGAGGCACGATAATCATGGCGAGGCAACTGGAAGTGTCATCATTTCGTATCGAACGCGAGCGGCACTTCGCATGCCCATAGGCATACGTATACAAGATCTGATGAAGCGTGGTGCTTTAATATTCAATTTGGCTAGTGCGGCGCTTTCCACCGAAACACGAGCCACTGAACCTTATCCCTCAAATATCTACATGCAAGTATCTCGAAGACGTGCGCTTTTACGGTGCCGAGGAGAATATTTAACCACTTTCACAATTACAGCTCATCTCACAGCGCAGTTTCACAGTGTCCCGAGATGCTCTTGCCGCTTTCGCTGCAGCGCACGTCGCTAGCAGACGACAGGGCACGGAAGGATACACCTAGATGTGCTCGCCCTCCTGATTGGTTGAGAAGGCCTGTACCTTCCACAGGGCTGCACGGAACTTCTGGAACAGAGTATAGTATAATTAAACCGCCTTCTAGGGTTGGACGGCCTTGCCGAAATGCTTTAAAATTGTTGACATAATAATTCTTAGCAGGGTTAGGCTAGGTTTCCTGTAATAATATTATATCCGCATACAACTGATCATTGAGCAAAGTAAGCCAAAATAAGCGGAAATCAAAGACCTACAGTTTCACTGTACCACTTTCAAGGTATCTGTGTTGACGAACGAATCACCTAAGCAACGGCGGCTTCTAAAACACTCTTTGATAAGTGCACTGGCATTATCGTTGCGCTTTTTAGTTTTTCGGATTGGAAATGGGGTATTTTACAGGAGATCCAGTGCGCTTCTGAGGCCTGAAATCTTAGCATACATCCATTTCAATATGATCCTCCGCGTGGGTTGAGATAGGAGGTTCAGACAAAATCGCGGTTTCTTCTTCTCGGGATTGCCGCTCTCGTGCTAAATCCGGCATCTCTTCCACTGCACAAGGTGTCGACTCGGCTGTCAGTATGCTACTGTTGAAACCAGCTCTGTCATTTGTGAACAAAAGAATTCAGAAATGCACTCACTTACGCTCGTAACTATGTGTTGCAGCTCTTTAGACATTGCGTTTTCTACCACTGCTTCAATAAAATTCAAAAGCTTCATTTCACTTAGTGGCTCGTGCCTCGAAGTGACCCCGTCATATAAAGAAAGGCCCTATCCTTCACAACTGTTCTCGCTTCTCGCCGCGAGCAACGACGTCTGTCCATGATGTTTAGCAGTTGGGTTTCATTGGATGTTGCGGTGCAGTTCCAGTTATCTGCCACATGATTTCCTGCACAGAGGCAACACTTCTCGGTTTCGGCAGTCCACTCATTCAACGGATGGGGATCGCCACAGATCCGGCAACGCGAATTGGATTTACAGCCCCCTACACTGTGACCGAAACGCCAAAAGTTTTCACATTGGAGAAAACGAGAAGCAAGGCGTTCGACTCGGAAAATGAGTAGCCACATTTTCTACTCTGATGAACGATATGAGCACTACCGGGCTGCAGAAATTAGGTGCCTTATCCCTCTTCTAAGCGCTACCACCACCATCAATTTTCCCCATGTCTTTTTCGCGCAACCCAAATATGTGTTCAAGTATGCACCAACTTGCTCAAACTAAAGCTTTACTGTATATACGGTATACCTTGCATCGTTATCAGCATCACTATCACAGTCTTAATAGGTACGGACAACGCAGAAGCATAAAGAGTGAGTTGCGTCTACCCCACTAAAGCGATGCAGGTGGGCCTTCTTCGAGCATACTGATAGTTCAAGAGTGTGTTATAAATGTCGTGAATGCGTTTTTCTTTTTTTATTGAAGCACAATAAACTTGTGTTTGGCCTGGAAATGTTGTTGAGATTTTAGGAGTTTACCCTTTGAAATTTGCTAGGTGCTGGGGAGAGAAACAATCTTTCAACTCAATACAATGTTATGAGCACTTTATATACTATCATTTCCTTGTATTAGTCAAAGGTTTATTTTGAAAACGTGCGTTAATTGAAGGTATATTAGACACGTTAGTAACATGATCAAACTTGCCATTCCTGCACTTTTGCATCTCTTCTTGATTTGGTTTCATGGGTTTCACTGAGTCGAGAAGAGATAGGCCTGCTGCTGCATCAGGGAGCAAATTATGGAAGTCAGTTTAGAAAATTATTCTAATTATTGTCATGCCAACTTCAATGCACCGGCAGTAATGTTATGCGGGTCTGTCAATTCCGATATCTTAAATTCAATGGGGACGAAAACGGGAAGTCATGTGTAAAGTAACAATGTCAATGTCAGAACACTATGACAACAATGCGTTTTCTTCAGAGGGCCCGTCCTCCTGGGTCATTGAAATTGAGCAAAATCTTCCGAACACAAGTAATTCGCTCAGGTTGAGTGAATTGCACTGATGAAGCTCTTGAAGGTTTTAGTGGTAATTTTAATCCACCGGTGGAAATGTGACTAATTGAGCTAGATGTCCGAAGTGACTGGTAAGGATAGATCATGCGTGGACGCCACTTGAGTTCCACTTGCTAGAACAAGTTATGTTGGCACTTTTCTCAATTACACATGCTTAAGAAACTAGATAAGCTCACTTGTTCAAAATTCAAGGACTATGACAAAAGAAATCGGAGGATAGACTAAGCACCAAACGGAACAAACACAGTGGTTGAGCTGGTGTTGGGTCGTCATGGCAACACGGTAAATCAAGTTGAAGCATGCCGGTTCCACAACCAATGAGGGCAGAGGGGGTGAATAAAAAGCCCATGCAGAGGATAAGTTCCTGTGAACAATTCTCGAGGACAGCAAATAGCACTGTCGTGCAGCGACTGGCAACACTCATACGCGCAGAGCACATTCCAAGCACGGGAAATGTGTCACCGTCGGCGATCTGAATGAGTGATACTGCGGGTGGCGTTAAAACTTTCCTAAGGCGGCAACGAAGTTTTGAACTCATATGTGAGCCCCTGCGTCCACAAGACTTCAACGTCAATAAGGTTGCGTCGAGTCGGCAGCAAGGTCAGAGGATTCGGTGGGCAAGTGGTCGATGCAGCATCACCTCCGGGAGCTGCATCATCTAGTTTTCCCGCGGCGGGTGGTCAGTCGGCGACGTTGGTCGGCGAAATCGGGGCGAGCGAGACAACGGGCGACGGGACAACGGTGAACGGGGCTGGTGAACATGCGGAGATGGAGAACGATGGCGATATGGCGGCATAGAAGGAACGTCTTCACTGGTGGCCTGAGGTGATTCCCGGTAAGGTTGAAAGCGTCCATGATCCCTCTCTGGGCGATGGGTGTACCCATAGGACGCCTGATGCAAATACCACCGATTGTTACAATGACGGGCCACGTGTTCGATACGGCGGCTGTTGAAACAAATCGGATGATCGTCAGCAGTCCTCCACTCGGCACGATTGTGAGGGCGCACCGGAAGGTTTTGGCTTTGGGCATACGAAACAGGGGGTCGACGATGGTCGATCGGCTGATAGGGAGCTGTAGTTCACTCGGAGGCCAGTCGGGCATGAGAAAGCTCTTGTCGCACAATGGAATGTACCAGCGGCAACATCTGAGGGTTAGAGTCACAGGCATGGGAGCACGTGGACGCAGGAAGCAGAGCTGCAAGTTCACGTCTGATGATCTTGGTCACATGCTCTGCAGTTACTGGCTTCTGTAGTGCAGGCCCGTCTTCGCACGACCAGGTTGCTGTTGTGTTTGGTAGTAGAGTGAAATGATGGGCGATGCGTCGACTTTTTGCGGCCTGAAAACGCTGGCCCTCCTTGATGATAGCATCAACCGTGTTGCAGTCCTTGCATATGAGAAGGTTGAACGCATCATCTTCAATGTCTTTCGATATGTGTGCGACGTTCTCAGATTCTTCCATGCCATTGTCTGCTTACCGGCAAAGGGCGAGCACGTCCTGTATGTAAGTCATGTAGGACTCCGCTGACGTTTGCGCACGAGATGCCAAAACCTTCTTGGTCGCTGTCTTTCTACCCACAAACTTGCCCAAAAGGGCGCGCATCTTTTCCTTGCACGCATCCCAGCTTCCAATTTCATCTTCGTGGTTCTCGAACCGCACGTTTGCTGTTACTTTCAAGTAGAACAGGATGTTGGTCAACATAAGAGTTTGATCCCAGCGGTAATTCCTACTTGTACGTTCGTACAAAGGCAACCATTCTTCAATGTCGACATCATCAGTGCCACAGAATGTGTCAGGATGTTTTAGCGACAGAAGGACAACAGTTGTTGTTATAGTCGCCTTGGCGGTAGGCGGTCCCTGGTTTGCCATGATGAAAAAATCCAAACGTCAGCCACTGCGGAGCTTCGTTACATCGTGTTGTACCCAGCAACACCATCAAATGTCACGGGGGTGAGATAATGAATGAAATAAGTATATTTACAAAATGTACGGGCAGAGTCAGGGCCGCTGCAGCCAAGATGGAGGTACGACAGCAACAACAACACGAGCGCGATCGCATTCATCGTCTTTGTCGTCTACCTGATGCTCTCTCGTTGCCGATGTCGTGTAACGACATGCAGCGTAAAGCACAGAGTATTGCACAGAGTATTGCGTAAAGCACAGAGTATTGTTGTCAATGTGGTGAAATGGCTGAGTTTAAAAGCTTTTCTCGCTGGGTATGCAGGTACAAAGAATGCTGACGTAGAGCTTTGATTCAGACATGATCCTTCCGTGTACACTCGAATATAGTCTTCATAAATGGTATAAAGGTGTGTTAAAGTTAATTGCTTTATAACAAGTATAGGCATATTGTCCTTACAGTTTAATCCCGGTATCGAAGTTGTAATATCTGGAATAGAGTGTCACCATTATGAGTGGGATTCACTTGGAGACCAGTATTCGTACTTAGGCAGTACACTGTTCAATTCTACTATAGTTTTATATATTCTTGCAGCTGATGCCTCCTGAACAGCTTGGCATAGAGATGATTAGTGTGTTAAATTGCCAACCGAAGATAATGCCAGCAAGTTTCCGTAAATGTCACAGCATGGAAAGTCGGTTGACGAGACTCCACAATTACCAAACCACTGGCAGACGCTCGCGCTACACCAAGACGTATCCGAAGGTTTCTGGCTAACAATCTTTGAATCCTCTCTTTAAGTTACGTGATATCCTATGTAAAACCGGGGCAGAGTAAGCTATTCTTTGTCAAATGATTGCTGAATGTACACGCTATAAAGAAGAACATGAACTACTCCATTTCACTCCGGTCAGTGGACGTAATATATTGATTAGGGAGTTGACTTTGACCTCTAATGATTTTATCTGCTGAGCCCAAGACAGACGTCTGTCTAAAATACCCGCTAGATATTTGGCCTGTCGCACAAGTTGTAAGCGCTGAGAGTGTATCTGAAGTTAAAATTTCTTAAGGCATTTCCTTGTGAACGGAAGTACAGATGTTTTCTCATGAGAAGGAATCATGCCTGTGTTCTTCAAAAAGTAATTGATTATTGTCAGCCCGTCGTAAAGTTTTTCTGAACTGCTTGAGTGCTCGTGTCTGATGCCCAAAGGCACAGATCATCTGCATAGAGAGAATATTTCAAGCTAGTAGGTAAGATATAGGATAATTCAGCCATAACGCAAATAAATAAAAATGGCCTTAGTACGCTATACACTGTGGAACTCCTTGACTAGCTTCATACACTGTTGTTCAGATTTTATACATTAGTAAATCAGAGCCTCGAAGTTAGCAATAAAGCAGTATTTTTAAAATGGCTTGGCTGATTACAAGCACGGTACATTTACAAGCCGGCCCAAGCCTCCGGCTGTCTCCCCGCCCTTTATTTGTTCTTTATGCTTCTGCCGCCGCCCGCGACTAGGACGAAAAAGCGCTTCTCTTGGTTGTGATACGTATAGACGCTGGCGCAGTGCTCCTGTTGACTGCAAGCTTTCGTATACCAGCTTGCGCGTAGTCTCTCCTCATACCCCCTCCCTCCCACGCACACACCCTTTCGCAGTGCTGTCGTTCCTGTCTAGACACATAGGCGCCTTTGCCCGGAACTCAGTCGGCGAAGGTCTGCAGGTAAGCGCGGCGCAGTCGTACACGATAAACCGTGTTGTCTCTCTGTTTGTACGACGAAGAGAGAATAAACATTGCAAAGCATAGGTTCTTAGCCCAAGCAGGGGAGCGCACTTAACCACGGATAGACACGGGGGCTCCTCTCCGGAATCCCGACGCGACGATTCGCACCGAAGAAAACCCACGTTCGCTCGCTCTGTTTCTGGGGGGTGGGGGAGAGGCAGCCCGGGCGAAGCCTCCGCCGCCTCGCGTAGGCGGCTAGGGTATTACCGTAACGCACACTAATGGCAGTATATAGGTGTTCGCTGACACAACCACACTGGCTCCTGCGCCCAGCCGCTCATCCGCGCAGTTTTCGTCCGCGAACATGGCACACTGGAAACAGTTTTTTTTCAATTATACGCGTAGGAAACAAAGAAGCTGCACGCTGCCAACTTTGCTCCGAAACCATACATGCTGTAGTAATAGTATCATCGAATTGAGTTCGGCACCTCAAAAGAAAGCACAAGCATGAGTATACGCCACGAGAGAAAGGACTGGCAAAACAGCCGAAGATAACGTCCGCCTTCACCGCTGGCTGCAGCTCTGTACCTGCCCATAGAAAGGCTTCTCTTGACGACGCCGTGCTGAACAAGATTTGGCTAGACATGAAGACATTTCGTGTCGTCGAGAGAGAGGGATTCCAAAAATCGTAAACGTACGTTTAACCATTTTATAGGCCGCCTTTGATAAACGTACCTGCTTTGTCTTTTTTTTCAAATCCAAGTCGCCATCCCGAGCTACAAGTTGCCATTGCGGGATGACCTCAGAGAGAAGTTGCTGCCAGAGAAAGTATCAGCACTGAAAACCCAAATATCATTGTCCTTGGCAGGAGCAGAGTAGTTCGGTATCGCACTCAACGTGTGGCCGTCGCGTTCTGTGGAGGGTTTCCTGGCTGTCGAAGCAACATTCGTGGACAGCGACTTCGCTGCTCACACGCACGTTCTCAGTTTCGCTCGCCTGACGGGGAGTCACACAGGTGCTCGGATCCGCTGGGAGTACGACGCAACGTTGCTGCAGTGTAAAATCGCTGACAAGGTCAACTATGTGTTTTTGCACCATGTTCAACTGCGTTACCTGTTATTAGTTCATTTTCTAGGTAATTTTCGTGGTGACAGATAACATTTCATACATAATAATAAAAGCTTTTGAATTTGCCGGGTGGGAAACTAAAAAAGACAGTGAAGAAGGCAGTTTTGATGAGTGCCCACAACGCTTTACCAAGGTGCTTTGAAGCGAGTTCCATCAGTTGGAACAACTTCGATTTGGCTGCGCAGCTCTCAGTCGGCAGCTTGCCGTAAATGACGTCTTTCGGCAGGTAAGTGCCATCAAATAACATTATGGTTTCATCTTGTGTGCATTATTAGATACATTGTTAATTTACTACTATTTTATGTTGCTAAGCTTTGTTAAATAATTTGCCATGAATGCGTGGTCAAACAATAAAGGAATACAATACTTGTACGTAGTTTGAAACGGGCAGACAACTCTACTTATTACAGTTTTGATGCACGAAAGCTTTATTATGCAACTATCCCCACCTGATGTTTAGCCGAAATTTTGTGCGTGCTTCACTGTTTCATCTCAGGGATTCGTGGATCAGTTGCTGCCGTGGCCTAGGTCACGACCTCTTCTTCTCATCAATTAGTGACTGCGAATCATTTTTCTGCCGCTGGCGTGCCAGCAAGATTACGACAGTTCGAGTTCTGCTCTTAACACTTCAATAAACTGTTCTGAAGTGCGTATAAAAACAAACAAAAATAAACAAATCCGGCGCACCACGCAAAGAAAGCCGATGGGGTTGCGAAGCTACATTCTAAGGATTTGGGTTAGGTTGATTCCTTGTTTAAGCTATTTTCGCCTCATTGTATTTTGGGTTCTTTGCTATTTTCTCCTTTCGTAACCTTCGATTGCATATGTCGTATTTCTCATTCTGGAACTCTGTTGCATTGATAGTTTGTGTTACCTGTACTTGTAATGTTAATGTTCACTAATTGTCATCCTAACTATATTGTAGGACCCAAGTGCCGAGAAAGTCGTACCAAAATGTGGTGCCATCGTTGCATCTGTACGCAAGAGCACCGCCGATGCGGAAGAAGTGTTTAATGTGGCCGGTCTGCATTTGGAATCACACAACGCGACGAGGTGGAACTCGCATCTTCGAATGATGAGAAAGCTTGTTACCACTCTTTCGAGCCACCCAGGCCTGACAGGAACCCTGCTCGAGCGCAAGAAAGTTAAACTTTCAGAATATGAACTGAGGCTGGCGACAGACTTGATTAAGCTTCTCTCCCCTGTAGAGGAAGCCACGGAGTTGCTGCAGAAAAGGCAGGAGACAGCCAGTTTTTACTTCTCGCGTTACGAAATATCGAAGTTAGCCTCGCGGAAACCTTCAACAAAGGCACACGTCTTAGCTAAGAGGCAGCTAAAGTCCTACAACATAGCCTCGAAAAGTGATTCGCAAGCACGTGGGCTAACAGGTTTTTTGATGGGCGCCTTCCTAGACCCACGGTTTAAGTGTTCTTGGTGTTCATCTGCAACAGCCGAGCAGATGCTGTGCTGGGTAGAAGACCTCTTTTGTTAGGGCAGAACAGCGTCAGCACCGTCACGCATGCACACACTGAAGTAGAACCAAGCAGATTGATGTTTAAAAATATCAGTCAAAGTGATGATGCCCACCAACACCATATGCCTGGATGCATTTCAGGGGTAATTTCGCTATACATTTTTGAGGGAACATTTGCAGACATGGTAAAGCCCCTGAGCTATAGGAAAGCGAACTAAAGCCGCTTTCCCCTGCTTTCCCGCCTTGCAAGGGTAGTTTTCAGTGTGAGTTTGACATCACCTGACGTGGAACGCGTTTTTTTCTGCGGCATCCCTGCAGCGAAGCAAAACCAGCTGTCAAGCACCTCTTTCGAGCAGCTCATGTTTGTGAAGCGCAACTCACAGCTATAGGTATACGCAATCGTTAATCGCGTTTTTTTTTCTTTTCTTTTAAGCTGCAGTCGTGATCAGCGACTCGCAAGCTGCCGTCCGTGGCTTCGCGCAGTCCCATCTCGTGGCTGGTGGCCCGGATACTACAATCAAGTAATGGCAACAAGGACGGCAGCGAGCTTCGAGGAGCGATGGCCTCGGCGTTGTCGTCCTCGTCTCTCAAAACTGAAAGTGCGAATGTCTGCCTTCTGTGGACTCCGGCTCACACCAGCTTCTCACTCTCAGGTAACCAGGCAGCCCACACCGTGGCTCGAGATCTCACTCACTGAGCCGCGGCCGATTCGGTGGCTGCCTTCACCTCCGAGAGCAGGGTGATGGCCCTATCCACACAACACCAACTGTTATAGTCGTGGGGTGATTGCCTGACCACATTCAACGGCATTACACAACATTACAGATTAAACAGACGCAGATACCCACCACTACACAGCAACCTTGACAAAAAACAGGCCGTAGCTCTGAGGTCTTTACAAAGAATGCGTACCCCAGCCCGGTGATTCTACGCCGGTGTTATCCTCATCTATACCCGACGGACGCGTGTAAAGCGTGCGGGGAAAGGGCCACACTGCAGCACATGCTTTGGGAGTGTGCTGAAAAAAATTCCCAAGCATCTCCCCGAGGGTGAACATGGTTAAGTGCGAATGCACGGGGTGATGCTATGAGGGGTATTTATTATTTCGCACTATTATATATATTAATCACACTATGGTGCCTTTATGGTGTAATGGTTCCTGGGAATCGCAATTTGATCACACGGGGGAGTTTACGTTAACTCACTGGCGAATGCCAACGAATTTTAACTTTACTCCCCCTCATAGCATCACCCCGTGCATTCGCACTTAACCATGTTCACCCTCGGGGAAATGCTTGGGAGTTTTATTACTGATGATGATGATTAAAGTGTAATAAATGAATTTAAGTGTTGTTTGTCAGGAAGCATTTTTACACAGATACATTATATACGAAGTATTATTTATTTACACTTCACGACGTGTCCGGACGAGCAAAGTCCAGGGCTCGCACCCTCTCCCGCGCGGCACGTTCACTGGCTGGAACGGCTTCGGGAACGTCCACTCGCCGTTGACCATTGCGAGCGGCGTCTTGACGCCGGCCTTCATCGCCCTTCTCCGCCTGACGCTTGCGTTTCGTTCCGCTTCTTGGGCCGCGTTCGCGGCTCGATGCTGACGCCTCATCTTGGCCTCGCAAGCGTGCAGTTCACCATCCGCTGCACGCTTCGCCCGCTTGTCCTCGGCCTCGCGAGCGCGAAGTTCGGCATCCCCTGCACGCTTCGCCCGTTTGTCCTCGGCCTCGCGAGCGCGCAGTTCGGCATCCGCTGCACGCTTCGCCCGCTTACGTTCGGTCTCACGAGCCCTTCGCAGCGCCGCCTTGTCTTCCAACGTCGGCGAAACCACCGCGGTACTGTCACCTCCAACGACGGGTGCAGTGCTGGCATTCGGTTGTGCTGCATTCATTGTTAATGGTAGCGTTGCCTCCGGGACATCCATCGCACGACCCGCTCTCGACGGGAGACTGAGAGAGAAGGCGGGCGCGCGAGAGAGAGGGGTGCGCGCGCAGCTGCAGCGAGCGAGGAGAGCGGAGGAGCGAGCGAAGGGGGAGGGGGTAAAGGCGCGTTACTGACACCGATATCAGCGTCGCGTCCGTGGCTTATTCGGTAGAGCGTCACGCTGCGGCCCGCCAAGTCCTCTTTCTTTTAAAGATAGAGAGAAGACTGCGGACGCCGCCGACGGCGGTGGATGGTTTGGGGTCGCTTATAAAGTGTATTCACACTTAAAAGTTAACGTCACTGCCGCCGCTCCCCTCGCGACGCATGTTAGGCAGGGACGTAATCCAAGGCCAATTGCTGCTGCCACCACCGCGCGAGGGAAGGGGCCGGCCTTTGCCGCGGCTGCGGTCACTGTCGCCGATCTGGGGCGTCAGCTGCGCTGCCGCTGGAAGGCGGCACTCACAAGCGACGAGCTGGCCGACCAGCTTTTGGCCGAATGGCAAGCTGAAGATGCCGCCCGGGTGCAATGACTTCGAGTGGCTACCTAAGGTATACCGCCATCATAATCAATGGAGAGTGGGAAGGGACAGCGGTTTATCGCCTTTGCCGCCAACTCGCCCAGTAAAACTGCCGTACTTTAAATAAAGTCTATTCATTCATTCATTATTTTAGGACTGACCACAGCAGCCTTCATTTTCATTTATGGTTTTAGAAAACTAAACGGTGAAACGCCGGGTGAGCTCATAAAGTTTGCTTGTAAAATTTCGACGAATGATATCAAAATAAAGCTTGTTTTTGCATCTTGCACTGCTTGCTACTTTTATTGCAGCCTTTAAAAATCACGGGGACATCTAAGTAAGCACTTTTTCCGACGTAGTGGTTACCAAAGAACTAGTGACCAATTTCCGGACGTGTTGCCCTTGTAGAAACATTCTTTGGGCCGATGAAAATGAATTAGAAATATATTGTAACATTCAATTGTGGGTGCGCTGTTTAACGTTCAGCAAGGTGCGAGCAACCACTACTGCTCTTAGGCAGGCTTGATGTCGGGAAAGGAATCGCGTTAATGACTAATGAAGTGTTTTATAACATCAAAAAAAAAACAGGCGTCACCCAATGGGAATTGCGTAACGAGTTGGTCGTCCAGTGCTCCAACCCATCTAAAAACATGTTCTTGATCACCTCTCAACTGTGGCGTACACCCAGGTCGAGCATAATTCTTCATCGGCATCAGCCACTGCGTAAAAACATTGCACCGAATTCCTAGCAAGTGTGTAGCCGATACCACGCTTTTCCGTAGATTGACGGAGGATAGCATTTTGAATGCTGGCCTACTACACAAAAATTATGAATATTTATGGGTAGTGGCTACCGAGCAAGTGGCCGTATTTACCCAAAGAGTGTTCAGAAAAGGCTCTGAAAGGCCACTCTCCCTGCTTTCGCGGTGACTGTGGTTTGCATTCCACACAGGCCTGGCGTTTTTTTTCCCCTAGGCATTTCAAGTAAGTATTGTAAACCAAAAAAAAGAACTTACTTTGCCATTCATATCAGACAGTATAGTCCTTATATTTATTATAGGCTACAATAATATCGAAAATATTTGAAAATTATCGTTATCATTTTTCTTTGCAGCTCCTTGCTTGGGTGGAGCGGAGCATAGCCGTGTGCGCATCGCAAAGCAGAGGGCATTGAGGAGGAATGTATTTTGCTATACCCTTAAATGCTACTACGTAGTATCATGCTCAAATTACTAGTCTAGGCCTGTGTACATGTTTTTTATGAAATCAAAGGTTGGCCCGCCACGGTGGTGTAGTGGCTGAGGCACTGGGCTGCAGGCCCGCAAGCCACGCGTCCCAGCCGCAGCAACCGCATGTGAAGCCGCAGGTGAAGACGCTTGAGGGTCGCGTGCTTAGATTTAGGTGCATGTTAAAGAACCCCAGGTGCTCAAAATTTCCAGAGTCCTCTGTTGAAGTGTCACGCATAGTCTTATGGTGGTTTTGGGACGTTAAACCTCAATAATTATTATTGAAGTCGTAGATCACTACGAATTTTATACACTCTAAACCATATGTATCTTATATGTATATCTTTAGCAAAATTTATCCTTTATCCTATAGGTTACATGGGTCGAAGTTTCTGTGTTCTTTGTCTTTTCAAGTTTTAAAGGTTTACAAGCTGATTCACAGAGGTTACAATCTAAATTTAAAGGTATATGGCTCGTGTATACTTTTAACGGTGACCTTTAGAGCTGACAGAGTCATCGCCGTATACTTTTAGGCATTTACATTCAATGGGCAAGGGTTACAGAGTCGGCGAAGGCGATCGGGAGAGGAATTTCTATTGCTCCATTCGCGCGCAAGCAGCCCTGAAATGGTTTGGTGCTTGCGTGTGCTATATAATACTGGCAAGTGCGCCATCCACAGCACGCGGCAATGTGGGTGAGGTGGCTGTAATAGCGATCAAATACCTAGAGGGCCCTGGCACTTTGAGTTGTTCTACCACAACGTTCGCGGTAAGGAGAAAAAAGTACGGTACCTGCTTCTGTACCTCGTCTCCTGCATCGTTTTCTGCCTAATCCCGCTACTCTGCGGTCGTGATTCGGAGAGTGTTTGCCGAAGTGAACTGCGAAAACATGACGGATCCAGGGAGACGAGGCGTTACTTTTGACGGGCGTCAAGAGCGATAGTCCCTCGTGCGGATAGCTGTATCTTTGTTCGTGAATTTGGTGGCAGACCGTCGACAAGACTCTCTCTCAATATATATATATATATATATATATATATATATATATACACGCACGCCGAACAGAAGCCCACATTAGCGACCAACAGCCACAACTGCAGGGAACTACGCCCATAATGCGCTCACAAGCACGCACTTATGCTCTAAATTTAGCCTATGTTGGCTTAAACAAGCAATTTACTTATTTTGCCTTGTACAATCGCAACGGAAATGTGCGATAGGAAGTCTCGCGGAAATAACTGCTACAGAGGCTGTTCACGAAGCTGTCTCGCGATTACAGCACTTCTCTTGCGCTCAGCGCCCTCTCATGGCATATTGAGTCTTTCAAAGAGCCCGCTTACAGTACTATGTTTCACCATCGTCTCCTGAACATGACGCACACGTTGTACACGTGTGGTAGCGTGCTCGGAATAATTTTAGAATGCCCGTCAAGCACAAAGATATCGGTGGCGTGTTACGCGGCTGGTGCAATGAGCTCCAATGCGATTGCAAGCAATATATGGTGGTGAGAGCCGCCGACGATGCCAAGGTTAGCATTGGATGCGACTATTGTTACGACAGTCGGAGCACCCACAACAGGATTGCTGATCTCGGTAAGCAAAGTTTCCTTTTGCAGAAGTTGTGTGTTTTCTCTTTTGTGTGCCCTGACCCATGGCGCTGACAATGTTGTTGCATCTCGTATACAAAAATTAGGCAATCTAATATGAAGATAGAAATTTTATGGCATTATTTTGTTAAAATTAATGCTCACTTGCAATTGACCGACTTATCAAGTGAGCACGTAATACTTGTTTTGCCTGTATGTGTGAGCTTACCACCTTTTCGCAACGTTGTTTGGTAAGGAGTGTTACGTACCATGTTCCAGGTGATGTGGCGTTTTGCGGTGTAGTGTTTGTGCTAAAACGGCTGTCCGCCCGAAGACATATTCAAGCCTCACTCACGAACACGCGACCGTCAAAGCGTCTCTGCCTTTTCTCTGTGGCACACATGTGGGGCCACTCGCGCTCTCCACGAACACCTTATCCTCATATAACCGCGAGCGCAGTCCGAGAATGATGCCTTAATGAGTGAATAAGAGTTTACCAGCGTGTTCCTTCATCTAAAAACCGATTCTATGGCTGCAAAGCAAAGTAATCGCTTCTGATGTGGTCCAACGAAACATATATATGGTAGGAGAATGTGTGTGCATGTGCGAACTGCTTGTTGCCGGTGTTATATTGTAACGATGTTGAAGGACTCGGGGTATAACAAAACGTATTTATTAAAGGGCGAACCTGTGCCCACAACTCAAAGGGACTATGGTCGTAGCACGTTACAGCAGAACGGCAAGATGTCTTCCTCTTCTACTTCTTCAAGAAGAGTCCCAAGCGCGTGGCACACATCAGCAGGGGCCAGCTGGGTTCTCGTGCTATCATCATCGTCTCTGCGCAACACTAGACGGCGCCCATGTATGTCTCTGTGCGCGTGGTGATGGGCGCGTTGTTTGAATGCAGTCACTATGTCGTGGCATAATCCCCCTCCTCACACGCATCGTCCCGATGCGTCAGGCAATGAATAGATTCGTGGTAGGCGTAGGCGTCACTGGTCTTCCGGTGATCTCTCATAGTACGGCTTCATCCGGACTACATGTACAACCTCTGTAGGGTTGCGGCGTTTTGAGCTCCCGTGTATAGCAGATCTGACTTGGTAAGTTACATCGCTTACACGATGGAGTACTTCGTAAGGCCCGAAGTAGTGGCTAAAAAGTTTTTCAGAAAGTCCGCGGCGACGCACTGGGGTCCATATCCATACTTTGTCACCTGGTTGAAAATGCGCTTCGGTACGACGCTGATTGTACCGATAGGAGTCGATACGTTGTTGGCGGCGTATTCTGTATCTCGCCATCTGTCGTGCTTCCTCGGCTCTTTGCAGGAAGTCACTTAGGCCAGGTGGATTGCTGCTTTCATCATTCAGTGGTAACATGGCATCCAGTGGAGTGGTGACTCTTCGGCCGAATACGAGTTCAAATGGTGTCACTCGCGTTGTTTCTTGAACGGCTGTATTATATGCGAACGTGATGTAGGGCAATATTTCATCCCACAGTTTATGTTCGACGTCGATATAAATTGAAAGCATATCAGTCAGAGTTCTGTTCAAGCGCTCCGTTAGGCCATTTGTTTGAGGATGGTATGCTGTAGTTCTTCTGTGGTCTGTGTGGGTCATTCGCATCAGACATTTCATTAGGTCTGCAGTAAAAGCTGGGCCACGATCTGTAATTACCACGCTGGGTGCACCATGTCTGAGTACTATGTTGTTGATGAAGAACTTGGCAACTTCAAGAGATGTTGCAGTGTACAGCGAGTCAGTCTCAGCATAGCGAGTGAGATAGTCTGTGGCTACGACTATCCACTTCTTGTGTGCAGTCGATGTCGGAAACGGGCCTAGGAGATCCATACCAACTTGTTGGAATGGGGCATGCGGTGGTTCTATTGGCTGGAGGAGGCCTGCAGGTTTCACGGATGGAGTTTTGCGTCTTTGACACTCACGGCAAGTTTTCACATAGCGCTGAACTGATGATAACAGTTTTGGCCAGTAGTATTTTAGGTGAATTCTGGCGAATGTACGGCTGACACCCATGTGCCCAGATGTTGGCTCATCATGACATGCGTGCAGAATCTCGTTTCGTAAAGGTGCAGGTACAACGAGTAAAAACTTGTCACCATGAGGCTTGAAGTTCCTCTTGTAAAGGACCCCTTCCCGAAGACAGAACGAAGGGAGCCCTCTGGATAAAGTGCGTGGGACTTTAACGTTGAGTCCTTGGAGACGCTGTATAAGCGGCAGCAAATCGGGGTCATTTTGTTGTTGTTCAGCGATTTCTGATGCCTGGACGACGCCTAGAAACGGGAAGTCTTCTTCCTCCGGCTCACTCGTCTCCACTGGTGCGCGTGACAGGCAGTCGGCATCGCTGTGCTTTTTCCCAGATTTGTATACCACAGTAACATCGTACTCTTGTAGCCTAAGGCTCCATCTTGCTAGTCGGCCAGAGGGATCCTTAAGATTCGCCAGCCAACACAGGCAATGGTGGTCACTTACTGCTCGGAATGGTCTACCGTAGAGGTACGGCCGAAATTTACTTATGGCCCAAATGACCGCGAGACACTCTTTTTCGGTTGCAGAGTAATTTGTCTCAGCTTTCGAAAGCTTGCGGCTGGCATACGCTAGCACTTTTTCTTGGCCGTTTTGCCGCTGGACTAGAATGGCTCCGAGGCCGACGTTACTCGCATCAGTGTGAACTTCAGTTTCGGCAGTATCATCAAAGTGGGCGAGGATTGGAGAGGCTTGCAGGCGTGTTCTTAACTCATCAAATGCTTCCTGTTGTTCACTGTCCCACCTAAAGGGCACCTCGTCTTTTGTCAGATTAGTAAGTGGTTCAGCAATGTTCGAAAAATTTTCCACAAATCGCCGATAGTACGCGCATAAACCCAGGAAGCGACGTACTGACTTCTTGTCTTTGGGTGTCGGGAACTTCGCGATGGCAGCTGTCTTTTCGGGATCTGGCCGAACGCCGTCGGAGCTGACGACGTGTCCGAGGAATCGAAGCTCTTCAAAAGCGAAGTGGCATTTTTCTGGCTTGATGGTCAAGTCTGCTGAACGAATGGCTTCTAATACTGTGCGGAGTCGCTCTAGATGTTGGTCGAATGTAGCGGAAAATACGACAACGTCATCCAAGTACACCAAGCAGGACTGCCATTTCAGTCCCGCGAGGACAGCGTCCATCATTCTCTGAAACGTAGCTGGCGCTGTGCACAGGCCGAATGGAAGCGCTTTAAATTCGTAGAGTCCGTCTGGGGTTATGAATGCCGTCTTTTCACGGTCGCGCTCATCCACCTCAATTTGCCAATATCCGCTCTTGAGATCAAGGGAGGAGAAGTATTTCGCACTCCGTAGTCGATCGAGTGTATCATCGATACGCGGCAGAGGGTATACATCCCGTTTCGTTACGCTGTTCAGTTTCCGATAGTCGACGCAGAATCGAAGGCTGTTATCTTTCTTTTTAACAAGCACTACGGGAGACGCCCATGGACTGCTGGAAGGCTGGATCACGTCATCTGAAAGCATCTCCTCCACTTGTTTCTTGATGACGTCTCTTTCCTTTTGCGATACTCGATATGGGTGTTGGTAAATCGGTCTCGTGGCTTCTTCTGTTATAATCCTGTGTTTTGCAATAGCCGTTCGTCGCACCTTAGAGGACGTTGAAAAGCAGTCCGAAAACTCTTTTATAAGGGCAAACAATCGTTTCTTTTGATATTCTGGGAGCCTATGGTTGACGTTAACTGATGCGTCGACGTTGCAGGTCTCTTGTGGAGTGGTTGGCGTTGTCGCTAAACTGCATAGTTCAGTCGCCATGCAGAACTCGTGGAAATAGGCGATAGCCATACCTTGCGCGATGTGCTGACATTCATTCCCAAAATTCGTAAGGAGGACAACTGAGCGGCCATTCATTAAGTGAACAACACCCCTTGCCACGCAAATTCCTTTGTTTAAAAATAGCTCTACGTTTCCATCCGCTATTCCTTCGTGGTCACAAAATGCCTTATTTTCAACAAGCACCATTACACTACAGCGAGGTGGCACTGTGACGTCATCATCAACAACGCGCAGAGCAGTAAGACGTCGCTTTTCCGATTCCTCCACCGACATAGCTTGTTCTGTCGAAAACGTTACACTGGATCTGCGCAGATTAATTATGGCTCCATTGGCTTGCAGAAAATCCATTCCTAGTATAAGCTCCCTTGAACAGTCCGGCAGCACGATGAAGTCAGCAACGTAAGTAAAGCCTCTTATTTCGAGCCTTGAGGTGCATCTGCCGAGCGGTGTAATAGTGTGGCCACCTGCCGTGCGTATCTGTGCCCCACTCCATTTTGTTACAACCTTTTTCAGTTTCTTTGCCAATTTGTGACTCATTACCGAATAATCAGCGCCGGTGTCAACTAAAGCATTCAGCTCGTATCCGTCTATTTTCAACCGCAAATCTGAAGTAATCTTCGCACTGCTGCGCTTATCCTCTGTAAACATAGCATCGTCACCTTGAAACCGCAATGGAGGATCTTCGCAACTGTCGTTATCAGCGGCCTCACCTCCACAGGTCGCTTGCTTCAGTTTTCCTGGTGTGGGCTTGTAGAACGGTGCCCAGACCGGGCGGAAGAAGCACGTGGGCTGGGTGATCGGTAACGCCTGGGCGACGGCGATCTTGGCTGATGTTGGCGTGGAGTGAGTGGGCTCTGGCGCGCGGACAAGTACTCTTCGATCTCGGTTGGCCGTTCACCGTTTCGAGGGCATGGTGCGTACAACGGAAAGCCCCTTAATCCTGCCTGTCGGTAAGGGCAGAACCTATACAGGTGACCTGCTTCCCCACAATGGAAACACAAAGGCCTGCGCTCATGGTCACGCCAGATGTCACTTTTCCGGGGCCTTTGATCCACGTAGCGAGCTACACCACTGGCTCGTGGCAGGTAGGTAGCCGTCGGTTCCAGTGGACGAGGTGCGCTGCGTACCGTTTGTGGGCAAGGAGAGGCCATCGTAACTGCTGCATTGGTGTGCGCCGCGGGTTGTCTGAGTACTTCAGAGTACGTTGGTATGCGTTGGATCGGCTGTGGCGCACGCTCCGGCTCACGTATCATCTGCCTCAGTTCATCTCGTACTACGTCGACTACAGACAGTGTTGCTGTAGTGTGAGGTGCTTGCAACTTGCTGAGCTCTTCCCTGATCACCGACCTGATGAGTTCTCGCAGAGCGTCCATGTCACTTCGCTGGCGTCCAGAGAAGACATTGGCAGGTGCATAGTTTATGTCTCGATTGTACTGTCGAGCCCGCTGTTCTAGCGTTTTCTCTATGGCTGTCGCTTCCGTATGAAACTCCGCAACTGTTCGTGGTGGGTTGCGGACGAGAACAGCGAATAGCTCTTGCTTCACCCCACGCATGAGGTGGCGTAGCTTCTTCTCTTCAGTCAT
Source organism: Rhipicephalus microplus (assembly GCF_043290135.1). Lineage (NCBI taxonomy): Eukaryota > Metazoa > Arthropoda > Arachnida > Ixodida > Ixodidae > Rhipicephalus > Rhipicephalus microplus. The sequence continues at coordinate 141,364,920 of NC_134704.1, read as the reverse complement.
ATGGGAATCTGCGCGCTTGAACAGGCGGATCATGTCCTCGATATACATTGCGACACTTTCGTTGGTGAGTTGGTTCCTGGATTCGAGCGCAGCCTGCGCCTTTTCTTTGCGATCCGCGCTGGCATAAGTCGCCAGAGCTTGTCGCCGAAATTCATCCCAGGTCGTAAAGGAGGTTTCATGGTTTTCATACCACGTCTTTGCGAAGTCCTCCAAAGCAAAGTATACGCGGCGGAGCTTCTCTCTCTCGTCCCAACCGTTCAAACGTGCCACTCTCTCAAAGAGGTTCAGCCAATCTTCTACGTCTTCATACGAGTCGCCATGAAATACTGGTGGCTGGTGAGGCTGATTTATCACCACTTGGGCTGGTGTTACATGACTTGTCATGGTGGCGGCGTCCATTGACTGAGTTCCCCTTGGCGTAAAGTGGAGTGGGCTGAATTCTGGTGAATCACCTCGAAGACGGCGACTGGTCCTCTGATGCACAGGTGTCGGCTCCGCAGTATCGACTGGCTGGTGGTCGGGGCTACGCTGTCTTACGTTCGTAGGGCTTTGATTCATTACCCAGCACGTCCACCAGAAATGTAACGATGTTGAAGGACTCGGGGTATAACAAAACGTATTTATTAAAGGGCGAACCTGTGCCCACAACTCAAAGGGACTATGGTCGTAGCACGTTACAGCAGAACGGCAAGATGTCTTCCTCTTCTACTTCTTCAAGAAGAGTCCCAAGCGCGCGGCAATATGAGCACCCATTTGCCAGGCGGCATATGGGCGTGAGGCCAGACGTGGGCTCTTAATCTGCGCTGTGGTTTTTTGCATACCTCACCTCGGAAACACGGCTACGCAGGGCTACGCACCTGTGGAGTGTCATTGCATCTAATCTGCTCATGAATCAATGCTGAGTGGTGTGAGAAGAGGGATATAGATGAGGTGCTTCGTGTCCCTTTCACGAATTAAAACGGGTTCATCCGCATTTGCGGAGACGTGTTCAACCTCGGTGGGATTTGATTGACGGTGTGCTTCGTTTGTTCCGTCCTCCAGGCTTATATACTGATTGGCGTGAGCAGTGAATCCCTGCGTATTTGTTATTGAAAAGGCACTGAAAAAATAATTTCGAACCTAGTGTTTTCTGTTGCTAGCAACCCATTTGTCACGGCTGGGAAGCTCGTTTACTTGAGCGTGTGATGGTTAATATTTGGAAGACTACTGTAGTGCCCAGAGAAGTTCCGGTTTATAAGAGCATTGAGTGAGGCGGGACCAAAACCGATTTTCGAGTAAACATAGCATGTTACGTCAGCTCTAAAGACCACGTTCACATGAGCACCACATTAAAAACTCTTATCAATCAAGGCTCTCAGGGTGTTGCTATAATCCCCTCTGGTATGTTGTAAATATATATGCGTCACCCCCTCCCTTACATTTGCATTGCTGGGGCAAGGGCATCAGCATTTGTACACCCGTGAAAGTCTATTAAGTAGATGCCCCTTATTTCCGTTGTAGAGGTGTGCTAGAAAAGAGTGCTCGCTATAATAAGACAGCTAAGACGAACTCGTGAATGAGGTGGCCATTAGTTGTTTACCATTTGACCAAGACGGCGTTGATGTTGTCGTTTCTTGTGCAGTTGTGCGATATTCACAAAACAATTCAATTTATACATGCTCTAGCCTATATTCATCGTCGATATCTTGTAGATGATGCATGTGTCCATAAATATCCATTCCAGAAGTTACCTAGCCTTCAAAGTTGTGAGTGAAAAATCTTAGAAATGATATAGAACTTTCAAAATTGACTCTAGATAACGAAGAAGGTCACCGTTATGCAAAACATTAAAAAAAAGTATTGATGGTAGGTATTATAGGATGCAGGTTTTTCTTTTGTTTCGCTACATCACTAAAAGATTTTTTACGCAGGACAAGAACCATCGCCTTCTACAGTGTGTTTACCCGGTAACCTGGAGGCTTGGTGTGGAGAGGACATACCTTCACAAGATAATCAATCCCCGAGAAAAATGGTAGGTGTTGTTCCATCTGACAGACGTAAAAGACTAACATTGTGCTTCGTTTCCCGGCAGACGCCATTGTACAAGAGTTTACGGAGCCATTTTCATGTGCGCCGTTGACCTGCCAACCTGGATGTTCTAAAGGTGAATTCGCTGTCTTTCTGCCTGCGATATTTTTCAGATTTTTGGGGGGGGATTTATGCAGGATGTTTCGTTAGACAATGAAAATACAATGTAAAAGTCCTGAAATAGTAAAGGGTCTTTTGTTTTCGCACGAGAACTTTACATCGAGGCATAAATGCTGTGTTTCATATGAAATAACATGGAGTTCGTGCGCCAAAATGACAACAGCTTTACTGTCCCAGCATTTTGACAAAAATAAGTATTTCATAAAAAATAAGGAAACTTCGTATAACAACTTACCGTGCTCCCTGTAGTTGTGGCATCAATTTATCTGTGATTTGCTTGAACGTTCAGCACAATAACGCATTAATAATTGACTTGGTTGTGAGCTCGTGCAGAATAGCCAAGAGTTGCTTAACGAAGTAGTCAATATAATGCAATATTGTAGGCTACGTGGGACTTTTAATTTCAGTCTGATGTTCGTGTTATAAATATATTTATGGTTAAAGGAACCAGCTTTTAGGTGGTTTTTTTTTCTTATGCCGACTAACCAGGCAGTGTGGTCACCCTACTAATTATTCTTATATTTGGTTCAAAGCTGGCAACATGCATTGCGAAAATTGAAACACGAGTAAGAGTCAGCGAAACGAAATCGGTACCCCTAATGTAGTACCCATAACGCTGTATATGAAAGAATGTGCACTCCTTTGAGCCAGTCACTGTGAAACAGTCCAATGCTAAAAGTGGTTTCTCCTATAGCCTGTTGGTCCCTCGCATTCTTGCAGATTGGACACTACGTACAGACACGGGCAATGTTAAAGGGGACACTTGCACACAGAGCACGTCTTCATTTCACTTTCTCGCATAAAAATAAGGGCATAGACTTGCATAGGGCTACTGGTGGTTGACAGCTCAGGCTCATTCCGACAAACTAGTAAAGCGCACGTTAAAGTATCTCCATCCACTTGCAGTTAGTTGGCCAGCAATAAGAAAAGTGCTCATTCGAGGGTTTCCTGTTACAGTGATTGCATCTGTACATTTAGTGTAGCCGTAGCACAAAGCCAGATATGACTTGAGTACATTCTGTGGTAAATGGTTTGACGTTGCTGTGCCATTTATTCACCACCTTGGTATTACTATTGTATTTGGAAACTTGGAAAGCATAATATTCGTGTTTCATGCAGAGTCAATGCCCTGGATAGAAGGGAGCCCACTTCAACACAAAAACAGCACCTAAAATAGAACTGAGGCAGAAAGTTGTTCCTATGAAGGTAAAGATTTATAAACGAGATATAGGTTCTCTGTGAAACTTTCAGAGCAGCGCTTACTATCGCCAAGTATACAATCCTCTGTTTCACCTAACAACGAACTGATCTTGTATGTGTGCTTGTAACTTTAGCTGGACTTCTAATGAAGCAAAAACATTGGTTTTCAAGAGCATTTTGGGACATGTTCAACATTTCACGTCATTCTAGTGATGTTTTAATAATGACACGCAGAGTTTAAGAATGACAAATTTTATGCTTTCATCATAGAGCCAGTTCAGAATGCACACGGAGTGACTCCTACAGAAGTAGTAGCACACCCATGCACTGATACATCGAGAAAAAGCTAGGTCAGCAGGCACTTCTGCTCATTGTGCAGGTTTACGACGACGCATTTCCATGCTTTTTCTCGTCACCTGAAGAACGATCACATGAAGGAAGCTGTAATTGGGTGTTATGCTTGTTGTAAACAGTTTACTCGCATTGCTCATTATAAAACGCACATTGTCAGTGAGTGTCATGGGCCACAGTGTAAAGAACTACAACTTCTTACTAATGTTACTACTCATTTCATCAGGCCTGCAGCTACTCCTACTGCTGTGCTTATGGTAGAGGATACTTCACTCTCCTGTCATAGTGAGATTGTTGAGATGAGTAGTAGTATGGAGCACACTATAAACATATGGTCTTCACAATTGTTGTCAAACCTGTCCTGTTTAACTAGGTGACTTGAGTCTAAGCACAGGTGCTCCAAAGTTGTCATCGACACCGTTCTAAGCAGCGTTTCAGATGTTTTGACTCTTGCTGGGTCTTCTGTTGATGTATCTTGCACTTCCTCTGACAGGAAAAGAAAGCAGCTGTACTATTATCAGGGAATATATATTCCTTCGAAAGAAGTAACACCACCATCCAATAAAAAAACATATATTGCCCCTCTGAATTCTTTACTAGAAAACCTACTGCAGCATCGTGAGCTAGCACTTAGTTTTGAGGCAGAGCTGATACCTACAGATGATGAACTACCCAGAGACTTCAAAGATGACACCAGATATCAGACACGTCCTGTAGCAACCCTTTCTGGCAAGAACATGACTATAATGGTGCTCTATTGTGATGATATTGAACTTGCCAATGCCATTAGAATGAAAAGAGGTTTACGAGGCAAGCTCACAGTTTTTTCTGTGGTCTTTGTAAAAATTAGCCGTGTGAATGATGCTAAGTGAGCAACATTTTTTTTCTGGATGTCAGACGGTCAAAGGATCTGATGTCGCAGGCTGCAAAACGAGCACTGCTTGAAGATTTCATCCTCGCAACAAACCATCATCTAGTTGGGTGTGAGCTAAAAACAATGAAAGGTGTGAAAACATTCTTTGGATGTTCGCTAGCTTACATTGGGACTCCCAAGTCTGTCGTAATATTGCTGGCTTCAAAGAATCTTTTAGTAGAAATGTGCGAGTATCCTGTAGAACATGTACGCTGCCAACAGCAGATTTTCACAATGTGTTCTATAAAATACACTGCCCTCTGCGTACTCAAGCTCAGTATGAAAGGCATCTATTTGAACTTGACGGCGCTAAATCATCAACAGATTTTCTGGAGCTATCAGCGAAATGCGAAATCAACTGCAGGTCTCTGCTTTCAGATGTTACAGGCTTTTCAGTTCTGACTGATCTGCTCTACGACCCAATGCACATTTTGCTGGAAGGGCTTGTGCCTCTCGAACTCTCGTTGTTTGCTTGTTTTGCTGTGAGGGAACCATCGTTGCTAACCTTGAAGTAGTTGAATGAATCCATTTGCAAGTTTCGTTTTCATAGGATGGTTAGCAGCAGTGACTACCCTCGTTGTTTCGAACAAGGCTTCAACGCACCGTTTTCATCTAGATCTAGCTTTATGCTTTTGCTGCAATTTCTTTTTTATGTTGGATGGCTTCATTCCAATGATTACTTTGCAAGAACCACATTGTGAGTGCCTTCTGCTGTTGTGCATTTTAACGCAGTTTTTTCTTTCCCCCGTGATATAACCTCATGCACTTGGCGATCTTGAAAGGCTTGTGGTGAATCACCATGCACTTTTTGATCACTTGTATCGTTCTAGAGCACATAAGCCCAAGCTGCACATGCTCCTACACATGGTGTGACAAATAAGACGCTTTGGTACTTCACATCATCACTGGACTATGCGGTTTGAAAGAAAGAACTATCTTCCAAAATAAAAAAAAGTTCTGGAATTTCAAGAACATTCCGCTCTTTGTGGCCGAGTACTTTCAAGCAACCTTGTCTAGTAATATTTGGGAAGGGCCGCAGCAACCCCGTTCCGTGACTAATCAGCTTGAAAAGGGCACCTCTAGAATTGGCATTCCTTTTTCACTGACAAGTGCATTCGTGCCCTGTGGGATATATCCCTGCAACGTAGGTGAGAGAGCTACAGCCGTACCATATGCCAAAGAGAAAAATGTAAAATTTTCTGTCTTTGATGTCATTGTTTTCCGTAAAAAGAAGGAACCAGTGTTCAGTAAAATAGATGAAAGAAGAGATCGTCTTCAATATAAGTGTTCTAGTGAAAGTGAACCACTCAAGGCGAGTGAATGCATTTCTTCTTCAGATACTATGCATACAATGGTAATTAAAGCTGATTCACTTTTCTATCCGTGTGCACTCTTTTTGTACAGGAGAAATGGTCTCTGTTACGCTATATTAAAATGCATTAACCAGGTGCCATTCACATAGACAGCGTTGTAAATGAGCATAAAAACATGGTTTTGTGGAGGTCTGCTTCAAGGACTTTAAGAAAAAAGATAACTTGTATGTACAGAAAGCAAACAGTTGTTCAATTCTACTCTAGTCACCTCAGTTAAGAAAGACTGGAATGTCATGAACCTTTCGTTTAGTTGCTGTATGATTATGAGGGCAGGTGTGTGTCATAACAATTAAGTTGTGTTTTTCGTATAAGAAATCATGTGCCATTCTCTTCATTATGTAGGTGTTACATAACTGGTTTGTGCAAAACTTACCACCATTCTCCGATCACGTACAGATTTTACTTCAAGGAAAAGATTTTTCTGAAAAATTGTATAAGAGCCAGTGTCGACAGCTTCGCTCAGAAGTCGCTATATTTCTTGAGTGAGTGATATATTCTTATATTTACCATAGACATAATGAGGTGTTTATTTGCTTCTATATTTTGCCATAGGTAGGTATGCTGTGTACAAAACATACATGCAATTTTAGCCGTTGCACTTGTGCTTCAAATGGGCGAATGAACTTGCTATTTTCTTTTCTAAAGTGAAACAGGCCAAATAGACTGCGGGAATACAAAGCCCTAGCGGAGGCCCTTTTCAAAAAGTACCCTCACTGCTAGTAGGAAACGCCTAAGCCAGGCACCCGGATTCAGCACACGAGAAGTGCTGTTCACGTGAGCACGTCATATCATGTTTATTCAAGCTTTTGAAAAAAACAAAAACGTGTATGGACTAAGCTTAAAGCAAATATTATAAGGTCTGTAGATTATTTGAGTGTCCTTGAAGCGGCATATAAATAAAGAGAAAAACTTAAATTAGATAGTGCTGAGCTGAGACAATGTGGTATGAAATAGGTTAAAATCGCAAAGCAACGCTTCAGTTAAAATGATTGGCCCGTGAGATTAGTGGCCTTGCTGAACCTGGTATATATAGCAGTTTAACATAATGAGATCTAGGAAAATTGCAGTCCCTAACGAAATTTTTCAACTTTGAGTGCGATATACTGAGCGTTATTTCCCTTTGCACAGAGTACTCTATTTTGAATAGGCTCCACCTTATATTTATGTTTTCTTGCTCACTCCTTTTTACTGTTTTCCACAGAGTCTCTGCATACGGAGGCTCTCTCTGTAAAAAAGTTATGCAGTAGCACTCACTGAAAGGAAGTAATACCGCTCTCTTGAAGGAATCGAGGCCAGAACAACGAAAACTGGTGGCATTGTGAGAGTTGCAGGTAGGCTGCAATTTTTATTCAGTTTTCATGCGAGACAAAAGTATCCCAAAGGACGTTCATGTTTTTCATCCTTCCATGTCAATGAGGACTTTAATTGTTTTGTCATATTTGTATTTTTGTTACTTCCAGGTATTGGCTTCAAAGAGCTTAAAAGGGGCCACAACCAACTATGAAAGAATTTCGTACCTTTTGAAAGCCAAAGCATCTGTTTCTGAGTAGTGGCCCTCAGTAGAGTTGTAAACTCCCGCAGCAAAATTAATCTTGTGGCGTTGTATTCAAGGCTTGGTTGATTTTTCTTTACTCTCAAGGTTTAATATAATATAGGCCTGGCCGAATGACTTGCTTAAGTTCACTTCCTTAAGGCGCGTCAAGAGGAAATAAGTGTTTTTTGTTTTGTTGCTTCTGCCATCGCTTTGTGCTGATTTCCAACGGCGCTTTCGGTTCGCTGTGGACGAAGCGGAGCAACGTCTAAAAAAAGCAACACAAGTTTTGTCCGAGAAGGAAGGAAACTTCATTTTTAGAGCTCTCAAAGGACTTACAGGGCTCGTCAGAAAACACACTGATTATTGAGGTCAGTTATTTTGTTTTTCTCTGCCTAACTGTGTACGAAAAGCGTGAAAGAAGCACTGAAAGGGCTCATGTGTCGAGAGACGTGCGAAAAACAGACTTGGACGACTGCTGAATGCCTAGCAAATGGCTGCATTCAGTATATACCACTTTGGGGGTATTTGATGATTCTAATTTTAGGCTGCTCCACCGACAAAAATGAAAATTGCTCCACCACGTGTATACGTATACAAGGACCAAGCTTGGGTATACATCAGCAGCAAGAACGAAACAGTTCCCTTGAATGAACTGACCATTGAGCGGGCTGTCGCCATATGCTTTCTTATATACTATCTGAAAACCTCGTGTACCCGTCTGCTTTTTCGCCGACCCTGAATATGGTTCAAAAAGCTTTAAGGCCTCAATATACTATCCCTTGTGGGCTTATGTCGAACCGATCGAAGTGTTTCTTGGCCCTTTAGAAAAAAAAAGTCTGATCACTATATGCAATTAAATGGTGAAACTTTATTGCCAAAGATGAATTGGGCAGAAAGTCAGTTCTCATATAAATATTTTTCCCAGAAAAACTGTTCATTTACGTATAGCTGAATTACTGTATATTTCTGTATTTTAAATAAAGTAATTCATGCTTTTTATTTCTCTGACCAATTCATTTAATTGCTTTGCACCCGGTTGAATGTCTGAGAGCCTATGCTCCTGCATTAACTGTTAGGTTCCGTGTATACCGAACAATTTCACATATTTCTCACAGAATTTACTATGCACATGCAGGCTTTAAAAACATTTATTGATTGAAACGTTTGTGTACCACTACGCTAAAATCATGGTAAGCCGATACACCTGTTCCTCTTCAGGGCACTTCTTTTTTTTTTCAGTTGAACGAAAGGAAAATGCCGCTTTCTGAATTGAAGGAATATCAACCCACAACTTCTGCATGTCCCGTGTGATGTTCTTTCTCTAATGGAAGAGTTTAGCAGCGAGGCATGCAGATGTCGTATAAGGTTAATTCCATGCAGTGGTCTGCTTGTTATAAAAGTTACATTTGAAGGTTTACAGTATAACCTTTCAGTTTAGAAGTTCTTCAGATACCTATACGGACACAAACGCTATATCTTTAACAAAAGTTAAAATTTTAGAGGTTGGTAGTTACCTTTTGCTTTAAAGGTTTCTCGGTGACTCACAAAACTACCGTGACTTATATGGTAGAAGTTACCATATTAAAAGGTAATGCATAACCTTTAAATTAGGCAGATATAAATATTTAAAATGTATGCCTCTACTAAATGTTACGTGGTTAATATTGCAGCTGCAATTTTAGTTAGCCAAAGCCAAGTCAGAGCCAAGAGTAGGCGTGATATAAAAGTATGAACGATCTGCCTATTTGTAGAAGAGAAACCTAGAGGTACGTTAGTGCACAAACAAGTGCATTATCGAAGCAGCTACTCAAGGAAGAAACACGTTATCCGTGCGCGTGGGTTCCAAGTGATACTCTAGGTACAGCCTGAACTTTATCCCATCAGCAGTTTAGTACCCTACAGACGTGAATAGCCTTTGCGACAAAGGAAGAGATTGCATACCTGCGCACAGGCGAACGCAAGTTCTCACCCCATCTACACTCACGAGGTGCGCTTGAGAAGCGAGACTGCTGTGTTCCAGTGTTGCGCATTCAATATAAAGGCACAAGGTGCCCGAGCGGTGCACTGTTCCAACTAATACAAGGACATCTTGAGCGTTTTGGTCCGCTTTAAGCAAATCTTAGTTTCCTTCATATTCACGACCGCTCAACACCTGGCAAAACTGCTTAGGTTTCTTGAACACTAATATGGTCGGCAGAAAAATACGCTATGTCATCACTTTTGCATTAACACATTAGGCTTCCACGATGTTAGAGCATCACCATTCGTTTCAACAAGCCGATCATGCAGATACTATAGGTAGCGATAGAACTACCCCTAGGGGAATTAGCAGGGTAGAGTATATCACGAGATATGTCACCAAGCTACTAACCCTTCACTTCGGTAACGTGCTTTGCATTTTTATGCCAACTCGAAAACATTTACTATACTTCATAAACTTCCGGCGCGGATTCTCAAAATCCTTCCCCTTCCAGGGTGTATATACCTGTTCACCCGAAACAAACGCTCGAAAAAATTTAGTGCTCTAACAAAGAGGGACGTAAGAGAGACGACAAAGCATTGCGCTTAATATGTAGCTCTCAATATGTTTTCGAGTTGCGTTTACCAAAACGCCCGCCAAATGGCAATGCTAAAAGCTTTAAATGCGAAGCATTTCTTAGCGAACTTCGGCGAATTTGAGCTTATCTATCTATCTATCTATCTATCTATCTATCTATCTATCTATCTATCTATCTATCTATCTATCTATCTATCTATCTATCTATCTATCTATCTATCTATCTATCTATCTATCTAGCCGCTTACGACTTTTAGGTCTCCTGGCCATTTCAATAACAGTATCGATACCAAACTTCGTATGGCATAACATGACTCTATGAAGAACATATTTTTACTAGTCGCAACATGAAAATCATGAAATGTATGTCATGAATGTCATGATGTACATGTCATTGTCCTGCAGCTCTTGCGGTGATTTTGTTCACATGGCATGTTGCAAAACTGGTATGGTATGACAGTATTTATTTATTTTTATTTATTTATTTATTTATTTATTTATACTGTCAACCCTCACTTGAGGGTCATTACAGGGAGGGAAGCATAGGATATGGAAAGTAAATACAGACATTGATATTTTCAGCAACTTTGAACAATAACACAATAGCATATTCATTGCTCGGCAAAGTAAACATCAAGAGCACATTCAAATTTTTTAACGTCAGAATTTTCAACAATATGTCGCGGCAATTTGTTCCACGCTTCTATAACATCAGGGAAAAAAGATTTGCGAAAGACGTCCGTGCGAGCACCGAAGGGGCGAACTGCCGCGTCATGATTGATCCGGCTGCTGAGCTTATGCGGGGGGTGTACGTAAATTGTTCTATCTATTTTCATTTGACCATGCAATATCTGAAAAAATACTTTTAGGCGCTGCTTTTGTCGTCTAATTTCTAGAGATTGCAAACCACTTAGTTTTAACATCTCGGTAACCGAATCAGTCCTTTTATACTTCGAACATATAAATCGCGCGGAAAGTCTCTGAATTCGTTCCAGTTTATCTATTAAATCCTTTTGGTGGGGGCTCCAGGCAGCACAAGCATATTCTAAAACAGGGCGCACAAATGTTTTATATGCAAGCAGCTTGACGTCTTTCGTAGCATTCGGTAATTTAGCACGCAAGAAACGCAGTTTTCTGTAAGAGGCACAGCATACATTCTCGACATGTGCACGCCATTTCAAATCATTCGTAATATGCACTCCCAAATATTTAAATGCACACACCTGCGGTAAATAATTAGGTCCAATGCTCTACGTAAATGGCAAAACGTGTTTCTTGGTAGTTATATGCGTATATGTTGTCTTAGAATAATTTATTTTCATCTCTCATTTATCGCACCATGTTTGAAAATCATCAAGACAATCATTAATTACAATTTGGTCATTCGCACACGTCACTGGGGCATAGTATAAACAATCATCAGCAAACAATTTAATTTTTACAGGAGGGTTAACAATGTCAACAACATCATTTATATACACCAAGAACAGCGATGGGCCCAACACGGAGCCTTGGGGAACACCGGAATAAACATCAAGTGATTCAGACTCAAACCCATCAATTCGTACCAACTGCTTGCGGTTCGTTAAGTATGCTTCAATCCACTTCAGGATATTTTCGTTTACGCCTGTTCGTTTGAGCTTGAAGAGCAATTTATGGTGGGAGACCTTATCGAAGGCTTTTGCAAAGTCTATGCATATCACGTCGACTTGTTCTCTGTTATCTACGGCAGCGGCAAAATCGTGGAGAGTTTCAATCAGTTGGGATAACGTGGAAAGCCCTTGCCTAAACTCGTGCTGTTGCCTACATATCAGCCCATTTATCTCCAAGAAAATAGCCATCTGTTTGGCAATGACGTGTTCAAAAACCTTACAGAAAACACACGTCAGAGACACTGGCCTGTAGTTGGTAAAAAGCATCCTGTCGCCACTTTTAAATACCGGTTTCACAATGGCGCTCAGCCAGTCTTTTGGAAGCGAATGTGTCAAGAGTGATTTTTCGAAGATAATGACTAAGTAAAACGACATCCACTCCACATACCGCCTCAAAAACACAGTTGGTATTCCATCCGGTCCATTAGCCTTCTTTTCGTTCAAATTAAGTAGCTGCTGAAACACGCCAGCTTGATCAAATGAAACTGGATCCATGGCGCATGTGCAAGTATCGGCCATTTCCTTATCTTCATCCGTGAATGCCATCTTTGTAAATACAGATTGGAAAAAGCGATTGAAACCATTAGCTATATCTTGTTGCTGGGTTACAACATCAGAGCCAACCGCGATATGTTCAATCGCTTCTTTCCGATCGCTCAAATATAGCCAAAATTTTCTAGGCGAAGTGCGCAAGAACCCAGAAAGCGTTTCATTGAAGAACTTTTTTTTGGACTTGGAGATTTGGATTTTCAACGCTGCTATTGTGTTATTATTGCATGACGAACACAAGCGACAAGACGCTAACATAAAAATCATGACATGCGCGTTATGCAACAACGTGACTACATGCCACGCTCGTGATAAGCTCGTGGCCGATTCGTTTGCGTCACATATACCAAATTTGGTATTACGGTACGTGAATGGATGACGAAGCCATCTGACTGGTGCAAACATGATAATCATGAATTGCCCGACATGTAACAACATGACTACAAGCCACGCGCATGATGCGCCGGCGGCCGTTTTGCTAGCTTCACTTATACCCGATTCGGTATAACAGATGACGAAGATATACTGATGCAAACACGATAAAGACGAGATGCGTGTCATGTAACAACATGGCTACATGCTACGCTCATGATGCGCTCGTGGCCGTTTCGCCAGCTTCACATGTATCAAACTGTATTACGTGACGCGAACGGACGACATAGGTAACTGAGACATCCAAACATGATAATCACGACATGCGTGTCATGTAACAACATGACTACTTGCCACACTGAGGATGCACTCGTGGCCGTTTCGCTAGCTTCCCATATGCCAAATGTGGTATTACGTGACGTGAATGGATGAGGAAGGTATGTGACTGGTGCAAACTTGATAATCATGAGATGCGTGTCATATGAGAACATGACTACATGCTAAGTCTAGGCGCCAATAGATTCCAACGTGACGCGGTGTCTGTGCTCGCCGGCGGTCATTTCGTCGCGTCATGCCAGCGTTGCCACGCCAGGTGCCGGTCTTGCCATATGTATACTCGCAAGCGCGCCGGGCGGCGTTGCTTTGGCGCATGCGCGTCTCAGCGCGTCTAGCAACCCTCTATTACAAAAAAAGGAGACCCATTGTTGCATGGGTAACGCATCGGGGCGAAATGCGACATGCTGAATTTGCGCCGGTTGCGTTCGGGCCGCGCTGACGGACGCTGGTCGCATCTGGCGTCAGACTAACGTACCGTCACTGTGCCTAGCGTGCGCGCACGTCAACGCACCATTGGAGTATATTTGGTCCTTCATGATACGCTCGCGGTCGTTTTGCTAGCTCCACATATACCGAATTCGGTGTGATGTGACTTCATCAGATGACGATATTTATGACTGGTGCAAACATGATTTATTTATTTATTTATTTATTATACCCTCCGGGCCAGAGGCATTACAGAGGGGAGTGGTACAGAACAAAGGCATAACATGAGGTAGCATGGTTACAAAAAACGTTGTGTACATAAAAAGGAAAAGGAAAGACAAAACAAATTAGTATTATCGCGACAATGTGGTCACATAAACACAGATTAAACATCAGATATTTCTGCATATACAATATTGGCTAAGGCAGCATGGAACAGTTGGTTATCGGTGATACCCGCAATTTCAGCGGGAAGGTGGTTCCATTCCCGGGACGAACGGGGCAAGAATGACTGAGTGGCAGATTTTGTATGATAATAGTTAATGCCAACCTTGTGACGGTGGTCAATGCGATGGGAAATGTATAGTGGTTGGGGTAAGAGTTCGTTGCGCGGAAGGAATGATAATATATTTTATGTAGCATGGTTAACCGAAAAAGTTTCCTGCGTGATGATAAAGAGGGAAGGGAAAGGCTGCTTTTCATTGAAGATATGCTGGCAGTACGGTTATAGTTTGACAGGGTAATGCGAGCGGAATTATTTTGAACAAGCTCGAGAAAAGCGATTAGATTTTCTTGGCTTGGATCCCATACTGATGCTGCGTACTCTAACTTGGGGCGTATTAAGGATTTGTAAAGCGATAATTTTAGTGACGATGGGGCTCTAGAAAAATTGCGGCGTAAATACCCTAACATGCTATTAGCGTTGTTGATGATATGTTCAATATGTGTTGACCAGCTGAGATTAGTTGTAATGTGCACTCCAAAGTACTTATATGATGTAACTAGTTCTAAAGCTATGTTGTTTAGGTAATAAGTTGACTGATGCTTGGGATTGCGGGATACATGCATAACCTTACATTTTTTAATGTTTAATTCCATCAGCCAAGTTTGGCACCAGTTAGAAACAGCGGTTAGATCAGACTGAAGGATTCTAATGTCGTCACTATTATTAATCTTACGAAATATCACGCAGTCGTCTGCAAACAAATGAATATTAGAGCACAATTTTGAAGGGAGGTCATTAATATAGATAAGAAATAGAAGGGGCCCTAGGACGGATCCTTGTGGGACCCCAGAGCGCACTTCGCTGAAAGAAGAGTTAAAGCCATTGGCATGAACAAATTGGGTGCGGCGGGTAAGGAATGATTCAATCCATTGTAGCACGTTTCTATCAAGGTGTAGGTTGCTTAGTTTGTGAAGTAGAAGTTGATGACAGACCTTATCGAATGCTTTAGAAAAATCTAAATAAATGCAGTCTGCTTGAGACGAACTGTCCAGGATAGTGTGCAGTTTTTCAGTGAAGGTTATGAGCTGTGTTTCACAGGAGTATGTTTTACGAAACCCGTGTTGCGCAGGAGTGAAAAAGGAGTTTGATTGGAGGAAATATACAAGATTTGTGAATAATACATGTTCTAGAAGCTTGCAGCAGGTGCTAGTAAGGGAAATGGGGCGATAGTTAGTAGGAGAACATTTATTTCCAGATTTATAGATAGTAACTACCTTCCCGATTTTCCATTGAAAAGGTAGCGTAGATTGATCGAGTGATTGCTGAAAAATTTTTGCCAAGATGATTGAGCTAGTTGCAGATGTATTTTTCAAAAATTTAGCGTCAACGCTGTTATAACCAGGTGAAGAATGAAACTTCAAATTGCTTATAAGGGCGGCAATACCAGGAGCGTCCATGTTCACAGGTGGCATTTGGACGTAATTGCAGTAAGGTAGGTGTGGCAAAGAGCTGTTGGATTTATGCGAAAAATTGTTTACAAATGTTTCATTAAGGGCACCAGCACATTCACTTTCAGAAATATAATCACCATACATATCTAGGAAAGAGATGGAATCAGTAGACGTCGGTTTAATAGTGCGCCAAAATCGTTTCAAATTTGATTTTAGCATGGAAGGTAATACATTCGACATGAAATTTTCTTTAGCATTTTTTAGAGCGGTCACATAGCTATCAGAAGCTTCTTTTTAGGCAGCCCATTTTGCATTACTCTGAGAAAGTTTAGCAGCACGATATAAACGTTTCTTTTTGTTTGATAGGCGTTTGATGCTTGGGTTGTACCATGGGCATTGTGCATGAGTCGTAATGAATTTCGTGTCGATGTACTTATCGGTTAGTCGGCGAACTTCGGAAGAAAACATATCCCAGTTAGTTTGAACAGTTCGCTCATCATAATCCTTCAAAAAAACATCAAGGAATACCGCAAGTTCATCATTTATGGCCTCAAAATTTGCTTTCCTGTAGTTCCTTGTTATTTTTCTTTTCTTGCTACATGTGTGTGATGGCGCTTTGATACAGAATGTGAGTAATGAATGGTCACTTATATCTGGAAAGCAGGTAATGTTGCATGCAAGGTCAGGTGTATTTGTTAAAATTAAATCAAGGGTGATAATCCTGACATGCGTGTCATGTAAGAGCATGACAACATACCACGCTAATAGCATGCTCGTGGCCGTTTCGCTAGCTCCACATGTACTAAATTTGGTATCACGTGACGTGAATAAATGACGAAGGTGAAGACGCATCCAAACTTGATAATCATGACACGGAAGTCATGTACTGCATTATTTACCTCCACCTCGTAATGTTGTGCTGATTTTGAAGTGACATTTGAACATTCCCCATTCGTGATTCGCATATCATCGATTTCCACTGCACATGGGATCTGCCAATTTTTAAAGACGATAGTCTTGCTTTGGGACCTTCGACGCAAGAATTTGGATGTCTGTCTGTCTGTCTGTCTGTCTGTTTGTCTGTCTGTCTGTACAATTGTCTGTTTGTTCACTCTAAACGGCACCGGGTACTTGAAACGGCCGACCCCAACCGCAGCACCGACCAATGTATCTCAAGATTTAGCATTCATACTTGAGCAATTGTCATATAAAAAGCAATTATTGCGCATGTCTGGGGTGCCATAACAACATGTATATATTCGGCATGTGCGCCTTTTACTAGAAAAGGCTCACATAAATAATTTTAAGAACAATAGCGCTTATCACGCTGCACTGCCCTGCAACGCTTGCACGAAAAGGCGAGTTTTTTCAACGCTTTGCTGAGATGAGACGGTCCTGGCACCTACCCGTCGCCTTGCGTTCTACACTTTATCACCTGTGAGACGGGCGCGCACACCCATCTCAGAGCCACGGGCTTTGTTTTCCAAGAAAACTTCTAGATGGTGCTCTTGTCTCACGTGTGACGTGTCTTGATGTGCTCATTCGCCTCCGCTGCACGCTCGAGGCACTCTATCGCAGAGCCTCCAAAATACCATTCACCGATTTTCTTGCGCAGAGCATCAAAAAAAAAAATTTTCTGTTCATTCTCTCCACACGCAAGATTATCGTCTTTCGACGACATTTGCAGATTAACATGCAGATACGGGGCAAATAGTTTCTTGCAGTTTTTGCTTATTCGAATGACGTCAGCTTTATGGTGTATTTATTCTTTGGTGAATAAAACTGACAAGATGCCTTTCTCACGTTGAGGAATTACAGGAATGTAAAGGAACAGCCTGGTAATTCCCACAGGGGAAATGGGCAAAATTTTTTAATTGCGAGTAATTAAAAAGAATGGAGTTGCGGGAAGTTCTCATTTTCTGGAATGGAACTGTCATAGGATAGAGGCGCCCTTTCCGCCACAGTGACATCTACATTGGTGGCTATAGCTGCCAAACATCAAAAATACGTTTGGAAAGCATTCCATTATCAATCTGAAATAAACATTTATTTACCCCTATAAAGGCGTGTTTTACTTTCGTGTTATACCCCACTTTCTACGACCGAAGGATCAACCATATTATTTTAACAAAGTGTAGCTGTTATACTTTTTAATATTAGGTATTATACTTTCTTACAGATATTCAAAAATGTATGTATTATATTTTGCTTTATTTGCTAATAGTCTGAACACTGTTTCTGGAGCGCGCAATTATTATTGTATTGCTTTTTTATTTCACTGTTATTATCCTATAATCAACTTTTCAACTTTTTTCTTTAGGTTGTATAATTTGTGGTGCCAGGGCCGTTGTACATTGTTTACTTTCATTGTATTCTCATTCAAATTTCTTAACAGGCTCCTAGGTACCTCCATAAACACCCCAATACAAACGGTGTAAACAAAATTTTCTTTTGAAAGAACAAATTGTGGGCGATTATAACGTTGAACTATTCCTCGTTGCTTCCTTTAGAAATGTTCATTCGCTGTATAGAATTGGCGCAAACAGTGTTTGTCATGCCCATAGCACAGCTTGACACGCGAGGCAACGAATGACGTTAAAGTCATCCATCCCGTATTGACCATTTATTTACGACCACGAAAAAAATAAAACAATAAACAATTCTTGATACGGCATATAGTTTGCCAGTGGTTCCTCGGCATTTAAAATTTTTGGTGTGCCACAAAATCATTTGCTTGTTACATGACGTCACGAGGCTGTAGCGCATCTCCTTCTAAATGTATTTCTAGTAGGCTAGCTGCAAATCACATAAGCAGCAGCTACATACTGTCACGTCCTACAAAAGGTCTTCAACTCGAAAGAAATGAAGCCGGCGGGGAGACGCACCGAAAACTGACAAGATGGCTGCTTCAATAATCGACAACTAACCAGGGTACACGCTGCTTCAGAACATCGTCTTTCATTCTTGCGGGAAGTCATGACTTGCGCTCGCCATACTTAGTAGCCAAGTGGCATTATTTCCCCTCTGAAAAAAAAATAGGCATCACTTTGATGCTCGGAAAGTACAAAGGCAATGTCGGGCCGAACCAGCAGAAAATACACGCATACAAAAAAAAACAGCAATAAGGTTCATGCGCAGTCGCACTACCGCGTGAAGCACGGCTTCAGTCGCACTACGTGCCCAATCTCCGAAGAGTGCCTACGCCGCCGTGGTGAGAAGGCGTCATCGAGGACTACTTCGTAGTTCACATCGCTCACGCGTCACAACACTAAGTACGGTCCAAAGTAGCAAATGAGCGGTTTTTCTGACAATCCCTGGCGTCGGACTAGAGTCCACATCCAAACTTGATCGCCTGGATGGTATTAAGCTTGTCGATGGCGAGCGTTGTAGCGGCATGCGTCTGTACTCTGCTCGTGCGTAATGTGTAGGCGTGCTAACTGGCGTGCTTCTTCGGCGTACTGGGTAAGCTGCACAGCATCAGGAGTGTTCAAAGCGTCGCAATTCTATGGCAGCATCATAGACAAGACGGAAAGGCGTGAATCGCGTAGTTTCCTGGACGACCGTATTGTATGCGAATGTGACGTACGGTAGCACCTGGTCCCAGGTCATATGCTGGACATCCACGTACAAGAATAACATGTCAGCGATTGTCTTGTTGAGTCGGTCTGTCAAGCCGTTGCTCTGCAAATGATATGCCGTGGTCTTGCGATGGCTCGTGTAGCTGAGATTGAATACGTCATGAATGAGCTGGGTCATGAATGCTGTTCCTCTGTCTGTGATTACGCACGATGGGGCGCCATGTAGAAGATTAATCTGGTTCATGAAGAATTGGGTGACGTCGGAAGCCGTAGCGCGTTGTAGTGTTTTGTTTCGGCGTACTTCGTCAAATAGTCGGTGGCTACTACGATCCACTTGATGCCGGCAGATGATAGCGGAAAGGGCCCCAGTAATTCCTTTCCCATTTGATCGAATGGTGCTCTAGGTGGTTCTATTGGTTAAAAAAGCCCCGCGTGCTTCATTGGTGGGGCTTTGCGGCGTTGACATTCCCGGCAGCTTTTCACGTAGCGCTTCACGGATGCGGAAAGCTTAGGCCAGTAGTACGCTTGTCAAACTCGAGCGAGAGCTCGAGAGGAACCTAAGTGACTAGGTGTGGCTCATCGTGGCAGGCGAGAAGAATTTTGTCACGCATGTCAGTTCGCACAACTAGAAGATAGGTTCTCTCATTGCCGTTGGAGTTTTTCTCATTCAGGACCCCATCTGGCAGACAAAATGACGACAGACCTCGAGAAATACATCGAGGTATGGAAGAGTTGCGTCCTTCAAGGTTTTCAAGGTTGTTGTCGTACGTAGCCACCAGTGGCACATACCCGCTCTAGAGTGGGTATGTGCTACAAGGGATGCGAGATGGGAGATGGCAGTACTTGGAGGGTTCACTAGATGAACTCGCGGATGGACGCAAGGACGGATGGATGGACAGACAAACTAACAGACTGGTGGACGAATGGACGGGCGCGCTGACGGATATGTGCCACAGGACATGAGAGATGCGATTTGGCGGTACTTGGAGTGTTCACTAGAGGGATGCACGAAAGGACGGGCAGACGGATGGACGGATGGACTCGCGGACGGACGTACAGACAGCTGGACGGACTCATGAATGGACGCACGGATGGTCGCGTGAACGGACGAAAGCACGGACAGGCTGACGGACGCTTCGCCTTACTCATCATCATTCACTTCGTGGATATGCTGTGATTTTTTTCTTTTTAGGAGAATTTTCGCCTGTTATTTTGAATCAAAAGGAGAAAGGGAATTTTTGTGATATTGCAGAGAATTTCAGGCATGGTTAAGTTCTCCTATGAAGACCGATAATTAGCAGTCACATTGCGACTTTTCCGCTGTAATCTTGGCGCATGCACCACGCAAGCATGGCCTTTGGGATTTGTTTCTGATATTTACGCGAAGCGATTTCTAGTTCACTATGGGAGTTAGACTGGAAGCCCAGAATGTGCAGTTTACTAACAGTCTATGAATGAATAAAGTCATGCTTTTGTAGTGCGTGAGTTGTGGGGCTCGTCAAGTTTCACAAGTCCCCATTACGTGAGACACGCTAATTATGGTATGTGTGTGCGTGGATAGGGCGGAAATTATTACTATTGTGTCGGGAATTTGGCTGGAAGTTTCGTCAACGTTTTCAAAAAAAAGGATACCCGAAATAGAGAAGCTTCATGTCTCTGAATGGGAATTCTTAGGCGTAGTACGGAACATCACTGATGCTTTAGTTCGCATAACACCGATTCCCAAGATACGTGGGACGTGGCAATTTTTTTTTTCGTTGGTAATACCCGAACACATAATATTAACTGTTCTTGTTCAATTTCAAAAAACCCTGGCTGTATGTGTGAGAGTGGTATATTACGCAATAGAGCCAGGCTGGGGTCAGATGTTCTTTGCCAAAAATAGCATACAGCACCGGCGTGATTTCTGGCATATGTCCGAGAATAAATCACGTTAATCCATGTGTCATAACTATACATGTCGCATAATGGGAACTACACGATTAGTGTGCTTTGAAGATTTCCACTCGCTACAAGTTCTAAGCCACAATTCTTCGTCCTGAGCCCCATCACCGACAAAGTGCACGTAACCTTTTTTTGATGTGTACCGGGCACCTGTATTATGAGCAGAATGAAGAATGATGGCATAGTGGGTGCTTGTGTGTTTCACAAAACTTGTGATGATTTATGGCGCAGTGGTAACCTCGCATGTGTACTTGTATTAGTTGCTGCAAGAGAGTCTACAGCGGGCTGAGAAATGTCGCTCTTCTATTTTGCGCGGTGACGGTGCCGCGTGCTTCGTGCAGACCCCGTCTCTCTTTTTTTCTTACTCGAAAATTGAGTAGTAGTTTGTTACCTATATCAAATGCCTAATAAAGTATTTGTTTTTATAATTATCGATAAAAAGTCGTGAAGATTCATTACGGTATTCCACAAAACTGGCTTCTTAAATATGTCTCCATATGCAACTACGGCTAGAGTTTAGAAACAGAGAAGAAAAACTGCAGTGGTAAAGGACTAGTAGATAGATCCAGGATGAACAAGAAAAAAACGCGTTAGCGAGACCAGCAATGAAAAAATTGAGTGCTGTAGCAGACAGAAATATAGAAAAAAAATAAAAAGAAAAGAAGAAGTGGGACAGGCCCGCAGAACATCCAACGATACAGTTACTTTACCTTATTCCGCAACTGGCGCTTTATCGACTTCCAGAGAAACACCTCGAGCCATCCTTTAGAATGCAGAACAAGACAACTCTGCCATGTCAGCCCTTCTACATCAAATATCAGGGAGAATCTTCTTCATTTCGTATTCCCTTTTCCGCTAGGGGACTCAAATGGTGCTCGTCTCGACACGCCATGTTGAATTCGCATCCTCATTATTTCCGCTTGTCTTCCGAAAAAGTTGGGATGTTCAGTTGCTAAAGGGGCCAGTGGGAATGCGAGAAAAAAAAAGAGAGTGTACTGCTCAAAGTGGTATTTCATAAATGCGAAAACGTGCTGCTTTGCCTCAGAAAGAAGCCGTAGTCTCATCAGAATTGCGCAAAGGCAACAACGAGAAGACATGTATCCTAGCCACATTTACAGGCTGGCAGTAATGTTTTTTTCCAGCGTTGTGGAGTGCGAGTTCTTCTGCTAGCATGAACAGTATACATTCCGGGACACGGCCTTGAGAAAGACATGAAATATTGCTCCTTGCCTTTTTCAAGGTCATGGGTTCAATCTCAGCCACGTCAGTGACATTTCAACGGAGGCCTAATGGAAGAGGCTGGTCAAAATTTCACGACAGTCGAAATTTCCGGAGCCCTCCACTAAGGCGTTTCTAATGCTTATAATATTTTGGGGTGTCAAACCACACATTTTTTTATTGTTGTGTGCCACTGTCGGCACTCGTCTGATGATTAACTCTAATATGAACAAATCATTAAAATATATTATTGTATTGAGAACTTTCGCTGCAGTCATGAAAGTTAAGAGAAATAGACATCCTATATAGTGATGCTGGCCACTAATGTGACAGTGATATAAGTATTATATGACGTACGAAATAATCACGCACTTATTTAAAAGTGCTTCAAACACGAGAGAAAATACACATGAAGTGCCAGTTGTAAGGCTTTCCTGTGGAGAATAAGCTAAGCAGCTATGCTGTGGAAGCGTAGATGTGCCACCAAGACACGCAACGCCAAGGAAGCAGCAGAGTACAATAATGCAAGCGGGTGTGAAAGGTAATCGAGGGTGTGAAAGAATGGTTCGAGGGGAACGATGAAAGATATGAAGACTAAATAATATCAAAGCCTTGTAAGTAAGAATATAGCGGTGGTGTTGGAATGAGAAGTGAGGGCGAGAGGACGGAAATTAGAGTGCAAGGCATAACTCATACTTCATGTAGCGTAGCAACGTCGTGAGAAAGGTAAGCGACGGTGAATAAAAAAGAAGACGGGGACAGCCACCAGCACCGCTGTTTTTGCAGTCTTTGTCAGAACGGTGTGTAGCAGCCCCGATTTCTGGCATGAAAGTGTTTTATGCAGGCTTCCATCAGGATTTTAGTGACGTATTAACGTCACAAAATCAATAACCAACAAAAAATACTGACGATCAGTTGGCTAAAAAGGCAAGGTAAATCAGCAGCAGTCGAACGCCCGACCACTCGATTTATGACAACATAGGCCGGGCGTGCTAGCCACTGCGCTGGAGTCGCACATTGTGAAGTCTTTACCAACGCATTTGTTTTGTCTCTCAATGTCTTCTCGTGGTTTCCTGCCTCCTGACCGTAGTCAGCGCCATTGGCTCCTGCAACGCGTCCTTGCTATAACTTCGTGCGTCAGCTTCGTTGCATAAGAAACGTTTCATAAGCTTCATGCATCGATTCAGTAGAAAGGAGCGTAGATATTACCACTAAAGTGCACTTAAGGCATTTTATTCACCTACAATTGGCTCAGACCACACGCAACGAAGCGTCGATGCGTGTATAAGATCCGCCAACCGCCTATTCACACTTCCGCAAAGACGGTACTGCCATCTATAGCCCGATGTCGCCGCGAATATGATCCCCCGTGGGGGATCATATGGGTGCACCCATTCAAAGGGCGTCAGCTGTCACAGCTATTATAAATACACGAAGCTGAAGAAGAAGTGGGTAGTCTCAAACTGAGAGAGAGAAAGGGCCCCGCTCTTTCATCACCCATGTGCAGCAAGCATTTCACTGACAGTACTTTTGCAATACCTGACCTACGCTGCACTTTTTGGTAAGATTTCAACCGTGTTTCAGTGCCTCGCCACTACTTCAGCCACTTATTTCACGCAGGCTACAGGTGTAGGCGACTTACACCAAGTGAGGTGCCATCCCAAAACCTATACCGTGAAGTCTCCTATAGACCAGGAGCCGATGACGCGGCCTCCGAATCGCCTCGGGTAAGCGCCCCTCGGGTAAGCGCACCTTGTGAGCGCAGCTTTGTCGCGCTGTACATCGGAGGCTACAGCTTTGTTTGGCTGGTGTACGTACATATATACGTAGTTTACTGATCAAGACAAGCGCGCCTAGCGCAATGCTCACCATAAATTCATAAGCGAAAGCTGCTGTTGCTGTTTTGTACACATTCACTCGTGGTTTTCAGATCATAATTGTGGCCTTGTGCGCAGTATAAACAATCAGCAATGAATATTTGTTATATTCTGATACCCGAGCGATGGCCATGTGCGGTAATAATATGAGGTAACATCATGATGCCGCTTTCGCAGAACAAACATTACTGAGACAAACTGCAGTTATATGCATAGGCAAGTGGTTGCATAAGGGCGAACTTGCCCTTTTCACGATTCATGGCACATGCCCATCAAGACTCATCTTACTGTGATACAACACGGCCTTGCACCCTGCCGACGCCCATAGCTGCAAACCAAGCTGCCTTGAATTGTTTGTATTTGCCATGAATGGTAGATTAAATACTGAAAGAGCAATTTAAGTAGCTGCTCTGCAGTAATTATCCCATGTTTTGTTTCCAAATGCCAGAGTGAAAGAAGTGAACTTTTCTCACACATATCGTCGTGTTCAATGTCACTATCGTTGCACTACAGAAAAAAAAATATCTTAAGAAAAAGGACATGCAGGCGTGCCCTTCTCTTTAGAATTGTTGCGAAAGCTACCGTCCTTTTCACGAGTGGATGAAGCACACCAAGCCACAAAGGAGTACTTCACCATTGCGTAACACTCGTTCGCCACGGGGTTGTTGTGTAGTGCGTTAACAACTTCACGTGTTTGCAGGGCCAGAACCGCGATGGGGATGGGATCTCCAGTGACGGCATCGGCTGCGCACATTCACAAACGTGGCATACGCAGTTCACCACCGCACCGTCGATAAGCCACCGCGACGTTTCATCAGCTGTATATACATGCCTGTAGATGCCGGAGAAAAGCACTTTTATTGAAACTTCGAAACACCCGAACTAATAAGTATCGCACGGCGGAAACTGCAGATAGACGAGCGAGAACACTCAAGCGGTTGGCGGAATTGCTGTGCTCATCGGTCATCTCGGAGATTTCTTGGCCTTGTCTATTGGGCTGGAACTAAAACAAACTCACAATTGCCCTCGAAAACACTCGTTGCGGGCGAGAGTTGACCCTTGCAAGGATATTGCTCGACAAAGTTCCCGCCAGAGCAGACGATCCGCGCACTCGAACAGCGTAAGGTTCCTAGATGAAACAAGTTTCATGTAGGGACTTCAGAGCAGCGCCTGCTGCAGCGTGGTTCAGAGCTGAGTCCACAAAATGAGGCCACACGCGAGGGGGCACCAATCCAAGATACCACGGAAAATTTCGATGAGGCTTGTGCATTTCACTCCTGTTTTTGAAGCTTAACCCATTGCTATTACTTTGGCACTTTGAAAACGGCCTTCGAGCGAAATAAGTGCAACCATCCTAACAGATTCTATTTCAGTGTGTACAGCTCTTACAGCTTCGGAATATTCGAGAGCCTTATTGACTTTGCCCACGTTAGTACCACTGTTGTTGAAACTCCTGAATTATCGGTGGGTCGCAGGTCACTGCGGCTTACAATTGAATGAGTCGGCCGAGTTATTAGAACGAGCATCACTTGATGGACCAATAACTTCGGTACTTTAGGAGTGAGAATTCATAGAAGAAATTAAACACAGAAAATTTGGTAATTGTACAGGTAAGATGGGAAATATCATCAAATTCACGGATTACCAGCACCTCGAATTTCCGTGGAAACCTCAGCGAACTCAGTAAAAAAAAAAGAAGTTAGCTCCAGAATTCGCTGCGGTCTGCCTCCACTAAACTTGTATCTCCACAGAACTTAACTGATGATATTTTCCCCTTTATCCTTCTGCGAGCAATCAGAAACTGTTGAACGTTATGTTGTATCCTATCGTAATTATTCAGTAACTTGAAAAAAAAACAATCTAGCTCTTCCGTGTGCGAAGCTAAGGTTTAAGCTTAACTACAGAAACTGCATGTTGATAATTTCAGTGCCACCGCATCGGGACATTGTCGCAGAGGTGTGTTTGATGCGGCGTGGGAATTCATTCAAGCGACTAGACGTGTTTCAACAAAATGTCCGCGGTGTTAATACTCGAAAATTACTCGCGAATAATTTTAAATTTGATGAAGTATAAGACATTTATTCCAAATTATTCGGGCTAGGTAAATGCAGCTGTCTGGTCGGCTTCAAATATCAAAAGGGTCTGATTGGGATAGTGCCTATTTCATTTCTTTTTGTTTGTTTCTCACTTCATTGTGCTCTATTTTGTAATGTTTTCTTAGTTAAATATTTTTGTTGGTAAGCAATATTTGAGTTACCATTCATAGGCAACTATATATTTTCTTGTCCGATGAAGGGTGGGTATGTGCCATAGTATCCACGCTACGGCCAAACAAACAGATGCCTCCTTACTAAACAAAACTTAAAATGATGGGGGGCTTAGTGGGTACCATGAAAGTGGACTTGTAGTTGCTACCCAAAAAGCGTTTGAAAGGCTATAGAAAGGTCACTTTGCAGCTTTCGCTGGGGCTTTCCTGAGCGTTCCGCAAAAGCCTGGCTATTTTTTGATTTCATACAAAAATTGGCCAAGCTTTAATTGCATAAAGGTAAGTTCTTTCTTGATGGTTCGGTTTTTTTTCTTTACCACTAGGTTATGAAAATATTGTTAACGATGTTTTGCGATTCCCTTGGTGAATATCACTTTGTAATTCAGGCAGCAAGAAGGATATCTGAAACAGATGCGAGTAAAACCATTTGATCAGTAGAAAAAAGAGAAATAAAATAAGATTGCAGCATGCTAAACTAACCACGAACTAAAAAGGTGAGAGGCATGCCACTATTATGATTAACACTTGACCTCCACACAAATGTACACTAGGGCACAAAAGCAGAGTAGGACGTAGGCGAGAAGTGGAGAAAAGAGCATGACACTTTTCTACTTTAAAAGGAGGAGGGGGGACGTGGAGGAAAAGAAGTTGAAGGAGAGAAAGAGGGAAGAAGGTAGGATAGTAAAGACATAAAGTAAGAAAAGCATGCAAGTGAAAACCGGCAAAATGCAGCGCGTTCTTGACGCTGCGTGTCGTCGCTCAAGTGAACCCCCGAATTTTTCAGAAAAGCCGTGGGCTGTCTTGACATAAAAGGAAAAAAAAACGGTCGATAGCTACTCGACTGATATGAGACGTTACGCATCTTTGTAATCTATATGTCCCACGGGAGTGTGTCTTATTGCTTTGCGGTGCTGTTTGTCTTGCAAATTTATTGCTGTTCACTCTGCCATGGTTGCATTCTTCTTGTATTTCTTCTGGTTTTCGCACACGTCATGCCGAGGTTCCACCTAAGGGTTGGTTGAATGAGTCAAATAGAAATCAATTTGAAGAAGATGGAAGTATATACAAAAAGCGGAAGTGTATGAATATTGAATGTATGGGATGGTCCAAAAAAGGGCTGTAGTATCATGAATGTATCATTTCCGAAGTGACTAGGAACCGCTTCATTTACGTCTCTGTTTCGGTAAGCAAAGAAGCATTCGTATCTCCGCCACCATAATAAGGAGATTTTTAGGGCACTGTTTCGTTTATAAAGGCGCACTCTGAACGGAAGTTCGATAAAGGGTGTGGGTTGTTGTTCACTATTCGCATATACCATGCTCAATCTATCAGGAGTCATTCTTCTTTCAAGGACACTTATATTCGACTACAAGAGCCACTGCATGTCTGCAATTTCGTATTGATTTAGTATCACGCTTACATCATCTAAAAATGCTTACTATCATTTCTTGGCCTGGCAATTTAATAACCTGAAAATGTTATGAGTCATATCAACAAGTATTGGCTACTTATACTCGATACCATTCCGGCTTCCATGGTCATTTTTCCTGTACGACTCAGTTGTTTAGCGGACACACAACTCTTTGTGTACTACAGATAACGGGTTCATGGTTGATTGATGTCAATCAATTGTACGAAAGTCTTTCTTATAAATTTCGTTATTGTGAGAAAACTAAACTGTATATTTTGGTTTGTTGAAAGTCAAATTATTTGCTGATGGTTGTGTTTTTTACACAACTATACATATCTCTCATTATTACAATGCCCTACAAAACAATCTAGACAGATACTCTGAATGGCACTCAATATTGCGCATGTGTATTAAAGGGGAACTCCGGTGAAATTTCGTCCATACTGAGATAATGCTTCTTTCTAATAATATTGACAGTCCCGAAAAAGCTAGGGTGGTTCATTTTGCCCAGGCACTCGTCAATATTTATAATTAAGCAAAAAACGACAAGCCAGAACAGAAACCAAAACAGGGAGCGGCTCTGTCATCCGTGGTGAGTATCCAATGACGTCACAAGATACCGTCACCGATGACGTCACGAAATCCGCTACACCCCGCCAGGGCTGGCCAGGGTGTAAATATAGCTCAGGTGACTCAATCTTTGGATGCGCGAAAAGCAAGTTGGCGGTGAAGCTGACAACATCGAACTGTGTTCGCGTTGTCGTCTCGTAAAAGAAAGCATGCGCTGCATCCGTCTGCTGGAAAAGGCGGGGTTCTTTTTAAAAAAACAGTAGGCCCTGACACCATATACACAGGGGGGCTTGCGTTTACAAGTGTGCTTCCAAAATAAGCTAAAATTTTAAAATTATTTTCTAAAATGGCTGTATAATTTGGTCCATATAACCACGGTAGCAATGCGAACACATGTTCACAGTTTTATTAAAATTGGTGAATATAGAAAAAAACGCCTGAGTTTCCATTTAAGTAAAAAAGAAGCAGTTCTCGTGTGTTTCACTCGAAAAAAGAGACCTAGTGAGTCACTTATTAAATAAATAACTGATCCAAGTTGTGAATGAATCACCTTAACCAGACAACCTTCTTCGCCCTTCATTGTTACAGTTGCTATTTTATTTATATTAGTATTTTTACATGTATTACCCGTCTTGCTTCAACCTTGAGTCTGCAGTATTGAATAATTAAATAACAGAATGTGTTTTACGCCTGAAAACCACAATTTGAATATTAGAAACTAGTAGTGCAGGGCTGCAGATACTTGGATCATCTTGTGTTCTTTTATGTGCACTGATATTGAAGAGTACACTGGCATCTACCATTTAGGCTCAATTCAAATACGCCTGCCACGGCCGGGGTTGAACACGCGATTTTCAGGTCAGCAGCCGAGCATCTTAACTACTATTTCACCACAGTGGACGAGAATCTTATTACGGTAGATTCAAGCAGTCTATTTTTATCATGGAAATACAAACATATCTTATATGTCACACCTGTTATTTTCTAGAGCCGTTACAAGAACCAAGTTAGAAATAAACCATGACTTTTGGGTTTTCTGCGCAAAAGCGCAGAAAATTTGTAAGGGCTGGATGCTCAGGCTCACGTATGCCCGTCGGACGTCCAATATGTTTTAGGTTATCCTTGTGATCTATGTAGAATAAAAAGATGGCATGAGAAGAGTTTAATAAAAAAAAGTTAAGAACACGCCTATTTTAATTTCTTTTCTTGGATTTTGTGAGGTATACTAGCGTGCCAAAAACAACAGAATGCATCGGTCAACTTCTGCACATGCGAATGCAATATTTCAGGCTGAAACTTTTTCTCAACACATGTCATAACAGAACAGCCATAGACTCCCCGTGATGCCTTCACAAACCGGATTGCGTTTCACTACATGACCATACAAATAAAAAAAAAATAAACCACGCAACTTAAACATTACAGTTGTCATTTTTTGCCCAGAAGGCTGCCATCAGATGTGGTCTGCCATCAGGAAAGGCTGCCATCAGATGTAGCAGAAATACCCTCACTTGAGGCATTTTTATGTTCGCTGCATTCTGTGCAGTTATGTATTCGCAAAGTTGTGTGCGCACAATATTTTATTTCGAGCTGAATTTATATATGTCCGATGCGTCAATTCTGTGCATAGTGTACTGCTTTATTGTGTGCTATCAATTGTGTTATTTACTGAAAGGCAAAATTCTCTGACTTCACCTCCTTGTAAGGCAAAGTGACAACAATAACGTGCACTACTTGCAAGTGCACCTTCACAGTTATTATCCATTAACGTACAGGTCATAATACAAGCGAACAAAATATTGCAAAAAAACTTATTCTTGCTTAACGCTTCTCTCTATATAATAAACAGCTCAGAGGACTGTTTCGTATTTTTGCGCAACGGAGAAAAAGTTCATTGAAATTCGTTATTCCACCTGATAATTTCTTCCTATTCTAGAAATATAATATTTGTTTCATGATGTGGAAAGGTAAATTTGCTTTCGAATTTCATGGTATGTTAACCAGAATGCTTCAAGAAAAAAAGCTGATAGAAGTCATTTACGAACTGATAATACTAAGGGTCTTACGTCCCAAGTCTATGATATGACTATGACAGACGCTTAGTTACGAATTGATTACCTGAATACCAAAAGCTGATGTGAAAAATATTGTTATATTTAAACGTCTGTCAGTTGCGTAACACTGATAAACTTACGCTTACTTAGAAAAAGCATTGCGTCGACAACAACGTTTCACAGCAAATCTTTTCGTTGTGTTGCTTCCATGTTCAATGACGGAGTGCTGATTACTCGGCATCGTATTGTGGTGAGGGAGAGGCTCAATAGGAAGGGAGGGCTGCACTGTGCAAAGTGTGCTCAGGGTGGATAAAGATAGGTGAATCAAGTACAGGCTCACTAGGATGGTAATAGCGAGCTTTTGCGAGAAGAGTGTACGAATGATAGGCGTGCGAATAGAGAGGAGAGCGAAACTTCGCGGGGGAAGTAGATCACTGAGAGTATAGGTGGAACTTAAAGGTACGCCTTGATCGTTTGGGGCAGGCGTTCTTTCATAAAGGCCAAGAAAGCTGTCTTGAAAGAAGCCGCCTACCGCGAGCGTAAACGGTAGGTGATGTGGGCACGGGCATGTCGCTGAGGCAACAACGATTTTTGCGTGAGAGAGGTTCAATTTTAGGAAATACTTCAGAACATGGAAGTGCGTCAGCGTGATGAAGAAGAGGCTGTAAAATCCGAAGACTTCGTCTGTGGAAAACCGGGTTCAAAGGACTAATACGCCTGGAGATGAAGAGCAGAGCGTCTAGATGCTCGTTTATTGCGGCGTAGATCCAAGAACCCGGTTTTCCACGACAGAAGTTTTCAGATTTTACATTGGTGCCGAAACCTGGTGTTACAAGCTGCCACTCTAGCGTCGCCAGCGCGAAGTCGGCAACGGGAATGACAGCACGTTAGTTTGTTCCGCACGCAAGCAGAGACAGCGAAGAGATCAAAGACGTGAGAAAATAAAACAAACTTTACTCTAGTGATATTGCAGCACACGGGATCTAGTACAACACTTCAATACAACTAACCAAATACATCACCACTTGATACAACTAAAAATACATATAAAGAAACAGTGAATCAGCCTATGAGAGAGAACTATTACAAACTACACCAACTAACAACAATAGAACTACGGAGGAAAAAGTTCGAAGATATAAACGGGTGAAGGCATACGTGGGATGACCGGCAGCGTTGCGTCCCCGACGATCGGATGCGAGAAGTCGAAGAGAGTTTTGGCACGACTGCGATGTCGGCGGTGTTGCCACGCTGGTGGCTCCGGGAAGCTAGTGCTTGCAGGTGACCTCGGGCAGGTCGAGCTAACTCGAGGCGAAGTCCCGATGTCTACGTTGCAGACGTTAATATCACATAACAACTAGACGAACGGCTAAGTTTAGGTGGCCAGCCGATACAGAGCCACACTAAAAACTTCTTGAAGAGATGCTTGTTGATCTGTTTCTACACCATGTTGGTCAGCGACTAGTCTGCCTAGCAGGGCAAAATCCTACGCTTAAATCCCTTTCGTGTCTCCACGCTCTCTTACTTGGGGACAAGAGACCTCTACATCGGTCCAATCATGCGCGTTTAATTCGTGGAAACCCCGACCCAAAGATATTTTGACCCCACCCCTTTTTAATTGGGAGAGGGCCTTCAACAAGCCAGAGTGACAACCTGTTGGGTTGTTGTCATACGGCTTGGCCACCAGAGGGTTTCCCGCACTTTTCCCCGTAGGAAACGGTCGGAGTGTTTGGCTGTCAGCCGGTGCGTCCCGTAGCCTAATCCTTGTTCGGGGCACATCGCGACCTTCCGCGACCTTGCAGACGCCGCCGCAGTTACAAAAGGATCAATCGTCGACGGCGACGTTCCAAGAAGAGCACACCATTCTGCACTTCTCGGCTCCCTTTCTTGCGCCTGCTGTTCCCACGGTCAGTGGGGAAGTACGGTGCCCGTTAATTGCCGTGACGCTGGGTCACCAAAATTGGCCGTCCGTGAAATTGCCCCCCACTTTCAGAATGTTATTCATAACATTTGTTCACACGCAGGGAAATTTCTCGACAACAAGGAACGAAACACCACCAACAAGGAAGACATGAGGACTGTTCCTCTCACACACCACATAAATAGGCAGAGTGCATCAAAGTAACAAAAAAAGAACAATTGCTAGAGTACCAGCTTCAGTTACACGCAACACTATCAATGCGCCATACAAACAAGAAAAAGAAATAGCCGTGTACAGCAGCCATCAATACAGAATACACTGCACGAATGTATGCTACGGAACAAAACGGAACAGGTGCGCTCCTCTACTGTAGTAAAATCCTTCAATGTGCATTACAACAAGTAAAAACAACCAATGCACCAAGCAAAAAGAAAATAACTCAAAATACGCTTTCTTCAGCTTACAGCTGTCCCTCACTTCAATCGCACACGCGGCGGTCGCGGTCTTGCCGGAATTCGAGAACTTCCGAGGCAACGACGCGTATGTGCTACCAGTTGAACGGCACAGTCACGCATCATTCGCGATTTCAGGCGACTTCGGTCAATCTGGTAGAGGGGACCCAAGCGATGTGTGGGACAGAGTGGCCATGCCTTCTTTGGGCAAGCTCCAATGTGGAGTTTAGCTATTGTGGCCTTTCTTCTACGACCCCTTGGACAATCCTGACCCGCAAAGCTTTAAATCTCCAGCGTACATTCCGTCGCGAGGATGCGCGCTGTGGCCTACGCTTTCGCCGCTGGCGCGTTACTTCCCGCCACAAAGGCCTCTGCGCTGAACTGGCCGATAAGCTACCCGCTTTTCGTTCTCCCCGATGCTTGCTTCCTCCTTCTTGCCTTCGCTTTGTCGCGTGCGTACCCTTCACTCCTCTACGGTGACGTCTGCGACCGACTTTTCCTGCACCGTTAGGAAATTCGCCTCGGGTATCGTCATCGGTAGTTTTACAGCTCAAGGGCGCACCATTAATAGTGATGTTAATAAAACGGGAAGTCTGGCCCTTTCCAGGTGATTTTATTTGCGAACCAGCGTTCTTTCTACTTTTGGTCCGGCTTCTCGCATGCAAACCGGCTTTGAAGCCGATGCAGAACTTGTGGTCCTACTTGCTACGCTAAAACAATTTGCGCCTTTTTCCCGCGTAGTACCCTTTTCCTCGCGCGTGGCTTTCCGACGTCTCTTGCATCTGCGCCGCTTTTTGCGACTCTTTTCCGAGCTTCCCGATCGCAACTCCAGCTCGTCAACCCTCGCACACCTTGCGTCGGCTGTCGAATTCATGCAGTCTAAATGATTTTCTAAAAAATCATCTTTTTCGCATTCTAGACTGGTGGAAAGCTCAACACACTGAATAACAGTGCCGCAGTTTTTCTTCACACAATCTACCTCGAATGGGTGGGAGCTGTCGGCAACTGTACTGTTATTCTCACCCTCAGCTTTGGCTGCTGCTCCTGAGCTTTCTCCGGTTTCCTTGCCTACAACCACATTGTTCGCAAGTTCCACCGGCGCGACAACCTCAGTTGAGGCCTGTACCAGCCTGTCTACAGATATTTTATCTGTTTTGCTAGCATCTAACTGACACAGCACCTCGTCGCACATGCTCTGGCCTTTGTCGGTCTCTATAATCAGAGCAGCACCTTTCGCAGTTCTCACATTTGGTTCGTCTTCGAACCTGTGGCGCTCTTCACACGTGCTAGCCTTCTCTATAGCTCTGGGCTGCACCTAACTTGTTTGAATATCGTACTTCTCTCTAGCTACACTTACGGATGGCTGAATTTTTCGTCTCATTGCCTCGTTTTTCTGTTCCAATTGTTTGATCACCAAGTCGCGTGTTCGATCACGCTATTTTCTATCCCTTACTTCCTTTTCTTCTCTTTTCTCTTTTTTTCTGAAATCTCTACCGCGTTTTCAATCTCCTCTTTACTGGCTTTTTGCGAGATCACCCTCACACTGTTACTCTCACTGAGGCAAATCTTTAATTGCAGTAACTGCACTCCCCGTTCTCCAGCTTCCCTTGCCGCTTCCCTTGCCGCTTCTCGTTATTTCACCCTTTCTTCGCGTTTTCTCTCCTTTTCTTCGCGCTCTCTCTCCCTTTCTTTTTCTCTTTCCTCCCGGGCCCGTGCCCGCTCTTTTCTGGCTAACGCCTGCGCCTGTTCCTGCTGTTCCTTAACCCATTGTCTCAGTTCGGCGCCCTCGAGGCCTAACAGTTTACCGTGCGCGATCCACTTATCAAAATCCATACACTCCATACTGCAACTGTCACTATAAGGCCACTATAAAAACAGCGCAATCATATGCAGGATGCAACCGCTTCAACTGTGCGGCTCTATCACCACGCTGTCTGCACGGTTCTCGTTCACCCCTCACTGTCTTACTCTTGTACGGAACGTCCTGTCTCGCGGACGCCAGTTCTGTTACAAGCTGCCACTCTAGCGTCGCCAGCGCGAAGCCGGCGACGGGAATGACAGCAGGTTAGTTTGTTCCGCACGCAAGCAGAGACAGTGAAGAGTTCAAAGACGTGAGAAAATAAAACAAACTTTACTCTAGTGATATTGCAGCACACGGGATCTAGTACAACACTTCAATACAAGTAACAAAATACATTAACACTTCATACAACTAAAAATACATATAAAGAAAGAGTAAATCAGCTTATGAGAGAGAACTATTACAAACTACACCAACTAACAACAATAGAACTACGGAGGAAAATGTTCGAAGATATAAACAGGTGAAGGCATACGTGGGATGACCGGCAGCGTTGCGTCCCCGACGATCGGATGCGAGAAGTCGAAGAGAGTTTTGGCACGACTGCGATGTCGGCGGTGTTGCCACGCTGGTGGCTCCGGGAAGCTAGTGCTTGCAGGTGACCTCGGGCAGGTCGAGCTAACTCGAGGCGAAGTCCCGATGTCTACGTTGCAGACGTTAATATCGCGTCACAACTAGACGAACGGCTAAGTTTAGGTGGCAAGCCGATACAGAGCCACACTAAAAACTTCTAGAAGAGATGCTTGTTGATCTGTTTCTACACCATGTTGGTCAGCGACTAGTCTGCCTAGCAGGGCAAAATTCTGCGCTTAAATCCCCCTAGTGTCTCCTCACTTTCTTCCTTGGGGACAAGAGACCTCTACATGGGTCCAATCATGCGCGTTTAATTCATGAAAACTCCGCCCCAAAGATATTTTGACCCCACCCCTTTTTAATTGGGAGAGGGCCTTCAACTAGCCAGGGTGACAACCTGTTGGGTTGTTATAATACGGCTTGGCCACCAGAGGGTTTCCCACGCTTTTCCCCGTGGGAAATGGTCAGACTATTTGGCTCTCAGCCGGTGCGTCCAGTAGCCTAATCCTTGTTCGGGGTACATCGCGGCCTTCCACGACCTTGCAGACGCCGCCGCAGTTACAAAAGGATCAATCGTCGACGGCGACGTTCCAAGAAGAGCACCCCATTCTGCACTTCTCGGCTCCCTTTCATGCGCCCGCCATTCCCACGGTCAGTGGGGAAGTACGGCGCCCGTTAATTGCCGTGACGCCGGGTCGCCAACATTGGCTGTCTGTGACACCCGGCAACGAACCAGGGACCTTTCGCACTCTACGTACCGTCACTACGTCGACCAATGCTATAGTGCCCTGAGAAGCCTTTATGACTTTGTTCAAATTAACATAACAGGGCTCAAAGGCCTCGGCGTCTCAGAATACTGCTACTTTGCCATGTTGTGCGATGTACTAATGGAAGCGATTCCCCAAGACATAATGATGGAATCTCACCGACGATGGCGACTCAAAGCGTCGAGTGTGAACGAACTGCCGAGCTCGGAAGAAGAACATCGACAATTGCTCAAGTACCTCCGCATTGAGGTCGAGTGCAGGAAGCCGAAAACCTACGAACGACGGATGTCGCACAGAAAAGAACTACAGACCTCCGGCAGCCACAAGAATCAGCCTATCGCACCAGCGGCTGTTCTCAACGGTGCCGTTACATAGGAGGCGTGCCTTTTTTGCCAGCAATCACACCCAACGTTCGACTGCCATGTATCGCTTCCTGACTCGGAGAAAAAGCGTCTTCTGTCGACGACTGGCTGCTGCTTCAGATGTACCACAAAAAGACATCGAGCAAGAAACTGTCGATGGAAGGTGAGCTGTTCACATTGTTAGGCTAGTACAGCTGTTGAAATAATGACGCCACCACAACACGCTATGGGCAGTACCTACATGTACGCTGTTTCAGATACCAAAAGGAGCCTTGATGCAATACTATTGCAAACATTCAGAGGATGGATAAAATGCGCAAATGGCAGCTGCCATATAAAAGGCATCATGGATAATGGTAGCCAGCGCATTTTCATTAAAGAAGACGTTTCAAGGAAATTGAACCTGAAGGTGTTAGTAGAAATCGACATTACCGTCAACCTATTTGGAAACAAGCACGGTCGCGTGCCCGACGGATAGTCAAAGTAAGTTTACAAAGCCAATACGATAATATTCAGCATGTCACGGAAGCAACAGGAATCGAGCACATCTGTGAAGTGGTTGCTGAAGTACCTTAAGACCATGAATTGATCAAATAGTTGCCAAATCGTCGTCAACAATTAGCTGATGAACTTTGCTTTCCGCATATCACTCAGGAAGAAGGCATTAGCTTATTAATTGGCTCAGGCCAATTGAGAAAAATTCTTGGGAGCGAAGTCACTTGACATAAAGATCGCAACAGCCTTCTTTCCATTCAGACTTCACTGGGTAGGACAGTACAAGGACCCTTAAATGACGCAATCTTTCTGCCGCTCACAAATGCAAACGTTTGTGTACTACGGACAAGTTGTTGAATGAGCGGCGCCCTGATGCAGGAACGCATAGGCTCACAACTATGAAAGTTCTGGCAGCTTGAAAGCTACGGTGTCACAGATGCAGATGAGCCATCCTGCCACGATAAGGAGGTGCTAAAAGCTTTCAATGAAACAACTGAGCTTCGAGACGAAAGGTACAAAGTCTGTCTGTCTTGTAAAGACAGATAATCAGACCTGCACGATAATTGTGCGGTAGCAATCAAGCGACTTCGCTGCTTGCGTCACCGGTTGTCTCAGAGCAAAGAAATAAGGCTTCACTGCGATGCAGCAGTCAGGCAGTACCTTACTGATGGTCATGCTGAGCCAGTTCGCGTCAGCAATGATGCGACCACTACTAAATATTACATGCCCCATCACGAAGTAATTAGGGAATCATCCACCACAGTGAAACTCCGAATTGTTTTCGATGCCTCGTCCCATTCCTCAGGAGTGACTTCATTAAATGACCACTTGAAGAAAGGCCCGAACCTGAGCAACGATATGTTGAAGATGTTGCTGCGTTTTCGTCAGCATTAGTTCGGCGTCGCGACTGACGTCCAGAAAGCATTTCTACAGATTGGAATTAAGCCGAGTGACAGGGATGCTCTGAGATACCTGTGGTTTGAAAGAATGCCAACAGGAGTACGGGACATGAATGGCGTTTGCCAATATCGCTTGACTCGTCTGCCCTTTGGCACTATGGCAAGCCTTTTCTTACTCAGTGCGAATTGGAGTATCAACTGCAGTGCGTATCCGGAAAGTATCACCGGACAGCTGAGAAGTTAGTGCATTGCTTTTATGCGGATGACATAGTCACCAGTGTGCCTACCGCATCAGACGCCTGTGAGCTATGCGACCAAGCTACAAAAATCTTCGCCAAATCTGGAATGAAGTTACAGAAGTAGGTAACTAACTACACTGGCCTAGAAAACTGCGTAGAACAACCGTGCCACGCGAAGATACTGGGACTACTGTAGAACACCAGGTCAGACAGGCAAAGCTTGAACGTCAATACTGTTCTTGAATGTCTACAAGAAAATTAGCCAACGTAACGGTGCATTTTACAGACTTCCGCTCACTTGTTCGACCCTCTCGGCCAAGCAGCACCAATTCTAATACGCGCCAAAAATACTTTTTCAGCGCATTTGGCAAATACAAATTGATTGGGATTGTGAAACTCGAATTTGAATTGCCCTAGAATTGCCCTAGAGAGAAGATCGTGACATCAAGACTCTTTCAGTTCCCAGGTTTTGTTTGTCAATCAGTGATTTGGATTATGAGCTGCGTGTATTCACTGACCCAAGCAAAGCCGCTTACGGGGCTGCTGCTTATCTGCGGCCCAAATGCGATGTTGCACCAAGAGAGATGCTCAAGCAAAGGGCCGAGTTGCTCCCATAAAGTAGCTTTCACTTCCACGGCTCGAGATTTTTGGAGCTTTATTGGGTGCCCGACTAGCAAAGTTCATAACTGACGCAATGGAAATAACTTCTTCTAAATGCTATTTTTGGACCGATTCAACAGTGGCTTTGGGTTGGATCCGAGGCATCGCTTCAAGGTGGCAGCAGTTTGTAAAGAACAGAGTCACATAAGACCACTCCGACTCTTCGTAATGAAACTATTTTTCTGGAAAAGAGAACCCAGCGGATCTAGCTTCCCGAGGCACATCATTGAAAAATCTGATTGACAAGGTGATTTGGTGGAGAGGACCAGCTTGGTTGGCCAGGAGCGAAGAATATCCTAAACACACGAATACTTACCTGAATGCTCTTCGAGATGATCTAAAGGAGAAGTCCGAAGTATACACCGCTACGCATTATTCGTCCTCGACATTGGTGGACGCTGTTTTGAATTGATCAAAGTATAGTTCCTGGTGTGGGTGCTACGCGACACGGCTTGGATACTGAGGTTTGTCACAGCCTACTTTGACCGGCCAACCCCTCAAGGACACCTAATGACGGAGGAGCTTGTCGCCTCTGAAAGGTATATTGGCTGTCAATTATTCAAAAGCATCGATTCAGCCCTTAATTAGCAGCACTCCAGACTGGGTGACATCTACCCAAGGCGCCGACAATTTGGGATTCGCACCCCTTTATTTCGGAAGAGGATGGCTTGCTGAGAATTCAAGCAAGCCTTCGGAATGTCGCGTACCACGAGGGCATCAAACACCCGATTCTGCTTCCCGGTGACTACATCGCCACTGAACTCATTGCCACCGGCCTACACCTGAGGCTTCTCTACGCAGGAGTCGCAACAACCACCGAGGAACTCTGAGAGCGCTTCTGGGGGACGAAGGCAAAGAAGTGTGTGAAAAGAGGGATCGGGCGGTGTACCTGGCACGCGCGATTACTGGTGTAGATTTGATTGGACCAGTGTACTTGAAAAGTGAGCCAACATAGAAATTATACATCATGCTATTCACTTGCACGGTAATAAGCGCTCTTCATTTAGAGCTTGTTTCACGCTCCACAGCAGACGGTTTCTTGGAAGCTTTTCGGCGTTTCACTGCACACCATGGATTCCCTTCAGTGATTTACTCTGAGAATGCTTTGTGCTTTAAACGTGCTTCTCGCGAACTTCGTGCTCTGTATTACACTATTAGTGGAAGTGGAGTCGGCGATTATTTGTCTGGTCATAGCATCAGGTGGAAATTCCCTGCTGACCGAGCTCCTTGGTTGGGCGGATATTTCCGAGGCATCACTTTCTTCGACGTGCGAAGTGGAGCTGAATGAAAAAAAGAATAAATTAATTAAAGGTTCGTCCTACAGTATTCTTCGGGCTGGACGGGGATGAGGTTACCTCTGTCCTGTCCCACACCCAGTGAATGAAGGTGAGGGCGCTTGAGTTGCCAGCTCGAAGTCAATCGAACCAGATGTCCTCCATCGGTTTTCAGGACGGCCCATGGCTGGTCGACTAGATTGTCGCTGGTCAGTGCCGCTTGCCAGCGGCAGCGATGCCCACACTGTAAACACAAATTAGCCGAATTTGGCGTTTTAAGGGCGTCATACTACCTTTACTCACACTTCTACACCCATAAAGTGTTATGAATTAAGAGTAATATAATTCTGCCACCTCAATTTTACCTCTTTAGGAAATAACGTTGATAAATGAGGGGATAAAGGAGGTAAACTCATGATCTGACGTCATTCATCACAAACCAGACCGCCAGAAAACTCCCATTATACCTCCTCTTGTATGTTTTCTTTTTATTTGTTTCCTGAGCTCTCAGCAATTTACCTTTAGTGCTGGCCAGCATGCATTCTGCTGCGCAGGGGGAAGATGTGCGTTGTCATACGAAAGCCCAAATTCTTCAGAATGCTTGAAGTTAGTATGAAACAACAATTACCGGCGCGTTGTGTGTAGCACAATTAATCTGGCTGATGCAGTGTGTGGAGCCAGTGTCCGACTCGCGAACTAACGAAGCTGATCGGTTCCGCGAAGGCGAACGCGGGAGACCTGTGCACGGGAAATGAAGGAGACTCCTTCGATCACACGGTTTACGAGCGGAGCCGTGAAGGTCTTCCCGTTAGGTACTATCTAGAAGGGGATGGCTTACTGGGAAGAGCGTCTGGCAAGAAGCAGGCCAGGTGCCACTGTAAGTCATTTTTGGCATGCACAATGACGCAGGTGTGCGACCATTGGGCTGACCGAGACATAGTGGCGGCATGGACACGAGCTTATCCTCCCCCGCTATACGTCATTACCGAGTGTTGTTAGGATGGCGGGGGCCTCGCTGTCACATGCATACCTGGTGAACGCACAGGGCCAGACGGTATAGTCTCCGCGCTTACGGAGGCTTCTACGAAGTGACGTTAATGAGAAAGTTGATGGAGCCCGAGCGTGAGAACGGCTACCGAGTGAGGTCGGCCGATACACCGCCTGGCATGGGAGAGAGTGTGGCACGCGGAGAACGTATCCCTTCTCGTGTTGTGTTTCGTAACGGCATATTTACCAATGCAAGGCTTGTTGTGAAAGTGTTTTTTGCAATTGGGTGTGATGATGTGAGCCCCAATGTGTGATTGGCTTGTGTGAAGACCCTTTGTTCAACCGAGGTTTGAAAAGAGGGTGCTTGAATCTGAAATGAAAGAGCGGAGGTTCGGGCTTGGGCTCGCGCAGACGCTTGAGGCTGCACTGGAGCGTCTCTTCACCGGACTACGGCTTTTCCTTCGCGCTGTCACCGTGCACTCGAGTCATCGAGGGGACCCATTCCAAACCTCAAACATCTTCCCTCCTTAGCTGGTGTAGAAGCTAGTCGAGGAGGAGGAAATTAACTCTTGACAAATTCACAACGCGCTAATCAATTATTTCTTTCTTCATATCGTCGAACGATATCCTTTGTACGAAATGCTGCAGAGGGCACATTTCATATAGTTGGGTTCGGGTTCAGCCAGAACTGTGACCATATAACTTCAGTTATGTTTTTTTTTATCAAATCCATATAATGCTAAAGGAAAAGCCTGCAGACCTATGCGACTGCACGCACACTCAGTTAACCATTTTGAATAACGTATCGGGCAGGTGCAGCGTGCATCAACGCACGGAATGAAACCAGGCGCTGAGGAGGCCCGGAGAAAAAAAAAGAAGAAACAAGTGAAGGGAACTATTTTCAAACGGCCGCTACTAAGCGAGAAAATATGCCCTTCGACCAATCTCTGCTTCGGCCTTTGAACAGCGACGGCACCTCGTAAGAGGGAAAGCGACACACGGCGAGAAATAAAAAAAAACACGCGAAAAAAAGAGCCGTTCAAGTTCCAAAATGCCAGCGGAGATAAAGAGGTGAGCCCAGCGACGTGCGTGAGCGATAGCCAAGCGAAGCTTCGCCTTCTGAGCGACAGGGCAACACGCCGCAATGCGAGTGCGATGTTGTGGTAATAATGGCCCTGTGACTCAAGCGAGTGGTGAGCGTGAGGTGAGCATAGTAAGCGATAGCGAAGCGAAACCGTCACGGGATAAAATTCGCCTTCTGAATGACGCATTTGAGCTGCACGGCTGTGTCGCGGTGTTGTGCGCGTGTTTTGTGCGGCAGTGTTGCTGTGTTCTCGTCGCTGGCCATAAAATGTGTGGTTTAACAACACTGCAACACGTCGCAGTGCGAGTGCGATTGTCTGCCAATGGCACTGAGACTGAAGCGAGCATGCGAGCATGCCGCTGTGTACAACCAGGCAGCTTATGGGCGCACCACGTTCGCGGCACAATCAGGAACACAAATGGTAGGTAATACTTATGTTTCCTCTGTTTGCGCTTCTTTATCGTCGCTTGAGCAGCAGTAGGAGGCGTTTTGCAATTTGCGTTGCGTGAAAAGAGCAATGAAAAGCAACAAAGTCAGTAAGCTCACATAGCTACGGGTGGTGCGTGTTTTGAAACTCCTGTGAATATCTCACAAGCATTGAGCAGCCAGCCGATTCAAGCGAGTGCACCTTAAAAAAGCAAATTTGTGCGACTTAATTTCTTTGGTTGCGATAAAGCATGAATGCAACAGTGCTTTCAAGGAGTATTCACTTAAGCAAAAACAAACAAACAAACAACCGCTGTTAGCGTGCCGCCATGTGATGAAGTGTGCATTAAGACCAAATTTGTTTTCTATTTATTCTGTTCTTATGCCAAGAATATGAGCTAGTAAGAAGACTTCACGATAACAATTTTGAATCATTCACAATAACTGGGTCATAGAAAAAAAATTACATTGCATTTCAAGGTACAGTAGCCTCATAAGACTGTATTGATTTAGCTTGAAAGTAAATTATGTTGAAGAGACATAATCATTACCTTATGATGTTACTGACATGTGGTTAGTGACTCTGTGTTTTTGAGGAAACACGTGCATTTTATGGTATTGTCACTTCATTAATCACATATCAGCACTTGAACTTTGCACAATTACATGTGAATTATTATATCATTTAGATGTGTCCCTTGTACATGGCTAATTTAATTGCAGATATATCAGTCGGTTGATTCTGTTGCACCTTGTTGTTTAGTCACCTTGATTCTTCCTTTTGGTTATATTGTTTTACATTTTGTTCCCATAGTGCTTGCGATCAATACAGAGTGTTCTGACAATTGACA
This sequence comes from Rhipicephalus microplus, assembly GCF_043290135.1. Lineage (NCBI taxonomy): Eukaryota > Metazoa > Arthropoda > Arachnida > Ixodida > Ixodidae > Rhipicephalus > Rhipicephalus microplus. The sequence continues at coordinate 141,321,805 of NC_134704.1, read as the reverse complement.
CAATTGCTGGCAAGGTAAAAACTGCTAGTATTGTGTCTGGCTCTTATTTTGCCATCATTACAAGTGTGCTGTTTATTTTTGCCATGAACCAATAACAAGTCACCCAATCAGAAACATAAACAGAACAGCTGGGATTGTTCAATAAGCTAGTGTTTTACGTGTTTTATTATGAAGCGGTATAATTGCTGATGTTTAACATCTAAAAACCGTTATCATCATTAGTGACACTGTTGGGATGTACAGAAATTTTGACCATTTGAAGCTCAATGATGTGCAAATAAATCTAAAGACAAGGGCCTCAAGCACTTTTTCTTCATTGAGAATGGGTTTAATAACGAAGTGAATCTTACTCACACTTGCATCCCTTTACACTACAATACCAACTACACTGAAATCAAGAACTTTCGGAGTAGTAGCGCACAGGACAAGGGTTCACTTCTGATGTTGTTTTGAATTTCTTCACCATCATGTAATCTTCTCCATCTAAACTATAGATAAAAAGTTTACAAGGAACTACTTAAGAGCATCTCAATTTTACACTTGTATCATGTTTAATTTGAAAGTCGGCAATGGTACTGTCAAGTGTGAGTTATTGGTAGAATATTCATTTTTATGCATACAATAAGCTTCATGGACTTTTTGTATTCTTTTCAGGAAGACATTTATGGGAAAGCTGCAGGAGTTGCTCAACCAGCTGTTTGTGTACACGACAGTATACTGTGGAAGCACTCCCGTACCTCAATGTACACTAACTGGAACATTTCGTACGTCCTAAAACATTTGGGATAACACTCTCACTGTGTTTTGTTATACCAACAGAGTGTTATGCATGGTACTTACCTCATGGAACCCATTCAATAGGGTGCCTATTTGAAGATTTCGCATTGTTAGAAATTAGACTAGGCAGAACTGGCTTTATACAGCAAACTTATTTTTTAGAGGGACACTTTGGCAAGTGGATCAGTATTAAGAGTTAAAGAGCGAAAAAGAGGCCCAAATCATAGTAGAATAAGAATGAAACACAGGACAATGGGTTACAAGAAAGGGAAGTGTGATGCCAATCACAACAAGGATACACACACATAGTACAAAAAAATTACAAAATGAAAGTATCATGCAGTCGCTGAATGAGTATCAACGAAACTAATATAACCATACTTGAAGTGAACTTCAGTTTATAGTACTGCGTTGCCTTGTTCCCTTCATTTCAGATTCTATGTTGGTTTGTTATTGTACTTTTTTCAAATATGGACTGAAGTGATAACTGCTTTACACTCTTTTGTGATCAAATTAGTTTCAACCTTATAGGATACCGAGCTCTAGGACACAATATACTAACCACCATGTGCTATATACAGAAAGATTTAAATATTAGGCCTGTAATTGCTTAATTTCATTTTATATGCAGCCCGGGTACTTGGAATAATTATAATGTGGTCAGTAAGCATTAGTCATGAAGTGAGGAATGAAAGATGAACTTCTTAGGTTGCAGATGACATTGGTTAGCATAGAAATATTGTAAACATTTCTGTAATAATCGTGTACAAATAAAGAATCGGTGCATTACAGCTGTGCGATAATGCCAACAATATCCCAAGCCTAGGTAATTCCGGAAAATTTAGTTATTCTTCAGATATGTGTGAGTAAACACGTGAGGCCACATATATAAATGCAATGTTGTTGTTTTATTGGCATGAAAAAACACGGTTGACACTTACTACATGCTAGAATTGAACACTAAAAGACACACCGAAGCGCAGGTAGGACACACACAAACACGAACTAACAACTGTTTATTCGATGGAAACATAACAAACATGTACAAGGTGAAAGGAAAAGACAAAAAGAAACAGCGAAAATCTGCCCACTGCACACCACAACAAAGCAACCATCTGCACAACATTAAATCTGGCCTTGTCAACTATCTAAAATATTCACGTAAAGAGCATATTCATCGTGGGACAAATGAATAGATGGCACACTAACACAACTGTCTTCACCGAGCCTGCACATCATGAAAGCTTCAATGATTTTTCTTTCGTTTGTGTCTTTGAATCTTGATAAAATATTGGTGTTTTCTGAATTTGGCTAATGATGACACTTCCTGCAATGGGTAGATATATTTCTGGGGTGACTAATGTGCTTGCAGTTGCAATCATGCTGATGTTAACATGAATTAGGACACCTGCCAGTTTGCCCAATGTACCAATTTCCGCGTAGCAAAGGAGTACCATATACAACATTTTTTTCACGTGATACAAACTTGTTGACATGCTTAACAGAATACGTATGGTTGTTCCTCTGGTTGTTGCCGTTTACTTGGTGACAAAGTCAAACTATATTGTGAGATGCCATGAAGGTCATAAGCATGCCATGCCTACTTGCAATTTTTTCAGTCCATGCGAAATGCCGTGAACGTAGAGCATAACAAGAGGCCCTTCTCTTGACTTCTCTTTTAATCCTGCATTCATTTTATACCTGTTGACGACGGTTTTTAAGACCCTCTCAGCCAAGGCATTGATCAAGGCATCAGGTTAATCTCTGTCCCTGAGTTTATCAACTTACTTCATCAAACTTCGTGCTACCATGGGGTCATACAACTTTTGGCAGCTGTTTAAAATGCTCGGACACGTGACTCTTCAGTGTGTCTTTAAGTTTTTAATTGTAGTGCGTCCTGAGTGTCAACCATGTACAACCAACTAGACCCTACTCTGGCCGTTATGACTGAACACATTTACGAATTTCGGGAAGTGGTTGTACAATGAACTCAACAGGTCTAATTTAGACTTTTATGCGAAAAACAGAACTTATAATCATATCACAGAAGTTTTTATGCCATAGGTCTATCTAATGCAATAAAAGCAATATGCCTACCTGGTTGGTTGAACATTTCATAAAAGTGATGCTTGCCTTATTGTACTAATTTGTTAACCTTCATGTGTAGACTAACATCAAGTTTCTTGTACATCCCATTTTTTGGCATGTGCTCATATTGTTTGGATTGTGCTCTGTGAAGTGCACATTTTAGTGTGTGTTATGATGATAATATTTTCTCTAGTTTCATCTTACTATACTGTGGTGAATTATATATAGTGCTTGGGCCATGCTGTGTATGGTCCTAGTATTTGTATTACGTATAGGTACTGTATGCAAATATGTAAATATACACATTCTCACACTGACACGACAACTGATGCTGTTATGAACACTCTATCCTCAATCATTTGAGGTATGCAATAGGAATTGCTAAAATTCTGCTGGCTTAATGTTATGGCATGTGCTTTAATTACCGAGCAAGTAGAGCAGGTGTTTTACTCTTCAGAATTATTGTGGAAAATAAATAGGCGACAGGCAAAGAGGCAGAAAGTTTTCACTGTGTTTATGCATACATTAGTGGGTGCTTCATCAATCGTAGCAAAATTGAAGCGGCGTGTTGCATAAATAAAGTTTAACATAATATGAAGGTGACAACACACTGCTACAATGAGTAGGAATTTGTAGTCTTATGTCTACTTGGTACACTCCTCGAGGTTTCTGTGTTATGTCTACGAAATTCTGAATGACAAAGAAGCCAACCTGCCATCTTCTGTGCATATGATATACTAGCAAATAAAAAGAATTTTTAATGAAGAACAACTGTTTTGTAAAGGAAGACTGTAACTCTGCATTTGCTTTTAATTCGTCCTACATCATCTGGGCAACAGGAGTGCCAAGTACACATGGTCACTCATAAGGATGAGGTGCTAGTGAACTAACTTCAATATTTAGTGGGATACCTGTCAACTGCTAATTTGTGGTGGTTCTGTTTGATGCTGGGGCATGCCTTAGGCATCCCTTTAATTCATTTGTGTAATATATACAATAAAGGTTGATTAGTAAGATTTTGGGGATCCAACGAGTGCTAAATTGATAAATATTGAGTTTGGGTTAGAGAAACGCTGTTCCCCCTAAAATACGAGTTGCGAATAAGTTCTGATTGCGGATACAGATTATAGTTCAGCTGCTTAGAAGGCAGGCGCTGCTGCCCCTGCGTTTGGCTCACGACAGTATGCGTGCATTAAAGGCATTTAGTGTAGGCGCGTAAGTGTCCTTGTATCGCATAGGGGGAGGGGGTGTGAAGTCCGCTCCGTACATTGACTTATTAGGGAGGGTGGGCGCCACGAAAAACCTTGTCCTCTCCCCTCTCCCACTGAATAGGAACCATGTGCACGCTTATGGGCATCTCCGTGTGTAACGCTTATTTTCATTTTTTATATGCTGTGGGAAACGGCGGCGGTGGTGAACTCGCCGGTGGCAGACGAGAACAATAGAGGATAGCACGCTCGCGCTGGTCGCTCATAGTCCGTCGCGGCAGAAGCTTGAAATGATAAAGATGTGTTGCTCAGTGTTTCGTTCTCGTCTCTGACAATTTTTTGTGGTGTCAGTCTCAGATATCTATCTACAATGCAAACACAGGCGGTCTAGAACCGCTCAGAACACGCCACTGCCATGGGATGCGTGCAGGTCGAGGCAGTTATAGCGAAAATAACGCCACAGCATACGCCCGTGGAATGCACATATGTTCGGTCATTTGAAGATACCTTTTGTCATGCTGGTATTCACGAATTTCGGGCGAGTGAAGCAATGTCGAAGTATGAAGAAGTGCTCCAGTTAGCACACATTTACCATTTGTCTAGCGGCACGAAACAACCAGCCGAATAGTTCGAAGCCGAAGGTATTCACCATGGCCTGAATGACACCCTTCAGTTTATGCAGTGGCATTGTACAAGGGCTGACACATGCCGCTGCTACGAGAACTAAAGTTTGAAGTGTCGCCGACGTGGTAGATAGCCGCTTTGTGCATGTAAAAACCCTGTGATAAACCAGGCAATCTAGTGGTGGCACTGTGGTGTAATGGTTACCGTGTGTGTTTTCAGTGCGTGTGGTCTCGAGTTCAATTCCTCAGTCATGCGTACTTGTATGCAAATGTGATGTTTGTGCATGTACACGTTGATGTACATTTTATAATACGTCCATGTGCTGAACAATAGCAATAAAAATTTTTGAAAAATTGATTTTGTGCCTGAAATCCTTTTTTCCTCTCAGCCGCGTATAAAAGGGTCTTTTAAGGCTTTCAAGAAGAGCAGAAAAACTTCCGCTGTGCTACATTCAAGCCCCCGAATCGAGTTATATAAAAACACCAACGTTACCTCCTAAGTTCTCTCGTTTGACCCCATTTACTTCTTTAACAAATCTTGTTAAACCTTCTGCCAAAAATCGGTCATCTATCTAAAAAACGGAGCTATTTTGTCGGTGATAATCAAGTAGCGAAGCTTTAGTACTGAATTCTGAATAAAAATGAGCAATATCTCTCAATGAATGAGTTTTATAAAGCATTGATTGATGATTGATATGTGGGGTTTAACGTCCCAAAACCACCATATGATTATGAGAGACGCCGAAGTGGAGGGCTCCGGAAATTCGGACCACCTGGGTTCTTTAACGTGCACCCAAATCAGTTTAATAAATCAGGCTGACCACTAAAAAGATTTGAAGTGGACGGCTCTCGCTTAAGCATGGCGTTAAAATGAAGAAAACGAAACTCCCCAGAAACTCTACAGAAACACCAAAAGGTGCCTCGCAGAGCTGGTGTCCAAACGAGGGAAACAAAACTTCCCAGAGACTCTACAAAAACACCGCAGACAAAGGTGCTAGTCAAAACCTCACTTTAAAGGCCGTTTCACTTATTACCTATAGGATGCACGCGGCAACACCATCCCAAACTCCCTAAAAGGCTAAAACGTGTTTAAAGTGCATGGATACGATCTGCAGCCCCGGTGGTGGCTACGGCTGGATTTTGTGTTATATGAGAAAAATCAAACAAGATGACGCCATTTTCGCCATTTTAGAATGAATCACGGCTGTAAAGTGTGTTCAACGAAATGGCCGTCATAAGCTCCGAAGAGGTCGGCTGAAGGAGGCAGCGGGAAGCAGGGTTCTTGTTCTTGAATTATGCCAGAGGCAGCCGACAGGCAGGCTTTCAGAACCTCAGAGTTGCGCAAGCCCAGTGTCAAAGTTATTTCGTTAAAAAAATACTCTGTAGAACTTGCACAGCCGCCCAAGTTGTTGACCGTTTACGCCAAGCTTTTTATGTCCCATAGAGTTCAAATTATGGCGTTCACATGCGAGACTAAGAGGGTCGCTAAAAGAAGCCGTCAGAAGGACGTTTTATCGAGCCGAGACTAACAATATGAAGTTCGCAGCATTTGGCGACGATTACAGGGTCTGCAATCAAAAAAAAGGTCATATTTCTAAACGCAGAGAACAGGTCGAAAATCGTCATAACATGAAGCATGTTTTATGAAGCATGCGAAGAATTTCTCAGCGACCATCGGCGACTTTGACCGTATCTATCTATCTATCTATCTATCTATCTATCTATCTATCTATCTATCTATCTATCTATCTATCTATCTATCTATCTATCTATCTATCTATCTATCTATCTATCTATCTATCTATCTATCTATCTATCTGTCTGTCTGTCTGTCTGTCTGTCTGTCTGTCTGTCTGTCTGTCTGTCTGTCTGTCTGTCTGTCTGTCTGTCTGTCTGTCTGTCTGTCTATCTATCTATCTATCTATCTATCTATCTATCTATCTATCTATCTATCTATCTATATATCTATCTATCTATCTATCTATTTATCTATATATCCATCTATCTATCTACCCGCTTACGACTTTTAGCTCTCCTGGTCGTTTCATAATGCCATCGCTACTACAATTAGTATACCAGAACATGTCTCTATGACGAGCATAAGTGACCTTCGTCGCCGATTCATGTCACACCATTCTAAATTTGGTATACGCGAAGGTAGCGAAACGGCCGCGAGTGCATCATGAGCGTGGCATGTAGCCAGGATCCGACATGCATCTGAATACATGCATCTCAATACATGCACACATGCAATCATGACAAGCATCTCAATACTATCATGTTTGCTCCAGTCGCATACCTTCGTCATTCTTTCACGTCCTGTATTACCCATTGTGGTATACGTGTAAGACAGCGCAATGACCGCGAGAAAGAGAGAGAGAAACGTCTCTATTTATAAAGGCATGGAGAAGGAGGGAGTGGGAGGAACCCTTAGTCCGGTGTCCCTAGGAAGACTCTAGTGACGAGTCGGGCCCGCTGTATCAGAGCTCAGAGGACCTCGGGTGGTCCATCTCAGAGAGCATCGTCCCATGGCTCCTCGTTACGTGAAGAGTTAGGGAAAGCTGGTAAGGGAGGAAAGATGTTCGCAGTGCACCCGATCGAGACATGGAAGATCGTGGGCGAGTTCCCACAGCCGGGGCAACGGTCTGCATAGCACTGTTGGTAGAATTTATGAAGCGATAACAGATCGGGAAATGGTTTAGTCTGTAGCTGGCATAACCATACTGCCTCTTCTCGCGGGAAAGATGGCGGTGGGGCGTTCTGAGTGTGACGGACGTTCTTCCTGTTGTGACGAAGAAGGTCGTTGTAAGTGAGAACTTAAGAAGAAGACGCGTGGAAGTGTAGTCCAAAACGCCATGGGCCAGCTTTGTCGCTTTGTGGATCATGGCGTCTATGCGTAGTTGTTGCGATTTGGTCAACCGCTGGAAGAGCAAGTGATATGCCAGCCGGCTGATTACGCAGGCCTCCACCAAGGGCAGAAGGTCTTCTTCTTAAAGCTTGGCGCCGATTTGAAATCCGCCGGATCATGGACAATATTTGATCAACTTGTCGAGATAAAACGCCAATGGTGTAGTTATCTTTGCAATCCACTTGAACATGTAGTCCAAGTAGGCGGGCATAGGGGTCGTGTGGTATGAATATGTCATCCTCGTGCGCAATTATTGGATGAGGAGGGCTACTGCTTCGGGAGCGAATGATTATGAGCTTTCATTTTTGAGGAGCACAATAAGCCTCCTTTTTTAGCGTACTCAACAACAGCATCCACTGCTCTACTGTTTTCTGCAGTTGGTCCTGGATGGCTCTATCAAAGCCCCATGTCGACCAGATGGTGATGTCCTCCACGTAAATAGCATGGGCGACATCGGGGATCTGGACGAGCAAGCGGGGAAGCCCTGACCGTGTGATAATAAATAATGTAGGGGAAAGAACAGAACCCTGTGGTGTCCCACGTCCTGTAGGGTGCATTGTACCAGGCCGATGCAGTCTCACTGCCACAGTGGCCGTACGATCATGAATCAACGAGCGGATGTAGTTATACATTCGAGTTCCACAACATGACTCCACTAGATTGCGAATTATGAGGTCGTGTTCAACATGACCGAAGGCCCCCTTCAAATCTAAAGCACTGAGTGCTCTCGTTTTGGCGCGAAAAGGAGGCCCTGGAACTTCCTCTCGTAGCTGTAACAGTGCATCTTTGGTCGATAGATGAGCTCAGTATCTGAATTGATAATGTGCGAAGAAGGATTGCTGTTCTAAGAAGGGCTGCAGATGTCGCAAGAGTAGATGCTCTATCAGCTTCCCAATGCAGGAGGTTAGAGATGTGGAACGTAGGTTTTGAAGCTGAACTGGTTTGCCCGGCATCGGAATCAGTGAAATATCGCCGTATCGCCACGCTTGGGCAAGTGTACCTTGGCGCCAGTATTCATTAAATATACCGGTGAGGTGGGTGATATCCACAACACTTAGGTTGCGGAGTGTGGTGAACCGAATGTGATCTGCTCCCGGTGCCGTGTTACGGTGTGGATCTTGTAACACTGCCTGCACTTCCTCAACCATTATATCTGCATTCAACAATTCAGTTGTCTCGCCTACGTGTGGATAGTCAGGGTAAAGCGATGTTGGGCCTGTCGGAATGAAATGTTTTTGGAGCTCCCTGAGAAATGTCGAGGAATCGTCCTGATAATCGAGCATTAGAATATGTAACCGTTGAAATGCTTTTGTTTTCGTGGTGGAGGGTTCTGTTTGGCAATGAAGAATCTATCATGTTTTTGCGGTGCCTAATGTTCCTGCAAGCCGGTTGCAGAATCCTCGCCAGTTATTTTTGGTGAGGGTCGCTGCGTATTCTTAGACTCCCGCGTAATTTAATCTATTATTTTTCTAGGTTTACGATTGGAACGTTGGCGATTCCATCGCCGTGTCAGTCCATTCGCGCGTCCCAAAGATGAAGCAAATATGGGTCAGTGTCTGGTGTTTCGGTGGTAGTACATAATGTTCGCGTGGGGGCCTTTATATCTTAAGTAAGAGAGTAAAGCCATCACTCGTAACTTTGCCCCTCAGGTGGGTCCCAGCAACGTTCCCTAAATTTGACCCAGTCTGTAATGTGTAAACGTCGCTCGGTCCTCAAGCCACCACGAAGTGGTAGAACAGTCACCATAATATAGTGTTCGCTGCGAAGGTGCTCCTCTAGAGAACCATGTGCTACCACAAGGCCCGTATTGCACATAAAGGTGAGGTTAGGGCAGGTGTCACGTGATATACTGTTGCTAATACGTGTAGGGCGCTCTGGGTCAGTAAGTAGAGTGTATCTCATGTTGCAAATATTGTTCCGCAAGCGTGTCCTTTTGGCCTGCGATTTGACGTAACCCCAAACTGTATGTGAAGCGTTGAAATATTTGCACACCACACGAACCCGTCCAAAACTCCCAAATTCCGCGAGAAGGTGGTGAAAGCAGTGCGTACATGAACGGGGGGAAATGTACATATCTAGTAAAAACAACCTTTCGCTGTTTGAGCCTTGCGTAATTATTTCGATTATTTGGTGAGGGATGTCCCTACTAGTGATATGCAGGTGACATGTGACTCGTTTCAAAACTAGGGCTCCCACAAGAGGAGACGCACCCAAGAGCGTGTTGTAGCCTGATAAAGAAGGTGGGCAATTTGATTCTTGTAAAAGGATAACATCGGGAGTGTCAGTGAATGCGCCTACGTACTGTTGCAGGGAATTCCGCTTTTGGCGGAATCCCCTGCAGTTCCCCTGCCAGACCACTAGTTGGGGCGTGTCACGAGACGCCATCTTCATCGTGGGAGGAAACGGAAGAGCGTGTGTAAGGGCGTGAGCGCCGTGCACTTGCATTGAATGTTGACGGCCGAGAGATTTGATCAAGTCTAGTTTAGATAGTGGGCACGGCAGTCGTACGTGCGAGCATGCGTTCTATACTTCGCTGAACGCGCTCCAACATCTCAATTTGAAGGATTTCCCTGCGGCGTTCTCTCCTGTCGAGTGCAGCCTGCATACTGGTGCCCATTTCTGCTACCAGCGCATTAATTTGCTTTTGCAGGTGTTCGCAACTCGCATCCATGTCTTGACGTAGGCGTTCTGTTTCTGCGAAAGGATCGTGATTTAGTGATCTGAGCGGATGCGTTGGGGAGTGATTGACAAGGCGAATGTGGCTGTGGGAGACCCTCTGCCTGACCTACCTCCCGAGGTGCCACCTTAGTTGCGTTTCATTCCGGGAACAGTTGCTGCTCGAAGAAAGCGTGTGCCTCCTTGCCAACAGGTTTGCTCTGCAAAGCCTTCTTGTAGGGTTTTTGTGTAGATGGGGAAGAAGTGCACTTCTACAATAGACACCGTGATTCATCGCAGGAGCAGGAGTGGGACTTGAGAAGAGTCCAAGATTGGCAGCAGGTCCGGGATTAAGCGGGCCCGGGACTTAGGGCGAGTGTTTAACTTGCGACGCGATTTGAATCGGCTCTTGGAGCGCGACACTTTTGCCTTCGTCGGGGTGCGTAAATGGCGGCTCTCGGCCGTCTTTCTTGACGCGGTATGGTGAGTGGAGGGTTGGAGTGGACGCAGTTCCTTTTGGAGGGCTTTTCGCACGCATACCTTGTTGAGTGCCTGCCTCGCACGCCGTAGGCACTTTGGATCCGTCATAGGATGAGGTCCATCACAGGAATTTTAGTGCGAAGTGCATAGATGCGACTGGGAGGGGTTGTCGGTGCCGTACGGCGGGCATATGACAACGTCTGGTGTAGGGCGATGGTAATTGTGATGTCCCAGCTTGTGGCAAATTTTGCAGACAACTTTTCGGGGGCGATAAGGGTAACAACACAGTTCGGTCCCTTAGAAGCGCACGTAGCGAGGGGCCTTCAATCCTTCGAAAGTGACCAACGCAATGTTGGTCTGAACCATCATGTGTGCTTGAAGTATTTGGGTCACAGGAGCCACAAGTTCATCTACTAGTGTGGAAAATGACGTACCGGGCACGATGCCAGGAACAGTACCCGTGCAAGAGTTGTCCGGAGCTTCAAAGTATGTTGTGATGGGATAAACATGCTCACTAAGGTTCCGCTCCCATACCTTGTATAACGCTTCGGCTACATAAGATTGGGGCGTGCTGATGATCACTATGTTTTGCAGTAGTCGCATTCGAAATATGATGTCCTCGCAGTCTCTGGTAGTCAAACCAGCAGCGCTCCAGTGAGCGCCGGAAAGTTCAGGGCGCGTCCACCTATCCAGGCAAAGTCCTCCACGAGGGCGTAGAAGGATCTTTTCATCATGTATTGGAAGTCGAGGCAGACGCCGGTTCCCACTATGCTTGCGTACATTGCGCTGAGAGACGCCCGGAATGCTCTCGCTAGATTGGCTTTCCTTGTGGGCGTTCATTTTGTGGGCGCGTCGCTTCTTTATGACGGTCTTCCAACAGCCACCTGCATCGTCGTCATCGTGTGGTCAGCAGGACAGTTTGAGGCAGCATCGTCCTCCATTATTTTTCCAGTCAAAATGTCATTTTGTTGTCCGGAAAGAGAACTGGTGAAAGCTGGATCAGATGTCAGCCCCAAGGTGTGCGCCTCGTGAGTCGTTACTACCACGCAACGCCCGGAATCATTCTCCGTCACCGACGAGGACCCTTTCTCATTGGAAGACGGTGTTACGGTGGTTGAACGCTCCATCGACGCAGAGTCGTGAGTTGGCTGAGAGCCCTTCACACTGATTCCTGCTTCGCGCCCATAGTCTGGCACGCGAAAACCACTCCGCAGTAGCAGCAGCCTCAGAGCGTCGGAGTCCTACGGATGGATGGACGAAAGATCAACTCGCTGCCGCAAGATTGGCTTCGGTGAGGTCACTGCCACTTGCTGAGTTGAATGGTTCTACCAGTTAGTCGAAAGGCCTCACGGTCGAAATATGGCTCATCCCACGTACAGGGGGTATCGATGATATGTAAAGTACGAATGAGAATTGTTGATATGTCACTTCAAAATCCGCAAAACAATACGAAGTGAAGGTTAATGATTGCGTACATGACTTCCGCGTCATTATCATCATGTTTGGATATGTTGTTTACCTTTGTCATCTATTCACGTCATATGATACCAAATTTGGTATATGTGGAGCTAGCAAAACGGCCGCGGGCACGCTATTAGCGTGGTATGTTGTCATGTGCCTACATGAAACGCGTGTCAGAATTATCATGTTTGCACCAGTGATATACTTCGTCGTCCATTGACGTCACGTAACACCAAACTTGGTAGATGTGGAGCAAGCAAAACGGCCACGAAAGCATCATGAATGGCCCAATATACTCCAATGTAGCGTTGACACGTGCGCACACTGGGTGCCGCGTCACTACGTTAGCAAAACGCGAGCATTTATAGTCTGACGCCAGGTGCGACCAGCGTCCTTCGGCAACCGGTGTGAAATACGTCATGCTGCATTTCGCGCCATTGCGTTACCCAGAAAACATTGCGTCTCCCTCTTTTTGTGACGGAGGAATGCCGGACACACTGAAATGAGTATGCGTCAAAGCAATGTAGCGCTGCGGTTCCTGCGAGTATATGACAGGACCAGCGCCTGGCGTGGCAAGGCCGGCGTGAGGTGAAGAAATGAACGCCAGCGAGCATGCGCACTGCGTCACGCCGAAATGTATTGGCGTAGTCATGTTCTCACATGACATGTAGCCGTGTTTTCACATGACACGCATCTCATAATTAGGGAGTTTTAGTACTGCGGAATGGGGCTACGTACGCATCACGCAAGCGCCTTGCGTTACGTGGCGTCGTTTGCTACTAATCGGCTTTCAGTACGACGTAGTACCCGCGTACGTAAGGAGCGAAAAGCGAGTTGCGCCATCTGGTAAATCAACATAGAAGCACGTGTTGTTGACAGCCACTGTGAGCCAATCCAAGTGTTATACCAGATTATGGCCATATTTTAAGCCACAGAGCCGGTCGGTGCTTGCCTTCGATGCCGCCATTTCGCAAAACGAAGTCTCGCGCTGTCGCGAACTTGTTCGAGAGCAGCGCGATCACCTCATACGTACGCACGCACGCTTCTCATGCGTGCGTACGTAGCGGCTGCGTACGTAATGCGATACGTGCGCGTTGCGGTCTGCGCATGCGCACTACGCAGAACGTGGCGTCCTTACGTACGCAACACCGCCATGCACGCAGCGTACGCAGTACTAAAACTCTCTATTATCATGTTTCACTAGTCACATACCTTCGTAATCAATTGGCGTCGCGTAATATCAAATTTGGTATAAGTGAAGCTATAGCGAAACGGCCGCCAGTGCATCATGAGCATGGCATGTCGTCATGTTGTAAATTGACACGCGTCTCATGATAATCATGTTTGCACCAGCCACATACCTTCGTCATTCATTCACGTACCGTGATATGAAATTAGGTATATCAGCGCATCATGAGCGTGGAACGTAGTCATGTTGGTACATGACACTCATGTCATTATTTTCATGTTACGGTCTGTCGCCACTGTTCGCCATGCAATCATCTCATATCATACCAGTTTTGCAACGTGCTGTGCAAACGAAACCACCACAAGAGCTGCAGAACCAAGAATTTTAAATCATGACAATCACAACATATATATCATGATTTTCATGTTATGACTAGTCAAACATGTTTTTCATACAGTCATGTTATGCCATACCAAGTTTGGTATCGATACCATTATCGAAACGGCCAGGAGAGCTAAATGTCCTAGGTGGCTAGACAGATAGATAGATAGATAGATAGATAGATAGATAGATAGATAGATAGATAGATAGATAGATAGATGCGCTCAAGTTCACCGAAGTTTGCTAAAAAGTGCTTCGCATTTAAATTTTATTCCTTGAGAGGTTTTGCGGTAGAAGCACTTGCCATTCACTCCGTGAGCGCCCACGCAGTCTTCATGAGACCACTCCTTGCACTCCACACAATGTATCCAGACCGAGTCTGGTGCTGTTTTGTTCCAAAACGCCTAGCAGATGAAGCACCCACAGTCTTTATTTGTGCTGATTGTGTCTTGTGCTGAATGCTTGCACTTTATTACATTATGGAATCATTGAACGCAATATAAGTTCTGGCACACCTCATTCACCTCTTTTTGCTGATTGATGCAGTACTGCTCGGGCATTGCGCGGCTTTCAACTTAGTCAGGCGGGCCTTGTAAGGCGATGAATTTTGTATTTTCTATTGCTTGTTACTTTTCAAATTTAGGCATGAAAAAAATTCCAATAAAACTCGAGGTCGCCAGCAGGCTTGGCTCCCCAGTTTCTATACGTGGGACTTACCCCCGTATTCACAAACGCCTCTCGACTCGGCTTACACCCTTCGCTTGACAGAGTTGAGCACTGCGCTGCTACTCGGCTGAAAATGACGCCGCGCTACTCAAGAATCACAGCAGATTATCGCTGACATACATCGACTTGCCGTGTGTAGAGGCGGCCCTTCCATCGGATTTCTCAAGTGAAGGTGAAGCGTCGTTCAGTGAAAGGACGTTCTAGAATAGGGGGGTTAGCCTGGTGCGTGAGGCAGAGCTATTTCGCAAGCCCAAAATGAAGTTATTTTGCTTCCCTCTTCATTAAAATTTGATACCAAGACGTGTTTGGGAGCGACATGACTTGGAGATTCTCTCAATTTGTTTTTCATGCGCCTCTTGAGGGAATTTTTGGCAATTCGGAACAGCCTCAACGTAGCAGTTACGAGGTCAGCCCTGTGCTCAGCAGTAGTCAGTGTTTTTTTAGATCGTTTTCTACACAGGAAGCTCTACATGATACTTTCTTGTACGTCCAAACTCTTCTAAACCAAAAAAAATATATTATATAACCAGTATAAAAATGGTTCACTGACTACTTCACTTGAGAAACAGACATTTCGATGCCTGTTTCTGAAGTATTGCCCCTTCCACATGCCCTAACTCAAAACCTCATTCCGCTTTGGCACCATGCACCGAATGAACAAAACTTTTGGTGGTATGTATAGCTATAGTAGTATTTAGTAACAAAGTAAATACGTATTTTCTGTACTGACGTCGGAGTAGCTTGATGCACAGATCCATATAAGTTTGGCCGAGCACAATTTCGTTAATTTTGGACGGGTCGCGAATACACCAACGCCAGCCGCGTAATTTTTCCTACGCGTACGCTGTGAGAAACGATAAATTTATACACATAAATAGGTAGACAACTACCAGCACCCATCACTGATATAGAGAATGAAGGGAAAGAACTTTTTTGTATTATAGCCACAGAAGTCGGCAAAGTTGAAATACCACGTATTGCCCCGTCTGTGACTTTACCCCTCTCTACCTTATATACATTCGCGCCCTGTTAATGCGGACCTCGCGAGGAACTCCACGTCTGGCTCGCTCGCGTGGCATGCAGATTAAGATTGCTTTCGGCAATGTTCTGCGTCATATTCGCCCTTCATAATTTGTTGATGCTGTGTATGTCTCTATATATCCGTATATATCTCACTCATTATCTTGCCTTCAAAATTTTGTGTCAGTGTCCTCTTAAATAGAAATCCACAGATTACATGACTTATTCGCCTTATGGCTGGTATGTAGGTGTTTTATCTTTTTTTTGGCGCGGTGAGAATGCACTTAATGTGCCAAGTAGTTGTGCCCAATTTATTATTTTTTCAGCCCCGCCAAAATTGCACCGCCAACCTGGCTTCGGTACGTACTCCAGGCGTCGATTGCGTCAGTTCATACCCCGCTCTTTTAAAGAAGGAAGGAAGAGGAAGAAAGTTTAAGCGGAAAGACAGGGAGGTTAGCCAGTTCTTAGACCGGCTGGCTACCCTGTGCTGGGGAAAGGGGTGAGGGGAATGAAAGATGTTAAAGAGAAATGTTGCGAAGAGAGGGAGAAAAACAAAAAAAAATTGCGACAGAGGAAAGGCAACATCAAAGAGTATAAGACACTAGAGTCTGTCTCTGAGACCAGTTGTCCGCAAAAAGTGCAGCGAAGCTTTCAAAGCCTTCTGGACTGAGGATGGGCTCGGCAAATGACCCAGAATCCTTTGTTCCGACAAAGGTCGATTGTCTAGTCTATCCAGAGCTGCAGTTAGTTCTTGTCTTTGCACGTTGAAATGGGTGCACTCACACAGAAGGTGCGCGATGGTTTCTTCGCAACTGCAGTAAGTGCATGTAGGAGAGCTGGTCATACCAATGAGATAAGAGTATGCGTTCGTGAAGGCCACTCCAAGCCACAGGCGGCATAGAAGAGTCTCCTCAGCTCGAGATATCCTTGGGGGAAGACGAAGCTGCAGATCGGGATCCAAGTTATGCAGGCGCGCGTTTGTGAAGTCTGTTGAGTTCCACTGTACCAGTGTAAGGTCACGTGCAAGCGAACGAAATCTTGTCACTGCGTCGCTTCTTGAGAACGGGATGGCTGTGTATTGGGTACCATCTCTTTCGAAGAGTTTCCGCACAAGCTCATTGCATCGCCACAAGACCTTAAAAAATATCTTTCAACGGTAGTTCTTGTTTACAAGCATACTATTCTCCTGCTTTTCCCTAAATTGTACGCTCTCTTTCTGCTACTTGGTTGATTTGGCTATAATACGCTTATCTGAATACTATAGCCTTTTCCCTGATGCTCATGCAGTATATGAAGCCGAGGAAACTGTTGTGCACCGTTCGCCGTTTCAGCCGTTCGACGAAACATGGTTATGTAAAGTATATTCCCAGTATTGAGGTTCCCTAAGGTCAGACAATAGACAGAAAAGACGAATATCTTGCATTATCTGCGGTGAGAAGCTTTACCTCGACAATCATGGGTATATATAATGCATCAGAGGTTACATAGAGCCTCTCTGCAAGTTTCACACTTTTTTTTCTAGAAATAGAAACCAGAAAACCAAGAACTAAGTATGGAAAACAAAGTATTGCTTACCAGGTACCTCAGGTTTTATATACCCTTGCAGATCAATTGAACTTTAGGGCTAGTAGTGCGACTTTCAAGAAACAAATAAAGAACTTATTCATAACCACCGGTCTACACTACCGAAACTACGTAATGGAGTCTCATGCCTCTGCAAATGCTTAAATTGTTCATCAACTTCTATGTCAATTATACGAGTGTATACAGCGGAATTCATTGTATCCGCATGCATTTTGTGTCTGTTTTCGATGTTGTTTCATTGATATTGTTTTGTTGTGAACTTTAACGAGAGTGACCTCTAATTCTTAAAATGTGTTATGTAAACTTCTTATGCTGTTTATGTTTGAATTTTGTGTTTACAATTTCAGGTTGCTTGAAACCAATGTATTGAATATATATATTGTTTAAGCTTTGCACTGTCACGAACTGCGGAGGGACAAGGGCCTTTGTCAGGCTGTTCGCCTTTAGCCCTTTGCCCCTGCAGTGAGCTCTGTATCCGGCTTACTGTAAATAAAAATCCTACTACTACTACTACTACTAAAAAAAGCAGCAAATACAAAATTAGCGTGATGTTGTTATCGTGAAACAAAAATCCGTGTCAAAAGGCGCGGTGAATCCCAACAGCACGGGTTGTTGAAGACGGCGCGGCAGCTGTTCTGTTAGGCCTAATGACCACGACACCGCGACAGCTATTCCTCAACTTGAAAGCCAGGCGTAAAAGCGCTGCTTTGAAAACAGAGAATAGAGAGGTTAACGACCTCGTCGTCTTCCCCCGAAACTTCCTTTTAGAAAAAGAGCAACATACAGGGAAAATAAAACAATGTGACGCGAGGTCTTTGTCGCCAAGTTACGAGATGGAGCAACCTCAATTCACGCCGCAGTATAGAGTGTCGTTGGAAGGCAACTAAAGCAAACGAGCACAAGTAAACAAATACCGTAAATAGTTTCAGAAGCCACCAGGGGAGCCTCCCGCTCTTTGTCACTAGAAAAACTGCGAGCAAAGACAGTGCAACGCGGTGCAAGGTGCAGGCATGCTCCATCGAGCGGAGCTGTCGTGCCGCATTTCGGGTGACACTTCTCACAGGACGGCCGCGTGTGATGCCGCTCTTGGCAGCGTAATTGCGCCCTCTTCCTAATTTGTCTGTTGGTTCCGGGAGAAGAAAATACAGCCATGATCCAGAAAGTACTGTGCGAAAGGGCGTGGCACTTGTGGAAAGAAAGTTGCCTCGAAAGTAAACGGAATCTAATTAGACGCACACTGTTGACTTTTGGAGCCTGTCCTTCCGTGATAATTGTGGGTTATAATAAACGCTCGTACACACAGCTACGCGGCTTTTGCTGCCGCAAGATTCACACTTCCTCTTTGTTACGGGTCATCGCAGGGTGTGGAAAATGAGCACCTCCCTGTCTGAGTGCTTCACGGGACTCTGCAGTGTTTCATGAACTTTTGCCTTTAAATAAGGTAATCAGTATATCCCAACAAATGTTGTTTAGTTCATTACGAAATCCGAAATTCAGATTAAAGTTCAGTAAAGTGCCCACTTGAAAAAAAATTTCTTATTTTAGAGACACGTTTAAGGTACATTTACTAGTAAAATAAACAAAAACACAGAAAGCGCCAAATTCTTCACCGACAGTTTTCTTGAACCGGAAGATGAGATGTTTTTCGAACTGCTCACCTGAGAGGTTGTTTCTGTTTACTTATAGAAGAAATTCCGTGTACTCGAATTTGGGTGCACGTTAAAGAACCCCAGGTGGTCAAAATTTCCGGAGCCCTCCACTACGGCGTCTCTAATAATCAAATAGTGCTTTTGGGACGTTAAACCCCACAAATCGATCAATCAATCAACCAACTTATAGAAGAAATTCAGGTTTTACTCAAGTGAAAATGAGGTAAGGTCACAATTAACGCGCCACTATCATCAGCTGAAGTCGCTATGTGATTGTCATCTGACAAAATGACAATGAGTGCAAAACCATGGACATTTCTTTTACATTTCTGATTTCTTTGTGATGGAATTGCGCTCCATATGATTGATAAGAATTGAGCGTGAATAGAGTTGGTAAATACGGCTGGCGTGCCCGTGCACTCAGCGCTTTAGTTTCATTTTCAAGAAAATTGCTCGCTAATTGCGGTTGTTGGGCATCCTAAGATCGAGTTGAATGGAGTGAGGTAGACGTGAAGGCTCGTATTCATTGACTTTCATAAGTTTCTAACACAAAAAAAGTTTAGCCCCGTAAAAAGTTCTTTTTTGTTTATATGTCTTTTCTGATTTATTTTTTGTTAATTTGAAATCAGGTGAAGCGCGGGAAGTGATTCGTATCCCTTGCCTCCGCTCCTTTTTGCTCTCACTCAGTGATTGCAAAAAGTTGCATCGCGCTCAGTTATCTCGCTTAGTTGGCGTGTCGACTACCCACCGTTATCCTATCACCTTGTAGGCAATTTAGGTCTTTTTAGCGTAGGAGGCCAAGTGACAAAAAATTAAAAGCAATATTTATTAAAAATTGTCATTCTGCTATATAAACCACATATGTTCGGCACATGTGAGCGTCATAAGGGAAGTCATACTTAAAAAAAAAATTAGTTAAACGTATGCTTTGCGCGACCACTACTAACTCGAGTCGCTCTCAAAAAAAATTTTCGTCTTTTGCAGATTCATATGAAAAGCTTTACCCTGGCGTTAAATTAATCCAAATGAAATCTAGCGAATAGAAGAAACATAGTATATAAATAAAAAAACAAAGAAGGGAAGGAAAATAAGAGGAAAAGAACAGCAGGGAGGTTAACCAGTCTATAGGAAGCAGGTTTGCTACCCTGTACATTAGAGGGGGATGGGAGAGATGAAAAATAGAGAGCAGAGAGGGAAGAGAGATAAACACAGCACATTCGGAAGCACACGCGCGCACACTCAGTCGTTGTCCACACTCTAAAATTTTTTACACCCATAAGGGTATATTTGTTTTGTCCTATGGGCAACACCCTCTTAGGGTGTCTAGGAACACCCTAAACAATAAGGTGTTTAGAAACACTCTGAACCGTAGGGTGTAAAGAAACGTTACACCCTACTTTATTAGGTGTTTATGAACACCCCTATACTATGGGTGTTGGATCAAGCTACACCCATGCGAGTGGAGTGTACACTGAAAACCCACTTGAAACGCTGGCAGTTATATGGATGAGCATACTTGATCAAATGAAGCGCAATTAAGAGGCTACAAAAGCAGAGACACAGGAGGTGACGCTTAGACTTGTGCGTTGAGGAGAGCCGTTCATAGCACTTCATTCCATCAAATATGCATCACCAACTGGCCCAAGCCACAATTGT
Organism: Rhipicephalus microplus; assembly: GCF_043290135.1. Taxonomy (NCBI): domain Eukaryota; kingdom Metazoa; phylum Arthropoda; class Arachnida; order Ixodida; family Ixodidae; genus Rhipicephalus; species Rhipicephalus microplus. The sequence continues at coordinate 141,301,400 of NC_134704.1, read as the reverse complement.
TCTCAGGCAGAAGCATATATGAACCTTCTCTGCAGCTGACAAAATAAGGTGCCATGGTCTTGAATGAGCTGCATGAGACCAGTGTATATATGTGTACGTAGACTGGGCCGTAAACGACAAAGACGCGGTAGGCACTTACACACACACACACACACACACACACACACACAAACACACACACACACACACACACACACACACACACACACACACACACACACACACACACGCGCGCGCGCGCGCGCGCGTTCGCACCACATCACAGTAGTGCAGGCCGTAAACCGAACATAACGCCGATGCAAAAAAACAATTAAGCCCTTATGTTAACATCTACCTTTATTATAGAAAAACTGCAACTCTGTCAAAAGGGACTCTGATGGCATTTTGCAAAATTTTGAAATATGTCATGTGACCAAGTTTCTTTCTCTCTATACTAAAAATTCATTGTTTTGAATACAATAAATCTCTACAACTTTCAAAAACATTTGCACTAGTCGGGCAAGCGACTGAGACGTACGACGTTTGATTGACACCTATACCATAGAAAAAAAAGACGTAGAAAGAGTAAGCTAGTTTCTTGGGTCACATTTACAACCTATCACATCTCGCAGTGTAAATTTCGACATTAAAAAAAGAGAACATTCGGCAAGGTAGTGTAATTGAAGTTGTATTATTGTAATGTCAGTGTTGGTACACTTCAAAACCACTGCAAAACTACTCGTCACTGCTGCTTGCACAACCATCTTCAGCTGCTAAGATGACTGGTGCCTTCGAGAAAAGTGGGGCGAAGCTGTTCTTTCTGTACAGGAAATTAAATCCCGGAAACCTAAAATAAATACACAAGGAAGATTGAGTGAAATTTCACATAGAGTGCAACATACAATGTGCACCATTCATAACTAACTGCTTTCTTATGTGTAAGTATAAATTGAGTGCATAGCAAGCATATTCAGTGGCATTGGGCTCCACTGCAGTGAGAGAGAGAGAGAGAGATAAAGATGCAAGGAAAGGCAGGGAGGTTAACCAGACGCAAATCCGGTTTGCTCATTGCACTGGGGAGGGGATAAAGGGGAGAAAAGAGGTTGCAGAAAGATCAGTGAGAAATGCTAGAAAAGGTATGCTGAGCAATAAACGCCATAAAAAGCGCACTGTGGCAGAATCACTATACCTTTCGTGCCGTATATGAACCTTACTTTACCCTTTCAGCTTGCTTCCGCAGGCAAATAAAAAGGTGCTGCTCTAAGTTGATAATGTTCCATCAGCTGCATGCAACGACCAATCTAAGTGAATGTCAAGTTCTATGCTTAAGTATGCATCAACACAGCTGCATGTTTATTTCTGCAGATCTAGCATGGTAGTCATTTGATTAGTTTATTAAAAGGAATACAGTACGACGCCCAACAACAAATACATATTTTATCTGTATTGCACAAAAGCACAATGCCACTTAACATACATGATGGTGTGCGCATTGAGAACGTATTCAGTGCAGGTAACTTGTGAAATTAAGTAATGTAATGTTACGTATTAAAATGCAAATGATACTAGTGTTCTTGAACTGGCTCACATTGACACGATTATATAATGGAAGAATTGACTATTGGGTCATTCCAAATCAGACCTCCCAGTTTTGGTGCCCACCGCAAATGTATTAAAAAAAACTCGCGCTTATTTTACTGCATTAAAAAGGGTAACTGCTACAATATTTCGCAGACAAATAATTTATTGGTGACGTGGCTGCCTCCTGAACTTCCCGGAATCTCGTCTGGATGTTTGCGAAAAAAATTCTTTCATAAGTATTTCTTCTTGCTTGCCAAATTTGGTTTACAAGTGAAGGGCTTGCGTAAAGTGGTTGAAGCTCAGTAATATTACCATTTTCTACCACAAATGCCTCAAATAATTTAGCCGAAAAGTGTTATATATGCATTTTTCTATATCAATACTGCACTTTGAATGGATATCTGAGGAGTGAACTCTTAATCTACATAGGGTATATTTGGAGGAAAAAATATTTTATACCTCTCAAGCTGCCACACTTTACGAGCAAAAATCGCAAATTTCACAAAATAATTGTTTTGTCTATAATGAGACGAAACTTGCACCATGTGGTGGTCGAATTAAAATAGAGTTTGTACCTAAATCGAAGCAAATAAACAGTTCATTTCATGTGCCAAACTTTGTCATAGCAATTTATGTTTTGAGAAAGAGATCACAGCATATTCACGGAGTGAACGATGATGAGTGGGGCGTAGCGTTCATTCGTCCGGACGCACAAACGGATAGACAGACAGTCTGACGCCAGTATGGACGAACAGAAAGACGGACAGACTCACGGACAGACCGACACACGGAAGCCCAGACGGATGGATACACAGACGAACGGACGAAAGCACAAATGTATGGACGAACGATTCGCCCCACGAATAATCATTTTGTCCGTGTATATGCTGTGAAAACCACTAATGCTATCTATTATGCAACTCATCAAGTGGCTACATAATACTAGTACGACTACAGAGGAAGGAACGACCCACGGCCTCAAGAGCTTTGCCCCTAAATGATTTTAGAAATTTCAAGTTCCCCATTCGTCATTTGGTCATCTGGCAGCCGACGCCTCGAAGTTCCCCTTTGCCGTTGACGGGAAAATTATAAAAAATATTTTATTCCTTGAAACAGAAATTGTAACGAAGAAACTTGTCACATACAAATAGCTGTTTATTTGCTTTCAATTTAGGTAAAAGGTGACTTTAATTGGACCACCACATGGTGCAAATTGCGTCTCAATACGGATAAAAATGACAATTCTGTGAAATGAGTGATCTTTTCTCGTACAGGTTAACAGCTTAAGATGTCTAAAAACAATTTTTCATCAAAATATCTTTTCTGTGAAGTAAGTGGTCACAGCTTAGATATTCATGCAAAGTGCAGTATAGCAATGAGAAAATGCAAACATGACACGCTATGGCTAATTCTTGCAGACGTATGTGGCCGAAAATTTGTATTATTATGGCTGAGTTTTAAACACCTTACATAAGCCCCTTTACTTAACGTGTACGAAACTTTCTATAAAAAAAAGGTGCGGAACTTGTAAAATATTTTTTTTTTCACGACGACACGATCCGACTCCTACGTCGTATCACGAACAGACGTACTGGTATGCGTGAACACTGCGCGATCCGTCTAGTGCAGGCGTACGCAATAAGCCGTATAACATACGTTGCCCCCTACCTCAAATTGCTAGGCTCGGAAAAAAACAAGATCGAATGTATAATACGAAAGGCTTTCAAGAGAGCAATTGGAGTACCACTGAATGCGAGCACTGAAAAGTTACTAGAACTTGGACTGCACAACTCACTCGACGAGTTAATTGAGGCCCATGTCGTTTCGCAAAACGAACGCTTGTCGGGGTCTAAGACGGGTCGACACATCCTCGAGTAACTTGGCATCCGGTACCACACTCAGCAGGGAGAAAAAGCGGATGTTCCTGCCTCGGTTCGCGACCGCCTAATTGTTCCGCCGCTTCCTAAGATATGCATCCGACGCACCACGTCGGGTGCCGTAACCAGCGAGCTAGTGACCTTCAAAAAAAAGTACGGCACTAGCGACGAAGTTGTGTACGTATATGCCGCGAGATATGGTGACGGGAGACACGCACACGCCGCTGCGGTCGTTGACCGTGCGGGCAAATGCCTCGCGAGCGCCACGGTGACCACGGGACATACGGAGGCGGCCGAAGAAGCCGCGATAGCCCTATCAATCGCCACGGTGCCGAACGCTACGATCGTAATCAGCGACTCGCAGGCAGCAATCCGCAGCTTCGCGCGCGGCCGCGTCTCGCGGGAAGCGGCCCGCATCGTTAAGAGGTGTGGTGATGGTGACTCAGCGTCGCGATCGCCACAACAAAATTTAACAGTCTTCCTCCTTTGGACCCCGGCACACACCGATGTCCCGCTTCCGGGCAACGAGGCGGCCCACGCCGCGGCTCGAGGTCTCACTCGCCGAGCCGCGGCACATTCCGTGGCCGCCGCCTCCGCTCCCGAGAACGGGGCTTCTGATCTGCCGGATCGAGACACCTTGACAGACACGCAGCGACAACACAGACCACAATGGTCGTGGGGTGATCGTCTCATCACGTTCCGAGATATTACGCAACACTACAGACTGGAAAGGCGAAAGTTCCCGCCACCGCATGACAAATTAAACAGACACGATGCCGTAAGCTATCGCTTACTACAAACCCACTCTTACCCCAGCCCGGTCGTCTTACGCCACTGCTACCCGCACTTACACATTACCGATCTATGTAAAGCATGCGGGCACAGAGCAACGCGGCGCCACATGCTCTGGGAATGCGCCGATAACAATGGTCGAGAAACGGCCGCCGTTCGCGATGCGCCTATGGCGGCTGCCAATACCAGGCAACAGGAAGCCTCGAGCTCACTCGTTCCCGCCGCCGTCCCGTCTGCGGGTGCCGCGGGGGACCTACTCCGTCGGCGACGCCGCCGCTGGGAGGCGGCGCTCAGAAGCTCGGAGCTCAACGACCAGCTCTGGGCTGTCCGGCAGGCCGAAGATGCCGCCCGAGTTCAGGGACTCAGCGCCGCCATCTGAGGCCACCAAGACCAAGCTGCCGGCCAAGTTCTAATAAAGTTTCCTCTCTCTCTTCACGAACAACAGTCTGGAAAGTTTGAAAGGCAACCACGTGACTAAAACATTTTTCTCTCCGAAATATTCAAGCAGTTCCCTGTTTTCAGTGCATTAAATCAGCACGATTTTTTTTTTCAAACACATTTGCCATAGCCACAAATTTGGCTGGGAAATTTCGAATAAAGTGACCCTGTTACCTTCACTCAATGACCATTGTACATTGCTAAATTAGGGCCATTTGCTTCAATCATGCTGTCAGGCTGAGAAAGCATTACTGCTTCCTGATGCAGCGTAGGCTGTTCAGAGTCGGTGCGTGTTGTGTTCCCAGAAGATATGCTGCCCAGTCCTACATTTTGGCTGCAACACATCCTTAGATACTGTGCAGTATGTAAACATTGAAGTGTTTTTGTGCAACAAAAAACTAATAGTACGCTTCACATAGCGAAAATACCTTTAACATCTCAAGTACTTAGCGAAAATAAACGCCAAAGCGAGGCGATGGCAATAAAACTCTGAATAACAAGAATATTTTGAAAGTTACACATGATGGAAACAATCTGAATAAAATGTGCTCGAAAGTTAGCAGTTATGTTCAAACAAGCGTTTGCGCTGTTCATGTAGGCAATTCGACCACACACACAAACGAAAGGTCTGTTCAAACAAAAGTCCAGCTTCAGTGCTCGATCCGCTACACAGGCACGGCTGTCGGCAGTGTCACGCTACGTTGCGGTGCACGAAAATACTGGTGAAGACAAATTTAACAATATTAAATGTATTAGCAAGTAGGCAAACTTCGCGAGGCGCACCTAACGCGAAGCAATATGCTGTGTTGTCACCCGATGCATCAACCCGAGTTATCACGGTAGTGTTATTGCACAAAACCAAAAAGAACCGAAAAGAACGACATGGACACCAAGCCCTTGTTTTCCGTTCTCGGTCTGTTTGTGCAATACGAAAAAAAGAAAGTAAATGAACTGCCGACATGCCCAAGCATATGCGTCTTAGATACGGTTGATGCTTAGTGTGGTGGTTCTTGGGCCCTCAGACGCAGAAACCCAAGACAAGGACAAGAGAAACATCTATTGACTTCACACACAAAAGAATCACAACACTGTGGCTATCTGTACAACACACTGGCTCCGTAATTCATCATACAGTCCTTATGTCTACGCGCCCGTGAGTAACCCACGCGTCCTCACTACTCGGAAGTAAAATTCCGTCGGGTGCCACTCACGCTCCCGCTGAAGACGATAGCGTCGACGACGCAACTTCGCCACGGGAAGGTTGCCAAGTGCACGGGAGCTCGCGAGCAGACCATCAGCTGCTCGTGCTGGACCAGGCAGCCCCACGCTGCGGCCGACGCAACACCGAGGTCGCACCTTCAATTGGCGGTTGTGCCGGACCGGCTCCGACGTGGCACCGTGGCCACGATCTCGGTGACCGGTTGTGCCGGACCCGAGTCTGGACAGGATCAGCCACTTGCCCTGGCCCGCACGCTCGTCCGCCACAGGAACAGCATGTCAGGCCCGTCCCGGAACCGCCACTCGCCTCAGGAACATGCCACGCTCGTCCCGGTTGGGTTGGTGACACCCGCTCGTTGGTTCGGTCCCCTGAGACCCAACGCCTAGCGCTCTTGCTAGCTGGCCGCGTTCTTCCTCTGCCCGTCGCTGTTCCGAAACTCACGCGCTCACGTTCGTCTGACTCCGTGCACACTTTCGTCTTCGTCGGTTATTTTCCGCTGTCGGTTTCACTTCCAGTTTCGATTTTGGTTGTGAGAAGCACTCTTACCACACTCCCCCCAACTTCCAGTACGTTGTACACACGTAACACACAGTTCCCGAATATAACAAAGGTTCCGCACACTTTAAATGTCACAGTTTATATGTAAAAAAAAACCAATTGCACTATGATGACAACATAATAAAAAAATTGTGTACAACGGCAATAAGTCACTGCTCGGTAAAAGCCGCACGACTCATGTAGTAGGCACCAATGTTGTTCACACCACGAATGTGTTCCACGTGAAAGTCATATTCCATAAGAAGGAGACTCCACCGCAGGACTCGATTATTCAGGTGCCTATCTGACTGAATATAAGTCAAAGGCTGGTGGTCACATTGCAACGTGAACGGCTTGCCATAAAGAAAAATGTGGTATTTGCGAACAGCCCAGACTACGGCAAGGCCTTCTCTTTCAATTGTGGAGTAGGCTGCTTCGCGGGGTAGTAATTTACGGCTCGCGTAGGATACTGGGTGCAGACGGCCTTGGTGTTCTTGGAGCAATACTGCTCCTAAGCTCCGCGAAGACGCATCCGTGCGTAGAACAAATGGCTTATGCAAGTCGGGTGACTTCAGCACAGGCTGCGTGGACAATAGATTCTGCACTTGTCGAAACGCTCTCTCATGTTCTTCACCCCATAATAACTTATTGGGGTGGCCTTTCTTTGTAAGTTCTGTGAGCGAAAATGTCAACTCAGCGTAATTGGGCAAAAGGTCGCGGTAATAACCTGATAGGCCGAAAAAGGCTTTCAATTCCTTCTTGGTGCTTGGCGGCACAGCTGCTTGTATCTTATCAGTAATGCTCTTACTCGTCTGCAGCATCCCTTGCCCAACAGTGTGGCCCAAAAAAGTGGTAGTCGGACAGCCGACCGCACATTTCACTGGTTTTATAGTTAGACGAGCCGCTCTGACGCGCTCAAACAATCTCTTTAGGGTTACCAAGTGTTCTTCCCAAGTTTCAGTAGCGACGAGCACATCGTCAAAGTAATATAGCACATTGGGAATCCCCTCGGTGACGACTCGCATTAACCGATTAAATACTGCCGGCGCAGTCTTGATGCCGAAGGGCATAAAGTTGAAGTGGTACAAGGCAGATTCACATGAGAAAGCCGTGAGCTCTTTCGACTGAATGGCCATAGGTACCTGCCAGTATCCTTTAGTAAAATCAAAGCGCGAGAAGTAGTTGCATCCCGTAAGCTTAGCGAACATCGTATCTGTGCGAGGGATCTGCTCACAATCCGGAAGTATGACCTTGTTCAGTTGTCGGAAGTCAATACACAAACGCATGGTGCCATCTTTCTTCTTGACGACCACTATGGGCGAGTGATAGGCTGACGTTGACCTTTCAATGACACCTAACTGCAGCATGTCCTTCACTTTTTCCTCGACGACACCTTTGACACTAAAAGGTAGCGGGTACTGTCGTACCTGTTTAGGAGCCTCTGATGTAAGCTTCAACTCACAGTGAACAATGTCAGTCTTCCCAGGTACATCTGAGAAAACGTCTCTGAATTCTTTAAGAACCGCTGTGGCTTGCTGTCGTGCATCAGCGTTGAGCTCCGATGCTATGGTAACATTCGTCCAGTCTTGTGTCTGTTCTAGTGTGATATGGGGCACTTCGTCGGACTGAACCTCGTCTGTGTCACTTGGCAACGTCGTGGTAACGCCTGCAACCGTTCGTTGGCTTGGTGGCTTGCGCTCGTCATACTTCCTTAACATGTTGATGTGAAAGAGCGTAACCTTGTGGCTCAGGTTTACTAGGTAATCCAGTTCGCTGCGTTTCTCAATAACAGGGAAGGGGCCCTTCCAGGAAAGCACCAGCTTGTTAGCATCGGCTGGTAACAACACCAGCACCTGGTCACCAGGGACAAGTTCGCGCTGTCTCGCTTTCTTATCGTAGTACCCTTTCTGCAGCTTCTTTGCCTTCATCAATTCTTCGTGTGCGAGCGCACAGGTGCGTTCTAAACGTTGCCGCAGCTCCATCATATGCGTGTATGTCGTCTTGGTCTCGTCATCGAGGCGAGGGTTCGTCCAAAGCTCCTTGAGAACAGCCATTGGCCCTCGCACGTATCTACCATATAATAATTCAAAAGGAGAGAATTCAGTGCTACATTGGGGAAGCTCTCGGTAGGCGAACAGTAACGGACCAATGTAACGGTCCCAGGTTTTTGGACGCTCTTGATACATTCGCCCTATCATGCGTTTTAATGTCCCATTAAAACGTTCAATCAAACAATTGGCCATCGGATGGTATGGCGTAGTAGGCAGTTGTTTGAATGAAAGCAGTCGGCTGAATTCCTTCATAACTGCTGATATGAAAGACGTGCCGCGATCACTGATGATCTCTTTAGGTATGCCAACGCGAGAGAACATTTCCAGGAGACCTTCCGCAACCTGTCTCGATTCAATGGAGGGAAGTGCTACCGCGTCGGGGTATCGCGTCGCAAAATCTATCATTGTCAGTACGTAGCGATTGCCCTTTTCAAATGTTGGTGACAATGGGCCGATAATATCAATGCCAACTCTGGTAAACGGTGTCTCGATGATAGGCGTGGTGCCCAAGGGAGCGCGTCCCACCAGGTGGCGTGGCACCATCCGTTGACAGATGTCGCAAGATTTCACGAAGCATTTTGTGTCGGATTGGACGCCCGGCCAGTAGAACCCGCCAGTGACTCTGCTTACTGTCTTCGTGATACCTTGATGGCCGGCTAAGATGCCTTCGTGGGCTAGTTTCAGCACCACCTCACGCAACTGTCGTGGTACAACAAGTTGCTCCAAATTAGTTCCATCTGGCAAGTTGTGCTGGCGGAGTAAGGTTCCGTCCCGAATGAAAAACACTGTTTCTCGATCGTTCGACATGATTTTCTTGCCAACCACCTCGAAAAACTTTCGCAAAGTTTCGTCATCCACTTGATATTTTTTAAGCGCTTCACTTCCGACTTGTAAAGCAGGCAGAGTCATCACAGGTAAAGAAGTGTGCTTCTTCGTTTCTCCTGCTTTTCCCACGAGGACTTCTTCAGGTAGGGGCCACTTTTCCATGGCTTCATGCGGTGACTCATACGCTTCCTCCGCATTCGATCTTGGTTGAGTTGCGTGCAAATTGCCAGATACATCCTGCTCACCATTGACAGCATTCCCTTTGCTAGAGTCTGTGCATGGTGCACGCCTTGTTTCCACATGGCCATGGTCATGCTGTGGTGCTGACTCCTTCATAGGTAACGTATCCGGCAATGCCGCGCCCTTGATGTTGCCCAAAATTACGTCGTATAATGGGTCGGTCATACACTTAACGAGTACTTCCCCAGTAAATATTGTACATTGCAATTGGACTTTTGCCTCTGGAAGGTATCGCACAGTACAATCCAGTAAGTACACTGGGCTCGTCGTTCCCGTGAACTTCTCCTTCGGAACGAAGGATTGCCGCACGACGACCGTGTTGCAGCCGGTGTCTCGAAGCACATGCACTCGTCTGTCCTCTAGAAACCCCTCCACAACAGGCATGTCAGCGACTCCAACGTTCGCGGATCGTCGACTTGATGTGTCATTGACGATGGGTATTGTTCCGCCGTCTTGGAGAACAATGTACCCACTCTTATGGTGTTCAGGTGTCAAGTCTTCGCGTTTTTCCGATAGCATACATGATGCCTGGTCTTTGCCAAATTTTCTACCATGGCATCTGTCACTGCTGTGTCCACTTTGTTTGCATACTCCGCATCGGCTGAAAGTATTCCCTTTCGTGCGGGACCAGCAGTCGGCTGCGCGATTGCCTGCCTTGTCACAAAGGAAACAGCGAGTTGCAGGCTTCTCCGTCTTCTTCGCGGACTCCGGCTTGGACACCGAATGTCCCGGATCTTTGGGAATCCGTTCTCTTCCTAAGTTTGTGAGCGCCTGTGCTTCCATGAAATTATCGGCAGTCTCGCAAAGCGAACTCAGCGTTTCACAACTTCTCTCATTGAGAAAGATCCTCAGTGCCGGAGAACAACCCTTCATGAATTGCTCACTTATCATTAGATCTCGCAGGCTAGCAAAGCTTGTCTCCGTTTTTCCGACTTCAAGCCAACGGTCAAAGTAGCCGGAAAGTCTTGCAGCATACTGCAGACCAGTCTCGTTTTTTTCGGGCTTCGCTTTACGAAATTTTTCGCGGTAGCCTTCCGCAGTATAGCGGAACCTCTGAAGAAGCGCCGCTTTAGGTTGATCATAATTCAGCACAGCTGTTGGATCTAACCGGCCTATGACTGTTAGCGCTTCTCCTGTCATGCATAGGCTAAGCGAAAGAGCCCACTTTTCACGCGACCACCCTTCACACGTGGCAACCCGTTCAAATCGCTGCAGGTACACGTCGAGGTCGTCCCGAGCCTCATTGAAGGGCGGAATCTGTTTATGAGGACTGCAGACCTCTGTTATTCCTCTGGCGCTCATGCTGCATCCTCCTTGTTTGTCAGCCACCATTGGCTGTACCCTGCTTGCGCTTTCCTGAAGTCGAAGCTTCAGTTCGAGGATCTTCAGCTCTTGTTCCTGCACCTTCTGCTGCTGCTCTAACAGCTTCTGCTGCCTCTCAGCGTCTTCTTTCACGATCTCGTGCTCCCTAGCACGCTCATCTCAAGCTTCAACGCACTCTCGCTCAACCCACTCTCTGAGCTCCTCGTTCTCCAACCCTAGCTGTCGGCCAAGTGCAATAAATTTCTCCCTGTCCATGACAAAGGCTGCGTCTGAGTAATGGCTTTAGATTTTAATAAGCCATCCTGGAATCTTCTGATCCCGGAATCTTCTGATCCTGGCAGGCTCGCCAATTGTGGTGGTTCTTGGGCCCTCAGACGCAGAAACCCAAGACAAGGACAAGAGAAACATCTATTGACTTCACACACAAAACAATCACAACACTGTGGCTATCTGTACAACACACTGGATCCGTAATTCAGTCATACATTTCTTATGTCTACGCGCCCGTGATTAACCCACGCGTCCTCACTACTCGGAAGTCTAATTCCGTCAGGTTCCACTCACGCTCCCGCTGAAGACGATGGCGTCGACGACGCAACCTCGCCACGGGAAGGTTGCCAAGTGCACGGGAGCTCACGAGCAGACCATCAGCTGCTCGTGCTGGACCAGGCAGCCCCACGCTGCGGCCGACGCAACACCGAGGTCGCACCTTCAATTGGCGGTTGTGCCGGACCGGCTCCGACGTGGCACCGTGGCCACGATCTCGGTGACCGGTTGTGCCGGACCCGAGTCTGGACAGGATCAGCCGCTTGCCCTTGCCCGCACACTCGTCCGCCACAGGAACAGCATGTCAGGCCCGGCCCGGAACCGCTACTCGCCTCAGGATCATGCCACGCTCGTCCCGGTTGGGTTGGTGACACCCGCTCGTTGGTTCGGTCCCCCGAGGCCCAACGCCTAGCGCTCTTGCTAGCTGGCCGCGTTCTTCCTCTGCCCGTCGCTGTTCCGAAACTCACGCGCTCACGTTCGTCTGACCCCGTGCACACTTTGGTCTTCGTCGGTTATTTTCCGCTGTCGGTTTCACTTCCAGTTTCGATTTTGGTTGTGAGAAGCACTCTTACCACACTTAGAGCTAACAGGCACCGTCCCCACAGATGTAATAATTAGTAAACTAAAATTGATGTGCAGCATGATCGGGCCCCGTTAAAAATGGCTGCCAACAAAGGGCACCGCAAAAATCTGTTCAATTTCTTCGCTGAACCTCAGTGGCGCACGCTCACTCTGCTTTGTACTCCAAACAATCAATACAAACAAAGAAAAAAACTTGCCCACAATCACACTTCGCCATCATCCCCGTAAAACAGTTCGGACAAATATTCTTGCTAAGTAAACAAATGCTGACTTTGTCATCAACTAGTTGAAAACAAAATTGTTTGAAGGCGTTATTCTCGTGCTCAAGCAGTTAACAAAGCGCTGAACGGAACAACGTGAGAGTGGTACTCACTATTTCACTTCGAGTGTTCCACAATATGAATCCACAGGTCCAGTCTTCAGGATGGTGTACCTTCGCAATAATCAGCACTGACAGAACACAAAGGTCGAGCACAGAGCGCAGGCACACTTCAAACTAAACACCGACTAATAAACTCTACCGATCGAGAGGCCACGCGCACAACACACACACACACGGGAGGGATTTTCGCCACCGCACGCAGTGACATGTAAGACGATGTCAAACCCTTTCCCGCGCTGTGCACAAGGCGTGCAGCAATACCGGGCAGCCAAGGTTGTCTAGGCGACGAGACTTCATGGCGCCTTGTGGCGCTCTCAGACCGGCTAGATGCGGTTTAACGCTAGCTCCGGCTCTCTGCTGATAGCGCGGGCGCTGTTTTTTTTGTTCTTTTTTGTTTTTTGCGGCAGGTATCTGTTGTGTTATACTCGTTCTTTAACAGTGCATCTGAATCTCAGTGAACATTGTGATGGTGCAGTGCGGCCAGCACGAGGTACTAGTCAGAACGCGCATTTGTAATATTCAGGAGCAATATTTAGCGCACCTTCACCGACCTAATGTAGTGATTTTTGGTAAAAAAGCTGAGCGCTTTCTGCTTAGCTCTATGGGTCTTTGGGGACTGCACATTCAGGGTCACGCGGGCGATATTTCATCAGCACTTTCATTTCGGTAAAGACATTGTAACATTGCATGCATCGGCCGTCACACTATTTGATGAGAACATATTGCCACGTGTGTGTACTGCTAGGAAGACGAAGACGACAGCGCATATGCGCAACTGCACTCTTTTATGCAGCAAGCATTAACAAGATAGAAGAGTGTCACAAACGACTTCAATTTTCGGATCATCCGCGGGCCCCATCTGCCAAGAAAGGACGCTTTTGTGTTGGGGGACGACATCCAGCGACTATAACAAGCCAGCGTGGCACCGACTCGTCTTCCCTGCACCTGTACCGAAAGGGGCACCAGCAGTCTAAACAAGGAAAATTACTCCCAGATGAGGCGGGAGCACGTGTACGCCCCTGAGAAGGTTTGAACTGCATCCGAATAGGAGGTGACGTACAGCCAGCAACAAGGGCGGTCGTCGGTGTCGCCAGTCTCGTGTGGGCGACGAGCATGGAGTGACCCGTGCAACGTATTGAGACGGCTGCAATTCCGGGCACCCTCATCGTCTACCAAGCCGGCGAGACCTTCAGCAGTACCCGTCAACTCCCCTACGTGCACCAAAAGCTGGCCTGGTCCGTATGGAACTTTTTATTGGGACTTCTTTTTTAAATCGTTAATTAATTATCACCAGCCTTTATATTTCAAATATTTGTAGTGTGCGCTGCGTCGCACGTCGAAGCTCAGAAGCGCAAGCCTGAGTTTTGTTTCTCTTTCTCTTGTAAATTTCCCTGGCCTCTCATGTAGTTCCATCTTGTTGTTATTTTATTATTGTTCTGCATATTTGTCTTTAGTCTCTATGTTTTGTGGTGTTTTTTGCATATTTTGTTATACAGCTGTTCTTTCCATCGCGCGTATCAGTTTCCTCCTTTGTTATTTTTGTTAACTCTTGCCTTTGCCCTGGTTTGAAATAAATGCTAGTTCGTTTTGCATAGAATCTTCGTGTCTGCTTATGAGTGCGTCGATCAGGCTCATTCATCACCACACGTGCAACCCCGCACGGGTCGACCGACCTGCAAATAAATTTGAAATGTGCCACTTCGACGCCTTTCAGGCGTCCCAGTCCGAAGCGTAAAGTGGAAGCCTGCGAGTCTGCCGCACGCCAATGTTGGATCGGCGGGGCCTCACCAGAAGTGTGTGACAAAGAGGAACGCTCTGGCACGCAGTAAATAAATATACTGACCTGCTGCTACTTTCTCAACCTAGTAATTACTACTTCTGTCTTGACGTTGCGGCAATACATTTGCACTTAGCTTGCAGTCCTTGGAACAAGACCACGGCTGAAAATACTTCATCAATGTTGTTTTCTCACTATCTACAAAGTCCAAGTTTTGACCGAAGGACGTCTGCTGGGGGAAGTTACATAAATTAAAAGGAGGAGATCCACAAAAAAACGGAGAGAGAAAGAGAGAGAGAACTAGAGAATGCGTTTCGGCTCCCCTGATTAGAGCCTTGTTCGCAATTTAGTCAACAAGGCTCCCGTCATTGGGAGCAAGGCTGCGTCAAGGTCCCCGAAATGTCCTTATTCTGTATTTTCCTTTATGGTCAATGTCGTTTTCCTAATTTCCATGACGCACTTTTAAGGATACATGAAGAGAAACATTTGCTACAGTAATTAACTAAAACGTGCCTGCTAAACATTCATGACGTCAATGTTCGTTTTTAAGTGACCTGATGGCCTGCTGACGTGGTGGTTATGGCTAAACAACTATGCTGCTGTTTTTTTTTGAAGGTGGCGGACGTTTTATCTCCAGCTTTAAAAGCTTTCGATCTTATGGGCGACGGGGGGAGGGGGGAGTGTTTTATGCATGGCTACACCAATTTGCGCAACATTACCTTCTTCAGGCAAATGAGTGCACTTTGTGAGTGTTGACTAATCACGCAAATGACACAGATGAAAGAAACAGATACTGGAGAATTGGCCCATACTCTATTGGCCAAGAGGCAATTCTATAGTATCTTCCGTCTTATAGTAGTTTGCGTGCTTTATCGATGAATACTGCGTTTCGGTCCCATTACATTGTGCTTCGATTCATTGCTAGACTCGCAAGAAGCTAGTAGTGGGAGCCTTGCTGGTATCAAGATGGTTAACGTATACTAACAGTATAAGCAAAACGGCCCGAAAATGTCGTGCATTTGTAGCCTTGTAGGCACGTGTGCTCAGATTTGGGAGCACGTTAAAGAACCCCAGGTGGTCGAAATTTCCGGCGCGCTCCACTACAGCGTCTCTCATAGTCGTATGATGGTTTTGGGACGTTAAAACCCATATATCAATCAATTATTTGTAGCCTTGTTTATTACATCCCAAACATAAGGGTGTAAATGGGGTGTTTTTAGGGTGTTTTATTCACGAACACTTCACATTTTAAAAATGGGTTGTAAAAGGGTGTTTATGGGGTGATTTAAATGCGTACACCTCTTTTACACCTTTTAAGGTGTAAAGTTTTTTAGAGTGCAGTCTTGTCTTTCGAGGTGTGTGACATTGCTGTTACAGCCGCTTGTTCAAGTATGCACTAGCCCAAGGAGCATCTTTATATAATATCTTCGCGCACTATTTTGCTGATTGAAGTCAATTGCGGCCTACTAGTGTGATGAGCAAGTGTGCGCAGTTTTAATTAAAAAAAAGTTTGTTAGGAAAAGAGCTGCGACGATCCCCGTACAGAAAAAGACTTGGAAAACAAATTTCGAGAAAGTCATCAAAAAGATTTGAAACAGGTGCAGTTTTTTGCACCTCATGAGGGCGAAAATACTCAATATTTGCCGCCTGTTCCATCTTGAATACTCTGTGCATTAACCTCGCAATTTTGTTTTGCTAGCCTGTTTTGCAGTATTGGTGACATCACGGGGCACTTTCACGCTACTATGCAGATCAATTGTGAGGCACATTTTTCCTCCAGTGTTGGGGCCAGGCTCGATCCCAATTCGATTAAAAATAATACAAAGGCTTTTGTTGCCATTATTCAATGACCCAATTGTATAACTAAGTGAATTTGATGGTTTCCAGGCTGGCACATGTGTCCTTGAGCACAAAGTACTTCACACAAAGTACTTCACAAATAGTGAGGTTTTTATGACTGTTATGCATAAAATGATGTGTTTACAATGCCTTAAAGCATTGCGGCTTGTTCTCACTTCATGAATCTTGAATAGCCTTCTAAACACTACTTATCAAGCTAGTCCTGAGATGAACGCCAACTACGCACATTCAGTTTTGGTTTCGTATAGTATGATGGGTGGTGTAACATTTTTGCTCGTATTTTTTGAAAGAGACTGCATAAATGGAAGCCTTATGCGGCAAAATGACGGTTATAATTTTTTAAATTACGCACCTAACATAACCAGTACCAGGAAAACGGCTTTTTGAGAACCGATTCGCTTTTTTCATTGGTATAAAGAGGGAGAATAAAACGAAAAAAAGGCACTAGCGTTAACCAGAAATGGGAGCATCTGGTTTGCTGCCCTGAACTAAGGGAAAGAAGAAGGGGGAATAAAGAAGGGAAAGAAAGCGAAAAGCGATATAGACGAGCAAAAATAAAAAGAAAAAAAAGTGACCTGGGATGCTATAGCCTATTCAATAGGCTACTTCCACACAAAAAGTTCAAAAAGGCCTTGACTAATTTTCTGTGGGAAGACCCTGGAATGCTACCTTCTCCTAAGAAAAGTGTTGCTCGAAAGCCCTTCATCAGTCCTAACCTGAGAGTAAAAGCAGTGGCACACCTTTTCCCAAGATTGTCCGCCATTGGCTGCAATTGCAACGTGAGAATGCCGTTAAAGTCAACCATCAGACATTCAATCCCACCGCGTCCACGTAGCGCTTGCTTGTATCCTGGCACCGCAGCTAATAGTAGAATTGAACGCTGTCCGTTGTATGCGCCCGGAATCTCGGCATTCCCCTTCACTTCGAAAGGTGTTCGTCCGTAAGCCTTCAGCTTAACCGCAGACGGAGTGAGCGGAGGAGGATTTACTGGCGGCTTCCACAGATCTGCTGATGTCAGAGAAAGGGCGCCGCATGTGTCGACTTCCATCTGTGCACGCGTAGTCCGAGCATAAGTTATAACTGATACGGCCACTTCAAAAGGCCGGTGCGATCAAAGGCGTGGAAAGGGGTAGCCATCACCAAGTAACGGTGACAAAAACTCCTTTGTTTATTTTCTATTTCAATAAAAAAAGTGGAACACCATCTTATTGCTCTTGTTGCTCGGCAACGGCGTGAATTTTTCTCTCACATGGTGGGCGTTGTCCGCATACTCGAGCCAAGTGACCCACGACAAGAAATAGCGCCATGCCCTTGCCCACAATGGTGACACGTTCTCTTGGTTTCCTCGCATATTTTGTTTGCATGGTTTGACCGCAAATACCGCTTTTCTGCCTCACTTTCTTATCGTGTGAACATCGGATTTTGTACCACTGCAAGGTCGAAACCCCCTCGACTCCTGTTTCGTCATTTCGACGCTTTTGACAAAGTCGCAAGCAGATTGACACGATACCACCTAGTTTTTTTACTAGAGTTGTCTGAATAGCAGGCTTTCACAGTCAAGCAACGGACCGGTCGCGTAGTGCATCGCCAAGAGATGTGCCGTATGCATTTACCGGTCATTTGCTTCAGTGCAAGTGCAAGCTTCGCTAATGTCTCCCCTTCTGATTGTTACCGTCCGTTGAATCTGAATCGCTACGCGATTATTCGGCTTGTGGGCGTGTAATTTCGCAGTTTGAGCATTTACTCAGACAGCGAAAGTAATCACTTAGGCAGCGGTGGCATATCAAGAATGCTCAAATGTTAGAGTGTCTTAGCGATGCATTAAAAAAATATTGACACATCTCACGTACAGTGTAAATCGATTATATGCGAAGCACGATTGAGGAATGTTGATATGTCATGTTAAAGTCAGCAAAACGTTACGAGGTGGACGTAAATGATGCTGTAATTGACGTCCATGTCATGATTATCTTGTTTGGATGTGTCGTTTACCTTCGCCATCTGTTCTCGTTACGTGATGCCAAATTTAGTATATGTGGAGCTACGAAGCGGCCGCGAGCATGCTACGAGCACGGTGTGTTGTCATGTTCTTATATGACATGCGTGTCAGAATTACCATGTTTGCACCAGTATTATGTTTCGTCATCCATTGACGTCACGTAACACCAAATTTAGTATAGGTGGAGCTGGGAAAACGGCCGCGAGCGCATCGTGTGAGGCCCAATGTACTCCAATGTAGCGCGAAATGCGACATGCTGCATTTCTTAGTGATACGTTACCCAGAGTACACTGGCGTCTCCCTCTTTTCGTGATGGAGGCGCACCGGACACGCTAACACGCGCATACGTCAAAGCAACGTTGCGTGGCACGCGCCTGCGAGTATATGCCGGCGTGACACGACGAAGAGAACACTGGCGAGCACGCCCACCACGTCACATCGAAATGTATTGGCGCCTTGACTGTGGAATGTCGTCTTGTTCTCACATGACACGCATTTCATGATTATCATGTTTAGCCCAGTCACATACCTTTGTCATACTTTGGCGTCACGTAATACCACATTTATCATATGTGAAGCTAGCGAAACGGGCGCGAGCGGATCATCAATGTGGCATGTAGTCATGTTGTTACATGACACGCATCTCATGATTATAATGTTTGCACCAGTCATATACCTACGTCATTCATTCACGTATTGTATTACCAAAACTGGTATATGTGACGCTAGCGAAACGGTCGCGAGCGCATCATGAGCGTAGCATGTAGTCATGTTAATTGTGGCATGACACGCATCTCTTGTTTATCATGTTTGCAACCGTATCATACCTTCGTCATCCCCTCACGTCCCGTGATACCAAATTTGGCATAAGTGAAGCTTGCGTAACAGCCGCCAACGCATCATGGGCGTGGCATGTAGTCATGCTATTACATGACACGCATCTCATGATTATCATGTTTGCACCAGTCACATACCTTTGTCATCAATTCATGTACTGTAATACCAAGTTTGGTATATGTGACACTAGCGAAATGGCCGCGAGTGCATCGTGACGTGGCTGTCTGTCGCTTGTGTTCGCCATGCAATCATGCCGTACCATACCAGTTTTGCAACAGCCATGTGAACGAAACCACCGCAAGAGCTACAGGAGCATGAAATGTAACTCATGACATTCATGATGACATGCCATGTTTTTTATGTTTTGACTACTCAAATATGTTCTTCATACAATTATGTTATACCATATCATGTTTGGTATCGATACCATTCTTGAAACTGCCAGGAGAGCTAAAAGTCGTAGGCAGCTAGATAGACAGATAGATAGATACGCTCAAAGTCGCTGAAGTTCTCTAAGAAATGCTTCGCATATAAAAGCCACAGCTCTGCCGCAAAAGCGAAGCATGTTTACGCGATACCTACAACAGTGGATGACCAAGGACTCGCGGAGGGACGTATAATGTTTCGTTGTCGCATATCGGCTAAACTTTCTTCAATGACCTCATGCTCAGACGAAGAGACGTGATATGGTCGACAGCGTACGATGGAATTGCCATCGGTCTGGATACGATGCGTGATAATGAACGTCTGTCCCAGAGATGAGGAATGGGCATCAAACAATCTCTTATGCTTTTGTAGCAAGGCAAGCAACTCATCTGTCTGTGAAGAGGTCAGCTCTGGACTAATAGTCGCAGCAAGAACAGAAACGCATGATGAACGTCCGATAGAAGGAAGGTGAGAACACGCTGGCATAAGCGGGACAACAGAAACAGGTTGGAATTCAGTAACGCAAGCCGTTGCGGTGCCTTTAGGAATGAGAATTTTCTCAGACGTCTGGCTTGTAGCTAAGAGAAGTCCGGAACCATTGTGGAACCCCGCTAGACCTGAAGCAAGGGCTATACCTCTTGCGAGACAGCGTGCAGATGGTTGGACAAACACGTCACCAGAGTCGATCACGTTAGAAGCGATGGTAACTATTCGCTGATGACCAGGTGGTATCTCGGTATCTTCCACAGTGACCTGACGAACGGCCTTGTCATCCGCATAAAGGGCATAGTCAGTTTCCATCATATGGACAACATTTTCTCAACGGCAGATGGAAGCGTTAATTCGCCGTAGACAGTAAATCTCAGCCTAATTTAAGCTGATGGGCACACGAACTCAGCACGGCCAATAGCACAAAATGGAGAAGGCCAGCTATGAAAACACGGCGGTGCATATAGCGGCAGGTCTAATGGCGTCCCCTTGAGCAGCGATCAGTGTAGGTTCATCATAAGGGGTGGTGAGTTTTCGCCGACGTGAGCACAAGGAACGATCAATCACAGACAACCAAGCACCAGTGTCTATTAAAGCGTCCACGTACACACATTCTATTAAAAGAGATATCGTAGTATATGGACGCACTAGAGGAATTTCTGTCTTTTATTCGAGGCAGCTTTTCCTCCAAAAGCTCCAGAGGTTAGTTTTCAGGGCATTGGTTGGTGAATTGCGAGACAGGTTGCAATGGAGACATGGAGCGGTGGAGGGGTGATGGTGAGCGGCGTCTAGTAGAGAGGTAAAAAGGGGTTGGCTCAGATGTCGCAGTTGGAGACAGTGAGCGACGTAGCGGCGGATCATAAGGACGACGTTGAAAAGCGTACCAGCTTGTCCCATCATTCTGTCCGTAGGTGTCGAATCCACGACGCTCGTGCAGCTGACGCTTCTGACAGAAACGTGCAATGTGGCCCCGATAGCCTCAGTAATAACAGATCGGACGGGGCGGCCGCCATAGTAGGTGAAAGGGCTGGCTAGGCGCACTCGGAGTTAACGAAGTCTGTGAGACAGACTTCGAGTGTGCGGGCATGCGTTGTACGACGGGTGGTGAGCCAACGAGGACTTGTGCGTACGTCGGCTGAAGTTGAGGTACCGGAGAGTCTACATACGCTGGCCTGGTCATGGACGCCAACTCCTCAATGATAACGTCGCGCGAAACAGTGTTGGAGGGGAAGGTGTACTCGGTGCCATTGAGAGGCCAAAAGATGGCAACTCTTCCCGTTTAATCGCCCGAATCATAGCACGCAATGAGGCATCAGTCGTGGTGCTGTTTTCAGTGCCGTCCGGCGGTAACCGTTGGGACTCAAGTTCCTCTAGGCGTTGGAACGTGGCAACAGCGTCAGCGACTGTAGTCGGGTTTTGTATGACCAAAGCATTGAACGTTACCGCGCCGATCTCTTTCAATAGATGACGAACTCTCTCCTATTCAGACATGGACGTGCTGAAATGGTGACAGAGAGCAAGCACATCCTCTATGTACGAGGTGTAATACTCACCACATTGTTGCTTGCGAGCATCCAGTGTCTTCTTCGCGGGAGCTCTACGAACCGCCGGGGTGCCGAAAATTTGGTGAAGCTTTTTCTTGACATGTGTCCAATCCATGATGTCCATTTCAAGATTGAAAAACCATGTTTTCTCTACGCCTGTCAGATAAAAAGAAACATGGTGAAGCTTGGTAGGATCATCCCCGTTGTTAGTGGAACTCGCTAGATTGAACTGGTCCAACCAATCCTCCAAATCTTCACCTCGAAGTCCGGCGCACGTGGGCGGCTCACGCTTGTGCGCGGTGATAATCCACGATCCCAGGCAAGCCAAGTTCCCACAGCAGATAAAGAT
Organism: Rhipicephalus microplus; assembly: GCF_043290135.1. Taxonomy (NCBI): domain Eukaryota; kingdom Metazoa; phylum Arthropoda; class Arachnida; order Ixodida; family Ixodidae; genus Rhipicephalus; species Rhipicephalus microplus. The sequence continues at coordinate 141,279,747 of NC_134704.1, read as the reverse complement.
GACGACCCCTGATGATGATGAATATGTGTAAAGAAAGTAGATGTGCTTAATAAATGCCTACAATATATATATATATATATATATATATATATATATATATATACATATATATATATATATATATATATATATATATATATATATATATATATATATATATATATATATATATATATATATATATATATATATATATATTGTTGTCCTAGATCGGGTAGTACTATTGGCACTGAGAAGGTGGAGTGGCGCTGCCTGGCGGATCACATCACGGCAGGGACCGATGCGCGCCGAGAGGCGCCTAATTATGATGCACTCGCTTCGTTCGCTGTTCCAAAGTTTGCGTTTGCTTTTTGCTTGTCTCAAACTGCAGATGAATGACGAAAACAGACTTAGTAATGTTCCACGTAAAACAATACAAAAGTTTAGTGTTTGTAATTCACAATCACGCGTCGGGTCATATAGCATTGTGAAATGAGTGAAAAGGTCTGCGTCGTGCTGCTAACCCCGATGATGGATTCCATTCGTGACGAAGACAGCCGCATTCCGACGGGTGTGAAAACTAAGAACACGCTTCTGTTTGGATACAACAAAGCTATTGACGCATATCCATGTGATTTAGAGAAATGATTAAAACGCAATATTTACCATGTGGAATTTAAGTGTGCATGAGTGATTCCTTTCGGGGATATCAGGGCTTCTCCTCCGCTAGAATAATTTGCACCGGAGAAATCCACGTATCTACGGACAGCGCTTTCAGAAGTGTATTGAGCCCCGCGCTCCCGTGCAGCATCGAGTATCACAACATAAACTGGAAGGGGCTCACCCTAGAATACCACCGCCGCTGTTATGAGATTTTCTCGTGTACTTCCTCACTCAACACATTGTTTAGTTTCATGTTTCTGTCGCAATAATTTTTATTCTTTAAGAGACCCAAACTTTTGAAGTTAGGTGTGGTTGAGGTTAGATGCGGAAATTCCTATTGCGGTCACATTCTGTCTTTGTGCAGAATCGTAGCACCGGCACGGTCGCGTTCCAAACTACCAGTTTAGACAGCCACCTCGTATGTTAAATTTTCTTGCAGTTCATTACCTATTGGTGGGCATGACGTGCGAAACCTGCCGTCACCTGATCGAGGGGAAGGTTGTTTATTTATTACACATGGGCCCAGAAACTTATAGGTTGAAATTTTGTTCGGGGTTGGGAGGAGCATACTTGAAATGGTCATTTCTCTCTCTGCATGCCGAAATTACTTTGAAGGGAGGGGGCAGGCGCCATGAGCCATCCCCTGTTTACGCCACTGCTTGGGCCACTTCAGTGAGCACGCCATACAAGGAGTTCATTTCGACTTTCTAACGTTTGTGTTGATATCGTTGCTATTAGCGGTGCGTCCACGTAAAGCTCCCATTATCGTCTGTGACGCAGTGGTAGAACACTCCAGATTTTCACGCAAATCAATGTATAGGACTTCATAATTCCTGGTGACTGTGAGAACAAACCGGTGTACATATCATCCCAGTGAACGAAATTATCGCATTATTGCGGTGCAAATCATTGTGTGTGCGGGAGCACAACTTTGTTTGTTTGACAAATACGTTACGTGAGTGCTTATGACAGTCATATTTATGTAATGTCTCCTGCTGGAGAAAGCACAATTCAAATAATTTAGATCATTCGCAGAGGCAGGTGTAACCTGCACGGTAAAGCGCCATGTATTTAGTGAATTGAAAACGTCCCAAATTCATTTCTTATACTTCGGCACAGACATGTTCTAATCCTGGAGGTTATGCCTAGTTGTAATAACGTTAGTACCACTTAGCATATTTTCTTAGCCCTCATCTTGGAGTGCATGCGTTCATCATTATTTTATTTTTCGCTGCAGAACTTTGTGATATGGAGTAGCTGAGGCAATAGGCGCCTCAACCTCTCCACAGCAGAACAGTTAAAACAAAGCAGAACAGAACAGAAAACAGTGAACGTCTTCTCCTGCATCACCTTGTTCACAATAAATCTTCCGTTCAAACGGGAGTCTGTCTATCCTAAGGTAAATTTCGAAAACTTCTTACAGCTTTAAGACCTTTCACTAGTTGTGCAACCCTGCAACTTGTATATTGAGATACTTTCGCCACGAATTTGCAGAATAATCACCCACGTATCGCTAAAGAGCGTGTACATGGCGGACGCAGAAAAAGGCGACAAGCGCCGGCGGAGCAGGCGAGTCCGTGCCGTGACGTCACATCGCCGTGACCGAAGCGACGCCAGTGTTCGTTTTCGGGGCTAATAGGTGCTCAAGTGGACGATTGAACAAAAAACGATGTTTTATTGTGTACGTGGCGGCCGGGGACCGGCCTTTGTCAGGTCATACACGCATGTGACTGAATCGCATGCGTTTTAAATAAGTACACTAGAATAAGTACATGCTTCACTCATTCTCTTGACTTGAACACGCACACACACACACACACACACACATATATATATATATATATATATATATATATATATATATATATATATATGAATAAAAAGAAGACACACGTCGAAAAACGGAACTTCGGTTTTCGACGTGTGTCTTGTTTGTATATTTATTTCCTGCAAATATATATATATATATATATATATATATATATATATATATATATATATATATATTTATTTCCTGCAAATATATATATATATATATATATATATATATATGGGAAAGAAGTGTATACCTAAGGGCTCGTTTTTCCGTGTTCTGACACAATATTAATGAGATCTAACAGACAGTAATGCCAAGAAATGTATAGGGGAAGTGATTAGAGCCCATGAAATGTAAATAAAAAGAAAGAAAAGCGGGCGAACAAATAACCAGCCGTGAGCAGGAATCGAACCTACGACCTTCGAATAACTGTCGAAGAGCATCAAACGCGTTATTCGAAGGTCATACGTTCGATTCCTGGTCACGGCTGGTTATTTTCTCACCCACTTTTCCTTCTTATTTACATTCCATTGGCATTACTGTCTGTTAGATGGCATATATATATATATATATATATATATATATATATATATATATATATATATATATATATATATATATATATATATATATATATATAAATATATATATATATATATATATATATATATATATATATATATTGATACAAAGTATCACTACCAGGAAAAACAAGGGAAGCGTGGGCAGAGAAGGAAGACGACGTTGCCTCCACTGCGATCCCCCTGAGTGGGTACGATCCATGGCGGTGATCATCATCATTAGACTGTGATCGCGGACTCAGGGCCCATTAAAAACCCCCATTAATTTACCTCGCCTTGTGTAACATTAATTTACCTCGCCTTGTGTAACAATTTGGTAGATGGTGCTGGGTAGGACGAACCCAAAGACGGGAGCTTCACTACCAGCACTTCGTCGCAGCCGCCGCCTCGCCGGACTTCCACCTTCACCGATCGTAATGGCCCAAGAGCAGCCATCCAACGCTTCGAGGCCAACTCCGATGGGTTCCGTGCCGTACTACAGAGTGCCATCAAACGTCGGCGGGACCTCAGGAGAAGACGTCGACGTGTGGCTCAAGAACTACAAGCGGGTGAGCAGAAGCAATGGCTGGGACTCGAACGAACAGCTCAATCATGTCGTATTCTCGTTAATTGACACCGCCCTTATGTGGTACGAGAACCACGAGGACATGTTAACGACTTGGGAACGTTTTATTGAAGAAGTGCAGAAGTGCTTCGGCGATTCGGACGCAAAGAAGAAACGCGCGGAGCAGACATTGTTTCAGAGGGCACAGCTTCCAGCAGAAACATGTACGACATACATTGAAGAAATATTGAAGCTGTGCAAGATCGTGAATGGGAGGATGTCTGAAGAAGACAAGGTTGGACACGTTCTCAAGGGTATAGCCGAAGACGTGTACAATTTCCTAATTGGGGAAGACTGCTTGAACTCCGTGTCCGACGTGATGAAGCACTGTCGTACCTTTGAATCCCTCAAGATGCGACGAATTTCTCCGAAATTCGGCCGCCTGTCCAACGTCCCCCCTGTGGCTAGTGTTGAAACAGTGCCGCCTAACGACCTTGCTTTGACCATACGGCAGATCGTTAGAGAAGAGCTGCTTCGATGTCAGCAGAGCTATCATCGCCCCAGTGATTTTCAGGATGGGTACGTAAGCGAACCAGAACGTGCGCGAACTCTTGCTTCTCTTCCACCATGGCAACCATCGATAAACGCAACAGACGCTTATGAATATCAAAGCACACGGCAGGCTGGATTCCCCCGTCAACCACCTCCCAACTACGAACGAAGTTTCCCCCACCTGTTTACCCAGCATCGCCTTCCTACAGGGCCCCCGAAGGACGGTACCACTATCCCATGCCTTCCGAGAGGAGTCGTTACTCTGAGCAACAACGTGCCCCTCGACCAAGTCCGGTATGCTACAACTGTGGTGTCCCGGGTCATATCGCACGTTTTTGTGACCACCGCCCGTATCAGCGACAGTCTTGGCCTTTGTATCACCAACATTTCGACTATCCGCTCTCCACGTCACGGAAACCACGCGCACCTAACGGGTCACGCTACCCCTCGCCGGCCTCTGATCGAAGTTTGACGCCACCTCCAGCTCCCCGTGCTCCACGATCGCCGTCGCCACGGCGACGCGCACGTACACCGCCGCCGGAAAACTAGTCGGTGCGGCCAGTAGGGGTGAAGCCGCAAGATCACAGGTGCTATCTACAGATATACCCCCGTCAGCGTTTATGTTGAAGAACAAAGTTCGTGTAGTTGTCGATGGAGTGGCTACTATGGCACTTGTGGATACAGGCGCGACAGTTTTGGTGATGAGTGTTAATTTTAAGAACCTGCTAGGACCAAAAGTGATGTTTTGCCTGAACCGTGGGGTGACATTTCGTGCTGTAAGTGGTGACGTGTTGTGTCCGGTGGGATATTGTACTGTGGACGTGTCGCTGTGTGGAAAGGTGTTTTGCACAGAGTTCGCGGTTATTCCGCGGTCTACACATGACGTTATCTTGGGTATTGACTTCTTGTGTGAGTGTGGGGCAACTGTAGACTGCAAAAGTGGGCATCTTTCTATACACGGTACTTTCCCAACGGCGCTCTTGGAAAATTCTTGTCCAGAGGAATGCATCTTTTTTGTCTCCGTGGAAACAGTCGTTCCTGCATTTTCTGCTGTGCGTGTTCCTGTGACATGTTCCCGTAACAACTGTGGCACGTTTGACGCCACGCTCGAACCGATTCCCTCGGCATGCCTGAAAAAGAACATTCTCATTCCCCATTGTATAGTGTCATTCGTTGATGGACGGGCAGGTGTGTGGACAATGAACAGTTCCATGGAGCCTGCAATTCTGCCAGGCGGCATAAAACTTGCAGTATTTAGACCCGAGTCATGTACGACGCTGGTTGCGCTTGTTGATGCTACAAGCCAAAATGAACATCTAGGCTTAGAAGGTTCAGAAGATGCCCAATTGCTACAAATGGTCAGCAAGTCACTTGACCAAAGCAAACGTCATACCCTGCTCGACGTTCTGTCTAAGCACTCGAAAGTGTTCGATTTTTCTAAATACAGCCAAAGGCCCTTAATCCCAGCGTCCCGGATACGTCATCAGATCCACACCGAATCGGCGCATCCCATTAGGCAGAAACCTTACCGAGTGGCACCATCGGAGCGCAAGATCATCAACGAGCAAGTTCAAGAGATGCTGGAAAAGGGAATAATACAGGAATCGGCGAGTCCGTGGGCTGCTCCCGTCATTCTAGTGAGGAAGAAGGATGGTACGTGGAGATTTTGCGTTGACTACCGCCGACTGAATTCTGTTACCAAGAAAGACGTCTATCCACTGCCGCGCATCGATGACGCTCTAGACTGCCTGCATTCCGCGTCCTACTTTTCATCTGTTGACCTGAGATCAGGTTACTGGGAAATTCCGATGCACGCAGCTGACAAAGAAAAGACGGCATTTGTTACGACCGACAGACTTTACGAGTTCAACGTTATGCCATTCGGATTATATAATGCTCCTGCGACATTCGAAAGATTTATGGACTCTATATTGCGTGGTTTAAAATGGCATATATGTATCTGTTACCTTGATGATGTGGTAATTTTTGGCCGTACGTTTGAGGAGCACAACACTCGCCTAGACCTCGTGCTCAGCTGCATTGAAAAAGCTGGCCTTGTATTGAATTCAAAAAAGTGCCACTTTGGCGAGCGACAGACATTGGTGTTAGGACATCTCGTCGATAAAGATGGCATTAGACCTGACCCACAAAAGACCGCGGCCGTTGAATCGTTCGAGCGTCCTAAATCTGTGAAACAACTGCGTAGCTTCATCGGGCTCTGCTCGTATTTCCGCCGATTCGTACCCAAGTTTGCGGATGTGGTTCACCCTCTGACGAGCCTTCTACGCAAGAACAGCCTGTTTCAGTGGACCTCCGAGTGTGATGCCGCTTTTCACAAGCTGAAGTGTTTGTTAACTTCGCAGCCAATACTTCGCCACTTCAATCCTTCATCGCCCACGGAAATTCACACAGATGCAAGTGGCATCGGTATCGGTGCCGTTCTCGTTCAGCGTTCTGGCAAGAAGGAACACGTTGTGGCGTACGCAAGTCGTTCTTTAAGCAAGCCTGAACGCAACTATACAGTGACCGAACAGGAATGCCTAGCGGTAGTCTTTGCCGTGCAACGGTTTCGCTCATACATCTATGGTCACCCGTTCACTATCGTCACAGATCACCATTCCCTGTGTTGGCTGATCAACCTTCGTGACCCATCCGGCCGCCTCGCACGATGGGCTATTCATTTGCAAGAACATGTCTTCACCATCTCATACAAGAATGGCCGTCTACACGCTGATGCGGATTGCCTCTCTAGAATGCCGCTACCATCGACAGATTGTGAAGGCGATAACTTTGACCACCTTATCGCTTCGCTGTCGTCTGGCTTTCCCGATGCCGTGACTTTCGCCGCTGAGCAGCGTAATGACCCAAGCTTGAAAGCTCTCTTCCCTGGAGCGAGAAATTCATTAGGTGAAGGCCGATTCTGCATCCGAAATGGTCTTCTTTACCAGAGAAACTTGTCCACGACGGGCGCCCGCTTTCTGCTGGTTGTTCCTGCGTCCCTCCAAACGTCTGTTCTGCGTCTCACGCATGATGACCCCACCTCTGGCCATCTAGGCACCGCACGAACACTTAGTCGCACGAAAGAGCGGTTCTATTGGCCGAAAATGAGCAAAACAATTCAGAACTATGTGGCCAGCTCTATGCAGTGCCAGAGCCACAAGCGGCCCTCCTCGGGTCCAGTTGGTCACCTGCAACCTGTAAAGCCTCCCGGTTCCCCTTTTGAAAAGGTCGGCATTGATCTGATGGGACCATTTCCACGCTCCTCAAAAGGTAACCGGTGGATAATTGTATGCGCCGACTACCTGACGCGGTACTGCGAGACGGCTGCCTTATGCTCCGCCACGGCAGTCCAGGTTTCGGAGTTCCTGTTGAACTCAGTCATCCTCCGACACGGACCTCCTCGCGTGATAATAAGTGACCGTGGTCGACAATTTACCGCTGATATTGTCGAATCATTACTTCGTTTGTGTGCCTCCAAGTTCCGACACTCAACTGCGTATCATCCGCAAACTAACGGTCTCACCGAGCGCACAAACCGAACGTTGATCAACATGTTGTCAATGTACGTCGCCTCTGACCACAAAAACTGGGATGAAGTATTACCGTTCGTCACGTACGCCTTCAACACGTCGAAACACGAAACGACAGGCTATAGCCCTTTCTATCTGCTCTACGCTCGCTCACCTCAACATACGCTGGACACTATCTTTCCTTTTGTCATCCATGACGATTTAACAATTGCTGAAACCTTGTGTCGTGCGGAAGAGACCCGTCGACTTGCCTGCTTACGTACACTGGCAGCGCAAGAGTCATCCAAAACTCGCTACGACAGTCAACACAGGCATGTAACCTATGCCCCCGGTGATCTAGTGTGGGTGTGGACCCCAATACGCAGACGTGGCTTGAGCCAAAAGCTACTGGCACACTATGCCGGTCCTTTTGTGATACTCCGTCGTGTCAGCGAGGTCAACTACGAAATTGCACGTGTCACCACTAGTGGCCGACGTTCATGCAAGACGGAGGTGACGCATGTTGCCCGCCTGAAGCCGTTTACACGAAGGATGCAAGAATGACTCGCCCAGAGGGCTTCGTCTGAGAGAGGAGGAATGATACAAAGTATCACTACCAGGAAAAACAAGGGAAGCGTGGGCAGAGAAGGAAGACGACGTTGCCTCCACTGCGATCCCCCTGAGTGGGTACAATCCATGGCGGTGATCATCATCATTAGACTGTGATCGCGGACTCAGGGCCCATTAAAAACCCCCATTAATTTACCTCGCCTTGTGTAACATTAATTTACCTCGCCTTGTGGAACAATATATATATATATATATATATATATATATATATATATATATATATATATATATATATATATATATATATATATATATATATATTACTACACCCATAACACAGAAAGAACGCTCGATTATGCGTCAGTTATAAGACTGTTGGAAGAAGCCATAACGATTTCGGCTATTTACATCGGAGACTTGGCGCACATTCTGTCTTCAAGAGGCTGTTGCTCCGGGTCTATTGCTTTCATACACTTGCTCTTAGTGTTATGCCTATACAGTGTTGGTAGTGTGTTAGTCTATCATTACGCATCTGATACCCATTCTACAGCTTAGCGTGCTAATCATAGTTATACGTACTTATACCCATTTCAGGCAGCCTCATTGTGTTGGCCCTTTTGCTATCAAACAATTGTCATAAATCACGCACATGTACTTGCAAAACCAATGTTTGGCACGATTGGGCCGTCAACGGCAATTTCACCAGTAAGCACCACTCATCTTCATGATGAGGAACACTTAGAATAGACGTAGAGAATCAATACTTGTCGCTTAAAAGTTGGGTGTTGCTATATTGTTTGTCAATTGCAATAGTATGATCAATCTCTTCAATGCATCACTTCGTAATATCCTCTCTCGAACGCGTTGCATCAGGATGGTGTAATAGGAACCTCGTCATCACCTCCTTCCGGGGCTTACCTTCAATCCCAGCACGTTGATTACCCATGCATTAGCGACGAAGGCACCGATTCGGCGGAATATTTTTGCGGGAACGGCGTATGCTGGGGCTGTCTCTTCCATAAATGTGCGTACTTGCGCCCAGGTGCTGCAGAGGATCCATTGCTTCACTTTCGCAATGCATCACGCGAGGGAACGATGGCGTTCCTTATCATTGCCTTGTACCCTTCATCGCGAAGGAAGCCTGACAGGAAGCCAGGAGAAGGAAGCCAGGAGACTGACAGCACAGCACTATTAGCACACATATATTAAGTTTAATTAATGTGAATATCGCGCTAAAGAAAGCAGCGAGAAATGTAATAACTACAGAGTTTACTAAGCGCTTGACACGTTGGCTTACTTTCCCTGATGCTTTTGTATTGTTACAACTTGAGGTGTTATGGTTAGTAAAAGGTAATGCTTAGTACTGATCAGTACGTAGTACTGATCAGTACTAAGCATTACTTTTTTGAGAGTGTTGTAAGAAATGTTACTTAAACTAATATTTTCTTATTTAGGTCAATTAGGTTGGAAGGATTGTTTTGCGCAGACAGGAATTACGGCGTCATGTAAAACGTATCACAACCAGAAAAAGAAATTATCAAAATACTCCTGTTTCTTCGCTTTTATTTGTTATATCGTTTATCACAGTATAATAAGGGGCCTGCACAAAAATGCAGCGCGTAAAGTTGATCAAATAAAGATCCTCATAATAAAGTCAGGTAAAACCATAAGACCATCATCGGTAGCTTTGAAGGTTCATAGAGTAGTCTATGCTTTAAATTAGGCGTACAGAGTGTACTAATACTTCGTAATCAAATCAGGGCAGTTCCAGAGACGTCCAATAAAGATAACTATAGAACACTGGCCCCATATCCTTTAACACGCAATTAAGTGCCTTGGCACTCAACTTAGTTGCTTCGCAAATAGGTTCATACCAGCAACTTAACACAACTCTAGGTACATCAATCATTTCTTTTAATAATAAAAATTTTATTGAAATATTTATAGGGCTACCTAAAATGGGCTATTAGTCCTCAGCAGACACGTTTTCACTGTTCTTCGAATTTAGTGAGGGAGCTCCAGTATAAGAAATTTTGAATAAAAGTTAAGATGTGATTTTCACATTATTAATTTCTGACCTCTATTATTAATTTTTTTGACCTCTATACAGCCATACTTGCATTCTTGTATACTCATTGACCACACAATTTCTTGTTATCAAGTGCCACTTATTTGCGTTTTTGTGAAAACCAGGCCCTTGTGGTGCAAGGCAACATACATTATCATTACAAACCATTCAGTTCAAGCAGTCGGGTGGGTGGTGTGAGCTGTTAAGAAAAATATCTCTGCTCTTGGCTAAAATCTGCATCAGGTGATTACTAGAAGAAAACAAGTTTGTCTGCATAAAATATATAAATCATCAATTGCGTAGGTTGACAGCGCCGTCCCTTTGACGCCTTCGGTAACCTGACTATAGGGACATTACAGTGTGTCCCGCATTCGAAACGTTGAGAATGCCATTCAACAATAGACAGCGTGCCCACCGGCACTTAGTCACAGGCCGTTATCCCGCCAACGAATTTCGCCAGAGTTAGCTAGACAAATGCGGGCGCCTGTATTTCATGGTGCTGGTGATTGTAAAAGCGTGCGCTTAGTGTGTGAACAATAAGCTTAAGGCTGATTTTAGAGACGGGAGAGCGCTATTCATGCCACCTGCACGCGTTCCTTTCGTGGTTTAGTCTTTAGCCAACAGGACCTTTCAATATCGTGCTCTCAAGTGCCCGCAGCTATAGCCAATCACCGGCTAAAACGAGAACTGACGAAATTCCACCCTGGCTAGCCTGGTAACGGGTACCAAATGAACTTTTCTTTTACACAAAACTTTGCATTAAAATTCAGAACGTGTATGCATTCACGTCGATAAGAGTTTCTTAGAATGCACGGGGTACAATATCCAATGAAAGCATTAACAGTACATCTATATGCACTTGACCGTACGTCATTGAGCCCGAAAAAAATTTGATCATTTGACTAGTCCAGGTTACACCTCGATCAGTCAACGTTTCTGTATATGCCAATGACACATGACTCTGGTGTTCGGCAGTGACACGACTGCAGGTTTGTGCAAGGCTTGAAAAAGCAGCGAGAAGTACTTCTGTGTTCGAGGCCACATAATTTACAGAGAAGTGCGCCTTAGCCCCTTTTCCCGCATACACATGTTCCGGTATCCCGTTTTATTCGGCAACGCAAGAAGTTTGTATGCGGGGGTCACCAATTCTTGGGTCTAATTAAGGACAAAAATAATTCGTGGAGTGCTCACATCTCGCGCATTTAAAAAAAGACTCACTTCTGTCACTCACGCATTGTAATTTCTCGCTGGTCAAGCGTCAGGCACATCCGTATCAGTGATGCTTTATCTGTTGTCACGCAGGCCCCGTTAATTAGGGAGGTGATCGCCAGGCTAATTCCAAAGACCGAAAGATCGGCCCCCCGAACCGCACCACGAAGGCGTGGACAATTTAGAAGTGGTCCTTTTTGGCGCGCCAGCGGACGCCGGCTGTGGCCCAAAGAACAAGTCAGAGCCGAGAGTTGATAAACAAAACAAAAATTATATTCTCAAAAATGGCAGATCTAAAACAATACACAAGTATGCACACTGCACAATAGTTGAGTACAATATGTCACCGATCAAACAACGTACTACACAGTACAATCAGCCTCACTCGAAACAACGGACACAGACAACAATACGCACTACAATGCAGTCGCATGCATTGAACCACCAAGACACTTAAAGACTAAAGACATAAAAATCCTATTCAGGCCAAAGTTCTTGTAACCAAAGTCTGGATGATACTCTTTCGAGAATCACTCACTCAAAGTCCAGCGTTGTTGTCGTTCCGCTGCCCCGAAGTTTCTCTTCCAGGAAACCTCACGTCTTCAATAGGCCACTCTCCAAGCTTCAAACTCCTTCGCCGAAAACACGTCGGCTTCACACCCGCAGCTGTTGCCACGCGTCTTCGCTCGATAGCGGTAGACACACGCTCTTGCCTGTAGCTCGAGCCTTCACCCCTCAGGTGGAAATCCTCTTCTTCTCCTGCTTTGTCCCTACGGACAAAACCTTCGCCGACTACACGGCGGAATCCCTACGCGCTCTGGCGCTAACTTCCGTCTTCTCCTCATCTTTCATCTCGGCTGCTTGATTAAATACCTTCCGCGCGAGATTCAAGAAAGTTCTCATCCTTTCGTCGGCGCGATACGCAGCGAAGGCTGGGGAGAGGACGAGACGGCTCGAAGGCCGTTCGCGATGGATGACTCAACCCGGCACGACCACGCCTCTTTCCTTCTAGAAATTTCGAGTGCTTGCTCGGCCGCCGATGTGGGGTGAGGAGGTTCGTCGGCGAATCTACACTTCCGAGGGAGGGAGTCGCGCCCGGGGAGTCTAGATGTTGGTTTTCCTTTTTTTTATCGGTGACCTCGCGGCGTCACTCCGGCATTTCATCGCGAGGAGTTGGCGGCGCGCTCTTTTTGAGCGCTCGTTCTGTGACACTGCCCCCCACTTTAAGAATATTATCTCATAATATTCAAAACCACACAAACGAGCGCGAACAGTCACCACACACTCTCACAGAGTGTAATACAATCCGTCGCTCATGACACTTCACATTCACAATAGATCACTCAATACAACTGTACATATTAATTCAATTCCACAAAACATGAAATATAGCCACAGGTACATGAATGCAACACTCCATCACATATTCCAAACAATGCAAATGTACAAAGGTCTCTCATTACAACTATTATACAATACTATACATCACATCACCGTAACAAACATTTTGACTCGCTCGACATACAGTTGTGACGCAGGACAACAACCACAATAACCTAACTTATAGCACTGTTAAACACATTCCGGTTCAACCTCAACACTTATCCTGTGCATTTCGAACGGCGCTTGCGCCCTTTCTTGCGGTGCTCGCTCGATCTCTTCTTATTGTTTTTGCTCGTTTTGTTCCAGCGAGCCCCTTCCAACGACGCTATCTGAGGCGGCTTCTCAGCCATCATTGTCACTTCCGACACTGCTAATGGGTCATGACGCTCAACCGATCCTGCCCGGTTATTCACCCGCTTTTTCACGTCCCGACATTTGGTCTGGCTGGCCAACTCCGTCACCTTTACACTCGATCGGTTGAGGTCGTGCTGACGTAAGCCCAGCTGCTCGGCCCGTGAACCCATTCAACACGATCATCTTCTCATTCACTGTCTCTTGCGCCGCGGCTTCACCTTGGGCTCTAGTGAGATCCGTCACGGGCTGCTCCTCCACTGTATCTTGCGGTCGCTGGGTTGGCGAGGGCTCTATCTTAGGTTCTTCTCCCAAACATTGCGGATCATTCGGTCCTCGCGCCCCGTCGATGTTTCTGATGACAAGGTCGTACAGGGGGGTCGTCATGCATAAAGCAGTAACCTTCCCGCTGAAGTACGGGGTTTCAACCTCAATTTCTGCTTCGGGAAGCATCCAAACCGTACGGTCAATTAGGCAAACCGCTTTCATTTTGCCTGTTAACTCACTTTCCCGTACCAAATTTCTCCGCACAATAACAGTGGAGTTGCCGGTATCTCTTAACACCGTAATCTTTGTGTCCGCAACTTTTCCAGGCAGCGTTGGCATTCCCTTCGAAACATCGGTTCGCTGTTTTGTCATTACAGCACCCACAATAGGAATTTTCTCCCCATTTTTCAACTCTACGAGTCCGTCATTGACAGCATCACTATCAGATTTCGGTGCTGCTAGCACACAGGATACCTGGTGAGTTTGACTCACTCCGTTCCGACAAGCGTCTGCTTTGTGGCCAGTCTGGCCACACTTGAAACATTTTACAACCGCGGGGCTCGTGAAGTTAGTTCGGCAGTTGTTAGCATGGTGACCCACTCGGTTACACAAAAAACATCGCGGAATGCTCTCCGGTGCACGCTTCTTTCGTTCGGGTGCCGAATTTTTCGAATCTTCGGGACACTCCTTCTTGACCTTGGCCAAATTAGTTCCACCTTGCGCTTCCAAGAATTGATCAGCCAATTCAAGCATGTCTTCAAGTGACTCAGCCTTCCTCTCTTTCAAGTACAGCGACAGGCTTGGGTGGCAACTAGTAAGAAATTGTTCTCTAATTAGGAGCTCTCTAAGCTCATCGTACTCCTGCGCTGTCCCTGAAAGTTCAATCCATCTGTCGAAATATAGGCAAAGTCGGGCGGCATACTGCGTAGCCGTCTCCTCATCAGCTGGCTTTCCTGTTCGAAATTGGTCCCGGAAACCTTCCACAGTAAATCTAAATCGCTTCAGCAAAGCAGCTTTCACCTTTGCGTAGTTGGCTGCGTTGGTCGACGTCAGCCTACCGTACACACTGAGCGCTTCACCACTCAAGCAAGTACTCAAAGCAGTGGCCCATTGATGATCTGGCCAATTTTGGCTCCTTGCAATCGTCTCAAATCTGTGAAGGTACGCGTCAAGGTCGTCCTTCCTTTCATCAAACGCCACGAGCAGCTTGCTTGGGTTCAAGCGGAAGCCATGATCTTCCCGTTCGCTGCTTTCAACTCTAGCTTGTACAGTAAGTTCACTTTGCTGTTGCAAACGGAGCCGCTCGAGTTCCATCTCGTGCTGCCGCTGCCGTTCCCTTTCTTCTCTTTATTCTTTCGCCCTCTCAGCTGCCAGTCTTTCTTTCTACAGCTCCAACTTCAATTGCAGCCCTCTTTCTTCTTTCAGCTGTCGCTCCTTTGCCTCTCTTTCTTCTCTCGCCATTTCAGCGGCCAGCCTCTCTCGTTCCAACTCAGCTGCTTTTTCTTCCTTGGCTCTCTCAGCTGTCAACCTCTCTCTCTCCACCACCTCTTTCTCGTTCTGGCTTAACCACTTCCGTAGATCCATGGTGTCCCGAAAATAAAGACTCGCCGCGTGCAAAAAAATATCTGCCTAAATCCGTCTATCGGAACACTCTCCTGCACTCGTTAACGAGAACACTGAACAAAACACAAAATTGTTCCGATAGCACTATCAACAACTCGAGGCTCTTTCTCACTACTTTGGACACACAGTGCACCAAAAGGGTCGTGTCGCGGACGCCAGATTAATTGTCACGCAGGCCCCGTTAATTAGGGAGGCGATCGCCGGGCTAATTCCAAGGACCGAAGTATCGGCCCCCCGAACCACACCACGAAAGCGTGGACAATTTAGAAGTGGTCCTTTTTGGCGTGCCAGCGGACGACGGCTGTGGCCCAAAGAACAAGTCAGAGCCGAGAGTTGATAAACAAAACAAAAATTATATTCTCAAAAGTGGCAGATCAAAAACAATACACAAGTATGCACACTCCACAATAGTTGAGTGCAATATGTCACCAATCAAACAACGTACTACACAGTACAATCAGCCTCACTCGAAACAACGGACACAGACAACAATACGCACTACAAAGCAGTCGCATGCATTGTAACACCAAGACACTTAAAGACTAAAGACATAGAAATCCTATTCAGGCCAAAGTTCTTGTAACCAAAGTCTGGATGATACTCTTTCGAGAATCACTCACTCAAAGTCCAGCGTTGTTGTCGTTCCGCTGCCCCGAAGTTTCTCTTCCAGGAAACCTCACGTCTTCAATAGGCCACTCTCCAAGCTTCAAACTCCTTCGCCGGAAACACGTCGGCTTCACACCCGCAGCTGTTGCCACGCGTCTTCGCTCGATAGCGGTAGACACACGCTCTTGCCTGTAGCTCGAGCCTTCACCCCTCAGGTGGAAATCCTCTTCTTCTCCTGCTTTGTACCTACGGACAAAACCTTCGCCGACCACACGGCGGAATCCCTACGCGCTCTGGCGCTAACTTCCGTCTTCTTCTCATCTTTCATCTCGGCTGCTCGATTAAATACCTTCCGCGCGAGATTCCAGAAAGTTCTCATCGTTTCGTCGGCGCGATACGCAGTGAAGGCTGGGCAGAGGACAAGACGGTTCGAAGGGCGTTCGAGATGGATGACTCAACCCGGCACGACCACGCCTCTTTCCTTCTAGAAATTTCGAGTGCTTGCTCGGCTGCCGATGTGGGGTGAGGAGGTTCGTCGGCGAATCTACGCTTCCGAGGGAGGGAGTCGCGCCCGGGGAGTCTGGATGTTTGTTTTCCTTTTTTTTATCGTTGACCTCACGGCGTCACTCCGGCATTTCATCGCGAGGGCGAAGAGTTGGCGGCGCGCTCTTTTTGAGCGCTCGTTCTGTGACATCTGTATAGAGTAGTCTTCGTGGTGTATTTGTGTTAAAGTATATTGGTGCTTTTGAATTCCGGGAAGGCTAACATGCGTATCCCGCAAAGCAGTCAATTCCATGATTTTCGCGGATGCTTGGGGTCACGTAATTATGCTAACACGGTCGCAACAATTGACATTGCCAAAAACCACCAGATTATGAGTTATATAACTATTGACACACTCCTGGTGCATAATAACCATTTATTCAGCGTGCCTGACCATCACTTCGCTAACCTGCAACTATGAAGACCGAAGGCAGAGTTTTCCACAGTTATTGCGGGTAACCAGCACTAAATTCTCGGTTTGTTCTCACCCGCAACCGCAGCGCCACGCCAGAAGTGCCCGCGAAGCCCTTAAACAGATCTCATTGGGCCTTTTGAGTTTATCATATTCTAACCAAAGATCCCGTTTCATGGATGGCTTTAGGCTCGGGAAGTCTATTTGCGCGTAATAGTGGTTTCATCTCAATTATTCGCCGTCATGTTCAAGACCTAATATTTATTATTTATTTATTTTCACATACTGTTAACCCTTTGCAGGGTTATTACAGGAGTGGGAGCGAAGGGGAACAAAAGAAAAACAGAAAACATTCACATCAATAGTAACAATCAATTTTGGACCGAGCAGCCCTTCTCAACAAGTTCAAATTAAGGAGGCTGCATGCACGAGTTAAAGTGGTAGTGGGCGAAAGAAAAGAAGGATAATAAATCATAGCTGTAAAAGTTGGTGCAAATACAAATGTTGGCAAGCAAGTCAATTCAAGGAAGTACACAAGGAAATGAAAATACAATACATACTATGTAATCAGCGTTATGGTTAAGTACTATGTGTATTTAGCAACATTGCTAGAAAGTCATCAACTGTACGCTGTTCGGCTATAAGTCGGTCAAGAGCATTCCATTCTCGAATGCATCTAGGAAAAAAAGAATAATAGAATGTGTTATTGTTGCAAGAGTACTCTTGGAGTGTGTGATCATGTGTGTGACGTGTTTGCCTTGTTGTCTTGGTTTTCACGTATTTAGCGTGGTCTATTTTAAGACAGTTGTGCAATAACAGGTATAAGAACTTTAGGCGATGAATTTTTGCTCGACTTTCGAGTGTCGGCAAATCTGCGTGGCGTAGTAATTGTGTTGGGGAGTCGAGGCGACGATACCGGTTAAAAATAAATCTAATCGCTTTGCGCTGCACTCTTTCAAGCGTGCTGATACCACTATCCGTGAATGGAAACCAGATTATGCTCGCATACTCCAAGATTGGTCTGACAAGTGTGACGTATGCTAGGAGCTTAGTGTCGCGGTCAGCGTGGCGCAGCGTCCGCTTAAGGAAGAATAATTTTTTTAAGGCTTTCTCGGCTATGTTTTCTAGGTGCACTGTCCAACTAAGATCGGAAGTTATAGTCACACCAAGATATTTATACTGGCTTACATTTCGTAGCACGATGTTGTTGTAACCGTAATGGAAAGGTAGGCGTGATTTCTTTTTTGTTACTTGCATGGCGACTGTTTGTCGGAATTAATCACCATTTGCCAGTTAGAACACCATCGTACAACGTCGTTCAGGGCATCGTTCAGTTCAGTTTGGTCTCTGGAGCTTTTAACCTGTTTGTACAATATGCAGTCGTCTGCAAAAAGCCTTATGTTTGCGTTAATGTTGACTGTTAGATCGTTTATGAATAGAAGAAATAATATCGGTGCCAAGACGGATCCCTGAGGAACACCGGACGTAACGTTTAATGTGTCAGAGACGTGTTCACTGCAGTGTACAAATTGTTGGCGACCGGACAAATAGTTGGATATCCAACGGGTCACTGGCCCATCCCCGAGTTTGCAAACCAGCTGGTAAACTAGCTTTTCATGGGAAACCCGGTCGAACGCTTTTGAAAAATCCATAAAGATTATATCAATTTGGGAGTGTTGATTAATGGCTTCGGCCAGATCGTGAATTGTTTCAGCTAGTTGCGTTACGGTCGATAGGCCTCTCCGAAAACCGTGTTGGTTGGGGTGTAATAGGTTGTTTTCTTCGACAAACTTTGTAATGAATTTAAGGATAATGTGCTCGAGTAGCTTACAGCTAGTGCAAGTTAAGGAAATGGGCCTGTAGTTTGATGGAGTCGATTTGTCCCCAGATTTATGCACTGGGATTATTTTTGCAAGTTTCCATTCAGAGGGAATCTGCGAATCTTGAATAGATTTTGTAAATAGTAAGCGCAGGTACTTACTAACCGGTTCCGCATACCGTTTGAGAAAAGCATTCGGTATCCCATCTGGACCACAACTCTTTTTATCATCGAGGTTTAACAGTAGATTCAGTATACCGCTTTCAGTTATTTCCGGAGTTTTAGATAACTTCTTGTCAGTGGGTGGCCTAATCTCGGGATGATGCACTAGCCCATTATCGATCGTAAAGACGGACTGAAAGTAGCGGTTGAAATTGTCTGCCTTATCTTTTGTGTCTATCGAGGGGGAGGCGTTTTGGCCACTGTGTTTGCCACTTACATAGCGCCAAAATTTTCCTGGCGAGGTTTTGATGAATTTTGCTAGCGTGGTACCAAAATAGTGAATTTTTGAAGAGCGTACTTTGCTTTTCAGTGTTCTTGATAAAGTGGCGATCTGAGCGGTGTAGCCAGCTCGTGAGCTAGACCTCCTAGCTTTCCTCAGCCTACTGATTTTACGTTTTATATGAATTATGTCACGTGTGATCCAGGCATTATGCTTTCTTGTAATTTTTCGCTGTGTGGGGACAAAGTTCTCAATGCAATGAATGACACGTGCCTTGAATTGTAACCATATGTGATCCATTGATAAATTTTTGTCCATGCAAAGATCATAGAAGGCAAGAAATTCGTGATTAAGATATGTTATTATTGCTGCGTCGTCTGCTCTGTTAAAGGCAAGAACGTGTCTATCGGGGCTATGGATTCTAGAAAGACCAGATAGAGGCAGTGTGCATAGGACTGAGTTGTGATCAGATATTCCGTCTAAGATTTCGATGCGCGCCTGGTCTTCTGGAAAATGATCACTAACGAGCACAACATCAAGAATAGAGCTGGATACGCCCTGTACACGTGTGGGGACGCGCACCAGTTGTTCGAGGTTAAAATTGAACAACATATCTAATATGACGTCATTTGCAGCACTTCGCACTTTTTTTGATGACCATTCAATTTCAGGCAGATTGAGATCTCCAGCCATGATGATCATACCACCCGTCACGTGATCGTGCATATAATCCAGAAGAAGTTCCAGATAACTTGTCTCAGCATTAGGTGGTCGGTAAATAACTCCAACAAATACACAGCCCTTTTGCAGCTGCACTTTGCACCACACCGCTTCAATGCTAGGGTTGCCCGGTAAGACAGAGTAGCGCAATTCCTTCTTGAAAAAAAGTGCCACGCCCCCTCCTCTAGTCTCTCTATCTTTGCGCACAATCACATAACCTGGCGGCGTGACCTCATGGTCTAGGATGTCCGAGTACAGCCATGTTTCCGTGACAGTAACTATGTCAGGTTTAATTTCTAGAAGGAGAGCTTCGAATTGATCTACTTTATTTACAAGACTACGTGCGTTCACATTCAATAGGGTTACTTCTGTCGACTTCGAGTGACTCTTTTTTCTATGCCAACTTCGTTTTTTGTCACTGCAATTATATCTTCTCGTTCACTATCCCAAGCAAAAAGTTGACCGTTGATTCGCAACGGTCAAGAATATGTCTAGAGATATACGGTCTTTGAGCTCGTCATCGTTCCATTCGGAATAAAAATTGTTATCCAAGACTATTCTGGTAAGTAGGCTATAATCGGTCACTTCGAGGTGGCCCTTCATCGTGTGGGAGGTCGGCGACACGAAAAACTGACATCAGTTGATATCTAAAGTCAATAAAATTAGTAATCGCGCCACTAACGAAGGACGAGACACAGTCTTTCAATGGCTGCCCGGGTAGTGTGAGATCACTAGTGACCACCCGCCAACAACGCTGCTAGAGAAGTTCTCCACATCGCGCATATTGCCACGCTCACACATTGAAATTCTCCCCTGATCTCCACACCCGGCCCAGAGAACCTCAATTTACTATTAAAACTGCACCTTCCATCAGAAACTTCGTGACTTGACGCTACAATGCTGTGACGCTTGTGGTTCGGCACAGTCTTTACCGACTCAGGCAGTTGTTGCATGTGTGTCACGGACGGCTATTTTCGGCGACACCGCGTCACGGCAATTAAAGGGCGCCGTACTCCCCGACTGACCGTGAGAAACGGCGGCACATGAAAGGGAACCGATAAGTGCAAAATGGGGGTGCTCGCCTTAGAACGTCGCCGCCGACAGTTAATCCTTTTACAACCGTGGCGACGTCTGCAAGGTCGTAGAAGGCCGCGGTATACCCCGTACAAGGATTAGACTACAAGACGCCCGGCTGAGAGCTAAGTAGTTGACCGTTCCCACGGAGAAAAGCGTGGGAAACGCTCTGGTGGCCAAGCCGTATGACAACAACCCGACAGGTTGTCACTCTCGCTAGTTGCGGGCCCTCTCCCTATTAAAAAGGGGTGGGCTCAAAATATTTTTGGGGCGGAGTTTCCCATCAATTAAACGCGCATGATTGGACCCAGGTAGAGGTCTCTTGTCCCCAAGGAAGAGAGCGAGGAGACACGAGGGGGATTTAAGCACAGGATTTTGCCCTGCTAGGCAGACTAGTCGCTGACCAAGATGGTGTAGAAGCAGATCAACAAGCATCTCTTCTAGAAGTTTTTAGTGTGGCTCTGTACCGGCTGGCCACCTAAACTCAGCCGTTCGTCTAGTTGTGACGCGATATTAACGTCTGCAACGTAGACATCGGGACTTCGCCTCGAGTTAGCTCAACCTGCTCGAAGTCACCTGCAAGCACTAGCCTCCCGGAGCCACCAGCGTTGCAACACCGCCGACATCGCAGTCGTGCCAGAACTCTCTTTGACTTCTCGCATCCGATCGTCGGGGACACAACGCTGCCGGTCATCACACGTATGCCTTCACCTGTTTATATCTTCGAACTTTCTACTCTGTAGTTCTATTCGTGTTAGTTTGTGTAGGTTGTAATAGTTCTCTCTCGTAAGCTGATTTATTGTTTCGGTTATATATTTCTTTTATTGTATCAAGTGTCGTTGTATTTTGTTAGTTGTATAGAAGTGTTGTATGAGATCCCGTGTTGCTGCAATATCACTAGAGTAAAGTTTGTTTTGTTTTCCCACGTCTGCGATCTCTTCACTGTCTCTGCTTGCGTACGGAACAAACCAACCTGCTGTCATTCCCGTCGCCGACTTCGCGCTGGCGACGCTAGAGTGGCAGCTTGTAACAAAACTGGCGTCCGCGAGACAGGACGTTCCGTACAAGGGTAAGACAGTGAGGGGTGAACGAGAAGCGTGCGGACAGCGTGGTGATAGAGCCGCACAGTTGAAGCGGTTGCATCCTGCAATGATTGCGCTGTTTTTATAGTGGCATTATAGTGACAGTTGCAGTATGGAGTGTATAGATTTTGAAAAGTGGATCGCGTACGGTAAACAGTTAGACCTCGAGGGCGCCGAACTGAGACAATGGATTAAGAAGCAGCAGGAACTGGCGCAGGCCAGAGAAGAGCGGGCACGGGCCCGGGAGAAAAGGGAAAAAGAAAGGGAGAGAGAGCGCCAAGAAAAGGAGAGAGAGCGCCAAGAAAGGGCGAAAGAACGAGAAGCGGCAAGGGAAGAAAGGGAGAGAGAGCGCAAAGAAAGGACGAAAGAACGAGAAGCGGCAAAGGAAGCGGCAAGGGAAGCCGGAGAACGGGAAGTGCAGTTACTGCAATTAAAGATTCGCCTCAGTGAGGGTAGCAGGGTGAGCCGATCCAGCAGTGAGCACGGCGATGCCGGCGAGGAACTGGCAGTTGAGCGAGACACATGGTGTCAAGGGCTACTCACGGTTCTGCCTTGCGAGGCAAATGAAGCTGTTGCGCGACTCGGTCAGCAGAACGCGAACAACTACGAGGTAGTTAAGGCAGAGATGCTCCGGATGTTCGGAACTTCTGTCTGGACAAAAGAAGAGCAGCTCAGACAAGAGTCTGAAAGAGAGCGCGAAGCAGAAAGACAAGAGTCTGAAAGCAAGGCGCGTCGGAAAGCGTTGGACATTGAAGCGCGTCATGAAACGCCAGAACCAGAAATCGCGCTAGAAAGGGGCCCGCATATTCTCGAATGCATCCATATAAATGATGTAGAGAACGAGGCCTTGGCTGGTCTCGAGGTAGAGACAGTATCAAAAAACGGTCCTAGCGAGGATGAGGTGTGTGCCAGCAGCCTTAATGGACTCAGTAAGAAGCTGGAAACCATCCTCATGCCTCGAGAGGACGTCTCGAGATCGTCACATGCAGATGGGGTTAGCACAGTGGCTAAACACAGCGAGATCGCGACGCTTCAGGAGTGCAGCGATGCCATCGGAGAGGGCCCAGTTAATGGTTTCATCAGCATTAACAAAGATAATTTGGCCCGGCAGTCCGTCGTGACACCGAGTTCAAAATGTTTGAGCGTGGGGCAAAATGTAGCACAAGCTCCAACGAGCTTCCCAACCACTCAGTTCCCGACGCGACATGATGATGGCATCGAGAGAAAGGGGGCAAGCAAACATCGCCGGAAACAAAAGAAGCGGAAGCGCACTGCGCTGCGCAAGCCTAGGTCAGGCCCCACCCAGTCGCAAGAAAGACGAGAGGGTAGGCCATTAGTCCGTTTCAAGGAACGTCAATGGTGGCGTTCAGGGAAGCACAAGGGGCGAGCCAGGTGTAGAGGGAGGAAACGAGGTACGCCACCCCAACGCAGCGTGCAGTTCAGTTCGACAACTTCGGGAAAGCGTCCTTTGCCGAAGGGTCAGAGTCGAAAGGGCAGAATAGCTAAATACCGCATAGGGGAGAACACAAAAGAAAAATGGCACAGGCTTCCCCCCTGCTTCTCGTACCCCTTTCACATTACCGAAGAAAGAAGGCCGAAGTGCAGAATGAGGCGTGACGGCAAAACACAGCCTAACGTTCGTGTGGTGAGTAGCCTCAGGCCTGATGGAAAACCGCCGGGACCGCGACCTCATCGTGTGCGATTCAAAAGAATCTAGTTGAGAAAGGGGGAACGGTCAGTTCTAGTAACTTTTGCACAGGCGTGTTAAATATTGTTACTCAGTTGTACGCCAAGATGTGTATTCAAGTCTTTTAAATTTTGGAAGTTACGTGATGCGGTGTAATTTTTTTTAAAAGGGAAATCGCCGAACCAAAGGCTGAAAAATAGCATCGAAGTAATTCAATCATTGTGCGAAAATTTGCATAAAGGTAAAAACCAAGAAAATGTGTTATTTTTCTAGTGTTCATAGGTTTAGTGTTATGTCGCATGCCTTCACTGTCATGTGGATATGGCGTGAATTGGCATTTAAGGAGGAAGATGTTAGCATAAACCGAATGATTTCGTAAATTGATTAAGATTGGCGTGACCCGGTACAGTTGTCGTTGCGCGCATTGAGACTTGAGGTCTATGAGCATGTTTTTTTTTTTCCCTTCCGTCGGTTGTTTTCTGTTGTATGCACGTATTTCATTGTACAAGAAGTGTATTTTGAGTTATTTTCTTTTTGCTTGGTGCATTGGTTGTTTACTTGCTGTAATGCACATTGAAGGATTGCACTACAGTTTAGGAGCGCACCTGTTCCGTTTTATTTGGTAGTATACTTTCGTGCAGTGTATTCTGTATTGATGGCTGCCGTACACGGCTATTTCCTCTTCTTGTTTGTATGGCGCATTGATATTGTTGCGTGTAAATGAAGCTGGTACTCTAACCATTGTTTGTTTTTCCTTTTTGTTACTTTGATGCACTCTGCCTATGTATGTTGTGTATGAGACGGACAGTCCTCATGCCTTCCTTGTTGGTAGTGTTTTGTTCCTTGTTGTCGAAAAATTCCCCTCCGTGTGAACAAATGTTATGAATAACATTCTGAAAGTGGGGGGCAATGTCACGGACGGCTATTTTCGGCGACACCGCGTCACGGCAATTAAAGGGCGCCGTACTCCCCGACTGACCGTGAGAAACGGCGGCACATGAAAGGGAACCGATAAGTGCAAAATGGGGGTGCTCGCCTTAGAACGTCGCCGCCGACAGTTAATCCTTTTACAACCGTGGCGACGTCTGCAAGGTCGTAGAAGGCCGCGGTATACCCCGTACAAGGATTAGACTACAAGACGCCCGGCTGAGAGCTAAGTGGTTGACCGTTCCCACGGAGAAAAGCGTGGGAAACGCTCTGGTGGCCAAGCCGTATGACAACAACCCGACAGGTTGTCACTCTCGCTAGTTGCGGGCCCTCTCCCTATTAAAAAGGGGTGGGCTCAAAATATTTTTGGGGCGGAGTTTCCCATCAATTAAACGCGCATGATTGGACCCAGGTAGAGGTCTCTTGTCCCCAAGGAAGAGAGCGAGGAGACACGAGGGGGATTTAAGCACAGGATTTTGCCCTGCTAGGCAGACTAGTCGCTGACCAAGATGGTGTAGAAGCAGATCAACAAGCATCTCTTCTAGAAGTTTTTAGTGTGGCTCTGTACCGGCTGGCCACCTAAACTCAGCCGTTCGTCTAGTTGTGACGCGATATTAACGTCTGCAACGTAGACATCGGGACTTCGCCTCGAGTTAGCTCAACCTGCTCGAAGTCACCTGCAAGCACTAGCCTCCCGGAGCCACCAGCGTTGCAACACCGCCGACATCGCAGTCGTGCCAGAACTCTCTTTGACTTCTCGCATCCGATCGTCGGGGACACAACGCTGCCGGTCATCACACGTATGCCTTCACCTGTTTATATCTTCGAACTTTCTACTCTGTAGTTCTATTCGTGTTAGTTTGTGTAGGTTGTAATAGTTCTCTCTCGTAAGCTGATTTATTGTTTCGGTTATATATTTCTTTTATTGTATCAAGTGTCGTTGTATTTTGTTAGTTGTATAGAAGTGTTGTATGAGATCCCGTGTTGCTGCAATATCACTAGAGTAAAGTTTGTTTTGTTTTCCCACGTCTCTGATCTCTTCACTGTCTCTGCTTGCGTACGGAACGAACCAACCTGCTGTCATTCCCGTCGCCGACTTCGCGCTGGCGACGCTAGAGTGGCAGCTTGTAACAATGTGTATGGCTGACACATCAAAGTGTGACCAGTGCAACTCTGTGGAAACCCTTGATCCCATGTTGTGCCATTGTCCCGACATTAAGCAAGATTGCCGGACTCTCCCGTGTGTCTTGAGGAGTTCAGACTATTGCTACTTTATTCAGGAAACATTTTTGGGTGCATATGCTTGAAGTACATCAGACCAGAAAGCCACACGAGCCGTTTTAAATTCTTGAAGACAACAGCGCCAAGTGATCATCAGTGAAACCCTGCACTATGTGTGCGGTGGGTACTGTGCACCTCCATCTCATTTTTTCTCTCTGAACTTTACTCACTGAGTCCCCTTTCCCCACGTGTACAGTAGCAAACTTGACTTCATCTAGTTAACCTTTATACATTACTTATACTCTTTCTCTCTCTCCAGGTGCATGATCTGTACATGGTGAGCAAAAACAGGCACTATTCGATCACATTCAGTTTTCAGAACCAAGAGGAATACTTGGTAGTTATTGCGAGAAACATTGTGCAATAATTTTGTTTTTCATTTTTCTATTCAATGCGAATATATATTCCAGTATGTGCAGGCTGGATGGTTTCGTTGCGTTACAAGCTACGTAAGTACCTTGAAGGGACCGAACGATGAGACCATACAAGGCAAAACCAGTAGAACAGTACTGTGATTACCATGAAAAAAGCCAGCTGATGAGAAGTCAATGGTATTTGGTTATGTGAAATTCGAGCAATAGATCAAAGACACATATTCAACCTGCATGAAGATACTGAAATTATAAAAAAAGATAAACGGTAATATATAGGCTAATACAAAATAATACTGCTATAGAAAAATGACTTATGCAGCACTACACTGTTAATAGCTATACTGGGATAACAATAAAAATTGCAAATAACGCAGCAATAAACTCACGTTAGTGAAATAACCATAGTAAATAAAAAAAGGTTAAATAGCATGAACTTGTAGCAGTGAATCACAATGTAAAGTAACAAAATATTCGCACAAACAGTTTATTGCTTATAATGAAAATTTGAATATTTTAAAATTTTAGGTACATGGTGCGCATAGTAGGTGAATTGGCACACATTGTAACCAAAGCGTGTCACGCTATCTATCGTTTAAGGTTAAATTTATTAAAGGCACCATGGCCGGAGTAGAAACGTGCGTTTTCAACGTTCGCGTGTTTTTTAGTCCGCACGTCGAGGCGTAGGCAATTTGCCTATTTTAGTGCAGGTATGTGACTGCATGTTGTGGGTAACACTTTTCAGAACATACTTAGTTGTGTCACTGCGTGTTATGTCAACTCAAGTGTCATATTGCTGTCCTGCGTTTTGCATTGTTTTTTATGCCACTATGTGAAAAGACTTCGTCAATATGTGATGTCGATTGACTTAACTGATATAGATTAACTTGCTGTACGTAGGCACTCCTTGTGTCGCGTTAAGTATGGGATTCACTGTGGGTGACTTCACTGAAGAGGGCATGTCAACGGACTGCTGATTTAGCGATGGCTAACAGTACGGTGCTTGTCCCGAAGAATCTCTTCAGTGTGCGTATGAAAAAACTAGATAAAGCCTGCAAAACAAGTTAGAGCCAAAAAAAAACACGTCATCCGGGATGATGTCTTCTTTCGACAAGTTTTTGGAAACGTATGCGAAAGAGAAATATATAGCGTTGTGGAGGTACATAGTGCGACGCTGGCAGAAAAAATGGAATAGGGTGCTTTTTAACATATAATGTGAGCCGGTTGTTCTTGTTATTATTTTATATTTCTTTATCTCGCAATTGTACTGCTTAATAC
The DNA here is from genome assembly GCF_043290135.1 of Rhipicephalus microplus. Lineage (NCBI taxonomy): Eukaryota > Metazoa > Arthropoda > Arachnida > Ixodida > Ixodidae > Rhipicephalus > Rhipicephalus microplus. The sequence continues at coordinate 141,252,390 of NC_134704.1, read as the reverse complement.
GCCCAGCTTTGTCACACTAATCGCAACCGTCTCGGTTCACAGAAGTATGGTACAAGCATAGAAAGCTATCAAACTTTAGTATAATTAAGCAACATCACCAAGGCAAGGATGAGTGCATCAGCCAGTCAGCAATTACTTGCGTGCCTGATCTCGTGTAAAGTGCTGGATAGGGGAAAATAAAAAAAGCTAAATTTTCTTTCTCTGGCGTGAGCACTGCAGAAAACTTCTTCGCAAGGTTTTCGAAGACAAACAGGTTCATGTTATCTCCCACTTCACCAAAAAGTACTCCACTTTTTCGAGCACATTGTACCGCAAAATCTGCCCCCTTTGGAACTATTTTGATACTCGGCATACTTTTTACAGAGTTTATTTCCCACTAGATTTGAATGTAGCTCGAAATGGCTTCTCTCGTGATGCGTCTGTCACACTGTGTTTCATATGCAGCAGGAGAAAGCTTTTTATGTATTGTGGTATTGTTGGAAATTAACATTGGATTGAAATACTTTCGTAATCTATGTAACTTGTTCTAAAGGAACGTTGAGAAGTAGAGCGAATGGGTAAAATATTTGAAATACAACAGTTTTGTGCAACTGAGCTCAACTGGCTAAGCTGTATTTAAAAAATATAGAGAGCTTCGTCTGATTATGCCAAGACGAAGAGAAGTGCTGTAGATCTATTTCTCCCCCCTGTACCTACAGCATTAACGCCGTTCCCCTCCAGCATGTCTCTTCATATAAGTACTTCGGCGTTTACATTACCAACAATCTATCTTGGCACACGCATGTTACCTACATCTGTAATAACGCTAAGCGAATGCTAGGATACTTACGCCCAACTTTTCTCGCGCTCCGCTGCCCCTCAAAATTCTATTATACCGATCACTAATTCGCCCAAAGCTTGAGTACGCGTCCGCTATATGGGATCCCGTGCAGCAAAATTTAATTCACGCGTTAGAATCTGTTCAGAACCGCTCAGTTCGGTTCATTTGTTCTAATTATTCCCGTACTGCTAGCATATCAGAAATGAAATCTAACCTTGACCTACCCAATTTAACTGTCCGGAGCAAACTGGCGCGACTGCATTTTTTTTTTCATAAGATATTTTTTCACAATCCATCAATGAAGCGAGACCTCATTTCACAACCGTCATACCACTCATCGCGCATTGATCATCCGCATAAGGTTGCCATTCCGTTTTGCCGCACCAAATTCTTTTCAGCAGCCTTCTTACCGAAAACAGCCGCCGATTGGAACCACCTTCCCTCTTCCGTTGTATCAATAACAGACCCTTTGTTATTCAAGGCTGCAATTTCTCAGCAATGCTTGTAACTATACGCAGTTTCCATTATCTATCTTTGTCTTGTATGTGCTTGAATTCTTATACATTTTTAGTTGACTTATGTTGCCTTCCTGATTTGCGCATCTGATACTTGTTTCTTTATTTTGTCTTTTTTTCTTGTGTGTTATATATGTTGTACCCACCCCCTCTGTAATGCCCTACGGGCCCTAAGGGTATTCTAATAAATACATAAATAAAAAGTGTTCGGCAGCCTTCATTGTTTCTCTTCAGTCAGTGCGTCCTCTAGAAAAAATAGAGAAGGCACTGCAAGTTTTCTCTTTTTTCTCCTCGACTTCTCTTCTTTTCTTTTTCAGACTTTCCCAATTTTTTCTTTATCACTGTTTATGCCTATTTTTTGTTATAATATTTCTCTATCTATTACTCGCTTGCTGTCTTCTTGACTCTTTTCATCCCTTCTGTTGCATACTTTTGTCTCCCTGTCCCCCTTTCCTTCCATTTCACGTGCTTGTACCGGTTGAGGTAACTGCCTCGCTTCGAGAGACAGTTACCTTGCTCACGAAACCCATCTTCCTATTTCTCAACAGAATAGTCTATATAAACTTTGATAAAAGGTTGGTGTTGCCGTGTTTTGCTACTCATTGTTGTAATGTCTGCACTTGATATAATCATTAAAACACTCCAGCAACAAGAGGAGTAAAATCTTTCTTGGGGACAAGTACAGTACAAGTGCGGGCTCAATATGCCACGGCTGGCTATGCTATTCGTCACATGTCAATATCATCACCAAGGCGTTCGAAGAACAAAAAGACATCAATGCCTCAGTAAGCGCTCAATATGCTACATCTGACTACGCCTTATGTGCTTTTTCCTGCGTTACGCCAAGCGATAAGTAGAGAATATATATGACAGCATAGCACAGCCGGGCCCCTAAAATGCTAGCATTAGTGGGATCCTACTAGAATAGGCATAATCTGCGCATAGCGGAGCGAAACAAAAAGACGTTCAAGTCGAATGGTAAATAACAGTAAAAAGCAGCATAAGAACGATTAGTACATGAAACCTTTCGTTTGGTTTGCCCCAAACACAAGAGCGACAACCAGCAAACGATAACATTTAACCGAGTGCACTTGTGAATCACGTGCTTGTCTTCGGAAAAATATAAAAAATATTTTCAATAACACTTAGACAGGCCTCATCACACACTTTGGAAGAAAGTATAGGTCTCTAGGATCGAAAAAAAAAACGTTGTGAGTTATGGCGGGGATTACTTTCGTTCTGCTTCTTTATATTATAAAAACCTTTTAGTGTGACTTCTGAAAAATTTATTCCCCACCTGTTGCTCATAAATACAGAAATAAATAAAACTTAATTGAGCTCTACAACATTAGAAAGTTCAAAAACGTCACAATACGCTTCTGCCGCAATCAACAAAATTTCAATTGCACTGCTTTGGCAACAGCAGCACGGACCACTTTTTTTTGTGCAGCTTTTACGCTTTTGCTATTTTACGCTTGTAAATAATAAACAACTGACTACATTTTTCTGCCTTGTCCTAATGGCTTTTTCTTTATACTCTCTGTTCATTCCATGACGTGAAAAACGTCTAAAGTTGTTTTTCTCTGTCTTTTCACTCTTTTTTTTGCAAATTACAACTACTGTTATCAAACCTGTCTTAGAGTATCCTAGCTCCGTTTCGCTAGTCGTTGTAGTGGATGTCTCGTACAATTTTCAGCCTGTGCCTCGTAAAACTTGAGGCAGACAAGCAAAGTGCACCAGAAGGCGAGGCACACCAAATCGCCGAGTAGAAAAACCGCCTGTGTAAAGCAGTTAGGATGACATGTCCCAGCTGGTAATTAAATCAACATCTGTTTTGTATGTGCGAAAAAGCAGCATACTGCGCATAGAAGTTTGCAGGTACGTTTTTATGTTGATGTCGAGAAGTGTGCTACGATGTGCATCGGCAGTAACATGGTTGACGACTGCTTCTGCAATTCTCTACGTCTTCCAACAACATGTTACTACACCTCGGACTTGAAGGTCTCTTGGGAATTTCTTGACTAAAGTACAGAACGGCATGAACCAGCTTGGCGGGTTACTGCCATAAGTGAGTGGTCCAGTTGTGACAAAGTGTGGGACGTTCACACAGCGAAATCTTGACAGCGGTCGGCCTATTATTAAAAAAATAAAAGAACTAGGAATTCAAGGAGTAACTTCCTTGACCCTGCGGCGAATTCAAGAGGCAACTCTACGTCAACAGTTAACCTTCTCTACTCTCATTTTGGTGGTGACAACTACAAAAAACCCTGTTGTGAAACTAAAACAAGCGTAAAAATTAACACTAAATACAAATGTCAAGAAGATATGAATCAACTACAAAGCTTATAAAACATTTCCTTGTATACTTTAGAAAATATGTTGTAAAAATTGTCGCAATAGCTCAGTTGCAAACACTGTACAAATGTTATTATATATTAGTATTTTTTACCTTTTGGTAAACCAAAAGGGAAAAAAAACTCGGCAGATTTCACGTACCTGAGACTCGACAATATGCGAAGAATAGGGAGGCAAGGTGACTGTGCGACAATTTTATTAGTGAGTGACACGTCACTAAATGACGCTAAATATATGCACAAATGTTTCACGCACAAACAGATGTTGAAGTGTTGCAGATGTTATATAACCAGTCGTTTGCACTTGCGCAACGATGCTAAGTGAGACATGCATATTAGCAAAACTAGAAGATCATATGAAGCGCTGATGCTCGCGAGGACGCCGGTCCTGGACACTGCTACATAAATCACTTTCAGCGCATGGCAACTGACCACAATTGACATTACCCCGACATGACGGCTGTATCAAAAGAGCACATATGTAATGTGTATATAATCGGGTGGGCAGCATTGCAACCACTGTTGATGTTTCACGAAGATTATCGTCCATTCAAAACCTAGTTCGGAGACTTGGCTTAGCTCTGTTGTAAAATGCTGCATTGCTACGCAGAATGCTTGGGGTCGATTCTAGGTGCAACTTCGTATTTATTTTTTGCATTCGTCGGGTCGACAGTGCCGATTTCGCGTATTTCTTAACACTCGCGCGTTAAAATTGTCCTTGTGTGTTCTCGTTGTTTCTGGGTAGCTACTAAGTGCCAATCGCATGTGGCACATACCCGCTTACAAGTGGCACATATGTTTCACTGTCTGGCGTGAAGTGTTTGACGACGTACGCGAGGGGATTGTGACAATATTTAAGTCTTGTCAAGCGCATCATATTCGCCAAACTATCTTACCCTCCCATGCAAATTTTGGTTCGCGCTGTATCGATCGAGCAATGCTTGTAAGCCATGCCCTCGCATGCACCACCGTCAACGAAACTAATCTTAGATAATGACCATACGTGGTTATCATGCTGCATACTATATATACGCATTCCTTGTTTGAATAAACGGTCTTTGTTACTGGCTTCCACTCGTCACAGATCTTATACATGGTGTCAGAAGTGGGCGCGTCACTCCGCAGCGTAGATGAAATCATCCTGCAAGCAGTAACCGGTCTATGCAATTGGAAGCCTCGTCTGCCTGACGAAATTGAGCATTAGCAATGGAACTTCTCGGGGCACCAGAACTCTTTCTGCTATCCGGAAACATGGCAAAGAACTGGGAATGATTCAAAGAGAAATTTGAGCTGTTCTTGGAGGCGAAATCACCAGCCAAGGAACCCAGGACACCAGCTGTCAAGACCGCGCTCCTGCTGAGCTTTGCGGGAGACGAAGCACTGGAGGTATTCAACAATTTCAGTTTTTTCTGAGAGTGAAAGCCAGCAAGATTACGAGATGGTTGTGAAGTTCGATGAATGTTGCCAAGAGCAGCCAAATGAGGTTTTTGAGAGATATCTGTTCCGCATCAGGACCAAAGCAGAAGGCGAACCCTTTGAGCATTTTCTACGTGACCTCAAGAGATAGGCACGCAGCTGCAACTTCGATTCCTTGACAGAATCTCTGATACGGGACAAGATAGTCTTCGGCACAAACAACGTCAAGCTGCGCGAAAATATGCTCAAGGAGAAGGACTTGACGGTCGACAAAGCAGGGCAAATATGTCGAGCTGCGCAAGTATCCGCCCAACAGAAGGAAGTGTGGTCCCATGCATGCAACCAGATAGACGTGGTTAAAAAATCGCAACAGCACGTTTGTGCCAAATGCAGTCGCTCTCACGCGCATGCTAGGTGTCCAGCCTTTGGAAAAACTTGCTTCGTGTGTAAAGGAAGAAATCACTTCGCTAGGTGCTGCACGAAACGTCAAGTAGACGAGGTTCACAAATAAAGCGATGACTACAGCGTTTTGGATGTAAAAATTTGCAACGTCAACAGCAAGGAGGATTGGACAGTCAAAACGCAGGTTGCGGGTGAAAAGGTGGTGCTTAAGGTTGACACAGGCTCTCAGGCAAATCTGCTGCCCTACTCTATCTATAGAAGGTGCAAGGGGGACCTGAAGCTTTACCAAAGCTGTGCCATACTTCGGTCCTACAGTGGAGGTGTTATCAAACACGTCGGTGTGGCAACACTGCAAGTTGAGACGAATGATCGGTCTTGTAGCATCCCCTTTTTCGTTGTGAAAAAGAGCAGCCCCGCTATTCTGGAATTAGACGCATGTGAATCTCTGGGTCTGGTGTCGCGCAATGTAAACATGGTGAGAAAAGATGGCACCAGTGACATTGTCAAAAAATTCCCGGATTTTCTTCAGGGAACTGGCTGCTTGCATCAACAGTACCACATGGTTTTGCGCAAGGATTCAGCCACAGTAGTAGTGCCGGCGCGGCGCGTACAATTGGCACTGCGAGGACCACTACGAGAAGAGCTCGACCGGATAGAAAGAGGCGGCATCATAGAGAAGGTGAACGCGCCAACAGACTGGGTGAGCCCTTTAGTAATCGTAAGAAAGAAAAACGGAAAGCTGCGTGTGTGCATGGTTTTCTGAAATAGCGGCGACTTGGCGCGGCACAGTTTCTTGATTTACCGAGTGAGGTTTAACCTCAACTCATCGTGCTCACATGTTTCGACGGGAATTGAATGGCGCAGGCTGCCTTTCCCAGACGTTTCACCCCTGTAGGTAGCCGAGTGTCGGGCCGGGGGACGCCTGTGCCCATTTTGTAATACCGGTGGGTATCCGGCGGCACGTGGATTTGAACCCACGACCTCCCGTAGCCGAAGCGGACACTCTACCACTAGGCTAAGGCTGGATTTTAGGAACATCAATAGGTGTCTAAAGCGAGAACATTATCAAATGCCAAAGCGAGAAGATATTGAGGCTGAGTTAGCAGGGGCCAAATACTTCTCGCTCCTTGATGCAAACTCCGGCTTTCACCAAATCCCTTTAGACAATGCAACGTCCAATATCTGCAAGTTCAGCACACCGTTCGGGTGATACCGTTTTCTCGGGCTTCCGTTCGGTATAGCTTCCGCTCCAGAAGTTTTCCAGAAGGCGATGAGCGAAATCTTTGACCGCGCAGCAGGAGTGCAGATGTATGTTGACTATGTCCTAATATATGGAATTACTAAAGATGAACACGATGCGCACTTCCGCCATGCTTTGCAATTAGCCAGGCAGGCTGGTTTGACGTTTAATGCTGATAAAAGCAAGTTCAGGCTGACTGAAATTCATTTCTTGGGTGACGTCATATATCTAAAGAGGGAATAAAACCAAACCCTTCGTTGAGCATATCACTAGGCGATTTACCTCACCCGGCTGACAAGGCAGCCGTACACCGGATGCTAGGCTCGGCTAATTAATTTGGCAAATTGATACCCAACCTGGCCGATAAGACGAACCTGCTGCGCAACCTTTTAAAGAAACCTACCATTTCTGAATGGACAAAGAACCATGCGAGTGAGGGGCAGTTATTCGCGAGCATCTCATCAAACCACCACTGCTCGCCATCTTTGACGCGTCTAGAGAAACTAATATTTCTGCAGATGCTTCGAAATGCGGGCTAGGAGCAGCTCTTTTACAGCGTTACGGTGACGCTTGGCGGCGGGTTGTCTCTGCATCTCGCGCTATGAGCGATGCAGAACAAAGATACTCTCAGATCAAAAAAGACGCGATGGAAATTACCTACGGATGCGAAAAGTTTCACCACTGTGTTTATGTGCGCAAGATTGTGATTGAAACTGACCATCGTCCAATAATTTTGCAGCAGTGGCGGCACATCGGCGCAACGCTAAAAAACCGTTCCCTGTACTGCAGATATCCCAAATTTCGCTGGTCACCGTGAGCCTTGGTCTGCTTGCATCATTTCCCTGACTGCTCTTCCGCCGCCGACGTCATTGGGACAAGCCCTACAAAAGCCGCTTGCCTGGCGCTGGACCCACACTTGGCAGCAGTAACGGCACATCGGCGCAACGCTGAAAACTGTTCCCTGTACTGCAGATATCCCAAATTTCACTGGTCACCGGGAGCCTTGGTCTGCTTGCATCATTTCCCTGACTGCTCTTCCGCCGCCGACGTCATCGGGACAAGCCCTACGAAAGTCGCTTGCCTGGCGCTGGACCCACACTTGGCAGCAGTGACGGCACATCGGCGCAACGCTGAAAAACTGTTCCCTGTAATGCAGATATCCCAAATTTCGCTGGTCACCGTGAGCCTTGGTCTGCTTGCATCATTTCCCTGACTGCTCTTCCGCCGCCGACGTCATCGGGACAAGCCCTACAAAAGCCGCTTGCCTGGCGCTAGGCCCACACTTGGCAGCAGTGACGTCACATCAGCACAACGCTAAAAAACTGTTCCCTGAACTGCAGGTTGGTGCACGAATTATGCACAGTTCGTAACTGAATATTTTACGCTGTCACTGCTGCCTTTCTGTGTTACTGTGAACCTGCTGTTCACTTGTTCACTTGTTTTTGCGTTATACATTCTTTCAACTGCTATTATTCTTCATTTTGAAAGACATGACAAAGCCTACGAATGAAAGAGAAAGCCGATCCGAAATTCGGGAACTTCGTGCTGAAATGAAGCCTTTAACAGACAGTGTCAGGTTTATGAGCGATGAATTCGAGGACATGAAAAAGCGCCTTAGGGAGGCCACCGAGGAAAGGGAAGCCCTGAGGAGAGCTAATGAAGAGCTACGTGCTAAGTGCAAAGAGAATGATAACATCATTCAGCAACTTCAGAAGAGAGTTGTTCAATCTGAGCAATACTCGCGCAGGTGAAACGTAGAAATTAAAGGGCTTATACAACAGGAAAACGAATGTGTTGCAGGACTCGTTGGAAAAATTGGTGATGTACTTGGTGAGCACCAGCACCTTCTGATATTGAAGTCTGTCACCATGTGCCCACCCGAGAATCTGGAAAGACTAACATAATTGTTCAGTTAAAGAGTGTACAGAAGAGGGACACTGTCCTTGAGAAGGCGCGGAAAGCCAGGGTGCGGAATAACCAGGTTGGAATTCCTGATGATTCCAGAGTATTTGTTAATGAGCATCTCTGCCCGGCGTTGAAGCGTCTTCTTTCACTTGCCTTGGCAAGAAGGCGTGAATATCAGTGGCGCTTTGTATGGACGCGAAACGGAAAGGTACTTGCGTGCAAAACTGAGGCTAGCAGTGTAATCCATATTGCTTCGGAGGCTGACCTTCAAAATATCGCGTAGAATATGGTCTACGTAATCTTAAAGTCTTCATATTTCTTTTGACTACACAATGTATCGAGAATTCAGCCTACAATCTGAAATATCCCTGCCTTCACACAGGAGAAATATTTCAGCCCTTCATGTGAACTTGCGTTCACTCGCTCATAAGCAAGACATTCTTGCAATGTTTCTTGCCGAGTTTACTTTTTCATTTGATGTTATTATGTTCTCTGAAACATGGTATCAAGAACACAGTGCAATGCTTATCATAGATGGGTATAGCCACTTCTTTGTTAATCGCGCAGGAAAACGTGGTGGGGGCGTTGCACTGCATGTTAAGCGCGGCATACATTGCGATGTGCTTGAGGAATTCACCTGCACCATGCCCCATTATGAAGTGCTCAGCGTTAAATCGGACAACATTCTGTTTGTCGTGATTTACCGACCACCTACTGGCAACGTGTCTAATTTCTTAGAATTCACTGAAAAACTTTTAGAGCAGGCTTTTTTTCACAAGTACAAAGTTCTTCTAGGTGGCGACTTGAACAATAACATGCTCGATGAATGCACTTTGACCCGTGCAACTGTTAACCTTATGGATTCCCTCAGTTTCTGTAGCGTTATCAAAACACCTACTCGTGTGACGGCATCTTGCCAATCGGCTCTCGATAATTTCATAGTTAATGCTGGTACACAGATTTATACAGCCAGAACCATCAGCTATGATATCAGCGACCACTGCCAAATATACGTAGCATGCTCATTTTATGTTAATGAAAAATGCCTGCCTGATACCACGTTCAGTTATAGATGTCTATCTATGGAAAATATGCAACATTTTCGCGCACTTGCACTGCGCACAGACTGGTCCTCTTTATATAACAAAAAAGATGCTAGTGAAGCATACGACGAATTCCTGTCAATTTTCACTCATCTTTACAATTTATCTTTTCCACTAAAAAAAAGGCAAAGTAAAGAAACGTATTAGAAAGCCTTGGGTGCAGCCTCAACACGTTAAGATGATAAGTAAGAAAAATAGGTTATTCAATAGATTTTTACGCACGCGTGAAGAAAGCAATCTGGTTGCATTTAAGAAGTTACAAAAGGCAATAAACAAAGAACTGCGAAAGGCTAAAGCCCACTATTATGAAACCCTTTTTGCTTCGGTACAGAGGAAAAATCCAGAAAAAACGTGGAAAATTATCAACGATGCCATAAGACAAAAAAAATGTGAAACAGCCTTTCCATGAAGTCACCTTAAACAATGAAAAGGTCACAGGCATCGCTTTAACTGAACGCTTCAATATACACTTCGTGAACATGATGACGTCATCGAATAGCGCGGTCACTGGCACAGCTGTTAACAGATGTATGCATAGCATTTTTTTCGAGCCGACTGACGACACTGAGATTTCTCGTACTTTTTGGGCCTAAAAAAACAGCAATGCTGTTGATGCAGATGGCATTCAAATCAGACCAATAAATTTGTAATTGACGTCACCGCAATCCACCTTGCATTTGTGTTCAATCTTGTTCTAGAAACTGGCCATTTTCCAAGTGCTATGAAGAAAGCCAGGGTCTCAGTGTTTTTTAAAGGTGGTAATCGAAATGACTTGGCAAACTATAGGCCTATTTCTATTCTGTCCACCTTTTCTAAGGGTTTAGAGAAGGTGATCTCAGCTAAAATCAATGACTTTTTTTAAAGAATAACATTCTGTCTGACTGTCAGCACGGATTCCGCCCAGGCAGGTCGACAGAGACGGCATTGTTATGTCAAAAGGAGCTAATAATTGATAACATTGATGCAGGAAAACTAACTTTACGTATATTTAGAGACTATAGCAAGGCATTCGATCGCTTAAATTATGAAATTTTAATAAGAAAGCTTGACAGCTGTGGTATTCAGGGCGTGGCAAGCTTGTTGTTTTGATCATATCTCTCCGGGCGAACTCAGTGCGTTGCTATTGAAAATTTCTGCTCTTCATATCGTGAAATTAAATCGGGAGTACCACAGGGTAGCGTATTGGGACCGACCTTATTTAATGTCTATGTAAATGGCATTGCTGAAATTGTTAGTGATGCAACCATTGTGCTGTACGCTGACGATACAAGTTTGTCTTTGGTTATGAACGTAATGATCTGTCGCAGAAATCTCGCAATATTCTTTCTAATCTGTTGGCGTGGTCTCGTAATAATGCTCTAACAATTAACAGCTCAAAATCGAAAGCCACATTGTTCAGGGCGAGAGGCAGCCAATCTTGTTTCAATCAACAATTATTCTTAGACGGTGCTCCTATTGAAATTTTGAGGAAATACAAAGTGTTAGGCGTTACGTTTTCAGAACACATGAATTGGACCGATCACATTGGACTAATATCAAAGTCGTTGTCATCTGCCGCTGGTGCGCTGTCGCGCTGTCGGCATTTTTTTCTTGAGAAGGTGAAGTTGCAAATATATTACGCCTTGTTTGAATCACATCTTCACTATTGTGCGCTTGTATGGGCCACCACCAAGAAAGCTAATATTAGTACTCTTCTTCAGCTTCGAAAACGCGCGCTTCGACAAATAGCCAATGTACCCTATTTTCATCCTAGAGCTCAACTTTTTCAAAAACATACTATAATACGTGCAACAAATCTTTAAGAATACCGACTTTTATAATCATTTTGTTTCGGTTCCGACAATATCAAATCTTTCCTAAAACATACGTCACAACTCGAATACAAAAGAAGTGACTCGCGCACTCGTAGGCAAGACAGGTGGTTAGTACCATTTAAACGCACAAATTATCTTATGCAGTCACTACGACATAGCCTACCTTCGTTGTTAAACAAAGTGCAAGGGGAAACATTTACTCCGAATACTTTGACTCACAAACAAATTAGACAATACTTTTGTAAATCGGAATGAACATATAAAAGACATTGTTAATACATTTTCGCAATTTCTGTTATATTATCTACTTCACGCTCAGTGTTTCAATATACAAAGTATCATCATACTGTGCATCATGGTCATTTTTATAGCAGTGCTTTTCTTAGTGTTGTAAATACTATTGTTTCTTATGTATCACAATGAGCTGTCACATCTCTTCTCACATATGTATTACATTTCTATGTTATTTTTAAGTACCATGTGTTCGTGGGAAATCACTAGTGTTATTCAACATGTTGCAAGTTTCTAGCTTCAATTCAAATGGTGTATTTTATTTGCATATAAGCTAAACATCTCTATTTATGTTGGTTTTAGTGTTACTGCTGCCATGTGAGGGCCTTCAGGCACATTCAAGCTGTACTTTGCAGCTTTTCGCCTGAAGAACCCCCAACAATTTTGTTGGAAAATAAAAGCATTTCTGATTCTGATTCTGATCGCCATTGCTACAAAACCTCTCGGTGACATGCCTCCACAACTTCAGCGTTTCTTTCTGCGTTTGTTCACCTATGACTTTGATCTTTACTTTGTGCCAGGCAAGCAGCTGCTCCTGGCGGACATGCTGTCCAGGGAGTCGGTCCAAGTACCGCAGGAGACATTGGATTCAACGAGGATGTGGAAGTCTATGCAACGAGAATTGTGTCCGAGTTGGTAAGCAAAAAGAGCATGGATCGCCTGAGAAAGGAAACTGCAGCCGATCCCGAGTTTCGAGCCGCTATCGACTACTTGTGCAGCAAGGGAAAGCTCGAGGTTCCATTAAAACCGTTCGCATCCGAGTTATCACTCGTACAGGGCATTTTGTTTAAGAGATGCAAAGTGGTTATCTCAAAGTAATTGAGGCGTGAAATACTCGACCGCATTCATGATGGGCACTTGGGTATGAACAAAGCCAAGGCAAAAGCTTGACGTGTGGTTTTCTGGCCAGGGCTTAACGGGGTCATCTAGAAGATTCTACAGGGCTGTACAGCCTGCCGCAAGCACGCTTATGCGCAGCGAAGTTAGCCGCTAGTATTGAGGCCGACACCGCAATACGCGTGGTACAGAGTTGGAGTCGACATTTTCCAGCAAGGTGGAAGTTCATACCTCTGTGTCTTCGATGCTTTGTCCAATTTCCCAGAAGTAAAAAAACTAACAGACTTGACCACTATATCCATAATCGAAAAGCTGAGAGCCATTTTTGCTATATATGGCATTCCAGTAGAAGTTTGCAGTGATAATGGTCCTCAGTTCTCATCCTATGAATTTGCACATTTTGCCTCCAGATACGACCTCCAGCATGTGACATCTAGCCCCGGATTTCCTCAGTCCAACGGCCTCGCTGAAAAAGGCGTTCAAATTGTCAAACCAATCATGAAGAAGACAGCGGAAACGAAACAGGACTTCTGGCTTGGGCTGTTGAGCTGTCGTTCGTCACCACTCGAAGATGGTCATTCCCCTGGTGAACTCCTCCAAGGTGGCCACAGAGGACGGCAGAAGGTTTCGACGTAACCGGCGCCACTTAGTGAGGACAGGTGAGCAGTGCCGGGAAGACTTTGAAAGTGAGTCCTCATCGAGCGATGAACGTGATGGCCTCGACGAGCCAGGACGGGTTCAGCATTAGCACAGTGACGAACATCGAAGGCCCGGTAACAGATCATCCGAGCAGCCGCCAGCAGAAGTTTCAGTTCCTCAGCAAGGCGTACTTCCTCCCCTACGCAGGTCTGCTCGGGAGACATGACCACCGGATCGACTACACTATGATAGTAACTTTATTCAAGTAACTTAAGTTGTTTTGTTTTCCCGCGGGAAGATGTATCGATCGAGCAATGCTTGTAAGCCATGCGCACGCATGCACCACCGTCAACAAAACTAATCTTAGATAATGACCACACGTGGTTATCATGCTGCATACTATATATACGCATTCCTTGTTTGAATAAACGGTCTTTGTTACTGGCTTTCAATCGTCACAGATCTGATACACACGCCAAGTTAGGGAGGTGACCACGAGGCCACCCAAATGTAAGCGGCTACATAGATAGATAGATGGATAGATACGTTTAAAGTCGCCGATGTTCGCTAAGAAAGGCTTCGCATTTAAGACTCCTATTTGATACAGAGCCAAGACTTGCTCTCAGTATTGAGTGTTGAGCTATTCGGGGGCTATTTGCAGAAAGCAATTTTGATTTCTCCAACATTTCTGCTTTGTTATTAGTGCCTTCTTTGAAGTAGTCATTTCACTATGGGAACAATGTCTACTTATGTGAGGCCATTGTTTTGTGGGCTTGTGTGATAAGCGTACAATAATGCACCTGCTGCCTTCTAAAAGTACTCCTGCCATTTTTTTCAGCATGGCCAGAGAACGGTACCAATTGGTATTCGAGACTCAAGATAACGTATGAGCCGAACGTTATGATGCAGAACGTAGTATAAAATCTCAACCAACTCTCGATGTAAGCTAAATATCTATCCCTCTTCTCTTCACAGATGATGCTGAAAATTCAAGTGCTCGTGCCATACACCCAAAGTTCATGTCCATTCGTTGAATGATTGGAGCATTGTGAGCTTCTAATTTAGTGCAACCACAGCGAGAAGGCGCCATGCGCCCATGCGCTTACTCGCAATCACAGTGAAAGATGCCCGCTTAAAAAGAGAGAGAGGTAACGAGAACATTTACTGTGTAAAGCGGGAGGTCTAGGCCAGACAGTTCCTAAAACAAGGAACCCTCCCACTTCCTATGTAAGCTTCACGCTTGAAGAAAAAAAATAAACAAAAACAGTGGCTGTGCGAATGCTCAAATTTTGAATACCAAGCTCATAAATACTAATATAACAATTCAATTTCTATCTATCTATCTATCTATCTATCAATTGGAACCTGAACTTGGCAACCTTTAATCGTAGAACCTTATCTAGTGAGGCAAGTCTAGCTTTAGTAATCGAGGAGCTAGAGTGGGTTAAATGGGATATAATAGGGCTCATGAAGTGAGGAGGACAGGTGAGCCCAACACGGTGCTACAGAATGGGTACGTCCTTTGCTATCGGGGCTTGGCTGACAAAAGAGAACTGGGAGTGGGGCTTCTCATTCACAGAAACAATGCTGGCAACATAGAAGAATACTATAGCATTAATGAAAGGGTGGTATCTCTCGTAATTAAACTCATCAATAGATACAAGATGAAGATGATACAGGCTTTCGAACCTACATCCAGCCATGATGACGCTTAAGTTGAAAGCTTCTATGAAGACGTGCAATCGGCAATGAGTAAGGTAAAAACACAATATACTATACTGATGGGAGACTTCAATACAAAGGTAAGGAAAACGCAGGCTGGACATGAGGCAGTAGGAGATTATGGCATCGGTACTAGAAATGCGAGAGGAGAGCTACTAGTAGAATTTGCAGAAAGCATTATTTCACGGATTTTCAATTTCTTCTACCTAAAACGAAGAAACCGTAAGTGGATAAGAAGGAGCCCTAATGGTGAAAATAAGAACGAAATAGACTTTATATTGAGTGCACACCCAGGAATCGTGCAGGATGTGGAAGTGGTTGGCAAGGTGCGATGCAGTGACTATAGAATGATACGGTCTCGAATTCGCCTAGACTTGAAGAAGGAACGACAGAACCTGATACGCAAGAAGCCAATTAATGAGGTAGCACTGAGAGGCAAAGTACAGAAATTCAGAGTCTCGCTTCAGAACAGGTACTCGGCTCTTATTTAGGAAACCAACCTTAGCGTATACACAATAAATGATAATCTGACAAGTATCATTATGGAGTGCGCAGTGGAAGTTTGAGGCAGGGTAGTTAGACCGGACACTTCAGCTTTCCCAGGAAACAAAGAATCTGATTAGGAAGCGTCAAAGCATAAAAGTCTCAAGTATAACAGACAAAATAGAACTGTCAGAGCTTTCGAAGATGATTAATAAGCGTAAGGTATCCGATGTAAGAAAGTATAACATGGAGAGAATTGAACAGGCTCTGAGAAACGGAGGAAGAGTCAAAACAGTGAAGAGGAAACTTGGGATAGGGAAAAATTATATGCATGCACTAAGGAACAAAGAAGGCAAAATAACCACCAATATGAATAGGATAGTTAAAAGAGCGGAGGAGTTTTACAGATATCTGTACAGTAGCCCCTGGACAACCACCACCTTAATACTATAGGAAGTAGCAGTTACCCAGATGACACCCCGCCAGTAATGATAGAAGTCAGAAAAGCCTTGAAGGGCATGCAAAGAGCATGCAAAGAGGCAAAGCTGCTGGTTAGGATCCGGTGACATCAGATCTGCTGAAAGATGGAGGACAGATTGTGTTAGAAAAACTAGCCACCCTGTTTACGAGGCGCCGGCTGACGGGAAGAAATCCTGAGTGTTGGAAGAGTGCTAACATCATGTTAATACATAGGAAAGGAGATGAAAAGGACTTGAAGAATTACAGGCAGATCGGCTTGCTCTCCGTAGTATACAAGCTATTTACAAAAGTAATTGCTAAGAGAGTTAAGAAAACATAAGAATCCAATCAACCAAAGGAACAAGCAGGATTTTGAACAGGCTACTCAACAATCAACCACATTCATACTGTCAGTCAGGTCATAGACATATGTTCAGGATATAACCAGCCACTATACATAGCCTTCATGGATTACGACAAGGCGTTTGATTCAGTAGAAATAGCAGCCGTGATGCAGACACAGCTGAATCAGGGCGTCTATGAAGTATATATAAACATCCTTGAAGAAATCTACAAGGGATCAACTGCTACCACAGTGCTTTATAAAGAAAGCAACATATTACCAATCAAGAAGGGTGTAAGGCAGGGGGACACAATCTCCCCAATGCTATTTACCGCGTGCTTACAGGAGGTTTTCAGAAGCCTTGAATGGGAACAGTTAGGGATAAGAGGTAATGGAGAGTACCTTAGTAACCTAAGGTTTGCCGATGACATTGCATTGCTGAGTAACTCAGGGGAAGAATCGCAACTCATAGTTACGGAGTTAGGCAAGGAGAGCAGAAATGTGGGTCTCAAAATAACCTGCAAAAAACGAAATTAATGTACGACAACCTCGGAAGAGAGCAGCGCTTCGAGATAGGTAATAGTCCAGTTGAAGTTATAAAAGACTACGTTTACTTGGGGCAGGTAATAACCGCAAAGCCGAACAACGAGATTGAAGTAACTAGAAGAATAAGAATGGGGTGGAGTACATTTGGCAAGTACTCTCAAATTATGACAGGTAAATTGCCAATATCCCTCAAAAGGAAGGTATATAACAGCTGTATCCTGCCGGTACTTAGCTACGGAGCAGGAACATGGAGACTTACACAGAGGGCTCAGCTTAAATTGAGGATTACGCAGCGAGCAAAGGAAAGAAAAATGGTAGGTGTAACCTTAAGTGACAAGAAGAGAGCAGAGTGGATTAGGGAACAAACGGGGGTTAAGGACATAATAGTTGAAATCAAGAAGAGGAAATAGACATGCACCGGGTATGTAGCGCGTAGACAGGACAATCGTTTGTGATTAAGGGTAACTAACTCGATTCCGAAAGAAGGCAAGAGCTTTAGGGACAGACAGAAGGTTAGGTGGGCAGATGAAATTAATAGGTTTGCGGGTATATATTGGCAGCAGCAAGCACAGGACCGAGTTAACTGGTGGAACATGGGAGAGGCCTTTTTTCCTGCAGTGGATGTAGTCAGGCTGATGATGATGATGATGATCACGATCATGATGATGATGGTGATGATGAATATCTATCTCGCCGCCTACGACTTCTAGCTGTGCTGGCCGTTTCGATATAGGTATCGATACAAACTTGGTATGACATAACATGACCGCACGAAGAATATATTTGACTAGCCATAACATGAAAATTATGACATGTATGTTCTGAATATCATGATTTACATTTCATGGTTCTGCAGCTCTTGCCGTAGTTTCGTTCACGTGGCATGTTGCAAAACTGATATGGTAAGACATGATTGCATGCCGAACACAAGCGACAGACCCTAACATGAAAATCATGACATGCGTGTCATGTAACAACATGATTACATGCCACACTCATGATGCGATCGCGGTCGTTTCAATAGCGTCACATATACCAAATTTGGTATTACAGTACGTGAATAGATGATGGATATATGTTACTGGTGCAAACAATAATAATGAGATAGGTGTCATGTAACAACATAACAACATGCCACGCTCAGGATGCGCTGGCGGCCGTTTTACTAGCTTCACTTATACCGAATTCGGTATTACGGGACGTGATTGAATGATGAACGTATGATACTGGTGCAAACATGATAAACAAGAGATGTCTGTCCTCATAACAACATTACTACATGCTACGCTCATGAAGCGCTCACGGCCGTTTCACTAGCTTCACTTGTACCAAACTCAGTATTACGTGACGCGAACGGACAACATAGGTAAATGACACATCCAAGCATGATAATCACGACATGCGTGTCATGTAACAACATGACTATACACGTCACACTCATGATGCGCTCGCGGCCGTTTCGCTAGCTTCACATATGCCAAATTCGGTGTTACGTGACGCCAATAGATGACGAACGTATGTGACTGGTGCCAACAGGATAATCACGAGATGCGTGTCATGTGAGAACATGACTACACGCCACAGTCAAAGTGCCAATACATTTCGACATTTCGTGGTGCGCGTGCTCGCCGGCGTTCATTTCGTCGCGTCATGTCGGCGTTGCCCCACCAGGCGCCGGTCGTGCCATATACTCGCAGGCGCGTGCCGCACAGCGTCGCTTTGACGCATGCGTGTTTCGGCGCGTCTGGCGTCCCTACGTCACGAAAACAGGAAGACGCACTGTTGTCTGTGTAACGCATCGGCATAGAGTAATGTCACTCTATGGCATCGGCGCAAAATGCCGCATGTCGCATTTCGCGCCGGTTGCCGTTACGCGCTACGATGCGTCGCTTTGACGCATGCGCGTTACAGCGCGTCTGGCGCCCCTCTGTTACGAAAAGAGGGAGACGCAGTGTTGTCTGGGTAACCGATCGGCGCAAAATGCCGCATGTCGCATTTCGCGCCGGTTGCCGTCGGGCCGCGCCGACAGATGCTGTTCACGCCTGGCGTCAGACTAAACAGTACTCGCGTTTTGCTAATGTGGCGTCGCTGTGCCCAGCGTGCGCGCGCATCAACGCTACATTCGAATATATCGGGCCCTTCATGATGCGCTTGTGGCCATTTTACTTGCTCCACATATACCAAATTTGATGTTACGTGAAGTCAATGGATGACGAAATATATGAATGGTGCAAACATGATAAACCTGATGCACGTGTCATGTAAGAACATTGCAACATACCACGCTCATAGCATGCTCGCGGTCATTTCACTAGCTCCAAATATACTAAGTTTGGTATCACGAGACGTGGAGAGATGACGAAGGTAAACACATCTAAAGATGACAATCATAGCACGGAAGTCATGTACGCAATCATTTACCTCCACGTCGTAACGTTGTGCTGATTTTAAAGCGACATATCAACATTTATCATTCGTGCTTCGCATATCATTGATTCCCACTGTACGTGGAATCTGCCAAATTTATAACAAGCATCGAATTCAAGGCAAGGTTTATTGCAGATAAGATCACCAATACTCTTCTCTGTATGTTATTCAGAAACAGCTACCCATTTATGTGTGATTAACGTCCGCTGGTTCGCACTTCAATTCAAATGAATGCGTGTGTGCCGCTCCTCTAGCCCGGTTGTGGAGGCGGCTACGTACTACAACGATACACTACTAGTACAACGACGGCAACGACTGCTTCTACTACTACTACATACATCACGGACGCATGAACCACGGCCCAAGGAGCTTTGCCCCTAAGAATGGCTGTGCATTTGATTGCTTCGCTGCGACTGTCACCTAAAGACGGTATGCTTCTGCCGGTCTTCTTTCGTGCAAAGCGTCACATTTTCAGCTTTGCATAAGAATCCCTAGATAATTCTTAATTACGTATCAAAGCACTTTCTAGTAAAAGAACACAAAATTCAGTATTTACATATTGATGTAGCGCCTCAGATCTGCGTATTATTTGTTTCGTGGTTGAGAATGTTCTGAAGTATGAACTCTGCCAACAGTTAAAGATGGCTGGGCGTTCTGCAAGGGCTTAAACTTTGGCGAAGTAGCTTAATCGTGTGACAGATATAGTCTGACCGACAGACCAAAATTTCTGTTTTGGAGTATCTGAAGAGAGGCTATCGTCTTTAGTAGTACTCGTGGTGACAAGACAATGTTCTTCCACGGATTTGGCGCTACTCTTTGGGCGCACGACATGGCTGTCTATTATGAGCTTGCTTTAATGGTTTAGGCTTTTGTATATTCCCCTCCGACGAGAAAAGGCTGATGACTATGAATGTTGCGCGAGCTTATAAAACGTAGTGTGTCAGCTGCTTTCAGGTATTCTGCCGAACTATGTTAAATGATAAGCAATAAGCTTTATCTCTAAACAGAGATGTAACATAACAATCATTAGCTTCGCGTGTTTCGATTATTCGCAGGCAGGAAATTCAGTTCACTTCTTTTGCTCAGTGGACAATATTTACAAATCTTTGCGTCTGGTAACGTGTGCTCCCATAGTGGCCTCGTTCCGTGTGGTCCACCAGCATTCTGCTTGAAGCATTCGTTCTGTAGTCGCCTTCATACCGTTGACCGTACCAGGGGACGGCTCAGTGCTCTCCCATAGTGGAGTACCACGTACTCACAATCGTTAACCACTTCTTCTAAACACCACGGGACGTTTTTAATCCCTCCCATAGTAGAGTACCTAGTACTCTAAAACGTTACCCACTTTTTCTGAACACACAGACCTCCCCTAAGCTATACGCCTCACGGGACGCCTTTAGGCTCTCCCATATTAGAGTACTTAGCACTTTAAATTATTATCCACTTTTTCTAAACACACACAGTAACATTGTCATGTATTTTATAGCAATGATGCCTTCACTGCAACGTAGTGATATTGGTCGTGCTACATCGATGCGCCGAAGTGTATGTGCCCGATTACTACAACGTTGAGAAACATCTATCTATCTATCTATCTATCTATCTATCTATCTATCTATCTATCTATCTATCTATCCCCCGCAGGGGCGCCTGTGAAAGCAGGCGTTTGGTGTGTAGCGACACCACGGACCCGAGCTAACGGGGGAGTTCCGACTCCCTCCCACGCCTAGCCGTGCGTGGCTTTGCCGTGTCCGGAGAAAAGGGGATTCTGGGGGTTGAGCTGACGCTCGGTGATCGGACCTTTAAGGCCCCCCTGCAGAGGCAACACACCCCTTTGTCCCCTGCTTCACGTAGACGGCACTCCCGGATTGACCCGCCCGCCTTTTCCTGTCTCCACCTCACATCTTCGTCTTTTCTCTTCAAATCTTTCCTGTCCTCTACTCCCTTCCGATGACTTCCGTGTTTCCTGGCGGCAAGGGTTAACCCTGTGTGGCTATCCTACCATGGATACACCATATTCGGTTATAGTGGTGGCGTACAGCTGGTGTCTGCAGGGCCTGTACTTACAGACCCTGCAGCGTCCCCTTGTAGGACTCCATTGTGGGTGGCTGGCGCCACTGCCGAAAATAAACATTTATATATGACTGGTTCCTTCCCCTTACTCCCTGATCGCCCTCAGAAAAGAGGGGGCACCGATGAAGTCTTCCAGTTTTTAAGTCACCAGAAAGCATTTTTTCCCAGATTGCACGTTATCCACACTGACACACCCGGCAAATCAGTGCAAACGCTTTCACTCTTTTTAGTTTCAAAGTCTTTGACGGAAATTTTTGGCCCACAATATAAAGCATCGAGAATGGCAAGTGGTGACCTCCTGCTGGAGCTCCACGACCAGATACAATATGAGATGCTGCCTAATCTAGTGAAATTCGGAGGTACCAAATTAATAGTAACCCCACACCAAACCATGAACACCACCCGTGGCGTTGTTTCAGATGATGACCTGTTAAGGCTGACGAAGGCTGAACTCCTGGAGGGTTTCAGTGAACAGAATGTCATCAACGTGAAACGAATTAAAATGAGGCGTGATGGTAAAGAAGTCCAGACTAAGCACCTGATACTTACCTTCAATTCAAGTGTACTGCCCGACTCCGTTGAGGCTGGGTATATCAAGCTTCGAGTGAGGCCATATATACCAAACCCTCTCCGATGTTTCAAATGCCAGCGGTTCGGCCACAGTTCACAGAACTGCCGAGGCCACCTAACGTTTGCGAAATGCAGTGCTCAAGAACACACATCAGATGCCTGTGAAAACTCTCTTCACTGTGCGAACTGTGATGGGGAGCATGCCGCATACTCACGGTCATGCCCATGCTGGAAAAAAGAAAAGAAATTGTCACAATTAAAGTAAAACAAAACATTTCATTTAAGGAGGCACGAAGGCAGGTGTCCTGCCTACCAGAAACCAGCTTTGCCGAAGTGGCGCGTCAGGGGGCAGCGCCACGACAGCCCCCGGCTCCTGTCTGGCACACGCGTAGTAAGCTAGCGGGGACACCATCCGCTGCCTCGGCGGTTGCAGCCAGTGCTGCTCTGCCATCCGAGAAAGACCCGCCAACGCCTGGGCCGGTGTCCGTGAAGGTCTCGTCTTTTGAGGCGAGGCCCTCAAAACAAACGCAGCGCTCGCAAGAGCACGTGTCCAGCGCCTCGCAAGAGACAATGGACACAACACCGAGCGTGAGGACGCAGCCAGTGCCTAAGGATCGGCGCGACTCCGTCGACTGATCGAAAAAAGAAAAATCTTGTGTCACGGCCCCTGGAATGGATCCGTGAGCTAACTTTCCATCCTTGAGCACACAGCACAAAACACATCTAAAATGGACACACAGATCTTACAGTGGAATGTGAGAGGACTTGTCCATAACCTCGATGATATTGGAGAACTTCTTAATAAACATACTCCAAAGGTGCTGTGTGTAAAGGAAACACATCTCAAGTCCACACAAACAAACCTTCTAAAGCAATATGCCATCATCCGCAAAGACCGTGACAACGCGGCCGCTTCGTCGGGCGGTGTCGCTATAATAGTTGATAAAGGTGTTGCCTGTTCGCAATTAAACCTCCGAACTTCTGTTGAGGCAGTTGTTGTCCCAGCAGTGCTGTTCAGGACGCTACTAACAATTACCTCTATTTACATTCCCTTGTGCTATCAACTTTCAAAGACACAATTTCAAAGCTTCATTGATGAACTTCCTCCGCCATATATAGTCGTTGGTGATCTAAATGTACATAATCCGCTATGGGGCGACTCTCGTTTAGATGCGCGAGAACGCCTAATAGAACACTTCTGTTTTCGTCTGGTGCATGTCTACTAAGCAAAAAAGAACCAACGTATTCTAGCACTACACACAACACATACTCTTCTATAGACCTGAGTATTGTCTCGAGTACATTAATTCCGTATCTGGAGTGGTTCGTTCTCAAGAACAACTTTGGGAGTAACCACTTCCCGATTACGTTGAAGTTAACAGAAGAAGATACATGCTTGCCTGGCGTTTCTCGCTGGAACACCAAGTCAGCCAACTGGGAACTGTTTCGAGAAATTACATTTTTAGACGGAGATGAGATTGCTGATTTTAACATAGACGATTCTGTAGCATATGTAACAGGTTTTATTATTGACGCTGCAGTGAAATGTATTAAGCAAGCTAACGGAATCACCAAAAAACGTCGCATCCCGTGGTGGAATGACGATTGTCGGAAAGCTCGCAATAGCCAAATGAAGCTTGGAGACTGCTCCGAAATTACCTAACTGCTGAAAACCTCTTCAAATTCAAACAGGTTTAGCCCCAAGCCAGAAGAACGCATCGTTTTACAAAGAAAGAAAGTTGGAATAGGTACATCTCCGGTATAAACTCTTACACTGACGAAACGAAGGTTTGGAACAGGGTAAACAAGCTAATGGGTCGGGAGTCACACCCCTACCCTTGGTAAGTAGCCGAGGGGAGAGCCTGGAGGAGCAGGCGGACTGCATAGGCGAACACTTTGAATATGTCTCAAGTGCATCGCACTACACAGAAACGTTCTTAAGATTCAAAGAACGCGAAGAGCGGCAACCCCTTAAATGTAAACGTCATTCCAGGGAGGCTTACAACTGCCCATTTTCATTAGCGGAACTTAAGGCATCTCTTGCGTACTGCAACAACTCGGCGCCAGGTGGCGATCGTATAATGTACGAAATGATCAAGTATCATCACCCTGAAGCACTAAAAACCCTCCTAACCCTCTTCAATACCATGTGGGGAGCTGGGTATATTACATTGTCATGGAAAGAAGCGATAGTCATCCCGGTACTTAAACAGGGCAAAGACCCGCCCTTGGCCGCCAGCTACAGGCCAATAGCGTTAACAAGCTGTCAATGTAAACTTTATGAGAAAATGTTAAACCGGCAATTAATCCACTTCCTAGAAAGTGACAGTATACTGGACCCCCTACAGTTTGGTTTCAGAGAGGGTAGGTCGACAATAGACCACCTTGTTCGCATAGAGACGTATATCAGAAATGCATTTATTCATAGGCAGTTTGTACTTTCGGTTTTCTTAAACCTGGAGAAAGCGTACGATACCACATGGTGATTCGGGAATATACGCGATCTTGCCGCCATGGGCATCCATAGAAACATGTTAAACACAATTGAAAAATCTGTCTAATTGAACCCTTCGCGTAAAAGTGGGAAAGCGCTCTCTAGATCATTTACCCAAGATACTGGTGTTCCACAAGGGGGCGTGCTTAGATGCACACTCTTCCTTGTAAAAATGAACTCCCTGCAGTCAGTAATTTCAAGCGTGATGTTTCGTTCTGTGTATGTTGACGATGTGCAGATGAGTTTCAAATCATGATATATATATCTATCTGCTAAGGACAAGTGCAGCTTGGAATGAATAAATTCTCTAAATGGGCAGATGAGAATGGTTTTAAAATAAACACCCAGAAAAGAACTTGCGTACTCTTCTCCAACAAACGAGGGGTAATGCCACTACCAAATACTGCGATCAAGGGAAACCAACTCTCTGTGAGCAGCGAGCATAAATTCCTGGGAACCACTTTCGATTTTAAGCTCACGTTTATTCCCCATACTAAACATGTAAAAAAGAAGTGTCTGAAAGCGATGAACCTCCTAAAGCTCCTATCAGGTACACCATCATCATCATCAGCCTGACTACGTCCACTGCAGGACAAAGGCCTCTCCCATGTTCCGCCAGTTAACCCAGTCTTGTGCTTGCTGCTGCCAATTTATACCCGCAAACTTCTTATTCTCGTCTGCCCACCTAACCTTCTGTCTCCCCTTAACCCGCTTCTCTTCTTTGGGAATCCAGTTAGTTACCCTTAATGACCAGCGGTTATCCTGTCTACGCGCTACATGCCCGGTGCATGTCCATTTCCTCTTCTTTATTTCAACTATGATATCCTTAACCCCCGTTTGTCCCCTAATCCACTCTGCTCTCTTCTTGTCTCTTAAGGTTACACCTACCATTTTTCTTTCCACTGCTCGCTGCGTCGTCCTCAATTTAAGCTGAACCCTCTTTGTAAGTCTCCAGGTTTCTGCTCCGTAGCTAAGTACCGGCAAGATACAGCTGCTATATACCTTCCTCTTGAGGGATAATGGCAATCTACCTGTCATAATGTGAGAGTGCTTGCCGAATGTACTCAACCCCATTCTTATTCTTCTAGTTACTTCAATCTCGTGGTTAGGCTCTGCGGTTATTACCTGCCCTAAGTAGACATAGTCTTTTACAACTTCAAGTGCACTATTACGTATCTCCAAGCGCTGCTCCTTTCCGAGGTTGTTGTACATTACTTTCGTTTTCTGGAGAATAATTTTAAGACCCACCTTTTTGCTCTCCTTGTCTAGCTCCGTCCGTGTACTCAGATTTGGGTGCATGTTAAAGAACCCCAGGTGGTCAAAAATTCCGGAGCCCTCCACTACGGCGTCTCTCATAATCAAATGGTGGTTTTGGGACGTTAAACCCCACAAATCAATCAAATTGTCTAGCTCCGTAATCAAGTGTTGCAATTTGTCCCCTGAGTTACTCAGCAATGCAATGTAATCGGCGAAGCGCAGGTTACTAAGGTATTCTCCATTAACTCTTATCCCTAACTGTTCCCATTCTAGGCTTCTGAAAACCTCCTGTAAGCACGCGGTAAATAGCATTGGGGATATTGTGTCCCCCTGCCTTACACCTTTCTTGATTAGTATTCTGTTGCTTTCTTTATGAAGCACTATGGTAGCAGTTGATCCCCTGTAGATTTCTTCCAGAATGTTTATATATACTTCATCTACGCCCCGATTCCGCAGTATCTGCATGACGGCTGATATTTCTACTGAATCAAACGCCTTCTCGTAATTTCTGAAGGCTATGTATAGTGGTTGGTTATACTCTGAGCATTTCTCTATCATCTGATTGATAGTATGAATGTGGTCAATTGTTGAGTAGCCTGTTCGAAATCCTGCTTGTTTCTTTGGTTGATTGAATTCTAATGTTTTCTTTACTCTGTTAGCAATTACCTTTGTAAATAGCTTGTATACTATAGAGAGCAAGCTGATCGGCCTGTAATTCTTCAAGTCCTTGTCATATCCTTTCTTATGTATTAAGATGATCTTAGCGTTCTTCCAAGACTCTGGTATCCTTCCCGTCAGGAGACACCTCGTAAACAGGGTGGCTAGTTTTTCTAACACAATCTGTCCTCCATCTTTCAGCAGATCTGATGTTACTTGATCCTCACCAGCAGCTTTGCCTCTTTGCATGCTCTCCTAAGCTTTTCTGAGTTCTTCTATCATTACTGTTGGGGTGTCATCTGGGTTACTGCTAGTTCTTATAGTATTATAGTCGTGGTTGTCTCGGCTACTGTACAGATCTCTGTAAAACTCCTCCGCTATTTTAACTATCCTATCCATATTGGTAGTTATTTTGCCTTCTTTGACCCTTAGTGCATACATCCGACTTTTGCCTATTCCAAGTTTCCTCTTCACTGCTTTGACGCTTCCTCCGTTTTGCAGAGCGTGTTGAATTCTCTCCATGTTATACCTTCTTACATCACATATTTTACGCCTAATAATCAACTTTGAAAGCTCTGCCAGTTCTATTTTGTCTGTTGTACTTGACACTTTCATGCTTTGACGCTTCTTAATTAGGTTCTTCGTTTCCTGGGAAAGCTTGCCAGCATCCTGTCTAACTACCCTGCCTCCAACTTCCACTGCATACTCCGTAATGATACTCGTTAGATTATCATTCATTGTATCTACGCTAAGGTTGGTTTCCTCACTAAGAGCCGAGTACCTTTTCTGCAGCGACACTCTGAATTCCTGTCCTTTCCCTCTCAGTGATAGCTCAATGATTGGCTTCTTGCATATCAGTTTCTGTCGTTCCTTCTTCAAGTCTAGGCGAATTCGAGATCGTACCATTCTATGGTCACTGCATCATACCTTGCCAACCACTTCCACATCCTGCACAATTCCTGGGTGTGCAGTCATTTTAAAGTCTATTTCGTTCTTATTTTCGCCATTAGGGCTCCTCCATGTCCACTTCCGCTTTTCTCATTTTCGGTAGAAAGTATTCAAATTCCGCAAATTATTGCGTTCTGCGAATTCTACTAGTAGCTCTTCTCTGGCGTTTCTAGTGCCGATGCCATAATCTCCTACTGCCTGTCTCCAGCCTGCTTCTTCCCTACCTTTGCATTAAAGTCGCCCATCACTATAGTATACTGTGTTCTTACCTTACTCATTGCCGATTCCACATCTTCATAGAAGCTTTCAACTCAAGCGTCATCATGGCTGGATGTAGGCGCGTAAACCTGTACTACCTTCATCTTGTATCTTTTATTCAGTTTAATTACAATACCTACCACCCTTTCATTAATGCTATAGTATTCCTCTATGTTGCCAGCTATGTTTCTGTGAATTAGGAACCCCACTCCCAATTCTCTTCTGTCTGCCAAGCCCCGATAGCAAAGGACGTGCCCATTCTGTAGCACAGTATAGGCTTCACCTGTCCTAACCTTACTGAGCCCTATTATGTCCCATTTAACATCCTCTAGCTCCTCGAATAGTACAGCTAGACTTCCCTCACTAGATAAGGTTCTAGCGTTAAACGTTGCCAAGTTCAGGTTCCAAAGGCGGCCTGTAGTCCAGAGATTCTTAGCACCCTCTGCTGCGTTGCAGATCTGACCGCCGCCATGGTCAGATGCTTCGCAGCTGCTGGGAACTGAGGGCCGCGAGTTAATTGACGTATGCATGTGAGAGGTAGTGGCCAGATACTGCACCATGGTGGCCAATCCTTCTCTGGTGAGGGAGTGCGTTCCCGGCGGTGGTTACCGGTGAGGCCGCACCTCAGGCCTCTTAATGCAGTTCCATCAACACGCGGATTTTTTTTTCCGGTTGGGAACTGCGCGGCACCGGGATTTGAGCCACGGACCTCTTGCATGCGAGGCGGATGCTCTAACCACTATGCCATCGCCGCACCCGAATTGTTATGTTCTAAATGTAGGCTTCAGCGGTGTGTCAGTCAAGTTTGTGGTTGTTTTTATAAAAATGGTTTAATGAAATGAGATTTCGGCTGATTACGCCCTTAATTAAGGGTGTAGAGAGTACGGAGTTGGGCCTCCGATTAGCCTATGGGGTGCTGTTTATTGATATATTAAGCGGACAAAATTTAAATTCGTTTGTGAGGTGATGTTACCAAATTATTCTTTTTAAGTGATTAGGATTAATTTTGGTCACGAAATAGTTCCGGTACTATTACTCCTGTCCTGATGAAACTTGAGCGGCGACAGGTCTACATTTAGGGCTTTGCACTGCATGAGTTAGAAGTTTCCCGGTAGGTTATTAGCCAAGGTAAAAGCGATCGTAAGAGAAAAAAAAACACGTGGTTCAAGACTTTGATCTGACGGGCGTACCTTTCTCCCGAGCAGTGAGCCACCCTCCTCCTCTGAGCGAGGGAAGACGCGGGCGCCACACGTTTATTAGCGGTTTTCGTTATATTCTTTCTAACTCTGTATCTTCCGGTTACCTTAAGCTTTCAAAATTATTTTTACACGGAAAAAACCGGACTGTTGTGTTCTAAAAGAAGATATTAGCTATTTTCGGTGGCGTTTGCAGCTCCTTTTGAAATTTTTTTTAATGAAATGAACTTTTTGCTTTTGCTGATTACCACCTTAATTAAGGGCCTAGAGGGTACGGAATGGGGCCTCCTGGTAGCCTATGGGGTGCGGTTTTTTACTATAATAAGCGGACAAAATTTAAATGCGTTTGCGAGGTGATATTACCAATTTATTCTTTTTAGTGATTAGGCTTAATTTTGATTGCAGAATAACTCTGGAACTATTAAACCTAGCCTAATCAAACTTCAGTAGCGTCAGGCCTACCCTAAGGACTTTCAACTTTATAAGTAAGAATTATCCCGGTAAAATATTAACGAAGCTACTAGCGATCGTAAAAAACACGTGGTCTGACTGTTGTTTTTACAGATTCACACTGTTTTCCTCTTCTAAAATTTGAAATTTTCATTTGTAATAGCAGTATTTGTAGCGGTTGAACTCCTTGTATCTTCACGAACAAATAGACACCACTCTGACCTTCCTAGAGCGAAAATTGCTAAAGGTATAGGCATATATGTGCTGAGCTCACTTACACGTGCTGCTGACGCGGCCGCTCCCGTGGCTCCCTTCTATCACGTACAACATGGGGTAAAGATGGGAAGTGTCCCTTGAACTAGTACAAAAGCCTTGTTTGGTCGTGCCTTGATTATGCCTCTATAATTTAACATTCCGCAACGCCAAGTTCTTTGAAAATCCTAGACCCCGTTCACCATCTGGGTATCCGACTTGCAACCGGTGCTTTCAGAACAAGTCCGATCCAGAGTCTCTATGTAGAGTCGAATGAGGGGTCACTTCACCTGCAGCGATCCTATTGCAGTTTCAGTTACTTTATAAAGGTACGCGCAAACATAAAGCATCCTTCTTATTCAGCTATAAATGATATCACCGCTGCTACCCTCTACCATAATCGACCCGCAGCGAGAAAGCCTTTATCTTTGCGTGTGAGAAACTTAAGTGAGGAAATAGGTGTTTCGCTGCTAGAACTTTGTCCTATGCGCCAACAAAACATTTACCGCCGTGGCAGTGGCAGCTTATACATTGTGACACTTAATTTGCATCACTAAACACGCACCAGAAGCACATACTAAAATGCGTTTCCGACAACTCCAGTTCAGCTACTGATGCGTAGAGTTTTATACCGATGCCTCTAAGTCGCATGCAGGGGTGGCTCATGCAGCCGTTGGACCATCTTTCTTGGGATCCGGCGTACTGCACCCGGAAACAAGTATATTTACGGCTAAGGGTTATGCACTATTGTCGGCTGTGAAACATATACGGAAATCAAACATACAAAAATCAATTATATTCACAGACTCGTTAAGCGTCGTAAATGCATTAAGATCCCTTTTCAGATTCAGAAATCTGGTACTAATGGAGCTGCATTCCGTTCTGTGTGCAGCGTATATGTCCAAACAGCATGTTACTATTTGCTGGGAACCTGGCCGTAGAAGCATCGAGGGCAATGTGTTAGCTGACCAAATGGCCACGTCGATTATATTGCGCGCTATTAACCCCACCGCTACGGTCGCTGCAACAGAGCTAAAACCCTTCCTACGTAAGAAACTGCGAAACCACTGGCAACGCTTGTGAGACACAAAAATAAATAATAAGCTTCACTTGATTAAGCCACGGTTGGGTTATTGGCCCTCCGCTACAAGAACACGCCGAACTGATGTCCTATTCTGTCGCCTCCGAATAGGACACACATATGGTACCCATAGCTTTCTTCTGACTGGCGATGAACCTCCTACTTGTGGTAGATGTGGCGACAGGCTAACTGTCCTCCACGTCCTCCTGGAGTGTCCAGAATCTGAAAGAGAGTGAAAGAAATATTTTGCTTTAGCATACTGCTATTATCTCCCTCTACATCCTACTATGTTTCTCGGCGAAGAGCCGCTTTTCGACGCCAAATCAGTCCTTGGCTTTCTAAAAGATGTAGTATTGAATGTTTTTAGTCCAACAAGTTCATAGAGCATCCTCTATCTAGAGGATGCCGCCGTGATAGCAGGTTTCATTAGGCCCAGGCTTCCATGCTCTGGTTTAAGGGCACCGCAGAGGCACTGGTGCTCCACGCTAAGTTTTTATTTCATATACGTATCATTTTTAAAGCATCTTATGTCTCCTCAGCACACATAAATTGTCATTGCCATAATTTTACTCTCTATAAATTTTATGCACCTACAGCGACTGTTTTAGGCCCATTTACAGGCACATCACATCTATTTTATCCATACTGCATATTGCACAGTTCATTATCATCGTTCTGGCGCTCTTTGGCCACATCTGGCCCTTGTGCCAATAAACTCCACTAATCATCTATCTATCTATCTATCTATCTATCTATCTATCTATCTATCTATCTATCTATCTATCTATCTATCTATCTATCTATCTATCTATCTATCTATCTATCTATCTATCTACGCCTATTAGCTCTCCTGGTCGTTTGGATAATAGTATCAATACCAAGTTCATCATGACTATATGACGAGCATACTTGACTAGTCATAACGTGAAAATCATGATAAGTACGTCATGAATGTCACGATTTACATTTCATGGTCTCGCTGCTCTTGCGGTGGTTTCGTTCACATGACATGTTGCAAAACTGGTGCGGTATGACATGATTGCGTGGCGAACGCAAGCGACAGACCTTAACATAAAAATTGTGATTAGGTGTCTTGTAACAACATGACTACATGCCATGCTCATAATGTGCTGGCGGCCGTTTTGCTAGCTTCCGTTATGCCAAATTTGGTATTAGGGGACGTGAATGGATGACGAAGGTATGACACCGGTGAAAACATGACAAACAGGAGATGTGTTTCATGTAACAACATTACCACATGCTACGCTTATGATGCGCTCGCGGTCGTTTCGCTTGCTTCACATATACCAAACTCAGTATTACGTAACGTGAACGGACGACGTAAGTAAATGACACATCCCAACATGATAATCACGAAATGCGCGTCATGTAACAAGATGACTACATGCCACACTCATGATGCCCTCGCGGCCGTTTCGCTAGCTTCACATACGCTAAATTTGGTATTACGTGGCATCAATGGATGACGAAGCGATGTGACTGGTGCAAACATGATAATCATGAGATGCGTGTCATGTGGGAACATGAGTACATGCCACAGTCAAGGCACCAATACACTACAACGTGACGCAGTGCTCGTGCTCGCCGGCATTCATTTCGTCGCGTCACGCCGGCGTTGCCACGCCGGGCGGCAGTCCTGCCATATACTCGAAGGCGCATGCTGCGTAGCTTCGACGCATGCGTCTTTCAGCGCGTCCAGCTTCCCTCCGTCTAGAAAAGAGCCAGACGCAGTGCTGTCGTGGTAACACATTGGCGTCAAAGGAGCATGTCGCATATTGCGCCGGTTGCCGTCAGGCCGCGACGACGGACGCTGGTCGCACAGGTCGCGCTCGGCGTCAGACTATAGAGCTCTCGTGTTTTGCTAACGTAGAGTCACTGTTTCCAGCATGTGCGCTCGTAAACGTTACGTTGGAGTATATGGGGCTCTTCATTATGCATTCAAGGCCGTTTCGCTAGGTCCAGATATTTAATTATTTATTTATTTGTATACTTTCCATGCCCGAAGGCTTTACAGAAAGGAGTGGGGGTTATACAACAAAAAGTAAGCGAAATGTTACAATTGCTGCAAAATGGAGAGTTTGAGGTTTGCAGGGTCGATGAGGAATGCGGTGGCAGTGGAAAGGCAGTTCCAGTATTTGCTTGTTCTGGGAATGAAGAAATCACTGTAGTGGTTTGTTCGGCAAAATGGCACACCTACTTTAAAGCAATGATCTTAACGAGGTGAAATGTAAGAGGGGGAAGAGAGAAGGCTCGCATTTAAAGATGGATTGTAATGATAAATTTTATGAAAAAGAGAGAGGCGAGAGCATTTTCGAAGGAACGATAAGTCGGTTAGGTTCAGAGTTTTTTTCATGGCTGTGACGCTGGCATGACGGGAATATTTGCACAAAATGAAACAGGCTTCGTGGTTTTGAACGGCTTCTAGAGTGAGAGTTAGGGTCACTTGACCGGGATCCCAGATGGCGCATGCGTATTCCAGTTTAGAGCGTACTAACGTTTTGTAAAGGTTTAGTTTCACTGACATGGGTTCGGAAGAAAAGTTTCGTCGCAAATATCCGAGCATACGGTTAGCATTATTAGTGACGCATTCGACGTGTTTCTGGCAGGATAGATTGTTAGTAATGCTAAGCCCAAGATATTTATGCGAGGGCACTGAGGATAAGGAAGCATCATTAAGAAGATACATGCAAGTGTTAGAAGCTGAAGTTTTTCAATATACACGCATGCTTTTACATTTGGTTGAATTAAGTTTCAACCGCCAGTCACGACACCAAAGAGACACGTTATCTAGGTCATTCTTGAGTCTGATAGAATCAGTTGGGTTAGTGATTTTGGAATACAGCACAAAATCATCAGCAAATACTTTAATGGTTGAAAACTTAACAGAGTTAAGAAGGTCGTTTATATAAATCAAAATAACAATGGACCTAACACAGAGCCCGGCGGCACCCCTGATGTTACGGCAGAGGTATCGGAAGAACAGTTGTTAGCCGTGACATATTGCGACCTGTTAGAGAGAAAGGACTTAATCCTGCCAAAAACATTAGGGTCAAGGTTCAATTGATTTATTTTAACGAGGAGAAGTTCATGAGAAATGGTATCGAACGCCTTATGAAAATCAAGAAAAATGCAATGAGTGTCGTAACCTTCGTCAGAATTGGCAAAGAGATCGTTAGTGAAAGATACTAGTTGGGTTTCGCATGAAAATGTTCTCCTGAAGCCGTGTTAGGAAGGATGAAAAAAGGAATTTGTTTCAAGGAAGTCCATTAAATGAGAGAAAATAATATGTTCGAGTAGCTTACAGGAAATGATTGTGAGAGATATTGGTCGATAGTTCTCTGGAAGATGCGGGTTACCCGACTTATAGACGGGAACCACCTTTCCGGCATTCCAATCAGCGGGTAGCGATGAACACTGTAATGACTGATGAAAAAGCTTTGCAAGGACAATGGATGAATACACTTCTGTTAAATTCAACATTTTAGAGCATATTTCATCGGGGCCTGCAGAAGAACACATTTTTAACCCTGAATTAGCCTAGTTAAGCCCACCCAGCCAACAAAAATAGGTTCCATGGGCGGAAAATCGGCATGGGGTACATATGGATATAATTAAGGGGCTGTTGTTTGAAACACTGAAGAAAAAGCATTATTTAGAACCGTGCAGCATTGGTCAAGTGGTACAACCAGGTCAGAACATGGTAATTGAATATTAGATCGAGATTCACCTCTCAGTATGCTCCAAAATTTGCGGGGATTAGTCTGAAGAAGAGCAGGCAGTGTGGAAATAAAAAATGTTTTTGCGTTGCTAACAGCGTCGTTATATTCCTTGCTTATGCTATAGTACTCAGACCAACGGCTGGGGAGGTTAGAACGTTTAGAGCTTCGGAACAGACGCTTCTTTTTGTTGCGGAGTCAGCGTAAAGTGGAACTAAACCAAGGAGAGCGGGGTTTGGTGCAAATCCTTCTGGTGGGTACGTGTTTGTTCAGCAAACATAATAATTTGTTTTTGAAAAGCAACCAGTTATCATTGACAGATCGTTCTTCATAGTTAGTTATGAATTCCTCGGTAAAACGTTTCATTTCTGCTGTAATTAGGGCCGCGTTGGCACGCGAATAATCCCTAATAATTTTGAAAACCTTACATCTCGAGGGGCGGTGAGCTTGCGTGGTGAAATGTAGTAACATGTGATCACTTAGTCCATCGAGATAAGTTATCGAAGAAACGAGATCAGGTGAAGCTGTAAGTACGAGGTCTAGAGTGTTAGAAAAGGTTGATGTTGACCACGTGGGCTCAAGAACAAGCTGAGTGAGGTTAAAGTACGTACACAAATTAAAATTTCTATACTTTCTGGTAAGTTTTGTTTTGCGCTAACGGAGTCTGCGCGCCATACAATACTGGGAAAATTGAAATTACCCATAAGGATCAAGGGGGAATTGGGATAGCGTACAATCAGCAGATTCAGAACATCATGAAGTTCAGAACAAAAGGAGGGG
Source organism: Rhipicephalus microplus (assembly GCF_043290135.1). NCBI lineage: Eukaryota > Metazoa > Arthropoda > Arachnida > Ixodida > Ixodidae > Rhipicephalus > Rhipicephalus microplus. The sequence continues at coordinate 141,217,321 of NC_134704.1, read as the reverse complement.
GGGGGGGAAGGAGCTGGGGATCGATAACATGCACACATATAGTCACGACAGGAAAAAATGATTCGCACACATACTATTTCTAAGGATGACCTGATCGGAACCACAGAGGAATTAAACGCTTCATTGACTGCAACGAACACGCCCCCACCGATACGGACGTCACGGTCATAACGATATGTTCTGTACGCCTTATTGCAGTCAAATATTTCACTACTTTTTATTTTTGCCGAGAGCCACGTTTCTGTTAATACGATAATATCGGCTGAGCAAGAATCGATGGATGAAGAGAGGGTGGCACGCTTAGTCATGACGCTGCGAATGTTGGTGAAAAGAAACGATACATTGCTTAGATTGGATTTGGGAAGAGATTGCTAGGATGATTCCGGAGAGGGACTGCTCGCGGAAGCGCCGCCACTATCAGGAGGCTATGTACCACAAGGAACGCCTGTCTGACAGGAGCTATCAAGCGCGTGAACACTGTTGGTTATTGCGCAGTATCCATATTGCTTCTTATTTATCATAAGTTTGTTGTATCGCAGCGAAAAAGATTGCCCGTTTGCTTTTCCAAATTCGATAAGCTTTTTCCTGCAATGCCGAGTAGCTTGGCAGAAGTCCTCACTCAAAGAAAAATCTGTATTTTTAAGCTTGCTTTTTAGTGACAGGATGTGGTCCTTTGTTTTAAAAGACCTGAATTTGGTTATTATTGGGCGAGTCTTACTCGCTGCAAAAGAGCCTAACCTATGCGCCCTGGAAATCGCTCCTTCGGGTAGTTCAAATTCAAGGAAACGCGAGCAAATATCCCGGATGTGACCCTCAGATTCCGCCCAGGTCTCAGATGAATTGTCAGGGATTCCATAAAAAATGAGGTTATCTCTCCGCGATCTGTCCTCTAGTTCATTCAGGCGAGAGGTAAATTCGGCTCTCTGCGCATTAACTGCCTCTGAAACAGTCCGTTGGATTTCGGTTGCAGCTGGCACTACATCTAGGTTTTCAACGATAGATTCAACGGTTTTTAGCCTTTGCCGCGAGTGCTGCTTGAATTTTCTTCACACCGGCAAATGCCTCCATCACCTCCTCATGACGGTGGTCGTGTTTGGAAGAGAGGGCAGCAATAGCGGCAAGCAATTCATTGTGCTGTGAGGTAGAATCAACATGATTGGGCCTGGGGTTTTGCTCAACGTCTCCACAGAGAAAGAGCAACTTAAAACAAAAATATAGTCACACAAAATTTCATGAAGTACACTTGGGCAAGGGAGCAGCAGTAAAAATGCGTTATTAGAGCGCTTACAGTGTATAGATGGGGCGGTACCAACCTGCACAAAAAAGGGCGGTGCGTTGAAAGGCGAACGCATCGTAGCTGCTCTTCCGTGCCCACTGAAGGACGACAGGCGATGCCAGTCGTTTAAGTCGGCCGGATTAGGTGATGTCCACGACGATGGTGTTGCGGGGCTGGTTACTGGGGTAGTCACTATCTCCAGCCAAGGTTGAAAGTAAAGCCGACCCTGTGCGGTACTTGTTTCCACGATGAACGGAGCAGCAGACGCTGGAAGCACAGCTGCGTCACCCAAGATAGGATTCCATGCGCCGAACAGGAAAAACTGCACAAAGAAGGGCGGTGCGTTGAAAGGAAAACGCATCGTAGCTGCTCTCCCGTGCCCACTGAAGGACGACAGGCGATGCCAGTCGTTTAAGTCGGCCCGATTAGGTGATGTCCACGACGAAGGTGCTGCTGGGCTGGTTACTGGGGTAGTCACCTTCTCCAGCCAAGGTTGAAAGTAAGGCCGATCCTGTACGGTACTTGTTTGCACGACGAACGGAGCAGCAGACGCTGGAAGCACAGCTGCGTCACCCAAGATAGGATTCCATGCGCCTAACAGGAAAAACTGCACAAAGAAGGGCGGTGCGTTGAAAGGCGAACGCATCGTAGCTGCTCTCTCGTGCCCACTCAATATACCAAATTTGGTGTTACGTGACGTCAATGGATGACAAAGATGTATGATTAGTGCAAATATGATAATCATGAGACGCGTGTCATGTAAGAACATGACAACATAGCACGTTCATAGCGTGCTCGTGACTGTTTTTATAGCTCCACATATACTAAATTTGACATCACGTGACGTCAATAGATGACGAAGGTAAACGACACATCCAAAAATGATAATCATGACACGGAAGTCGTGTATGGCATAATTTAGCTCCACCTCTTAACGTTGTGGTGATTCGAAAGTGTCATATCAACTTTCCTATGTCGCGCTTCGCGTATCCTCAATTCCCACTGTACGTGAGATCTGGCAATTTTTGCCGATGTACACGCTCATGCTATCCACGTCAATGACGTGGTGTGCATCAGGCCAACACTTTGAGTGGTGTGGTCGCGGAAAGATTGAAGTTGCTCACACGTAGGCAAACTGCTGGCTATCACGCACGCTACTGCCGCTATTCCGTATCTATCATGACACTGTGCACAGATTTGTGTTGCTGATGCAAATCATGTTTTCTACTCCGAATTTTACATAAAGGAAGACCCGCAACCATATGAATATGAACTCTTTGTTTCTTTCAACCCTATTTAAATACTTAAGGCAGCAATTGTAATACGGCAACCAGTCATCGAATTTGGTCAACGACTTCAAGGGAGAAACTGCTTCATTAGTTATGGTTCACGTAGTATATTCGAGAATGTTTCAAGACGAAAATTTTATTCCGGACATGCGAATTTCCACGTAGGTACCTTGTTCGAAATTTTTTATGCAGTTTAAGGTTATTTTGTGTTTCATCCCACGTAGACAAGATTTCGTCATCACCTACACTGTTATAAGACGTCTATCTATTAGAATAAGCTACGGGAAAGTGCACTGACCGTAAAGCTCGTTTAATATTGGAGGCACTGCAGATTCACTTTTCTGGCGCGGTCATGTTCCGTACGAAAAGTATGTTAAAAAAGCCAGAGCATATTCACGGAGTGAATGATGATGAGGGGAGAGAAGTGAATATGATTGAATAGTTTAATATGAAATTCTGGCATTTAACATCTCAAACCACCGTATGAATATGACAGGCGCTGATCCAATATGTTTATTAAGTGTATGAAACGCACATTTTACATTTGCCGAGAATTCCTGGAGAGTAGCATTCGTGCCTATAAATTCTAATGCCGGAACTAGTGACTCATCTGGAAAGCCCCAATTTTTAAAGACATTACTTGTAGCACACCTCTGTTGGCAATAGAACGCTGATGATAGCCTTATTCCCATTTCGAAGGCTCTGTAGAAAGCACCAAGTTTACCGTCTGCATCCCAGGCCAGTGGGCTTGGGCTGAAGATTTCTCTTGCCGGTGCATCACGCCTGATAATATACGTAGTCAAAAACCTGGGGGAATTACATAATTTAAAAAAGTGATTCTGAAGTTTAAAAAACAGTATTTCTACTAACTACGCCCATGTTTAGCTAATGCATGGAGCTTTTAATTGAGAGATCGTGCGCATTTTTAGTCTGACGACCAACGCAAGTTTTCTTTTTTGACGCTGAACGGAGACATCCCCCGTCCCCCTGAAAAAAAGGGAATTCTGATTTTTTAGTTGATATAATAAACCTTCAGAGCCTCAAATATTTTTCTTTTGTAGATTGTTAAACATACCACCAGCACATACTTTATGTGAGTCGTTGTGTTGCATATTTAACAAAAAGTATAAAGTTCTGCAAAGTTATTCGCTTTCGCTAGTGCAAAAAATTCCCGAAGATTTATTATAGGTACCCATGTTATTATACTTACAGAAGATTCGTTCGTGAACTTGCAGCAAATATCATTTTACCTACTGCATTCCAAAACCCTCATTTAAAAATAAATTGTTGTTAGACGCCCTCTGGCTCAGTCAGCGCAAAATACGTGCCTTCATAAATAAGCGACAAAAATTTTGGGAACGGAACTAAACGAGCAGGACGAGCTTTGAACTTTGAGAAACTTGCGAAAAATTTTTTTCAGCCATATTAGTGATGGTTGGAAAAACGCTGGTTGATTTGGCGTGGACTAACGCAGCTACAAGTGACAAACAAGACATGATCTTAACATTGCAGTTTTGGTACAATAACAATGCCGTTGTTAACCAGCAATGCATCATACCGCATGGCAGGCTTCAGACTTAACATAAATAAAAATAAAGTCACCGGCCACTCAGTCATGCCGTTAATTGCGTCAAACAACTACGGTAGGCAGTCTTATAAGTAAGCCTGTTTTTATGGGCACAATTACACGCCAGGGCGCCACTTCTCGTTATGCGGCAATGGCGGTACGACAGCGTCGCGTACGTGGACCCGGCGGTGCCTCAAAAGACGACTTCAAACTCACGGAACTGAGCCACAAGCATGTGATAAAACGTGGCGAGGGCAACCCATAGGTCCTCGTTTACATCCTTCTATGCTTCAATTTTGCGTCTTCTGTACCCGCCCAATGAACAAGCACATTGCAGTCATTTAGCTGGTAATGCGTCGAATGTCTTCAAACATGCCTGTATGTGGTGTGGAGTCTTCGAAATTTATAGGCCTCGTCAAGTCATTCATGGGTTTCACACTATTTCTTACGCTGCCTCGCTATGATCACGCGAAAAAGATGTTGCCCTGTCATTGCCAAAAACAGTGACATGGATTTTCTTCACCTGGTTTCTCTTCACGAGTCTATTTCCAGGCGACTATCGGCGCTTTCAATTGAAATTTGTCACACGATGTACATCCGCAAAGTAGCAACGACATCGTTTTGCCTCAGTCATGAATTTTGGATCGACATGTACAGCTGGTCAAAACATTCGTATATTCTGAGCATTGACCGTATTCTGCACACCGACGAATGGAAATGTCGGCGGAGCCGCTAGCCTGCCTTTACGCGTAAAGCGCAGAGTAAAACTTTTCGCTGTCAAGGACATCATCAGGTGGCTGACGTGAATGCTTGTCGTAGTATTTTTTTTTGTGTGTGTCTCCAATTCGAAAGCTGCCACGACCGCAACGAGTGAATTGGGGTGTCGAAATCATCCTCGTAGACGACGTTGACATTTGGTACGCCGTCGGTCAATTGCTTTCTGACAACGCGTCCCGTCTGATTTGACGCTGAAAAAATGCGTTTTAGATTCCTTCACACGTCGAAAGCAACTGCTGACCCTCAGAGATGCGTTCAACATATTAAAAAATATGGGAAGAAGGAGGGAGGAGAGGGTTGGATGGGTATTAGCTTTTTTATACTACCTATATTGTTTCAACATCAAGCCAAACTAAATTCAACAATATATCACGACGTGACAGTTTGAAATAATACCATTGTCTGCCGAAGAAAAAAAATCCAATGCCCGGAAGCAATTTTCGCAGAATGCAATTTTCGCTGAAGGCCTGACACTCTAAAAAATGACGGCAAGCTTAACCTCTCTGCTTAGATCAAGTGTCTCGGCGTCACGTGATGGGGGCGAAAACTTTATGTATTACAATTTTTAGTCAAGAAAATGTGCATCAGTGCACTTACCTCAGTGATGCGACACTAAAGATTGTGCGATGCAGAAAACGTCACTGGTGGAACTGGCAACGCAGGTGCATCAGACCATAAACATTCTTCACAGCATTACCTTCCAACAATACGTCTATTCGTGAGTGGCTGAGGTGTACGATAGCTGGTGGATGAATAGATGATGTAATGTGTTGGTGGCGTATGTTTGAAAGGCAAATACAAAGAGTGCTTACAAGGACTTTACACATGCTGACGAACAAGCTCAGTTTTGATTTATGTCTACTTATTTAAAAAGATGGGGTTTTTTAATCAGACAAACCTTTAAATGGGAATAATACCATGAATATGTTAGATAAGAAGTGATTACTTATGCAGATGCTGTAGTTATCTGTGAGTTAACTAAAGCTAGACGTGAACTTTCATTTTTTTTTCACTCTTTCATGCACGGAACTCCATTTTTGGCAAGACACACAACTGTTTGGGAAAAAATGATCACATTTCTTGCAAAAAAAAAAAAGATTTTCCCGCAACAAGCGAAAAATTGGCAGTTTTGCTTGAAAAAAAATGAGGAGGTCATCTCAGGTAACCCCACACCAACAAGAATCTACTGGTCGCTTTATGGGGAAGTACGGCTGTTCATGTTTTAGAGTCCTTAGCGTTGGAGTCGCATACAACATGCTCTCCTTCACTATTAATGCAATAAGAATAGTACGTATTTTTATCTAGCGCACATAGTGGACGATGGCAGGCGGGAGAATACTAACGTAACATGACACATTGAAGCCAAAATGAGGTAACACCATCTTTGTCAGATTACCTAATGCATTAAATATGCACCATTCCTAATCCGACACGCGGAGCTGAAGTGTTTCAAGAAGACAGTGTGAAGAATGGGTGGCTAGCTGCGGTGACTGCCGTGATGAAGAGAGTTAATACTTTGCGAATGGGGACACGCGGGACATAATCAGTAAATATCACAAGTTTCATAGTAAATGCAGAATATTTTATCTAGCATAATTTATTACAATGTTCGATCTTTTTGACCAGCTCCGATAGCTTGAGAAAAAGCTTCATAAAAATGAACAATGAGCATAAAGGGTTGGAATGTCTAGAGATTGAAAAACAAGATCAGATCGTGTCCCAAAAATGAGGTGTGTAATAGAAAACAACAACATTGTTCTTGTCAGTTGCCTGAACGTTTGTGAGAGTGCAAACGCATTTCACACGTGGAGACAAAAGCTTAGCAAGCACACACAGACAACAAAGACAGGTTCAGGGAACCTTTTTGTAGTAATTATGACATAAATGTGAAAAAATGCACTGAACGAAACGACAGCTTGGTGCCACCAGGGACAAAGCCTGAAATTTCGAAATAACGCGTGTGATGTTCCATCAATTTTTCGATGGCGCAGGTCGTCCCCCTGTCCACTTTATGGGGCATAGTGACTGTATATGTCGGGTGGCTGACATTTGAGGGATTCTGTAATGAAGCAATGCTCAAAATATATCGGACATACCTAACAATAATGATGCCTGTATCACACTTCATAATATTGTGCTATTCTCTTTGTAGGTGCTAGCCCGCACGTCGAGCTCTTTAATTTTTATGATAATTATGATAGTTAGGCCACTTTGATACTTAGGCCTATCAGTCTCAAATGATGATGATCGCAATTTTGCTTGCCTTGAGAGCACGCACTCAGAAAGATTGATAAACTGATAAACCTAGAATAATGTCGCTGAGCGTACGGCCATTTCCTAAAGGGAATCAAACCAAAACGCCAGTTTTTTCCGCATATAGTTGTTCTTTCCAGCCTTATTAATTTTCCATGTTTCCAGTGGATACAATTTAATACTGAGAAGAGCATGAAATTTCAGAATTATGACGACTCACTGTTCTCTCCACTTCTTCCAACATCGGCGCCTCCTATATATACTACCGACATGGGTCCTTCACAAATGTGCTCCATGAGCTTTTATTATTAAAAATTCACAAAACAATTGTAGAAGTGAGTGGGAAGAACTCGTAATAACGTACGCATGCGTTAGTATAGAGATATGCAGCACAAGATACGCTGCAGATGCAACGCAAAAATTACGCAAAAGCGTATGAGACAGAAATAACCGTGACTAAAGACAGTGCATAAGAAGTGCAAGGATAATTTAACCTTGAAACAGGACATCGACGCGTAAGGGACAAGTTCCTTCTTGGGAAGAATAACAAGCTAATTAAAAAAAATTGGGGGGCCCTTAAGCTTCACCTTCAAGAGTTGAACGCGATAGCGAAATCCGGCCCCTAGTGCACCATTCAACCGCTAAGTGCATCTTTAGTATTATGTTTGGTTGCATACACACGCACGCTCACAAACACGCACACAGTAGATTGAACCAGCGCCGCTATTATCGCCGAAAGGGCTTGTTTTCGTCGTAACACCTGTCGAACAAAGTGCGTTAAAGGGGCCCTGACCCACGTTTTTAAGTAACCATGAAATGAATTCACTAGAAAAGCTTACTGCCTCACGAATTTAACGCCTAAAAAGTTTTAGGAATCCGTCGAGTGTGAGTGGAGTTACAAAGGTTTGTCGCATGCTGCATTTGCAATATCTCTTGTCTCGTCCCGACGAAAGCGCTGGAAGCTAAGCAGGGAGAGGTGGCGGGCAAAGAACCTTCTGCGCCTCGTGACCTTGAGCACTTTTTGTTTCTTCAAACGCGCGGCTTTTTGAGTGTGATCACGCGCGCCCGTGTGGACAAGTAGCGGCCTCCCGCGGCTATCTCTGTAACTTGATTTCTCGATCACAGACGCAGAGACTATTTTGCGCTCACAACCAACGGGGCCAACACCGGCGGTGGGTTTTCTGCGACACGAGCTCTCTGACGCTATCGCGTTAAAATGTACACTACAGGCAAGAGCTAAAGGCGTAACAACTTTTTATAAATAAGAAGATTCGCTGGGACGAAGGAAAGTCGGCAGTTACGATGCTATTGAACACAATCGTTGTGCTGAAGAGTTTGTATTAGCATGCCAGATCATATGACGTTTCAAAGGAAAGCAGCGTCAAATAAAATGTGACTTCTCAAAAGACTGAATAAGTATGGAAGAAAGCCTGCTGTGGCTATTCTGACGTGTGCGTGAACGGAGCTTGTGAATTGATTCTAACAATATATGGAAGAGGTTAGCCTGTATAGAGCCATAAACCACAGCCTTACTTGATATTCCTGTTGTTCCTTGTTGCGCCGGTAATGAAGCATTTGTGTGTTGTTTTTATCGTAGCCGTTCTGCGTCTTATTTTGGGGTGAATTAATATAATTTTGGATGGTAAGAAGGCTTGACGAATATATCTGGTTGGTCATGGCAACAATATCGTGAAAACCTTCTCACGTACATGGTCAAACCTTTTCCTCCATACACGTGTGACACATACCCGTATATTATCGGTTGTGAAAGCCGGGTATGCGCCAAAAGCCATTGACAGACACTATCTTCGAACGAACGGCACAAACATTGGTAATCTAAATGCGAGAGAGTTAAAAAAATAACTGACATCAGCTGCATTGACCCGACGAATGTAAATAATAAATATCAGATTCTCAGGCAATATCGAACCCCGGAAGGCAAAGACGTATCTAAAATAAAGCCAGGCCACCTCTCGAGAATACTCTGGAAAAATTTCATATGAAGGCTAACTGTTGGTGAAACACCTATTCTGGTGGCTGTGTTCACTATCTTATTTTCTAAAATCACAGATGTACTCCTATGATCTGTCTTTACGAACTATAAACATATAAGCAGGTGACACGTTTGGCTATTATAGTCGTATACTTAGGTGTCCCTTACTGTAGTTGGTCTAGGTAGTACTATCCAGGGCCACCATCCTCGCATGCACATGCGCTATGTATCAACTTATTGCTTCTGGTGCTGGTAGTACTTACGTCGCTGTTGGCATCGATATGCAGCTGTAAACTGCTGGTCGTATAAAAGATACGTGACTGTTCAATATACATCTTCGCGAACAACGTTTTTACGTATCCTAGACGTCTATGTTTTATTTGGGTATCCTTAGCGTCAATAAGTTCTACGCTTCCACCGAGCGAGCATTCGTCACTAAAGTAGTTTTTTACGTGTCCTATGTTCTGTGGCACTGTTGTATTCGGCTATAAGCATTCGTTCAATAATGCGTCATTTAATCTTTGTCTCCCCACCCCCTCTTATGCAATATCATTTTGAAGGTCCTTCGATTTTTATAAATGATGATGATTTGGTAACGTTTCACTCTATAAAATCAATAACGCCACAGTCCTTTCCTCAAAATTTGTCACATATACCTATGGTACGAGTGATCTACCGAAATATTTTCTTTCACACTCAAAAGTTTCGCGATAGCCCTGAAAACATTGATCACAAGTTGAAGTTATATCACAATCATTGTTCGTTTATGCCAAACTGCAGGCGCACTAGAGATGTAAGAATATTATTCTGCTAGAAGAAGTAAGACACCCATAATTAAAAACATAATTTAGGTTGTCAGTCTTCGGGTCACTGGTAAAGAAATGGGAATCCTATGCAACACCTCCAACATTGCCTGGCCTGAACTTGTTTTATCCGTAGCATTGAACCTAGGAGCACGTTTCTATGGCATCTATTGTAGTTAAAGCTAAGGTAGCTCGCGCTTGAATGCGTACGTTCCATCTTCTCTCGTGAACCCACAATGCCTGCGCATTAAAAGAATGCTTCTTGAACAGAGACCATTAGAATGGAGGCCTAATTAGGTCTTCCTTAGAAAACGCACAGACCCTTCCTACAGTCGCCAACCTTGTGAATTGTGGGTGATGGAGCGTGTGACGGCATGTCTGAATCAATTCTGAGCCGAGATAGAAATGAGTCAGGGGCACTGTCTGGTATGCATCGTGTACTCGTTCACCTGAACAATGAAGGTAAGCGTGCAAACACGGCTTCAATACGCAAGATCAATGTGGTACAAGCACCGCGTATATTATTTTTCTTTCGTATTTGCATGCTCTGCAGGGACACAGGCAATGACGTGCTTATAAGTAACGGAGTTGGCTCCTCGATTTCGAGACCCAATTTTGTGATCTGTTATAGAAACCTTTATCAGCTCATACTTTCAATTCACTGTGAACATCACGGCGGCGAGGCAACGATGGTGATCCAAAGTAGCTGTCACTGTTACAACTAATATTATTAAGAATGATTACTCTGTCTGCTAGAGTGCCAAAATTCAAAATTGATAGTTTATGAGAATTGATAGTTTATGAGACCGGCCAAAAAGAGTCATTCATTACGTGAAATATTCAAATGCCTCACTTGGGTAAGTTTCACGGCAGTATTGATTTGACGGCAATGTTGGAAGAACACATATTGTTTTTTAATTACAAGTAATGCAGGCCCTATCCGCACCCAACCGGAGTGGGTACATAAATGTCAGTGAGAATAGTAACAAAAATTAATAAACGATACAAAAGTCACGAAAATCTGAAACATGAATGAGGAATGAAGTAAATATAATATATAGCAATACAAAAACACAATTTGCAGCACCAATCAGGAAGATAAACATAATATAATAGCATTTTAAAAATCAAGCGATAGATTTTTGACGAGAAGGTTGAACGGTTCCGTTGTGTCAGCATTAACTACTTTTCCCTGTAACCTGTTTCATAATGCAAGAGAATGAAGGAATAATGAATACTGATGTACGTTGAGGTGACTAAATTGTCGCCTAACGGTCTTGTTATAATGAATACCATCAAAGCGCATGGGTGGGAAGGGTATTTAATGATCGGGTGGTATTTTGAAGTGGCCATGGTATAGCTGATAAATGAATTTTAAAACTAGAAACTATTCTAGGTTGAGCAGATGTCTTTCTTTACCTTTGCCCTCTCGCGAAGGGCAGATATATTCGCGAGACGAGAATAGCTTGAATAAATGAACCACAGCGCCAGGTTTTGCACCCTCTCTGTTTTTTTAAATAAATATTTATGATACGGAGCCTAAACCAGGTCTGCATACTTTAACGTAGGCCTGATAAGCGCTTTGTAAGCGGTTAGCTTTACAGAGGTTGAAGTACGATGTAGCTGGCGTTTTAAAAATGCTAACTTTTCCAGTGCCTTGTCGCACATTATGTCTATATGGGGTTCCCAATTTAAATTTCCTGTCAGCGTGACACCCAGATATTTGACTTGCGCAGTCTTTTCAACACACACGTTAATAATGGTATAATAAAATATAATAAATGTTGCTTGTTCGTAATTGTAATGAATGCCGTTTTTTGATGCGTTGGACATCAAGCCCTATTTCTTACACTAAGTGTAGATCAAGTGCAATGCATCGTTACGTCTGGCTTGATAAGAAGCCTGAATAATGCTGGCATAAACAATACAACCATACGCAAAAAGACGGATTTTCACAAGTGACTGAACTAAAAAATAAAGATCATTTATGTACACCAAAAATAATAATGGTGCAAGCACTGACCCTTGCGGTACCCCTGAGTGTACGTCTAATGTGTCAAAAACGCACTCATCAACCATCACGTATTGGTTCTTTGTAGATAGCATGTAATTCAGCGGACAATATTGTGGTCAATACCATTAGCGTAGAGTTTCGTAACTAAACCATCATGTGGCACTACATCGAACGCTTTAGAAAAACCAAGAACACTGCATCAATCGGGCCCTTAGAATTCAGTGAAGTAACAAAATCACGAGTTATCTCGGCTAGTTCAGATGAAGTGGTTAAGTCAGACCTAAATACATGTTGGTTGTCGTGAAACAGTTTTTATCTTCCAGATGTGTCATATTCGCGCCCTAAATATTGTGTGTTTTGATGGCGCTTGGTCGCTCATAAGCAGAGACTATTGCTTACTGCCCGCTTAGGAATTTCTTATTCCTGTGCATTTTTACTTATTATTCATCATCTCTTGCATTATCCGACATAAGCTCCATAGTTTTATCACCTTTGAAAGCGTCCGAAGCCTTTGATATGTGGTGTATAACATCCCCAATATACCATTTGATTATGTGAGACGACGTAATGGAGGGCCCTGGAAATTTCGACCAGGCAGGGTTCTTTAACGTGTACCCAAATCTGAGAACACGGGCCTACAACATTTTCGCCTCCATCGAAAATGCAGTCACCGCAGCCGGGATTCGATCCTGTGACATGCAGGTCAGCAGCCGAGTACCTTAGCCACAATACCACCGCGGCGAGGCGCAAGCGTTAGAAGACGATAAAGTATCTATAGCTATGATCTGTTTGCACAGGCATCCCTTTGGCTTCTCAAACAAAAGGAATAATGTGCAGAGAAGCTTTGTGATGTTTGTTGAGTACAGCATTTCACCTGGGTAAATGTAAAGAATTAAGATGGGAATAAAAAGCGGTGGAGTTAGGGTTGGGAAAGAACTACAAACCAGGAGCTCTAATTTAATAACCACTGCCATATTTCTTGGAAACGAAATATATATCTACAAGCATTTTGCGTTGCGCAGAAAGCCATCAAATATACACTATATTTGCGCAGTTTTAATCAAGATGTCTGCCCGCCACATGCTTCGCGCAACACCTCCTCTATTTTATCAATGACAGCCAGACGCGTCCGATCCAGCCGTTTGCCACCTTCTCCTCTCGCCTTTTCCTGCTCTCGCCCATCGCCTAGCCTTCACGCGTGCTTAGTGGTGATTGGGGAGAGAACTCCTCATGCAGTGCCTTACGACGGAAATCATATGAAGTAATGAAGTAACTTTTTTTGTTCAACTGTGTACAGGTCTGCGGGGCAGCGTCTTGCATTCCTTGTGTTGACAATGTTAGCGTTAACGCTGCCTCTGTAAAATTTACGCTTTTTAGATAGCGTGTCTCCGTTCATGGCGCTATACGGGCAACCAACGGAGAAGCGTCACTGCAACGCTACTGAATGCGCCAACATTTAGAGTGCCGTAAAACGGGGGTGACATTGCTTCGCGCCACGAAGAAAGAGCATGAACGAACAAATTTGACAGATGTATGTTATTGGAGTGGGAGACACGTATTTCACCTCTGCGTGGGAAATTGCACTCGGAAGCACGTGTGAAGCAAGTAGCGCGTTAAAATAATGTAGCGTGCGTCACGTCTCAACCAATCCCTCAACTAAGGTGGATCGACAGCTCCCGTTGATTAACGGGCGTTTGCACTGGCATTGAAAGAAGAGGCGGTGCTTCGTGTATCCGACGATGTCAAGTTTTAAACAAGCAATTCATTTTACAGTTCGGTAGTGAAATTGAGGTTACACTAACGCAAGCATTTCTATATATATGAATGTGATACGGTTCGATAATCACTCGGCCTTCTTGCTCTGTGCATGTTTTTAATACCTCTAGAATTGGCTGACCACTGCACGCTTTGCAGTGTTGGGTGACTGGGTACGCCAGTATGTGTACTGTCATAGTCGGTCGTTCAGACGGTAACTGTCTTGGCCAATCTAGCAACGTACAGACGTGAAAGAAATCTGGTATGCTACGAAAAAAAATTGCGTTGTCGATTCTGCGTTGTTGTGTTTCTTTGTTTGTTTGGTGCAGGCACAAGGAGGTGGATCGGGCGCTAAGTTTAGTAATTGTGTGCCCTTCGTGGCTAGGTCGGACTTGCACAAGGTGTTGCTTGTCAGCTTTTGCTTTATGTGCACGTCGATAACTGCATCATCGGGTATTTCTAAAGCAAGGCACTGCACCGTTTTCCGATTGTCTATCGGGACGTTATCCACGCACTTGACCTTTGATTCCATACTGCATGCCCATTGCTGTGCGTTAAATGTCTGATGCTCATAAACGGAAGCCGCGGGCCGTATAATCGCTGCTTCTCCATATCTAAACTTCGGGTAGCTTGCTGTATGCGTAGACGTTAACAATACATGCCGCGATTTTGCCTGTATACGGAGGAGGAGCTTGTTGTGGACATGGCCGCTTCGCCACTGCTTCCCTTTTGCTTCTTCGCTAGCTTGGTTAGTGCGTCTGCGTTGCCTCTCGTGGGTGCGATTGCGTTCACGTTCCTTTTCATCCATGACATACCGAGAATATTGGTTAGATGATTGTTCTTATTAACTTCCCTGACCCATATTAGCCTGCCATGGGAGATCGGTTTTGAAATGAGCGGTGACTTGTTTTAGAAATATTTTTTTTGTAATCGCGAATATGTTTTGTGTAAACAAATATGTTTTCATGTGCCCTCCCTGCTATAATCTCTGATGAATAAATAAATAAACAAATAAATAAATAAATAAATAACAAAACGTTTAGCATTGTATGGTTTTTTCATTGACTCATGATTTTAATTCCTACGACAAAAGAAAAGAAATAACGTTGGTCGAGACAATGCTTGATTTGATAACATTTGCATTCAAATCGTTTCTTCTAATGTAGGAAATGGCTGACGGTGTCGCAAGTGGTCTTGTGGCCAATACCCAGTACGGTATATAGCATTAAATAAAAGAAACACCAGAGGTGATGAATTTAATCCCATTCTTTAGAGAGGGTCATCAACAAGTTTTTGAGGAATGAAGCTCCTTACGCCGTGTGTCGTACGTCATGTGTCGTCGTAGTAACCAGTTGCATTGCAATGCATGTCAATAAAAACAATGTCACAGTATATCCACGGAGTGAATTACGATAAGTGGGGAATGCGTTCGTTCATCCCTACGTTTGCCCATCCGTGCATCCGTGCGTCAATTCATCCGTCCGTCCGTGCGGGCGCCCGTGCGCCCGTCTGTCCATCCGCTTCGTCTCACTCCTCATCATTCACCTCGTGTATATGCTGTGATTCCTTTCATTGTAAGATGACTTGTTGAGTGCGTTGGTTTATTATGGAATAGTTTTGAGCGCTAATGAACAAGTTTGTTGGCAGGTGCACCAGAACACAAGACGCAGCCGAACTCTAATATTGCGCGATGATACATGCCACCAAAGGTGGAATACTTTTCTAAGAGACCTCGAATATGGGCCTCCACCGCACTTTGCTACCGTCTGGTTTCACACCCTCAGCGCGTTCATCGTCCGCCTTGTGGTGCTTAAGACAACCCGATGTGCACGTTGCCCTTCCAGAAATAAAATTTACAAAAGTTCTTTCTACCTTGGCCTCGAAGCAAGCAGCTCTGAATCGTTCGCACAATTTATATGCTGAGAAACTTTAGGTTTACATGGATGATCCTACCACCCACACTAGCTTCACCAGCGCCATTGTCATCCCATCGCGACACATTAACATCACCTACAAACTTTGTCAAGTGAGCGAATCGACTGATTCGAAGAATGTTACCGTGCGAGGTGCCATCGAATATATCAAGCAACGACCGGCCAATCGATGTTGCGACTCCAAGGTGGCTCCACAGTGTATTTCGTCGGTAGTTTGTTGTGGGTCGTACGAAGAACTCTTGTGGCAGATTAGAGAAATGCTGCATTAAGAGACCGACGTAGGACGAAATCTTGTGTTTCAGTGCATACCAAGTCATTGTGGTAACTGCGGCCACGACCTCAACGATGAAGCTGCCCAAAATGCATTCGTACGAAGAAACCTTGTTTCTATACCTTTTTCTATAAGACTGACGTGGCTAGATACTTAACTAAGCCGGCTCACTAACATTCCAGAAGTGGCAATCGTTAGAGTTCGTACATCATCGACTTTATTCTCTCGACGAATCTGTACGACTGTAGATACCCCCTGGCGTTTCCAGGAGGAAGGTACAGTATTGTGCAGTCTGCGTCTGGGCCTAGCCTTCACCAATGCATATTGGAACATATTGGGGGATAGGGCTGTCTCACGGATGAAGTTCGTACAAAAATCTTGTGCAACCTCAATCTCATGATGGTTTCAACAGAGTGCAAGAGTGACGACATTCCTGTGTGGGATGTCGTATAGCAGCCGCCTCGACCTGACACTGATGTCATGACTCAAGTTAAAATGTGCCGTGGTTCACTGATATCGAAACTTATGGCAGCGACCACTTCCCGGCTTATGTCAGAATTGATGTCCGAGAGACTTAGTCCTCGCTGGTCTCTCGGTATATTCACTGGACACTCTATGAAGATCAAGTGGAGGATTGTGTTCAGAAATGATTGCTTGTGTAGGCTAGAAGCAGCAATTGCAGACGCACTGCAAGATTGTAGGTGCCGTTTCACACACTAATCGAAGAGTACGAAGGTAGACATTGAATGAGAAAGGCTTCGGGCGTTATGTAGAGGCTCTGAAAGAAGGTACTGGCGTACCAAGCTGATTCTTGATCTCAGAGTAGCAAGGCGTATGCAGAACAAGATGCAGAGCAAAATAGACAAGCTGTAGTATCAAAGATGGAAAACCTTTTCCGAGTCACTAGACAAACGCAAGTCACTGTCTGTTTTATTGAGAACTCTGAAGGGCCATCGCTCAAGCGCCCAGCAATGTCCACTGCAAGCAGTGCATATAAAAGATCCCAAGCAAGCAATCATGTACTGAAATTATATAAATGCTTACGACAATTATGTCGCATCCATAGATCACCAAGGTTACTTGTGAATCTACTCAGCATCACTTATACCATGCCGTGAGTATGAATACGAGTGAGGTCGGTTGAGAAAAATTTCAATCACCTGAAGTCCCAGCGAGTCCACTTCAATGAGCATGAGTCCAAGGAAACCTAAAGGGCAAAATATACTTCAGGTACAGAAAGAGAGAAAAAAAAAACATGGTTGTTCCTCCTTCTTAGCAATCGGTAAAACACTAATTAATACGTGTCCTTACAGAAGCTGCTTAGTGTTTACTGTACATTGATAAAGGAGAGGTTGCGAATTGCCTATTGATGTTTGACAAGACTATCACCGCTTAATGCGGATGCATTCATGTTGACGCTTCATACATCTCCATCGCGAGGAGTAACGCACAACATAAATGTTTCAATAAAACCTTGTGGTCAAAGATACTCGTGGTAAATGAAGTAAATGGCGAGAGAGAAAACAGAGAAAGCTATGTGACAGCCAGAAGAGCGTGACTGATTGTATGCCGAATTAGAGCTAAGATCGCCTACTGGCGCCATGTTTGAGCTGTTGTCCCAACCAAAAAGAAACGCGATGCATGTCGTGACTTCCCTCTGACCGACCACGACTGTTCGCGGGGCTGGCATAAGTGGGACCGCGAAGTTAAAGCCATGTGAAGCCACGGGGTGGCGTCACAATGACATTTCTTTACGTGTGTGAATACACGCTATGAGCGACGCTGAAGATTGGAGGAAGGTGGCCGCCTGTGGCTGTTGACAAAACTGCATTTCTTCTATTGGGAATGCACCGAACGGCACAGGAAGTTAGGAAGTTTGCATTGTAAGAACTGATTGGGAATGTCACTGTCATGATGCATTACTGCACTTTGCCTAGAATGCCGTCGAAGGGCAGTGGTAGACATAAAAGGCGTATTATAATGCTTGCCAAGCGTGTGACTGTGGCGCAATGGGTAGTGCATCTGGTATCTGTTATCAGAGACCTAAAGATCGTTGGTTCGACACCCATTGACGGAAGTTTTTCTTCCGACCATTCCTACTTTTTCGGCGTCATTTCCATGACAGAAATATGTTGCTAAAGCCTTAGTGAACACCACCATTGAACACTTTTGAGTTAAAAAGAAAGAAATTACAATCTATATTTTTCTGGGATAAAAAGTTTTAACGGAGGTGGGATTCAAATCCGCATACTGTCGACCTGAAGGTACCCATCCTACCCACTCGGCCATACCGACCCGGTAGTACGGTACAGCATAGCCTTATTTTGTATCAGCAGTGTTTATTTACGAAATGACGCTTCAATCTAGTTTCCTAGAGCTGTTGAAGGTCATTGTACAGCTGCTGATTATCGCAGATTTTTGTCTGTCAGAAAAAAACAATCATCATCAGCAATTAGCTCTCGCCCTCTACATCCTCTCCTTCATCTTCGTCCTGTTCTGCTTCGCTCACGGAATACGTGGGCTGATTTCTGCGGTGAGGCCTGGAGTAACCGCGATGAGCACAAGTACGGGGAGAGAGAGAAACAAAGTAAAAGCTTGTTCCTTAAGCTGAATAGGGAGCACGGCGAGGGGTTGACAAGAGTGACAAAGCAGGAGGGATGAGGTGGTCAGAACGTGAGAAAAGAGAAGACGAGATAGTAAAGCGTGCCATATAAAAAATGATAAATAGAGAAATGTAGTGGAAGATGTGTAGAGAGAAAATAAACAAGTAGACACAAAGCATTGAATCGTGGGAAAGGGATTACTAAAGCCACACCGAGTACATGCCAGAAAAATCTGAAATAAAAACTTCTAAACGAGAAAATACGATGCGAGACGCGAATGGGCCTCATTTAAGGCAGACGTAGGTGAACTAGGAGCTGTGTACTTCTTTTCTGAGGCCTAACAACTCGCTGCCTTAATCGAAACCCATTCGCATCTCGCATCATATCTTCTGAGCTGTTTTAAATACCTTACTTTCAACTGGCGCGTTCTTCTCCCGCTGAAACACACACGCGTGCAGGCTGAAGTCGTTTTAAGCTAATATATCTTCTTCTTTATTGTACTCTCTTCTTTCTTCTCGACATTTTTGCGCTGCAACTACAGGAATGATGAAGCGTACGCAATATCCTTCACACTTGTTTTCATCTCCGCATCTCCGCAGTCCTCAGCCGATTCTTTCAGGCTTTTGGACTCCTCAACGTACTGCTGGAGCCATTTCACGAAGCAGTTTTTCTTTTTCTTTATATGATTAAAAAGTCTCCAGCTACCAAGAAAACAAATGAGAAGATGAAAGAAAAGTTGGACTAAAATAAATGAGTTGATGCCGAGTTTGCGTGCGTCCACATAAATGACGTGACTTCCTTATCGGTTCCTCGTTGACCTCGGAATCTCTCACTCGATTTGATGTAGTGTCGCCGGCAAAGTGGAGGACCTAAATTACATGCCTCAGCAGAACTGCTCTCACGAAACAAGCACTCCGGGCTGAAGTGCGGTTTGTCGACGAAAAGTCTCGGCTACACCTACCTACGACCGCCTTTGCACAATTTGCCACCGAGAATGATCCCCCAGAACTAGCTTGCTGTCTTTTTTTTCTACTGCTATCTTTTTTCTATTGCTTTTTTTCTATTGCACTCTCTTTCTCCTTCTTCGGCACAATCCCGGCAGATGTCTCTTCTTTCAAGTTTAGAAAGACTAAATAAATTGTAATAACTTTCGCCTAAAACTCGCACAGAAAAGACGTTAAACCATGCTGTTCCTCATGGCGAAGTGTTGGTTCTCCATTACGATAATAAAATGTACGTTTTTAGAGTGCTTCGTTTTTTTATTGCATCTTTAGATATGTGAGCTAGCTTCTGTAATGGTCTTCTAAGCTTCGGTAAGGCTAAAATATTTGGCGCAAAATTTCTGCCTAACACATTTAGTGACTACGAGCCGATATCATTTAAACTAGCGTTAGAATAGGAAATTATTTCAATATGCTTTAACTAAAAAGTACTGTACAGTACTACGCATGCACAATCTGCGTAGGCAACTTGCAGGTGGTAACGGAGCACCTCATTAGGTTGAGTGCCTTATTAAATGCGCAAATGCGCAGTGCTGCTTGCCTTTTTTGTGAGGGTTAATAAGATTCTCACGGAACAACAAACACCGAGTTCAAATGTCAGTTAAGTATCTCGCACATTGAAATGGGGCAGTACAATATAGATTAGCTGATTTCCGATGATTGGAACGACGACAGTTTCTTTCTCATAAAATTTAAAGTGATTATTTTTGTTTTCAAGTTCAGTAATGTAATAACCTTGCAGGTATCAACCTTACAGGTACCGATAGAATCAAGAGAGCCAGCTGGTTCTTGCGATGATCAAGTACATGAAATCTTGGTTTGCAGTAGCTCAATAAAGTGTTGGAGTGGACAACAATATGCACGAATGTAAACAATTCTTTTTGCTGGAACAGAATAAAAACAAGGACTACTTTTCTCTCGTAAGGGAAGCTTCTGTGCGGATGAGTTGGAGATTGATGGTTGCCTGTGCAGGAAGTTCAGCGGGATATTCTGCAACACATACTGTGATAGCAAACTCACATTTGCTTGCATGGCAATTAGGCCTAAGACACCAGCACTTCGTTGACTATGATCACATTATTTAGGCGCGGTTGCTGAGTAAATGAACAATAACTACGAAGGTTTAGGATTTTCAGACTTATGCAATTCCACTACGGATTACTAGAGAGAGAGTGGTGCATAGTGTAGTGCGAAAACAAAGCGATGAATTAAGCCCCAATTTCAACGTTTTAAAGAAGCCACCACAAAATATAAGCTTTCACAGTTTCATATAAATGCAGCCTTTAAATCAATTAACGCTTCATTGTATGTTACTTTCCATAGAATGAAATAGCGATAATAACTATATTGACCAGTAGCGTAGAGAAGTGGTCGAGTTGGTAAGATTGTATTCCCAAGGAAGCGCTGGCGTTCACCCTTCCTCCTCCCCCCCTTAGTAAAGCCCGTAGCTTCATTTCGCTCTCCTAATTCAGTTATTATATTGAGTTCGGAATCTTTTTACGATGTGTGCGGTGGGTGGACTGTTTCCAGAGTGGCTGCTAAACATCGGTGAGTCGGAGTTTCACTACGCATCATGATCAGAATTGCCCCTTAGCGGGCCCATGCCACATACCTAGCAAAGTCCGGGTATGGTGGACAACGAGATGCCTCTAGCGCCAAGCGGGGCTCCACTTATTCATCCCACTCGAATTCAAGTTGCTGCTGGCTCGCCAACGATATCGACGTCCCATACAGAGAACAGCGAGGCCTCGCAGTGTAAGAAGAGGCGTACAGAGGAGCGAGAAGAAGTTGACAACGATGACGCCACATCGACGTACTCCCTTAATTACATGACACAGATAGATACTAAATCACCCAAGAAAGACGAGGGAGCTTACGCGGTGGTCACCTATTACAAAAGCTGAGCTACGGGGATACCAGTGGTGTTCAGACCAATCGCTGCCGAGGACACCTTCTGGAAGGTGAATCCATATCGCATGGCACCTGAGATAATCTGTGCTATCAATGAGAAAGTGGCATCATCAAGAATCAACAGAGACAGAAGTTGTTGTGTTGGAGTACGGTTTTTGTACTCGAAAAACTACTTGCTGCTGATCAAGAGTCTGGCTGGCTTGCCAGTAGATGTGATGATACCTCAGTTCTACATGAAGACCTTAGCAAAGATAAGGGATGTTCCACTTGAATACAGAGATTATGACCTACTGGAATATCTTAAAGATGTTGGAGTAATCTCAGTCACACGACAAACGAGATGAGCAAGAAATGAAGTTGGAAGTGCCATAATGCAGCCCATACGGAATGTAATACTCCAGTTTAGACATGACATGCCATAGTCAAAAAGAGTTGCTCTTGGCTTTACGGTTCACACCGTCGCAGAATACATTGAGCCGGCTGTAAGTTGCTATAACTGCCAGAGATATGGGCATATTGGTAAGACTTGCAAGGGAACCAAGAGATGCAAGGTATGTGCGGGCGCACATGATTACAAAGAATGCACCTCGAAGCGTCAACCTAAATGTGCCAACTGTGCTGGACCACACCCGGCGTCGTTTTTAGGCTGCTCTCGAAACCGTTTGGCATCGGCTGCACAAATAGAGGGAATTGTAAAAGGGTACCATAAGATACAAAAAGGTCCAGTGCCCAATGCGGATATAGTCGAAGATGTTCCTGCGGCACAAAGATATGCAAAACAGTGCCGCCACGACTCTTACTCGGAAGTATTGAAGTGCTCAGCACCAAAACATCGCTTTGGCAAAGAAGTCTGGGTCCAAGAACGTGCTGAAGTGGGACCTTCTGCCGGGCCAGACACAGCCAAGGAGCCACTGACTACCTAAGAGAAGGGTCACAGCAGTTTGCTGAGGAAAAATTCTTCAATAAATGCTATCTCGGCGGAGACAACCGGAAAGGAGCAAGTCGTTTTGCCAATCATCTTTGCGGCTCTTAAAGCAATACTGTGATCCCTGCCACAAGCAGGCTCTTTACCAGAAATAAAATTGCTGCTAGATGTTGAGCATCTCATCTTGTAGTAATAATGGATACCGCACTCTCTAACTGGTACAAAACAAGTGCAATACTCCAGTGGAACTGCAACTGTTTGCAGAATAAGAGTGGAGGTTTTCGGAAATTTGTCGCTCAGCACGGGTTTCTGATTTTGTGTATTTCTGAAACAAGAGTATCCACTAACTTTCGCTTGTCCAATTATGTGGTGTACCAAGCAGAACGTCCTGCTGCCAAAAGTGGAGTGATGTTGTGCGTGAGACGCGATATTCCATTGACACTTGTAGCTACTTTGAAAACAGATGCACCGGAATTTGTTAGATGCAAGGCGAAGTTTGGTAACGTTACTGTAACTGTAGTTAGTGTATACATGAACCCTCAAGCAAACGTTGCATAGGCAGTGTTGGCTGCAGTGTTTAGATCTGATCATGATCCCATAATTATATGTGGTAATTTTAACACGCACCATGAATTGTGGGATAGTGAGCGTTGTAATTCAATGGGATCTGCTATAGTAAAGATATGCGAAGGCCATGGTTACGCTATATACTAAATGATGGTTATCCGACGTTTCTACGGGAGCATAACTACTGCAGCGTACTGGACATCACTATGTGCACCTCTGCATTTGCGTGTGGAGCAGACTGGACTTCAGACGCTGATACAAGAGGAAGTGACCACTTGCCATTATTGATATATCACCCAAAGTTGAAGAAAACGAGAAGTAAGCGCACAACAAGAATTACAAATCGGGCAATATTTTGAGAACTTTAGAGACAAAATCTTACACCATGTTCTGACGCAGAAACGTATGCATCGAAGATGAAACATTTTCTAACAAAAGCAACTTGTGCAGTACCCATTCCAGGTGGGTATTCAGGGTGTTGACGCTGAGAATGAGAGGCTTCGGGCAATACGACGCCGATCTGAAAGAAGATATCGCAGTTCAGGTAATTTAGAAGATTTGTTGGTTGCACAGAAAGTACATTCTGCAATGCATAACCAACTGCAGAAGCTTTCAACCAAAAGGTGGCAAGATTTATGTGCCTCACTTTCTCCATTTACCTCAGCGACGCAACTGTGGTTTATGGTACGCGCGCTTCAATAGCCAGTAGTCCAGTGGAGACCACTGCAGGCTCTAGCGCTGTCTCGAGGAGTTAGCGAACGTGTGATTGCCGAAGAATTTCGCGCCCTTATGCTGATAAATGAAGAGACCATCCAAATTAGCGAATATAAATTCTCAGCAGAATCACCTTCGGCGGTTGTAACAAAGTTCTCTGGGGTCAGTTCATCAAATCTGGATGACAGCTTCACACCAGTGGAGCTCCAATATGTGCTGTCTTCAGTAAAACGAACAAGTTCACCAAGAACAGATGGAGTTACATAAACTGCACTTGCTAATTTGTGCGAGAAAGGAAAATTACACCTGTTTGACATCTACAACAAAATATGGCAAGAATAAAAAGTTCCGGGAAGTTGGAAGATATTAAAATAACATTAACACATGAAAAAAATCACTACCAGAAAGTATAGCCGGCTTCCGAAGAGGAAGATGCACAGTGGACTGCATTTTGGACTTGGTCACAGATGTTGAAAACCAAAGTACGCAAGGAAACACAACTGCCGCTGTATTGCTTTATGTCCGACGAGCATACGACACAGCGAGTCACGTTCACGTAATGGAAGACCTGGCATTGCAGGGATTTAAGGGCAAGATACTGCGTTGGATAGCCGAATTTCTGAAGCACCAGCAAATTTTTGTAGTTACGCAGGAGGGCTCAACGTTAGAACATGTCGTCAACCAAGGAGTACCACACGGCAGCGTGCTGAGCCATACTCTCTTTAATACAGTCATGGCGCAGCTCCTGTATAATCATCCACTTAACATCAGATGTTCAGTATATGCTGAGGATATAAGTACATCAACGCCTGGTCCATCGTTTTTGATGTACAACAAACTCTACAAGAAGGATTGGATTATGTAGACCGTTTTCTAAGAAAAACAGGTATGACACTGAGTCTGGCTAAAACAGCCATACTTCCGTTTACATTAAAAAGACCTGGAAATTTCTAGA
The DNA here is from genome assembly GCF_043290135.1 of Rhipicephalus microplus. Classification (NCBI taxonomy): domain Eukaryota; kingdom Metazoa; phylum Arthropoda; class Arachnida; order Ixodida; family Ixodidae; genus Rhipicephalus; species Rhipicephalus microplus. The sequence goes on along the minus strand of NC_134704.1, from coordinate 141,192,713 downwards.
TTATTCCGCAAAATGAGCCTATTGAAATGGTTAAAGTTTATAAGTTCTTGGGAGTAATTTTAGACCGGAGACTAACATGGTCGCTTCATGTCCAGTCCCTAAAACAAAAAGTGAATCAGGCCATTCGAATCCTCCGATATCTCTGCAGGCCCAACTGGGGTAGTACTACAGAGTCATTATTAGCTCTACATGTTGCCTGCATACGCCCCATCGTAAGTTACTCACTGCCTCTGCTGCATGGACTTCCAGCCTCCACCGAAAGGAGACTTCACTTATTATTGCCAAGAAGCTTGAGGGTATGTCTGGTGTTGCCACGATCAACTTCCAGTGCTTTAGTGTATGCAGAGGCTCGACAGCCACCTTTGGAAGTACTCCAAACTAAAGAAAAATCTCGAAACATAGTTAGAATTTTCACGCAACATGAAAGTCATTCTTTATCTGGTGCACTAACACAAAGGACGGAAACGAAACTACAGGATAGTGTATCATCATTTCAAGCAGTATTATCAGAATTTAAGCGATGGAAACCTTCAAAACCACCTTCGACACTGCCGCTTCTCAACGTTATCCGTGAAATAGATGACATAGAGAAGAAAGCAGACATGGCACCTCTAGTAGCGGCACAGATGGTACATCATCAGTTTCATACAACGCATAATGAAGAAACGAAGATATATACAGACGGATCATGCTCTGAAGAAGCGTCAGCCTGTGCGGTCTTTATACTCGAAGTTCCGAAGAAGAGAATGTAAAATTATCGCACAAACCTTCATCGACGACAACAAAATTGGTGGCTATCTTTGAAGCAGTTAAGCTTGCCTGCGAGACTCCTGAGCCACGAAAGTGAGTGGTATGCACGGATAGAAAACCTGTTCTTCAGCTAATCAGAAATGTGAGATCTCTTTACAAAAATGGTTAAATAGCACAATGTATTGCAGAAACTGTGGAATATGCCTCATCGCAGGGTCACAGCATCGTGTTTCAATGGATACCCAGCTACATTGAAATAAAGGGAAATGAAGAGGCTGACAGCCTCTCGAAGAAAGCATTGAAGGAAGGACGGGATCGCACAATCCCTATGTCTGGGGCGGATATTCGACATTTTATAAAGCAACGAGCTAACCATTGTTCAACGGAGAAGTGGTTTGAGAGCCCCAAGTCAAAGGAAACAGTACTTTATTAAGTTGATCCACACAGAAAATTTTCCATAGCGACAGTCCTACCACGACACCTATAATCTTTAATCCACTGACTTTGATTGGAAATAGCATACACAAACAGCTTACTGCACAAGATACATCGATCCAACTCACCGGAATGCCATTGTAGTCATGCAGAAGAAAATGTTCGCCATATTCTATTGGAGTGCGTTAAATACGCGAATGAAAGAGAAAAATGAAAGAACAAATTAGCAAGTTTGGACAGACAGCCCCTCATAATAAAGACACTACTTGGACCTTGGCCTGAGATGCATCTCCAGAAAAGGCAATAATCGTCCGGACAGACTTTTTAGTGGACACCGGACTGGACAAGCGCCTATGAAGGACAGCCAGAGATGGATATATATAAAGTGTGTTTGTGCATATACTGACAATAGAAACGGAAGGTGTGTGTGTAAACAGTTTATGACTGTGTGAACTGCTCTAAGAAAACTGTGTATAGGCATCATATTAGAACTAGCTTCAGTGTGTTGTTGTGCTTTTTTTTCTTTTCCGTATTGTTATTTTTGGGTACCGTTCTGTATTATTCTTTTTTTTCACTGTAGAACTTTGCGATATGGAGAAGCCGAGGCAATATGCACCTCAACCTCTTCACAGCAAAACAGTTAAAACAGAACAGAAGAAAACAGAACAGATGTCCTTGGTTTGTTTTTGTACTGTACATAATAGACAGAAAAACACCGGCCGAAATGTATGCAGTGTACAGCTGTCTGAATAGGATTTTAAAGTTTCGAAGCCCCATCACTGTTTGCTAATCAAGACAGTACCGATCGCATCATATCCGTGTCCTTGCATAGTCTAGAGGGCGCTGCGACACGCCCGACATTTCAACGCTGGGCTGTACAGAAAAAAAAGGTTCCTCTCTTTCAAAGCACGTAGCTGCCTCACAAAAATGCTTGTTCGGATGAGAATTGAGTGCTCACTGTGCCGTCCATAATGCCATGAATTAGTTCATATAGCTTTAGCAAAATGAACTGATGCCTCCAGTACGCGACACACTTTCACATTACCACTAACCTAATCCGTACAAAGTTGTTTGCTTCTTTCCTCGTTTGTTGATCCAAAGTGTACCCGAAGCCTCTGCTCGAACGTTTCATCCTTCCTGCTGATCCTTTACATCTACTTTTTACCTTAGATGCCAAATAGAAGCCCTTTTCGCCATGCACCGGTTCTTGTGGGAGTGGCCCTTTCGATTTCGTAGCTGCGAGGTTTGGCCGGAACTGGGACTAGCGTGCTTCGAGATGGCTCTGTCTTTTCTTGGAGTGCACCAGTGCGAAGACGTATATACCTTCCTATCCTATGTCATATTTTGTAAACCGTCGGAGTGGAGCCTACCAATGGTGCTTTGGCTCTATCTGTAGGCGTTTATGCACTCGCGCTAGATTCGGTTCCGGCTATATACTAGACCAGAGAGCAGTGCCTGCTGCTCGTGCGTAATTACGCCCAGCTCAAGGCGGCCTATGTCAGCTACGACGTACTTCCGCCTCTCTTTCATGTACCATACGCGCAGAGGAGCAATAAGGTTCTGAGCGTCCAAGAACCACATGTTTTGCGGTGTGTTGTGGTGCTGCCAAAGGCAATCGTTGATGAAAACCAGGAAGCGTAGTGGAAGTAGAAAATGTCTTCTTTATTAGACGCTAGGTTAAAAACTGAAAAAAAAATGAAATGCGGGCGTGCACTCAGGGGCATGCTCTGGTTATTTTCTTTGTCTTCGTCGCTCTTCCGAAACTATATTTACCAGCAATGAAGCATTCGCGTTATAGATTTGCACACAGTGCAATTAGCGGCACGGTGCTCATCATTACTCGTTAAGTGCGCAAGGGACGGTGCACCACATTTTCGCAGGCTACGGCGTATGCAGCCTGTGACTCACTAAGCCTAAACCCATGGTTGCCTCGAATTTACTGAGTTAAGAGGGTAAAGCACAGTATATGAACGACAAGTAAAGGGTCTACAACAAAATTAACGCAACATCGCATTATCATAGTGCTTACTCTGAAGGAAATGCGGAGTTATGCAGCCTTCTTTGTTCTTAAATGGTTTTCTATTTTCATTTTTCTTATCATGTTCGTTCAGTCTTTTTTGTCTCTTAATTTTCATTTACTTTATTTTCCCATACATTTTAATCTCTACGTGTCGCAGAATCTGGGCTGGCTATCAAGTATACACACAAGAAACCGAAGAAATCACACTGCACATCAATGATTCACTAAAAAAAACGACTGCAGTTACCAATATTACACTTGAGACCGAAAAGGCAACGGCGAAAGCGAGCAGACCCCAATACACCGATTACATCTTGCCTATAGATCTATGAGAGGTGGAAAGGCTTATGGCTTTTACGCCAGTTTAGGTCTATTGATATAGACATCTGTGCTACCTGTGTGACTGTTTGCGGTTAAACCGGAACCTTTCCCCACGAATAATCAATATAGACACTATCTAGAGTCACCTAAGCAATATTATTAGCAATCACCTACAAGCAACTTAGGAACAACGCCACATCGTTTAGCTAAGGCCTCGAAACAGAGTGGAAACAACCACACCAACTTCCAAAATTGTCCATATGGGCTGTTTAAACGCGTGGGCGGATGAGTGCAAGTCTTGCCATTTTTCTACTAGACTGTCAAGCTTCAAACGAAATAGAGGTTCAAGCACTCATTTTAACAAAATATAAGTCCATCTTGATTTGTTTCGATCACAATCGCTACAATGAGCAAGTCTTGCTCTTATTTCCCTTGTCCTGTCAAACTTCAAGCGAAATAGAGATTAACGTAGCAGCACTCTTTTTAACAAAATCTAAGTCCACCTTAATTTGTATCTCACGCAATCATTACAATTGTAAAGAGGTTTATTGGGCGAACCAAACGGGCAGGTCGGAGATTCGAGATAGCGACAGGACGAGGAAGATGGAGGAGCTCGAGCGCCGATCTCGTGGTGCCTTATTCTGCGATGACGCTTGCTGTTTCCTTTTGTTATCATCATTCCTTCATTATAATTGCCCCCGTCGAGAAAGATCAAGCCATCCTGGCGATCTAACAAGTAGGAACGAGTGGGTCGAAGTACGGCTTCAAGCGGTCCACGTGAACAATGTCGTGTCCACGCCGACGATGGTCACCGGGTGGCGTAAGCGGTTCGATGGCGTAATTGACGGGCGATGTGCGCTCTAGCACGCGGTATGGGCCATGGTAATTTGAAAGTAGCTTGGTAGACAAACCAGGTGCACAGGGTGGTACATACAGCCATACAAGGGTTCCAGGGGCGAACTTGGCGGCAGGAGGGTGGTCGTCATCGCGGGCCTTTTTCTGGCGTTGCTGGTCAGCCGTAGTAAACTGCTTCGCTAGTTGGCGGCATTCTTCGGCTTGACGGGCGGCTTCAGACACGGTCGTGTACTCAGATACATCTGGTGCGTATGGCAGCAAAGTGTCAATTGTGTGCGATGGTTGACGTCCGTATAGAAGGTAGAATGGAGAAAAGCCGGTGGTGACTTGGGTAGCGGTGTTGTACGCGTAGGTCGCAAATGGAAGAACCAGGTCCCAGTTCGTTTGGTCAGATGCCACATGCGTCGCGAGCATGTCACCCAGGGTCCGATTAAACCGCTCAGTCAGGCCATTCGTCTGAGGGTGGTAAGCAGTACTCATCCGGTGTACAATATGGCACTGACGGAGAAGTGCTTGGATTACATCGGATAGAAATACACGGCCCCGGTCACTGAGGAGCTCGCGAGGAGGGCCGTGACGCAACACAAACCGATGGAGGATGAAAGATGCGACGTCCTGAGCGGTCGCCGTAGGAAGAGCAGCGGTTTCGGCGTACCATGTCAGGTGATCTACAGCAACAATAGCCCACCGGTTACCTGCTGTGGTCAATGGCAGTGGTCCATAAAGGTCGATTCCGACGCGATCGAATGGGTGGTCAGGGCACGCAAGCGGCTGTAGTGGAGCTGCTTCTGCACTCGGTGGCTGTTTTCGTCGCTGACACTCGTGGCAGCCGCGAATAAACTGTCGAACAAAAGTAAACATCCCACGAGAGTAGTACCGCTTCCTTAGACGCTCGTAGGTCTTGAAGAGACCGGCGTGAGCGCATTGCGGGTCGGAGTGAAATGATGCACAGATTGTAGAGCGCAGCTTTCGGGGAATAACGAGCAGCCACTTCCTGCCGTCTGGTGAGTAATTGCGCCGGTACAAGAGGCCACCTCGAATGGTGAAGTGCGAAGCATGGCGTCGCATTGCTCGAGTGATGGGAAGTGTCGGTACCCCAGATAAGACGTCCAGAAGCGAAGTTATCCATGGATCGTCGCGCTGTGCAGAGGTCATTGTGTCGATGTCAAGATCGGACAGCGCGTGTTCCATAGAAGATATAGAGGCAGCCTCAGTCGACAGTGGTGATCGGGAGAGCGCATCAGCATCAGCATGTTGGCGGCCGGAACGGTACACGACGCGGATGTCATACTCTTGAAGTCGCAGAGCCCAACGAGCAAGGCGACCTGATGGATCCTTCAGCGACGACAACCAACATAAGGCATGATGGTCTGTAACTACAGCAAAGGTGCGGCCATATAAGTATGGGCGAAATTTCACAATTGCCCAAAGTATGGCTAAGCACTCTTTTTCGGTAACACTGTAGTTTACCTCAGCCTTGTTGAGCGTTCTGCTGGCGTAGGCGACGACATACTCAGGGGATCCAGGCTTTCGTTGAGCGAGAACTGCACCGAGACCGACACCGCTGGCGTCTGTATGGATTTCAGTTGCAGCCGTGTGATCATAGTGGCGCAATATAGGCGGTGATGTCAGGAGACGGCGAAGAGTGGTAAATGCGTGATCACATTCGGAAGACCATGATGAGATGTCGTTGGCACTGCTTAAAAGTTGGGTCAAAGGGGCAATTATGGAGGCAAAGTTGCGCACAAACCGACGAAAGTAGGAGCACAATCCTACGAAGCTGCGTAACTGTTTTACAGTCGTTGGTTTGGGGAATTCAGCAACAGCGCGTAGTTTAGCCGGGTCGGGAAGAACACCATCCTTTGATACGACGTGACCGAGAATGGTGAGCGTCCGTGCAGCGAAGTGGCATTTCTTTAGATTCAGTTGGAGCTGCGCATTCTTCAGACACGTGAGGACATGTTTCAGGCGTACAAGGTGTGTTGCGAAATCGGGTGCAAAGACGACGATATCGTCGAGGTAGCAGAGGCATATGTTCCATTTCAAACCCCGCAAAACCGAGTCCATCATGCGCTCGAATGTGGCCGGCGCATTGCAGAGGCCGAAGGGCATGACATTGAACTCATATAGCCCGTCCGGTGTCACGAATGCTGTTTTTGGACGATCACCATCTGCTAAGGGCACCTGCCAATACCCCGGACGCAAATCTAACGACGAAAAAAACTCGGCACCTTTTAAGCAATCAAGGGCGTCATCAATCCTGGGCAAAGGGTATACGTCTTTGCGAGTGATCTTATTTAAGCGCCCTTAATCAACGCAGAAGCGGATTGCACCATCCTTCTTCTTAACAAGAACGACAGGTGATGCCCATGGACTTTGGGAAGGTCAGATAACGTCGCGCTTGAGCATATCGTCAACGTGTTCGGTGATAACCTGACGTTCTGTGGCGGAAACACGGTATGGTCGCTGTCGTACTGGCGAGTTGGAACCTGTGTCGATGCGGTGGAAAAAACTGAGAGTTCGGCCAAGGGTAGGTTGAGCAACGTCAAAGGATTCACGAAACTGGTAGAGCAGCTGAAGGAGCTCAGAGCGTTCAGATTGCGATAGTCCGTCGGCAATCGATGAATCGAAAAGCTCGCAAGGTGGTATATTGGAAGGGTTGAGGGCACTTATGGCGTCGTAGTCACCGGAACAATCTGGTGGCATGGTAAAAATTTGTTCTTTATCAATGGCATGCACGTGTCCAAGAGATTCACCTTGAAACAGTTCAACGGGATACGGAAGGGGATTGATGAGGCAAAGAGCACTGTTTCCTTCAGAAATAGAGAGGGTTGAATAAGGCAGAAGAAGTGATCTTCGACTAAGGAAGAGGCTTGATGGCTCAAAGAATGCAGATTCGTTCCTAATGCCGTCACAGAACACGGGGAGCAACACAGCTGCTGTCGGAGGAATTTCAGTGCCTTCTTTGACGACGAGTTTGTGTACGGCGGGCTGAATGCGGCTGGTTGGTTGGTCGTAAAACGGGAAAAGTTCAAGCTCCGATCTTGCACAATCAATAACGGCATGGTTACGCGATAAAAAATCCCATCCAAGTATGATGTCGTGTGAGCATGACGACAGGACAATAAACTCAACAGTGTAGTCGTCATTCGCGATCATCAGTCGGACAGTACAGGCGGCTACAGGCTGAACCGGGTCCCCATTCGCTGTTTGCAAGGACATCATGTTAAGAGGCGTCGTCACTTTACGGAGCTTGCGGCAAAGTTTAGCGTCTATCACGGAAACGGCAGCACCAGTATCCACTAGAGCATATGCTCGAGTACCTTCTACAAAAACTTCGACAATATTCGACGGCAATGTCCGAGGACTTGAGCATTTCGACAGCGCAGTTCTTGCCTCCTGAACTGCGGCGGTTAGTTTCCCTCGTGTTCAGGAGCTGGCCGACGACGCATGGGTGACAGGGAGCGACGACGGGGTGAAGGTGAGCGACCAGACATAGTACGCGGACATTCCCGTGAAGACGAGCTTGACTGAGGGTCAGAATATTCCAGACGGGATGGAGAAAGGTCCATGAAGCTGTTCTGTGTCCGGGCGTCTGTGTATCCCGGCACGCGACGACGGCAGTAACGGGCGATATGGCCAGGGCCGCCGCACGCAAAACAGATGGGCCGGTTATCGCGCGTTCTCCAAGTATTGGCGACGAGGGGACCAGTCCATGCGGCAGACGGGTGTGTCGAGGCTGTGGTGGCAATGGGAGGAACCCAGGCGGTGGACGGCTGAGTCGGGGCTGAGGTATACGGCAGTCCCTGGAACGACGGGGGGTGGTGTCGCTGCTGCCGCTTTAGTGCCTCAGCGTAAGTAAGAGGCGCGGTGACGGTGGGCTGCTGCAAGGGCACCGGCATAGCCTAGGAAATCTGCTCCTGGACCACATGTCGGAGCATGGGAGCCAATGGTGGTGGGTGTCGCAGTGGCTGTTGGTGCGAGAGCTCCTGGCGTTGAGCAAAAGGCAGCAGAGAAAGCTGCCGAGCCACTTCCTCTCGCACGAAGTCTTTCATTTGTGCGAGAAGGTTTGCCTGGTCAGCCATAGCGTCCAGTGCGGCCACTGGTTGGATTGTCTGGAATGAGCGTCGCGTCTGAGCTCGTTGCCTCCGCAATTCATCATAGCTTTGGCACAAAGTCACTACTTCTGCCACAGTGCTTGGAGACTTCGCGAGAAGCATCTGGAAAACGTCATCGTCGACGCCCTTCATAATGTGCTGTATCTTCGCACTCTCGCTCATGGAAGCATCGACGCGCCGGCAGAGATCAATCACATCTTCTATATATGATGTGAAAGTTTCACCTCGCTCCTGTGCCCGTGTGCGGAGACGTTGTTCGGCGCGTAGCTTCCGTAAGGCAGGACGACCAAAAACGGCACGTATTGCCTCCTTGAAGGCGGACCAATTCGCGAACTCGGTTTCGTGGTTCGTATACCACAGCTTGGCCACGTCGGTGAGATAAAAATTGACAGTGCCTAGCTTAGCAGCGTCACCCCACCTGTTGGGTCCACTGACTTTCTCGTATGACGACAGCCAGTCCTCGACGTCCTGGTCTTCGGTGCCGGCAAAGATCGGGGGGTCTCGCTGATGAACCGGGCCGGGGCAAGTAGTGGCGGCGAGAGGTATTGTTTGTTGGGCAGCGTCAACTTGCATGGTCGACGGCAGGGTGCGAGATCGAAGTTCCATGTTGTAGGCGATGTGGTTACCCAGCACGATCCACCAAATGTAAAGAGGTTTATTGGGCGAACCATACGGGCAGGTCGGAGATTGGAGATAGCGACAGGACGAGGAAGATGGAGGAGCTCGAGCGCCGATCTCGTGGTGCCTTATTCTGCGATGATGCTTGCTGTTTCCTTTCGTTATCATCATTCCTTCATTATACAATAATTAATGGACACTGCTTTCTTCAATAATACATGTTTGCGGTTGCCTCGAGCCAGTATTATCAGGTCACGAAGGAGTTCTGATGCCACTTATTAGTTCGTATATAACTTCGAGGAGAACAGTACAAAAAGGAAACAAAGAAATAGGCATTGATTTCTGGCTGTACACGTAAAACGGTGCTTATTCTCATGAAGCATTACTTGCCATACTGTTTCCAAATTGGTACAATAATTTAACCCGTTATTTGTCATTCATTAATCAAACGAGCAGACCACGATACCGAATCACGTGACATATACCTCAATAAATATAACTTAAACATTATTTTCTCGAAGTTCAGGTACGTTACAACGCAAAAGCTGAGTAATGACAGAGGGAACGCAATATTTGTTGCCGTCGTTTGTGTTCCTTCCATCTGAAGTGTTTTTGTGCTGTAGTGCACCAGAATTCTGTACCAACTCGCCTCTTTAATATTCTGGTGATGTTGTGACATGCTTTTCTTTAGCATGCAGTGAATTTCTCTTTTGTGGAATCTCGCGGGAGGGGGTGGTTTTCGTTACTCCTTACTTATTGCTTCTTCCAGCGTTTAAACATAAAAACAGCATGAGTACTTAATTTGTTTTCATCAAACTATACGATGCCAACGTAATCACCAAAGAAAATACAGTTAAATAAAATGGGCAAGTTGTTCAACAATCACCGCGCATATTCTCTACAATATACTATGGACCACCTCCGCGAAGGGAACCCTGATGACAAGGTGTTTGAATGGGCTGGTTGGTGCTGCATGGTAGACAAAAAAGTGCTTAACAGTGCAAATGATAAGAGGGATAGAAGAGACGAGAGCAGCGGTCTGTTCTCGCCTCTTGTATCCCCTCCGATCGTTTGCGCTTTTAAGCACTTTATTTGGGAATTCTGATGGGATGCAAAGCAGCAGCGTTGCGCATGGCGTTGATTTGGTTTATACTGGCGTCTACACGGGTGCGGAAAAAATTGTTTGAAGCGAAAATCAGCGTAGCGTTTACTCGAGTAAATGCTCGTTCGAAATGCTAAGACACGGGACGCGGGAAGCGCTCAAGACTCTTACGCTCGGCTTCATTGGCTCGCGTCTCGTCGGTGTTACTCGCGCGCCGGCTGTATTCTCGAATGCGATCGGTGTTCTTGGCTCGGACCTCTTAGGCGGCGCTGGTCTTCTTCTACCGACGCTTGAGGCCGGTTTCCCTGGCTCACGCCTCGTTGGTGTTCGCGTCACCATGCGCGGACGCGATTCGCTTCGCTAACCCCAGCAACGCTGGTGACAGCCGGGAAAGACTTGCGCACCCTAGCGGGAAGGAGATCGCTACGGCATCCTGCCTGTCGGCGCGATCGCCGGCACGCAGCGGCGCGCTGTCCACATTGTCGGTGCCTCGAGGTGCGCGCAACCACCGGCTCGTGGCTTCTTCCCGCCGACAGATGCTGAGAAGTGACGCAGGTGAGATGATGCCCACGTAAAAAATGGGCTCGAGCGTTGTGAGTGGGGGAGAGGGGGAAATGAGAGAAAGATGACAAACGGTGTGCGCGTGGCAGGTGAGGGAGGGATGCGTCACTGCGCACTACTAGGAGGGCGTGAGCTACTTGGCACCACTCCCAACACCTGTGGCGAGGGTAGCGGTGCGGACGGAGGGACAGCGTTACACAGGCAAGTCAAGGAGCTCTTCACATCTAATAGGCGTAAATGCACTAAAAAGACGATATTTTTTCACCACAATTCTATTACGGACCATACACCACGTCTTCGTTTTAAGTAAGGGCATCGCGTACTTACGCAGTCATTCTATCATCTCAGTGAACGTCAACCATCGAGCCGAATACGCAGTGCCAAATCAAAAGGGTAATATTGAGAAAGTTTACAGCGTTTCAATCAGTGAAAAAATTATTCATTTCGGCACTAAAACCTAAATAGGCAACTTTTAGTTCATAACCTATTCGAGAAAACTTTGTGACAAACGCTCAAAAGTCATAAGCGTGCCTTTTGTAGACACTCGGCTTACCTAAAACAGTGTGTGATTGTAGAAAGAAAGTGGTTGCTCAAGGCTTGCACAATCGAACAACAAAGCGAGGTATTTCACACAAGCCAGTCGAGTGGCAAAAATTTTTGTTGCGTCGTTCTCTAAAAATTTAACGTGGCTTTAATTCTGGACAAATGGCTGCAAGAGTGCAAAAGTGGCAATCTATCTTCGTTGCCTTCACGCTCATGTACTTATAAATTCTCGAGTATTGCTTGATTTGCGTGTGTGTGTCACAAAAGTGCAAGTTCGCAATCGAGATATTTGAGAATTGATTATATCATGATAAATGTTTGCTGTCACCCTTTGTGAACGAAGCTTGCTTCGGGTGCACTTTCCCAAATCGAAAAGCGTGCGCCGGAAAATCACTCGGTGGTATTCAGTTTTCACTTGGGAACAAACCTTTGTGTTGCGATGCTCATGGCGGCGTCATCTGAATGATTGCTTACTATTCTTCAATGCCCAACTGGCCAAAACAACATCGTGGATACTTTTGAGGATGATAATAATAATTTCTTGACCAATTTTAACTTCTGAGCATCTGAGCACAGCAGAAGCAACGAAATAAAGTAATCACCAAATAAAATATCTTCATATCATGCTTAAAGCTTCGTGCATACGAGCGCACCAAATTTTCTAATTACATTTAAAAGATGTGGTGGCTATTTTCGTCCTGGGCAGCATGAGAAGAGCCTTGCAGTATATTTACTGCTAAATAATGTTATTATTGTACGAAAACTGTGTGTTATGGCTACTCTTTTGCAAATAGCACACAATTTTATCAGCTGTACGTGAACCAGAATAAAGTATACACAATCTGCGTGCTACTGGTCAATGTATACTCTGAATGTTTATGAAAGAGAACACCCTAGAGCATAGTCTGCGCGTCCATGGCAGTTGCTTGCAGCGCGCTCAGGCGGGAGCGATAGCAGCCACAACCACAAGACTTCTTCATACGAATGGTGCGTAAGTGTGTCACAGTTCTCTATGCTGAGGTCGTAGAGCGCTTCACACGCTACGCGATGATAGTTTCACCCGGTGCATGTCGTTTTTGGAGTTATCTCAAACCTAACAGAAACTGCTGTGTGATGAGAAGCCTGTATCTGTCGCGCGCTGCAGCAAACTATATGCCTTGTTATTACTTACATGTATCCAGCAACATATCGCACAAAAAAAAACGCGAGGCCGAAATTCAGTGTCAGTAAACCTTTAGGTAGAGTCCATTTTATATCGAAGGCGATAAGAGCTAACGAGTGTTGAACGTAACGTTCAGTACTCTGCGAAATCAGCCGTGTAAAGACGCGTTCATCAGATTTTCAGCCCACGCCCCAGGCAGTGAGTGACGATGGCTATAAATGGCAACGCCAGTGATCCCCCTGCTGACATCGAGTTGCCTATTGGCGACCGTGCATGGCAGTGACTTCAATTCGATTGTCTGCGTTGGTTATGTGAAGTCATTAGTCATTAGGTAACTGATTCTTTTGCTGTACGGCACACTATAGAAGCGTAAAACCGAGACGCCTAGAAAGGGACGAGATGTTCTGAGCGTTGGTAGCTTTTGCGAGTCTGTCCGTATGTGTGTGTGCGTGTGCGTGTGTGTGTGTGTGTGTGCGTGTGTGCGTGTGCGTGTGTGCGTGTGTGTGTGAGAGAGAGAGAGAGGAAGAGGGCGGAAAGTAAAAGGCGCACCCCACTTAATGGAAGAATCTGCACACACTAACTGTGTTCTGAACAGTTTAGACGTATTTATTCTTTATTAAATTGTTCAAAAGCATCAGTTGTTAACCACCCGGGTGTTTTATTGTGGATAGGATAGCAGCACCGATTCTGTCAATGACACTCATTCTTTTCTGGGGTCTTACCGGCTAGCATGAACCAAGCGCGCCTTTACTGGTCTCTTCTTGTTGCTGCTAAAAGCGGCGTCGTTTTCAGAATTGCTGCTTTGCAGAGGATTGAATGAATAATGATACGTGGCGTGAGGAATTGCCGTAACTCTCATTTTCTTGTTTCTTTTTTTACTTGTGGGCAAAAATTACGACGGGAAAGATGAAAGTGTTGAAGTAGACACAAATACATGTTTTCGCCTGGCAGAAATATCATCCGAAACTTGCGTCACTCTTCTATGGTAAGGTGATCGTGCGGAAAATCTTGCGACGTGACCGGGAAGATGACAGCGTGGCACCAATGTGAATGGGCAGGCTTCGCATTGCCAAGCCCACTTGCGATCGTATTCAGTAGTTATTCCACAACTCAGTACTTGCCGCCATACGTTAGCCGACAGCAGTAACAGGAATATTTGTTCATTTTTGCCCTGTATATTAGGCTGTTCGAGCTCAAGTTATGAAGCTTTATTTACGAGGACTACCTCCACCTACGTCAAGTAATTTACGTTTATTAGGTTGAAGGATCTTCGTGACGTAGCAATAGATTGTTATCGTTTAGCGTTTGCGTGATAGCGTAGGTTAAGGGAATGACGCTACCGTGCAGCAAACATTCGTTGTAGGCAGCGTCTTATAGTTTAGCGAAATAGCGCTTACGTGGTTTACGTGCCCCCAAGTGGGATGGTGGCGCCACCTATTAGATGGTTAATAAGTTATTAACAGTGAAAATGAATGAGTTAATAACACTGAGTTAATAATAAGTTGATAACAATGAGTTCGTAACAGTGAAAATGAAAATAAAACGACAATGTTTGCCTATGCCACCGCGCGAAGCATTGTTAGAAGTTTATTTTTGTGATAATAAAAGTAAATAAATATGAACCACGTACAAAACGCGAAAACATCTACGTTGCCGATTTGTTTACATTGATCTTGTAGTCAGGCCTAGGCGCGTTCGAAATGGGAAGCTATCTCAAAAACTACGCCAACTTATCCGTAATACTCAGTCATCGAAGCTAACTGAAGGCAAGCGAAGCCACTTTGAACAGTCGTTTGCTGCGAACAAGGTGAATCTTTCAACAACTACGCCAAAATAACTTCGAAGCGGGCGTCTGAGAGAGCCGCCATGTTTACATACACTACGTGCACCTACGCTACCTTAAACCTGAAAAATACCGCGCGTATGGTAAGCGGTACGCGTAACGTACGTATCTGCGCATGCGCACTTCGATTCTGGTATCACGGTACGCCCGGTATCACGGTAAGCCCGGTATACTATAACTCTCTAATAACACCTGAAAATGTACCTAATGAAAAATTAATAGAAATGCACTCGTCGCTACGAAGTGAATTATGGTGAGTGGGTGAAGCTACGTGCCAAGACACATAACGTTGAAGTCACTGACTTGTATAAAGGTTTTGTGCTTGTAGGTGTATTGTATTGTTCCGCGGCAATTATAATTGCTGGCAGTCTTATGTTAAGCCTTTTTCTGCGTCGCACGTTACCGTACGTCACTTAAGTGTTGACGCATATAATGTAGCACTGACTTAGGAAGTCCGAAAGCCTCCCCCCCCCCCCAAAAAACAAACACGAATGAACAACCTACCTTGGCTAGTTTAATTATCTCCGAACTCTCGAACACACCAAGCGAACTCATATGAGAAACTCTTACTCTACGAGACTTAAGTCAAACAAGTCGGCCCAAAACTCATTTCGGAGTGCGTCTCATTACAGGTCAGGTTGCGGCCATCAGCGTCGTGCACCCCTGATACACCCTGACAGCACAGTAACCGCACCGGTGAAATTCCGAAGGCTGCACACCCGGCTGTAAGGAATCAGGCCTTCAGAATATGCCTACCGCTATTTTCTTTCTGGACTAATTCTGGCCCACCGCAATAGGGATGACCACTCTCCGGGTTTATGTCCTCACGAGGCTTACAACTTGAAAGACAGGTGAAAAGAAGGTTTCATGGCGGTGCAGTATTGACACAAAGGCGTCATTATAAATTCGCGTAAGCGTCACTCTATATGAACAACCACAAATCATATGGTTCAAATATAGACGTGCACGACACAGTTCACGCACATTTTCTGTCTGGCTCGCTGTGCTTTATGCGCCAGCTTTCTACCTGCACTATTTTTGCTCCGCAGGATGAGCTGTGTTGGAAACTTTTACTTTTACACTTGATATGAAATAACTCATATCTATCTATCTATCTATCTATCTATCTATCTATCTATCTATCTATCTATCTATCTATCTATCTATCTATCTTTGAATTCTCTGACGACTTTTAGCTCTCGTGGCCGTTTCGATAATGCGATCCATACCGAAATTCGTATGGTATAACATGACTGTAAGAAGAGCATAAGAGACTAGTCAGAAGATGAAAATATTGATGACTGTCATGAAGATGAAAGTATGAAGTATGAAGATGAAGATGAAGATGAAAGTATCTGATGACTGTCATCATTTAATGTCATGGTCTTGCTGCTCCTGAAGTGGTTTCGCTAGCCTAACATATACCGGATGTCGTATTACGTGACGTTAATGGATGATGAAGGTATTGGACTGCTTCAAGCATGATAATGACGACATGCGTGTCATGTAAGACCATGACTACATGCCACGCTCATGATACGCTCTCGGTCGTTTTGCCAGGCTCACATATATCGAATCTTGTATTACGTGATGTGTATTACGCGATGTGAATGGATGACGAAGGTATATCGCTAGTGCAAACGTGATAATCATGAAACATGTCACGTAGAACATTAACGCACTCTCGGCCGTTTCACTAGCTTCACAGAAGCGTTTTTTTAGCAAACTTTGGCGAGTCTGACCATATCTATCTATCTATCTATCTATCTATCTTTCTATCTATCTATCTATCTATCTATCTATCTATCTATCTATCTATCTATCTATCTATCTATCTATCTATCTATCTATCTATCTGTCTGTCTGTCTGTCTGTCTGTCTGTCTGTCTGTCTGTCTGTCTGTCTGTCCGTCCGTCCGTCTATCTATCTATCTATCTATCTATCTATCTATCTATCTATCTATCTATCTATCTATCTATCCGCCAATGACTTTTAGCTCTTGTTGCCGTTTCGATAATGGGATCTATACCGAAATTTGTATGGTATAACATGACTGTATGAAGAACATAAGTGACTAGTCATAAAATAAAAAAAATGCATGTATTTGATGACTGTAATCATTTAATGTCATGGTCTTGCTGCTCCTGCAGTGGTTTTTCTAGCTTAACATTTACCAGATGTCGTATTACGTGACGTGAATGGATGATGAAGTTATAGGACTGGCTCAAACATAATAATCACGACATGTTTGTCATGTAAGAACATGACTACATGCCACGCTTATAATATGCTCGCGGTCATTTTGCCAGGTTCACATATATCAAATCTTGTATTACGGGATGTTGTCACACCTGTCCCGTTTATTAGGGAGGCGATCGCCGGGCTAATTCCAAGAGCCGAAGTATCGGCCCCCCGAACCGCACCACGAAAGCGTGGACAATTTAGAAGTGGTCCTTATTGGTGCGCCAGCGGACGCCGGCTGTGGCCCAAAGAACAAGACAGAGCCGAGAGTTGATAAACAAACAAAATTATATTCTCATTAACGGCAGATCAAAAACAATACACACGTATGCACACTCCACAATAGTTACATACAATACGTCACCAAACAGACAATGTACTACACAGTACAATCAACCACACTTGAAACAACGGACACAGACAACAATACGCACTACAATGCAGTCGCATGCATTGAACAACCAAGACACTTAAAGACTAAAGAGATATAAAACCTATTCAGTCCAAAGTCCTTGGAACAAAAGTCTGAATGATACTCTTCCGAGAATCACTCACTCAAAGTCCAGCGTTGCTGTCGTTCCGCAGCTCTCGAAGTTCTCTCCCAGGAAACCTCCCGTCTTCAATTGGCCACTCTTCAAACTTCAACTTCTTCGCCCGAACACGTCGGCTTCACACACGCAGCTGTTGCCACGGGTCTTCGCTCGTTAGCGGTAAACACACACTCTTGCCTGTAGCTCGAGCCGTCCCTGCGGACCACAAACTTCGCCGACTACCCGGCGGACTCTCTACGCACTCTGGCGCTCACTTCCGTCTCCTCCTGTTCTGTCACTACGGGCAGAACCTTCGCCGACTCCACGGCGGAATCCCTACGCGCTCTGGCGTTAACGTTCCGTCTTCTCCTGATTTCTCGTCTCGGCCGCTCGGTTAAATACCTTGCGCGCGCGACATTCCAGATGTTTCTTGTCGTTCGTCGGCGCGATGCGCAGCGAAGGTTGGGGGGGAGGCACGAGACGGTTCGACTGCCCTCTCCGGAGAATGATTCACTCGGTCTGACCCCGCCCCGTTCGTTCTGGAAAAATCGCGGGCTTGCTCGGCCGCCGCTGTGGGGTGAGGAGGATCGTCTGCGAAGCCGTGCTTCTGCGGGGAGAGCGCGCGCCCGGGAGCCCTGGATGTTTGCTTTCTTTTTTTGTTTTTTACCTCGCGGCGTTTCGGCCGCCCGTTGTCGCAAGGATTTGGCGGCGCGCTCTTGTTTAGCGCTCGTTCTGTGACAGATGTGTATTACGTGATGTGAATGGATGACGAAGGTATATCACTAGTGCAAACGTGATAATCATGAGGCGTGTCACGTAGAACATTAGCGGGCTCTCGGCCGTTTTACTAGCTTCAAATATATTAAAATTGAATATACGTGACGTGATGAGATGACAAAAGTAAGTGACACGCCCTAACACGATAATCATGACATTTAAGTCATGTACGGAATAATTTACATCTGCCTCGTAACGTTGTGCTGATTCTAATGTGACAATTCAATCTTCCTCATGCGCGCTTCGCATATCTATCATCGATTCTTACTGTACGTGGGATATACCATTTTTCTTCTCTTCTATTCTGCCCACAGTACCCTCTTTACCGTAATTATGGCCTAGCCAAACAGTTGGTTTTGTATGAAGTCACGAACCAGAGTGGAAATTGCAGCCTATTTGTGCCATTATTGCGGCAATAATTGGTAATCCCCATGTATTTTGCACTAGATACCAGAAACTTTTTTGGAGTATTTTTTGAATTATAGATGAGTTGACCGTGCGTGTTCTCTTATCTGACACTTTCATCTTAAGCAAGACAAAAGTTCGCCACGGTGATGCAGCGGTTAAGATGCTCGGCTGCTGACCGGAAGGTCGTGGGTTCAATCCTTGCAGCGGTGGTTGCATTTGGAACGAGGCGAAATTTTAAAGGCCCGTGTGTGGTGAAATGTCAGTGCACATTAAATAACTCCAGATGTTAAATATTTCCTCAGCCCCATACTATCATGTCTCTCATAATTATATCGTGGTTTTGGTACTTAACGCCCCAGCTGCCCTGCCGCGGTGGTCAAGTGGCTAAGGTACTCGGCTGCTGACCCGCGCGGGTTCGAATCCCGGATGCGGCGGCTGCATTTCCGATGGAGGCGGAAATGTTGTAGGCCCGTGTACTCAGATTTGGGTGCACGTTAAAGAACCCCAGGTGGTCAAATTTTCCGGAGCCCTCCACTACGGAGTCTTTCATAACCATATGGTGGTTTTGGGACGTTAAGCCCCACAAATCTAATCTAATCTATTTAATCTTAACACCCCAGGTACTAATAGAGCCACTGCAAAACGTTTGGTCAGCGTCCATGTCTTGGCTTAACCAACCATCAATTTTAAACTTTGTATTTAGATAAATATTTTATCTCCTTACCGAAACAAGAAACACATGCAAAGATGCATTATTACCATATGCACAATAACGGTTTTCTTTATGTTTTGATGAAGCTCGTCCACAAGGCCAGAGTATTTCTTACGGCAAAAACTTTATAAGACCATTGCACTTATGTTGTAAGTGGATTTAACAGCTATATCGTATGGGGCAACTTCGAGAACGCATCTATGCAGTCGCGCATTCCGAGAGAAAATGTGGTGGCCCAGGTGAATGTTTGTATTCCGTCTTGCCAGCACAACGTGCTGACACACTGTTTTTTCAGTTCAATATGTCGGACGAGATATACTCCTTACATTTTCACCCGCGGTACCACAATCTAATTTTGTAATTTTGTTTGTTCACTCATCACTTAATTGTTCACTCTGCTTTGCACACTATTCCTCATTTGCTACTCACAATAGATCTCTCGGAAGCTAATATGCAAACTGTTAAATATCTTAAACAAGCTCACTTGCTGTTTTGAGAGCTTTCAATATACAAAGCATTATTTTTCTTTATATTTTATCTGATGCGGTTCCAAGAAAAATGTCGTTACTTGCAGTAGCCCATCACATGTTTAAAATGCCGCAGTTGTTTATGTTACCAAGAGGATATTATAAAAACACTGCATCAGAACCTGGAGGGAACACATGCAGTGTCACATTAGTTAAATAATTTCGCAAATGTTAATTTTTATAACCTCACCTAATGCAGGTAAACAATCAATACTGAGCTTATTTTCAGTTTCTATTCAAACATTGATTAAATATTCATGTTCATGTGAACATGAATATGTAATACTTTGAACGTTTTAAGTATAGTTAGCAACAAATGCCTGCTTTTATCCGGATCGAAGTTCGAAGGTTGATAAGGATAATGATCGTGAATTTCATCGTTGGTATACGTTGATAATGGTTATTGTATAATTTAATGGGATTTTGAAAAAAATATCACGTATTTAGCCTCGGGTTTCATGTGTTCTATTTCATTTCAGTTCGGTTCTGCCTCGAAGACCAATCACTGAACAATTATTTACGAACTGTTTTTTTATTCTCACCCAGCTGATGAACCAGTGAATTACAATAAGTAATTGATTAAGTATCAACTTTCCAAAACAGAGAAATCCACACGACAATATTGTACTGTGATGTCTAAGTACATAAATTTTTACCACTAGTTAGCATCAAATTGTGAACCATTGACAAGATTTATTTCTGTGTGAACTGTTTCAGCCTGTTTCCTCGCAAGCGCATTCAAGAGACCCTCTAGTAGAGTAGCAGGCTAGAGCAAGCTATCACTCAGGCCGACTTCTCTGCCTTTCTGTAAATAAACTTACCTCCTCTTCCTCAAAAGACCCTCATCATGTGCACAAGGTAAGGCTTCTATACCTTAGTAACTACGCAATTGTGGCTTTGCTGGAAGGTATGGCTTTTTTTCCTTTCATGTGAGGCCATAGCTAGACCTTGGATCGAAAGGCCTTTTTTTTGTTGCTGTTCAAAATTGTGACATTTTTGTGCGTCACATCTTTGCCTCTTTCAAACGATTTCGCAAACCACCCAGCGAGATCGCCAGCAAATACCCTGCTGGTTCTTGCGACAGAGTGCTTACAACTACCACGGTTCTGTATCGTTTGCGTAAGTGCATTTGAAACGCTCAGTCAAGCCGACGAAACGATGGCCTACGTTCCGTGCCATTTGTTATAACTAACGCAATCGCTTATGTCCAAATAGAGTGGCGATAACTTTGCTCGTGTACAGGTCTCAGTTCTCAGGAAAAGATTCGCAAAGCTATGCGTTTACCGCAGAAACTTTTTGATTGAGGTGAACACTTGATTGTCCATAGCACAATGTGCCCTATGTATTGCGTCACCATTGCGAACCAGCGTGACAAACGATGATACAGGAAAAAAAGACACGCAAGGCTCCATCCCATACACTTTCAAAGTATTGCATCACATATACGCTGTCATGTTCTTTGACTCTTTGCGACATAACAGCTGTCTTCATTTTAAGCAAAGGCTTCTGTTTCGGCTTATGCTACAAGGGCGGCAATAGATCATACACAGGATAATATTGCCGCATGTTGTTAGGCACCTACCGAAGTCTTGCGGCGCTTCCTGCGCTTCTGAATTCTGCCAAGCCAACTGACAAGCCAAGCGCGCCAAGATAAACGCGCCATGCAACGCTGGCTGCACTGCACGTGTCATCACACCACGCGCTGGAAAAAAAAGCAGGTGGTTTTAGGGGCGAAGCTTCTTATAGTGGCACCTGTTCGTCTCTCGTAGTCGTTGTAGTAGTCGTAGATTGTAACCAGTCTTACGTTTTCACCTACAGTGTGGTGCGAGTGAGAGATATCTTCTGTGCGTTGTTGAACAATAAAAAAAATCACAGCGTGCGCGTTAACTAAAAGCCAAATTATCCTGTCTCTCATTCCCCATTAGCAGCCATTGGCATGTACAGTGAGTACAATCTGACAAGAAAGGGTTGCTACGTTATACTTGCTGGGCGTGACCTCCTTGGTTTTAGAAAGGTTTAACGAGCGTTGGGCCGCAGTGCTATGAATACAGTGAACTAGTATATACCATGAACTCGAGGTGGTTAAAGGTGGGAAGAAGACAGGAAGCGCAAGCCGTAAGAAAGTGTGCGTGTGCCTCCTCTCGTTCTGTCCTTGGAATGTCCGCTGGATGGCGGTGCTTTTATATGAGGAATATATTATGAAACGATGCGAGATGACGGTACTTGGAGTGTTTAATATATGGACGAACGGACACACAGACAGATGCATGGACGGACTCACGGATGGCTGCACCGACGGATGGACAATGTTACGACCGTCATCAATATTGAAGTTTTGGGGCCTTTGTGAACGGGACGAAAATATTTCAACGCATTTCAAACAAGAGTGTGCCGTCAGGACGGGTTGATTTCCTCTCGGCAAAAGGAGGGGTTCGGGACTGGTTCGCGCAAAGAAAACACACTAGCCAAGAGAGGCCATTGTGAGCTCCACTCAACAAAGGTCCTTGTGTTTGCTGCGAGCAAGGCTTTCGAGGCAGACAAGAAGGCAGCTGGGCCATTTCCGAGGTCACCGAGGATCTGGAAATCTCGGAACCAGCATGGTATTTGCAGTTCAGGCTGAAAGCTAAAGCCAAACTGGTTGTGGCTGCATCTTGCGGGGAGAAGCGGAGCCCCGGATATGCGCAGCTAAGCCGCAGCTTCTAGCAAACAACGAGGAACGGAATGTGCGGTTGAAGAAAAGGATAATGGACTATCTGCTGCAGCCCTTGCCGGAGCCCCCCTCGGTGACGAGGAATTAGTTGACTACTCTTCCTTCCATTCTTTCTTCATAGGATCAGCTGAATGGGGTGGCATATTTTGACGATATGCTGGCCCACCACTAATTATCCTACCCAAACAGTCGGGCATGTTTGACACGTGTACTGCCAGCCGGTTTTTCGAACCTCACCCAGCTGCCAGAAGAATCTTGGAAACCAAGAGCATCGGACGTGTGCGAAACTTGGTGGCGTGTGCGAAAACGTCAATTCAGTGCGTTTGTGACCTTATTTGGGCATCGTGTAGACTGTGCACTCTGCACATGCATTGTGTGGTGTCTTTCCCTTCATTCGTGGATGCAGCACCGAGCCCATGGAGCACCTACTGGCGGGAGACGTGGACAATGCGCCTAGGGTTGGCAACGAGGCGCTATATAAGCGGAACACTTTTGCATATTTGAAGTTCTGCCGTTCAACAGTTTTCCTGTACAGTTCTGATAACTTGATCGCCTACTTTCGAATTCTTAGTTACTAATCATGTAAATAAATTGTTGTCGTTTTTACGAGCGCCTCATCTTACTTGTTCGGCGATGGCTCCTAGGACGGGGGCCCGCTACCAAACTGAGACCCACAGGACCCGGAAACCCAACAACTGAATTCAGCGGAGAGATGACGTCAACTCAGGTAGCAACGACTCGATGACAGCAGTCAGATGCTACGACCCCATCGACTTCGAGAGGTGATTGGACGACAACGGTCAGATGTTCCGAGCTCATCGACTTGAGAGGCAGCTGAACGGCACTTCTAGGATGACACGAGGTCATCGACTGCGAGAGGCAACCGGAAGGCACTGCTGAGATACACGACGCGGGAGGCATGACTGCAAGCCGGGTGAGAGCCGACCTTCTCTGTTAATCTTTACCAGGCATTCACTAATGTATGAGTGAAAGTTGGTAGGGAAAATAGCTTTTCTGGTCGTTGTGTAACTGGCATCAGACAGACTGTGAGATAGCTTGATTAAACTATAGTCTGTCGGTTATGGCAAGGTTAACAGTGACAGAGCTATTTTAGTCTTCAGGTTAACAAATAACTTGCGTCTGGCAGATAATTGCGAGATAGCTTGTTTAAGCTATAGTCTGTGGGTGACGGCAAGGTTCCCTACTGAAAAGTTCCGTATGAAATCTTACGGAAAATATTTGGGCTCCGTATGATTTCCTTATGCTACATACGGAAAATATATGGAGTTTTATGGAAATATACGGAAGTTGTATGGCATTTACGGAAAGCTTCTTATGGAGTATATGGAAGGATAAGGAAATTGTATGGCGTATACGGAACGCTTTTTATGGAGTATACAGAAAGATAAGGAAAATGTATGGCATATATGGAAAGCTTTTTATGGAGTATATGGAAGGATAAGAAAGTTTTATGGCGTGGATGGAGTGAGTTTTATGGAAAATATGGAAAGATAAGGAAACTTATGGAGCATACGGAGAGTTCATTATGGAAGATATGGGAGGATAAGGAAAGTGTATGGAGTGTACGGAAGCTTTCATAAGGAAAATACAGAATGTAAGGTCTTACGGAAATATGCAGATTTTGTAAGGTGCTTACGAAAATGTGCAATAGTGTATGAAAGGAATGTGGATTGTTGCAAAATGTGGAAACTCTACAGTTGTTGTCACATTTTCAGCAGGAAATCCGAGCTCTATAAAGTTTTAAATGAATGCACAGTGACATATATAGTACAAAAGAATAACAGGCTAGTCTGTGTTGTCAGTCACCACTGTTCGCCCTTTTCCAGAATGAATACAGCTTCTGCAGATGACCAGGTGCTAAAGTCTGTCACACGGAAGATGTGTCATTCACAAGGAATGACAATAACTGTCATTTTACTTGCATGCTGTCACACGAAAACAAATCAAGCAAGAAGAGCATAACTTCAAGGGCTCGTTTTTTGGTAGAAACAATAATAAGAAGAACTAAATTCAATGTGAATGAACTTGTCAATATTAATGAAACTGTTCTCATTAACATTGGCAAAAAGAACAGTCGTTTTAAAATATCGACCATGAGCTTAGCTCTCCTGAGCACCGACAAAAGAAATGAAAATCTATGAAAACTAATTGCATGTAGCCTAAAAATAATTTTTTATTGATAGTATATGTGCTCCTACAATATAAATACAGCTATACACAACTTGCCACAGCTTCACGACAGAAACGAGGTAGGGGCAGAGGTAGTGGTCAGAAAAATAATTAGGTATGAGAGCACAACTGATATGTACGGACACATAATGGTGCTTATGATTGATGCACGGATGGTCGTGTATAGAGCTGGGTCGTTTTGAGATCTTCAAAAGCATTGTTTCAGACCACCATGCAGATTACGCTTCAATTGTAGTGCTACATAAGACACAACTTATGGGCCAGCTTTAATGAATAAGAAGGTTAAACAAATGCTTTAAAATATATCTTATCATGGCTGCACGGACGCATACAAGCTATGTAAAGCGCAATAAAGTGAGGACGCATGAGCTTCTCTTGATGCTTCAGTTCTACATAGATGCTTCAACTGTGCTGCAAAGAAATTTAACCAATGTCTGTGTGTGCAACATTGTCCATTTTAAACTATCTATATGTATATATAAAATTCCTACTGCGGGTTAAGCTACGTAGCACTCCATAACTCTTCCTTTTATTAAGGGCAACTTTTCAAACAATCAACATTATTCATTTTCTGTCTCATGACTTCGTGCCCGCAATTCTTGGTTTGGCTCGATCACAATTGTGCAGCCCTTATTTTGGAGGAATCAAAAAACATCAACCAAAATATATTTTGGAACTGCTTCTCGGTGATATTCCCTTCCCTCAACTGCCACAGCTTGAGATGAGTCATTTAGCAAGTCTCGCGCATACCTAGGGCCTATCCTTGAAGAAACTGGTCCGGCTGTGAAATGCTCAGTTTTTTCTCAAATAAACTTTTTGGTTTGGGTTTTCTCAGTTCTCGAGTCCCTTCACAATCAAGCAGACCCAATGTTCCCCTTAGTCCTTAATTTTGTTATATTATGAAATAAATAAAAAAAAATAATAATGAAAATAAAAATACTAATAACTGTTGCGCAAAAAACACAGTCTCACATACGTACTTGAACGCAATATTGCTTTTATTTTGTTTTATAACCTAAGGCATTAGAAAAGATAGCAGTACAATAAAAACGTTGAAAAAAAAATAAAAAAATTAGATTTGGCGAGACTCGAACCTGCGCCACGTAGTTTTGCTCGCGCACGTGAACTGAGTGCGGTAACTTGCTAAGCTATTCGCGCTGAAACGTGCACTTGAGTTTAAGTTATGTATATAAATTTGCTTCTCACACGCTATGTGTTGGCATATTTATGTACGATATGCGATTGTTACTATTCTTGTGTGCATATGTTTTGTGGTTGTATATACGTCACATGCTCTTCGCATGTCTTTCAACTATTGATTGCTGCCCCGCCGCGGATGAAAACAAGTATTTTTACACCCACACACAAGCTTGAGCAGTTGAAGGTTGTTTCCCGGGGCTCTCTTGCGAGTGAGTCGGCCACCACAGGAAATTAGAGTGATACGCCATTCATCCCTGCATCTAGCTGTATTCCACTTAGTAGCTCTATCGCTTGATGACAAATCGAGCGCGGGGCGCGACGCTATTGCGCACGACCATGCCTCGCGTAGTGGTGACATCAGCTGATTGCCCCGGCCGGCTTGCTTCGATCTGCTTCAGAGCAAAGAAATGTCATACCTTGAAAGATTGCGTACTGCACTATGTCGAAATGTTACTGCTTTGTAGCCATCCTATGATTCATTGAGAATTGATAACTCTGATATCACTACTGTAGAGCTTTGCGTCGGCGACACGCACCGAACGTGAAGCCACACTACGTCTGTCGTAGAAGCAGTAGGAGGCTGTCGTCTGCTAGAACAAAAACAAAACAAAGACCTGCGAAAATATTCATAAGTTGTAACTTGTTTTTTGAATAACCGTTTATCACTTTTAAAGTTATTTTGCCAGATAACATACATTTTTTTTCAGTTTATAGCAGCGACAGATGTTTTTTTTATTGTCCTCACACAGATATCCAAGCCAAATCCATTCACAGCTAAAGCCACATGTTGTTTGTCTTTGTCTCCGTGGGCATGCTCTCTCATGTGTTCGCGCTGCTACACACGAGATCACGAAATAGTAAATTTACGCAAGGAAACGCCGTTCCTCGTTCGTGTGTTGTGCTAAGATTGCGCCCTATTCCCGTGGTTATTCGCGTGTGGATCAAGTGCGAGTCGTCCAAGAAATCGGCGGGTTGGGCGGGCGCTCGAAGGACTCCGAGGTGACGGCTGACGCCTGTGGTTGCTTCCCTCAAGACAGTGTGAAAGAAACTAAAGGTAAGGGGGACACGTTTTTATGTAGACCAAGTATGCCACTCAGTGCAAGTGTGTGTTGCTGCACTCGAACGAGGCGTCGTGAAACGGCAACCTTACGCGCCTTTGCGAGTGCGGTTGCCGATTCGCTTTGACAACGCTAACGCTAGCATAGCCATGGCGTATCGGCGCGGCCTTACTGGAGCTAATTCGAGACAACTGCGGCAACATGCATGTGTATGGTGATCGATTTTTTCATATGTGCAATGTAGTGAGGAAGACGCACACGGCGCTTGCTACGTTGTTGATTAAACGAAGCCTGCAGTGCCATTTGATGGAAAGCAGCATTTTGTTTACGTTCGCGGGCGATACAATTTGTAACTTGGCTCGATTCACCTAGCCAACCGCCTAAGTGTGTTGATTAGCATACGTTCACGGTAGAGCGTTATTATGCCCCTAAACAGTGGCGTGTGCTTGTTAAAAGATATAATGTGTGTGCCTAGTGTAGAGAGAGAGGTGTTCGTGCAATCTGCATATGTACCTGCAAGACGCTTTTGCTTGTAACTAATAATTTACCGGCCAGCACCTACATTGTACGCCTGACTTTGAAGAAACTTGCATGCACAGTGTGAGATTTTGTTATCTGCCAGAGTTGCTTTTTATAAAATAATACACTGCCAGCATGCTCAAAATATGTTTCGCTGCTGTGTGGCAGGGGTGCGGTTATCACGCCCTTGTGTAGTTGCTGATGCAAGCACTTATAGTTTTGATGCGTTAATATTTCTCATCTAACTCATCAGGTGTTTGGCTGTTTCAGCACAAACAAGGCAAAGAGAGAAGGAAGACGGGTAATGACAGGACCAGTGCCGACTTTTTTTTGCAGGAGAATACCCATGTTGATGTATTTATTGTGACAGCCTTTCTGTGTTGCTTTTTTGCCCAATTTATGCAACAACACAGTTGTCAGCAATATGAGAGAGAACACTGAAATTAGCTTTTAAAGATCATGGTGACTAAATGCCTAGTAATTCACAGCGCAAAGTAACAACAAAAGACATCAGTATGATCAATGTGGACGAGTACAGTCTTGCATCTAAAAAATATATTGTGCAAAATGCTGCCTAAGTAAGAAACCTCTCTATGTTTGCAAATAGTGTGACGTCACTTTGAGCGCCGTGCCAGCTATTCCCTCCCTCTGTGCAAGGGCTGGTTGGCAAGGAAGTTGTTTGTGAGGTTCCTAATAGACCACTGAGATGTATGCGATTCTAAACCTGTAGCCTAATATATACATAATCTTTTGCGCAGTTACATCGCTGCATCTGACACCTACAACTTATTTGCATTCAAATAGAGGTGTTGTACGTCGAAAAAGCTTCAGACGCAGCTTGGCAAAATAAGCTTTATCAGGCAGGTCTGGCTAATGGCGAGCGGCATGCGCGAGCTACTACTGCAGCCACCGATCATCGTCGTCTTCTTCATTGCCAGCAGAGCGTCCGTTATTCAGATTCATTAATTCATTAGAATTACTCCCCGCGAAATAAGGAGCCATCCTGGCGACCTATGGACAAGTAAACACGGGAGGGTCGTAGCAGGGCTTAAGTCTCGAGACGTGGACAATTTCCTGGCCACGACGACGTTGGTCAGAAGATGGTTCCAGTGGCTCAATGAGGTAATTCACTGGTGACTTTTTTTGTAGCACACGATATGGGCCGTGATACTTGGGGACCAACTTGGTAGAAAGGCCAGGTGTAGCAGAAGGGACATGCCGCCAGATGAGTGAACCTGGATCGTAGGAAGTAGTGTTACTTGATGCGTCATGGTGGTGCTTTTGGCGTCCTTGGTCTTGGGTTGTGAATGATCTGGCCAGTTGGCAGCATTCTTCAGCGTATGTAGCGGCTTGAGACAAAGTCGTGGACTCTGAGGAGTCAGGTTTGATTGAAAGAATGGTGTCCATAGTGCAAGAAGGTTCACGTCCGTAAAGGAGGAAAAAAGGAGAGAACCCAGTAGTGCTTTGAATGGCGGTATTATAGGCGAACGTGATAAACGGGAGCACTCGGTCCCAATTGGAGTGGTCTGACGAGATATACATAGACAGCATGTCACCAAGGGTGCGGTTAAAGCGCTCTGTCATTCCATTGGTCTGGGGATGATAGGCGCTTGTAGTGCGGTGAACGACGTCGCACTCACGCAGCAATGCTGTGATGACGTCTGACAAGAATACGCGACCACGATCGCTCAGTAACTCCCGAGGTGCTCCATGACGTAATACGATATTGTGAAGTACGAAATTCGCAACGTCTTTTGCTGTAGACGAGGGAAGGGATGAAGTTTCCGCATACCGCGTGAGATGGTCGACGGCAACTATGATCCAGCGGTTACCGTCAGCAGTGTTGGGAAGGGGACCATAGATATCGATGTCGACGCGTTCGAATGGTCGGGATGGGCATGGTAAGGGTAACAAGGTACCGCTGGCGTAATAAGGGGGAGTTTTTCGTCTCTGGCATGTCGAGCAGGCCCGAACGTATTGTCGTATAAATCGGTATATGCCACGCCAGTAATATCAGAGACGTATGCGAGAATAAGTCTTCAGGAAACCTGCGTGTCCACATTGGGGGTCGTCATGAAACGTGGAACAAATTTCGGATCGCAGAGGACGTGGAATCACGAGTAGCCACTGGCGTCCACCGGGTGCGTAGTTGCGTCCGTACAGCACGTCGTCGCGAGTGGCGAAGTGCTCGACTTGCCGACGCAACGAGCGAGAAGGGGGGGAAGCCGTCCGCCCAGCCAGGATGTCTAGAATCGAAGCAACCCACGGGTCCTTGCATTGCTCTGATGGCATGTCGGCGATGGTGACGGCAGTGGCATCACAGGTTAGCCTTTCGCAGCAGTCCGGGTCAGGGGGTAGGGGCGAACGGGATAGGGCGTCTGCGTCCGAATGTTTCCGGCCGGAGCGATAGACCACGCGAATATTATATTCTTGGAGGTGTAATGCCCATCGGGCGAGGCGACCGCTTGGATCCTTCAGTGACGACAACCAGCAGAGGGCGTGGTGGTCAGTCACGATGTCAAAAGGGCGTCCGTACAAGTAAGGTCGAAATTTCTCTATCGCCCAAATAATGGCCAGACATTCCTTTTCAGTGACGGAATAGTTGATTTCGGCTTTGCTAAGAGTTCGGCTTGCGTAGGCAACGACGTACTCTTGGAAGCCGTCTTTCTTCTGTGCAAGAATAGCGCCTAGCCCGACACCACTAGCGTCGGTGTGGATCTCTGTGGGTGCCGATGGGTCGTAGTGTCGCAGAATAGGCGGCGACGTGAGGAGGCGGCGCAGTTCATTGAAAGAATCGTCACAGGTGGCAGACCAGGCTGAAAGGTCTCTGGAGCCGGCGAGGAGCTTGGTCAAAGGAGCGATGATCGTCGCGAACTTGCGAACGAAGCGCCAGAAGTAAGAGCACAGGCCTATGAAGCTTCGGAGCTCTTTCATGGTGGTCGGTTTGGGAAACGCTGAAACGGCTGTAAGT
Source organism: Rhipicephalus microplus (assembly GCF_043290135.1). Classification (NCBI taxonomy): domain Eukaryota; kingdom Metazoa; phylum Arthropoda; class Arachnida; order Ixodida; family Ixodidae; genus Rhipicephalus; species Rhipicephalus microplus. Next base: position 141,162,521 of record NC_134704.1, on the reverse strand, counting down.
TTGGCAGGGTCAGGATGAATGCCGTCTTTTGAAACCACGTGGCCAAGGATCGTAAGCTTTCGAGCGGCGAAATGGCACTTATTCAGATTCAGTTGCTGCCCCGCGGCAGAAATACACGCGAGCACTTTCTCGAGGCGGGTTAAATGGGTTGCGAAATCAGTTGAAAAGACGACAATGTCATCTAAATAACACAGGAAAACGTTCAACTTCAGGCCTCGAAGGATAGAGTCCATCATTTGCTCGAAAGTAGCCGGCGCGTTGCAGAGGCCGAAGGGCATGACTGTGAATTCGTAAAGCCCGTCGGGCGTGATGAAAGCTGTTTTCTCGCGATCAGCCTCTGCCATGGGTACCTGCCAGTATCCAGAGCACAGATCTAAAGAAGAGAAAAATTCGGCTCTCTGTAGGCAGTCCAAGGAATCGTCATAGCGTGGCAGCGGATAGACATCTTTGCGCGTGATTCGGTTGAGACGTCGGTAGTCCACGCAAAACCTGATAGATCCGTCCTTCTTCTTCACCAACACAACTGGAGAGGCCCAGGGACTGCTTGATGGTTCGATTATGCCACGTGTCAGCATGTCGTCAACCTGTTCATTAATGGCACAGCGTTCGGTAGTTGACACACGATATGGACGCTGCCGTAATGGCGTCTCTTGACCGGTATCTATACGATGAACAACAGATGACACTCGACCTAAGGAAGGCTGATTGTGGTCAAACGAGGCCCGAAAACGCTGTAGGAGCTCGATCAGCTGTTCCTGCTGCCCAGGCGTGAGGTTGCAAACAATGGACTTGCGGAATACATCCATAGGTTCATTAGCGTCTGCTGCGGGTGTAATGACACAAGTCGGTAAGAATGGCTTGTCTGGATAGATCGGGTCTTCGAAAATACAATTTAAGGTCTCAAGGCTCCCCAGACACTCGCCGCGTAGCAGGATGTATGGGCAAGCAGAAACGTTGCACGCATAAAGTACCGCCAAACCATTGGAAAAGTTGATGACGGCAAACGGGAGGACGATGGTTCGGTGTTGCACACTAGCTATAGTTGGTTGGAACAGGAGCGTCGAGTTAGTGGCAGCAGGGGAATACAGAGGCACTAGGACGGCGGACAACGGCGCGCTGTGGACGTCAGCTGCGGCAAACGTTTTTGAGGGACTGTGGTGGTCGATATCAAGGCACGGATTCGTCAACGTGAGTTCAGCACGAGCGCAGTCGACGAGGGCCTGATAGGCAGAAAGGAAATCCCATCCTAGTATGACGTCGTAAGATGAACGTGGGAGAACAACAAAGTTGACAGCGTACCAAACATCTTGAATAAGAACGCGTGCTGTGCACTGAGCTGTCGGCGCGATGAAATGAGAGGTGGCTGTACGCAGAGCAAGATTCGTAAGTGGCGTTGTAACTTTTCTCAAATCGCGAGACAGTTTTTCACTAATTGCAGAAACGACAGCGCCTGTGTCGACAAGTGCACGTACAGCAACACCTTCTACTAGCACATCAATTTCGTTGGGCGGACAAAGAGGAGGTCTTGGAAAGTTCGACGACGACGCAGTTCTTGCCTCCGGAACTGCGGCTGTCAGTTTTCCTCTCGAGCGGGGCTCGTGTGCCGAAGCATCGGAGAGACAGATCGGCGACGGGGTGGTAATGACCGGCGAGAATCGACAGGGCGTCGTTGGGAACAATGAGTCGGTGATATGAGAAGATGGTCGCTGGGGATTCTGGGCAGCTTGGTAATTTGCAGAATTTCCATGATCTGGAGGCTGGAAGTTGCGACGGCGACAGTAGCGTGCTATATGTCCCACGAAACCGCATGCGAAACAGATGGGTCGATTATTCAAGGTGCGCCATGAGTTAACGACAGAAGGTGCAGGTGGCGAAACGGGATGGGGTGCCGTTTATGTAGGCAGCGTCGTAGGGTAGGAGGACCCGGTGCCCCGGTATGCGCCAGAGACAGGTGGGGCTGGGGGTCTAGCAACGACGGCAGCGTAGGTCAACGGCGTAGGGACAGATGGCGATGGAGGCAGTGCCTGCGTGACCTGTGTCTCGATGACCTGGCGTAAACGTGGGTCTAACGAGGTCACTGGCGTGGATGCTTCGGCCACAAGAGAAAGCTGACGCGCAACTTCTTCACGAATGAATTTTTTTATGTGGGGCAGTAAGACGGTGTGATCAGCAGCGACGTCGTGCACGAGGGCGGAAACTTCAGCCGTATCTTCAGCGGCCCTGCGCGTCGAAACACGCTGCCTACGCAACTCGTCGTACTCCTGACAGAGCTGGACAACATCGGTGATGGTCTGTGGTTCCTAGCGACGAGCATCTGGAAGGTGTCGTCGTCAACTCCTTTGATGATGTGCTTGATTTTGTCGCGTTCGGTTAGAGATTCATCGACGCGCTTGCAAAGAGACAAGACATCTTCAATGTAACTCGTAAAGGTCTCGTCCCTGCGCTGGACTCGACTACGGAGACGCTGTTCCGCGCGAAGCCGGCGCACGGCGGGACGACCGAAGACCGCGGCGATGGTGGTCTTGAAGGCGGACCAGTTAGTGATTTCACCGTCGTGGTTCTCGAACCAGAGGCTGGCCACATCAGCGAGGTAAAAGCGCACGTTTGTGAGCTGGTCGCAGGCGTTCCACTTGTTGGAAGCACTTACGATTTCGTACTCGACGAGCCAGTCCTCGACGTCTTGTTCGTCGTTGCCGCAAAAAATTGGTGGGTCGCGTTGCCGAGGTACGCCAGTACAGTAGACTGTCGTTGGTAAGGCAGCTTGAGAAGGGCCTGGAGCAGTCATGGTGAACGTTGAGGGTAGCGTCCGATTGCGAAGTTCCAGGTTGATGGGAACCCCGGCTCCTCCACCACTTCAAATAGAGGTGTTGTACGTCGAAAAAGCTTCAGACGCAGCTTGGCAAAATATGCTTTATCAGGCAGGTCTGGCTAATGGCGAGCGGCGTGCGTGAGCTACTACTGCAGCCACCGATCATCGTCGTCTTCTTCATTGCCAGCAGAGCGTCCGTTATTCAGAATCATTAATTCATTACTGCATATTTACATTGCTTCCTTAGGACCTAACACACAAACTTGTTGTTTGCATTGTCACTTCATGAATATCGAGCAGTAAAGGTACTGAGTATATGTGAAACAAGAATCTCTGCTTATTACATGAAGACATATGAGGCCTTCGATAAAACAAGTTATGCCTTTATTGGGCTTGCGTACTCGTCGGGGCGATTTGTACATGCAGCTTCAGCAAATGGTATTTTCCAGCACGGTGACCGTGCAATTTTTTTCTGCACACATCGCAAACACTGAGATGTACCCACTCGCAGATGGTCGCGTCAAGTGCATATTTACCTTGACTAAAGTGTCGAATCAAGTTTTTTCATCGACCGGTCTCTGTCATGAGTGCTAACGTCTTCGCAAACAAGACACATTGTTATTGACACTGCACACACCACACACAATATTCTCAGTACAACCAATATTCTCAATACCTTTCAATGCACACTACATGCCGCAATCAACAGTGCACATTTTTGAAGACTATGCCACTGTTCCTTGCACAGGCCACCACGTGTGTTCACTTCTTCAAGATAAACAGACAGCGTGGCAAATATTTTACCACACAGCTAGATGTTTGCTGACACATACTACAGCTAATGTCGACATTGTAACGTGAAGTGTAAGCTTTGAAAAATTAAAACTTGCCCCAAACACCGCACGACTGTACCGGGCTGAGCCACCAGCGGGAGTGTTTTTCCAGCCACACCTTTTACATGTTCCAGTGACATCATGCTGTGACGTACCTCGGTAGGGGCCTATCGCTGCATACTTTGTGTGAATGAGGGTCCTGTTAGTGAAAGCAGGCATTGTTGATTTCGTAACTTGTTCATTCCCAACTGCACCTTCATTTTCACGAGTTGTTTGACTGATATTCAGGCGAACTTTTGTGCAATAAATTATACAGTTGGCAGTCTGTGCTTGCTCCATACTGTTGTTACTGGTGTTTCTTGTTGTTACTTTGCACTGCTCATTACTGCTCACCTACAGAAACTAGCCTATCTTGCTGCTGTTTTGGACAAGATGCAGCTAGCAAGTGCGATAGTGTTCATAACTCTAAATTCTCAAGCAAAAATTATCGTTTCATATTCAGTTAGTTGCATTCATATCAGTACATTACAAGAAATCATTGATTAAACATTAATCCGTGTTCCTTCACATAATGCTCACAACTTTTATATCAAATTGAATGGTGTTTATAAAAAACATGGGTTTTAGCTAAACTTCATGTTCTTTTCTTGAACAGCTGACAAAACGCTATTGAATGCTTACATGCCATGAATTGGACTGTGTTTAAAATACATTGCAATTCTTCACCGGACTGCCAGTACACTTCACATTGGGGGAACATTTATTAACCATGGATTGATTAATTAAGAACGGAAAGAAAGAAGTGGCAGGCCCGGATACTTGATATTCGCATCCGTTTTGCTACCCGGCGCATTGTCATGCAAACTTCCTATAGAGTGGTTATGCGTCTTGCATGTGTGTTTGTAAACCAAGAACTTTGGGTAGAACTATAATTATCTTACAAATGGTTGCAGGACTGTGGAGGCTGTAGGGCTGCTCAGGAATGGTGGAATCCCTGGACATGTGTTCAACCTTGCTGCATCAGCTCCTTGGTGTTTTCACGGCATCTTTACAGATGTGTTGGGTGAGTAAAGCAAGCAGGTTTCAACACAAGGAAAAGTATATTATGGCAGCACCTCTTGTGCGTGCCTTACATCCCAAGTATATCAAATATTTATCTTGCACCTTGTGGCCTGTAATTTTTAAAGAGACACTTCTTTTTGCTTTATATTTGAGTTTTGATGCTTCGACAGCAATGTATTTGTGTTTGACAGCAAGTGTTCTTGAACAAATAACTGATCTCAATAATGACAAAACACCCTTCATACTTGGTCCTTAGCATAAGCTAGCACATACCTGTAGCAGATTCAATTATTCATTTTTTGCTGGGATGATAATGGGCAAGTAGCAAAGGCAAGTTCAGATTGGAGTGGTCGGTGACATCTGTTTGGGCTCTGCCATATTGTTTTGCAACCAGAGTTACTTGTGGCCACATATACAATGAAGCCACGTGACGTGCATTCTAAATGAGATTACCATATCACATTTTGCTGCATCTCAATGTGTGCCAAACAAATGCAGATATCATTAGCTTGCCACTATAAAGGGATACTAAACCAACACAAGGTTGAAATATAGTCATGGTGTTGCAGCTGTGTATGACTCTACAATGGATGCATAGCCGTGGTAATTTGTCTATATGTTGTCGCAATAGTAATGTTACACACATTGTACGATACAAAAGAGGTCCTCACTTATTTCGCTTTTTTTCGCAATGCTTCTTTCTTGACTCTTCTTGCCATGTGCTTCTCCTCACTGCACAAGGAGCAAGAGTAGTTGGCACACAAACACGTATTTAAAAAAACTGTTGTAAGGTGAGCACTGAGAAGCTGAACACTTCCGAAAGGCTCAAAGAGGTAAAGGTATTGTTTCTAGCTACTTTTTGGGCACCCACAGCTATTTATGTTGCTGCAGTTAAAAAATGAGTTAAATGTTAAAAACTAATTGGAGGTGGTTTGGCACCCATAATTGCAGTTACATACAGAACTAGGTTTTAATGCGCAAGCAAAATCTGTTCACTCTAAATCAATCCTAATGATATGTGAAATTCAGGAAATATTCACAGAAAAGCTCAGGAAAAGGCTAAGTGGTTGCCCCTTGAATGTGAAGGAGATACCCTTCTTCTAAAAGGTCAATAGACAGTCTAGTAGTCTCGATATTACATGCACTATAAAATATTCTGGTGTGGTGCTTTTCATGCATGTTATAATGAGAGGGGTTTTTATTAGAACTGTTGTCACTTTGCCCTGCGTTGCTGAAATTGTTCACATAGTTATAATACATGAACCACTTTATGCCTTTTGATTTTATGCAAATGGTTTGCTTACCCAGTCGGTTTAACTTGATTTGGATAAAAACATGAATGCTCTAAACTTTTTTTTATTACACAGCAGGTTTATTTTTAAAATACGCGACCATTGATGTGAACACAGTTGGTAGCGTGCTTGATTAATCCTTCACTATCACCACTCTAACTACACCTGCTACAGTGCATAGTGTGACAAAAGTAATGGTACTTAACATTACTGGCAGCATACACTTTTATGTCTCAAAATGTGTTAAAAAGCCTGGTAAAAATGTGTGTACGTTTTTTTTCGCACCAACTAAATATTCTGGTCTACTCAAAGTAGCTTCGCTCTTTTAAGGTCCTCAAACTATTAGGTATTCAAAAGAAGTATCAATGCCATATATGCTTTCTTTGTCAGCCTACTCACCACTCTAATAATGAGAATTACCCGACAACATTACCCAGTGAAATATAGGGATGTTATAAAAAGTATTGTCAATTCAATTGTCAAAAAACGCTGCCAAGTTACGTTTTTGTTCACTTTTCTTTTTACAATTTTGTTAAAGTTACTTCTGATACCATCCCCTATAGTTTGTTTGGCATCATTTTCTGCTAGTTCTCATTATATTGTGTTCAACAAAGACAACAAACCCTTAAAATTATAGTTCTTTCTTTTACTCACGAATCTGAAACAGTGAATCTCAGTAATCTTAGCGGTGTGTGACTTGTTTTTTTTATCAGTTGTGCATGTGTTCAAGTACATGCATTTAGGTGGGAGGGTGAACCATTGCCACCTCCTGTGACTAGCAGATTTTCTGAGAACTGACAGATGCATAATGCTGCCAAAGAAGTATAGGGATATTGGAAGTAATTGTAACGTAATTGCAATCGTAATGTAATTGCCTGTAGGCAAAAAAAAAGCTGTCCCACACTTGCCATAATGGTAACAAGCAGCGCTGACTGACTCTTCCATGTATAAATGCACATATATACCGTACAAAATGGAAGAGGGATAGCCGCCATGGTAGCTCAGTTGATAGAGCATCGGACATGTTATTCGAAGTTCGCAGGCTCGGTCCCTGTACAGGGCAGGTTATCCTTTTTTCCTTCTACTTTTCTTTCTTCACAATTACAACACTTCTATTCTTCTTGAAGACTTTCTGGTGTAAAAAAAGGTACCTTATAATCTGAAGAGGCAAACAGAATGTGCCAGTGTACGAGTTAGCTCTTGTAGTGGTTACAAGTAAGATATGTTTTGAAGAATAAGTCACTCTGCCACTTGCCTAAAGAATGGCTACAGTACATGGCGCTGGATGCACTTTGTTATTTTTGAGTCAAGCTATCTTGTATTCTATTTTTATAAATTACATGGAACACACATGACGGTATCACACACTTTAACGCCACAAAGATTATGCAGCGAACAATGTTATAAATGCGAAATTGCATAAGGATAAGGTGAAAACTGCACCCTCAACGAGAATGTACAGGGAGCACAGGGTGCAGGCGTCATTCCTTCTGCCCGTGCTTTTCAAGTGCGAGCTGTTTTCACCTCGTTCTGACCAACTAACTAAATTGAGATGTGTTGTTATAGTGCAAGAGGATGCTCCACGGGAAACTAGGTTTGTCTCAAACTCTGTGTGTGTCTTTTAACCTATATGGTGCCTGGTTCAAGAGTTATTGCAGCCCAGACCGTGTAAAACAGGACCGTGTAAAATGGACCGTGTAAAAAAATAAAATGGACCATGTAAATAAACAGAATCGTGTAAAATGTCGTTTTCGTGTGCAACTGTAGTTGTGGTTGTGCTGAATGGATTTTCTTTATATACACTACATAACAAACTTGCTCCTTTAGAGTCGAGTGCATCTTCGGATCGATTGTAAATGTTTGCATATGCGAGGCCTTAAGTTTTATAAGAAATTCATCAGAATGCCACGAGGAAATGTGCGTTCAGCGAAAATTTGCATATCATTATATACAACTCTTAAAGCCTCGTCTACAACTTTGTGCAGGTTGACCTTGAGCAGAAAACGAGGAGCGACAGCAGCCCCCAGAAAAGAGCAAGCACCCTCCAAGCTCCCGAAGCTCTCTTCGACAGGAACATCATGGTCACTGTGTGGCATTGAAAACCATTGCAAGGAATGCCTTATCAGTACACTGTACTGTTCTTTCATCGCAGAAGACGAAGTTGATCACTCCAGAGGAACTTCACGCTGTGTATTGTGAGTGCTTCAGTGGTTTTGTTTTTGTCCAGCCAGCAGTTAAGAAATCATGTGCCAGATTCAGCCGGGATGGCTAGAGGGAGTCGGGCAGGCATGTTTGGACATTTGTCTAGCCAAGTAGTGCCAATTTTCGCACTGGTCCTGTTGAAGTTACTGCCACAATCACAGAAGCTACGTCACCTCTCTAAATGTACAGATGTGTCGGGGAAGATTAGCTGCATTAGGTTCTTCTACAACTGATAGCTGCCAACATTCTTCATTATACAGGAGTTTTGTTCCTTACTTATGGGTGTAAAGCCCTCCACAGAAAAAATGCAACACGTCTACTTCCAGAAGGCTCCAAGGCCCTCCTTGTAGGTTTTTTCGGCTTGTATCATAAGCACCTCGTTTGGGTGTACATTAACATTTTATAAACATGTACAGCGAAAAATTTGGGTGGCTGGTCGTTTTGTCGTTATCATGTTCCTCGCAGTATTCTTAAGCATGTTGTGCATTACGTTGTCAATCTGGTTCATGTGCATAGAAGACATTACGAAGTTTCAGGCTACAGTATAAAAAGCCCGGAAGCAAGCTATCAATAATTTTTTAACCGAGTTGCTTAATCTCATACATGATACATCACTAAACTTTCGTGCGTATTCATCAATGTAAGCTCGTCTTAGTGTTATCTAAAATGAAGATGTGAGTCGACAGATGGAAACATCTAGTGGGGTAATCAGGGTGAACAGTGGAAGTGCCTCAGACAGGCTGGCCGATGTTGCGATAGGAGGACCTATTTTTTAGAAGTCACCTTGTCATCCTTGGCGTGTTAGTTTAAATGGGGTCAGTAATGACATCATCTTTTGGTGTAGGCGTGTGTGCCTGTTGGAAATGTTTGTCTGAAAAAAAAACCTATAACGCAGAAGAGTGCAGCCCTTGCTTCTTTTTAAGTTAGGTTGCCCTGATACAAAGTGTTCTCCTGTCGGAGGTTGGGGGTAAGGGAAGCAAAAAAAAGATAAATGATAGAAAAGAAGAGAAAAAAAGAAAGAAAAGGGGGATGCAAAGTAAAAGTAGTGCTACACTGCTCCTACTTTGAATCCCCCTTTTCTTCTTTTTTTCCTTTGTTTTCTTTTTTCACCATTTTTTGTTACATTTGCATTGTCCCATCTAGTGCATGAATCAATGACACATGGCTTTGCTATGCAAAGATGCCTATGTGGTGTTGGATTGAACAGTGCATTGTACTTCATTCAGTTAATTACAGACTGATCAGTCTTGCAATAAGTGCTTCCTGTCTATCACCACACATGTTCAAATGAAAAGTTTGTGCTTGGCTCTTAGTATGCTGGTATATAGCTTGTGTCTTAGACTACTCAAAATGAATGTTATTTTGCTGCTGTTTATGGTAATGAATTTATCCAATATGAAAATATCTTGCCTTGCGAAGTTCGTCGGACCTGCTTTTCTTTTTCTTTCCTATGCAGGCATTCTATGTGAGGGAGGCAGTAACAGAGAGGTGATAGCTTGAGCTTCGGAAGAATAAATGCTGGCAGTGAAGCAATTACACATCAAACATCCCAGCCTTTCTGCCAACCGTACTAAATGTGTTTTGAAAAAAAAATATTGAGCTCGGTTACTGTATTGAAAACAGCAAAATGCTAAAATATATCGCAGAGAACAAAATAATAGGCCAGGTTGGTGCCTTCTGGACTTCCCAGGATGTCGTCTGGGTGTTGTTTGTAAAAAGTAAAAAGTGTTTCAAAAATACTGCCTCTTCTACACCAAATTCGGTCTAGGTATTAAGTAAAGGTGATTGTGTGTAGTGCATGAAGCTCAGTAATATTAGTGCAATTTTTTTGCCACATCAAAAGCAAGGAAGCAGTTCTCTTTATATGGCAAGTTATATGATTACACTTTGTCTTAAAGTAGAAATAAATTTTTGAAGCTTTCTTATGATGGCTGTTTTCTGCATTTGATATTCGACAGCTTCCGTTCCGAAGTACTCCATGGCCCTCAATAGGAGACTTCAAAGATCATTTTCCTCATTTAAACAAAAATTGTATTGATAACACTTGCCATATAACAAGAACTGTTTATTTGCTTTCAACTTACACATAAAAGTTACTTTCAATTAGACAAACACACAGCTCAAGTTGCATCTCAATGTGGACAAAAATGATTATATAGTGATATTTGTAATCTAGACCTAACATTATTTTTTTTTTCGTGAAATATAACTTCTGTGCAGTGAGTATTTGTGGCTCAAATATTCATACAAAGTGCAGTATTGCCATACAAGAAATGCAAACGATAAACAGTTTGGCTGAATTCTTCAAAGGCTTTGTAGCGGAAAAATTGCACTAATGTTACTCGGCTTCAAATACTTTAAGATGCACCTTTACCTAATATGTAGATCAAATTTGATATGGCAAGAAAAAGCGGTACTTTGAAATTTTTCTAAGAAATAACACCCGCACGACATTCTGCGAAATTCTGAAGGTACCCACGTGACCACTGCTTTTTTCTGTTCAAAACATTTCTGCAAATGGCTATTTTCAGAAGAGTAAATTACCATCATTTTTTAAACTATACATCTGTGATGCTCGCCAGGCAGTATGGTTTGTATGTTAGGTATAGAATAGCCCAGTGCGAAAAACAACAAATGTCTGAGCATCCTTTGACGCTCGGGCAATTTCGAAAGCATTCGTTTGTTAGCAGCAATTCAGTTAAGCCCTTGTCTTTATGCTTAGGCCCAGAAACAAAACACAAGTAACCAAAGTAGTCCTAAGAGTCATGCAGTCTCGCTGTTCCAAGGCTTGTGGAGCCTAATTTAGTGCAAGCTTCACCATTTTTAAAAAATTCAGATTCAACCAACAGGTTTTGGAGGCACAATGCATTTTCAGCTAACTTGTTTCACACCAGTTACTTTGATAAAAAGCGGGAAGTAGAGGTAAAAATACCATTTTAAAGGCATTGTAGGTAATAACAAAAAGGACTGCTTTCTTTTTTTGTGTGGTGCTTTGCCTGAACGCTGTGCTTTTTGTGGTATAGTTTATTGTCTAGTGAACATAGGCCTTAAAAACTAGCATTAACCATGTTGGGGTCGATTTCTTGGTTGTAGTCATAGTAGCCATATTAAAAATATATGACTTCAAACTTGATTGTTCTTTTGAAGATGTTTTCTTGCATAATGATATTTCAGAGTCTTAGTCAATTTTGTTATAAGAAAACGTGATGTCATAATAGGGTCACTTTTTGTAGAGTCGTTCAGTACTACCTTACCTTTTACATTCCTAATAGAGCAGTTATCTTCAATATCGGTATTTAAAATGGAATGAGCATGCTGTATGTAGTAAGGTGTAAGCACTTACAGATAGCACAAGCACCCAACTTTTCTGTTGGCAGTTTATTTCTGTTATTCTTGATTTATATGTGGGGTTTCACGTCCGAAAACCACGATATGATTATGAGAGACGCCGTAGTGGAGGGCACTGGAAACTTCGACCACTTGGGGTTCTTTAACGTACACCCAAATCTGAGCACACGTGCCTACAGCATTTCTGCCTCCATCGGAAATGGAGCCGGGATTTGATACCGCGACCTGCGGGTCAGCAGCCGAATTTCTGGTACTCTTGCTCTCCTATATATGTGCAGTTCGGTTATAGTTATCTGGCTTGCACAGATTTTTAATGGCACCTGCCTTGTCCTGCTTGCTTTCATGGTGTTTTTAACCTTCATAAATTGCATAGGTTTACCTCTCAAAATTGTTCAAAATGCCAATGTTGTGCACAAACTGTATAGTTTAAAGGCAGCAGATGTACATGCACAAACTAATAAATGTACATTGAGAGCTTTCACTTGCAGTTTCTAAAGTTTTACTGTGCAGGAAGCATTTAAATCATAATTTCATAAGGACATATTAATCGATTATCTCTACCATTGAAAATCGTGACAACCTAGTTATTTTCACTGTGATAAGCATGCTATTTTCTTTGATGTGGCAGAACTAATTTATACACTCATTCCTTCTATTATTCACATATGCATAACATGAAGGATTGTGTGCCTTACATTTTCAGTTTCATTCTGTGTGTTATATTTCTTGTGCATGTGAACTAATGTGCTAACATGTGTCTCTGACATTATTTGTGCCAATTATTTTCATTTCCAGGTGCCTATGAAGGACACATAGGTTCTATGGCAGTGACCTTCCAAATTTACAGTGGTGCCGGAGCCTCAAGCAGCATTTCGCCGATCTCCACAAGGCGTTCATGAGACAAACACAGCGCCACACTTTCACAGTGCTATGACTATTATTTTTGTTTAAACATTTCGTTATAAAATTGCTGTTACATTGTGTTTTGTGCCACCATCCTGAGGCTTAGGTGGAGCTCGTGAAATTACGATGTAGTCACCTCATTTGTGTACCATCAATACTGCAATGTCACCATTCACAGCTGGAGCATACAGACAAATAAAAAATATATTGATTGTAGCAGGGCTGGTGTGTATAATAATGTTTCTCTATTGATATTAATAACTTTAAAGTTCTTCAGGTCTTGCATAGGACACTGCATTATTGTGTTGCAATGTAACCACCATTTATGATCGCTAGCATGTTAATTTAGTAGTTTTGTAATGTATTTTACTTGAAAGGTAATTTTGCTTCCGCATCACGACAATTAGAAAGATGCCGATGATTCAAGTCCTCATTAAGTAGCTTCTTAACACATTTGTTTCTTTCAAGCCTTTGTTTACTCGTCAAGGCTGGTTCAGATAGCAAACATATTTCACCTTCATGCAACATATTAAGAATGAAATATTCATATATATTTCTACACAGTACTTGCTTTCGCAAACAACGTGAATGGCCAATTGCTTTTACTCGAGATCTAGGATGTCTATTTGATCTTTGCAAGATGCAGCAGATATATGCATGGTTTCTGCATTATGCTGATTTCCGTAAGCTGCTTATCGGGTAATTTAGCATGATATGGCGCTTTCCGTAAGCTGCGGATGTCCGCATCTTTTCGCATGATATGGCGCTTTCCGTAAGCTGCGGATGTTCGCATCTTTTCGCATGATGCGGCTTTCCGTAGTCCAATAATTGCGTATGTACGGATCCGTATATACGGAACGTTTCAGTAGGGTTAACAGTGACAGAACAGGATTCCGTGTAAGAGCTTAAGGAAGCTTTTGCAGACTAAGTTTACAGGTAAATTGAGGCAAGGCAGAAAACTAGGGCTGTCGTTGTTGTCAGGGTTAATTAGCTGCAAGACAGGAATTAGTTGTGGAAGAGAGAACGGTACCGGAAGCAGTCATGAATCTAAAAGCTCTGCAAAAACCTGTGTTGATAGCGATCGCAAGGGAGATGAACCTAGATGTGTCAGACTCCCCAACAAGAACAGGACTGATCGAGCGGATCGTCGGGACAGGGTTGGATGATGAGGAACTCTCAGGATATGTCATGGACATTGACGAAGAAAGGCAGAAGCCTAGAGAAAAGAGGCCGAGAGGGAAGCCGAAAGGATACGTATACACGAGGCTGACAAGCCAGCATTAGACGAAGATATTAAAAGGGTGAGTCGTGAAACTAGGCCACAACATCGGAAGCGTATCGGGTCGTGTATATGCGCAGTATGTGTAGAGCCTGAAAGGTGCGGTGAAGTGGCGAGTATGGTGCAGAGTGAAATCACCGAGAAAGCCGCTGTTTGCGAGGTACCGCCCGAGAAAGGTACGCGTCTCTATCAGTGCGACATGCAAAGAGATCATTCGGCGGAGAGAAAAGAGCAACAGGTCGTTGTTAAGGAAATTGCGCCTTGGGAAAGTACGCGACTCTCCGATGGTGCGAAGGCAGTGCATGTAGAGAATGGAACGGGGGCTAGTATGCAAACTGTAGCAAGTCCGAAAGGTGTTCCATGTGAGACCAAAGCTGGTCGCAGTCGCCCTGGTGGAGTGATTGAACAGAAGGATGAGCTGGAGACCACGTTTGAGCCTCAGCAAGGAAATGACCTTTCGAATGTTGAAAGAAAGGACGACGAAGGTAGTCCTAAATTTAGCGAAGACATAACGTTACTGAAACCCGAAAGTACTGCCAGCGAGGGCGAGCTACTGTTGAAAGTATTTCCTCCAGATAGCGTGGGAAATGTCTCAGAGTGGGAGAAGGTACATTGCGAGGCTGTCGTAGGTGTACAAACAGGCACGAGTTCGGTGGAGCATCGCTTCGAGGAAAAGTCTATTCCAGCAGCATGAACAGAGCTTGTGTGTTGTCAGAGACATGCCTCGTGCAGCGGCACGTAAACGATCGGCTGAACGGCAAAAACTACCCGGAAATCGAGCAGGACGCTAATTTCCAAGAGTTCAGATCTGTGGAGGGCCCAGAGTCTGGTTTTGTGAGGGGTAGTGCAGATAAATTAGCCCGTCAGAGCAATGTAGCTAGGAAACCGAAGAAAAAAGGCTGCAGAAGGAGTGATGCACAGGCACACCTGAACTGTAGGGTTGCCGATGACGCAACCAGGGAAGTTTGTAACAACCAAAGAAAGGTTGTACGTAAGCATCACCGCAAAAGAAGGAAGCGGGGACGTGCGGCGCCACAAAAGGTGGTGGCAGACGGCATGCTGCAGCGGAAACGGAAGGGCTGGCCATCGGGCGATTCTACAAACCGTACTTCACGTCGTATGGTTAGGCGAAATTGGCGAAAGAGGACTAGCGGAAAGGGATATGCGTCCCTAAGAAGGAAGGCGCAATCGAAAGGAACAAGTTAAAGTCGACAACGATGTCGACAACGTCCGAAAAGAAAGACAGCTGGCCCTAAATTCAGGGTTGAACCAATCGCCAAAGGACAATGGAGAGTCTTTTATCCGCACTTCAGAAATCTTCGGTGTTACGAAGAGAGCCGCCCAGAATCAGCAACGAGGCAAGATAGCAAAGTTGGGCTAAGAGCTCGTGCTCATTGTGGCCTCTGGCAATCGCGAAAGTGGCAGAGAACACGACCGCCACGTTCAAGACTAAAAGCATGAAGGTCAGCTGCAAGCTTTTCGCAGAATGTGCCCAGAGTTTCTGGAAGGAAATCATTTGAATCTTCTTCCAGTTTGAAACCTTTGAAGTAAAGTTTTCTTTTGTATGTAAGGTTTGATAAGAAAACAAAGACTGGTTTCAAAAGGTTCGTGCCAAACGGGGTATGTTGTTGTTTTTCTGAAAATTTACAAACAAACACGCAGTCAGAATATTTTTAGATTGTACGGAAGCGTACATTTGGTCGGGAGATGTTACATCGCTTTATAAGTGCTATTAGAGCTAAAGCACCCAAAAGAACCCAGCGCGCTCTTTATCCAAGTGGCTGCCATGATAATGTAACATTAACCAAACAAGACTATTACGCAAGGTTTAGTTCCGTCACTTTGGTTTTGATAGAATTCTTAAGTGTCGTGCGATAGTTTCGGCGGAGCGTGACGCGTTGCCGAAAGTCGAGGTAGGAGCGACAATAAGATGCAGGCGAACCTAGTGTGAAATATTTGAGTCTTTCAGGGTTGTCCCAGACTTGAAGAAACTACAGACTTGAAGAAACGGTAACGTATGAGCTTGGGTTATAGCGTGCGCCGAGAGCTGGTACGAAGGCTTAAGTTTTTCTTTGTGTGTAAACGGAACTCATACGAGAATTCTTCGTTTTGAGTATTTCGTTGTTTTGCAAGGGTCCTGTGTAGTTGTTGGAAAAGCCTGATAAATGCAGCTCGGAAAACTGGCTTACTAGATTACAAAGTGAGTTTTCTAGAGACGGATCATTGTCCTCTCTCGTAGCTGCTGCCTTTGTTCTCTAAGAATGGCCGCCTGCGGCGTGGAAGCCTCGTTTTGCAACAGTACACGTTTGACATACATTTCAAAAAGAGGGATACCCAATGGCAACGCTGAGTGTTTAAGTCGCGGTCCCTGACGCAAACGGCATTCTCGAGAGTTCTGAAATATTTTTTTCCTGACCTAGACGAGGACCATAGATTGGGATTGTTGTTGTTTTGTTGTGTTTTAGAGTTCGTTGAACTCATGGTGAGTACTTGAAGACACCACTATTCAAGGTTTCAGGTTGGGTGTGCTTCCAGTGCTGTTATTCTGTCTCACTTAAACGTAAGAGATGAATTTTACTAGTGTTCTCTTTTATTTAGTTGTAAAAGGGTAAATGTGCCTGGTGGGCTTTGACGGAATTGTCTGGCGCTCACTAGGTGAGTGGTTGTGTTTCATATGCGTATGGGATGTCTGTTGAGCCAAAATAAACCAGGTCGTCACTACTTCATCAAGGACAGTCTTCACCAGACCAGATGTCAGCGCTGATCTCTCCGAACTGTGGCTGCAAACCTCAGCCCATCGAGATCTTCACTCCACCGCGCGAGAGACTGTTACGGCCGTCTTCATTATTAAAGTTCTTCGGCATTTGTGAACGGGACGAAAATATTTCAAGGCATTCCAAGCAAGGGTGCGCCGTCAAGACGGGTTTATTTCCTCTCGGAAAAACGAGGGGTTCGGGACTGGTTCACGCAAAAAAACGCGCGAGCCAAGAGAGGCCATTGTGAGCTCGACTCAACAAAGGCCATTGTGTTTGCTGCGAGCAAGACTTTCGAGGCAGACAAGAAGGCAGCTGGGCCATTTCCGAGGTCACCGAAGATCTGGAAATCTCGGAACCAGCATGGTATTTGCAGTTCAGGCTGAAAGCTAAAGCCAAACTGGTTGTGGCTGCATCTTGCGAGGAGGAGTGGAGCCCCGGATATGAGCAGCTAAGCCGCAGCTTCTAGCAAACAACGAGGAATGGAATGTGGGGTTGAAGAAAAGGATAATGCACTATCTGCAGCAGCCCTTGCCGGAGCCCGCCTCGGCGACGAGGGATTAGATTACTACTCCTCCTTCCCTCCTTTCTCCATAGGATCGAGTGAATGGGGTGGCATATTTTAACTATATGCTGGCCCACCACTACATTGTCCTACCCAAACAGTCGGGCATGTTTGACACGTGTACTGGCAGCCGGTTTTTCGAACCTCACCCAGCTGCCAGAACACTCTTGGAAACCCAAGAGCATCGGACGTGCGCGAAACTTGGCGACGTGAGTGAAAACGTCGGTGCAGTGCGTTTGTGACCTTATTTGGGCATTGTGTAGACTGTGCCTTCTCCACATACATTGTGTGGTGTCTTTCCCCTCCTTCGTGGGTGCAGCACCTAGCCCATGGAACATCCTATTGGCGGGAGCCGCGGACAACGCGCCCAGGGTTGGCAACGTGGCGCTATATAAGCGGAAGACTTTTGCATATTTGAAGTTCTACCGTTCAACAGTTCTCCTGCACAGTTCTGGTCACTTGATCGCCTACTTTCGAATTCTCAGTTACTAATAATGTAAATAAATTGTTGTCGTTTTTACGAGCGCCTCATCTGACTTGTTCGACGATGGGTCCTAGGTCGCGGTCCCGCTACCAAACTGAGACCCGCATTACCCGGAGTCGCAACAACTGGATGGAAGTGGTGGGATAGCGTCAACCCATGTCGCAACATCGCATGGACGGACGCAGGGTGCGGATGCGTGAACGAACTTAGGGACGGGCGCACAGATGTACGTGCGGAGCACGAACAGACGCACGCACTGATGGTCACAGAGACGGACGCATGGACGGACGGAATCAAGAACGGATGGACGGACGAATGCTTTGCCCCACTCTCCACAATTCACTTCGTGGTAATGCGCCATTTTTTTCGAAGGAACGGCACGCGGCGAGACGCATACAGAAGACGTTGATGAGGTTTCTCTCTAGGGAGCTCAGGACAACCTTTGTGTATTTAGTTGATGGGCACAAGTTCGCCATAAAGAAATAGTTGTTTTAGCTTCCGGCATTATACATGGTCGTTACAATTTGGTGGAGGTGCTGGGTGTGATTCCAAGCCCATCTCAGGTTAGGAAACATAGCCCAGAACCCCCCAAGGTTGGAGTCAGCGCAGTTGACTCCCGTACACCAACGCTCGAGTCGCGGCCTACGAGGTGAGCAGCCCGAGTTTCGTGCCCTCTTCAATTCTTCGAGACCAGTGGAGACAGTAAGTTCCGGAGCCTCTGCATTGGCCACCCATGCGACTTCATTTTCATCTAATATCGTCATGGACCCACCCCAAATACCAGAAGTCTTCCATGGTGATATTTTTGAGAATTCCGAGGACTGGTTCGACGGGTTCCAAAGCGTCGCCTGACTAAACGGTTGGGACGAAGACAGGAAACTTTGCTACGTCTACGTGGCACTGCAAGATTCTGCGCGTACATGGTACGAAGCGTCCTTATTGTCGTAGGACGACTTTCGAAGAGAGTTTTGCGGTCCAAACACAGACCGCAAAGAAAAGGCAGAGGCTGCTCGTCAGACGCGAAACCAACGGAACAATGAGAGCAACGCCATGTACATTGAAGACATGCCCCGACTGTTCCACCGGGCCGACCTGAACATGGAGGAGGAAAAGAAGTTGCGGCACATGATCCATGGAGTGAAGGAGGAGCTTTTTGCAGGCCTGGTGCGTAATCCACCCCGCTCTCTTGATGAGTTCAGATGAGAGGTGACAATGATAGAAAAGACCCTGCAGCAGCACGCTTGCCAACACAACAGGGACGTAAGCGTCTCATCTGCTAGCACGGCATCGACAACCCTCACGAGTAACATTGACATTTTGCGTGAAATGCTGAGGGCTGCCGTAAGGGAAGAACTTCAAAAAATACAAATGACTCATGGTCATCCGGCGATGTCCTCGCTTGCCGACGTTGTGCACGAAGAAGTGCGGCAAGCGGTTCTTCAACCACAACCTCAGGTGCTGCAGCTCCCACAACCGGAGCCTCCGCCTCAGTTGTCTTACGCACAATTTGTACGACAGGACCTCAGACGCATGAATCGGACGGCTACGATTGCTGTCATGCCTCCGACGTTTTCTCCGAGTACGCAGCTACAAATACCGGAAGCAAGGCCTCACAAGAGCGGTGTATGGCTGTGGTGTGGTATTGCTGTGGTGAGATGTGGTGAAAACATTGCCCTGGAGAGTGTGCGTTGTGCTCTGACGTAGAAGATAGGTGTTCGGGGCCAATTTAGCATTTAAGGTTGCGCGGGAGTCACAATTATAGTGATAGCGGTGAAAAAATGAAGCTCGCCTTTGCGCGTGCTCGTGCGCGTACCTTGTGAAAAGCTCCTGAGCCACGGGGACAGCTCGGCTAACCTCGGAAAGCAGAACGCAAGAACAAGTTCGGGCCATGCCCCGACTGCTCGTTCTGACCCTCCGTGTCCGGTCCTCGTCCCACTGTTGAAGTCCTCGGTTGAGTTCTGGACTGGGCAACGCCCCACCTCACCCCCGGGTTGGCCCGAAGCAGTGTTCTTCACGGCCAGCCACTGTTCTGGTCTCGGAGCGAACGTACGCAGCCGACTTCGATAGTGGTCGGGGCTTTCGACCCCGTGTCCTGGGCACTCTCTTCAGTCGAGCATGACCTTGAGGCCAACAAGACGTCATGGTGCGCGACAATGACTTAAGCTCGAGCCAGCGAGGTACACAAGAAGGCAAGTCTCACCGTGTACGCTACCGCGATGGACTCAACGCCATGTTGCCCGGTGCTACGGTCACCGCAACGACGGAGCGCGTGAGTGTTGTCTTGAAAACTTGGTGGAGCGGGAATTGAGTGCATTGAGTGTTAAGATGTAGACTTACGTCTAGCGTGGACAGAAACTTGCCAGTAGACTTTTTTAACCTCGTATCGTCCTGTAGTTCTTTGTGAGATTTCTTTGCGTGTGTTCTTGTCCTCGTCCGATATAAAGAACGTCTTCGTGTTATCAGGTTGTCTTGTGAGCGTCCAATGACCTGGGCCCATTGAGTAAAACCCTTTACTCACCACAATTTGCGAGCCTTGTCAGGATCGGCACTTACCACCTTCCCGCCGAAAATCTGTCATGCTCAAGATGCCTGTTAACTTGAAAAGACTACCATGTATTGGAGACGAGGTCGGTTGGTCTTGCTCCGTTTTAGAGCGAATGTTACGAGAAGACCTCGAAGAGGAACGCGAGAGGATTGATTTCGAACTGCAGTACATATTCAAAGATGATATTGACTATGAGCGTGTAAGACGGGAAGAAGGGAAGCTACTGTCGGAAATACCCACGGCTATCTCAGACATACAAAAGATTGCAAGACGCAAAGCAGCACGTAATAAAACTAACGAGGTTGATAGGGTAAACCCTCATCAATACGAGACGTATATCGTTGGTTAGCTGACACGCGAAAAGGGGAATAATAAAGAACTTGACCTTGTTGCTCCAGATACACAGTCTGCCACTACAGGTGCGAAGCGGACATGTGGCGACAACACAGTTCGCAGTGACAAAGAGCAAGTTAGGCTTTGCCTTCCTCTGTTAGGACCTGCTAGTCAAGCTAACACTGTTGCAAACAGATCTCAGTCTGTGACTTCAGAACCGTCAAGTGGTCTCGGTAGCAGAAGTGATGTGAAGGAAAGTGCAGCCAGTAACCATAGTACTGTTGACGTGCAGGAAGCTTGTGTACTTCGCGAAAGCACGCCAGCGGAGTGCATGCTAGGCCCAAGTCAGACAACTACCATGTCGGCTGAAATGATCATTCAGAAGCTCAAGTTAAAGGAAGTTCCTGACGACATTCCTGAAATAGAGCCGCAAGGCCAAAGGTCGAGCAAGAAAGACCTGAACAACGAAAGCACTAGAGCAATTAGGAACGCCATGAGCCCGATATATGGCTATTTGTACCACTTCAGAACAAAACAGCATCCATCCAGAGGAAGCTTCCCATGCTGTGGGAACCACCCAGCTGGATACTCAGGTACAGACTTCGTGGTTGATTACTGGTGGTTGGATCTTAACAGCATCTACAAAGCTCCGCATTACGCAGAAGCGAGCGGAAATGAAGAACGCCGGTTCTGCGCGAGCACTTGGAAGAAAAAAGAATCGGCCTATAAACCTGATGCATTGATACCCAACTGACGTGTGCCCCCATTCTATGTATATACATTTGTGATGCCCACTTGCGCCTCTTAGGTATCGTGACATGCCATATGACAACAAAATGAGTTGAACCGCTCTCCACTTTTGAGATATTCTCCTGTCAAATCTGTGCAAGAGATGTTCCTTGGTGAAACGTAGGGAATATGTTCAATGTGACATCGAAACGAATGCTGCAAATAGTGTACTTCTATGCCAGCAGTGTATATTGAAGTGCTCCCTATGTCCCGGTGAAATACTTGGACATTCCAGCCTACAACATTGGTGCAACTCCGTATCCAACATATGCGTCCGCACTTCGACCCGGCAACGGACTTTGAACCGTATGAATGTCAGCAACCAAAGTGTCTATCTGGCACCACGTGTACATTCTTCGGTATTGTCAAGTTGCACGCCCTGTGGAGTAGTTGAGCCGTAGCAGCCATGTGCGTGCAACTTTCTAAAACAGGGGGGAAGAATGTGATGACTATGACGAGTGAGCCGCAGGGGCAGAACCCTGAGCGCGGAATTGAAACGCAAAGGAAGAGGAGAAGAAAGTAGACTGGTGTAGCGAAGGCACGCAGCCGGCTTTGATGGTTGTCGGGGCTTTCGACCCCGTGTCCTGGGCGCTCGCTTTGGATGAGCGTGACCTGGACGTCAACAAGACGTCATGGTGCGGGACAACAACTTAAGCTTGAGCCAGCGAGTTACACGAGAAGGCTTGTCTCATGAACGCAACGCCACGTTGCCCGGTGCTGCGGTCACCGCAACGACGGCGCGCGTGAGTGTGGTTTTCTAAACTTGGTGTCGTGGGAGCGAAGCGTGCTGACCGTAACAACGTAGACTTTCTCCTTGTGCAAAAGAAACTTTATTGTACACTTTCTTTTATCATTGTGAGATTTCTTCGTGTGTGTTCCTGTCCTCATCTGATATAAAGAACGTCTTCGTGTTATCAGGTTGTCTTGAGTGCGTCCGATGACCTGGGCCAATTGAGTAAAACCCCCTACTCACCGCATTGGCGCATTTAGACCGGCGGCCCCTCTGCTACCACTGCGGAGAAGCAGGTCACCTTTACCTGGCATGCCAGTATGGTTGAGCGGGGCTGCGTGGTTTCCCAGTCAATGCACCATGACCGCGGAACGGTGAACGGCTCTCCAAAATCGAAGAGTAGTTGTCTTCACGCTGTTCACCTCAAGACACGCAACAACAGGAGTCGCGTTCGACAACATCGATTCGCTATCGGTCGCCGAGTCGTCGTTCATCATGAAATCTGCGAAGACCACGTTCACCTAGCCTGCGGCGGGAAAACTAGAGCCAGTGACCTCTGGAGGTGAGGAAGCTGATATACTGACAACTGAAGACCTTCCATTGTTAGCCCGACAAGATGGCGGCAGTTACTCAACGACGGACAAGTGCAGTAGTAGCGACGTTACCTTCAAGATATTAGTCACGATCGACGACGTCGAAGCTATTGCGCTAATAGACACTGGTGCAGACTATTCCGTTGTCAGTAAGGCCCTGGCAGAGAACCTGAAGAAGGTGATGACTGAATGGACCAGACTTCGGATACGTACCGCTGGAGGGCACTTAGTCCCGTGGGGTTATGCACCGCTAAGATAGGAATAAGAGGACTCATGTATGTCGGCAGCTTTATTGTGCTTCATGAATGCTCCCATGAACTGATTATAGGCATGGACGTTTTACAAATAAACAATGCAGTCATCGACTTGCAAGCGTCCCAGGTTTCGTTTCCTACGGAAACGTCGCTATCTGTCATGCGGAGAAGCCATTCGTTCTACCTCTCTGCATTGTGGACGAAGATGTAACCTTGCCGCCACGTTCCAGTGTGACCGTTCTTGTGGGGAGTGAAGTTCTCCGTGACTGTGATGGATTAGCGGACGGAAACATCGGACCGCTACTAGAAAAAGACTATGCGTGGCAAGAGGCCTGGTGAGCCTTCGTGATGGATGTGCGAATGTCTTATTAACTAACTTCGGAAACGAGCTGCAGCATCTCGCGAAGGGAACATCGGTAGCCTCGCTGCGTGAGTACGTGCAAGCCTCAGATGTTTGCACTCCTTATAAAGCTTCAGAGACAGTAGATAATGTAGTCTAATCAGCAGACATTGACAGAGAACTCTCGTCATCTCAAAAGCAACAGATTGCTGACCTCATCAGAGATTTCGCCGAGTGCTTCTCCACCTCGTCGAAAGTCGGACGTGCTCCTGTCGCAAAGCACCGCATGGTGGTCGAAGAACACGCGACACCTGTGCATCAACGCCCATACTGAGTAGCGCCAAAAGAAAGGGAAGCCATCAAGAACCAAGTGGAGGAAATGCTCAAGGATGACGTAATCTAGCCATACAACAGTCCGTGGGCATCACTGGTAGTGCTAGTAAAAAAGAAGGACAACACTCTGCGATTTTGCGTTCACTGCAGAAAGCTGAACCAAGTCACAAGGAGTGATGTTTACCCACTTACGCGGATCAATGATGCCTTGGATAAGTTACGCAATGCTCACTTCTTTTCATCAATGGACTTAAAAAGTGGATATTGGGAGATCGAGGTGGACGAACGAGATCGCGAGAAGAGGGTGTTTGTGACCCCAGACAGACTATGCGAGTTCAAAGTGCTCCCTTTTGGTTTGTGCTTTGCTCCCGCTACCTTCCAGAGGATGATTTGCACTGTGCTCTCCGGACTCAAGTGGCAATCGTGTATCGTCTACCTCGACGATGTAGTGGTTTTTTTACTCTACCTTCGAGCAGCACATCCACCGACTGAAAACGGTACTGGATGCCATTCGCGTGGCAGCACTGACCATCAGAGCGGAAAAGTGTCACTTTGGATTTCGTCAGCTTCAGTTCCTCGAGCACATAGTTAGTGCGGAAGGCGTCCGCCCGGACACAGAAAAGATTGCAGCAGTTGAAAATTTTCCGAAACCACAAGAGAAAAAAGCCATCAGACAATTCCTGGGACTATGTGCCTACTACAGACGCTTTGTTGAAAACTTTGGTAACGTCGCTGAGCCTTTGACACGGTTAACGAAAGAAAGTGTACCATTCTCTTGGCTGGAAGACCAAGAAGCAGATTTCTCAGAGTTGCGACGCCGTTTACAGTCTCCTCCAATACTTGGCCATTTTGATGAAGATATATACATACCGACGCGAGAACGTTGGTCTCGGTGCCATTCTCGTTCAGTGGCAGAATGGAGAAGAAAAATGCATAGCTTATGCAAGCCGCACTCTATCGAACGCCGAGTCCAATTACTCAGCGACTGAAAAAGATTATTTCGCAGTTATACGAGCCATCAGCAAGTTTCGCATGCTCCTCTACGGAAGACCGTTTTGAGCATTCAGTGATCGTCATTCGTTGTGTTGGCTGGCAAATATAAAGAACCCTTCAAGAAGACTTGCTAGAGGGAGCCTGCGTCTGCAGGAACAAGACATCACTGTGGTCTACAAGTCCGGTCTCAAGCAAAATGACGCGAAATGCCTATCTCGCGCACCTGTGGAGTGAGTGCTCGTCATCTGACCAAGAACAAGACATCCCATTTATTGGAGTTCTGAATGTGTCGGAGATGGCTCGTCTTTAGAGAATGGACCCAGAACTACGCCCGCTTATCCAATGCTTCGAGGGTCATCAAATTAAGGAAGGTACCACAAGTTTTAGTCCGTGGATTGACAACCTATGTCTTCCGGAACGACGTCTCATACAAGAGCAACTTCGGAAACAGCGGTGAGACGTTTCTGCTTCTTGCACCATCATCACCACGAGCAGAAATCTTAGTAGCGTGTCATGACGGCCCATTGGCTGGTCATATGGGTAGTAGTTGCACTTTGGCCAGAATCCGCCGGAAGTATTATCGGCCGAAATTAAGGGATTTGGTGCACCACTATGTCAAGTCATGCCAGGATTGCCAAAGACGCAAAATACCACCATCAAAACCAGCGGGTCTGTTGCAACCGATAGAGCCACCAAAAGGGCCATTTCAGCCAGAGGGAATGAATTTGCTTGGTCCATTTCCTCTCTCTTCATCAGGGAAGTGCTGGAGTGTTGCTAGCAAGAGACTACATGACTCGATATGCGGAGACATCGCCTCTCGCAAACGGAACGGCGAATGAAGGAGCCCAGTTTTTCGTCAATCTGATTGCACTACGACATGGCGCACCGCAGGTTGTGATAACAGAAAAAGGAAGAGCATTTACTGCCCGTTTGATGCAGTCTGTTATAAAGCTCACGCACACCGACCATAGAAGAACTACAGCATTCCATCTGCAAACAAACGATTAATCGGAAGACTCAACAGAACTCTGGCTGATATGATCTCGATGTATGTGGACGTTGAGCACCAGACACGGGACAGTATTTAGTCGTATGCTACATTTGTGTACAATACCACAGTACAAGAAACAACACACTTCACTCCGTTTTAACTTGTTTATGGTCGGACGGTCACAACGACCTTAGGCGCGATGTTACCTGTCAACGATTCGAATGACAGTGACCCGGACATCCGCGACTGCACAGAAAAAGGAGAAAAGGCATGGCAATTGGCCAGACATCGTATCAGTTTACAACAAGGGTTCGACGCAAGTCGCTATAATCTGAAGCGGAGAGACGTACAGTACGACCCCGGAGACAAAGTGTGGGTGTGGACGCCAGTACTAGCACCTTGCCTACTGAAAAACTCCGTTAGCCATGATAACAAATCCGTTAGTCATGATAAACTGCGAAGTAATTACTGAAGGTCAAGTCTCAACCCGACGCAGGAATCGCCCAGAAGTCGTACATGTAGTACGAATGAAATTGTACTACGAAATGCACTGAACAAGACAACTGCTAAATGTGCTCAAGCCTCAGTTCAATACTCCTTTACAAAACTGTTCAACTACAGCGTGCGCATCAGGATGATGCGTTTCAGGAGGGGGACGAATACAGCCTGTTGTTAGGCACCTACCAAAGTCTTGCGCCACATCTTGCTCTTATGAATTCTGCCACGCCAACTGACGAGCCAAACGCGCCAAGGCAAATGCGCCATGCAACGCTGGCTGCATGTGTCAACGCTGGCTGCACGTGCGCGTGGTGGTGTCAGCGCCACGCCACGCGCTGAAAAAGTTAGCTGGCGCTTTTAGGGGTGAAGATCCTCAAAGCGGCACCCGTTCGTCCCTCGTAGTCGTAGTCGTAGTGTGTAGCAAGTGTAACACTTTGACCTGCATGGTGGTGCCGGTGGGAGATTTCTTCTTGGCTTTGTTGAACAATAAGCATTTCGTGGCGTGCGCGTTAACTAAAAGCCGAATGCTCCTGTCTCTCAATCCCCATTAGCATGTACCATTAGGAAACGTTAGTAGAAGTAGAAGTGTTAAACGCCGACTTCTGCTGTCTCTAATTCTCACTAGCAGCCTGTGTTTACCTCCAAGGTAGTGCCTGGTGAGATTTCATCTGTGCGTGAATAAACAATACAAACTTTTTGTTGAAAACACGGTTGATTGATAAAATAAACCAACGAACGACGCCAGATGTTTTCTCAAAGCAAAACGAAAAGACGCCAGAAGTTTCTAAAGCAAAACAAAAAGAAGACGCCAGCTGCTTAACAAAAGACGCCAGGTGTTTTCTAAAGCAATGGTTTTATAATCAAAACCATATCAATACAGGTTTGTAGTTGCCGATGCTCGTTGCCGTCGGTGTGTGCTCGTATGGATAAGGATGCCGAAAGGTGGGCGCGCAGGGCAGCGGCGGCGCGCGCTCGCAGACAAGACCCTGAAGCGAGAGCACTTGAGGCGGAAGCGTGCCGGGAAGCTGCGCGACGTCACCGCCAAGATCCTGCTGTACGGGAACAAGAAGCCACATCAGCAAGGCAGCGTCGGCAAGATCCCGCCGTACGTGAACAAAAAGCCACATCAGCAAGGCAGCGTCGGCAAGATCCCGCCGTACGTGAACAAGAAGCTGCAGCGGCACGTCAGCATCAGTACGGGAACGAGAGGCCAAGGCAGCACGACAACGTCGCGAAGCAGATCTTGAAAACGTTCAACAGTGGGAAGCGGTGAGGAAGCGTGCATATCGCCACGTGAACCCAGAGGTGAGAGAACGCGAGGCGTCTGCAAAGCGTGCCAAGAAAGAACACGAAGGTGCAGACGTCTGGTTCGATAGAGATTTCCTGAAAATCACCTTTGGCCATAGCTGTAACGTGTCGTATTGACTCTGGTTCTCCAACAACCTAATCACGATATCGTCGATCAGAAACGTACAGTCTCGCAATAAGGCCGCGTTCACACTTAGCATTCCGGCCGCCGAAAGGGCTCCGAATTTGGTTCGGCGGCGGCGAGATCCGCCGAAAGGGCCCTCTCCGCGCCGATCGCTCTCGGACCGATTTTTGCAGCGTCTGCCGCCGAATCGGTCACTGCGGACCAATAGGAGCGTTAGTAAAGGAATTTTGAAAAATGGCGGCCAAGCCCTACTCACTTGTTATGCCGCAGTGTACGTAACTGAATGTTGAAACCAACGGGAGTTTAGCCTACTCTGTGCCTACTTCACGTCCATATTTCGTGGAAGAGGTGACCGAGCTTGTTGCGGTCTCGCAGAACAAAACGAATCTACCAACGCCGCTGGCGTCGGTAGTTTTTCTGCTCTTCGTGCATTACAAGACAGCCACTTGCCAGCAAAGTAAGCAGCACTGTCTTTTCTTGCTTCTTGCGCACAAGAATTGTCCAAGTGTACACCAACGGATAGCGTAGCGGCGTTTGCGAGCCACGACAACAACCGGGTGACAGCGCATCCATCCCGCGTTCGCCCCGTAGTAGATGGCATATTCGGCGGCACGGGGCGCATGCAGTGCGAACAACGCTGCGTTTCGGCGGCAAGGTAATTTCGGTCGCTGTAGAAAGCGGATGTTTCAGTGTGAACTAGGCATAATGCCATCGACACGTCAGCGCACGTTTCCCGCCGCAACCGCCGAGGAAGAACAAGGTTTGCTGGAACTATAAAGATTCTCTGACGGGCGGCAAGGTACATTTCATAAGCGTTTCAAAACGAAAACCAGCAATAAAAGTTTGATAAAACATTTAATCAATCGTTTCCAGTCTATTTTTATCGGACCAATTAACGGAATAACAGTTAACGGCATTACTTCCAGGAGCTTCACCCAATCTCATCATCATTCACCTTGTGGATCTGCCATCAATTTTTTTCGGAGGAACGGCACGTGGCGAGACGCATAAAGAAGACGTTGATGAAGGAAAGGAAGGAAAAAATTTATTTTCAAGCGTGTGGGACAGGGTCATGAGCTTGATGGGTGGGGCCCCAAGGTCAGGGCTCCACTGGCTGCCGCCGCCTGCTTGGCGTGACGCGGAAGTGCAAGCTGCACATCTGGGTCAGAGCTGGCGAGCTGTGCCTCCCATTGCTCGAAAGTATTACAAAGCTTATACTGACCTAAAAGGTATCTAAATTTGGTGGTCAATTTAGGGATCCCCACGAAATGTGGTAGAGGGATGGCGAGCCGCCACAGCACGGACACGCTTGCCCATAGAGCGTTCGAAATATTTATTGTATTTTTTGAAGATTGAGAAAGACTACCGTTTGAATTCGGCGGAGGTCAATC
Source organism: Rhipicephalus microplus (assembly GCF_043290135.1). NCBI lineage: Eukaryota > Metazoa > Arthropoda > Arachnida > Ixodida > Ixodidae > Rhipicephalus > Rhipicephalus microplus. The sequence continues at coordinate 141,133,769 of NC_134704.1, read as the reverse complement.
GCGTCCTCCTCTTCTGATGATTTGGGGGGGGGGGGCGCTGTATTTTTGTCGCATGCCTCACTCGTTAGCAAGAATTTCGCGAGGGGCCATTCTGGATGGGTCGTTATCCTCCTCAATAGATTACTGCTGGAGTGTTTCAAAGGATCGAATGTGCTGTGGATGTTCTGCTCGGTTCGTGAGCCCTCGAGCACAAGCGTCGGCACTTTCGTTCCCCTCCAGGCCTGCGTGTCCTGGACACCAGATCAGCCTGTATTTTTCCTTCAATCTCCCGCCTAAGAATTTGCTTATTTTTATCAGATGCGGCCTCTTAAAAAGAAACGGCACGCTTCCTGCGAGTCGGAAATGATAGTTGTCAGCGGCTCATCTCTCTATTCCTGCGCTTTGATTGCAAGGGCAATGGCAAGGCATTCCACCCTGGTGATCGAGGACGTGTACAGCGATGCACATGTCACCATGCCATTGTCATTGCTAAGTACTGATGCAACTGACCATTTAAAATTGTACCTTGAAGCGTCCACATACAAAACATTTGATTTGTTTTTTAATGTTTTTCGGAGCCATCGCACTCTCTCCTCTCGGCGCTTTCTGTTTGTTTTTACGTTCATGTTCTTGGGCAGCGATGAGATCAAGACATTGCTCCGGACGGGATCCGGGATTTCTACAGGAGCCTCGTCCAGGTTCTCGGTGTTTGGCGGAAAGCCCACCATAGCAAGTATCTCTCTCCCCGTTTTTGTTTGACTTGGACGGTTTCTCTGCGCAGTCAATACCCCTGTCTTTAGCTCATGGTATGTATTATATATACCAAGGTCCGAAAGATTTGCGTTGGCGTGCTCACCGGTAGCCCTATGGCCACTTTGTAGGTGCCCCTAATTATAGACTCGATGGTTTCTTGTTCTGATTTGTTTAACACGTGGAAAGGTAGACTATACGTAACATTACACAGTACAAGTGCCTGTACTAATCTAATTGTGTCTCCTTTCTTCATTCCCTGTTTGTGGTATGTTATTCTATGGATCATTCGTGCAACTTGTTTCGTGCCGGATTTTAATGTTTGTTGTATGGTTCGCTCGTCCATTGCTTTGAACCCAGTAACCCAAAATACATGCGACGGTCACCTCACGTACTTTGACACCTTCAATGTGTATGTCGATGATTCCGTTACTTTTGTATCTTTTTCCATGTACCCTGATAATTTCATATTTTTTCTGGGGCACAGCTGAGCCCACTTGTCTTCGCAAAGTTTTCAACTGGTGTTGCAGCCTCTCGAAGTGTATGCTCTTTGTTAGCCAGAGATCCGCGCGTTGCCCATAGGGTGATATCCGCATAGAGAGTGTATCCTAACTGCGGAACTTCATCCAGAGCTCGCGTGAGTCCTAACATGGCGATATTAAAGAGCAGGGGAAAGAGGATGGCTCCATGACGGGTACCTTTATTTGGCATCTCAAAAGCGTGTGACGTGACTTGTGCTACGCTTATCGAAGCCTGCCTTTCTGTGAGGAATGCCTTGATGTAATTGTAGGTGTTTGTCCCACATGTGATGTTGTTTAATTCTGTTAGGATGGCTTTATGCGAGAAATTGTTGCATGCTCCTTTTAAATCAAGGGCTAGTATTATATGTTCTCTTCCTTTAGGTATATAGCTCAACACTTCCTCTTGTAATAGGTGAAATGCGTCTTGTGTGGAGAGGCCATTGCGGAAACCCAGAATAGTGGCGGGCAAAAGGCCGTTGTCCCCTATAAAGTTTTGGAGCCTATTATAAATAACCCTTTCGAAAAGCCTTCCCATACATGACGTCAAAGATATGGGCCTGAGTGCCTGCAGGGATGGCTTCTTCCCGGGTTTCGGTATCGTAATATTTTGGGTACTTTCCATTCCTCGGGTATCTTTCCTTTGAGCCAATAGTTGTCATTAAAAGGGTTTGTCAGCGCCTCTATAACCTTATCGCTGAGGTTCCTTATCCTTGCATTTGTGATTTCATCTGAACCAGGGGCAGAATTTCTCTTGGCTGCTTCAGCAGCCGCAAAGACCTCTTCCTTCGTGATTGGGGGTCGAGTCTGTCGTTTTTTGCACCAGTGTACTGCATTTCAATAATGTAACTCTTGGTATTCTCTCCCAAGTATCTGTCCTTAAGTGCTTGTAATAATTCCTCCTCTGTGCCCGGAAAATCATGCATTATTCGTTGTAGTGTTCTGTTAATGGCCGTTTTTGATTTTTCTGGGTCAAGCATGTTCCTCAGGATTGCCCAAGTTTTTGCAGTGCTCAGAGTGTCCTGTAGTGATCTGCAGAACTGGATCGATCCCTCAGTTGTAATTTTGTTAGAGTATTGATTTGCCTTTTCTCCTAACGCAGCGATTCTGCGGAGAAAGTTCCGGTTGAGTCGCTGTTTTTTTCACCTTTTCAGCATATGGCGCCTGCTCTCCCACCGGTGGAGCAGGTGCTTGTCGACTGCAGGGGTCTCTGCTGTTCTTGCGATACGTTTAGATGTTTGTTTGTGAACTGAGATTATGTACTCTGACCATTCCCCAATTGACTCCGGTACAGAGTCGGGTGGGGGATCGCGTCGTATGTACCTTTCCCAGTCAGTGATCACCACGTCGCCTATGACCCTACGTATTTTTGGAGTTGACAGGGAAATGCTGATTAGTGATCGCAGCCGAGATTTTCTTCCAGGTTCGTCCAGTTAGGGTCGTTGATATTACGTGTGAATGTAAGATCTGGGAACGTGTCTCGACTTACGCTGTTACCTAGCCTCGTAGGGGTGGTGGGTAGAGTAATTAGGCTCAATCCTAGTTTGGATACGGCGTGTTCGGGACGCGTTCCGAATCTCTCGAATAACCCCAGGTGGTGCTGGGTGCGTTAGAGTCGCCCAATACCACAAGTCGATCTCTCGCCCCTGCAATGCCGACGACATCTTTAAGTAGTGCACCGAAGTCCTCGTGTTTATCTTTGGGAGGGCTGTATATATTTATTATTACCGTTTTCACTTTGCCTCTCTTCAGAGGAAGGAGGGTGATTATCTGATGATTTATCCGCAAACTTTCTATGTGCTCAACCTTTGCTGCAATACTATTGGTGACCAGCGAGGCTATGCTGGGATAGTTTGGATCTTGTAAACAATAATATCCCTGCAGTTTTACCATCTTTGGCCCAACCTCCTGCAGGCATATTACGTCTGGCTGAATTGGTACCGAGTTGATGTTATTTTGGAGTGCTGCGGCGCGCTTGTGAAAAGTGCGACAGTTCCACTGCCAAATCTAAAAATGTTCTACACTTTTTATATTATTTTTGGCCATGCTGCATGGTCGTAATCATGGCATGCTGTTGCGGCCCACCTTGGATGGTTTGTCAATAACTGAGGCGGACAGAAATCGTTAGTTTAGCGCCCTCTGCAAGCCTCCCACAGCATCGTTAACATACTGCCTCTAAATTTTTAGTTCTTCAACAACAAACGTTTTCATTTCCGCCATGAAATGAGCTAGGAGCTTTTGTAAAGTAGCTATGCTTTCCCTGTTTGCTTGAACCTGCGTCTGCACTTGCTTTACTAGTGCACTGCTTTTTGATGGAGTGGCGAACGAGTTTTCGTCTATCGATTCCTGGCTCGTTTCTGCGCTATCCTTCAAGTCGGCTTGAGGCTCTCGCGCCTCTTTATTGCCCTCGGTGGGGTTGCCTACCGACCCTGGGCTTTGTATTTTCTTAATTGCATTTTCTAATTTGCTTTCCATTGACGAGATGGCCAGTTTATATTCTTTCCGCTCCGCAGCCATTTGATTTCTAAGCTGTTTAATTTTTTGTGATAATATTTTGTTCTCCTCTAGAATTTTTCTGTACTGGGGGCTATCAGTTACCGGAACATTGGGAGGCACTGGACTCGCCCAGCTCACCTTGTTTGGTTGGTTGTACTAAGGCCAGTGGTTGCTGCTGCTGCTTCTTCTTTCCCGGCATGGGCGGAGCTTGTTTCCCAGCTGCTGCTCGGTGTTTTCCACAAGTTTGGCTGGCCAGGTGCCTCAGCAGGCTTGCTGATGTTTCGCTGTGGCAGGGTCTTTGATGTTGATCTCGATCTTGATCGTGATCTGGAGCTGGATCTGGATGTCTGCCGCTTCTGGAATGTCACTTCCTCTCGGTCTGAGCTGAACCAACGAGGAGGTTTTTGCTGGTGTTGCTCAAGTTGCGGGAAATCCTTCTCGGCGTAGATACACTCTGTTTGTCTTCGAGGCATCTCCACTCGTGATTTTCGGGGAGCAAGATTTTAGTTTCTTTCTGCACGATTTGTCTCCTGTAGCGTGCTCTTCACCGCATATGGCATAGTTCAGGGCACATTCGTGTCCTTGAGTAGGATCACACGTCCCACACTTGAAGCACACGTTGGCGTTCGGAGTCTGGCACACATCGGCTCGGTGTCCAGTTGATCGACAAATCTTGCGAACCTGTATGGTAGGCTTGTATGAATAACAGATCGCCTCTGCACCCATAAAATAGACACACCTGGGGAGCACCTCACTCATAAAAGTTATTATTGCTGACTTCGAAGAGCCCAGAATTCTGGCTCTCTCTATCTTCACTACTTGTGTCCGTATTCGTAGGTTTGCCATCAGGTCAGCCTGAGCGGCTCCAGGCGGTAGTCCGTGAACGATGCCTCGCAGCAAGTCTTCTGGGTCGGCCACGTACGCATTGAAGGGGTGAATCCGTCCTCTGATTTTCAATTGATTGATCTCTATCATCCTGCCCGCCACTTGTTCGTGTGGCGTGGACAATATTATGATGTTCTATCTAGGGTGGACCCACAGCAAAATGTTTTCTCCTTCGAAGCTGTTCCGGCAGGCCTCTATCACTGCCATAGAGAGCTCCTATCCAAATAGATTTTTCACTGTGAGGCCCTTGTGCAGTCTCAAGATAATTTTTATGTCTTCCTTTGGAAGGGGCGTTGGACCTCGGCGTTTTCTGCGCTGGAACTCCCGCTCGACTTAGCTGTCCAGCGCTGCGTCGACAAGTGGATGTGCTGCTGACTTTTCGTTTTTCTTCTCTAGCCCCTTCTCAGGTTCTTCCTGGCTTTGTTTATGGTTCTTTTTTCTTCTGCGGAAAAGGACGGTGTGCCAGCTGTCACTCGTCCAAGTGAGAGCCAGAGCCGCGTCGTCATCGCTTTTGTTATCGAGAGATGCGGCGCTGGGCGCTCGCGCGTCGTTACTTGGTTCCGCATTTGACGGTAAGCTACTTGCGTCGTTCGGTTGATTTTCCGACACCAGAGATGCACCGGAACGGTCTTCGTCGACGTCCATCTATACGAAGAATTTCAAGGCGTCCTTATGCATGCATTCTCAGTAGATACAGGGGAATGAGCCGTCCTCCGTTTTCCTCTGCACAAGGCGTATAGTTCGAAAGGGAGGTTAAATGGCACTCACCATCTACTTCTAAATGGTCAGAAAATGTCGGAGAAATTCGGTCGAATGGTGTTGAGCCAGTCGACGCACACACACCGGTCGCCGAACCCCGCACGGTTTACCGTCCCGGCGCCACCAACCGAAGCCGGTGATACGGTGAGCTGCGTTCGTGCACGTCGTGTCTTCCAATATTGATTGTTTCTCGTGAAGCTGGTCCAGGTCCCAGATTTTGGTGTCCTTCGAATCCTCGCAACTTCACAAAAAATATGACGCAAGTTTCAAATCGACTCGAATAAAATTTCCGCCTGAAAGCGTTTCATAAAGCGGAGAGCAGTGTGAGCACGTCCTCACCGCCTTACGCCACCTAGCGGATCTGTCGACGTTGACGAAGTTTCCTTCTAGCGAGCTCAGGACAACCTTTGTGTATTTAATTGACGGGCACAAGTTCACCATAAATAAATAGTTGTTTTAGCTTCCGGCGTTGTATTTATTCGTTACAATATTACGAACACAAAGCAATGCTCATATCACAATACGAGGTGCACAATACTTAATCCATTGTTACCTACAGTGGAAATGATAAACTTGAACAGATATATCACTTCTCTATACCTTTAATAATATATTAGTTGCCTTGAGAAATCGCAACATGCTACAGTAAAACTGACCGTCGAGATCACCTAACACCTAAAGGTTGTGCAGACGAGTTCAAAGAATGTTCAGTTTTTGTTCCCGTACAGATACAAGCATAAATAAAGCAGAGCTGCTGAGTTGCAACAGAGCTTGTTTCATGGGAACAGTGATCCATATTATTCCGCAATGTCAATTCAGCCACCACCACACTTGTCTGGTCATAATCCTGTTAGCCGAATGACATATCGTTATCTAGTAAATGACCGCTGTTTTCTTGCTTTTATCCTTCCCAAGTGATGATGCACAATTTTATGGTCAATTGCCCACGTTGTATTTTTGTTTACGTGGAAACGTTGAAGCTTTAAAGCACCATTTTTTCAAACAAATTTTAGCTTTCACGGCGGCTACCATGGTTTACAAGAAAGTATAACTTGTTTTCTGCGCTGCCTGTAGACTGAAAAATATCGACATTTACAATAATTAATTTATAGTCATGAGGTGCATGAACAGAGAAACCTCAGAGACACGAAATGCTTTGTTCATTTACGTGTTCTAAAGCACTGCCGCTTTAGCAGCTGTAGTGCGAGTATGTTTATTGAAGATGAAAAAAGTAATATATCTGTGGACCACATAAATAAATTTATGGTGGAGTGCAAGGCGCTGATGATTCAACACTTGATTACCCTTTATTAAAGTACGTTAAGACATGCTAGACGCACACTTCGAAGAAACAGAGTGTGTCTGCAACGTACACAAGGTGAGAAGACAATCAAGCTAAAAAAGAATGTTAGTACGCCTTTAGCAGTGAGCCAAAGACTCTTGTAGCATTGATATATGGCACAGGGAGAGGCAATAGTGAAAAAAGAGAAGGAAGATCGCTGTTGCTGCTAGCGCTGACGCTGCTTGACAGCTGGTTGGCTTTACCTCTGCGTTCCCCCAATAGAAGGGTCTTCGGCTCACTGCTAAAGGCGTACTATCAAGTGGTGGAGAATGCTGGATCCATTGCCCCTCCTGGAACTCCGCAACCGAATTCTACCTTGGCCGTCAACGATGTCCACCGACGTTGCACAGGGCACCATTTCTACATCCCCATCTGCCCGCTGTCCCGGTGTCCCGAGAGAGCGAGACCCAGTCATCTTTAGCGGCACCGATGAGCATGACGTCGAGGACTGGCTCTCTTCGTACGATAAAGTAAGCGTCAATAATAGGTGGGACGAAAATGACAAACTTGGCCACGTCCACTTTTACCTGAGAAGAGTCGCGCAGCTCTGGTTTAACAATCATGAAGCTGAGCTTACCGTCTGGGCCACTTTCAAGATCACCTTCGCGGACGTGTTTGGCCGACCAACAGCACGCAAGCTACGCGCAGAACAGCGCTTGAGAGATCGCGCCCAACTGTCTGGAGAGGGTTTCACGTCCTACATCGAGGACGTTGTGGGCCTCTGCCATCGCTACAATCCCGACATGTCCGAAACAGTGAAGGTTAAACATATTATGAAGCGCATCGAAGAGGATGCCTCCCACATGCTGGTGGCGAAAGACCCGCGAACAGTTGCAGAAGTTATTCAGCACTGCCAAAACTACGATGAGTTGCGAACATAGCACATTTCAACACGACACCCTACTTTAGACATGACGACCACGTCATCTAAAACCGTTGGTGCAATTTCACCGGAACAGACGGTATTGACACTGAAAATCCAACAGTTCATCCGAGAGGAAGTGGATCGCCAGTTGTCTCTTGCACCCTTCCTTCCCAGCAATACTCACGGGCGGACGTCGTCGCTGCGCCAAACCACTGAAGAGCAAGTCTGCGAGGCACTGCCATCCACGAACCAACGACCGCATGTGTCCGCTCCCCTGACTTACGCTGACGCCGCGCGAAGGCCGGCACATGCGCCATGAAACGTCATCGACTGTGCCCACCAAACGAACGACTTCTACGCAACACGCTCACCGGCAGATTCGCAAGTTCCCTTTTCCCGCCGTCCTTCAACGCTTCCCAACAAACCTTTGCACACACCGGATAACAGGCCCATCTGCTACTACTGTCATCTGCCAGGCCATGTTGAGCAGTTCTGTCACCGGTGCGTCCCTCATATAAGTACCATCGATGAAACCTAGGGCTACGACCACAAAGTCACCACAGACGATAGTTATAGCGCGAGAACAAAACGACGACACAGAGACAAGAAGGACACGAAGGTCCTTCTTGTATCTGTGTCGTCGTTTTGTTCTCGCGCTATAACTATCGTCCTGTCATACTAACTAGCCCAAGCTGCCACACATTTAAGTCACCACAGACGCTGCCTCTCGATGCTACTTCGGATACACCCTCCACCGAGCCGCCGCGCCTTTACCCAGCACGTCCACCACTTGTTAGTACGCCTTTAGCAGTGAGCCGAAGACACCTTTAGTGGGGGAAACGCGGAAGTGAAGCCGACCAGCTGTCAAGCGGAGCGAGCGCGAGCAGCAACAACACTCTTCCTTCTCTTCTTTCACTGGTGCTCCTGCCTGTGCCATATATCAATGCTTCAAGAGGAAGATGACAAACATGGAATGACGTGCAACCACAATACTTGAAGACGTGAAGACGAGGAAAACTAAGGGGAATGTATAGAAGAGGCAATGACGTGGGCATAGAACTCGTGGGTGTTCGAACGCGAGCACGTGAGTGGGCGATGAGCATCATCGACTTGTGTTCCGGGCGCTCCGGCTCTGTATATTCTACGGCATCTCGCCGTATACGGGCTCTGAATTCTCAAAGAAATATCTCAAAATGCAATGGCAGTCTAATACGACGCAATATTACATGTCTTAACAAGCCTGCTAGCCCGACCAGACATTTATAAAATGCATATAATTTATATACAGAGTCTACAGGAAAACCTCCCCAGGGCCCTTGCATTTAAACCTATGACCATTCGAGTGCCGCCGATTTACGAAGGAGGGGGGAATGTTGTAGGCCCGTGTGGTCAGGTTTTGGTGCACGGTAAAGAACCCCGAGAGGTCAAAATTTCCGGCGCCCTCCACTACGGCATCTTTCATAATCATATGGTAGTTTTCGGGCGTTAAGCCCCACGTATCAATCTAACGGGTGCCACCATCATAGAAAGATACTCAACTTTCGGGTTATGTATAAGCTCGCATTCCCACTGCATGCTGCAACAACCCCTGGCTTTTTTTTTTGGTCCGTCAAGTTGTTGCCTCGTGAGAACAAAAAAATTAAGTTACCCGAAAGCTTCACCTTTGGGGGTCTAACACAATAGCAACATTCTGTTCCTAGTGCGTACTGTAACACTGAGGGTCTGAAACTTTCAATTTTACTCAAATGTAAACATTCCACACAAGTCTGTAGGGTTGGGTATGAAACTGGGAGATGATTTAGACTTCAACCAAAAGTTTTGAAGAAACCCGACGTTTCGAAACCGACTTGGTTTCTTCCTCAGGGGTGACTGCGGAAACTACGTAGCAGCGGCGTCTTCAAAGCACTCGCTCGGTGGATAATGACCCCCCCCTCTCTCTCTCGTTTTGCCGTGGATCGCAGTCCGTGTGTATACACTGGGGGAAGAGTTCCGAGAGACCGGTTGATGTTATGGGCTGTCCTCTGTATGTGCCACGACTCGAGTAACAACCTTCTCCTGATGTTCGGCTTGTTTTCAAAAATGGCCGTTGCTTCGAAATTTATCTGGTGATCCAACGTCTCAGTATGTTCGGCGACTGCACTGCGCTCTTTGTAGAACTTCCGCACATCGTTGGCGTGTTGCTCCAGTCGTTCCGCTAGGTTTTTCGTCTCGCCGATATACGGTGAGTGGCACTCGGCGCACGGAATTTTGTAAACAACACAAGGGGTCCTGTCCATTGTTGGCCGGTCTTTTGGGCGGGGGTGGAGGTGGCCCAGCGTACACGAAGGCACGTGCGCGATGCGAACCCCTTCCTTCTTGAAGATCCGCGCCCACATCTCGCTGGTTTCCTGAACGTATGGGACCGGTACGCCTTTCGGGGGGGGGGGGGGCTGCCAATTGAGGTTGATTGGAGCTTTCGTATCCTCTGTTGCTCTGCGTGGCGGGTGGCCGCTCGAATGAAGTTTTTTGGGTATCTGTTTCTTTTGAGGTCTGCAGTTAATCAGGCCTCTTCTTTTTTCACTCTGTGTCATTTGAGCATAAGTTCCAAGCTCTCTCGAGAAGCGTGGTCACAACTGAGGTCTTGTGGCAGGCGGGGTGGGAAGAATCAGTTTGAAGGTAGCGGCCAGTGTGCATTGGCTTCCTATGAACAAAGAACTCCAGGCCGTTGCGGTTTCTTGCCCCCTGGACGTCGAGAAAGGGCAGGCAGTGGTCGCTTTCACACTCGGTCATGAATTGTATGGCTGGGTGCACAGAATTGAAGTGTTCTCTGAAGTTTTCAACTTCAGACGTTTTAATGACGCAAAAGCAATCGTCCTTATAACACAGAAAAAGCTCGGGTTGCGGCGAGAAGAAGCTGAGCTTTTCTATGTTCTCCATGGTCAGGTTTGCCGTCGTGACGGAGATGGAAGCTCCCATCGCGGTTCCACTGTTATGCCTGAAATGAGTTCCTTTGTAGGAGAAGTACGTACTGGACAGGCAGAACCCCAGCAGACGGCAGAGCTCGTCAACCGCCAAAAGAGTCCTTTCACTCAGGCTTGCGTCTTGACGCAAGCCTGAGTGAAAGGACTCTTTTGGCGGTTGACGAGCTCTGCCGTCTATTGGAGTTCTGCCTGTCAGGAGGACGCAAGCTTTTAACGAAAACGATTTAATGAAAAATAACGACGCTTTTTAAACCACAGTTGCCACCACGATGTACGCGAAGTGTAATAAAGCTTAACATATTGGTGCATTCACACATTTAGAGAACATAGGGCACGCCTACAGAAATCATGTACATTTTTCAAAGATCGAACAGACAAAAAGATCACATAGAAACAAAAGAAGCCCGAAAAATGAGTGGAAAGCTCGCGAGCCATTGAACATTTTCTCTTCAACATGTGGAGAGGAAATGCTCTTTCTGCATCGGGATGTGAAATAGCTCTGTCTGAGAGGAGACACAAGATGTCTTGATGGTGTGGACTAGTATGAAAGTGCAACGAAAAGGATCGTGCATTGCCGAGTCAAACAATACCAGACTCTATACAGCAACAAAGACTTCATTCCTTTTCGGCTGGTTCAGTAATTTCCTTGTTGCCCGTCGCCTGCGGGCATCGCGGAAAGGAAATGGACATCCATGAGCGCTGAATGATTGAGATTGTGTAACTGGTGGCATTTTATGGTATGTTTTCTCTTCCTGTCATCTTCCTGGGGTTTTCGCAGCATGAGCCCAGCAATAACAACTTCTTTTTCCCTCAGCGATAGGTTTTCTAGTTATTACTCTTTGCATTTTGTGTCCATGCTATGCTGGGTGCTTCGGTACTTTTTGCTCGCAGCGCTGTTAATGAACCGCGAAAATTGGAGAAAAATGAGGCATTATAGCGAAAAGTGGTCTCTGTGACGTGTTGTTATTCTATAATGTTTACGCCTTTATGCTACAAAGGCAACCATAGAGTAAGTACAATGGCCCTTGATGAAAAGTTGTAGTACTCAAAGCCGAGCTACTTCGTAATGCGTTGTAATAAATAGTGTTTGCGTTGTGTTCCCGCTGTGCCTCCATGTTTTTTGTGCTAATTCTACAATGAGAATTTAGTTAGTACTGCCCAAAATAGATTTTGTGCTTTCAATTAGTCACCTGCACGTACTAGAAATATAATTATATTGCCCCTAATGATTCAAGTGCGGCATGGCATCCATCACAGAATGAAAAAGCCTGATCGTGCCAAACTCCAAATGATAAACGAAAAATAACTGCCATCTCTTCCTTGTATTCTTTTGTTTTCTTGTACTTGGCAGATACTCGTCCAGTGAACTTTCCTACTAAGTAGAGAGACAGACAAGTATAAAAACAGAGAAAGTTCTTGATAGTACAAACTCGCAATCGAGTGCACCGGGACGTCCAAGTATCCTGTACGGTCTAAAGTACATATGATGAATGTATAGGCTTTTTTCTTGGCAAGAAGGTGTACTTTCACAAAGCCATGCCATTCTTTAAACTGCTTAAAAAAACGCCAGGCCAGCGCGGTAGGCACAGCACAGTCACAGTGAAAGCTAGAAAAGCGGCCTTTCAGAGCCTTTTCAAAACACTCATTGGGTAAGTACTGCAAGCACAGTTGCTTGGTACCCACTAGGGCAATAATAAGCTTCTTGGCACTGGGCCAGCATTCGCTATTTTATTTTTTTTTCATTCTTCTGAGAAGAGTGGTATCCGCTAAACACTTGCAAGGAATTTAGGCCCAATTTTCCATGCAGTGGCTGACGATGATGAGGAACGTTGGCTGAAGTGGGTATGCACCACAGTTATTAAGGGAACAAAACAAGCTTTTGTGATGGTTTGGAGCATTGAACGGCCCACTCGTTACGCTATTCGCGTTGTGCGACGACTTGTTGTTCTTTCGCTGTTGTAAAACGCTTTATAAATCGTTGTAACGTGATTGCTTTCCCGACATCAAGTCTGCCTAAGGCAAGTTTGACCACAAGTCACAAGCACCGGTGTAGCTCAGTGGTAGAATACTGGACTGGCACCCAGCGGACCCGGCTTCGAGCCCCACTGTGTCGTCGATGCTAGGTCATGCCTGCCTCGGGGCAAGTTTGACAACAAGTTACAATCACCAGCGTGACTCAGTGGTAGAATATTGGACTGCAACCCAGTGGACTCGGGTGCAAACCCCACTGTGTCATTGGTGCAAAGTTTATTTATATTTTCACACGCTGTGGTTACGGACACTAGCGGCGACGGCGGCGGATAGCAACAACTGCGTGTGACCCAATAAGTGATCTCATGACAGCTTTCGCTGTAAAAAAAAGAAACACCGAGAATGCTATGTAGTGGAAAGAGCGTCCTCAAGGCATGTATTGTGCTATGGCAGATGCGTAGAATAGCGCCAGGCAGAAAAACGAAAACATGTGTGTTACATAGGGAGCGGTTATTTTGATTGCCCACACAATAAAAAGTTTACAGAAATACTATAGTCATCATCATAAGCAAAAGTAATAAAACAATGAGTCTTTGCGTAGATTCGCGTGTTTCCTTAGAGACGCGTACTTAGCCCTTAGATGATTCGATAAAGAAAAAATTAAAAGAAAGATTCGAGGAAGCACTCTCCCACTTCCGCACAATTCATGACCGATCCCCCATGGTGGGTCGGGCCCCTCCTCTAAGACACAACCAACCAACCAACCAATACAAGTATACTTGCAGTCGGAATTCTACGATAGTTCGAAGTGGCCAATGATATGGGCATACGTTCGTTTCTTTGGTAGCACACTTGAGTCATCCAACAGAACCGAAGCAAGGCTGGCAATTCAGACGGCGAGGCTCAAGCGTATTCAAAGTTAGAAAGAACAGCCTTTTTCTGTCGAAAGTAGTTATCTTACATCATGCGAAGGGGCGATGCCTAAAACAAGGCCAATATAAAGTTTGGCGTACCGTACCATACGTTGCAATACTTGAAGATCGTCCATTCAACCTATTTTTATCTATGATCTGCTCATTGGATAGAATGATAAACTAAAAACCAAATTTTGAAGTTGAAATGGAAATTTTTATTTCGCGACAAGAACAGTGATGTTCCGTGCTACGTCGAAGAATTCCCGTTCAGAGACATGAAAAGTTCTTATTTCGGGAATTTTCATCTGCAAACGTTGACGCGATTCCCATCTCATTTCCCTGCCCAACAGTGCTTCTTTACGCCACTATCAACACACACACATACTATATTTACACAAATATGACGTACTGGTGACTTTTGAAATCATGACTAGCCCCTCCACTGCCGCATAACAAAACCTTGACTTCATTCATATACTGCTAGTACACTGCACACTGTGGGCTTCAATACTAGCACCAATAGTGAACTAGAAATCGCTCCGCGTCAATATCAGGAACAAATATCAAGAGCTATCCTTGCGTGGTGCATGTGCCAGAACCGATTAGAGTAGATGAAGGCACACTATGACTGCTAATTTTCGGTCGTCATAGGAAAATTTGACCATTCCTAAATCTCTTTACAATATCACGAAGATTTCCTGTTTTCCTTTGGCTCAAAATGAGAGGAGAAAATTTCCCGAAAAAGAAACCATTTCTTGCACGGCTAAGGACAACCAAAATAAAAGAGAATTTTATAATATGCAACAAAACAAACAATATGAAATATTACTATGCAGGCATAAAAAACGCAGTCGGCATATCACATCATTATATAAACACTAATCGCCCTTGCTTTGGCGATATGTTGGGTTTGTTAATATTGTGTTCACCAGTTGAGCGGTTTAGAAGTGTAGATAGCTTCCCGAAACAGATCGCACTCACGAAGTCCTTCGGAAGGCCAGTGGGGCCGGCAAAAGAGAACGTTGGTTGGAAGTCAATCCTAATCCCTTCTGGTTCTTTGCAAACGTCCTCACACTAAGTCTTGTCGGGGCCATCTGGCAACACAAAGGTTCGAGAAATATATTTCTTCAACATTTAGTTTCCGTATTTTGTTCAACATTTTGAGATGTGCCACACTTTAGGCTGACGTACATTATAGACAGGAAATTGTATCTCAAGCCTAGCTATTCTGGCAATCATATCCTTACTTTTCAGTAAACTCAACCTACTTAAACGACTTACTTTGTATTGATATATTATTAAAACCCTAATAACGCCGTGTTTTTGAAACGATTCTGCTGTGTGATTGTGACATGATAATCTACAGGCAAGACGCAAAGCATTCTTTATCAAGGTGGTAAGTTTGCTGAGACTAACAGTTGCCATTGTGGGCCATACAACAGAGGCGCCATTGAATAAAGAAGAAAACTCTGAGTTATTTGTGAGCCTTTTTACAGAAACAGAGAAGTAGTAGCAATGGTGGCGCATATCGCCGAATATACGAGATAGTTTAGTGATAATATGGTTCACGTGATCAACCCTTGACATGTTTTGTGAAAAATACACACCTAAGTATTGAAAACTTTTTGCAACTTCAATTTCTGTGTTATTTATTGAAATGATGAGAAACTGGACTTGTGTGTTGCGGAAGTGAAATAAAATAGCTTTTGTTTGATTTAGGTTCAGTTCTACGCAGAGCAGGTAAAACTGTGCGACCAGCTTTAATAGCCGGGACCCTGATAACACTGATATGAGTTTACCTCATCTTATTAACTTACTCTATAGCTTCTGCAACAAGATCGGGAGCCTTGCTTCATATGCATGAGCCTCAATTCCTAGTAAACATAAAAAGCTAAAGGTCATTTTGCTGAAGTCCCCGTTGTCTGCCAGTAGTGGAAGCTTACGGCATTGCGCCAAGATTATTGACATAGCTGTTGCTAAATACAAAGCTCAGTTATTTGTTTTTTATTTTTTTTATCAAATACGAATGCACACTCTTACAATATTCCTTTCGCTTACGATTCCTGTGTTGCACCTATTCACGTCCGTACTTATTTCCTTTCTTAAAAAGAGGGTATCAGCAACAACGAAAAATGTGCACTCGATGCCCAGAACACGCATAGCACAACTGTCCCATGCGAGTGGCTCGTCTGCGTATGCTGCGCATTTTGCCTCGTTGCTTCCAATGCAAACTATATCAGCTCCTATTTCCAGCAGAGATACGCGCTAAGAATACACGCTACATTCCGCTGCTGTTCACAGCAGCTGCTTTCCGTAGTATTTCCACTTCAGTGTTCCTCTACGTGGCATTCTCACAATTTTGTTTTTAAAGGCGAAGCATTTCTTAGCGAACTTCAGCGGCTCTGAGAGTATCTACCTATCTATCTAGCCACCTACGACTTTTAGCTCTCCAGGCCGTTTCAATAATGGTATCGATACCAAACTTGGTATGGCATAACATGGCTGTATGAAGACTATACTTGACTAGTCATACAACGATAGTCATTACATGGATGTCATGAATGTGATGACTTAAATTTTAAGGTCCTGCAGCTCTTGCGGTGGTTTTGTTCACATAGCATGTTGCGAAACGGGTATGGTATCACAAGATTGTATGGCAAACACAAGCGACAGACCCTAACATGAAAATCATGACATGCGTGTCATGTAAGAACATGACTACATGCCATGCTCATGATGCGCTGGTGGACGTTTCACTAGCTTTACTTATACCCAATTCGGCATTACGGGACGTGAATGGATGACATAGGTAAATGACACACACAAACATGATAATCACGGCACGCGTGTCATGTAAGAACATGACTACATGCCACACTCATGATGCGCTCGCGGCCGTTTCGCTAGCTTTACATATGCCAAATTTGGTAATACGTGACGTCAATGGATGACGAATGTATGTGACTATGTTATGTATGTGAGATATGTGAGGTATGTGACTGCTGCAGACATGATAATCATGAGATGCGTGTCATGTGAGAACATGACTAGATACCACAGTAAAGGCGCCAATACATTTCGACGTGACGTGGTGCGCGTGCTCACCGCTGTTCATTTCGTCGTGTCACGCCGGCGTTGCCACGCCAAGCACCGGTCTTGCCATATATACACGCAGGCGCACACCATGCAGCGTTGGTTTGACGCACGCCCTGTTCAGCGCGTCTGGCGTCCATGCGTCACGAAAAGAAGGAGACGCAGTGTTGTCTTGTTAACGCATCGGTGCGAAATGCAGCATGTCGCTTTTCACGCAGGTTGCTGTCGGGCCACGCCAACAGACGCTGGTCGCGACGGTCAAGCCTGGCGTCAGATTATAGAGTGCTCGCGTTTTACTAACGTAGCGTCGCTGTGCCCAGCTTGCACCCGCGACAACGCTACATTGAAGCCCTTCATGATGCGCTCATGGCCATTTTTCTAGCTGCACATGTAGATAGATAGATATGTGTGGTTTAACGTTCCAAAACCACTATATTATCACGGGGTTGTGACGTGGCCGAAGACATGAGACTTCGTGCTGGGATTTAACTGTTTATTTGGGCGAACCTGTGCCCGGTAAACGGAAAGTCCAATTACAGCAGCAGTCTCGCACAGAGAGCAGTCTCGGACTGATAGCGGCGAACGGAGCGTCGGCCTTCGATCAACAACTGACAAGCGGCGAAGCGCGTCGGCATTTATACTCTTGCCGTCGAATGTTCTAGTGTTATCGCTGGCGGTGACGTAGGTTGCAGAACAATCTGTACCGTTCGCACAGTGGGCGTGATCTGATTGATTGATTAAAACTTTATTTTTGTCCTGAGAAGACGCGGGGGAGACCCCGCGCCACCCGGCTAATGCCACGTTGGGACCGTCAAGCCGAGCTTGGCGGCCCGTTCACGGGCACTCTGGACGGCCAGGGTTTGATCCTTAAGTTCGGGGCTGCGTAAGAGCGCAGCCCACCTGTCCTCGCTGAGGGCGGGGCCGATGGCTTCACATTCCCACAACACATGATTGAATGTGGCTAACAGTCCACAAGCGGGGCAATCCGCACTTGGATACCGTTCAGGGTAGATGGCATGAAGAACCACAGGGTTAGGATACGCACTGGCTTGCAATAGTCTTAGGGTGACTGCCTGCGCCCTGCACAAGGCGGGGTGTGGAAGAGGGAAAACCCTTCTTGACAGATAGAAGCGCTTTGTTATTTCGTTGAACGTAAGTAAGGGTTCCCAGCGAGGCAGAGGGACTGTGGAGGCAGCGCGGTCAGTGAGTCCTCGCGCGGCCTCGTGTGCGCCCTCGTTCGGGTTAGAGGTTGGGCCCTCAATCGACCCCAGGTGAGCGAGAAACCAAGTGAGAGACTGAGGCGTGATACTCTGGACGCTTTGGAGAATGCGGAGGGCCTGAGGGGCTACCATCCCGGTTTCGTAGGCTTTGATAGCCGCCTTGGAGTCGCTGTATATTGACTCTCTGCGACTATCTAGCATAGCCAGCGCGATTGCAACCTGTTCGGCTATCACGGGCTTCGATGTGGGTACTGTGGCGGAGCAAGTGAGCCTGGAATTTGAGTCGACGATGAAAACAGCGAATGCCTCTTGTTGGACATATGGCGCAGCATCCACATAGCTTGCATCAGTGGGGTTGCTACGGACGTGCTCGAGCCGAGCACTACCCCTGGCCCTACGCCGACCGACGTTGTGCGCAGGGTGCATATTGCGGGGAATGGGTGCGATGCGCAGCTGAGACCTGATGTTTCTGGGAATCTGCATGGAATCGGGGCACTGGTCAATAGAATTGAGGCCCAAATCATCGAGTATCTTGCGGCCCAATTTGGTTCCGGAAAGCCTGAGCAGCTGTGAGCGCTCTTGCGCCTCGATTATTTCTTGGAGTGTATTGTGAACACCGCGCTTGAAAAAATTTTCAGTGCCAGTGCTTACAGGTAAGCCGAGCGCGAGCTTGAAAACCTTTCTTATGAGGGAATTGAGCTTACTTCTTTTTGCAACATGCCAATTATACATGGCCGCCGAGTACGAAAGGTGGCAGAGCACAAACGCATGTATGATGCGGATGAGATTGTCTTCCTTGATTCCGCGGTGTCTGTTGGTGATCCTCCGGATGAGGCCGAGAGCACTTTCCGTCTTGGTAGTGATCTGTCTCAGTGCAGCTCCGTTAGCGCCGTTGGACTCGATATACATTCCCAATATTCGGAGCGAATCCACTCTTGGCACTGGGGACCCGTCACTAGTGAAAAGCCGTATTTCACTTTGAGACGCAGGTTTCCAGTCACGGTGGCCGCCGCCTCGGGGTCTTTTCTTGTAGAGCAGAAGTTCAGATTTCGATGGGGAGCACTTGAGACCGGTGGGATGGAGGAAACGTTCGGTCACGTCGATTGCGTGCTGCATGGCTTCCTCAACTTGACCGTCGCTCCCGCCGCTGCACCAGATGGTTATATCATCTGCGTAGATGGTAAGATTGATTCCTTGAATCTTCGCGAGATCCTTGGAGAGCCCGATCATCACGATGTTAAATAGTGTTGGTGAAATAACTGAGCCCTGAGGCGTGCCGCGTGAACCGAGGTTGATCTCTCGTGAGAATTACCCTTCGATCTTGAGCTTGGTAGTTCTCTGGTAAAGAAAGGATCTCACGAAGTCGTAGACCCTCTTTCCTAGCCCTAGGCTGGCAATAGACTGGAGAATGAATTCGTGAGAAACGTTGTCGAAAGCCTTCTCAAGGCCTAATCTAAGGATGGCTCTGGTATCTCCTGTGCTCCGGTTGATGATCTGATGCTTTATCAGCTTCATGGCATCCTGTGTCGAGAAACCAGCTCTGAAGCCAATCATATTGTGGGTGTACATGTCATTAGTCTCGAGGTGCACCTTGAGTCGGTTCAGAAGGGCGTGCTCTGCGACCTTACCGACGCAGGAAGTTAAGTAAATCGGTCTTAGATTATCTATTTCTGGTGCTTTACCAGGTTTCGGGATTAGAACTGTATAGGTCGTCTTCCATTGTGCGGGAACCTCCCCACTGCGCCACACCTCATTAATCTTTTCCGTAATGAATTCGATGGAGTCATCATCAGGGTTCTTGAGCATCTTATTGGTTATGCCATCAGGGCCAGGGGCGGATTTGGCATTTAGGAAAAAGAAAGCCTGCCGTATCTCGGCCACAGTATAGTCCTGGTCCAACTCCGGCACGTCGCACCCCGCGTAGTCCGGGAACTGTGTGGGTGCAAAGCTATCCACGACTCGCAGATACCTGTCTATAAGCTTGTTGACAACCAATTCGTCCAGGGTAGAGTCAGTAGCAAGATGGATGGCTTGCGCGAGGGATCTCCTCTGACTGGACCTGGTGCTGCCCTGATCGAGAAGGTGTTTGAGAAGACCCCAGCTCTTCCCAGATCTGAGCTGACCCTCGATGCTCTCACAAAGCTCATGCCATTGTTGTTTACACAAGGTTTTGCAGTGCTCCTCGATCGCCCTGTTAACCTCGGAAACCTTCTTGCGGAGCCTCCTGTTATGCTTCTGTCCTTTCCACCTCGTGAGTAGGGCTTGCTTGGCTTCTAGTAGGTGTGCCAACCTGCTGTCCATGTTTTCAACATCGAGGTCAGAGACGACCTCCTTGGTCGCTGCCGTGACGTCATCTCTGATTCCTTTGTACCATCCTTCAAAGTCTGTCCCAGCCGTCGGTGCTCTCTCAGCTCTGACTTCGCGAAAAGTGTCCTAGTCGACCACCTTGAATTTTTTCGTCCTAAAGCGGGCAATCGCGAAGGATACCTCGATGATGTAGTGGTCACTTCCGAGGTCTAGAGCCGTGTTGACCAATGTGATCCCATCTTTATTCTTCACAAAAGTCAGGTCCGGGGTGGTATCCCTCCATATGGAGTTACCTCTCCTAGTGGGGAAATCCTTGTCAGTTATAAGCGTTAAGTCGGCTTCCGTCGCAGTCTGCCATAGCTCGCGTCCTTTTCGGGTATCATACGTGTATCCCCACACGCTGTGTGGGGCGTTGAAATCCCCTACAACTACAAGGGGGTAACTACTGGCCATGCTCACAGCCCTTTTGAGGAGAGAGTTTGCTCTCGCCCTGCGATAACTGGGACTGCAGTATACGTTTAGAATAAAAAGGCTATTTCTTCAAAGACCCTTCTTGGGTGAGTTCATTAAAATTTCAGTCATTACGTACTCACTGCCATCGGCAACTGCACCGAGGTCACGCGATAGGTAATTGTACCTTTTGCTGATAAGTGTGGCAACTCCTATACCTCCTGAGTGTGATGACGCTACTAGGTAACCCGGGATTTTGATGGGGGTTCCAGACGCAACTTCCTGAACAGCGATGATTTGGGGCTTAACATCGAGAGTTCTTAAATTTTGCTGTAGAATGGGCTTTTTGTGAGTAAACCCACCACAGTTCCATTGCCAGATTCTGAAGTTTTCGTCCACACTATTCATGTTTAGGCTGAGGGGATGGTTTAGCAGCTATAGCAGCCCGGAGGATCGCGCACTCAGTCGGTGGCGCTAGTACATTGCGTTGTGCTGGGACCTGCAAAGGAGTCGGACTGGGGTCTCTCCTCGCATAGACCTCTTCTAACTTGCTTATGCGTGGGCGTGATTTTATCGAAATGATCTACTACAGTCCGGAACCTTCTCGAAAACTGCAGGCGCGGTTTGCGCTGAGAATCGTGTGGTGTTTTGGGACGATAACAAAAACTTGGGAAATGGAACGTGGCATTGCCCCCCTCTGAAAAAAGGCATCGTCCCGATGCTTTGACTAAAGATGAAGGTACAATAATAATGCAAGTACGATGAATAAATTACGATACAACAATAATACAAAAAACACTGTTTCAGTTTGTTAACGCGCATAAAACGGCTTGAGGCGCGCGACATGGACGACTTCAGGTCGTGATCGGCGTCGTTGAGAGTTCCTGATGTCGTCGGAGACAACTTCGTAATCAAGTGGCCGAGACGTCGAACCACCCTGTACGTTCTGAAGTACCGTCACGGAAGCTTTTCACTTAGTCCACGTCGGCGTATCGGCGTCCACACCCAGACACGTTCACCGGGGTGGTATTCCACGAAGCGTCGTCGAAGGTTGTAACGGTGGCTGTCGGTCGTCTGTTGATTCTTGATACGGAGACGCGCAAGTTGTCGGGCTTCTTCGGCGCGTTTAAGGTACTCGCTCACATCGAGGTTTTCTTCGTCGGTGACGTTCAGTAACATGGCATCGAGCGTCGTTGCCGGGCTCCTTCCGTAGACCAATTTCTATGGAGATATCTGCGTCGTCTCCTGCACCGCCTTGTTGTATGAGAACGTCACATACGGAAGAATGGCGTCCCACGTCTTGTGTTCGACATCGACGTACATTGACAGCATGTCGGCGATCGTCTTGTTAAGCCGCTCGGTGAGGCCGTTGGTCTGTGGGTGGTACGCTGTCGTCCGGCGGTGGTTTGTTTGGCTGTATGCCAAGATCGCTTGAGTTAAGTCGGAAGTGAATGCGGTTCCTCTGTCGGTGATAAGGACCTCCGGGGCGCCGTGACGTAGGATGATATTTTCGACGAAGAACTTAGCTACCTCGGATGCACTGCCTTTTGGCAGGGCTTTTGTCTCGGCGTAGCGGGTGAGGTAGTCGGTAGCTACCACGATCCACTTCTTTCCTAAAGCCGATGTCGGGAACGGTCCCAGTCGGTCCATACCAATCTGCTGGAAAGGTCGGCAAGGTGGCCCGCTGGCCTTGTCGGCGGTTTCTTGCGTCGCTAACAGTCCCGGCATGCCCTCACATAACGATTGACGTCGGTGGTAAGACGTGGCCACTAGTACCTTTCTTGTATCCTCGCGAGCGTGCGAGAAACACCGAGGTGCCCGGCCGTCGGATCGTCGTGCAGGGTCTGCAGGAGTTCTGGTCTTAGAGCTGAAGGCACCACAAAGAGGTACTTAGCTCGAAGCGGTGAAAAGTTTTTCTTTCGTAGAAGACCGTTTCGTAGAAAGAACGACGCAAGTGTGCGCGCTTGAATACCTTCGGGACTTCGGCGGTCCTGCCTTCGAGGTATTCTATTAGGGCCTTAAGTTCCGGGTCGGCCCGCTGTCGTTCAGCGAAGTCGTCGGTAGTTATCGTTACCAAGAAGTAATCGTCATCCGGGTCGTTGGGTAGCGGTTGGTCGACAGGCGCACGAGAGAGACAGTCGGCGTCGGAGTGTTTTTTGCCGGACTTGTAAATGACAGTAATGTCATGTTCTTGAAGTCTCAGGCTCCATCGTGCAAGGCCACCTGAAGGGTCCTTCAAGGTTGCTAGCCAACACAAGGTGTGGTGGTAGCTCACAACTTTGAAGGGCCTGCCGTAGAGGTAGGGGCGAAATTTCGACGTAGCCCAGATGATGGCGAGGTACTCCTTTTCTGTTGTGAAATAATTTGCTTCTGCTTTGGATAGCGATCGGATGGCGTAACTAATAACCCTTTCAAGTCCGTCAGTCCTCTGCACAAAAATGGCGCCAAGACCTACGCTGCTTGCGTCAGTATGTATTTCTGTCTCGGCGAATTCGTCGAAAGGGGCAAGTAACGGAGGCGTCTGGAGGCGATGTTTAAGCTCCTGGAAAGCGTGTTCCTGTGCCGTTTTCCACTTGAACTCCACATCGGCTTTGGTAAGGTTAGTGAGACGATCGGCGATGCGGGCGAAGTTTTTCACGAACCGCCTGTAATAGGCTCACAGGCCCAGAAATCGGCGTACGGCTTTCTTGTCAGTGGGCGGCGGGAAGTCGGCGATGGCGGCTGTTTTCCGTGGATCGGGACGAACTCCAGACTTGCTGTTAATGTGCGCCATGCTGATAACGTGACATCTGGTGGAGGTACTGCTTCGTTCATGTACCGAACGCCCCCGTCAAGCCGTGAACCCAGCCCACGTCGCGGAGAAGACACCAACGGCAACCAGGAGCAGCGAAAACAAGCCGCCGACAGCAAGGGCTACCACCGAAGTACGGGCTTCTACAAGACAAGGCGCGGAAGACTAAGGCCATGACCGCGACTGCAGCGACAATGACAACGGCAGCGTCCCAGCCTACGATGGTCATGCATCAACCCAGGGAACCACCAATTTTCCATGGGTCATCGTTCGAAGACCCGGAGTCCTGGCTAGAAACATACGACCGTGTGGCCACCCTCAACCACTGGGACCATGACGAAAAGCTGCGTCGTGTGTTCTTCTATTTGGAAGACACCACAAGTACCTGGCTCGAAAACCAGGAGTCCACGCTCCGAACGTGGGATGTTTTCTGCGGCGCATTCCTGCAAACGTTCGCGAGCGTCGCTCGCATAGAGAGGGCCGCTGCTTTATTAGAGACCTGGGTTCAGCTACCAAATGAAAAAGTCGCCATTTTCACAGAAGAAATGACCCGACTATTCCGTAACGCTGACCCAGACATGCCTGAGGAGAAAAAAGTTCGTTTCCTCATGCGAGGGGTCAAACAGGAGCTCATGCGAGGATCTCATGCGTTTCCTCATGCGAGGGGTCAAACCACCGAAAACCGTCCAAGAATTTGTAGCCAAAGCGACCACTATCGGAAAGACCCTAGACATGCGCACCAGACAGTATAATCGTCGCCTGACTGCCGACTGCGCTGCTGCTCAAGTCAGTAACTCCGGAGACCTGCGTGAAACAATCCGAGCGATCGTGCGGAAAGAGCTGCGCAAGCTGTTGCCTTCGGCGCAGCCTCAAGTGGATTCAATCGCCGACATTGTGCGAGAAGAAGTTCAGCAATCGCTTCAAATTCTTCACGCACCACTACCCAGCACCTCCACCAGATGTCATGGGGTCGTGACGTGGACGAAGACAGGAGACTTCGTGTTGGGATTTAACTCTTAATTTGGGCGAACCTATGCCCGGTAAACGGAAAGTCCAATTACAGCAGCAGTCTCGCACAGATAGCAGTCTCGGACTGATAGCGGCGAACGGAGCGTCGGCCTTCGATCAACAACTGACAAGCGGCGAAGCGCGTCGGCATTTATACTCTTGCCGTCGAATGTTCTAGTGTTATCGCTGGCGGTGACGTAGGTTGCAGAACAATCTGTACCGTTCGCACAGTGGGCGTTATCTTATCGAAATGGTCTACTACAGTCCGGAACCTTCTCGAAAACTGCAGGCGCGGTTTGCGCTGAGAATCGTGTGGTGTTTTGGGACGATAACAAAAACTTGGGAAATGGAACGTGGCAATATGATTTTGAGAGACGCCTTAGTGCAAGGCTTCCGAAATTTCAACCACCTGTGTTTCTTTAACATGCACCCAATTCTGAGCACACGGGCCTACAACATTCCCGCCTCCATCAGAACTGCAGCCGCCGCAGCTGGGATTCGATCCCGCCACCTGCGGGTCAGCAGCCGAGTACCTTAGCCACTAGACCACCACGGCGGGCGCTCCACGTGTACCGAATTTGGTGTTACGTAATGTCAAGTGCGGCAATGCACTTGACTTCGCCGGCACTTGAGTGCGGCGATGGCGTAGTGGTTAGAGCATCCGCCTCGCATGCAAGAGGTCCGTGGCTGAAATCCCGGTGCCGCGCAGTTCCCAACCGGACTAAAAAAAATCCGCGTGTTGATGGAACTACATCAAGAGGCCTGGGATGCAGCCTCACCGGTAACCACCGCCGGGAACTCACTTCCTCACCAGAGAAGGATTGGCCACCCTGGTGCAGTAGCTGGCCACTACCTCCCACATGCATACGTCAAATAACTCACGGCCCTCAGTCCCCAGCAGCTGCGAAGCAACTGACCACGGCGGCGGTCAGATCTGCAACGCAGCAGAGGGTGCTAAGAATCTCTGGATCCGGACAGGCCGCCATTGGAACCTGAACTTGGCAACGTTTAACGCTAGAACCTTATCTAGTGAGGGAAGTCTAGCTGTACTATTCGAGGAGCTAGAAGGTGTTAAATGGGATATAATAGGACTCAGTGAGGTTAGAAGGACAGATGAGGTCTATACGGTGCTACAGAATGGGCAAGTCCTTTGCTATCGGGGCTTGGCAGACAGAAGAGAACTGGGAGTGGAGTTCCTAATTCACGGAAACATAGCTGGCAACACAGGGGAATACTATAGTATTAATGAAAGGGTGGTAGGTATCGTAATTAAACTGAATAAAAGATACAAGATGAAGGTAGTACAGGCTTACGCGCCTACATCCAGCCATGATGACGCTTCAGTTGAAAGCTTCTATGAAGACGTGGAATCGGCAATGAGAAAGGTAAAAACACCGTATACTATTGTGATGGGCGACTTTAATTCAAAGGTAGGGAAAAAGCAGGCTGGAGACCAGGCAGTAGGAGAATATGGCATCGTTTTTAGAAACGCCAGAGGAGAGCTTCTAGTAGAATTCGCAGAACGCAATCATTTTCGGATTTTCAATACCTTCTACCGAAAATGAGAAAACCGCAAGTGGACATGGAGGAGCCCTAATGGCAAAAATAAGAACTAAATAGACTTTATAATGAGTGCACACCCTGGAATCGTGCAGGATGTGGAAGTGGTTGGCAAGGTACGATGCAGTGACCATAGAATAGTACGGTCTCGAATTTGCCTAGACTTGAAGAAGGAACGACAGAAACTGACACGCAAGAAGCCAATCAATGAGCTAGCTCTGAGAGGGAAAGTACAGGAATTCAGAGTGTCGCTGCAGAATAGGTACTCGGCTCTTAGTTAGGAAACCAACCTTAGCGTATATACAATGATTGATAATCTGACGAGTACCATTACGGAGTGTGCAATGGAAGTTGGAGGCACGGTAGCTAGACAGGACACTGGCAAGCTTTCCCAGGAAATTAAGAACCTAATTAAGAAGCGTCAAATCATGAAATTGTCAAGTACAACAGAAAAAATAGAACTTGCAGAGCTTTCGAAGTTGATTAATAGATGTAAGGAATGCAATTTAAGAAGGTATAACATGGAGAGATTTGAACACACTCTGAAAAACGGAGGAAGCGCCAAAGCAGTGAAGAGAAAACTTGGGACAGGCAAAAGTCGGATGTATGCACTAAGGGACAAATAAGGCAAAACAACTACCAATATGGATAGGATAGTTAAAAACGCGGAGGATTTTACAGAGATCTGTACGGTAGCCGAGACAACCACGACCTTAATACTATAAGAACTAGCAGTAACCCAGATGACACCCCACCACTAATAATAGAAGATGTCAGAAAAGTTTTGGAGAGCATGCAAAGAGGCAAAGCTGCTGGTGAGGATCAGGTAACATCAGATCTGCTGAAAGGTGGAGGACAGATTGTGTTAGAAAAATTAGCTACCCTGTTTACGAGGCGTCTCCTGACGGAAAGAGTACCAGAGTCTTGGAAGAACGCTAACATCATCTTAATACATAAGAAAAGAGATGACAAGGACTTGAAGAAAACAGGCCGATCAGCTTGCTCTCTGTAGTATACAAGCTATTTACAAAGGTAATTGCTAACAGAGTAAAGAAAAGATTAGAATTTAGTCAACCAAAGGATCAAGCAGGATTTCGAACAGGCTACTCAACAATTGACCACATTCATACTATCAATCAGGTAATAGAGAAATACTCTGAGTATAACCAAACACTATACATAGCCTTCATAGATTACGAGAAGGCGTTTGATTCAGTAGAAATATCAGCCGTCATGCAGACACTGCGGAATCAGGGCGTAGATGAAATATATATAAATATTCTGGAAGTAATCTACAGGGGGTCAACGGCTACCATATTGCTCCATAAAGAAAGCAAAAGAATACCAATCAAGAAAGTTTAAAGCAGGGGGACACAATCTCCTCAATGCTATTTACGGCGTGCTTACAGGAGGTTTTCAGAAGCCTAGAATGGGAACAGTTAGGGATAAGAGTTGATGGAGAATACCTTAGTAACCTGCGCTTCGCCGATGACATTGCATTGCTGAGTAACTCAGGGGACGAATTGCAACTCATGATTACGGAGTTAGACAAGGAGAGCAGAAAGGTGGGTCTTAAAATTAATCTGCAGAAAACGAAAGTAATGTACAACAACCTTGGAAAGGAGCAGCGCTTCGAGATAGGTAATAGTGCACTTGAAGTTGTAAAAGACTATGCCTACTTAGGGCAGGTAATAATCGCCGAGCCGAACCACGAGATTGAAGTAACTAGAAGAATAATATTGGGGTGGAGCACATTTGACAAGCACTTTCCAATTATGACAGGCAGATTGCCACTATCCCTCAAGAGGAAGATTTATAACAGCTGTATCTTGCCGGTACTTTGCTACGGAGCAGAAACCTGGAGACTTACAAAGAGGGTTCAGCTTAAATTGAGGACGACGCAGCGAGCAATGGAAAGAAAATTGGTAGGTGTAACGTTAAGAGACAAGAAGAGAGCAGAGTGGATTAGGAAACAAACGGTGGTTAAGGACATCGTAGTTGAAATAAAGAATGGACATGGGCCGGGCATGTAGCGCGTAGACAGGATAACCGCTGGTCATTAAGGGTAACTGACTGGATTCCCAGAGAAGGGAAGCGGGTTAGGGGCAGACAGAAGGTTAGGTGGGCAGATGAGATTAAGAAGTTTGCGGGTATATATTGGCAGCAGCAAGCACAGGACCGGGTTAACTGGCGGTACATGGGAGAGGCCTTTGTCCTGCAGTGGACGTAGTCAGGCTGATGATGATGATGATGAATGTCAAGTGATGACGAAAATATACGACTGGTGCAAGCATGACAACACTGACACGCGTGTCTAGTAAGAACAAGACAACAGACCACGCTCACAACGCGCTCATGGTCATTTCGCTACGTATACTAAATTTGGAATTACGTGAAGTGAATAGATAGCGAAGGTAAACGAGAACATCCAAACATGATACTCATGACACGAAAGTCATGTACGACATCATTCACTTCCGCCTCGTAACGCTGTGCTGATTTTAAAGTGACATATCAACCTTTCTCATTAGTGCTTCGCATATCATCGATTACCACTGTACGTGGGATCTGCCAATTTTTAGAAACACCTACTACTGCCGAAGACGTCTCCACGTTTTCTAGCCTGAAGATGGGCCGTGTATTTGCATGCTTCGCTGATAAATGACATCGAGAGACAATAGCCTTCTGCCTAGAGAGAGAGAATAAAAAGTTTATTGGACGTTTTGCGCGAAAAAAATCGGAAAAAGCCACGTGAGATATGCACGCCAAGTGATAGTGATTTCAGGAAAGGAAAGTTTTTTTAGAACACAGAATTATTGGTAAGTGGCCGCACCGTGTTGTCTCAGTGAAGCCTAGGAAACGTCCGCTTTTTCGTTTATAGCATCGCATCGTCAGCGCAGCGTGATGGGCACTTTGTCATTTAAAATTACTATATCTGTATTCTAGAAATAGAGAAACACTGTACGTAAAACATACGTAGTGATCTTTATATAAAATATGCGTAATACTTGTTTTTCTATTCGTAATGTCCACAAGTATGACCGCAGCGAGAACATCAAGATAGGTTGTCTTTGAGCACGGACCAGCTCATGAAGGTAGTTACCACCAACTGTGCTTCTTTTAGATGCATGGACATCGCGCAGTACACTGCCCTCTGCTCTTCCACCTCAATCGAATTGCAACAGTAGAACATAGAGACATAACAGTGGTCTTCGCGTCAGCTGCCGAGCGTCATAAAGTCTGTTCCACCATGGCGACTAGATATTAGAGCGAAAGCCTTCGTGTCATGGTCGCGTCCGTCCGTGCCTCCGTACCTGCTCTGTAAAGGTGCAAGCTGTACTCTTTCCTTTTCACACATTGACGTGATGGCATAGCGTGGTATAACAGCATTCGCACCGTCAGTACTGTGGCCTCTCCTTTTTACACTCTCTCATCAAGCACGTGATTGCCAAGAGACTAAAAATATATAAAAGTATAAAAAAACTTGCCGAAAGGAAACAAAAAAAGAAACCAAAAATACATGGCATAGTTACTCGAATGACCACAGGCTTACGTCGAATACACTTCGGAATATACAAAGTATCCTGTGCTGTTCTAGGCTGTTCTAGGCTACTTCCGCTGAATTTCGAAAAACTTGTCGATGCCTGGACAGACACTTGAATATTTCAAGAGCGCTGTGGGAGCCATATAGAAGAGGTACTGTCAGATTAGTCGCTCTTAATGTACTGATAGTGTTTTTGTAGTATTAGCTCACTTGATAACCCTGTAAACAATTAAATCGGAGTGGTGCTTTACAGGCATAGTGTTCGACAGCGATAACAACGCTACCGGGTGCCATAAAATTAGGCATCTTCGAAGGCGGTATATGTATACGAACACAAATTTCGAAAGTTCTTTCACTTTGTGACCAGCAAAACAAATGGAGATCTTGCCGAAAAGGTATTTAGAACTGTGTGAGCTCTGACTCACAAACACTCGCGGATTTTCGCCATTATGTTGAGATCAGCAGAAACAGAAGCTTTATTCAGAACGCCATGCCACTCAATGTAAACCTAGTTGTGTTCTCGTGGGTAATAAACTGGCACCAGCTGCAAGGAAATTTGGCTATGGTACAGTTTTCTGCCGCTTCTTGATGAGATTAAACAAAAGGGTTCATCGAATCATTTGACGATATTCGACAGTAGGGGCTGTCATCACAAAACGAAAAATGTAAGAAAGCTACTATTCTACTATTGAAGTGGTTGCAGCTCTCCAAATTATGGCGATGTCGGAAGCTTTCGGCGCTGACAAAGGTTGCAAGAGGCGAAGTACTTTGCTACGCTAGTGGACATCCCTGGCTAATAGAAATGACCTTTAATGCGATCGTACGTTTTCTGGAAACCAAAGTGACCAGCCCTCAGGTCGTCATGATAGGCCTTAAGAATATCGCTTCGGAGAGAACGAGGCAGAACGGGCACCCAGCGTTGACCATCCGGATTATATATGTGGTGGTAAAGAACGCGGTTATCGAGCTTCAAATTCCTGAGCTGTCACCAAATACGGGCATTAGGCGGTCGCGATTTCCCCCGAAGGCGATCTATGATGCCTCCACAGTAAGCGTCAGCGAGTTGATGCGTTATGATGGAGCCGTGGTCATCTGGTGGGATCTTGTCAATGACGGCTACTGACAAAACAGATGTGAGAGGACTATCCAAGCGTTCATCGCTGAAGGTAGTAGCGGAAGCAGTGGACGACGCCGTAGGAAGTGGGCAGTGAGAAAGCGCATCTGCGTCCTGGTACGTTTTACCGCACTTGTAGGTAATATTGAAGTCGTATTCTTAAAGACGTATAATCCATCGAACAAGGTGTCCTGACTAATTCTTGAGTGTGGAAAGCCAACATAGGACATGATGGTGTGTAACTATGGCGAATAGACGACTATGTAGATAAGGTCAAAATTTCTGCACCGACCACACGACAGCTAAACACTCCTGTTCAGTGATGGTGTAATTCTTCTCGGCGTTCGTCACGACGCAGCTTGCACACGCAACGACCTTTTTACGTAATGATTCATCGCCCTGATGTTGAATACCTCCGATTCCATGACCGCTAGCGTCAGTATGCAGGAGTGTGGGTGCTGTTTCATCGAAATGGCGAAGTACTGGTTCAGATGTGAGGGCGTTTTTCAGATTGCTAAACGCTGATTTGCAGGCAGGATACCACTCAAAGAGAACACCGGAACCGAGTAATTTGTGCAAAGGTTTCGCTATCGAGGCAAAGTCTCGTATGAATCGGCGGTAGTATGAAGCCAGGCCAATAAAACTTCGTAAGTCCTTGGTCCTTTCAGGACGAGTAAAATGAAGAATGGCCTATATTTTATATGGATCAGGACAAATCCCATCCTTACTCACATTGTGGCCTAAGACCTTAATTGTCTTGTGGGAAAAATGGCACTTTTCCGTGTTCAGCTGAAGGCCAGCCATACCCAGGCACATGAGGACTTCGTCTAAACGGTGTAAGTGTTGAGAGAAGGTTGATGGAAAACACTGATGTCGTCCAAATAGCACAGGCAAGTTTTCCATTTCAGGCCACTAAAAACGGTGTCAATAATGCGCTAGAATGCTGCGGGTGCATTGCAGAGGCTGGAGAGCATTACATTGCACTCGTAAAGTCCGTCTGGTGTCGAAAATGCCGCCTTTTTTTTGTCGTCCTCATGCATCGGTATCTGCCAGTATCCCGAACGTAGATCGAGACTCGAGAAGTATTTACCTCATAGTAGGGAATCCAAGGCGTCCTCTACACGTGGCATAGGGTATACATCCTTGCGTGTGATCTTGTTTAGCGCCCGGTAATCTACGCAGAAGCACACAGAACCACCTTTTTTTCGAACTAAGACGACAGGTAACGCCTCCTTTGGGTAACGTCTCCAGGTGGCGGCGTTACCCAAAGCGTGAGCGTAGCTCATAGCATCCATTAATACGAATAGCTATTCAATCCACTTTGTTCGCGTGTATGTAACTCCACATTCTCCACTTATACGCTGTTCACCAAGGGCTAGCAGAGGGGCTTATTATGTTCCGTCTCAACATGTCGTCAACGTTTTCTTCAATAACATTCCGCTCAGCTACTGATACGCGATATGGCCGACGACGAACGATTCACGTACCCTCAGTCTCGATGCGATGCATGGTGACGCACGTATCTGGCAATACGGGTGAATTGACGTCAAACATAACTTTGTGCTTAGTCAGCAAGGCAAACAGTTGTTGGGTTTACGAAGGGGTCAGGTCTGAGCTGATGGTAGTTTTGAGGGTGGAGGTGGCTGGGGAGCGTGCAACAGGGAGATCCTCAGAAGAAGCGTCTTGAAAAGTTACCACAGAGAAAGGCTCCGCTGTATCGACGCAAGCCGACGTTAAGCCCTTCGGAAGCAAAATTTTTTCGGGCGTCGGGTTCGTTGCGCAAACGAATGCGAAGCCATCATCGAAACGTATCAGACCTGATGCGAAGGCTGTTCCTCTGGTGGCACAACGTACGGAGGGTTGTACGAGCACATCGCCGTAGTCAATGACATCAGACAGAAGTGTAAGATTTCGCTGACTGTACGGAGGTAGCTCAGTGTCTTCTGCAGCATAAAAACGAAGTGGTGCGTCATCTGCGTGAAGCTAATAGGCGGTATCGCTCATGTGTAAGACGCGTCGCCGGCAGCACAGTGAAGCGGACGCCGTTGAAAGTCCCATCCTAATATTAGCTGTTGAGTACATGAACTAATCACTGCAAATCTCACACAATGCAGACGTCCATCAATGTAGACACGAACAGTGCACATGGCGGAAGGTCAGATAACGTCCTCTTGAGCAGCGAGCAACCTAGGTCTATCGTAGGGCGTAGTAACTTTGCGGAGACGCGAACACAAATCTCTGCGAATGACTGAGAAGCTAGCACCAGTGTCTATTAATGCTTGCACTTCTATGCCTTCCATCGAAACAGATATCATATTACGAGGATGTTCTGGCGAAATTTTTTCTACTTCGCTAAATGCAGCTTTTCCCCCAGAAGCTGCGTAATTTTGTTTTCCGGACGACGGTCGGTGAACTGAGAGACTGGTCGAAGTGGCGACGTAAAGCGACGGAGAGGGGGCGGTGAGCGATGCCTGGCACCACGGTAGCGAGGAGCCGTTTCAGGAGTTAGTGATGGCGAGGAAGAGCGAACGTAAAGCATAGCGAAAGGACGGTGCTGGAATGTGGTTCCTATGGCATAGCCATCCCGTTCGTAAGTGTGAAACCCACGACGCTCGTCTCGCTGATACTTGCGCCAGACACGTGCGATGTGTCCCGATGTCCGCAATAGTAGTACGTAGGTCTCGTCGGGCGCCATGATTGATAATAGGGCTGGTTGTTTGGGCTGGGGACTATGGAATCCAGGTGAGCTGGCGCCGGCGGTGCATAGTTAGACTAGTTTTGCGTGCTGGGCGCCAGGGACGCCAGATGGGCTGGCGTCGTCGTCGGCGGTATCGGCGAAACGAAAGCTGGAGAAACTGCGGCGACCTGCGCGTAAGTCAGTGGGGCTTTAGAGACGTGAAGGCCTATGAAGGTATTACGAGTCATAACCGCCAATCCTCCTCGACGACGTCCCGTAAATTTGTACTGGGGGTGTCAGAAAAAAATTACGTACTGGAAAACCAAGCGACTGCAGTTCCTCTCGTATCATGGTGCAAATCATGGCTCGTAACAAGGTGTCGACAATAGGGTTGTCAGGGATGGCTGCAGGAGAGTTGTCTAGCTGCAGCCGCGCGGATTCGAGCTAGTCTAGCCGCTGGCACATAGCTAAAATGTCAGCAATGGTACTTGTGTCATTTACGACCAAAACATTGAAGGCAATAGGCCCTATGCCTTTGAGCTGATGGCGAACTTTGTCTGTCTCGCTCAGAGAGGCGTTGATGCGTCGACACAGAGAGAAGATCCTCGATATACGAGGTAAAAGACTGGCCTAGTTGTTGTTTGAGACCATCAAGTGTTCTCTTCGCCAGACTGGCTCGAACTGCTGGAGTAGCGAAGACTTGTCCCAGATGTTCTTTGAAGACGTTTCAGTTGGGAAAGATGATCTGGTGGTTAAAAAACCAAGTCTTCGCCACGCCAGTAAGATAGAAAGAGACGTGGCTGAGCTTGTGCGGATCGTCCCAATGGTTAGCTGCACTCACTATGTCGTATTGGTGTAGCCAGTCGTTCACGTCCTCGTTTCGGAGTCCAGCGAATAGAGGGGGCTCGTGGGGGGTCGGCTGATAATCCAAGGGTGGGTATCGGCGGCAGTCGTAGCCGGAGGGGTAAAGGGAGAAGCGCCCGAGAGATCGTCTTGCGGCATGCTGGTGGACCAGTAGCCCAAACGGCGACCTGAGCTAAGCTCCAGGAGGTAAAGCCGGCGAGCAGGAACGGGGAATCAAGGAGCAACCTCCACCACTTGCGACGAAGTATTTTACATGCCTTTATTAAGCCTGGAAGATGTGGCCAAAACAGTCACCTCCGAGGTACTGAAGCGGCTCAAGAGCCATCTCCGCTAACGATGAAAATGAAGAACACTAGTTGATGATGGTTTTTTACAGGTGATGAAGAAGCGTGCTTTAAATGCCCACACATTTATTAGTAACTACTAGGAGTATTGTAAAAAATAACACTGCACACCAAAGGGCTCATATTATTTTATCACTGAAGCACAAAAGCACCAACACTGTGGTCTAGTGGTGATATAAGTGAGGGGGTTGCATTTAGAAAGTACGAATGTTCGTTTTTGAAATATTTGCTTTTTTTGTCAAGAAAAAAGCATTACCCATGATACTGATTTTTGGTATTCAGCTTATTGCGTCAGCGCACTCTTTTTATTACGCAAAAATAAATAGTTCGAACAAGTTTGCGCAACAAATGTGGTTCAGTGGCCTTCCATATGCAATTCGATATATGGTGCCCATCACGTTAACTTGAGTTTGAAAAAAAGGTGAAAATGTTATGAAATATTGAAGTATGACAGCTGAGGATTTTGCAATGCTGTAGTTTTTTATCTCTCTTGGTGTTGTACAGTTTCCTTGTGTTTGAGCTTACTCGTACAAAGAACACCAACGCTGCGGTGACATCTCTTGCAGAACATTTAAAGAAATATCAATATATATGAAACACTTCACCACCCTGAAATTAAAGTTTGGTCTTTTCAACAAGAAATTGTTTTATTGCGATGTCGAACGAGACTCCACAGACGTTATTCCGTCAAGGAGTTGACGTCAAACAGTACACACGTTCTGAAATTCAAAGTTCCGCCAATAGGAGTCGAACTCATAACCGCTCGGTCAGCGACAACTGATGCCGGGCACGGTAACCTGTGCGCGAGAGTCATTTTTTTCTTCATTACCGGTCTACTAACATCACACGTGCATTAACAATAGCCAACTATTACCAAATACGTAAAATCATAAATGTTAAGATATCAAACAAATGATAAAACATGACTGCTTTTTCTAAAATCTTTAACGTATGTGAGAACTTTGACAATGGCCCGTCAGTTTGGAACAAAGTCTTGTTGTTTCAGCACACCTATATACTGTAGAACGTTGTGCAGATGTTCAAAACGTGCCTTTTATATCAATTAATGTCCTATCACAGTGATCTTAGCAAAGTACAGTAATGCATCATCACCATGACATCCACGATTAGTTCCTTCAATACATCGTTTTATGCGTTTGTCCTATTCGGCACGTTTTCAATTAGAGTAGTGCAATTTAGTCAACGCCTTAAGACACCTCCATGTGGCGGCGTTACCCAAAGCGTGAGCGTGGCTCATAGCATCCATTCATACGAAAATAGCTGTTCAATCCACTTTGTTCGCGTGTATGTAACTCCACATTCTTCACTTATACGCTGTTCACCTGGGACGACAGAACGCGCGCTTTGTTGTAGCAACTACAACGTCTAACCAGGTATTGCTGTTCATAACTCCAAGATGCGATGAATAGGAGAACTTAGCCCTAACTTGTCATACAATCCGTCACGCTCTTCTGTCTTTCACGCCGCTTTTCTTGGTTCCATTACCACGTTCAACTGCTACAGCTACCACAGGCATCAGCGACCACACACAGGTTTACTCATGAATCAATAATTTATGATGGACGCTGGGTGTCGTATTGAAGGTGCGTCACCAAGTGTCACCATGCGTGAAGTTACGTTAAACGGGGCTTCAGCTGTCAAACACAAGCAGACCTTGCATAAGCTCTCTCATACCAGTGTACAGTAAACAATAAACAACTTCTTTAAGGAAACATTTTTTTCTTGTGTTACACTGATTTTTATGAGGGAGGTAACAACCATGTTTTTTTTACTTACTAGTGTATGCGTTCCCGATTTGATAACATGGGGACATAAGCATAGGAGAAACTGGGTAAGATTTCTGAAACGACTCTTTATGTTTAGGTCATTTTTTGTCAGAAACGTAATAATGTGGATGTATACAAATAAGAGTACGGCACTTGTAAACTAAACGCCATTTATGAATTATGACATCATTTTTCTTAACAGCACGGTGAATTTGTGCAGCTAAACACTCATGAACGCTATATTTTCTCTGGATTTCAAATGGGCTAGAGATAATTGATGACCTTTCGTGCATAGACAACCAATGCGGATATTTTTTTTCTTCACTTTTACGAACTTGAAAAGTTTAGAGGAATTTTTTTAACGTATCTACTACTATCACTTTTTCTCTTTGTGAAGAATAAGCTAGCCAAGTTCGAACATATTCATTTAAACTTAGGCCATTCGATGTGTAAGGCAAGATGCACTCCATCCTTGCACTTGCTGCACATGCTTAGTAAAGGCAGGCGTCCTAACGAAAACTCTTCCAAGCGCCAGTTGAGAACTCGGACAGGCAATGCCATTGATTTGGAGAAGAAGAGCGTTTCATCGAAGCACATACCATCTCGCTAACTTCCGACTTGATGGATGCCTGAGGCCTGCTACGGATGGCGAGTTTTCAATAAGGAGTTTCAAACAAGAACTGGGTGCAATGACAGTCTGTGAACTGTACGTTGCACACGCTGATGAAAGCGGACATTGGAATCCAGTGCCCTTGAAAGGCTGTACTTGGGGCTCACACATCTTCTCGAAAGAACGGCCAACGATTGCCTTTGACAAGAAAATAAATACAAGGAAGGCAGTAAGTTTAACAAGACCACATCCGGTTTTCTAGCTCAACGCATGAAGAGTTCAACAAAGGGGTAAAAGTTTCAATAAAGTCTTTGATGTCACAGTTAACAAACTTCTGTTAAATGAGCCGTTAGACGACGTCCGAACATCTTCACCAAAGGTGAAGTCAGAATGACAATGCTCCTGACTAGGACGCTCCACAATTAGTCATAATCACGGTGTTTTTTGAGGGCACGTCAGCCTACCAGTGGTTGGCTTTCCCCGTAGCAGTTGATATGGGAAAGTATGGGGATCATAAGCGTGCGCAGGTTTCCCCTTCAGAGGGGCCGAAGGTTCAGCGCAGTGCCCTCCTTCTCAGTAAGGCAATGTGTGGAGCAGACTTTGCACCCCCCCCCCGTATTAGGTGACATGGGGTGGCGGTTGACCCGCCCCGCCCCATGTGCGCACACCGATGATGGAAATAGCCTTCTCCGGCGTACTGCCTAAAGGCGGTGCTACATAGCCACGCAATTACAGCGGATGAGCAGTGGGAGACCGTGCTGTTTAGCACAAATCCAGAAAAACAACTCTGGGCAATCCAATCGACTGAGGATGCCCCAGGGCTCAATGGCTCGTGACTGACTCCAAAGCGTGGGATATGCAATAGAGAGGCTGCTGAATTCTTACAATAACGTTTATCATCCTACGCTTCGTACATTCATGCCCTAGCTGTCATAGTTACATTTATGTTCGTTTTCTCGCACTGTAGTTGCGTTGAAGCATAACATTGGGCTCCTCAAGAGTTACATGTATTTTGATAGGCTCAAATAAATGGAATCACTGTGAGGTTAACAAACAATTACATTTATAGCATCACTCGTATAACCGCATCTGCCCCGTGGTTGAAAACATAATCTCTTGACTCAGAAGCATGACTCATTTGGATTATGGGTGTTTAGAACTCTTGTTCTAAATGCGAATGTGATAGAAGCTAGTGAAATTAGCAATATCAATTTCTGGAAAGGAAGTAGAAATTTATTCACTCCTTTTCAAAACCCGGACGCATCTGAGCATTATACAGTTCAATGAAAATTTTATACTTCGCTTTCATTTCTAGTTTCACCTATGGGGGCAAGAATCATCTCATAGCTTTGTTTGACGAGCATTTCAACTCGGACGCTGAATACAACACATTGCACTATGTTCTACAATTGAAGTGGAAAGTGTCATGTGAAATATTCCTAATCAAAACAATGCGCTAATAAAATA
Organism: Rhipicephalus microplus; assembly: GCF_043290135.1. Taxonomy (NCBI): domain Eukaryota; kingdom Metazoa; phylum Arthropoda; class Arachnida; order Ixodida; family Ixodidae; genus Rhipicephalus; species Rhipicephalus microplus. The sequence continues at coordinate 141,095,494 of NC_134704.1, read as the reverse complement.
CACAAACTTCACATCTCAAAACTAAACAAAATGAAGAAAGGCGAAGCTAAAGAATTTTATTCTTTCGCGGCATAGCGATGCATCCCGGGAAGCATGTACTTTCTATGCAACCAGAATAAGTAGATGACAAGCGTTTTTTTCCAATAATGGAGATGCTTTGATTTTTGCCAAAATGCCTCTAATGAACTTGCCTGTAACGGCAACCTGTATGGGCTTGTTAGAATGACATCTATTTTGCCCACTACACTGTTCATCACTAATTCAGAGAAGTTAAGACATGAACATGATGCGGCGGTTAGGCTAGATGACAGTGCCATCGGGTTTATCTAGAAAATAGCGGGATAAGCAATCGATATCCAGATGGCGACGTACGAACATGTAACCAGCCGACTAAGAATACTCCTCTAGGCATAACGCCTAACGACCAAGTCATCCAGTGGTGTCCTTCAGTGAAAACAACCAACACAGCGCGTGATGATCTGTGACGCCACAGAAAGGGCAGCCGTACATGTAAGGACCAAATTGCAAAATCGCCTTGACAAGAGCAAGACGTTGCCGCTCTATTATAGAGTAATTGCGTTATGACTGAAAAAGGAGACAACTTGCATACACAATTACACGATCATAGCCCTGTTGAAGTTTGCGACAAAACTACACCAATGGTAGTTTTGTCGGTCGAAATGTGCAAGTATACGTGTTGTCAGAGCGGTGATTAGCTGTGGCAATGCGTGAGCTTGACAGCGATCCCAACGAAATGGGACGTGTTGTTTCAGTAAGCGGCCGGAACAGTCAGTAAATGGCCTTGCGAATGACACAAAGTTTTTAACGAACCGCGGAAAGTAGGAGTACAGGCCCACGGAACTGCGAAAATCGTAGACAGAGCACGAGACAGGAAAGTTTGTTACAGTGCGTACTTTAGCCGGGTCTGGTCATAGACCGGTAGCATAAACAAGGTAGCCCAACGCAGTAATTTGACGAAGACCGAAGTGGTACTTCGAGTAATCGAGCTACAGGCCAGCGCGTCGAATTATAGATGGAATTTTCGAAGGGCGTTCAAGGTGTGCTGCGAAAGTTGGTGAGAATATGATCACGTCGTCCAAGTAACATAAACATGCCTGCCGACCATCTAAATCCTTCAAGCAACGTGTCCATCATTTTCTCGAAGTTCGGGGGAGCATTAGAGGCATTAAAGGGCATAACCTTGAATTGGTAAAAGCCGTCAGGGGTAACCTAAGTGGTCTTCTCTCGATTCATGTCATCTACAGCAATTTGCCAGCAGCCAGATCGGAGGTGGAAAGGTGAAAAGAAGGTGGTGCCAAGGAGAAGGTCGAGTGCCTCGTCAATGCATGCCTGAGGGTACACGTCTTTCTTGGTAATTTTGTGGAGGTGCGGACAATGAGTGCGGAAACGCTACGAGCCGTCCTTATTTTTTACTAGCACAACAAAGGATGCCCAAGGCCTAGTGGATAGTTCGAGTATGTTATTCGAAAACATTTGGGCCACCACTTTTTTTATCACTTCTCGCTCGGATGCAGACATGCGGTAAGGCTGATGGTGAATGGGCACAGAGTCAGCAGTGTTGATTCGGTGAGCGACAATCTTCCAAGAGACGATCATGTATGCTCGAAAGGGCACTGTTTGAGGCCAATACTTGGCATAGAGCGTCGGCCTGGTGAAGTGAATTGTCCTATCCAATTATACTTCAAAAATAGCGTCATCATAAGTGGGTAACTCTGACCACATCTTTATCAGGACCATATACCACGACAATGCTAATGTCCTCATTTGTAATGACAGTTAGTTAGACAAGAGACATCTGGTTGAAGCGAAAATAAGGGGGGGAATGAAGACAGAGTTATCAGCTATAGATACGATGGCATGTGGCACATTCGCATCGCGATAGTCGAACGTCAGTAATCGGCACAATGATGTAATCACCGTTAGGAACGGGAGGGGCTGGTGACAAACATCCGTTTGCGACGGCTCGAGGGGACAGGCAAACAGAATTGTGTTGTTTCTTTGGCGAGTTGGAAATTCATAGCTTAATATAATGAAAGTGGTTGTGCTCAGTTGGCTGGTGGGCTTTTCAGAGTACTCGGTGAGGAGTAGAAGAGCGAGGCTGACTTTACTGTAGAAACAGTCGATTAAGGCGGAGTGTGCCGAAAGTAAATCAAGGCCAAGTATGAAGTCATGAGAACAATAAGCTGTAACAGCAAAAATGACTATGGTTTGAGGACCGGCAATGCTGACACGAGCAGAGCAGATTCGGATGACTTCTACGGTACCGCCACCGGCAACACGTATTGAATGAGTCGTAGACAGGTGCGCGCCTGCGCCAATGAGGGCGGTCACAGGAGCATGGTCGACTTGTGCTTCAAGCAGGCTGTGGTATGTGGGCAGCGTTTGTAGTGAATTTCCGGACGTCATTGTTATTGCAGCTTCATCTCCTTAAGCTGCAATATCTAGTTTTCCTGCTGCGATCGTACCCGGAAGCTCGGCGAGCAAACCGGCAAGGCTGCTGGGGGTGGGATTGGCGGAATTGCTGCGACCGGGCGAAGAGGTGTCAGTAGAGAGCGGCTGGTGGGATGACGACGAGAAGAAATTGCATGGTGTAGCGGCTGAACGTCTAGGGCTCGCAGGGTGCATGTAAGATTGGGTTGAAAAGGTATGGCGTGGTGGGTTTGACCAGTGGTGGTGGCAATACCGATGAACGTGCTCTGGATGGTGGCAGGAAAAAAAACGTTCGCTGGTCGTCGGGTGTTTGGCATTTCGAAGGATTGGGGGAGGTCATTGTAGGAAGGAATCTGCGAACGTGTCAGAGGAAGTAAGCGTGGGCTTCAGGACAAGTCAAAGGAGACGCTGATGGAAGGACGAGGTTTGAAAACACCGGCACTCTAAGCCAAAATTACCCGAAAAAGGAGTAACGGAGCCCAATAGGCGCGCGCGATGTACAGATAGACCGTTGAGGAGTAACCACAGAGGGAAGCGTTCCGCGCGAAACCACGTACTCTCCAAACACGCTCCAAATGGATGCACCACCTGCTGATTGCAGGCAGCGCGAAAAGCGTTGCCAAAGTCACCAGCCCTCTTACTCCTCCTCTGCTGGCTCAGTCTTTCTCCGTATTTTGCCAGCGACGGTTCGCGTTGCGTCGCGCTCGGAGTGTTCGACCACGGCCACCTGAATTCGACGATCTAAAAACTACGACGTGGTGCTTGTGTGTACGTTTGGATGAGTGTGGGCTGCTGCTTTTGCATTTCGCTGCACCCATGAAGTCTGGAGCAAGTCTCGACACGTCACCACGCCACGCTGTGTATCTCTGGCTTCAAGATAGTCATGACCAACAGACGACAGCAACAGTTGGGAAGGCCAATATGGCGGACAAGAAGACAACAGGCTTATCGGATATATACTTCAGTCGGACTCAGGGAAGAAAACATCGTTGGAGTCTAAGGCAAGTAGGCTATCAGTCTTTATTCTTCTCTACTTGTCATGTGTGATACGGATCACGCTTGCCGGCAACGGGCTCCGTCGTGCTGTGTATCGCACGCACGAAATGCACCGCGAAGGTCAGCTTGGGCGTCTGCAGTACGCCTGTGCTTTGTTACCGCCTCGATATTGGCCGCCTTTTCTGTCGGCCTCCCGTATGCTCGCTCATCAAGTGCTCGCCTGTCTTCGCCGCCGCGATGAGCTCCGGGCTGCCGATATTGAGCTGAGACCTCATCGAAGTGTTGGGAGTCATCGAAAACACGTTGCGGGTTCTCGTGAAGAGCTTGGTTGTAGTATTTAGCGTGCTATAGGTGCACCAGCACGGGCTGGTGGCGCTTTCGCTAGCGTCGGAACTCACTGAAAATTGGTCGTCAGTACTGTTGGCTTTCCCGTCAGTCGGTCGCAAACAGCTCGGCGCCGTCCGTTGGTCGTGGCGGCGGACTCGCGTTTGCACGCCTCACTCGCTCGATTTTGTGGAAAAGGGCCACATTACCGTCCATTTCTTCGGCGCTAGCTTCAAACCAGCTCGGCGCTGTTCGTGGTGGCAGCCAAGCGTACGCTCGCTCTCCTGTTTGAAGTTCGCTGGCGGCAGACACTGCGCGTGCAGCGCCGTATTTGGTCTCACATTCGCTTGCTCGAGCTGAATGACGTCGCTCGCTTAGGACTCGCCAGATTGTTAGCGGCACGGTGGTTCGCGGAGTCGTGGCTTCGGCCGCTGCTCCGAAGCTGTTGCGCTACGGGGTTCGAAATGAGTGTGACAATCTGTGACATCACGGTGAAATTATTAGCATGTCATATCTCACGTATGTTTTCATTTCACCTTGCACGTATTTCTCATATGCATTGGTATTCATCTTCTGTCACGTGTGACTCACTATTTTACACACTTATTGTGCAGCCGTGGGCACACACCTTGCAGAAGACTGTGTGTGTTGGCGTCTGCTATGCCTGTCATCCATCTCTTTCGTCAGAGCAGCTTCAGAAGGACTGTGCGAGATGTGGAAGTAAAGTTATTTGTGTGTCAAATTTTAATGCTTGTTTTTCTATTAACGTGCCCGTACTGTCCTATGCGTGCATCTTCATCTTCTGTCACGTGTATCTAACTACTTTTACTATATTATTGTACGTGCAGCCGCGGGAACACAACAGGCAGAAGGCTGCGTACGCGGCGTCTGCAATGCATGTCATCTCTCGCTTCCGTCGGAGGAGCTCCCCAAGGAGTGAACGAGATTTGACAACGAGACTGAACTTGTACACTTCACCATGAACTCGTTTTGCAGAATGAAGAAATTTCATGTGCATGTAGAACAATAAAAATTTCGATGTCTCACTTTTGTCTTTCGTTGTTGCCTTGACTGCGAAAGCAGTTACACATAGGTGGCTTACTACTTTTTCGCGTGTTCTTTTCTGTTCAATTTGTTGCTCACTGCGCAGAAAAACAGGCGAAAAATATATTGGGCCTAGCGGAAAATAAACAAAAAAAACAATGTTTGAACCCTGGGACAAAACATTTATCCGATTGGAGTATTTCAGTGGATCAACCGTTTTTCTGGCAAGGTGCAACTATGAGGACTAACGGTTACCCGGTGAAATGTAAATGTGAAAATTAACAGTTGCTCTATAAGGTGCAAAAGTGACGACTAAATGTTAGTTCTTTAAGGTGAATTGTAGGACTAACAGTTAGTCATTGAAATGTAAATGTGAGGACTAAATGTTAGTCCATTGAGCTTGCCTGTGGGGACGAATGTTAGACCCGGTGCCGTTAGTCCTAAAAGGGAATAATGGTTGTGGCAGCCCCATTAGTCTCCGAAAAGACGAACCATACACCCTTTTAACACCCTTTTGCCTTGAAGTGGGCGTCACCACAGCTTCAATGAACGCCACTGATGAGTGTTGTAGGTCAAAGGCGTGTAGTTCTACAGTTCTATGTCAAATTCATGGTAATAAGGGCTGCAGTGCGAGCACGAAGGTGCTAGAAGAAACGTGAAACGAAAGGCGAGGCAAGGAAAGCAAAGAGGACAACACGAGGTCTAGGTCAACTAGCACAGCCAAATAGGGTGGCTGAATAGGACCACGGCCGGCGGCATCAATTGCCCGACGAAGAGTACCCAGGACGTTGTTCTACTGGGGCCGGTTGACGTGTGGCTTCACACGATAAGACTGCGGCCGCATTGGGCATCTGGATGAATCACCGAGTAATACAGCGGCTCTTGGATTTTGAAACCACCGGCACTCTTTCATGATGACGTCGACGGTAGCAACCTTGCTATAGACGAGATGATTAAAGGCATCTTCTGCTATGCCCTTCAGCACCTGCGCTACTTTATCAGAGTCGCCCATGTGCTCGTCAATCTGACGAATAGGGCTACGAATAGGGCTACGAATCGTGAATTTACGCAATGTATGATTCGGTAGGCGACTGTGCACGAGTCACCAATTGATTTTACGTAACTATTTGCTTTCCAACGGTGTTACTGGAAAGATCGCGATTATTCTCTTTAGAAGAGCCTGAGCTTGCAATTTCAGCTTCGTGCGTCTCGAACCACACGTGCGGTGGGCCATCGAGGTAGAAAAGCACGTTGGCAAACATGAGTGTCGGGTCTCACTTATTGCTGGCGCTCATTTATTTGTTATAGGTGATCCGTTCGTTGATGTCAACGACATTATGACAGGAAAATATGCCACGATCGCGGGCATGAGGTACAAGCAGTGGAAGGTACAGCTAGGCGGTCAAGACAATACTACTTGAACCTGTGACATGGTCAGGCAGGCGAGGATACAGCCGTTGCGGTGCTTCGCGATGACTACAGGGAAGTACCGAGCAGCTCCACTCCAAAGATGTTATGTAAAATTTACACAATAGTAGCTATTTACAAGCTGTATTTTCACTGATGAGTGTAGAATTGACCAAGATGCAGGTTAGCACGAACAGTGAACCTACCAGCGCTGTCTTCTTTGTGCACAATCTCTAATCGCTAATATGTCAGCGACGTAGCAATATCACACTCTGTAAAACGGTTGGAAACAAGACAGACAAACGGCCATTTCTCGTGGTGTACTGCACAAATGTTTTTCCTTAAAGAACAGAACGAAAAAATACAAAAATACCCCTATAAGTTCTAAATGAATAGGGCTTCTTCAATTTTTCTTAATTGTGAAAACAAGAGACAGCTGGTTTATGTCAGAAGAAGTCTGACATTGATTGTGAGCTCGCTGATGCAGGGATATATTTCGGAATATCAATATTAGTGGTTTGTATGCGTTTTGATAACATCGTTATTATAACGATGATCGTGGGAGAGCAAGCATTTTATTTATTATCTGCTATTATTATGGCTAACTTAGACTTGCGCTTACCTTCTTCTGTCAACTTTGTTCTTCATCATCATCATGATCATCATCATCATCATCAGCCTGTCTACTCCCACTGCAGGGCAAAGGCCTCTCCCATAGGCCGCCATTCAACTTGGTCTTGTGCTTTCCATTGCCACGTTATCCCTGCAAGCTTTTTAATCTCATCGGGACACGTACCTAACTTTCTGTCTGTCCTTCGTACGTTGGCCTTCTCTGGGAATCCATTCAGTTACCCTTAAGGCCCAGCGGTAATTCAGCCTACCTGCTACGTGCCCGGCTCATCTCCATTTCTCCTTGATTTCTACTAAGATATCCTTAACCCCGGTTTGTTCTCTCACCCACTCAGTTATGTTTTCGTCTCTTAAGGTTACACCTATCAATTTACTTTCCATTGCTCGCTGCTTCGTCCTCAACTAAACCTGAACGCTCTTTGTAAGCCTCCGGGTTTATGCTCTGTGGATAAGTACAGGAGACGCAGCCGTTATATACCTTCCTTTTGAGGAATAGTGGCAGGTTACTATTCATACTTGAGCATGCTTGCTGGATTTGATCCACCCAATTATTATTTTTCTAATTATTTCACTCTCATGGTCCGGCTCTGCGGTTACCACCTGTCCTAATTAGACAATGTCTTTTCAAACTTCTAGCGTGTCTCTACTTATCGCAAAGTGCTGTTTTCTGCCGAGACAGTCACACATTGCTTTACTGTTGTGCATATTCATTTTTATACCAACTTTTTTTCTGCTATTCCTGTCCAGTTCAGTAATCGTGAACTGTAATTCGTCCACTGAGTCACTCATCAAGACATTGCCATCAGTGAATTGCAGGTTGCTTAGGTACTCTCCATTAACTCTTATCCCTAATTACTTCTACTAGGCCTCTGAAAACCTCAAAGCACGCAGTAAATAAAATTTTGGAGATAGTATCCCCTTGTTTTACACCCTTATTGATTGGGATTCTGTCGCTTTTTTCATGGAGAACTATGGCGGCTGTGGATTCACTGCAGTCTTCCTCCCGTATGTTTATGTGAGGTTCTTCGATGCCCTGATTTCGCAGTGCCTGCATTACTGCGGATGTCTCGGCTGAGTCAAACGCCTTCGCGTAATCTATGAAGGCTATGCTTAGAGAACGGTTGTATTGCACCCATGTCTCTATTACTTGAGTGATAGTATGAATATGGGCTATTGTGGAGTAGCCTGCACAAAATCCTGTTTGCTCCTTTGGTTGATTGAACTCTAATCTCGCCCTAATTCTATTAGCTATTGTTTTTGTAAAGAGTTTGTAGAGAACGTACAGTAGGCTGATTGGCCTATTACTTTTTCAGTAAAGATATGTTATTTCAATGTATTTTAATAAAGTTTGGCCACTTCGTTACCATACCTTTATTATAGGGCAGGTTGCTATCGCTTCACCTATTAGATGCGCTCCCTCTTCCAGTGTTGCGGTATACTTTTCTGTCTTACTCATGTCTGTTTTATTACATTTTCATTTTGTCCTATAAAGTGATGTGAAAAGTAAAGTCTGAACTTTTCTACGAAGATGACAGTGTCATTTGTCTTTGTCGGGAAGAAAAGCAGTTGGTTTCTTAGCGATGAATGCCCTTCCATCAGCTGTGCCTAATTCTATCACAGGAGTGCTTTGGGCAAGTAATTTGGGCCAAAGAGCAGATCCGTGAAAGCTGAGAGGATGCGTGACAAAAGAGTTGGGTGGACCGTGATTAAAACCTCACAATGAAAGAAGCACCGACGTTGGCAATAAAGTTTGTACTTTTACTCGAACAAAGCAATAAGAACATATATGTTTGGTCCAAACTTGCTAACGTTAAGAATCGCCAAAAACTACACAGTCAGAAGTTATACATGATTGCATCAACCCCCTTACACTGCGTCGATATGTTTTTAGCTGTGTCACGCGCCTGTACTTCTTCAAAGGCGCAAAAGTTGCGCATTGAGAACCTCACTGGGACCATGATTCAAATAATCATTCAGTAAAGTTCATTCCAAAAACATAACTGTGGATCGTCTTGCGTTAGTTACAGAGATAAAGCTGCAAAATATATAGCAGAAATAAGACACAATAAAGCACGCTTACAGAAAAAAGTGTTGTAAATTAGCTAAACCTGAAAATGACTGTTCATGTGAAGAAGAACTGACATCAGAATATCCTAATTGAAGTAAAACAGCGAAACAGCAAGCTGAAGGCACGCATGTTGGTAGTGAACAGTTGTCTGATATTGCTGTGCCAAGACTCACTTATTTTACAAGAATGAATGCATCACAAGCACTCGAACATTGCAGGAGAGGTCTGTGAACCTTATGACGCAGTACATTGTTATAAACATCTTGATTTACTTGCCTATAAAAATGTAAACTGGGAAAGTGAGGTGAACTTATTTCTAAGCCAGAAAACCACAAGATACAAAAAAATGGGTATCTGTTAACAAGAAACATAATTCAGCACATAAGATGACTGGCTTTACGCAGGTTTCGTGCACATAAAATTTGTCCTTAAAATTTCGAAATGACGTAGTAGATCATAAAATTACAATATTAAGAACGCTTCAACGATAATTTTTTTACAGAAGCGGGCACCAACACTTTGTGTATTGATATTGTGTGGCATCCAATGATTGCGATGACAGTAAAATATGCGAAATGTTTTAAATAGGAGACCGCGAAGCGCAACGTAATATTAGGTAGGCCACACAAATTAAGGGCAAACATGCGGCACATATTTCCCTACTTAGTACATGCCTTCAGATGTTATGCATCGTTCACGTTTCAGTAAAAATTGTTTTCCGTAATTATAAAATTGCTGCTTGCCTTGATCATCCCGTCAAAACACTGCAGACTCCTGCTTGACCCAGCCTGGCTTGGAGTAATATAAAAAGAAAATCAATATTACTTTAAATATTTTATATAAGTCATGAGTGTGATGTGGCAAATTTTATCAATTTCGCATTAAACAAATATTTAGGATTTCGCCTTACAACTCCTTTACCGTTCCGTGAATTTGTTGCAAAGTTTTTCGCAGAGAGCGAGATCGTAACACTCTGCAGCAATTTTAGTCAAACATGTGCATTTGTCGAGCAATCTTTATAAAGTCGACTGATCAGAGAGGGTTGTATAACAGATTTTGCGTACATCTCGCTGCCACTACGCAGGGCACAAACATGACCCTGCGTGCTCAGTCTAGAAGAGTTGCAATAAATAGCCTGTACTTGTGCAGTAGCTGCCATCAGGACGCATTCGTCGGTTCGAGAACGAATTCCTCTGTTTGAGATCGAAGTGCGAGCATTGCCGGAGACCTTTCTCGTTGAGACATAGTGTCCTGCTTATCCACTTCCTTTCTCATCCCTCTTCCCTTTGCCATCTAAAGTTGCTTGGGAAGAGTAGCTGCTCGACTACTCGGATGCGCAGCGCTCCTTGGTGGCGCGCGCCCGGGCAGCGGCGATCTCCATTTACGTCCCCGACTAAGGACTGCCACTCAGGCGCACAAGAACTCTCTGGTTCATTTAAAATGAAAAGTTTACCACCATCATGGCGGGGTGGTAACAGTACTTGGTATGCAAGCGTGGATCCATGGCGGCGCATTTCAACATCAGCGACGCACTCCGTTTTTTTGCGACTTGCTACAACAATTTCAACTTGATAAAGTGAGCGGAAATAAGTGGGGAGAGCAATAGAACGCATACCCGGCATAAAGCTTCCCTGTCTCAGACTGAAACTATGGTTCGATTCGACGCCTCTAATACAGTGTATGCCCTTTCCTTCAAGTATTATCAGTAAGGCGTTACCTAAATATATTTAAATTGTGTGATAATGCTGCAACAATAACATTGAAATTTTTATCCTTTCAAAGCCTGATCGGTTTTGTATCTCAGCGGTAAGAGGACATGAGATAGACAGCTTTTGCATGCATTGTCCTGACAACTGCGAGAAGTTTCCGGAAGCTTAATGTAAAGCTTGGCAGTAGATCGGAGTCATTGCTGGTGGATTCAGTTTGACGTTTTCTGGCGTGTACTGATAATTGGCCGTGTTTCCATGGGAAGCCACCATCGCAGAGCCAAATTGCAGTGTACGTCCTAGCACAATTTTCATTCACGCACAACGCTGATGCTTCGCTCACAACCAACGATGCCGATATCGATACTTCTGAAAAAGAAGCTGTTCAGCGCTATCGCGTGATCACATTAATACTACGTCTTCCACTGATAGCGGAGACCTAAAACTTCTGACTGTGTTAACGTAATTGACACGCCAAATACGCTGTGATGGTTAAGGGACGTTCGTCACTATGTTTGTTGATAGCGGACGAGAAAGGATTAACATGAACTTTTTATTTCATGGCATGGGTGGAACGGCTGACAGCGTACGGATAGCTACCGTGTGCAGCGCCGTTGAGTCGGACGTCGCGGCCAACCCAGCAGTCAGGATCGCAACTCCGGAGGTCCAGGATCAGGCAGCGGCTCACGAGGAACACACCCGGTAGGCCTCACCCACGAACCTGCTCCCGGCCACTGCACCCAGGCAGAAGCCGTTCGGCAGGTCTCGGCCTTGGACCTTGAACAGACACACCGGAGCTCGACCTGGCCGACACATACGGGTCTCACGTCCGGCTCAAGAACGCTGCCAGGAACTCGTCCTCTCGAGCGGCGCACCGTTTCGTCTGCCTTCGTGGCCTCAACTCTCGAGCTGCAGTGGCGGAGATGCCTTGACCAGCGCGACCTCGGACCTCGTTTCCAAGCTTTTGATCACCTTCCGGGCGTAGCGGTTCCACGTGCGGGTTCTGGCCAACACAGCACCGTCTGTGCCGTGCTGAAATGCTGCTCGCTACAGCTGCGGTGCGGCAGCTCACTCACCGGCGTTCGTCGCCTTGGCCAGGGCACAGCCAGGTACCCTCGGGTGCGCACCTCGTGAGCTCGCGGCCCACTTCCGAGGCTGGCGCGTCGCTCGGTACGGCTCGGCACCACTCGGCGATCCTCGATTCAGGCAGCAACTCCTCTGGCATCTGAATCCTCGGCCACCCTGAATCGTCGCCCGGTTCCGTGCTCCTCTGTGCGCACTCCCGCGTCTCACCCGGCAGAACATCTCGCTCGTCCCTTGCCAAAGTGCGACGCTCTGGTGACACCGGTGCTTGATGGCATGGGTGCGGCCACGGAGCAGTCAACCCGCATCGGAGACGCGATGCTCCATGCGGGGCATGGCCAGCCCGTCAAGCGAAGAGCGTGCGCCGAGACGCGATGCTCGACGCAGCCGTGACCATTAGCCAGGCCACGTTCATCGCTGTGTCGAACGGCTGACCGTGGAGACGCCTCGCCGAGATCCGCGATGCCCTCGGCAAGGAAGAGAACAGCAGGCCAGGCCGCGCCCCGAGATGCAGTACTCGTGCCGGCAATGCCGCCCCAGCTGGTGGTTGGACGGCAGCAGCGTGGACGGCCGCGTTCCCTGGCCGGAACCTGGCTCGCCTGCGTCCGACGCTTCGGCCCGCTGTCTCCCGTCTGCCGCTGCTCCGGCTCGTCCCCAGCCACAAAGCCTACTGCCACGTAATGGTCGCACGTGGCCCAATCGTGGCACGCCACCTCTATGGGCCATCACTGGTCATCAGCTGATTGGCGCACAGTTGTCTCGTAATCGCACGTGCCTTCTTCTCTTCTTCATTTCTTGTTGTCGCCTTCGTGCCACCTGCTCTCCGCTCGTCTTCTTCAGTTCTGGTTTGATGCTCCTCGGCGTCTTTAAGTCCTTTCCTTACATACGCGCAGTCTTCAACTCAATGACAACACTGTCAGCATGAAGGTCACTGTCAGTTCCCGATATCCTCAAGTCACCCCTGGCAAGCATTAAATAATATCACTCATTCTTACCAACTTTATGAAGTGCGCAGTGGAGGTATCAAGCGGGAAAACAGTTTTCAGTTTTACACTTTTGTACGTGCAGTGAAATATTTTTATTTTTACTTCATTTGCCTACTCTGTTCCAACACTTTCCACCTCTACTGCACCTCCAAGTGCAAGGACAAGGAACGAAGTACCATCTGGTGAACCTCCGTCCTTTTCCTTGCATATCTTTTGTTTTTATAAATAGTAACGAAAACTAATATTATAAAGAGTAAAGATAAAAAACCGTAGAATTGTGATAATTTATAAGGTAGATTCAGCGATGACACTTGAACTAATAATGGTCTAATGGCGACTAATGAACATGTTCGTATGGTTACGAGTTGAGAACAGATGTATTTCTATAGGCCTTTATTTATTAGGTTGTAGTCCTCTGGTGAATTAAACATATGTTTCAGTCTTTTCGACCGCAGTTATACTTTTATGTCGCTAAGCACAATTTCAGTGTGGACTTGCTGAACAGGTTCGCTTTGCATCTGAATCAATATGTACCGTTGATTATTTCAGCACTCTAATCCACACTGCCGCCTTTATACCCATAAATGGGCTCGTTGAGGGCCGAGGAGTTATCGCTGTCATCACCCTTCGTCTGCATTCATTTCTGTATTCTCTTCAAGATAACAAAGTCGGGGTGGTATACTTCGATATACATGAGCCTGTATATAGCCTTCAATACGTATGGCGGCGATGGCGTAGAGGTTAGAGCATCCGCCTCGCATGCAAGAGGTCCGTGGTTCAAATCCCGGTACCGCGCAGTTTCCAACCGGAATAAAAAAAAATCCGCGTGCTGATGGAACTGCATTAAGAGGCCTGGGGTGCGGCCTCACAGGCAAACACCGCTGAGAACGCACTCCCTCACCAGAGAAGGATTGGCCACCCTGGTGCAGTATCTGGCCACTACCTCCCACATGCTTACGTCAAATAACTCACGGCCCTCAGTCCCCAGCAGCTGCGAAGCAACTGACCACGGCGGCGGTCAGATCTGCAACGCAGTAGAGGGTGCTATGAATCTCTGGATCCGGACAGGCCGCCATTGGAACCTGAACTTGGCAACGCTTAACGCTAGAACCTTATCTAGTCAGGGAAGTCTAGCTGTACTATTCGAGGAGCTAGAGGGTGTTAAATGGGATATAATAGGGCTCAGTGAGGTTAGGAGGACAGATGAGGCCTATACGGTGCTACAGAATGGGCACGTCCTTTGCTACAGAAGCTTGGCAGACAGAAGAGAACTGGGAGTGGGGTTCCTAATTCACAGAAACATAGCTGGCAACATTGAGGAATACTATAGCATTAATGAAAGGGTGGTAGGTATCGTAATTCAACTGAATAAAAGATACAAGATGAAGGTAGTACAGGCTTACGCGCCTACATCCAGCCATGATGACGCTTCAGTTGAAAGCTTCTATGAAGACGTGGAATCGGCAATGAGTAAGGTAAAAACACAGTATACTATAGTGATGGGCGACTTTAATGCAAAGGTAGGGAAGAAGCAGGCTGGAGACCAGGCAGTAGGAGATTATGGCATCGGCACTAGAAACGCCAGAGGATAGCTACTAGTAGAATTCGCAGAACGCAATAATTTACGGATTTTGAATACCTTCTACCGAAAACGAGAAAACCGCAAGTGGACATGGAGGAGCCCTAATGGCGAAAATAAGAACGAAATAGACTTTATAATGAGTGCACACTCTGGAATCGTGCAGGATGTGGAAGTGATTGGCAAGGTACGATACAGTGACCATAGAATGGTACGGTCTCGAATTCGCCAAGACTTGAAAAAGGTACGACAGAAACTGATACGCAAGAAGCCAACCAATCAGCTAGCACTGAGAGGGAAAGTACAGAAATTCAGAGTGTCGCTGCAGAACAGGTACTCGGCTCTTAGTGAGGAAACCAACCTTAGCGTAGATACAATGAATGATAATCTGGCGAGTATCATTACGGAGTGTGCAGTGGAAGTTGGAGGCAGGGTAGTTAGACAGGACACTGGCAAGCTTTCCCAGGAAACGAAGAACCTAATTAAGAAGCGTCAAATTATGAAAGTGTCAAGTACAACAGACAAAATAGAACTAGCAGAGCTTTCGAAGTTGATTAATAGACGTAAGATATGCGATGTAAGAAGGTATAACATGGAGAGAATTGAACACGCTCTGAAAAACGGAGGAAGTGTCAAAGCATTGAAGAGGAAACTTGGGATAGGCAAAAGTCGGATGTATGCCCTAAGGGACAAAGAAGGCAAAATAACTACCAATATGGATAGGATAGTTAAAATAGCGGAGAAGTTTTACAGAGATCTGTACAGTAGCCGAGACAACCACGACCTTAATACTATAAGAACTAGCAGTAACCCAGATTACACCCCACCAGTAATGATAGAAGAAGTCAGAAGAGCTTTGGAAAGTATGCAAAGGGGCAAAGCTGCTGGGGAGGATCAGGTAACATCAGATCTGCTGAAAGATGGAGGACAGATTGTGGTAGAAAACTAGCCACCCTGTTTACGTGGTGTCTCCCGACGGGAAGGGTACCAGAGTCTTGGAAGAACGCTAACATCATCTTAATACATAAGAAAGGAGATGACAAGGACTTGAAGAATTACAGGCCGATCAGCTTGCTCTCTGTAGTATACAAGCTATTTACAAAGGTAATTGCTAACAGAGTAAAGAAAACATTAGAATTCAATCAACCAAAGGAACAAGCAGGATTTCGAACAGGCTACTCAACAATTGACCACATTCATACTATCAATCAGGTAAAAGAGAAATGCTCAGAGTATAACCAACCACTATACATAGCCTTCATAGATTACGAGAAGGCGTTTGATTCAGTAGAAATATCAGCCGTCATGCAAACACTGCGGAATCAGGGCGTAGATGAAGTATATATAAACATTCTGGAAGAAATCTACCGGGGATCAACTGCTACCATAGTGCTTCATAAAGAAAGCAACAGAATACCAATCAAGAAGGGTGTAAGGCAGGGGTACACAATTTCCCCAATGCTATTTACCGCGCGCTTACAGGAGGTTTTCAGAAGCCTAGAATGGGAACAGTTAGGGATAAGAGTCAATAGAGAATACCTTAGTAACCTGCGCTTCGCCGATGACATTGCATTGCTGAGTAACTCGGGGGACGAATTGCAACTCATGATTACGGAGTTAGACAAGGAGAGCAGAAAGGTGGGTCTTAAAATTAATCTGCAGAAAACGAAAGTAATGTACAACAACCTCGGCAAGGAGCAGCGCTTCGAGATAGGTAATAGGGCAATTGAAGTTGTAAAAGACTATGTCTATTTAGGGCAGGTAATAACCGCAGAACCGAACCACGAGATTGAAGTAACTAGAAGAATAAGAATGGGGTGGAGCACATTCGGGAAGCACTCTCAAATTATGACAGGTAGATTGCCACTATCCCTCAAGAGGAAGGTATATAACAGCTGTATCTTGCCAGTACTTAGCTACGGAGCAGAAACCTGGAGACTTACAAAGAGGGTTCAGCTTAAATTGACGACGACGCAACGAGCAATGGAAAGAAAAATGGTCAGTGTAACCTTAAGAGACAAGAAGAGAGCAGAGTGGAATAGGGAACAAACGGGGGTTAAGGATATCATAGCTGAAATCAAGAAGAAGAAATGGACATGGGCCGGGCATGTAGCGCGTAGACAGGATAACTGCTGGTCATTAAGGGTAACTGACTGGATTCCCAGAGAAGGGAAGCGGGTTAGGGGGAGACAGAAGGTTAGGTGGGCAGATGAGATTAAGAAGTTTGCGGGTATAAATTGGCAGCAGCAAGCACAGGACCGGGTTAACTGGCAGAACATTAAAAAGGGGTGTGACACCCAGTCAGGCATTCGTGCCTTTTTGTCACTCCTCCTAGACAGGGCAAATGTACATATTACTTGTCTTTGTCTGAAATAAATACGAATACGAACATGGGAGAGGCCTTTGTCCTGCAGTGGACGTAGTCAGGCTGATGATGATGATGATGATGACGTATGGCACATGTTTGCAAGTTGCGTAAAGTGTGAAAAAACATTCTGTGATACAAAAAAAAACCATCGCAGTAACCTATTCTTTGTGCCGGACGAGGTGATCGAGACCGTACAATGTTGTGAAGTGTGCTGCATGTGCTGACAAAGAAACACTGCTGTCGCGACCACCGCCTCATATCAAACACGTTAATGAAGACTGATTATGCTGAGCGTCAACGTTCTATAGCCACCAAATTCTGGAATGCTGTCGAAATGGGCCCGCCCACGCGTTTTTCGTCGCAATTATTGGGCGGCGCGCGAAATGACTAATGTGCTTGCATCAATCGCGAGGCGAACAACCATTAGCGGATTCCCCTTCTTGCGACAGAGCAAACTGCGTGCTAGTCGGCGCCTGCAATGACGGCCTGCACCGCCGACTGATGATGACAATACGTCTGCGGTCTATTTTGCAGCTTTAGCTTTGTTTGTAGCTTCTTTGAACAATGTCCGGAGTCATAGCCTGAGAGTTGCTCGCATTCGCCATTACGTGCCGGCGGAACCACTGTGAGAGCAGGCTTCCTCTTTAGCCCGGATACGAGAAGTTCATGCCCCAGAGCTTGTCAGTGTTTATTCTTTCGATTATTTTTCACGGTTTCTACATCAATAGCGCTTTCCTGCGCGCACAAGCCGATTTGACGTTTTTCACACTTTTGACGAGATAACGCAAGCTCCCAGAAGGTAGAGTTCAATAACTCATGTTTAATGAAAACTTTCACCGACCGGAATGGGTGGTATGTTACAATCATAAGTACATGTATGAAGAATACAATAAAAAAATGGGTATGAAATCATAAGCGATCATGCCACCCTACTGTCTTGTTGACCTTTCATTTATATAGCTCCCGGTTAATTACGGTTCATTTCAATCTATTCAAAACAAATGAAATAGGTTTAAGGATTGTGCTGCGTTACACCATCCCACCATTGTCACATCTTTTCTTACTCATCGAACTTGAACAGCCAATGACTCCTGGAGAACACCTCGTAGCTATTTCCGCATATATGCTTTGATAGAGTTGATGCTTAAAGTAATTCTTTTGTGAGAGTGCTTTAGAGTTTTCCGGGCCTGTAACAGATGTCTATCTGTGATGCCTTACGCAAATACCTGGCTTTATCTATAACAGTGAGGCTTTGTGGGAACTTCTGCCTGCTCTATCTGCCGTACTATATATGTCTAACGACAGTAGTGCTATCGCATTTTCACACAAACATTTCACTGACACCGGAAGTTCTTGCATCCATTAGCTTCACAAAAATATACGTTGCTCGTTTTTAACGAAAGTCTGCTGTACTGAACAAAAAATAGCGTAGAGCATGTTTCTTTGTGTGGGTGTGTGTTTGTGTTTGTGTGCGCGTGCGTGCGTGTTTGTGAGGGCACACTGCTGTTGTGATTGCCCTCGTTTTTTTAATTTATTGCATTTATTTACTGGTCCTAGTTCGAGGTCATCGCAACGAGGTAAATGAGAGACCGACACACCTTATGTGTGTAGAATAGCTGGTCTTCTTTCAGCTCTCTACTTCTCGTTGATGTTCTCTACTCGTTAACATAACTTTGCTACACGTTCTGGTTACTAACCGTTGTCGTTGCCTATACATCAACATGCCCTGTCTTCATTAAGCGTAGTACTTCTGTTTGTATAACAATACAAACATAAGCGATCAAAGTAGGGAAAAATATATTCCTTAGCACTTATTTGCTCAAAGTGTTCTTCGAACCACTTGTTGAAACTTGGGAACACCAAAGGAACGTACTGTTTCTACGCTAAATCTTCAGAAAACTGGACAGGTGTTCGCATCTTGTTCACACACTACATCGTGTGAGATTCGCAATCTTTTTTCATCACTTCACTCGATGAGAAGACATACGCAAACTGCATAAACACTCTCATTTTAAACAAACAGCGTTAGACGGTATTGTTCTTGAGATATTTACTGATGGAAGCTTTTCAGAAAACATAAAGTTCAGGATTCTTGAGCGCCACTTTCAAGAGTACGGGATGACAGCGTAGTCCACTCCCGTCCATAAAGTTTTTTTAATTTTTTACCAGGTTTAGCTTCTCTGTAGATGTCTCATCCCCGCTGCGAAGAAAGAAACGTATCCGCACTATTCACCATTTGAACAAATCCTGTAACTCATGGCCACTACAAGTGCCGTCGTGAAATGTGCACTACGCCATAATTCATGATATTGTGTATCACGCACTACGTGTTTCTATACGATACGTGCAGCAACTCGCTTTCATGATGCTGCTACTGATCAAGATGCCCAATTATGCATGAACGTCTGGTAATCGGTCAGATATTAAGGGACTAACTTCATGCCAAATACATAGAGCGGAGTACATGGTAGGAATTTTTCCTTCAGCCACCCAACGCTATGCGTGTTGACGAATTTTACCAGAGATCCTGGCAAATGTTTTAAAATAGCTAAAATAAAACCATATACATGCATTACTTATTCTTAGAAGTGCACTCTAATTACCACGCAAAAGGCCTGGTTTGAATGCCTCTTGAAACAAGAAGTCTTTGTTATTTATTTCCATCTAACTAGAATTTTCACCCGCAACTTAAGCCATCAACATCTAAAGACTGCTGAGCGAATGAAATACCTGTTGGTTTACTGCGTGATTACAGTTAATTCTGACCAGTTAATATCTCAATTATTCAGACTTCAGAGCAAAGAAGTTCCGCGTGAGGAAACGTATTCTTCTTACACACTACTTATTCTTCACGAGACAAAGCTTTTACCGTAAAATATTCTGCTGTGCTAATCTTTTCAACTGTAGAAAGCTTCTTTATAGCAACTGTCTCTCAAGAAACACAGTTTTATTGAAAGAATATTGTGCACGCTGCTACTGTAAAGGAGCCAAACTGTCTCTTGAGCATCTGAACAACGCGTTTTACACTCAAAACATATAATGAAGCATGCGCTGTAAGCTTAAGTCCTCTTGAAGATACGTGACACCCCTGAATTTATGTAGCCTACAAGCATTAACAAACTAGAGAACTGCGAATTTTGCGCTACGCGCGCCGTTGAACAGGGATTACGGCGCACTAAACTATTGTGCACTGACGTACACATGCGCTTGGACGTCGTTTATGACCCATTTTAAAGTCTTACTTTCCAGAACTCTGCATTCGTATATGGCTTGCTTTTACCATCGAGCTTCCGAAGGCAGTAAGCTTTCGAATATTTACAGCCACTTACACTGGAGAGCCAACGCCGATCTGTGTATGAATATATATAACACTGGCTCCAGAACGAAACCTTGTTTTAACATTAGCTCGGCGCTTTACATGTTGCCTATGCAAGCGTGTTATGGCGTATACAGAAGATAAAGCTGTTTCTTTTTGTATTAATAATATTTATATTTATGAACACACATAAATAAAACGAAGGTAAACCCGGAAAGGCACCTTGATTTTAATGTTCTACCTCTTAACTTGCACTCACAGAGCTTGAAAATGAAGCAATGTACAAAAAGTAGTAAGCGAAGAATACACTGACTAGGTCAGGAACAAGCACAAGAAGCACCCAGGCAGGCGCCGCAAAGCAACGAATAAACATTTCTTTGATGCAAGCCTGAGCTAGAACATTAGACGTTTGTGTGGTCAAAATAATATTGCACCCAGCGTGCTGATTTTGTATTTCCCGTGATTGTCTACGCTGTACTTATAGAATCAAGCTTTGAGCAGATGCGGTGTGCTGATTAATTTGATGTACACGTATACTGCCAGTTTATTGCCGTTATAGAGGTATGAATACACGTATACTGTGATTGAACTCAAAAGCGAGACGCTGCGTCTTGTCGACTTTTATAATGTATCATCATCACACACCTACGCTCTCCAGACAGGTTGACTTTGTGCCATAGACACAAGCATGATCACTTTCCTTGTGCAAATATGTTCAAAACATGACGGCCTTCCGTAAAATAGCGCTCGTCTTCTTGTCCCTTTGTCGTCGTTCCAAGCTCGCGCTTTAGCAATCGTGATGTTTAAAAATTTTGGAATTCTTTATCTTCGCCTTGAAGAGTAGAACGCCATTGCCTGATAGTGCCCTATTCGTATGACATTCTCAAGCGTCAACCTGCCTTGACTTCTCGGTGGGCACCTTAGCCGTGACGCAAGAAAACAAACGGCTGTTAGCGTAACACAACCTCTTCCCTAAAATGCACTTCCCTTCCCGCAAACTGCCCTCAAATGCGTGCTGCAAGTACAGCTGTTCATTGCTCCCTGCGCCGAGATTCTTTCCTTTACGCTGTCCCAAAGTAGCCACTGCGCATCCGTAGGGCAACGTGCGCACCTGCGCATCTTGACACTTGGTTGATGCTATAACTGATTGATTGATAGATGGAAGTAATTTTTGTGGGTTGCCAGTGAAAATGATTGTGGTATAACTATTGACTTGGAGTGTGTGCGATGGCGTTGATGTGTATTTGGTGTGAGAAGCCGATTTAAAGTGCGCAGAAATATAGACGAAGCGCGTGCCTGTTCGTGCCCGATTCTCCAGAGAACGTCTCGGGTGATGGGGAGAGCTCGGCGAGTGGCAGTGACGCATCGGAAATCGAACATCGGAGCTCGAACATCAGGCCCCACCTCGACGTCCTGATTCGACCCTGCTGGTGTGGCCCTCGTCCATGCTTTTATGATCCCGGGTTTCCTCTGGACTGAACATCAACCCACTTGTCTCCGAACTCTGTCTCGATCGAAGTACCTGGTGGCTATTCCTGTCGCTGTACCTTTTGCTGTTCCAAGCGCCCTCCGAGGAGGTGTCTTGGCACTGCTCATGACGGCCTTCTATGATGTTCTCGCCATCACTCCCAGCGTGGCTCCAGGTGTCGACTGCCGTGCCGGGATGCTGTTTTCTTTGCCGGGTCATGGGGCGAGTGACTCAGTTAAGTTATTGTGCCATGATGACGTGATAGAAAGAGGAAGTAGGGAATCTCGTCAATCTGAGCCAAAGCTGCCCACACGGTTCCTTTGACAAAAGCAGCAAGCATCGTCGTCGGACCATCCTGTGGATATCACACGGGTTGCTATTGAGTTAAAGCGCAAGTATAAGTACCAGCATGTGAAATGGCAGGCTTTCTGAAAAGAGGGATGAACGACAAATTCAGTGGGATAAATGTCAGGAGATGAATGTAGAAAAACGACGGTGACGTGCATTCGAAGAAGCATTGAACACTTCACGTTCTACTTCGGTGACGGCTTCAGAAACGGACGAAACTCATTCACTTTGATTAGAGAAAAAGAAATTTGCCTCAGCTGAAAGGACTGTAGGCAGAGATTACCTACGCCTGATCAAGGCCTCACTATCGACCCATACATTTCCTCCACTGCAGTAGAACAATAAATATGTATATAAATATATATATATATATATATATATATATATATATATATATATATATATATATATATATATATATATATATATATATATATATATATATATATATATATATATACTTTTAAAGGTATGAAAGTAGATACGCTTTCACATTCACACATCATAACTGTTTGTTTAACCGACGTTTTGACGGTAGGCCCATCTTTTCCAAGGTGTAATGCTGCGCGGGCAGCAAAGACCAGTGGGCCCCATATAATGTTATGCCTTGAAAACGATAAGGGGCTCCCGTCGAAACGTACGCTAAGTAAACAGTTGTTATCTGAAAGCACATGTACTTTCATTCTTATAACCTTGCAGCAACCGAAGTATTTGTTTATATATATATATATATATATATATATATATATATATATATATATATATATATATATATATATATATATATATATATATATATATTTATATATGATGCTGGGTCCGGGAAAGATTATCCGTATAGGAAAGAAGACGCACGTACGAAGTTATTTTATTGACGTTTCGGCCGTGGGTCCGGCGTTCATCAGAATACAGTTTATGGCACGAGTGCTGTTTATATACATGTGCATATCAGTAAGATACAAATATATAAAGCGACATGACAGGCGATATATATATATATATATATATATATAAATATATATATATATATATATATATATATTTATATATATATATATATATATATATATATATATATATATATATATATATATATATATATATATATATATATATATATATATATATATATATGCAAGTCACACAATATTAAGGGCAGCTAATCTACGAGTAAAAAGATATTGCTTCCATGCGCGAGCATGTTGTTTACAAATAAATGACAAAACGCATAAAAGATAAAGCACATAACATGAAGAGTAGTCCAACCAGTAAAAGCAAGAGTAAAAAAGAAATAATATATAATATAGTAATAAAATGACAAAGACGTTACAAAGCTGCTATGTAATCAACGGATACAGATAATGTAGTGCGACTTGCTGAGCAAGGTTGAAAAAAGATGGACAGGGTAATACACGTTACGCATATAGGCAACTAAGTTTTCCTACGTTTTCATTCAGACCAGATGTGACGGCGTTGAACTTATAGATGAGAAATGATTCACGGGCTTCTCTATCATAATTTGTGCGGAAACCAGATTCTAGTAATGTGACCTGTAGGTTTTCAAAAGAGTGGCCAGGGAGGTGCACGTGTCTTGAAATGGGCAAGTGGGGCAAGGTGTTAGCATGAGATTTATGGTTGTTAAAACGCAGTCTAAAAGGCCCTTCTGTTTGATCAATGTACTGTATTTCACACAGCGCACATTATATCATGTATATCACGTTTTTAGAATCGCAGTCAAGATTGCCTTTGATTTTTAAGGAAAAGTTGGAACCAGTACTGGTGACCTGTTGGCATGTGCGCATGTAAGGGCAAACTTTGCATCACGGTTTTTGGCAAGGATGGCACCCGATCGTGTCAGGACTGTCTGCTTTCGACGATGATGACGATGAGAGTATGTCTCGAATAGTTTCAGCTTTGCGATACACTGCTTTAGGTGGTTCGGTTAAAATGTTTCTTAAGCGTTCACTTGGCATTAGAATATTGTGGCGCTTTCTCAGCACATTCGAAACACGCGGAACTTACGCAGATTGGGTAAGGACTAAGTTTGTCTGCGGTGAGGAAGTCAAGTTTTTAGCAGCGCACAACAGCGTTCTACGATTATGCATGTCGGCACGTTTTATTGCGTCATCAATTAATTGCGGCGGATATTTTTGTTTGACTAGAGCATCCTTTAATGTTTTGCAATTTTTTTTAAACTCTGATTGCTCTGAGCAGATTCTTTTAAAACGTAAGGCCTGACTGTAAGAGATGCTAGTTTTGCAATGTTTCACGTGGCTACTGTCAAAGTGCAAATACTGTTGCCGGTCTGTAGGCTTCCTGTATATAGCAGCGGATAGCTTATCATTTACAATCGAAATGCTGACATCAAGAAAACTAAGCATTGATGTGGAATAGGTATGAGAAAATGATATTGATGGATGGGCATCATTAAAGTCAGATATGAAGGAAAGCAACTCCTGTTCACCATGCCGCCAAATAAGGAAAATGTCATCAATGTAACGTTTATAATAAAAAGGTTTCAGCGCGCGGGTTTGCAAAAATTCACTTTCAAGCTGACCAATGAATATATTGGCGTAGTTGGTTCCAATACGCGTACCCATTGACGTGCCGCTAACTTGGACGTTGTGTTGCCCTTCAAATTGAAAGCTATTTAGCTCTAAAATGAGCCTGAGCAATACTGCTAATGTGTTGCTGTCGATAAATTTACCCGGTGATGCTGCTTCATAGGACCTGGCGACTGCCGCTATTCCGTCTACATGCGGAATGTTGGTGTATAAAGACGCTACGTCTAGCGTGACCAAAAAGGAACCTTGAGGAACAATCAGATCAATTATACCAGAAACAAAGTCGGTAGTGTCCCTTACGTAAGACGGAAGCGATGCTGGGATACTACTGATCAGAGAATTGACATAGCTGGACAATTTTTCTTTTACAGTACCTATACGTGAAATAATGGGACGGCCGGGGTTGTTTATCTTGTGTATTTTAGGCAAAAGGTAAAAACGACCAGGAACAGGACTTTGGGGAATAAGAGAATAAATCGCATTGTTAGGCACCTTTTTGTTTTCCCGAAGCTCTAGCAAAGTGCTCTGGACAAGAGATTTAAATTGTTCAGTGGGGTCGTGATCCAGTCGCTTGTAAAAACTCGTGTCTGCGAGCTGTCTTTAGGCCTCTGCTTCGTAATCAGACTTGTTCATTACGACAACAGCCCCACCTTTGTCCGCAGGCTTGATGACAATGTCATTGCGACAGGACAAGGGATTTAATGCTTTCATTTCACTGGTGGTAAGGTTACGACGAAACGGCGTTTGCTTTCGATACGACTGTAGTACGTCTCGTTGTACAGCTTTGATATACATATCTAAGCATCTGTCTCGTTGTGAAGAAGGTACCCAACGTTTTCCAGAAGGTAATGCGCGAGTGGAACCATTTGTATTTTGCCGGTCATAAAAAAACTCGCGCAAGCGTAAGTTTCGGGCAGAATTATCCAAGTCTTTCAGTAATTGAAATTCACTGTGTCCGCGTGTGGCAGGACAGAAATTAAGACCGCGGCACAGAACACTGCGCTTCTCAGTGGCTAGTACAATGCCCGAAATATTTACTATATTGTTCTGCTATATATATATATATATATATATATATATATATATAAATATATATATATATATATATATATATATATAAATATATATATATATATATATATATATATATATATATATATATATATATATATATATATATATATATATATATATAATACACAAACAACTTTACAACTTTAACAAGTAGAAAGCGTAGTAACTGAAATATCATGTTAAAATTAGCACCCATCACACCAAACGAAAAATAAAAAAAATATGGAATCTGCATTTTAATTTTTTAGGCTGCTTTTCTCATCACTCTGTTTTAAAAGTTTATGGCACATGTATTGTCGTCGAGTAGACAAGGTATTCGATATGGTAAGGTTTGCTTTCCATAAATTATCTTAAATAAACGTAAGCGGAATCGGTAAATGTGTAAATCATAGCGTTCATCGCCTGGTAACACTGCTCTAGGTAATTAATAAGATTGTTTTCTGTTTTTTTACCAATATGCGGGGCGCGCAGTGCTTTATCAACGCAGGCTAACAAGCATAACGATGTGTATTAAGTTTTCGTGTGCATAACCGCGCCTATAGACGAATCAGGTCGAAACCAATTTTAACCTTCCCTACAGTGAAATTTTAACCTTCCCCACAGTCAGCCTAATGTGCTTCAACATTGATATGGTGTGCTCTCTAATCAGTTATTGTAACTGGTTGTCATAGTTAATAAAAATCACATTGGCATCTGAAAATCCCAACTTGCGGTTTTTTTGTAGCACCAACCAATTGGTAGCACCAACCAGGTACACGCCGATTTTTTTGAATGAGTTCAGGAGTACGCCGACCTGGCGCTCGGTTACTGCCGCTTACTCATCTTGAAAGGTAGCCCGATAATGTTCTGTGGGGGCTTTTGTGTTTATACACTAATCCACCACAGCCTTGGTGAAATAGTTGAGCATCCGCCGCTGCTGTGGAAGGCATGCTGCCCGAGGCACCTAATGCCTAAATAGGTACAAGCGCACTTCTGGCCTGATGCTCGGTAGAACGAAGTTCATAGTCGCTTAGGAGGGCACCCATCCTGTGAGAAATCGCCGACATGGTACCCTCAGACCTAAGAAAGGCTTTACTATTCTATTACGTTCATTTTACCATCTAACCAATACTTTCATCTACCCGTAGTTTCTACACTTCCAACCTACTGACTCGAATACTACAAATCATGTAGGTTGCAACATTGGAGACAGTGTGTCTCTCCGGCTGCGCACTACTTTGATTGATAATGCTTCGTTTTTTTTCTTGTACAAAGATTTATAGCTGCAAAATGTTTAAAGAGATCGGGTTATGTGTATGCAAACGTTAGCAGTATCACTCGGCGAAAAAAAATTCTACTCAACGACCGGTATCTCTAACAAGTGAAATGCCTTTAATAGTATATAAAGCCACGTAACAGAGTAGGTGGTTCGAAAACAGTTTTTGAGCTACAATACTGAACAAAATATTAAATAATCATGGGTATACCCCTTGCTGAAGTGAGCTTGCTGCCTGGGCTTTTACGGAAATCGTGGATTGATTGTGTTGGTCTTGCTTACATTTCAAGCGTGACATTTTCATTGTGCTCTGAATACTTGTTCACAGCAGTCGCATTACTCTATGGCGACAGTGTTCGGGCTTGTCAGCACCATAGTGCAGCCTCCCTTTATGCTGGTGGCGTTAGCTGAGCCTCTGTTTACAGTTCCGGTACGCCGTTGCGCAGTAAGACGAGACAATATCTACCGTGAAATCTTGGCGCGCTGCAGCATACCAGCGCGTTCTCCTAGTCGGACCGATGTTCATCTCCTCCAGGTTGTTTAATAAAAGTTGTCTGGTGACAGGTAGCACCAAGGTGCGAACAAACACAGAGAACTATTAACTCAAGAAATCTAAAGCAGCATGTGAATTCTTCTCGAAAGCTAGAAACCACTACTTGTAAAACACGTTCTAAAAATTATTAAAAAGAATCTGTGTTTCGTCTGCCGTGGTGGTATTGTGGTTACGGTGGTCGGCTGCTGAACCGAAGGTCACGTGTTCGATGCCGACCGTGGTAGTCGCGTTGTGATGCACAGGTAATGGTAGAGGCTCGTGTACTGTGCAAGGTCAGTGCACTATAAAGATGACCACATGGTAAACATTTCCGGGCCCCTTCACCACGGCGCCCTTCATAATGATATCGTGACTTTGGGACGTCAAACCCCAGGAATTATTTCTAAAAATATGTTAATCTCGAATTTGGTTAGTAGAAAATTGTCTGTGTAGACAAATAGTAAAATTTTCAGTGCATGAACAATATGGTCCATATTAGGGATTTTTTTCATATAGAGATAACATTTAGTGAAATATGCTAGTTTGTATTAGCTGATTATTAGAGTTTTCTTTTTGGCAAAAAAGTAATTCGCTATGTGTACAGCGCGAAATAATTTTTATAGTTGGTGAAAAAGTTAGAAAGCTGTGGGTTATTGTACATGTTCGGTTGTAAATTCAGCATTGAGGTGGTCCTAGTAACAAACTATGGTAAATAGTACATTTAGTATAAACTTCATTGGTTACTCTCAAAGATAGTCGTCATATCAATTTTTATCATAGCTGATAAAAACATTTTTCATGTGGTTGCTGGACTCTGTGCCTGCCCGTGTTATACCTTGAAGCAATGCGCCCTATTGGTGAGTACTAGCTGCATAGGCATGAGGAACTTTACGACAACATATCAATTTCGTCCATGCTTACTTTAATACTTTGCTCTCTGGTACTAGCCTGCATGAGTAATTGAGAGATCGAAACCATACTAGGGTGCATTTAACTACGTCCAGCAATCTTCTCACAGTTCGAATAGTGTGCTTATGCAACACTGGTAAGTGACACTAATACATGCAAGAACTTATTAACTGTGCGATAAGATCTGGAAGTGGCAAGAACACCAAAATTAGAAAAACAATCTATTGAAATAAAAAAAGGATATGTTTTTGTCATGAACCAATACAGCTGCATTAAAATGACAATGCCTGGTATTAAAGTGCCAATGCAGAGCTACCTGCCGTTGAGTATTTGCAGCAAAGTTTAGACGCACGGATAAAAAAAAAAGGAATACAAAGACAATGAAAACTACTGGCATTCATTAAAGCCTCTGCAAATTTTATGGCTGATGTTATCTGCAGTTCAAGTCTGCTGGTAAAAGGTTGAAAAAGTAAAAAAAAAACACATTTACACCCTAGTAGGGCACTTATCATGGAAATAGTTGATTCTTTTAAGGTGAATCTTTATTAAAAATTGTGTTCTTTCTCTTTAGTTCTGTTTGAAGTTTGCAGGGTGAGAGCTACTTAATATCTTTGATGTCACTTACACCTTAAGAGGAACAGAGTTGAAACCTTAATGTTGTTAGTGAAATAGAATAAATTCATTTTTGCACTCAGAAACAGAGTTACCTTAATATTGTGACTGAAATAGAATCAATTATATTTTTTAATTAGAAACAAACCTTACAATTTATTTCAGCAAAAGCTTTTACATTCACAAAAGGTATGCCTTTTTTGCACACTCTCAAGTCTATGTGCTCTGGTCATTACTAGCTTATAACTAGTACAATGATTTACAAGATGGGTTGCGATAGTGCCACCTTTTTTTCACTAAATTGAAACGCTCTTATTATTTTCAGAGAGAACTCAGTTATTGCAGGGCAAGTAACTGGCTCACGTGATGAGTGTCAAGATGTTCTTGAAGCCCGCATACTCTTACTTTTATATTTTGATAAATAAATTTGATTTATCACACTCCTTCTAAACATACTGTTTTTTAAGTTCTGTTAGTGTTATACCTGGAATATAGTTATTATTCACAGTGCAGCAGAGGACACAAAATAACTTTAAAAAGTGTGGTTTTTCAATATTCTCATAGACTAAATTTGAATAAAGTACAGTTAATGTCGTGGTTTGTGGAGATCGATTTAATTTGAAAGATTTAATGGCAATATGTCTTGGCTGCCTTTTTCTTACTCCTTGAGTCAATTGTTACCAAGTTGATATATATTTTTGCGTACACTTAGGCGCTTTCAGCATATCAAGGGCTCACCAGATATGTCAGTTGCACTGATGCCTCAGGAATAGCTGATGGTACATTATTTTGCCTGCACTCTGATCTGTGCATTTAAGAGCAAACACTTCAGGTTTAATAAAATCAAGTGCATGCCACGGTGCCATGATGTACATATCCTAATTTCTGCCCAGGTAAAACAGCGCTTCATTGTAGCTTGTTAAGTAATATTTGAGTACATAATTTTTGTTTATTACATTGTTTTAAACAAGAATAGCCAACATTGCAAACACACTTCGACATTGCTTCAATACCATGCTTGATTAGGCTTTTCTGGAGCATTTACAACCACTAGCATGGCTATGTACACCACCTGGAACTCCTAGGTTTAAATGCAGCCGCGAATAATATTTACTGTATGTTTTCATTGAAAATTTTCACTCGTTGTGAAACTGCGATTATTGGCAACAGTTGTACTGTTGTACTGTCTCGTTAATGCTTACTCAGAGATTTTCGAAGTGCAATCTTGCTGTTCCTGAGTCAACATAGGCAGTTAATCACATGTGGGTCATATCCGCATCCCACAGAGAGTAGTGTGCAGGTATGCACACGTGTGGCTTATGAAAAAGGTTTGACATCGTGTTAGACAAGCATGTCACATTATTTATGTCACGGGATCATGACCCAGCAGTTATATATCACATTGACTATTTCTACTCTTTCAGATGCTGCTTATATTGTTCTTGGGCCAGCTGTCGCCTCTCGTGCCAGCGCCATTATACTGTTCATGCCACAAGCACCTTGGTGACCTGAAGTTGGAGAAATTTGCGTCGCCGCGTCACCAGCAACTTTTCAAGCGCCATCATTTTCGCTGCATCTTCCACTGCCAATTGTGTACGGTTCAGCATTCAGTCCAGCAGCATAAAACAGTGACAGGCAATCAAGCATCTCATAAGCACACCCATATCTTCGTTGCCTGAGGCTATAGCCCTACAGTCATTATTTCATACTTATTGTTAAAGTTCTTTTATATTAATGAGTGTGTAATCAACCTGTAAAATGTAGATAATGTTTATTTCGTTGTCATTTTTCAGTTAGAAATTTTCTTTCGAGCCTTCGAAAGGTGACCTTGAAGACTTGCGTGGTAATTTCAGCGTTGAATTTTTCACTGGCAACCTAGAGCCGTAGTGAGTGCGAACATTTAGTGCTTGCAACCCAGCAAGAGAATAGTAAACATAGCTGGCACATTGTTACTGTGTTTGACAGCATACCAAATTAGTCAGCTAGGGCACAAAAAGTCAAAACAGCATCCACTAGGGCATCCAAATTTTGTTAGTAATTTTATCATACTTCAGTGGGATGAGGGGCGCTGCCATGAAGGAGTTTGTATAAAAAGTCAGCAACTATATCTTCATTTTGAGAGTGCATGCTTAGGCCACTTTTCAACTAGTAAGATCAGACCCATCATTGCCAACTTGTATATCAATTAGGAAGTTTAATCAGTAATGAGTAGCAGCTATCCTGTTGCAAGGCAAGGCCTCTAGCTGGAAGTTCGTAACATCATTTTCAAATATGAGTGCGGCTTCCTTAAGTCTTTTCATGTGACACTAGACTTGCTGGCCTTTTTGACTGTATACATTTGTTACTTGACATAGGCTCTCAGGTTGACGCATTGTTTCCATATTTTTCTACAGCTCTTGGGAGGGTTTCTAGCTACATATTTTACTACCACAGGAAAACATTCCTCTGAATGTGCTCAAATGTGTTAAAGACTTTCGTGCTGACCTCCGTTTACATCTGTTAATAATGACAACTTTTCTTCTGCTTAAGTGACATCTGCTGTATTGCAAGGAAGTGTGCTCAGTGGAGGCCTGTAGCCAGAGGGGTGCGCCAGGAGTTTGTCCCCCCCCCCCTCGAATTTGCATGTTGCAGGTTGTCCTATTGGGCATAAGTAATGAATAAAGTCAATTTTCATGGCCATCAACATGTGCCCCCTCTCTTCGAAAAACATTCCTGGCTACGGCGCTGTCTCTTTATGAGCTCGCTATTTCTTCTTGCTCGTTCTTCATCGTTTTTTTTTACCTCGCGTTGTCTGCATGTGTATGAAATACAGGGTGTTTGAAGAAATGTGTCCAATATTCTTTTCAAATTAGAGAAAATAGGTACTTGCATGCTAGTTGCGGCGAAAGAAGCCACTGATATAAACCCTGGAGTGATGCAATCTGGCTAACTTAGCTGTCGAAACGAAAACCGATGTACCAGACAGCACATCTACCATTCATTAACACAATACTCTCAATGACGACACTGTTTCTCTAGCCGTTATCAACCATCAATTTAAACACTTTGCTTTTTGCCCGCTTATCGACGATCACTTATACTTCTCCCCCAATGCAAGATTAACAGTGCTGCCATGGAGGGCATTGTCGAAGTGAAAGGCAAATGCACTGTTTGGTGCGTTGCTTTCGGTTTTGCCAGCTAAATGAGGAAATATACATCGCTCTACAGTGATTGCCAGTGGCCTCTTTTCCTGAATTTTAAACTGGCTATGGACTTCTTGAAGGAAGGGGTTCAATTGGCCCATTTTACCCGACCGGCTATTACCGCAAGTTAAGTAGATAATTCTGTTCATTTCTATAATTACTGCCATAGTCATTGTTTGTACCTATCTGAATATGCCTTCTGCCACGGGAATGCAACGCTGCATGTAACACACCAATGCCTCTTTTCTCTAATCTTTAAAAAATACTTGACATTTCTTGAACGATCTGTTGATGTTATCTCCAGTGAGTGATTCCATACCAAATAATTCAACGTTTTTCTGATTATCACGAATATGGCTGATAAAACATTCACATATTTCTCAAAGTGCGAAACCCGTCCTGGTCATTTATTTTTGTTGCCTAAAATGTTCCTCCCTATTTATGAGAGCCCATTGTTTGTCGCTAAGTAAGGTGAAAGGTGTCAAACAATTTTTTTTTCAATAGACGTTTTTAGACTTCACCCGCAAAAAGACATTTCTGGCAAGGTAATGAAGTTATGTAAGTTTTAGAAAATGACTTAATTATCCATATCAATTCTTTGAGGGCTTTTCACACAAGCCATACTGAATGAAGTTGCCACATTTTAGATTTTTTTCAGGAACGTGGTAAGTTCCAATGACACAAATACCCAATAAAATTATTTCGTCGTATTCAGTACATATGTCTTATAGCATGCTGGTAGCATTGATGCAGTACACTGATAAACGTCATCGTAACACAACCGTTTCTTATTTTTCTAGCTTTCAGAAGAGCACCCTGCTCTCTGAGACCCAAAGCCTGTCTAATGAATACAGAACTGAAAAAAACTTTAAATTAGGAACTAGTAGCCAAGGGGATAGTCTCGTTCATGTTGTGCGTAAAAGATAATTGTGCACTGTGTACTTTTCAACGGCTTGATGGCTCATATATGAGTCACCACCAGTGGCGTCGCCAGAAAGGCAGGAGGAGGTGCTTAACTCTCCCCACCAGCACAGTCCAGTATTTTGTATTCTAAAGCCGTGGATTGTCCTTATACTCTGACCGGTTCGTGACCTCCTAGTTTATCGGTGACTCAGCAGAAGGCACTAGTGTGAGTGACAGGCAGACAGATTCACGGTTACCGATAAAACCCTCTGAAGCTTCGCCCCACACATCATCAATCTCTTCTTAGATATGCTGTGATTTTCTTAGTTTTGCGTGTGCATACCTGCGTGCACCCATACAAACACACAAGAATGTACATAGAATATGACCGAAGTCGCCTTCCCATCACACAGCAACCCCACGCGAAAAATATCTTTTTGCTACGCTACTGGTTTCCACACTCTAGCGACATTCATTGTAGAGAGCCTCATGGCAATGGAATGCAGAAGATAGCCCTATTTCAATTTCAATTGCTACGCATCAAGCTTGCTGTGTGTGCCTCAGCTCTGTGGAAGTCTGTTGAAGATTGCCCTTGCGAGTGTTTCACACTGCTTGAGTTAGGTAGGGGTAAAACTGGTGGAGATAGATAATTCTAAAGAAATACTTCTCAAGTTAAAAAATATAATACCCTTTAAAAACTTCACCTATATTGAGGTAGTACACAGAGCTGCAAAATTAAATGTTGTGTATATTTCTTGTCCGACCACTAAGGCAAGCTTTTTGATGCTGAATACAGAGCTTTTCCCCCAAAAAAGTGAAATTCACAATTTTTTAAGACTATTTGCTAAACTTTAGTGCGTAAGTTATTTTTAATTTGTAGCATGTCAAAATGTCACTAGCAAAATATTTATTAGTGTCCTTAAAATTGCCATGTTACCAGAAAAAAATCCTAAACCTGGGCACATTATTCAATATTGCTCGTGGGAAAAGCTCTCGAAGAATTTATGTACATAAGTAAGTCGTTATTTTTAGTTAGATCACTTCATTACCTTGCTAGAAATGTCGTTTATTGAGTGCACGCCAAAACGTGTTTTGAAAAACAAAATAGTTGTTTAACGACTTTTAGCTCAGTCAGTGCCATACTACAGACTCTCATAACTAGGAAGCAAAAATTTTCGGCCATGGAATTAAATGACCAGGACGTGTTTCAAACTTCGAGAAACGGGAAAACTTTTTCCGCCATGTTCGTGATGGTCAAAAATATTCTGGGTGATTTTGCATGGCATAACCCTAATCGTTGTATTGTTTACGATATTGAATTACTCCTTTGCTTCTTTTGCCTCTTCTAATAATGTAAGCCAATGTTTTAGTGAGCTTATCAATTTGTTTGTGCTTTCAGTCATTTCATTCTGTATGATAAGTATTAATATATTATAATGTGTGATTTTCGTGCTGCAAGCCAGTGCCTCTAACAAGACCTATTAAGAGTCTTGAAATGAGTAAATTAGTTGTGCTCGCACTGTTTTTCGCTCTGTACTCACCTGGTGTGTTTGTGCTGACGAAATTTTTTTCCTCTTTTTCAGAAAAGAAGTCTGCAAAATACTGTTACAATAGGAAAACAACACAGGTGCTTTGAGTATCTGAAAGTTATGATATTTCGCCTTCATATTTTAAAGTCCAGATACAAAGCCGCCGAAATAAAATAAAGTTTTTAACCATTTTTTTCACACAATTTGTTGCATGCCTGTGCTGTATTTTGTTTTATATGCATGGGAAAATAAAATTCGATTTCAGTGATTAGGAAATTTGTTCTTGTTGGTTTTTAAACATTTGAACTCACTTCGTAAATTTTTTAGCATGTGCAGGTACAGTCAAAGCTTCCCAAGTGACGCTGCCACAGGATTAGTTGGAATAGTGACCTGAGAAATTTTGAATGACCTTGTACTTGCAGAAGAAAAATCTGCTGATTACGTATGCCTCAAGTACAATTTAATGGAAACACGTTTGCTATTCACGGACATGTACCAATTGTATTATGAATAATGTGTGAGAAATGGCCCTACGAAGAAGGTGTTGTACCGAAGCCGGCGTTACTTTATTCCTTCATTGCGGAGATCTCCGTGAAAGTTGAACGGGTTGTACGTTCTGTGTTCTACGAGATCCCTGGTGTACTATTTTCTTTTTACGGAAGTGGTTGGCAGCATGTTACCTACGCCTTTTTACGTAATCAAGGGAAAATATTTTTTGCAGTGTAGTTGAGCGAATAGAGATTTGCTTAATTTTACTGGCTGAAACCAGTTCATGATGATGATAGCTTGATGATAGACAAAAAAGAGTTGGCATATCCCAGGTACCTGATATGTACAAATTTTGCACACACAGACATATGTTGAAGAGTTGCAG
The DNA here is from genome assembly GCF_043290135.1 of Rhipicephalus microplus. Taxonomy (NCBI): domain Eukaryota; kingdom Metazoa; phylum Arthropoda; class Arachnida; order Ixodida; family Ixodidae; genus Rhipicephalus; species Rhipicephalus microplus. The sequence goes on along the minus strand of NC_134704.1, from coordinate 141,060,286 downwards.
ATGTTTATGTAACCAGTTATATGCACTTGTGCAATAATGCCAACAGGAACATGCGTATTACCAACATCAGAAGCTGATATTAAACGATGATGCTCGCGAGAATTTAGGCCCTGGACAGTGCTACATAAGTGAGCTTCAGCGCATGGCAACTAACTGCAATTGACGTTAATCCAACGTGATGGCTGCATCAAAGGAGTACAAATGTAATGTTATCAAATTGGGGGAGGGGGTAGATAGCACTGCAACTACTATTGACGTTTCACGAAGATGTGCGTCTATTTGAAAAGTAGTTCTGAGATCTGGCGTAGCTCTGTGGTAAAATGTTTCATTGTCACGCAGAATGCTTGGGTTGGATTCCAGCTGAGACCCTGACATGTATTCTTTGCATTCATCAGGTTGACGGTATACCGATGTCGGGAATTTCTTAACGCTCGCACGTTAAAAGTGCCCGTGTGTATTCTCGTCGTTCCTGGGTAGATACAAAGTGTCAATCACATGTGGCACATACCCGCTTACCAGCGGGACATGTGTGCCAGTGTCTGGCGGGATGTGTTTGACGACATACGCGACAGGATTGTGATGTTATTCATTTCTTGACCAGCACGTCATCTTCATGAAACTATCTTACCCTCCCATGCAAATTTTGGTTCATGCCAATTTAAGGGGGTGTCCATGAGAGCACCCAAACGTAAGCGAACAGATAGATAGATAGATAGATAGATAGATAGATAGATAGATAGATAGATAGATAGATAGATAGATAGATAGATAGATAGATAGATAGATATGCTCAAAGTCGGCGAAGTTTGCTGCGAAATGCTTCGGATTTAAAAATATCTGTGCCCCGTCTGTTGGGCTAACCTCGACCTTCCTCATTTTCAGTAGACCATTGTGAGTTCTCAGATATACAGAATCTTTCTGGCACATAGCTGAAAGACCACAAAAGACAGACCAGACAGAATGTGTCACACAAATCACGGCTGCTCTTAACCCAATCAGCGTTAAGAAGAAATTAGCGAAGTTTTGCAATATGTTGCGCAAGCCTGAGTCACAGCTGACGTGATAGGCATGTAGTGAGTCCTGGTTTGATCAGACATAAATTCTCACCTCTCTCCTTCGTAGCCCTACTATACTATGTATCCATAAGCTTTAAGACTTTGTTGCTATTTTAAGCGTGAAGCACTTCTTAACCAGCCACAGGCACTTTCTATCTATCTATCTATCTATCTATCTATCTATCTATCTATCTATCTATCTATCTATCTATCTATCTATCTATCTCTCTATCTATCTATCTATCTATCTATCTATCTATCTATCTATCTATCTATCTATTTATCTATCTATATATCTATCTATATATCTATCTATCTATTTATCTATCTATCTATGTATCTATCTATCTTTATATCTATCTATCCCTATCTATCTATCTATATATATCTATCTGTCTATCTATCTATCTATCTATCTATCTATCAATCTCTCTCTCTCTTTCTCTCTATCTATCTATCCATCTGTCTATCTATCTGTCTATCTATCTGTCTATCTATCTATCTATCCTATCGATCTATCTATCTATCTATGTCCTATCGATCTATCTTACCTCTGTGTGCTATCGTGACCGTCTTCTGAAAAGATGTATAGCAGAAATGGAAAGAAAGAATGAAAATTAACATCTTCCCAAAGAGAACCCGGATGGTATGCGAAGCAGCAGCGTTGCACACGAGTGGTGTCACGTGTTAATCGGTGCTAACGTGGTTGCTGCGGTGAGCGTTAGAAAATTTGTTTAAAGCGATGGCTAACATAGGTCTTGTGGTTTCTTCCGAATAAACATGGGCGCTGGACCGGAGCTCGCGCACGTTTCACCTCGACTACCACGGTCTTGTGAGCGGTGAAGTGAACGCTGAGAGTTTCCTGGAGACATTGACGTCGAAGTTGGGAAAGAAACAATCGATGCACGTTCCCCTTATCGTTGTGAGTAGCTTCTGTTCCGCCAACATGCACTTTAGCGAGTGCACGTCACGCATGTAAACGACGTGCCATTCACCTCCTCCTCCGCTGACGTCGACGTTAAAGTCTCCCGCGACTGTAACAGGCACGCGTCGACCCGTCTTGCCGCAATCAGTCAGCGTATCCTCCAGACAGCGTTGAACCTGTTCCTTCGGCAGGTTGGGAGCGAGGTAAAGCGCGAGCATCGGGACAACGCCGGCGCGCGCAGCAGCGCACTTGAAGCAGGAGTGTCTTCGAGAGTATCCGGATTGTTCTTCTTAGTCGACGTTATACGCGCGTGGCGCACGCGGATTCCGAGTGTAAACATCGACTCTTCCAACGTTGCGAGCGGTGGAGAGGGTGAAGCAAGAGTGATGGCACGCGGTGAGTGGCGACAGGCTAGGGAGAGAGTTACGTCAACGTGCGCACACAGCAAGGAGAGGCGTAACCTACTTGGCACTGCCCCAACATCTTTGGTGAGGGGAGCGCAGTGCGCACGGAAGAACAGCTTTACACAGGCTAGTCAAAGGGCATCTTCGCATATAAAAAAACAGAATCTCCGAGATAATTGAACCCAACTATTCTTTATGGTGTTCAGTATCCCAAGACAGAGCCACGTTTGGCGTTGAAACTGCTTCAGAAAAACACTCTACGCAGGCGTAATGTCAGCGTAACTCTAGTTGTGGTTAAAGTGTTGGCTATCTAATTCTATAAAGTAGCATTATATATTGAAGACACGCTGCTATGGTAGAGACGTCATGTCAGGTTAACTTCAATTGTGGTTATACTTGTCGGTCTCTTTTTATAGTGGTCAACTAATATGCGATCATTGGGGAATCGATGCAATGATTGAGCATGTTCACTGCCACTGCCCTCACTACAGCGTGCAAAGACAGCTGCTAGCCGCTGCGTTAGCCCGTCTTGATGATAGACCCTTGTCAGAACGGTCAGTACTCGAAAGCCAGCATGATCAGTCTTCGCACAGAAAATTAGTGAAGGCGTTATTGAACTTTTTGCATCGTGGTGTCCTATTGAATGGGCTATAGCAGCCCCGCTCTTTCTTTTTGGCGCTTCTACTTTGCTCTTCGTTTTCTTTGTAATCTTTTTCTTTCCCATTCCCCATTCTCTTAGTGCAGGGTAGCAAATCGGATGCCCCAATGTTTAGTAATCCCCCCTGCCTTTCCCTAATTTTATTCTCTCTTTCTCTCTCTAATATTAAATTTTTGTTTCTATTAATCAGGAAGCTTTATTCAAGCGTTCCTTGACTGTATAGGAAAACGGCAATAAAGTTATATATGTTTTTCACGTCATAGCTCCGTACACTTCGTTTCATATTTAGAACCTTTGGGCTCTATGTTGAGTGCTGACGTTACGTCAATTCATCGCTTGCGCTTTGAACACGAGTGTGTATGCACGGTTCTCGTAAGCCCACGAGATGCACACAGCTACTACACTTACAGATATGCATCGATCCACGTCGAAATGCTAGGCTCAAAGCGAAAAAAAGTGCAGCATATAAAATCACTCGCCACCTGCTTCACATGCAGCGGATACCCACAAGGTGTGGTATCCGCCAAATTCCACGTGTCTGCGTATTAATCTCTCTGCCTGTTTTTTTTCTGTCTTTTTTTCTCTCTCTCATTCTGCCCTTTATGAGGTTGTATCTTGTGTCATTTTATGTATATGTTTGTTTTTCGCTCTGTAGATCATTCTCTCAACTGCCGTTTTTTTTCCTTCTTTTTTTATTGTTATGTTTCACTTTAGTTCGGCCCCTTCTGTTCTCTTTCTCAAGGTATTTTCTCTTTCTCCTCCTTACCTCTCACTTCTCCTCACCTCACCATCGCTTCCTTTTAAATACTCTTGCTTTGCTATTTTATACTAAGCTATGATGTGCATTTCCCTTCCTCAAAACCTATCCCCCTTCCTCAGCTTCATTCCCCCTTTCCTTTACCAACTTTTCGCTATACTATTCTCTACATAGAAATGTAATTCACTGCTGGCATGCCTGGATAGCAGAGGCGTTGCAACGCACATTTTCGAATTGTGGGCGTGAAAGTTCGAACCTTTTCGTCATTGAACTTTTTTCGCCAAGAATTCCTCTTTTACACTTTCTGCCTCTTGGTTGCCTTTTGTTCCTTTTTTTCTCTGCCTATCCCTCCGCACTCATTCTCTTGCCCATCGGAGTTATGGCATCTCACACCGGACTGCATGCGTTATAGAAGCAAAGCAGAAAATGAAAACAAAAATGACGTGGGCGAAGGAAAGGTTGAGAATGAGCATGCTGCTCACAATGATGATTTTTTTACGATACACCGAGAACCTACACTATAACAGCACTGTTGTAAAAAGTTATTCTAGATTCAATAAGAAACGAAGCATATCTGATTTACCAAGGCACCAGCCGAAGTGCATTACATGGGTGCTGTGTCTTCCGAATATATACGAATGTCCCGGATGCTTTAGGAGGTGACTCCACGAAAAAAAATATGTGTTTTTTTAGACTTCATCTGTTTCTACTAAAGTGGAAAACTTCCTTTTGGAAAATTTACCACTAATGTGCACGTATTCATGGGGGCTTCATACGAAGAAACTGTCGTACTTACGTGTCAGATCGGCGAATGACATTTATGTCATCATGTGCTTGAGAATTCCAGGGAAGTACTTATGACCTGCATTTGCCTAACGTGCAAATACATTGTAAGGCAGGGTCACCTGTGAACAAAAGCACACAGACCACGAGAGCGCGTGTCAAAATTGCACCCTGTGCCTCCTAGTGGCGAGCCGTCTGATGCACAGTTCATTGCTCTGTCTCGGCGTTCGCGGGAGTCATGCTCTCTACAGCAGATGGCTCGGTATAATAGACTATGCAAATAGTGATAGCGATAGTGATAGTACGTCCCATGTACTAGTGATAGTACGTCCCATGTAAATAGTGATAGTACGTCTCATGTACTTTTGCTGACGGGGGGCACACCTCTAGCTATTTTTCTGCCTCTGCAAGGCAGCAAACAGCAGTCGCTGTAGTGTAAATCTCCACAAAAAGAGCAAGTAAAATGCAGGTAATTATTGTTTAATCAATAAAAACAATAATAAGTGGGAGAAGCCTGGATAAAACAGAAAAAAAAAACACTTTTGGTTAGTGAACTTGTCGGCGAGTTGAATGAAGGCATTGTAATGGAGCACCGCGAAAGACTGAAACGCGTGTGCATGTGTGTGTGTAATTTCTTTCTCTATTGTTAGCGTTGCTGCCTTATGATGAAAATTAACAAATGAACAATACAAAGGAAGTTTTCGTCACTGGCATTCACCACGCATATAGAAAGAAAACGAAACTTTGTTTACATAACAGTGAAGGTACAATGACACAATTAGTACTCAACCGCGCAAAGTCGAATGCTTGAATTATTTCTGGCATATCTTCATAGATACTACGTAACCAATCACCTTCTGGACGAGACCGAAAAACTACTCTCTTAATGAAGTGCTTGCTGTACCCGACGTCACGCGTCTGGAGTAAATCGTTCAGCGCCAGTAGTTGCCGAAAGTTGTAGGCGAGTTTGTTTGAAGAAGGAATAATGACTGCGCGAACATTTGTGGAAAGAACGCTGTGGGCCGCGCATCTACTAGGTTTTCCATTCCACATGCCCTCAACACATTATGTAGCACGTGTGATGTTTTAGTCATTTGCGCTGCGTATTAAAGGTTAGTGTATATAAATACCTGCAATATACATCATTTCATGCGAAGTCTCTGGAGGCTTAATCTAAAGCAATCAAGAGTGTTAGAGTAAAATACTCTGTATATGACAGCATTTGTTGGGACTTGCAACCTAAATATTGATTTTTCAATTGCACATTCAGCTATGATAACCTAATTTTTGCAACAACACAAAATTAAAGCGCCACGCACGCAGTTTTGTGTCAGCCCTCGTCCCGACGCAATCAAACTGCATGTGATAGTTACCTGCAGGCATCGAGTAACCCTCAAAAGAGATCGTATTTCGAAAATGCTGCCGAAAGAGCCTGCTCACAGCGTGTAGTTAAATACGGTGCTTTAACCAAATTGATTGTGAGCAGTAATTCATTTTACTTAAAAGGGACATAAAGATACTTGACACAACAACAACCCTTGATAAGCTATCATGCCAGTGTTTGTAGGTCATCACCAGCACACACAGCACAGAAATTGAAAGACAACGTTGTGTCTCCTAATGAGCTGAATTGTGCAATTGGAAAGAATTAACCCTTGTTACGTGATCGCTTGTACAATTACGCCACGTGGTAAAGGGAGATAAAGTTGTTTATTGGGGAGTGTTATTGGAGTAAACGTTTTGACAAGTGGGCGCATCTTCATCAAGGAGCGATACAGGCCTGGAAATCTGACTAGTGAGTTTTTGCCCTGGCTTGCTGTTCCTGCTCTGACAAATGCTTGGCCCATTGCTCATCTCTTCTAAACTCGGTTTCGCCTGAACTCTGCTCTTGTTTTATTTTTATGCTGAAATAATCAACATACAGTTCAACTCATACGTAAAAATTATATTCTACGATTGAGCCGCGCCTACGCCACTGTTTTGCGATCAGGACGAGGAAGTTATATAATTAAATTTGGCAGCGAGTACAAGGCGTTCATATTTTAGATCACAGCTTTTAGACACCGAGTCTTGCATTGAGCTGTGTCTCTAATTGCAGTCGAAATGACCACGCAACTCACTATCAGTGACGCAAGCGATAGGCGTCAAGTAACTGACTAATATAAAAAAATTATAAAAAAATCCTACTCGATTTAACATTGGTTTTGAATGTGGGCGCTGAGCCAAGTACTCTACCACAGAGGCACACCGGTGCTCGAACGTACCTTTGAAAACTCCTTATACAGGCGTCATGATGGTGAAGAAATCGCGTCAGCCTATGTAATATATCATGGCAGAAGAATATAATTCCTATTCGTCCCACAGTGCTAATCACGCTTCTACTGCTTCGTTTAATGTTGTCCGCTCACCTCTCAGGAATAATTCACCATTATCGTGTGTCAAATGCAACAATATGAAGGTGGACCTGAATGATTATTTGTGTAGACATCAACTATATTGCAGAAAGACGAAAATAGGCGCAGTGGGTGGTGTCTTACTTTATTAAATTTTGATTTGTGGCGTAGTCCATAACTTGTGGAAATCCGAATCATCAAGCACAGTCATCTTTGCTCTAACACAAAGCTTAGCGCAGAATTCGCATTAGTCAGTATTCTGATTGTCGCTGAAATGTGTGAATAAGCTTTAAACGACAGCTACAGACTCGACGTGGCAAGGGTAACAGTTCTTTATTCAGCTGCAGCTTCCTAAATAAGATGATTGTTTATAAAAACGTGGCACTGCACGCGTATAATAGCATTCTTCAACAAAGCAGTGGCTAGAAGGTAATTTATAAGAATGACAGTATTATAGAAACGTTCAAAGATGTGAGCGGTGGCCACTCTATCATTGATACTGAACAAGCCCATTCTTAGCACTTCACGTTCGAGCCATCTTACAGCCACTGCGAAGTGTTTTAGTTTTGCAATTTCACGATATCGCCTAGTGGTGTTCCGTCTTCGTTGACAGTATTGAAATTGCAGGGAAGCATTGCGAGGACATCAGAGAAGCGTCTGCCAGATTGGCACGGCAGAATAGCCGGTGCATATATTTGTTTTGTTCGTATGTTATAAGCCTAGGGATCCATGAGCTCTTCCAGAGTATATGTCATCAGGGCTAAAAAGAGTCATTCTGCCACAAATTTTCTGTGCGCTATAAATATGTGAGGTCTTTTGGATTGCTGCTTCTTTTAGGTAGTGTTTAAGGTGGACGAGGATGCAAGGAAAAAAAGACAGATAGGTCAACGAGATACGCTTCTGGTTTGCTATTCTACAGTGGGGTACAAATAATAAAAAATCAGAATGGAAAAAACGACACTCAAGGCACGTGTGCGCCTATGCATTACACGCCTACAAGCGATCACTTACAGCCTGGTCAATTTTGAAAAGGTACCATTGCTTGCATCCTTTTGCTGGTTCAAAACACGTAGAACCCCCTGCCAAAACGGTCTGTCACGTAGTTCCTTCAACGTACAGCATAGAAACGTTGCTTTTTCTCACGAAACCACCACACCACGCACAGTAAACGTTCCATAATTTCGCAACAGTTCCAGCAGTCACACCTGAAGGCATATTTCTGTGATCGCTATGCGAAAAAAGTTACGCCTTTCGGAAAGCAGCTCCAAACCACATACGTGGTGCTGCGAAGTTGCGTCACAGTGGGAGAGCCGCGATGAACTTAGCAGCTTTCTCGATGCGTCTAGTTTACATCGGTGTTCTCTACGCTATCAATGACGGAAGTTTTCGACATTGCTTCAGGAAATGAGCGAAGACCCCTAGCAGCGTGTTTTCTGCACAATTGTATTTGGGGTGTGAGGGGGTCTTCGTGAGTGGACTGCGTGGCATCATCGGCAAGATCTACCGACTAGGCATGACTGTCCCGCCAGCCACTACAGGACCACTCCATATATTCATCGACAAAACTTGGTGGAGAACCAGGGTACTCGTCTCGCCTGAAGGCTCAAACATGTAGGTGTTGACCTGGTGGTCTTTGACAAGTATCTAAAAGAGGGTGGTCTTGAAAACTGGAGTAGTATGAGTAAGTCTAGTGTGGTTAACATAGCTTTTATATTTCATTGTTTTGGTGCCCCGAATTAATAACGCGTCGTGTGAGTGTAGTGCTGAAGTTTAAGTCTCATCAAATACGTGTCAGATTGTGGTTCTTGTCCGTATGTTGGTTGTTCTTCGTTATCTAAATTCATTCAGATCTTTTTTAACATACTGACTTCTTTCTTTCGTTGCCATTTGCTACATGGAAGAAAACTGAGTGATTAAAACAAAAACAATGAGAAAAGACATCAATGACATTCCAATTGAATATCCCTCAACATTATCGAAATTGCATTACATCCTATAGTCGCTATAGGTTATTCTTCTAAAACAGACACCGAATAACTTAGAGAAACGCCGAGCAAAATAACAAAATGAGTAGCAGAATAACGAATTGAAAGGGTACAATGTTCCTTGGTTAAAATGAACAGTAATGGAAAGCAATGAACTGGTTTTTATTGAATAAGTGCCCTCTGAGAACTCTAATGTCACCAGTCCTACCATCACAAGTTCATTGTTATAAGAGGAAAGCAATGTCAAAGCGCTGTTTTTTTGACATATGTGCCGAAGTCGGCATCACGAATTTCAGAGTGGACTTCTAGTTAGTCTACTTTGGCTAGACAAAGATTTCAAAACTTGTGATGGTAATCTATGGGCCCATAAACAGACAGTGGGATGCTTTTATATCTCTTAAAAGCTACTAGACCTTAGTCAAAACCATGCAATTATATGACGTCATGGTGTTTGATGCGAGACTTTCAAGGTGGCATTGTTATCCACATTCTCTCTTTGTGCTTTTCTACCGAGCGAAATTCGACAAACATGGTGATTTTGGAATTGTGAAATGATAAACTACAATAACAAAAATCATTTTCCTTAGTAGTGTTTCTTTAAGGAATGGATGCCATAAAAGCTTCTAGCATAGGTGCACGAGAAACCTGGAATATTTATTCACTTTACTCATAGATGTCAGCTCATCAGTAAAAAAAAACTTTATCGAAAACACAAAAGTCGCAATGACTGAACAACTGCAAGGACGTGGTCGTAACATAAGGTGCCCCAAAAAGATAGTTTTATAGGTATGAGGACCTAGGATAAACCAGAACATATGCCTGGTAGAAAAACTGAATTCAAGAAAAGTTTGGTAAGGGTAAACGAACCAACACGTAAAAAAAGCGAACTTACAATGAGAGGGTGTTAGAAAAACGGCCAGAAGGAAAATGTGGCGATGAGGTATTAACTAAGAAGTAGTAGAAAAATAAGAAACCAGGAGGAATTGTTACGCGCCCACAGAACATGTCACCTTACAGGGTTGTCCACTGTCGCGTGGTTGGTCATGTCTCGAATCATCGATCTCTCGTGGAACGACTGAAGCAACGCCGCTGAAGGCACAGCAACAGCTCTATGGCCACTCGGAGATAGTAAATTCCGCCCTCAAGAAGAAGATATGTTCTGGCTTACTTTTTGTGCATTTCAAAGCGTTTCATTTTTTAGATAATATATACGTTTATTCTCGGCTTGTTCCATTAACGTCCACATTACCCTCGGTTATCTTCTTCTCGAATCCGAACCTGACATGTGGGTCAGGGGTCGGGAACCTTAACAGGTTGCCGGCTTTCAGGCCGCATGAAGCCGACATAGCGGGATCCTAGGTGGCAAATCATGGACTGTTGGGGGGCAAAAGAAAACTACTCGGAGAATGAACAATGAATTCAATTATTTACAAACCTGCATATGAAGTCATGGTTAGTTTCAACACGCGTGTGAAAAACTTGCAGTCTCACGTAGGTAAGAAGCTAAAGTGTTGTTTTAGATCAAAACTGCCACGTTCACTTCATAAAGCAAGTGATAAAGAAAAGGCGAGTCAATTGCTGTCGGGCCGAGGGCGCAGTAGTTTGGCCGGAGCACACCAAGACTTCAGTGACGTATTTCCGTCACTTAATTGACGTCTCAAAATTATGTGTGATCAGTAGTAAAAAAAATGAAAGATCCCACGTACAGTGGGAACCGATGATATGCGAAGCATGAATGAGAAAGGTGGATACGTCACTTTAATATCCGCACAATATCACAAGGCGGAAGTGAACGACGCCTTGCATGATTTACGTGTCAGCATTATCAAGTTTGGATGTGTCGTTTACCTTCGTCATCTATCCCTGCGTGAAATCGTGGCCGGCAAACACACAAGATACAATGCGCATTGAGTTTCCCTCTGGTCGGGCCTCTCGCTCACTGGATTCCGTGCCGACCGGTTGTGCCCTCGCGATCTCCGACGACCGTCCAGCTCTGGCCGACTGGGTTGGTCTTACGCCACCTCCTAACGCCGGCCCCTACAATGACGACAGGGTAGCTCTAGCCAACTGGATTAGCCCTACGCCATCTCCTGTTGCCGACAAGAGCTCTCGCCAGTGGTGCCCCACCGTGTTTCATCTTTCCTATCTCTCTTCTGTCGTCGCTCGCTATCCCTGTGCATCTCTCTTTCTATATATATACCTTCAATCCTATCCTTTTTACCCCTCCATACCCCCATTCCTTCTGAGCTACTGTTGAGGTGTTGCACCTGGTGCAGACAGTTACGGGGCTCACTTTTCTCTTCCTTTCCTATTTATATTTACAATCTCTGGTCGGGCTGTGGCGTTCAATAACTCCAACATGCCGTCAGTAGGCGACGTTAGCCCTACCTAGGAGTCCAATCAGTCGCGTTCTCCTGGCTGTCACATCACTTTCTCCGGCTTCACACTTACCTGTGACCCCAAGCGCTTGCTTAATCATTAACGATCGACGTTAGTTGTCGGGATGGGGATGCATGACCAAGCGTCAACGTGGATTCACCCACATCAGGTGGTGGTATAGCAGTCAAACAGAAATGGACATTGCGCAAGCTCTCTTATATCAATGTACGGTAAACTATAAACCACTTCAGTAGGGAAACGTTTTACGTTTGTGTTTTACCAATTTATATGACGGATGGATCAAACATAATTTTTCATAACACTTTTTGTAACCACGTTTACAGAGCGACACGCATACATATGCCTATTTATGTTTTTGTATGCAGTTGGATACTTTGTATGGTTCTTCATTGTTCTGAATGCATTTTTGTCCCGAGATGTTTGTAACCACTTCTGGTGAAAGCCTCATATCACAGGCTTGTAGCACCTTTGAAATAAATAAGTATAAACGACTAGATCAATTCTTTGAAATTTTTATAATTTTCCAAGTACAGATATCTAAGTCGCTATCAACAAACAGATTTTCCAAAAGTTGTGAAAATTTCTACGAAGTTGTTCATCAGGATTCATAGATTTTTTACACACAGTTGTTTCAAAACTGCAAGGATGAAGTTTATGTGATCATTACCATTATAACAACGAAAGACTTGTTATAACTGTAGCTCATTTAGACCACGTAGCATCACTTCTTCAAGGTGATAATTTCTGGTGACCTTTAAACCACAATTCACAATATAATTGGATTCTAGTATTTAAGGTATCTGATGCACTAAATAATAACACCTTTTAATTGTTTACTTGATACCATGTAAGAGCAGAACTGACAATTCAGATGCGTACGCGAAGAAATAAGGTGGCATGAGAATATTTTTCGATTCCTTTTACTAAAAAATGCCAATTTGTTCAATGACTTACTCGAATTGTCTTATTACTCACCTCCGCGTTGGTCTAGTGGCTTAGGTACTCGGCTGCTGACCCGCAGATTGCGGGATTGAATCCGGCTGCGGCGGTTGCATTTACGATGGAGGTGGAAATGCTGTAGAACCGTGAGCTCAGATTTGGGTGCACGTTAAAGAACCCCAGGTGATCGAAATTTCCGGAGCCCTCCACTACGGCGTCTCTCATAATTATATCGTTGTTTTGGGACGTTAAATCCCACATATCAATCAATGAACACAATCGTCTTATGACACTGCATTTTTATTTGTATTCACACTAAACATATTGATGCAAATGTTGGCATTTTAATTTATATCGAAGTTTTCAAAATGTTCCATCGGCTTGAAACCTCACTCAGCTATTTACTGCCGACATGCAATATGACGCTCATACAGTTTCAGAACCGCAGCCATAATTGCGAAGTCCGGTTCACTGCTTTGCTATTGAAGCAAAAGTGAAAAGATATCGTTCATAAAAGTACATGAAGGTGACATACTTCCATCACATTCATAACTTTTAATAAAGACAGTTGGGATAGCAGTTGTGGTATATACGAGCTATCACCATACAGATTGCATTAGCCAATTGCATGTTCCTGCCCTGCTATATATCCTGAGTTGTGGCCGTTATTTCTGATCCACTGAAGCAAAGCTTCAATGCACATGTACTGATTTCACGAACATAATCACACAATGAAAAAACAAATCAAATAGTGCAGGCAGTCATTCTATTGGTGAATAGAGAGCTTTTTAAGCGGACTTAAGAAACATAAACACTCACGACAAACGCAGCTAGGCCATTGCATATTTTGTGTAGCGTACTAAGTCAGTGCTCCATCAAAAACCCATTTTCAGTCGAGGTTGGGTTCACCGTGAAAAACTGTTCGGTAAAAAACTTTTTAGGGAAAATGAATACCAACCGCATTGGCATTCCAGATTCCGGGAATCCTCTCTTCCTTCTTTGTTTACCTCTTTCGATTTGGCTTCTGCATTGAGAAGCTTTAAGGCTTTTAGTTTTCTATTCACTTTCGCTGAGTCGAAGAACCATCCCTTTGTTACGGTTGATGCAACCAATATCCACATATAAGCCATCAATGACCATAAAAAAATTTATTTGCGCTGCAACATGAGGTGGCAACATGCGTGACTCCATTACCTTGGCAGCATTGCCAGTTCCCTTTCTCCACTTATTTCTACGTTATATATTCCATTGGTTTCGCGATGCACATAGCCCTGTACAGATTGCTTAGACATTTCGGTGCAGCGTTCTTGTGCATCAATATTGAACAAAGATTTCATTCGCGTCACCTTCCGCACCACTAGCCGCACTTCGCATACCCGTAGACCCCTGGCTGCAAAGAGAAGAATATTTGTGGCACAGCATGAGATGTTAGAACTATCATAGAACATTCCTACCACGCCTACAATGGCGAAATGCAACCCAAGTGCTAGTTTTTCGTTTTGATATCTGGGTAAAAGCCCATTACACGTTCGTTTTACGTTTTTGTAAGGTAACACGCACACCTGCGCAGCTGCACACGCCGTGTACACTGTGGCTCATAATGAATGGTTATGCCTGTATGCTTTGTAAATAATAACTCTCTAAACCAACTAGACCTGACAAGGCTTGCATGTTTTAACGCTACGTGCCCTCTGTAGCTTTTACTACGCAATACTACATGCGTTATGGAGACTCCTGGAATTGCATAGCATTTGTATGATGTTTCTTTCCAAGACAATTTCACGACTGCTTTGGTTCCCGGGTAGAATAACCGCTTCAGACAGCGAAGCCCTGAGCTCCGTTTCAACTTAACAGAATACGTTTCTTCTTTCTTACCTTGCATCTATTTCAAAATTTTTCTCACAAACAACGGCAATTTTTCGAGGACCATCAACCACGCTGATTCCAACACTGCATGTTCTGCGATACGAGCCCTGAAAGGCACCTGTAATTGTTTTACAATGTCGTGGTAATAATGGTTCTAGGCTTCTGAGGTACTCTCGTCACGCACCCGATATCTTGAATGCTCAGATAATTTGAAAATATTTGTTATTAAGCAAAAACACGCAATACTAATATCGATATCCAATTAATCGCAGTGTCTACGCACGGCATATTACTTGGTAAGAACCGAAGTCGTACAAGGCATGCTGGTCCCGCGAGCGCGGAGTATGAAAAACTATTAAACGTGGGACGAGGAGGCACACACAGCAGAGGTAAACACGCCGAGCATCAGCTGACATGTTTGAGACTGACAGTATTTCGGAGATATCCGACAGCGGTGTCTATGACGTGTACGTCTCCGACGAGAAATGATTGGAACTTGCATGCATGCTGTTTCGCTCGGTAACCTGTTGGTCCGCCTGGTCGCACTTATTTACTTCTCACGAAGAGCACTCTCACTTTCAAAACCCAAATAGCAAACTCTCTGCGTCTTTAGTTAGTGGTTGGTCTAACTCCAAACACAACGCCAACTACGATCCTTCACCCCCCCTCCCCATGCCCAAGGAACGGGAAATTGCTTGCCAAACCAGCGAAGCGCCGGACAAGCCTCACGGAGGAAGAAAAGAAGCTTGTGCGTGCCAAACGTTACCGCCTTCACATTACAGTTAGCCCAGTAAACGCTAAGGAGGCTAAAGCAAGCAATGTCATCGACTGCGTCAATTTCGTTGAATTGCCAAGCATGACATCAACTAGACAGTGTCGCCAATAGTTCTGGCATACCAGATAAGCGTTTCGAGGCAATATTCGTAATTAATTAGCAAACAGTCAGCGCATCTCTCAAGTCTGTAATTTTGCGTAAGTAACAGAAATGTGCAAAGGAACGTACACAGCGAGTTACACTGAAATCCGTTCAACCCGAAAAATTGCCGGGAGTTGGCCTGTAATGCAATGGTTTGAGAAGAGCAATTATGTTTTGACGAGAAATCTCGTTACGTGATAAATGCAATCAGCTACACTATATTATCCAATAATATGACCCTTCTGGTTCGACTGCATACTTGACAGTGCAACAGAAACTACACTTTAACGTGTATTGTCGTGAATGCTCTGTTTCGTACGCGTGAATAAAATATTACGAAAAAAAAAACGTCAAGTCTTCAGTAAAACAAGAGAAACTACTAACACTCTGGCTGGAGTTTCAACTTTGTGATTTTTTAAACCACTTTAAATAAATGTAGATACTCTGACACTTTATTGAAAATTTTACACAATAGCCACTATACGCCAGCGGTACGATACACGTACGTAGGGTAGACAGTGGCCTCGATGTCTGCGAGTGACCTGATGATTACGTAAATGTGTATTCACTCCACCTGCTTCCCTCGAGGCACATAGGAAATAAAAGACAAACATAAAGGTTTCGTACAGCTGAATAAAACATGAATCGCTAAGAACGTTTCTACCTATAAGCATTAGGAGATCAGGAAAATTCCCATTGGACCTTTTTGCCTTAAACTGGGTTCGAGACCATTCATTAGCTGAGAAGCTGGGTTCACAACGCGCCACAATTTGCCGTCTCATACATTCTCACTGCACGACTTTCTAAGTGAAGCGAACCCCTCGGGGAAGAGGTCAGCGATGCATGGATACACGCAGAGTACCCATATTATATAGCCTTCCAATGAACTTTTATGTTATCTCAACATGAAGGTACGATGATTCCGCTACCATGACAGTTATTCTATAGTGCTTGAACGCCAAGTTTCACATTAAAAATATGTCTCGAATATTTTTCGTTTGCTCGTCTTGGCCCTGTTATAAGGCGGTAGCTCAATTTATGTCGGTGCGCACTTACAAACTTTTCATTCATTTAGCGCTACACCAGCAGGCGCATTCTTTAAGCAGTTTGTGCTTTTTAATGTTCTGTGTTTACCTCTCTTTTCTCTCTCCTCTTTATCTTTCATCTCCCCCATCCCCCTCCCATGCCCAGGGTAGCAAAGTGGCTGCCTATAGACTGGTTAACCTCTCTGCCGTCCATTTCCTCCTATTTTTATTCTTTTAAACAGTTATGCGCATTAACTTTAAGAATCGTGGGCTGACTTTCTTTGCCGGTATCTATGCGGCATAGAAAACCACGCACACGAACACAACCACGTTTACACTAGCAGCGTACATGCCCGTGTCTTTCTCCCTTTTTTTTGCCAGATATCTTACTACGTTGAGGAGTCCCGTCACTTTACCGTGAGCAGTATAGAGACGGGGTAACAGCAGTCCTATACATGCGGCAGCCAAACCTTAGCAGCTGAACCTCTCCGGCAGCTATACTTGGGTTGTAATGGCATATGAACCGCGTGATTTTGAGCTCAAACTCCAAACCAGAGGACAAGAAATTAAATCTTTATTTGTATAAACACGAGCGGCAGTTGGTTAATTGGAACTTCAGTACAACTTCACCAATTCCGTAGAGCGTAATCTTGTTTTCAACCAGATTAATTGTGCAACGCAGTTAGTGGGGTAGGCTTTTGTACCTACACAACTTCGACCTCATATGCTACAGATAATGATCAATCATGTACCTGGCCGTGGTCATGGATAGTCAGCTTACGCGTTACACTCTACTTCTAATTTCGGCACCTGGGCTCAGCGCTCGTGTTTCGTGTGGCATTTCGTGTTGCCTTGAACAAGTTTATCGAAAAAAATGAGATTATTCATCTACCACATTACCCAACGCAACGACCTGCTGGTTATTTTGCTCGACTGCTATTGTAAGGTAGAGGAATGGAATCTCGGTGGTGGCGCTCCACTACGACGTTTCACAAAATTGTGTCGTTTTCGGCCTTCAAAATCTGCCACAATTTGTCGTTTACGCTGCAGTGTTTGTTTCAGGCGGTGCTAGACACATGAAACGAATATTCACAAGGAAGGTGGCAAAGGTGTTGAATGTGTTCACAAAATTTTTCATAAAACCACTAACAATATTCATTGACCTTGTTTTGCTTTAGGTGTAATGTAATGCAGACTTGGTGATAACTGGTCTTATAGAACACATCACACCGCGGAGGGACACTTTCAAAAGGCAACAGACAGGTGAGACGCAGTTTTAAAAAGTTTAATTTTTGTTTTCAAATTATTGGTTGGTGGTTGCTTTTAAAGGTGCCTGAACATTATTATTTCCGAGTTCTTGAACTCTACTAGTTTATATATAGGATTGCCACAATGGAATGGGAAAGTGTTATACCTGATAAAACTGCCAATATTATTGGCGATATTTGAAAATGATATTTTCACATTTTTTTTCTTCACTTTCATTTGGCCTACAGTTCGTTTGGCTTTTTTACGCCACATCGACGAACCTGGCAACACTGCTACGCACGGTAAAGTAAGTAGGCTCTATGCATGGTGCTTGCAGTGTAATTTTTATACCATGCAATCTTTTTAAAGTGATAACTTATAAAACCTCAACAGGAATGCATGAGCGGTTTTCTAGGTTAGTACAGCGCGAGCGACTGTGCGAAGAAAGGCTGCTAAGCTGGCCGACACAAACAAATGCAAACGTTTATATATAGACCCGCTGTTTCCTTAAGTGAAAGCGGATGTTGCGATCGTGCAGGTTGATCGCATTCATAAATCACGTGAAAACGTCAGCGAACTTCGAACGATATGGCGTGAGCGTGCTTGTAGGCGATAAGCGTGACCCGTTCTTGCAGAGGGAACACCAAAAATTGAGTTGCTTCACAGTGTCATCACACGGGCCCGGTCTCGGCGATCATCCATATTCCTGTCTCTCGTCGCTCTAAAGAGAGGATGCTTCGTGAGAGAAGTTAAATCTCGCAAACAGCAGCACAAATAGGGAACACCCCGCACACTGGCGTACCTAGCACCGAAAACTTGGAAAATTGGAAATCATTTGCGAATACTTGAAATACGGAAGGAGAATTTTACTCTCCCAAATGTGCCTTATGGTGGAACCATTGATTAGCTTCTGTATAATCATATCGAAGCATCTGAAATTACATGTATGGCGACTCAAGCAAATTTATTGCTTTGTATTGTGAAAAACATCGGCTAGATTGTTATATGATGCACCGATCACCGTTCTTTTTTTAGTTGACATCCTCTGCATTCAGTGAAAGCTCCGTGAAGATGGGCAGGAAGATCCCCTGCACCTACATTCAAGAAGGTTCAGCTCGAGCTTCGACTCGACTAGCGTTTCTACATCCCGTTCCCCACCTCATTCATCCCTCAATATGACATGATATTCGATTTATTCGGTGTATCCAATGGAATCACCCGGTCAACTCCTCAAATTTTTTTGAAAGTATAGATCTGACCCTTGCTGTACCGATTGCCCCTTTGCATAGGCGACCTGGTACGTTGCCTTTCTACTGCCCAATGTCTCAGCCGCTCTTCTGACCTTTACCCTTTCCTTTCCGTCACCACCTGGCTCGACTACGTCGGTGCCGAATGGCAACAGCGTTGACTGGTCAAGTTAATGTTCAAATTCATTGGCCTTATATTATGGCATATACTACTTCTACTACTTCTCCTACTGCTACTACTACTAGTTCTAATACTTACTACTATTTCTAATACCGCTGCTACGACTAGGGCTACTACTACGGCTACCAAAAAGCCCACAGGCCTGTTATAAAGTAAAACGTTGGACGAATACAGCTCGTTGGTCATGAAATGAATAATGTCACAACCCCGTCACGTACGTCGTCCAACACGTCACGTACGTCTAAAAAAAGTGCGGGACCCTTAAGCTTCACCTTTAGGAGTTGAACGTGTTAACGAAATCCGGCACCTAGTGCGCCCTTCAACCGCTAAGTGCATAGTTATTGTTATGTTTTGTTACACACACACACACACACACACACACACACACACACACACACACACACACACACACACACACATACATGCAATAGATTGTACCGGCACGCGTGCGCTAATGGTACATACAGGTTTTTGATCTAAAAAAAGAGTCGCATGGCATCCAAGGCACACGCCGGACGCTCGCCATCTCGGAGGCCATAAAATGTCTCACAATGCCTCACAGATAGCCGAACTTTATCTAGCGTTTGCTGCTTGCTTCAACAACGCCTCTGGAAAGGCATGTTTTTTCTACTAGAGGGACATGGTTGTCCATTTTTAGAGATGTTTGAAAGTTCCTGTGTGTTTTTAACGGCGATGGCGCACTATCCCGGTCTTTTTTGACGTAGTTTGAGACCTCGGAAATGCGCCTACAAATCGCCAAATAGGCTCGTTTTCGTCGTGACACCTGTCAAACAAAATGCTTTAAAGGGGCCCTAAACATTTTTTCAAGTAACCATAAAATGAATTCCCTAGAAGAGCTTGTTGCCTAATGAATTGAACGCCGCAAACATTTTAAGAATCTGTCCAGTGCGGGTGGATTCACGAAGGTTTGTCGCATGCCGCAATTGCATTATCTCTTCTCTCGTCTTGACGAAAGCGCTGGAAGGTAAAGAGGGAGGGGTGGCAGGGGCAAAAAAACTACGTTAACCACGCCTCGTGACCTTGGGCACTTAGTTTTGTTTTTCGAACGCGCGGTTTCTTTAGTGTGGTCGCGCGCGCACACGTGAACAAGTTGCGGCCTGCCGCGGCGATTTCTGTAACTTGCTTTTTCGCTAACGCACGATTTTTCACTCACAACCAACGGGAACGACGCCGACGGTGGGATTTCTGCGAGACAAGCTCTCTAACGCTGTCGCGTTAAAACAGTGACACACACCCGGGGGAGGGCATGTTTCACCAAATCCCGGTTGTGGTGGCCGCGTTTTTGGTGGAAGCAAAACTTTTCAAGGCGCGTGCATTTAGATTTAAATGCATAATAAAGAATTGCAGGAGATGAAAATTTCCTTATTCCTGCACTACGGTGTCTCTTAACGTGCATCGACGTTTTCAGACTTCAAAAATGAACCCCCCATCCCCCCCTGTCACCGTTATTACCATTATGCGAAATGAATAGCTGCTCAAATAATGAACCTAAATACTTGAGCTCACCCGTTGTTATTATTATACCTGAAAAACATTTGCGGAACTGGAATTAGCTGAGTTTACACGCCATCCTGCTGCGAAAAGCATGTGATGTCCTGATTAAGCAGCCTTCGCCGAGTACATGCTTCACCCTCTTGACGTGGGCCACTCCGGCTTCTACTCATAGCAAGTCCAATGAGGTTTCTCGTTATTTTTTAATTAAATGTATGTAAGAAGAGGTTTGTGCCAATGCGTGGCGCCGGCTACTCCTATTCTCTTGCACAAAAATCAACATCGCACATTTTGTAGCAAATACAAGGCTATTCATATGTACATAGCACAACACTTACAAAAGAGTTTACGTTTTTCAACACTGAGTGTCTACTCCACACAGAAATGTGTCCACACTGTATAGAAATGTGTCCGAACCACACTGAGTTTGAAAAACACCAGTAATCGCGCCAATTTAAGTGTTGACACAAAAACGTGAAAGTTAAATAAAATGTCTAAGGTGATCTTGTCACTTAAATACTGAACTGTTTTCGGAAAGGTTTTCCCAAACATATCGTAGTGAAACACAAAAATACTGTTTTGAAACATACCGTGGTTAACAGTGAAGTACAGTTGTTTTTGTTTAGTGCTTTTCAGCTATTTTTGATTCCTCCAGAAAGTGAACCGCTACATGCGCTGCAGTGGCTTGTAGCTTTGCTTTTGGCCATGGACCCAAGATTTTCGCAATTGATGGAGGTCGCTTATCCAAAGAATTGAGTTTTTGAAAAAGGTTCTTTCGAGGTACGACATGATTTTTACATTTCAGAAGAATGTGCTCGACGTCTTCTTGAGCTTCTTCCCATATTTGTTCTTGGCAGATAACAGAGCACAATGAAGTTTTTGCTATCGCTGAGCTAGGAGTAAGGGTGAGTGCAGGCAATGATTAAAAGGTAAAGTCAACAGTTGCTGCGCTTCGCTGAATACGAAATTCGTAATACGTGAAATATTAAAGATGAATAAACAAAAGGGTCGTTTACAGTCAATCGAATTTTTTTAATGTGAGCAACCACATCAACCTCACAACCACGGAATGGCTACGATCGCGGATGTTTCTCGATGCTCAAGCTGGCACTCAGTTTCCGTGTCCTGGTATTTGTCCTCGCAGAAAAACCATTTGCTCAGAACTTAACGCGCATGGTTCACATCGATGATGAAAAATGTGTATTGGCTCAACTGATATGAACCCCCAGGAAATTAGGCATTGAAGTTAAGTTACAGTTTTTGTTTCGGAAAAGAGTAACTATTGTGGGAGCTGCTGTGGTTCATATTTTATTACATTGTGGCGTATGAGCCAACCATATGTTCTTATCTGACAGGTCATGTTCATGACGAAGCTTAGCGTAAAAAAAACTCTCAGTGGACCTGGACTGGGGTTCGTTTATTTTTAACCAAGTTGCTCTCTCTCTCTCTTTGGTTGCAAATGACCATGGTTATGACTTTCATGTGCGAGCAATCGCGCCACACAGCAAGGCCATTACATTCCAGTGCCAATTAAAACGCATGCAAGTCTAAGGCCAAGCAAAATGAGAAAAACACACAACGGTGCTCACCGTAGCCGCCGCGATTAAGAGACACAGCCACATTTTGTGTGCCGCATATATCAGTCCACTTTTATTGTTTATGACGTTACCCTTATAGGCAGATCCTAGGTTGAACACTGAGTACCTAATTGCGGAAATAACTTTGATTGTTGTCTATGGGGCATGAAGAACAATACCTGTATAATGAAAATAAAAAAGAGAGAGTTCAGCCTGCAAAGCGATTTCCTGGTGTGCTACTTCTCACAGGGGAAAGAGGTAAAAGAGAGAACTGTAAAGAGGGAGGTGTTATGACAAGTCAGTATGGTATGACGAAATCAGGCCCTGTACACTTAAGGTATAGTATGGTGCCGTGACTTGTGCTAGGCGCCAAAGTTTTTACAGGATAACACACGCCCTTAAGACCACGTTATATACCTATCTCACTCAGAATTCTCAACAGAAACATAAAGCTAGATCATACCAGGTCTACATGATTGCAAGCACCCAAAAAGCATGTTAACTGATAAGGGTCAAGAGTGCAATAAATCTACGAGCCATTCAATTGTTGCTCTTTCGAGATGCGTATTCGAGAGACGTGATGTGGTGAAGAGCTTGAAATGTGTGTTACACTTTAAAAAGTCAGGGCGCGCAAACGCGGACACAAGTAGAAAGTCACCATACCACAGACAACGACTTACAACTGAGAAATAGTAGCCAAGAAGGTGGAAGCAAGAGGTTATCAGCGCATACACAGGTATGATGGAAACCTCCTCCTGCCCAAGATGAGCAGGTGGCAGAGCCATGAATGCATTGCCTTCGTTTCTTCACTCCCATTTATCTCTTCGCCACAGCCATAGGGTTTCTCACAAAAAATACCTAGGGGGGAATCTACCGTCACCATGTATGCGAATTTCTTAATTTAATGGGTGCCGTCAGAGTGCTGCGATATATGTGTCTGCGAGGCTTGAGTCGGTTGGTGCCAAGTGAGGCTTCAGCTCAAAAGCAGAGACGACTGCACAAATAAAGTTTTTCTAAAAGGAAACAATCACACGGTTGTCTAGTTTAAGCGTAATATATTCTAAAATATAAGTCTACTCAGCTTGATGCCATAACCAAACGGTTGAAAAAAGAAACAAACGACAGTTTCGTGCGAAATTCACCACCTCAAAATCGAAGAAAACACGTAGACAGGACGGGAGCCCACTTGCCACTGTTTATTCCTTGAGGAAATGGGCTAGCATACACCCACTTCTCGCCAGGGCCTGTGCAACATGCTCGGGTCGTCACCTAATCACGCTATAGGGCACATGCTCTCGAGATACCGTGCTTCCGACTCATACAGGATTCGTGAAGTTTCGCTGCCACAATTAGTACCCTCTTTTTTTATGTGGAATGCCTCCAAAACTTCTCGTGATACCTTGCTCGTCCTTTTTTTCAGCATCCTAATCAGCGTGAAACGTGGTGTGCATCCACATGAAACAACATGCATGCTTAAAAGCGCACCATCTTCATTCCTTACCGTCAGAGCGTCCTTCCTTGGTCTATCATTGATGCAGTGCACCATCTGGCCAACATAGCTTTTTCCCCACGATGAGGGCATTTAGAATTTTGGGGTATTTTATTGCGTTAGCAATAAATGAAAACTCTCGGCTGGATTTTGCCGCTGGCGTCGGCGTTTACGTCGGCGTGATTCACCGTATATATACATGTATTTATATATTTGTGAAAACACAAGAAATTGAAATTATTCAGAAAAAAAAACTCCGGTGCGCGGAATCGAACGTCGGTCCTCTTTCTTGAGCATGAGAGGCGTTAGCCACTGAGCCAAGAATGAACACTTCCTTGGACGTTGAAACGGCAGGCTATTTATATCTACCACTTAATGCTGGCGATGACCATGTCGGGGGACCTATCGTATTTTCAGCATTACCAGCGAGATGGCACAAAGAGCGCACTCCGCCAAATCTTCATGACACGGTGGCGCGTTCTATAATTTCCCACGCGTACTTTGCCCATATGAGAGGAGAGGTGGTGGATGTTAATGCGCGTGCGTGCTTATCTCGCTGTGGGGAAAATCGCACGCCTTGGGCTTTCACCGGAACAATTGTGTTGTAGTCACCGGGCGCTCAAAGGTCACTGCAGTCACTGCATAGTCTCCATTTGCAAAAAAGGTGCGTTCGTCAACGCATTTAAATAATAACTGAGGAATTTTGTCGCGTTGGCAACGTGGGGCACGTTTCGGTCTGCTTGTCATTTTTCGCGTGACATTCCAACTTGTTGCTATCGCATTCATTGCTTTGACTTTGTGGCAAAGCTGTGACTTCTTTTATAAAACAGTGTTGATTTGTATTGTTGAGCACAGAATTGATGACTTTTGAGGCTCAGAAGCACGCTTGCAGATAGGTTTATATCATACTGGAAGCCTATCTTGCCTGCACCTTTGTGGCATGTGAGGGGAAAATTTATCTGCTAGGACCAATAACGTCTAGCAAGGCAGTGTCGCTTAGCTGGACGTTCCTCCTTTTGCTCTAAAGAAACAGCTTTTAAGACTTGAAACCAGACTTGGAAAAATGAAGTATCAAACGAAACGAGCGACGACCAAAGAACACCGGACGGCCCTCATGCCTAAGTCTGCGCCATAAGCAAATAAGTGTTCCCACAACCTAAAGAAGGTGGCAGGAAGCGGGGTTCCTATGTGTGTTTCTGCCCCCTATAAGCTGGGAAAGCTGGGCTTACATATTTGCAACGCTATTAAAAGTGTAGGTCCGAGGAAGCATAAAGTACCGTTCAATAAGTGTTCCACTGGAGTGGTGCATTCTATTTCTATATCATGTGGGATGTTCTACGTTATGTGGATGTTATATGTTTTATGTGCGTGTCAATCACCTTGTTTCCCATGCTTCTCTCTTTTTCTTTCTTCCTTCTGGTATATATAATGTGTTTCATTGTGCCACTAAAGAGTAGTTGTATGTCAGCGCCTTTGGCTCCATGTCTAATTCTCTCTTGTCGGTGTGTTTTGCGCTGTTCTTCCCTTGCTGTACGATGAACTAACTCGCCAAGTTTTGAGAGCAAAAAAAAAAAAACAGAGGAAGACAATTTCGCGTTTTAGCCATCTTATGACATTGGTTAGTGACCCAGAGAGTTTTTTTTTCATGTGTTTTGTAAACACGGAGTAAAAAATACCCGTAATTACTTAGAGTGATTAACGTAAGCTTATCTTATCGTATTTTCGTAATCACACTAATGTAGCAGCTCTGTATCTGCGGAACGTGTTACTTACGAACATATTAGTGTTTCCCGCTTAGCGTAAGTGCTCTAGTTCCGCGATGCCCACAACAAAGATTTCGAGAGTGAGGAGCAGGAGGAGGAATATCGAGGCAAGGAAGCACAGGGAAGTTAGCCAGTTCTGAGACCGGCTGGATACCCTGTGCTAGGGAAACGGGTGTGGCGAATAAAAGTTGACAGAAAAGAGGCAATAAGAGCGTGAGTTTTATTAAAAAAGTACGAGGTTAGTTATGATTTTACGTTATACTTTAAATCAATTAGAGAAAGCAATGAAAGCTTGCTTCGTCGTTTCGGCAAAACATCGGCTATGTTGCCATAGCTGCTCTCTTCTCGACCGGTAGTGATTTGAATATCTAGCCAACGATCGAATTTTGCAGTCAGTGCTTTTTGTAAAATCATGTATGAGCTAACAAACGAACGGTAACATCTACAAAGAGAGTTCACATATAAAAAAAAACGTCTGCACAACATTGCAGAAAATAAAGGTATGAGAGCAAGATAAGCAAAACGCGGTAACACATTTAAGTGAAAGAAACACATGATGGCATGGCGTTTGCCACAGATAATCTACCCCACTACGTTTTTTTGCTGTGTGTTGTCTGCGGCAGGGGAATTTTTTTACAGTCGCCTTACAACTGCTCGGTATACTCAGTTAGCAGGTCCTAAGCCTTGAATACTTCACGACATTCGCTCGCTTTGGTTCGTCGTAATGGTATTTATTGGATCATCGATGTTCTGGGGATCCTGACGTCATCAGATCTCGAAGATATGTGAAGTAACATCAACCTCAACATGGATTCTCTCGGCTTTATTAATGCCATCAAACTATCTCAAGCTTTATCTGCTGGAGCACGCTGGGATATGATAGCTGAGAGGTTCTTTGTGCGCAAGTATTTTCATACCTTTTAACTATTATGTAAGAAGCAATAAAGAATTAATAATACAATATTTGAGCATAATTATACCACTAACCACTTTACTGTGCGCATTCCTGCTATCGTCACCGTTATAGTTCCAATACCATACTTACCGTACACACTCAAAAGTCCTAGTCATAACATTGGCCACTTTTGACTTTCACAGCTCGCAGTGCATTGGTTTCTTACGTTCGTGTTGCAGCATGTATAGGGCTAAACTCCACATATATGTGGTACGAGATGTGATAAGAAAGCGAATTTTTTTCTCAAAGCGTTTTTTACCTAAGCGTGGGTAACTCGTCTGACCTTCGGACTTCCCCAGCTATATTAGTCTTCAATTTAGGAGATAGTCTGTAAGTGGTGGCGCTTCCACATTCCATTCGCCGAATATGCGACAGATTTTATCGTATTTTCATGCTACCTTATGGGTTTACGGCCGTTCATGGTGCGCAGATATAGTGTTGCAGTTCAATCAGCGTTTCTCCATGAACCTGTGGTGTGGTGCCAGAAAACGGGAAAGCATGCGAGAAACAACTACGAGATTGCAAAGGGGAAGGATGCAGGTTCTTGCCAGTTTCTTAGGATAATGAAGCGCTTGTATATAAGTTTCGTGAAAGGTGCTTCGAAGTAGAAGTCACCGTTGGAAAAAGCCAATTGAGCAACTATCTTCGACTGTCAAAAAGCGTTAGCTGCCAGGAACGCCCCGAAAACTACACGTCCGTGTCGCCTTTCGCACTTCGTGCACAATATCTGCGACCCCGGGGGAATCTTTGAAAAAATCGATAAGTTTCTTTTGTGACTGTATACTCACTGTTCTCACACTACTGTCTTTATTTGCTACTCCTGGACAGGTCCCTCTTTTTGTTGGCCTGTCAACGACGACGGAGACAGAGTGGGTGCCCCTCGGAGATTACACGCAAAACACTGAAGGGGCCATGCACTAGAAGCGGATCCTGATGAACCGAGTAACGTTATTCTATAGGCTACAGGCAGTGCAACTGTATCTAGAGCACTACTTCTGTTAGTTTTTTTGACGCCTCAAGGCACTTTGATTGACTTAGATGCCACCTATTTTTTCCTTTTGAAAGCTCTTATTGAACCCCGTAGATCTCACTTTCTATATCAGTGCGCACTTGAACGATTAAGAACATAACCATGCACACCATCTGTTGAGATTCTGATGCCCAGAATTCTCGGATATTGCGTGCAATGTCTAGCGGCGCGCCTTCGACAAACTTTTTTTTTATTTCGTTAAATTCATGTTCTCTCTAAGCTTCCAAAATATAGATGTAGTGTTATTTTTAGACAGACAGTTGTTCAAAGGCTTTCTCGTCTTTCGGGGCAAATGCGATCATACTTATGCAGGGGCGAATTCCCCTGCATGGGCATGGACTAAAATAACTAAAAATTGTAATAATTTTAGCGGTATATCTAAAAATAACTTTGATGGTGAGAGAAACATGAAGACGCTTGTTGCTTTCTGACCGAGTCTACAAAATGTATGTACCACATTTACGGAATTGCCGAAATAGCAGCTACCAGCGTACGCAGATTTGAAATCACACTGACATGCTAATAGGAACATCAAAGGCGTTAGTTTCCAATTACACAACTTCGTATTCTATTCTTCACCCAGTCCTTATGGCAAGTTCACAAACAAACTAGGATTGTCGGTGAAAAAACCTTCAGGTTGTGTCACAGTACCTTTATTTTTATTAATATAGTATATCAATGGTTTTTGCAAATAGGACTTATGCCACTGGAAGAAGGAACCACAAAAGAAAGGGGCCGAGAGCTTCTCAAGCTGCCCCGAGAAGCATTTCTTTTGGCCCCATTGTATAAGAATTTTCACAATGAAAATAAATAAATGAACGGACAAACGAACGATGGATGAATGATTGACTGAGTGAATGAATGAATATAGAACAGGATCACTATGCACAGAACGCTAAAGTGGAGCATTAACAAGGCCTTGAAGACTTGCTCAGAAACTTGAAACAAAGGTATAACTTCTACGCTAGAATACAACAAAGTATTGCAGAGTCCCGCAGCGCGAAGGGGTAGTCCCTGTCGCTTCACTTTGTTCTCGCCAATAGAAATGTATGATTTCAAAGGGCGGCTGGTATTATCTACGGGCCACCTAATACGTACTCAGCCGGTATATCTCGTGAAGAAATTGTGAAAAAAACTACATGAGTTACTGAAATTACAAGAGTTGAGTCGAGAATACAACAGGAGGAAAGAGACAACATAAAGCGTGAAGAACACGTCATATTCTAAGGAGCATTGTCAAGAGCTGCTTGAATGGCCCTCCCTCCCCGGAATCGCTGGAGCGTATAATTACACCAATATCAGACAGATAGTGCATGTAAATTAGAAAGAATTATTTCAAAACATAATGTACCGCATGAATTTTTTGAGCACAAGAATCCCATCTACGCCGAGTGCTTGAGACCCATGCATATAACGTTCCACAGACAGAGAAGGGGGTGGAGGCGCTATTCCTAATCCTCTGAATGTGCGCCTATTACCCCCAATGCGTTGATCAGCCAAAATCTCCTGTCATTGTTTTCCTTGCGTGGGCATGGGCATGCTGGTTATGGAGGATAATGGCACCCGAGGACCACTAATGTTGCATACCAATTTAGAACTGTCCACATGACACTTTTAGCGCCAAATATGTGCAGACCGTAAGAAGGTCCTCGTCAAAAAACACGTATGGTGGATTCATTTTTATTTCTTATATACATAGCAAGGCCCGTTTTTATTTGAACTGAACCAACCAAGGGAGAGAAGGCACGTTGGGGAGGCTTCGTATGCCTTTTGACGGTAAAGTCTGCGCCCGCCTGTGGGCTCAGGTGTATACTTAGAAGATCTTGGCGTTTCATGTTCGCGGCATTCACTGGATGCCTCAGCTTATGTAGTTGACGTAACCACTTTTTTTAACACAGGTCGTGATGAGCGTAAATCAACCGTGGTTTGGTGAGAACCCAGTAATCAAGAACGAACCTTTGATTCGAGAACATTGAGAAAATGATTACGCTCAAGGTAGCAGTGACTTAAGCTCCAAAAACACAAATTGGTGACTCGAAACAAACTACAAAACTACGCAGCAGTGTGGATGGTGAGGTAAGAGACGCCGTCAGGCAACCGTGCGAGCGAATTATGTTGGGGTTGGACGTGCTTGCTTGACGGGCGTTGAGATTTATGGTGGCAGTGTACTCGCCGAGAAGTATTTTACTGACCTTTGGGGCCATTTACTGTAGCGAGAAGTTTAGGGGGCGCTTGGGTTCTTGAGAGCGGTAGTTTGCGGTTGATATTGCCCTACAGAAATGCGGAAAGTTGGACTAG
Organism: Rhipicephalus microplus; assembly: GCF_043290135.1. Lineage (NCBI taxonomy): Eukaryota > Metazoa > Arthropoda > Arachnida > Ixodida > Ixodidae > Rhipicephalus > Rhipicephalus microplus. The sequence goes on along the minus strand of NC_134704.1, from coordinate 141,030,880 downwards.
TTTGTTTTATTGCATACTGAAGCTTTAGCGCACACACGCGAGGACAAATACTATAGAGACATGCTCCGCTAGTCTCTGTGTCTCTATTGTATTTGTCCTCGTGTGTATGTGCTAAAGGTTCAGTATGTGACATTGCCCTACATTGGCATACTCCATTTTACCGCACTAGATAGGAAAAAGAGTAAAGTCAGATAAAAAGTTAGGGGCTGATCCGGACACATTAGAGTAGTTATAAGTGCACGCAAGTAGTCGACTTTTGCCCACTGTTCCTTCAGGCTTTGGCCTAACTTCGCAAGTCGACCTTATCTAAAAATACATGCTTTGAAAAATGTCCAAGAGCACGTCAACCAGGTTCTTTTGACAATGCCGAAGGGACTTTTTCTTCTACAAGCACACTTTTACTGCACGTTGCCGTAAGAACTCTAGTGATGATATAAATAGGGTATCCATCATGGGACTTCTCAACATTACTAGAATCAACAGGACTGTCAATTGTACTAAAATTAACTATCAATATCGCTTCTGGCATAAGTACATGCTTCTTTTCATACCTCACAATGAAGTATTTATATGTTTATACTAGTTATACTGAAAGCAACTGCGCTTCTTATATCCCGTTCAGCGAATTTCAGGTTCTAAACACTCAACAAATTCAGTTTTCGATATACAAGGACTCCAGGAAGTTAGCATAGAAAACAAAAAAGAATGCAGTGCAGAGCAAGCTGTCCATATAAATGTTCTTGTGAATTTGCTAGAGGCCGTGAGTAAGTGTTACAACAAAATATCCACTATAGGAAATCAAATTTCGGGTGTGTGTTATGATCGAATCATAGCGCATACGGCACAGAATCAGATTACCGAGGTGAAACTTAATAACGGCGATGTTTACGGAATAAGGCCAATGCGGCCTTCTGCGAATTATTCGATGTATCGTGGAGCATTTGTTTCGTTGCAAACAACGAAGCCAACTTTCTGTCGTTCGTACGTTTAGTGAAACAATGAAGCCGTTAACTGTTCACTCAATGCTGCTATCGATTTCTTCATATTTCGTCTTATGTCACCTAATCAGCAATAAATTATATAGAATTTTATAGGTATCGTGGTGCAACGTGGGATGCAATATGGTGCTCTTCTTTATATGAAAATGTTTTTATTCCGCACTCATGCATGGAGTTCGTACCGCAATAGATTTTTTTTTCATTGAAACACTAACAAACTTACAAATAAGGATCGGAGCACACATGCACATAGACACACACACACACACACACTCACACATATACACACACACACACACACACACACACACGCACGCACACGCACACACCATTCTTTTCCAACGTGAACTCGCAGTTGGTACTGCGCCATACCCGCAACATTTATTGGTTAGAAAACTTGTGGACGGAAGACTAAATCTCTTGACTCCCCTTCACACGTTCGTGGTTTACAGAGAACATTGTATGTACGTATTAAAACGGGTGTTCTACGAGCAGGGGTACACTTGATGAAAGTGAGATTTATTTAGCGCAAGGGCTAAGTCAAAGCAAGCAGGGGATGACAGTGTGCCTTCTTCTACTCAGCTCCATGTCCACCGTCGTCGCTACAATCACACCCGGGCAACGAGGGCGCCATCTTGGTGACGTAAGGGCAGATATACAGGGAAGAGTTGTGATACTTCTTGAGCCGAGATACCTCTACATTTTCTTGTCCACGATGACGCTTGTCTGGAGATGCATCCAGCCGCTCTGTGACGAGATTTATGTATGTATGTATGTATGTATGTATGTATGTATGTATGTATGTATGTATGTATGTATGTATGTAATGTATGTATGTATGTATGTATGTATGTATGTATGTATGTATGTATGTATGTATGTATCGTCATACAGAGGTTATACTAACGAGACTCAGGATAGGACACATATACACAACACACACTTATCTTTTATCTGGTGGCGATCCACCATTGTGTGACAGATGTGGTGAACCATTAACCGTCCTTCATGTGTTAATCCAGAGTAAACACTTAGAAACTATAAGAAAACAGCATTTTCCATTACCCTACCGACAACATATACCATTACATCCTGCAATGTTCGTTGGTAGGGAACCGCTTTTTAGTCCTAAATCATTGTTAGCGTTTTTAAAAGAAATTCGTAATTTTCATATCATATACCCGGGCATCCCGTAGCACGACCTCTCCAGGGAGGTTTTTGCTGCGGTGGCTACACAGGAAAGCACTTGCCTCACGGCCCTTGCACGCAAGGGTATGAACCAGTGAGGCACTTGTGCTAATGCCATACATATACACCATCGTTTTTATTATCACCATCTTTTGTTATCTATTCACACCACACACACCTTTCACGGCATGAGCATGATTTTATTACTTGTATGTTTTGCCCGCTTTACTGCGAGGAATTTTATGGCCCTTATACAGCCGCTAATCACAACCATTGTCCACATTCCTGTCTCATGAACTGGCGCTCTTTGGCCATCAAATGGCCCTTGCGCCAAAAAACACCATATATCATCTTATGTATGTATGTATGTATGTATGTATGTATGTATGTATGTATGTATGTATGTATGTATGTACACTATAAACATAGTAAGGGATAAGCGCGATTTTGTGCACCTATAAAGTGAGGGTTACATCAGTTAGACAGCATAAATTCCAAACTTGGTAACGCGTACTGCCGGTGCACAAAATGACATTTATCAGTTACCACGTTTAGAGTGCATGTCTGTGCGTTCATTGAGAGCTAATTAACGTGGGCACTGCTCTCAAACTTGCGGGTGCAATCGTAAGTGCTTTACTGCGAGGAGATTTAGAATAGAAGAGGAATTGCCTCTTCTATTCATAGCCAAATTAGTCTCTTCTGCCGTGGTTTTATCAAGCGTGCCAAAATTTTTGCCACGTTAGTGGTTAGGTTGATATCATATCCACGATGAGCAATTGGGCAAGTGATTGCAAGGTCCAGATTGCGCCCAAAGGGTAAATAAATGAACAAAAACATTTGTTTGAAAGACCCAGACAAATGATAGAAGGTGTGAAACTGCATTTTGATACAAAACTGCGGCATATATTTCGAGTGACAAAAAAGACAGCTTGACATGTGCTTTTTGGGCAGTTAAAATTAGGCATCCGCTTTGGTTATTTACAACGTAATTTTCGAATTGAGTAGCTAATGTGTGTGTGGTCGTATAAAAGCTTAATTGGCGTGTGTGAAGTTTTCAACGTTGCAGGCAGTAAGTGCACTGTACCCGGAAGTAGGCAGCAAGTATTGCGGAAAATCTGGGAATAAAAGTTGCCTCAAAGGACACGAAGAGAGATGAACGAAGCACGAGACATTTAACTAAGAACAAACCCTTGAGCTTTTGGTCGGGAATAACTTATGTGACTAATTAACACGAGAAGAGACGAACAGAGTACAGGTTCTTGTCTCCCATTTCGCTTTAATGTAGCTCTTATTGTGCCAAGTGCGACACCTAATGCTTTTAACAGCGCCAAAAGACACCGGTGTTGCGCACGTCTAAGTAATTCTCAAGCAAATGTTTGTTGTACGGCTGAAGCACTTGTGTATATTCTTTCCTTTCTCTCGGGAACAAACAGGATTTGCTATCGTGTTTATACTAACGTTGCTGCCGTGCTACAGTTCATTTGGTCTTCACTGTGTTGTTCGTTCAATTCCTGTTCTCTTTTCTGCTATCTTCTGTTGTCTCTACGTTCTTATTCCAGGAAGATTAAACAGGCATGGATCCCTACTAGGTGGCTGCTGTCAGCCTGCTGCCTCTTTTTCTCCGGCTAAAGCTCACTCACACATCTACAGGTGACAGCCGTGACACATCATCATCATCACCACCATCATCATCATCATCCATCGCCCTATTTCATCTTTGTCGTTGTGAGCTTGTGCATCGAATAATAATAATAATAATAATAATAATAATAATAATAATAATAATAATAATAATAATAATAATAATAATAATAATAATAATATAGCGTGATGAGTCCTACGCCAAGAATATTACCGTACTGCAGCAGATAAAAAAGTTCCTGGCTGTGGACATGTTAAAACAGCAATATTACACCCCTAATGAGTAATAAGCTTTAACAACTAGCATTTTACATTATATAAATTCAAATATATTTGACGTATATCGGTACAAGGTGAGACAGTACTCTGTTGTCTGACAAGGAGTCCAGCCTTCATTTCCAGGTTTACTTGGCACTTTGTTCTCGACAGAGATATAACGCATTTGGACAAGCCTTTTGCCCAGTATGCGCATATATAAAAGTACCTAAAATTACAACCATTATAAATTCTAAGCATAATTACGCTAGTACAGTACTGCCCAAAAAGTCATTGGTAGGAGTGACAAACTTTACCTGTCTTTTTACCATTTTTATGGGAAGGTATTCAGATGATGTTATAGTTAAATGAGTAGTATGTACATAGGACTGACAAAGAAAAGAATAACTATGAAGACTGAGCCCAGCTAGTAGCAATTTTCAATGAAAGGACGTAGCAAATAAATGGAGTGAGATCAAAAGCCAGTGAATGCAAAAGGTCCAGGTGGTCTCAAGCGCTAATCATTAGCTTACTTATAATGATACAGTTTTTAGGAAGTCATTATACGGTGTAGGCTCTTTGTTGCTTTGCGCATGAGCGCACAAATGGTGACACGTAAAAATACCGCACAACGCGAGGTAATGTGGTAAGAAGGGTGTTCTACACCACCTGCATGACTGCCACTAAGCCTTCATATCACAAGCAAGGTTACCAAAAAAAGAAGAATGATTCCACGAAACGTGCATACACATAGCCGGGGTACTAGTGAAGCGTACAACATTACTAGGGTTTTCATATCCCAAAAACACAATATGATAATGAGGGATGCCGCAGTGGAGGGATCAATAAACTTTACCAACTGTGTTGTTATCGTGTCGCACTTCGCTCCATGCAAATGCGATCACCGCTGCCGAATCCATTGCCCGAACTTTGTATTCGCAGCCAAGCACGATAGTGACTATACCACCAAGGCGGACGGTTAAGAATATAAAGGTAGTTATGATGCACGGACGGGTCAGAATGACAGACCTGGATGATAGCTGCTTAACCTGAGCGACTATTTTCATGCAGTATGCCTCCACATACCTTGCTTAAATCAGTTCCTCGCATAAAATTTAAAATAATAGCAGCCTCTGCTTTGCGGATCAGCAGTGAAATGCGATGCTCGTGCATTCATTTTCCGCAGTCGTGCATTTCTTTATTTGCGTAATCATAACTTCATCATAACTACCTAAAAATTCACCGAGAGCTGCACACAACGGTATTTATGCTTTTACTGGCGTAAACACATGCGAATTGCCTGAATCTATTTTTGTAGCAATTTAATGCTTCTTACTGTTGCTTTTCCTTTGGCGAAACTCTGATATTTATGTTTAATGTTATTATCGGCTAATTAATTTCAGAGTGAATAATGCTTTTGCAATATCATCTTTTTTTTAAGTTCTTCGATCTAGGTACATGAGCATAGTGTGAAACAAGGCTAAAGTTGTGAATAATCTTCTTTTACGCGCTTACAACTTCCCTAAGAATGGTTCAATTGCTCTCCGGTTTATATTGACATAAGCATTGTCCTTACCGTTTAGCCCTTAGTTGGACATTGACTTGCAAAACGAAAGTGGATTAGACGTTTTTGTGTAAAGTACACGGAGCGTTTTATACTGTAATACCAATATTATTGCAGTGTTCCTGATAGAAGACGCCAACTACTAGAAGAAAAAAACCAGGTACAGGGCCATCCTGTGGTGGGTCGAGATTTTTTGTTATGCACATGTTAATTTTATGTACAGGCAGCGGGGGGTGGGGAGTGAAATGTTGCCAGGAAATGCTCTCTTAGGAATACATTGGCTAGTGTCCCCCTGTACGTCGCTTTCTCACCATGTTGATTTGGCTTTGAGGGCGTCGTGATACTTGTAAAAAATTATTGCATTAAATCAATTCGTCTTGCTTTGTGAAGTATTTTTTATGCACGCGCTAACTCAGCCTGTGATCGCTAGCACGAAAGAAAAGAGATGTATACCTTAGTAATGAAAAAGAAACTGACAGACCAGTTTTGAACCAAGCGCAGTCACCACTTCATAAGGGAAGAAACTACATAAATGGCGTGTTTGTGGGGGAATAATCATTAGGTTAGAAGTGTTAGAAGTATCACTCTATGTGTCGTCTTCTTGTTCCCGTTTTCGCGCACTTACAGTTTTTGTATTGTCATGTGGAATATGAAGAGCACTGCGCAATATCATTTTTCTAAGCAGAAAACGCAGTTTGTGTTTTCACGCAAATCTCTATCATCGTTAAGCAACTTCAAATGGCGGAAATAAGAGGAGCACCTGGTTCCATCAGCCCAAGAGAGAATCAGCGGGTGATCTCTCCATAAATTTATTCATGTGTGGAATAATTATTTATTGGCACATTGGTCACAAATGGCATAACTGTGATACGGTTTAAAGTTTGCTATGCTTAGAACAACATAGTATGGGCTGGCGCCTTTATGTAGCGTCAACGCATAATAAACGTCCTTAAGATAACCGTACACTGGATCATTCGCATAAAACCCCAGCCTGTAAAAGTTTGACCTGATTTAGAATAAACTTCACAAAATCAGTCAAGGCCCAGCAGAGCTGTCATCTTTAAATGGTGTCTAGAACTTTAGAAATTCTATCCCGCCTGCCGCGGCTGCATTTCCGATGGAGGCGGAAATGTTGTAGGCCCGTGTACTCAGATTTGGGTGCACGTTAAAGAACCCCAGGTGGCCGAAATTTCCGAAGCCCTCCACTACGGCGTCTCTCATAATCATATGATGGTTTTTGGACATTAAACCCCACAAATAAATCAATCAATCAACTTTAGAAATTTTGATGTCTGCAATTTCAAACGCAATTTCCAGATGAACATGCGCCGTGTGCATGATAATTTTTACAATTCGAATTCCTTAATTTCTGCCTTGAGTGAGGTTCACGTGATATTGTTTTTCCGGCCGAGAACGCAACTCAAGCTCTCTTCAGAAAGACTGTCTAAGTTAAGAATTCACATGTTTCAATCTCGAATTCTTGAACTGAGAACTTCTAATAGTATTTATCCGTGTACAAAAAGACAGCCGTTCAGCTTTCAAATTAGGCTCACCCGTAACGATGTGTCCATTCCCTCGCGTGCATTCCGATTTCATAAGGCGTCAGAAATGTATTTTCACGTTTTTGTTCATTTTTGTTTGATGATATAGGCAGACTTATTCAGCGAAATTATAAAAACAGCTGTATACCATTCAAGCAAAAACTAGACTTATGATGGCGTAGTACTGAAAAACAAATTAATCATCTGGTTTTTTTTTTAAGATAACAGGCTGTCTTGGCAAGGGTGCAATGAACTCCCTTGTTATGATCAAGGAGGCCCCAAAGTTCTAACGAGATAGCGTCGGCAGCAAGGAAGACTGCTCGGACCCTTAGCTCTATCGATTTCATGGCAAAAGAAAGCGCCCATCTTCTTCTTAGTGGTGGCGAGGAATGGTTGGCTCATCACCTAATCGAACGACAAGACGCTTCGCTGAGTTTGATGTGTAGTGTATACGTAGCTTGTGTTTGTCAGGACGGTCTGGCCTCGTCTTTTCACCAGCGCCGCGCTTTTCCGATAACAAGACTAAAAATATACTTCCCTAAAATCAAGACGCCGCAGACCTATAGCTCAGTAGAGCTTCTCTGACTAAGCCTGCTTTCTTCATAACGTGTATGCCGCTTTATCACTGTGAAGTAGGACCATATATCAGGCGGGTATGCTATTTCTCGCCCAAGAGAAAAATAAGGATCACAAAAAGATATACCAGGCTTTTCTGTGAACTGCACGCAGAGATGCTTAGTTTTAATTACGTTGTGTATTACTAAACTTGTTTCATTTATTAGTGAGATCATTTTGTTTTTTCATATCTGGGTTCGCTGCTTGCAAAGTTCCAATTCACCATCTTAAACATAGTCAAAGTAATGTATTAGCTCTAAACTTGAAAAATTTCAGGTACAAGGGAAAATAAATGAGTGAAGTAATACAGACCACATCGATGCACTGTTCTCATTTGTGAGTTCAGTGTTGCGGTTGGCGCAAGCTTCAGGTCGCGTTGCTGTGTTTCACTTCATGGCTCTTGAAAATATATTGAAGTCTTTCTATCTTGCTTGTACTGACAGAACATGTACCAGCCAGAGTTGACATATTTTCGTCCATTGTTTCCAATGCATAGCACGTATGGGAGCCTCTCATTTTTTCTGATTGTGGCATAGTGTTTTTATAATAATGACGGTGAGCATTTTTAATGGAACACCTTTTGTAAAATGTTTCGTTGTTCAACAGAACTCCCAAGCCCAAAATGTTTCGCATGCCCCGCGGTGACAAGGACGTTTGTTCAGTTACTATATTTTCTCGCTTTATCCACTGCATGACAACAAATTGTGCAAAACCATAACTGCTGAACAGCCCCTTACATCTTCTAAGAGCGGTTAACTTCACCGTAGCAGTGTTTTTTTTTTAATTACGAACAGGATATTTGCTGATAAAACATTCTACTTGATTATATATAGCATCCACATCTCGAGTGACAGAGGGTGATAATACGCCCTAAACCCATTAATGCTTGTTTTTGAGTGCGCTTGATTATGACATCACGTCGCGCACCTCATGTTGTCAGTCAGTATGCTTCCTAATTCTTTTTAGAGCTCGAAGCACCTTTCCGTATATCATTAAACCTTAAACCACCCGCTGCTAACCATTGCAACACGTGTTTCCAACACAGGAACTGTTAGGAAATTAATGAAGCTTGTAATAAAAAAAAACATGAAAGAAGGTGACACACAGCTATAGTGGGCGTTTCTAGTTAACAATATAGTGAGCATATTTTTTCTTTTGATCGTGAATACCACTGTTGATTTACACGACTAGGTAATCATAATGCGCACCTGCACTGCTCTCCACATTAAGCTCTCATTTTATTTTTTGCCAAATCTGATTTGCGGCCATCCTATTTTTTGGTTACACGTATATTTATTTTAATAAATTTTTTCACATACCTTCAATTTTCATAGCATTGAGTCATCGCAACTTCTGGCCGCGGCACTACGCTTCTATTGTTATTTTCAGCTCTTATTTTTTGTTTTTGTGGTCAAATTTAGGACCGCTCGTTCTAATAATATTCTTTATCTGATCTGCCCCGCAATTGTTCAGAACTCTGCCATGTCTCTCACGTTGCCATCCCTCATAACTAATTCCCCTGCTGATGTAGCTCCTTCCGTTCTCATCAAAGTGTATTTTCTCTCGCCCAATCAGGCAAAAACCGTAAAAAATCGCCGACATCACTGTTGACAGTGTACATTGGTACCGGTGCAATAAAGAAGGAAATTCGTCTCAGTGAGAATCCAAGCATAATATACAAGTCAATACATCGTCTTGAGTTCCTCTTGGGCAGCATGCATGAGCCAGCGTCCAAGTGATTTCCAAATGAATTGTGGATAACCAAGCGTCGCTCACGGTAAACGAAACATTTGCGAGATAGCCTGAGGTTTACATGTACCACGCACTTCAGTGCTCGCCATTAAACCTCAAGGAAGATAGGACCACCAGCCCGGTACTTGTCTCAACCCTTGACGTTTTCGTTCTTATAGTAGACCAATATCACATGCGCAAAGTGCATCGCAATTTCGCTCCGACGGTGTCGTCCGCAGTCTCGAGGCGATCAATAATGTGCCACGACCGCACCAATGAGCTCAATAGAGGCACACGCGTCGTAAACTCTCAGAAGATAGCTGCTTTTTGTATGTAAAGGAGGTCGGCAACAAAGGCTCTTAAGAGAAGCACGTGAAGTGGTCGTCCGGAGCTTCCTGTCGGTAAATATGTGCACAATCCCGCGACTTCGTGGAAATTAGAGGCTTCGCCGATGCAGTATCCTGGGATGCATTCTTATAAACAAGCCATAAAATGTAGTTAGTCATTTGCCCAAAGGAGAGAATGAAGCCAAGAAAATTGGGAGCGCAAGCTCTGTATAGTGAGCTAGAATCTATTCCATAGTTCAGTATGGCGAGCCTGATTGGGAAGATGGCGGTACTCGATGCTTGGCGTCTGCATACTTGACCCACTAGTACTCCTAATTTTTTAAAGGCGATAGTCTTTCTTGGGGACCTTAGACGGAAACGTTTTGTTCTGTCTGTCTGCCTGTCTGTCTGTCTGTACATTCGTCTGTTTGTGCGCCCTAACGATACCTCAAACGGTACCAAACGGCCAACCTCATCCTCAGCGCCCTCCAATATTGCTCAAGGTTTAGCGTTCATAGTTGCGCAATTATCGACTAAAAAAGCAAACAGTGTGCATATCTGAGTCGCCATAACAACACGTCTATGTTTTGTATGTCTGCATTTATACTAGAAGAGGCAAACACAGGTAACTCTATGGACTGTAGCGTTCATCGCGCTGCGCTGACAGTGCAACGCGATGCTCAAGAAGGTGTTTTCAACGCTTTGCTGCGACGACACGGTGGTGGCAACTGCTTGTCACTTTGCATTCTATACCTTATCACCTGCGATACTGGCGCGCATCTTTCTCCGCGGTCGCACAACCTTCGTTTTCGAAGATAACTGCCAGATGGCGCTCGTGTCTAACGTGCATAGATACACTTGTTCGCCTCCGCTACACGCTCGAGGCACTCTAACGCAGCGCCTTCAGGATACCATTCACCGATTTTCTTGCGCAGAACATAAATGAACGTTTTGTTCACTCTCTCCAGATGCAAGACTATCGTCTTTCGACGACATTTACAGTGTAACATGAAGATTCGGGCCAATTTTCTTCTTTCTCATTTTCTTTATTGTTTCTTTATTCCATTCTTACTTTTCTTCTTTCTTTAAGTCTTTTGTTACTTTTTTGCTTTCTTTTGTCGCGATACATTCCTTCATCTTAGAGACATTGGCACTGGCAATATCATTTCTCTCTGCCCCAACAAGTTTCAATCAAAATGACGAAGCTTCGCACAGAAGAAATATAATCGCTAGATTATAATGTTAACGTAGACAAGCTAAGAAGTTTCGCAAGCCCCGCTGTGGCGAGGTCGTTTGTTCGTACTGCATTTATTTTCTTCCTTTACCCACTGCATGACAATGAATTGTGTCAAACAAAAACTGATTGACAGTGGTTTTACATATTCAAGAGCTGCTGTAGGCCCATGTGCTCTGATTTGGGTGCACGTTGAAAAACCCCATTTGTTTTTTCTTTTTTTATTGTATTTCTTTTTCACCTTGACGTTGCTGACGTAGGGTGGACGGTGCTTAGTCAAGCAGCAATAACTGCAGCTTTTTTGTTGTCTCCCCATTTTTTGTCATTGTATTCGTTTTGGTGAAAATAAAAAGCAAAAAAAAATAGTCGAAATTTCCGGAGCCCTCCACTACGGCGTCTTTCATAGTCATATGGTGCTTTTGGGACGTTCAACTCCGCAGATAAATTATTTAAATAACCTTCAAGAGCGGTAAGTCTTACCACGACTGAGTGTTTCCATCTCATTTACAAAGAGGATATTTGCGTATAGAAATGGTTTTATCGAGCATCCACATCTCGAATCACGGACCGTGATAACACGCCCTAAACTCGTTATTGCTAGTTTTTATGCGTGTTTGATTCTGACATCACATCACTCACCTCATACATGTCAGTCTAATCGTTAACTCTTTTATATATGATAGTATTTCTTGGGGAACCCCCTGGCTAGGACTAGGAAACCCTCCCACCTTAGGGTGATACCGGGCGTCGCACGGAACACTGTTTATAAATAATGGTCTATTTATCTCTCTGTTTCTTGGGGTGCTTTAACGCAAACATTTTGGTCTGTCTGTCTGTTTGTCCGCCCTAACGATATTCCAAAATGCACCAAACGATACCACAGAACACCTACCAGTGTAGAGAGCAGAAACTGTACCTTTTGGCGGTTGTACCAAAACAACATGCAAATAGGTAGCAGCGTCGTACTGAACTGCAATACCGCGAGGCAAGATGGCACTGGTAGTACTATTATCATCATTAAACAGGCGCGTTTTTTCTCCTATTGCTGTAGGTGAAGGCTTGCTGCTGGTTTGTGCTGCTCGCTTCCTCTGGTATTTTGTTGTTTTTTTCTCGTTGATAAATCGCAGTTTGAGTGTTTAATTATCGCCAGGTGACCTAGCTTGCCTTGACTGGCAAAACCAACGTCAATCAAGTCAGGTTTGCATCATTTATTGCGAGTGTACAATCCGGTATAACCAAGTTATACGTTCAGATCCGGACAAAACAAGTAACTCATACATATCAAAAAGCTTTCAACCCATGTGTAAAGACTCTCGAAAGCTAACAAGCAGATGCATATAACTGAACATCGAGATCGCTGAATGAACGTCACTATCATTGTGTTGCAGCCTTCGAGTTTATTAGTGTGGCTTAAGAACAAGGGTCTGATTCTGCCGTCCGAAGCGGTGCTTGCCAAGCAGCGTTGATCTTGTAGTAAAGTGAATGCATGATGTGGAATCAGGAAGGAAACTTGTACATTGCCGATTGCATTGTGCCGATTGATAGCTCGAGCAGTGAGATCAATGTAGATTTGCTAAATTTGTTAAATAAACAATCGCGGCTCCGTGCAGTTCTGAATTTTTCTCGCTCTGCAATGCTACATTGAGTACTTCACAATCATGCAATGTCGTTGTGGTGCCGACAGGGTAGGCACTAGTTTTAGTTCTCTACCATGAGCCCATATCATAGGTAATATGTGTTTATTTAGCTGATGGGCCTAAAATTATTTCAGGCTTATTACACTTATTGTTAGAGTTAAGTTACATAGTAACTTCAGCTAGAATTTCTCGTCGCAAGTAATTAGCAGTCTGCTTAGTATGCAGTGTAAATGTATGCTAAAGGAACAGAGGTATGAGGTGTGTTCTTGCAGATCGAAAAAGCCCAATTCAAAGAAAATAGGCTTTATGCATGCATTGTACATTTTTGTTGTTTGTAGACCTTTGTTGGTGCTCTTACAGTACACCAAACAACTGTTCAGCTCTGAGCACAATCTCTTTTTTGCATAGACATATCGATAGAACTTGAGCAATTTTTTACAAGCAAGCACTCTTGAAATCAATTGGTGGCACATGATGTGAATCTGTCCAAATACTGGATCAATGAAGGTCACATTTATTACACACTTGTTCTCGTGTTTACATTGCAGCATACTTTTGCTTGAAAGCTGCAGTTGGTTTCTCTCTGCTACTTTTAGAGAGTTGGACTTGAAATACGTACTATCTTGCAGTGTGGCTGTGGATAAGCCAAGATCATTGATGTTTCAATTACCTGCACGATTTCCTAGATTTTTTCGTGACAGTAGGGCACGGAATTTTACTTCATAGTGCGAGATACTATAGCAATGACAAATTGATTTAAACAAAAGCAGATGTGCTCAAGGAAATATGGGACGTTTCTCTGAAAAAAAAAACAGTACCGCATTCAATGAACACAATCTTACTCATCACGACAGCATTCACGTGTTTGAGGAAGCTGTGCTGCAAGTGCTCATCACCTTAATGATTTATTATTTTAGGAGCACATTGAGCATATGTGCAAAGATAAAGCAATTGTGTGCAGCCTAATGAGCTTTGGCGAATCTTTTTGTAAACTTGTAAGAGGAAAGCACAGTTAAGACAAAACAGTTTTTGTTGTAGTTTGTAAACTGTGTCACAAGACACAACTAAATATCGGGAAGCCTGTTAATGCCCCTCACTGCGAGGGTGTTCATTTTGTAATGCATATAATTATTTTTAATGATTTGCAGGTCAACCATGAAGTGATCATGAGTCGTACAGGAGTGGGCCACCTTGGACTGATTCTGGCTTGCAGAGATTAAAACAAATGACATTGTATCCTCACAGGAGATAACACTGCTTGTCGAAACAGCTGCTCTGACACCTCGTGTTCACAGATTTTGTTTATGTTTTAAAGCTTCCATTTTTAAGGGTCAGTTTGGTTCCCCTGCATCAATGGGAACTGGTTCACAGCTGTGCACGAGAAGTTCAAATCTTGTGCAGCACGAATGCAGCAGTGCGACACCACAAAGGAGTGACTAGGTGGAATCCTTATTTCTGTTCGCCTAATTTAATGAGGTGCAAACATCTTGGCGAAACATGCCGCGTTTGCAGAGGCGAGTATGGCACCTACGTCTAATACTACGTTGTTTGTTAAGCTCTGCGTGTGGCTGTGCCAATCCAGTGCCGTCAGAGTAAGAGGTGCAGAAAAATTATGAACTAGTTTTAGTGCTGCACCTATCCTGCGCTTTTTGAAAAGAATGGCATGGTTTAGAAGATGCAATTTCGAAACGAATGGCGAGGCGCAGAACTTTGTAAGGAGGAGGAGGATTGATAGAGGAAGGACAGGGAGGTTAGCCAGCTCCCAGACCAGCTGGCTACCGTGTACTGGGGAAGGGGGTAAGAGGGATAAAAGATGAGAGAAAAGAGACGTTGAAAAAAAGGAGAGAGAAGGTTATCGACGATTCACGACGCTACTTACAGTCTGTCTATAAGACCACTAGCCCGCAGAGAGCGCAATAACGCTCTAAATATCTTGCGTGCAGAGGACGGTCTCGGCCAGTGAACTAATACCCTTTCTTCCGACAATTGGCGATTGTCTAGTCTATCTAAAACTTTCGACAGTTGTTTTCTTGGCACACTGAAGCGAGGACACTCGCAAAGAAGATGGGAGAAAGTCTCTGCGCAGCCACAGTTGTCACATGTCGGGCTGCTGTCCTAAGGTTTCTTGCTGGAAAATTATGGGGTGCATAGGTACGAGCCGTGCTTCAACTGTATGCTGCCCGTTTTTTTTTTACTTCATGCACTACAGCCTACCTATGCATGGCAAGGCCCGCCTAACAAACGTACGCGTCCTCTAGTCATTACAAGCTCAAGCACTGAGAATATGCGTCGGGCTTCCGAGATGCGCATCCTCAGCAGCGTTGGTCGCAATCGCTCATGAACACCCTACCATAACCTACATTAGTTTCGATGCTTTAAGAACGCACATAAGACATGCCACCCGGATTCAATCACATCACCTCGCCTCCCTTCCAACTTCCAGGCCACACTCAGCGTTCTGCTCTATTATTAATTGCCGCACATTGCACGGTGATTCCCACGAACTTCACGCACGCAGCAAGACCGTCGTTACCATTGTGGTGTCTACATCCACTGGAAGTCCTGATAACCATCCCCGGAATGCAAAATAAGAAAAAATTGTCAAACATGGCCCTAAACTATCAACATTACTGCTTCTAAATGAGAAACACTGTTGACGCATTCACATTTACATGGACGGCTCGGTCGATTCGACAAGTTCAACCGGCGCAGTGGTAATTCCGGAGAAATCCATCACGATAATGTTCAGGACCTTGCATGTGACATCATCCACGGCGGCAGAACTCGCCGCCATTCGTGCCGCTCAGGAGTTCTTAGTTGAAGAACCGCAGCAGACATGGTGAATCTTCGACTCCAAAGCAGCCCTCCAGGGCATTGTCTCGCCATATCGTCATGGACCAAACGAACATCTGATTGCTGAAATACGACTGCTTCATCACCGGGCTATAGAGAAACAACATGACATAGCGTATCAATGGATACCAGGCCACTGCAGCATTGATGAAAACGACCGTGCAGATGAAGCAGCCCGATCTGCTCGTGAGGATGTCCCTTGTGCAGCTATACCATTTCAAAAACGAACGCCGCGGCAAGGCTTCGATCAGTTGCACGAGAACTGACACTCGCTCAGTGGAATTCACCGGCATTCACCAACGTACGCTCTCATAATTTAGACACACACCTACAGCTCCGTCTTCCATCAGGAATAACCAGAGCTGAGGAGACACTTTTGTGCCGTCTGTGGATTGTGGTAGCCTTTACGAATGCTTATTTTTTTCGAATCGGAATGGCAGAACTTTGTAAAATGGATCATGTGGCACTGGGGAATCGAACAAACCCTTAAGCACACAAGTTTCTTAGCATTTTAACCCCATCGAAATATGGCCACTATGTCTGGAATCAAACCTGTGTTGTTGAGCTCACCAGTGCCACACAATCCAACTAATATTGTTTCAGTTTCATCATTATTGAAATGTAGATTTCATGCCACAGCTGACAGCCATAGCTTGTCGCCAATCTAAAGCATCTCTTCACGATATGCGTGGTAAAACATTCACAAGTACAGCAATGCAAGTGTGAGGTTTGAGATGACCTGCTGTAGTGGACGTTGAGATGTTTCAACGTGCTTGCAGAGTGGACATTCGGGGGTAGTCATCCTGTCGTTGCATGGCAGTCTGAAAAAACAAGCAACATCACCAGACATTGATAAGCATAACCAATGCACAATATTCTCCAAAGTAAACAGATTAACTCAGTTAACTAGTAAATAGTATTTATACTATTTTAGTATTTATACATAGTATTTATACAGTATTTTATACATAAATGTAATGGTTCTCATAACACATGTATCACTCAGGGCTGCTTCTTCACAAGTCATGTCATGTAGCAGGTTTCCTTAGCATTGTGCAGAGCTACTTCCATGCCAGGTAGGCCAGACGCGCTAGCTAGATTCTGTGCCGACCGGTTGCGCCCTCGCGATCTCCGACGACAGCGTTGCTCTGGCCGACTGAATTAGCCCTACGCCATCTCTTGTCGCCGACAAGAGCTCTCGCCAGTGTTGCCCCGTCATCGGACTCCTGCAAATGTGTTCTTCTTTTCTGTATTTTCCTAACTTCCGTCGCTCCCTGTTCCCCCACCTTGCTCTCTCCTTCCCCTCTCTCTATCTCTCTACCTTTTAATCCTACCTTTTTATTCACTTCTCTACCCAAATCCCTCGTGAGTTACTGTTGAGGTGTCCTCCTCCTGAGAGACAGTTACGGGGATAATTTTTCTCTTCTTTTCTTTGTAAAATCACCCCCCCCCCCGTTAGGCCAGGACGCTGTGACAGAAAAAGAACTATATCTGATTTAGGTGACGCCTTCTTTCTCACACTACAGAAAAACCACGCCCATAAATATGTGATGCTTTTCAAGTGCGACTGTGGTAAACTATTACCTCGTAAGGTATTTGCGTAAGGTATGGGCTAGCTTTGAAGACACATGCGAAGTGACAGTGATGTATTTGCATTCTTTCATCGCAACGGCGTGGTTTGTCTTACCTGGCAATACAAGTTCAGAATTAACTATCGAGTTAGCGACTCGTTCCAACGTGAAGCCACGCCGCAAATAACGCACGTTTTTGCGGTCACAGAACGAAAGTTAAGTACTTTATAAGTTAATATTGCAATGTGCTGCCGCCACGTGACACTCACGAAATCATTGGAAAAAAAGAAAACTACATGTGTCCAAACAAAACGACTAGCCCAGCAAGCAACCGTCCTAAAAAAAAAAAAAAAACTTCTGCGGTTTCTACTCACCAGCCCGTAATTCTCCGGTTTGCAACGGGTGTTCATCTGATAAAAGCTTCAATGGTCGGTTTGTTCCCGCAAGTCACTTGAATTCGCTTCGTGAAAGCATTTCAACGAGTCAAAACAAACAGAACGAAAGAAAGTGTGTCGGCTGGTAGTGGCTCGAAACACTTACTGCAAAACAAAACAGTGCGAGACGCCTCCGAAAGTACCGCGAGCCATTACCTGCCATCGCTACCGTTGGCCGCCATATATTTTGAAATGAGGATAATGATGTCGATGGGCTGCTGCTGACAACAAGTCAGCTGGAGCGAAAACTATTACAAAAAGATTGATGACGCAGCAAATGTTAAAGAAATCCTTGCTGTAAGAAGAAATTGTTTATTTTGTGTGTAGCGGTACGCAAATATGTAGTATTTATGATTTTAGAATTGAAATGTGACCCCGATGAGGACGCACCTACAACAAAGTGCAATAGCGCGAATGGCGGCGCCCAGGCGCTGCATAACGGAAGGGTCAGTACATCCACTTCGCGTGTTTGAAGCCGAAACGTGCCGCGGTGTATTTTTCACCCCCTGCGAGTGCTGCCAACCTGCGAAGTCACTTCTTCTCTCTCCGGAGTGAGAAAATTCTCTAGATTTCTCTAAAGTTTCATGGCAAGAAATTTTCTGAAGACTAATGTGTTTGTGCTGTGGAAAAGATTTTCCAAGTTCACTTTTATGATATGATGGTGCATTTGTATAAAAATATTCACCAATATCACTGTGCTGAAGGCGAAAAATGTTGCAGTACGAATCGATAAACTTTAAATGGCATTTTATTCAATGAAATCAAAGGGTAAAACGGTAATCACATTGGGGTGGGGGGGGGGTGAGAGGTGAGGACGCTTAGTATCGCAGTAATTAATTTAAATCCCCAAGAAAAAAGCATTCCATCTTGGCCAATGAATGAATGAATTTATTTCGTTGATATCGAAATAAAGTTTACGAACACTGCGAGCCCAGCTGTTCAATGCGAAACTTCAAAATATTACACTACGGTACAGTGCCATGTGCCGCATTGTAATCGCATGCAGGTTAAATAATAATAATAATAATAATAATAATAATAATAATAATAATAATAATAATAATAATAATAATAATAATAATAATAATAATAATAATAATAATAATAATAATAATAATAATAATAATAATAATAATAATAATAATATCCAGAATGAGCTTGCTATTTTGAAATTCTCC
Organism: Rhipicephalus microplus; assembly: GCF_043290135.1. Classification (NCBI taxonomy): domain Eukaryota; kingdom Metazoa; phylum Arthropoda; class Arachnida; order Ixodida; family Ixodidae; genus Rhipicephalus; species Rhipicephalus microplus. Next base: position 141,012,114 of record NC_134704.1, on the reverse strand, counting down.
TTCAGAAAATGCTTGGTGGTGTTCATATAAAACATGAAAACAAAAACGTACTCTCAAGCTTTGCCAGGATATCCGATGCAGGATATTGTGACGAAAAATAGTTTAACCACGAAAGAATATGCCGTGTGGCAGTTAATCCTTCACCAGCTGCTGAATAGTTACGAAAAGATATGTTTATTAGAAATGTTGACTGTCATGTATTCGTTTGAAGTATATCCTTACAGTCTTCCGCCAGCTACTTTTTCTTCCAACTTTTTTTTTCATATCTGCAAATAAACGCATACATGCAGCCTACTGCTCTTGCCGTGCTTTTCACAGAAACCTTGGTGACCTTGGCGGAGCCATATGGCTCCTTAGGGCAGCTCACTAGCACCGTGACAGCGTTCGCAAACAAGGGAAACAGATGAAGAAACAACAACAAACCACAGAAATAATGCCGCTGGGGAAAAGTGACAAAATGGGAGGTTAGTGTGAAGGAAAACATATACTTGGTGGACTCGAGAGAGAGCACTTTTTCTTTGGTTCTAACCGGGATTAAGGCAATCGACGTCGAACATGGACGGCAGGTTATGAAATGCAGTGAAGTGGGGGTGAGGAGAGCGCTGACACAGCGTTAAAGATGGAGATCGGCCCTACCGCCCCCGTGCCCTCCGCAAAACCGCTAGTATACGCATGGCTTCATATGGACGCGAAACTTTTCCTTGATGGTGACAAATTCTCCTTTTCCCCGGTATACAGTCAAAATCTCCTAGATCTAGAGAAAACTCCCTAGAGTTGGCAGCACTGCCCCGACAGGTGATGACTTGAACTTGCGCGTTTCCGGGGCCTGACGATATTTTAAACGGCCAAGCCCATCTGCAGCGCCGATCAGTATTGCTCAAGTTTCAGCGTTCATACTTGTGCGAGTGTCAATTAAAAAATAATAATTGCACATATTTGAGGAACCAACACAACATGTCAGTACTTTGTATGTAAGTCTTTTTATTAGGGAAGGCATACATAACTAAATCTAAGGATCATAGCGTTTATCAAACTGCGCTGACAATTCAATGCGATGCTCAAAAAGGCAAGTGTTTCCGATGCTTTGCTAAGACGACACAGTGGTGGCACCTGCCAGTCGCTTTGCGTTCGACACCTTATCGCCTCCAAGACGGGCGCGCAAGCCTCCCTTTGTGTTCGAAGATAACTGCCAGATAGCGCTCGTGTCTAACGTGCCTTAGCGTGCCTTGATGCGCTCCCTTGCCTTCGCTGCACGGATTGAGACTTTATAATTCAGCGCCTCCAGAATACAATTCACAAATTTTCTCGCGCAGAACACCAAAGAAACGGGTTGTTCCCTCTCTCGAGACGCAAGACTGTCGTGTTCCAAGGACATTTGCAGTGAAACATAGAGATACGGGATCAATTTTTTACACCTCGACTCACCTAGTAGTATGTTATGGAATATTAAGCCACCTACTACCAACAAATCCAACACCCGCTTCCAGCATCAGAGAAATGGGATGAAAATTAACGAAGATTGTAAAAAAATGACATGAAGTATGGAGACACATGGGTGTAGTGGGTGCTTCTAGTTGTCGTTATACTGAACACATTCTTTTTGTTAACTATAAATACCATGGTAGTTTGACACAACCAGAAAATCAAAATAAGCACCTTCGTTGCTCTCCGCTCTGAATTCCACCCCCCTCCCTCTTGTTTCGCAAAATCCAATTTGTGTGCGTCATATTTTCGCATTATACATAATTTTATTTTAGTAAACTTTGTTTTAGCAAATCTCTTTTTTCTACAGTATTCAGTCATTGCAATCTGTCGCCCCTTCACTGCCCTTCCACTGCTATTTTGCAGCTCTTATTTTTTCATTTCGGTGTGAAGTTCAGGAGTGCTAGTTATAATATTCATTATCTCATGATTATAAACTTCTTAGCAACCACAATATTTGCGTATTGATGCCGCGTTGGGCAAGGAAAAGTAATGAAAACGCGATGCACATGTACAACTCTTAGCGCAGCTGGTGACCCTTCCCAGACAAAACCCCGTTGCATGAAGGTCTGCCAAACTGTGAAGTAGTATTTACAAAAGACCATTTCCCGCACTTAGCCTGGAAGCAAGTTTGCTATGTCAACATCCCTGATAACATCAAGGCTACCTTCTATACACTGAAGGACCCGCACTCTGCAAGGTGTTCACTGCATCAGAAGCGGCGAAAGTACACATGCACCATTACGACCCCACACTGAATATTAAAAACGTTTGAGAAAGCAAGCTCATAGCATTCTTAAGGTGGTGGCCTCGATTGCTTATTGCACTTTATTATTGCACAGGTACTCTGGTGGCCGGGACGGCTATCGTTAACTGAATCGGGTGATTTCCTGAACAGAACTTTACGTTAGAAATATTTATAGATAAATTTTGGCGCAACAATAACTGTAAACATTTTCGTGAATGATAGGTTCTGCTAAAGAATGAGGAAAGCGTCAATGTTGTAGACGGTGCGAGCGAAGATGCCTCGCTTGCGAGACTTATAAGTTGCGTCATTGACTCTTCATCCCGATGTTTTAGTTAATCGTGTTTAGAGGCTTCACATGGTTTTAAAAGAGGATACGTAAGCGTGAGATTATTACACATTTCAGTATTTCATTTTTTTCAAGCGCAAGTGCGCCTCTCGGAACGATTGCCCTCTGCAGAGCTTAAATTGTTTTGGGCTTTTCACATTCTTTGAAAACACAGGTTTAGGACCTCAAAATAAGTGGAGCATAAATGAAGGGCGATGTGTCTTCTGGTGCTAGAAACTCCATCAATATTCGAAAAGGCAATTGTCGAACTTAATTTTGTCTGCACTGCGCAGCCTGACTTCGGGAAGACTGAAGCGGGCAGGAGTGGGCTACGATCTTAAAAAAATCAATACACGTGATTACTTGAGCCAAGTAACATTTTCTGAACAAACCACAAAAGTACAGCTGAGATCAAGAAAACTACGCACCTGAATATCCTTGATAAAATGTGCCCGGAAAGTTGAAGTGAAAAGCCTTTGATAGTTCACCACACAACACCTGTTAAAAAGGTAATCAGAAATGGCGATTAGTTATATAGCAGAAAGAATATGCCCCTTGAGAGTTCAGTTATCTGTTTTGGTTATTTGTGGTGTCTAGTTTACTTTGACTAGGAGGTTCGTGTGAATAAAATAAGTGTGCTTTGCACGCTGCTATATCTTCCGTGTTCTAGAAAAAATCATGCAACTTAGAAAATGATTATGTCGACCTATAGTCGTTACAATCTTGTGTGGTCGGCATCAAGGCATGGAACAACTTTAGGAAAATGAAATATGTAAGTATTGCTTCTGCGAATCATTTCAGTCCCATCTTATTTTTTGTGGACAGAAAAGGTTTTTCCGAGACAAAAAAAAAAAAAAAACATTCCAGCATATTCACGGAGTGCATAGTGATGAGTGGGGCGAAGCGTCCGTTCGTCCGCGCGTCCATCTAAACGACAGTTCATACGTCCATCCGTCCGCCTGTGCATCCGTCCATGCATCCGTCCATCCATCCGTCCATCCATGCATTCGTCGATCCATGCGTCCGTCCTTCCGTCCACCCATCCGTACATCCATGCGTGTGTGCATTTGTCTGCCTGCCTGCCTGCCTGCCTGCCTGCCTGCCTGCCTGCCTGCCCGCCTGCCTCCCTGCCTGTCTGTCTGCCTGTCCGTCCGTCCGTCCGTACGTACGTCTAGTGAACACTCCAAGTACCGCTATTTCGCATCTTTTGATCTTAAATTGAGCATATAGAAAAGCCTCCGTCCAGCGGACACTCCATAAACTAAACGAGAGGTCGCACTCACTCATTTTCTTACGGCCCGCGCTTCGTGTCTACTTCCCTCTTTTCATGGCTATATACTAGTTCATTATATTCATGATACTGCGGCCCAATCCTCGCTAAACCTTGCTAAAACTAAGGAGGTTACGCCCAGTTAAACGTGGCAACACTTTCTGGTCAGGTAGGGCTCAAAGTGCGTCCTTGTTACACTTGCTTCTTTTTAGTACACATCAAACTCAACGCAAACTTTATTGGAATTAAGTCACCAGTAGTAGTCTCTGTAAGTTATTTCATGAGACCAACAATCTTTCTATTTATGATTAACCTGCGCGCGTTTCCTCATCATTTGAAAAGGGTGCGCCCGTGTCACTCCTCTAGTCGGGCCGTAGAGGTGACTACTACTACTACTACTACTACTACTACTACTAATACTACAACTACTACTACAATTACTACATACATCGCGGACGCACGACACACGGCATAGGGAGCTTCGCCCCCCAAAACGAACCTTTGAAAATTGCAGGAGCTGTACACAAGGACAGTCCTTATAAAGTAGGTCATACAAAGTGCGTCTTTTTTAGAAATCATTATGCCTCCATAAATTTGCACGGTTCACTGTTATCTTCACGACGAGTGCCAATTTAGATATGATAACTATATCTATTCATTTTAGGAACCTAATATTGTCTTTACACAGAGTCATATCTTAGGATCTCTGATATCTTCAATAAAGTCGAGCTCAGAGTACGGGCAGTATTTTTGTCGGGAAGGCTGTGAAATTAATGCTAAGGTCTATCGACGAGGAACTAGAATGTATATGTAGGAGGCAAATACGTATATGTAGAAGAAGGCAAAATAACTACCAATATGGATAGGATAGTTAAAATAGCGGAGGAGTTTTACAGAGATCTGTACAGTAGCCGAGACAACCACGACCTTAATACTATAAGAACTAGTAGTAACCCAGATGAAACGCCACCAGTAATGACAGAAGAAGTCAGAAAAGCTTTGGAGAGCATGCAAAGAGGCAAAGCTGCTGGTGAGGATCAGGTAACATTAAATCTGCTGAAAGATGGAGGACAGATTGTGTTAGAAAAGCTAGCCACCCTGTTTACGAGGTGTCTCCTGACGGGAAGGGTACCAGAGTCTTGGAAGAACGCTAACATCATCTTAATACATAAGAAAGGAGATGACAAGGACTTGAAGAATGACAGGCCGATCAGCTTGCTCTCTGTAGTATACAAGCTATTTACAAAGGTAATTGCTAACAGAGTAAAGAAAACATTATAATTCAATCAACCAAAGGAACAAGCAGGATTTCGAACAGGCTACTCAACAATTGACCACATTCATACTATCAATCAGGTAATAGAGAAATGCTCAGAGTATAACCAACCACTATACATAGCCTCCATAGAATACGAGAAAGCGTTTGATTCAGTAGAATTATCAGCCGTCATGCAGACACTGCGGAATCAGGGCGTAGATGAAGTATATATAAACATTCTGAAAGAAATCTACAGGGGATCAACTGCTACCGTAGTGCTTCATAAAGAAAGCAACAGAATACCAATCAAGAAGGGTGTAAAGCAGGGGGACACAATCTCCCCAATGCTATTTACCGCATGCTTACAGGAGGTTTTCAGAAGCCTAGAATGGGAACAGTTAGGGATAAGAGTTAATGGAGAAAAGCTTAGTAACCTGCGCTTCGCCGATGACATTGCATTGCTGAGTAACTCAGGGGACGAACTGCAACTCATGATTACGGAGTTGGACAAGGAGAGCAGAAAGGTGGGTCTTAAAATTAATCTGCAGAAAACGAAAGTAATGTACAACAACCTCGGAAAGGAGCAGCTCTTCGAGATAGGTAATAGTGCACTTGAAGTTGTGAAAGACTATGTCTACTTAAAGCAGGTAATAACTGCGGAGCCGAACCACGAGATTGAAGTGACTAGAAGAATAAGAATGGGGTGGAGCACATTTGGCAAGCACACTCAAATATTGACAGGTAGATTGCCACTATCCCTCAAGAGGAAGATTTATAACAGCTGTATCTTGCCGGTACTTAGCTACGGAGCAGAAACCTGGAGACTTACAAAGAAGGTTCAGCTTAAATTGAGGACGACGCAGCGAGCAATGGAAATAAAAATGGTAGGTGTAACCTTAAGAGACAAGAAGAGAGCAGAGTGGATTAGGGAACAAACGGGGGTTAAGGATATCATAGCTGAAATCAAGAAGAAGAAATGGACATGGGCCGGGCATGTAGCGCGTAGACAGGATAACCGCTGGTCGTTAAGGGTAACTGACTGGATTCCCAGAGAAGGCAAGCGGGTTAGGGGGAGACAGAAGGTTAGGTGGGCAGATGAGATTAAGAAGTTTGCGGGTATAAATTGGGAGCAGCAAGCACAGGACCGGGTTACCTGGCGGAACATGGGAGAGGCCTTTGTCCGGCAGTGGACGTAGACAGGCTGATGATGATGATGATGATGATGATGATGATGATGATGATGATGATGATGATGATGTAGGAGACAATGTACACGGCAACTAAGCGATTGCACAAACAGACATATAAAATAAAAACGACATATTCTGTGGTAGCCCGTTCGCATTAGTGATGGATTCTTTCATGTTTCTTATTTACACAATATTCCACCCAATAATGTTTAAAAGAAAATACCAAAAGATATGACAGTTCAGGGTGAGTGGCGGCCAGATGACGAATGCAAACGCCAGGTGCAAGAAGGTGGCACACTTTTTTGTTTTATGATATTTGGGTATGTATGATTGTGGGGATGCGGATAAAAAAATTCTCAACGTTACTATAATTGCGAGCAATATTAGAACTTAGCACCGATACTTTTGTAGTAGCAGACATCTGCGCTCGTTTTACCGCTTCTGTACTGTCACGTCAGCAGAGTCGAGATTATTGAATTCAGGTCGGTCTGGCCAACAACATTGATGTGAACTTTTCTGTCATGCATAAATCATAATGTTTATTGATGTACTTCATAATGATCCAAATTTATTAAAATAATACAGTTACGCAGCCTGTTTTACGACATCAGGATCAGTTTTCAAATAGGACTTGTGAAAAGTGTGTGCCTGCCAATCTTTCAACCACAACTGGACTTCTATAGTTCAATATTCATTCAAATACTACGTAATTTACAAGTGCACATTGTACGATACACTAAACCAATCGACTTTCAGTGCTTCTCACACGGTAATGAGCACCTACGTAGACTGATCGACCATACAAACGACGATACCCCTGCAACCAAATAACTTGTTGAAGCCTCAATTATGAAGTTACGATGCCAATTATTCTTGTTACAATGCAGATCTCCACAAGATGCAGACGGATATTTTTTTTTAAAGTTATCGTAGGTTAGAAAGACATATCCTATGTTATAGCGTGATGCTTGTTCATGTTGCGGCGTTTTGCCAACATTATATCGCGTCCCTTTGGAGTGTGACCGAAGGCCAGATAATTGCAATATTGTTAGGCAACACTATTACAGCAAGTTTGATACAGTGGCAGACACAACTTGGCAGCTCAGAACCACAGCAGCAATTTTTCGTCTGAATTAAGTTAGAAAAGCTGTGCAAGCCTGTGGAGCCCTGGATTTTTGGCCCCAACCAACGTGCTCCTAAACACCCCTTTTTTACCCCTTCCCTCAAAATAAAGTGTTCTTCTTCACTGTTTTTCCACACTGGAGCTATGATCTAATGACCCAGTTCTTGCGGCTCATTAGATCGAAAAAGGATCGTCAGAAGATTGATCTACCTTAGGATATCAGGCAAGCGTAACACTTTATTCGGCCCATGAGTATACTGATCTAATATGCTCACATTCGTTGCTCAGTTCGTTATGAGTACAACACATAGAGCGGAGAAACAACAAAAATTGGTGAATTCCACGCCCTGTGGCAATCGATGTTATTCAAAGAATAAATGAGGAAGGTTGATATGTCACTTTAAAATCAGCGCAACGTTTCTATGCCGAGGTAAATTATGCCGTACATGACTTCCCTTCATCGTTGCTTTTTCGGCTCAAACTCATTGACCATAACTCTTTCGCCGGCCGAGGATGCTTCTACTCTCATTAACATATATGTTTATCGTGAATTAAGAGAAAAACACCCATTGTTAAAAAAATCACCGACATCACTGTTGTCAGTGTACATTGGTGCCGGTGCAATAAAAAGTAAATACATCTCAGGGAGAATCTACGCATAATATAGAAGTCAATACATTGTCATGAGTTCGTCTCGGGAAGCATACATACACATATGAGCCAGCGTACAAGTTATTTCCAAATGAATTGAGTATTACCAGTCTTTGCTTCCGGTAAAGCACACAAATGAGAGAGAGCCTGAGGCTTACGTATAAGACGCACTTTAGTGCTCGCCTTCGTACCTCAAGGAGGATTTCACCCGCCCCGTGTTTGTCTCCACCCTTGACGTTTTCGTCCTTATAGTAGACCAATATCACTTGTAGAACGGGCATCGCAATTTCGCTCCGACGGTGACCTCCGCAGTCACGAGACGATCAATAAAGTGCGACGGTCGCTTCAGCGTGCTCAATGTGCGCCATAAACGCTCAGAAGATTCTCGCTTTTCTTAGCTCAACGAGGCTGGCAGCAGAGGCTCTTTAGAAAAGCACACAAAGTGGTCGTCTCTAGCTTCGCGTCGGTAAATATGTGCACAATTCTGCGACTTGGTGGGAACTAGAGACTTCGCGATGCACTATCCTGAAATGCATACTTATAAACATGCCATCAACTGCAGAGAGTCATTCAGGCCTAAGAAAGATTGCAGCTAAAAAATACGATTCTAAGTGAACTACAACATACACTAGTTCACTATACCAAGCCCTATTGGGAAAAGAGCGGAGCGCGATGCTTGGCGTCTGCGCGCTTACTCACTACTGTGCTTTCTTTTTCTTTTCTTTCTTCCTTTCTTTTTTTCTTTCTTTCTATCTTCTTTATACCTTTCTTTCTTTTTTTCTTTCTTTTTTCAGTTCTTTCTTTATTTTCTTTCATTCTTTTGTCACGATACTTTCCTTCATATTGAAGACATTACTATACTTCCTTTCAGGCCAGTTGGATACATTGCCTCTCGAAATACCACTTGTCTCGGCCCCTATCAAATCGCTATGAAATCAGCAGAGAGGTGCACAAGACAAATGAAATGACCAAATTTCAAATTTAACGAAGCAATGACAGTATGATGCAGGAGCGCGCCACAGATGCACAAGCCAAGCACGAGCGGAGGGCAAAAGGTATAGAACAATGAATGAGAGACGCTGACGTGTACCTCCGACGTAAATGACTTGATTCGAACGTTGAGCCGAAAATGAGGTTAGGGAATGGACGTGGCCATTATGAATTTGAAATCTTAAGTAGCTTCACTGATTATGTCGTGAATACCAGTTAGAGAGTGCGTGTGATAGAAAAGAAATGCAATGAAAAAGCAATATGACGCCACCGCCTTTGCTGTTTAACCAGGCTATGCGATCTTAAACTACCAAACCTGCTTCAGGTTTCTTATTACTGGCATATTCTTTGATTATCAGCACTTACATTCCAACATTCTTCTTACGCATGTGAGAAATGTGCATATGCTGTGCCGTTTTGTTAAATTAAATTGTTCTTCGTTCTCTTATGAGCCCAAAATGAGCTTTCTAGTAAAATCCGAATTTAAGCTAGATTTAGCAGCTTGGTTGAAGTTAACGGCCTTATTGTCAGTATTCTAAGGTCCTTGCGGCCTATCAGCTTTATTTCAAATTCCTGGAAATCTTTTCCCTATAAGGCCCTGTTAGCAGTTGCGTGCAATCAGTGATCCCTTTAGGTATCAATTTCGCTTTACAGATTTTCAAGCAATTTAGAAGTTTTATTGTCTGTACGTGCTTTAGGGCTTGCCTTAATGTCGCTAATTGTTCTAAAAAATGAATAACAAGCTCAAAATTGCACAACCTTAGGAGGCTTTCCAGTGTAAGTATTTATAAATGTGCACTCAAAGTATCTGTCCCAAACCCCTTGAAGTTTTGTTTTATTTTGATCTTGACAACCAGAAATTGAGAAGATATAACCAGGATTATCTTCGTCACGTCACATATAATGCCTTCACATTGCTACGAATTTGTGAAAAGCAGTTACGCCACATGAGGTCTGAATGACGCTACTGCTATTTGTTGTATCTGGTATATATAGTCGGTGACAAGCTAGGCATAAAAAGTAAAATTACCGCAGTTAATTTGTATAATGCGCGTCCAACTGCGGCCGCTCTTTGCTATGACGTAACAATCATGATGAACCAATGACAAATTCAGCATGGCACCGTTCGCGACGAGAGGCGATGTGCCACTGCACCGAGACCGGGAGGCGTCTATTCGGTTTTCCTGTGGAGTTTTTTTCGTTGAAAAGCCATTACATCAACTCGCACTCGGCATCGTCCTCGCTGGCCTTCATTCGATGGGGACGTTTCTGATTTTGCAGTGTCTGAAGGGCACCGAAGCGGCAGAGCTTCATCGCTTTTTGTCGTTTCGGCAGCGTGAAGCAGCAACTCGGCGTCTTCTTCATCAGTCGCTCAGATGCACCGAGCATATCGCCTGAAGGTGAAAACTCTCGACGGTTGTCGTCGTGGTCTTTCGTGTACAGTAAAGTGAAAGTGAAATCTGAATAGGCGCGCCTGTATTTTGTGGAATATGAGTGTCTTTGATTTATCGCCCGTAAAAGCCGTGCCATCGGCGCTGCCACATGTGTGTGTGTGAGTGTGTTACTTGGTTGTCACAACTTGGGAACCTCGGTGATCTTTTGCGATATGCGCTGTGCTGTGCGCCTATATGAGGGATATGAGGGCAGACAAGGCGTAAAAGAAAAGCATTCAACGGTACCTGCTACGCGACACAGTATGAATCAAAGTAAACAAACCTGATGGGGAGAATATCCAATGCTCTATGCATTATAAAGTGAATTGTGGTCATCCGGTGGGTGTGTGGTTAATTATGTGCCACGTTTAAGAGCCCGCTACATATGCGCTTGTCTCAGGCTCGGTGAACGAGTGCCTTGTATGAAAAACACCGTGCAAGTTGCTTCAAACCGCAAAATGACGCACATTCTTTAATATCACTGAATCCATTGGGATCAATGCGGCGATATCAATCAATTAGGATCAGTTGCATCTATCGTGATTGTTACTAAAGCGACACAGCTAAAACTAATATTGTGCGAAGAAAAAAGAAAGAGCTTGATGTCGTTTTTCCAGGCGTTAAAGATTTTGAGTGATATCTTATAGTTTGATTGATTAAAACTATATTTTGGTCCCTAGAAGACGCAGGGGAGACCCCGCGCCACCCGGCTAATCCCACGTAGGAACCGTCAAGCCAAGCTTGGCGGCCCGTTCACGAGCACTCTGGACGGCCACGGTTTGATCGTTAAGTTCGGGGCTGCGTAACTGCGCAGCCCACCAGTACTCGCACAAGGTGGAGCCGATGACTTCACATTTCCACAACATATGGTTGAATGTTGCTAACAGTCCACAGGCGGGAAAATCCGCACTTGGATACCATTCAGGGTACATGGCAAGAAGAACCGCAGGGTTAGGATACGCATTGGTTGAAATAGCCTAAGGGTAACTGCATGCGCCCGGGACAAGGTAGGGTGTGGGAGGGAGAATACCCTTTTTGACAGATATAATTGCTTTGTTATTTCGTCGAACGTCAGTAAAGGTTTCCAGCGAGGCAGAGGGACTGCGGAGGCGGTGCAGTGAGTGAGTCCTCGCGCGGCCTCGTGTGCGCCCTCGTTAGGGTTAGAGGTAGAGCCTTCAATCGACCCAAGGTGAGAGCGAAACCAAGTGAGAGAATGGGGCGTGATACTCTTGACGATTTGGAGAATGCGGAGGGCCTGAGGGGCTACCATCCTAATTTCATAGGCTTTGATAGCCACCTTGAAGTCGCTGTATATTGACTCTCTGCGACTACCTAGCGTAGCCTGCGCGATTGCAACCTGTACAGCTTTCACGGGCTTTGATGTGCGTTCAATGGCGGAGCAAGTGAGCCTGGAATGATGTCTCAATAGAAATCTTAGCTTTGTCTAACATGTTTTTTTTTGCATTTCGCCTGTATTGTGTGCATATAATTCGTATTGATAACTTGTTCATAATAAATTGAAGTTCTTTGGAAAAAACATGAAGGATGCATTGCACTCCCATGTGAAAGCAAGGTCTGCCACACAATTCACTCCCATTCACTGGAAGGAGAAAAATCTCTTGCCAGCACAGACACACCTTCGCACAAACACAATCATAGAAGGTAGGGGCTCCTGGCCCAGCAAAACTGGGTCGCATTTTGAAAACGTTGAATATTCAAGGACTGACAGAGTCATGGCAAAGATTCGAGTGCAACTTGTCTAATCACGAATATTAAAATTCACTTACACCGTTTAGTCACTGCCATTTGGGCACGCACATCACCTTGGCATTGATTTAACGAGAATGCATACCACGACTCCTGCTGTTAAACACAGTATGTGCTACGCAATTTTGTTTCATTGAAAGAAGACATCAAATAAAATATTGGCGTTCACCTTAAACACGATGACAAGCACTGAAACGCTGAATGCACAATGGGTATTCACGGCAGCACAAGAAGCAAAATTCATGAAGTTATTCTCAGATCACTTCTCTGTTCTCGCTTTGAGTCATAGTTGCCATAGTTACATCGGATAGTGAAGAAACCTAGTAGCGAAAGTTTTGTAAAGCAACATGGAAATTGCAAATGACCTTATACAACTTGATTTATGCCCCTGTGCTGTTCTTTTACAGCGTAAAACAAAAACTCTGTTCTTTTACACTTTACTATAACTGTGGAATTGTTTGTTTTAGTACTACTATAGATACCGCGCAGAAACGTCGCCCTAAAGAGATGTATTTTACTCCTTCGTGGACTCCAAGATGAGCGCGGTAGAGGGTGCAATTTAAACAACAGATATATTGTTAAGCTGACAATGAACTCCGTGCCCTTAAGTTTATTTATCGAGCTTTGGTTTTTTATTTCAATATCAATGAAGCATTGTAAGATATTTATTGTATGCCGGAAAATTACTGCCCTTGTTTGGGGACTACTCCTTTTGAAGCACGGAGGCATGCAAAATAAGGGCAATGTGGCCTCGTGGGCGGAGCTTGTATTTATTCTTAGGTTGTCACCGACTACAGATTTTTCTGTTTAGGTTTCTGTGTTCAGGCGGGCCGCACTGTCTCCTCGTGCTTGTACATATTTGTTGAACATCAACTATAGAAAACAGCATGCAATCACAACCTATGCTTGCGTTTCCCGTCACTCCTTCTCTACAGTGACGACCAGTGTTTTGAACCGTTTCTAATATGTTTCTTTGGAGAGAACTACACCCACCTAAAGGCTTTTGCCGGCATCGCCCCACAGGATCCATTCTTTCAAACAGCGGGTTACCCCGTGCGCCCATGGTCCCGTGGCACGACATGTGAAAAGTCTACCTGCTGGCTTCTGGTGCTTCCGAGCTCTTCCCAGAACGACGCAAGGCTCTTTTGCTGCATTATTTGGAAACCGAAGGCCAACGTATCTTCAACGACCTGTCTGTTTCGCACGCGCCCAAGAAGAATTGAGAGGAAAGGAAGACCAGAGCTGCGTCCGATGTATATGGCTCTGCAGTAGCGGCACTGTCGAAGCACTTCAATACAACTCGCAACCTGGTCGTTAAGTGCCACCGATTTCACTGTCGCACTCAGCTTCCAGTCGAGTCTATTTAAGAAGGTATGACCACGCTTGCTGTCATTGCCACGATGTGATATTTTTCTTCGTAAGAAGAGTCGTTACGTGAATAGTTTGTTTCCGGTGTGCCCTCGCATCGTATTCGGCAACGTCTTGTGTTACAAGGGTCTTCGTTTTTGTTCAACAAGGCAGTTGCACTCGCCCGTAAAATCGAGCATGCAGAAGAGAAAGGCAGAAATTCCCTATTTCTGTACAGCCAGTATCTGCGCAGTCTCGCTCGATAAGGCAGTTCATTGTGGCAATCGAACGCATTCACAGCCGCGTACTCGCACTTTAGGTCAACGCGGAAGTCAGCCACGTGTGGAAACCGCCCCTTAATTCGAGATTGGTGTCCATCGAATTCGCATAAACCCGCGAATTCTTCCCACTGCTTTGGATGCGGTTCTAAGCAGCATCGCGCGTCATGAAAGCGCTGCCCAGCTAAAAGAAAAAAATGCTTCTTTTTCTGACCGTATAGGGAATTTCAAAAATGTTTGCAACCAGAAGTGGTCACGAGTAGCTGTTCACTAGGTTTAAGAAAAAAGCCCCTCGCAGGAAGAAACCGTAGAGGCTGTCGTGGTTCTACAGCCTCTTCTAGCTACAATTCACACTAATGTTCAATTTCGGCGGTTCTTTTTTAAGCTTCTAGTTGATTCTGGCTGGTGTATTTCTATTCTTTCGGAGAACGTATTTAACCATTTCCCTTGGTGTGCCGCTTTTTGCCGTTCCTCGAGTCACGCTTCTGGATTATTCGAAAGACCACTTTCTGTTTGAGGCTGTTTTTTTTCTGAGGTCTCTTTTGAAGATCACAGCGCACCGTTCATGTTTTATGACGTCTAACAGGTCACTTTCCTAATTGGCCTGGATGGCATGCAGGCTTTAGAGCTGTTCATTGAAGGGCCGGAGCTTCAGTGCTTTTCAATGAGCACAGTACCGAACGCCCAAATAGCTTACCATTTCGAGGGAGGCGTGCATGCAGTAGCCGCGTTCAGCCCTCCAGCAAAAGTTTAGCTCAGGCCTGGGGAAGAACTTGTTTCTATGGTTCAACCAAATTGTCTGGCGAAATAGGAGTTCGGACAAGTGGTTCTTTCTGAATCTACTCTAGAGAACGTGAAGGCGTACGTGAATACCTCTTGGGCTTTACCCAGGTACTCGCCTGAAGGTCTACAATTTTGTTTCAGCGTTCGAAACAAACTGTTCAGGGCAGAATTGTTTTCTGCGGACTGCCTCGTATTTTCTGCATATCACGTTGCCCAAGTGACAGTCACAGAGCATAAAGCTCACCAAGATATCGGACGCATAAAACCCCGACTTGGGAACAGTTTTGTTGACCTCATAGGGACATTAATGTGGAAGAAGCCGTCCATCATTGTGTCATCTGTCAAGACGCAGATAAATGGGCAAAGATGTCACCTACACCACAGCAACCTGTCGAGCTACCAGAGAGATCATGACGAAAATCTGAGATGGATACGTTGGTCCCCTGGAGAGGAGGCCTCCAGAGAACAGATTTTTTCTTACACTCGTAGACAGCTTCTCAAAGTAGCCAGAAGTAGAGTCTTACAGGAAAATTTCTACAAGAACCGTCATCTGTTTCTTGCTCAACGTATTTGCACGAGAAGGCGATATTCCCGCAAAATAGTCTGCAGTAACAGACCCCAGTGCATTTCTAAAAAATTGTCACCTTCCTACAAGAACGAGCCGTTCAACTGTGGTATTCATCAGTTTATTACGCACAAGAAAACGGAGAAATCCAATGTTTCGATCGCATGTTCAAGACTTACCCCAAACTGGCCTGATTGGAACTGCGTTCGCTGGGATCTGATGTACGAGATTATCTCACTGTATACAGCTGTACGCCATACGCCACATTAGGAGTGACTCCTGCTGTACTTCTGCATGAAAGGCTGCCCAGATGAAAAGTTGACATCCTCGGCTTCGCCAGAGTCGTTCGCGGGAACACTCCACAAGGAACTGGCAAGGATTCGGCAACGTGTGAAGCGCACAGAAAGCCCACACCAACAGGAGGCAATCGGCCAAAAGCAGACAATGGTGATAGTAAGAGACATGATGCGGGAAAATTTATTTATTTATTTATTTGAATTGCATTCACGGATGCACAAGGACACGGAGGAAAGAGGAAGAAAGCAAGCTGGCAATTGCCACCTGGAGGGGCACAACGCCTGCTCGCTCTTTCAGAAAGAAAGAAGAAGCAGAGGAAAAGAAGAAAAGAGGGAAGAAGGAGAAAAGGAAAGTGAAGAAAAAATGACGAAAACTTAGACAATATAAGGGAACAAAAATCCGACTATAAACGGGCGACCTGGTTCATTTGGTCCATAAAGGTAGGTAGAGCTCGATGGGCCTAATCACGTCGAAAAGCACAGGCTTTCGGAAAGAGGTAATTGTCTAGGGTCATGAACTTAAGCCCCAGGAGTATTCTTTAATCAGCAGTCCCGCTGCGTAGCAAATGCGAGACCGTTCACTATGAGATGCTCAAGTGTTTCGCAAGAGCCACAAGTAGCACGCAATTGACTGTCAACACGCCATTCACGGTGTTGCAACGGTACAGAGCCCACCCTTAGTTTGCATTTCAGCGCATTGGACCGACGCGGCAAGCCATGGCCACGATCACAGGGAGGGAACGATGCGTTCGCCACACGCTGGTTCTGAGGCTGCTTTCGGAGGTGTCGGTGTATAGGCAGATGAGCGTTGTCCATCGTACACAGAATTCCCGGACAGTCACTGTCATCATGGTTGCATGACGAAGCCAGGCGATCCGCTTCTTCATTTCCCGCAATGCCCACGTGTGAAAGTGCCCGCTGTGCAGCTGGGCGTACCCCACGTGAGAGAATATTGGGTGCGGGAGAAGAAACAATTGGTTTCATTCAAGGGTGTTTTGCAAGATTTGCAAGGTGCGCGCTGGTCGTCTGTGTCACAACGGCCTTCAGTCGCATTGTGCTGGCTATGCATGTTCGTTTCATGGTCCCGGCGACACACATGGCAGCCAGCGTCTGCCGGGCCAGTGTTTCCGCAGCATAAGCGAGGCTTATTGCAGGCCACGATCCCTATTTGCCAACGAGGTCAGCCAGTTAACAGTTTGCTGCTTCAGAAATTGTCTCACGTGCAGCCGTGAACATTACAGAACCTGTGGTGTTGTTTCCACTTGGCCGTCGCATTCAGCCGCACTGAAAGAGATGGCCACGAGACAGTTATGCTTATTAGGTGCGAATGTATTATTATTCAATAGTTTTGGGTCCGACCTTAGGTATAACTTTTTTGTGTGTACATAAATAAGTTTGTGTGTGTTTTTTGATGTATTTTTCTTACCGTGTATTTCACTTTCCATGAGTAAACAATACCCGATTAACTTTTATTAACGTACTTAAGCTTAACACTATGAAAAAAAAGGGAGGGAAAATGTTGTGTCCTTCACATAGGTATTGCAGTTGCGGCTTGAGTGTTTAGGCTGCAAACGTTGTGCGCTTGTGCTTGCATATATTTCTGGAACGTCGATTAAGAGGGCAGTGGGCAATCTCTACCCATGTTTGCTTGTAACGTCACTCCTTCACTACAATACTCAGTATATCAGTTGTTTGAGCCATAAAAACACAAAAAAACACCTCATTTACACTTACCGTTATGCAAAATTTTCCGTTTAAGTATACTCTACTACAACACTTGTGAACTGCTGCGGCTCCAACTTCATATCACCAGTAAGCGAAATATTTTAGCATTGTATGCAGCACACTTCAAGAAATTTAACTCAGATATAGAATCGTTCTGCCGTCATTGCCCCCCACCCCCACCCCTAGCTAAACCCATGATAGCGCAAACTTTTTTTCCATATTTCTTCTTTTAACACTCCACTTGCAATCCTTTGGTCATTCTTATGTCAAAAGCTTCTTTAAACAGGTTCGAAGCTCCCACAGCAACTTTGTTTTCTTCAGCTGCTGTACGGAGCCTGGCATTGCTCACTGAGTTTAGTTAGTCCGTAGCTTTACAGAAGCAATTGGTTGGCAGTAATTACTAGGACTTCCACAAGTATGTGCTTCTAACGTTCTTTGAAACAGTGTATTGGGACTATTTTTTCCCTTTTACGTTCCGATTTTCTAGCAGATGAAAAGACGACAAAGGAGACACTGCAGCTCATCAAAACAAGAATGTACTATAAGCTACTAAATATTAAGAAAAAATAGTGCGCCCGGTCAGGCCTCATGACAAGCTGTACAGAGAACATGTGGTTGGTTAGACAATCGTAGTGGTTACCAAGAATAAAAAACGCAGCTGATGAAGGCAACATATTATTTTGGAGGACGACAAGCACAACAAGATAGAACGCAGGGATGTTAACCAGGTACATGCCTGGTTTGCTGCCCTACGTAGGTAGAATAGGAAGGGGGGCACAAAGATGAGAGAAAGGGAGGACAGAGAAGAAAAAGACAGTAAAAAAGGGTTGTCAGTCAATGGGCTGACGCGTATGCAGTGGTGGCACTACACAAAAATTCAAGGTGTTCACACCTTCAACTTAGTCTTGAAAAAGCACAAGACGGTTTTAACTGGTTTTTGAGCCGACGAAAGATGAGGACGGTGTTCCAATAGAATTTGCATAGAGAGTGGCCGATCGTTCAACTATCGCAACACGTCCGAAAGCTTCTGTCTTTCAGAGGCAAATTGAGGGCAACGGCATATCAGATGGTCGATGTCTTTTTCGGTGCAGCAGACGTCGCATTCCGCATTGTCGGTCAATGGGATGAGGGTTGTATATGCTTTTGTGAAGGCAACCTCAAACCAACGACGCCAAAGAAGCGAAGCTTCTCGTCGACGAAGTCAGGATGGAGGTCGAAGTTCTAGTTAAGGGTATATTTGGTAGAGTCTCGTATGTCTTATGCTTGGGGTGTACCACTCCAGCAGACAGACTACTTGCCAGGTGACGAAGTTGCTTTGCAGCGTCTGTTCTTGACAAAGGAATCGGAAGGGTGTGCTCTTCTTGGTGCGATGTGCGAGCGGCGCTGTCTGCGGAATGATTGCCACTGATCCCACAATGGCCAGGTAGCCACTGAAAATTGACTTCGTGGTCTGTTTCTGTGACGTGGTGAAGAAGCTTGACAACCTCGTATGTTAACTGTTCATGGCAACCTCATCGAAGGACTGACTGCATGCTCTGTAGGACCGGTTTCGAGTCGGAAAGCACAGCCCGTTTACTCGGTCTCTGGGATTCGATGTACTCTAGGACTCCACGCAAAGCCGCAAGTTCTGCCGCTGTAGACGTTGTGACGTGTGACAGCTTGATTCGCAGAGTGATTCCTCTAGTTGGAATCACCACTGCATCGCCAGAACCAGACGCTGTGGTTGAACAGTCTGTGTATATGTGCACGTGGCTATTGCACATTTCGTGCAGGAGGTGCAAGCCTAATTGTTTTAGGGCTTACGAAGGCAAATTTGATTATTTCTGTATTCCTGGAATTGAAAGACGTACTTGCGAAAGTGTCAGGCACCACGGAGGATACACCAGTTTCTCAGCAGGCGTAAAACCTGACGTAAACGACGCACAATATGCACAGACAAGTACACTAAATTTCGTGTGGGGCCTCTCAGTAGCGAGGGTTGCCAAGTGGTGGGGAAAATTCCTAACGTGTTGCCTGAGGTACGTACACATCGTTTCAATGGTGATGAGCGTCATGATTGAGTATTCTTGTGCAATTACAATTGTTTCAGCTGTCGATGCGCAGCGGGGTAAACCTAGGCATATCCTAAGCGCCTAGGCTTGAATATTTTGGATTGTGCGCAGGTTTGTTTTGCACGTATTAGATATAACAGCTAGGCTGTACCGCATGAATCCAATAAATAATACCTCGTGCAGCTGTAACATAAACTCGATAGTCACTCCACAACTTTTCTTGGCAAGAAACCTGAACAAGTGACAAACGGTGGTCAGCCGCTTTCTTCATGTAGTTTACGTATGGTGTACAAGACAGGTTTCGGTCGATTATGACTCCCAAGAACCTGTGACTCCGACTGAAGGACACCAATTGCCCGTTAATTGATATGCGGTAAGCGGACATCGGCTTTTTGGTGACTTTCTACTAGCGATTTGGAGCCTTTGTTTGCGTAGGTGGCGCGATGTCACTGATGCTGCCTTCTGAAGTCGAGCGCGAAGTTGAAGTCAAGTCACACCTGATGTTCACACACAGATGTCATCAGCATAAATGTAAAGTCGTACACTGCTTGGTTGCTTGCCAACTAGTCCAATGAGTGCTAGGTTGAACTGCGTCGGGCTTAGCACTCCGCCTTGCGGGACTCCTCGGCCACAGTAATACTCGGGTGCCGGGCCATTCTCGGACGGCACGTGAAATGATCTATTCTGTAGGTAGCTCTGAACCCACATATATATCTTGCCACCGAGTCCCTCTCTTAATGTGCTTAGCATAGCTTCGTGAGTTACATTGTCGTAAGCCCCTTCAACGTCAAGAAACAGAGCAGCAGATAATCGTTTGCAGACGTTCTGGTGCTCTTCATATAACACAAAGTCAACTACATTGTCAATTCATGAGCGGCCTCGTCTGAACCAGGACATGACATCTGAATATGACAATGACAATGATTTTATTTTAGCATCAATACAGTGAATGATACGGCGGGGCGGGCGGAAACAGCGGTGGTATGGACAGCTTGACGAGGCCACTGGCGCCCTCATTGGCGCTGAACAGCAGGGATGCAACAACAAGAAACCAGCATAAATCAGCATTATATAATACAAGTCATATATGAAAAAAAAACGATAACGTCTAAGTATACAAAATTGAAGTCTTTTGCAGAGACAAAGAAAAAGAAGAAGAAAAATACCGCATTACAATAACGCTCTTCCTACGTGACCTTAATTATTCGTGCACGCGAGATTTAGAAATGAGAGGCATCAGAAGAATGCTTGTCAAGAATTATTTGTCTTGAGTTCAAAATAACTGTGTATGGCTTTAAAAGACATGTTCACTAATTGTTGCCTTTCGCAAATTAATCTGTTTAATAAACTTGGAAGTTGTTTCCGAGTGTTTGTTTTCCATATATTGTTCACACTGTCGGTATTTTTCAGTACTCCCTTTTAGGTGTTGCATATACAGGGGTGTTTTTTTTAACCTAGAAAGGTGCTTAAGAAAATCTGATCTGGTTTTTAAGTCTAGTTTATACGCCTTACACAAACGGTAATCATACAGTGTTGTGGCTGGAAGTATCTTATAATTTAAGAAATACTCACGTGTGTGAAATTGTCTTGGGACATTTTCAATTGTGCGTAAGAACTTTTTTGTAGGACGTGTATTCTGTGTAGATTTCCTTGTGTAGTGGTGCCCCAAACTAAATGACAATAGTCCAGTCTGTATTGAAACAAACTGTTGAAAATTAGAATCATAATGTTCTGTGGCAGTATATGACGATAGCGGTAAACAATACTGGTCACTTGAAAGAGCTTTGTTACTAGGCAATCGACATGTGCATCCCAGCATAATGTTTCCTGAAACACGATGCCTAATGTTTTAAATCTGGATACGAGGGCGATAGGTGAGGAGTTTACAGTTAATGTTTTATTAACTGCACTTTTTTCTTTTTTACTGCGGAATAACATAGCTTTTGTTGATTTGTATTTAATTTGAAACTGTTTTGAGATGCCCATTCGTCTAACTTTTGTAAGGTTAAGTTGGCTTTATCTATTAATTCATCAGCCAAATTGCCTATTGAAAAAGATGCTAGTATCATCAGCGTAAATTATAAATTTTGTCTGAAGGTTTATGGCAATAATATCATAATATATATATTAAAAATGAATGGGCCTAACATACTGCCTTGTGGCACACCTGAAGACACGGCAAGGGGACTAGAGAGATCCTGGTTTATGTAGACTCGCTGAATACGATGTTGTAGATAAGATTTTACGAGTTCTGCCACCTTGCCGCGGTAGCCTTAGCGTAACGGTTTCTCTAATAGAAGGGTATGATTTATAAGATCGAATGCTTTAGTGAAGTCAACAAAAATTCCTAGGACTAATTTACTTTCATTAGGTTCCGTTAATATGAAGTGTTTTTTAGCCAATAACGCCAGTTCAGTGCTAAGACCTTTGCGGAAACCAAATATATATTGTACAACTATAGGTGCCATTTCAGACGTGTTAAAATCATATATTTCTATACCTTTTCCCACACAGCTCACGATTGAAATCGGGCGGTAAGAGGAAATGTCCAAAGGTGACTTGCCGGCTTTGAGAAGTGGAATCAGGCGACTTGACTTCCATTCCTGTGGAACCATGCCAGTTTGCCGGAAGTCGTTGTACAGCAGCAAGAGTGCCTTCCGAGCTTGATCTCCTAGGTGAGACAGAGCGTAGTAAATGATGCCGTCAGGTCCTGGCGCTGAAGAACGTCTACACAAAGCAAGCGCAGCCTTTGGTTCTTCCATTAAAAACAAAGACTCCATTCGGGGATGACGTGAGGATACAGAAAAGTCAGGCGTTTTCGTTTCAGCAGAATTTTCCCCGCAGGCAATCCTTCGACAAAAACAATCTGCGACATCAATCTCTTCGCAGCGTAAGTGAAGTGCCAGATATTTAAATAGGTAGCACTGAGTTATGGTTGTGCGAAGACCCCGGACAGTTCTCCAGAATAGTGACAAAAGCTTTCTGGGATCCAAAGACTCGCCAAAAGTTACCCATCGTCGCTTATCCAACTTGTCCACGTGATGCTGTACTTTCTTTTGGGCGCGTCTGGCCACTATCAGCTCATTAAATGACTTCGTGCGTTTATAACGTCGTCCTGCACGACGACGAATCACTCAAAGTTTCTCGAGATCAATGCCCATATCACTGCGAGAAGAGCTCACTGGAAGCGAACACGGGGTGGACTGTGGGGCACTCTTTACACTATTATAATATTATATTAAAATATATTATTATTATTATTATTATTATTATTATTATTATTATTATTATTACTATTATTATTATTATTATTATTATAAGTGAGAAAAATACAAAGGTGGTGATCATAAAATAGAATCAGGTGACACTGTTCATACTACGTTGAAAAT
The DNA here is from genome assembly GCF_043290135.1 of Rhipicephalus microplus. NCBI lineage: Eukaryota > Metazoa > Arthropoda > Arachnida > Ixodida > Ixodidae > Rhipicephalus > Rhipicephalus microplus. The sequence continues at coordinate 140,989,443 of NC_134704.1, read as the reverse complement.
GAAGTATTGAGGCCTTGGGCGTTCGCAATGCCCACGGCCTATAGGTGGCGCGCCGTGAAATCCAATAAGGCTGCGGAGGGAGCATCAACCCGGAAACTCGCATAAGAAAAGATAGGACGCAGGGACGTACTCCCCGTTCCACTGTTGATGGATGAACTCTTGATCGTCAAATGAATGTATATCTTACCGAAGTACTTTCCCAAACTGAAGGAAGAGCTGAATGTTCGCTACCTCATTTCTGGCCGCATACGAAGGGTGGTGGTGTCAGCTGATAGTCCGTGTATTATCAACCATGCTTTGCGTAATCCTGTGTGTGCTACAGAAAACTCCGCGAACTAGAATTTACGTATGCACTGAACGGCACTCCGATATTATTTGCACCAAGCCTGCCTGTCGATTTTGCCGCAGTAGTAGTCCATTCGTGAGTAGCGCGACATCGTGGCTGCACAGGACCGAACGTTTACCGTAGCGATGGTTTGCAAACGTATTAAGCCGTCGTCATTACTTGCGCTGTAAGCATCATGCAGCTGGTTCTTTAACGGAACACAAGCATTTATCTTCCGATTAAGCAGCGCTTGTGTCACAGCCATGATCAGATTCAAACAGTGCGCAATTCGCTGCACTTGGATGTTACAAGTTTCATCAGCGCGAGGGGAACAACGATATCGAAACGAATAGACGCATACGCTTTTCGCAACGTCAGAATTGTGAAAATTTGTCGAACAACAACGTCGTTCTGACTGCACCGCTGAAGCGCAGAACTTAGCGTGGACTGTAGTCGTAACTGCATATCTTATTGCTCTAACCATTTCGCTTCGCTGGTCGAACTCGAGCGCACTGGCGGCATGCGGCGTTCTGTAATTTTCACTGTATATGGGCTACAAGCAATGTACATGAAAGACTGTGTTTGTTTTTGTTTTGACTTCGCTGAAGGATAATATACCATAAACACAACCAAAGTGGCTTACGAGCGTAAAAAAGTATTAACACACGACGGGACGGGAAGTGGAACTCGCTGCTCGTGAGCTAGCAGCTGATCGTTAATTGTTGCTGTCACTCTCAGCGCTTTGACAATCATCTACGTTCAGTGAAAAATACTTGACGTCAAGACGGTTTATTTGAACATGACTGCTGAAAGTAATCTGGGGAATTCCCTCCACCGAACAACTTCGATAGCACCAACAATGCGCCATTGCACATCCCCAACATGGCGTCACTCATCACATTTGTTTGGGAGTGCAGATTAAATTTTGCTCAGATACCAGGCAAGAAAGGGATCGCATGCAGTGTGCTGCCATCTATTAACGAACGTTAAAAACAAGCGGCGCAGCGTTGGCCAAGGTTGGGAAGTGCAAATTGTGAGCCCGCGTTACTTTCCGCTTGCAATGAATGTTATGAGATTCATGCACTACAAAAACACTGATGAATGCTATATACTCATAAAACAAGGTGGGTTTCAACTGCAAAGGTCAAACAATAACAAGTAACTGCCCAACTTGACTGCAGAAAATTTCACGATGCTGATATGTGTACTCTGCGGACTATATTCGAAAGTACGAGTTGCCACGTATTTTCACGCAAAGTTCGTCTCTCGCAAGAACGAATCAGATTTGTCGCGTCACGAACGATCCGGTATATTTACTGATGCACGCAACATACAAAGTGGTTTGTTTTTGTTTCTTGCTAACACGTTAACACTGAGGCTAGCAGAGCCGAACAATGGAGCGTTGGGAGCATCTGCCTACTGATTATCCTTGAGAGGATGCTCTTGCATTGCGCTAGGTGGCGCGACAATCAATGAACATTGCGAATACAGAGGACATAAAATCTGGCAAATAGGGCGATAATTAAACATTATACAGCACAAGTGTCAAGATCCCGAACCACTTTTCGGCATTTACTTCGACATCACAGACCCGTTATGACTGAGCTAACAAGTAATAAACATGTGGCAGAAACAATGTGGCGAATTTCCCGTTACCTTTATACGGAGCTTGCCCGCCCCGACCCCTTTCAATGACCAATGTATCATACGTCATGTGAATCAATGGAAAGTTTTTCTGCATGCACCAACACAAAAATGAAGTCATGAAAGCTTTTCTAAGGCTTTTGCATTTTTTATTTTTGCCTTTTGCTCTTTCTCTTGGGATATATGATTACCTTTTAATGTAGCATTAAAACAAAGGGTTAAAAAAGCAAGGCACATCAAAGAAAAAGGAAATGAATGGATCCCATGCATAGGTTGAGAATGAAGGTATAGCAAAGGTATAGGGTATTTGTGCTCAAGAAGTAGCCAAATTTTTCCAAATGAAATGGTCACTGCATATATCTTGATGCAAATTCAAATAAATAACGCCACTATACAACAATTTGAAACATATTATGACGTGTTGTATTAAACGTGCTGTATTAAAAAAACAGCACCCATACTTTGCCCATGTAGAGCATGCTAGTCTCACCACTCGCAAGATGGCGTTTTCAACGTTACTTGTCGTCATTAAAGAGATACTGAAAAAATTTGAAATTGTTTCGGAAATGATTTTTGGAGTTTACGATCTCACTGAAAAGAAGACGTCAATTATGAGAACTTTCAGTGGTTGCATGGTCTTATTTTAGGTATTTATTTTTTTAGAGTGCTGCAAGCCTCTCGGCCTTGGAACGCATGACGCCTCATAAACCCCTTTTGACACCTGGCACAGTTCACCTGCGCAGTATACATTCATGTCGTGGTTCATCTACAAGAGGTGAATTCATCTCTAATGATAGAGACCGGTTAACTTGCAAGGAGTGTTGCTGTACATGGCTACAATTTTCCTGCGCCAAGAGACGAAGAGCAGAAAAGGCCGCGGATGTGCTGGCCAGTTAGTGCTGGCCAGCAACATGTTGCTGGCCAGCAACAGGCGGAATGGATAAATCAATGTTGCACACAATATAAAACGCGCCGTTTCATTAGCGTCATTAAAGCAGATACTTATTAGGGCTAAACTAAGGCTTTGCATTTTGTTGCAATGTGTTCCCTGTATAAGGTCTGCGTTCGAGAACTGCGCAGTTGGTTCTTGCGCAAAGAGACAACGCGTGTGAGGAATTTCTCAACTGTTTCATAGCTGCGTGCATATGGAAGCTACTGTATTATCCATGCTAATGCACGCAAGTTGCGAGTTCAAATAATTCAGATTCTTTGATTCTTTCACGTTGCAGGGCACGTAATATTCAAGCGCAGTCTCATTTGAAAGTGTAACGGCTAGTTGTTGCCAAGGTTTAGTGCTCTGGCTGGTTCTTCCTTTTTTCTGATGCCTCTAATTGAAGCGACGAAGTGGTGAGAGCTAAGAAAAACGTGTCACGGAGTGGCGTTATATGATTGAGAATCACGTATCTTAAGTCTACGCAGACTGCCATCCCATGAAAGGTTCTCGACCGTTTGTAGCGACTGACAATGCCATTATAATTTGGGGAATAATTACGTAAGCCTTCCCTACCGCCGCGACGAGCGCTTGAAAACCGATGACCAGCCACCGAAAAGCATGTATTATACGAATAATTAAATTTCATCGACTTCTCAAGTGGACCAAAAAGCAAGCAAAAAGTGCTGAAAGCAAGCAACAGGCACCGTGGCCCCCGCGACTGCTGCAGCTGGGCGCGGGCGAGGTGCCACATATTGCACGCGTCGGTCACCTACGGCTGCTTGGGTGTTAGGCACAACCTAAGATTACCGAAAGTAATTTAAACAAGAAAGCTTTTGTGCCAGATTCATCGATACTTGGGTGACGTATTTCCTTATTGAAAAGTGCATTGGCAAATGCACACGAAAAACAATTCCGTAAAGGGTAGTCGATCGCATGACCGCCACAACAAAGGCCGGGCACGCTCATTCTGCCACGATCAGACGCCCTCAATGCTTTACAAATTTTCCAAACTTTATGTACCTCTTCTGAATGACTAATTGACCAATCACGCTAAAATATTTCAAAACTTTATACCTAAAATTTTTTAACAAATAGTCTGAAATAAATAAGCTGTTCAAGTTACAATTAGAAAAAAGAATTACTGTAAAGCCACCATCTTAGCCAACGACATGTGATAATAATATCAAAAACTTCACCAACATTGAGCGTATCGTCTATCTATCTATCTATCTATCTATCTATCTATCTATCTATCTATCTATCTATCTATCTATCTATCTATCTATCTATCTATCTATCTGTCTGTCTATCTATCTATCTATCTATCTATCTATCTATCTATCTATCTATCTATCTATCTATCTTTCATTTCAATCATTTCAACTTTCCAGTTGAAATGATTGAAATGAAAGATAGATAGATAGATAGACAATGCACAAGTCAGAATGGTAGAAAGCAAGTTGATAGATCCTAAGTTGTGATTAGGGCGGTTTGCGCTCGATGTTTGGAAGGTCGTCGTGGCTTTTACAGCTTTAAAAACAACTGTATAAGAGAACGTAATGCCAAATGCTTCGTATAAAAAATTCCATAAATCAAATTTGATTACTCTGCTGTAATTGACTATAGTCATGCATTAACGAAAGAAGAAAATTCGATGGCTCGTTTCTAAATGCAAAGAAATTCTATGCAAACTTCTGTGGCATTGACCGTATCTATCCATCTATCTAGCCGCCCGTGGCTTTTAGCTCTCTTGGCAGTTTCGATAAAGGGACCTATAATAAAATGGGCAGGGGATAACATAACTGAATGACGGGCATATATGCGACAAGTCAAACGTTAAAACCATATTATGTATGTCGTAAATGTCATGATTTACATGCCAAAGTCTTGCTGCTCTTGTGGTGGTTTTGTTTACATGACGTACTAAAAAACTTGGAGGGTATGATGTGACAGCATGGTGAACATAAGTGTGAGGCCGTAACGTGGAAATCTTGGCCTGCATGTCATGTAAGTCATGACCACAAACCACGCTCATGGTGCACTCGCGGTCGTTTTCGCTTGCTTCACATATGCGAAATTGGGTATTACGTGACGTGAATGGATGATGAAGATATATAACTGGTGCCACCATATTAATCATGACATGCGAGTCATGTAAAGCATGACTTCTTGCTGCGCTCATGGTGTGCTCGTGGCCGTATCGCTGGCTTCACATATACCACATTTCATGTTACGTGACGGGAATTCATGACGAAGGTATGGGACTTGCGCACGCATGATGATAGTGATACGCGCGTCTTGTAAAACAAGACGTCATGCTACGCTCATAGCGCGCTCGCGGCTGCTTCGCTAGCTTGTGCTATACCGAATTTTGCAATACTTGACGCGAATACACGAAAGTAAATGACATGTCCAAACATGATAATCATGAAATCATGACTTGTGGGTCATGTAAAACATGACTACATGCTAAGCTAATAGCGCGCTCATGGCCGTTTCGTTAGCTTCAAAATATACCAATTTTGGAATTACGTGACGTATTTAGGCCACGAACACAAATGCCAGGCGCTAACATAGAAGTAGACATGGCATTCATGTGCGGCATAAGATATCAACGTTCCTCATTCGTGCTTCGCATATTATCGATTTCCTCTGTACGCATTTCTTGCCAATTTGTTGTTATGCATCATAGTAACAAAAGTTAAGAGTCAATACAGTCAATTAAGGCAATAGCAATGTAAATTGTACTCTTTTAACTCTACTGTACAAAATATATAGAACTGCTTATAAATAAAAGCGTATGAAAAGACATTGCACCAAAGGCCGGGACCGAACCTGAAACCTTCCGATGTGGCATTGTGTGACAGCGAAGAAGTACTGGAAATAATTATAAAAATCATTCTTATAATAAATTATTGTGCATTCTCGAAGTTCATTTTTGCGCATATAGGACTCACCCCGCTGGATAGGAATGACTGAACGATCTGAAACAATATATCGCACACTTTACTATAAAATCACTATCGATAAATCCTATGCATCTGCTCTAATTAATGGTACTAACACCAGATTTTCATATACCAGCAACACTTTACTTTCCCGCACAAAGACTAATTATAGGAAATTCACAGCTTTTTTCACTGCCATTAAACACTGAAATGTATTTCCGCTATAGATATAAAGCATGCCGCAGAGCATTGTTATTCTAGAGTTTTAAGATTTTATGACGTTAAAACCAGTTGTAAGCACGTTTAATGTATTTATATATATATTGTGTGCCACGTATCTTCATATTTTTTTATGTTTAAATAAGCTAGGCTAACGGCAATTTTATCTTTCAAGATAGGCTCTGTACTGTGTATTCGTAAATTACGTTTCTTGTAAACATTTACTGTTTGCTGGCTCTTTTAATTATTGTTCTTTTTCGCTACCTGCCCTGCTTTATTATTTTCTCACATCTTTTTTTTCTACTCATTTACATATTTGTGCCATTTTTCGCAATTCATTGATATTGACAAATGACTAATAGGAGGTCGTCCTGACAGTTTTATAACTCAGGGACCTCCTTCTCTACAAATGATGAATAAAGAATTGAATTGAATTTATTGAAAATTTATTTGTGCAGTGTTCTCAAAGACTAGTGAATATCTTCGTATCCCTAAATAAAGAACAATGAGAATGGTCGCTGATTAGGCACTTTCAAACTTTCAGCAGTGGCAGGAGCTGTTGCCGCCACGCATCTTCAGTCTAAAATTATTTTAGTCCTTATCTAAATAGCGTCTAGTTTCTGAGAAAAGCGTGGTTGGGTCAGTCGAAGGAAACTCGAGGGGTATGTCGCATACATGCACTACATAACATACAGCGCCTGTTTTGTATGTCTCTTCAGTATTCTGATCCCGGCTGCGGCGGCTGCATTTCCGATGGAGGCGGAAATTTTGTAGGCCCGTGTGCTCAGATTTGGGTGCACGTTAAAGAACCCCAGGTGGTCAAAATTTCCGGAGCCCTCCACTACGGCGTCTCTCATAATCATATGGTGGTTTTGGGACGTTAAACCCCACAAATCAATCTTCAGTGTTCTGTTATTGCGCTCTTGAGGTGTAACTCTGTATCTTTGCCATGCAAAACTTGGGTGGTCTATCAGTTCCCGTCGGTCTGTAGAATTGTCTATGTAGGGCTGACCAGAATATGCACTAAAACCGTTTAAAAGAGCGCCCTATAGCACTAGCATATGGCAGGGGGGAAGTACATGCCGTTTCCATCCAGGTTATTCAGAAGCGTGCGCTCATTTTTTTTTTGTAGGACGAAGGTGTTAGGGTGAGTGAAAAGCGAAAGGGCACGTGCAATCCTGGAAGCCTCATACATAGCTAGACATGGTCTATATATGGGCGTGAGCGGAGCAACCGGGTATATTATCAAGAGTTTCAAAGAGTTTTATAATATTGGGCATATATTCGATGAAAGACCACATAATAATCACTTGTTTATGAGCCGATAGTCACGGGTTTAATACCGGCCACAGTGGTCCCATTTCGATTTAAGTGAAATGGCAGAAGCCCGTGTAACGTGCCACGTCAGTGCACGATAAAGAAAACCAGATAGTCCAAAAGTTCGGTGCCCCGCTCTATGGCGTCTTTGAAAATCATATCGTGTAGTTTGGGGACGTGAAATCGCAGAGAATATATTTATAAGCTTTAATAATAATAATAATAATAATAATAATAATAATAATTATAAAGATAATAATAATATTATATATTATTATTATTATTATTATTATTATTATTATTATTATTATTATTATTATTATTATTATTATTATTATTATTATTATTATTATTATTATTATTATTATTATTATTATTATTATTATTATTTCGCGCATTATTTAGGAGGCCAGCTTGTGTGATTTCAATGAGTGATTTGTTAGTTTAGCTTGTGTTCGTCCTGTTCACTTCTAAACAGTCCCAAGTGCTGTACAAATTCTCATAATGAGGGTGTAAGCGCTGCCCCGTCTTTGTCTAAGTGTGCATTATTCAACTTGCGTCATGTAAGAACAAAGGCGAGATGCTTTTTCTGACAGATTTTTCTGGTAAGCTTATTTTTTCTGCTTTCCCTTTTGTACAGTGAAACGACCATGGACTACACGAGACGCGGTTTCTTCATACCGACTCAACTTATCAGAATGCTCGCCCATCCAAAGACATCCTAACACACAGAAAAATGCCACCAGCTCACTTACCTAATGGCAACAATAACCCAGACGTAACGATGAGCGCCAGGACTCCCTCTTCTTCCAAGGACAGCCTAAACGACTTCAGGTTCCGGCCGCTCCTGCCAGTCCATATTGTAGACTTGCGTGCAAATATAAGCGTCCCTGCAGTGACTTTACACAGATGTCGCCTGTGAACTGCTATGGTCAAGCTAGTCGAACGCATGCGACCGACACTGCCGCAGTGACGAAACTTCCACGTAAAGCTCCCGAAGCCCCAGTACGACACGTCCAACCTGCCTTCTCCATGAGGCGCCAGAAGGGTTCGCTTTCACGAAGGAGGGAGCTTGCAGGGAAGCTAAAAGCTGAGCGCTGCATGTTGCAACGTGCCTCCATTGAAAATATCGCTCTGGCATGCTCCTGAAGTGTCTATGCTGAAAACGCGACTTACAGCTTCAGCGCACATTCATTGTATTACGTTACGAAATACGCACAACATGGAGACGTCTCACACCTAAGGTAAAAGACTCCCAAATTAAAAGGGTCTGTTTGTCGAGCACTACAAAATAATGAAAGTGTGATTTTCAAACGATAAAAATGCTTCGAAAGCAATTACAATGAATTTGTTCCTGTAAACATTTTTCCGATTCCCACAAATTAGGGTATGTAGCCAGACGCCTATATATAACCTCTCTGCCTTCTAGCTTTCTATTAGGACCGCGAGGACTGGTATCACAGCGTAATTAGTCGAAATGGAAAGATCCGTAACCTAATATATCCTAAGTACACTTTCACGAATCACGCAATATTTTTGTTATTGAACAAATGTCACAAATGAGGAAGCTGTAAAAAAAGCCTGTGAACGATGTTTTTCTGTACGTTAGTGTCAACGGGCATGCTAGTATGAAATTTACCATGATAGCCACCTTCTTGAATATTCACCTACTATCGTGGTCACAAAGAAAGAATTATCCAAGGAAAATGTGAAAAAAAGGTGTGCTAGCAATTGCTAGCACACCTTTACGCCTTATAGGATCAGACAGCGAAAGGGGCAGTATAGTCATCCATCATGTGGTTGCCCCGCTCTCGAAGAAAGATACGGCGTAAGTCCAGAATTCTTGTAAAAGGCTGACAACGTTGTAAGTATGACCTCGTTAGTTTTAACATCTGCATACTTTTTCGGGTAAAAAGATTATATATATATGAAACAGGCTGCATTAAAACAGGCCTACTTCGCATGACTTGTTGGAAAACATGTGCCATGTCGTCGTTGCTCGTATTTCAACCGGGCCGGTGTGCATATTGGTAGACCCCAAAAAATGAGGTTACTGAGATATTATGCATGCATGCACGTTGGTGATTCTTTTATTTTCTACAAATAACGAATGAATACAAAAATTACGCTCTCACCCAAGAAACAATGTTTCAAGTATTTATGAAATTTTACATCAGGGTCTAAATCCGAGGACATTGCACTACCAATGTCCTAACAGGCAAGCTTCAGAGGTAGATATATCTAATGAAATATAAATTCAACAAAGAAGTTAGGAGTTCAGTGTGCCAGTTCACTATGACTGGCCCTCACCGACAATTAGTAAGTTTTGCTGGCAAGGGCATATCGAGGCCAAGGAAGTTTCAAAATAAAACCTTCTTGATTGCAACTTGGAAATATTCGGTTTATTCAAGGTAAAGACGTGTGCTGTCCTTATCGCGTCCTTGTGCGCGCATGCATTATGCGTACTGTGTCATTGTAGGAGCTGATCTAGTAGCACAATTAATACAACTGAAAGTTTGCGCTTGTGAATTTTCCTTGCAGTCTGTATTCACAGTACAACGGTGCCAGCGAAAACGACAGACCAGACAACGTAAGAGAGAGAAAGGTTTAATGTGAGAGAAAAGCTGACAGGTGCACCAGATTCGATTTTATGACCTGCTACTCAGCGTTAGGTAAGTATAGAGGTTGGTAAAGAAAGTGGAGAGAAGGCATTGGTGATAATAAGGATCATATCGATGATGGACCAGACAAGGAGGAAGCGCCGTACACAAGGTGCTTTCACAAGGAGCTCCGAAGGCTTCTTCTTGGGCTCGCCATCGAAATTCTACACACAGCTCACCAAACGCTTCACATGTAGACTCCGGGACTGTTGCATTGCTGGTCACGTGAAGGGGGCTTCCACTTACAGCAATTTTTTGTAGCAGGTCATCTGACGTAAAGGCGGCAATTGCTGCCATGGTACTTTAGTGGCTGTGTTCACCCCGCACATTCATTTCGCTCACAGACGCGCAGCATGATTCTTTGTTGAGGTCGACCGAAGGTAGTCGTTCGAGAGGCGAGCTTGCCGCATTCATTAGAATCTCAGAATCTTGCAGACTCTGCTTCCGTGCGCGGCCGAAAGAAGGAGTGGCCAAAGGAAGCTGTGCCTTCAGGAGAAAGAACCTTGTGTCTCCTGAAAATGGTCATTTGTCCTCCATGGTAGTAGGTGACAGCCTCGATTGAGTGATAAGGCAGGTTGAAGGAAGTACATGTTGAGAAGGGATGTAACGTGTCCAATTGTACATTTGGGTTAGTTGCTTCATATTCACGGTTAAACAGCGCCAGTGAAAACGACAGACCAGACGTAGAAGACGTGTACACAAGACGCTGTCAGTAATTTCTCCAAAATGCTGCTCTCATTAACCTAAATGAATGCTCAATACAAACAAGCTGTCTCTTCAGATATTATTACACATGCAGACACCAGGTGAGGTCTTGATCTACGATGACACCTGGGAACCAACGGGTTTAATTTTACCAGCTACTGATAGGCCTTCGATTTCACTGAATAGAAATCATAGGTTTGCGTGTATATCCCACAGCTGTGCTTTTTTTCACTAGCGATGGTCATACCTCGCTGGCGAAGATATGTAGATGAAAAGGTTGCCGCCTTCCGTAAGTTTTCGCGGATTTCAGGCCAAGTCACGTTAAACTCCTAGATGGACATAAAAATAAGTATACAGGACGAAGCACTTCATACCGTGTGCCTCTTCTTTTTTTGTCCCCCTGACTGTCACTTCACCAACGGCCCACTCTCTACTCGCTGTTATCAGTACCAATATCTTGCTGTAATTTGACTTTTCGTTTACGTGGCCATAAATGCTGCTCAAGTAAACATATTAATATTCGACTTGCAGTCCGTGCTCTTCGTCCACGTCACGATCTCGTGACAATATTGACAGCGGATACCTCCAATAATCACGGTTCACATACTATGCCACACCCTTCAACAAATATTGTGATGAAATACGAAAGGTATATCACAGGGAAAAGCTGACAAAGCGTGAAATGATGTTTAAAGAAGTCTGGCAATGATACATTTATATAAAAACTAATGAATGGCGGAATGATGGCGTGGTTGGTATACATGCTTCAGTGAAATTTGAAGCTCCACCTGAGAGCACAAATGCTTGAGTCATTCTTAACTCGTCCTTGACCCAGGTCTTGCTTGAAATCAGAATGATGAAAGGACGAACCGGTATTTTAAAGTTACTAAGCTTGACTTCGAGATTCAGTTTACTTCAGAAGCACGCTTTAGAAGTAGATGAATAACCATAAGCTTACCTTTCTGGAAAACCAATATCAATGAATAACAAAAAAATTAGAGTTTCACAGCAATGGTTAAACAATGAATGCAGTAGCAAGTTGTAATTTTGTACGACTTGAAACTGGCTGCACACTTTTTCCCATGCGGTCTCATGCAACTTTACAAAACATTGGTGCAAGAGAGCACAGCCACTCCAGGCACACATTTCGCACCATCACTTCTCGTTGAGAGTGCAGCAACTGGAAGGGTATACGATACGCTCGCACAGGGCTGTCGAGATAGCCAAGCAACGCCCGCGCCAGCGATGGCTTGTAAAGCGAAAGTTTTCAGCTCCGGTAGTGTTGTTGGCACAAATCCATTCACATTCACCATATATTTGCAATCGCAATAACAATAAAAAACAAAAACCAAGGCAGCTACGAGGTAGTGGTGCGACGACTAACAAAATAGCTTACAGGATGGCTTTCACCTCCTCGTTATCGTCATTTTCCTTTCGCATCTCTTGCCAACCTTTACTAAACTATACACGAATGTTATATGGCTCAACCTCTCCCCTTCTTTTCATCCGCTTCAGCATGGCTAACCTATTCCACCCCACTGCTTTAGTATACACGACAAACCTATGTCCTGCTTCACCATATCTTCTCCTCTTTTGTGACCCCCTCACCCTCACGTCGCTCATCCTCAATCTGATTTCCCTTTGCCACCCATTGTTATGCTATGCTAATAAAGTCGCTTGGAAAATGCTCGCCATACTATGATTCGCGCGGAGATAAAAGACCTTACTTCCAGTTTAAACCGCTGCACTGTTCATGTTGAAATTTTGACACTGGAAAGCAAATTTGCGCCAACGTCACATTGTGTCAAGTGTGAGTGTGGTTAGTGGAAAAATGATACACTTCTTAGGCACAACGTTTTTTTTTTTGCTACAAAGAACAAGTGAAATACAATTATGGGGTTATTTATTTTGATATGTGTACATGAAAACTTTGAAACTTTGTGTATGTCTTAAAATACTTGAGAGTAAAGAATATCCTGGTGTAGCATATGTAAGTTAATGATGAAAGCTTTGGGTAATTATTGCGTGAGCATTAGATCTTTCTTTTGATGCGGATTTCATAGATTCGTCCCGTATTTTTATAGATTAAAATCATATCAGGTTAATGACGTGCTTTAGCCACAAACAACACAAAAACAAAGTGAAGGAACACTTAATGACAAGCACAAGCGGTGCTTGCCGTTGAGTGTTCATTTACTTTGTGTTTGTGTTATTTGCGGCCAAAGCATGTCATTTGGCAAGTAGCAACTAGGCGAACAATCAGTTTTGTTGAAATTGCACCATGATGTATGTAATTTAGCAATAGCCCGAAATTTAGGAGAAGTTAAAAAATACTGCGTTCCTAAGTTTTGTATTTGTCTGGTTAAAGTCAAGAATGTGGTCTACAAATTTGTGGATAGATTTAGGTTCCTCCTAAACAAAAACAGGTGATACGAAACTCCGGAGTCCTCAATTGCGTCTATTTCAATAGTTGTATCGTTTTCTATACACAGACGAAGAGCTCTTTTTATACATTTTTCATTCGTTGAACTTCATTCATGCTGGTGCCGAAGTAACAGATGCGATTAAGTGACCAAGAAACATCCAGGAAACCGCATTTAGCGGACGTTACGTTTTCAGCTGGTAGGCCAGCCTACATCAGCGTAATGGACAAACAAGGTTCTTAATTCTCTGACGACGCCTGGCGTCCAATTATACGTTACATTGAACCAATTCCCATTGAACCACTTCAATCTAGCATCTCGCCTACATGCAAGTGTGACCGCCACGGCTTGGATTTAAACCAAGACCGTTGGAACCCGCAGTCGAATGCTTGTAACCACTGTACTACACACGCAGCAATTCTTCAGTGCAGAGCCTAAGTCGGCAAAAAGAAGAAAAAAAAAACAAATTGGAGGCAACATGGGGACGAAACGTTACCTCCGCTACTCTGTGTAGGCAGGGCTGCTGCAAGGTTATGACGCGAGGGTGATCGTGTGCATGGGCAACTTCGCCGTAGACCTATTGCACGTATATAAACGCGTGTAGGCACCGTCAATATACTGAAGAGCTTGGAGCGACGTTACGGCCAATAATGGCCACGTGACAATTCGCACAGCACCAACGAAGCTGCGTCTAAGGACAGCGCGTCGGGGGAGCGTCCCGCACGTTGACCAGTGGGTGAGCTCTGAGCTGGGCGGAGCGTAGGTGTCATGCCGTCGCTACAAAGGCCTCTGTATGTCGACATCAACTACTCATGTGCAAAAACGTGTAATACGTCTATAGGCGCTCAAAGAAGGGATAGGCGGTGCCTTTTTCTCTTGTGCATTTTAGCAGGAACACCTTTTACGCGGAATTTTTCGAAGCTTTTTTTACATTCTTTTTTGAAGCTTCTAAGGAAGATGACTCCACACAATTTGTTCGTTAAAAATGTTTCCAAAACGATACTGGTATTTAGACAACTAATTTAATGAAACGGCCATCGCGAGTTATCAATATATAACTTGCACTTCCAAATGTAGGGGCCCATCGAACTTGGCGATCACGCTGGACGATTCAATAATTTTGAACTCAAATCGCACGTGTAAACAGACTCGCATGCTTATCAGGGTCAATAAATTATACGTTAAGTACCCCTCAATTTGAATGGCGAATATGTGAACTGTCAAAGATGGCCCGAATAATTTTGAAATAAAGTTGTTTTATCGTACTTTTCCTATTTTTCAATGATTGTAGAGAAGGGGGGGCTGAGATTTCACTGAATAATACTCTTGAGAGCAATAAATTTCACCGTGTGGAAGGACAAATTGTAGCAAGAATGGCAGCTCAGCTACGTTATCTGCCTCGAACACTGCCTCAGTAATTTTGTTGTCCTGCAGTACTAAACAGAAAATGAGATTTTTTGTGCAGAGGTACATGTTGGATTTTGAGCATGTGTTTTAGTATTTGTATTCATAAACATTAATGTGCTTACACACAGTACACTTGAAGCTTTTCTCTATCGACCATTTCTTGCAGAAAAAGAAGAAAAACAGATACTATTTTAGTTTTCTACATTACTCAGTACCGTAGAAACGATGTTTCCTGCCTCTTTTTGTGTCACCTTCTCCCTTTCTAGAAACGTGATACATGCTACGACATAAACAAATTTTCTTTGAAAATTCGCAGAGTTTTATGCAACGAAGTCAGTGGTTCAACGTTCGCTTTGGCGATGCGCTTATGGTAGGAACAGATTACACACAGTAGGTACGTTCCGGTAACACTGTGTCTGATGTTCGTTATAATCTGTCCAAACCGTCAAAATCATCACGTAAGCCAACTTGAAATTGATGCTGATGATTACTAATCTACTGTACAGGCAACGCTTCATTGGTGTATACAAAAAACTAATATTTTGTTCCTTTTTTAAAGCTCAGCAGGTAACGTTTTTCAATGTGCATCATTTCGCAATTATTTCAGTCAGAAATGGCCATCTCCTTGTTCGTCAGAATAGAATATCTTCGCATATATATATATATATATATATATATATATATATATATATATATATATATATATAAAGTGTAAAAGTAGATGCGCTTTTTTATAACAACTTGTTTATTCAGCCGACGTTTCGACGGGAGCCCATTTTTTTAATGCCTTGAAAAAGACGGGGTTCCCGTAGAAACGTCGGATGAATAAAGAAGTTGTTAAAAAAAAAGCGCATTTACTTATATATATATATATATATATATATATATATGATTCAAAAAAGAAGTTCTGTGGGTCCGGTGCAAATACAGTTAAGAAATAAAGGAGCACACTTACGAATATTTGATAGTTGTTTACTCTACGTTTCGGCCGATATATAGAGTAAACAACAATCAAATTTTTTTAAGTGTGCTTCTTTATTTTTTAACTATATATATATATATATATATATATATATATATATATATATATATATATATATATATATATGCGCCAATTACGTGGAGATTTCACCAGCGCATACAAAATATTGTGCCATAGTTCTAACGCGCGCAGTATTTACATTTATAAAAAAAAAGAAGAAATAAATTGGAGCACTAACAAAGCGTATTCGTTGTATTGAAAGAATGAGTGCGTACTTTACTTTGTCAGATCCTGTCACGCGCGGTCTAGCCGAAATCAATGACTGCGAAGTCCGATGGGGAAACATTGTATTTTCTCGAAGCACTTTCAGCAATGTTGTGAAAAACTAGGCCTCACGACACGGAATCGCCGCAAGGACTAAGCATCCGCACATTATTGAAAGGGTCCTATTCAATTGCAGGAAACTTGCCTTAGAAGCGTGCACTCTTTTGCTTTCTAGCGTACCGATCGCGCCTGTCATCAAGTTGAAGTACGTCCCCTTGAATTACTTTGCGGTGGCATGCTACCAGTTTGCTTCGGCGAAATTCACAACAGCGAGTTTCAATTTCGCCGTATATATAATTACTGCAGCACATCGCAATGAAATTATCAAAAGACGTGTTGCAGATGGCGAAACTTGAACTTCCGGAACCGACCAAGCGTGCGTTGCAGCGCGGACGCAGAGACACAGGGGAACAGTTGGCGCGACAGGTACTCGCACGCCTGTGCGGAAAGTCGTCAGTGCCGTGTCGTGATCGTGCATTTCGCCATTATCGTGGTGGTAGAGATTGGGAGAGAGGGAGAGGCAAACGCTCGAATGGTCGCGGCGACCCGTCAACGGGTTCGTGTTCGGGTGCGGTATCATAGGGACCCTGTTTCGGGGAAGTCCTCGGAAGCAGGGACTTCGCCCTGGCAGCCCGTTAGACTCCACTCGCCTGCTCGGCGAGGCGTGCAGCCGGCCGAAGCATCGAAAGGTTCAAAGGTGTGCGCAGCGGCAAGCTGGATTGGGCGGGTCGGGGAGCGCGAAATATGCGAGTAAATATTTTTTTTATCCGAAAAGCTGGCAGAATATTAGTGGTGCGCAAATTATGCGAAGGCGAAAATAATGCGCGTAAATGTGGTATATATTTCACATCTTGTGTCATGGCCACAAAAAATTCTTAGTACAAATTGTAGAACGCGTATCATGTAACCCTTCATAGGTTCATAAGTGATCGTACGTCGCATTGTATAATGACGTCACATCATAGTGACACCTTGATTTGACGTATTTCCTTGCTTCGAGAAAGCTTTGAGGCTTTTTAGATGGGGCTCGGACAACTTTGACCAAATAATGCGATACCTTCAGACCTCAAAAAAAAAAAAAAAACACGCATCTCTGCGAAGTGAATCTGGTCGCCTGAGCGAAGCTCTTGTCAACGTGTGGGTGAGTAACCATACATTAACCGGACGTTGCCCCATATAATGTAAATTGAGTGACATAAAGTGACGTAAAGTTACATGAAGTGCCCATATAGTGCCCGTTCAAGTCGCCGAGCTGCATAAAGGTTTGTGATTGTAGGTGATCTATAGTCTTCTACCACAATTGTGAGAAATATAGGTCTATTGTTAAGCATTTTACAGCGAAAGCTCTATATGGCTTGGAGAAACGAAAATCCGCCCGGCAGTGGTGTCACGAGCAGTGTCCATTGGCTGTATCGAAATAGTACATATGAGAGCTTTATAAAATGAGACAGCCAGCACTGCAACCACAACGGACGTTTGACGAACATTAGGGTCTATTTGAGAAGCAGTCCCAATGTGCGGCATGGCTCTGTGGTAGAGTGCTTGATTGGCACGCAGAATGTTTAGGTTCGATTCCTGCAGGAACCCTGACAATAATTCTTTGCATGTTTGTTCCCGTCGTTCCTGCTTAGCTACCAAGTTTCTATCACCTGTGGCACATACCCGTACACCAACGGCACGTACCCGCCCGCGGGTATGGGCCACGGTCCGGCGGGAAGTGTTTGACGACGTACGCGACTGGTTTGTGACATTGTTCATGTGCTGACCAGCACTTCATATTCGTCATACTAGTTACCCTCCCATACTATTTTTGGTTCATGCATAGCTAAGGAGTGACTGTGAGAGCACCCAGACGTAAGCGGACAGATATATATATATACATAGATACGCAAATACACGTCGAGATTGCTTATAGTACGCTAAGTTGCGAAACATTTCTTCGCGAACTTCAGCGACTTTGAGCGTATCTATCTATCTATCTATCTATCTATCTATCTATCTATCTATCTATCTATCTATCTATCTATCTATCTATCCGCTTACGTTTGGGTGCTCTCGTGGTCACCCCCTTAACTTGGCGTGGAGCAAAACTAGCTTGGAAGGGCAAGATGGTTTTACGAATATGACGCGCTGCTCAAGACCTCAATAGTGTCAAAATCCCGTCACGTACGTCGTTAAACACGTCCCGCCAGTCAGTGGCACACATACCCATGGGCGGGTATGTGCCGCCAGTATGCGAGTATGTGCCACAGGTGATTGACACTTGGTATCTAACCAGGAACGACGAGAACGCACATGGACAATTTTAAAGCGCGAGAGTTAAGAATTACCCGACATCGGTAACGTCGACCCGAGGAATTCAAAGAATAAATGTCAGGGTTCCAGCTGTAATCACACTCGAGCATTCTGCGTGACAACGAAGCATTTTACCAGAGAGCTACGCCAGGTCTCGAAATTACTTTTCAAATAGACGTTACTGATGGAGGCGGAAATGTTGTAGGCCCGTGTACTCAGATTTGGGTGCACGTTAAAGAACCCCAGGTGGTCAAAATTTCCGGAGCCCTCCACTACGGCATCTCTCATAATCAAATAGTGGTTTTGGGACGTTAAACCCCACAAATCAATCAATCAATAGACGTTAATCTTCGTGAAACGTCAATAGTGGTGAAACGTCAATAGCACCCAACTTTATAAATGAAACATACCTACCCCTTTGATACAGCCGTCCCGCGGGGTTAATGGCAATTGTGGTTAGGTGTCATGCGCAGAAGGTGATTTATGTAGCAGTGTCCAGGACCAGCACCTTAGCAAGCTTCAGCGCTTCGTATCAGCTTCTGTTGTTGCTGCAATGTTCCAGTTGACATCGTTGCGCAAGTGCAAACAACTGGTCATATGAACATATGCAACTCTTGAACATATGTCTGTGCGTGCATAATTTTTACATATATTTAGCGTCATTTTATGACGTGTCACACAATAAAAAAATTGCAACACGGTCACCTTCCCTTCGCATGCTTCCCACTACGTCGATTCCCTTGTACGTGGGATCTGCCGAATTTTTTTTTCTGTCGAACTCGTGTGTTTAAACTTTACTGATTTTTGCAGTCTATATAAAAGTTCTTATTACAGGATTTTCTACTCTTAGCTTTCACACGCCGCACGCCACAGAAGGCAGTTGCATCTCAATGGGGGCATGGAGTGAAAGAAAGCTTTTGTGTTTATAGTTAGCTGGAGCTTGTTAGGAAACGCAGATGAATAAAATTATTCTGCAGACTTGCTGCAATCTTTCTCACAATCACATTGTGGTTGTGAAATTGCAGAAAACAATAGAATTAGCGTGCACATTCGGCTATGTGCGAGGTGTGCGGATTGAGCTAGAAGAATGCAGCTAGAGGAACAATCTCGTCAATGGGTTCTTTTTCTCTCTCTCTTTTTTTTTGTATCTCTGTGAAGAAAGAAAGGTTGCAAAGACGCGGAACAAAGCCTCGTCAGGCCCATGTCCTTGAGTCGTTTGCACGTGATAAAAAGAATGACACTAACAGACAGTACATTGAGAAGACAAACACGAATAATTACTTCAATTTTGCTAGTTTCAAGCTCCAGCGCCTTCAGGCGTCAGCGTTTAAATACCAAATAATTAAAAGAAACAAGGCACACGAGTGAAGGTGCGACTATTTCGTTGTTTTTTTTCTTTTCACCAATGCGCATCAAAAAAGTCTTTTGTTTTTTACTTCCCTCGGTATATAGTTTCAAAATACATGTCAAAAACAATTAGGTCGACAGCAGGCGTCGTCGGCAAGCTGTCAATTCTCAAGTAAGTTTTAAGAAAAGTTCGCTCGTGACAGCTCACATCTGCGTTGAATTGGCTGTCTGTCTTCAAGATAATGAAATACGTGATCTGAAGCGACCCGTTTGGTAATTTTGATGGTGGGCTTAATAATAGTCTATTTTTTACATCACAGTTCTGACTATAATTTACAAGGTGAACGAAGCTCTTTGTTGCGAGCTATATATGTACATTGCAAGTGTGCATCACTTTTTACACACCAACAACCTTTTCCCGATGAAGAAAATAATGCACGGGCCCAAAGGAAGAAAAATGGTAGAACTAGCACACCAGAGGCGGTGGAAGCGGTGTGGAAGAATGGAGCGATAGGTGAAAAGATATGGCATTGTCTCGAAAATACAACTAATTCCACTTAGTTGTTATCCTCCCTTTCCTTCAGACGAAGTGGCATTGAGCGTCTCCCAAAAATACCGGGTTATCTCTAGCCGCAGTTCCAAAAGCAGTGAGTACAGTTACCGTAATTAAAAATGTGTTGTACTTAAGGAATGCAGATAGCGGGGCTGTTTCGTATATGTTAAGACGGGTAGAAAGAGCGCTGGCCACGGGACATAGAAAAAACAACAGACAAGGGTGCACAGCTAGCAACCACTGGTTTATTGCTAGGAAGTTTAATATTTGTAGCATCTTTGCGAAGATGAGCAACAAAAACATAGTCTCTGAGCAGAGATATTTGGAACTTGGTTACGTCAGACTTGGTACCGAGAACAAGCTCTCGCGTTTTCACCGCGTATATGAGTTTATATTTATGCACGGAAACTGACGGCATGCTACCAGGCGGGGTATTCCAAAGCAGTATCACACGTGAAAAAAAACAGCGTATAAAAGCATTGGTACTTCGCAAAAGAAGTTGTTAGGTTTAAAGCATACAATTCAAGTTTAACAATAGTAATAAAAATTAGGTACATGAATGCGATATTCGGAGCGACACCGTTCGAGGGTGATCGCGGCTGCATGCGTGCTATTCTTTTTGCTTGTGCACCACAAGTTGGACATAGGCAATACCATCAAGTCTATACCATCACGATGTGTACGATCTTGTGAAATCTAATATGCTTAAATCAAACAGTATCTGTCTAAATATTATTATTTTGACATTGCTTTAATAGCGTGCTGGCGTGTTTTTTAAGGGCTACTATCGATGGTCTGTTTAGAGCATGTTGTTGAGTTTTCACTTAGTTCAACTTTTTTCATAAATATAGCTACTTCATACAAACAGCTCTTACGTTTCGTAGAATTCGTAATTCTAGGAAAGAAATTTATATTACAAATTTGTAGAATTTGTAATTCCTTGAAGCCCCGCCGCGGTGGTCTAGTGACTAAGGTACGCGGCTGCTGACCCGCAGGTCGCGGGTTCGAGTCCCGTATGCGGGGGCTGCATTTCCGATGGAGGCGGAAATGTTGTAGGCCCCTGTTCTCAGATTTGGTTGCACGTTAAAGAACCCCAGGTGGTCCAAATTTCTAGAGCCCTCCACTACGGCGTCTGTCATAATCATAAGGTGGCTTTGGGACATTAAACTACACATATCAATAAATCAATGTAATTCCATGCATTTTACTCAGACAGCAGCTGTGGTTTCTCTGCATTCCGAGTATTTTTGTTTAGAACGTTTTTTAATAATAAATCGACCTGGAGGGACATATATTATGACTTTATTTTCAGCGTGAACAGGGTAGCGTTCTTTTGATGAATAAAATAGCATATATTGTAGGTATAAAAGAGGGATAGAGAAATTCACAAAGGTATTGGAGAATCCAAACATTATTTAAAATACAGATCGGGTACGCAGGCACACAGATGTAACATAAACCTATCACAAACATGAATGAACGGGTAAAATGCTAACGGAAACGAAAAAAAATACATGGAGGAACAGTCCGTCGCAAGGCCAGCTGTTCGGCTGAATATTGCGCCCAATGCCGAGAACATCATTCACTTCCGCATTGCTACGGTATTGCTGGAATATCAATACCCCGAGAGCAAGTCACGTGGCTCACTCTAAATTGGAGAAAAACAGCGGGGCCCGCAAAAAGGTAGGAACCCTCTTATAACGATAATTTAGGCTTCAATATCTTCAGACTGTGGTGCATCAGCTTGTCGCGTTCTGTTCATTTTTGCTCTACATTGCTCGCTTTTGTCCTCCGAGCACAAAAAAAGCACAAACACACACAGACACGTGGGCACACACGTACACAAATGTATCTCCGCTACTTTTTAAAAAAGTGCAGGAAGAAGCAGAAGGAAGCTAGTAATAAAAGAATCATATACAGTGGTTGTGCGCGTGATATACTACGGTTTGACAAGTGGACTTCTCTTGCTTGTTCAGTTCTAACCGTGAAGAAGACTAGACCACTTGCTGGAATGAAGGCTCGAGCGCACAATCGCTATTCACGGATTCTTTCATCTCTACAACTCAGGAAGACTTGTCAAAGTGTCTAAACTGCAAGCTGACACTGGATAATGTTACGTGGAGAGATGCGGTGCCATCAGTTTAGTGACGAAAGACGTTCTATTGGACTACGCGTTTGATGAGTACACTCGGCGAAGAAAGCACGCTTTATAGTCGCATTTGTTTTATTAAATGTAAATAAGAAGAGGTTGATGCCAATGCGTGGCGCCGGCTACTCCTCTTTTCTTGCACTAAAGTCGGCATCCAATACTCAGTATCAAACACAAGGCTATAAGGTACATAAAACAACGCTTACGTAGCGAGTCCACGTTTTTTATACTGAACTGTGTCCATACCACAAAGAAATGTGTCCACAACACATATAAATCTGTCCACACCACGCAGAGTTTGCAAAAACAAAAGTAATCAAGCCAATTCAAAGGTCTATACAAAACATGAAAGTTCATTGAAACATCAAAGGTGATCATGTCTTTTAAGTACTGAACTGTTTTCAGAAAGGTATTGTAGTGAAACACAAAAGTATTGTTATGAAACATACATGTAACAATAATACATTTTCTTTTCTTTTTTTACGTTTAGTATTTTTCAGATATTTCTCATTCCTCCAGAAAGTGAACAAGTGCACGTGCTGCAGTGGCTTGTTGTAGCTGGATGATTGATTCCACGAGAGATAGACAAGGGTCGAAAAGTCGATATTTTAGATTTTATTGAGTATTTTATATTTCGTGCACCTCTCACTAGGTAGCCCGAAAGTCAGCTTCGTTTTATGATTAACAGCATAACTTACGAGAAAAAAAATCAAACTTCACCATCACGGAGGCACCAATTTCGTCATCTGTCATTTTCAAAAATTGCAGATGCTATAAAAAGACATTTTTGTATCAAGGAAGATATTTTTTACCTGAAATGCATGTCTAATGAAGAACGAATTCATACGGTTTCAAGTTTGTAGACCTTAAGTAACTAGCTTTTAAAAATGTCTAACTTTGCGACTGTTTAAAATAGGTTATATATTCCCCATTTTTTTTCTCCCAAGGTAATGCAAGCAGCGCTTTCAAACTTGGCACATTTTAAGAATATAGTCTGTTCCTTAGGTACATAAAAGTAATGCTGCCGTAGGGCAAATGTAAATTTTTATATATTGCCTCAAAATTCTCATTATGGCAAAAGTGCACTCCAGTGAAATTTGAATAATAAATAAACCCATCTTCAATTTTTCTCAAAATCTCGTAAATAGACAACCGAAGGCCATCATACAGTAATATAGAAAAAACATGTTGCATTATTTTGTTTTTAGCGACAATATTTGTGGTACAAATAAGAGCTTTTCGAGAATGCGCTGATAAGTTGAGAAATCTAGAAATCCGAACGGAAAAGCGGCAATAAGCTTCAAACGTGTGTAAACGTGACCGAATTTGGTGAAGAAAGACTGTTTTAGCAGATAGGGGTAACTATTTTGAACACAATATTCTACAGTATCTGAATGCACTCTCATACGTAGAGCACTGAGACTTCTAATATGTGGTGCCTCTGCATTACTGACACAAAGATGAAGCTGCTGTGACGGCCATGTGTTTGCAACACGTTGGGTAAGAGAATTGAATGTTGAATGAGTTCATAAACGATTCATAACAATTTTTATCATTTGGGGCACGAAGACTGCCGCATTAGACTGAAGAACACGCTTTAGGGCAAGTTGTCATCCGTCGTCTGCACTACAGATGAATCGCTGTGAGCCGCATCTCGGAGGCAATGCTTTAGATCATATGGTTCAAAGTAGGGACAAAGATTACGCCTCCCATAATTTTATCGACAAAAACATTGTGAAATTCATTTTAACGTACTATACTTCAGTGTTGCATTCGCACTGCGGATACTTGCGCACGCTGTTTTACGTCTGCTCTCATTTAATGTGAGAGACATAGGAACAGACGACACATAGATCAATTTCGTGCTGCTGGTTTCACGCATAGTTGCATTGCCAGTAATTTGAGCCTCAAGGAGCGTGGCGATAGCTGACCATTTCAGCCAGGATAGAGTTTTTTTTTTCAGATTACCTCATGTTGCATAAAAAGAAAATACCTTATCAAAGAAACATCCGCAAGGTCGAAGACATCGGCCTGTTTGCCCTTCAGAAGCTTTTGCCGAAAGCTGCCCGCCATGCACATAACAACGACCACGTCTGCCAAAACTGCTTCAAACGCCTCAGAGATATGCTGTCTTCGTCTAATGGCTTCTCAGCTGAAACAGCTGATGAGCGTTTGCCGGAAGAAGAAAAAGGCAGAAGTCGAGAGCGGTGCGCAAACACGCCTGAAGCATTGTCACATATGCGACTGGAGAAGCTGCATGCGCAAAATAGCAAAGTTCATGCTGAGCCAAGACAACTTAGCAGCAATTCTACAGTAACCGTGAAATGCCACCGTAACATGTGTAACCGCCACTTTTAACCATCCGATCTAAAATGCAGTTTCTGTACCCAGTGGTTCAAGAACTTCAAGCAAGCATATAAAGCGTGTTCTTCGTATCAAGAGCGCATGCGTTTGTTGACACTGTTGCCGAGCGATATAGAGCGCCGAAAACTCCAAGCGCTTATACCAAACTTGTCAGCTTACAAGATATACAGATCCCGACGCTGGCGCGCAAAACACGGGATATGGTTAGCACCAATTGCGGTAAAAAGGACACGGCTGAACCCAATGGACGTCCAGGCAGCTACGGCTTACTTCTCCAAAGAGGAGTATAGCTGCTCTCGGCAGAGGCCCAACAAAAAAGATGTAGTATCTGTAATCATTGACTGAAAAAGTAGCTTGTTTCGAAAAGGTTTATGACCTGTTTGGTGCGAGAGGCTTACCGTCTTTTTAGAGAAGGTAATCTGAACACGTCGATTGGGCTCTCAAAGTTTTATTCACTGATGCCGAAGTGGGTTCTTCTTGCACCACACCAAGAAGTGTGCCTTTGTATATACTGCGCTAATGTCACGGAGTGCGTTTCTGCCCTACAAGACGTCACTGATGGTTCCTACACGGCGGACTTCTTGAAAGAACTATGTCTTCGCAGCTCCCCTACAAGTGATTGTTCTTTTAGGCTATTGTGACTATTGTGCTAAGGAGGACACTCTGACAGCTACATGTTTAGGAATCCCTGATGATATTGAGGTAGCCTATGCAGTATGGGAAAATGGCGATCTAGTAAAAAAAAACAGCCCAGGCAAGTGCTTTTCTGCGAGAGCTAAGTCTATGGTTCGTGAAGTGGATTACCCATGATTACATAAGATACATTCAAGAATCAGCAATACGCCAGGTGAAAGAGAACCAAAAAAAAGAATCTTGCATTTTTTATTTTGATTTCGTCGAAAATTGGACAGTAAATTTACCGAATGAGGTGCACTCGCATCACTGGCACAAAAGACAGGTGTCTATATTCACGTGTGTCGTCACAAGGAAGCAATCAATTCAAAGTTTTGCCGTCATCAGTGATGACACATGTCATGATGCTGCACATGCCTGTTTTGCTCTACAAATAATCCACAACTATACGAAGGAACAATTTAAGCCTGACACGCATGTTACTTATGTTTCTGATGGTGCATGCAGTCATTTCAAAAACAAGTACTAGTTGTTCGAGGTATGTCAGAAATATCATATATCAACAATGTGCATTTTTTCGGCCACAGAACATGGCAAGAACTCTTGTGACGACGTTGGTGGCCTACTAAAGCATCAGGCTACACTCTAGAACCTCAGAGCGGCAAGCTCAGCTGTGAATATGTCAGCATCCCGAATGGTGGCGCAAATGAGCGCGAAGCTCAAGAATGTCAAGCTGCTGTGTGCAAATGCAGAAGAGCTAGAAACATTCCGTCAGTTTAAGAAGAGCTAGTGGAAATCGTTGCCACTGGTTCCAGGCATACGTTCTTGGCATGTTTGGCTAAGCACATCTGAGGGCACTAATCATGGTCGTGTTTTGTTAGCGTCAAGTACTGCTAATTGTGATCTGCAAAAGATGCAGCCATTTTGTGCGCATCTGTTGTTTCACGCAGTTACCACCAAAATACCAGTGAAGGTACTTCAAGCGCATATGCTTTTTCTAGCGAGACCCAACACTTGCATTGGAACATTTTCATGTTTGAGTTTATCTGCAAATATAGACAGATGTATTGCAACTCAGTTACTGTATCGGAGATTTCCTCCATTAGAGCAGTGTTATCAGGAGCATAAATGCGCCTTCATAGATACGTATTTTTCACAGTGCTAAAACAGCCTTTCTTCACCAAATGCGGTCCCGTTTACTCGCGTTTGAAGCTTATTGTCGCTTTTCCGTTCCGATTTCTAGATTTCAGAACTTATCAGCGCATTCTCGAAAAGGTCTGATTTGTACCATGAATATTGTCGCTAAAAAGAAATAATGCAACAGGTTTTTCTATATTACTGTATCATGGCCTTCAGTTGTCTATTTACGAGATTTTAAAAAAAATCGGAGATGGTTTTTTTTTATTATTCAAATTTCACTTGAGTACACTTTTGCCAATATGAGAAATTTGAGGCAATATATAAAAATATACATTTGCCCTACGTCAGCAATAATTTATGTACCTAATGAACACACTATTTCCTTAAAACGTGCTAAGTTTGAAAACGCTGCTGGCAATACTTTCGGAGGAAAAAAATGGGGAATATATAACTAATATTAAACAGTAGCGAAATTAGACATTTTTAAAAGCTATTTACTTAAGGTCTACAAACTTGAAAACCTATGAATTCATTTTTCATTAGACATGCATTTCTGGTAAAAACTATCTTCCTTGAAACAGAATTATTTGTCTTTTTATAGCATCTGCAATTTTCGAAAATGACAGGTGACGAAATTGGTGCCTCCGTGTTGGTGAAGTTTGATATTTTTTTTCTCGTAAGTTATGCCGTTAATAATAAAACGAAGTTGACTTTCGGGCTACCTGGTGAGAGGTGCACGAAATATAAAATACTCAATGAAATCTAAAATATCATTTTTTGGACCCATGTCGATCTCTCGTGGAATCACCGAGCTTTCCTTTTGAGCCATGGATCTCAGACTTTCGCAATTGATGGAGGTCACTTATTCAGAGAATTTAGTTCTTTAAACAATGACTGGGTGTTGTCACACCTAATGCTATACGTTCCAGCTGCAGTGCCCGACTTGCCGTCAGGAGTTGGGATACAGCGTTTCAAGAAATAAACAAAAAAGGTATGTGCAAGGTAAGCGCCAACCTGATACGAAAAAAAAAAACAAGAACGAAACCAACGTGGTGTCCCCCGACGATCGAAACTAAAGCTAAATTTGACTGTTTTCGTTTGTTTTCGACTACTTGTGATTACGTTGTTGGTTACGTATGCATAAAATCACCATTATATTGTCACGCGGAAGCGACCGGGGCGTAGGGAGTAGTCGACGTCTTCAAGGTGAAACATTATTTTACCGAACTTGAAGCCGACCACCTGGAGAACTATATAACAGTCAGGGACGGATAATCTAAATAACCTAATATAAGTGCAGAGTGCTTCTAACTGTATTGGGAAAGTGAGGTTACAGCATCCCACAATAGCACTGATAGCGGTGAACCGAGTGTCAGCCCTTGATAACCTCACAAGCGGCGAAGTGCGGCGGTAATAATACGTGTATCATCGAATGTTTCAGTTTTATCACTGGTTGTCGCGCAAGCTCTATAGAATAAATTAGAGTGTTCATGTCCTGTTCGAAATTATGACAAAATTATCTACAATAATCGTGAAGCGTCTCAAAAAATAAGGCATGGTTCGCGATGGACATTTCTGACAGTCTTTGTGGCAAAAACTTTGAATAGAAGGAAAGTGAAAACTAAGAAACACGCGTCACAATGCCCCCTTTTTACAAGAATCCTCCCGAATCTTAAAGCAGAACACAGGGAGAAAGTGCATGCAAGAATAAAATTAACAACAGCGAAGCAAGAAAGTAAAATAATAAAGTACACAGCACACAAGACTACACAACTACATGAGAGGGTGGATCTCCATTGAAGTGGCCAGAATGTTTAATAGCAAGGCAGAGGACTTGGTGAACGGAAGCTATACACCTAGGTACTTGAAATGGATTGTGAAGCACATGGGCGAAGACGAAGAGGATCTCAAGACTTCCCAAACATGAAAGAAAAGGCCCTTTTTGCCACGCATGAACTCAGGCTGGGAACATCCATCTCAGAACCCCAGGGGGACCAATCTAGAATTTGATGATAAGGATCAGCTTCTCACCTTGCACAACATATTGGCTCACTATACAAAAAACAGAGGAAGATACATCATTAGCTCCAACTTAGACTAGATAGGTCACAAGAAGTACACTCGAGACACCTACAAACGAGAACATTTCAAAATCCACTTCACCTCAACCGCATATGCCACCGGCAACTCCCCGACGCTGGCTGTATCATATGTACACGCGAAAGCGCAGACATAGAACACATTCCTTGGAAATGCCCACACACTTCACGGATTTTCAATCGCCAAAACGCGGACCTGCTTCAGAAGCGTTGGCTCGAGGCTCTGGCTAGCTCAGAATTTGAATACCAAATTTGAACCACGCAGCAGGCCCAGGAAGCGCCTGAAAAGCTAAACCTTACCGCGACAACACGGGTGGCCTAGGCCCAGCCGCTAATCTGCAGGTTTTAAATAAAGCTTTTCACATGTAATTCTAATAAGCGCAATCCGGAGGTTCACTAAAGCGTGTAGCATGGTTTGAAGCGTGCGACATGGATCACTTCCGGTCGCGCACGGTGCCACTGAGAGTTTGTAACGCCTTCCGGGACAACCTCATTATCTAGAGCACCTAGATGTCAAAAAACCTTGTATTGCTGGAGGTATCGCCGAAGAAGTTTTTTTATTAGAGTCCCCGTTGGCCTGTCGGCGTCGAAACTCAAACATGGTTGCCACACTGATATTGCACGAAGCGTCGTCGAAGATTGTAGCGGTGGATAATAGTCATCTTGATGCGTAGGCCGGCGAGTTGCCGGGCTTCTGCAGCGCAATGTAAGTAGGAGGTGACGTCAATGTTTTCCTCGTTTCTGATGTTTGGCACCAAGGCGTCGCGCGTCGTTGCCGGGCTCCTGCAGTTCATTAAGTTGTATGGCGGGACCTGCGTAGTTCCTTGCACGGGCGTGTTGTAAGTGAAGGCCACGTACGGTGAGATGGCATCCCACATTTCCCGCTTGAAGTCGATGTACTTGCCCAGCATGTCGACAATAGTTCATGTTTAAACACTCAATGAGACAATTTTATTTCGGCGGTACAGATGGTGCTCCGGCGGTGGCTTGTCTGGCAGTATCTCAAGATCGCCTGAGTTAGCTTCACAGAAAAGGCCATACCCCAGTAGGTGATAAAGAACACTGGGGCACCAGGACGCAGGACACTGTCTTCAATGAAGAACTTCGCTACCTTGGTGGCACTGCCGATGGGTAAGGGCCTTGTTTTGGCGCATCACGAGAAGTATAGTCGGTACTTGGTAGCTACGACGATTCATTTATTTCTTCAAGTCGACATAAGAAATGACCTCAGCAGGTCCATGGCGTCAAGCGTCATTGCCATAGGTCCATGCTTAGTCGCTGGAAAATTTGGGGAAGCGGTTTGATCGGCTGAAGAAAGCCTGCTGGTCTTGTCGGCGGTGTCTTTCTTCGTGGACAGTCTCGGCATGTCTTTAAATAAGGAGCGGCTTCGGTGGTAAGCCATGGCCAGCAGTACTTTTCCTGTATTTTTGCGAGCGTACGGGGAACACCGAGGTGTCCAGCCGTCAGGTCGTCGTGTAGGGTCTGGAAGACCTCTGGTCTCACTGAGGACTTTTGGTCCTTTAATTTGCGACTACATTTAGCTCAATCTAATCATAAACCTGAGAACAGGTTCTCGGTTAAGCTGTAGGCCGGTGTGCACAGATTCGGGTGTGCGTTAGAGAATCCCAGGTGGTCAAAATTTCTGGAGCCCTCCACTACGGCGTCTCTCATAATCATTTATTAACTTTGAGTCGTTAATCCCCACATACCAATCAATCACTCAATCAATCAGATTCCCGGTGAAAACCATAACAATTACTTTTATGTTGTTCATTTGGACATGAATGTCAAACGAACGCAACAAATTTACGTACAACCGACAAACGACTCGTGGAGTTGATATGGTTGATTCAGTGCAAGTCGCACTGTCCTATTTTCTATGCTCAGAGCATGCTCTCTTGAAGTTTCTGGCTACAGGCCATACCATAAGTTAATTGCGCAATTGGTATTTTTATTTTATTTATTTATTTTATTTATCATATACTGCGAACCATTTAAGGTCCAAGCAGAAAAGGTACAGCAAGTTCGAAGGTAAAATAAAGGTACATCAAAGTTACAACAAAATTGATACTGGTATACACGAAATGTAAGAAAAACATAGAAATCACCATCAAATTATACTCGTTTCCAGAGGGCTGAGTACACCCACTGCAACACAATCCATAAGCAAAGCACCACACTCTTAGGCACACAACAAGTTGTTAAATCAAACAAGTGTTGTGAAAGCCAGGAAACACAAGGCGCATTTTATGGTGACAAGGAAAGAAGAGTAGAGTTTCGGGGCAACAAGTTCCACTCAGAGATTGATTTCGGGAAAAAAGAGTGATTGTATAAATTAGTTCTTGCGAAAATTGGCTTGATGCTACAGCTGTGTTTGTGACGGGAAGGCCTGGAAGAATCCCTTACTATGTAGTTGTCTGGCTTTATTTCGAGTTTAGAAAAATATATTAGACGGAGTAAGTTAAGTCGAGCAGCTCGTCGTCTGTCCTCAAGAGGTTCAAGATTTGCCAACTGCAACATCGCAAAGGGGCAATCGCGGCGTCTATACCTACTGTAAATAAAACGGGCTGCTAGGCGCTGAATTTTTTCTATCTTTTGTATATTGCTTTTTGTGTGAGGGTCCCATACTACGGAGGCGTACTCCAAGGAAGGCCTTACCATTGTTTTGTAAGCTTTAAGCTTTAAGGAACTGGGGGCATTAGCTAATCGATGCTTTAGAAACCCTAGTTTTTTTACGTGCGGAAGAGCATGTATTTACTATATGGGTTGTCCAGTTGAGGCTTGAGGTTATTGTAACACCCAAATATTTATATTCTTCGACTTGTGTAATCTGTGACTCTTTTATAACATATTTAAAGTGAAACTTGTTGATTTTGTTGGTGATACACAAGTGAGCAGTTTTTTCTAGATTAATTACCATGTTCCACTCGGAACACCAAGTTTCCAAGTTACCGATGTTTCTGTTTAAAACTTGTTGATCTGCCATTGAGTTTATGACTTTGAAAAGAATGCAGTCGTCTTCGAACAGTTTAACTGATACGCTGGTATCTATTGCTTGAACCAAATCATTAATATAAATGTTAAATAAAACAGGACCGAGTACGAACCCCTGCGGTACTCCGGAAAAAACGTCTAAAAAACGCGAGCGCGAACCCTCAATCTCTACGTATTGTTCACGGTTTAGTAGGTAAGATGTGACCCAATTTGTTATATCTGAAGGAACGCCAATTGACTTCAGTTTATTTATTAATTTTATTTAGGGAACTTTGTCGAACGCCTTCGAGAGTTCAAAAAAGATCACGTCAACCTGGCTACCAGCATCTAGGGCCTTCGCAAATTCATTAATTGTAGTTAATAACTGCGTAGTAGTAGAAAGACCTCGTCGGAAACCGTGTTGGTGCTCAGTGAGAATATTTTGGGATTGAAGAAAGTTATTGAGGTATTTTGCGATAATATGTTCCAGCAGTTTACAACAATGACAGGTGAGAGAGATGGGCCGATAGTTACAAAAATTGAGACGGTTACCCTTCTTATACACAGGAGTCACACGTGCAATACGCCAATCATCAGGTATCGCACCAGACGAAACGGATTTCTGCAAAATGACTACAAGGAACCTGGCTAACAGTGTAGCATAGCGTCTGAGAAATGCGGAAGGGATATCGTCAGGGCCTGTCGATTTTTTCGGATCCAATAGCAAAAGCAATTCTGTGACACCTTCCAAAGAAATCCGAATGACACCACAATCACCATTTTCACAAACAGCCCCGTTTAAAGGATCTGACGTTGAAAACACACTTTGGAAATACTCGTTAAACACCTCCGCCACTTCTCTTGGATCAGTAAGTACCCGATCACCCTTGGCGATTTGATCAAGCCTCGTGCCACCCTTATTTGATAAAAATTGCCAAAATTTAGAGAGACTTTCGGATACAAAACGATTGAGTGTCAAATTGAAGTAGTGATCCCAAGAAGCAGCTAATTTGGACTTTAATGTAGCCTGTAAATAAAAAATGTCTCCTTGAGCAGCATTTGAACATTTCCGCAAGCGTTTTAATTTGCGTTTCACATGAATTATTTCTCTATTTATCCACGGATTCGTCCTGCCAACTTTTTTCACTTTATCTGGAATAAAATGCTGGATACAGAAATGACAGTGCGCTTTAAACTTTGTCCATATTGTATTGATGTCATCACTATCATCAAACAAAACAATGGCTTCCTCGAGATAATTAGTTATATTTACATCATCTGCAGATGTGTACTGCTTTATAGTAATAGGTTTGTATTGGGGTGGGTTGGATTGACGTGGGAGCAATGACGTAAAGTATACCAATTTATGATCTGAAATTCCCTCACAAATATCGGTGGTAATGTCAGTTATAGTTGAGGAGCACAAGACGAGATCTAGAATCGAAGACGTACAGCTTGTCACCCGAGTGGGAAATAAAACGGTTTGGGTCAGATTAAACGCCAAGAGCATGTCCAGAAAAATTTCGGAATTCGGTATGTCTGTTGGGCCGCACTTTAGCGTTTCCCAATCAATACAAGGCAGATTGAAATCCCCAACAACTAAAAGAATTTGGTTGCGATACGGATTTAGCTAGTCGTAAAGTTTTAACAAGAAATCTGGCTCAGCATTGGGTGGTCTGTACAGACCTACGACGATGATTTGGTTTCCTAAAAATTCACATCTGCAAAGCACACTTTCGTGGTCGACATCAATCTCGGGCAATTGATATGACGGCACACCACTTTTGACAAGAACTGCAGTGCCACCGCCCCTTGTTTTGCGATCCTTACGATAGCACGTATATGAAGGCGGAAACACGCAACTATCTCGATCGTCAGGGTGCAACCAGGTTTCTGAAATTACGGCTATGTGAGGGTCATAGGATAGCAGAACATGTTCAAACTGTTCTTGTTTGTTCCGCAGGCTCTGTGCATTGAGGTTTATCAAACGAAGCCGTTTGTGCGCTAAGGTTTGCTCGTCACCGTGATGTCAATCTTCTGAGCGCGCAGCGCTGCGCAACAGTTTCCTACGGTTTTGATGCTCGTCCCATACGTAGACGTCACCATTGATGTAAAGCTTATCATAAACTAAGTACGCCTTATCACCCTGACTTCTGTTATCCTTTACTGTTTTCCAGAGCTTTTTTCGTAGCTGAAGTGTTGCTTGCGAGTAGTCGTGAGATATTGATACACCCGAATCTTTTAGTATGCTACACTTCTTGAAAAGCAAAAGTTTTTCGTTGTAATTGTACAACCGCACAATGACCGGCCTTGGGCGTTGTTCATTCACCCGTCCAATTCTATGAATGCGCTCCACGGAAGTAACTGTGACCTTTAAAGTGTCTTGGAAAACTTTAGAAACAACTTTGTCTTCCAAAATTTCTCTGTTTTCGTCTGGTCCTTCCGGTATGCCGAATACGACCAAATTATTCCTTCTTGAACGCTCTTCGTAATCGACAAGCTTTTTGTCTTGTCCTGCCAGGGCTTTTTCTACGCGCTCTATTCTTCCCTCCAGTTTCTTTATTTTTTCTTCGTTCGCCTTTGATACTTTTAATACTTCGTCTAGTTTGGAAAGTTTTTTGTTAATATCTGAAAGTATGGTGTCGCGTTTCTTTTGTTCCTCTTTAGATTGTTTTAGTTCAGCTAGTATACTATTTATAAGTTCCTCAAGATCTGGACCAGGGTTGCTCTCCACATCACCACACAGCAAAATCGTTAAGACAGACCAGCAATCGTCAACAATTTGGGCACATTGCCGAGGGCACGGCAGAATCAAAAGCGCGTAGCAACTAGTACGGACAGATGAATTAGGGGTGTGAAAACTGACCTGCACGACAATCCATGCAAGCTTAGACATGTTGTTCTGAAGAACGTTGCCGTGCCCTCTGAGGCGGAAGACGAAATCTTGGTGCTTTATACTCGGCTCCACTGACGTCACCGATGACTGAAGCCAACGGCGTGGTTCACTGGAGACGAGGGTGCGTAGCTGCGATGTCGACGGTGGTTTTCACGTGCCTGGAGCGCGATCCGGCGGCGCATGCCCAGAGTGGGATGGACGTCCAGTATCAGGCAGCGGACCAGGCTTGACAAGAAGAAACACCTGCACGACAATCCATGCAAGCTTAGACATGTTGTTCTGAAGAACGTTGCCGTGCCCTCTGAGGCGGAAGGCGAAATCTTGGTGCTTTATACTCGGCTCCACTGACGTCACCGATAACTGAAGCCAACGGCGTGGTTCACTGTATTATCTTGTTAGGCTTGAAAAAATTGTACGAAAGCTGAACAAATTTTGATTTACCACGATTATTGCTACGAGCAGACCACATCAAATAATGTCGAATGTAAAAAAAAAATAAGAAAATTGACTTCGAGATGACATGATGAAAGCGAACGCTTTTAAAAAACTGACAAAAACCTATATCATCTGAAGACATGAGCAATTGTGTAGGCTGTTGCAGAGGGAGCTGGTATGGTTTTTTTTTTTGAACACTGAGGGAAAAAAGAAGTATACGAGAGAAAAATGTGCGAGAGAAAAAGGTTAACGAACCTTCAGAGTTCCTATCGCGTCGGTTCTTTTTTGAAGGCTGAAATTTCTAGGCCAATAAAAGCAAGATCAAGCGCCCATGAAACATTTTTCATAAGTTCAGGCTAACAAGGCATATGTCGAATCTATTGTAGCGAACAAAAAAAACGTCTTCGGGCAGCAAAAAGACGAGAAAAGACTGGAAGTCTACGCTGCTTCAATTATATTTCATAAAGCGCACTGTATCTGATCCTGTTCTAGCCTCCTGAGTAACGGCTTTCTCAAATTAAAAAAAAAGTTCCCCTGGCAAAAAGACATACCTCTGAAGGGTGCAGGCACAGGCATCATTACTGAAGTGCTCGAACGCTGAAAAGTCTTGAAAGCCAGTATACCTTTGAGATCATTGAAAAGGGGTTCGTTGGCAGTACACAATTTACGATGAAAAGTGCATGAAGACACATGAGAAGCAGGTACAATGTAGGGTGCGGCCTCTCCTTCATCATAATGAATTATTGTGAGCGATACAATTTTTAGTAGCAATACTTCTCCCACAAGTGTGTGGCATTCTGCAAAGAATATACCGATGGGCACTCTTCACTGATTGATTGATTTGTGGTGTTTAACGTCTCAAAACCAAAATATAATTAAGAGAAACGCCGCAGTGAAGCGCTCCGGAAATTTCGAACACCTGGGGTTCTTTAACCTTTACCCAAACCTGAGCACACAGGCCTACAACATTTCCGCCTCCATCGGAAATGCAGCCGTTGCAGCCGAGATTCGATCCCGCAATCTGCGGGTCAGCATCAGAGTTCCTTGGCCATTAGGCCACAGCGGCAGGGCGATCAACGCTCTTCATACAACTTCAAATTTTTTTTTTTAGTTTTATGTTCTAATACTCCGATGTCATTGACTTCGCTCACCTCCTATTGCGTTTAGAGCGGTCATTCAGAAAGGGTGTCAAAGTTTCTAATAAGAGCCAGAAAAAAATGCAAGCATCAGCACGAAGTGAATCATTAAGAGGGAGAAGAAGCACTGCAGATCGTTTTTACCATAATTCAACCATGACATTGGTTACGTAATAAAAGTTTATTCAAAAATAAAAGTTTATCCAAAAAATAAAAGTTTATCCAATCCAATTGGTTACTCGCGCATGTAGAGGAGTGACAACGCGTGTGTATGTCACTAATATTAATACGTTTGTTTGATTATTATTGTCTAACTTACAACCCGAGAACACTTGCAACTTCGGTCAATTTGCCGCGACAATTCGCCATGCAACATCACTCAGATTTGCAAGCGCATCACATATCCACGCTGCAATTTACGGGCACAGAGTAAAAGACAGCATATCCATTGGTTGAATGATGGAGAGTGGAGCGAATCCGGGTGCGCACGCCGCTGCTGCACCGCTTCGGCCTCCCGTTCTCGTACGCCGAAATCTTGTCGGCGCCGTCGCGCAGCTTTACGACACGCTTCTCTCTCGCGCACTCACGCATTGGGGTTCTGTCTTCGAGCACGAGCCGCCGCCGCCTTGCGCGCACGCCGCTCTGCAGCCCTGTTCACCCGCCAACCTTCTGAATGTGCGCGCGCGCCAAGACGGCTTTTATTTTACTACACAAAGCCCTCTGGCGTACGATGTCGACGACGAACACGCGATCGCGAACGGCTTTGTGTGACGTTCACCCTATTTTCTTGCGCACTCGTACATCGTGGTTCTGTCTTCGAGCGCGAGCTGCCGCCTCCTAGCGCGTATCGTACTTTTTTTCGGCAAACCGCGAAAAACCCGCTGGCCATAACCGTCCGTCGTCTGGATGTCTGTTTGACACATGAAAGGACGGACCTGCGGACGCATCTGCGGATGGACAGGCGCACGGATGATCGCAGGGAAAGACACATGGACGGGCGGGCGAACGAATGGACGCATGTGTATCGCACACGTGGCACGTGGCGCAAGATATGCGCATGAACTGTTAAGAGATGTAAATGATTCGCACGCCTTCAGCGCATATATAACCGGCTCACGCTCAATAACAGGAGCTTTTCCACCACCGGCTACCAGGCGTAATGCCTTATTGACACGTGGTGTCAGAAGCAACGCGCACCCATCACCCCGTACGTCGGCGCCGACGGCAAGCCGTGCAGTAGAGATGAAATTTGTTCGACCACCAGATGCAGTACGCTTCACAGGAGACATAGGCAAGAGCTAGCCATGGTTCAAGCAGATATTTGAGCTCTTCTTGACAGCTACCGAACCATCCAAGCAACCACGATCAGAGCAGACGAAGACTGCGTTGCTGCTTACAACTGCAGATGAAGAAGCCATAGAGGCAATCTCTTTCATTTTCAGAAGGTGAACTCAGCACCAATTACGCTATGGTAGTCACGAAGTTTGACGAGTGTTGTCAGAGCCAGAGCATTGAGACTTACGAACGCTACTTGTTTAGGAAACGAATTCAAGAGCCAGGCGAACCTTTTGAGTACTTCGTGTGAGACTTGAAGACGCAAGCTCGTCTGCGTAACATTGAAAACCTGCGAAACTCCATGATCCGGGATCACATTGTTTTTTCATACAAAAAGAAAAAGTACGAGAGAAGCTGCTGAGAAGCACGAATCTCGCGCTACAGAAAGCGGGACAGAATTGCAAGGATGCACAAGCAACAGCAGCGCAGCAAGAACTATGGCGACGGGACCATCAAGTACATCCGATTCGGAAGTTTTCCGCGCCAGGTAGCCACCATCACGGGGAAAGTCAAAGAAACAGCGACGAAATGAAGCCACCAGACTACATAGGTCCCAGATGCGCACGAACACACGCGCCAAGAAAGTGTCCTGCGTCCGCGGGCGTACAGGCGTGGCCACGGTTGTGTAGAGCGTGCGAGGAGCCAGTTTTCGCTCCGCGGGATGAAACCACAACGCAGTTTTGGGCTCTAATGTAGTCAGCCTGATAGCTAGGCTGCACATGCTTCTGAAACAGCACTTCGGAGCCCGAAAATGCCTCAATGTTTTGCCCCGCGGAGCGAAAACTGGCTCGTCGCGCACTCTACACAACCGTGGCCGCGGCTGTACTTCCCACTACTGCCAGCGGATGAACCACTTCGCAATTTTCTGCAATATAGAAAGTCAAGTTAACAAGCTCACTGGCAATACAGAATGCTTTGACGTGTTGAATGTGTCCTTCAGAAGCAAGGTCAGCGGCGGGGACTCGCTTGTTCGCGCGAACGTTGGCAACATGTCAGTAAGATTTGAAGTCGACACCGGCTCCCAAGCAAACAATATTCCTCTGGGATTCGTCATTTGGATGCAGCCAAAACTATCAATACAGTCCAAGGGGAAAATACCACGTTTCTACGGCGGCAACAAAAGCAAACACTGCGGCATCATAATCATGAATGTGACACTCAACGGCCACACCGCAGTCCACCGATTCTTCGTCGTATACGTAAAAGTGAAGCAATTTTTGGACTGCAAGCTTGTGAATACCTTCAACTGCTTTCACGCTCAGTGCACAGTGTAGAAAAAAGCCATGCGAAAGAAGAGTGGAGGAATTTCAACACCTTTTCAGTGGCACGGCATGACGCAAGCGCTGCTACCACATGGTACTTTGTTGCTGTTCCGTTGCTCCAACCAGCACGGCGGGTTCCACAAGCCTTTTGAGAACCGCTGCGTAAAGAGCTGGAACGTATGGAACGACGCGGCATCATTGCAAGGCTGGCCGAGCCGACAGATTGGGTGAGTCCTCGCGTGCTAGTACGTAAGAAGGATGGAAAGCCTCCGGTATGCATGAATTTGAGGAAGATTAACGAGTGCATAAAAAGGGAACACTATCAAATGTAAACACTATCGAGGACATAGAAGGGAACCCTATCGATGACATAGAAGCGGAACTAGCCGGTGCAAACGTACTCACTCGCTTGATGCTAACGCTGGTTTCCACCAGATACCACTGGATGAAGAAAGTTCAAAACTTTTCACGTTTGCAACGCCTTTTGGGCGATACCACTTCTTGAAGCTGCAGTTTGGTATTTCTTCAGCATGGGAGGTTTTCCAAAAAGCTTCGAATGAATTGTTTGAAAATGTGCAAGGTGTAAAGGCATACGCTGATGACGTAATAATCTGGAGCTCGTCAATACAAGAGCACGATCAACTACCGAAGTCTGCCTTTAGAGCAGAAGAATGAGCCGGACTGACTTTTAACGCGACCAAGTGTGCACTTCGTGTCAAGGAAATGAAATTCCTAGGTGACGTAATTAGTTCCAAGGGCATCAGACCAAATCCTAATCAGGTGTAGGGCAGGACGCAAATGCCAAAGAAAAAGGACAAACAAGCAATTCGAAAAATGCTGGGCGTCGCAAACTATTTCAGTATGTTCTTGACGTTTCTGGCCGAGAAAACGGTACTGCTTCGGAGCTTTTTAAGGCACGACACAGAATTTGAAGGGACAATAGACCACACTAGAAAATAGCCGATGCTGTGTGATAGCATGTGTCGCCAGCCTTGGCTATCACTGTTTCACCCAAAAAAGGACACCAACGTGTCATGTGATGCGTCGCAAAACGGAGTAGGTGCTGCCTTGCCACAGTGTGAAAGCAACACGTGGAAGCCTGTTGCATACGCGTCAAAGTCGCTCGACGAATGCGAACAAAGCTATTCGCAAATTGAAAAGGAAGCCATGGTTATTGTGTATGGGTGCGCAAGACTTCACCATTTCACATACGGTAGGAAGATTATCGTGGAAACAAACCACCGCCCACTGATAACGATTTCTCTCAAAAAGCAATCGGAGATATGTCACCAAGGCTTCAACTTTTTTTTTTGCGTCTACTTCGATACGACTTGGAAATTACGATTATTGCAGGGAAACACCTGCTGTTAGCCGACATGCTATCCCGGGTGACTGTCAACTGCAACAACGATGCCACCGATGCAGAGGTACACGCCGTGAGCATGCTTTCATCCTGTGTCATCAAGTGGACCTAACAGCGACTTGCCGAAGAGACAGGAATAAATATCTGGTAAAAGTTATAGAAAGTCTGCGAAGAAACACACCAATCGATGGCCAGCTAACACCATTTAACGGAGAGCTCTCCCAGGTGCAAGGTGTTTTATTAAAAGGATGCGAAATTGTGAGTCCCTCTAGCATTAAGCATGAAATACTTTTAAAAAATTCACCAAGGGCTTCTTGTCATCACGAAGTGCAAGTGCGGGGCTCGTGATAGCGTTTTCTGGCCTGGAATAGAGTCGAGACATTCAAGACTTTGTACAAAAGTCAACAGTGGGCAAAAACTTGACTACAGCCAGCCTCGTGAACCATTGTGGATGCGTCCGATACCTGAGCAAGGATGGTGCCGAGTAGGTATAGATATTTTCCACTACGGCGGCAAGACTTACCTGTGTTTCTACGATGCATTTTCAAACTTTCCTGAGCTAGAAATGCTCAAGGATGCATCTGCTCTCACGGATATGCAAGCGACAAGTTCCTTTTTCCCCAGATGTGGTATACCAATGGAGGTTTTCTCCGTCAATAGACCACCTTTCTCGAGCAAGTCTTTTGCCGCCTTCGCACGAGAGTATGACTTTCGGCATATCACTTCTAGCCCTGGCTATCCGCAGTCTAACGGTTTAGCAGAAAAGGGGGTACAATTAGTAAAATAGATTTTAAAGAAAACTGATGTGGCAAAGCACGACTTTAGGCTGGGTCTGTTTGCTTACAGGACAGCACACCTGGAAGGCAGTGCGGCACCGGCGGAGCTTCTCCAGGGAAGAAAACTGAGGACAAGCGTACCTGATTTCGGAGGCAATCCATGTCTGCGCATTGTCAAGCATCGCCAGAGAGACAACTAGAGGCGTCCTCTGTCAGCTCTGAAGCGCAGAGATGTGGTCCGTGTGATGAAACATTCATAGGACGCAAAAGTGCGGGTAGTGGAACACTGCCCACAACCTAGATCTTGCAATGTGGTCTATAACAAAGTGCTTGGTGGGGCTGGTTGGTGCTGCATGGTAAATCAAGAAAGTGCTTTGTCGTTTGCACTGTTAAGCACTTTCTTCGTCTACAATGGGGTCACAAAATAGGGGAAAATCCTCTGGCGTAACAGGAAAGATTTTGTTCCGACCAGAGAATGTTTTGTGTGTAATTTTTCAGAAGACAGTGAAGACGACAATGAGGATGAGCCACCCAGCAGTTGAGAAAGTACATCAGCACAACAATGGTTGCCCTCAACTTGGGCGATGATGAACGTCTCAACACTACAAAGATCACATAGTCAACCTAGAGCACCCAATCGTTTAAGATACGAAATTAACCTTGAACAAGTTATTTGGGTGCACGTTAGAGAACCCCAGGTGGTCGAAATTTCCGGAGCCCTCCACTACGGCGTCTCTCATATTCATATGGTGGTTTTGGGACGTTAAACCCCACAAATCAACCT
This sequence comes from Rhipicephalus microplus, assembly GCF_043290135.1. Classification (NCBI taxonomy): domain Eukaryota; kingdom Metazoa; phylum Arthropoda; class Arachnida; order Ixodida; family Ixodidae; genus Rhipicephalus; species Rhipicephalus microplus. The sequence continues at coordinate 140,948,015 of NC_134704.1, read as the reverse complement.
TGAACAAGTTCGTTAAGCGAGGTTTTGGGTACAAACCACTAGCATTGTACTAACACATTACTAACAGTGTACTAATATAGCCCAGGTGGTGCGAAGTTTTGTTGTTAATAATTTCTTGTTTGATTGTTTGCTGGTTTATTTGGAAAGAAGAAAATTCGCAGATCCCACGTAAAGGGGGCATCGATGATATGCGTAACGCGAATGAGGAAGTTTGATATGTCCCTTCAAAATCAGCACAATGTTACGAGGCGGAGGTAAATTGTGCCGTACATGACTTCCATGTCATGGTTATCATATTTGAACGTGTCTTTTACCTTTATTATCTATTAACGTGACGTAATACCAAATTTGGTATATGTTGAGCTAAAGATATGACCGTGAGCACATGCGCTATGAGCGTAGCACGTAGTCATGCCTTACATGACACGCATATCATGAGTATTATATTTGGCCGTGTCATTTACTTTTGTTGTCTATTACGTCATGTGATACCAAATTTGTTACATGTGGAGCTAGCGAAACGGCCGCAAGCGCATCATGACATTGGTATAATGTCATGTTGTTACATGACACTCGTGTCATGATTATTATGCTTGCACCAGTCATATACCTTCGTCATCCATTAACGTCACGTAACACCGAATTTCGTGTATGTGGAGCTAATGAAACGGCCGCGAGTGCATCATGAAGGGCCCGATATACTCCAACGTAGAGTTGACGAGCGCGCAGGCTTCGCGCAGTGAGGCTACGCTAGCAAAGTGCGAGCACATTATATTCTGACGGCAGGCGCGACCGGCGCGACCAGCGTCTGTCGGCGCGGCCCGGCGGCAACCGGCGCGAAATGCATCATGCTGCATTTCGCGCCAATGATTTTACCCAGCTCTACCCAGACAGCACTGCGTCTGCCTTTCTTCGTGATGGAGAGACGCCGTGTGCACTCAAACACGTATGCGTCAAAGCAACGCAGTGCGGATCGCGATCGGCGCCTGGCGTGGCATCGCCGGCGTGACGCGCCGAAACGAACGCCGGCACGCACGCGCGCCGGGTCACGTCAAAGTGTAATGGCGCCTCGAGTGTGGCATGTAGTCATGTTCTTACATGGCACGCATATCATGAATGATTATCATGTCCACACAAGTCACATGCCTTCGTCATCCGTTCACGTGACGTAATACCAAATTTGGCATATGTGAAGCTAGCGAAATGGCGGTGTGCGCTTCATGAGTGTCGCATGTAGTCATGTTGTTACATGACACGCATGTCGTCATTATCATGTTTGGACGTACCATTTACCTCAGTCGTCCGTTCGCGTCACGTAATACCAAATTTGGAACATGTGAAGCTAGCGAAACGGCTCCGAGCGCATCATGGGCGTGGCCTGTAGTGATATTGTGACATACAACGCATCTGATGATTATCATGTTTGTACCAGTCACATACCTTCATAATCTATTCACGTCCCGTAATCCTAAATTTGGTATATGTGAAGCTAGTGAAACGGCCGTATGCACATCATGAGCCCGGCATGTAGTCATGCTGCTACATGACACGCATGTCGCGATTCTCATGTTAGGGTCTGTCGCTTGAGTTCGCCATGCAGTTATGTCCTACCATAGCAGTTTTGCAACTTAATTGTTGTGTGAACAAAACAACCGCAAGAGCAGGAAGATCATGAAATGTAAATCCTGACATTCAAGACATAAAAGTCATAATTTTCATGTTATGACCAATCACTTATGTTCGACATACATTCATGGTATGGTATAATAAGTTTGTTATCAATATCATTGTCGAAAAAGAGGGCTGAAAGTCGTAAGTGGTAAGATAGATAGATAGATAGATAGATAGATAGATAGATAGATAGATAGATAGATAGATAGATAGATAGATAGGTAGATAGATGGATAGATAGATAGATAGATAGATAGATAGATAGATAGATAGATAGATAGATAGATAGATAGATAGATAGATAGATAGATAGATAGATAGATAGATAGTACGCTCAATGTCGCCGAAGTTCGCTTAGAAATGCTTCGCGTTCAAAAGATGTATTGTACACGTGGCACGTGGCGCAAAATATGCGCATGAACTGTTCAGAGTTGTACATGATACGCACGCATTCAGCGCAAATATAACCAGCTCACGTTCAATAAATTGAACTTTTCCACCACCAGCCGCCCGGCGTAATGCGTCATTGATACAGCATGAACAAACGCAGGGAGAGACGCACGAACGAACAGACACACGGGTGAACGCACGAGAGGACAGACGGATGAATGGACGAACAGACGCATGGACAGATGCACGAATGAACGGACAGACTGATGGACGACCAAACGGACGGAGGCATGGGTCCACGGACAGACGAACGAATGAACCGACGGACGAACAGATGGACGCACGGACGGGTAATGAACGGAAGGACGCATGAACGGATGCACTAATGAACGAACCCATGAATGGATGGAAGCAAGAACGGACTGACGGCCGGAACGACGGACGCTTCGCCCCACTCATCATAATTCACTCCATACATATGGTGTAATTTTTGTATTTATCATACTACAAGTAACGTCCTCTACTATCAAACTATATGCATTTTGTTATATGTACAAGTACCGCTGTCTAAGACCGGTTCAAGAACAAACGAGAGTTGGCTACATATTATTACGACGGGACGATCAGCCCGTGCCTTAAAAGGGCTCTGCAACACTTTTTGAGCCTGGTCAGAAAGCGCTGCCGATCGGTAGTAAAGGCTCCTGACAACACGCGAGCCGAATATTACAGCGCTACACGGGGCCTGGAAATATTCAATAAATTATCAAAGTGAGCAAAAATTTGCGTTTCCTTCTCTCGGCAAATGACAGAAGATGCTCAAAAATTATACGTAGCAAATCCATCTATCAGCTATTGGCTGATTTTAACAAGGCGCGCTCGGTCGTTGCAGAGATCGCCGCGAAAGGCCGTGACATGTCCGCGAGTGCACGCGCATTCACTCTAAAAAAGCCGTGCATTCAAGGAAAAAAAAAAGGAAAAGTGCTGAAGGTCACGAGGCATGCGTGACGTATTTCTTTACCTCTTTCATCCCTCTCTGCTTAGCTTCCAGCAATTTTGTCGGGACGAGAGAAGAGAGAATGCATTGGCAGCGTGCGACAAATATTTGTAACTCCGCTCGTACAAGACGGATTTTTAAAATTTTTATGGCGCTGAATTCATAAGGAAATGAACTCTTCCAGTGAATTCACTCCATGGTTACTTGAAAAAGTGTTTTAAGGTCCCTGCAAGGAGCTTCACTTCTAAAACACGGTCTTTCCGAGCCAACAAGTGCACCAGCACGCCAGGCAGATATTCAACAGACTTGGCAATCTATGTTTGTCGAGCAACGACAGTAAGCGTAGGCACGTCTGTGCAGCGAAACACGGTTGTCTAAGCGGAGTGACGTTGAAGCCCTCAACAGAAAGAGTTAGCGGACCTGAAATCACCCAAGTGGCATTGCTGTACCCAGCGCCGGGCAAAATATACGTGGGAGATGAACGTATGAGCGCGCGTCGCGGCGAGCGCGGCGCCGAGCTAGGGAGGTGGTCAAGTAGGCTCCCTATGCTAATCGCGTCTTTACGCCATCTAGCCCGTAATACTGAAAACACGTTGATATTTACCCCAATATCGGTTTCACTATCGGGGAGTGGTTTACATATTCACCTCGCCATTTGAACGTTTAAAGGACGTGCGCTTGGTGGCTCAGTAGGTAACTCTACGCGCTGCGGAGTGAGAGGTGACCCGCAGAGTAAACTGAAGGCAAAAAAAGTAAACGGATTGACTTGTCAGGATATCTTTTACCATATAATATGTTTTCTTTCTGCTGGAGCATATCATCTCTTGTGTGGGTACTGCGTATATGGCTCTGGAGCAGAAGTCTCAACTCACTTTAGCCAGAGGACTGCAATGACAAAGTTTGGTCCCATACGGACCGTTCTAGTGAAAAACCTAAAAAAGCGAGGAAGGGTGCGAGAGTTCGTACAAATTGTGTGCAAATGTTCCCATTTGAACGAAAACCTCATCATTGTTTTCTGTGTATATTATTCCTCAAGGACATATGGTGCCATAATTGCAACAGCAGGTCGATACCAATCTCCAAAATGACTTTGTGTGGATGCTGATTAGGAAACGATCAAGCAGACTCTTCACGAAAAAATGGCCCCACGGAAAGGTATGGAAGTTCCCAGCCAGAGCAAGTTTCGCCTCATAGAGGTGCAGTGCACCACGCCGAAGCCTTTTTGTAACCATTCGAAGACCGCAGGGTGGACGGCCGGCATCATGGGAATCCAACCAGGTGCCTCTCTTTGAGGAAGCTGACGCACTAAGCCTCTCGCCATTTTTCACGAAAAAAAAATGTTTTTCTTAACATGGCTGCTTAGTGCGTGAAGATGCTAATTATTAAAATGAAAATGGGTGATGGGTTAAGGCAGGCATGTGTGGGCCGATGGCCAAAAGTGAAGTGCTCGTACGCTTTTGAGATTTACACTCTACAGAGTTTACGTGATGGTTTCACATACATTCTATTATTATTTATCTCAAGTAAAAATGCAACCCAAATTTAGTCTGTGTTTCGTTTTTATTTTCAATTAATGTGGTTCTCTTAGATCTTTTTTTGTTCTGTTTATACTTTCTCATTTCTTTATTGTCCATTAAAACAGTGGTAACGGCACTCGGCTGCCCACGTGAATGTCGCGGATTGGATCTCTCCAATGGCAATCACAATCGATTGAGGCGAAATCGTGGAGACCCATGTAAATGTAACGTGAGTGCATGTTAAAGAACTCCAGATAGTCAAAATTTCCGAAGGTCACCTTTTTGGCGTTTCTGAAAATCGTATTGTGATTTTGGAACGTGAGAGCTCAGGTATAATAGTAATAATAATAATAATAATAATAATAATAATAATAATAATAATAATAATAATAATAATAATAATAATAATAATAATAATAATAATAATAATAATAATAATAATAATAATAATAATAATAATAATAATAATAATAATAATAATAATAATAATAATAATAATAATAATAATAATAATAATAATAATAATAATAATAATAATAATAATAATAATATAATAATAATAATATTTAATAATAATAATAATAATAATGCGTTTGTTTGTTTGGTAATGTCCAATTTCCAGCCCAATATACATTCTTGTCAAGGCAACAGGCACAAATCATAAACAAGTTTTCTGACTCATGGATGAAGAGCCCGCATTTTTGGGCCATACCAATTATTCTTAGCGTTCGTCGGGTCAACGGTACCAATGTGGGCTTTTCTTAACGCTATAGCATTTAAATTACCTGTGTATGTTCTCGCCATCACTCGGTCGATATATACTGTCAATTACCTGTGAGGCATACTGTAGTGACAAATGTATTTGCCGTCGTCCACTACAGTAGGTTGACATTAATCACGTCCTCATCAGACAGCCATAAATGTCAAAGTTTCTTAGTCTTACATACTAATTTTTGTCTACGTCAATTTAGATAGGTGATTTCAGGAGCACGCGAAATTCGGCGAATAATTAGATATTTATTTATTTATTTATTTAAAATTTCCTACAGGCCCTTTACAGGGCATTGAGTAAGGGGGTAATTGGTGAAATTTTACAGATCACACAAAATTAATTCACGCGTTACGAAGCGTACCAGCACAATGAAAATATGACGCGGTTTGTAATATAAGTTGAAGTTAACAGGCGATAACAACAAAAAAGAAAAGGTGATTTCATAGTGCACACACGACAGTGGGAACCGAATACAGTCATTATAGCATATGAAGGCGACATCAACCAAAGATAGCCAGCTGGCTTTACCTCAGCGACGTGCAGTAATTTGTTTATAAGTTACAGAACATACAATAGAAAAAGCACCAAAAAAACGCAGAACCTATGCCCATACGCAGAAAACATTTCCAGTGTGCAACAAATATAATCGGGCACAAAATCCGACACTAAAAAAAATGTGCAGAACAGTGGCAAGTCTATTGTGAGAAGAGAGTAAGCAGCAACTGACGGAAAAAAATATTGTCTGATACAGATGCGATGTTATCTGGAAGACCATTCCACAAACGTATGGCGCGAGGAAGAGCAGATGAGTTGAATGAATCAGTTGCCCCGTATAATTGCTTGAAACTGAAGTGATTATGCAACCTACGTGAAGTAATGGAAGGAACATCGAGGTGGAGTGGGAGGGGTCTGTTGGTGTACACGTATTTGTGAAAGAGGCAAAGAAGGGAAATGTCGCGACGAATGCTCAGGGGTTGAAGAGAAAGATTGTTTTTAACTTGCGTTATGCTGCTGCGATAGTCATGATTGCGTGAAATGAAACGGGCCGCCCTATTCTGAATAGCTTCAAGCATGTTAATTAAGTAGTTGTGATAAGGGTACCAGATAGGAGCGGCAAATTCAAGCTGGGGACGCACAAAGGTTTGATAGGCTAGTTGACGGACGTGAGCGGGACACCTATGTAAATTACGGCGTAGATATCCTAAGCACTTGGAGGCTTTCGCGCTAATGGTGGTGATGTGGTGAGACCAGGAGAGATTGGGTGTGAAATGGACACCAAGATACTTATAGGATGATGCCTGTGATAGTGCAGAATTATTGATAGTGTAGTGGAAAGTGCAAACGTTTGGTTTGCGCGTAAAGGAGATTATTTTACATTTTTCCGTGTTCAGGGACATTAACCATTTGTTACACCAGTCATTAATGCGGTGAAGGTCGCTTTGTAGAGTTAAGTGGTCGTCGGGGGACAATATAGGACGGTAAATTATGCAATCATCTGCGAAAATGCGCATGCAGGAAGATATGTTATTTGGCAGATCATTTATATAGATTAAGAACAGTAGGGGGCCGAGGACGCACCCTTGTGGAACGCCAGAAGTTACGTGGGAAAGAAGGGAAGGGGAATTGTTAATTATAGTAAACTGCTGACGAAGTGAAAGAAAGTTGCGAAGCCAAGATAGGGTAAGAGAGTCTAATCGGAGGGCAGATAATTTAGAAATCAGACGGCAATGGGCTACGCGATCGAAGGCTTGAGAAAAATCGAGGAAGATACAATCAGTCTGAAGGTTACTGTTCATATTAGAATGCAGCTCGGTTGTTAGTTCTAGCAGCTGTGTTTCGCAAGAAAAACCCTTTCTGAATCCGTGTTGGTTCAGAAAGAAGAAATTATTTGATTCTAAGTGTCGGAAAACATGGGAAGCGATTATGTGTTCAAGAAGTTTGCAGCATATACATGTAAGAGAAATTGGATGGTAACTTTCGGGTAAATGCTTATTACCGGCTTTAAACACAGATAGACAGACAGATGGATAGATAGATAGATAGATAGATAGATAGATAGATAGATAGATAGATAGATAGATAGATAGATAGATAGATAGATAGATAGACAGGTATATAGATAGATACATAGATAGATAGATAGAAACGCTCAAAGTGCATGCAGTACGGAGAAAAAAATGGGAGATGATTTAGACTCCAAGCAAAAGTTTTGAAGCAACCCGACGCTACTCGCGGAAATTTTCAAGCATACCCGGATCTCAGAATACTTTACCTGCGACTAATCCGCCATAACGGATCCGCACCGAGATTTTGTGGACTGCCGAAAATTCACAAGCCGGACGTCCCCCTCCGACCAATGGTAGACTTCAGTTCCTCCCCAAGCCGAGCCCTTTCAGATTTTCTCCACGGAATCTTCGCCCCACTTACCTGGAAGACACCAACTCATGGCCGTGACGCCAGCCACTTCGTGCAGCTAGCGTCGAATGTGAGCATCGGCGATGATGAGAGCATGGTCTCATTTGACGTCCTTTCATTGTTCACCAACGTGCCAGTTCCCTTAGCTGTCTCCGCTGCCCGTGCTGCACTTAAGGAGGACGCAAGCCTGAGTGAAAGGACTCCTTTTGCGGTTGACAAGCTCTGTCGTCTACTGGAGTTCTGCCTCTCCAGTATGTACTTCTCCTACAAAGGAACTATTTTCAGGCAAAACAATGGAACCACAATGGGAGCTTCCATCTCCGTCACGATGGCAAACCTGACCATGAAGTACTTAGAAGAGAAAGCACTCAGCTCCTTCTCGCTGCGACCCAAGCTTTTTCTGCGGTATATGGACGATTGATTTTGCGTCATTAAGACGGCTGAAGTTGAAAACTTCAGACAACACCTAAATTCTGTGCACCCAGCCATACGATTCACGACCGAGTGTGAAAGCGACCACTGCCTGCCCTTTCTCGACGTCCAGGTGGCAAGAAAGCGCAACGGCCTGGAGTTCTCCGTTCATAGGAAGCCAACGCAGACGAACCTTCAATATGATTCTTCCCAACCCGCCTGCCACAAGGCCTCGGTTGTCACCACGCTACTCGGAGAGCTAGGAGCTTGTGCTCTAATGACACCGAGCGAAAGAAAGAGTAGGCCCGTGTAATTGCTGACTTCAGAAAAAACGGACACCCAAAAAAACATCATTCGACCCACCACCCGCTGCGCAGAGCAGCAGAGGATACGAAAACACCATTCAACCTCAATTGGCAGCCCCACGAAACGCGTACCGGTTCCATATGTTCAGGGAACGAGCGAGATGTTAGCGCGGATCTTGAGGAAAAAAGGGGTTCGCATCGCGCATGTGCCTTTGTGTACGCTGGGCCGCCTCCACCCCCGCCCAAAAGACCGGCCAACAATGGACAGGACCCCTTGTGTTGTTTACAAAATTCCGTGCGCCGAGTGCCACTCGCCGTATATCGGCGAGACGAAAAACCTAGCGGAACGACTGGAGCAACACGCCAACGATGTGCGGAAGTTCTACAAAGAGCGCAGTGCAGTCGCCGAACATGCTGAGACGTTGGATCACCAGATAAATTTCGAAGCAACGGCCATTTTTGAAAACAAGCCGAACATCAGGAGAAGGTTGTTACTCGAGTCGTGGCACATACAGAGGACAGCCCATAACATCAACCGGTCTCTCGGAACTCTTCCCCCAGTGTATACACACGGACTGCGATCCACGGCAAAACGAGAGAGAGAGGGGGGGGGTCATTATCCACCGAGCGAGTGCTTTGAAGATGACGCTGCTACATAGTCTCCGCAGTCACCCCCCTCCCCCCCTAGGCACTGCAGCGTGCTCCCGACCGGATTGCAGAAATTAGGTGCGTTTTCTCATCTTCTAACCACTACCACTCACCCCTGAGGAAGGAACCAAGTCGGTTCCGAAACGTCGGGTTCCTTCAAATTTTTTGGTTGGGGTCAAAATCATCTCCCAGTTTCATACCGAACCATACAGACTTCTGTCGAATGTTTACTTTGGAGAAAAAAAGCCTTACATTTTGAATACCTCTCGAACAATTCAAGAAGAAAAAAACGTACAGGGTATCTCAAGCATTCGCGTAAGGTGCGGACCATACGTTGTCGCTATATTACCATTCACTTTACATCGCGCTATTTCAAATGTTTTTAATCGTTCCAAACAGGTGAGGGCATATTGATCGTACAGCTCGCGTGGCTTATGTCATAAGGCGCATAGGTGGTATATGACCTCATCCACCACACGCCAGATTTTTGCCGATGAGTTCGTGCTGAAGCCTTCGAAGGCCCTAGCCTTAAAAAAACGCGTAAATATATAGGTAAGTCTTCCTAGTCACCTTCGTTTCAGATAGGCCAGAGATCGCGGGAACCAAACAGTAACGCTTCCACGGCTTTCTTCCACATTGTTAGGTCTAGCCAATGGCCTAGAGTTTTTTCTTCCAAGAGAGGTCACCCATAAAGCTGGTTAGTTTCGGGTGTATGTGGAATCGTGCGTCAACTTGGGTCGCATTGAACTTTTTCGGTGACGTTATGTATGCAGACGATTTATGAACCTTGTTCAGTGGTCAGAGATAAGCATATGATTATTTGAAATAAAAGCAACAATATTCACATAAAATTATTGCGTGCTCCATATTCCGCACAAGGCATTGCTTTCTGGTTCATCGCCATGATATTGTTGCTCAGCTGTGCCAAAATAAATTGGAAGACATTCAAGTAAAATCCCCAGCATAAGCACGTAAACGCTTACAAAAAAAATCAAGCAGTGGCTTAGCTTGGCTAACCAGGATATAAGTAGCGTGCGCTACGGAAGAATGAGAGACATACATACATAAATACATACATACATACATACATACATACATACATACATACATACATACATACATACATACATACATACATACATACATACATACAGACAGACAGACAGACAGACAGACAGACAGACAGACAGACTGGAGAGTGAGCTCACGCGAGTACAGCGCCAGCCCACCAGTCACACGCCCCTCCAATAGCTTCCAGTCCTTTTCCCGTGCGCCAGCTTTGCCCCTTGTGGCGGCACTGCTCCTCGAGCATACGCAGTGCGTCTTCAGTACGAGCACGAGAAAGGGCTTTGGCTCGACCAGTGTAGCTAACGCTACAAAAGGGGATATGTTGGCAGAGTCATAACTACATAAAGTGTAGTCACTTTCAAAAACGCACGACGGCATCTTCGAAAACTCATCTCATATATAGTCTATGCCTAAAAGGTACAATGATAATAAGGTGATTATATTGCGATAAGATTATCTGAAATTTGTGATGAGAAAAAGTGAATGGTGGTGATTTATACGGTTCAGATGAGCCCCAGTGAGAGATTGTGCACATACGCACAACACGAACGAAATATTCGCTCCTTCATGGCAACGAAATATGAGCGCACAAAGCTTGGAGCCAGTGTTTTCTATGAAGATTGATTGATTGATATGTGGGGTTTAACGTCCCAAAACCACTATATGATTATGAGAGACGCCGTAGTGGAGGGCTCCGGAAATTTAGACCACCTGGGGTTCTTTAACGTGCACCCGAATCTGAGTACACGGGCCTACAACATTTCCGCCTCCATCGGAAATGCAGCCGCCGCAGCCGGGATTCGAACCCACGCCCTGCGGGTCAGCAGCCGAGTACCTTAGCCACTAGACCACCGCGGCGGGGCTTTTCTATGAAGATATGATGAAAAAGTTTATTAGCCTGTGGCGAGGCAGAACAAAAGAATAATGAAAACGTTCATCAGCCTGTGGCGAGGAAGAACAAAAGAATGATGAAATTGGCTCATAAAAGATGGCGGTCTTAAGCGAATGGCCTAGTATAGTGAAATGCTCTACTGACTCCATCCCCCAGGGACGTTAATGATTTCCTCTTAAATTTTTGGCAATACATCAAGACAGCCGTATCAAGCAGATCAAGTGCTTTACACACAGAGAGGAGTGTAAGTACGCAAAAGCGAGAAAAGAGGTCAGGCATTTATAACAATTAGGTTTACCGATGAACGTCTTTTCTTTCATTACTCATGGGTCGCTTTTTCAGTGCGTATATATACATCGCTATTCTTTATTTAAAGAAAAGTATTGTTTATTTTTTAACAATGTGAATAAGCAAACATATAAGGGGGTTTCACATTGGTCAATATTATTAAAATCATTCCCAAAATAAATATTCAGGCAGTAATATGTGGTTCACTGTGCATGTAGTATTTCTGTGTCGCGTTTTGTAAATTCTATGCATGTGTTCTACTGTTAAGTATATCGAAATGTTAACAAAAAATATGCAAGTATTGCTTGATGGAAAGTAGATGTGACGGAAGGGAGAAGTACAGAGCAGCCCACTTGATCACGGCACATAATAGTCAGCCCTCCACTCGAGCCATTTTTAGACCAGCGGTCTTCAGCTGTGGGCGTTAATAATCTATAGCTGCGAGAACCTCGCTACGAATGAGAGTACTCATGCCGATCAGCAAAAGTTATCTTTGCCACAGCTGAGTGTAAGTTTTTGAGCGCTTTGCAGAACCTTGTTCTTGCCTCGAATGACCGACAAATAAATTATTGCGTATTTCTCAGATGCATTGCATTCGACGAATGGGCTGCCTGATAGTCTACTGATTACTATAAGGTGTAAACTTAGAAGGCGACTTCAGTATAAATGAGGAACGGAATTTTTGCCCCACGAGGTTATTTAACCCGCATCTGTGTATAGGTACTCAGTCGTGCTTACTGTCGGCCCTCATCAAACTACGGTAACTGCCATCGGCAGTCGAGTCTATGACTTTTGAATATATGTCATTGAGTCACCGCGGTAGACTATAAGTGCTGCACATTCATTTTGTGTACGTTTCCTGAATGCATTCTTTGCCTTGTATAAGCTGTATACAAAACAGCTGTCCTTACACGCGCAACAAAGAACGCAAAGGCACTGACTGGAAGAACTTATTTTGATGGCAACTCTGTGTGCACCACAGCTTATCTTTGCATTGAGGACCATTTATTTAAATTTATCTGCAATGTGAACACCCATAGTCACCTAGGATCTGCTTTTTCAGCATCGTCCACCTCCGTTGTATTAGAACAGAGCGAGCTTAAGCCAACGCAAGTGCTCACATGTCTTACCCCAGTTTCATAAGGCCGGGTGGCTGCTGATGTGCCCGTTAACGCAGGTGAAAGCGAGTGCTAAACAAGAAGGGTATACATGAAAAAAAAAAGAAGAAGGCTCTATGTTAGAGCCATCACGAAAGCACACCGAATAGTCCACCTTTCACACCGGCGCAGCGTTCTAGGGACGTCACCAATTCGTTCACCGTGAACTGAAACGAAGTGAAGCACAGCAGTCGACTACAGTGTGCTACTCTAATCTGCGTTTGTACATTCACCTGCACACCCAACATCGACTTTCTGGCTCTGTTTTTAGCAAAGCTATAGATATTTCACGCTGTGGGGAGACCCTCAATGGTCATTATGCATTACTTCTTCCAAGCGTACTCCTGGTCAATGGGTAGCCCAGCACTGGAGTACTGCTAAGTGACCAGCAAACGCCATTTTACTGTGTTCATTTACAGGTAGGGGGTAGCATTTCCGGGGGGGCAGCGTGGTAGCAGCTATTTTGCTCCAATTTTATTGAAATGTCTGGGAGGCTAAATCTGTAGTTCTGTCACCTAAATCAATTCTCGTTCCCGTGTTTTGTTTCAAACCTTTTCTGTCGTGACGCCTAGTCAAACACTTTGTGTAGCACTGTGTTGGTAGCAGCTAGCATAGTAATATGATAGCTTTTTTGTTTCCTTCCTTGTGCATCACTTTGATTTGATATAAAAAATGTTTTGTTAAATAAATGTTCATTTTCGAGCAAGAAAGTCAGTTTTGAAAAATATAAAGGAAAATAGTAAATATAGTATGAATGCCCGGCACAGAGAAACACAATCTCGCTTTACGAAAAATTTAAACATCAGTAATCAAGTGCATCTTCAAACAAAACTTTCACGAAACAGGCAAAGCTGCGGAATGAAAGATGAACACTTATACTATAGGGCTTAATATTATCGCGTGTTATAAAAACAAAATGCTGGCTGTATATAGCTTATATGTAGTCATTTGCTTTATAGTTGGAGTTTGTTTATTGTGATTATCGCAGAACACCACCTGTTGACTGTGCAGATACCTTTGGCGTATTTGTTTCTGTCCTCCTATACTTTTTCGCTCATAAATAAGCTTGGTGGCCCCCATTTTCAAACTCAATTAGGCATCTTAGACATATCGTTAAGCTATTGCTTCCAACCACCTCCCGCATATTACGAAAGCCCTTCATTATAGCAATAGGTATCATCGTTAACAATATTGCTTTGGAAGTACAAAATTTTAGCTTTCTTTCAGATCTATCAATTTGATCGCGTTTTATCGCGTAATCGCTTTTTGACAGCAAGGCATAAAGGAGTGATGAACGAGGCCTCTGGTGCTCTTATCACTGTATATAATTAGAGAAAATGAGCGAAGTCGAGGCCATATGTGTCCTATGTTCAGACTTCCTCAATAATGTTAATTTTTGCTTGGAATCCAAGTAAGTCTTTTTATGACACATTTATTCTACGCGCTGTTTCAGCGGCAACTTTGCCTTATATTTGCAGGAAGCCCCAGCATGCCTAATATATTAGAAAAATGACCGCATTTCACTGTTCACACCAAAACGAGCAAACACCATTTAACAGCCCCCTTCTTGTTGCTTTCATTCATTTCTGTAAAAAAAAGTGCCGCCATTAAAATTGGATGGCTGCTCGCCTCACGGTACTACACGTCTATTTGGCTATGCTAGCATGATGTGGGCGTGTGAAAGTATGTTTTACACAGGTGGGGGGGGGGGTGCGTTGCGCATCGCAGACATAACGAAAGAAAAGGCCCACACTGTTTGAGCACGGCATACCGGGCATGCGGTAAGCAGCCGCAACATTTGACGCTAATGCGTTCCAGTACGTCTTTATTTACACTACATGAAACATCAAGAAACTGCTGCGATACGTTGTCATTCACTTCAGGCTCATGCACTGTTTGGTCAATTGTAAATGTCGAACCACACAACTGAGCTAATAAAACGGCTAATGACTTCTCAATTGTATTAGGAATCCTGGTTGCCATTATGACCTCATTCAAAACATATGCTTAAACTGATGACCAATGAACATTGACACCTCGACCCCAGCTGCGCAAATTCCAATAATTTCATGTTTTCGCATAGCATTTCGTCGAAATGTTTCTTCATGGACCCGCGTTCTCGCACCAGTAATTTTTCGATGTAGGCAACCGTCGTACCTTACTTCTTGGCTTGTACTCGTAGCTGAAGTTCGGGAGCATCATTCTTGCATTACCTTCCCGCAGCTGGGGTGATGCAAACTTCGTGATTGATCAGCAGTTGCTGGTTGCCTTGAATCACTTCTTGCATGCCGCTTCATTCTTTAGTGCAGACAGAAATATTCACCCTGGAGCAAGAAGGAACGGTGACTAGGTCTTCTTGCACACTCAAGACGTGCCTTCCTGATAACGTGTGTGGTGGCAGTGACTTTTTTATGGATATCGTTATTGCCTCCGACATTAGGTCGATGACGGTGCCATGTTTACTTAAGAAGTGCATCCCCAGTATCAC
Organism: Rhipicephalus microplus; assembly: GCF_043290135.1. Taxonomy (NCBI): domain Eukaryota; kingdom Metazoa; phylum Arthropoda; class Arachnida; order Ixodida; family Ixodidae; genus Rhipicephalus; species Rhipicephalus microplus. The sequence goes on along the minus strand of NC_134704.1, from coordinate 140,932,999 downwards.
ATTCCCGGAGCAGTGCTGTAGAATGAGAAAGCTGGCGAGATAAGTACGGTTAAGGATGGTAACTCTTGCTGTGAAAACACCAGCTGTTATTATATGACCACCAGCGGTCGGGATATCAGGGCCTTTCCAAGCAGCCTTCACTTCTTTCAAATTGATCGTGAAAGGCCCCATAACGACAGAATAGTCGGCCCCAGCCTCGACGAGAGCGGTGACGTTGTGGCCGTCGGGTCGCTAGTTCATCTTTGTGCGTTGCGGTTTGGTCGTGGCGTCGGGTCACGGCTACGTCAGTTTGCTCAAATGCTTGGACGTGGCGTCTTCAGGTCGCCTTCTGGCCGGGAAGTTTTTACTAGAGCTCTGTTTGCCTATCGGCGTATTACCTTGCTGTCGTGTCGTCGTCGGCAGCGGAGGGTCTTCTTCGGTTGTTCGTCGTACAGCAAGTGCACCTCCATCGGCTGCTGTCCTTAATTTTTCGAATAGAGGCTCCCGGAACGGCCCATGTTGAGGCTGCTGTACTGCTGTCGCCGATGACTGGACCTGTAAGGTCCAGGTGATGGTAAACAGAAGGAACTTCGAGGTGCCCTTTCTGGAGTGGCCCGCTGGTCAGTGATGTCTAATGGTCAGTCACCGTGCTGTGGGGGCGATGCGTTCACGGTGAAGCCGCTTGGCCCATTTGGTGGTACTGGCAGCGGTGGTATGTGTGGCCAGCTTCTCCGCAGTGGTACCAAAATGGAAGGTTGTAAGGAGCACGCCAAACATCACTATTTCTCGGTACGCCGCGCTAGGAGGCACGTGGGTGGTGTGTCGTCGGTGGTTGTGGCGGCGGTGTCTGGCGACCAAAATGCGACGGCGTGGCCTTTTGACGTATACGTGGGGGTGGAGCGCAGCGTCAGCCAGCAGCAGCGTACGTTCATCATAGCTTGGCGTTGCTGCTGCGTTGACTCAAAGATGACCAGCATTTGGTGAATTTCTTCCCTCACGATATCTGGATTGATAAAACTTGAGGCTCGCACAACGGGAGCATTCTCTGAAGTGCTTCTCGCACTACGGCTCTCATGGCTTCACACAGATTGTCGGAGCAAAGTGGCTGGATCTCTACACAGCCTAGCGCCGACTGGTGGTTGAATTGTTGCGATCGTAGTTCTAGGGCCCTTTTTAGAGTCTTCGCTTATGAGACAAATTCTTGAACGTTCTTCGGAGGAGTCTGCATCAGTACCGCTAAAAGCTCCTGCTAAACTCCTCGCATGAAAAGGTGGACTTCCTTGTTCTCAAGTATTTTGGTGTGAAGGAAGAGTTTCATCATCTCTTCCGTGAAAAGCGCCACGTTTTTCTTTAGCCGCTGCATGCTAGCTTCAAGGAGAACTTCTGCCTTCTTGCGGACCACACTTGCAAAAGTGGAGAGTAGCCTGGCTTGACAAACGTCCCACGTTGTGAGGTTTCGCTCTTGGTTCTCAAACCGAGTCCGAGCAGCGTCTAATAATGCGAAATAGACATCCCGAAGCTTGTCATCGTCGGTCCAGTCGTTGTAGACGGCATCTCGGTCGAACCTTTCAAGCCAGTTTTCAAGGCAGTTTTCAAGCCAGTTTTCTGGAACCAGCGTACAAAGTTGGCGGCTCTTTGGAATGCCGGAGCAGAAATGGTGCAGGTGGCACAGGCGATGTCATTGTCCCTGTGGTCAACGTCAACGTTTTGGTTTTCGAAGTATTGTGGGGTAAAAGCCCGTAATACGGTGACAGGCCTTGTCACCTACGTCTAACTTGCTGCTCCCGGCTGGCGTCCGGGTATTCTCCACAACGTGGGCTGTTTTCACGGCTTGACGGGGGTGTCGTATACATAAAAGAGGCAGCGCCTACACCAGAAGTCACGGGCTCGTGACGCAGACGAAGGGAGCAGGCCATAGATCGAAGGTGAAACTGTTTATTTGGGCTGAAGTCATGGCCGACAAACAGAAAGTAAGATTGAAACGATACACACTGGCATCGATAGCGGTCAACAAAGCGTTGGCCGGCGATCAACTGACGAGTTGTGAAGCACGTCCTGATTCCTACACGTGCCGTGGAATATTCTAGCGGTATCGCTAGTAGCCACGTAGGTTCCAAAATGATCTGTTATGTTAGCGATGTGAGCGTAATCTTAACAAAACTATCTCCTATAGTCCGGAAGCTTCTCAGACACTGCAGGCGTGGTTTGCGCTGAGAAATACGTACAGTGTATTGCGACGATAACAAAACTTGAGGAAGGATTGTGGCAATATTATATCACAGCAGCCCACATTCAGGATGGCATGATAGATTCTGGAGGCCATACCACCAATTTATTCAAAAATGTACTAGGCAAAACCTCAAATCAGACGCTGGTCATTATGTGAAGATGCGTTATGAGTGTCTAATAATGAAGTCGGAGTGCAGACCTCCGATAAATAGAATGGCTTTGCAAGAATATTCAACCATACCATTCGATTTAGTTCATCTTGACTTCGCTGAAGCTAGGAAGAAAAGTGAGGGCGTCAAAATAATGCAAGCTTTCATGCTATTGGTTTATGGGGGCACGCGCTTTGCAGCCCGAAAAAGCTGGAAGAGAAAACGTGAATTACGTAATAACACTGTTAGAGAAAAGTTAAGTTGTCAAGCCCACCAAGGTCATCGTTGAAGACAATGGGCCCACGTTTAGCAAGCTCTACCTACGAAACAGGGCCAGTGAAAGGAACATTGTGCTTCGATATCTAGCGCCTTATAATCCTGAGGCCAATTCTCGCACTGAACGCATAATTGAAGACCTCAAAATCTTTATGAAATTGTACCAGGATTTCAAGAGAGGCTGGAAGAGTGCTTTGACAAGTGCTGTGTGCTAAACCAGCGCAAGTAAGGTTGTGATGGCACATGCATACTCCTAACTTTACTCTAAACAGTAATAATAAACAATAATAACTTGTAATTTAATAGTGCTGGTTCATATGAACCTTTAGAGTATGCATGAGCCAATATTGATTGATATGTGAGGTTTGACGTCCCAAAACCATGATAAGAATATGAGAGACGCCGTTGTGGAGGGCTCCGAAAATTTCGACGACCTGAGTTCTTAAACGTGCATTCAAATCTGTGCACACGGGCCACAGTAATTTCGCCTGCATCAAAAATGCAGACGCCACATCCGGGATTCGATGACACGACCTGCTGGTCAGCAGCAGAGCCCCTTGGCCACTATACCACCGTGGCGGGGTAAAATTGCGAAGCAGCAAGGACTTCTAAAGACGTGTTACACCAAACAAAGAGGAAAAAATCAGAGGAGGCGTCTATTTGAAATGTGATGTCATATTACCAACGTGAGGGGATCGGCAAGTGGTCCGGAGAGTGTAGCGACCCACATCATATGCGTCAGCAGCACATGCAAGAGAAGAAGACGACGAAATAGAGAAAATACAGCAAAATGATGTAGTCACAATCACTGCTTGAAAATTTTCTATGTTATAACAATTGAGCCGCGTTTTCTCTTTTGTTTTTTAATGAACCCAATACAGAACTGAAACTACTTCAAGTAGTGCTACATTGTCTCACCCCGCCATGCTGGCCTATAGTCACTCTGCTGCTCCTCCAGAGGTCACGAGATTAAATCCTGGCTAAGGCGGCTGCATTTTCAATGCAGGCGAAAATGCTGTAAGCCCTTGTGCTTAGATTTGGGTGCTCGTTAAAGAACCTCAAGTGGTCGAAATTTCCGGAGCCCTCCACTACTGTGTCGCTCATATTCATATGATAGTTTTGGAACGTCGAACCCCACTTATCAATCAATATTATCTCATACATACTCTGAACGTTCAGCTGAAGCAGCAATAGTAACTTGCAAATTATTATTGTTTATTTTTTAATGTTTTAGAATAAAGTTGGGAGTATGTATGTGCCATGAGAGCCTTACTTGAGCTAGTTTAGTTTCTGACTTTACCTCGTTTTGAAGAAAGCTCCTGAATAAAGGTGCACTGTCTCCGAAAAAGAGAGCTTTGGATCGACGACACTTCTTCAATGTTTACAAGAGAATGAAAAATGCACCATAGCGTTTCAATGCGACGTTCTGAAATCGCAGACGGAAGACTGACTCATTAAAGTGCGCACTGCTCCCAAAGTTATTCCAAACTACAGCATTCGCTCCTTGTTGGAGGCCTGAAAAGAGCCGGTCAGAAGGAATATCTTCATTGTAAATAATTCATAGAGAGCATAGAGAGATGCCTAAGATGGACTGTAAAGAGTAACGGTATCCAAAGACGCCTAAGCAGAGCAAAATGACTCAGCATAAGATTGACAAACGCACAATCAAGTGAAGATATTAAGTGCACTGTGTTGCACCCACTGAAAGTTTACAATTTAAGGATTAAGAAGAGTAATAAAGTGGCTCGTGGACACAGCTAACAATTGAGTACAACATTTGAAGAGCGTATACAATGGAACTCAGGTAGACGCTTGTGCAGAGCGACATTGGATTCCTCAATCATGCCTTCAACGAATGATTGAAAGCCCGTGCTATTGATGCGTCAAGTAGGTCAAAGGAGAGCAATATAGATTATGGCGACAACCGTAGTCGCCGTTCTATTTTTTTTAAACGCTGAGCGGAAACGCTGACATAGCATCTGGAATTGCGCCCCATTCTAAGTGACGTATTTGAAAGTTTTATTTATTTTATGGGTTGACTGCCCGGGCTGTCTCGCAGACCTGGGCATTAGGAGTATTCCCAAATTTATTAACCAATTTCCCAAGACGTCTCTTACCGACGGATCTGCTCGCAACATCGATGACTCGTATCTTGCATAAGTAATGGCGCTAAACCCTACATATAAAAGCACTCAGCCACGTGGTTTTTCTTTATGCAAACCACGGCTTCGGTGGTTGATGCCCGCGGTAAATAGCAACCTACAGTAGTAACCATTCTGCAGAAGATGTCAAAAAGTTATTTCTAACATGTTTTTAAGCACGCCTAAATTCTTGTAGATTGAGGATAATTTAATTTAAAACGATACTTGAAAAGGTACCAGCTTATTTGCAACCCTTTTCCTGAACAAACGCTAAAATATCATAAAATCATGAAAAAATAAAAAAAACTTTGCCGAGGAAAGAACAGCTAAACCAGCTACACGAAAGTTTTCACGATCCGAGACAGCTTCATTATTTTCAGGGTAGTTCACATCGAGACGTTATGCAGAAGCCCCCATTCCACTGGCTGTGCAGTTGTGCGTGAGCACACGCGAAAGCACTCAGAGATGGCGCTACGGGAATCTCTACAACGACCGCTCCCTCGCCTTTGCGCGTCGTACAGGCGCGTGTGCTCCCTTTCTCCCACCCACCCTCATCTGCCTCTCACCTCCAGCGAGCGCCTTCTTTAGAAGCCACGCCTACGAAACAGCGCTGTGGGTGGCTTGACTCGGTTCCTTTTTCTTCCCCCTCGCAACCGCGCTACTGGGGAACAAGGGATGCGCGGCGCTGTATTGCCGCTGCTGCCCACGGCTCAGTAGCCGGCGGTCTGCGCTCCCGCTTGGTGGCTTTTGCTATACACTGCTCGCGTTGGAGGAAAGATTTTGTTGAGCCAAGTGACAATCGCCTGTTTTTGTCCTCTGCAATTACGAAACGTCCCTGCGTCGACTCAAATCGTCCAGCCAGTGTCTACAGAGTAGTGATTTCGCATCGCAGGTGTCAGACCATCAGTGTCCGTTGCTCACCGTAATATCTTCGGGCAAGCACCGGATGGTGATGTGTACAATATCCCTGATGAGATGTCCCACGAGACGGAGCTTTCCACAACGTCAAATGCATCCTCGACGTGCCATTTGATCTTTACTTTCTCGAGGCCATCGATTTGTGAGAGTTTAAATTAGCGCACGCTCGTGAACACTTTAAGCTACATGGTTACTGCGAACGATGTCTAGTTATTGAACTTGGGAATGTGTGTATAGGCGTGTTTTTTACAAGTTGGATATAAGTGCTTCCCTGCTGCATCAACCAAGACGTGGTAAGAACACTGCACTTGAGAAATTTATTTCGTAGTCGCTGGCACCTTACTAATACAACATTTTAGTCGCTGCCAAAAATGTTCTGGGTTTACTCAATGTTAATACGGATTCAATCTAGTAAAATTTGAGTAGCTGATAGCTTTATTTTGTTTCACGAAGCACTTTGCTTTGTGCTGGGTTAAAAGACTTGTAAATTTTAAAAAAATCTAACATTTCAAAAACATTTTTTGGCTGGTAGATATGAGCTTGCTTTAAAAAATTGCGCCGTTTAGTATAGCAACAGTTTCGAAATTATCCATTTATACTATAGATATCACTTTTTATTTTCCTAACGAAGCATCAGTGATGTTTTGTGTATGCTTCTAATTTTTTAATAGACAGGCTCAATAAATTTCTGCGACCATCTTGTGCTGACTTTGAATGGCGCGAGAAAGGTAGAAAAACATTTAGGCGTCCCAGATATTCAGATGACCCTTCGAGCTGACACGATTGACTTGGAAGGTAAAGAAAATAACCTTTTTAATTTCATGTGTAGCATTTGGAACCGTGAAATTTAACAGAAAACTGTTTTTGCCGAAGCGGATGTTCAAAATGCTGAAATTCGAATAGGTGTGTTTCTATCCACATATTGATGAGTGATTGCGCACAGAGTAAAAAAAAAAGCAGTGTAGTACAAGCAGCTTGAAAGTTTTCTCATAAGTATAATTGAAAAAAAAATAGACTCCAGCTCATTTGGAAAGAAAATTATAATGCCTGCGCTGCCTGTGAACTCAATGAAGAAAAGCAGTCGCCCTCAACGTTGAAGTGCACAGTTCTCTTCTGGCAGAATTTTCATCCGAGAACATGGCCTGGGAACTGTGGTGCACCGTGTGTAGAGCAAGCTGGACATTCACTCGAGGAACCCTTTTGGTACTGTGTATATCAATGGCTACAGCGCCACTACTTCGGCAGTGTGACACAGTAGCGGCATTACCGGACGTCATACGCATAGGTAAGTTCACACATAAAACAACACCTCCCTCGTTCTATTGTCGCTTCACTTCTAAGACACATCTCAGTGATTAAGCCTCGTGAAGCCATTCTTGTCAAATATTTTAAAGAAAAAAAAAACATTGTGGATACTGACTTTAAGTGATTACTTCGCTCATGTGCACTAAGCTGTTCTCCGTGTGAAACTGCTCAGGTATGGAATGTAGGCTGCAATATACTAGGACCCTGATCGTAGACTCTGCATGCATTTCTCATCACTATAACTTTCCCTCCCTCTTCCCTCTACATAGATCACGGAAGCCTTCCAGGCTCAGCCCTGGTTGATTTCCGCGCCGTTCTCCTTTTTCTTTCACTCTAGCTGAAAACCAAGCTGGCCATCTGTTTGCAATTGTATATTACTTGAACTTATATTTTCAACTTTCGTCGTCTCTTGCGGCTCATTCAACATCCTGCATTATAAAAACGAGTCTAGGGCGTGAAGAATTTTTTCGTCTGTCACAGCCTCAATCAATACTCGAGAGTAAAACATGTGAATTAGCGTTTTGGAATTGTCCGACGATCTCATATACATGCTTGTATAGGAATGCAAGTTTCCGATCACATTACTATTGTGCTGCACATGAAGAGAATTTGAGTTCTCCTTTCGTTACTATCTTTATCAGTAATTGATTTCTAACACGTGTTTAATTTTACTGAGTTCAGTGGCTGAAAAATAGAGGAAGGCAATTCACATCCCAGGTGAATGTCCCTGTTCATTCCACGCTGTTCTTTTCAGTTGTAATATTTTCCTACGTACTTGCTGCTTGGAGGGCACCTTTTTGTTGCTTGGAGGGCAGTTTTTTGCTGATATTGACTAGTACATATTAAAGTATAGTTATGGGTAAAGAAACCTAAGTGCAGCGGCAAATGACCGAAGCGAAATCTGTGTTTTTCGTTCATGCAATGAGGTGAAAAGTTGCAAAAACACGTGAGGAACATACAAAGGTAGGTGAACTTATTCCTATGATTACTGCATAAAGCAGAATATCATCAGTATCTAAAGTTCTATAAGTAATTCTAACTGAAGCAATAGCAGACGAAAGCAGCGTAATAGAACGAGCTGATCATGAGAGAAATGCTGACAGGTACATTCTAATTGCCAGTTTGAATGCATCGCGACAAATGGAGTCATATTGCGATGAATTAACTGCACTTCAGAAGCTCTAAAATCAAAGGCTATAAAAAGCGCATATTCTGCTGCATCTCAGAGGTGAATACGCTAACGCAGTGATTGTACCAAAGCAAAAACAAAAAAACAAAACATGAGGACAATACTAAATAAATAATCACATAAGCCAATCGCTTGATATTGCTACTTTACTGAAAAAAACTTTTAGTCATCCAACCGTTTCATTACTTCCGCTCACACTTGCAACTTGGCTATATTACACATAAAGCACACTAATTAATTCTTTTTACCTTGCTTTTATTTGGCCAACGGTGCCTCCTTGAAGAGTCGAGGGTATGCACCCGTCATATAGGCTACGACGAGGTGCCATGGACTCTTGCGTATAATGAGCGTGGGTATTTATGAACGGTAACGAGACCTATAAAACCGAAGCTTTTAAGCTACTCTAGGTGTGGCACTGGGACGTTTAGATTACCACTAACGGAACCATCTTGTACATGACCATCTTCGTTTTCTCGTAACTTCTCTGTGGTTAATGGTAAGTCTCAGTCCACTCAATGGAATATATCGAAAAATATGGTCAAAATGAGCAAAGTGAGGTACTGGCCTAGTTAATTTCGCGTGATTGAAATATGGCACTTAAAACAACACGCGTATTCAACCTAGCCTCTTTTTTATCAGTAACTGTGGCACCGTATTTTAATCAGTCAAAATGAGCAGGCCAAACTCGCGTGTTCAATTCATATTTACTGGCCTTTGAACAACAAAATAAATTAAAGAAACTGCTTTACCAGTGATGACAAGTGATCAAGACGCATAGTCACTCGCAAGCCTCATCGTTCGAAGCGAGCGATATCTGCGTTAATACACGCATTCCATCTTCTTTTTGGAAGCGCTGCTATGCGAGATCCACACAGGAAAAAACGCCAGATTTTGACTAGGCTGACCTCGGCAGCTATTAACATAAGTACTTTTCTTTGTTTCTCTACTTCAGCGGTAGGCACTGGTATTTGTCTTCATTTTTATGTGTAAAAGTTTATCATTGCTCACAGTGTTCCCGCGAGAAAAATTACGTGGCTGGTGTCGGTGTCTTCGCGACCCATGAAAAAGGGGCGAAATTCTGCTCGTCTTAATTATTGGATCTGTTCGTTAAGCTATATACTCCGACGTCAGTACAAGAGCTTGCGCATTTACTTCGTGACATTATACTACTAGCTGCATACCACCATAAGTTTGCTTGATTTGGTGCCTGGTGGGAAAGCGGATATATTTTTGAATTCGGGCATGTTAGAGGGGCAAAACGCCACAAAAAGCAACAAAATTCCATTGGGAGTTTCCTATTTAGTTAACCAATAACGCACAATGAAGAAATATTACAATTTTGTTCAGGAGGAATGGGGCATACAAGAGAGAACGCTATATAGAGCTTCATAGGTGGAAAACGACACGAAAAAGTGCTGACTGCTGTGGAGGACACGACTCACTCCATTCGCGCTACCTAATCGAGGCTGTTCCTTTCCAAGCATACTTTCAAGAGACGCGTGCGAAATTTAATTGATCTTCAGGTCAAGCCGTTTACAAACGCCTTTCTTAATCGAGTTTTAATGAGTCATTTTTTTCATACCGGAAAAATAACAAGCTAGGGAAAATTTAAAATTCCTCACCTAACAATGCCTGGCAGACAATTTTGAAATTTATAAAATGCCCGTGCAGTTCTGCGTCCAAAATGGCAAAAAGAGACAAATAGACTGCATCAGAACATATCTAGGTTCATATTATTGAATAACCCAATGGAGTGCAAGCGTCCAACAAAAGAAAGCATTAGCACAAAGAAGGACTGGAAGTGCTCGATCTGCTAGAAACTTTAGAGCAACGTATTACCGGTTTCTGGCTGTGATGAGCGAAGAAAACGACAACGACGGAAGTGTGGGGCAAGGCGCGTGTAATGTGCGCGTGGGTGTCAGCGAATCAGCTGATGACCTGTGGTGGCCCATAGAGGTGGCGTGCCACGATTGGGCCACGGGCGACCATCACGTGGCAGTGGGCTTTGTGGCTGGGGACGAGCCGAAGCAGCGGCAGACGGGAGACAGCGGGCAGAAGCGTCGGACGCAGGGGATCCAGGTTCCGGCCAGGGAACGCGGCCGTCCACGCTACTGCCGTCCAACTACCAGCTGGGGTGGCGTTGCCGGCACGAGTACTGCATCTCGGGGCGCGGCCTGGCCTGCTGTTCTCTTCCTTGCCGAGGGCATCGCGGATCTCGGCGAGGCGTCTCCACGGTCAGCCGTTCGACACAGCGATGAACGTGGCCTGGCTAATGGTCACGGTTGCGTCGAGCATCGCGTCTCGGCGCACGCTCTTCGCTGGACGGGCTGGCCATGCCCCGCATGGAGCATCGCGTCTCCGATGCGGGTTGACTGCTCAGTAGTCGCACCCATGCCATCAAGCGCCAGTGTCACCAGAGCGTCGCACTTCGGCAAGGGACGAGCGAGATGTACTGCCGGGCGAGACGCGGGCGTGTGTACGGAGGACCATGGAGCCGGGCGAGGTTCAGGGTGGCCGAGGATTCAGATGCCAGGGGAGTTGCTACCTGAATCGAGGATCGCCGAGTGGTGCCGAGCCGTACCGAGCGACGCGCCAGCCTCGGAAGGGGGCCGCGAGCTCACGAGGTGCGCACCCGAGGGTACCTGGCTGTGCCCTGGCCAAGGCGACGAACGCCGGTGAGTGAGCTGCCGCACCACAGCTGTAGTGAGCAGCATTTCAGCACGGCACAGACGGTGCTGTGCTGGCCAGAACCCGCACGTGGAACCGCTACGCCCGGAAGGTGATCAAAAGCTTGGAAACGAGGTCCGAGGTCGCGCTGGTCAAGGCATCTCCGCCACTGCAGCTCGAGAGTTGAGGCCACGAAGGCAGACGAAACGGTGCGCCGCTCGAGAGGACGAGTTCATGGCAGCGTTCCTGAGCCGGACGTGAGACCCGTACGTGTCGGCCAGGTCGAGCTCCGGTGTGTCTGTTCAAGGTCCAAGGCCGAGACCTGCCGAACGGCTCCTGCCTGGGTGCAGTGGCCGGGAGCAGGTTCGTGGACGAGGCCTACCGGGTGTGGTCGTCAGGAGCCGTGGCCTGATCCAGGACCTCCGGAGTTGCGACCCTGACTGCTGGGTTGGCCGCGACGTCCGACTCAACGGCGCTGCACACGGTAGCGTATCCGTGCGTCGTCAGCCGTTCCACTCATGCCATGAAATAAAAAGTTCATGTTAATGATTTCTCGTCCGCTATCAACAAACACAGTGACGAACGTCCTTAATCATCACACTGGCCAAATTCATTGCGTAGATGGCAAATCGTGAGCCCATAAAAACTGCTTGGGCGCCCTTGGAGTCAGTTTAGGCTGCTTATACTGCAATATACTGCAAAATCTGAAGGGATGACATTTTTTCACATTCTCTCGTTCTCCACTTCCCACTGCGTCTCGTTTTGCCCTGCAGGCTGGAGAAAAAAGACAATATGATGCATTTTTTATGCAATAGCGTTAAAAGCTCATTTCGCAGAAATTCTGGCTTCGGCGTTGGTGTTGGCGTCACTGTTTGTGAGCGAAAAATTATTCTCTCATGCGAGGTCGGAAAATTGACAACGATGCAAATAAAAAAAGGATTAAAAAATTCTGGAGCGGAGTTCGGTCTTAACCAGAATTGTTTGGGTCCAAGTGGGACTCAAACCCAGATCCTTCGCGTAACGTGCGAACGTTCTACCTTGCGGCCACGCCTCTGCTTGCGAAAACAGTGAAAACAACTTTCTCTGCTTGGAAATGCAGTGAAAGTAGCTTTCTCGCTTCATAAACACATGCGTCCTGTATACATGCTTCAGAATGCAACACGAAATATTGCGATAGCAATGCGTGGAACAAGTGCGCATTGCCTAAGGGCGCCATAATATGCGACGGTGATAATGGCTCCGTGGTTGAAAGCTGGTACCTCACTACAAAGGCGCACACGAAATAAGAAACCACTATCGCACGAAATAAGAAAAAAAATCACAGCATATCCATTGAGTCAAATGATAATTGGGGCGAAGCGTTTGTCAGCCCGTCTGTGCTTCCCTCCATCTGTTCGTTATTGCTTCTGTCCATCCACGCGACCATCCGTGCATCCATACATGCATCCGTCCATTCATCTTTCTGTCTGTCTGTTCGTGCGTCCACCGTCCGTGCGTCCGCGCGACTATCTACCCGTCTGTCAATCCGTCCGTGTGGCCACCTAGTGAACACTCTAAGCACCGCCATCTCCCATCTTGCATCCCCTGTGGCACATACCCACTCTAGAGCAAGTATGTGCCACCGGTGGCTACGCACTACTACATACGTACAAGGGAAGAACATACCCACGCTTTATAAGCTTTGCCCCAAAACAACCTTGTACCAAGGACACAGTGGGGCTCGAACCTGGGTACGCTGTATTACAACCCTGTATTATACCACAGATTCCACGTCTTCATAGAAGCTTTCGACTGAAGCGTCATCATGGCTGGATGTACGCGCGTAAACCTGTACTACCTTCATCTTGTATCTTTTATTCAGTTTAATTACAATACCTACCACCCGTTCATTAATGCTATAGTATTCCTCTATTTTGCCAGCTATGTTTCTGTGAATTAGGAACCCCACTCCCAGTTCTCTTCCGTCTGTCAAGCCCCGATAGCAAAGGACGTGCCCATTCTGTAGCACAGTATAGGCCTCATCTGTCCTCCTAACCTCACTGAGCCCTACTATATCCCATTTAACACCCTCCAGCTCCTCGAATAGTACAGCTAGACATCCCTCACTAGATAAGATTCTAGCGTTAAACGTTGCCAAGTTCAGGTTCCAATAGCGGCCTGTCCGGATCCAGAGATTCTTAGCACCCTCTGCTGCGTTGCAGATCTGACCGCCGCCGTGGTCAGTTGCTTCGCAGCTGCTAAGGATTGAGGGCCGGGAGTTATTTGACGTATGCATGTGCGAGGTATACTATAGTTTACTATAGTGATGGGCGACTTTAATGCAAAGGTAGGGAAGAAGCAGGCTGGAGACCAGGCAGTAGGAGATGATGGCATCGGCACTAGAAACGCCAGAGGAGAGCTACTAGTAGAATTCGCAGAACGCAATAATTTCCGGATTTTGAATACCTTCTACCGAAAACGAGAAAACCGCAAGTAGACATGGAGGAGCCCTAATGGCGAAAATAAGAACGAAATAGACTTTATAATGACTGCACACCCAGGAATCGTGCAGGATGTGGAAGTGGTTGGCAAGGTACGATGCAGTGACCATAGAAAGGTACGGTCTCGAATTCGCCTAGACTTGAAGAAGGAACGACAGAAACTGATACGCAAGAAGCCAATCAATGAGCTAGCACTGAGAGGGAAAGTACAGGAATTCAGAGTGTCGCTGCAGAACAGGTACTCGGCTCTTAGTGAGGAAACTAGCCTTAGCGTAGATACAATGAATGATAATCTGACGAGTATCATTACGGAGTGTGCAGTGGAAGTTAAGGGCAGGGAAGTTAGACAGGACACTGGCAAGCTTTCCCAGGAAACGAAGAACCTAATTAAGAAGCGTCAAAGCATGAAAGTGTCAAGTACAACTGACAAAATAGAACTGGCAGAGCTTTCGAAGTTGATTAATAGATGTAAAGTATGCGATGTAAGAAGGTATAACATGGAGAGAATTGAACACGCTCTGAAAAACGGAGGAAGCGTCAAAACAGTGAAGAGGAAACTTGGGATAGGCAAAAGTCGGATGTATGCACTAAGGGACAAAGAAGGCAAAATACCTACCAATATAGATAGGATAGTTAAAATAGCGGAGGAGTTTTACAGAGATCTGTACAGTAGCCGAGACAACCACGACCTTAATACTATAAAAACTAGCAGTAACTCAGACGACACCCCACCAGTAATTATAGAAGAAGTCAGAAAAGCTTTGGAGAGCATGCAAAGAGGCTAAGCTGCTGGTTAGGATCAGGTAACATCAGACCTGCTGAAAGATGGAGGACAGATTGTGTTAGAAAAACTAGCCACCCTGTTTACGAGGTGTCTCCTGACGGGAAGGGTACTAAAGTCTTGTAAAAACGCTAACATCATCTTAATACATAAGAAAAGAGATGACAAGGACTTGAATTACAGGCCGATCAGCTTGCTCTCTGTAGTATACAAGCTATTTACAAAGGTAATTGCTAACAGAGTAAAGAAAACTATAGAATTCAATCAACCAAAGGAACAAGCAGGATTTCGAACAGGCTACTCAACAATTGACCACATTCATACTATGAATCAGGTAATAGAGAAATGCTCAGAGTATAACCAACCACTATACATAGCCTTCATAGATTACGAGAAGGCGTCTGATTCAGTAGAAATATCAGCCGTGATGCAGACACTGCGGAATCAGGGCGTAGATGAAGTATATATAAACATTCTGGAAGAAATCTACAGGGGATCAACTGCTACCATAGTGCTTCAGAAAGAAAGCAACAGCATACCAATCAAGATGGGTGTAAGGCAGGGGGACACAATCTCCCCAATGCTATTTACCGCGTGCTTACAGGAGGTTTTCAGAAGCCCAGAATGAGAACAGTTAGGGATAAGAGTTGGTGGAGAATACCTTAGTAACCTGCGCTTCGCCGATGACATTGCATCGCTGAGTAACTCAGGGGACGAATTGCAACTCATGATTACGGAGTTAGGCAAGGAGAGCAGAAAGGGTAGTCTTAAAATAATCTGCAGAAAACGAAAGTAATGTGCAACAACCTCGGAAAGGAGCAGCACGTCGAGATAGGTAATAGTGCACTTGAAGTTGTAAAATACTATGTCTACTTAGGGCAGGTAATAACCGCAGAGCCTAACCACGAGATTGAAATAACTCAAAGAATAAGAATGGGGTGGAGCACATTTAACAAGCACTCTCAAAATATGACAGGTAGATTGCCACTATTCCTCAAGATGAAGGTATATAACAGCTGTATCTTGCCGGTACTTAGCTACGGAGCAGAAACCTGGAGACTTACAAAGAGGGTTCAGCTTAAATTGAGGACGACGCAGCGAGCAATGGAAAGAAAATTGGTAGGTGTAACCTTAAGAGACAAGAAGAGAGCAGAGTGGATTAAAGGACGAACGGGGGTTAAGGATATCATGGTTGAAATAAAGAAGAGGAAATGGGCATGACCGGGCATGTAGCGCGTAGACAGGATAACCGCTGGTCATTAAGGGTAACTAACCGGCTTCCTAGAGAAGGGAAGTGGGTTAGGGGGAGACAGAAGGTTAGGTGGGCAGATGAGATTAAGAAGTTTGCGGGTATAAATTGGCAGCAGCGAGCACAGGACCGGGTAACTGGCGGAACATGGGAGAGGCCTTTGTCCTTCAGTGGACGTAATCAGGCTCATGATGATGATTATACCACAGAGCCACGACGGTGCTTGGTACTTCTTCGTAAACTTGCCTTAGGCAGGCTTGATGTAGGGAAAGGAATCGCGTTACTATCAATATTGTTAACCGTTTTAGAACACCAAAAGAACAACACATTGCGATTAGCGTAACAAGTGGGCACTCCAATGCTCCAACCTATCACAAAAGCTTGTTCTTGTTCCCCTATTAACTGTGGTGCGTATACACTTCAGCCATAATTCCTCATCGTCGTCAGCCACTGCATGAACAATTGGCGCAAAATTCCTAGCAAGTGTTTAGCGGGTACCACTCTCCTCAGAAGAATGACGAAGGATAGCATAGCGAATGCCAGCCTTATACCCAGGCATTATTATTATAATGCCGCGGTGGTTACTTAGAAATTGTGCTTGCAGCAGTTACCCAATTACTTTTGAGAAAAGGCTGTGTAAGACCGCTCTTCTAGCCTTTGCTGTGATTGTGGTGCGCCATTCGTGCAGGCCTGGTGTTTTTTTTTAAACACGCCTTCAAACAGTAGTGATATGATCATAGTTATGCAGTGCATAACTTCTAGCCAAAGAAACGTTTCTGCGTTGACGTTTATAGGTAAAGAGGGAAAGAAAAATTGAATCACTATTCTGAGGTATTGGCCGCATTTTAATTGTTTCGCGTGTTCGCGTAAAGTAGAATTTGTGGCGGAATCGTCTCACTGATTAGGTTTCTTTAGTCATATCGGCTCAAGGCAATAACGCCTTCATGCAACCTTCATACAATTTAAGAGTAAAGAGCTAAGCACCATCTCCTCAAAAGAAACCCTGATTGGATGCGAATCGGAAACGGGATGCACGGCATTGACCCGGTTGTAACGGGCATCGACGCTGGTGTGGGGAGAATGGTTTGAAGCGAAACTCGGTTTAGCGTATACTTCAGTAAATATTTATTTCAAACACAAAGACATGGAAGACGGGACGCGTTGAACGTGGTTGGGCTCGGCCTTCTTGGCTCGGGTCTTACCGGTGTTACTCATGCGCCGTCAGTGTTTTCGAATGCGATCGGTGTTCTTGACTCGTACCTCGTTGGTGTCACTGGTTTTCCACTGCTGACTCTATTGTTCAGCTTCCCTGGCTCGCGCCTCGTCAGGATTGGCGTCGCCATTCGCGAACACGAACCCTCGCAACGCCGGCGACAGCCAGAAAGATACGCGGACAATAGCGGGGAGCATATCACGAACGCATCCCGCCCGTCAGCGGCTCGCGCAGCCAGCAGCGGCGTGCCGTCCACATTGTTGGCGCAGTGAGATTCACGAGGCGCGCACAGCACGCACGCACTGGTGGCTCGCGGTCTCTTCTCGCCGACAGATGCAGAGAGATGGCGTGGGTGAGATGATGCTCACGTGAGGAGTGGGTCCGAGCATTGCGGGTGCTGGAGAGGGTGAAACGAGGCAAATGGCACACAGCGAGCGGCACAGGATAGGGAGGGAATGACGTCAATGTGCACGCACTGCGAGTAAAAGCCCCAACACCTGCGGACAGGGGAGCGGGGTGCGGACGGAGGGACAGCGTTACACAGGCTAGTCAAAGAACTGCTTCGCATCTAATAATAAGGTAAGTACGTAAGCAGTAAACTTGTTATGGACACTTGATTGCAATATGTTGTGTGGGCGGACTAAAGTCGATCTGCTGGACAACATGTAAGATCAATATCAGGGATCGCACAACATGAGAAAGTTTTGATTCCGAAAATATATACTGCCTGGTCCTGGGCGGCAGCCACCCGGCAGCCACCCCGGAATAATCTTAACACGAGACCAAGGAGCAAAGGGGCGTGACTTTAGGCGTTCAGACCTCGACCGCGATAACCTGTCGCCGGCCGCTAAGCGCGAACTATGACTGTGTCGTCGTTCATCATTATCTTCTTCTATAGTCGGTGCGCCCATAGCCGCCGCTCCCACAAGATGTATTGCGAGCCTTCTAAGACACCCATTGCAGGGCGGTCATTATTGAAAATAGAAAGAGGCCCCAGTACTTTACACGTACTGGAAAAGAGAAGAACAACACAAGCCTTTTCTCTCCAGTCTGTGCTATGTACTGCCCCCTATATTTATCTTCAATAATGAACCACTACCAACTAGCCCAAATGGCTATTTTGATACAGGGTGGTCACCCTAGAGGTCCACCAACTTCAGCGACATGGCACTCTGTACTGACAGAGTGGAGCACTTTATTTATACACTTCTCTGTCTTAAATACTCATGCAAAATGATGACCTGCACTATCAACATAGTAAAAACTGGACATAATTCAACACCTACAAATATCCCTTAGGGGCACCGTCTGCCGCGCCTTGACGACGAGGGCAGTTGAAAGAATGCAAACGCAACATGTTGAATTGAAAACGAAACAAAGTAGTGTCATAACTCAAAGATTTTCAACTGTCTTTTTTTAAATTCGTTATGAAAAATATTGCCAGATCTCACGTACACTGGGAATCGATGATATGTGAAGCATGAATGAGAAATTTTGATGTGTCACTTTAAAATTGGTACAACGTTACGAGGTGGATGGAAATGATGCCGTGCATGACTTCCGTGTCATGATTATCATGTTTGGATGGGTCGTTTACCTTCGTCATCTATTCACGTCACGTGATACCAAATTTAGTATATGTGGAGCTAGCGAAACAGACATGAGCATGCTATAAGCGTGGTATGTTGCCATGTTCTTATATGACACGCATGTCAGGATTATCATGTTTGCACCAGTCATATATTTCGTCATTCATTGAAGTTACGTAACACCAAATTTGGTAAATGTGGAGCTAGCAAAACGGCCGCGAGCGCATAATAAAGGGCCCAATGTACTCCGACTTAGCGTTGACGCGCGCGCACGCTGGGCACCGTGACTCTACGTTAGCAAAACGTGAGCACTCAATATTCTGACACCAGGCGCGACCAGTGTCCGTCGGCATGGCCCGACGGCAACTGGCGCAAAATGCGACATGCTGCATATCGCGCCGATGTCATAGAGTAACATTACTCAATGCCGATGCGTTACCCAGACAACACTGCGTCTCCCTCTTTTCGTGGCCCCGCCGTGGTGGTCTAGTGGCTAAGGTACTAGGCTACTGACTCGCAGGTCGCGGGATCGAATCCCAGTTGCGGCGGCGGCATTTCTGATGGAGGCGAAAATGTTGTAGGCTTGTGTGCTCAGATTTGGGTGCAAGTTAAAAAAGCCCAGGTGGTCGAAATTTCCGGAGCCTTCCACTATGGCGCCTCTCATAATCATATGGTGGTTTCGGGACGTTCAACCCCACTTATCAATCAATATTTTTGTTACGGAGGGACGCCGGACGTGCTGAAACGCGCATGCGTCAAAGCAACGCGGCGCGACGAAATGAACGCCGGCGAGCACGTGCACCGCGTCATGTCGAAATGTATTGGCGCTTTGATTGTGGCATGTAGTCATGTTCTCACATGACACGCATCTCATGATTATTATCTTTGCACCAGTCACATACCTTGCTAATCCATTGGCGTCACGTAATACCAAATTTGGCATATGTCAAGCTAGGGAAACGGCCGCGAGCGCATCATGTGTGGCAGGTAGTCATGTTGTTACATCACACGTATGTCGTCATTATCACGTTTCGGTGTGTCATTTACCTGTGTTGTTCGTTCGCGTTGTGTATTACTGAGTTTGGTACATGCGAACCTAACATAATGGCCACGAGCGCATCATCAGCGTAGTATGTAGTCATGTTGTTACATGGCACACATCTAAAGTTTGTCATGTTCGCACTAGTATCATACCTTCATCATCTATTCACATCCCATAATACCAAATTTCATACAAGTGAACCTGGCGAAACGGCCACCAGCGCATCCTGAGCGTGGCATCTTGTCATGTTGTTACATGACACGCATCTGTTGATTATCATGTTTGCACCAGTCACATACCTTCGTCATCTATTCACGTACCGTAATGTCAAATTTGGTATATGTGATGCTAGCGAAATGCCGCGAGCACACTGTGAGGGTGGCATGTAGTCATGTTGTTACAGGACACGCATGTCATGATTTTCATGTTAGGTTTTCTCGATTGCGTTCGCCATGTAATCATGTCATACCATACTAGTTTTTTAACATGATATGTGAACGAAACCACCGCAAGAGCTGCAAAACCATGATATGTAATTTATGACATTCACGGCATACATGTCATCATTTTCATGTTATGACTAACCAAATTTGTTCTTCATAAACTCTTGTTATGCCATACCAAGTTTGGTATTGATACCATTAACGCAACGGCCAGGAGAAGTAAAAGTCGTAGGCGGCTAGATCGATCGATACGCTCAAAGTCGCTGAAATGCGCTAAGAAATGCTTCGCATTTGAAATTGGTGGTTACCTGGGGTGACCGCCAACGAACACCAGAAGATCATTCGATGAAGCGTGAATTAGTCTCCGCACACCTTTCACAGCAAACTCTTTGATACCGCACAAGAAAACATGCGAGAATATTTGGTGTTGATGTCTACGAATATAAACTTGGTGGCGTAAAAAGCAACACAGAATAGTTCGTTTGATAATACAAAAAATAGTGAGCAAACTGACTAACTTTCTACGTGACAGTGTATAAAGTTAGACAGTTTAGACAGTGTAGAAACGGCAAGCCTTTTTTTTTTATTCGTGACGTCAAAAAGCTTGAATAAGTTGGTTACACCAGATGGAAAGTGGACAAAAAAACGCGTCCGCGTGTGATTTCGTCTTCAAAGTGGTTGACTTATTCACAACTTTTGTATTCACCAAACGAAAGAAAATTGCCCCATGCAAGGAACGGTGACAGGAAAACAAAGAATTTTATTGAAGTTCTGAAGGAACGGAGATATCGTATTTTTTCACTGCAAAAAAAATTGTAGTAACGCAAGCTTAAGGAAACAAAGCATGCATTATATTTCACTAAAAGAGAAAGTCAAACTGCATGCCTTCGATGATCACAGTTATGAAATACGTGAGGTTTATGAGTGATATTTCAAAAACCTCAATATACTTCATCCGGACTCTGATATGAGGAAAGAAGCCAGCAGTTGTAAAAAAAAAAACTAAGAGGATAGGGTGAAAATATTGCCTCATCTTCCTCGAAAATGCGAATTAAAAAGTGCTTTTTGCATTTGCTCCAACTACCCCTACCGGTAAACGCCGCGGCCTTTCCATTCTGCCGCGAAGTATTATGGGCACCAGTACCAGCAATAAAACCATATTTAGGCCATGGTTTTATCTCTTAGCACTGACAAGCTGAAGGCCAATTCGCATTTAGTGTTTTTTTAGCCGCTTTCACGGCGCTGTCACGCGCTATAAGGCCCTTCTGATGCCGTTTCCTCATTTTGGAAATGCGTCCCAGGAGATCTGAGCAGGCTGATGCAAACATTAGAAAGAATTATCGCTTTTTGAGACTTCAACATAGATTTAAGTGGAACTTTTCGTTGCTGCACGACTTTGTTTGCTGTTCCTTGGATAGTGCAACGTGGCATGTTCCTTATTCAATAAACACTAAAAAAGGTGTCATATTTTGTGCTTCTTATATTGCAGGCCTCGTTTTTATTTATACCAGTGCCTCGAAAGGGCGCTGCAGTATCTTGCTTGTGTTGTCTGTTTGCTTCCTTCGTTCGTTTTCGTCAATGACTTGTGTTGCATTCATTCACTTCAGTACGTTTTACAAAAATAATCAAAAATGAAAAATGTCAAGTGAACGTATTGAGAACGTGCGGTAGAAATTTTCAGGCATCATAGCGTAACGCAGCCGATATTGCTCGCTATAAAAGTGCCAAGAAATCATTTAGTATTATTTGAAAGTATTATCAAAGTATGGTAAACGTTAACTGATTTACCTAAGTGTGATGATATCTCATTCAATCTACGATAATTGATAATCAATATTACCCAGTGCATGGCCACGAAGAGGGTGTGTTAGGAAGGTTCTTACCTTCTCAAAATTTATTTTGCTTACGCACAAATACACCCACGCCTACAAATTCATGCGTGAACACATGTAAAGTAGCGATAAACAGCAGTGCCCCTAACTATGAAAATAATAATAGTAACTTTGCCTGCGCCCATGAATGATAGCGACAATCAAATCAACTTTCAAGTTCTAAATGGTGGTCTGGGAGTTAACAGCAAAATAAAAAAACAGTTTTTGCTTTTTCATGAAGCACCTCGAAAAATTCCCAATCGGATTGAGCTACATATGCGTAAAATAGTGTTCACGCCAACCGAAAGTATTCTTTGGAAATTGAGTATATGCTCTTGATCCAAGATCTCAAATCTGACTAGCTGACACCTCGTACTCAAAAGTGCGTGCGCTGGACCACAGCCTGCAAACAGTGCGCTCGATAGAAAACTGTAAAAGTTTGCGACGCGTTTTGCGAGCTGCGAGCATTGCAGCGTAACGTAACTGCGAATATCTGAGTCCCCTATTCTTCTTAGTCACATTGTGTTTCGAAACACAAAGGGCTTCATTGCCCTAAAAAGAATTGGGAAATAGTTACAACAAAGCAGAGTTTTTCTTTCAATCAACCGTATAAAACCTGACATGGGAGTAGAAGGGTTAACTAAAGTTGGCTTGCGTGAATGTGATTGTCAAAGCCAGTATACAATAACCTTGCTTTATATGACATCTCAGTTTGTACCCACCATGTCGAAGAAGGCTTAGTTACTCCAAGTAAAACTACGTGAGCAGATAGAGTGGACTTCGCGTGCTTTACGAAAAGTGCAATAAACATGGGAAGTGAATGAGCACTCCCATGTTTATTCTCCCTGCCTTTCCTTGTATCTTTATCTCTCTCTCTCTCTCTCTTACGAAAAGTGCAATAAACATGGGAAGTGAATGAGCACTCCCATGTTTATTCTCCCTGCCTTTCCTTGTATCTTTATCTCTCTCTCTCTCTCTCTCTTACGAAAAGTGCAATAAACATGGGAAGTGAATGAGCACGCATTTTGTCAGCAAGCGTACCATCAAATTTACGGCCGTTTCTCAACCATAGACATCCGCCTTACGAGAAATTATACCGCTGGCACAATGTAGCTTGACGTTCCTAAGCTGTATTCCCATATTGCCTTAATAATGACCAGTAACACCGCATAACAGATATTACTAAGGAAGCCACATACACTGCTCATAATATTTTATTGTCAAACAGCTTGGTCTAAGACAAACTACTTCCTGCGCTAAATTTTTAGACAACGAATGAACCAGTCAAGAGCGGGCGCTCTTTTGTCTGTTATCTAACAAACTTTACGCAAGATGTATTGTGTCATGGAATACCTACTAGGTCGAGCTCACACCTTCTTGATGTAAGGTGAATTAGACAATTGAGACAGGAATGCAGGACTACATGAACTACATGACAATCACTAATACTACCAAGCTTACGGCGTTGCTGCGAAATTTCATATCAACGAGGGTAATGTACTCAGAACAGGCGAATGCCCATCCAGCAGGCTTTTTTCGTGTATTGCGTTTTATTTACTGTTCACCGCACGCCTAGCGAACTAACAAATGGATTGTCTGGCAGCCACTTCTTACACGTGTCATGGCTCATATTACTCGAACTTCTTCTGCTCATTGGCTACCCTCAAAATAACACAGTGAGGCATGGTAGAACATTCGTTCTGTGTTACACAGCCAGAGACACCTAGGAGAAAGAAGGAACCATTATGTCCCTGAAGAGAGGTTTCCCATTAGGAGGAGCCGTCCAGCGCGAATCACTGGCGGACGACAGGAAGTAGACATAGACTGCGCATTGCCACCAGTTGCACAGTTGCATTCACCCAGCGCTCCACCATTCCATTCCCTCCTCGAGAGGCCCGAGGACGAAATGAGACCACCAACTTGTGGAGCCCGCGGAAAAAAAAAACAATCTTGTCAGGAAAGGAATAAGACAAAATACGCTACATACAGTTACGCATGATTTTGGCCTCTCAGAAGCCAAAGCATTGTTTTCATTTTTTTTCTCTGTTTTAGACGCTACCACTGCGTAAAGAATGTGTGCGGTTCTCTATAAGGCGAACCTATTTTGCGGGAGAAGCGAACACAGCACTTTCTCCGGGCACTTGAAAAAGAGAACGTTCATGGGCTTGCG
This sequence comes from Rhipicephalus microplus, assembly GCF_043290135.1. Lineage (NCBI taxonomy): Eukaryota > Metazoa > Arthropoda > Arachnida > Ixodida > Ixodidae > Rhipicephalus > Rhipicephalus microplus. The sequence goes on along the minus strand of NC_134704.1, from coordinate 140,909,308 downwards.
AACATATCAGCCATTAATTTGGTGTTCTTTATCCCCAGGCCAGTCTTCTGACGTCGCAATCTAGGCAGAAATCATACTTTGCTGCAATAACAGCACTCTTTTTATTGAGCTACAATCCGCACTAGGCGAACTTTACTGTGTAAATTTGTCAATTTTTGTTTTGTACATGAATGTCATCTCGTTCTTTGCTATGGGAGGCTCAATTCTTTTATTAACATTTTGTATCACTTCCTGGCTGCACAGCGCTGCGGCCGTTCTCGTCACGCTTCGGATGTTTAATTCATTACAGTTCTGTCGACACAATTTTCATTTTTCCTTCTTTTTGATTAGTATTCATAAACGCAATATATGTGCGAGTAATAACAAGAAGAAAGAAAAAAAATTCTTATTTAGCTTGACTTCATACCTTAAAAATGACTTACAAGGGCTTTTTCACGCATTTGAAATGTGTAAAATATATGAGGCGAATCTTTTGAGGCACTAAATTTACTTTCCTTGAAGCAGAAAGCACTCGAAGTGTCATAAAAATAATAATACAGGTGTGTTCTTAAGTGCGAGATTTATCTCTGTTTTGCAGCTGGTCTATTAATAAAAGCCACGTGAAAGCCAGAAATAAAATATCCATATAGTGTCTTCCTGCCGCATTACGTCAATCACAATTTTTCTTTTAATGTTTAGGTTATGTGAAAAGGAAATAAAATATTGAGATTAAGAGGGCACTGATTGACTCAATTCACCCTTTCGAAGAAAGATATTGCAGAGAACAACATGGCAATAAAGAAATACATTCTTACATATGTGCTCAATATTTGCAGTCTTCGAAAGGAGTAGTAAGTACTGCTGATATGACGTAAATACAAAGAAAGAAAAGTAAGCTGGCCACTTGTATTCTTCCTACTGTAAATAAAGCTAAAACTGTCGTGGTGCTGCAACCTTCAACTATCTAGACTACTGAATTATTTTTTATGTTTACGATAGCGTTTGCACAAGCAACATTAAGTATACGCACTATCTTGCAAAACAAGCATGAAGTATGATAGACACGTTTTCTCGAAGCAGGAAGAGTTGCGAAACAATTATAGTTTCTCGCGAAAAAAAACTGTTAGTTATAAAACCGTGAAAGCAGTTAAAATAACATATTCTGCTAATTTTATTTCTCCAGTTTTCGAAACTTACTCCAACACGTTAAAGTATGTTTACAGGAGACGCTCTAAGGAGGTAAAATCTCCTAACTCCTGAAGTAAGCTAATGAATGCCTATGATATAGAATGCAAGTATTACGGTATTACCTTGAAATGAAACCATTGTGTGTAATAATTTGTAGCCACAACGCTATCGGGGATTTCTCCTTCGCTTTGAACTACCAAGGCAGCAATGCTAGTTTTATCATCCTTTGGATTCGTACCCGCAGACAGAGCAAAAGCAGTGTTGCCTAAATGGCAAGACGATGAAATATTGCGCGTACGTACGCCCTTCCAGTCAGAACTCATTACGCAAATTTTTCGAGACGTAGAAACAGTAGGGGACGTCTGAAACAAAACAAAACAGTATAGAAGCATTTGTGAGGCCTATAATGTTGAAGCAGCCAGGCATAGATAGGCGATGCCTTCACCGCTTTTGTTATGCGGAATCGGAAAATGCTCAAACTCGCCTTGAAAAATGAGCACTTTGTGTTCCATTACCATGACTGCCTAGACATTTGCGCAACCAATTTCTTTGCACGTCTGCCATTTGATCTGATTCAATCAATTTCGATGTTAACAACAGAAACAGATGCGACAACATAATTAAAAATAGATCCAAAATATTTGATTTGGCTTTACTTGAACTCGATGATGAAGTTTGCATTTTACAAGGTAGGCGGTAAGCAATCATTGCTTCATAATACACAAAAGGAAGAGTATTACTACCGTGCAATATTCCTCTATCCTCCGCATGAAGCATCGAGATCCCCGATTTCATTATGGCATCCACGTCAAAGGAGCAGCGAGAAAGGAACACCAGGGGCCAAGAATAATGCATGGATTACAAAAGGTACCGCTGTACTATATAAAGCAGCCTATAAGTCAGCAGCCGCGAACATACAGATAGATGGGGTGTGAGCTCTTCCCGGGTCTCGATGAGAGTCGGTACGCAAGCCACCTACTAATCAACACGGAGGATATCTCTCCAGATAGTCCTCCTAAACATATACATACAGACGGGTACGAAAAGGGGCTCCGTCCTGTCGGTAGTGCTATACGGCCGGCCTACCAATTTATCTAGCACACCACCGCCGTTAAGCCCGCCGAATAGGAGACTGACTGAGCGTTAATCGATGCCGAAGCAGGCGTACCGCTTCCTTCGAAAACAGAGTTCGACTGTACTTCACGCTTTAGAATAACAGCCTTTGATGACAAATATGCCGGCATTACGAGCATATAGCAGGCAAAAAACGGGCTGCGCCGGTCTTACGTCAGGGCGTGAGAACCACCAAAGCAGGAGTCGTTACCGAATATGCATGATCAAGCTCTGAATATCTCTCTTTCCTGTGGCGAACAAGCGATTCCGCATTCGTGCTTGTTAAGGCAATTTCGGTCATTTTACATTTATATGACTGATGTTTTCCGACCCGAATACACGATTCATATGTTTTGATGACTCCGGGTGCTGTGTAGGTAACTACCTAATCATCTCTTTATGGATGCGCTCAAAGAAGAGTGTATAAGTTTCCACTTTTTCTTTTTATCAGACGGGACAATTTATTGTTCATGGGTTCTGTTCTGATGTTCTCATTATGTTTTTCTTGATTATGATGTATTTGTTAGGATACTTCAACGCAAAAATTTCTCTGTCTGTCTGTCTGTCTGTCTGTCCATGCATCCATCCGTCCGTCCGTCCATCAAAACAAACCAGAAACCCGGCTAAAGTTTAAGCACTTCTTTAATGCCCTGCCATTTCGATCTGGTGGCTGCGCTCATACTTGTGAACATTGTGGATCAAGCAGCAAATATTACGCGTATCTCAGGAGAAACGTCAGCACTTATGTATTTGATGGTTTGTTTCATTATAGAAAATCCATAAATACGTATTTCTAAAGGCGTTAGCGTTTCTTGCGTGGCGCTGAGAATGCGAAGCTGTGCACAAAAAAGTGGGTGTTTCGTAGGCTTCGCTAAAACGTAACGCTGCTGCCACCAACTAGTGGCTCTGTGTTCTTTACAATTTTTTTTATTTCCCGACATCACTGCCAAATGGCGACCATATCTCAAACAGGGCCTACACAAAGTAGACTAGCATCTTTCGACGACATTCGCAGCGAAGCAGGCACACACCTTACCAATTATGTTACTGCGTCTTTCTCTTGAATACAAACCGCTGTCAAGATGACCCAACATGTAGCTTTTTCTATGGTTCGCAAAGCATTAGGACTTTTTATTGCTAACAGACAGATGCAATGAAGGAATGAAATAAAAGCAAGAAGCAATGCTGAATTGATCCCATTGAAGTGGAAGATGTATTGTGATTTCTCATACAAACTTCTCCCTGTGTTCCCACTATCCTGCACCTGCGCCCTTTAAACTGAACGCTATATACATGCTTATGTTTACTTCCTACTTTCAATGCTGCTCCTTTCAAGACGTATGTATTGCGAATTCCGCGCAGGGAACCCCGTTGCGATCTAGATAGCATATAAATCTAGGTTTGTTAAAGCCTAATAATGAATCTGATGTAAACGTCTTAAAGCCGCAATATAATTATGAGAAATGCAGTATAAGACAGCTCTGGAAGTTTCAACCATCTGCGGCTCTTTAACGTGGACCTAAATAAGTACACGGGGCCCAGTTATTTTCGCCTCCATCGAAAATGCAGCTCAAGATTGAATCCACGACATGGCGGTTAGTAATCGAGCGAAATAACTAGACCTCTGTGACTGTTTGTTTGTGAAAGTGTCTGAGATAGTATAATTCTGGTTTTCGGAACCCAGCAAGTAACTCTCTCGCGGATTAGGATTAACTGGGCAAGTTGGCAATAGCTCATAGGCAATAGAAAGAAAACAGCGCGAAATCAATAACAACTAAGAAAGTTCCGCTCCCTGTGTTTTTAGAGCTCCTTTAGTTCATGCTGTTTCGCTTGTATTTGCTATGGCCCTCGAGGAACAAACTGTGTTTCATGACTGGTTCATCTTTTGTCTAGGAGCTCTGTCGTCTGTATAGAGTTTCATTGAATAATTAAAAGTTATCTCCACTGATGTCTATCTATATTATTAGTTTTTCAGACCGGATTTGCATACTCATAATCACCGTTCAAAGGCCAGCGCGTGGTGAGTTTCAATGCTGTGAATTATAGTGTAAATTGCACTCTCATTAGTATTTGTTTATTTGTTTTTTGCTAGAGGCGGCTCCAGAGATAACACGCTTTTTCAGACAGTGCTGCCAAAGAAGCCAAAATCTTGTAGCCTCGAAGGTTCCTTCTCTTAGCTCGTTACTTATTTATTGGGTACCGAATATAATCACTCGCTAATGCAAGCCAAGTACAAGACAGATGTCCGCTATGAATGAAGTGGTCTTACGCGTGAGAGCGAAGTGACTTTGCTTATGGACTGCTTATTTGAAGCTGAAATGCAATAAGCTTAACAGCACTGCAAGTTGCGCAAGCTGAATGTGACAACGTTCTAATTGAGCAGTTAAGAAGGAAGAAACAGGAGGGAAAAGAAAAGCAGGGGTGTTAACCAATCTAGGAGGACTGCTTAAGGACTGGACCCTGCACAAAGAAGATTGGAAAGCATTTGTGGTCTATTATCACAGGAATTAGGATGGGTAAAAGCGCGATGAGCAAAAATTGAGTGCGACCGTATAATACCGTAATCTGTTACCGTACCGTATTTCCGTAAGTTACTGAAAGACCATTACTGGAACTTACGAAAAGTTTGAAAACGGCAAGTATAGCCGTGCCGCACAATGATCGGCACCAGGGAATATTTTTCGGAGGATTCACTTGTGCAGATACGTTTGTACACTGACTGCGCGTATCACGTTGGGAACATTCGATTTATTTTTATGCCAGTATAACTTTGCAGACATTTTATGGGCAATATTTATGAATAATATATTTTGTGAATGAAAAGCCTAAGTATTTAGAGGTGTTATGCTGGATTTAATCAATGAAATTATATTAATACTTCTGATGTAAACGTCTTAAAGCCACAATATAATTATGAGAAATGCAGTATAAGACAGCTCTGGAACATATCACTGCTTGCATCTTGCTAATGTATGTGACCATGCGCGTTTGAACGGTGGAAGGCGAAGAAGCGGGCTCATTTGTCTAGTGTTATATAATGCTTTATTGAGCACAATTTCAACAGAAGAAGAAGTTACTGTCTACAATTATGCTGATAACATCGCATTCTTTGCTGCTGACTGTGATATTTACTCACTACAACTTAAATTACAAAGATATATTATTATGTTAGAAATTTTGATACAGTCGATTTCATTATCGTTAAATGTCAACAAGAGTGCCCTCTTGGTGTTTCCGGTTGCAGGCTCAATTTCCATTTCAATTCTATATAAACAGGAACCCATCCAATAAGTAGGCTCTATAATATATTTGGGAACCATGTATAATGAAAAACTTGACTGGAGTCCACACATAGAGTATAAAACTATCAATGCACAACGGGCCTTAGGCTTACTGCACAAGCTACATAACCGTAAATACGGGTTACGAAGGTACACCTTGATAATGTTGTACAAGATGTACATGTACCCCATCATGGAATTCCCTTGCATACTATTCTCGGGTGGCCCTTATACAACAAAACCTCTAGTTGTCTTGGAGCAAGAAGAACTGCGAATGTGTCTGGCACTCCCTACGTTTGTGACTATCAATGTACCGTACCAGGTTGCGCACCTGCCTACGCTACTTTGTCGATTTTGCATTCGATTATGGATCCAAGTGTGCGCGCTCTCAAGGCGACATTCAAGTGAGCGAAAAATCATTATGTTGTGCGTTACCGAAAATTAAGTAAGATGCGATCGATATAATAAAGTTCTGGGTCCAATTCAAGATACAATGCGGGTCGTTTGCGTGGCAAGTGGGTGTTCTATCACAGGACCACGGGTCTGCTTGTTAATGCAGTGGAAGTAACTTTCATGCTTTAAAAACGCGTGCGTCCTCACACACAGAGGTCTCACAATATAGCACGAAATATTTCCTTATCAATGCGTAGTACAAGCGTGCATTGCCATCGGGTGTCAAAACGTCTGGTTATCATGAGGAGTTCATGGTTCAAACCGGTCACTCATTACAAAAGGCGCACATGTCAATGCACTTGTGCAGTCAACGACACGTAGCAAGTTTGAAAAGACTTTCATGCACTGTTTGAAATATGCACTGAAGACAGGATATGACTATCACGTACGACTTTTAAAAGCAAAGCTCAACGGTCCACCAATTATTTGTTTGTACGTACTCACAGTCTACTTCAGCATCCACTTCCAACATTTTGAAGCAGGGTATCGCTAGTGGGCCACAGTGATGAAATTTAGTTCCACTATAGAGGAGGCACACTGCGTAAAGTTTAAATAGGAGAAAGGGAGAGGGCGACAGAATTGAACAGATTGTCCGTAAACACTGCCACTGGCAATAATTGGATACTGGCGATGATTAGACACGTGAAGCACGATTTAACAACGAGGAAACAATTCGGCGGATTCTACGTACCTGGGTATCAACGTTATGTGAAGTATGCGGAGGGAAGGTGACCGTGTTGCAATTTTTTTTATATTGAGCAACACGTCCTGAAAAGACGCTAAATATATGTACAAATGTTGCACGCACACTCATATGTTGAAGAGTTGCTCATGTTTATATAACGAGTTGTTTGCACTTGCACAACAATGTAAACTGAAACATGCGTATTAGCAACACCAGAAGCTTATATGAAGCGCTGATGCTCGCGAAGATGCTGGCCCTGGACACTGCTTTATAAATCAATTTCAGCACAAGACACCTAAGCCCAATTCACGTTACCCCGACGTGAAGGCTGTAACAAAGGAGTGCATATATAATGTTTATAAAATTGGGTAGGCAGCACTGCAACCACTGATGACGTTTTCCAAAGATTAGCGTCTATTTTAAAAGTAGTTCTGAGACCTGGCGTAGCTCTGTGGTATAATGCTTGACTGCAACGCAGAGTGCCTGAGTTAGATTCCTGCTATGACCATGAAATTTATTATTTGCATTCATCGGAGGCTCAACGCTGCTTATGTCCGGTTTTTCTTAACACTAACATTCATTCTATGTCATCATTGCGTTGAGTTACCGATGTCGGGTATTGCTTAGCGGTCGCGCGTTAAAATTACCCATTTGTGTTATCGTCGTTCCTGGGTAGATACTAAGTGTCAATCACCTGTGGCACGTACCCGCACACCAGCGGCACATACTGACCCGTAGTTACGTGCCACTGCCTGGCGGAAAGTGTTTGACGACGTACGCGACGGGATTTTGACATGTCTTGACCAGCGCGTCATATTTGTCAAACCACCTTACCCTCCCATGCTAATTTTGATTCACGCCAAGTTAAGGGGGGGACCACAAGAGCATTCAAACATAAGCAGCTAGATAGATAGATAGATAGATAGATAGATAGATAGATAGATAGATAGATAGATAGATAGATAGATAGATAGATAGATAGATAGATAGATAGATAGATAGATAGATAGATAGATAGATAGATAGATAGATAGATAGATAGATAGATAGATAGATAGATAGATAGTGACTGCTATCTGGACGCAAATTGTGAAACAGAGAGCTTAACTTCCATGGTTTTGTTAGAACACTTGCTAGGGTGGCTCATGAAATAAATGGTAGAGCAATTTATTGTCTGCAGCTTAGTAGGAGAGAGCATTATTATTCGCATTATGGGAGGCAACGACGCCAGCGAAAATCTCATTGGAAAGTAACAGACATTTTATTCCATATGAAGGTACTGCCCTCCTTCGGTCTGTCATCCTTCTATTTGAGAAGACTGCCGCAAGACCAGACGTGTTTTAGCAAAATATGCAGTTATGGAAGTAAATAGTATCCAATGTGCACGTAAAAGTAAAAGGAAATGTTCGTGAAGCGTTGCTTCATTAGGAGAAAGTTAAGTTGTTTTACCGATATAACTGCCCCTACGAGTTTTGTGCCACAGAGAATGAATATTTTCTTACTGCTCCAATCACGGCAGGAAAGTTTTAAGATGTGCTGCACAGAAGTCTTGACTCTTAAAAAGCTAACTAATAGTTGGACAATTCCAAGAGTTAAAGTTTGCAGCGCACTGCTGGAACCCTCTTATCCTAATGAAACAGAAGGCCCGTCGCGCTCAAGAAAGACGACTCTGCTGATGCAGCGAAGCGACGGCGGTGGACGTCTGCTACGAAGAATCAGGAAATCCTTGCACAAGGATAGCTTATGCTAATGGTTCCCAGATTATTGTCAGCCCATTTTGTCATAAACATGAAGACCACCGGCGAGCAAGCGTAATTTCGTCAATTGTGTCGGCATTTAATTTTATGTTCAATGAAAAATTAGCTAGCTAGAAATGGTTTCTCTGCGAAAGGGCAGGAAATGTTCAGTATACTTCATGTATGATCGTGCGTGTGTTTATATGTGTGCGCAAATACATATGCATGCAAAATTCACAAACTAAAGAGGGAGCCTGCCCCCTTCCCCCTTCCCCCCAATTACGCCAGGGGTGGCAAATTGACATCATAATTTGTTTTTGTCTTCTGCATACTTGAGACGGATTCACCCATAGGATATGTGAACGTAGCAATTCTATAGTGCTGCAATTTTTTCAGTACGATTCGGCTTTGCGTGTACGGTGAAACGGAGAGATTATGCTGGACAGCTACGCTTTCAGAACACAAGGAAGTAAAAATGTCCATTTCACTTAGACCACACAGACTACGATACACATGAATGACCAGAAACCTCAAGTCTGACATCAAGCTAAGCAATAAGGGAAAAAAAACAGCAGATTTATTTTTCCCATGGGTCCTCAATTAGGAAGTGGAATTCACAGTGCAAATACACGCCCGTAATATACCTGCACGCGCCGCTAAAAAAAGCGAAAGACAAGCCAGCGTATTGCATAGAGAAAAAAAGTCCAGTCTTGATAGAAACCAGAAATGAAATAACGTGTTCCTAAAAAATGGACACACAATTTTTTAAAGATTTTTTTTCAACGTTAGCTCAAGAGGGACAATGAAACGAACATGGCTTCAGAGTTCATAGCTTACAAAAGCTGGAAGTCAGATAGAACAGCCCTAGTGTGTTTTGTTGAAAACTTCTCCATATCCGCACTGGTGCATGCACGCTGAAAAAAGCAACTTGAAGTATTAAATACCAAAAAAAACAACACAGAACAAAACGGGCCTTTCTTGGCAACACTAAAAGGTCTGAACTGAAATAAAAAAAGTTTGTTGTCTTAGTTCTATATGGTATCCATCAAGTGAGAAGTTTTGAGTAGGCATAAAGAAAAAAATACGAATTTCGCAACTTTCCATGCCCTTTTATATTTATATTAGTTTGTAGGGCACACGAGGGACGCCCCTAAAGTTTCGGGCAGGATGTGTGAGTGGACAGTCAAGCACGTCAAAGTGGTGCTGGTCTGAGAAATAATACAGTAGAGCGAAAACCCATTCAGGAGCATAATGTGCTGTCAGTGACCGCCACGGTGACCACAGTAATCACGAACCCCGTAAATGTAAGAAAAATACGACTTCTTGTATTTATTCGGTCAATGACCCATATTTCTTGAGATGGGAGGCACGCAAAAGCCCCAAAATAATCGGTGGCTCACCTAAAGGCCACGGGTTGAATCGCGGGCATGGCAGTCGCATTTAGTTAAAGGCGGAAAGCTAAGGCCCACGTACAGTGGGGTGTCAGTGCACATTAAAGAAGACCAGACGGAAGAAATTTCCGGAGCCTTACACTCTGCATGATGTCGCATATATTGACAGCGTGTTTTTGAGAGATAAGCCAGATGAATTATTCGCACGTAGACAACAATTACAACATTTTGTGCTTTCGCTACAGAGCTTAACGTTTGCAGGTTAATAGGGCGTCCCCAATGTATTTCCTGATGTATCCATGTGGCTCTGTAAGCCAGCCCCTCCCCCCCTCCCTCCTTTTTTTTTTGCGTTCTTGTCCGCATCGTCTCCTAAGAGCATTGTGTAATGACTGATCACAATGTCTTGAAATAAGAAGGTACTGCGCCTTGGATGACAAAGACGAATACAGGCGCTATGTATTCATCGCTTGTTTCTCTCTCCTTGTTTTGTATTGTGCATTAGATGCGGAATTGGGATACCAACATCTCCAAGTCAGATGCCCGCAAGTGAAACCACCACGGCTTGTTACATCGTGCTGTAAATCCATAGCTGCCTATTAAAAACTGCTGTTTCCACATCCATCTCCTTCATTAACAGCGGAGGATGTGGAACGTCTTGATAGATCTTAAATTTCAGCAGCTGGTCATCTCCAAAAGGTGCAAATTTAACTTCGCCCCCAGCGCTTGTTTTTTTAAAGTTCATTATATAGACACCGACGTCAACGTGAGAGCGTGGTCTTGATCACAAGAACGCACAATATCTCGGCTGGCATCAACAAAGGGCTCGTATCCCTGCCTGGGTGCTTCGCTTTCTGGGTGATGAGACTTCGCTAAAACAGCCTTTTTTTTCCTTGAGGGGCCCTATTCTCTTGAACCAGCATTTCGTGAAGACGCGGGAGATTGTCTTTAAAAGCGTTAGCTGCTAACGTTACCTCGTATTAAAGTTGAATTTTTTGTTAGTTGTTTAGATGATTCGTCCATTCAGTGGAACTGTAATTTTAGTTTATTTTATGTTGACAGAAACAGTTACCTCAACGAAAATAAAATTACGATATAAGTGTAGTGAAAGAGAAAACTCCTTCTATTTATGTTTTGTTCATTGAAATTTCATAGATAGTCGAACAAACTATCCAAATCAAGTGAAAAATTGAAAGCGCTTGATATAAAATTGTTTATGTTTACCATCTCAGGCGCAGCTTCGTTTTGACAATTGAATAATGAAGTTCTTTCTGCTAATCGTGCCTCGTAAGAGAAACTAATTGAGCGTTTCATACTTGTGATTTATTGCGGCAGAGAAGATCTCAGATTTATTATGTCATCATATCATGAGACACATAGGAATCACATAGACACATAAGAAATTATGAAGTCACCTTCGCACTACTGGTGACAAGCCTGCAGAAGCGCTGAGCCGGTCTACATTTTTCCCCTCTATATATTCTTCTGTTTGATGAATTTGTTTTTCTGTATTTATTTGCCACTTTTCTTGCTCCTGTTTATTTCTATATCTTCCACGTATGCGCGTATATTTTTTTCCCTTTTTGCTCAGTGCAGTTGCTTTTTGAGTCTCTTTGCTTTTCAATGTCAATCTTCAACTTCAATTCTTGCTATTTTTTTCTCTTTCTGTCAGTATTTTTATCTCTCTGTGAATCTCTCCCTGCCTATGTTTTTGTTTGATTTCTGGTTTCCTTCCTCTTTTTTATCTCTGATACCCTCTTTTTTGTAAATTCGATGTCATGCACAACTGTCGCCACTCCTCCTTTTTCTTCTTCCCAACCTCAATTTATTTTCCAACCTGCTTCTGTATAGTATACAATACAGGGCTACGTTATGTGCTGCTATAGCGTACCTGAATCATCGAGTGGTTACAATGCCCCTTTTCGAACTGCGGGTACGAAGGTATGAGTCCCACCTCGTCAAAAGCTTGTTTGTGTATAGAATATTTTTTTTTGCTCACTTTCTTTTGTTTACTCGTTTCTTTCTTTCTTTCTCTGTTTTTTCTTTCTTTCTACCTTTCTTTACTAGCTCTATCTCCCGCCAGGTTTATTCTACCCCTCGCCAGACAAATTGGCGCACTAGTTATAGAAGCGAAGCAAGAGACAAAGAAGAAGACGAAAGTGGCGTGTGTCTGCTCATGATGATGATGGTTGCGCGCTCGTGGAGTACGATGGACGGATGACATAAATAGCTTCACTGCTAAATACTGTGGGATCTCGCAAGCCAAAAACATACAAACTAAGAATGTAAGTCACGCCGTACCTGTGAGTTAATGCGGACCAATTTAGATTTTAACAGTGGGCCTATATAGAAATAGAAGAAAAGTGATATTTCGTTTGACATAGCACCACGCCAATGCCGCAATATCTTCACGGCCAACGCAAAAAAAAAAACGAACACCGCGCCATCGCTACTGACCTTATGCAAGGATCGCAACAGTTTTGCACATCATGTTACGAGGAACCGCCATTAGCATTACGAAATCAAATCACTAGAAAAGCAGCCACAAAGGGGAGGAGTGTCTCGATGCGCAATTCAGTTAGGTGGTAGGAATAAGTGACTTACGTGTCGCATTTATCAGAACCGCCCATGTGAATTGCGTGTCGCAAAGTCCATTAACGACAGCAAGTCGTAAATGTCATCTAAGATAGCACTTTGCAAGACGTTACGCAAGTCAGCGACATAACAGACCATCGCGAACATTCCGAGACTGATTGAAAGCGAACTAACCCGCGTTGCCACTCAATCCGTCTGTAGAGCCTAACCAGCGCCGTTGTAATGTTCATACTGTTTATTAGTTTACACTCCTGCATTTATTTTTTCTCATTTGTTGGCTGTCTGGAAAGCCTAGTCTGGTTTAGGAACATTAAGATGCTCCTGTTTACCGACACGTTCACATAAAATAAATTGTTAAGATAAGATGTATGGTGGCTAATAGCAACCAACATGGAGTGGAACAATATTTGTAGTATATTTTCACTCTGCATTTGCACTTTTTTTTAGTGACACTGAGCCACATTTTGATATTTCCTGTAGCCACTGCCGCTGTGTGTGTGAGATTGCGAAGAGCGGTTACGAGCGTTAATACCAAACGTGGAAGCAGAAATGCAGCTCTGAACGTGGTCAAGTTAAAAGGAAAACGTACGTGTTATATAATTTCCAGCCTGAGGCGTTGAGGATGTTACGGAAAGCGTGTGAGGAATACAATAACGACAAAACATACACTAACATACTACCATTGTGTTAAAACAACCCAGCTTTTATCCGAATGCTTGTGCGTATAAATTGTAATTGGCATTCTCCGCGTAACTACACAAGCGAGGGTGAAAGGCTCGCATGAAGGCTAAGGCGAGCCAACCCCGAGAAATTTCGTTAGTGAGTCTAACGCACGCAACTTTCATGTTCCCGCAAGCACAGCAATTCAGCAATGTAGCGTTAGATCACGCGAGCAGGCTTCACTGAGAGGCATGCACGCAAGCAAACACTTGAAATTGTAGTCAACCAGCAGATAACTATCGCTAGCGCTAACCAAATTGACAACTGTGCTTACAAAACGGATCAACGAGAACGCTCCTGTGATAACGAAGGAGTTCAGCAACAAAATGACTTCGCAAAGCAGCGCCCGGACTGCTGCCGATTGCGCGGTATTAATCTCAAGTGCACAGTCGCAGTGGCGCTTCAAGATTTCCCATGCCGCTCATTGAGATCTGTTACAAACTAAAGCAATCATAAAACTTGTGGCTCGTTCATCATCGAACTCCACTTGCCTTGGGTTTTCGTGGTGCGCAGTGCAGGGCGACAAGATACGCTATTGCCTTGTGCACACGATTTCGTCTGGTTCACCACCGTAGCTGCGTCATCTACCTCGTTTTTATTAGGTACTCGATTGCGCAGACCTTTTCGAGAGGTGGTTTTCACGTCCGATGCATCAATGAGTGAGAAACCATCGATTGCATCAACCTGCTCAAAAAAAAAAAAATTTCTTTTTTTTTTGAGGAGGCTTCAATAAACAGCCGTACGCCTGCTCTGCATGGAAGTTGGAGCAAGTGAAATAGGTCTACTAAATAATCACTTCCCTCACACACCTATATTAGGATAATTTTATTTTTCGCACTTTGAAGCTATGAAACAATTAAAAAACATCTAAAATAACCATGCATTCGGAGCTCCTAATTTGTATAAACCAAGTTAAAGACAATCTCAAATGGTGATAAGCCTTGGAACGAAAGACTCAGATGCTCACTATGCACCAAAACGCACTGATAATTTTTTTTTTGTAAAGCACAACTGAGCCGGGAAAAAGCTGAAAAACAGTGCGCACAAAAGTTTAATGCAAGTACCAATAAGACTGCGAAAAAGAGGGTCCAAGTGTCGCTACGGTCTTTGGTGAGCTATAGAGGCCGATCGTTTGGCAAAGCCATAATCCGTAAGAGAGCGGCGAATTGACCAGAAAAGTAAGGGTGAAATGGCGGCTTTATTTGAAGACTATCATGCCATGAAGCCATCTCTTCTTCGTCGCCTTCTTTTTCAAACAATCCCGGAAGGATTTAAGATCAAAGAATGACTGTGCCTATTGTAATAGCGAAGATTTTGACCCCCGAACCTTTCTGCAGAAACCCCGTAATGGGCGGCGTTAGACCTCTAATTCCCCAAGTGTCAACGCTGCTGCGGCCGAAGATATACCGGCTCCCCGAATGCGTTGTCCAACGATATTTGTGGCATTTCATGCCGATAAGCCCAGCCAGTAATGAGAGGTGCGCCGAGAAATGAGCTTAGAGCGGGAATAGTGGGAGATATGTGTTTCATTGCCTATTAGCGTGTCTGGTATGAGTATGCTCGCTGTGATTTAGTGTTTCGAAGTAATCCAACGTACCAGTGAGCTGTTAAGTTCTTTCTACATTATCACACTTATTGTATATTGTTTTTTTTTTGTCTGAGATTGACACCCGAAAGTTTCTTTGAGCTGAATTAATATTTCAGTGGTCGCATTGCAACTGGGTAATAGTTCCGCTTCACGGACCAAGGAACGTTGATAAAATGAAGAAAAAAAACAAGTTCTTTTTGTGTGCCTCTTTTTTTACGCGTATGATGTTGCATATCGAAATTTCTGTGAAGAACATTCTTGCGGGCATCGCTTCCTTTTTTTCTAAAAACAAATCTTATGGTTGCGATTATTATATGAAAAATTCGGTATTCCAATGATCGGTCTCCTTTGAATACGTTCCTTTTTTGTTCTGAAAACACAGTAAGATGTCACAAATTGTAGATTGCATTACGTTTGTCGCTAAAAGGCTAAGAAAAAAAAATAGTGTTTAACTCTTATTTCTTTCACATCGACCTCACCCAGGTATGTCTCTTTAAAGGAACCCGTTCAATCTCTTTAGGAGAGTAAGTAATCTCTTTAGGACAGAATACCCGCGAGTCCGAAATGGCAGTGTGATGTGCTCCACAATTTTCCTGAGGAGGTTTTCCAGAGTGATTACTGCGCAAGGTTAGACCCGAGACAAGGAGACGAACGGTGGAGGGCTCATCATCGTTCATCTCGTTTATGCCTTCCTTAAAACAGTAATCGGAGTCCTCAGCTTGATACTTTTGAAGATTTATAGAACGGAACGGCGCATTCGTAGGAATCAAGAGTGAAATGACACTAATTTTTCTTATAGGTTAGGGTGACTGACAAAAGGAGACATAACTTGATTACAAAGCCACGGTGCAAGTATACAGGTGAGCAACTAGAAAGCCAGACACTACATACACACTGCGTGTGTCTTTAGTAATCGCATCTGCAACAATTTAGATTGATATTTGGTAAATGTTACCAATCTTTTCTTATAAAATATGGTTGAAGTCACCAGTTTGCAAGCGGATTTTAGAGCTCACAGTTTGCTAGTAGCGAGGGAGAAACTAAGGAGGGGCCATGAGCTTAGCCCGATATTTGCATCTTTGCTGCCCTGTACTGGGGTGAAGAAATTGTGGTCGGAAAGAGGGTGTGTAGGTAGAGAGAGAGCAAGAGAAAAGAACACACACAAGACGGGTGCTTCTATTGCAGTCATTAGAAAGGCTGGTCGACTTCTAGATACGCCGTAGCGCTTCCAGTGCCTTCTGACGACATTGTATCATGTCTATTGCGCAGAATTAGTGACAACAACAGGAACAACGACTACTACTACTACTTCTTCTTCTACTACTACTACTACTACTACTACTACTACTACTACTACTACTACTACTACTACCACTACTACTACTACTACTGCTACTACTAGTGATAATAACATTAGTAATAATGCAATGTCTTCATTACTGCAAAGGCACGTTTTTTTCGGTCACTTCAGTAACTATCATGAAATCTACAATGCAGAAACCATTCGCGTGAATACTGCATTCTACTACGTATCTTTCATATAAGGTTTGAGGTAGCTTGACCCCTGTTTTCTCCAAGTTATTCAAGTTTTTGTTTACGCAGACACCTGAAATTACATATGTGGTTTTTAGTAATTATTCACAGGGACGCAATCGTGTTTTTAGATGTTCCAAAATTGGTATTTTTGGAGATTTTCTCGCAGTTTGCGAAAAATGGAAATTTTCACCTCATACAGGCCTATGAGGCTGCAGTAACACTGGGGCCAACAATTATTTTAGAAAGCCAATTCCCTCACACCTTCACCCTAGTCATTGTTTAAATAGTAGTCTTGACACGGGATATAAAGTCTGTGTCCTCTAAACCAGCGCTAAGACCGTTTGTTCAGTCAATGAGTGACTGCTTTCAATTTCTTCTAATTCCTAATAAGTTGGCTATGCGCGTCGCTACCAGCTGTATTACGATACTCGTGAAGCTGTGCAATGTCCGCATTTCTTTTCTTTAACATTCAAAGTTATATGCTTTCTGTCACGTCGGCATCCTCCAACACTTAAATTGCCGAGGATGCGTATAGTGAAGATGTTTTGTTTTACCATGGCGGAATGTGTTGCCATCATGCTAGCACGATCTCACAACGAAGTTGCACAGAAACACTACATAGGATGAGGTGTTCGCAAGGTTCTGGGTTGAAAGGAGCCAAGCATCGACCCAGCACCTTCCCTGACCACGCCACCCATTGCTGGAGTCGGAAATAAAAGCAAGAAAACAGGGTTCAAAAAGATCACAAACTAGTATCATCATCATCACCATCATAATCATCAGCAACAACAATAATAACAACAACAACAATAATAATAATAATAATAATAATAATAATAATAATAATAATAATAATAATAATAATAATAATAATAATAATGAAAGGAAGAAGTAATCGCAGGTTTCTTTTACGCATTCAGTTGAGACATCACTTTTGCTCAGTCTCTAATTATCCTGCTCTGCACATGGTGTGATTTAGCACTACAGGAAAAGCCCTTTGTGCACCTCGAGTCTTCAGCAGCTGTTTCGAGTTCATCCTGGCTGGGACATAAAGACGTCTCTCGAAGGGCAATCCCGTGTTTCGGCCCCAACAACGTAGCGAGTGACTGGTTCTCCAGTCGTAACACTGAGACGTTCATTTATTGCCGATGCTGATTGGGAACTGCCCCGAGAACGTGTGCGTGCAACCCTCCGCCTTCTCGTCTTCACGATTGTTTCGTCCACTCCTCGGTGCTCTGTTGAACGGCTCCTCTTTCTTATAGATGCCAGCGAGGTCCACCCGACGCAGCCGTTCACCATCCTCTCCTCAATTCGTTTCCTGCTCTTGACCATCGCCTCGCCTTCACGTGTGCTTTGCGCTGATTTGGGAGAAAACCGCTCAGGCAACACCTCACAACGGGAATCATATGGAGTAAGTTTTGTTCAGTTTTGTGCAGATCCGTGGGGTGGCGTGATGTATTCCTTGTGTGCACAATATTGTCAGTCGCACTGGCTCTGTAAAAGGTGCCGTGTTTTGAGATAGCGTGTCGCCGTTCGTGGCGCTGTGCAAGCAACCAATGGTGAAGGGTCACTGCAACGCCACCGCATGCCCTGCGCTGTGATGAGGGAATGACGTTGATTCGAGCCACAAACAAGAAGCAACTAGGAACAAATCTGAAGGACGTTGATAATAAAGGGGGAAATATGTCTGCCACAACTCCGGGAGAAACCTGCGTGCTCTGCCCATGATGTAGCGTCGCATCACGACCACTCTCCGAACTAGGGCGGACCGACGGCGGATAGAGGCGCTGCTCTGATCCTGGGCATTTCGCAATATGCGCTGCCTCCAAGACCGGAAGCACCTCGCCAAGCTTAGCGTTACCTCTGTGACTGGACTACCAGTGACGAAGCTAGGGTGCCAGGGAATGACGCTATCACGTGATGTGAGGTCACAATAACGTGAAAGTGACGTTGCAATGAGGTCACCGCTCTGGGCACTGGAGACCTCATTTTCACCACGTTAATGGCGCCATCGCATGATAATTTCTTTCTGTCTTACTCGTTCGTAATGCCGCTAGATCCGCCGACGGTCAACTATCGCTTTTGTTGAAGCATGTAAGGCTTTTGACTTACAAATAAAATGAAGCCATGAAGCGGTTCCCACCATGGTCTGCCCTGTCATCGGCTTTATGTAATAAGGGTGAGAATAAAGAATTCTAGGACCACATCGCAGTTGTTTTCTCTTGACAATCATAAAATCTGATCTCATCAAAGAACGCCGGAAAGCCCACTTTCATCACAAAAATAGTTCCTTTTCTTGTGGTAGTGTATAAAAAGGCAATAAAAAACGTTGTTATATGCATATGGCACAATAGTTTCCCTACCATCAATGTTTCGCGCGCACAAACGGTCGCAAGTAAGCCTGGAAGCGCACAGCAATTGACATAGTTTCTCACTTTTTTAAATTCATGCTTTTTGGCCATGCAATTGAAAAAGAAGAGAAATAAGTATACGCGAGGCGAGAAAGAAATATCTTTTTTCGCAATCTGTATGTATTTTCGTGACTATAATTCATTGCGAAAGCGGTGCTGCGGGGTGATGTCATACATCCGCTGTCCTTTTTTCGCGGCAGTGGCTAGCTGCTTTTTATGGCGCGCGAAGGACCGTCGGCTCGTTACTACGATGACCGGAAGTAATGTATGTGCGACACAGCGATGTCTGAAAAAAAAAGTGACAGCTATCACGACACTCGCGACGGGAAAAACTGCGCGAAAAAAAGGAAGTCACACATCCCGAAGACATATCACGGTGCCACTGCCACCGTAAGGGTGCTGCCGCTTTTCAATGGCTGTGGCTTTCTCCGTCTAAGATGTAGGAACCATGGTGGGTTGTTGCAGCGAAATCGATGTCGCATTGGCTGGGCAATGGCGCTTGAAAGAAAAAGCGTGTACTCACACTGCTCTGGGCGGCACACTTGGCTGCCTGCGTTCTGATTTCGGTTTGCTTACTTTATTACGCTTAGTTTTCTTCTATTTATGCGTGCATTGTAGGTATTTTTGCATTGTTACTTAATTTGCTTTTATTTGCGTATCTGCCGCTATCAAACTCTCTTTTTCGTTTGTCACGTCTTTTTTTGTTCGTATTGGCAGCCGTTATTACATAACGCTACGCTTCGGCGTTCCTTCCCTTGGGGCAAGCCTAAACGAAATCACTTCCAGAATTTTTATTTTGTTTTTCGCTTGCTTCCTCTGTTCTTACCTTAACTTTAAATATTTTTGCAACGTATTTTTTTAGTTATCAGAGTTGTCGCTTATAATATGTAAGTGTAGGCGCATGTGTGCGATAGTTTTACTGGGCTTTTGTTTGCGGCACATTTCTGTATAAGTAATGGGCACGTTGTAAGATTAATAACGATGTATATAGAATGCGTTTTCCGCCCTCTTCCGGGGAAATAGATTGAGGCTGGGCAGGCAAGCTTTATAAGTTGGCCGATTTCGTGGTTGGCTCCGTCCACTTTATCGTAAACTCTACTGATAACGGGAGTTAAAGGAACGTGGCATGAGCGCTTACTGTTCCCTTTGGCACCTAATATCGGAATTACCATGGGTGGACTTGTACTATAACGTATAGCAACACGCAGTGGGAATCACAGGGCTCTTTGAGATGCGCGGGGCGTTTGATTACAGAAGTGTTAGAGCCAAGCGGGCGCATCGTAATGTGCATTCAACCTCAGTGGGAGCCAAAAATGCGGTTCAGCTTTTGCTTCTGGCGTGATTACGGTGCGCAGATACATTAGCGTTACTACTGAATTGCGAGTAGCGAGCAACACTTTGATTATCTCCCTGGTCTAGGAAGAATAAGCAATTATTTGAAGATAAGTTCTTTATTGTTGTTTCCGCAAGGACCAATGATATTTGCTTATTTTTCTTCATACCAGAGTTGTCCACAAAACACATATTATATTTCAGGGGCTTCGAACTCACCTCATCTAGTGGGCCGTCATGAAACTTAGTTCCACGATCCCACAAGGGTCTGAAGTGTGAAGATGGCGGGTGCGCCATTGGAGGGAGTAGGGTGAGGTGAACAGCTTGAACGAAATCCCCCAAGACCTTTCCATACATACCATATTAGGGTGGGCGATTCCACGAGAAATCGACACGGGCCCAAAAGTTGATATTTTAGATTTCATTGAGTATCTTATATTTCGTGCACCTCTCACCAGGAAGCTCGAAAGTCAACTTCGTTTTATTAATAATGGCATAACTCACGAGAAAAAAATATCATACTTCACCAACACGGAGACACCAACTTCGTCACCTGTCATTTTCGAAAATTGCAGATGCTATAAAAAGACAAATACTTTTGTTTCAAGGATGATATTTTTTACCTGAAATGCATGTCTAATGAAGAATGAATTCATATGGTTTGAAGTTTGTAGACTTTAGGAAAATAGCTTTTAAAAACGT
This sequence comes from Rhipicephalus microplus, assembly GCF_043290135.1. Taxonomy (NCBI): domain Eukaryota; kingdom Metazoa; phylum Arthropoda; class Arachnida; order Ixodida; family Ixodidae; genus Rhipicephalus; species Rhipicephalus microplus. Next base: position 140,888,601 of record NC_134704.1, on the reverse strand, counting down.
CTAATTTTGCGACAATTTAAAATAAATTACGTATTCCCCTCTTTTTTTCTTTGAAAGTAATGCAAGCAGCGTTTTCACACTTGACACGTTTTAAGGATATAGTGTTTTCATTAGGTACATAAATTGTTGTTGTCGTAGGGCAAATGTAGTTTTTTATTTATTGCCTCAAAATTCTCATATTGGCAAGAGTGTACCCCAGTGAAATTTGAATAATAAAAAAACACCATCTTCGATTTTTTTAAAATCTCGTAAATAGACAACCGAAGGCCATCATACAGTAATATAAAAAAAAACATGTTGCATTATTTTGTTTTAGCGACAATATTCGTGGTACAAATACGAGCTTTCCGAGAATGCGCTGATAAGTTGAGAAATCTAGAAACCGGAACGGAAAAGCGGCAATGAGCTTCAAACGCGAGTAAACGTGACCGCATTTGGTGAAGAAAGGCTGTTTTAGCAGATAGGAGTAACTATTTTGAACACGATATTCTACAGTATCTGAATTCACTCTTATACGTAGAGCATTGAGACTTCTAATATGCGGTGCCTCTCCATTACTGACACACAGATGGAGTTGCTGTGACGGCCATGGGTTTGCAACACGTTGGGTAAGAGAATTGAATGTTGAATGAGTTCATAAACGGGGGCACGAAGACTGCCGCATTAGACTGAAGAACACGCTTTAGGGCAAGTTGTCATCCGTCGTCTGCTCTACAAATGAATTGCTGTGCGCCGCATCTCGGAGGCAATGCTTTAGATCATATGGTTAAATGTAGGGACAAAAATTACGCCTCCCGTAATTTTATCAACAAAAACATTGTGAAATTCATTTTAACGTACTATACTTCAGTTTTGCATTCGCACTGTGGATACTTGCGCACGCTGTTTTACGTCTGCTCTCAACAAAGGTGAAACACATAGGAACTGACGACAGATAGATCACTTTCGTGCTGCTGGTTTCACGCATAGTTGCATTGCCAGTAATTTGAGCCTCAAGGAGCGTGGCGATGGCTGACCACTTCAGCCGGGATAGAGTTTTTTGTTCAGATTACCTCATGTTGCATAAAAAGAAAATACCTTATCAAAGAAACTTCCGCAAGGTCGAAGACATCGGCCTGTCCGCCCTCCAGAAGCTTTTGCCGAAAGCTGCCCGCCATGTACATAACAACGACCACGTCTGCCAGAACTGCTTCAGACGCCTCAGAGATATGCTGTCTTCGTCTAATGGCTTCTCGGCTGAAACAGCTGATGAGTTTTTGCCGGAAGAAGAAAAAGGCAGAAGTCGAGAGCGGTGCGTAAACACGCCTGAAGCATTGTCACATATGCGACTGGAGTAGTTGCATGCGCAAAATACCAAAGTTCATGCAGAGCCAAGACAACGTAGCAGCGATTCTACAGTTACCGTGAAATGCCACCGTAACGTGTGTAACCGCCACTTTCAACCATCAGATCTAAAATGCAGTGTGTGTGCCCAGTGATTCAAGAACTTCAAGCAAGCCTATGAAGCGTGTTCTTCGTATCAAGAGCGCATGCGTTTGTTGACACTGTTGCCGAGCGATATAGAGCGCCGAAAACTCCAAGCGCTTATACCAAACTTGTCAGCTGACATGATATACAGATCCCGACGCTGGCGCGCAAAGCATGAGATATGGTTAGCACCAAATGCGGTAAAAAGGACACGGCTGAACCCAATGGACGTCCAGGCAGCTATGGCTTACTACTCCAAAGATGAGTATAGTTGCTATCGGCAGAGTCCCAACAAAAAAGATGTAGTATTTGTTATCATTGACGGAAAAAAGGAACTTGTTTCGAAAAGGTTTATGACCCGTTTGGTGCGAGAGGCTTACCGTCTTTTTAGAGAAGCTAATCCGAACACGTCGATTGGGCTCTCAAAGTTTTATTCACTGATGCCGAAGTGGGTTTTTCTTGCACCACACCAAGAAGTGTTCCTTTGTATATACTGTGCTAATGCCACAGAGTGTGTTTCTGTCCTACAATACGTCACCGATGGTGCCTACACAATGGACTTCTTGAAAGTACTATGTCTTTGCAGCTCCTCTAAAATTGATTGTTTTTTAGGCCATTGTGACTATTGTACTAAGGAGGACGCTCTGACAGCCACATATTCAGGAATCCCTGAAAATATTGAGGTAGCATATGCAGTATGGGAAAATGGCGATCTAGTGAAAAAAAACAGCCCAGGCAAGTGCTTTTCGGCGAGAGCTAAGTCTATGGTTTGTGAAGTAGATTACCCATGATTACTTAAGATACATTCAAGAATCAGCAATACGCCAGGCGAAAGTGAACTATGAAAAAGAAGCTTGCAATTTTCACTTTGATTTTGTCGAAAATTGCACAGCCATTTTACCGAATGAGGTACAGTCGTATCACTGGCACAAAAGACAGGTGTCTATATTCACGTGTGTCGTCACAAGGAAGCAATGAATTCAAAGTTTTGCCATCATCAGTGATGGCACATGCCATGATGCTGCACATGCCTGTTTTGCTCTACAAATAATCCACAACTATATGAAGGAACAATTTAAGCCTGACACGCACGTTACTTATGTTTCTGATGGTGCATGCAGTCACTACAAAAACAAGTACCAGTTGTTCGAGTTATGTCAGAAAGATCATATATCAACAAATTGAATTTGTTCGGCCACAGGACATGGCAAGAACTATTGTGACGGCGTTGGTGGCCTACTAAAGCATCAGGCTACGCTCTACAACCTCAGAGCGGGAATCTCAGCTGTGATTATGTCAGCATCACAAAGGGTGGTGCAAATGAGTGCGAAGCTCAAGAATGTCAAGCTGTTGTGTGCAAATGCAGACGAGCTAGAAACATACCGTCAATTTAAGAAGAGCCAGTGGAAATTGTTGCCACGTGTTCCAGGCATACGTTCTTGGCATGTTTGGCTAAGCACATCTGAGGGCACTGATCGTGGTCGTGTTTTGTTAGCGTCACGTACTGCTAAATGTGTTCTGCAAAAGATGCAGCCATTTTGAGCGCATCTCTTGTTTTACGCAGTTACCACCAAAATACCAGTGAAGGTACTTCAAGCGCATATGCTTTTTCTAGCGAGACCCAACACTTGCGTTGGAACATTTTCATGTTTGAGCTTATCGGCAAATATAAACAGATGTTTTGCAACTGAGTTGCAGTGTCGAAGATTTCCTCCATTAGAGCTGTGTTATCACGAGCATAAATGCGCCTTCATGGCTACGTATTTGTCACAGTGCTAAAACAGCCTTTCTTTACCAAATGCGGTCACGTTTATTCGCGTTTGAAGCTTATTGCCGCTTTTCCGTTCCGATTTCTAGATTTCTCAACTTATCAGCACATTCTCGAAAAGCTCTGATTTGTACCACAAATATTGTCACTAAAAACAAAATATAGCAACATATTTTTCTAAATTGCTGTATGATGGCCTTCGGTTGTCTATTTACGAGATTTTAAGAAAAATCCAAGATGGGGTTTTCTTATTATTCAAATTTCACTTGAGTACACTTTTGCCAATATAAGAAATTTGAGGCATTATATAAAAAGTTACGTTTGCCCTACGGCAATAATAATTTATGTACCTAATGAACACAATATATGCTTAAAATGTGTCAAGTTTGAAAACACTGCTTGCATTACTTTCGCAGAAAAAAAAGGGAAATACCTAACTTATTTCAAACTGTCGCAAAATTTGACATTTTTAAAAGCTATTTTCTTAAAGTCTACAAACTTGAAACCATATGAATTCATTCTTGATTAGACATGCATTTCAGGTAAAAAATATCATCCTTGAAACAAAAGTATTTGTCTTTTTTTAGCATCTGCGATTTTCGAAAATGACAGGTGACGAAGTTGTGCCTTCGTGTTGGTGAAGTATGATATTTTTTTTCTCGTAAGTTATGCCATTATTAATAAAACGAAGTTGACTTTCGGGCTACCTGGTGAGAGGTGCACGAAATATAAGATACTGAATGAAATCTAAAATATCAACTTTTGGGCCCGTGTAGATCTCTCGTGGAATACCCCGGGTGAATTTTCAAAGGGATACGACGACAGGCTTCTCCAATCATGTGGGTATTGCTTTTCACAATGATCAAAATGTAGACAGCAGCTCCGAAATATAATTTCCCTTCTGCGATGATGTACCAACTCATAGTAACTTCCGGAGTGTAACAGTGCCTCCACAAAAAATGCTTCAGACCAGTCCCGTTAGTGAAGCTTACCCCAAGAAAGCGCTAAAAAATGCAATAGACCAGAAAACTAGTCAATTACTATTTAAAAAAAATCTCAAATCTGTGTTCCATGTGAAGTGTCAGGCAACTAACGAGAGGTTTTTGAGACCCCTCTTCTGTAGACTTATTCCATGTTTGTAAACAGCGGTAGGTGCCATCGACAAACTAGGGTTTCTGTAGCGACATCTAGGCCAAAGCTCGCCAATGCCATCTACGATCCAGTGACAACTAGCACTGCACCTGTTAAGCTGACTCCCGTGTGCACGCGGCCGGCTCCCCGTTGTCACCAAATGTGGCGTAGTATGTCGATGGCGCGTACTACGGTTTACAAAAGAGGAATAGCTATATAGCCACCATACCAGCAACACTCTTCGGGAGTCTTCGCTGGTTACCTAGTGCTCTTTTGTAGTAGAATGAATTGTAAGGCTATTAAGACGATGGTGTTACAGACACTGCGATCAGACTCAACTCCGTCTTTAAGGTATCAGGCAAAATATACTTGTTTATTTAACTGCGCTCGGAAGCGCTCTGCTGTCACTACAGCGTCCCCGCATCTCTCCTCTCTCACTCTTCTCTTTCTAGTTTCCTTGTCCCAGCATGGAACGTGAAAAATAATCATCATTGCCGGCCGCGCAAAGTTGAACACATAGTTCAAGTGGGTACAGTCTTTGTATCGGCCTGATCGCAAGGTGACCCCCTTGCAACTTGATCTTGCAAGAACGAATGAGACCGTCGGCACTGCGGTACACTTCCGTGACCCTTGCAAGCTTCCATAGCTGGCGTGGCGTGTTGTCCACATGCGCGAGAACGATGTCCCCTTACTTCAATGCTGTATTTCATTTCGTGTCGGCAAAATGTGCAGATCGTAATTGCAACAGGTATTCTTTTTGCCAACGCTTCCAAAAACTTTTAACCAGAAGCTTCTCGTAGTTGTGTCTGCGTATGGCGTCTGCTCGCTTTGAGTTACTGTTGACTTCGTCAGCGGTCGCATACGGTATGGAAGTCAACCTTCGTCCAACGAGAAGTTCGGATGGTGTCAAAGTGCAAGGTTCTCCTGCCTCTGTCTCGATGAAAGTGAGAGGCCTAGAGTTTACGACTGCTTCGACCTCCGCCAGCACTGTCGATATTTCTCCGTAGTTCAGACAAAGTTTGCCGATAATTTTTCGCAGTGGAAGCTTCATTGATCATACGAGGCACTCCCACCATCCACCCCACCAAGGAGCATTTGGTGCAATAAACTTCCACGAAATGCCGTTGGTGCTGAGGTGACCAGCGACGTCCTCTTCAGAGCACATTCGGTGTAGTCGCTTTATGTCTGCCGATGTCTTGTGAAAGCTTCGTGCGTTGTCAGAGTAGATCACACTAGGTAATCCTCTCCGAGCTGCAAATCGTCGTAGGCACAGCAGGACAGCCTCGGATGTCAATTCCGAGACAAGGTCGAGATGCACGGCTCTAGATACGGCGCACGTAAAAAGTGCAACGTAGCACTTCGTGCCTTTTTTCTACGTGCGTGCATACAGAGGGCCTGCGAAGTCGACTCCTCAACTTCGAACGGGTTCATTGGTGACACTCGATGACTTGTTAACGGAGCAGTCTCAGCACTTCCTGGGCCCGCACTGAAACGCTTGCATATATTTCAACCATGCAGCACTCTTTTTACCAAAGAGCGAGCTCGACAAATCCAGTAGCGTTCCCGTAGCTGCGTAAGTGTATCTCTAACTCCTCTATGTAGGACTTGAAGATGGGTTCTGTTTGCCAAAAGTGCCGAAAAGTGGTGGCTTGACGGCATTATGATTGGCTGCTTGACATCTTGTGTGGAATGCATGAGGTATAAACGGCCTCCAACCCGAAGAATTCCGTCTTTGCCTATGTAAGGGCGTAGTTCAGCGATCCGAGATGTAGACTCGACTTTTGCGGCGTTGGTCAAAGTGGTGAGTTCTTCAAGAAAGCCTTGCTGCGGTGTACATCTTATCCAATACTGTTCAGCGTTCAGGATTTCTGTTGCCACGAGATGTTCCATGTGATCCGTCCTTTTTCTGCATCGGTCAGTAAATCTGAAAACCCGCGCAGTGACTCCGAGTAGTAGCTGAAGCCTGCTGTACCGTTGAATATCGATTATAGAAACTGAGAAGCGTGTCATTAGTGCGACGTGTACTGTTGTAACTTCACCTTCGGTGACTTCCGCTATGTCTAATTCACTGAACTGTAGGGACCATTCAGACATCGGTTTAGTTAGCCACTCGGGACAATGCCACCATTTTGAGCTGTGCAGCAGTCTTTCAAGCGTCGCGCAACGCGTGAGTAGGTCAGCCGGGTTGTCCGTTGCAGGACAGTATCTCCACTTTGATGGATCTGTAGTGCACCTAATTTCAATGACTCTGTTGGCTACGAACTGTTTCCACTTTTTGGCCTCACCTTTTATCCATGACAACACAATGGTGGAATCTGTCCACATCGTGTAGTCAACTTGAACATTCCTCAAAGCGCTTTTCACGTATGCCAACAATCTTGAGCCGATTAGGGCAGCCAACAGCTCCAATCGCGGTAGCGTTGTCTCCTTATTGGGTGCTACACGGGACTTCGCAATCAACAGTTTTGGCTTCTCAGGACTTGACACGACGTATATCGCTGTTCCGTATGCTGCTGGACTGCATCGAAGAAAACATGTACTTGAAGCACATTGGGCTTCCTTGCTTCGCCGCCCAGATAGCGAGGAACGACGATGTCTTGCAGTTGCTGCAGCTGGATGACCCAATCATCCCATTCCTTTTGCAGGTAATTGGATAGTACTTCATCCCAGCCAATCCCTTGTATCCACAGCTTCTGAAACAATATTCGTATGGCAATAGTATATGGTCCTACAAATCCCAACGGGTCAAATATTCTTGATGCTGACGGCAAGACAAATCGTTTTGTGTCCGTCTGTGCTGTCAAAAACGGAGTAGATTTTCAACCGAAAAGTTGAATTCATCCTTTGCAGGATTCCACACCAAACCCAGGACCTTGACCGACGTTTCGTGAAGAACGACCATCTCATTACTAGTAGATTCTACTTGAGTTTCAAGCGTTCGGATTAAATTTCCTGAATTTGTTGTCCATTTCCGCAATGTCATGCCGGCCGATTTCATTATTGTGCGCGCTTCTCGGAAAATTTTAGCGGCTTCCTCTTCTGTGTCGGCACCAGTGACTAAGTCATCCACGTAAAACGACTCGGCATGAGTTTGCACTGTTTGTGCCATGGCAGCCGGTGCTCTTTTCATGTGGTAGAGAATAGTAGCTGTGAGCAAAATGGGCTACATGTAGCTCCAAAAGGCACTCGTGTCATTTTCCAATCTTGCAGTTTGCCCTTGGATAAATCTTCGTCTGTAAATTACAGAAAGCGGAAAGTGTCTCTGTCGTCTTCCCGAACCGCAATCTGAAGGAATGCCTTTTCTATGTCCGCTATAACTGCCACCGGGTGCGTTCTGAAGCGTAGCAGAATTTGCATGAGGTCTTGGTATAAGTTGTCACCTTTTTCAAGGCAGTCATTAAGGGACTTGCATCCTTTGGCATGTGACGAATCGTCAAACACCACTCTCATTTTCGTCGTCAGTGCTTGTTCACGCATGACTTCCTTGTGCGGCATGTAATATAACTTCGTCACCTCTGGAGGTACATCACTGACTACTTCGGCGTGTCCTGCCCTCAAGTACTCTCTTATGGTACGGTCATACGTTTCGAGCAGTTCTTTCCTGGAGGCGAGATAGTTGACAAGCTTATCCAGTCGAGTAACGGCGACTTGCTTGTTGCTTGCAAGCTCGAAATTATCCTTCCAAGAGAGGGCCACTTCATAACTTCCGTTTACAAAGCTAATCGTTTGCTCAAAATGCCACATGGTGTTGCTCATTTCAGGTTGCTTGTTTATCGTGTCCGTAATTCCTATGTTCTCAAGTTCCCAAAAGGAGCACAAAATCTCGTCGGAATTGGTAGCTTGGGCTTTTAGAACGCAAGCCATTATTTGCGAAGTAGTTGGTCGGGACACCAAGAGCGATGTGCTTCCCTGAAAGGTCCATGCAAGCATGGAGTTAAGTGCGATCAATGATTCGTTGCCTTCGCACCGTGAAACTTCGCTGGTCAACACTTTCCACATCTGCTCGGACCCGATAAGTACGCTGATGCCACTCTTAGTGATGATAGAAGGATGTTTGAGCTATTCGGCGACATCGTTTCCCAGCTTCTTGAAAGGCGCAAGGAAGGCTACGTCCATTGCAGTCTCTGCGATGTACTGGCAGATGCTTGGGATCTCTATTGCAGATAAGACTATTTCCGCGTCAGAAAGCTGGCTTCACAGTCGTAGTTCTACGATGCGACGCCTCTTGGCCTCTTGGTCCGATGTACTTGCGAAAGTATTGAAGGCTATTCGAGTTGTTCCCACGCTTTTCAGCTGGATGTGCTTGGACAGATCTTCAGTTATGAAAGTTTTCTGACTGCCACCATCAAAAACGCCTCGTATGTAGCGGCAGGTGTCAGCATTCATGGCCCATGCTCTGAATGTCTGATGGAAAACGCAAGTTGTAGAGCCTTCCTTGACGGGTCTTTTTCCAAGTGATGCGCAGACTGTCTCAGTTTTTTCGTTGTTCTTGTTAGCATAGTCTGACTTCCGTGAACACCTATCGGGATCGCACATGCTTGTAGCGTGTCGAGCTTGGCATCTGGAGCAAGAAATTTTCTTCTTTCAGTCCCGTGCCCGATGACCTTTGGTGGTGCAGCAGAAACACCTTTTTCCGTTTGAAAGCAGTCCTTTCTTCTGCGTCAGCGACAAGTCAGCTGTGCAGGCTTCCAATGCGTGATGACTGGACGAGCAGAATACGCAGTTGTCCTTTTTTTCTCGTACCGAGTTGCTGTGAAGCACATATGACTTTGGTTTCCCACGCCGAGAGTACGTCGACTGACTGGCCACGGGGAGTGTTCAATGTTCTCGTCCTCTGGCATCCTTAAAATCACTCTTCTCCAGGTTTTCCAGCTCGATACACAGGAAGTTGAGCACACGGTCTAGTCCCACGGGTGTAGCTTCAGCTCTCGAGTCATATGCCAACTGGACGGAACACGATCGATGATACTGCACGACTATATCCCGTGGAAGAGCACGCAGTAGGATGTCGCAAATCATTGATGAAAATGACGACTTGTGCACACCCAAAGTCTGTAAGCCTCGGATATTAACGAAAACTTGGTGGTACAAGCTGCGTAGCGCTTTGGTGTCGGTCGATAAACGGACAGGGCTTAACATCCGTAGCTTGGCAGAATATTCTTGCTCCAGGCGCGTCTTGTCCCCAGATCGCTTCTGTGGCATGTTGATGGCGTGACTGTAACAGCTTTCTGTCGTCGGAAGGCCCGCAATCACTGATTCAGCGTCTCCTTTCAGATACAGTCGCAGGCAATGAAACTTCTCTGTGGCAGTGATGCGATTGTGACCCTCTTTACACCCTCTTTACACTATGACCCTCTTTACACTATGAACAATTTGGTCAAATTGTTCCCAACATTCGGTCCATTTGCTTAAGTCCCCAGAAAAAGGAGCTATTGTCAGTTTAGGCAATTTAACTCCAGTTCCGTCTGATGGGGCTGCGACTGTCTGGGCAACTGTTTCTTGAGTTCCGGTCGATGTCCTTAGCATGCAATCTTTCTTGCCGAGAATCTCTGCGAGAATGCGCGTAGCACTGGCCTCTTATTGTAAGACGGCGTTATACTCCACTTCGACCTCCTCGTCAGGTATATGCTGCTCAATCTCGTTGTTCAAGTTTTTAAGCTCTTCCTTATTAGCCTTCAGCCTCTCATATATGGAATTGACATGGTCATAAGAGGCAGAGTAGTTAGCGAGGAGAGCACTTGCCTCGTTTATAATCCTCGTGTTCTGTGCTCGCCGCGACGTCCGCTTTGACTTCAGTCGGTCCATGCCACTGCAGTTGAACGGTAGCCGTCCATAGGGTCTTGGTTTTCAATTCCAGTTCTTCGGCACCAAATATTAAGACGATGGCGTTCCAGACACTGCGATCAGACTCAACTCCGTCTTTAAGGTATCAGGCAAATTATACTTGTTTATTTCACTGCGCTCGGAAGCGCTTTGCTGTCACTAGAGCGTCCCCGCGTTTCTTCTCTGGCTCGCGCTCTTCTTCTTTCTCGTTTCCTTGTCCCAGCCTGGAACGTGAAAAATAATCAACAAGGTTGTCGCCATTCCCATTTTGGCAGCCCTTCACCACCACGCCCCGGAGCGGTGTGAGATGAGGCTGCGGAAGGCGTCACACAAGCTCGCCACCTACTCGTTGTCTCACCACCATCTGTAACGCCGCATCTGTAAGCTCTGGCTCTTATGCACAACCATTTGTCTTATTTCATATCCTTTTTTCATATTCCCCGCCCTGCGAGATGTTCGCAAAACCATTGTCTGTTCGTTTTCTCAACCAAGTTTTCTGATACACGTTTAACACCGAACTGAGTCTTCTTTGTAATTTTTTCGGTTTAAGTAAAACTTTAACTTTTGAATCATTAGCTTCTTTTGATGACTAGCAGCACTTTTCTATGGAACTCGGACAATTTTTTTTCTGGGCCAATGGTGGTGGTAGTATTGTATAAACCTGGTGTATCTGTATAAATCTGTAAAAAACAGAATTGCTTTTAACAGCGAACCCTGGTACTGTATACTGCTGACTCTGTATGAAACCATGCAACGACACTTCATTCGGTGATATGAAGAGTTTTCTCGTAAGGAGAAGATGGTAACGGCCCAAAAATACAAATTCCTTGGCTTCTATGTTCAAGTGTAGTTATTTAAAGTGTTTTATTCATACTGTTGCACCAGAACTAAACGGAAGAACCATACGCACGTGGGTGTTTAGTTTTTTCGTGTGGTTTTTATATAACACTATCGCAGCAAAATAATGACGTCATATACGATAGGGCTTGTCTAAACCTTATTATACCATGTTTCAGTCTAAAGGCCGCCTATTACCAGCCTTGTCGTGACGAAAAGAATATATAATCGTAATTATCCGGGTTCAATGTCCTCCGAAACCACGTCATCATTATGTGGGACACCGTAGATGATGGCCCCGCAAAGTTCGTTCATCTGAGGCTCTCAATGTCCAGCTAAACCTAAGCACACGGGCCTCAAGCACGCCCTCATATTTGGAATGTAGGTCAGCGCATGAGGGTGTTCAAGTAATCGTATGTTTCAAAACACCAGATTAGGAATGCCGTTATGAATTTGTTTGAGCGAATTTAAAAGCTTGCTTGTAAGAATTAAGCGTCCAGACGGCGAAGTGCTTATCAGCTCAAATTCGCCTAATTTTTATATAGGTAGTGCTGCCGAATAATTAACTGCATTTCACATCAAATATTTTACCAACGTAAGCATATTGTCGGACATTATGACTGCCAAAAGTTTGAATGATATCAAAAAACATCCTGTAATAATCTTCAATGAAAACACACTTATATGAACGCAATGGCGCTTTTCTAAGAATGAAACAAGCAATGATTTGTTAATGTTGTCTTAGACCTTAATAAATAACGACATGGAAGACAATTAAACAAAACAAGAGCCGGTACCAGCAGGTTTTCATTAACAGCAGGGATTCCATCGCGGTGGAAACGTATTCTGAAGTTTTTTAGCTTAAGGTGTTATCTGCAAGACCGTAAAATACTCTCTCACTCCTCGCGTATTTGGATTCCACGTTTTCTTTGAAGTAATTTAGGGGCTTCATCTCACAAAAACTAGTTGAGGTTAATAGCGCCAGCTTCATTCAGCATTGTAGCAACGGCGCTGCAGCTCTTACATAGGAAAGTATACTTGTTCAAATAGTCCACTCCTAAATTAATTTTACTTGTAGTTGATTATCTCCAAGTTTCATGAAACTGTACGTGGACATGAGGTGGTAGACCAGACACTGACACATTTAGGCGAATAACGTTTAATTATTACGCGGGCTACGTCGGTCAATCGCTATGAATAGTTCTCCCACGCAAATTAAACATTACCGCTTGTGACGCGGCGTTTGATCAGAGCAACAGTTCCTGCAAATCAGAATATGCGGCTACATATTCGCAGGTGACTAGCTACTTAGAAGAAATATTTACGTGTAAATTATATACCGATAACATATCAGCATTTTTTGGGCGTTGTTTATGGGACCTTATTATATTTTTCAACAAATTGGACATATTGAAAGATTTTTTTTTATAAATAATGTAACGTCTATTTTAACAGAAAGTACTGCTTTTTTAAATCACCCACATAATCTGCATAAAACTGCGATGTATTTAGTGAACTTAAAAGACCATAATTCTATCTGTAATTCTTTGGGACACATCTTATAACCCCGGGCTGTACTCCAAGATGTAAAGAAAGTTGGAGTAACTAGCGTAAAGCCGTTAAGAACCGATTGCTAGGCGCAAGCGGTGAAAACAAAGAATGCCTCACTGTCATGCACCGCCATTTTTACAGTGAATCTTCCGTTTGGAGGTAAGTTTACCCATCAGATTATCGCAACAGCTCACTTAAATTTTGCTAGTGGTGTAAACAGCTGCCTTTTACTTTGGTAGACTTGCACCTCAACAATGAGCAATCATGACTGCTGTATATATGGTGTTTATATATTCGCGCGCAGTGGGCACAGAAAAAGGCGATACTCGGTCGCCGAGGAAATGAGCTCTTGTCGTGACGTCACTTCACGCCGACGGCCACGCCTCCAGTGTTTGTTCTCGGGCTAATAGGAATCTCTTTCCGTGGCGTCCACACCCCCAATGCGCATGCGCGTCTCCTCTCCTATGCTCTCCTTCTCTCGCAGGCAACGCCGACGCAGGCAGCGTATGCTAGCGCGCTACTTGACTTAAAAACTCGACAGCTCGCGTTGCACAATCGTACATTGGCTACCCCAGATGTAAAGGCACTGAATCTTGACCCCGAAGGGCAGTATTTCTTATGTGCGTTGCTTTACAATAAAAATTCGTACCGTTCACGTTAACTAAAAGCGAGCTGTGGGTTTCTGTGTCGAATCGGATTCTTTTGTTTCTCATTTCCATTGGCAGTGATTAGCATGCACTTGTAGATAACACCAGTCCATTACTGCGTTCTTTGGGTCTTCTCAGATTTCTCTTCTGCACAACACCGCATGAGCTCCAGCGTGGACACCACCGCCAGTGTAAGCGTTAGCACCCACTGCTTCGCATCTACACATGGATCCCTTTAGCGGGGATGGTGTATATTTCTTTACTCTTTTTCTATTCTTGTACCTTGACTCTAGTCTGCCGTATTAGACTACTGGTGTGGTGATTGGCTTCTGAGCCGAATCTCGCGGGTTTGATCCCCGCTTTCGCGGCGGCATTTAGGTGGAGGTGAAGTGCTACAGTTCCGTGTGCTGTCCGCTGTCAATGCACGCTAAACAACGCCAGGTGAGTGAAATTGACGGTGCCCTTCACTACGGCGTCTCTTATATTCTTGTCAGATGTTTGGCAAGGTACGTTCTGGTAATATTGTTAATACCTACTTCGTCAGTAGGGAAGGAACTCCAGTGTGACATGACTAACCTTCCTGTTCTTCCTTTACATTTGGCTACTCCTTTATGCTGTTAAGATGCATTTGTTTAGTTTTTAAATACAATATATATGCGGCATAGGTACGCCACAATAGAGAGGTATGAGCTTGTGGCCACAGTGTTACGTTAGACACGGCGCTCGCTGTTTTTCAGGTGTCGTGTACGACCAGTCGTGGTCATCGGAAGAAGCGAAGCAGCTTTCACAAGCACTGGACCAGGCTAATATAAATGCAAGCGACGTCGGAGAAGATCTGCGCCAACATGGAGAAAGCGGTGGCACTCAAGCTCGGCCGAGGACACCGCACTTGAGTCTGGCGGGCGTGAGACTAGAGCCAGAGGACATCTTCCGCTCTTCCAAGAAAGGTGAGAAGTCTCATAAGCTTAGGCGTGGACCTACTTAACGGCTATGTATAAGAAGTCTGAATTGCGAATTTAAACATTAAGTGGACTACGATTGCTGATATTGAGGATCAAAATTAATTGAGACTTACAAAGTTTTCAGCAAGAGGTTGAGGACGTGACAACATAAGTGAGCGAAAAGCGTTGAAGTTATATCTACGAGGCCACCGAGGTGATGTGAGTTTGGCGGGAAGTTTGGCTGATTGTTTCTGTAACAGATTCACTGTGGGGTTGTCTAGCATTCATCTGCACGGTCATGTTTGTTGAATGCACACAATGTGTCGTCGCTGCTGACAGTATTCTACACCCGACAATATTTCACGGTCACCTAAGAATAATACCTCAAGTTGATCTCACATGACATTGATTGATTGATATGTGGGGTTTAACGTCCCAAAATCACTATATGATCATGAGAGACGCCGTAGTGGAGGGCTCCGGAAATTTAGACCACCTGGGGTTATTTAACGTGTACTCAAATTTGAGCACACGTGCCTACAACATTTCCGCCTCCATCGGAAATGCAGCCGCTGCAGCCGCGATTCGAACCCGCGCCCTGCGGGTCAGCAGCCAAGATCTCACATGACAAACAAGACATAAGTGTACTTAAATACATTCACTTAACACGACTGCAACGTGAAACCTATCTTCATTTTGATCTCCGCTTGCGTATTTATGCTGCCCAGCCACCCTTAAAAACTCTTCTGCACCTAACATGACTTTACAGTGCCGCCGAGATCAAAGGCACTTCTCCTAGTTTCGCATTGCCTCCGTGATTTAATCACCTAGAGCAAGCCATCATGGGAAATGATGACGTCTTAATTTCACGTTGCGTGGTCTGACGTCTTTGTGAGACCACGATGACGTCATAATGACACCACAAAATTCTGCAACCTGGGTCGCCTACTCCTGATGGTGATTTTTTTTTTTTTGGTCACCCGTACTCGATAAAGCGGGTTGCGAGATGGCGCCATCGCGGGACGGTGACGGTCAAAATTCGCACTCTATAAGGCAGGGTTTGAAACCCCGCAGCGTATATTTTTGTGACCCGTGGCTTCACAAGAAACAACTTGTGTTGTTGTTCAAGGGATGTCGCAATATTTACAGGCTTATTTCGGATATTAGCCCCTTGCTTTTGGTAAGCTGCAGAGACGGCACATGTCCAAAGCATTTCTTTTCTTTTTTTTTCGTGAATTAACTCATGCATAGCCAGGTATTGCAAGAGAACCACGGAAAAAATATAATTTAAAAATTTGTGTCTGTATTCGGGTCACTCTACAGATCATCGTCGATATGCCGCTCGAATCTTGACGCCAAATAGCCACCAGAAACGCATCACATTTAGTCAATGAAATGCGCTTTTCGGAATTACCGTATTAGGTGTCCACTCTCCCCGTCCCTTCTGTTCCTTTAACTTTGTTCACAAAGCCGGGCCTTGTATATAAAGGCCTAATTTTTTTAAACTACGGCTTGTTAGCTGAGGTGAGTTTAAGACCCCTGCCATGAGCCATCAAGTGCTTTCGCTTTTAAAAAAATTAGGCTGCTTCGCAACAGCGTTGCCAAGCATGGGTGAAGTACACAGCTTGATAACCTTGTGTGTTTCTTCTTACTCTTATTCTTTTTTTGAACTCTCTATTTTCCCAGTTTCTCTATTTTTCTAGTGCTTTGGGTCTCTTCCTGTATATATTTATTTTGTTGTCTCTAAATATATTTTTCTCTCTGTCCCTCTTCTTCTTGCTTCCTCTTTCTTTCTCTTCCCATCTATCTTTTGCGATTTATTCTGGTCCCCCTCCCTTTCGCTTTGTTTATCTCTTTCCTTCAATGCTATGCTTTACTCTTCCTCGCCCTTTTCTATTTCGCCCCGTCACTCTCAGTTCCCTTTCTCGACGGCTTGCGATACTACTTATACAAGGCCACGTTGTGCAATGCTAGCGTGCCTAAATTACAGATGGCTAACGATAAGTTTTTGCCAAGGGTTTCTCTCTGTCCCTTTTTATTCCTCCTCTCCCCCCCTTTTTTTTGTGACTCGCCTTTCCTATTGGTTCCCTTACCCAGCAGAATGATTGTCTCTCATGCCGAAAAAATAGGTGCACGTGTTCCGGAAGCAATGTGGAACATGAAAAAAAAAATAAGATAACGTGTGTAGGTTCGTTTCGTATCTTTGCGAAACGACAAAACGAAAAGCTTACCAGCTACTCTGTAAAATACAATATTACAATAAAAATAGCAATCTTGGCT
This sequence comes from Rhipicephalus microplus, assembly GCF_043290135.1. NCBI lineage: Eukaryota > Metazoa > Arthropoda > Arachnida > Ixodida > Ixodidae > Rhipicephalus > Rhipicephalus microplus. The sequence goes on along the minus strand of NC_134704.1, from coordinate 140,872,156 downwards.
ATATACAATTATACGTGGGCCTGTTCTGTTGTGGCGGCCCCAAAACATTGTTTAGTGTGTGTTTATGAAAAGTCCCAAAAAATGAAGAGGCGAAAGGGCGTTTTATTATAAAATATTGTTAGATATCTCCTGCACCAACAGCAAAGTGCTGTGTGTTAGATTAGGTAGCAAAAAAGTCTTTAATGGGGCGCGAAATAGATAACCAATTTCACGCGTACTAGTAAAGTACGCAGTGGCTGAAACACCACTTATAACGCAAGGCGACTTTTGTAAGCAAGAAAAAGCGCGAAAAGGAAATGCCCATGGAGACGATGCCTTGGGAATCCCCCACCAAACACGATGAGATCATATACTTTCAACACGTCCACTGGTTTCTTGCGTAGCTTCTAATCGATAAAAAATAAACACGTCGCCCCAAATCTAGCATACGAAGTTTCAGAAGATATCATCGAGCTTGTGTTGCGACAATACGAAAAATACATTTCTAAATTCGGGGCTTCACGTACGGAGATTTCGGCACGAGATTTATATACAAAACTTGAACGTTATTTTTTTTTCCTTTTCTAAAGAATTTCTGACGATGAAACTTGTGACATTAGAGTTCTCAGATTACAGTTTATTATTCTAAGCGAAGTCATTGTTTCACTCTAGTGTGCCTTTAAAACATTTATTGCACTGCGAGTGATACTGCCACATCGCATTCAAAGAAATAAACTACATAAATGCCTTAGCTCTGACGCCTCCAGTAAATGTTATAAAGCAACTTATTTCAATATGCTTCGAATACCTCAATGTTAGGTACAATATTCTCTCCTTTATCCCGATAGAGGCTTTCAATATATATTTAAACCATATTTCAATTTGTATTTCAGAAACGTCAAGGTATACTCTTGCGTATCTTGCAGTAGCGCTACATATTGTACTCATCACTATGTGCCCTACTTGCTTTGCTCTGTTTGATTTCATGCAAGCAAAGCTTGTGAACGAAAATTGGTAGTAAACTAGCACAGTTGCAGAGACTGCGCTTATGCAGATATTAGAAAATTTGAGTTTGATCTAGTGTCTGAGATTGTACTGGTTACTATAATAGATGTAGTCGTGAGTGCACACTGTTTCCATGCGATAAACGAAAGTCTATGTTAAAAACAACATCACTGCCATGACAGCAATTCTTCCTTCCTTCCTAACGTACTCACAAGCTGTAAACAAATCTTGCAGCGTTTTCGTCTTAGTACAACACAATCTATATTTGTAGGTGTGCAGGGAGAAATAAATCAGAAGCCCTGTACGGCCCCATTGTGGTCTGTGGCGACTTTTTGCGAGGCCGGCTGTCGGTATGTGTAGCCAAATGTTTTTTGTCGACAGGCCGCACTTCAGCTCGAAGTTTTGTTTGTCTTGCTAGCCCTGTTTCTAGGGGGTCGGTAATTTAGGTTCTCCACTGTGCCTCTCCATCAAGCGAGGTGAAAGACACTCGGGTCAACGAGGAGCCAGAAAAGAAGTCGGGTCATTCGCGCGGGCGGCGTGAAAACGGTGCTTCAGATCATTCACTCTGTTCTCGTGCATCTTGTTGTTTCAGATAACTCATTTTTTATTTCTTTCACCGTGGCCGACTTGCTAATGATGTAGGGCGAAAGCTGCACGTGGAGTGGCGCCGAAGGTACTTTGAGCAACACAAAGCGTCAAAGTTTCGGCTTCCCTCTGCGAAGATTGGAAAACAGACAAAAAATGTAGAACTATATTAACCGGGGGCGCTGCTTGGCACTAATACAAAGAAAGAGCGTTAACATTGAACCATAACGTAGTGCTGTGAAAGGATAGTTTAACGCGTGAACCAGTGAGCGCATGTTTTCCAACGCGTTGAGTGCACACGACGAATTGAAAGAATGCTTTTTTTTTTCGAATGAACTGAAGAGAGAGTATGAAGGTGGGGCTCAAATGGAGATAATTTATGGCGCAAAGAAGCAATACGAGAAGTGGAAACGCAAAGAAAACCACACATGTCACTCTTCGCGTAGAAGCCTTTCTAAGAGAAAACGTTGTGACCTTAAATTCTTCGAGCTAGTGTGACTTTGGTACCTAGAAAAAGCTTGAGCATTGCAACTCACTCTATCTATCTATCTATCTATCTATCTATCTATCTATCTATCTATCTATCTGTATGTATGTACGTATGTACTTATTTTTAAATATTGATGTAATACTACTGCTCCTACTACAATAAGTACTAGCACTATTATTATTATTATTATTATTATTATTATTATTATAAGCGCCATTTCAATTGAGAATGGCTACGGAAACACAGCAAGCGAGCACCAAAAAATCAGGATTAAAAAAGTAAATACAAAATTGCGAGGAATAGGAATGTCACTCTTTCAAGGTAAACAAAAAAGCGGTATTTTTTAGAACGGTTCAACCAATAATACGAAAGTCTGGCAAACACGTGGGCTTTGATAATTATTCTTGGAGGAAAAAAGGTCACGCCCACTGATTTACTCAAACCGTTTCCAGTTTATTCACTCTTTCGTGCGTTCTGCTAAAAATGCACATGCCCATAAACAAACGTGTAAGCTTAAACAATCTGTTCCTGCATCTGTTTATTCGCCCACGCTCTCGAAGAAAAACAGTTAGAGAATTTTTTCAATTTTCGTCCAAATAAGCTACCAGGAATTGATGGGGTAGCTGTGGCCCCGCTTTGGCGGGATTTTTAAGCATTGGCAGAAATGCTTCTCTTCATGTTGAATGGATTTTTAAACAGTACATCCATTCTCGAGAAACTGAAAACGGCAATGATTAAGCCATTGCTCAGTGCAGAAAAAAAATGGTATAGAAAATCACAGGCCAATTTCTTCGTTGCCAATTCTCTCCCATATACGAACAATTTTTTTTAATGTATGATGTTGTTCTTACCTAAACTTTCACTAACAGTCCAGCATTTTCGTTTCATTGGTAATCGCCGTGCTATAACATTATTAGAAGTGTTTAGCGAAGAAATATATTCGGCTGTAAACAAAAGCCTGTTCAGTTGTGTTCTGTTTTTAGACTTGGCAAGAGCGTTCGAAACTGTGAACAATACCATAATGTTAGAAAAACCATTTCGTTTGAGCTTCGGAAAGTCTTTTCGTGATTTTCTTTATAATTAGCTACTAGTCAGGTCACAGGTGGTTAAGAAATGTAGGGAAGTAATTAAAAATAGAAAATAAATTAGAGCTGGTGTGTCAAAAGGATGGGTGTTGTCACCATCGTTATTCAGTTTATTTATGAATTACTTTCCCTCAGAAATTTGCAAATCCAATGTGTACGAGTATGCAGATGATACGGTGCTATTAACACGTCCTTTAGGTTATGAAGAAGCAATAATGCACTTCAGAGTGCAATTCATATTGCAATGCTGTGCTTTGAAGAAAACTTGTTAATTGTAAACGGAAAGAACACGGAACTGACCTGCTTTAGAAGCCCTCTAAAACACAAAAAATGTATATACCACCTTTTCTTCACACCGAGCTTTACAAATTATGCAAATGCTTTGCAGTAGAAAACGTTGAGACATTCAAATACTTCGGCGTAATTTGTGTCGCGTATGCTCTGGATCCTTCCTTTTATGTCGCATATGCTCTGTATCCCTTGTTTTTCTTTTTTTATTTACTCCCTTTAATAAAGCAATGGTGTCCATTATTACTAAGTTCGTTGGAAAAAAAGTAAAAATAGTTGTTGTCACCCTGAATCCACATCGCTGTAACCGGCTCTGCCAAGTCTAGTCGCAAAAGTCCTCGAGACTTAGACAGGCCAACTTCTATGTATTTATTAGCAATGTTCACAATGAAGTATTACAATAATTATACTATTAATATAAAGAAGTGTATCATTATCATTATTATTAGTAGTAGTAGTAGCAGTAGTAGAAGTATTATTTTTAATATAACAAAATACTTTACACAAACATAAACAGGGATGAAAAGAACACCAAATTTGTGGCGTTGCATGGTTCTAAAAAAACACCTACAATGCCTTGCAAAGATCAGCGCTCTATCTAAAAATCATGCGGTGATCCCGTTTTTCGCCGCTTTAGGCCTGCTCATATGATAAGTCAGTCAAATTTTTCGGCAGGCATTTTTCACCCTTCTGTTTCGAAATGCCTATCTATTTGTGCAAGTAAACATCTTTTGCGCATATGTAGTAACACTACCTGTGAAAGTCGCAATGAAACTGAGATCTGGAAAGCTTAGCTTTTGTTTTAGAAAAAAAAGCAAGTGTCAACAATGGGGACGCTGCGAATACCAGTCGCGCTAGGTGTATTATCCTTCTTCGTTTTTGATGGAAATTTCACCTTCCGGCAACCCATTTTCAACACATCAGTAACTTTTATCACCATCATATACATCCCCGCCTTTCCTTTCCCTCGTATTCCTTCCTTCATCAGGTGTGTAACTCGCTTGTCTTTATTATTACCATCATCAGCAACATTATCATACATATTTGTGTGACCACTTGCTGACGGCTCTGCTCGAGCATATTCATGATCCTTCATTATCGCCATATTATTTTCCTCATGTTCAGCGCTTTCATGATCCCCATGATTATCGTCATTCCAGGCGCCTTTGCTTGCCGCATCTCCCTTCAATGCGGTTTCGCATATGAGTGTCAACGTTGTTGTCGGTGCGGCCGAGCTTTCGCCTAACGGCCCTTATGTCCCCGTTGTGCGAACGTCGAGGCCTTGCCTCACTGCCGTTCCACGTGCTTTCTCGACGGCCCAAAGCTGGTCGCCGAAGCTGGGGCTACAAAAGGGGCCCACAGTCACGAAAGGGTTCAGTTTTAAGGACATTGCAGATTTTTATACATTCCTTCAGAACATGGGTAATGTGGCAGCCTCAATGCGGCAAACGTTGCATATATCTGTCAGTACGTATTAGGGTAGTGTTTGTTACGCAGCGAGAGGTTAGGGTACGTGTAGGTCTGCAGAAGTCGTAAGGCCACTACCGGCGTCGTGTTCAGCTTGTCGCTGGGCGGAGGAAAGGTTTGGCAACCCAGGTAGAAGGCCTTGGTAATTAGTAGAAGGCCTTGGCCCTCGCACTTGGCTAGGCGTAAGAGCGAGAGGAGGATACATGGTATTAACTTCAAAGTAATACAGCAAATAAATCACACAATCCTTCACATGATTACCGTCCCTACTTGCATTACCCACAGCAGCACAGCAACTTTTTTGGGGCGAATCTCCTAAAGGCGTGGGTCTGTTCATCTCTTGTATGTATGTGTGTAAGTATGTACTTGACCATCTGTCCAAAGTTTCACTTTTGCCAACTGCGCACTGTCTCGTCCTTGCAAAACGCCCACTACACCCCGTCACCAATCCACCACTTCACTGACCATAAAGCAAATACTGTTGACAGGTAGTCAATATGAAATGCAAGATGGTTGTGTTTACTTGTATCCAGGTGCGCGTTAAACAATCATAGATTGTACCACTGTGTCCGTTTCTTGTTTTTACGTTACCGCCAATAGTTCCACCTTTGCGAACTGTCCCCAGTTCGTCCTTTCAAACATTCTACTACGCACCATCATCGATCCATCACTTCACCGACCATGAAGCCGGTATAAAGAAGGGAGAACGAAAGAAACGTATAGCTAGCAGTCACGAATAATGAGATTGCTTGTATAAATATATACAATGTTTGTCACCTGTTTATATGTATACAGTGTTATATATATACTGTTAAATATATACAGTGTTTGTCACCTCGGTGATTATTGAACCGCTGCTGCAGTTCAATTATCACTGGTACCATGCCACTTCACTGCCGACGCTATCTTTATCTAGACTTCTGCGCCTGCAAACCACTCTTTTGAAAATATCAGCGTAACTCTTTTACAGTGTGGTTTCTCAAACAGGCTCGAGCGCGAACAGCGTGAGGCTTATTTTATTTTCAAATTTAAAACATTAGTAGCTGGCATCAACGAGGACTCCGGAAGACTGTCCTGCCTCCGAGAAGTAAGCCTGGAGGAAATTGGTGACAAGGATTCATAGCTGGAGACCATGCTTGTTTTAAATGCGAAGCATTTATTAGCGAACTTTGGCGACTTTGAGCGTATCTGTCTATCTATATATCTATCTAGCCGCTTATGTTAGGATGCTATCGTGGTCACCCCCTTTACTTGGCGTGAATCAAAATTAGCATGGGAAGGTAAGAGGGCTTAACGAATAAGACGCGCTGGTCAAAACATGAATAATGACACAATCTCTCCACGTACGTCGACAAACACTGCCCGCCAAACAGTGGCACATACCCACGGGTGGGTATGTGCCGCTGGTATTTGGGTATGTGCCACAGGTGATTGACGCTTAGTATCCACCCTAGGAACGACGAGAACACACATGGGCGATTCTAACGCGCGAGCGTTAAAAAATACCCCACATCGTTAGCGTCGACCCGATGAATGCAAAGAACAAATGGCTTGGTTCTAGGTGGAATCGAACCCAATAATTCTGCGTGGCAATGAAGCATTGTACCACAAAGCTACGCCATCTCGCGGAACTACTTTTCAAATAGATCTTATTCTTCGTGGAACTTTAATAATGGTTACAGTGCAGCCAACCCAATTTTAATAACATTACATTTTTACTCCTTTTATACAGCCATCACGTCGGGTTAACGTCGATTGTGGTTAGATGTCATGCGCTGAAGTTGATTGAAGTAGCAGTGTACAGGGCCAGTATCTTCGCGACCATCAGCGCTTCATATCAACTTGTGGTGTTGCTAATACGTTTGTTCAAGTTGGCATCATTGCGCAAGTGTGAAGAACTGGTTATATAAATATCTGCACCAATTCAAAATATATTTGTGCATGCAACATTTTTACATATACTTAGCGTCATTTCATGACGTGTCGTTCTTTAAAAAAATGCAACATGGCCACCTTCCCTCCGCATGCTTCGCATAACGTGAATTCCCAGGTACGTGCGATCTGCCGAATTTTTTTCTAACTGAATCGTACATGTACACTGTCCTTTCTTGATTTTTTGTGTTTTTTTCTTTTTCTTACATATATATTTTTTCCTCACGTGTGCATACAAAGTGTTTACGCTCGTCTACCACTTGACGGTGATTGAGGAGAAACGGGCGAAGATGAAAGGTAAAGAGCCGACCAATTCATTAAAGGGAAACTTTTTCCTTACGCACACTATCGCGGGCCCCTCCCTCCACCGCGGCGACAATCTTGGGTTGGGCGGCGCGACACACGTCGAGAACTGGCCAGCACAGGATAAGACCCGGATATGGACTTACACCGAGAATCGGGTGTGCACAGTCTGGTATTGTGCTCAGCGTTCACATTGTTTTGTTTCTTTTTTTGTTTCTTTAGTTCTTTCTTATTCTCGCAAACATCTCTAAAGGCGAACGGGACGCGGCAACAACTAAATTTGGATGTTCATGTTAGTATAACTCATCCTCTGATAGAGGGAGGACCCCTCCCGAAACTGTTGAGAAATAAATATATTTATCCCTGTTGACAACGCTCCCCTTGTGCCATATCCCATACCTTCACGAAGACCAACTGGCCCATTGAATTATTACTCCCATTACTCCCAGTATATATATATATATATATATATATATATATATATATATATATATATATATATATATATATATATATATATTGATACATAACAGCCGCTAAACACCTCTGCATGAAAGAGGAGGACGAAGTGAGTTTTCGTTTGATGCTGGTCTGGCGCCATCTTGCTCGTCGAGTTCTGTGCGCTGTAAATAGATCATTCAACAAGTTACTCGTAACATTATTGGTGGAGGTGGATGACCCCCGTACCTCGGTGGAGACGCGCACCGGTCGCACCATCGGCGACCTTTTGACTGCTTCGACTGCTGGTACTCCCTCTACGCCGCCCTCATCAGTCCAAGCCACCACCTACGTCACACTCCCGCACCTCCGGGATCCCGGCACTTTCTCCGGTGATGGTACGATCGATCTTGACACTTGGCTGAACCGGTACGAGCGCGTCAGTGCTACTCACCGCTGGGATCCCACGCTCATGCTCGCCAACGTGCTTTTCTACCTGGACGGCACTCCCCGAACATGGTTTGAAAGCCACGAAGCCGACATAACGAGCTGGGATCTCTTTAAAGAACAGATACGTGACCTGTTTGGCGATTCATCTGGTCGTCAGCTCGCTGCGAAGAAGACTTTTGCCACACGGGCCCAGTCTTCTACCGAATCGTACGTCTTTTACATTCTTGACGTCTTGGCCCTTTGTTCCAAGGCCAATCAGTGCATGTCGGAAGACAAAAACGTTAACCACGTCTTGAAAGGCATTGCTGACGATGCTTTCAACCTGCTGGTTTTTAACAACGTCTCGAGCATCGACACAATCCTTAAAGAATGCCGACGTCTCGAACAAGCTAAAGCCCGCCGCATAGCCCAAAGCACCGTGCGCCTTCCGAACACAGCGGCCACTTCTTCGTGTGACGACGCCTTCCACAAGGCATCTCGATGTGACAACCTTAATTACACGCATCATTTGTCGAGAGGTCGAGGCAGCACAACCGGTAGCCACGCCATTACCGACGCCTGCGCCTTTCCCGACCACGATCTCTTTAATACAAGCGGTCGTTCGTCAAGAGCTATCGAATGTCGGCCTACATCCTGTTCCTACTGTATACTCTGCTGAGCCTTCTTATCGTACCCCTTCTGCGCCTCGCATACAACGCAATCCGTCCGAATGGCGTACTCTTGATGACAGGCTCATATGTTTTAACTGTCAACGCGTTGGTCATATCGCTCGTCGCTGCCGCAGCCGCTGGGCTCCACCGTCCCATTATGCACCTCCGTATCACACCACTTCTGCTCGTCAGTCGTCCCCATTACTTTCTCCATCAACGCCAACCACATTTTAAGCTCCTACAGCACCTCTGAGCAGACCTCGCAATGACCGGTCACCATCCCCTGCTCGTCGTCAGTCCCGGTCGCCCCAACAACGCCGTGCAGCTGCTTCTCGACCTATTCGCAGCACCTCCAACCGGAAAACTAGGCCGTGCAGCTTCTGGAGGTGGAGCTGCGTTGACGACCTTCGTAAGAAATCCTCGATTAACTTTAACAATGAACCGGAACCTTTTGGACGTTACTGTCGACAATGTTCATGTCAGTGCATTGATAGGTACTGGCGCGCATGTGTCCATTATGAGTGCTAGCCTTCGCCGCCGACTTAGAAAAGTTGTCACGCCCCCCCTCAACCGAGCTGTACGAGTCGCCGATGGAAGAACTGCCGCAATTCTTGGCATGTGCTCTGTGCGAGTGTCTATTGGGGAGAGAAGCACTGCCGTTCTTTTTGCCGTTATCGAACATTGCCCTCATGACTCATTCTCGGTATGGATTTTCTCGCTACGCACTCTGCCCTCATAGACTGTTCAGCTAGCTCTCTCCATCTCGATTTACCCCTCTTTTCCGACCCGACCAGCCAACCGCAAACCAGCCTCTGCTGCATTGATTTCACGCGCCTCCCTCCTAACTCTGTCACACATCTCGACTTATCCTCCACGCCGCCATACCTGATGGTGATTACATGGTGGCCCCTGATTCCTGCCGTGATGCTTACGCATGGGGTTGCTGTGCCGCATATGATTCTAACGATTACGAGAAACCGCACCTTCCTTCCACTGGTCAACTTTTCACTCACCACCCAAGTTCTGCCACAGGGATTTTCCCTGGCCAAAATTACCACTCTCCAAGATGATCATGTCGAGCCCTTCAGAGTGGACGATTGCTGCAGCTCAGTCAGTGGTTCCACTCCATCACGTTCTTTGGGCACCGACATCAAGTGAATGGTGTCATCGGACCTCACGTCTGAGCAAGCTGCGGTGCTTTGCCACGTACTTGAGGGCTATAGTAGCATTTTCGACTTTGCCAGCAACTCTTTAGGCCAAACGACCATCGTCACCCATCGCATAAATACTGGCCATGCAACTCCCATTCACCGACGCCCCTACCGTGTGTCTGCGTCGGAGCGTGCAATATTACAACATGAAGTCGGCAAAATGCTTGCGAAAAACATTATCGAGCCTTCATGCAGCCCCTGGGCTTCTCCAGTCGTCCTTGTTAAAAAAAAAGATGGAACATGGCGCTTTTGTGTCGATTACCGTCACCTTAAGAAAATTACCGAAAAAGACGTTTATCCTTTACCTCGCATCGACGACGCCCTCGACTGCCTGTACGGTGCCACTTATTTTTCAACTATTGACATTCGGTCAGGGTACTGGCAGATAGCCGTCGACGAGATGGACCGCGAGAAGACCGCAATTATCACTCCTGATGGTCTTTATCAGTTTAAGATGATGCCCTTTGGTCTCTGCAATGCACCAGCCACATTTGAAAGAATGATGGACTCATTACTCCAAGGGTTGAAATGGTCCACCTGCTTGTGTTACCTTGACGATGTTATTGTCTTTTCGCCCACATTCGACTCGATTCTTGATCGCTTGTCAGCTATTCTGCACGTTTTTCGTCGAGCCGGACTCCAGCGTAACGCCTCCAAGTGCCACTTCGCTCGTCGTCAAATTTCCGTGCTCGGTCACCTTGTCGATGCCCAAGGCGTGCGTACAGACCCAGAGAAAATTCGTGCAGTCATGAACTTTCCCGTTCCGAGTACCACAAAGGATGTCCGCAGTTTTGTGGGGTCGTGCTCATATTTCAGAAGCTTTGTTAAGCACTTTGCGACCATTGCACGCCCCCTCACAGACCTCTTGAAGAAAGACACCTCGTTTATCGGGGGACATGACCAAGCGTCATTGTTTTCGCAACTTAAGACACTGCTTACAACGCCACCAATCTTGACTCACTATGATCCATTAGCCCCAACCGAGGTTCACACGGACGCCAGTGGACACGGCATAGGAGCTGCGCTATTGCAGCAACAACGGGGACACGACCGTGTTATAGCCTACGCAAGTCGACTGCTATCTCCAGCCGAGCGCAACTATTCCATCACGGAGCGCGAGTGCCTCGCCCTTGTATGGGCAGTCGCCAAGTTTCGTCCATAGCTGTACGGGCGCTCATTCCGTGTTGTCACGGATCATCACGCGCTCTGCTGGCTAGCCTCCCTGAAGGACCCCGCGGGACGTCTCGCTCGTTGGGCTCTGCGCCTTCAAGAGTACACGTTCTCTGTAATGTACAAAACAGGGCAATTACATCAGGATGCGGATTGTTTATCCCGCTACCCTGTTGACGAAGCAACCGATACTGACGCTATCACGGATGTTTTTTCCGTGTCGCAGCTGTTGAACATTGGCGAAGAGCAACGTCGGGATGCTTCTTTACGAGCCATCATTGACAAACTGGAGTCAACGCCTCGCGCCCTGTCCCTACGAATGTTTTTGGTGAAAGACGGGATCCTATATCACCGTAACCTTGATTCCTTTGGATCAGACTTACTTCCGGTGATCCCAGCGCACCTGCTCCACTGTCCTGCATCAACTTCATGACGCTCCCATGACGGGCCATTTGGGCGTTTCTCGCAAATACGATCGGGTACGACGTCGGTTTTTTTGGCCTGGACTTGCCCGCTCTGTTCGATGCTATGTCGCCGCTTGCGAGCCCTGTCAGCGTCGCAAAACGCCGTCTGCCCTCCCAGCCGGCTACCTTCAGCCGATCGACGTTCCCAACGAGCCTTTCTTTTGAGTTGGTCTCGATCTGTTGGGCCCTTTTCCACTCTCCACAGCCGGAAATAAATGGATTGCTGTCGCCACGGACTACGCGACGCGGTATGCAATCACACGAGCACTCCCGACCTGCTGCGCTTCCGACGTTGCAGACTTTCTGCTGTACCACATAATATTAGTGCACGGTGCTCCCCGTCAACTTCTCATCGACCGTGGCCGCACGTTCTTATCACCTGTCGTTCATGAAATCCTGAGGTCTTGCCATACCAAGCACAAGTTTACTACTTTGTACCATCCCCAGCCAAATGGCCTCACGGAGCGCCTTAACAGGACCCTAACCGATATGCTTGCCAAAAACGTTGCACCAGACCACCATGATTGAGACAATCATTTGCCGTATGTGACGTTCGCCTACAATTCATCTCGTCACAACACTGCCGGCTATTCGCCCTTCTTTCTACTATATGGCCGGGACCCAACTCTACCCTTAGACACTATACTACCTATAGTAGCTGCTGGGAAAGCCATTGCCCGCGCCGACCACGCGCGCCAAGTCGCCCGTAACCGTCTACAGGCTTCACAAGCGCGCCGACAACAGCTCTACAATTCTCACCATAGCGACGTGCACATTTCTCCGGGTTCTCTCGTGCTCCTCTGGTCACCTACTCGGCGTGTGAAACTGTCTGAAAAACTGTTGTAGCCCTACACTGGACCATTCCGTATCGTTCGCCAAGTGACAGACGTCACGTAGGAGACTGTTCCAACCGATCCAACAAAGTCACCGTCAGGTCCGAGCGACACCGTTCACGTGGCTCGGCTAAAGCCCTGTTACCCCCCTTCGACATCGTCTGCGTAAATTTAGCACCGGGATGGTGCTTCTACCGTCGGGGGTTATGATATATATATATATATATATATATATATATATATATATATATATATATATATATATATATATATATATATATATATATATGCTCGTTTTACTGATACTAGACACACTCATTGTGGCATGATGGACATTTGAGACCGTCTGTGCACTTTCGCACTATATGACACATTCTGTTGTTTTATTGCGATAGAAATTATATGGACACTCTCGGCCTCATTTCACCACCGGCGTCGGCGTCATGCTCCCTATATGTATACGTATCTATATATATATGAAAACGCAAGAAAGAAAAAAAAATTATCAAAAAAGAATGCGGCACGCGCAATCTAACGTTGGACCTCCGCGTCGTGAACGCGAGGCGTTATTCACCGAGCCGCTGAAAGGCACCTCCTTGAACATCGAAAGGCGCCTCCGGCGAAAGACGCCTCCTACCAGCGCCCCATCACGGTTGTCTAGTGACTAACGTACTCGGCTACTGACCTGCAGGTCGCGGAATCTAATCGCGCCTTCTGCAGCTGCATTTTCGATGCAGGCGGAAATGCTGTAGACCCAAGTGCTCAGATTTTGGCACGTTTAAAAAACCCATGCGGTTGAAATTTTCGGATCCAGCCAATCAGGCGTCTCTCATATATATATGGTGGTTTCGGGACGTTCAACCCCACATATCAATCATCCTCAATTGCATAAGCGAATCGCAGGTTACTAAGATATCCTTTAGTAAATCTTATCTCTAACTCTTCGCAATGTAGCGCCCTGAGAACCTCCTGTAAACACGAATTCAATAACATCGCAGAGATTGTATCTCCATGCCTTGCAGCCTTCTCTATTAGACTTCTGTCGATTTCCTTATGAAGAACTACAGCGGCTGCAGATTCACTGTAGATTTATTCCAGTACGTTTATGTGGGGTTCATTGATGCCGTTATTCTGTATAGTCTGTATTTGTGCTGGTGTCTCGAGCGAGTGAAGCTCCTTCTCGTGATAAGTGAGAGCTATGTAAAGGGGTTCATTGTATTGAGTGCATTCCTAAATTACCTGATTGCTAGTACGAATATGGTCGATCGTTCAGTAGCCTATTATGAATCCCGCTTGGTCTTTCGGTTGATTTAACTGTAAAGCTTGTTTAATTACATTACCTGATGTTTTGTATATAGTTTGCAGCGAACCGACAGTATGCTGATTGGCCTGTAAATTTTCAAGTCCTTGACGTCTTCTTTTTGATGGATTAAAATGATGTTGGGGTTCTTCCCAAATTCCGATACCTTTCCTGTCTGTAGACACTTCGTACATAAGGTGGCATGTTTTTCTAACACAATTTCTCTGCCATCTTTCAGCGGATTCGTTGTTACCTTATCCTTACCAGTGGCTTTGCATTTTTGCATTCCTTCTAGGGTGTTACTTACTTCCCCTGTCGTTACTGGTAGGATGTCTAATAAATCTGAACCAATGTTGCTTCTTACAATGTCATCTTGGTTCTTTTGGATGTACTGTTCAACTCCTCCGCCACCTCAATTATCTTCTCCATATTGGTTATGACATTGCCTTCCTTGCCCCTAATGCATGCATCTGATTTTTCCTATGCATGAGATTGCTTTCGAAGTTTTATTGCTCCTGCTGATTGTTTCACTGGGTGATACGTAGCCTCTGATCAATAAAATGAAAATTACTTGTCATCTATGGCTCTATAGGCTTTGTATAGAAGGTTTTCAAAAACATTCATGCAGCCAATGTAGCAAAAAAACGAAAAATTTAATTTAATATAATGCGCTGATATTCTGGTCCCAGGATTTAAAGATGAAACTTAGGCCTTGATTATCTCCGCTAATAATTACCTTACAGCAGTGAAACTGATGCCAATGGAGTTTTAAGACTACAGATAATCAATATAAAACAATTTATTGTTTCTTTTTTGGATCCCTCTGAAGGCTTTGGCCATCAATAGCTCGGTGTATAAAAAAGAAAAAGTAAGATTTCACCTCTGTGTTGTATTAAGCAAAATGCATAAGAGGCCACACGTAATTAATTGTCACTTACAAATCATTTGTTGTAATCCTTAAAGGTTCTGGAAACAATTGCGATAGCTGCGTAAACCCATTTGTGAAAAGGCAAGCGATTGTCTGTATGACGAGATTGTGGGTGCTAAGAAAGCATTGTACCAGTGTGGCTAATACTTCGAAGCAGATGAAGTGCAGCGAAAAATTAACAAAGATATAAATTCTGAGGTGACAAATTTGTCGTTATCAAGGCACGTGTGGATTGCTTAATATTGTTACGGGTCAGAGTCGGTGCAAGTGGGCCGTCGGCTTGAGGGGAGAACGAGGTGCATAGAAGGTATTCAAGATATAGACTACAATGATCTGATTTGCTTAAACATTTATTGGACTTTTTTTCTTTTTAAGTACGTATGTCTTCTGTACGGTAAAAATACTTAGTACATAAAAAGCGTAATAATACACACAGCCAACAGCCAATCCCCCTAATTTGGTAGGACCCATGATTGAGGCATCATCATCAAAGCTGGTGTTTTTGGCTGCCGCATTAAAGAAGTGTCTTAAGTGTACATTTTTTGTGTGTGTTGATCAGCCGTTACAATTGGCGGCAGTGGTGGGATTCGGCAGTATGGAACGCCCGAAGGATCAGTTGGGACACGATGCCCTAGAAGATATTTTGGCAAGTTGCATTCAGAAGTAGAAAGGGACGGTAGAAAAGATGTATCGCCCCCAAAGAACCTCATATCTACGTCCACTTGTACCTTCCAGTCTTCGCGCTGGAGCGACACGTGTGCAAGGTGCCTTTGAGCGACGCGCTGTGCCATCTGAAGATGCTGGGCTTGCTTTAATGGCTTACCTGAGATGATAAAGAGCGCTAGTCTTCTCTCGAGAGCTTTGACTTGGGCAGATGTGCTACAGACATGCGAGCCTAACGTCAGAGGAAACACAAAACAACAAATAAACGTAAAAACGAGAGTCTAGAAAGAGTATAAAGCAAAAAATGGGATATATTGAGTGTTTTTGATGCAGATAAGGAAGACTTCATATAAAAAAATTCGAAAAAAAAACGCCTCGTCCAATCAAGTTTCAAGAATGGCATGTACTGATACAATAACCTTGAAGGAAACTACAAAAGTGGGTCATTTTCTAGACGGGGTCAGCAAGTTCTTTCTCTTCGGAAAGCTTTCAAAGAGTCAGCCAACCCAATTGATCTTCAAAGACAAAATGAGCGTGGATGTACAATGACGGTTCTGCCCTATGCAATACCTTCAGTGGACTTGAACATCGCTATAGTGGCCAACGACAGCAATCATTGACGGCTTCAGAAGACCCCTCAATGTAGTTGCAGGTTCCAATCAGCACTCCGCAAACGGGGCGTCACTCTTGAAGTCTCCGTTATTTGTTTAAGAATGCCTCGTCATTGAACGTAACTGATTATGCTCACCGATGAGACGTCAGTTTTTGCAGCTGTTGGAACGTTCATGCGTGTGATGAAGCACAAAGGAAACCAGTTTCCTAAAATCGGAATATATTATTTATCTGGGTGTTGCCTCGGTACATCGAGTGCGAACGGGTTCTTAAACGTTTTATTAGACAGGTGTAGCTGGGCGCCCTGAGCACCCTTACGGTCGGAGCCTGCGAGCTATTTGCAATGTCAGGCTGCGTCTGTACGGCTGGTGAACCTGTCTAAATCTGCTGAATCTGTCTAAATCTTGCGCAACAAAATCTGTCTAGTAAGGTCGTGCTATGTTTCGACAAGAAAGCGAAAGTGATTGTGGTGGCTGGTGGAGTGCTAGCATTCTGGCAAATTTTATTGAATTAAAACGAGCATTCGTACAATTACGCTTGGTTTTGTGAGCTCACAGATAATAATGCCAAAGAAAGTATAGGGTTAGTTATTAAACAGAATTGCAATGTAAAAGTGAAGAAAGAAAAGTGGGTGAAAAGATAACTTGCCAAGGGCAGAAACTGAACCTGGGACTTTTGAATAACGCGTTCGAAGCCCTACCACTGAGCAACCACTGTGGCTATTGTCCCAGCCACTTCATTGGGTATATATGTTAATTTAAACGTGAGAGTGTCAGTCAGCGCCATCAGTAGCCATGACGGCGAGTGCGGCACACTCTTTGTGAGCCTATTTGGCATCACGTAGCACGTGAACGTGAACGAGCTGGCACCTGACCAATAGTGCCTCGTATACAACCTAAGGCACCAAGTCTGCCAGTATAAGACCCTCATTAATGAATAAGGAACAGAAGTCTATGCTTAAGGCCTCATTTTTCCGTGTTTTGACAAAATAATAATGCGATCTAAGAGACAATACGCATTTTCAAAATGCATTCTAAGCAATTTCGAAATGAATCTGAAGTGCGTGTCACTTGAGCATAGCGGCCTGCCGTATCATGCCATCGCTTGGCGGCACGCTCAATGTACCGAAACACAAACTATGTGGCGTCCACCAAAGACCCATTAGCGAATTTCTCTCGGGGACTGAGATTTCAGCACGCGTCACTTCGTGCCAGAAGCAACAATATTGAACAATATTTAACGCAGCCATTTCTGACCATTGAAGTCAAGCATATGACTGCGCTCTACCGACCATCAGCTAACCAACGACCCAAAAAATGAATTGAGAAGGAAGCGCTACAGGTTAAGACAAAATAGAAAAATAGCCTGAGAGAGTGCGCCACAGCATCATAACTGAAGGTATTATTTGCCACCATGGGTTCGTAGGAAGGTGCCCGTGTACTGCCCATGAACACCCACGTCATCGAAGGGCTAATATACATGATGCAGCACAAGACGACGAAACGGGCCTACAGTACCACACAATATTTGTATGTCTGTTTTTATTTCCGTGCTACATCATGATTATTAGCAAGCACCCACTAGCCGCCTCATAACAAAGCCATGTAAGGACAAATCCGTCTGTGCTGCCAGCGAAGGCATAGCGAAACGCCAACGCCGGCCTTTAGGAACGTATCTATAGGAGATGAAAGGGGGTGTTAAAATAAAGCAATTAATAGGTAAGGTTCTCGTTTTTGGAGAAAGTCGCCAATGGAGTGCCAACAAAGACAGGTGATCCCGCCACCTTGTCTCAGACATGCACAATTTAAACGATAACAGAGACCCGCCAATGAACAGTTTTGATTAGCACTCTGTAGTTTTCACGGTGTCGAAGTTTCTCAATTTTACGGACTACCGTAGATATTGTTACGGAAAAAGAAGAGACGCCGTAACGACGAGGCTGGGGATTAGATATATTCCAAACCAGCGGTAATGGCGTGCCCGGTTCACCAGCGATCGAGCGGAGACAACCCTTCGTCTTCCTCGTCAGGCACACACGCGCGTCGCCCCCTAGAATATCAGTATACATGCATGTAGCATAACCCCCGGCGGCGCAAGCGCCGTCTCGGCGCATTTAGATGTCAACGTCACTAGGAGAGTTGTAGGGCTTCAAGCGCGCAACATGTACAATATCGGTAGCCTGTTGGGCACATGAAGGCAATGGAGTGACAGGACCAATTTCATATGTTACAGGCGTAACCACACGGATGACACGGTATGGGCCTGTGTAGCGAGTAAGCAGTTTTTCTGACAAGCCAACTTGACGGGTCGGAGACCAGAGCAGTACCAAAGAACCGGGTGGAAAGTGTACGTCGCGGTGTCGTTGGTGATACAAGCGCCGTTGCTTCTCTTGAGAGGTCAGAAGGCGAGTACGGGTGATTTCGCGTGCGTGAGCGGCCCGAGTGATAGCGTCCATGGCATATTCACTGGTGGGTACTCCAGGAGACGGTATGACGGTGTCTAGAGGCAATGTTGGTTCTCGGCCAAACAGCAGAAAAAATGGAGAGTAACCGGCAGTGTCATGGCGCGAAGAATTGTAGGCAAATGTGACGTACGGCAACGCGAGATCCCAGTCGGTGTGGTTGGTAGAAACATACTTAGCGAGCATGTCTGTAAGAGTTCGATTTAGGCGCTCCGTGAGTCCATTGGTTTGCGGGTGGTATGACGTAGTCAGCTTGTGTCTCGTTTTACAGGACTGCAAGATGTCGGCTATGACCTTCGACAAAAAGGTGCGGCCACGGTCTGTAAGCAGCTGCCGTGGGGCTCCGTGTTGCAAAATCACGTCCTTGAGGAGGAAGTCGGCGACATCTGTGTCGCAGCTTGTTGGGAGAGCTCGTGTGATGGCATAACGCGTGGCGTAGTCGGTGGCCATGGCTATCCACTTGTTACCGGAGGAAGACAAGGGAAAAGGGCCAAGTAGGTCCAAGCCAACGCGGAGGAACGGTTCTGATGGAATATCGAGTGGTTGAAGGCGTCCGGCGGGAAGTGTCGATGGCGTTTTGCGGCGCTGACATTTCTCACAAGCCGCAACGTACCTTCTGACTGAGCGTGCAAGCCCTGGCCAGTAGAAGCGTCGGCGTATTCGGTCATAAGTGCGTGACACACCAAGGTGACCAGCAGTCGGAAGGTCATGAAGTTCATGTAGAACTTCCGAGCGAAGGTGTTTCGGAATGACAAGCAGCAGAGCCGGTCCATCCGGCTCAAAACTTTGGCGGTATAATACACCATCGTGGAGCACGAACGAGCGATAGGACTGACTGGAAGATGGTGATTCGAGGTTCTCAATGATAGCACGCAAGGACGCATCATAGCGCTGCTCGTCACCGATGCATGTCACTTGCGAAAGGGAAAAGACACAAGGCTCGGTGTCGGTGTCATGCATAGTGCTCGACTCAGCGACCGGGTAGCGCGACAGGCAGTCTGCGTCCTGATGTAGGCGTCCGGACTTGTACGTCACCATAAATGTATACTCTTGGAGTCGCAGAGCCCAGCGCCCGAGCCGGCCAGTAGGATCCTTCAGTGACGTAAGCCAACATAGCGCATGATGGTCAGTTATCACAGTGAAATTAGTGCCATATAAATATGGGCGGAACTTTGAGACTGCCCAAACAAGAGCAAGACATTCACGCTCCGTCGTAATAGAATAGTTGCGCTCAGCAGCTGTGAGGAGGCGGCTAGCGTAGGCGACAACTCGGTCGTGTCCCCGTTGGCGCTGGGCTAACACGGCTCCGATTCCGTGACCACTAGCATCGGTTCGAACTTCCGTCGGAGCGAATGGGTCAAAGTGAGCCAATATGGGTGGAGTCGTCAGTAGCGTGATTAGGTGAGAAAAAGCAGCAGCTTGGTCGGTAACCCACGTAAATGTGACGTCTTTCTTTAGAAGCTCTGTGAGGGGTCGAGCGATGGTTGCGAAATCTTTCACAAACCTTCTAAAATAGGAGCAAAGTCCTACAAAACTCCGGACGTCTTTGGCTGACTGGGGTACAGGAAAACTGGTGACTGCACGAATTTTCTCGGGGTCCGGCTGCACACCAGAGGCGTCGACAAGGTGGCCCAACACTGTAATTTGCCGGCGTCCGAAGCGGCACTTAGACGAGTTCAATTGGAGGCCTGCAGTGCGGAATATGTCGAGAATAGCTGACAAACGCTGAAGGTGGGTCTCAAATGTTGGGGAATATACAGCGACATCGTCAAGATAACAAAGACATGTTGACCATTTGAACCCTTGTAGCAGAGAGTCCATCATGCGCTCAAACGTGGCTGGGGCGTTGCATAGCCCAAATGGCATAACCTTGAACTGATATAGGCCGTCTGGAGTTACAAATGCAGTCTTCTCTTGGTCTTTTTCGTCGACAGCAATCTGCCAGTAGCCGGAACGTAGGTCTATTGTGGAAAAGTATCGGGCGCCGTGGAGACAATCGAGAGCGTCATCGATGCGGGGTAAAGGGTAAACGTCCTTTTTCGTGATTCTATTCAGATGACGGTAATCCACGCAGAAGCGCCACGTGCCATCTTTCTTTTTAACGAGCACAACGGGGGACGCCCATGGGCTCGAAGAGGGTTCAATAATTCCTTTGGCTAACATGTTGGTGACTTCTTGTTGAATTATTTTACGCTCAGTGGCAGACACCCGGTATGGTCGCCGATGAATGGGATGAGAATCACCTGTGTTAATGCGGTGCTTGACGAGTGAAGTCTGGCCGAGTGGACGGTGGTCGACGTCGAATATGTCGCGGTATGAAGCCAGAAGGCGGCATAGCGCGGTTGACTTCTCAGGTTTGAGGTCCGGGGCGATCATGGAGCGTAAGGTCGCATCGAGGCACGTGACATCCTGTGAGTGATGTGGGTGCTCGGGACATACGTCTGCCGTAAAACAGGTGACGTGGTTGTCAATTAAGGGCCTTAGTGTGGCGACCGAAATTCCTTGGGGTAGCACTTGTTTTATGAAACCGAAATTGATAACAGGTAAATATGTTCGGTTAGAGGCCATGCTTACGACAGAGTGTGGGACAGTAATGTCACGCGCCAGGAGAACATCAGTAATCGGCGTCACGATATAATCACCGTCAAGCACGGGAGAGGGTGTTGCCAATTCGATGAATGTGAGAGCTTTAGGCGGTATCCGGAAGAAGTCAGTGGTGCACAAGCTGTTCGGGAGTTCAGGGTCAGAATCCGGGAGAAGAGGAAGTTCTAGGCAGAGAGTACCGGCGGCACAATCGATGAGGGCAGAATGCGTCGATAGGAAGTCCATGCCGAAGATTAGGTCGTGGGGGCAATTTTCAAGCACCGTAAATAAAACGGGAACATGGCGGCCGGCAATACTAACACGAGCGGTACACATTCCAGTGATGGCCACAGTTCCACCATCAGCGACACGGAGGGCTTTAGTTGCTGCAGGCGTGAGGACTTTTTTGAGCAGGCGACACAGATGAGCACTCATTATAGACACTTGAGCTCCGGTATCGACTAACGCCGTCAAAGAAATACCGTCCACATACACCTCAATCAAGTTCGTATCAGTGGGGAGCGTCAATGGAGGATTTGAATCATTCGCAAGCGATGCAGCACTACCTCCCGGAGCTGCATGATGTAGTTTTCCGTCCGAGAGGATCCACAGTTGACCGGCGACGGATAGCGGCGTGGTTGGGGCGATGGGGAACGGCGACGTTGAGGTGGCGGCGAACGAGCAGTGGAGCGGCTGTTGGGGATGTCGGAAGAAAGGTACACACGACTGGGCGAATACCGACGGGAGTCCTCGTATGGTCGATTAGAGGAAAATTGACTCCAGTTTGAGGGCGTCCAAGTGCTGCGGCAGTAGTGGGAGATATGGCCAACTCGGTGGCAGCGGAAGCAGATCGGCTTGTCGTCTGCAGTTCTCCATTCCGCCGGATTGCGGGATCGCGGAATAAAATGTGGTGCATTTGTTGTCATTGGTCTGGAGACGGGTCGGGACACAGAGCAGGCCACAGGAAAACCAAGCTTTGCAATTTCCTGCCTCACGACGGCTTGAATAACGGAGACCGGCGGAGGCGTTTCTGCGGCGCCATGATCGAGCGGATGTGGAGGAAATGGTGCCGGACTTGACGCCTCAAGCTCCCGTCGAGCTATTCGTGTCACGCTGTCCTGCATGGGTGGTGCGGCACCGAGATCGGTGCAAGTGGATGTAACAGCCGTGTTTGGTAGCCGCGTAAACTGAGGCAGAACACGGCGGCTTTTGGCCATTTCGAAGCGACGGCATTCCTTGATAGTCGTATCTACGGTCGTGACGTTATTGTAGACGAGCAAATTGAAGGCGTCGTCCGCGATGCCCTTAAGTATGTGGCCCACCTTGTCACTCTCTGTCATTTGCTCGTCGACTTTTCGGCACAACGCGAGGACATCCTGTATGCACGAGACATACGACTCTGTTGACGACTGCACACGAGTGGCGAGTTCTTATCGCGCTTCCATTTGGCGACCGGACGGGTCCCAAAGATGTCGCGTAGTCGCTCCTTGAAGGTATCCCAGCTGGTGAGCTCGGTCTCATGGTCGTCGAACCAGACCCGTGGGGTGCCGTCCAAGTAAAATATTACGTTGGCGAGCATCATGGTAGGGTCCCATCGGTGTGTGTGGCTAACACGCTCGTACATACGGAGCCAGTAGTCGACGTCGAGCCCAGGTTGTGCGGAGAATGTACCTGGATCACGGGGGGTGGGCATCGTCAGGTATGTAGTCGCTGGAGCTACAGATGGAGACGCTGACAGGCTGTTGTCATTGGTAGCCATGGCCGGAGACTGAATGGTGCGGCCACTGCGAAGCTTCGTGGTGAAGACGGGGAACGTTCCACCTCCACCAAATATGTTACGGAAAAGAAGAGACGCCGTAACGACGAGGCTGGGGATTAGATATATTCCAAACCAGCGGTAATGGCGTGCCCGGTTCACCAGCGATCGAGCAGAGACAACCCTTCGTCTTCCTCGTCAGGCACACACGCGCGTCGCCCCCTAGAATATCAGTATACATGCATGTAGCAATATTAAGGGCAGTAATGAGTGTCGAATGCATGCTAGGTGTGTACGCACAATTCAACGTGTACATGCAGCACTCCCCAATTACGTGCGGCTCGACAAGCTTTCTCTTCGTCATGCTGGATCGTTAGCGGGACGAGCGGAAATTTTCGGAATTCGTTTTTTGTGGACGCTGAGTTTGCTTCGTGCCATACTGTGTGTAATCTATAATTATTACCTCTAATAGTTACCTGTAACACAGCGTCATGCCAGAGTGCACACAAATCCTAAATTGTGCAAAAATTAAGTTCGCAGAAAGAACTGAAGGAATTTCCAAATTCAACCTTTTGTCACCTAATGTCCCGGATATTTTTTTAAAAAGCAGAAGATCGTACTTCGTTAGAGAAAGTTCATTCTTACTTTTTCCCTAATTTTCTTTTCTTGTATAGAACTGCCGGATTTGTCCACTTTCTCTGCTACAATTATCGTTTATAGTATAACGTAGATTACGTAAACGTTTCATTTTTCGGAACAGTGTGCGGCCTTCTGGAGCAGGGCGTCTTGGCAGTGCTTGGTTCCCAGGAAGCGGAGACTGCGCTACTAGTGCGGCATGCGTGCGCCAGGCACCAGGTGCCACACGTGTACTTGTACAGACAAGGACAGGAGCGTGCCTTGCCAATGGATACGCTGTCGTTGACCGTGACACCGCCTACTGAGGAGCTTGGTCGTGCTCTGTGTGACCTCGTTAAGGCTCAAGGCTGGAAACATTTCACTGTCATCTACGAGAAACCAGATGGTAAGCATAACGTTCCTGTTAACTCAAGTGTCCCTGCCTAAAGTGCGGTTACTTGAAGTGTTACTTCAAGTATTGTCAAACATGCTTGTTTTTCCAGCAATGCATTTTATTGAGAGCAGTGCAAAACTCAGATATTCTTGATCTTACAGCGCTCTATCTGGTAAAAAGTGGTATGTATCTGCCACGCTGGTGAAGTGGTTAGGGTGCTCAGTTGTTGACCGTGGGATCAAGTGCGGCTTTCAGTATAGGTGAAATGCTAAATACCTGTGTGCTGTCCAATGTCAGTGCACGCTAAAGGACACCTTCTGGACGAAACTTCCGGTGTCTCTCAAGATATCGTGGCGCTGGCACATTACACCGTAGGTAATATTATAAAAAATTGCGTGTTAAGGCAGTTTTGCATACGAACAAATGGTTATGCCTACATATCAGAACACTAACCCGGTATTTACACGTCTTCTCTCCATACTGATTCACGCAGAGGCATTGCAGTTCTTACTGTCCTTAATCTTTTATCAATAGAAAAGGAGGCGTATATACATTCAATATCTGCACTTTCTTGTCCGTATGTACTCAGCACATATCATGAAGAGACAGAGTGGCAGCACTTGGTTCGGAAGGGCCACTTGGGTTGCTATTGGGACGAAAAATAATGGCAGCAATAATATTATCATCTCCTTGACGACCATCCGTCTAAGCATTACACCATAAAAAATAAAGAAGCTAAATCTGGCATATTTAAATTAGTCTTTCTTGAAAGTCTCAAATGAACACCAATGGAGTAGCTGACTTCCAATGAACATCCACTGAAAAGTCCTTCGTAAAATGCCCACCTGGCTGTAATACTCTTGATCAAGTGAATACACTGATCTAAGAAGTTCTGTAGTAGTGTTAAGCTGTGTACATATACGCTAAAATCGTCTATTTTGAGCATGGTATTTTTCGAAACGTGCTGCTTGAAGATCCCAATTGCAATGCCTAAACAACAGGTAGAAGTATTGTTATGGCGGTGAAATGCCTTGTCGTAAAAGAAAATTCTATTTCAAATCAAAAGCTACGTCATGCTGATCAAGTTTTAGAAGGGGCGGTTTTAGCATCATTTCCAGTGCATTCAAACGTCCAGACTAAGAATTTTCGAAAAATATCGCAAGTGAATTGTGTGCGGAACATTCCGCGGACTAGTTTCGACTGTAGAATTCGACCTTGACCAAGGGAACAAAAAACCTCTATTATTTTAGCTGGGGATATTCACTTCACTCGCGCGAAAGCACAATCAATTCCCCGTTTTTTTTTTGCGTAAGAAGGCGGAACACAACAGTAGGCCGAAGGTACAACTTCTCCTCTTCAATGCCAAATTATGTATTGATAATCATCTCTGCGCGCATTACATTGCAATGCATCCACCTTCCTTTACTTGCAGCGCTGGTTCGACTTCGTGGGCTACTGCAGCTGCACAGGCCTGGTGGCCAGCCTTCAATAGTTTCACTGCGGCCACTTGACGAACAGGCGGACCCTCGGCGTGTTCTGCGAGAGGTGGCCAAGGCAGGAGAAAATAATATCGTTTTCGATCTTACCACCCACAGACTTGCGGATGTGTTGAGGCATGTGCGTATTGCAGTAATCTTCTGACAAATACAGCCTTTGCGCATTCCCTTGTTGAGTAGCATAAATGGTATACTGATCATCACACCTATGCGAAGACCCACGCTGGCTTAAGTTGCATGCAGTCAGCCAGCCAATTCTGCAACGTCGGTCAGCGCACTTTTTTCGCTCTGTTTCCGAACCCAAAAGTCTAACTTTACCGCTTTCATAGAACTGAAAATAATTTTTGGAAGTTATGCAGGCCTATGTGGTCTGAAAATAGAAGTTTATTCCAGTTATCTTTAAGGTACCTCTAGAAATGTACATACACCACCAATATATTTCTGTTTGATATGCAGTTAAGTATGCACTAAACGTTCGTGCGCTGAGGCATTATGATGAGGATGTAGATGTGGTGACGAACTCAGTCAATGCACCGCTGTGGTGGTCTAGTGGCTAAGGTACTCGGCTGCTCATCCACAGGTCGCGGGATCGAATCACGGCTGCGGCGGCTGCATTTTCTATGGAGGCGGAAATGTTGTAGGCCCGTGTGCTCAGATTTGGGTGCACGTTAAAGAACCCCAGGTGGTCGAAATTTCCGGAGCCTTCCACTACGGCGTCTCTCATAATCATATGGTGGTTTTGGGACGTTAAACCCTACAAATCAATCGAACTCAGTCAAGGTGAAGAAACACAGAGAGGGTTCGGGAGCCACACGGTTTCTTTGTGTGAACAAGAAAGTCGTTGTAATGAGGTTTCTTTTAAATAAATAGAGCGTTGAGAGCACGCATCGTGGGGGACAGCAACGCTCTTAATAAAAATGACGAGGCTGTTTTCTGTTCGCCTGACTGTATGAAAATAACACACAAAAATAAACACACAACAAGGATGTTATACAGGAACACAATAGAATGCAACACGGCGAAAACCTTGAAAAGCAACGCACAAGCTGGGTCCTACCATAAGAGCGTGTCGCCGGTGGATGCATGAAGTTTATGTGGGGCTTGTTTACATAGAGAAAGTGTAACGCGGGATTGTTGGGACCGCAGAGATTCAGCGATGAGCAGGGCTACGCTCAAATGTAGGCATGGCGGATAACGTAGGTGCCGAAGACAGGGCTGACGAAGCCAGGCAGCCTTCTACTCGGACGTGCGGACCAGCGTCCACAGCTAAGCCCTCTGGCTTACGTTCAATGGTGAACCTGTTGGCTGCCGTAGCTTCCCGTAGGCTCCGTGGACCGTCGAAGCTTGAGGTCAAGCGAAGAAGGCTTTCCAACTCTTCAACTCGGAAAGGCTCTCGGGGCAGATCACCACGACCGTGATGCTGGCGAACCGCCTTCCCCTTGCTTCGACCCGCATGACCACCACCTTGCCAACTGCATGGCACTCCACCCTCTTCGCCTGGCCTCGTGTCTGCACGCCGCTCTTCTTGTTCTTTCACGCATGCCAAGCTAACCACGATGGCACATTTTTTTTCATGCGCCAGTCTCCTCATTGTTTGTCCATCCCCACGGCACACACAGTGGAGGACTGAGGAGCTTTCGCACGCATATCCCATCACACTTGGTATGGGTCCCAAGTCATCTCTGTGTTTTAGGGACCCAGTATTAATCCAGAAACGTCCCCGCGTTTTTTCACCTTGACTTAGTCAGAGACCGCATCTAAGTTATCATTTTATTCCACCACAAGCATTTTGTATAGAGGGTGAGCTAACGATACAAAAAAAGTTTCGGTATGATGTCTGTGCGCCTATTACCTACTCTAAATTGAAAAAATTCGACAGCTAATATAAAGCTTTCGAAAATTAGTAGCCTCATTTTCCTCTCTGCAGTAAAGCTTTGTATTTAAAAACGCTGCCACGAAAATCGACCTCCACAGTCAATGAGAAAGTTAGAGTCGTATGAGACTCCAACACTGCGCCGCTTATATTTGTGGACACAAAATAATTGACAACCCGTAAGGGACAGCATCACTAGAGAAGACATTCTGACTAGGGCGACTTCTTTCGCCTCTCACACGCTAATCCAAAGACACGAAATGGGATAGCCAATAGCCAGATACATTAGACATCTGGCAAAGATACGAAATGCAATGAAATTGGCGAGATGCGAAGACATCCCTATCGCAAAAGCTAGTGGCACTGACCCAGCGCCATACCTGTTTACTGGACCAGTGTAGCGCTAACGCTGGGATACTGCCCCGCCGCGGCGGTCTAGTGGCTAAGGTACTCGGCTGCTGACCCGCAGGGCGCGGGTTCGAATCCCGGCTGCGGCAGCTGCATTTTCGGTGGAGGCGGAAATGTTGTAGGCCCGTGTGCTCAGATTTGGGCTCACGTTAAAGAACCCCAGGTGGTCTAAATTTCCGGAGCCCTCCACTACGGCGTCACTCATAATCATATAGTGGTTTTGGGATGTTAAACCCCCGCATATCAATCATCACTGGGATACTGTCACGCCGCACGGGGCACGCTGGCGCTGCACACTGGGACACCCATTATCGGCCGAAACCTAGCTTTTAAAATGTTTTTTCGAAGTTTTGGTCATGCGCACATTGTAATTGAGGCTGAAACACGCGTGCAGCAAAAAAAAGCAAAAACAAAAAAAATGAAAAAAGTGGGGAGCCAGAATTAAACTGACTACCTCAACACATCACACGTACATCCTGAGTGTGACCGCTACCAACTTCACCACTCCTGAAAGACGAGAATGAAAGAACTTTTCTTCATGTATCATTGTTTCAGGTGACGAATATTTTGATTTTGTCGCTTACATACGCAGTGTGTCCTCTCCTCATGCCAGCGCCACACTAACAGCAAAAAATGAGTTAGCTCATTTTTTGCTGGTTGCTTTGAATCACATTAATCGGGCATGTTTTGCCGCAAAGTTTGTGAGCGTATAGCTGCAAATGTTTTACGGCAATCTAGTGTCTGATTGATTGATATGTAGGGTTTAACGTCCCAAAATCACCATATGATTATGAGAGACGCCGTAGGGGAGGGCTCCGGGAATTTAGACCACCTGGGATTCTTTACCGTGCACCCAACACTGAGCCTACGGGCCTACAACATTTCCGCCTCCATCGGAAATGCAGCCGCCGCAGCCGGGACGCGAGCCCGCAACCTGCGGTTCTGCAGCCGAGTACCGTAGCCACTAGACCACCACGGTGGGCGAAATCTAGTGTCTCGCTGTGTGGTTGTTCACACCTATGTAGAAAACAGCGTCCATCTAAACTGCTCAGTGAACACTGTAGATTTTTGTCCCTTGATAGTTTGGGAGTATTTTCTCTCCTCCTCGTTTACTTTCCGCGTACGAAAACCGCTACAGTTTACTCTAGCCGAAACGACCATTAGGCTTAGGGCCGTACTTTGTGTGCCATGGTCGCTGTGAAGATTATGGGTATTTAGTTATAAAGAGTTTATTAACCGTTAAAATGTAGTTTACATCATAACTGGCCCATGAGTGGTTATATTTTAACCTTCGACTACGCAAATCAGAGGCTAAACACACCGAGATCGGGCGTTGCAGCGGATAATTGCTGCCAGAAACGTGCGGCTTTCTGCGGTACGAGCCGGAACGACTGACTGCTAGAATAGGTTAGTCTTGATTGTCATACTGATACTAGTGTCATGCTGTGTTGCGAATTATCAGTTCTGTCGATTCCGTTTATGAAATGCACTAAAGAAGCTCAATCAAACTTCAAGCAAAGCGCACCCGTGCC
Source organism: Rhipicephalus microplus (assembly GCF_043290135.1). Taxonomy (NCBI): domain Eukaryota; kingdom Metazoa; phylum Arthropoda; class Arachnida; order Ixodida; family Ixodidae; genus Rhipicephalus; species Rhipicephalus microplus. Next base: position 140,843,185 of record NC_134704.1, on the reverse strand, counting down.
AGGAAGGCATCCGTGGGTTGGCTGGAGCCTTTTTTCCCTAAATTCTAGCAAGCCCCCCCCCCCCCGACTTTCCTTCCCAAGAGCAAGCATAGTCAAAACACGACGCATAGATTCTGTGCCTCCCTGCCCCCCTGCAGGAACACCATTGTCGTTGGTGCCCCTCTTCCCAGCTAAATTCTGGCGGTGCCCCTGGCGCGTGCCCTTGACATTTGATTGCTTCAGCGTACTCGCACATACATCGATTGTCTAACTAAAACTAAAGCTATATATGTGTAGCACGTAGATGAGAATACCATCTTGTTTGGTAAATTTTACACTTGACTTCTCGCCATTAAATATGATGTCTTACAGAAAGTGCATCGATCCCGCCTAGCTTCTTCCAATGTGCCTCTAATGTTCTCAGTGTGCGGTAGAGACTGTACAGTGTGACCAGTGCCTCCCAGTGCGCTTTAAGACACTGCCTAGGTTCAGCGCATTTCAGCGCACTGGGCAGCATTGGCCATGCTGTACAATGTGTCCCACTGCCTCCCAGCGCACTGTAGTACACTGGGACACAGCGTACAGCGTTTCCAGTGACACCCAGCGCGCTGAAACGCACTGGCAGACACTGAAAACGCTTTTTTTATATAGGGATAGGCAATGGACAACGGTACAATACGAAGTAGGCATTAGACAATGCATGCAATGGCTCTGTCGGGGAGCACTGTTTTCTTCATAAATATTTATTCAGGGATATAGCGATGGAGGTGGTTGTTATAGCACCCAATCCCCTTAGTCGCTGCCTGTATAGATATATTTATAGGGGAGATAATGTTTTGTCACTCTGGACTGCAGATGTCAGAGATGGTGCAAAAGGACGACGAACTTTTTGGAAATACGTCTGTAGCTCATTTAGTAGTTTAACATGTGGCATACTGATCTTCCAACTACAAGCTCCGAGTGTTATTTTCAGCAAACGCGGAACACTTGAACACTTAGTCTTAATTTGCGCAGGGTAATTTTACTATGGTTTCCCTCATAAAGCGAACCGCTGTTTTATGCCTGAACCCCGGCAAATCAATACATAGTGCCTTTTCAAAGACGAGTCTGAATATTCCAATATATTATTCAATGCCTTCGTAATTACTTTTTTATTGTGGCAGGCATCTCAGCTTGACTAGATACAAATATAACGGAAATAATTAGGCGGTAGTCTAAGAAAACAGCAAAGGAAGGTTAGGTAGTAGTTAAGCTTCATAATTAGTCCTCACAAGTAGTTGAGTTGAATGGGAGTATCAAAATCGTCCTTGTAAATAGTCCATTGTCGCCATGGGATTTCCGAAAACCAGATGTTGGTGCTAATTTCGCCAGGGAAACCCAATCATCAAAATAAAATAGTGCCATTGCCACACTTTCGCTTTATGGGTTTATGGGCTGTGCTTGCAACGCATAGTTAACAAATGCGGAACTAACACTATTACCTTCGTTGTCGTGAGAAGTGACATCATTCTTGTCGTCTGGTAGTGGTGCTCTTTTGCGTTCTGGTTTAAGCCTGGTCCCTTAATTAAACCAAATTTTGTTACTTCGCGAAAATACCTCTTTGAAGGGGGTGGGGGGAATTATAGGGGTTCCCTAGGACTATAAAAGATTGGTTTCATCCCTCTAGAAGCCCTTTTTGTGAAAGCTCAAAGCAGCCAGTTGCTGTTTGGAGGAAGCATTGACACAGCCCCACATGACTTCACCAGATGTCGGGAATGTGTGATAAATTTAATGAGTGTCATATATCACACCTCCAATTTTATTAAACTTAGCGCCGCAACAGAAAAAGCAATTATGAAGGCGCTGGATAAACATTCTATTCTGCTTATTTTTCATGATTTTTAGGTACAATTCTTGAAACACGCTCTATCTTTATGTATAGTAACAAAAATGCTTGCTGCAGACAGAGAGTTTGCTGACTGCAGGCAGAGAGTTTGGTGTAAGAGAAAATAACAAAAAATGCTGGCTGATTTAGAGCAATCGTCAATATAACGAACATGAGCCGCCACAGCAAGGTTACTGACATAATAAGGCGAACTCACTTAATATGTCACACTTGCGTCCTCCTACACACTAAACGAAAATGACCTGAAATAACCTCAAAAACTGGGTAAACCATTTGTCCTCTAGCGCAGTACCTCTCCTGGCTTTGTTTTACCACCTACTATAGAGGTAAAAAATTTACTCGTGGGCTAACTGATTTTTTGAACGTAGGGAGAGTAGTAATTATTTACCCCTGTGAGGTTTTGAGCGAATATAGAGAGAGTAAATTTTTACTGCCTTCACAAGGTTTTTGAGGTGATTTCTGGGAGTTATTTCTGGTGGTAAAAAATAAAAATTGACGGGTGCATTCGCTCAGAGCTGACTAACTTATTAAATAGCAGAATCGAATGAATTCATTAAACGGCAGAATTGGTGACACATAGATTTACATACAGGCAAACAGCACACACAACAAATGCAGAATAATACACCACTTGAACAGACTGCACGCGTTGCTCAACTACACTTTGACAATACGGTATATATAGGCACGACTTTTTGACCGTCTCTGTAGGACCGGTAGGAGAGCTCTTTTTTGCATTTATTAACAACAACGATTGAAGCTGCAAGCGTAAACTTAAGGTGGGCTGCAGGGAACTAAATGCCACACCGACCTTTTATTATAAATCTACCCAATCTCACCTTTTTGAGTATCCAATAATTACTTGGCATACCGAGCTCATGTCACCACGCGTGTTAGCACTGCTGATCCACAAGTCCATAAAATATACCTTAGTACGCACAAACCATGGTAGCTCAATGATTTTCATTGAGCGAGGGTGCACAAACACAGTAGCAGCACGTATTCATCACAACGGGCGTAGAGGAGCGGTGCACGCATGCACACAAGCTTCTTATCGATGGCGTACTAGGCCTTTTCGAGGAGCACGGCTATCCGATGAAACACAGCTGGCGATCACAGGACACATATCCTGTGCGAGTTTCGTCGTCATTTCAGACACAAATGAACACGTGACCGCTATCTTACGGGGACGGGGCGGTGTACGCATACTTCCAACGAAAGACCACCGTCCGGGTTTTCTTCGTGCTCACCGGCAGCCGCTTGCTGGTTTCGTCTGCCTCGTATCGGCTTCGCGCTACATGTTTGAGAACAGTTGGTGCATGAGGTGGGCAATTCGGGCAGCACATTACTCACGCAGACATCACCTACTGTGGAACAAAATATAAGCGCTGCTTCTTTCACCGGCCCCGCCGACACACTCCCTCTGGTCACTGGCGGCCGCGGCTCGGTGCTGACGACAGAGTGAAGCATTTTCCTTATTGCTTCTCCAGTAGGCAAGCATGGACGATGACACCAGACTGATTTTGTTACCACTGGCAGATATTCGCGATTCGGCTCGGAAGCGAGATATCTGCGACGTGCAGGTTCGGAGGCGCTCGGAAGCGCACTGTCGTTTGACGATGTAGGAAACACGTGAGATCCATCAGCCCAACCAGACACACAGATACCGAGCTTCTTTCACCGTCTGTCTCCAAGGCACCACCGCCGAGCAAAAGCCAACAAATTGCGAAAATATGCAGGACAACTTTCCGCAGCAGGTTTTCTTTCTTTTTTTTCTCTTCTTTTGAGATCCCCCTGTCTTTTTTTCTTTTTCGTTCACAGAATGCTGTTCTCGCTTGTTGTGCTTATGCTGCCCTCAGTTCCAGTGAAAGTGCGCTGACTCGAGGTCTGTCCTGAGGCACGTCGATGCCAAAAAAAAAAAACCTCTGTGGTCCTCGCGTACCTTTAGGATTCACTGAGAGCGTCACGATGGGGGTATGGGGCAAAAGCCACCGAAGCAGCTGCACCTTGCAGTCACGTGGTAATAAAGTCTGAAACGCAGGTTAAAAATCACGTAATAGAAAACTCCCTACGTGGTAAAACTGGATTTTGACATCATTTTACTACTTGCCTGAGAGGTGGTGGTAAAACAATGTCATGTACCATCTCTTACTCCTACACGAGGTAGTAATTTTAAACGCAAGAGAGTTTTCAGAGGTCATGAGCCGCAAAAACCCCAAACTCGGATAGTTTTTGCTTACAGTGTACGATTCATCCCCCTTTTCGTGCCCTGGAATGGGGTCAGCTGTGGCCTCTCCTTTCACATTCTATTATTATTCACGTGACTGCACAGCGGTGGGGGGTGATCAATTGTCCATCTAACTTCCATAATCACAAGGCAGCTGTCGTGACGTTGACGCAGCTGAGCAGAAAGAATCCGTGGGACGTTAGAGCAAATACAAAAAAAAATCATTAACAAACAGTCGATCGTTTACTTGAAACTAATCTTTGTAAATATTTCCTTAAAGAAATTGAAGGGCACCTTGTACATTCCGAAGTGCTTTTGGCGAAAGCATGTGCCCAGTACACTGGGGGTGTCATGCACAAAAAAAAAAACTACCAGATAGTCAGTCGAATAGCCGCACGCTTTTTCTGAACACACTCGGGAATTAATAGTTGTCCATGAATATTAGGTCTCTCTTCCTTGGAAACATGTATAGCAGTGCATTTTGAAATGTTTTCATTAAAACATCGACTCTGTGGTAGCGTATGTCAAGAATCAATACGCCGATAATTATAGCACATGACAATTGATAAGCCGTCAGATGACTTGAGAATGACCAATCTTGAAAACTGTTAGAAAACTGGGATACAGCTATAGGTTCCTATTATGAATATTTTGTTTTCCAAAGGCCCCTGAAAAATTTTGAGGACACACAAACAAGCCTCGCGAGTCCTCTCTCTCTGTCTCAAGCGAAATTCCCTTTTATCACTTTTCAGGCCCAGAAAGTTGGAATAATCAATGAGTACCACAACTTCATCACCACTACACTGGTAAGCGTGATCCTTTCTATTTATAGTGATGATGCTTAACGATGATGTACGAAAATTCGGTGCATATGAAACGCTTAGTGCCACAATCACGAACATGACTACGTAATGCAAAGGTTTCTCGAAGTTTTCGTAGTACTAAAACTGTAGCAGCGTAGCCGACATCACTTAGGTAAGATATATGTGCCGAAAAGTATAAGAGATTTTAAGCCGCCTTAGGATTCTTAAGGAAAGATTTGTTAATTTTAATACCAGTGTCAGTCTCTCTTTTAGCTACACAAGTATTGTAGGCGTAAAATATATTTTAGGGGTGATTCAGAAAGGGAAGTTTAATATACACTTAACTTGCACGTACACAAACGAAACATCTAAAACAAGTAAAGACAGTCTATAGATCTTACAAATGAGCACCAAAATCTAATTGATCACTGGTATCGAAGCTCCTTAAAGCGGGCATGATTGAGGCATCATCATCAAAGCTGGTGTTTTTGGCTGCCGCATTAAAGAAGTGTCCTAAGTGTACATTTATTGTGTGTGTTGACCAGCCGTTACAATTGGCAGCAGTGGTGGAATTCGGCAGTATGGAACGCGCGAAGGATGAGTTGGGCACGATGCCCTAGAAGATATTTTGGCAAGTTGCATTCAGAAGTAGAAAGGGATGGTAGAAAAGATGTATCGCCCCCAAAGAACCTCATATCTACGCCCCCTTGTAACGTCTAGTCTTCACGCCGGAGCGACACGTGTGCAAGGTGCCTTTGAGCGACGCGCTGTGCCATCTGAAGATGCTGGGCTTGCTTCAATGGCTTGCCTGAGCTGATAAAGAGCGCTAGTCTTCTCTCGAGAGCTTTTTCTTGGGTAGATGCGCTACAGACATTCGAGCCTAACGTCAGAGGAAACAAAAAACAACAAATAAACGTAAAAACGAGAGTCAAGAAAGAGTATAAAGCAGAAATTGAAAATATTGAGTGTTTTTGATGCAGATGAGGAAGACTTCATATAAAAAAATTAAAAAAAAACGCCTCGTCCAATCAAGTTTCAAGAATGGCATGTACTGAAACAATAACCTTGAAGGAAACTACAAAAGTGGGTCATTTTCTAGACGGGCTCAGCAAGTTCTTTCTCTTCGGAAACCTTTCAAATGGTCAGCCAACCCAATCGATCTTCGAAGACCAAATAAGCGTGGATGTACAATGACGGTTCTGCCCTATGCAATACCTTCAGCAGACTTGAACGTCGCTATAGTGGCCAATGACAGCAATCATTGACGGCTTCAGAAGACGCCTAAATGTAGTTGCAGGTTCCAACAGCACTACGCAAACGGGGCGTCACTCCTGAAGTCTCCGTTATTTGTTTCAGAATGCCGTGTCATTGAACGTAACTGATTATGCTCACCGATGAGGCGTCAGTTTTTGCAGCTGTTGGAACGTTCATGCATGTGATGAAGCATGAAACAAACCTGGGTTTCCTAATATTTGAATATATTATTTATCTGGGTGTTGCCTCGGTACATCGTGCGCGAAGGGGTGCTTAAACGTTTTAGTAGACAGATGTAGTTGTGCGCCCTGAGCACCCGTAAGGTCGGAGCCTGCGAGCTATTTGCAATGTCAGGCTGCGTCTGTACGGCTGGTGAACCTGGTACACAAGCGAAACATTTAAAACAAGTGAAGACAGTGTACACATCTTACAAATGAGCACCAAAATCTAATTGTGTATCGAAGCTCCTTTAAGGGGCATTCGTTCGTCCCTCGAAGTAGTCGTAGTCGTAGTGGGAAACCAGTCTTACGTTTTGACCTGCAAGGTGGTGCTAGTGGGAGATTTCTACTGTGCGTTGTTTAACAATAAAAAATTCGCAGCGTGCGCGTTAACTAAAAGCTGCATTCTCCTGTTTCTCATTCCTCATTAGCAGCCATTCGCATGTACATTGAGCCGTATCTGACAAGAAAGGCTCCCTACGTTATACTCACTGGGCGTAACCTCCTTGGTTTTAGAAAGATTTAGCAAGCGTTGAGCCGCAGTGCCATGAATACATATACCATGAGCTCGAGGTGCTTAAGCGTGGGAAGTATACACGTAGCGCAAGCCATAAGAGAGTGTGCATGTGGCACCTCTTGTTTAGTCCTTGGAATGTCCTTGGACGCATGGATGGATGGAAGCAAGAACGAATGGACGGATGGATGTTTCGCCCCACTCTCCATCATTGACTCCGTGGATATACTGCCATTTTTTTTCACGAGGCACTCAATGCGGCCACCATTCGTTGATAGAATAGACAGGTTTAGTTTACCGCGAGCAATGCCTAAGGAACACAAGCGCGCTGCGCGTTGGATACCTAACGGCTAAGGCTGTCGCACACAGCATTACTTTACCGTATGGAACAACCGAAACATGGAGTATGCTTCGGCGTAAACAGCCTTGAATTTGAGTGCTGCTCTGCGTCATCTATAGGCGAATAAATGAACGCCAGTAGCCGATGGAAGCGACCTTTTTTTCGCAGAAGTCATGCCGTCGACGCTCGCAGCCGCAGAGATCTCGCGAGACAGCTTCCGGTTAGGTAGGCCGCGGCCGTAGCTGGCGCAACGTCGGCGCCAACATATGGCGTGCGCATCTCTTGTGCGCTCAAACGCACGCATCTCTCCTAGGTTCAGCGCATGCGCAGTATTGCTGTCTCTCGCCCATTGCGTGCGGAAGGCTGTCTCGCACACTAAAATAAAACTCTCTAATATCATGAAACAGCTGACCCGCAGGTCGCGGGATCGAATCCCGGTTGTGGCGGCTGCATTTCCGATGGAGGCGGAAATGTTGTAGGCCCGTGTGCTCAGAGTTGGGTGCACTTTAAAGAACCCCAGGTGGTCAAAATTTCTGGAGTTCTCTCCTTCGGCGTCTCTCATATTCATATTGTGGTTTTGGGACGTTAAACCCCACATATCAATCAATCAATATTATGAAACAATGAAATGGAATCAAAAAACTTTATTCTGTCGCAAAACAATAGTCTTTCATAATCGGCCTCGCGGTTATACTCATATTGGAGATCGGTTTCGATATGTTGTTGAGTTCTGGCACATATTTTTGTTGCAAAATGGTTCTCATACAAGGTATTTGACATGATTTCTTTCAAATGGTAGCGTGCCATATACTTGCGACCAGCTGAGGCCAAGCCTGCAGCTTTAGAATTGAAGAAATTGCTTGCTCTCGGCCACCAAATAGTGCAAAAGCTTGCGTGGTGTGATGCCGGGTTTGACTCCACGCATCTCCCACGCAATATTACATTTGTTCACACCGCTCGTATCTCCAAATGAGGACGCTATAGTGTATTTGACGGCACTAGAAGCTGAAGAACAGTATGGCTTTCAAAGACAATAATTCGGCTCTGGGAAGCTGAAGTATAGCGTGGGCTTGAAGTTCATGAGAGCGATGAGACGCAGTTTTTCCACATGACTTGTGCGATCCGCTTCAGGAGCGCGCAATGGCACTGTCGGTGTTAATTTAAAGCAACATGGCTGAGCTCGTGACGTGTGCCCGAATTATTGAATGAGTTCGGTGAAATAGCCGAATGTTGTCTTTTAGGCATGTGGCTTCAACATGATATATAGACACTGCATACCATTCTTGTTTTATTACAAAGTTTACCTGTGTGAACTGCGACATCCCAAAAATGCCAGCGGTCTCTACTGAAAATTCCTATACATATAGGACCCGTATCATACGATGTTATTGAATACAGGTGGTACAGAGATTACGGCCCATATGGGGAATACAGGGCTTATGGGCCATTGGGGCATATGGGTGATACAGGGCTTATGGGTCATATGGGGCATATGGGGGATACAAGGCTTATGGGCCGTACGGGGCATAAGGGGTATACGGGCCATACACGAGTTATAGGGTTTGTGGGTAATATCGGTGATAGGGGTCCAAAGAATTCCACGGTTCCTTCTGAAAATCATGATGTAGTGCAAAAAAAGAGAAAACGTTCACACAAAACCACACACCACATAATTTTAAGCAAGCATAAACTAGCCTAAGAACAAGTCCTTCTGCAGAACATCCCTGGTTCCTTTGGGCAAGTAGTAAGGGTCATAAGTAATGTTTTCCTAAGCATGGTAATAAGGCATTGCCAGTTTGTAAAGTGTAAAAAATACGAATATGCCACAATGGGCAATTTAATGGTGCTTCGAAAGTCCAGTAGACTAAATGAATGGAACAAAGTGTTGTATGTAATGTAGAGTCGAGACATTTGAGAAAAACAACAAGACAAACATTTTTGCATCCTCGAATTTATTTATATGATTAAACACTTTGCAATGAAGTGTTTCTATATTTCTCAGCCTGCTAGGTGCATGCATATCCGCTGGCCGATTCACAAATTTTGCAAAACCATCTGCACAGTATTGGGCAAATACATGCAGCACTTACTAAATACTTTACTTATTTGTTTACCTGTAAGTTGAAACATAAAGCAAAATGTCATAAAGAGTACTGACACAAAATTCAGTGGCTCATATAGCCTTCGACATCGATTCCCTAGAACATGCGTATACCTACAAATTGGATGAACAATTAGAGCTGAGACGGTCAATTATATGAATATTGAAGTTTGCGTGCCTGATCCAGTGCTATATGCCGTATCTCGCATCTTTGAATTACTGAGAGTGACCTGAAGCTGAGTCCCAACTTCCAGGTGCCACCATTGTTGCCGAGCTCAGAGTTGGCACAGCTACATTATTGACATCATAGTAGTTGTTGCCTTTTGGCCACACGTGCTAGCAGGCTACTATTCAGTGACTGCTGTGTCCATGCCTGATGTAAACATGTGGAGCGTGAGGATGCCTCAAGAAAATCTTTGCACCCAAACGACAACAATCAAGTTAACGACAACGACATTGCGCTGCATATGCAGCAGCAAAAGAATGTGAGCACACGATGCAGCCAGCACCGAAGTGCATCAGTGTTCTGTGTGTAAGGAGGAAGAAGAACAATACGCCATGTTGGGCCATCTTTTAAGCCAGAAGCGCCGAGCGCGAGCTGTTTGCCTCAGCGCCTTGATTACTGTGTCGGTTGTCACCACCCGCTTTCACTACTGATAGACCTGCTGTGCTAGTGCTACTTACGCCAGGAAGCCCCATTTTATGTGTTCCATTTTGCTCGCTAGCTGGAATTTGTTGCATCCGGTGGCTCGTGTTCTCAGAGCTGTGCCAAGATAAAACTAGTCTGTAATAAACAAACAGAAATTGTCCATCTGTCCCATGCTGCAGCAAGCAATCCGCCACATTGTGACTAATAGGCTGTCAACAATGCTAATATTGCAAAACGAAAATTTGCGTCAGTACCTCTTCAAGCAACAATCACTAGCCACAACCTTCAAATTTCTCACTGTTAGAGCCCTGTTCAGGGGCACCTGTTTGTCCTCTTGATGCACAAATATTCCAACACGGGGCTACTATAAGGCTCTTGTTCTGAAGCTGAAGGACACTCCACAGGAGCTTTGTGGCCTCCTTGCATCACGACCACAGCCAAGCCCTCTGCTCCTTCTTCTGCCTCTCAGATGAACCTGCATTGGAAAATTGTCTCTGTGATCCTTTCTTCTTGTGTGTGGGAGTTAACATCGTTACACTCACTCTCAAATTATTGCTATAACACTTAAGACTTACTAGCATAACTACTTCAAAGAGTAAAGTTTCAATAGTGAAAATTGATTCAAGAGGTTTCACAATTTTGAATTCAAACGGGTAATATAGAAGGTCTCACAGAAGAATATGCGTGGAGCTCTAGGCACGTGCCTGAGTTCTGATCTGTGGCCTTAGCACAGCATTCAGAACGGCACATGTCTTTTCTACCGAGAACAAAATATTGTGTAAAAATGTGAAGTAAATAATAAGTAGGGGTACACTAATATTTATATTTGTGAATATCTTTCGAATAATGTTCGCTATTCGATTTATATTGTATTACAAATTTTGCTATTTGAACTATTTTAACTTACCGAAGACAAAAAATACGGTCAATTTCTGACCAAAGGGGCCCTCCAAATTTTTAATATGTTTCACCTCATCACACTCTTATTGCGTGAAAGCTGCCTTTCTGGCTATGCCACGGTCGCAAATGTGCTGACTCTAGAAAAGGCTGACTCTAACAAGGAGATGATAGATGTGGCAGAGGCAAGGGCTTGTTTATAGTTGTTTTTGACCTGAAACTTTATGAACTCTTACGCTGCTTAAAATCGTGTATATAAACACATTCGTGCATATATAAATTCAATTGTGCATTGCCTTATTCTTTATAAGGCAACTACGAAACGTTACCTTACAAGCACTTCATCAATTTTGCCAAAAAGAAGACTGTCATCTCATAAGAATGAACTTTAGAAGCCTCTCCAACATTTTCTAGAATTTAACATGAAGTATTTGAAAAGAATTCTAGAAGTATTCGAGAAACTTTAGAAAAATATTCAATTTGCACTCGCACTTCAATATTCAAATTCACTTTGGCACCCATACTATAGCAATAAGTTTCAACATAGGTGGGAAAACCAGAAATAGCTGAGCATTTGATCGCACAATCGTGCCACAGAGAATTATTCTTTTTCTTCAAGCACTTTGATGATGTTGAAGCAGGCAAAACCATATAAAGCATAGCCAATTAAGGGCACACTTGCGCCAGAGAGACCCCCATACCCTGAGTAAAGCATGCGACCTGAGACAACAGACGCCTAAGTTAAAAATAATTACAGCGCCCGTACCAAGGGTTGTCAGTGTGTACCACACAATTACATGCGCTCTCGAATGGAGCTGAATAGCTATTCGAAACCAAACCTCAGGCTTCCAATCTACCTGCTTCAAGTGGCGGGTGAAGAATGCCTTATGAGGATGGTAGTGATAAATACTTTGACAGAGCTCCACGATGCACACATGTTCAATCAATACGTGAGACTTTCAAAGACTACGTTGGGTTGGTGCCTAAAACCTCGACAACTTATCCAACCAAGCGAGGACGGAAGAGCGCGTAAGCATCCAAGAATTCTGGAGATACGCCCTCCACATGCACCCTCTTTCAGCCAAGTTGGCACGTCATGACTAAAGTTGCAAGCACCAAGCGCGGGCAGAGACACTGGACCACCGTTATGGGTTCAAACACGGCATCTTTTAAACGTAAACATTTTGACAGCAATCTGTCTGGCTGGGTAGAAAAGTTTAGAAAATTGAAATTGCTCCAGCCACAGTTCAAAAAGAGCCCGACGTTTCGGGACCGAGTCGGTCCCGAAACGTCGGGCTCTTTTTGAACTGTGGCTGGAGCAATTTCAATTTTCTAAACGGCATCTTTTACATGGATGCCTTAGGCCCTCACCATGGAGGGTGGTTCACAGCTGCAATTGGTCACCGAAATGTCACGGTGAATGGCATCACATTCGGCGCCCAGAATAGAACATAACACATGCGGGGGAAGTTACCATCAAGCTAGATACCGCAAACCAGATTCCACGCGTCATAATTAACGACTCGAAAAGGGCCTACAGAAATACCTGAACTCCAGGTAAGGCTACGTGCCTTAACTGGCGTATCGCATGTTATACAAAACCGCAAAAGGTCGGGACTCCCATCGAAGTCCATTTGAGCTCAAGTTCTATATGAGATCTTCAAGCTCCATATGAGCTCGAGCCCATCTCATCCTCGTAGGACCAGATGAGCTCGAGGTTGTACATATGAACTTTGAAGGCAATTAAACGGCAAACGCCGTTAACTACGCTCCAAACAACGAGTTCAGAACCTTCTAAAATGGATCCCAACCTTTGTCCTTCCTTAACATTTCGAAAAATACTGTATTTATGATTCGGTTGCGTAATCTATTCGTAACCTTGTAAGGCCATTAAAAAGGTAGAGGAACACTTACTGCTCCGCCTTTACACCAAAACACTGCTGTACATGGTAGTTTTATAATACTTTAGTCTTGCATATACAGAAAATTGCCCACATTTTGTGGAGAGGTCCTTGGCCATCTTTTTCATGATGCTGGCACGCCAGTCAACCCCTCGCCTCAGCACAAAACTGAACCCCACCCGGGAGGTTTGGGAAGCGGCCCCACTCAAGTGGCCCGACCTGATAAGCCAGGAGGCCTTGGTCAACCAAGCCCGATTCGCGTTGGTCGTAAGTTGACATCTGTAATGAGAAGCTCACCTATAGTGGTTCTGAGAGTTTGCCCGGACAGGACTGTCTAACAACTACTTGTAGCGAGAGAGGAAGACGGGATGGCGGCCAACGTAGTCGTGTTGTTCTCTTCCCACTTTATTAACCAAGGCGATTTGCCGAAGCGGAGTGGCGGCAGCCGCATCGTCCAAACCGCCAGGCCAGAAGCTCGTTCTAATCCTCGCGAAGCTCGAGCTAGCGTCAGCTGCGCGAGAGGCGCGGTGCAGTGATCAATAAATGATGATGGTGATGATGACACTACAGGGCTACCCCCTAGCGCTTTGCGCGATTTGAAGGCAAATGAAAAAAAAAGAGAGTGACAAATGCTATGTACATGAACGACAATCCATAAAGTGTTCATTTGGGAAGTCCAGGTTGTCAACGTTGATGGGTAAGCAGCGGATCTCCGGTGGGCGACTCTGTGAGAAGCGCAAGGGACGAAGAAGGAGGCGCCGGGTCGCTGTGGTCATAAACACGTGCGTCTCACGATGACTTGGCGGGATCACTCGAGAGCACAGCCGGTTCTCGGAGCATGTGCGGCTGACAAAGGTACCCACAGGTGGAGCCGCGGGAGGGCGCCGAAAAGGTCGAGCTTGTGATGGTGGCGAGATGGTGCTATGCAGTGAAGTGAAACTAGGACAACCGAGTACTGAAATGTAAAGGACGCGGCGGCGTCTCCAACAGCGCACATGGTGCCGACATGGCTGTTGACAAAGAGCGGTGGGCTGGCAGGTCTGGCGCGGACGTAGCCGTCGATGGAACACCGACCTGAGCGTTGCAGTGTGGCTGACATGCTGGCGCAGGTGCCTAAATTGACGGGCGTGGAAACGCCGTGGTAGAAATAGTGCTAGGAAGTCACTGCAGGTAGGTAGGTCCACTGTGACCGGTCTGCCGATGTACGCGAAAAGGCGTTTGTCGCCTGGGTCGTGAAGAGGGTCAGGTCTGAATTCAAGGTACTTTGTTGCTTTGTGGCGTCGCCCTTCCAAGGCTCCGGAGGTTGGTCATGAGATCCGGAAGGCATGGGCTGGAGGACGCCTCCGCGGCTACATGACGCAGCTCAACCGGGAGGGCGTCGAGCAGGACCGCGTGCATCATCGGCTGCGCCTTGATGCCTTTGACCATGAGATTGGCATCGAGCCGCATAAACTGTGCTGAGGGGTAGAACGGGTGAAACGGCGGTACTAGAGGGCACATTTGCGGAAGTATGGCAGCGGGCCGCTCGGCGAAGCGCGTGTTCTCTGGGTCACCAATGTAGCGAGAGAGGAAGACGGGACGGCGGCCATTGTGGTCATGTCTTTCTCTAGCCACTTTATTATCCAAGGCGATTCACCGAAGCGGAGCGGCGGCCGCTGCAGCGTCCAAACCACCAGGCCAGAAGCTCGTTCTAATCTTCGCGCAGCTTGAGCTAGCATCAGCTGCACGAGAGGTGCGGCGCAGACATCAAGAAATGATGATAGTGATGATGGCACTACATGCTAACTGTATATACAAGTAATATCTTCTTTTTTGTGTGAAATGAGATCTGTCGGCAAAAGAATAATTGTCAAACTATACAAGCTAATGCGTCGTTCCATCAAGCAAACGGTAGCGGTAAAAAAAAAAAAAGATCGTTTTTCTCAAGTTTGTGTTTGGATTGAGTCAATTTCTTACAGGATTGCTCTTACAACACCGGTCAGTTATGCAACTTACCTAGTTCTAGAAACGTTGGCGCCAAGAGCGAGTGCTGGCTCCAGCCCACCCTTCATCGGGCGCTTCCAGTGCTAACGTGTCACGCCGACGGACAGGAGACATTGCTCGACCTAGGGAGCTTCGCCCCTGAAACCGGCATGACACACACACGAGTGTGAGGTGTCTGGTGACGTGACACTATCTGGAGTTGAGTTGTGTGTCATTTGAAGCATAAATGCAGTGGAGTTGCTGGTCAAAGTGCCATGTCTGTACGCAAATGTATTTTAAAGTAACGTTCTTTGCCACCGTACGGGGATTCCCTTCGCAGAAACATTGAAAGGGGTGTATAACAAGCATGTGAACATTTGAAATATTCCTCCTGTTCTGATGGGGCAAAAGAAATTGTGTATTTTTTTATTCGCCGGTGTCTGCAGCTTTTTTTTACAATTCAAGTTACAGACCTGATTTCTGATGACCGATGATTTCTGTAACATCTTGCATCCCCGCATCCAATAATGTCGCCAATTTGCACAAGCATATAAGCATTACTGCAGTGAATTGTTTAGGAGTTTTCTACGCATCTGCGCATCGTCTATATTGCTACTGGTTGCAGAAGCTTTCTGTTAACTTCTTTTAACAAGAGTCGAAATAAAGCGGCAGCTAAAGGGAGCTTGCACCGTGTCACATTTCAGTGTTAAAGAGCACCACAACCATGAAGGAGTTATTTTGCGCAGTTGTTTCATCTCTTGTGCTGTAACATAAAGGTACGAAAATACTCGATTTCTCTCAATCAAGCGCTAACCTAAATGGAAACTTGTAGCCATGGGCACGTCAAATGTGCATATCAATCGTTTGCTTTGTCCTGTGATGGTCGGGATAATTCTTGTGTACGTCGGAGTACTTAGGCCGGAACTGGGAAAAGAAAGATAGGGGACGCTGTGGTATCCGTACCATGCATGTGGTGTAGCTATGTCCTTTTTTAAATGACGCATAAGGTCAGTTACATTTCCAGCTGAATGCCATCAGATGTAAAAAAAAATAACGAAAAGGCGGGAATGCCAAGGCTATTTACCCCCCCCCCCCTTTGTTTTTTCAAGGCACTACACATTTTGAATATACGAAGCTCTGGTTGGTAGTCGGGAGGTGTCTCGTCATAATATGTCGCCCATACTCCAAACACTTTTATGTTGTCACTAGCACGTATTAATCCTAACACGCACCTGCACCTGCAGTTCGTCACAAAATTTGCACTACCTAGACGCACTTCACAGCTTTTTAGGCGCGGAACTTTTTCAGCTAAAGGTGGATCTCTGATGCGTGAACCAAAATATTGTCGTTCTAAAACCTCTCTTTGTCCTTTCATTTATCATCTTCTTCTTTTGTTTCACTCCCTGAACAGATGCACCAATTTGCCCTGTGCGGGATACAATAACCTGATAAGAATGAAAGAAAGAAAAGCCAACATAAAAAACTGGCGGATCCTTAAGCTTCGGCTTTAAGAGTTGAACGCGATAGTGGTATTGTATCCCTTGTTCGAACTTCACTTAGTGCATACTTTTTATTGTAGGATGTTACTCGAGAAGTTGGAATTTTCGGTTATTACAATGCAACCGATAAAGCTGAAATTGTCTTGATTCAGTGAAGCGTTCGCATGTGACTGCATTCTATGTAATGCGTAGCTTGCTTTAAACCGCGAACATTTATGAGCTTGCAATATTCCCGAGCCTGCTCTGCACCCATTACGTGGTAATAAGGGAGTACGCGCAATAACGCGTGTGCCTTTTATAATGTATAGCCGGTTTTCACCCACAAAGTCTTTATCACATGCTCTGACGCCCACTGGCAATGAACCCCTCTATCACGCAACATTACGGCAACGTTACATATTATATTGCGAAGCCTCGGTATACAGGATGCGTGGTTCGTGAAGCAAGGTTTTTTTCTATGTTTATACTAGCAAGCACGTGACTGCTAGAACTCCTGCTTCCAACACAAATCGTCTGGATTCGATCCTCTGTCAAATACAACTGTCAACGTTTATTTCATTTGCATCTTTCTTTATTTTGCTGCCATGGACAAGAGGATGGTTTTTCGCTCACAGCCAATGACGTCGATGCCGACACCAACGCTGACACGAACATCAGAATTTCCGCAAAATCTCTTTAACGCTATCGCGTTAAAGTTCTTTGAGGTGGGACATGGACCGATGTTTCCGTGACCCGAAGGCGATCATTATAAGAGCTTTGCTATCCAAACGCGCTTGCAAAGCCTTGAATAGCATGATATAGTAAAAGAATGTGAAAGGGAAAACAGCGTGAGAAGAAGATGCAAGGATAAAAGTGATGGAGTAGAGAAATGAAGAGATTAAATCTAAGTATATAAAGAAAAAAAAGAGGGACAAAGACAAAAAAAGGCATAAAGACACTAAAGAGACAGACTCAAATAACGGCAATGAAGAAATGGAAACAGTGAAAAAGGATGGAAGGGAAAAAAATTCAAGACCGTAGCAAGTAGAAAAAAAAACAGAGAAAAATAAACAGGAATAAACGTGGCAAAAAGAAAACAAAGCGAAGAGATAAAAATAAAGAGAGGAAGAAAGAACGAGAAAACTAAAGAGTAACAGCGCACGCGCTGACCTGCTTCGCACTTGCTTCTCGCTTGGAACTCCAAGTGCAAGCTGCCGTTGGTGTTTTTGCTTTTACTGGAGGCGTGGGGAGAGGTGGCATCTACGAAATGTTACAGTTACTCAAAAACGGAGGACTGAGAAGAGTTCGAACCTCTTTTCACCGGTACACTGGCTGCGCCGCTCGCAGCACGCGGCGGTTGCTTGCATGCGGAAGCAGCGAAATTATTGCAAGTCTCGATATTCACGGCAGATGCGGTGAAACGTCGGCCAAATATCTAGATATTATTGTGGCATATATTCCCCAGAACTAGGAGGGAGTGCTTTGCGTGAACCGTACATCTAATTTGTCTGCTCAAAAGATGGTGAAATTTTTGACAGAATGCCACCAAGTTCGCTAAGCAGCTCCGGTTTTCGGCATTGCATTTATAGCCCTTGAGAGTAGAAATAAGCACTCATGATGGGAAGAAAAGTGTGCTTTCTGGAAATATCCTTTATAGCAATGCCGCTCGCAATCAGATTGAGTAGGTATAATGTGCGTCATTGCGTTCATATTTATTCACGTTGGGTATTTATTTGTTTTTATTTTTATATGCTTGAACGCTAGGAGGGTTATTGTACGAGTGAGCTACGAAAAATCTTCAAAGTATGTGTATATGAGCACACGTGTTGAGCTCTAGTTCTGCCCACAACTTCAGAATTTGTCTATATATGTGGCGCAGGGCTAAATTACCACGCAGCGATAAAGTTACCACACGTTGCTCGAAACAGTGCAAGGCTGAGTCACTGCAGAGCCAGTGGCACTTTTTCTCATGTTTATTTAGGCACCTGCAATGAATGCCTGAGTGGTCCTTGGGTGCGTGCTGGTTCAAGAGAATCTTCGACCTACCACGCATGGTAAACCTCGTTCGTAATAGCTATCCTACCAAAGCAGCAAAACTTTTCCAGGCTCTTTGACATGAAATATTATAGCACGCAGTATGTGTGAGAGACACTGAAAAAATCCCGCATCATTTTAACCTATCTTATTTACCAGCTGTACAGAATTCTATGGTGGGCATTTAGCACGTGATAGTTCATTGCAGTTATGATTTTAAATTGACAATGCACAACAAACCTCGACCATAACGTCTCTGCTGTAAAATATGTTAAACTGGTCGAGAAGCTCTAATTGTCGAACAACCTAATTTTTCATTACTGCCCTCACGCGGTATCTGGGACTGAGTAGCAAACGACCGGTGGACCTGGTTACCTCCTTTGTCTGCCTTTTTGACTGCTTGTTTCTGCCTCTCACTGAACTTTTATATTTCTCTATGCAGGATTTGCACACAGTTGACCTGTCGGACTTCCAAAATTCGGGGACAAATCTGAGTGGTTTTGTGCTGGTAAAAAAAGAAATGTGGGAGCATGACATTGCTGCAGTGCGAGATGCTTACTCTAGCAGTGGCTTCCATCCGATGTTCCACGGACAAAGGGCCTCTAGAAAGCCTATACGGGTGAGATTGACAATGCGTATCTGTTAGCTTCCTAAAATATATAGAGTAAGTACCTACTATGTTAATAAAACTTCTGTACAACAATCTTGTTTGCACGACGATGGATACCATAGCATGTAAGGTCTTACAGCGCACGACCACTTTAGCGAACGTCACCGCTAAGCAGACACACTTTCAAGGTCTCCAGCACGTGCTTGTAAAAGAATTCATTTTACTTAATAAATGAGAAAGTTTGGGAGGCACATGAGAATAACTTGTTTTTGGGATGTCGAGGCCATAGCAAACGCATCATCAGCTTGAATGAAGGAATGTAGAAGCGTCTGTTGGACTGCGATGACCACAGAAAGGATAGTGACTATTGTTATAAAAAAAAACTACGCACTGTTTTTTCAGCTCATGCGTTTTCACAAGCCTTAAAAACTAGAAGGGAGCATCGTGTGAAGGTCTTGAAGCCCAGAGGAAAAAAAATAAAACAATGACTAGCTGGTAACTCATTAGTCAATTTCACAGGCTCGAGGTGCGATTGGCTTCGGTTAAGATTTGGTTCGGCATGCCAAGCACGCTCCTTCTTAAGCCATCTTCCTCTTTGAAATTGAAAATATTTTGCAGACGTTAGGGCAGTAAATGTACCGTCAATACCGTAATTTTGCGAATACAAGCAGCACAAGGGCTAATCACGATTTTTTCTCCATCATTAGAGTTTATAATTTGCGAGATTCCAATAAATCCGCCGCACCACACCTGTGCTGATTCTATATTCTCGGCGCTCATTTTGTTTGCGTAATTTTTTTACTCGTTCTCTTGCCTTACAATATACAACTGGCTCTTTAACTGCTGATGTATTTGTCTGATGAAAAAAATGCATGTCATGACTGAAGACCCTGCGGATACGAATAAAAGGCTTTCACGTAGTGCAATTTGCCGGCCGTTGAACTTGGTTGTAGCTCGTTATTTAACAATTGCGCGATACGCCTGTTTTGCACCAAAAAAAATGAGGACATTGCTTTTCGTAAGCGCAAGAAAGAGAATTGTAATTGTAAATGTTAGATATGTTTACCAATCGTAGTTCGGGGCTTGATACATACTGATAAATTGCATACTAATGTAGTAATAACGCCAGTAAAACGACAATTAAAAAAACATGAAGCTTTCCAGTTCTACCTTCGGTGGCTCTAAGAATTTTGGTGGCACGTCAAGTAGGGTTAGGTATGAAGAGGGCCGGGTTTCACTGTTTTAAACGATAAAAACTGAAATGCTACTACAAATTCTGTACTACCGGATGATTCTGCTTTCATCCAGACAGATGAAGCTCTGACACAAGATGCCCTGGACCTCCTGGTACGTGCTGTTCAAAGGCTAGCTTCGGAACGGACGCTTGCTCGACCACCTAGCGTGCAATGCCATAAGCCGCAAGCGTCACGACATAGACCACAGTCGCAGGGCTTTGTCGACGCAGTTAAACAGGTGTTGGCTCCTACTTTGAGCTTCCGAAAATATGCATGTCATTTCCCCGTGTACATTATGTATACAGGTCATTTCGCCACACGTGTTTCAATCTCCCTTAGAAAATTGTAGTATTAGGGGCGAAGTCCCTCTTAGTCTAATCTTGTCACTTGTCACGCGTAACCGAGAGAAGAGACGAGAAAGAAAAGAAGGCGAAGAAAGTGAATGACTATTTTTCTTCTCATTTCCTAGATGGCGTTACTCTGCCGCTGCTCTCCGAAGTGCCGCTACTCTCTGATCGGCTGGTGCGTGCGCTTTGTCAGAGCGCGCAGAGAACGAGTGTTTCTCTCCGTCTCCTAGTCCCCGTACGTGTCGGATCATTGGTGGGACATGAACGAATCAGAGTGGCGGGCGCTTTGAAGACGACTGTGCTCGGCTTCCTTGGCTCGTGTCTCTGCATTCTCGAACGCGATCGGGCGCACGGACGCATGCATGGATGGACGGACACACGGACGAATGAATGGAAAGGCGCTTCGCCCTAGTAGTTGTCATTCGCTCCGTGGATACACTGTGATTTTTTTATATTTCTTTGCGCAGTGGAATTGTACACTGCGTAACTTTAGGCGAATTTGAACAGCAAGCTAATATTTGGTGTGTTAATTTGTTCGGGTACACGTACAGCGCAACACACATGAAGGACAAAAAAAATCAAGAGACCCGAGCTTGCTGTGTCATCTGCTTCATTGTGTTGTGTATGTGCCCCACCGCAAGATTACACGAAGATTTATTATTAAGACCTAATAAAAAGAGACAATTACTTATGTTAAGAATAGTACCTTCTGTTTTATGCATTATACTAAGATTGAAACATTGACAATCTCAGAGCACGCTAACGTAATCAGTAGGAGAATTTAAGGCGTGTGGCATTGAGGTATTTAGCACTGGCTGAGGTGCTCTTTAGGGTCTTCCCCTGGCACTTGAAATTGACAAAGATGGCTATTCGTTCATGAATAAAAAATGCTCCTTCGTCTTATTTCTACGATGAAATAAAGAAGCTTTCAGCAGTTATAGAAGAATGACTTTTTCAAAACTTTCTGTTTTCAGCTGCCATAAGACATCCAGACATATATGGATGTATTACTAATTATGAATACATACGCATGCTTAATGGATGCCTATTTTCAGCGGTACTATACATAGTCTATGCATTTCGAAGAAGGCACTCGCTATTACTACGCATCCATGCGCGAACCAGGCACGGGAAGAAACACGTTTGACAGGACTGGTGCCTACTACCAAGGAATTTTATTCGGAAACGAACAAAAGCACATATAAGATTTCGTAGTCATGCATGACCAACTAGCGCATACACAAGCCTTGCAGTTAACACGTGTCCATCAGACATCAACCATCAACACAATCAGGCTGGTTCCTAAGGTCGTTCACCAAACATCGATATTATAATAACCTTATTATGTGTCACGGCACTTCTCGCACATCTGTAAAAGCGGCAAACACTAGGTGTCAATGTGGAGAACACTGCGAAGACACATTTTATTATTTATTGCGCTAAATATGTCCCGTCCAAATGCACCAGTTTTGTCAAGCGCTGATACTGAAAAACAAAAGTTAGTACAGAAATCGAGGCCTATCACGTTCAAAAAAGTCACACTGATACCACGGTTTTGATGTGAGCTTCTTTTTAAGTATTTCCTAGTCCAATATTTTCTCGGTGTGTCGAATATACTTGAATTATTTTTCTGCCGTGTAACAACAGGACTTCTTCACTCTGTACAATCAGCGCTAATGAGTTTGGGAATGTTGAAAATAAGCTCTGAATGGAACAGATAGCTTCTGTCTTAACTGACAGGCGTTGTTGCTGCTATCTTGTTTACCTTGTCTTATTATCGAAGAATGTACGCTACTTTACAGTACCGAGCTTCTCGTATTGTTGTTTTTTGCAGCTCTGACACCCTTTGTTGCATTTGAATATAACACATTTCTTTAACGGCTAAGCCTAAGAGCTCCAAAATTGTTTCTGACTCAGCCAAGTGTGTCAGGCTGTGATACCAGAGGAAGATTATAGAATCGATTTGCATGAGGATTATGGGAGGGCCCCTCAGCGAATTTTTGTGGGAAAGCCTTATCTTTGCTCACATATACGTGTCTTTCGAAAAGATACTTAGTTTTGAAAGCGGAGAAAGTCAGTAACGACTCATAGCTCGTTGAGGTTAACAGCGCAAAACACGAAAACAAAGCATAGGAAGGACACAAGACGAGCGCAGGTGGCGAACTAGGGATTGAGATATAAAAAGAGAGCCCTGTTTACTGGAAATGGCACTGCATAAAGTTTCTTTATGCTGAGCAGTATGTGCTCTAATTTCATTATTTCTCGAAACATTTCTTTGGCGACTTTTAGCATCCCTATCTATCTATCTATCTATCTATCTATCTATCTATCTATCTATCTATCTATCTATCTATCTATCTATCTATCTATCTATCTATCTATCTATCTATCTATCTATCTATCTATCTATCTATCTATCTATCTGGCCGCCTACAACTTTGAGCTCTCCTGGTCTTTTCGATAATGGTATCAATACCAAAATTGGTGTTGCATAACATGACCTTATAATGAGCATAAACGCCTTCTAAAACATGAAAATTGGGACAATTATGTTCTCAATGTCATGATATACATTTCATGGTCTTGCTGCTCTTGCGGTGGTTTCATTCACATGACATGTGGCAAAACTGGAATAGTCTGACAAGACTGCATAGCGAACACAAGCGACAGACCCTTATCATAGAAATCGTGACATGCAAGTGACTACACGTGACTACACGCCACACATGATGCGCTCGCAGCCGTTTCACTTGCTTCACATATACCAAAGCATATACATTTACTAGGCATATTTCATTGCATAAAGCAATGAGCAAGTCCTTATGCAGTTTTATACAGTGGTAACATCATATATAGAATTCAGGGAGCGCATAAATATGGTATAAATCAACACTTTTTGAAAGGTGGTGAATTTATATCTGCTGTGCAGATTTAAAAAGGCGCTGCCCTTTTAACGCTCAGCGATTTCTTGCACTCTCCTAATTATGTATTATATTTGCGCTGAATATGCCGCTTGACAGTTTGAAGCATCCCTTTTTGTAATATTAGGAACTAACAGACAATAATGCCATCGAAAAGCATAGGGGATGGTAAAATAGGTAATTGTAATGTAAATTCAAAAATAAAAGCGGACAGAAACATAACTTGCCTGGCAAGTTATCTTTTTATCCACTTATTTTTTTTATTTCGGCAAAGTTACATTACATATACTTGTAAGACCTTCCCCTATGCTTTCGATGGCATTATTACCTGTTAGTTCTCAATAATAGTGTATCTGACAAAACAAAAGAGCCCATCAGTTTACGCTTCCCTCCGTTTTGTTGCTACATGTTTTGGCGTGAGAAATCCGTGGGATATTTGCCAAAAACCTTCAAAAGTTTTGGAGTAGCCGGCCCAGTCATTCTGTATTGAAATCCACACACATGGTAAATTCGTGCAAGACACGTTCATAGTTTTTACCGAACTAGCCCATTTTCAAGCTTCTCCTCACATCAATAAAACAAAGACATTGCGCCTGCATCAGAAGTTGAAAATTGCCAGTAAATATTTGCATAACTCAAAAACATTCCGGCCTATTTACGGAGTGAAATGATGAACGGGGTTAAGCAGTCTCTCGTTCGTGCGTCTGTCTGTCTGTCTGTCTGTCTGTCTGTCTGTCTATCTGTCTGTCTGTCTGTCTGTTTGTCTGTCTGTTCGTTCTTCCATCAGATAGTCAGTCAGTCAGTCAGTCTGCCTGCCTGCCTGCCTGCCTGCCTGCCTGCCTGCCCGCCTGTCTGTCTGTCTGTCTGTCTGTCTGTCTGTCTGTCTGTCTGTCTGTCTGTCTGTCTGTCTGTCTGTCTGTCTGTCTGTCTGTCTGTCTGTCTGTCTGTCTCTTTGCGAAAGATCTCAAACGATGCGAGCGATGGGAGCGCCATCTAGAAAACAGGTTGCGTACAAGGGGCGGCTACGACAGGCAACTGCGGCACTTAAGCCCTTAAAGAACTTCTACCTTAAAACAAGTGAAACTGCAAAGATGACTCTCTGTTCTCATTCACCCACTGTATTTCCTTTGCTTGTTGCAGACACGAATTTCAGGACTCACCGGGTCGATTCACATGGATCCGATGAGACGCCGACATAATATTTCTCTGCAAGTTGTCCGGATGAAGCGATCTGGACTGGCGTCGGTTGGTGCATACTGACTTCTGTTTAATTATGCTACGTCAACAGTTTTAACGACAATCAATGTAGACTACTCCGTAATACTTCTTTTTTTACTACAGCTGAAAAATAGGAATGTTCTACAGCAGACACCCTTATGTAAGGGCATTTAAGATATTGGAAGGAAGAGATGTGAACGATAGCTATGCATTCATTCATAACGGTACAAACCAAACAACGATGTTAAAAGCTAACAAGGTTTGCCAGTTCCGCTTACAATACAAAGATTTTAACCTAATTTTTTGCCGAGTCAATTGTAGAGCTTTTGCTTGCTGCATTTTTTGGAGGGGAGGGGATTTTTAGCATTTTTCCAGCAAACGTACTTATTTTAGTGATCACCGTGTTCACTAAGACGCGTTTGTCCTTTACCGTGTGTTTCGACGCCTTAGTAATTGACTGCATGGATGTGCGCAAGATTCCCTATGAAGAGGGTAAAAGGTGCTTCAGGCGAAGGTTAATAATTGCACCCATACCTCGCCTTACTATGTTTTTGTATGGGGACATCTTGCACACCGCCTCTTTAGGTGACTCCGCAACTGCCGCGCGAGCCCACGCTCAATGTTGAGTGTTGAAAAGTAAGTTGGAGAAATGTGAGTAACGGTAAACGTGCTTTGAATGGAACTGAAATAATTCCCTGGATCTAATATTACGAAGTAGTCCTGTGCATTCGTTCATAGTTGAGAATATTTTCGATTTACAAAACACTTAAGTTTTTTAAAATTTTTCCTGTATAAAGAATCTTTTCTTAACCGTAATTAAAATATTTTCGAGTTTGGGGAACTCATTATGTCTCCTCTTAATAAGGACTTCTTTTGTGATGAGTATTTCCTTTTGGCCTCGTGCTACAAACGGGTGGTTGTCTTCTTTTCCTTTCTTAATCTTTCCGCCACCTAGTGGGTTTGCACAGAGCTCAAGTAGTTGAGGAATGACTTCCAAGCTCTATAACACCTCTGAATCGGACACGACATATGATTTGCCACTTGCCGGGCCCTGCCCGGCCGTAATTTTTGTCGATGCGGCCTCATCAAGTGTGATGCCCGTGGGACGGCTTTCAGCTGTTTCATAGTAAAGTACCAAGTACTCTAAATTGTTAACAACTTTTTATAAACACACATTTATGACTGTGAACAACTGTCCTTGTTTTTCTTCGAAGAACATTGGTGTTTGCACTGTCACGCATTCTCATAATTCAGCCCACTTGAACAGACGTGAAAAAAAAGTTTTAGAAAACTTCAAACTTCATGCTACAAACACGTGCAATAAAATTCTATACGCGAGTGCGCAGTTTCAATTATTCTTGCAACTTTTGCTTCACTGATGCGACCGCAAAGCATATTCGCCCGAGCCTGCCTGTCTCTATGAAAGAGACGGGCATAGAATGTTCGCTACATGAGACTGTTCCCGTGCTCATATCAGCCACTTGCATCGTATTTACACTTCACTGCCCTTTCATTGTGCAGCTCCCCACTTCACGAAACAAAAACAGCAAGATGCTTTAAAGGCACCAAGAACGTGTCTAGCATCACAATAAATGTTTGAAAAAACATGCCTTGCTTCTGAAAGATGCTTGCAAGATTCTTCGCCTGTGCTTGCTCGACTGCGTAAGAAGTGCCGATGGCGGCGATACGTGGCGAAAATTGGTGGTCGTTGTAGGAGCAGGAAATCAATAAAAAAGCATGCACTAACCCAATGTTGAAAATTGTGAGAAATTAAGGAGTATCTAGAACATTTAGCACAATTAACTCATCACCTCTACCACCTGGTGATTTCATAAAAGTGAGCTCTAAAGGGAGAAAAACTGCAGCAATATCACTATTGTTAGCGTGGCGCCGCAAGGCACGAGGTCATCATGTAATAGTTCAAATTAGTTTTCGAAAAACATGAAAAACAATCTATAGTCTGTTTACAATCAAATTCGAGCTTAGCTCAACGCTCTGGCAGTCCTACGAAGATAACTTTTTGACCCATGCAATAAAGCTTGATCATTCCTGTGACGTGAACCAAGTTTGGTATTATTCAGGTAGATGGCTTTCCCACAGAGATAAATGTTCGCGTCACGGCTCACGTTCTTTATAAGAACTGGCAGTGAAAGTTAATAAAAGCTTTTGAAACCACTCCCGAGAAAACGAAAAATTTGAGTCGGTATGACGAACATTTCAATACTGATCAGCGTAATATTTGTTTACAACATAACCGAGAAAGTATTTATGGCCACGACGTAAACCCTCTGGCACGGCTCTCTTACACATACTAATGGCAGACGTGCCGAAGTTCTGAGGATAGAGTGTTCTTAGTTTAGAACTTGTTTCTTTGTTAGAACACGCCCTATAAAAATAGGTGAGGGCGTGAACAGTCTATATTGAGTGGTGGAATAAAATGCTCTGCAAAAGTTGCCAAGGGTTGACATTTGGGACATTTCAGAAATCGCTGAATATTTCAGAGGTGGTGCAAACCTTTTCTACGACTGTCACTTGCATTTCACAAAGTGATCAGGGTCGTTGCTCTACTGCAGTGTGGAGTACGTGCGTTTGGTACACATCATCTTCAACATATAAGTGAGAATAAAAAAGACAAAAGCCATGAGTGAGAACTTGCAGTGAAATGCCCTTTCCCTCTAACTCACTTAGTCTGCAGCCTGAACAGTCTGTGTCTAAGCTCAATGCAATGATTCACCTACGGGTGTTATTTTTGTGTAACTCAGGCATGATATTTGCTCATTGGGATTGGTAAAGTCTGTGCTATATGCCTGCTGACACGAGAAAGATGATTCCGTATTATGATCATCTGCATTAATCTGAGGGATATCTTGAAGAAAGAATTAGCGGTAACTGTAAGCCATCATGCACAATCTATTTAAAAAAAGAACTCACAAATAGGAGCCGTAAGCTCCAGTAGTGTTAAACATAGACACGTTTTGTTCATGCCAGCTGCAGACTTTATTTGAGTGTGGCAGGCATAATTTTATACATCACAGAGGGGGTACAGCTTCATTTTACTCATCTCGGTGTCCATGTGAACATTCCAGTTAAAAAATTTTGGTTGCCATACCTGCAAAAGCATTATGCAGAAAACGGCTAAATACGAGACAGTGAAATAACGCGTCGGCTTGTTTGTTTCAGTACCCCGTAGTCTGTTCTGTTCGAATTAGATTCTTATTATATTTATTCATCATCGTAATATCAATTACGATTTGTCATTGTCGTCATCATGTAGCGATAATTTTCCATCCCTTGTGTTGCCGTCAACGTGGGGCGCAGGTCAGTTTTCACGCTTTATGAGGCATCTAAAGTTTTATTGTAAATAAAATCTAAAGAAAAAGGTTAGAAAACTTGTGTGGCATTTCCGAGTGCCAAACAGCTCACGACGCAGTCAGGGGGGGGGGGGGTGACCAATCCTATTCAAAATGTCCAGCACCACTTGCTCCTCGACGGAGATGATACAATGTCGTTGCATCATATCTATTGTTTATTGCCATGTTAGAAGCCATACAATTGAAGCAAAACGTAGTTATCTTGTTGCATTACGATTCCACGTAGGCTCTTAGTAGGGGTACCTATATGCTCGTACAAAAACTGAATGTAAAATGAACGCATCATGAGCTTGCTTAGTAAATGGCAAGATTAATCTTCCTAATTCCTCATTAAGTATGCATACTTTGTGTTATAGCAGTATATTTCAAAACAGTATCTAAATACTATACTGCCATCCGGGACACCAAGACGGGCTTGTTCATTGTCAATTGAATGGCATTTACCCTTTGTTTTAAACATTATCCTAATGAAATTTGTAAAATGTATTTTGCATATCATCATTAACAGAGGGTGGTATGGGACAGAGGTTATCCCTTTTTCTCCTTGCTCGTCCAAAGTTAACTACTGCACAATAAATAAACTTCATAAGCAATGAATTGATAAGTAAACATTTAAATAATGAATATTTCAATCATTCACATAGCATTGTGTCCCGGATCGCATTTTTTTATCATTGCAACAGGCTACAATCTCTTGTACGTGCTAAATATTTTTTTTTATTGTGGGCAATGCCTATCGCACGACAACCTTGTCATTAGACTGCACCAGCATATAAATATTTATGAAGGGTACAGTGTGGCCACATTACCTACCCGGTCGTTTTCTTTTTATTACTGAGGTTGGAACATGGAGTGCCTCCACCGGTCTCACCATGGCCCAGACGGAGCTGATGTTCCAGCAAGAAATCTTGAGTGCCCTGAAAAACAAAACTTTCAGGATTACTACAATATTGGTATGCTCGCAGTCTTCCTAATACAGTGTATCTCATGTCTGGAAGCCCTATTTTCTGTTGGAACTATGCAAGCTTTCATAAAGCTTATTCCAGATTGTTTATACACCTGAATGTTTTCATAGATGTGCTACATGCTCACAAAACCAGATATCCTCTCATTTAGACTGACAGCTGTAAAGTTTAGAGAAATAATTGTGCGCTGTAATCATGAACAAGATAATTAACCTCACAACTTAAGGGCAGAGCTTAAAATAAGTGGTTGTACCATGTACCTACTGCCACGAAGCTGTATCTATACTATATAATGTTTACAAGATTTGCCCCAGGCATTCTATTACAGGTTGCAGTTATTCTAATTGCAAGACGAGTTATGCTACCATCTTTTCTACCTTCTGTGCGTGTCTTGTCCTGCGCTTTACGCACGTTATGATTAATCTCAAACTGACAAATCTTGTAATCTTTATGCCTTATTTGCAAGTCGAGTGTGAAAGTGAAGCGAACTTGTTACAACTAAAGAATGTTGTATGTCTTAAGTCTAAAAAACTCACGTGGCAACAATGGAGCTAATGTTATTTTTGGTTATCTTAACGAACATAGTGTGAAAGTGAGCGTCCACTCTTTTTTCGAGTATATTTGTGGACGCGGAAATGGTGAAGACTTGATAGATTGCAACAACAGCATTCTGAAAGCTCACTGAATTGTCTTGTATAATTGCTTGTAGAAGCTTTAAGTGAAATTTTCTCGTCACAGAATGCGCCTTACGTCATGGAAAAAGGGCCATTAGAGAAGATGGTGGGTAATGATCGCTTCGAGGGATTCTGCGTGGATCTGCTCCGAGAAATGTCCCGGCTCCTCGGCTTTCACTACGAGTTGCGGCTTGTCAGAGATGGTGTCCACGGCAGCCGAGACTCCCACGGTCAATGGAATGGGATGGTCCGGGAACTACTCGACATGGTAAGACCACGAACATTTCTTCGCCTACGTGACTTCACTTATAAGACTGCTGCGGGTACAAAGCACCTTTTTGTAAGCAATGCATAAAAAAAAATCGAATAGTTCGTGGACTTTACAATGCTTTGAAAGTAAAAAGAGAAGCCGGCACTGCACGATACCGTGCCTCTTTATGCACGAAAAAAAAGCTTGCGTAAAAAAATGCTTTATAAAAAGGAAGGAAGCTTTAGATCATGCCATTTCTTGGTATTGCCCCTTGGGTTCAGTACTTTTGTATGGCTTATGTTTCTCTTTGGCAGTCCTGACGGGGAGAAATACTTTAGAGGCTAGGGCTGTCCGTATGCTGTGAT
Organism: Rhipicephalus microplus; assembly: GCF_043290135.1. Lineage (NCBI taxonomy): Eukaryota > Metazoa > Arthropoda > Arachnida > Ixodida > Ixodidae > Rhipicephalus > Rhipicephalus microplus. Next base: position 140,812,987 of record NC_134704.1, on the reverse strand, counting down.
CGCCTGCTGTCGAAGCCTAAAATAATAATATCTAGAAATAAAGTCCCAAAAGCACAATACAAAGATAAGGGACGCCGTATTTGAGGGCTGGAGTAACGGAGGTAAAGTCAAGAATGGAATAGTGGTCAAGAATGGAATAGTGATCTGTATCAACGGGAGCGTGCGCTCCCGCCAACGAAGTGCCTTCTTCCCGTTGATGTTCGAATGCCTTGACGATGATAAGTTTAGAGCTCTGAAGAGACCTCGGCTGTAGTGTGCGACCGTTTGCTGTGGTCGCTTGCTATACGCAGAAGATACCACGTATACAAATGAAAAAAAAGAGGAAGCAAGTGAGAAATCGAAAGCAAGAGGAAAATTGGTAAAAAAAATAAAAGTAGCCAGAAAGAGAAAACTTAATGTAGTGAGAGGAAGACAAAATAAACACAAATAAACGGAGGGAAACTCATAAACGCGAAAAAGAAAAAAACGTGGCTCATCAACCTATCTAGGAATCGGTGTAACACGAAACTAAAGCGTCTCTTCTTAGACGTAGCTTAGCGCTTATTGTGCATTGTTTCAGCAATAGGAAGAAATCGGAAAGTCACGGCAAGAACGGCGAGCAGCTTCTTTTGTATTGTTTTTTCTGCATTTATTCGTACATGCTTTTCAACGTCGCTTTCATGACGCAAGTACGTCAGCACAGCCGTAGTCTACCCCTGCATCAAACAGTTAGGTGTTATAATTTAAGGAAACAAGGCCAGCAGCCCACCCTCGCACGCCCTTCAGGCTTCCCCCCACTTATGTGAAATTTCCTGAATTTTACCACTTACTTTTGTGTTGGCGTGCATTGGTTCATAATTTTGAAAAGAATGGCGTGTTTAATAACCGCAGCGCTTATTGAAATATTAAAATTAGCAATATTGAATTGGTGCTAAGCGTCTGGTGAATATTTCAAATTACCTGTTGTGTAAAAACTACTTTTCAAGGTGATATTGCCAAATTCTGTGCACGCTGCTGACTTCCATCGGCTGTGTGCACTATTCCATATTGGGTGTACCATTATTATATTGAATAAAGAGTGAAATATTATTGCTTCTATGTAAATAAAAAAATGTCGTAGATGGAAAGCTGTACGTAAGCTTTGGGCCGCAGTCGTGTAGTGGTTATGATATTGTTGCGCATGCCTGGGAAGAAAACGAAGATGGGTGAACATACTGGCTGCCCCATGCTGGAAAAAAAAAACAAGACGACGACAGTGCGATCATCAACCTATTGGCCACTCCAGCGCTTCTCTTCGCGACCAAAATAAACGGCGCCCTTCAGCCGTATACGCCCTGGTCCTCCTTGTGCGTAACAGATTGGTGGAGGTGCTGGGTATGACAAACCCACCGACTGGAGCTTCACTTCCAGGACTTCGCTGCAGCCGCCGCCTTGCCGGACTCTCGCCTGTGCTGGTCGTAATGGCCCAAGATCAGTCATCTAACGCTTCAAGGCCAACTACAGTGGGTTCCGTGCCCTAATACCGAGCCCCACCAACCTTCGGAGGAAACTCGGGAGAAGATGTTGACGCGTGGCTCATCCAGTACAAGCGAGTGAGCAAGTCCAACGGCTGAGATACCGCCGCTCAGCTCAGTAATGTGGTCTTTTGCCTTACAGATACTGCGCTCGTGTGGTACGACAACAACGAGGACACACTGACGACGTGGGACGTTTTTGTTGCGGAGCTGAAAGCGTGTTTCGGCGACTCGAGCGTCAAAAGGAAGCGGGCTAAGCAGACATTGTCTCAACGCGCGCAGCTTCCAGGTGAGACATGTACCACGTATATAGAGGACGTGCTGAAGCTCTGCAAGGTGGTCAATGATCAGATGTCAGAAGAAGACAAAGAAGGACATTTGCTGAAAGGCGCAGCCGAATATGTCTATAGTTTTCTCATCGGAAAAGAGCGCCTGAGCTTCGTCTCCGACGTGATTCGGCATTGCCGAACTTTCGAACAGCTGAAAATGCGCAGGATTGCTCCAAAGTTCGGCCGGCTCACAAATGTGACAACGGTTGCCAGCATCAACACGAGCTCCTGCCCAGACCTGTCCTCGGCGATTCGACAGATCGTTCGCGAGGAACTTTTTCGCTATAGAGAACAGACACATTCAGCAGTTGACCACCATTCTATAAACGACCAACATTCGGTATATGTGCCACGTGAGGCTGTGCCTGCGCCGCCGCCTTCTACGACCCCTTGGCAATCGATGATCAGTGCAGCAGCTGTTCAGTACAGCACACCCCCACAACCAAGGAGAGCACCATGCTTGCCAGCTCCTCGCCGTGCCCGGCGCCCTCAGCGTCCGCCTTCTTCGCGACGCCCGGTCTATCCTCATGATATACGGGACAAACCAACCCACTACGCCAGGGAAGACGGTGTTCGATTCATTGACGAACAAACAGAGTTTCGACCTCTCGTGGTTTGCTACTCCTGTGGTGTCCAGGACATATTTCGCGATTTTGCAACCGTCGACGTGTAGCCCCACGGTATGGCTATCCACCACACTTTGCACGGCCTTCCCAAAGACTTCGCGACGACCCGCGAGCAACGTACTATGGCCCACCACAACACTCCACACGATCGTCGGATTGACCGCACGACGACCCTACGGCAACACACCTGCTGCCTCGCGAAGACTACAGGACACGCAGCTTCCGGAACCACCCCCTACATCTGACAGGAGCTTGACGCCTCCACCGCCTCGTGTTCCTCGTTCTCCTTCACCACGGCGTTGCAACACGTCTACTTTGCCACAGGAAAAGTAGCAAGCGCGGCCGATGGAGGTGAGGTCGCCGGAGACGTGCTAATATCAGAAATACCTCCTGTGTTGATGTTCAAGAACAAAGTGCGTGTTTTTGTTGAAGATGTGCCTGTGATGGCTTTGGTGGATATGGGGGCAACTATTTCTGTCATGAGTGCGTGTTTTAAAGAAGCCTTGGGGCGGAAGGTTTTATTTACGTGGAATCAAGCTTCGAAGTTTTGCGGAGTGAGTGGTGAGGCACTGCATCCTGTTGGTGTGTGTCAAGCTGACGTGTTTCTCGGAGGCCGCGTTATCCCAACGGAGTTCGTGATTATTCCGCAGGCGAGATATGATTTTATTTTGGGTATGGACTTTTTGAGGGAGTGTGGTGCGACTGTCGACTGCCGCACAGGGACAATATTCTTGAGTGATCACGTTCCGCCAGCACTCTTGGAAAACCCTGTGGATAGTGAGATGGCATGGTGTGTCTGTGGCGACACTATCATACCACCGTTATCAACCGTTCGTGTACCTGTTGGTTGCCGCGACAGCTATTCCGCCAACTTTGATGCCAACGTAGAACCAGTGTACACCAACTGCATAAAAAAGAACGTGTTGATCCCACATTGGTTTGGTGTCGATCAGACGTAGACGCGCTGGTTTATGGACTGTCTATTGCTCCACAGAACCCGTGTTGTTACCAGGTGGTCTAAAGTTAGCCGTCGTTAGTGGAAAACACGAGGCCTTACTGGTGACAGAGCTTAGAGATGCACCGAAAGAGCAGCGTAGTCACAGTTTTGAAACGGCTCTTCGGTCAATGGTGAATAAGTCGCTGAGCACAAGTGAAAGCCGAACATCGGTCAATGTACTTTCAAAGCACGTTTCAGCATTCGACTTTGCGCAGAAAGACAAAGCGCCCTTGATCCCTGCTTCTCGGACATGTCACACTATCAACACGGGTTTGACCAATCCGATTAAGCAAAAGCCATACCGTGTTTTGCCATACGAGCGGCGGATTAATAATGAGCAGGTGAACGAAATGATTCAAAACGGAATCATTCAAGAGTCTGCAATTCCATGGGCAGCTCCAGTAATTCTCGTTAAAACGAAAGACGGATCCTGGAGATTTTGTATCGATTATCGCCGATTGAATGCTGTAACAAAAAAAGACGTGTAGCCACTTCCACGTATTGATGATGCCATCGAATGTCTACATTCGGCCTCTTACTTTTCCTCTGTGGACTTAAGATCGGGCTACTGGCAAATTCCGATAGATCTTGACGATAAAGAAAAGACAGCCTTTGTAACCCCTGACGGCCTTTGCGAACTCAACGTGATGTGATTTGGACTGTGGACTGTGCAACGCACCGGCAACGTTCGAGCGATTTATGGACACTGTTCTTCGTAGCTTGAAGTGGAGCATTTGCATGTGCTATCTCGACGACGTGGTCATCTTTGGCTGCACCTTCAGCGAACACAATTCACGTCTGGATACCGTGCTGACTTGCATAAGGAACGCTGGCTTTGTTCTTAACTCAAATAAATACCACTTCGGAGACCGACAAATCCTTGTTCTCGGACACGTAGTCGATCAGGATGGCATCCGTCCAGATACTCAGAAGACAGCAGCCGTTAAAACGTTCAGTGCGCCACGCTCTGTTAAGGAGCTCTGCAGTTTTTTGGGGCTTTGCTCCTATTTTCGCCGCTTTATACCTAAATTTGCCAATGTCGCGTATCCGCTGACATGTTTGCTACAGAAGAATAGTCCCTTCTAGTGGACTCCGGAGTGCGACTCCTCTTTTCGTCAACTGAAGTTCCTCCTGACGTCGCGGCCTGTTCTTCAACACTTCAATCCATCAGCTCCAACAGAACTGCACACAGATGCCAGTGGCATAGGAATTGGTGCCGTCCTAGCTCAACGTTATGGTAACCACGAGCACGTGATCACATACGCCAGTCGCTCCTTGAGTAGGCCTGAGCAGAATTACACTGCCACACAACAAGAATGCCTCGCGGTAGTACTTGCGATTCAGCGGTTTTGGTCTTACCTATATGGACGCCCTTTTACAGTCGCCACCGACCACCACTCATTGTGTTGGCTCGTCATCCTTCGGGACCCTTGTGGCCGTCTAGCGCGCCGGGCACATCGGCTCCACAAAATTGGAGCCGATGAGTGGAGCCATAGTCTCGTACAAAAGTGGTCGATGACACGCCGACGCAGATTGCCTTTCGCGCATGCCACTGAGCACTACAGAGTGTGACGCCTATGACCTCGACCACCTCGTAGCTTCTGTGTCACCAAAGTTTCCCGACCTCAGTACTTTCAAAGATGAACAGCAGAAGGACACCAGGCTATCATCGCTCTGTACAGCTCCTATGGCACGCCATTTCTGTGTATGCAACGGACTCCTGTATGAGAAGAACTTGTCCAGCACTGGCGCACGTTTCCTACTGGTACTGCCACAAACCCTTCGGACAGCGATTTTAGGTGCTATGCACAACGATCCTACGTCCGGACATTTAGGTTCTGCGCGGACGCTTTACCGTGCTAAAGAACGCTTTTATTGGCCAGGAATGCGACAGTCAGTCGAGGCGTATGTGGCCAGCAGCACGCAGTGTTAACGCCACAAGCGCCCGTCCACTGCTCCGGCTGGTCTTCTACAACCCTTGCCACCTCCATGCACACCTTTCCAACAAGTTGGCATTGACCTCGTGGGCCCTTTTCCAAAGTTGGCTAAGGGCAATCGCTGGATAATTGTATGCGACAATTACCTCACGCGCTACTGCGAGACGACGGCCATACCAACCGCAACTGCCAGTGACGTCTCTGTGTTCCCGTTGCAGCACGTTATCCTCCGACATGGCCCACCTCAAGTGATCATCAGTGATCGTGGACGACAATTTACGGCTGATATAGTAGAAGAGCTGCTTAGATTGAGTGAGTCCCGGCTTCGTTACTCGTCACCATACCATCCGCAAACAAATGGGCTCACGGACTGCACCAACCGCACAATTGTAAACGTGCTCTCTATGTATGTGGCATCCGACCACAAGAACTGGGATGACGTGCTGCCATTTATAACGTACGCGTTCAACACCGCTAAGCACGAGACAACAGGCTATAGCCCCTTTTTCTTGATGTACGCACGACCGCAACGGCACACACTCGACACAGTTTTGCCATTCTTGGCACACGAGAACCTCTCTGTCACCGAAATCCTTTGCCTTGCAGAAGACGCGCGTCGTATTGCTAGTCTACGCACTTCGGCATCACAAGGGAAATTGAAGGCACGCTACGACGTCTGCCACCGGCCTGGAACTTACCATCCAGGCGACTTAGTGTGGCTCTAGACTCCGTTACGTAGACGTGGGTTATGCCAAAAGTTCTTGGCCACATATGACGGACCGTTTGTTGTTCTCAACAAAATCACTGAAGTGACATAAACAATAGCTCGCCTCACGAGAAGTGATAGAAGAACCGCTAAAACCCAAGCAGTTCATGTCGCTCGACTGAAGTTGTATAGACCAAGGTGAATCAATTACCTCACCCGGCGGGCTTCGTCTTCGAGGGGAGGAATGTTGCACATGCCTGGGAAGAAAATGAAGATGGGCGAACATGCTGGCTACCCCAAGCTGGAAAAAAGAAAGAAGACGACGGCACTGCGATCATCAAAGCCACAAAAGAAAGGAACAAGCAAGCAAGCAAACCTGCTGGCCGCTCCAGCGCTTCTCTTCGCGACCAAAATAAACGGCGCCCTTAAGCCGTATACGTCCTGGTCCTCCTTGTACGTAACAATATATATACATGGCTGCTGACCCGAAAGCCACAGGTTTCATCCTGACTTCGGCGGTCGCATTTACGTCAAGCTAAACTAATGACAGAGACGTGCATGCTGCGCGATGCTAGTGTGGATTACATGCCTCAAGATGGTGGGAATTTTCGAAGCTTTCCACTATGGCATCACTCATAAATTTATCGTGATTTTGGCGTGTAAATCCTGAAACAGTATTTGTATTTTAATATATCCTACATTGATACAGATATGTTAATCTATTTTTCTAATTAGGCTGCTCTATGGCCTTTTCATTTATACAGAATTTGTGGCAATTTCATGAAATATCGCTCTCTTTTCGCAAAAATATAGATGTACCCTTTTTTGGTTCTATATGCCATGTCGAAGCGTGGTCGAAATCCGAGAATGTTTGTATACCACACAATAACTGCACGTTTAGGACTATTGTAAAAATACTTCTACACTCGTTCGCTTCATATGTTCCAGCATTAGCCACAGTGCATTGTCTAATGCCTGCTCACTTAACATACGATGTTAACGTGCTCATCACCTCTGCGTTCTTAGAAGACCAGAAAGAATATTCCTTGATTTGTGTCCATAGCGGATGTAGAGGTCATACATCACATCTGCACCAATGATGCAATGAGCCGATGCCTCGAGACACTTAGTCTACTAACGCGAGACTGTTAATGAGCTCGTGTCACAGAAATTTTGGTTTCGGTGTCGGCGTCTTTGGTTGTGAGCGAAAAATCAGCGTTGTACATCACCCATAATTCTGGAAAGAGGCAAATAAGATAATGAAAGTTTTGAAGCTTGAGTGAGGATCCAACACAGGCTACCTTTCTGGCAAGCAGCTAGTCTGCTACCAAGCCACGTTATTTGCTCGGAAGCTGTGAAAAAAGTTAAAAAGAAATTCACTACAGGAATGTGATGTAGCTAGGAGTATCCTTAACGCGTCATCCATTGGGTTACAGGAGCGCATACTCGCACCAGGCGTCGATATCTGTTATTTATTAACGAGTGGGCAATTCGAACGTCTGCCCATTAAATAGCGCACTGCCATGTCTTAAGGTCAGCATCAGCTATAAAAGCTTCAACAAAGTGTGCAGCTCTGTCAGTTAACATGTGGCCTTAGTGCGTATCCGTATAGGGACCTTTCCTAATTCACAAAATGAGTGAATATAGTTCAGTGGAAGCCGCGCAGATATTTTGCAGCAGGCATTCTGAAATAGTTTGAAACAGCCATTGGCAAGTGAGCCGTCAATCGATTGCTTACGGAACGCACCAAGAATCGAAGGCAGGCTCTGAAGTACTTGAGAAGCAGAAGCGCATGGGGCTCGACTACGCTATAGAGATCTACTCTCGAAGGCGTAGCTTTCTCTTGCAAAACAGGCGTGGTCATCTGCTAACCGGAGCGCCTTACTCTACATTGGTGAGCCAACCTTTTCAAAATTCGACGATGAGTGTGACACACGCAATATGAATGAAATATCAATGGTAAAGCGCCGCTCTGGAGTTATGATAGCGCTTTTCATGCTCACTTGCGAGAACCTTGCTGTACAGAACTGGGAAGGAAATTAAAAGCAACCGCCACAAGAACTTCATTGAATTTTTGTTAGTTTTCAAATAGTGATCAGTGAACTGCACAGCAACAGCTGGTAAGACATGCATAAGCACCTCTGCATGACTTTTAATGAAACATGAACCATCTACGAACTTTCGTCTGTGACCTGCGGAAGTGTTGTCTAATCTTGTGAACTTTCTATGCTTGCGCAAGTCTAGAAATTCAGCCCCATTTCACAACGAGGCTTCGTTGAAAGATGGCGCTCGGTCCCCGTGTGTTGGTCTGCTGGGCCGTTTTTGTTTCCCATAATGGGCTGTACCAACAATGAACCAATATACGATAAAAATACTCAGTCAATCTTCAACACTTCCGGACTCCTTTGGCTTTAGTTTTTCTCTTATCGCGCTGCTCTCGTGAATCTGGGCTATGTCGACTATTTCTGCCGTTTTATGCTAACTAGATACGCACGTCGATCACCAAATATGTACTGAGCGTTGAAGTTTGGTCCTATAGCTAAATCCGAGTTTAAAGACACAGTAACAAGATATTTCTTGTTAATTTTCCTGCTTGCCATATGGCACCTAAAGCATCGTTTTGCATTAACTATTCACTAAGAAAACGTAATTTCTACAGTTTCAGACTTCCGAAAACTCAGCTTACAGGCTGCCGTGGTTTTTTTTAAATATTCTATGTTCCTCTCTTTGCAAGATAATGAAGTTCGAAACCATACAACGCTTACATATGTTTTTTTATTTCAATCTTGTCTAAAGACGTAAGAATACACTATAATTGCCGTGAAATATTCAGGAAGTTCAGTTTTTTATCTTTCCAGGCGCTGTTAGATTGTGTATTTCTAATATGCTTCAATACGATGCCTATACATGAAAAGAACTCTTTCTGCATTTTGCATAATAAGCAAAGCCTATCTACCAATGCCGAATACACCACTGAACAAGAAGCTTCTCGATCTTACATTGACGTGTTTTTTTTTGTACGACGTTTTTTGTGCTTGTGCCGGTAGATGAAAAGAGACTCGTAGCTCGTAGTCGGGGGCACGTTTCCGTTGTTACTAACCGAAAATTCGAAGCTTGAAACCATTGCCGGGTGTACGAACCTATATACTGACAACCTGATTTACACGACAGTCGTTTGGGAATACCAATACATATGAAAAGCCAGCACCGAAATCAATTTTGGGTATGGTCCACTGGCACTAGTTTTTGCTGACCGAGAAGTTAAGCCAGCTTTGCCCTAGTGGTTCCAACTAAGGCGAAAGTGGGTATGCACGCTACATCATTATATTGTTTCAGTTTCCAGTTTTTATCCTTCATTATACTCGTAATTTGTACTTGAGGTATGCGTAAGAAACACGGGCTATAAATGAGCTGCTTATTTTTTTAATCACAGGAGGCTGACTTGGCAATTGGCGACCTGACCATCACCTACGCCCGCGAAGCAGTCATTGATTTCACCATGCCTTTCATGACTCTCGGAGTGGGTCTTCTCTACCGAAAGCCCCAGCATGACCACTCGCTGCTCTTCTTCCTGTCCCCACTGTCCACAGATGTGTGGTTGTGCGTCGCGGCAGCCTACGTAGTGGTCAGCTTGTTGCTCTTCTGCGTGGCTCGCGCGGGAGGGGCCGGCTGGAGAAGCAGCTACGTGTCGACTGGACATTGCTGCTGGTCGTGCCAGGGAAGTCCCATTTGTGGCGGGGCCGGTCGATATGTCGCCCGCAGTGATTGTGGTAGTGCGGGCCTTGATGTCGTAATGGCCGGCCGATCTGGCGAGTTGCGGTCACGTGATGGCGAACGGATATTCAGTGATGAGAGAAAACTCGATGAAGTGAGAACGGCCAAGAGCCAGTTCACTCTCCTAAACAGTCTCTGGTTCACCATGAGTGCAATCATGAGACAAGGCTGCGACACTTCCCCGAGGTAAGAGTTTTTCTCAATATTATAGCACGGGCGGTAAACTTGAGGCACAAAAAAAGTTTTCATATGAGCACACGCTGAGTATATTCTGCAGTATAGTTCGTGGTATGCTTCGTGTAAATGATACCGTCTATGTCATCCTCGTATTGAACAGCCAGTAGCCTACTGTCAAAATTATTGCCCTGATTCAGTGCTTATCGTTCTGTGCAAAGCAGTTGCAGTCGTCGGTGATCCATGTAAAATGCAGAGCGCAAGGCATCGTTTCAAACAGTTCATTGGGTGCTCCAATACGTATTCACAAACAGAAGCAACAAAATGTGTATAAAGTTGTGTGGTTTTAATGCTTAAGCTCAACGGCAATGTATACATTTCAGCTGACTGGCATATCACTGAAATGATTCTTTGCATAAAAAGGGAAGCGACATGTCTTATGGAAAAGTACGAGCCACGAAATCTAAAACTAGAGATGCTTGAGATTTGCCTAAGAGCATAATGCGAAGGCGTAAACTGAACCATATTAAATTTAGAGCAGTAGAAATGGATTCAAATTGAGAAAGTTGTCTGAAGAAACGTAACCCGATAAATGTTTTTTACTGGGTGCTATTTTCACAAAAGTACGTCAGAATGAATTTCAGTCACTGGAGTGATACAGCGCAGCCTAGACTGAGCATGTATAATGATGTTGGCGGCCCATGACAAACTCAAAAGAGAGTGACGACTCAATACACTGGGCATTGCAATGCCCCTTTCACTGCTTCAGACCTGCTAAGGAGACGCGGATTGGAAAATGACCCTCGATGCAGTATCTTACGCCACCACTTTTATACATAAAATTTGCACTTTCTAACGAAAGAACATGCTGCAAACGTTCCATCATCGTTATGGCTATTACGCGCCGAGATTGCCTTTTAAGGAAGATTTCGGCCCGGTGCGTTCGCAGTGATGCGGGCAATGACATGGAACGTGCCCGAAAACAGCAGCATCTACAAAGAACACATTTGTGTTGATATCGTGCTTTGCTTCATAGCGTGCTTACCTCCCCTGCCACTACACGCTACGCGGAGTGCTTATCATGCTACGTCCAGCATGATTTTTGATGTCGGCGCAGCCATATCAAGCACAAGCTTAAGTCGTAACGGTGCAATCACATTAATTAAGCTAAGGTGGCAGCGGTGACTTACAGCAATTGCACATCTGCATTTCACTGTTTCATCAAGAGGACTACAGCATTTTCAGCATTGACTGCCTCCGCAAGTAACCTTATACTTCGCTGCCTATTCGCGATTGTTCGTTCATCATGACAACTTGGTAGTGCAAACAAACCGCGCAAGGGACACAAACTAGCGCAAACTAAAACTTGAGTTGAATCGTAGCAGAAATATGTGCAAGTTAAAAAAACGAGAGAAAAGAAGTCACAAGGGGAAGGAACAGCATCACGTATGGTCATCAGGTGTAGTCGAGGAACGCAAACTCAATATCTAAAAGTGATGAAGAGGGTGAACTGGCACAAATATCAGTGTTCCTCTTCATGAAAGATCCTTTAGCTACCTTCTAGTTCTCGCGTCATGAGAGGTGCATGGAAATTATGGTGCGAAACCACGCTTTGCGCAATGCTCAGACAAATGCAAACTGTAGGTGCAGGCCTTAGCGCGTTGCAATGTTCTCGAAAGCGCATATTCACGCAGCATCCAGCCTGTCCAATATATAGCCTGTTGCAAGACAACAGAATGCAATAAACCGCAATGATTGGGCAGTTACTAAAATTATTGACATAATTGGTTGCGTTTGAGTCCTTTTTCTCGTTTGTTTGCGCTACTAAGATGACTTACCGCGTTTCCAAGATTGCACACAAAGAGCATGCGCACGTCTTTTTTTCAGTGGTTGGTTCATGGTTGCTAACAAACGACTCCCGTTCAGAACCTGTTGAAGGCGTTTCTTGTAAGAAAAGAAGTATTATTGCCGAAGTGATCCTTGCCGTTGGGTAAGCCGGACATGACATATAACAGAACAGTATTGCTGGTGTGTGAACATTTTTCGGTTCCAGAAATATTTAGATTACAATATCGTCCATGTCATTGCGACTGCGGCCAGTTTTCTGAAGAAGAGGTTTATACTCCTATTTTCTATTTAGTTATTTGATTCTTTTAGTTCAGATGACGCTACAAAGGGCGAACGTCAACAGTATTAGGGAAACTCCCATTGGTATGCAGAAAAAATAAAGTGCCCGATTCAGCGATATGAGTTACCCTAACGAAAGAAATATCCCCTAATGAACCACCATATCTTGCAGGTCTGCCTCCACTCAAATTCTCGTTGCTACTTGGTGGCTGTTCTCGTTCGTACTGGTATCGTCATACACCGCCAACCTGGCGTCCTTCTTGTCTCGAGAAAGGCTCCGGTCACCAATAGAAAGCATCGAAGACTTGGCGAAGCAGACCGAGGTTCTGTATGGCTGTGTCCGCTCTGGATCTACACAGGCTTTCTTCAAGGTAGGGTCTCGTCTCTGAACTTTATGCTCAGTGTTTTCAGTTGAAAGCTCATATGCATGAACTTCACAAAAGTTGTTTGTGCCTGAAGATTTTTTTTCGGGTAAAATTAAAAAACAATTATTGCAGAGCTCGTCTTACTTGTTCATGATGAACATAGGGCCACAAAAAGAGAGCACACAAGAAAAACAACGACATATAAACTTTCCATTTCACTCTTGTTTTCTTGGTTTCATAGAGCGGAACTCCGAAATTCTTTGCCAGTAAAATTATCATTAGGCAGCTTTATTATAATTTATTTGTAATATTGGGTTATTGATTAAATATTCCATAAATGTTATGGGAACTACACTTGAAAGCAAAAGTGCCAAACCAACAGGCAGCATCGAAGTAAAAATGCACGTACACTGTTACTATTACGCGCGAAGGACATATTTGTGTTCACAAACCATAATTAGGATATACCTATATTTTCATGCAGTATATGTTAATCTTACATATAAGTCACATACATCTGTGGTTTCATTGTAGGAGCAATTTTTGTTGTCGTGCCACCACGACACGACCACACGCTTCTACAATTGGTGGCCTAGCAATCGGATATTCAGCGTGATTGATATTAAGGAGACTGCGTGGTCCTGATGACTTCATACAGATTGAGCTGCTCGGAATTTCGACGTTTTCGCAAGCACGTCATAAAAATTTGGTCATTGACTGCGCAGCAATTTTTGAGCGTGCTACATTTTGACTGTTTTTGACACACGCATCAAATGGTACGCTTTATGCGCAGGATTCTAAACACGAAACATACGAGAGGATGTGGAATGCCATGAAAGACGACCTGGTATCGTCCAACGCCGAGGGCGTTGAGCGGGTGGAGCTTGGAGGCTACGCCTTTCTGATGGAATCAACCAGCATAGAGTATGTGGCTAAGCGTCGGTGCAAACTCACGCAGCTCAGAGGGCTCCTGGATTCAAAGGGATATGGTATTGCGATGCCACAAGGTATGTGACAAAATTTGTTTTTCGTTTCTCCTGATGTAAAACGTACACGTACATATTACTAAACATTCACTAGAATAATATGTGAAAATAATACGATGAGCTTGAGTTATGGTTGCACTGCTTATTTATGAAGTAACGTCACGCAAAATGGTATACATATGCCTTACTGTCAGGAGGTTAATGAACAGACAAGACTGCGGAAAAAAACTGACCGGTTTCGTCACTACGGCAAAGCAATGAGTACAATAGCAAAACATTTTAATATCACGTGGACACCGACAAGCATCTCGATATACTGAGCACGCCGATACGGCACTAAGAAGGATGGCTGATAACGCATAGGTCTAAGATGGACAAGTGTGATCTAGTTATGCCTTTGTATTTGAGGAATGCGCTGAAAAATGTCTGCAATGCAGAAGACGACACTCTTGGATTTTTCTTCAACATGAAAGTGTTCTATGCCGATTTCCACTAAGACTTCAGTGACTTATTTCCGTCACGGATATGACGTTGTAAGAATAACATCACCACATGAGAAAGAAGCATTCAAGAAGTTTTCAAATTGATCATCAAACCTCTGACTCTTGGGGAAACGGCGAAAACCACCAAGTATTTTACCAACTAAGGTATTGAGGCGTTTTTTGGTTGATTGATTGATTGATTGATTTGTTGGGTTTAACGTCCCAAAACCACTATATGCTTATGAGAGACGCCGTAGTGGAGGGCTCCGGTAATTTCGACCACCTGGGGTTCTTTAACGTGCATCCAAATCTGAGCACACGGGCGTACAACATTTCCGCCTCCATCGGAAATGCAGCCGCCACAGCCGGGATTTGAAACCGCGACCTGCGGGTCAGCAGCCGAATACCTTAGCCACTAGACCACCATGGCGGGGCAAGGTGTTGATACAAAAGCTGGGCTTGGTGTGAACACGACATATGTCTTTCACACATTCTCGTTAACTCCGCGCTTTTTTGTAGGCGAACCTCGGAGGAGCTGCGATGTGAGGGCTTAAAATAAGTAATGGAGCACAACGCAGTTTAAGCATGGCATTCGAGATTGTGCACTGGCGTGCAGTCTTGGAGCCAATGATTAAATCTTCACGTTAGCAGTGAACAACCCTGACCGAAGGAGCATCGGAAAGTCACCGACGTAGTTATGTTTGTTTTTTTCCTTCGCTGGAAATAACCTTATGTATACGTCCTGTACAGGGTGCGGCCACCTGCCTGGCTAATCCCACGTTGAGACTGGGAGGTCAAGCCTCGCTTCTTGTCAGCGCGTAACCTCTCAATGTTGAAGTCGTGCAGCTTTTACACGCATGTTACATGCATGATACGTTCCCCACCACCGACTACTTCATTTGGGATAGCAGTGGTCATTTTAATAAAGCTGCTGCAGTAAGCAATGCAGCAAGGGAACGATGTCGACGGGCGAACGTCGCGCCTAGGTGGAGCGCTACTGAGACCAGCTAGACGTAGAACGCCGGCTCGCGTTCTTGGCTCAAGCTACAAACCTTTGTGTCCCGCGTTGCTGAAGCGCAGTTTGCATGCGTGACCGCTCGCGTAGGTTTCACAAGCGCACAGCTTGCTGTTCCTCTCCATAACGGAAGATATTTGAAGACGTGCATAGAGAATAACAGAGCTTAGTGTGTGCTTGTTAATGTCATCTTTGTGCGCAAATAACGATACGATGTGTTCAGGTATATGTCGAAAAATTCAGCAGAGTCCCCGTACCTGGGAATTAACGTTATGCGAAGCATGCGGAGGGAAGGTGACTGTGTTGCAACTTTTTTATTGAGCGACACGTCATGAAATGACGTCCCGCTGCGGTGGTCTAGTGGCTAAGGCATTCGGCTGCTGACCCGCAGGTCGCGTGATCCAATTCCAGCTGCTACGGCTGCATTTCCAATGGAGGCGGAAATATTGTAGACCCAAAAGCTCAGATTTCGGTGCGTGTTAAAGAACCGCAGGTGGTCGCAATTTCCGGAGCCCTCCACTACGGCGTCTCTCATAATCATATGGGGGTTTTGGGACGTTAAACATAGCATACCATTCAAATATTCATGAAATGACGCTAAATATATGTACAAATGTTGCACACGCAGACATATGTTGAAGAGTTGCAGATGTTCATAGAGCCTGTTGTTTGCACTTTCGCAACGATGCCAACTGGAACATGTGTATTAAAGCAACACACACAACCTGATTTGAAGCGTTCATGCTCGCGAGAATGCTGTGCCTGGACACTGCAACATAAATCGACTTCAGCGCATGGCAACTTACCACAATTGACGTTCACCCAACGTGACGGCTGTATCAAAGAAATACATAAATAATGTTTATAAAATTACGTAGGCAATACTGCAACCACTATTGGCGTTTCACAATCATTAGCGTCTATTCGAAAAGTATTTTCGATACCTGACACTGATACACAAGAACGCAATCTTTGAGATAGTGGTGAGAGAAAAAGAGGAATTGAGAGTATTGCTTCACAATAGATTCGAGGCTCTGAACGGTGTAACTGACGTTAGCGTTTATAAAATGAAGGATAAGCTTACTAGTATTAATAAAAAGTGTGCGAGAGAATTCGGAGGTGCAGCCACTAGACTGAACTTTGGCAAACTATCTGAGGAGACAAAAAATGTCATTAAGAGATGACGAACCACGAAAGCGTAAAATACAACCATCGAATAAAGCTAGTGGAGATTTTGAAGTTATTCAATAGGCGTAAGGCAGCCGACACCAGAAGGTATAACATAGATAGAATCGAGCAGGCTGTAAAAAGTTGCAGAAGCCGAAAAGCTGCGAAGGCTAACATGTGTATGGGCGAAAATTGGATGTATGCATAATAAACAAGTTAAAAAATGTCATACTTAGTATATATAGGATAGTGGGAGTGGTAGAAAAGTTCTACAGAGATCTGTACGGAAGTCAAAACAACCAGAAAGATATCGTAAGAAGCAATATTAACTCAGAGAAATTCGACATCCTACCAGTAACAACAGGGAAAGTACGGAAAACCCTACAAGGAATCAAACTGCCGGTAAGGATAAGGTAACAATAGATCTACTGAAAGATAGCAGAGAAAATTTTCACTGGCCACCTTACAAACGCAGTCTCTATTGACGGGCAGGGTACCAAAATCTTAGAGGAACACCAACATCTTAATGCATAAGAAAGGAGATGTCTTGGGCGTGAAAAATACAGGCTGATGAGCGCACTGTGAACAATAATTCATTGTTTACCAACTATTTACAACAATAATAGGTAATAGACTGAAGGCGGCATTAGACTTCAATCAACCAAATGACCAAGCAGGATTTTGTACAGCTAGACGTTTCCGCAATAGACCACATTTATAGTGCCAACAGCTGATAGATAAATACACGGAATACAACCAACTCCTATACATAGCCTTCACAGATTACAAGAAGGTGTTTGACTCAGTCGAAACATCAGCAGTAATGCAGGAACCATGGATTAGGCACATCGACGAACCTTGCATAAACACACTGAAAGAAATCTACAGAAGAGGTACAGCCACCATAGTTTTCCACAAAAAATGCCACAAAATCTCAATAAAGAAGGATGTAAGACAGGGAGACGCGATCTCTCCAATGCTAGTCACCGCATGTTTACAGGTGGTTTTTCAGGGTCCTACATATACACGAGTTAGAAATAAGACTTAAAGGGAAGTATCGTAGTAACAACCTGTGACTAGCTAATGAAATAGCCTTTATCAGTTACTCAGGGGATTATTTACAGCTCACGATTACGGGATTGGACACGGAAAGTAGAAGAGTAGGTCTGAAAATTAATATGCACAAAACTGAAGCGTTCTGCAATAGTCTTGGCAGAAACGAGCACATTGCGAAAGGAGGAGAGACGCTGGAAATTGTAAATGAATGTCTACTTGGGACAGGAAGTAACCGTTGAGTCAAACCTTGAAAATAAAATAGCTAGAAGAATAAGGAAAGGGTGGATTCCATTCGGCAAGTATTTTCGAATCATGTACGATAATCTACCACTAACCATCAAGAGCTATATTTTTGCCGGTACTTGCCTACGGCGCAGAAACCAGGAGGCTTACAGAGATGGTTCTGCTTGAATTGAGGACGACGCATTGACCGATGGAAATGAAAATGATGGGAGCAACCTTAAGAGACAAAAAGAGAGAAGAGTTGGTCAGGAACCAAGCCGGGTAAAGAATATATTGGTTGAAATTAAGAAGAAATAGACATGGGCCGGGTACGTGCCACGTAGGCAGAATAACCACTGCTCATGAAGGATAACTGGCTGAATTCTGAGTGAAGGCAAGTGCTCGAAAGGGATGCAGAATGTAGGTGGGCTGATGACATTAAAAAGTTCGCAGCTATAGCGTGACAGCCGAAAGCACAAGACCAAGTTTATTGGCGGATCATGGGAGAGTTTTCTGCTCTGCAGTGGACATGCGTAGTTCCGTCTGTCCGTCCATGCTTTCATCCATCTTTTCATCCGTGTCTGTCCGCCCTTGCGTCCGAAGAGCCGGACGGCAGCACGGACAGATGGACGGAAGGGTGCGTGAATGGACGCGCGGATGAACGGACACACGGACAGACGCTTCGTCCCACTCATCATAGTTTACTCCATGTGTATGCTGTGAAAACCACTAACACCACTTAGATTTTCTCCCAACGTTCGGCTTACTATTACAGTGATCGCTCCATATACCATAATTTCGGTATACGGTTTCATTCGCAGATAGAATATGGAGCGATTTCTAGTTGACTTTGAGATTTATTTGAAAATTTTGGGGCACATATTGCGCTTTATTGTTTGCGTTGCTTATTTGCGAAAGCCTCAACTACCTATCGACAGTGTTTTTTGACCTTGGCTAAAAGTGTAGCAGGGTCCCTTAAAATAACCTATATATAAAAGAATATCATTCAGCCTTATTTACTGGCGCCGTGAATGAAGACAATTTGCCGACTTTGATGGGACGACATTGACTAAAGATTGCCGTCCATTTGCACTGTTTGTATGCATGATTGATCATTATGCCACTATTCGGAGACCAGTAGGCTAGAAATGCAATCTGCAGTCGCGTCAAAAATCACATGTGCTTGTGATAATTCAATCGTAAAAAACACGTGTCAAAAACTTCAAGAAGCAAGATTTTCGCAACTACCAGCAGGCAAGAAGATGTAACTGTGCATGCGCAGACTAGCATCTCGTATGGTGAAAATCGCTGGTTTGGTAAAAAACAGAAATAAACGAAAATTTGAAACTGAACTCTTGCCAGGCGGCCACCTAATTTGAAGGTCTGCTGGAATGATCCCCTGGTGGTGAATAACAAATTTAGTGTGGCACTCTGAATATACAGAGCATGGGTTGAACTTCTAGCCATGCCAGTTGCATTACCACGAGAGTGAATGACAAGAATACCCATGTTTTAAGACTTGTGTGCATGATAAGGAACTCTAGACTCTAAGAACTACATACCAGAGTGCTGCAATATTTTTGGGAGAGTATTTTCTTGTCCCATCTTTCACTCTCATTCCCAGAGTAAATCACATTTTTTTTGAGGCAAAGTTTATCTATTCCCCCAGAAAGGTTTAAGGTACCTAACCTGAAAAGAGTAACCTCACCCGAAGTGCTCTTATGCCTTAGTTTTTTCATATCATAAGTAATGCCCATAATGTGTCTTGACATTTTCTAATTTAGATATGCATATTTGAGTGTTTCAGCACGCGCGACAACTAAACAGATTGTAATTCATGTGTTTGCTTTGTGTCTCGCAGGGTGGCAACGTCGATCTGACATGTTTCGCTGTAAACAAAGATTAGCGTAGCCAAAGTTTTGTGTGGCACTCGAACGGACTCGTTAAGGGGTTGTCCATTTATGTGTGTAAGAAACATCGCACTTCTGGACTACACACTGACACAATGTCGTTTTCGTCATCCTTGATACATTTTCGGTCATTCTTGTTCAACTCGTGTGACTAAAGCAACAATACTTCGCTGTAGCTTTGCCATACATTAGGCTTATTAGGAAGCATCCTCTCTGTTTAACGTTCATAGCGAGAAATATGAAATACAAAATAACAATAAAGAATTATCTGTTTCAATTTAGTTTCGAGAAGACCGATTCAATGAGCTGATATTATCTTATATAACTACATAAATACGCAGCGAGAAACACCGATTTTTTACTCAAGTCCCTCCGAGTGCACGAAAAGTCAATGAGAAGCGTTAAAAGCGCTGTTCTTTGTAGTATTTGTCTTTAATGCCACAACAAGAAATAAAATACTTTTTACTGCATATATGGTCGGGTATAAGTAGTGATAGTCCACTCGTGGTGTGCAGGCGCATCCACATATAGATTAGGAGCGTCAGTATAACCAGTTTTCACTCTGCAATGCTTTAGGAGTATGCGTGAATTCCATTCGCTCCAAGAGAAGTAGTGTATAAAGCAGTTTCACTCTCTCTTTTCATACAGAGTGAAAACGCATTTCACTTTATTCGATGCTTTGCGAAAGTAGAACACCACTTCGCGTTTCTATCACATTTGCAAAACCTTCCACAGTCTTTAGAGTGTACTTGATACGTAGTCCGCAATTACGGCGTGGGTCATTAACAAGGTTGTTGTGACCTAGAAAACACCTGCAGGTAATGTTATTGTTAAGGGTTCTTTCCTATGCGTAGCTGCATGAATACGCTTCCAGCATAGCCGTTAGGCAGCGTAGTCTCAATTCAGGCTCCCTTGTAATGAAGGTTCGGAAGTACTCTTTTTGTGTGGAAGGCATTCCCAAGATTAGAAATGCAATATTTCTACAAAGCATTTGTAATTACTAACAGAAACAATTATGTTTAGGTGCGCGTGGAAGGTGTGATGAAAATGGAGTCGTGAACAGCTACTCGCGCTATTTCGATTTCAGCATCACGTTGATGACACGCCATCACAAGCTGGGTCCTTTCTTCCAACGTAGGTTCACCGTACCGCAGCGTACTCTCATCAACTATTCTACGTCTTCAAGAAAGCGGGATATTACAAATGCTCAAGGACCGCTGGTGGAAGGTCAAGGACCCAGTGAGGCGATGTCCTGACGACCAGGCGGCGTCCAGGACCGACGCGGTGAGCGAGCTAGGCCTGCCCAAGGTGGGCGGCGTGTTCGTCGTACTGCTTGCCGGACTTGGTCTGGCTTGTCTCATCGCCTTCGCCGAGTTCTTCTTCAAGGCGCGTTCCTCACGCGAAAAGCGTCGCAATGCTTCGACAGGTGCCTCGACATCGGGACGACCGGTAGATGTGAGTGTCCTCAGCACTCTCTTTTGCTTTTCACGCAAGCGCGAACACTTAAGCTGCTCTGCTACCCTCATGTCATGAAGTTGTTTTGGTCTGGCTAGAATTTGTCTTTGTTTCTGTTCCCATTGTGGCATTTCATACTTGAAGGAGTACGTACAATATTATTTATTTAGGTTATTTGGTTCGTTCACGCTTTCAATCATTAGTTATTACTTGGTTAGTTATTCATTAGCCAGTCAGTCAGTCAATCAGTCCGTCAGTTCCAATCTTGAAGACTCCAGTTTAGGATTTTCATACTAGGGTTGGGAAAGGGTTTAAAATAGCATTTGTTCTTCAGCATCTCAAAACACGGGCATGCGAGCCAGAGAGAGAGAAAGAGAATAAGGATGAAAGAAAGGTAGGGAGTTTAACCATTGCTGAGTCTGGTATGCTACCTTGCACTGGAGAAGGGGTAAGGAGAATAAAAGTTAGATAGAAAAAAGGATAGAAAAGTCACTCATGCTGTCGACGAAACTTTATATATCTTAATTATATCTTAAGGTCTATGCTGCGCGTCACTCGCTAACCACATTTCCTTGCGACTAGTAGAGGTTTTTTAACCTTGCTGGGTTAGTTTGATTTAACTAATTATTGTAGCAATAGATTGGTGATCATGAAATAATAGTTACGTTGTGTGTATGAGTGATTTTTTGAGAGCTGTCACATTACGCATTGCTACCGTTTGTAGCTCCACACATAAAGCACCGATATGTAGGAGTGGCGTAATTTTTAGTGTTAAAACTACGATAAGAATATAAGACGTGAAATAGTGATAGTCTCCTAATTAATTCTGAGCACCTGGTGTGTTTAGAGTGCTCTTTCATAGGAACAGTGGTGTTATTTGAATTTCGCCCTCATTTAGACGTGGTCGTCATGACCTAAAATATAATCTGTGCCATTCACCTAATTCAAAGGTCTTGCAGGTATGTTGTCTTATTATCTTCCCTTGAGGAAACTGCGTATATCTTTTCCAGTTTAGTAATTTTGCAAATTTATGCCAATGACAACAAGAAAAAAAAACGGTAGTACCAGGTGACTGTCATAAGGAAACACCATTTTATTTTTTTCTTCCAATTTCTTTGCAGATCAGTGGCAAGTAACTCCTGTAGGTGGCCTCACAAAGTGAATAAATGAATTGTTCAAAAGTTTCTAGCACGGACAATGCTGCCAACGTCGACAAATAGAGCTGAATTGTATCCTTTAAAAACTGTCGACTGTATGCAACTGCCACATCATTTTTTTCAGGAAACTACGCGAGGCTCAAAGTACAAAAACGTTTAATAAATTTGTAAACATTCTGTATCTTTTGGTCTTTAGTGATTTTCTAGAATTGAAGTTATACAGATCGGAAGATTTATGTGGCCTCTGTCGGAAAATTGTCGCCTAACCATACCAGGAAATACGTTGTTATCATGAGAAGAGCTTACGTATATAAGAAAAATAAGTGACACCTAAGGATGGCCGCAAGTGAAGATTCGAAGTTCTCTCACAAAATATAATATTACAAAATATAACTACCGAAGCATCTAAGGAAGTCTAGGACTGGGCGTTGTGCTTTGTTTTGTAGTCTCTTATTCTGCCTGTGTCGGTGATGTTCAGTTGTTTGCGTGCTTTATCGATGAAAACTGCGTTTCTGTAACAACACTTCCTGCTTCGATTCATTACTAGATCCGCAAGCAGCTAGGAGTAGTAGCCTTGCTGGTGTCAAGATGGTTAAAGTATACTAACAGTATAAGCAAAACTCCCCGAAAATGTCGTGCATTTGTAGCCTTGTAGGCAAGTGTGCTCCGATTTGGGTGCCCGTTAAAAAACCCCAGGTGGTCGAAATTTCCGGAGCCCTTCACTAGAGCGTCTCTCATAATCACATGGTGAATTTGGGACGTTAAACCCCACATATCAATCAATCATTTGTAGCCTTGTTCATAACGCCCCAAACGTAAGGGTGTAAATGGGATGTTTTGAGGGTGTTTTATTGATGAACACCTCAAATTTAAAAATCGGAGCGTAAAAAGGTTGTTCATATGGGTGCTTTTAATGCGTACACCCCTTTTACACCCTTAAGGGTGTAAAATTTTTATAGTGCATAAATAGATCTTCACAGCCCGTTTACAACGATGCACTGACTATGAGACCACCTTACTGGACGATTCACGTACTTCAATATATTTTATGTATTCTCTGCTGCCCGCACGCTCTTGCTCACGCCTATATATTCAAACATTTGTTTCGTGGCAAAAAGAAAAAAATAAAGGTATCTTAGCCCGTACCACAAGTATAACGACAGGAAGAACGCGATAAGTGGCACTGAGACACATGGGGCCGGCTCGCGCACACCGGTAGACAATTTGGTGTTACTGTCTTTATGGCTCAATATTTTGTTTTCGTATGCGCGTGCTCCACTCTGTGTACAGATTTCATTGTTGTAATAGCTTCAAAATTACAACCTCTTCTCTCTTCAAGGTGATTATGCAAGATTATGCGTAATCTCCATGAAGAGGGTTGAAACCTTGCTGGTGGTTCCATATGAATAGTGACTCGTTGTTTTGCTCACCACTAGATGACGCGAAAAGAGGCAGTGATTGCTCTTGCTGACGCTGGAGCGAGCTGCAAGCAGCCGCCGAAGCGCGCAGACCACGCACTCACGCGTTTCTTTTCATAAAATTGACGGCTCTACACGTTATCGCGCACAGAGAAAAAATGCATTTTTACAAATGACTTACTAAAGCTGCAGAATTATATAAAAGCGTGTCATTGGTCTCATGAGATCGAGCTATGATTTTGAGGTCAGGTTCAACCAACGGAACAATGGATTTATTTTATCTGGTGCAGGTTAGCTTGTATAATTGCCATGAGAACATAAATAGGATTATCAGAGATAATAAAATTTTTTGAACTTACGTCGCGATGGCTGTTCCAGTTATGTGAAAGGCGGTGTTATTTATTGCGATGACAAATATATGAACACTCTCGGCTATATTTCGCCGCCGGCGTCGGCATGGGCGTCAATGTCTTGCACCGTAAATGTATACGTATCTATATATATGAAAACACAAGAACGAACAAAAAAAATCTCAGGAAAAAGACCGTGGCACGCGGAATCGAACGTGGGACCTGCGCGTCGTGAATGCGAGGCGTTAACCAGTACTTCTTTGGGCGAACAAACGGCAAGCTATTCATATCTACCACTTACCAATGTTAGCGGGCATCTCGGGGAGGAAGGGGGGACTATCGTGTTTTCAGCATTATCAGCAAGATGGCGCAGTGAGCGCGTGGTGGCGCACATCTCTCACGCGTACTTTGGCCCGCGTAGAGAATAAGAGGGTGTATGCTCGATCACACACCTTTATCTTGCAGTGGGAGAATCCTACGTCTTGGCTATCCTTTGGGTTCCATCAGAACGATTTTGTTGTAGTTACCGGGCGAACAAAGGTCACTGCAGTCGTCGCACAGCTTACGTTAGCGAAAAGGGCGCGCTTTTTCGACACAGCGAAGTGTTAACTGAACGTGTATTCGTGTCACTCTGTAACTGTGAGTACGTTTCGTGCGTCATTTGTGTGTGAGAAACGCGGGGCACGTTTCAATGGGCTTGCGATTCTGCGCGTGTCCTTCCAATTTGTTGCTATCGATTTCATTGCTTCGACTTTGCGGCAAAGCTGTGACTTTTTTACGTAGGCGTCCCAGTTTTTACAGCATATTGAGAATTGCGGAGCTGCAGTACACCGTCATGCTCTTCTTCGCTTTGACCTTCCCTGAGAAAAGCGCTTTTTTACTTCCATTTTGAAATTTCCACTACAAATGGTTTTCGGTAGTTTTATATTGTTTCATGTAATGAACGTGGCTTTATGATAAGCGGTCTAGTTTCCCCTCCCCGGGTGGGAGATGACGTGCATAGCCAGCAGTATTATACACGTGCTCGTCGCTAAACGGGCCGTGGTTCACTTACAGAAAAGTATTCGCGTTTCACCCTCAAATCGCGCCTCTCTACTCCAGTGGGCTTACACGCTCAATATATTATTCAATTCGATTCCATTCACTTTTTATTTCTTTCAGACTTGAAAGAGAGGGGACAGGGATAAAAGCTACCACACCTTGGCAGAGGTCCTGCCCCATTTACAAATGACAGCAACACATTGCTGAGAAAGTGTAAGCGACACATTAAAAACAAAGTAATACGCGATAACAATGCAGTTTAAATAAAAAACAAAACGTTTGTATGCATCATTATATTTTTATTGTACAGACAATAAAATATTTGCCTGTGAACGAAATTGCAGATTTTATGGATTTACATTTTTAAACCCGATACACAGGTATAAATAAGCAGGTTGATATACTCACGTGCATACGCCTTTTGGTAACATGTTCTACACAACTTAAACACGAAGGTAAGGTACGAAATAAAAAAATATACATTATTTACAGTAATGGGAATCTGTGTGACCTGACTGACGAAATTGTCTTATTTCTTGATTGTAGTTCCACAAAGGGTTAAAATCGGCCTTTGTAAGCTTATTAAGTATGGCTGGCACAGTATGTTTTAACAATTGTTCGTCATATTTGATTCGAGGTGCAGGGACATGCCACTTTTTCTTATGCCTAGTATGTCGAATATTGTGGTTTACATAGAAATCAGCCATCGAAAGTTTAATATAAATTTGGACTTTAGGTATGACTTGTAAGTTAAAATAGGCGATAATTGTATAAAAAGACACAGGTAGAATATGAAACTTTACGAACAGATCTGTCCGGCTCCTCCGCATTTCTGTCCGATGCTGCTTACCTACCAGTGGATACGTGGCTCTAAGGAACTCAGCAGGTTTGGATATCTGTCATGTATGAGTTGACAACTGTAACGCAATTAGTGAATGCTATACAGTAAGGCTCTATAGATAGTTTGGCTGTTTTATGGAAACATTGTAAGTATCGTTTTTCTAGATAAATATGTTTTTGCAAGGAGCACTCCAATCTGGGCAAGTAAACATCGAATCGTGGCCTCTTTGTGGACTTCTGCAATATAATGAAGTTGAGAGTTACGATTCCCAAACTACAGGAGGAAAACAAACTTCAACAAGATAAAATTCAGCGAGCTTACTGATAGTTGTTTTCAAAAAAATTTTTTTCTCGCTCTTCTAGCTTTCGCCGCGACTCTGCTGCGTCTTCCGCGCAGGCCTGGCGTTTTTTTTAATGGTACGCAAAAACGTGACGCATTCTAATTTCTTAAAATACATTTTAACACAACAGCTATTTATCCTGGCCATCATATATTCGATGCAAAAAAAAGCGAAACTCCCCACCAGTATGACGACACCACTTGTTTCTTGGCAACCAGTTTCGAAGACTTCAACTAACTTCGATTGCACGAATACTGCTACGCCACCAGCCCGCTTGCCTGGACACTCTCTCGGGCCACACATGACTTCAGGGCCAGGTGCGCATGCGCACTTTCTTTCCGTATAATGGCGGCATGCGGTAGCGACGTCCAATTATGGGGAGACCGAAGCCAAACAAGCCGCTACACTGGGAATCGCAGCGCGCTTCCAAGCGAGACTACTGCGTTCGACTACTTTAGCGAGGAATCGCGTTTCCAAGTGAGACTACTGGGCTCGACTCATTTAGCGTGGTAGCACGCTTCTAAGCGAGACTACTGGACTCGACTGGTTCAGCATGGTAGCGCGTTTCGAAGTGAGACTACTGGGCTCGACTCGTTTAGAGTGGTAGCGCGCTTCCAAGCGAGACTGCTAGACTCGACTGGTTTAGTGTGATCATCGACGTAAAACAGCCGAAACAGCGAGATTCAACTGTGACTAACTGTGCTTGAACTTGGCATCACAAGACATATATTTCTGTACCTTAAAACTACTTAGGCTAACTTTGGTTCATTTGGCATCACCTCGTATGCCAAGACCAGACAAGAACCGAGTAGCGTCACTACGCCTTGGTCCTTGAGGGCAAGCTACGCACAGTTTTTTAGGGGCGAAGCTCCTTAGGGCGTGGGCTGTGCGTCCCCTGTAGCCTGTATGTAGCCACCTCTAGTTTAGTTCTTGCAGTGTTCACTAGATGGCGGTACCGTCCCCTGTATGTAGCCACCTCTAGTTTAGTTCTTGCAGTGTTCACTAGATGGCGACGTCGTCGTCTGCAAAGCCTTGTAGAATGAAGCGTGCGTTGTTTCGTTCGATGCGCGCGCGCGCATGTGTGTGTGTGTGTGTGTGTGTGCGTGTGTGTGTGTGTGTGCGTGTGTGTGTGCGTGTGTGTGTGTGTGTGTGTGCGTGCGTGTGTGTGTGTGTGTGCGTGCGTGCGTGTGTGTGTGTGTGCGTGCGTGCGTGTGTGTGTGCGTGTGTGTGTGCGTGTGTGTGTGTGCGTGTGTGTGTGTGCGTGTGCGTGTGTGTGTGTGCGTGTGTGTGTGTGTGCGTGTGCGTGTGTGTGTGTGCGTGCGTGTGTGTGTGTGTGTGTGTGTGTGTGCGCACAGGGGATGCCACAGGGGATGCGAGATGGGAAAGGGCGGTACTTGGAGTGTTCACTAGATGGACGCACAAACGAATGGACGGACAGACAGACTAGCAGACGGACGGAAGGATGGATAGACGCGCGGACGTACGGTCGGATAGACAAACGAACAGACAGACAGAAGGATGGATGGACGGACGCACGGACGGACGGAAGGATGGATAGACGCGCGGACGTACGGTCGGATGGACAAACGAACAGACAGACAGAAGGATGGATGGACGGACGCACGGACGGACGCATGGACAGATGGACGCACGGATGGTCGCACGGACGGGCTGGCGGACGCTTCGCCCCACTCATCA
Organism: Rhipicephalus microplus; assembly: GCF_043290135.1. Lineage (NCBI taxonomy): Eukaryota > Metazoa > Arthropoda > Arachnida > Ixodida > Ixodidae > Rhipicephalus > Rhipicephalus microplus. The sequence goes on along the minus strand of NC_134704.1, from coordinate 140,785,321 downwards.
TCATTTACTCCGTGGATATGCTGTGATTTTTTTCCTTGAATTTTAAATAGTATATGAAGAATCTGCCAACTCATCCGAAATTGTTTACTTGGCTTGGATAGACAGAAAATACAGAAACGTAGGAGAAATAGGGAGCAAAGAGGCTGACGATTGCACCTGACAGGGCACAATGCCTTCCGTTAATGCCGGAAAAGCAGCAGTGGGCACCTCCTCAACAGAATTAGATTGGTCTTATTCACTGCGAATGCCCAATTCGATGCCGATATTTCAGGCAGAATTAATGGAAGTGTTTCTGGCCATGCGCAAGCTCGCAACATATATCTATTGGGTTGTTATACTGACCGATTCGTAGTCAGTTTGCACTGCTCTGACAGCACTAAAGACATCACCTTGTTTGTCAGAATTTCATACGTATATGCCAAATCACGTTCATGTTATCCTATTGGTTTGGAAGCCAGGTTACACTTAACTAAAACTAAATTAGGCGGCTGACACACTGGCGGGAGAATGAATTCAGGACCCCGTCCTGAATATTGTAAGACCCTGCTGCTTATATACAATCACGCGATTCTGAAATTTCTGTATACGGCAGGAACACACCAGCTTCTCTGTTCTAAATGGCGTAGATTTTCAACTCCTTAAGTTTCGCTTGTACAGCGCCTGGTGTGCAATATTACAACCCGAAGTGACATTCACAAAATTGCGATGCACGATTCTACCTTTAAACTTTTGAGTATACAGACTTTGTTTTGTTTCTGCCCCTCATTGTCACTATTGCACACAAACAGAAACGATGAAGCACGTTTTAAAAATGTCGCAGGTATCGAAATTTACGGCAACAATTTCTAATACCAGCTTTCCAAAAACACGAGCTTGCGGTGTCTACAACAGTATGGCTCTTTCTAGGGGCTTCGGCACTAGGTCATTGCAACAGAGACACATGTGGGGCGATATACAACTATATAGAATTTAGAAAATTGAAATTGCTCCAGCCACAGTTCAAAAAGAGCCCGACGTTTCGGGACCGACTCGGTCCCTTCCTCAGGGGGTGACTGTCTTGGTCATGGAAGTGTCGTCGCGTCGTGTTCTCTCACCACGGCTCCGGCTTTCCCTTTCCACCACCTTTCGGAGACCGTGAACGTACACCGAAGGCATTGTTCCCAGCGAGCGGTTCACGTTGGCAGGCGTATGCTGAATGTGCCAAGACTCGAGCAAGAGCCTCTTTCCCAAATTCCGTTCTGTTTCAATAACAGAAGCGCCGTCTAAGTCAAATTTATGGTCGTGCTTCTCGCAGTGCTCCGCCAGAGCGCTACGTTGCACTTCCATCTTCCTGACGTCGTTCTTGTGTTGGCGCATTCTTTCCGGGAAACACTTGCTGTCGCCTATGTAGCAGGCTGGACACCCAGAACACGACACTTTGTAGACAACGCCCGGGTGTAGCTCCCTCGGAGGTCGGTCTTTCGGCCGCGGTAGCAAGCGAGTGAGCGTCGAAACAGGTTTATGGATTACCGTGACCCCGGCTTTTCCTAGGACTCTCGAGAGCTGTTCACTTATGCCCGGCACATATGGAATGGCGACGCGGTTGTTTGGCGACTTCGTTTCTCTCGTGTGCGGTGGTGTGGCCAGGGCGGAAAGGGGGTCGGGCGGTGTGTCGCTTGCAGGTGTCTTTCCGCGGTGCGGTGGTTGTCGTCTCGACAAACGGCGTGACGCCCGGCGGATGAACGCTTCTGTGTAGCCATTCCTTCGTAGCTCGGCGACAATCCTCTTTTCTTCTTTCTTCCTCTCACCTTCCGACGTGCAGATTACTCGTGCACGTGAGAGGAGTGCCGAAACCACTGAAGCTTTGTGGGCAGTTGGATGACAGGACGAAAAATGCAAATACCTGCCGGTGTGAGTTGGCTTTCTATACACCGAAAAGGTCATGCGCTCGCCCTGTCGTCTGACTAAAACATCGAGAAACGGAAGCGCCCCGTCTCGCTCTCGTTCCACCGTGAACTGTATCGCTTGGTCGATGGAGTTTAGATGTTCGAGGAAGCTGTCTACTGCTGCCTTCTTTATTATGCAAAAACAGTCATCCACGTACCTCACAAATACTTTCGGCCTGTCAATAAAGGAGCCCAGTGCCGTCTCTTCTATGTGTTCCATTGTGAGGTTCGCAGCCGTAACTGAGATCGCCGCTCCCATCGCGGTCCCGCTGGCTTGTCTGTAGAAGCTCCCGTTGACGCTGAAATACGTCCCCTTGAGGCAGTATTGCAGTAGGCGACACAGTTCGTCGACGCCCAGGCAGGTTCTTTCATCCAAGAGCTCGTCTTGGTTCAACGCTGCTCGTGCGCTAGATACCGCTAGTGCTACGGGCACACTGGTGAACAGGGATACGACGTCGAACGAGACGAAGCACTCATCGCTGCTCACGGTCACATCTCTCATGCGCTCCACGAAGTGGCTGGCGTCGCGTATGTGGGTTGGTGTTTGCCCCACGAGCGGCGCGAGAGTCCGGTGGAGATACTTGGACAGCGCCCGGAGTGAAGATGTTGTAAAATCCACGATAGGACGGAGCGGAACTGTGGGCTTGTGGGTCTTGGGAAGCCCGTAAAATCCTGGTGCAGAGCCGTTCCGGCAGATGAGCTGGAGGTATATGTTTCTCGCCTTCGGGTGCGCTTTAAAGATATCCGCCAGGAGCTTGTTCATTTCCCTTTGGACACTTGGTGTGGGGTCCTTCGTCAGCTCCTCGTAGGCCGGACTGTCCAGCAGGTCTCGCACTTTGTCGTTGTATGCCTCCCTGTCGAGCAGGACCACTGCGTTCCCTTTGTCGGCCGGGAGGATGACAACCTTATCATCATTTCGGAGCGCATGGATCGCCTTACACTCCTCTCTCGACAGGTTGTGCTCACGGCGCTTTCCTATTTTTGATAGTACGCCGATAGCCTTGAGACGCACGTTCTCCCGAATGCCGCTGTCGAGTCGCCTTATGCCTTCCTCCGTAGCCGCGATGATCTTCGGCAGTGACGGACGTGTTTACGTTTAACTATATAGAAGAACCAAAACGGCTACCATGCTAATCTCACAGGTACATATATACTCCTTACTTATTTTTGTGATTAGTTTAATTCATATAGTCTTTACTGTATTCATTTTTATTATTTTAGTTTTTTATTTCTTTCATTCGTAAACTATTATTCACTTCCTGTTAGCACAACTAAGCTTTTTGTTTATATAAAAATTAGGCATCACAGTCCTTATTTCTTCCTTTTCCCCGACATCCCACTGCCGCGCGATTCACGGCCGATACTTCGTGGTGGTTTGAGCCATTCCTCTTGGGTCCAACCGACCAACCGACCGACCGACCGACCGACCGACTGACCGACCAACAATGCCTGCGTGCTCTTTCAGGAAGAAAAGCATGGAGCAAAGAAAGATGAAAGAAGCAACAGAGAGGAAGAAAAAACCTAATAATGGAGGTGTTAACACCAATAAGCAATCAAAAGTTTCCGAACAACGCAGTGTCATCTTCAAGCCCGCAATTTTGTAATACGTGCATGCGAAATTGATCCGATAGCTTTTGCAGACATCTTCCACAAATAAATAACATAACATCACTTGCAGCAACGTTTGCACCGGATCATACGATTACACGTAATAGTTGCCTGTTTACTTATACGCGAAGACTCACCCTATTTCTGTATTTATCCAGCCTACCACTGCCGCGCAGGTGAGAGTGTTACAAAGAAGGGTTGAGTTGCTGTCACCTGCGAAACCACAAGATGAAAAAAGAGAACAGAATTGACGTCAAGTAAACCCGGCAAGAAGAAGAAATGAAGCGTGCTAGCTTTTTAAGCAGCGGCCTCGTTCTAGCTACTCGCATTTTACTCTAGCACGAAAGTGTGAAAATCTCGATACTGCGAGTCAGCGATACATGAGGTGCGAAACGAAGCTTGAAGCGCACTCCGTGCTTCTGGCTATTTTTGCCTACGTCTACACCTGTTTTGATTTGATTGTTCATTCTTTCCCTTCTTATTTTGACACTTAAGTCTTTTTTTTTTCGTGCTTCCTGTTCCAGAGCTGCTTACATAGCTTTTGTTTGTAGGGAAACTTCTTACGCGTATAATTTTGCCACCCTTGTTTCCTTCTTTCATCACTCGCACACTTCGTTGGTCTCGCATTGACTAATATTTTTCTATTCTCATTGCTTCAGTTTACTGCTTCTTTTGATTATACTGTTCTGCTTCCCTCGTTCGGTGTATGAAATCACCTTTCCTATAAAAAAGCAACAAATAAATAAAGCTTCTGACTTCTACAAACTGCAATAAATATAGGTTGCTTTTTTACAGCTTTTAGTAACTTCGCGTTCATATTATGCACTTCCTGGCTGGCTTGCTAGCTCCCTTGCTGGAGTATTCAAAAAGCGTTCTTGCAGCCAAAAAGCATAACGTATTCTTCAGTATATTTTATTGTATGACGATAACGTGTTTCATAGAAGTTGTCGAGTTACACAACATTAAAAACTTTCTTCCTTCTACATACGCATCTTAAAAAGAGAAACGGAAGTGGTGTCTCCTTCCTATTATTTTTGCAACCAGAGAGCTTTGCAAGTCGACTGCTGACTTCCTCGAGTCTGTACCATTGTCCGATTTGAGTTTTTCTATCATTTTATGTGGAATTTCTTGTCTGTTCAACATGAACATGAACCTTTTTTTTTCTCGCCAAGTTGCCTGCAGAACTTTGTAGCTTGACGAAGCTAATGCAAACGCCAAAGAATGATACTTAAGTGTTAATCTATAGAGCAGTGAGACGTAGTTGCGCTGCGGAAAGGCAACCAACGAGGATAACGGATGATGAAATGACACGGAAGTCTACAGAGGGTCACATTGTGTGCTTTTACTGAGGGCTGTCATCTGTAAGCATTCATTAGGGTGTCTGAAAGAGGTTTTTCGAAAACGAGAAATTGGAGTGTTGGCGTACGGACATGTGTATATTGGAGGCTCGAGTATGGATCATAATCAGTAGATATAATGTTCCCCTTTACGTGCAAATGTGCATGTCACTGACTGCCTTCCCGTTGGTCTCATAACTTAATGTTCAGAGTTTCTGCATAGATAAAGCGTAGTTGAATGCTCTTTAGTTTGTAATATACACAGCTTTACCATTGGTGAGGCGTGAGGAGGAAAATGATTGAGCGCAAGTGGAGAAAAGCAATGTATGTGGTCTTTAGATCCTGCGTTCCTTATTACCCTAATATGTTTTGCATGAGTCTTGATGCAGAAAAATTACAAGGCATATTCCTGTCAACTGTCGCCACGATATCATATTCGGAAGAATCTCTCCGGGTCTCATACAGTTTAGGAAAACGGTTTCATGCATTCAGTAATTATTTTCTCAGGGTTGCAACCTTTACTACAAGATATGGTGGTCTGATATGGCCAAATTGTCATAAGACTGCTGTCCTCTCAATCGATGAGAGAGTTTGAATCGGTGGCATGTTCGGCTGTTTTATCTGTAAATACTTGGGGAGGGGTCAGTGTTCTCGGCTTCCTATAGTAGAGGTGAATGCTTCATTGTGCTAATAAACACGTTCAACACCACGAAAAATATAAAAGCTTTCGCAGGTCTGTATAAGCTCACCAATCACGATGAGTACTCATCCATGTGCACCTGACACATAAACCGGGTACTAGTGTGACCGCTAAAAAATCGATGGTAAAACAAATCAATCCTGGTATTTCGCAAATAGCAGTTGAACCCAACGCTAATGAAGTATAATTGCGTCTCGTGCTTTTTTTGTGCGCATACACCAGTATTTATCACCGTTATTTTAACTAGGAGGTATTTTATAAAACAAAACTCGCCAAATTGTTTCAGTTTTTAAGCAGTAGTAGATTGGCCATCCACATACTTTTTACCAATTTCACTGCCTGCTGCTGAATTTCACTGCTGAAGATATGTTATCTGCCTTATTCAATATGGGCAAAATAATCTGTATTCATGTGTTTGCTCGAAAATAAAGTGACCTCAAGACATGTTTGGAAAACAGAAGGTGTCCTAGCGAATATAAATACTCTGTCGTTTTAACAAACGCCAAATATGGCTGGAGAGCTGCATTCAGCGGAATACAAGACCGAATTCCAAAAAGATGTTTACAGTCCTTTCAGTTCTACCAATCACATTTCTAGTGTTCAGGTCGTCAATAAATTGGTACTTGTACATAACGTTCTTTACCAATTCACCCGAGAAATAATCCCTTGACTTGAATAATTGAGAACAAAAACAACCTCAACAGTACGATTATAGGCTCCTACACGTAATTTCCAGTTTTTTTCAGCGATAGAACCACCAATTCTGCCAAGTACGATTTGCGAAGTACGATCGAACCATTTTGTCGTCATATATCACACTTCCCGTATAGCTGTCTTGTTCAGGCGCCTTAACGAGCGATAATGGGGCCAGAAGACCGAGCGATCGAATGGGCTTTGTCAATGCAGCACGGTTCACAAGCGCTTTGACATGATTGGAGAGACGAAGCAGCCGATACACATCTTAAGAGGAAGATAGGCACTCGGCGTGCACCTGTTTGCATTCTTTGCGGCACTCGTTCACATTCGCTTCAAAACTGCGTTTATTTCAGTGCTCTGTATGAGCTCCAACTTGTGAGTCTTGAGAGAAAAGAAAAAAAGGGGTAAAAAAAACGGGACCATTTTCCTATATAGGAATCGGTACAACACAAAACTGAACTGTGTATTTACATAAATAGTTGAGCGTTTATTCTTCACTGTTCAGCAACGGCAACAAATTACAAAGTCGCGTTAAGAACAGGGAGCAGCTCCGGAACGGCAAGCAGGAAGAAGAGTAGTATGGAAGTGAACCAGATGCAAGTTTGGTTGGTTACCCTGCACTGGGGGAAAGGACGAAATTATTGAAGAAAATGAAGTCACAAAAAAGAATTGTCATAGTACATGGGCGCCTGTTCAATGAAAGCGTACAGGTGGTAACCCTATTCGTTGGATTTCGGAAACACTGCAGTGATTGCGTCACTTTGATGGCCTGCGACACGTAGAGCCACGAGAAGAAGGTCTACGGCCCAGTTTGTTCAGTGTATTGCGTAGAACGTTGCGTTCACTCACAAAATGATCACAGCAATGCAGTAGACGTTCTATTTTGTCACTAACTCATCAGTCTCATCTTAGGGTGTCTTCGATTCTTAGGCGACACGAGTTCTTCTAGAGCGTTACTTTTAACCACAGGTGGCAGAGAAATGTTGCGTCACGGCAGGGCGGGTTCAATGGCTCTTAAGCGTCTGTGATGGGTGCTATTTTGTAGGTGGTGGTTCCTGACATTGGGTTTGCTCTTCTAAGTTTTTGACATCGCGTAAGCAAGCGACGGAACACCCTTGTCACGTTTGTTCTTGACAAGGGTATTTGGGGCTGTTTGGGTGTTGTTGTGGGTGAATGAGAATCATCATTATTGGCATCACTCCCTACAATGCCACAATGAGGCGGGAATCAGTGAAACATAACGTGTGCTCCTTTTTAAAAGTTGATGAAGACTTCTCTCATTTCGCTTGCTATCTAATGGTGTGCCCTTCATCGCAACGATGATTGCAAACTCTGAAGGGATGCCTTAGATTTACAGAAGACAGCCAATTTTTATGCGTGGCTTACGCAATACATAGCAGTACCACGGCCGCTGGATAGAAAACGAGGTGCAGCCTTCTGAGTCATGTCTGTGCTCGTGTCGGTGCGAAGTGCCTTTCGCACAGAAACGCTCAACCCGTTTTTGTTTTGCCACTGTCCCGTCTTTTTAGCTGTCCTAATGAGTCTGTCTATATCAACATTCTTGTGTCATGGAATTTAAGAAAAGGGTAAAGCTGCGATAATATTTCTGAGTTTTGAATGAAACGTTAAACCCCACGTATTAATCAATTTGTTTTGAATGAAATAGTTTTTATTAACCTTCGCGTTATTGTCGGCTCACCCGCAACGAAACACTTCGAAGAAAATTGCGTGAAATTTAGTTGCGTCAAATCGTAAACCATGAAAAAGGGTACACAATTTTTTAATACAGCGATGCGTTCGATATTGTTAATATTCATGTTGCGTGTTTACTGTCCTGAATATTTCGCAGTGAGGACAAGAACGTATGCTTGTTTTTTTGTTGTCGCATACGCGTACAGAAAAAATAGTAGGCATCCACCTGTGACCCTAAAAAGCTAGCTTTTATTTTTGTCCGACCTTAACAAATTTTTGTGACTTTCGCTGTTTATTATTCAACTTTTGCGGTTTTTAAATTAACACAATTTTTGCAAAAAAAAACCGTAAACACTTGCATTATCAGACAAAAAAAAACACCGTATGCAAGTAAAGGCGCATCCGTAATTTAAAAACTCATATAAACCTAGAGATACTTATGGCTGGGTTTCGCCGCCGTGCCTTTAAATAAAGGAGGAGCTTCGCAGAAAGACCGCTCTTTTTAACAATTTGGATTTGATAGGAAGGCCATTACCACTGAAAATTTTCATGTCCAAATTATAAAAAAAAGTTGAAATCGTTTTTGGCTCTGGCAATCCTATTTCTATTGTGCATGTAGCCAATGCATTCGCACTTGTACAAATAATCTAATGTGAACTTGCAGCTGGGCGAGTTATTGAGTACACAACGTCCTGTCTTCATTCATGTGGCCGTCAGCGCAAACACAATGATGTTTTGAAGATAACTTTTCTTGCCTTTTCACTCCAGAAATGGTTCACGGGCTTGAATGCTGGAAACGAAAACAGCTTGTACAGTACAATCATATGATGATTTTTTTAATAAATGTACGTATGTAAGGTATGACACCTGTAGACGTATGACACCAATTCTTTCGCAGAGAGGCATAGAAAGTAGCTGCAAACTGACCTTCCCCTTCAGAGCTGAGTCAACGACGCTGTGAGAGTAATCGCAGTACTCATTAGTACAAATGTGGTCGTTCAGTAAATGTTGTCGTACATTGTCATATGTCATATGATGATCCTTGTAATTTCATTTAACCCTTAATAAATTTCCTTGTAATTTCCTTTAATACCTGTAACATTCGGCCGTCCTGAAACGCTTCACGTCCTCGTTAATGCTCTGACCAAATGTCAATGACCAACTTAACATGCAACTTTTTTGCTTTCCAACTATACCAACTACCTCCTCCCTGCCTTTCTTTTCATCTATATCTTTCTCTTGTAATTTCCAGTTCTTTTCAGTGAAAGCGACATTGCTACAATCTATGCTGCAAGATCCAAAAGGACATTATTGCCTGGTCGCAGACATCTGTGAGGTATAATGGCACCGTTTTGTCGCCATATATCGCACCTATCCTATAGCTGTCGAGTTCAGGCCCCTAACGAGCGATAACGGTTTCATAAGGCCGTGTGATCAAGTGTGCTTTGTCGATGCGGCATGGGTCATAAGTGCTTCAAGACAATCGGACAGATGAGGCAGCCGAGAGACATCTAAAGACGAAGATAGGTACTCGGCATGCACATGTGGGCGATCTATGCTACGCTCTATCACATTTGCTTGAAAACTGCGTGTACAGCGGTGCTCTGGTGAGCTCTAACTCACGGGTCTTGGGAGAAAGAAAAACGGGTAGACTAAAATAATGGGCAATAAGAACACAAAAGTGCGCTACAATCACGTGCATCCAACTGAGAACGGCATGACAGCACTATGAAGTGAACAGGGCTAAACAGGATTAAGTGAGATGAAAATTCAAAGAACATTTTAGCAATTCTCGCAAGTTGTAAACACACAGCCATTACCAAGAACAAGTGGAAAAAATTCTGCTGTCTACAAACGCTGCTATAATACTTCTTTTGAATTACTTCGGCTTCGTTGCTCTATCGACGGGAGTACAGACGAAGCAGCACTCGCTGTTCAGCTTCAGGTAAATGCACTTACATTCTCGCCATATTTCGTTTAGTTTATCTACGGTCTCTCTTCTATGGCAGGCATCTACTAAAGGATGGTAAACCTTACGTGATACAGAGATGGCATAGGCACAATTTCTTGTAGGATGACTGTCTATCAAAAAACTCACACGCGGTACTTTGTTTAGGAGGGTGTGAAAATTTAGGTCTTGCTTTAAATTAGCACTGCTCTGTGGGGACATGAAGAATGGAACCACTCATGGAGACTTGAAAGAAAAACAAATCAACAATCGAGATAGCGAGCGAAATAATTATAATGTTGTCTCCACGACACAAGACGAGACCTCGTAATAAAAAGGTTCATTTATTCACCCAGAAGAATCCACGTGACACAGGCTATACTCAAACGCTACACAGAGAAAACGCAAGTAAATCTCTTCTTCTACGTCGTCGTCTTTTTTTTTTCTACAACAGACACGTGCATGTCGTGAACGCGCTAGCAATTTACCAACATTCGGCCGTCCTGAAACGCTTCACGTCCTTGATCATGCTCTCTCGAAAATGTCAATGACCAACTTGACATGCAACTTTTTTGCTTTCCAACTATACCAACTACCCAAGATAAATAACACATGATAGAAACAAGATAAACAAGAAGGAAAGAAAAAGCAATCAGAACACTATTCCATAGCATGAACAAGCAATAGGTTCAGCGCAACACAGAAAACGTAACCAGTTGCAGAGATTAAACTCCGAATAAAAGTAATATCGACCGGCCATCTTGACTGCCTCGACACTGCGGAAGGCCACAAAAAACAAGAAACGCATTTCGTGCCGTAGAGAAACCGTTTGTCACTAAAGTTATGTGCACCCAAAGAAAATCGAAGCCATGGCACAATCTCGTAGTCTGGTCGGTAATGTGCGTTCGTGTTACGGCAGTTGACGTACTGGGGTTTTTTGTTGGGACTCTTATGATGCGACATTGCCATATTGTGATGCTCTTGACGTAAGACACCAATTCTTTCGCAGAAAGGCGTAGAAAGCAGCTGCAAACAGACCTTCCCCTTCAGAGCTGAATCAACGACGCTGTGATAGTAATCGCAGGACTCTTTAGTACAATTGTGGTCGTTCAGTAAATGTTGTCGTACATTGTCGTTTATTTCTCGAGGTAGTTGGCAAGTGATTTCAGTATCGGTCATCTGCTGAAGTTGCACTTCATGAAACTCAGCTTGTAATTGTGAAGCACCTCTGGTACATTCTAACCAGTACTCATTCTTAGAGCACTGTTTAAGCTTACATTTTGGTTATGCTGTTCAGGATAATTGTTAGCAGGTGTGATTTTCCTTTACATTTCGTGCATCACGCTGCCTCCACAGATCTTATAACGAGTAGCTTGGCCGAGAGTGATCGGTGGACCTGGTGACTAAACTCACCATATCTATTTGGAGCACACATTATTTTCTTGGCATCAGTTTCAGCTCCGAATGCTGTTCGAACTGCAATAGACCAAAGAAAGTGTGCCCTACTACAGTAAACGTGCATATCGAAAACGCGCTAGCAATTTCTAACTTGAAGGAACCAAGTTCCTAAATATTTCCTAAAACGATTGCATGATCGGGTTTGTGCAATATTTATATTGCCAGTTCACTCAGGTAAGCATGTGTGTGCTTTTTCTGTGAATATACAACGAATAGGCAGAAATAACCAAGTGAATATTTACGTACAAGCTGACCTATACTGCATTGTGTCGCCGTGAACGAAAGTGTTGGGATACCCCCACCGAGGTGGCTAAAGTGAAATATAGGGTGGTTGTTAGGAGACGTCGTTAGGAACCACTTGGTGCATAGATTATAAGAGCGTGCAGGCCAAGATTGCGCTTAAATTATGCTCCTTCAGCGTAAGTAATGGCAGTAGCTAGGGTGCTGACGCGATAGCTATAAGCCGCTGTCACTCGTCTAGAAGAGCCAGATCTAAACGCAGGCTCAACTCGGGAAGCTTAGTCGATTAGCTTCATTCTCTCCCCACTTATTGTTTAGCTTTTCTAAGTGCGCAGAAAAATCCTTTTTTGTGTGGCATTGTTTACGGGAGCCCTAAAAAAAGTACAAATGTGCTTCTCTGCACCAGTTGGTGAAAAAAGAACGGGATATATACAAAATATATCGCTGATCCCTCTTTCTAGGAATCGGTACAACACGAAAGTGAAACGGAAAACGTGTCTTCACACAGGTACTTTAGCGTTTATTGTGCCTTGTTTCTTCACAAGGGCGAAGGCATGAATGCTACAGCCACAAATATTAAAGCCACACGAAGACTGTAAGCGGCTCGAAACATACAGAGTTCAAGCACGAATTGAGTATACAAAGGATGAGCGCGGACTAACAACTGCCACAATTCGACACATGAAGCGCGCTGTTGGCACAGAAAAGAAGACGAACGAAATGAATGCAAAAGTAAACACAGAACAAGCGCGAACTACTCTTACTCCTTAGTTTGTCACAATTCTTACATCTTCGTTTGCGAGCAGTGTGCTCCTTTCGTAAACGTGGTCGCAACATCGAGCGGTGTCACAGCAATGAGTGCATCCCGAGTCAAACATGCGCGTGCACAAGAGGGGCCATGCTCCGTGGGGACCATTTTTATCAAAGCGCGAGAGGTGCCGACTGTTAGAGCGCACCCAACGTGAGGTCTTTAAGCGATCTCTCTATTGATGACAGAAACGAACTGAAGTCGCGGAGCTCTGACGACTGCCAAGTGTTATAGGATGTATCTAAATAGCTTGCCAATAGCCTTGTTTTCAACTAGGTCCGAGGTCTTACTAGACCTCGGATCGTGCATCCGAGGTCTAGTAAATAAACCTTATGCAAAATTGCTACCATCTGTCGGCCGTCATGTGCATGCCACCATATTAGAGGCTCGAGCGCGGCGCTGTACGCATACTCCGCATGTGTTTACGTGTACGTATACGTAAGGCGTCTCAACGTGAGGCTTGTATTGCCCGATAATCACAGCGTCGACGTATTGCGGCGTCCCTTGCTGCGCACACAGAAGAACTTGCAATGCTGAAGGAAGAAAGATAAGCCTTGAACTATGCTCCTTGTTATTTTTTCAATCTCATGACGTTTTCCTCGTGTGCTCTGTCTACTGCACCTGAAACCCGTGTTTGCGTTCTCCTTTCCAAGCAATTAAGAGGGCAATTAGCATTTGTACTCGTGTACCCCAAAATTGCTGTATGCCAATGCAAGACAGTTTTTACAACGTTTTCGCTATCACATATTTACGAAGACAAGGCAGCTCGTACGCTTCACGTAGAAGCCACGTTGACGCAACGTACTTTATGGTAGGGTCATTCCACGCCAACTCTCCCAGCCCTAGCACTCGACCATCTCCGATTTACTTGAAAATTTTCACAACTATCTACCACAAGTCAAAAGTGTTTCCCCGAAAAATTTTTGGCCAAAAAAGGTTTCCAGTTCCGTAAGCCTCACTTGAACTCCTTCGGAAAGCTAGAAATCGTAGCTCGTAAAACACGTTGTCGAAAAATTCGTTCTTCCTGAATTAAGTTAAGACAAATTTTTACCTTTACAAAAATGGTAGGAGTTCTATTTAAAATAAGTAATAAGAGCTTTTCCGTTTTAGTAGATTTTTCATGTGGCCTCAAATACGGACAATCTGGTCCATATTGGAGAGTTTTTATAGAAAAACAACATTAAGAGGAATGTGATAGTTGACATTATTATATTGCCAGAATGTTGTACTGCAAACCAAAAATATTTTCAGGCATATACAGTGCTATATACAGTTTACAGGTGGTGACAAATTTGCACAAACGCTCAATTTTGCACGTGCACAGGGCTTATCTTTCTTCCTTCAGCATTCAGAGTTCCGCTCTGTGTTCAGTAAGGGATACAGCAATACCTCGGCATTGCGATTATCAGCCAATACACGCCTCATGTGGACATGTCTTACGTATACGTATAAGTAAACACACGCGGACTGTGCAAACTGTGCTGCACTCGAGCCTCTTACGTGGCGGCATGCGTACGATGACCGACAGATGGCAGCGATTTCGCATGAGGTGTATACTGCCACGTGCTGCGAAGCGAGAGGTCACTCATTTGGCGCCACGCACAGGAACCTTTTCCTTTTGTCATTTACTTGCGATACTTAGTATATAATTTGCAACGTTATATTCATGACAGAAATACGCCAGCAGAGACGTAGTGGATCCTGGCGTAAAACACCTGCGTGTTGAAAAATTGGGGCAGCTACGAATTAGCGGTGCATAAACTCATTCAATACAACAGCTGGTGCCGTTACTCTTCACTTTTACACACTGATGGCATTAACATCACTTCCCTTTCTCAATTTCTTTTCCCAGAAAAATGATAGAATGTGATACACAACTTACTCGAAAATGTAATGTCGTCGGCGAAGTGCAGGTTACTGAGGTACTGTCTATTACCTTTTGTCCTTGAATATTTCTATTCTAGGCTTCGAAAAACCGCCTGTAAGCACGCGGGAAATAGCATTGGGGTCATCGTATTCCTTTGTCTCACACCTGTCTTCATCGGTATTCTGTCGTTTTCTTTATGGAACTCTATGGTGGCACATAATTGTAATGAGAGATTAATGTGACCGACACGCCCCGGTTAGCGGCTGCATGCATACTGCCGTTTTATTAGACGTTCCACAAGTATATACAAGCACAAGGACACAGTTTTGCCAACCTATACACTGAAGCCAAAACTGCAGAATACAACACTTGCCCTCCCTCAATTATTTTATAGTACGTTTCTATTTAATATTATAGGTTCATTTCGCTCACATGCACGCCAGTATATACACCTCAATATATACACATCAAATGCACTGAATAAATACACGCCAAATTATCGATACACATGCAGAAATATTGAATACTTCAAGTATACAGGTACACCAACTTCGAACTATTTATCCGTTCACAGTTAGTAACCATACCGGTCCGGTGGCCATCTCTCGCGGTCTGGCTGAATGCGGTGACCAGGTGGGCACGACACCAACGGTTCTTCTGCAGGGTTGACGGGCGGACGTGAGGCAGTTTCTGAAGGGGGAAACTGTCCTGCGGGTGATCTCGTTGGTGACCCGGAATCGTTGTCTGCACAGGCACAGATTTCGCTGGGAGAACACTTGCCTTCGCAGACGCTGTCTGCCATGCTGCAGTAAGAAGTGTCGCATCTAAGGGATCGTGATGGAACGACGATTCACACCCAGCAGACTGTTGCTAACGGCCATTGTCGCTAGGGCACCGAGAAGGCGCCTTGCACAGCTTTGTCACGTTCTATGTTTTGCTGTCGCCAAGAATGAAGGATGCTCGACCGCACTGCCTAATGACTTTCCTTTGTTTCGAGAGGGAGATGTCAACCTTGAATGAAACCGATGGTTTCTTCACCCACACTGGGTCTTTCATTACCCTTGTGGTCAGTTTTACCGCCCGGCTCTTGTCTGTGTAGGCTTTGCTGCGCTCTTGGCTGCACGTTGCCAGAGCCTGGTCAGTTCCTGATAGGACCTTTGCGAATGACTTAGGCGATAAGACGAAGATCTCAAGCTTCATTCTTGGCAGCCTTCCTTGTAACAGTACCGCAGCGGACACTTATGTTGTGGCGTGTGGCATTCACCTGCATGCGGCAATATAATCCCGTACAACCGTTCGCAGTGGACGTTGTTCCATACGGGCCAATTGGAGGTAAGTATTGAACGTGCCATTGAACCGCTCGATCTGTACGTTTCCCTGTGGGTAATAAACAGATGAATGCGACAGACGGATCACTTGTTCATGTAAGAAGTTGACAAATTCTTTGAACATCAACTTGGGCCCATTATCACAAAGTATCTCTTCAGGATATCCTCTTCGTGCCAATACATTAAGCAGGAATTCGGTCATGGTGCTTGTAGAAACTTCTCTTGAAAACTGTACTTCTGGCCATTTTGAGAAGTAGTCCACTAGTGTCAGGACAAATCTGCAATCTGGAGGCGCCCTCTCCAGGGGACCAACAATATCAATGGCAAGTTTCTGCCATGGTCTCTCTGGTAACTCAACAGGTTGCGGCGGAGCAGGCGACGTCATTGCCGATTTGTCTGGTGCTTGACAGATGCTGCAATTGTAGACTGCTTTTTCCGCGTAAATGTCCATGTGGGGCCACCAAAATAGCTCCCTAACTGTGACCTTGGCGCGTGCAATGCCCTGGAGTGTTTCATGCTCTGTTGCCACAAGTTGAGCCACGAAAGATGAAGGAAGTACAAGCCTCTCTGCACACATCAGCAATTCGCTCACTACTGACAATTCTTCTCGAACTCGGAAGTATGTTTGCAGATCTTGCGGCAAGTCTCGGTGTGATGGCCAACACCCATTTAAAAACGTCTTAACCTTTTAAAGAGTGGCATAAGCCAGAACCGCTTGTTCAAACTGCTCTTTTGTCACGCCAGCTAGTTGAACCATAGAAACAATTTTTCCCCAGGATTCAGCTCTCTATCAGCAATATGAACAAGTAACCATGACAGAGCATCAGTTAGTATGTCGGACGAGCCTCTCTGGTACTCCACCGTGAAATTGTACCATAGTAGCCATGCTCACCAACGTGCAATTCTAAGTGGGCGTTGGCCTGAGCCTTGTGAAGACAAAAGCAAAACGCGTGCTTGATGGTCTGTTTGGAGAGTGAAGATCCGTCCCCACAGGTATGTATGTCAATGCTCGCATGCCCAAATGCATGCAAGTGCTTCCTTCTTGCCAAGTGCATACATTCTTCCAGCCGGAGATAGCGTACGTGATGCAAAAGCAACAGTACGAAGATTATCAATGGCATGCTGCTGGAGAACTGCTCCTATGACACATTCAGATGCATCAGTCGAGACGATAACTGGAAGCGCAGGATCAATCATGTGCAAGAAAATGTCTGACAATATTACTGCCTTTACCGTGTGGAAACTGTTATACACATCTACAGACCTGGTGAAGGTTTCACCTTTTCCAAGAAGAGCCCTCATTGGTTCTCTCATCTCAGCCAAGTGTGGCACAAACTTGGCTTAGTATTCCACCAACCCAAGAAAGGAACAGAGTTAAGCGATGTTTCTTGGAATTGGGATTTCCACAATCGTGTTCATTTTTCCCGACAGTGGCGAAATACCGCAAGGTGTCACTTTTTGACCCGAGAATGCGAGCTCCCGAACTTCAAAAACACATTTACTGTTGAGTTTCAGGCATGCGTATTTGATACACTGCGTCCAAGTTTTTTAGGTGCTCCTCAGCAAATTTGCCAAAAACAATGACATGGTCAATGTAAAAGAGGATACCCGCACAATTGCGAAGGATTAGAGACATCATACTCTGGAAAGCAGCAGGTGCTGAGGATAGCCGAAAACAAACGCGCTTGCAGCGGTAGAGCCTTTCATGTGTAATAAAAGCTGTCAAGTCCTCCACGCCGCCAAGTTCTCCAAAGCCAGGAGAACTTGGCGGTAGGCAGACGCTAAGGCAAGTTTCGAAAAGTGCGTGGCACCAGCCAAAGCATGAAGCAACTTATCCATGCGAGGCTGCGGAAAGCTGTCCAGAACGATGGCCTTGTTAGGCTCACGTAAATCTACACCGAGCCTAATTCTTCCACCTTTCTTCCTAATGTATACAATAGGGGACACCCATTCTGACGCTTCCATACGTTCAATGGTGTTGAGGATTTCCAAGCACTGCAGTTGGGCAGACATGGGTGGTCATAACGTTAAAGAAAGACGGCGAAGTTTTGATGCTACTGGCTGAAAATCCGCACGTGTTTTAATCTTGTGAACGAAAACTTTTGCCAGACCGAGCTCATTCGTGAACAGAGAGTAAAACCTTTGCTGAAGTGCTGATGGCAGCTGTAAGGATGAATTCATCGGACATGTCCGAGATACATCGGCGTTAGGTACCATGCTAGATTCGAAACACTGCAGCTCAGACCTTTCAATGCGCAGCTTCAAAGCCTTAATACCATCCAGGCCAACGAGAGAACTACCCTGTTATACGACATAAAAGAGAAGAAGTGCACTGTGATTCTCAAAAAAAAAGCTCAAAAAAGGAGCAACGTCGAACCGATATTGGTCTTTTGAAATAATCTAGGAGCGTCACACGCGGAACGGGAACAAGCGGCACGCCAGAGAAATATTGGTCAAACACCTTGCCTGAAAGAATGGAAACGGAAGAGCCAGAATGTACTGATAGCTTCATAGCAACCTGCCCGACTTGAACGTGACTGTAAATTCAAGATTTAAAATTCTGTTGAACAACAATAACCTCCATGGCTTCATCCTGAAATGGGCTATCTACTGAAACCTCATGGGCAGGTGCCTGCGACCTCTTCTGGTTGCAGACATTTTCGAAAGATCCGATATGGTCACAAAAGAAGCACGTTTTTTTAGCCGAGTGATCCGAATGATCTTCTTTCTATTACGATCCTCTCTACATAATCCTCTCTTGAGTCAAATGATCCTCTCTATTATTTCTCCAGGATGTTTATATATTCTTCATCGACGCCCTGATTCCGCAGTGTCTGCATGACTGCTGTTATCTCTACTGAATCAAATGCCTTTTCATAAACTGTGAATGCTATGTGTAGTAGATGTTGAATTCTGAGCATTTCTCTATCACCTGATTGATACTTTTGTCACCTAAACACGAATCACAAAAAAATGATTACTGAATTGGGCATGGAGAGCAGGAAGTCAATAATAATTCTGCAGAGTAGAAAAGTACTGTACAAACACCTCGGAAGAAAACAGGGTTTCGAGATAGGTAGCATTACCCTAGAAGTGGCAAAAAAGTACGTCTAGTCATAACAAGTAGTAACCACGTAGCTGAACCGCCAAATTGAAATACCTAGAAAAATGGGAATGAAATTGAGCCCATTTGGCATGCATTCTCAAATCATGACTGGTAGACCGTGACTATCCCTCAAAAGGAAGGTATATAACAGCTTAATCTTGCCGGTACTTACCTACAGAGCATGAACCTGGAGGCCTACAAATTGCATTCAAGTTTAATTGAGGATGAAGCAGCGAGCGATGGAAATAAAATGATCGGTGTAACCTTAAGAGACAAAAATACAGCAGAGTGGAGCAGGAAATCAACCGGGTTTAACCATATCATAGTTGAAATTAGGAAGGATGAATGGACATGGGCCCGGAACGTAGCACGTATAGGCAGGATAACCGCTGGTCAGTAAGGGTAACAGGCTAGATTCTCAAGCAGGCAAGCGGGTTAGGGAAGACAAAAATTTAGGTGGGCAAGTGCAGCACCGATTAGACTGGCAGAATATGGGACAGGCCTTTGTCCGACAGTTGGCGTGGTCAGACTGACGATGATGATAGTACGTGAGGTAAATTTATGCTATACCAGCCTATATTCTTGTTTCTCTGCACCTTACTCTTATTTCAGCCCCTCACTACGCATTTATGCTGAACTATGCATCGTTATGCTATGCTAGCAGCTGTTTCACACATGTTTCTCTTTCCTGCCCCTCGGTATGCTATACTGTATATGGCTATGCCATGAAATCTATGGTTTACCCTCTGACCTTCTTTTTTTCTCCCCCTCCCCTTGTAGCACGAGTGCATCTTGCCCCCACTCTCTCTCATCACCTTGCTAATATAATTTGCTTGATTATAACCTGTTTACCCTTTCCCATCCTCTTTTCTTTCTCCTCTACGTCACTTCTGCTTTTCGCCCATTTGCTATGTTATACTATATTATGCAAAACAATTGCTATGGTGGCAGCTGTCTGGCACTAAACCGCTTTCTTTGGCATCTACCCGGTCAGTATTCTGCGGAAAACTGCATACTTTCAACTGCGTACAATGTCTAAGCATCGGAGCTGTTAAAATAGTTTCGGGTAAGTTGATATTTCTCGATAAAAAGCCTAATAATACACAAGAAGCACTCTTCAAGGAATAACATGTGCACTGAAAGTATCGTTTACTACCGCGACAATACGATGAATGCCTGCAGACTTCCTGGTGTAGTCTTACAAATAAGCACGCAATAAAAAGATGTATTGTGCCATCAAAACAAGCAGAATCCTTGCTTTCAACAGTTGCTTCGATGAGCAATGTTTTGTTATATAGTTTACCATGGTATATTTTGAAAATTGAAGTTACACGCATTCACAAAAAAAGGCGATAAAGCTGGCGTTTCCATTTGGTTAACTGTGTCTTGTTGAACCTCACAGTGATGATGAACATTGGAGGTGGTTAGTGTCATTTATGTTTTATAATGGCCAACACTACTCAAACACAGAAACTTGGCCCTCCTATAAACCTTTGCGTCAATTGCTTATGCAATACAATGTTTCCAAAGAATCATCCCAATATTTACGCTGTTAAACTCACGATACCTTTGCATTGACGCTGAAGGATGTGCAAGGATATGGGTATCACAAATCACACGCTACATTAAAAACTTAAGAGAATAACGTGGGTTCAATTTTTCATAAACATGTACTGCTTGCTTTCATGCTGATGATGGTGTCGATGGTGAAAGAATTGGAAGAAATACGTGGACACATATTCCTCAGTAGCTGCAGGCACTACCTTTTTAATATCTGATTGCACCTTTTGGCATAGGCAAAGGTAAATATTCACACAAGCCACCGTGGAATTTTCTTGAGTCAATGGTTTGTGCAGGTGCGCATGACTCAGTTGCAGTTGCTGCTTGGCGAAATGGTCTTTAGGGCAATGACACCGGGCGCTCAGCATCTCGCTCTTGAAGCAGAACGCGCTTGAGAAGCATTTTAACAGCTGTGAAAAAAACCGTCGAGGTATTGAGCTGACAATCAGGAAATGGTTGCGTATGGATAATTTAAGCCGAGTTGAATGAACTTTCTGAAAGAACTCTGATCAATGCGCTTGCTACAAAGGGCCGCTTCAGCGACAGTCGACGCCAAATCCACCTGAATGTGACTGCCGTTCGCGAGGCAGATTCCCCGTTCGCTATAGCTCTCTTTAATAGCAGTATCTCTCTTGCTTCAAACCTTCAAATAGGGGTCTCGGTCATAATCGAGACCGCTGGCAGCGTGAATATCGTTGGGTCCTCATGGGCCTAATTTTTTAAGTGGAATTATTGGTAAAAGAAAGATCTTTTGGAGAAAACTGTCATAAGGCTATAATACGAATATTTTCAGGCTATTTATCTCAAAGCGCAGCTCGCATGTTACGATAGGCATTCGTACCTACAAATTGATTTGGGGTGGAATGTGACTGACCTATTGCACTTGCCTTTACAATCTTTACTGAAACTAGTGCGTACAAATATGATGCAGGCATGAAGGAATACTTTTGATGGGAAAGTGGTAGGATCGCGATTATCATCGCCTTTTTTTCGCGGCTATTTCGCATGTGACGGGATCACTTTGGAGCATAATAAAACACCAAGCGCACTGGATAGCGCCATTGCTTTGTTAGGAAGCTGTACATGCATGTTCGTAGAGTGGCCGGTTCAAAGCGTAATACAACGTTTTTTTTTTTAGTGGGGGGATGTGTTAAGTGCTCTATGCTTTCTGCAGACGTTTTATAACAATAAAACGTTTTCCTCGGCAAAACAATACAATTACATATGCTTCCATTCAATATTGCGAGTATGCGGACTAATTGAGCACCTCGTGGGTGGTTACATCCACAACAAGTTAGGGAAAAAGCAAATCTATCTATAAACGACATAGAAAAAAGCAGTTTTTTCCACACAAAAAAACAATCGGATGAAACCACTTTGAGACAATTGCATAACTGAAAGGTTAGTATTAAGAGGGTGAATAATTGATATGTCGGGTTCAATGTACCAAAACCACCACATGCATAATATTCAGTGGTAGTATTTGACGTATGTGTGTGCTGAAATATTGTTCAGCAAAGTTTGTGAACAATGTAGCACGGGTATGTGCAACAGGCAAACTCGGAGATAAGTGATGTGTGCTTCTTGATTTTGAAGGTCAGAACAAAATAATACCATACTAAACGAGCTTGAAGTTGTGTGCATTTTTTTACGAATTCTTTGCAAGCTAGTAACACGCTTGCACATAACTACTGGTACGATTCGTAAATGTTACAGAATTTCTTTTTCTTTCCATCAGGCGTACACCGAAGTGAAAAAAGAAATCTCCCACGGTTAAGGCACTGCCTAATAAAAATTCTTAGCGCAGGTTCATGTTGTATCAATGCCAACTGTGCTTCACGTTTTGGTTATACGCAGCTGTAACAATGCAACATTCGTTAAATATCACCACCGTAACTGTTCGAGTTTGAATGCTACTCTCATCACTCTGTGCATCCTCCGGTCATGACGGCGCGGTAGACGAGTGGGTTAAGAAGACATAATGGTCGAATACAGTGACATTACAGATCATTGTAAAATATGGAGGGGCATATTCCCGCCGCCTCACTGAAAATTAGCAACAAAAATGATGGCACACCCATGGGGTGAATGATGAAGAGTGGGGCGAAGCTCTTGCTATTTAAGATAACTCGCTGCACATCTCAAATCGAACTCTTGAGTAAAATGTCTTTAAACAGTGTTTATTAAATAATGCTGTTTATTACTTCCTGTTTTCGTTTCCCTTTATTAGGACCACCTTATGGTTAGTGAAATGCACCGAAAGCAATTCTTGCCCTGGTTGTATGTGAAAGCTTGCAGTTATGATGTTGATGCACATTCCTCTGATGGTGGTCTTGTGATTGAGGTAATCGAATGAGATGCACTTGAGTCTGTAACTGCTCGTCATGTATTGCATCAATCATTGTTTGTTCGGGTCCGATACATAGACATTGAGTTAGCCTACGAGACGCAACGGTCTCAACCTATCGTATATGTGCAAGTATTGGTCGATGAACGTTTTCACGTCTTCAATTGGAAGATTGGGCGCCAGGTACAGCTTCTTGTGTGGCCTGGCGCCACCACCGCCACCACTTCAGTCTCCCGCGCTCATACTACATCGGTGGCCGAACTCACAAAACTCACTTACGAAAACATTTTTGCGCAAAAGAAATTTTGTTGCGTAAGTCGATTCATGAAACGAAAAAAAAAACGTCGTAAGAGGCCATCTGTTCACATCGGCCACTGCAATGAAGCGCGCTGTGACTGCCCGGGAACGTGTCAGCGATGGTGATGCAGTTACTATATTTGCTTAGGTCACCGAAACGTGCTCGTAAGTGGATTCTCGAAGCAAAATTTTGCGTAAAAACAGCGTGGCTAAAAAAATCCCAAGGGTGGTCCGGACCTCTCTTAGGAACAATGTGGCTACTTAGAACCTGCAGCCACCGCGGTATACTTAGTTGTCCTGGTTGGTGTGAGTTAATTCACGCCCATGCAGAGCTGCCAGGTGACTGCTGGTGCGTTTTTATTTCTTTTAGTGTTTTGAGTTTCGTGTGTTTGCCTTGTACGCAGAGAATGATATTGACAACCACCGTCGTCTAATAAGTTTGAAGTCACAGTATTTGAAGAATCGTCAATTGAATGAAGAATCGTCAGGCGTCAATGGCGTAAAATATGCATGTAGAGATTTGTGGTTAGACGAAAACAAATATGCTACCTGAATGGTCGGTGCATTGGAACGTGGCACGGCATAGTATCAACCTTATTTGTTATCTTGTTGTGTTGCACCCGAGCTCATCCAATTAAAAGTACGACTCGAGATCTTTGCCTCATTAGTGGAAATTACCACCAAAGAGGTTAATGAGAGCACTTTCCTTGCACGCTATTGGAAATAAACATGAGAGGAACTTTTTAGTGAGTGGTGCATAAAGCTTGTGCTCTAGTGTACATCGATTGGATCTTACTGTCCATTGGGTGCGATCTCTGAAATACTGCTGTCGATACACTTCGGGACAATATGGAACGGCGCGTACTTTTTAAATCGAAGCGTATTAGGGGTGTGCGTGATTACGTATGTAACTACAAATAAATCAAGCATTTTCAGATTCACTGTTCAGAAACCGATATGGACCAAGATAATATGGCAAGCAGTCGGGATAAAATGACCCTAGTAACATTTAATGACACCGGAAATAGGCAAAACCTCCCGATTCTGAAGCAAACCTTGGCTGCTTTGCTCCCTGGGACATTTACCAGCCGTTTAACTTGGCGCACGAACATCACTCAAAGGTAGAACGAGCTACTGACATGTGTTTTGTGCGACGCAGCCACCACTTCACCTGGGAATAATTCCGTTGCGAAGGCGAATCCACCCTCGCATGTTCTGATCGAAGCAGACGACAAATGCGAGCAGATGACGGCTTGGCCGACAGGCACAGCTTGTGATTGGTTGTGAAAGAATGCCCTCAATATCAGCTCTCTCCGTGACGTTGCTAAAACACTTCTTTCATGTGGCATGCCTGTCGTGTTCGTCATATCACCCCCCTCCCACATAAGAGCAAATTTTGTCACGCCATGAAAAATGCACAAGTACTTTCTAAGAGCTCTCTTAAGTGCTGCACAGATGTCGAAAACAAGATGGCGTCGTAAACAGCACATGCAGTCGGTGCGAATTTCAGCAAACGTTTCTCGCATGAGTTACTGCAGCGTTCGACCGGATGCGTTGTGATTACGGCAGCTCTTTTGCTGCGTGTAAGCAGTGCGAAAAGCTGCGGCAGTGCAATGGTGTACGCTGAAGCGCAGCGAAGCCTGTGCGTCGGTGTGGTTATCAAGCGGGGATCGGCGCCGGGCTATCGATGGCAACTGGCACTCGAGAAGCCTGCAATGTGTGTTTGTGTGCCGGTAACAGTTCGTTCGCTTGACTTTCCAGTCTCTCAGTTGGGTTCTGGGCGACATTTCGAAATGACAACGTTTCAGCATGTTACTTGAGTGACCCCGAGTACAGTACGTACGGAAACGTATGAACTACGCGCTGTGTTTGGTTCTTGCTTCGTCACTGGTTAGCCCGCACGCTTCTATTTTTTTGTGAGCAATCTAGTGTTCGGGAGTGAAACGATGCTCGTTGTGAACAGTGTGGCTGTGTTGACATTTCCAAGACTTGTGAAGAAGCTGTGCTCGTGTGACCGAAAATTGAAAGACAGCGTTGATAACTGTTTTGCCCTGCGAAGTTGCGGTGGTGGAGCTTGGCGCTTTTGTTTGTTAACTCGTCTTTTCTGCTTTTTGTGATAACCATAGTCCTAGCGCTGTGATATGGTTAACCGAGTCTGCGAGATGCTACATTCTGTTGTGCATCGTGCTACTTTGGCAGTGCACCTAGACTGTTCTTCGGTAAGAACTTGAGAGTTATATGTGGCAGCGAGATCCTGTGTACGTCAAGCTTCTCTCCGGCCCCCAGAAAGTGCAAAGATTTCACCGATGCCTTGCTTTGGATCAAGTTGTAGGCCGGCACCGGCTAACTACATGTTTTCGAGCTCATCTGCCTATCGTTTTGCACGGCACTAGAGCCTTGACAACAGCCGGTCATGGCCAGTTCTTACACTATATTAATGCACGCGCAGGCCTGGCCAGCCCTTTATTGCTGTCATCAGTAGCTTGCTGTCTGCTGATGTCCTTTACCTGTTGGCCCTAGAGCACACTTGGTTCTTCATGACAGTGACGGCTACTAAATGCTGCCATCGGGGAGTTGATCTTGCAGAACTAAATTTGTTGCTATTCACGCAGTGCTATAACGTGTGCAAGTTTTTAAGGCCATTAGATGTAATGTTTCATTATGTTAGGTTCAAGCATAAAAAATTTACTACTACTTTTATATACATACCGATATTGTGGTGAGGCGGGCAAATACATCAAAAGCTTTTTGTGATTTGATAAAAGGTAGCTCTTGTTTGATTAATAGGATCGGCCTGTCGATTTACCACGTTTGATAGTTGGAAAGTTAATGTGAATTTATTTTCTAGGAGCCAGATTGCACTTGAGGAATTTATGTATTTTGAAAAATTAGTTCTATAGACGATTACCGCTGTGGTAGCTGTATACTTCACTAGGACATATATATTGTGGTACGTAAATTTTACGTGAGGCTTTAGTTTGTTTCAAGGTAATTATAGCAGATTTGGTCACTTTGCCGAAAAGACAGCTTCGTCAAATAAGTATTAGAAGTGAGTGCTTTTGATGATTGTTTTTAAACAACTCGTATTTGGCTCTTCACAGATCCCAGAGATTAATTTGTTAAGGTTATGTGATGCATCGGTTGCATACTCTAGCACATCAAGCCTCATCATGACTCAGAGAACCCGAACAAAAATATGAAGGACACGCGCTCCCTAACCGTGCAAGTCTATGTCACTGCTGGGACTGTTATCATTCAGCGGACCTGGAAGTGGCCTGGAA
Organism: Rhipicephalus microplus; assembly: GCF_043290135.1. NCBI lineage: Eukaryota > Metazoa > Arthropoda > Arachnida > Ixodida > Ixodidae > Rhipicephalus > Rhipicephalus microplus. The sequence goes on along the minus strand of NC_134704.1, from coordinate 140,759,123 downwards.
GCATGCATGGCTGCCTCATTTGCAAAGACTACGATCTGCTTGGGAGCTTCGAGGGCACAAAGCTGTCTTACGGCTGGCTGCAAGGTTAGTTTTTCCTTAATACATACAATTAAGTAAACACCACTTAGTGTGCACAAATTGAAAACCCAAGCATGGTTGCTTGCAGTGGACATCTGTATTATTCTCACATATATTGCTTATTGTACTTATATAAAACTAAATTGCGAGATAAATGAGAATGTTGATACCTGAAAGCCTGCAGCTTATGAATTAAACTCCAATCATCTGAGGCTCAAAAGCTCGTGCTTTTTAACGAGCACAAATACTTTGATCCTTTATTGAGCTCTCAAGCTTGTGACTCGCTCTGTGGATCAAGTGCTCTGGAAGGAAATAGAAAGTGGGTGAAAATCGCCTGGCTGTTCACAACTTGCAAGCAGAAAGACCCATTGAACAAGCCTCATACGGCATAGGCCCAGTAACTGCATCTCCTACTTGATGTAGCTTTTTCTCTGTCTGTGCTCTGGCATGTTGCGTTTCAGCCGAACGTGTTCACCACAATTGCATAGTGATATATTTTTATACAAATTGTACCTTACCTAAGTATGCATTGTTGATCTCTAAAGGTGACGTTCAGTGTGTTTGAGAGCGGTGGCTCTTCATCTCTCTGTCTGTGGCTAGCTTACTTCAGCAGCAGTCCGATGCAGCCAGCACACATGCAAGCCAAGTCACAGAGCGCTCCTTTGGTGTTCTGTGCCGCACACAGCATACCCATCCGGCAATACACTGATATCAACATTAATTGTGAGTGTTGGTGGCACCTGTAGGAGCCCGTTGTGTTTGTTGCGTATGATTATTTCCCCTGATGAAGTCGATTTTCGACAGGTTTTCTTTGTTTGGAATGATAGATGTCAGCAACAAGTATACTTGTAATCCACAAGTGCTTTGTGTCTTTTAGACTGTCCATTTGCTCCTATACGCGGTATGGTGAGCTGGCTATCTTAGACAGCCTTAAAGTTATGAACGTAACTCTTGTGTTCTAATGCAGTTTAACTTGTGTTTCGTAGTGAATCTATTTGTGGTCTGCTTCCCGCACCTAGTGTAAAGTCGAAATATAAGAAACTTTATTGGCTTAATAGGCCTGGCAGAAGTTTCATGCCTTCATCTATAACAATTTAGTTTTGCTCATAGCATTATAAAATATATTTTCGGTCTTCACTGTTTCTGTGTGTGTTGAGGCTTGTCATCGGCTTTTGAAAATACGACATCTGTAAATATGAGCACATTTTCAACAACTGTACACTTTTGCATGTAGCATGGTTGTCACAATGATCTGTATATTTTCTAAGTTCCAGCAGTAACAAGAAATCCGGTGCTCCACGGTCATGTACAGTGCATTAAGAACAGAGCACCGAAGGCCAACAAGTATAAAGGAACTGCCAGTGAATGTTCTCCTGCTCAAAGTTTACGACAGCAGAAAGAGCACATTGTGATGTCAGGAGCAGTTTGAATGGTATACGTAGTAACATTCTGTGCAGATGTAAGTCAGCTTCTTAGCAGTGCATTATTCAGCCGTTACTTTGCTTGCATCCCAAGTTATTTGAATTTTTCATGCAAGATATTAAACTATGACACTAATTTAAAGTCTGCTGAAATGTTAGTGGGCAAATAGTTTTCAGGTGATGTTGTTTACATGGATGTTAATCAAGGTGCCAGCGTGTCTCTGCATTTAACTGCCATAAATCACAGCATCCATGGTCGGCAATGGTAACAGTGTTTGCATTCTTTGTAGTACAAGAAATAATGCCTTGGATGTGGTAATTTGTATTTATTCAATATATTCCTTCAGTATATACCCATTTGTATAGCCCCAATGATGCCCTGTGTGTATAGGCTCTGGGAGGTGATTCTATGTGGCTTATTTTATTTGGAAGGAAGAGGATCATCACTAATCTTAGTATATCTAACAGTAGATTTTAGTGCTTTTGTATTGTTATGCCACACCTGTCCGTCCTTCAAGAGTCTACTTCTCTGTTTCTACTGCGTAAGTGTAACTTTTTGAATGTATACTTTGCTCGCATATGTTTGTTCATGTTATAATTGTGTACTATGCAAGTGACTTATCATCTATGCAGCTTCACTCGGACTAGAAATAAAAGTGTTTATTTTAATTTTGCTTATCGTTTTTACTTATCTTTTCTTGGGGCCCGTACAATTTTTTAGCCCTACAAAGGTACTGGTATACTCTATTGAAGCTGGCATCTTTAAATAGTTTGTTAGTGGAAGTAACAATGTGTTTATAACCATTATTACTATTCTCAGATGAGCTGTGAAAACTTTATAGTAATGTATTTACATTTTTTTGAACAATGTGAAGGTAAATGTTTTTATGGTCTTTTATTGTGGTCCCTCTTTCGTTCGAATGCCACATAGTTACTTTGCATTGGCATACTATTAGTTGTGATTTTACACATATGTGCTGAGCAACATCGCAGTTAGGGCCAGCAGCAAGACATACATGCAGTGCACTGGAGCACCACCTCACATAATTAGTTTACAGTCTTTGCTCATTAGTGAACTGAATATTTTTCAAGCAGACTAACAGACAGCTGTATGGGAACTGTGATGTGCAAACTTTGAAGTCTTTTGAGGAGTGTTTTCGGAAAACAAAATGGGGTCTATAGTTGTCGATATAAACACTGTTTGCACCAAGGAGCTTAGTAGCTTGAAATTGTATTATTCACGTATTGTCTAGAATTTCTCTGCGCTGTGCCGACTGAGCCCAAGTGTCTTCACATGCTCTGTTAGTGTGTTGTGAAGAAGCCAAGCAATGTAAATAAACAGAGTAACATTGCATACATGTACGATATATTAATGCACAGCCCTTTCCTTTATCATGACATTGTCAAGGGCTTTATTCTTGTGTTTCTTATAAAAACTGCTTGTCACTGGGCAGTAGCAGAAACTACGCATCAAGCATTTCCGAGATGGTTCGAGAAACAGCGAGTTTGGACATAACAGTGCTGGTGGATTTCTCTCGTAAGTTACTTTCTGTATATTCAAAATGAGTGTATTAGAATTGTTGTTTTATAGCTATCATTCTTAATATTTACACCTCAGTGTGTATGTATGTATGTATGTATGTGTATGTATGTATGTATGTATGTATGTATGTATGTATGTATGTATGTATGTATGTATGTGTGTATGTATGTATGTATGTATGTACGTGTGTATGTATGTATGTATGTATGTATGTATGTATGTATGTATGTATGTATCTTTTATTTGAGGATCCGTTTATCATTGAGGAGTAAGCTTGGTATTGATTTGGCTGAATTTATTTCTAGTTCTTTTTCTTCTGAGCCGTCATACATTTCAATTTGTTTTTACTGCATAAAAATAAGTGTAACCTTACACAATATATGTTCATTCGAAGAAGTTGTTTCATTTGCCAACGTACATTCACGAGCGAGAAACTGGTTAAAACGGAACGAACCAGCAAAAATGAGTTTAGAGCATAGCTACTTTACATGCCATATCTTGTACACTTTGCGTTGGTTGAATGTGTCAATTTCAATATACCAATTTTATTCTAAATAAACAAGCTATCACCCGTGATTGTATATGAGTGTGATATTTATGCATATTGTAATACCGCTTGGCAAGTTCTATTATGGTCACAAACCTAGTCAAGCTGAATACACGAATTTTGTCCATGCACCTTTCATCTTTACTAGAACTGTTCTTAACAAAAAATAAACTTTGGTTTAAATATTTATTTTAGTAACCAAAAGCAGAGTATCTCTCTATGAAACAAATCAAATTGCCACTGTTCTGTTCCACTCTGGACAATAGAGGACCCTCTAAGCAGAACTCGATTAACTGTCATAGCTCATTTTAACTATTGAAAGCGTCTTTACACTGAAGCGCACAGCATGACAGATAGCGGGAGAGAAGACACAAACTAATCACTCTGTTTGTGTCTTCTCTAACTGTCCGTGCTCTTTGGTCTTGCTGCATGCAATGATGCCCACCGAATTAGCACGAAAACGTGTCCCGACAAAGGCAGTCAACTTGGCCGCAAGCAATTAGCTCGCTGCATGTCTAGATTTTATTCAAAACACCGTGACGACCGATTGCTGGTCGAATATCCAAACACGTGAAAAATAATAAAGCAGGTATGATATTGCTTTTTCAGCACTGAGCACTTTTGCAATAAAAGGAGATGGAGGGGAGAATTATGAACCCTGAATTATAATTTATGAAGGAGCACGGAAAAACGCTTTTAGGTCAAAAGAGGAGTGAAAGACGAGAGCGCGAAAGCCACCTTCTATAAAAATTATTACCCGCCAACACGCATAATATAAGGCCGGGCAACCTCTCAAAAAAAGTGCTCGGTGACACTGCAGATCGAAGCCAGTAACTCTTAGATTGTAGCTGAGCGCTGTAAATGCTCGTCCGCTGCAGCAGTGCTTGCATTCACCCTTATGCTGATATATATCGTCAATGCTTCTGATGATGCTAATTGCAAAAACATCCGGTGAAACTTGGTCAAAATTAGGAAAAAATAGAATGCGTTTGCCCGAGGTTACTAAAAGATAGAAACCGCCACGTGTGACTGTATAACCGTGCATTATTTACCTTGTACATTACTGTCATGATGTTGGGATAGCCGGCTCTAACGTCCGCTACCTTTTTATAGTTTGCCAAATAGGAAAAAAATAAAAATATATAGCAGTCTGTGACAACGCTTATCAACTATAAAGAATTCACTGTCACTAGTGTCACTTTCACTAAAAGAATACTCAGTTTGTTTCCATTGACGTTATTTAAGGAAGATTTGGCTCATTAACTCACAACTCTCCTATTAGAATTGATTCTCACATCTAACGACAGTCACACTTCATCACGCTTTCTGTGTAGCTGTCGCTCTTACAAAACGCGTACTCCACTTTTTTATGCTCTCCAAGCATCCGACGCTGCTTTGCGGAAAGTTTCCCTGACGTCTGCTAGGCCGGAAAATTGTCTTTATTATCTATAGATTTCAACCTTTTGCGAAGTCGAAACGAGAGTCTCTCGCTCTCTTTTTTCGTCCTTTTTACACTTGTGATAATGTCTCTCGACTTCAATACTCGTATACACGTCCCTTGCTTTGTTTGCTCACTCAAACAACGCTGGAGGAAATATTTTCAACGCGTTTTTTGAAACGCATTAGCACTGAAAAAGCTCTGACGAGTCTCCCTCGTTTTACGTAGACACATACCTAAGCGTAAGCGTATGCACGTTCTCGCATTCCGGCTTAATGAAAATGCTGCGGTGCATGGAACCTGCGAAATTCGGCTCACAATTTCAATTAATTACTACTGTTTTATACTTCTGCACAATTATTTCACAGGCACAAAAGTCACTCCAGTGTCTCGTAATAAGAATATTGTAAGAAAGGCAACCTTTCACGTCTAGGTACAAAACACCCTCACGTTCACCACTATACCGTGCTCTATTACACCGGATTAGTTGAGTAGCAGCGCAACTTCATTAAAATGTAAGGTAACTGGTCGCGTTAAACAAGGGAAGACATTTTAGGCACATTTTCAAGCTTTGCATGCATTCATTTATGCGTGGTTTCAATGATGTGGTGCACCTGGAGTGTTGTTTACTTCTACTTGGTGAGATAGTGGCCCCGCCGCGGTGGTCTAGTGGCTAAGGTACTCGGCTGCTGACCCGCAGGTCGCGGGTTCGAATCCCGGCTGCGGCGGCTGCATTTCCGATGGAGGCGGAAATGAAGGAGGCCCGTGTGCTTAGATTTGGGTGGACGTTAAAGAACCCCAGGTGGTCTAAATTTCCGGAGCCCTCCACTACGGCGTCTCTCATAATCATATGGTGGTTTTGGGACGTTAAGCCCCACATATCTATCAATGGTGAGATAGTGCATGGATTGCTCGATGGCTTAAGGCCATCGAGCATTTTTTCTTAGCTACAGTCGTTGGTGAAAGGTGAGTGCTTGGCTTTGCGTGGCACACCCAGGTGTCTTATTCAACGCGGCATCGCGTGAGTGCTGTAGCAGACGCCCGCAGAAATGAAACAGATGCAGCAAGCCATTGGCTATAATCGTATTGGCACGTTCTTATTCTCAAGTTTTGTTATCGCTTCAATACGCTACGTGATTCTCAGCGCAAACCGCGCCTGCAGTCTTCGAGAATCTTCAGTATACTCTCGATGCTAGACGCTTTGCGTGCTGCCTTGATATTATCGGCACACACTTCTTACTTCCCGTGTCGTTTCATCGGCTATCGTGTGTCCTCCTCGCCCTCTTAAGTGCCGAATAAGTTAGTTCGTACCCGCGCTATAGTAATCCCTCCAGATAAGGTAATTCTTGGCTGAGAAAATACGTAGCGAAGGAAAATCTTTGTGAATTCGTCCCCGCGATTTTGTCGGTGCCGTCGCGCAGCTTCACGGCAAGCTTCAGCCTCGTGCGCTCGCGCATCGGGGTTCCATCTTCGAGTGCGAGCCGCCACCGCCGAAGAGAAGTACACTCTCTAACGACCGCTTCAAGACCTAACAAGAGGTGGCTACATACACTTACGACGGGACCCACGGCCCATGCCTTGAGGAGCTTCGCCAATAAAAAAATGGTATGCCGAATGGCGGAAGTCACAGACTAGGACGAATCTGAATCTTGAGCTCTCGCAAAATATATATCCCGATGTCTACGAAGCCGACAAGTGCAAGCGTTATGACTACAGAGCCATTTCAGAGCATATGTTATTGGAATACCGAGTGATTGGTGCCCATATCAAGTACGCGGCCTCTAGTGACAAATTTCGCGCACGCTGGCAAGCCGCTATGCTAAGCCCAATTCTCCAAGATCTTGATGTAGGCTGGCCAGCGTGCTAAGGCAACCACCAGAATTTGAGGACTCCTGACCGTAGCCTAGGTGGGGCCATTAGCACACCCCAGCTACGAGCCGGACTAGAATAAAAACCTTTCCTCTTCCTTTTCCGCATTTACAATGAAAACGACTGTTTTATATATAACCTATGCTCAGAGCAAAAGGCAATGTGCCCAATTTATTTGGCATCCCGTAAGTCTCAATAATAATGATATTGAATGAGTACAAAATTACACCGCTCGATTCATAATAGATAACTATCAACGCATTCCTTGTATTACAATACTGAAGAGTACAATTCATATGTCATCGCACTCCTTTTGCAGAAACAAATCGCGCCTTTTGTTACAATAAATATATTTGTGTAACGCATTCCTTCGCTACGTTTATATCCACCCAGCCTCAATTATCATTTGCAGATAGTCAACGTACCTTGTCCGAACGCTATTGCATGTTAACAAGAATGTCTTGTGAAAGCCTCAGTCGATTGAAATAATTTACTTCCATCCTTAGTAACCATCACTTGCGCCACTCGTTTTATTATTGGACTAATAAAATTGAATTTGCGAATAGTACCCACAGTTATAATTACATACTCATTGGTGTAGATTGACTGTGAAATGTAATCAATGCATTGACTTTCCATTTCTGTTAATGAAGCTTACCATTTGTAGGTAATGTTTACTCTCATGTAGTGCTGATAAATCAACAATAGTGTGTTTGAAGTATTCCATATTTATTTTTCTGTTGTGCTCTACTTGGTTCCCTCGTGCCTATGATGCACAAATTTACCTTGAGGTTTTAACAAATAAATAAATAAGCAAACTGCCACTGCCAAGGTTGTCCCCTTTCCTCTTGTCAAGAACTTAAGAAGACATTTTCTAAGCTCGCACATTGTTTCTACGATGGCCGCTTGCTCGGAATAAAAATTGGTGTGGGCATTCGCATAGTACTGTGCATTATCAGCATAATATAGGGTTCTTATTTATGGTTGATTATTGAAACTGTTTTTTTCTTCTTTGTGATCTGTGGTTACAGTGTGGTCGAGTAAGCCTTTTTTCTTAATAGGGTTTTTTCTTAATATTTCTTAATAGGGACACGGGGAGCAAGCACACAACGATTTGCCAAGGCTTGCTTTTAGACTAGTTGCCTTGCCTTATAGTCCTGAATAACAAGATTTTTAAGTTTATTTTCTCCTCTACTTTACACAAGACACTTCTTTACTAATAAAAAGCTTTGCCTGACTCAAACAGAACGCAATAGTTCCACGTTATTTTGGTCCTCAAGCCAAAGTCGCGCTACGATTCTAGTTAGCGCAAATAATAAAGTTGTTTACAGGAGGTTTTCAGAAGCGTAGAATGGGAACAGATAGGGATAAGGGTTAATGAAGAGTACCTTAGTAACCTGCGCTTTGCCGATGACATTGCATTGCTGAGTAACTCAGGAGACGAATGGCAACTTAAGATTACGGAGTTAGACAAGGAGAGCAGAAAGGTGGGTCTTAAAGTTAATCTGCAGAAACCAAAGTAATGTACATAAACCTCAAAAAAGAGCAGCGCTTCGAGATAGCTATTAGTGAACTTTAAGTTGTAAAAGACTATGCCTACTTAGGACAGGTAGCCTGAGACTTACAAAGAGTGTTCAGCTTAAATTGAAAACGACGCCGCGAGCAATGGAAAGAAAAATGGTAGGTGTAACCTTGAGAGACACGAAGAGAGTAGAGTGGATTAGGGGACAAACGGGGGTTCAGGATATCATAGTTTAAACAAAGAAGAAGAAATGGACATGGGCAGGGCATGTAGCGCGTAGACAAGATAACCGCTGGTCATTAATGGTAACTAACTGGATTCTCAGAGAAGGGAAGCTGGTTAGGGGGTGACAGAAGGTTAGGTGGGCAGATGAGATTAAGAAGTTTGCGGGTGTAGATTGGCAGCAGGAAGCACAGGACCGGGTTAATTGGCGGAACATGGGAGAGGCCTTTGTCCTGCAGTGGACGTAGTCAGGCTGATGATGGTGAAGATGATGATGCAACAATCAACCGATATATATTACTCTAGTATATGCGACCCACAGAAAGCCTTGTTGTAATTAGTTTAATTTTATCAGAAAAGAAAGGCTTGACGTTTGGCACTATTGTCGCTTCTCAGAAAGAGTATTGTCACACGAACCACTTCCGCGTTCGCTGACCTCAGCACACGATGTCTGTTTCTCCTGCTTTGTCAGATATGTTAGGTGCGCTACAAGGCGCTTAAGGTGAATGCTCCTGCGTGTAGACATCTTTTCCATTTTTATAAAGATGCCGGTTCCCAACTCCGCTTTTTTTAAAATAACGCCAGCGGTGAAACATGTCTCTGATATTCGAATTGTTAAGCGAAAGGACCGGACTTGAGCCGGCCAGGTAAGGCATAAAACAGACAACCTTGGGTCACTGTGAGTAAGTGGCGTGGATGCCATGAAACAGAGGATAAAACGACAGAGAGTGCAGCTCAACAAAGAAAGATGAAATTTTGAAGTTTGCGTGTGCAAAACGTGATCAGCTCGCCCAAGATGGGGAAAATAGGAGATGATGAAAACACTTTCGCTCTTCAGTTGACTTACTTAACAGCAGGTTTGGAGTGTTGATAATTATAAAGGTAATCAAATATCCTAAACAGAAATGTGGTTCCGTTTAGGTTTAGGATGCTGAATGTTGTGCAGTTAACTGAATTGTATATCATTTATTGCTAAGTAAAATTTGCACCTTCAAACATAATAGTAAGCTTATGTTTGGGCATCAGCTCCAATTACTACAGCATCAGGCTATAGGGACCTCAAGAGGGCTATGATCTCACTATGCAACATGTGCGAAATTTGAAAGAAAAACCTTTCGAACATTTTCCATGAAAGAGAATCACTTGTTACGCGCACAACGCGAAAACGTTCTCTTTTTACGCTTGTTAAGGACGCTAAGAGGGAAAAAAATTCGTGGCAATCTGAGTTTGGCTCTTCGTAAAAGGAACGCAAGTTGGCCAGTTTTCAAGCGAAGTGAATTCCACTCTAAACGTCGGCACGGCTTCCTCGAAGGCGTTGACAGGCAGATCAACATTCAGGGGAGCTTGCTTTACCCCTCTATAACAAGAGATTAATCAATCAAGCTTGCTTCGGGTCCGGAGGAGGAGGAGGTAAAGGAAGGGAAGGAAGGTTAACGAGGCGAGCGTCCGGTTTGCTATACTGCACCACGGAAAGAGGATTTAGGGGTGAAAAGAGAGTGACAGAAAGAAGAGAACATAAAAAAACACACTTCAGTTGAAACTAGACTGCTGCGTAGTTCGATAGTAGTGGATGCAGGTCTTCAGGCGTATCACGTTCCACCGTAGGTCGTCGGTTCATGAATCTTACTGAAGGCTTGCAAGCACTGAACGTAGAATATCCTGTGCCTGTTGCACAGCCTCAGTGTGTGGTGATTACAGTCTGCCGACGAACACTTGAAGTGCGTCGAGCAGTGATTGTAAACTATAATAAGAGGTTTTCTTCTGGCGAGACCGAGGTGAACTGTGAATCAGCATATCGCTGTGACTTCGGTAACGAAGGCCAAACTGCGTCAGTTGTGTCCTTGTTGGTGTCGACCATCGCTTATTCATGTGACTGTGGCTTTGGCAATGTATTCCAGCTAAAATCAGCAGAAGCCATGCTTTTAATTGTACTTTGCATCATACCAGTTGAGTACAATCCGGGTAGAGAAGGAGAAGGTGAAGAAGGGCGTCGAACGGGTGCTGCAGATGCACCGGCATTTGATTTGTAGGGGAGTTATGAGGTACCTCTTGATTGTCGACGTTACTCAAGTCCATTATTTTCAACCAATGTAAAATAGGTTTTTGCTAAGCCTGCACAAAGCCCAATCATTTGTCTTTCTTGCTCTCTACTACGTATTTACTGCTCATGCTTCGATGCAAACTTGCAATGAAGGGAATGGTTTGCAAGTCTTTGAAGTGGTAGAGGTAATCACACGAAGCTCGCTAAACTTGTATTGAACTTCCTGTTTCAGCATCAAACAGGATCACTATTTAGAGTAATCCTGTTTAATCATGAAACAGGAGGCTCAACATTGGTTTAGTCTTTTTTTGAGTGAATATCTCAGCCACTCATAGGATTATAATGAGCCTCCTGTTAGAGCTTTGAAACAAGGTCACTATAACAAGTGATCCTGTTTTGATGCTGAGCCTTTCTGAATGACATGCAGTCTGTATCCTAAACTTCGCTACGATGGCTTGCCTAATTTTGCTCAAAGCTACATATGATGTGTAAATCATTTCGACAAGGATGCGAAAAAGCATTCCCCAGAGTATTTATATAGCCCTGTTACCTAAAAACACCATACCTTCATAGACCATGAGACAATATATAACGTGATGGTCAAGAACTGAAAAAATGGCTGAGCCAGAACATAGACATATCTTAAAGAGAACTTTTCTGAAAGTCTCATCTCGGCTAAAAACCAGGCACACTGCGCCAGACGGTCCCTGCGTAGACACGCTGCGTGGCGCCATCTATGAAAGAGAGCGGCACCGAATGAGCGCCACGAAATTCATGGACGATTGACGCCGTAAAGGTTCGAACTTCCTTGTTTCAGCTCCCAAAAATGACAATAAAGTGAATGGTGCCCTTTCTCGGCCTTCGTGATGTCGTAGAAGGAAGTGACAATTATAACTTCGGCGCCTGATTTGGTACAGATACTGCTATTGCGAAGAAACAATTATGAACTGGGAAGTAGATTGGATAGTAATTAGCGCACGTGATATTGTTCTACGATAGGTTGAGGGCCAAAGATCACTTTTCCCGATCTTATGACTAGTCGGCTGGAAGATGCTGTTTTTTTTTCTTCATGTCACGATGCCGGGAATATCTTCGTTGAGTGTCCGGACATTGGCTCTGGCCTTAGGCTCAAGGTTACATGAAGCTCGCGGAGAAGGCTTAATTTGAACTTTTGTGAAGCTCCATAGTAAATGTACTGGTACTGACTATTACTGTCTTAAGCATAATCACATCGAGGTATTCAAAAACAGAGCATGGTAACATAAATAAAAAAAGCACCAAAGACAGACCAGTGACGTTGTCAAGATAATGAAGTCGGAAACCTGAAATACTTCTCAGGCATACTAAAACTGTTTTACTTGAACTGTTATCCTCCCTCAATGTTCTTTCATGCATTACAATATCAATATGAACTGTTTTTGCCTAAAATACTCATATGTTATTAACAAGGACTGCTCATACAGTTAAGTCATTATATGAGTAGATTGAATAACGAGAGTACGCCAGCAGGACATTCCTATTTTATGTTATGTTCCGGAGTACAGGTTTCAGTGGCTGTTAGATATGCGACATGATATGACTGTGGTACTTCGGATAGAATTCTGGCCACTCAGCCAGCAGCACTACTTTACGATGTTCCTAGTGCACTACGCATACACCTTCCGGCTTTCAAGTGCGAACTGTCCGAGCCATAAAGCCTAAGTTGCCAGCACCAGAATCGTGCTTTCGGCCCTTACTACCGTAATTCAATACTGGTTACATCATTTTCTTAGTTTTTTTGTTTCCCTAAAAGCATAAAATGCATTACTCGAACTTCTCTTTGTTTTCCAGGACATAAAGTTCAAGACTATAATTTTCAAGTCGACACTCTACCAGCTCACAATATAGGCCAACAGTCTAAGGAAGAAAGCAGAGGCAAAAAAAAGACACAATGTGCCATAAGATTGGACAAAATAAACTCTTTTAGACAAACAATGTTCTTTTCCTTTCTATCTTTCATCCAACCGCGGAAACTTTGATGACACAAGATTTCCAAGTCCCTTCGTTTTACTCATCTTCTGGAATGAGTGGTTCTATGAGGCTGGGTACATTGGTGGGAGAGTGAAGCCGAAATCAGAAGCTGTATTCGCACTGTGAACTCTTGGGAGGCCGTCGGCAGAGTAATTCTACGCACTCGAACTCAATATGAAAGCTCTGGGGAATGCGGGGAGGCGCTTCGCCTACCTCTCGTCGACGCCGGTGTTCGCGGGCAAGAGTACAGTGGCATCGCCAATGTGCAGCGTGCTTGACATGTGTGGCAGGAAAGGAAATTTTCAATTGGCTGACTCCGATGCCATCTCCCCTACTCTCTTTCTTTTTGCTCCCTTCCTTCTTCCCCAACATCACTTCTTCTTTCTACTGCATTGCTATGCTATGCTATACACAAATATACTGTGAGTCATTATCGTCTCTGCCATTCTTTCTCACCCTCTCTTCCTTTTTGCTCTCTCGCTAGACAGTACCACACGCGGCTACACCTTGCTTTGCACTCCACATTCGGTGTTTTTGCCTCCTCATGATCGCATCACCTATCTTCTCCTTCACTTGCTGTACTCTATTACACGCGGCCATGCGATAATGTATCATCCTCCTCACCCCCACTGAACAGATTCTCACCCCCACTTTACTTTCCTACCGATTGCCACACCATCCTAAAAAAGTGTATTTCATGCTTTACTTCTACCCTCTGCTCTCCCTGCTCCTCATGTACCACTCATTGTAGGCTTATTATTAAATGCGAAGCAATTCTTAACGAACGTCGGTAACTGTGAGTGCATCTATCTATCTATCTATCTATCTATCTATCTATCTATCTATCTATCTATCTATCTATCTATCTATCTATCTATCTATCTATAACGATGTCACAAAGTTTGCCCTTAACAATAACTTTCTGCAGCCAAAAGTTCGCACCAATTATGGCAAACAAACCATTCATTTTTCCGGAATTTCTTTTTGGAATAGTTTACCTTCCGACATTAAAGTTTGCCGTTCCCTGAAGGTAATTATTTCGAAGTTAAAAAATCATATCATGTCAACTAACTAGCCTGTTTTGCTGTTTCTTAATTGATTCTTGTTCATAGTGAGTTGCGTTCTGTAATCACTTGTCATTGAAGTTAGCGAGTTATTCTTGCTTTTAAATTGTTTTTGTGAGATTACAAGGGTATATTCTTACTTTATTCGTTTCAATCGCATTTTATTGTAGCTCTGTCTCTCTGCCATGTACATCACAATCCTTCCTAATTCTACATTGTACAAGAGGTCCCCTTGCAGTCTCTGACTGTGGGACCTCTTTCTGTATATCATGTACATGTATTCTACTTATTTAGCACAATAAAACCTTCTCTTCTGTTTTGTTCTACCTATCTATCTATCTATCTATCTAGCCACTTACGTTTGGGTACTCTTGTGCTCACCCCTTTAACTTGGCGTGAACCAAAACTAGCATGGGAGGGTAAGGTACCCACGGGTGGGTATGTGCTGCTCATATGCGGGTATTTGGCACATGTGATTGACACTTAGTATCTACCCAAGAACAAAGAGAACACACATGGGCAAGTTTAACACGCGAGCGTTAAAAAATACGTGACATCGGTAGCGTCGACTGAACAAATGCAAATAGTAAGCGTCACAGTTCCAGCTGGAATCTAACCCAAGCATTCGGCGTGGCAATGAAGCATTTAACACAGAGCAACGCCAGTTCTCGGAACCATATACTTCTCAAATTGACGCTAATCATCGTGAAACGTCAATAGTGGTTGCAGTGCTGCCTACAAATTAATATAAACATTACATATGTACTTCTTTGACCCAGCTGTCACGTCGGGTTAACGTTAATGGTGATTAGTTGCCATGCGCTGAATTTAATTCATGTAGCAGTGTCCAGGGCCAGCATCCTCGCGAGCATCAGCGCTTCATAGGAGCTTCTGGTGTTGCTAATACGCTTGTTCCAGTTGACATCATTGCAGAATTGCAAACATCTGGTCATATAAACATCTGCAAATTTTCAACATATGTTTATGCGTGCAACATTTCTACATATATTTAGCGCCATTTCACGACGTGTCGCTCAACAAAAACATTGCAACACGGTCACCTCCCCTCAGCATGCTTCGCATAACTTCGATTCCCATTTACGTGGAATCTGCCATTTTTTCACCTTTTACTGATCTTTGCTACGCTTTAGCTCTTGCCATCTTTTTTTCTTTCTATTCATCCCCACACCACTTCTTCTCACTCTCACTTTTTTTCTCTCCCCAAACAATATTGTAATATTCATGGCTTTGTTACGTGTGGCTTGCTAACGTGGTGCCATACATGGTTGCGCTATGCTATAACCTTTCTCCTCGTTATATTCCTCCTCCTCACCCTCTTATATCTCCTCTTCAGCCATAGTTCTCTCACCAACCGCTTTCCTGCACTCTACTATGCAGGGCACCCAAGCTATTTCTGGCCAGTGTTAACAATATATACTGACGCACTCAATCACTATGTTACCAAGTTCATGGTAACACGTGCGTGGTGTAGGTCACATTGTTTTAACAGAAGCGTGTTTTATGCCGGGGCCTACCACAGCTCTCTTAAATTAGTTCCGTCACGGAAATCATGTTGTAAATTATATATTTAGAGATCGCAAAGAAAAAAATCGGCCCCCTATCTGCATAATCTTGCGTCTGGAGAGAGTGAACAAAACGTTCATTTGGTGTTCTGCGCAAGAAAATCGGTGAATGGTATTGTGGAGGCGCTACGTTGGAGTGCCTAGAGCGTACAGCGGAGGTGAATGAGCACATCAAGTCACGTGACACGTGTGTCTAGAGCGCTATCTGGCGGTTATGTTGGAAAACAAAGTGCGCGGCATGCGCACCTGTCTCGGAGGCGATAAGGTGTATAATGCAAGGCAACGGGTAGGTGCCACCACCATGTCGCTTTAGCAAAGCGTTGAAAACACTTGTCTTTTCATGCAAGCATTGCATCGTCAGGGCAGCGTGATAAGCGCTTCGATCCTTAGAATTGTTCCTGTATGCTTTTTGTAGTAAAAAGACAGATACAAAATATTGACGTGTTGTTATGGTGCCTCCTATATGCGCAATAATTGCTTTTTAATGGACAATCGCCCAAGTATGAATGGTAAAGCTTGTGCGATATTGGTGGGCGCTGCAGATGGGGTAGGCCAGTATCATATGGTGCCATTTAGGGTATCGTTAAGGGCGGACAAACAGACAATGTTAAGGCTGACAAACAGAACAAACTTATTGCGTCAGAGTTCCCCAAAAAGACTATCGCCTTTAAAACGACATGCAATGGCTCTGCCATGAGGCGTCGAACCAGCCACATTTCGAACCGCAGTGTGCGACACTAACCACGACGCCAAGATGTGCACGCTTACGGTGTGCTTATACACCGTATATCATTTGGAGGTCCTCAGTTCTCCGTAGCTTCAGCTCGTTTTCTTCACACTAGAGAGATGACGCAGCGAGCATGGTATGCAAAGAGTGCCTCAATGCACTCGTTGACCTCTACTGCCATCGAGGCCGTCTAGGGTTTGAACCTCTTTGAAAACCATCGCCTCTCGCGTTTCGGACCGTGCAGCTTTAACGGAGCGTGGTCTCTCCTTCGCGCGCCCTTGTCAGAATCAGGATTCGGGAGAGTACGAAGAGGTTATTTTGCTTACTGCTGCGGCCGCCCTAACGAAATGGGCACGCTGCTCTCTTACGAAGAAATAGAATGGCGACAGTTGCTCACGCTCGTCTGGTGTATACCTGTGCGTTAGTTTTCTGTGTCTGTGTGTGTTTATACAGCGTGCTTTAAATGTCGAGTTGTGAGAGTTGTCAGTCCGCGCTCGTCCTGTGTAGGCTCACTTCATGCGTGTTTTCTGCACGCCGCAAGTTTTCTGCACGCCACTGAGGTGCACGCCGCAAGTTTCGAGCCACTGCTCCTTGCCGTTCCTCGCGTGGCTAATCAATTTTATGCTGCAGCATTCATTCCTTCAGCCATATGGCGAGTTAACGCACAATAAACGCTCAACTACCTGCGTGACGACTCGTTTCACTTTCATATTTTCTGATCCCTAGAAAAGAGTATCAGCCGCATTATTTTTTTGTATTTGCTCAATAGAGACTTTTATTTTACAAACTTATGAAGTAACGAAGCTGGACAAAGAATTTCAATAACAAAGCTGTAAATACGTTCGGAAAACGTCAGAGAAAGGAGTTTTAAGTAATCTTTCTTATTATTCTGTAGTGTATTTGTTTTCACTAGCGAATCACGGTAAATACAAAAAAATGTTACCTGAGAAACCCGCTAGCACCATTTGCATGCCGGTATTACAATGCGTCTTAACGTTTTTTTTTTAACTAAGTGTATATAAGGGGAGGTTCGTGCTAATGCGTGGCGCCGGCTACTCCTCTTCTCTTGCACAAAAGTCGACATCGCACATTTTGTAGCAATGCCATGGCTGTACATAGAACAACATTTACACAATTAGTGCACGTTTTTCAACACTGAATGTCAACACCACACATAAATGTGTCCACACTACATAGAAATGTGTCCCGCACCACACTGAGTTCTCCGTGCAAACGGCCGTTGCACTTGGCCAAGTCTCCTGACTCGAGGGAACAGCGACGATGGTAATGACGCACGTTTTGCTTGCGACCACACAAGCTCGTGCTCTTCCGGCAATGTTTTCGTTCTGACTTATTTTTCATTCTGGGTTATTTGTATATATTACCGTGTGCTCAAGAAAAGTACCCACAACTTTTTAATACCAGAGCAATGCAAGGTTCTTCGATGACTTTATTGTTACTTGTCTTGTTGCTGCAGAAGTCTTAAGATGGCTAAAGACCACAATTGGTGCAGTAGTGAAGAAAGTTAAATAAATTACGTTTGCAATACTGCAGCTCGGTGATTGTTTTATAGTGCAGGCTTAAATTTTTCAGTGAAAAAATCCCATTTGAGCTTTTAGATTTCGAAAAAGTGGTACCTAGGTATAATTTGGAGGTAACATAATCAACCAACTTCAACAGTGAAACTGTGACCAGAACGTAGAAGAACATAAAAGCTAATGGTCTTGATAGCGCCACAGCGATAGAATGCCCGTTAAGCTAAAAGTGTAGCTGCAGCATCGGCGTTGGTTTCGGTAACACTGTTGAGTTTGGTTCGATTTGATTACGTGACACTAATTAATAATGACGGCTTTTTACATATTTATTTATCTTTAATTTATTTATTTGAAGATACTGCTAGCCTCACATCTGAGGCTGTTGCAGGAAAGAGGGTATCTTCAAGTAGGCGTGTACGTAGGTAAGGTTGAATCAGACATTGCATATGTTCTCTACATTACCTATACAAGGGCACTAAATGATAGCAGTAATAGACAGCATATTGGAATGAAGATACATATTCAAAAGAACACAGTTTAAGTAGGCACTAAAATAAGTTATGTTCTACTAGACAGTACATATGCACTAGGCAAGAAATTATACAATCGCTACAAAATGACAATATGACATCCAACACACTCAGCGTAAGGCCCGGCTAGTACAGCATAATTCATGAGTAGCGCAATTTCCCGGCAGGAAAAAATACTGAGAAGTGAAACATATTAATATTGCGTAATGTAGAAGTCTTGCTTCGAGATGATAACTATAAAGATTCGCCTGATATCTTGGAGATAAAAGCTTCGAGTGATGTACACTTCGTAGCATCATTTGTCAGGCCATTCCAATCTCGAATTGTTTGCAGAAAAAATGCATACCTAAAAATGTCGTTGTGAAACCTGTATTCAGCTAGGTGCTTGGTATGTTTAGTTCGGGAACTTGTTGTATCCGAGTGTAGCAATTCGTTGTTCGCATTGAACTTCCTGCTGTCATTAGGAACAAGAAAAAGAAACTTAAGGCGAAGCAGCCTGGCTCGATCTTGCATAGTGGGTAATGCGGCTTGCCTTATAGTTCAGTCGGAGAGTCGTGACGACGATACTTATTGAAGATAAATCTAAATGCCTTTCTTTGTACACCCTGCAACTTTGCTATAAATAGTTTACGAAAGGGAAACCAAAATATTATTGCATATTCCAGTTTTGATCGAACGAGTGACAAGTATGCTTGGCATTTAGTATCTACGGATGAGCATCTAAGCGAACATTTCAATGAGTACAAAGCGGTCAGTGCTTTGTCAACAACGTATGTTACTTGCTTGTCCCATTTGAGATCTGACGAAATTATGACGCCTAAATATTTATATTCTTCTACTTTCCTTAACATCTGTCCTAAATAATAGTGGAAGTTTCTGGGCGTTCTTTCATTTGACACTGTCATACAAACTGTTTTATCTGCGTAAGGCATCATCTGCCACGTCTGACACCACTGTGTTATATGTTCAAGGTCTCTGTTTAGAATCATCTGATCTTCGTGGCAAGTGATTTGCTTATAGATTATGCAGTCATCTGTAAACATTCTCACTGTTGCGTTATAATTGATGTGCAAATTGTTAATAAAAAGAAGAAAAAGCATAGGAGCTAGAACGGCACCTTGTGGAATACCACACAGCACATGGCCGTAATCCGAAGAGCGGTCTTTGTAGTGAACATACTGGCGTCTTCTTGTACAATACCTTTTTATCCACTTGGTGATGTTGTTATCTCCGAGGTAATGCGTAAGTTTCTGAAGCAACTTAGCATGGGAAACGCGGTCAAATGCTTTGAATGGATCTGAAAAAAATTATATCCAATTGGCCACATTCGTCCATTGTAAGTGCTAGGTTGTGGATTGTTTCAATCAGTTGAGTAGTTGTACAAAGTCCTTTCCGGAAGCCGTGCTGATTCGTGACAATCAAGTTTTTTTCTACAAATAATACAATGTGTTTCAGGATTAGATGTTCGAAAATTTTTCCGGCCATACAAGTAAGCGAAATTGGTCGGTAGTTTGATGTGTTCGTAAGGTCACCGGATTTGTGGATAGGAATAACCGTGGCTATTTTCCATTTCTCCGGGATTACTCAAGTTTTTATTGTTTTTTTATATATGATCAGTAAAAACTTTCACATTTATTCTGCGTAGCGCTCAAGAAATGGATTTGGTATGTTGTCAGGGCCACAGGAGGTTTTAGGGTCTATTTCGAGTATTAAAGGAAAAATGCCTGATTAAGTTAGGATTAAGTCGTCTAGTTTGGCAGTGTTACATGGAAGATAACTGAGGTCAGGGTTCTTACCGTTGTCACGTGTATATACTGAAACAAAGTAATCATTAAACTGTGTAGCCTTTTCAGTAGCTTCAGCCGGAGATGGGTTACTGGTCTGATGTGGCTTCAAATTAAGGTATCACCAAAACTTAGAAGGAGATTCTTTGATAAATTTACTTAAGGCTACATTCATATATTCATCCATTGCCATTTTTACAGCAGGTTTTAGTGTACGAGAATGCTCACCTATTTTAGCTGTGCAGCCTTGTAACAATTGTTTATTTCTCATTTTCTTTATTCCGGCAAGCTTTCGTTATAGTTGTATAATTTTTCTTGTTATCCAAGGGTTTTTCTTGCGGACTGGTTTATCTTTGTGGGAACATATTTTTATAAGCAGTGCTGAACGATTCTTTCAAAGGTTGTTCATAATTGATCTACTGAAACTGTATCATCCTGCGAGAACGAGCTAAAGGTGGAATAGGATTCATCTGGGTAGTCAAGAAGGCTCGCGTCATCGGCATTCACCAAGTCAAAAATTCGTGTACTCCCTTCATTCTTAGGTAGCGGTGTGCCCAACAACAAGGAGCGTTTAGTCGGTTTGTGGTCCGATATGCCGCTGACAGCTTCCCATGAAATCCTGTTTTCTGCTATGCTATCACTCACAAATATCAAGTCAAGTACATTTCTGCTTTTTGTTGTAACACGTGTTGGTTTCCGAATAAGCTGTCTAAGGCTAAATTTAAAACAAAGATCAAGCAGCTCATCTGGATTATTAGTGTCGGCAGTATCATCAAGGGAATCCCATGTTATACCAGCGAAGTTGAAATCCCCCGTAAGGATTATCGTTGTAGACTGCGCGAAATGAGCTGCCATATAATTTGCTAGTAAATGTAGTACATAACGCGAAGAATTTGGTGGCCGATATATTGTGCTTAATTAGAAGAAGAATTTATATGTCGTTAATTTATACCAAAATACTTCAGCACCAACAACTTCAGGCATAGGTGTGTTGTCGATATTTTCTTTTATCAAAATTGCTACACCACCCCCTCGTGAGAACTATCTTTACGTATGACAGTATAACCCGGGGGGAATATATTGTTACTTGAATTGATAGGAGTAAGCCATGTTTCTGTTATTGTCACAATATCGGGCTGATGTTCTAGTATGATTGCTTCAAGCTCGGTGATTTTGTTAACAAAACTTCTGGCGTTTAGGTTCACTATCACTAGGCTGAGGGGCGTTTCATTTTCACTCAGTTTTTGGCCTTCTGGACAACAGATTTCTTTCCTACGACTGCCCTCGCTTCTTTATGTTCGTCCCAGACATACAGTTGACCGTTTATCTTTATCTTGTCGTTGTTGTGGATCCCGGTGCTGAGTCGTATCCCACCGCTGCCACCAGTTGTTGCGGCTCTCGGCGCTACTCCCCAGTAGTCGCTCCGAATCCCAGCGCTGATCACCCTTTGTTGCGGACCGGGGTCTGCCTGGTCTCTTGGGGTAGCGTAGCGTAACTTCGGGTTGAGGAAACAAACGCTGACAAGATGAGGATACGAAAAACAAACAGGTTTATGGCACTATATACACTTATTTCCAGCATAGAAAGGTTTGGGGTTTCACAAACCACGAGCGTGGTTGTTGAACCGTTACATAATTCAGAGCGACGTCCTGCACGCTGCGGCGTCGTTATAAACCCTGTCGGGCTCCTTCTCTTTGATTGGAACGTCAATCACACACACACAAGACACCACCCAAAGGGTATAATTCAGTAGCACATGGTCTGCCGAATAGTTATTGCCCCTCTTGACGCAATGCTCTGGAGACAGGGGAAATGGGGTTCCTTTCCGAAAGGATTTGGTGGTCGGGTTGCTTCTTCCGCTTTTCCCAGGAAGGGCAGCCAAGGAGTGGAGACACGACCTCTGCAGTCGGTTTGCTTCGCCGTCTCGCTAAACAAGCTGGCCCGGAGGAACTGCTTGTAGGGACTTTGGCTCAGGACCGTCTTCTAATCCTTTTGTCGCTCGTGGCCGTGGGACGCTGGTTCCAAGAGAACTTGGGTTCCTGGCGTGGGAGCGCTGCCCGGCTACGTTTCTCAGCGACAGCCTGGCGCCTACTGAGGACGGTCATAACAGCTTCTCCCTCGCCAGATGAGTCATGGAGGGCAGCAGTCCCCGCTGCTGCTCGCAAAGACGACGATAGGGTCCGTTGTGGAATCCCAGAAACTCGCCTTCGCTTGTCGCATTGTCTGCGTAATTGCTGAAAACTTCGACAGCGTCTCTGAAACTCGACCACATGCACAAGCAAGCACTCGGCCCCCTTCAAAAAAACCCAGCCAAAAGAGGGATGGGAAACCAATTTTTGATTACTAGCCTTAACAAAAGCTAGCATTCCAAACTCTCAGGATTCACTTGCGCTGAGAAACCAGACGTGCTACTTTACACATTTTACGTAAAGAGTTGCACGAAAAAAACTAAAATATCTATTGTGATACATCAAGAGCACCCCAGAATGGCTTAGAAAGAGCGGCTGAGTGCGTCAGCGTTTCCATTTATTTTGCCTCTATACCTAAAGTCGAAATTATATTTTTAAAGAATTAAGCTGCACTCCACAAGGCGACTGTTCCTGGATGTCACGGTTTGCAGCCAAGTAAGGAGACATTGGTCTGTCTCTACTTTAAATTTAGCACCTCTGAGATAACACTGCAACTGATAAATGGCCTACACAATGCAAGCGCACTCCTTTTCTGAAGCGCAGTACGTTATCTCCCGAGAGCCCAGTTCCTAGCTTAAGTAGAGCGCATCTTTGCTCGTTACTACTGTCGTCCCGACATAGAACAGCTGCCTCCTTCTTTTCATCGCTGGCCATTTTAATCGGTTCTGTCCCGCAGAGAGCATCGGTCAAGCACGCGGATGCTGAACAAACTCGGATCGAGCGAGCGCTACAATTGTTCTAACATCCGTCTTTGTTGACGGCCACCAATAATCGCCTACTACGGAGACTTTAAGCTCACCAGCCTCCCAAAAGCTTAACTAAAACTGTGACCAAACGGTCTACCACAACGGTTCGGGAAGCCTGATGATCTGTTCATGATCACTCGATCAATCATTCTTCAAAGAATTCAACAACAAAAATGGAACAAACACTGCCTTCTAGCAAGTTTTTTCGATTTAAGCTACCTGCCCGGGCTAACGCCGAATCTTTAACAGTTTTTCTAAACGTTAATCCTTACGTTACGTTGTAACTCACCGTGTACAACACAAAATAATCTTATGTGCAATATTCATCAAAACCACCCCACAACACTTGTACTGGTTTATGCTAAAACCGTGCACCAATTGCTCTCAATTCTCATTGTGCTTAACGACAACTGTATTGTGTCGCGCCAATCTCAATCATTTTACGAAATCAACGGGTCTATGTTAACATCTTCCTACATGAAGTTCTCATTCACGTCACATTCTTATGACAGTGAAGACATACGACATTACACTTAACCTTCGAAAATACTAAAAAAATAACAATTTGTCAGTGTTAATCTTCTGCACGAATTCACTCTAAAGATTAAAGCACTTTTACTAACCTTCAGTCTTTAGCTCAGCGGTTTTCCTTTTTGAAAAAAAATTAACACCGCATGTACAAACTTAAAAACCTAAACAGACCATTATGCATCTCCTATGCAATAATGAGTAGCCATATTTAACACGCACGTGCAACCATTCCTAAGACTGACTTCCCCTTTTTCTGAACAAGATTTCTCTGAATCGCTCACGATGGGGTCGCGGTCCCGGCGGTTTTCGAGCACGCCAGAGGCTACAAAGCGCACAAACTCTAAGCAGTGCACTGCACTTATACCTTATTTTCCACTTCGGCCTGTTCCCTTCAGGAATTTGAAAGGGACGCCAGAATCAGGGGTGAAATTTGCGCCATTTTTCTTTTGTGTTGTCCCCTACGCGGTATTTAGCCACTCTGTGCTTTCGACTTAGACCCATCGGGCAAGGCCGCTTTCCCGAAGTCGTCGAACGCAACCATGCTTTTCGTTGGGGTAACGAACCTCGTTTCCCCCCTCTACACCTGGCTCGCCACTTGTGCCTCCATGAGCGCCACTGTTGACGTTTCTTGAAACGTATTAACGGCCTAGCCTCCCGTCCTTGTTGGGACGGAGTGGGACCTGCCCTAGGCTTACGCAGTGCCGAACGCCTCCGCTTCTTCCTTTTTCTGCGATGTTTGCAAACCAGCTCGGTATTATCGGTGCACTGCTGAAGCGTGGCGTTCTTGCTCTCATCAGCCACTGCGCTAGCCATGCCTAAATTTGACAATGTCTAAAGGTTCTCTTGAGGCACGAAGAAGGTTTTCAGCTCATTACTGGGCCCACTAGGGCTGCTGGCACTTTCCTCATCCACGCAAGGACCGTCTTTCGACATTGTCCCTACCTCCAGACCGGCCATGGCCTCGTTCTCAGCATACTCTTCCTTGATGGATTCTAGAATACGCGGGTCCTTCTCTGGCCCGATCTCTGTTTCTAGCGCTTCATGACGCTCCTCAACTTCCAGCGCTTTGTGACCCGCCTCGCTTTCAGACTCCGGTGCGAGTCTTGTTTTTCTTTTGGCTAACAGAACTTCCAAATCTTCTGATTAGCTCTGCTTTCAACACTTCATAGTTGTTCGCGTGCTGCTCACAGAGTCGCGCAACAACATCCGCTGCCTCGCAGGGCAGAACCGTGCGTAGCTTCTGAGACCAGGCGTCTCGCTCACACTTGAGTTGACTGCACTTTTGTTCAAAGAGTCTCAGATACTGGCCCATATCCCATGATGCCTCTAATGGCTGCATGTACCTAGACATCTCGAACTTTGCATCGCTGTGGAGAAGAAGTGCTCCTCGCTGGGGTCCCAACCTTTTACTCAAATCGTTATCTTGTTTGAAAAACTCCAACTCGAGGTCTAGTTTTTCGTCTTCTCCCTTTCTTTTCATCTGAGCTGCTCTTAACTTTGTTTCAATTATGAGGTCCCATTCTTCACTCAGTTCCTCATCCTCAACCCCCGAATCAATATTCGCTTTTATGATTATGGCTTTTCGTGCCAAACCCATTGTACCGATTCCCAATTCTTCACACAACAGCACCAAGTCTGACTTCTGCAGCTCTCGTAAGTCCATAATCGTACAGAGTGCTCGCTACTTCCACAAATTACTTCCCAAAACCGTGAAACTGAGTCTTTCGGCAAAGTTAACCACCAGTTTTAAAGCTTACCCTCTTTTAGAACCAGGTTCACTCAAAGGAAAAGCCAAGCACTCACCCATACGGGATCCATGTCTCGAGCCAGCTGCTTCCCTTGGGTCGACTGTTGTCACTTCTAGCTTCGTATCCGACCGCTGCCAAGCAGTTGTTGTGGATCCCACCGCTACCACCAGTTGTTGTGGCTCTTGGCGCTGAGTCGTATCCCACCGCTGCCATCAGTTGTTGCGGCTCTCGGCGCTGTTCCCCTCGTAGTCACTCCGAATCCCAGCGCTGATCACCCGCTGTTGCGGACCGGGGTCTGCCCGGTCTCTTGGGGTAGCGTGGCGTAACTTCGGGTTGAGAAAACGAACTCTGACAAGATGAGGATACGAAAAACAAACAGCTTCATGGCACTATTTACACTTATTTACAGCATAGAAGGGTTAGGGGTTTGACAAACAACGAGCGTGGTGGTTGAACCGTTACATGGTTCAGAGCGACGTCCTGCACTATGCGGCGTCGTTATAAACCTTGTCGGGCTCCTCCTCCTTGAGTGGAACGTCAATCACACACACACAACAACCGCCCACAGGGCATAATTCAGTAGCACACGGCCTGGCGAATAGTTATTACCCCTCTTGACGCAATGCTCTGGGAATAGGGGAAATGGGGTTCCTTCCCGGAACAATTGGGCGGACGGGCTGCTTCTTCCGCTTTTCCCAGGAAGGGCAGCCAAGGAGTAGATACTTGAATCGTGGAGACAGGACCTGTACGGTCGGTCTGCTTCTCCGTCTCGCTAAACAAGCTGGCCCGGAGGAACCGCTTGTAGGGACATTGGCTCACGACCATCTTCTAATCCTTTTGTCGCTCTCCGCCGCGGGACGCTGGTTCCAAGAGAACTTGGGTTCCAGGCGTGGGAGCGCGGCCCGGCTACGTTTCTCAGCGACAGCCTGGCGCCTACTGAGGACGGTCATAACATCCTACACAAGTGTGACTTTTTCAGCCTTATCTCGGTTGCTCTTGGTCCTGTCCCAAAGTTTTTTCCGGATGTTACGCACACGGAGTGAAAAGTCTTCTGTCACAGACACACTGCAATTCTTAAGCTTATAGCAGTTTTTCATTATTTTCGCCTTATCTTCGAAGCGTTACAACTTGATGATTACAGGTCGTGTTTTGTTTTCTGTTTTAGTTCATAGCCGGTGCATTCTCTCAATTCCCGAAATCGTGACACCTAGAGTTGTTTCAATAAGTGTTTCAGGGATTACGTGATTAGCTTTTTCGTTTTCTTCTTTCGTAATGCCATAAATAATTAGGTGGCATCATCTGCTCCTATTTTCGAGGTCAGTGACCTTGAGTTGAAGGCTGGTAATGGTATTCCTATACGTCGCTATTTTATCCTCAATACCAGCCATTCTGCCCTCAAGGTTTGCCAAAATATCTAATGTTACATGTATGGCTTCCAAAGAATTATTTACGGCCTTGTTGTCATTTTTAAAGCACTTATGTCAGCAGCCAACTTGCGGATTTCTGTCAACAGTTCCCGATTCCCAGAACCCGGGTTACTTTCTACATCCCCAGAAACCATCAATAAGTACTTTAAGAATATTAAACATTGGCACAAAGTTTCATACACTTGGCCTGGGCATGGCAGCACCACAAGACATATTTCGTTACTTTTGTAACATTTTCCAAAATGTTTTCTCACCTGGATAAAGAAGATGAAAGAATTTTTCGACATCTTCACTGCGATGCCGCCATGCCCAATGACGTTGCCAGGCACGGAGCGCTGTTTATAGATGTACGATGTCGATAGCATTCCGGTGGCTCATACGCCTCTGTAGGGAACGTAGTCTAGTCGGTTCATCAATCCGTCAAAGGCGCCGCTGCCTAAATCGTCTATCGGTGCATTGAAACACTCGGCACATGGCAGAGCAGTCAGCGACGACACGTTTTGCTGGGGCATACAAATTCCGTCCACGAAGCGGTCGAAAGAAAGCAGGAGACCGAGCGCCTAGATCAAGAAGACGAAAAAACTATTCGACATGGTCACTGCGATGTTGCCATGCCTAATGGTCATATCTAAAAGCTATGACAATTTATTCACTATTGGACCTTCGATTCTGCCACATAACAACTCAGTCTACAATTTAAATATATAACATTTCTTAAGTAGTGTTCTGATTGATATCCTTAGTCATCGTAAAATGCCTTGCGGCCGCAAAAGTGGCACAAATAAAGGTGTAGAGTAAATATTTTATTTCGCTTAGTTTAAGAGATTTGGGGCACATTTCTTGAAACACCCGTAGTATACGCGAACATACATACATTCAAGAAATACGACAGCGAAGCCAACATGATGGCAAACCATTGCTGATGGTGCTCATTCTGTCATCATAAAATGAAGAAAAACGTGTTTTTTTGCCGACAAGCGTAGTTAAATGGAAATCTTGCATGGGCAAACATGGTCAGTGAGGTAATGTACCCGTCCAAAAACCATTCTATGAAGGTATGTTTACATATATTTCAGGAGAGAAAACAAGTAGAAATAAAGCATTCAGTAATGCTGCATGCAGGGGGATTTACCTAAAATGCTCCTGAACTACTTTGGAGGCTCAAGCGTTGCTGAAGACATGCTGCTGCCGACACGCTCTTGGTTTCCCCCAAGTGCAGGTCTCAGCGTACCTGGTGTATGTAAATGACCGCTGTCAGGCCGACGGGGTGATCCTCCCATGAAGCAAGCACCTTAATTAAGCCGGGCTATGCTGCTGCGTTGCAATATAGCGTTGCTTCCATCTGTCGGGCAACGCGTACACGAAACGAGATTGGGCCTAAAGCTCCAAGTGCGCCAGGCTGATGTTTAAGTTCTTGGTGCAACAAAAAACGCTAAAGAAAGTACGTGCCTTATGTCGGTTGCTTCGAATTGTAAATAAAGAGGTTCACGTTCGCTTCCACTGTAAAACAGTATTTCCAACTATTTTCTATTTCCGAGCACTTTGCAAGAAACTTTCACAATAGGAGTTGTTAAATAAAGAAAAATGACAGCATATCCACGGAGTATATATGCTGTCATTAAAAAGTAGGTAGCGCAGTTTTCTTTCCCAGACTGATGGGTAATCCAGCGTTCAAAATTGTTTTGGGCTGTTTTGAAAAAAAAAGGAATATGAAGCAGGGAAACGGTACATGTCACTTAATGTACATCTCTGTCATGTTGAATAAAACATGCAGTGCAAGTATCAGTGTCTATTGTTGTCCATGCAGCCTAAATATTTAACGAAAATTGTATTGTGAAACAAAAAAACATGGCTACTGAAATCAGAAACACAGTTGTACATTACGGACTCACGTGTAATTTGCGGACACAGTTATTGGAAATTTTGTAGGCAATTTTTACTGTCACTGGACAAAGACTATGCAAAAGTGGTGTTAATACAAATATCGACAAATGAACTGCAAAAATTCGCTTTTCAAGAAAAATAACTAGCAAGAAATTAGTGAAATTATACACAGTATGAAAATAGACAGCAGACAAACGTGTTCACTTGTTTAAAAATTAACTGCTTTATGCTTTATGCACTTCTGAAAATGAAATATTTGTGAGTCACTGCACATATATTTCTTTTCTTTCTGTGTGTTTTCGTGCCATTTTTCACTTCACTGTGCTTCAAAACCAATTAGTCCCAAACCCATTACCTCCAAATAAATTTTCTATACTGTGACTTGTTTTGAAAGAAATGATCATGTGAAATAACAATACTTCAGATATCAAGTCATCTAAGGTAGACATAATGTTATGATCACATTCAATGATACTTCTATTCTCAATTTATCATACCATGCAGCAGCCAATCTT
Organism: Rhipicephalus microplus; assembly: GCF_043290135.1. Lineage (NCBI taxonomy): Eukaryota > Metazoa > Arthropoda > Arachnida > Ixodida > Ixodidae > Rhipicephalus > Rhipicephalus microplus. The sequence continues at coordinate 140,730,169 of NC_134704.1, read as the reverse complement.
GGATGATCTTTCACTGGAAGTAGGATTAACACACCACGATATGAGGAGTGGTCTTAAATTTTGGAGCAAATTGTGTGTTCTAATACCTTGCACAGATGGCATGAAATTGCCCCAGAACGCCATACATAGAAAGATATGTCCTCCTGCCCTTTGTTCAAGCCTCACCATGGTGGTTCTAGTGGCTAAGACATTCAGCTGCTGACCCGCAGATAGTTGGATCGAATCCCGGCTGTAGTGGCTGCATTGTCGATGGAAGCGAAAATGCTGTAGGCACATGTGCGCAGATTTGGGTGCACGTTCAAAAACCCCAGGTCTTAAAAATTTCAAGAGGCCGCCAATACGGCGTCTCTCATTATCATAAGGTGGTTTTGGGACGTTAAACCCCACATATTAATCAATCAATACCTTTTGCTGAAATAGTCTCTTTTCTCGTCCAGTTCATGCGTAGCTATCTTTACAGTTCGTGTACAGCTTAGTTAGTTTTAATCTTTCTGCTAGGGATTTTTCGAATGCTAGTATGTTATTCAGCAAGCATGAACTCCCCCAGAAATTGTTCATGAATATTAGTGTTGTTTTATAGTTAGCCTACCTTTTATAGTTAGCCTTTTATAGTTAGACTTACGATACCACTTGGTAAGCACAGACGTGAGCCTGAACATCTGATTCACTTGTTTTTTTTTAATCTCGTACACACTCCCGGTCTTGAGCAGCAGTGTGAATTTACAACAAAATTAAATGAAACAACATGCGAATACATCTGAGAAATTCTGTATACGGAACCTTAGTGCTGCATGAAGCAGCACTCGGCACTACACGTGGAAAATTAATTGTTGAAATATATAGCTGCCTAGTAAAAAGCAAGCAAAGAATACAATCACGCAGCTGGTTGATCATAAACAAAGTCAAAAAGATATGATCAGAAAAATCACAGCAAGCAGTGCGAGATTGCACGTCAAAAATTCATATATAAAGCATCCTAATGCCGCATATAGGATAGGGCATTAGGATGCTGTACAAAGCATTTAATGCCCTCGCATACGAGAAGTAAGGAATAAAATAAAGGCCAGTTAAAGAAAACAGAAGAGAATTACTGTATGTTTTAGATGAATGAAATGGTACGAAAGGCCCAAAACCCACTGATATTAACAATCAAGTGCACTGAATAAAAACGAACTAGGCCGGCATTGAACCACCTCAACAGGCGGATCCTTTCAAATATGGGCAATGCTGCAGATGAACATCTTTTGTGCTGATATTGGCTAACCTTCATTGAGCAAAAAACCGAGATTTGCGGCTTCCGTACTGGCAGAAAGCATTATTTCTGATCTGCTCCAAGCTATGTTTCTTGTCTACTCCGAATATCTACGTCAATCATAGTAACTCCGAATTTCGGTGTGTTGGTGTCTAAAATTTCAAAAAAGGGTAGGCAGGATCTGCAGTACAATATAATTAACTTTTGTTGCGTGTCTTTAAAAGTGAAATAAAGAAAAAGCACATGCCCAGCATGAAGCCATGTTTAAAGGTGGGGTTAATTAGTGATGCATCAATCCTAAGCAATTTGGCGCACAATCTGGAGCAGCTAAAACGTCAGTTTTGGGCAGCAAATCAGCTTTCTCTAGAACTTGACATTCACACGTTTCCAATTATACATTTTAGATCTCTAAGCGCAAGTGGTTTACCATTTTTAACAATATATATATATATATATATATATATATATATATATATATATATATATATATATATATATATATATATATATATAGTCTATAGTGACACCTATAGTCTCACTCACATGCTCTGGCATTGCCTAAAGGCACAAGGAGCCAGAATTACCAAGGAAAAGTGCGAATGATCTCTATGCACCTCGAATCTTGAGGCACAGCTCTGGGCTATCTATAAGAGGGCATGACACGGTCGAGGGGCAAGGCCTCTCACTTCTGACGTAGCAGCTGCCCTCTGTGCTCTAAACACTGAAGGACCTCAATAATGCCATTCATCCATCTATACTTCCCCTCAATAAAAAAGCACATAAAACTTTATTATAAATAGTTAAAAAAGGTTTTGCAGTACTAGGTTGTTGAAACAAAACTACGTCAAATTATCAGTTTAAGTTTGCACGGATTGCTTGAAATGGTCAATCGGAGAGTTTCATTGGCTTGGCACAAGCTTGCTCATTTAAGAACCGTACTTGGCTGTGTTTATTTGTCAGAATATGAATAAGAGCAAATAATTCTCAAACTTTTGTTTCATGTGCTTTCACCTGAACCTTTGAAAACAGCTTGTTGTACGTACGTATGCATGTATGCACCGGTGAACCATGTATTTCCGGCACTTATGTATTAAAACAAAATTGGTTCAAATATTCAGTTCAAGTTTCAATGCATTTCTTTAAATAGTTCAATGGTGTTTGGGTGACACAAGCTTGCTTCCTCCTGAAATGTACTTGGCTGTACTTATTGCTTAAAAGTTGAATACGAGCAAATAGTTCTCAAGATTGTGTTTTGTGGGCTTCCATCTTAACCTTTGAAAACATGAAGAGCCTAAAAATGCCAAATCTCTTAACTCAATTAGTTTTATGTATATTTTTTTCTGAAATAACTCACGTAAGACATGTATAACATTCCTTTGAAATTAGAAGGCTCTAAAAAGGACCACAAGTTTATTAGCTCAGGTACTTTTTGGTCCTTTTACATGAAGTAAACAATTTTTATTTTGTATATATCATGACAATAAAGTATATCCCAAAGTATATAAGATATATTCCCAAAACCTTTTAGTTACATTTGTAATTAGCTTACTTGCCCACATGTTCAAGTCCATTTACATAATTTTTGCTGTCTACACAAGCCAATTCATACAAACCTTGTAAATGTGCTATTGATTGATGTTCCTTAATCCTAACGTAAAAGAGTGAATTATGCAACTATATCGGGCTAAATGGTGACATAGTTTAGAATACATGTGGAGGGTCTCTCGATAGGTAAAATAGCCTACAGCCTGCTCTTGCTTGGTATATATTTTAGTGTTTGTGTCAGAGTGAAACTAATGTATGTCTATGCCATTTATTATGTTTTATGTCTCATTCATATGGCATGTGAAAAGGTTCAAAAATTTGAGCACTTTGTAATAAAGTTTTCAGTCCTCGTAGCAAATTGCTTTCCACACAAAAAGATGAAAAACATGTTTTTTATTTTTACATATGAACTGGTCAATTCTGTACGAGTCAGATTCAGAGGACATGCTTCTACTCCAGTACAGTTAATACATAAAATCTCGAAATTAATACAATGCAAGGCAAGAAAATATTAAGATAGCTTTGTACTATTGGTGCAACATACTCCCCACTCAGTACTACTAGTACATAAAACCTCAAAAATAAACAATGACACTCAGTACAGCTACTACAGGAAACCTCCAAAAAAAACATTGCCACAATGCAAGGCTAGAAAAAATAGCTGCTGCTATTGAGGTTTTCTGCAGCTTACTACAAAATGATGCATGGCTTCAATTACATACAGACATATATCCACATTCCACAGCAATGGAATACAGAGCCATCATGTAATTTATTTATTTGTTCATACACACACCACTGCCGAGACAATAGTTGTAGTTACAATGCTGTAATATACAAAAGCACAAATAACAAAGCCATCAAAGTGATTACCATAAATTTAAATGCAACAAAAAATGCAAGTCAGCTGTTTACAAATCATTGGTTTGCCCAATACTGAAATACACTTCAATTGTTCAGCCACCTCACAGTATGACACAATTGCATAAATACCATGAAATAAGTTCATAAAAAAGCAACAAGAGTCATTTACACTTGTTACAGTCACATTTTTTCAGCTTCATTGCATGCTTATGTTTTATTATTGCAGACATTTAAATGTGGGTGCTTACAACAACGAATCGTTTTGCTGTGGAGGATCATTCACACTTATAATCACATTCAGGAACCTCTCTCTTTCATATATTCCAGTGTATGTACAACCTGACATTGCATATGGACTGTTCCTTACCGGTCACACTTGAACTGCTTTAAAAAATTTTGTTCTACTGATAGTTGAAATCTCGAACTACTCTACATACTGCTTTTCCAAAAGTTTGTTGAGCAAATTACAGAACTACATCACCTGTTAATTTGTTTTGTATTGCCATATTCTTTCCTCAAGTTTTGTTATTGCCCTACTTTACTGCCAGTGATTCTCAGCACAAACAGCACCTGCGATGTTCAAGATGCTTCAAGACTGCAGTAGATCACTTTGTCAAGATTACGCCCACTTCTGGAACATTGCAGAATATTCTGGAACCTAGGTAACTGCTAACGAGAATGCTAGAATAGTCGATGGCAAATGTATAAACGCTGATGCTCCTCACCACTTGCCAGTTAATCAATGGCCAACATTCTGTTTACTGCTATCAGTGCCAGTGGAAATCGCTGTAATCTGACCTTCAGTTTATGGGCCACAAGTTCAGCCGAATAAACAGTTTCATCTCGCAATCACAGTCTGCTTCCACTGTCCCCGTCACGCCTCCGTGACATCTGGTGGAGGTGCTGCTTCTTTCATGTGCTAGACTCCCCCGTCAAGCCGTGAACCCATTCCACGTCGCGGTGAAGACACCCACGCTGGCCACAAGCAGCGAACAAGCCGCAGGCAGCAATGTTTACCACCAGAGTACAAACCTCTACAAAACAAGGCTCAAAAGATCATAATGGCCGTAGTGCGGGAAGAACTTTGCTGAATGTTTCTGTCATGCCAGCCACAAGTTTCATCGATCACAGACATTGTCAGACAGAAAATCCGGCTCTCAATAAATATCCCTGAGACATCGCAACCGCAACCCCAAGCCATGAGCTATGTTGCTGCTGCCCGACACTACACTCCACCTCGACGTCCACGTCAAGAGGCTGCGCTGATGCATTTTTGTCACCAGACACCCCGCTGCCATACCGTCCACCCACCGGTCAGTGCTACACTCCGGCAAAAACCGACGTGTGTTGTGCCCCGACCCCTCTGCTACTACTGCGAAGAAGCTGGTCACACCTGCAGCCACTGCCAATACCACCAAATAAGACTGTGTGGTTTCGCTATCAAAGCGCCAGTCCACAGTGGGGTTAAAGAATGCGCGCCATCACTGACTACCTCGCAGCCACACAGAGGACACCCCGAAAATCCTTGCATTCACCTTCACCTGGTCACTACATGTCGCCGCACTGCCAGTTTTACACTGGCTAGGCCTGGAGCCAGCCGTTTGGCTCATATTCGGAAAACTAAGCACAGCAACATATAGAGGCGCAGTTGCTGCAGGACGAACAAGCGAAGAACAATCACTGATGACGACAATACCGCTACACAATTTCAAGAACCCATCACAACCTCAACATAGTTCCGACGTCGAAACTTCGCGGCCAGGAGATCTGATGACGCAACGTCGAAACAGTGGCACAAACCATCGTAGCCGTGATTTGACGCCATGACCCAACCTCAACACCAGGCAACGAACTAGCGACCTCGACGTCCTCATCAATGGCCACAGCGTCAGAGCTCTCGTCGACATGAGAGCCGACTATTCCGTCATCAGTGGGACGTTCGCTGTGAGGTTGAAGTTAGGACTGGTTTCGGGGCTTAAGAAGGCCCGGGAACCCGTACAGCCGCATGTCACCTAGTGACACCGACAGAAATCTTCGGCCAAGTTCATCGTTGAGATCATCGTCCTTTGACATGGCGCTCCAGAGCTTCTCATCACCAACAGAGGTACAGCATTTACTGCTGACCTGACTCAGGCAATCCTGAGATAGAGCCAGACAAGCCACCACCTTACAACTGCATACCACCAATAAACCAATGGCCTGACCGAGCGTCTGTTTGGTTATATGGTTCGTGATAAATTTGCTACCCACTTCTGCTACTTTTGTGAACAGAGACAATATTTCTAAATAAAATAAATCAGAGGTCGGAAAAAAACAATGCCCAAAGTGGGCTACCACCCTGATTTGAAAGCAAATTACTAATGAAGACTCTAGCAAGGAAGGGCTTGCACATAACCATTGTACTATAAAACACCACCAAATATGTCAACATAATGCATGTCACATTTCATGTCAACATAATGCATGACACACCAATTGGGGATACCAATGACAAAAAACTACTACAGTAAACTTTAGTTAAACGGACCCTGAAAGGACAAGAAAATTATGTTGCATTTATTAGGAGTTAAGTTTACTGACCGATCACCTGATTGCAACTGAGTTCATACCCAATCATATTACACGCATTTGTTCCTTTTAAGCAGCAACTTATTTTAGGGGAGACACTGCTCTTAGATGTTTCTTATTTTTCGATTGAGTTTGATGAAACTTGATGAGTTTATGCATAATTGTGTGGTTATTTCAAATATGCAATTATTTCTCTTGTATCAAGTGTACTTTTTTAAGAAAAGCAGAATATTTTTTTTCACCTTTTGGGTAACAATCTTTTTCTAAACTAAAAGAGCTACAAAGCAAATTAGCATATTAAATGAATGCGGAATCAGATCTGATTGCAGCGCAACAAAAAGAGATTTACTTCAGAAAGTTATAGAAGGTTTAACATTTTTCAGTAAGCCAATTTCAATCTGGAATTTCATCGACCAATGTTCAACATATATAAGTCTTTTTCTAATGAATTTAGAACATCCAAATTTGTTGAACTAGTCAGCTCTGATTACAGATTATTGTGATATGCTAATTTGCTTTTGCAACTCTTTGTTCAGAAAGAAAACTGCCTCCTTGAAAGGCAAACAAAATATTCTGTATTTTTAAAAAGTACACTTTACAATGGGAAATAATTACATATTTGAAGTAAGCACACAAATATGCATAAACTCACCAAGTTTCATGAACATTGATCAAGAAATAAAAAAATTTTTTGAGTTCCATGTTATACAGATGTTCGTTTACTGAAAGTTCACTGCAGCTTGCACGTGCCAGCTAGGCACGACTAACTTTTACTCAGCCATCCGGAACTTCCTACAAGCATGGGTGGACAAATCTATCTTAGATTACTTTCAGGACCTTTCGCAAGACCACGAAGGGACTACTGTGTTTGGAGCAACACACTCACTCCTAAGCCAGGCCATATGGTACGCCTCAATGTACGATGTTGTTCGAGCTGCTGTTCAACGTTTTTGGCCACAACATGCTCATATAGAGACAAATAAAAGTAATCTATGAGTTCACATACTACCATTCATGACAAGAACGAACCTGCCATATCAAAAGCAGCTCATTCAGTTACTTGTGTCATATGGTTCGCAGCAATGTGTACCTGCCTTAACTGGATGTGTTTCTCATCTGCCACAGAGGCTTGGTAGTTATGATGCTCGACTGCAGACCAAGAGGTCACGGGATCATATGCTGCCCACGGCGGCTGCATTTCGATAAAGGCAAAAACTACTGAACCACTTGCTTGGATTAAGGTGCACATTGAAGTACACCGAAGAGTCAAAACTTTTAAAGCCTTCCACTACAGCATCCCTCATAATCATATCGTGGTTTTGAAATGTATTTCTTTACCACTTCTGTGTCTGCCTGTGAAATTAATGTAACCTTAGTCACGTTCCACCATGTTAGGAACTGCACAAATGTAGTCTTCTTTGTCGTTCAAGGAGACCAGAACACATGCTTTGCCAATGTCGTTCATACTTAGAGGGAGGAGCGAACACACTAAAGAAAAAAAAAACAGTCGGAAATGTGTGGCGGGAGTCCTGCAACGTTGTTGCCAGCAACTATCATTGTGAAAAGAAGGACAGTCCCACCATTTAAAGCACAAGTTGGATCTGTCACCTCAAATATTCTTTTAATAGAATAAAAGCCTCCAGTTTTGCTCTCGAACACAGAGCTGTTTTTCTTTCCAGCTTTGTACGATTCACTGTGAAAGACTGTGCCCAAAATAGAAAATCTGAAATGTTCTTGAACGATTGGAACTTGTCCACACCATGTCTGCAAGCAAGAAGACTCCTGATGACGGAGAGAAGGAACATGTTTCGGTGTTCCAAACAACCATGCAGCTCCAATGTGCCGTGCATGCTCAGTGATTGGGTTACCGAGCATGTTACTACAAAAACGGAGCACTTTTGATGGCAATGGAAGCCCTGCAAGCAATACCTGGAGCTCTTGTGCCATCACTACTCTTTCCAGCACCTGTGCAGGCACAGCTTTTGCAGCACTAACAAGTTTTAAGAAGTAACCATTACTGTTTTCGAATGCGAAAGCAGAATGGGCCCACAAAGGACCAAACTGTCTCGCAGCATCAGCCAGGTGGAGAAGCTGATGCACATTAAAGCTTATACATCGCTGTCCATAGAGCCCGGCTGCCTGGGATACAAAGGATGTCAGAAGCCGTCCTGAAAAATACAATAAACAACCATTTCTTCTATGATGCTTTAGAATATTACAACAACTTTTTCATGCAGCCTCTCTTGTTTCAAAGAAGTAAGATTTACTACGCATAAGCCACCAGTGAAGAGATGAACATATTAAAAAAGCTGTATTTAAATACTTTCAAAAGTGGAATGGCCTAAAATAAACATTACGAAGCAAGCGTTTTGTTGAAATCTATAAATATCGCAAAAATTCCAAAGCTCGCCTTTAAGCGTCATCGCGCACTGGTGACAAGAATTTCAAAATATTGTGTAGAGCATCATAGGTGTACACAGGAGTTACCTTTCAGTAGAGGAGGGGGGTGAAAGTTCATAGCAGCGTCCCCTTCCAAATACATCAATTTACGGGGCTGCCTTTGTGCACCCCCCCTGTCACAGACCCCTTTCCTCTCTATTACATCAATGTTAGGGCTGGCTTTGCACCCCCCCCCCCTATGCACACAAGGGCATTGCGAATATTAGCCAATATTTGCCTTACGTCGATATGCCTTACGTATATGTCTACATAAACACATGCGAACCTGTTCATACTACGCCAGGCCGAGCCTCTGACATGGTGACTATTCACCCAACGACTGACAGATGACAGTAGTTTTGCATGAGGTCTATAGTGTAATAAAGAAATCACTTTTTTTCTACGCTGACTTTTTCATCTCCACTAGCAACGTCCCCGCTTGAAGAGGCCACAAAACCACCTGTGATATTTTTTCAAACATTTCTAACAAACACGTGCAGCATGTGCAGAACGCCGTTACAATCAACGATTCTACACGTGGCAGTGCTACGAGCCGGCGGCATGCCATAAATTAAAAGAAACAATCCTTCCTCTTTTTTTTCGGGCCTTTTGTGCCTCCGCGTAAGCGCCGTTCAACTATCTGTGATGCGCCGATCGAAACATGCTGTGATTGGTCGAGCAAGAGTCTACGACTTCCTATCATTCTGCAAGCAGCTGTCTGTGCTGCTTTTGTTCGTCGTATTGCCAGTGCGCATGCACCCCCCACTCACGAATCAGCTGCGGAGGCTGTCTGGTACGGCGTGTCCCTGTATGGGTCCAACGTGTTGGCGATCCTTTGAAGGCATGCGCGCAACGCAAGGTTCATACTGGCTCGTCTCATACGGGCGCGACAGCTGCAATTCGCCAACAAGCACTGCCGATCACGCTAATTGAAATAAATACTTATGGCTTGTTCTGGTAACTAATAAATAATTATGAACGAACGTAATGGTGGCACAGATACAGAATGAGTACCAATATGGCTTAAAAAAAGATATACTATGCTCTTTTTTATTCGCGTTTAAATTATAGTATGCTAGTATGGGGCACTAAAAGTGAGAAGAATTTAAATAAACTAGAAATCTTACAGAAAAAAGTTCTCCGCCTATTCAATGATTATTATGGCAATGCAAGGGAGATTCCTAGCGGTCCATTATTCATAAAACATGGTACACTCAAAGCAAGACAGGTGTATGAATATAAGCTATTACTTTACATTTATAAAAATAAACTCCACACTATTACGGCACCGGAAGGCGCACTCAAATACTCGCTCCGTAGGCAACAATTTCGCGTTCCTGCTACTAGGACTGGATATGGCAGAGCCCTGATTGCATACCGCGCCCCACAGCTTATAAATCATTTAGGTGAACAATTAAATTTTAACCTCTCATTAACGCAATTCAAATATCACATAAAACATCTCCTCATTAATTGAGTATATTAAACATCTTGTTTCCAATAAACTTCTGGCTAGGTTCCACATATGCTCTCACCGTTAGGTACAAAACGCGTGTATATACATTAGCATGTACGTACATATGGGCAGATGTATGTATTATTATGTGAGTGTATTATATGAATGTATCAATACGTATGTGTTTTTTTTTTAATATGTAATGAAAAGAGTCTCGATGTCTGATTCTGTGTCTATGCAGCCTATTTTTTGTACTTATATGCCACCTATTTTTGCTTTTATGCTATTTCTGTGTTTCTGTTATTATGCTGCTCCTTGTATTGTGATAATTATTATTCAACGTAGCACTGTTTGCTGAAATTTTTTCGCGCAACAAAGCCACGTCAGGCCAAATGGCTTTTAGCTTCGCTTCGTTTTTCTGTATTTTCTCCAGAAATAAAATCTGTTAATTTCATTTCATTTCAAATCTCGACACAGAGGGCAACTTGCGACTGACCCTATCGCCACATCGTCTTCTCAGCTTTCGCTTTCGCTCTCCCTCTCCCGCAGTGGTGGTCAAGTGCTGTTGGATGCTTTTCTTTTGCTTCACCAGCAGCTACTCCTCAGTGTCGAATCGCAGTCAGAGGAGCGCGTTCTGAGCTCGTTCGCAAGGCCGCAAAATAGACCGTTTTCGTGGACCTGGGGACCATAAACTAATCTTTTTATGCTTCTGAAAATTTCGTTCGTGACAAGCACACAGCTACAATGCAACTCACGGAGTCCCGGCCACTGCAAGTAGACGGTGTTTCAAGCAGCGCGTCAGCACTGACATATGCCAGGCAAGATTGAGAGGAGCAAGAGAGGGGTGCTCATCGAAAGGGTGAAGCAGCTTTAGGAGAGTATACCATGGAGGGAAGTGCAGAAGAGAACAAAAGGAATGATCATCACGGTTTCTATAATCAAACACGCCTAACTCTGCTATTACAGCACCGTTTCGAAAAATTCTCACAGCTCCGTGTTTGTCATACACTCGTTCACAATTTCCCACCACAATTGAATTTCGACCTCTCGGTGTTTTACGAGCGGGCTCTGCAACGCTTTTTCTTCTGAATTCTGCAGCACTGAAGTTTGTGTGGTGCTGAATACTGATGAACACAAAAAGAGTTATCAAAATTGGAACACGGTAAAGGACGTTATTAGCCTTCAAAGTTCAAAACCTCAGCAGACAACAAAAAAAAAACAATCCCTTTCCCATTTCACTCTGAGTCTCCCACTAACATCAAAGGTCATTTCGAATCACCTCTTATAAAGACAGTCTTCTTGAGAACTTGATTATTCTTTCAATGGCACGATTGTTTTTTACTGTGAACTGAAGACAGTTTCGTAAAATGCAAGTGATTGTGCTTTCAGTTGTCAACGTGTTCTTACCTGCACGATCAATGTGGTCAAATGACAGCTCTTGCAAAAGCAAGAGAAAAATTGCCTCAGACAGGAGGGCGAAGTGACGGAAATATCTTGGCGGTAGCACAGGGTAGCAGCATAGTAAACAGTAAAATAGCAGCCAGTTTCGCCAATCGTGCGCCTTCCAATAGCACCTCTCTCGTAGCGTGCGAGGCAGCCGGGTGAAATGATGTGGAGGACGAATGTTCAGCAGGCGTTTGTTGATCACCCTCAATGTGCTTGGACGTCCTGTACGGGGGCAGCAAACAGTTCTAGTCAACTACTAGTAAGAAATTCTCCACATGATTTAATGGTCCCTTGAAGCATTCCAAAGGAAGCTTTTTATGCAACACTAAAAACATCATTACATGGCAACTTCATGCATTCATGTTACTGCTGCGGACAGTGACATAGTGGCCGTGGTGTTGTTTGCTGACCCAATAGACAAGAGTTTGATCCCATGCATAGCAGTACCATTTTGACAAAGGCAAGGTGCTAAAAGCGCAAGTGCTGCATGATGTCAGGGCATGCTTAAAGAAGCACTGACATCAAATTTCAAGATCAAGATATGCCCATGATTTGATCGCTTGGTATGAGTAGGTCTTTTTGGCCAAATTTGAATGGCCTGGAATGCGAGGAAGTTATTTTAATTTGATGTCAAACAGCGTAGAGAAGCTAAGGAGAGAAAACTGGAAATATACTGCCCTGCGACATCAACACAAGAGCTGCGTGTTCGGTGTGATACATTCTACAAATATCACCCTGAGTGACGATACACTAGTAAAAATGACGTCAACTATCTGAGTGTGTTTGGAGCCGACTCCCAGCCATGCTCTCACTATTGGCTCTCCTTGCTGTGTTGAAGCGTGCGTGCAATTCATTGTGTTGCATCGACTGATTTGGCATGTGTTCCGCAGCATGACTACTATCATTCAAAGTGACAATACGTGCCAGAATGTCGAGGAACTGCTGCGCAGTGACAACCGGCACGTCGAGGCGTGGAAAAAGAGGAAATAGCGTGGCGTTTCATGCCTTTCCAAGCCACGAACCTCAACATAGCCGGTGGGTTGATGCGCTGATGGACAGAGAGGCTAGACGCCTAAGAATAGCCACATTTGCTCGCTTCACTTTGCGCCGAGCTGCTCCAGGGTAAATCCTGTGTTGGCGAATAAGGTGGGTTTCACTGGCAGTATGAGGCTCCTTCTGAGGGCCGGGGCTAAAGGAAGAGGGGAAGAACGAGTTAGCACTGCTTAAGCTAGCCGGCCGAAATTCATGGAGAGGCTTTAGTCTACATAATCAGAGACACAGCTGGACTGACTGCACGTGCGCTCCTAGCAGACGAAACGCCAGTGTGCGTGACGCCACCATTTTTTTTGAAAGCAACATCAGCTATGCAGCGGCCTTGGTGTGGCCGCGAGGTAGCGCTGACAGCACTACAATTTGACGGGCTTTCGACTCATTTTGAACCTCATTCGATAGCAGATATATAAATCAATTACAGATATTCATTCGAACCTCAGATGCGTTTTAGGTCGCAAATCGCTACTAAAGGGACGATAGCTACTCGTTGACGCGGAAATCTGGGCATGAGTAAACTTGATGTCAGTGCTCCTTTAAGAGCTCAAGGTAGTAAAAATTTCCAGGAACCTCAACTAGGCTTGATAATCATATGGTGTGCTTGATAACCATATGGTGATTCTGGCATGTGAAACCCCCAAAACAACATTCCTGTTACAGCTAGACATTACGCTAGGTGGCATTAGTATTCTTGTTTGAGAAGACAATGTGCTGTTTACATTTGAACACTAGAAGGGGCACTTTGAAAAAAAAACCCTGGCTGGTTTCGTGGACCTAGATTGATTTATCCATAGACTACGTGCCATTAGTGCAGCTTTTACTCCCGCCATCCTTCATGTTGTACCAGACATGAAAATAAAGATTCAATTCTATTCAATTGTTCACTACAGTATTTTCTACATTGGTCAAATGCCAGGCTTTTCTGAAATCAATTTCCATCATTTTCCAGAGGAAGCTTTCGAGAAAAAAAAAGTATCGCCAATTCAAGCACGCAAACCTTCAAATAGGGGAAGATGCCAAAGTGTACATGAGACGGCATCATACAAACACATGTATGTCAAAACGTCGGCAGCAATACAAAAGTGGGCCATATGCACTGTTCTAAAATATTTATCCGCAATACTTCAACCATGAGGTGTATGGTGCACTCACCCATGTAGTATGGCTCATTGCTGTTTGACGAGTCGAACCAATAATCAGCAAACTGCCTTGTTACGCCCAGCAGAACACTATGCATATACTCCACTGTATAGCCCCACACAAGGTCGAAGTGTGGGAGTTTCACCAGTGGTGACACCCCTTTCAAGCCATTGACTGGGGTCTTTAGTCTAGATGCCAGGGTCATGTCTCTTCGGATGCCTGCTGATGTCCTCTCCACATCAGGTTCTGCATTCAAGTATATTAGGCGCCCTGCAGTGAAATAAAGCAGAAACAAGATAAGTATTTCACTCAGTAAATACTATAGAGATTCCTTAAGGATGCAAGCACCACCAAACAGGCGCACAAGCTACTTGTTCATGGGAAAGTAGGTACGCCCCAAGAACTGCCATGACAAGCACACTACCTTCACATGTTTACCTTTGAACCTGTACCGTGCCAGCACTTTTGAAATCAAGCAAATTTTGCAAGGTGCAGCATCTTGCAGTGTATTCAGTCGTGAATTTCTGTGTTCACCTTCGATAGTATCTGTGATTTCCACTGTCAAGTGTTTATGTGTGCCACTGTTGAACCAGCTGAGTGGTTCGGAAGTATCGTTTTTCTTTTGTTTTTTTCACTCGTTTGCAATATGGCATGGATTAAAACAAAAAGATTCAAGTTGATTGATATGTGGTGTTTAATGTCCCGAAACCACCAAATGATTATGAGAGACACCGTAGTGAAAGGCTCCGGAAATTTCGACCACTTGTGGTTCTTTATCGTGCACCCAAATCTGAGCACACGGGCTTACAACATTTCCGCCTCCATCGGAAATGCAGCTGCCACAGCCGGGATAAAAAAAAAAAGGAGGATTCAAGTCAGCTTCCTAGCTAACGTCCAGGATCAGTCAATGAAATTCACGGATGCATTTGGAATAAATGTTCATGAACACTCAATGAGCAAAGGCGAGGTTCTGTTGAGCATGTGAGAGGGTACAGTTTTAATTTATTAAAATGAGATACCTAATCTAGACAGTTAGCTTTCATCCCCACTAGAAGCAACAACGATGACCATCTACCACCCTTTGTTGGTTTTAACAGCAGGTGCTGGATTTTACAGATGCCGATGGTGTTGTGAAGTGTTTGCGCAAAGGTGACCGTAATACCGTAGATATATGTACTGACATAAGCAATATCAGATGCAACACTAATATTACTGTTTAAATGCAGTTGGTGAGTGCAAAATCGTTCATGAAATTGACTGCTCTATAGAGAGACGCGATATCTTTAGCAACGCCATAGTGTCACGGGTTCGATCTCAACTGCAGTGGTTGCATGTCTATAGATGCAAAATGGTAGGGGCCTGTGTTCCCAGTGGAGGTTAGAGGAACATAAAATGGTTGAAATTTCCACAGCCCTCCATCACGGCATCCCTCCTTTTCATATGGTTTTTAGGATGTTAAATACTACACGTACTTATATTTACTGTTAATATTATTGCGCTTCCACACGTCACATTCATCTCTGTACAAGCTAGAGGGTGGAGTGCCGGACCTGTGCACCACCCGCGAAATTTTAATTTGTTGTGGCACAAAACACAAAAATTACCATTTCAAAAATGTGACTTTACTACCTTCCTTCCTTCCAAGAAATTCCTGGCTACGCCTCTGTCGTTGACTAAACATCAATTTGGTATTTCAACTCATATTGCTCACAATGCATTTTGACAATTATCGGCACAATGCGCACATACTGCTCAAATGCCATGTTTGACATACATTCTTTCGGTAGTACCTACACTGACTGAATTATTTTTTTCAAATTTTGCGCACAGAGAAGACACATGTAGGTGCATTTGTAAGAACATTCACTAAATGGCAACATGTTCTTTTTTTTTCGCACTCCCACGCACTGAACGAGCAGTGAGCAGCTGCAAAGTTTACTGATGCCACACAAACACTTTTCCTCATACACAACTATTAGGCATTCTCGAATTGCCTGAAAAAATGACTACTGATGATGCTCAAGCATTATGAAAGCTTGTTTAGGCACTCTGCTATATGAAATTTTGTGCACTTAACCTCTTGGCTTTCTCCACAAGCTAGGCACCACGGGCAGCCAAAAAAGCCGTTGAACTGAACTTGGTTTCCAACTGCTGCCCTCGCCGGTGCATCAACACAGACACAGATGGTGTAAATCTTGCTGTGAATAACAGTTGAAGAGCATTTCCAAATAAGTTCGCCAGTCCTACACAAGGATTCAACAAACTTCTCCAGAAAGACCAGCATGTTGGGGTGTTTTCGTCTGTACCATAAGCCTCCAAGAATAACATTCTTATATCTGTAGGGCGCAGGAAGTTCATTTATTATCATTTGTATGGGCCATATTGAGGAATTAGATGATTTTTATAAAGGGCTGCCATCCGTGTTCGAAGTAATAGTCAAATCGCTCCACTTTAACACACCCTTTTCTCGCAAAGTGCGGTGCATCATGCCACTAGTGATGTCACAAATCAAGTGGCACCCGACTTCTGCCTGCTGCTTCAACTTGCTGAGGTTCTCAAACAAAACACCAGAGAGACTTTCTATAGTGCTAGAAAGTTGCATTCCAACATCCAGAATGGAAAAAAAATGTGCCCCCGCTTTTTACGTCCGACACCTTCACAGTACTCCGGCAGACATTGCAATTCAGGTGGATTTTGTCGCTAGAAATGCCGAGCAGCTTGCCACACTGACTACAGCAATAATGGTATTTGCTGATGGAATCGCATTTCGCGGACCACAATTTCCTCAGTAGGTATTTCGACTGCGGCAGGCCGCACTTTTCGAAACCGAACAAGGCTTCCACAAGTTTCAACAAGTCGTCCACAGCAGACCAGGAAAGGCCGTGAGCCGATATGAACGACATTATTAGAATGATAGCGACTGCAATTGTGGTTGCTGATCCCGAAAGTGTTTTTGTTCCAAAATCCCCGACGCATCTGGCAAGCAATTCTGATTCGTCGAACGAGGGCACAGAAATACGGTCGCCAGAAATGTCTCCTTCGGCTCCAGGGTTTTGGTCTCGATTTACAGAAGCGCCGTCTCCACAAAGATAGTCACCACTATCTTCTTTGGTTCCGGAGCTTGGGTCTTGATCTGTATCTCGGAGAGGTGGAGTGTCACCGTCTTCACTGTCATTTTCTGAATGATTGCTTTCGTTGTCAGCGCATTCTTCGGGGCTTTGGTATGCATTGTCGCCTACGCCATGCGCGCTGTTGAAAAAGTCGTCGCTTCCTTCTGGCACCTCTGTTCGTACTCCTAAAGAATTCGTGTCAACAGAGCAGCCGTCCGTGAGACATCGATCTCCTGGTGATGCCTGGGACGCGTGAGAACTGTCTGGTGGCGAGTTCAAAACACCCGCGAGACGAGTCGTAGCGGTCGCCGAAGCACTGCTGGTCGACTGCTGGCTGTACCATCGTGTCGAACGGGGTACTACAAATTTAGTGTCTGGTCCTAAATACAGCTTTCGACGTTTCTTTGCAGTTAGTTGACTCATGACTAGCTAAGCCAAGCACAACTGAAGACCACGATTCGATGGTGGAGGTAACGATACGGATGACGACGGATGAATGACAGCATTAATCGTAGTAGCAATATAGTCAGTATAGTGCCTGGACACGCCTGGAATGTAAACGTATGAAAAATAAACAGAGTGGCGGAATGCAGACAATGTAAAAGCAAAACATGTGACGATCAGCAACCCACTAAATAAAAATTGGCGCTGTGGTCGACAGTGGTGTTTAGATTCTTGCAATTGACGTGTACTTTTGCTATGTAGAGCACGTAACAGGTGGTCATAAAAAAAGTCGCTTCAAGGAATGCACTATTTTTGTTATCTGCAAGTTTATCACTGCACAGACTTTTTTTTTAACAAAGGACGGGACCGAGAGATTGTCTGTCCATGGTTAGAGTTGCATAAAATAATGGTCTGCTCATAACTGTTATTATTGCCCACTGATGTGGCTACCTAAAAGTAGTTTCCTTCATAGGCCCATCATTGAATGCCTCTGTATAAAGAGCCAGCTCCGAAACGAGAATTTTCCACCGGCAGCTGTCGATTGTCGAAATTTGTCATGTCTCAACAGCACTTCCCGGAAACCTGACCCCAAAGTTTATCCGCTGAATCAACTAAGAGAGCCGGAAAAAGGACGAAGTAAAATCACTAAACACTACCGATCGTGTATATCCGTCTTTTCTCCATGTTTGCAGTTCTCTGAGCGCAATGCTTCAAGCCCACATATCCACTTTCCACGCGCTCGAGCCACCCTAGGTCACACCTGCATTACTAACATGCAGGTCACTGCAGAAGATAGGGGGGGGGGTTCAAACTCCTGCCCCCACCCCAAAAGAAATCTTCGGCTGCAGCCTGGGTCCTGGGTACAGGTAGACACCTCGGATAAACTGAGATAGTGAACACGCTGGAGATTGACGTAGGAAAATGTTGACGCTTATAGTTGCTCTGAGCGCACATGCATATATTTGCATTAATTTAACATGTAAAGATGCAGATGTGATTGCTGGCCAATGTCGACATGCAACTCTTTCAATTTTAGTTATGCCGCCGGGCACCATCGATCGCTGCAGCATTACTGTTGGTCCTCCTTTGCCGATCTGAAGTACATGTACATGTTACTCACATGGGTATACTCACGAGATAAAACGTGCTATTATTATTATTTTTTTGCTTTGACGACTTGTACGCGCAAGTACTCGAGATAGAAATATTATGTCGGGACGAATGTGGTTTCTATAAAGGCAATGTTGGCTCTGATCTTCGCGTCCGAGTCGAAATTATATGCCGATATTGCAAGACGGGCTCATTACTTAATAAACAATTGTATCGGACCAGTTGCTATGAATTCATCTGTGTAGAAAGCGCAGTCACTATTACACAGAACAAACAACACAAGTGCTTAAGAGACGTTAATAATGAAGAGCCCGCCGAACAATAAATGTAAGTCAATAAACAATTGTATCGGGCCAGTTGGCATGAATCCATCTTGGTAGGAAGTGCAGCCACTAATACACAGAAGACACAACACAAGCGCTTGTGTTGTGTGTCCTGTGTAATAGTGGCCGCACTTCCTACCAAGATGGACTCATTACTTATCCCTAAATTAGCCTAATACAATTCCGAAGGTGGACATTCACATGCCGTGTGGCATGTGCATCAATTCTTTCCCGTTGCTCCACTGCTGATCCCGAAGGTCTGTGTTTGAGTCCGGATTCCTAGTAGAGGGGAATATGCTTGAGGCCCTTGTACTTAGATTTCGGTGGACGTTTATGGATTCCATGTGGTCGCCGCTAAGGCGCATCTCTCATTTGTCATCGTTTTGGAACGTTAAACACCAGCATTTATACTGTTATTGCGAGTGTTATCATTCCGCAATTACATTTCCAATATGCGAATGCCTATCGTTTCGATAATTATAGCAAGCCGTGCGCTTTTCTTTTTTATCGTGTCGTTCAGTGAATATCGCATAAAAGCAGTGCAGTGGTTTATAGGCTGGTTTCCTCATTAATTGATTGGTGTTATCTTGTCGTGCCTGTATATTCATAAATAAGATTATGGGTGATGTGTAAAACACGCACGTCTACCAACGTCTTGAAAAATAAGCAAGAAAAAAAAAGTTGTAATCAAGTACATTTTATTTATTCCTCCAGTGTCCTGTTAAGCGGTAGATGTGGCGTGTGTTCGTATTTTGGCTCCGAGCAAACTACAAGTTTTGTAATGTTCTAGCTGGTATTGTAACTCTTTTCCTTAAACATAACGCTACCTTATAACATGTTCGCCCCACAAACCCACCAACCCCCTCTCAAAATAGAAGTAAAAAACACCCTCAAGAAGCAATACAGGTAAGTAAACTAAAAATACTAAGCAGACCTTTCGCGTTGAATGAGTTGTGATTACATTGTTCTACAACAGTCCAAATCATCAAAACTCAAACACAACCCTGTTTTTTTTTAAACTTACTAGTATGTTTTGTCATCTAGTGACAAAAATACATTTTTTTGCGCGCACATTTACTTCAAAATACACATATTATGGTATACATTTTACACATTAGGTGGCACAACAAGCACTAAACGTTTTACAAGTCAGGTCGTTAGCATGTTCAGTTTAGCCAATCCAAGAGCAGTACTCTACGTTTGAAGTACTGGATGTTTTGGATGAGACCTGTGAGACGTGCCACGGCAGTAGTCCTTGCAGTCTTTCTTTTTTTGTTTTTAAAGGCGAGTGTTGATTTTGCGCTCCCACTTAATTATGCCGGCAGCACCGAAGGTGGCCTACGTCGTTTACGACGATGGCTACCGGGCTATAGGGCTATAGTGAGCGTGAAGCTCATTAAGGACTTCAAGCCGGCGAGTGTGGCTGACTGCCAAAAACACAAAGAAATATATTGGAAGACCAATGAAGCAGGGCACGTCGACAAAGGGTATTATCGAGGAGACGTCGTCTTCCTTGGTGGTGAGTTCTGTGTTCTTGAGGTGTTAATTTTGGTGGCGTTTAGGAATCTGTTTTACAATACAGAAAAAATGTGTGGCAGACGTCGCTGCTTGCACGTGTGTTATTCGGTGCGTAGTCAAAATAAGACGCACGGAATTGCTTCTGTGTTTTCAGTGTGCCTTATTTGACCCGTTGGTGGTGGTTGCGCAACTACTGCTAAGTTGTTCATGCTTATTAGCCCACGTAGCTCTTTTCGTGTGCATGTGGTGGTCGTCTAAGGCACTCAGTTTATGATTTGGAATACGGTATGACCTTGCGGGCTGCTATACGAAGAGGCAAAACATTTTTCATGTATACTCTAAATGTCATTGGAATGTTTCAGCAGTCTTTCAGTCCACAAACGCACCACAATTGGGCTTAATCAAAACACGTGCGCAGCAGGAAAAACAGCGAGCAAGTGATCATTCTGTAATGTAGAAAACCAGAAGACAAATTGTGCACTTATTCACAGTGACAGTCATCCCGGTGGACGCAAAGATCAATTAGAATGTCCGTGAAATGTTATATTGTGCAGCTGGTCGAGTAATATAAAGCGTGCGGTCCGTCGGCATATAGGCAGTTCAGGCTGGTTAGGCCTGTTCGGTAATGCGGGTATATACTATGTCTTGTAACAACGCCATAAATGTCATCATCTGCCTTTCAAGATCGTATTATTGATCATCTCCAATGCTAAAACAACTCTTACTGCTTATTGTTAACCTAAATAAAACCCCACCCCTTATGTAATGCCCCTCCTAGAAAGGGGGGCCTTTAAGGTAATAAACTGAACTGAATGCCCAACTTGCGATCAGCTGAGCTACACATATTTTCTGATTATCTTGTTCTAGTTTGAACTTGATGCAATCTTTGCCCCTAGACATTTCAATTGACAAGATCTTTGAACTGCTGCATGCTGAAGCTATAAGAAAATGGCAATGCCAAATTATTTTGATGAGTTTAATATAATTAGATATTTCTTTTCTTTGGAATAGATTGCAATGGTAATAAAATAGAACTTCAAAAAGCTACTGCGGGACAGTTAATAAGCATTCCTAGAAATGGTGTTGCTCACACAGACTGAAATACGTTCAAAAGCTTTGACTAATTGTTTTGATGTATGTTCCAATAGCTCATATAATTAACTGGTAAATTAATTGAGATTGTGCTATAACTAGCAACATGTGGTTTGTCTCAAGGTTTAAATACTTGCATAACTCTTACCATCAGCCATTGACTTGCATCATCTAGAAGCAAATGCATGTACAGCACAGCTTTCTTTCTGCAGAACCAAACTTTTGTGGTAGAAAAGATATGTAGTTGTACTTTGCATGCATTTGTGGTCTTCATACCACATTGGTGCTTTAGTGGCCTGCTAAAATTTAATTTCGTTTGATAATTTCTGTAGCCACCTTCAGTGACCTCATTCAGAATATGGGCAAGAAACGGCTGTCGGTTCCTGACACTGTCTTTTATAACGTAGAAAGTGAAGAAGAGACAACTGAAAAGGTAACATACATGAAACTTTTTGTTTTCTTGAAATCGTACGTGACCTGCATCAGGCACCTGAGCAAGAAGTGACTACTGCATTTTCAAATATAGGTGCTAATACTATGCTGCCAGATTTGGTACTTATAGCACTTATAACTGTATTGAAATGGCATATTTCTAAATTTCATGAAGCTGCAAAACAAGGACGAGATGTTCCCCCGTGACTGTGTTTGGCAGTGTTATAACAATGGAAGTTGCTCAGAAGCTCTTTGAAAGGACAAAAAACTTGGAGAGCTCTTCTTACGGGGCACTATGTGTAGATAATGCAGCTAGTGTACACTGAGCATCAATTTTGAAGTGGTGATCAAAATACAGCTTCTTGAATAATCACCCTCCCAGTGGACAATTCCCATTTCGCGGTTTTATATCGAGCAACAGTCTTCTGATGTGTACGGGACACAGGAGATGCAAAGTCAGGGTTGCAGCACTCTTACAACCGATAGGTGGCAAAACATTCTGAGAAACTCTCCCATTGCTTTCGCAACAGTTGAGAAGGCCTTAAGGAAAGGAGCATGCATGTGCAGTCTGTTGTGGCCATTGTCTGACAAAGAGGGGAGGGTTGTCCTTACAGGGTTATAGGACAAAAAGTGCTGTAGAATACTGGTTATAACTTGATTAGTTATGAAAAAAGTCAATGATAACTGGTAATCAATGACAAGTAAACCTAATTGAGTTACCCAGAATGTTAGTTTTGGAAAAGTAATTGATTACTTGAAACTCGTGTATAAATCTGATCAGTGTACACTAAGCTAGGTAGGCATAATATGGCAGCTTGTTACTCAAATGGTAACTTTGCCTTGCACAGTGTGACATTAGAGAGAATAGCAGGCACAGAGCAGCAACTTCCAGCATTTTGGTTACAATTTACATAGTGACCTATGTTAAATTTCACAGATATGCATTTGTCAGCTTTTTAGATGACATTGTGTGTTAGTGTTGTTGCTTTGATCCTATTATGTGGCAAAAGTTGGTATGGCATAGTTGTTTTTGTTGCAGTCATAGTAACTATGTGCTTATTGATGTTGTGATGCAGCTAAGAATTTTTTTAGACAATTTAGCGCAAGTCTGGGGGGTGTGGAATTTGCACTGTTTGAAATCGAATATCACTGCAACTGTGGTGGCTGTGGTGGTTATCGGGACGCGTTGCAATGTGAAAGATGTTATACCCTTGTCACATGGCAAATAAATGCCATTCACAACAAATTGCATTAAGCGGACCTAATTTCATTTTACCTGCGTGCTGTCCCATGACAAAAACAAATGTCATTTTGAAATGATGACCATGACCTCAGCCCTCCTGACCCATGGCTTTGGGAAAAATAAACATAGAATAAAACTTGTATGTAACATGCGTGTATGCACAAAAATACTTTTTATGGGTGGATAGGTGCACCTATAATAAAAAAAAGTGGCAGTTTTAATTGAAAACTTGCCACAGCTGCACGGCACACTCGAATACCGTTGGCCGATGGTATGACCGACATGAGTACAGTCAACTGAAGCAAGGTGCACAACCTACTCCCCCGCTGCAGAAATGAGACGGCAGCAACGATTTCGTGTAGTGACCACCTTGGTCACCACATGATTAATATCCACAATACAGGCAATAATGACAACAGGGCACAAACGAAATATGCCCTGCGTTCTGCTGCTGTCATGGAGAGTAGCTTCTTTTTAACGCTATGGCATTAGAGAGCTCGATTTGCAGAAATTCCGGCGTAGGCATCATTGGTTGTGAGCGAAAAATCATCTTATGCGCTACTGAAAAACTGAGAATGATGCAAATAAAATAAACAATAAAAATTCTTGAGACGCAGTTTGTTCGCATGGCAAGCGGATGTTCTACCACACGGCCACGCATCTGTTTGGAAATACAATGAACGAACTTCCTCTGCTTGGAAATGCAGTAAAATTACCTTTCATACTTAATAAACACACACATCCTGTATACATGCTTTACAATGCAACATGAAATATTGCAGTAATAATGCGTGGTACAACCTGCCATTTCTTGCGGGCGTCATAACATGTCATTATCATAATGGCTTGGAGGTTTAAAACTGGTCACCCACTACCAAAGGCACATGCGCTACTGTACCTATTCCCTTAAGGCCACGTAGTGGGTGCGTGAGAAGTTCGAAAAGGTTTCATGCACCAAGTTTTCGATGCACATAGTAGCAATAGAATATCCCTATCGCCTTCAACTCCTAAAAACAAAGCTTTAGGGTCCCTTAATTTGTATTTTTTTAACTTTTGCACCTGCTATCATGTCATCAAACCAGTAATGAGTTGAGCTAGTAAGGAACAAGATCTTCATAAATTATAAAATGTATATATACTGAAGTTATAGCCATTTCCCTAAAAGTCCCTGACATTGAGACTGCTCAGTCAGAAATCGAATGCGATTGTGTTGCAGGAACTCGTTCCACAGAAAAGGTCGTTTTCATCAAATGGCATTAGTTTCCCCGTGTGACAGCAAAGAAAGGACATTGCAAACGAAGGACATTAGATTTGCTGTGTGACAGGGTGTTAGAATGCTCACTAGTCATGGCTGGAATATGCTACATATAATTTTAACATATGGTGTAGTAGCGCAAATTTGATGGGGACACTGAGGACAAGAAAACACTGCACTCACTAGTCTCACAAACAGTGGCGTGTTTTCTTGTCCTGAGGTCCTCGTCGAGGTTGCGCTACTATACCATATGTTGAAATGATATCTCACAAACTAGCCCAGCTTTCAACCGTACTGAACTTCATATGCTAGGTAGTTGCTCCAACCTGAATTATGTTTGTATCAATGGAGCGTGTATGTTTCCTGGCATATTTGCTCGTTTTCGGCTTCTAATCAGTGATGTTGACTTTGGGTTGATGTGTTTATTTGCTAGCATTCAAAAAAGAAAAAAGAAAAAAATCAGCAACCAAGAATAAAGAGGCGCCGAAGCAGTGCGAGCTCCGAAGAAGAGCTTGTCCAACTGAGTCGGCTCGAAAAAGAGAGGAACATTACGAGGCAGCTCAAGAAAAAAAACAAAAGACTAGAGGAAAGAATAGAAATACTTGAGAAAAGAAATGACAAGCTGCAAGACATGCTGCAAAACGAACTCAGTAAGTTATATTTATTCCATGCTGCCTTTTAGATTTTTTTAAAAAACTTTTCATGCAGTCAGTGAGTGCTGTGGTTATGTGTACCCTAACACATTTACTTTGGCATCTTCATGTTATTTCGATGCTTTTTGTTCCAAAATATAGATGTAGTACCTGAAATTGCCCTTTGGATTAATGTTGTACAGTCGACATCCGATTTCGCGGACACTCAAGGGATTGCGAAAGGTCCGGAAAATCAGGCAGTCTGGAAAAATGAATGCAAGTAAAAATACACTTTTTGAATAGGTATTTTTCACTGACGGAAAAGGTCACGGCAGGAGTACAGGATTCTCGTTGCAATTCAGCAAGTGCATCATTTAGGTGGCCCCTAAAAGAGCCGTTTGTAATAAAAAAGCGAAAAGAAAAAAGTTGATGTGACCGACGCTATTGCATTTGTAAAAATTAAGTGCTAAAAGGACTCTCTTATTTTCGTTTGCACGGAGTTCCACTTGCCCCGATTATGTTTGCCTCAATATCAGCTGATGTCATGCTGTCACTGTACACCTATGACGATGTAATGTTCGCGTCAACACAGAACTTGTTGCCCGTGTAGGCTCTGCCTCTTTGATCTATGTTTCGGAGTTGTCGAAACCTTTAGTAACTTGAATGATTTCATCACCGGTAAATTCCGCACACAGCTCAAGATTTTCGCTAGCGTCGGCAAAGCCCTCCAAGGTTATCCCGGCTGAAATCGAAACACCAGCACCGTGTGGGTCGTTGAAGCAACGACCGCATTTGGAAGTTCTTCACACACGCTGCCCTCTCTAGGTGAGACTGCCGTCTCGGCGTACATTTTAAAGCTGGCGTGGCAAAAACAGTTCCTGGGAGTCTGTTGCGTTACCGCCTCTATGAGTCGGGAAGCATGCCGACGGCAGACTATAGGTCAACAGCGTAGCTTTCCCGCCGGATCACAGCCTTATAGTAACATTAGTAACAGCACCATGCAGTTGTGGCCACAGGTTTGTCTAAGCCACGGCTGGCTACAAATTGGCGTGCGCTGGATTCCGGCATTTGCGGTGTCAAGGGTACGGCAGCCACGTCACAGTGGGTTCGAGGGTACGAAAAGAACCAAAATAGTGGTGCTGATTGTGACTTCAATTGCGCTGTTAGGAGTAAAATGTTAGCAGGAAAATCGGACGGTGAAAGCTATAAATGTCCGAAATTTTGGACTTTTTAATACAATGACTGTATGGGGAACTTGATGGTGCCACAGATCAGTCCGGGAAATCAGGCATGTCCAGGAATTGGGTAGTCCGAGAAATCGGACGTTAACTGTATGATCAGAGTTAAGAAAATCAAAACAATGCAGCCCTTTATAGAATCAGATTTGTGTGAGAGAGTGGCCACTTAGTATGGAAACAGCTGTGATAGTTGCTGAATGGTGTTTCCTTCTGCGACAGTGCAGTGGTTACAGCAGCACTAGCAGGAAACAGCAGCCAGCAAAGCATATGTTCTGTATGAATGGACTCCGCTCCTCCTACCCTTTTTCACCAAACTCTAGACGGCTCCAGCAAGGTAACAGAAAAAATTGTGGCTTCAGGCACGATGCCATCAGACACCACCCATCAAAGTGCATTCTTTCTCATTATATTCATATGTACCTGGGGGGGGGGTGGTTCAGGCGGCTTAGCAGAGGAGGAGCATAGAACGTCACGACCCACCCTGCTGGAACTATTAGTTTTCTTCAAAAAAATTCTGTAACAAAAATGAATCTCTTTAGTAGGAATCGACCATTAGAGAGGACTGCCTTTGAAAACTATAAGGAACAGTTTGAATTGTCTGACACTTAGAGGAGTTGTTAGTGTACAACTGTCTCAAGAGCAGGGCTGGGCAGTATCACGATAGTATTTCAGAGATACTTTTGAGTGTCTGTATTGCTGTATCGAGATACTTCTTAAAAATGTATTTGTATCTCAGTAGTGAAATACTTTAACGATGTATCGCCCGTATCGCAATACTATACAGGGCATGGGTATGTCGTTACTTTGTTTTTCGGAAATGAGCTGAGACGTGTTTACAAAGGCAAAAAAAACCGTGCTGTGATCTTAGCATTGAGTGGCGAGATATGCACCCACCATTTCTACATTTATTCTCAGGGGGTAACTGACACCTACCTTCTTGATAGTGAGCTAGTTGCTTTTGTACCCGCATTTTATTGTGCACGCAGAACTGGAATGTGTTTGAATAATCACCTGCTTGGGAGCTTGCCAATAATATTATGCTGCCATTTTGAATTCCAGCCGTGAGGAGCATTGAATATGGCACATTGGGCGCCAACCAACAGCGTCGTTTTTAAAATGTGTTCCCTCATGCCAATTTAACGAGCAGTGCTTCTTTTTTCTCGTTTTTTTCTTGTTTTTTTGCGGCATCTATTTGAAAAAGCGGAACTTATCGAGGAAGCCACAAACCACCCAAAAAATGTGGTGCGTGGTGCCGTGTGCCATCAACGACGCTTCTTTCTCTAAAGCATTTTTGGAAGACAGCAAGTGCGGCCACACGCTTGCTAGTCATAGTCAAATGTGACCAGCGCAGTTTGAAGTTTCCCGTCTACAGAAAAAAACACACAACATCAGATATCGGCATTGACTTGGTGCAACTGACAAACCAGAACATATCGGTGGTTGTCTCACTTGTCGCTAGAACTAATAGCATCTGCACAATGCAGACTAGCAGGGCTGCTGACCTACACCAAGTGCACAGAGATCTCTTAGCATCCGGCTACTCGAACTCTGGTTAAACGCCCGCTCTTTCAGCCGCAAAGATCTGATCTTGTGTTCCCAAGATAACGTGCCGCTATACTGTACGTGTCTAATGCGTGCGAGTCAGGCACTAGTTCAAAAACCATTACGATGTCCAAGTAGTTCCGTTCCTACAAATTGCATTATCGGCCGGTAAAGATGGACAAAAAAGAAAGGTATCTTGATGCTTACTGGACACCTTGTAGACTGTGATTGTGTATATATCAGTGAGACTGGAAATTTCGAACATCAGGTCAGACAGCATGTCAATGATGTCAACGAGGTAAAGGTGTCTTCCAATGCCTTGGCAAAACACCCTGCCCCGCCGCGGTGGTCTAGTGGCTAAGGTACTCGGCTGCTGACTCGCAGGGCGCGGGTTCGAATCCCGGCTGCGGCGGCTGCATTTCCGATGGAGGCGGAAATGTTGTAGGCCCGTGTGCTCAGATTTGGGTGCACGTTAAGGAACCCCAGGTGGTCTAAATTTCCGGAGCCCTCCACTACGGCGTCTCTCATAATCATATAGTGGTTTTGGGACGTTGAACCCCACATATCAATCAATGGCAAAACACCCTGAAAATTTGAGCAATAAAATAGATTAGCATAACGGCATAAGCTTAGAAAAAAAACTCTTCAGGACACCACTTGCAATCAATGCTGGTTTAAACAATGGATACACATAACACATTGAACCATTGATAACACATGGAACCTTCATTCTTATCTACACTCGCGGTTTTGAGTCACTTTTGAAGTCCTCATAAGCATATTTTCACTCCGTCTAGTTGTCACTTTGAACAAGACTCCCATCATGAGAGCTGAAATGTCTTATTTGTATTCCTTTTCGTGGTTGGTGTCATTAATTTATCGTGTTCTCACCCTAACAGGCTTCAGTCAATATCGCAACTTCACCCATCTTTTTGAGTGGAATGTATACTACACTATGCATGGGATTAATTTCCTTTTGTTTATAACACGTTTTCTAGAGAGTAAATTGGTAAGGCAACTTGGTTGCCTCAGAGTATGAAAGAGTTTTATGGCACCCGAGGATTTTAGCAAAAAGCACTCCGGTAAAATCGGGAAAAATATCAGCCTGACGCGCTGGTGTAGCTTTGAGCAAATACAGCATAATTATGTTTGTAATAATCAGGTTGTAATATATCGAAGTTCTGAAAAAGTAATGCTTCGTTCGGGATGCAATTAAGAAATGTGCGCTCTTTATTTTTCACATTTGCTCTCTTACAGAAACATTGGCCAGCCGTTCCTGTTGCGCCACCAATGCAGCACATCTACTAATCATGGCGCCTATGAACATGAGGCCACCCACAGGAGCATTCAAAAGAAGGTATGAGCATATAACAACGCATTAGGATGTTTCATCAAGTGCGAAAAGTGGCCGTCAGCACCAACAAAAGTGACAAATATTAACTTGTGATGCCATCATCGTGGCATCAGAAATAAGTTTCCCAAATTGGTTGTGTCATCACGACGTCACATGATGTCATCGCTTGTTCTAAGGTTGCCTATCTCGGAGGCATTTGCGAAACAACTGGGAGTGCAGAAAGCGGTTGGGAGTCGTGGCGGGTCAATACAATCGACTTAAAGGAAAAGGAAGATTTTCGTTATCTGTTGTTTTAAAGCAGCCGTGAAGGGGAATGAAGCTGTGCCCAGTTGTTATTTTCCTGATCATCACACATTGCTGCACAACTTATGAAAGAGGAAATATCTTTATGGTGGCACAATCGAACCAGTATGGTACTACGAACCTCACTCAACTATGGCTTGGCAAACATGGCTGCGCTGCCATGTTTTGTTAACGGAGACTTCTCATAAGTCGACTTGAAGTGATGTCAGCAGTACAGTTGAGGCAAATGTTCGTGCTGGAGAATCAAAGTTGTCGACCTTTATTGTTGGATTACCGGTCCAGAAGCCTTTTGTGCCAAGGAAGTGCTTATTTTGAAATAAAATCATGTTTTAGTGGTCTGTATCAGGTAGCGCACTTTAATTTACCCGCCTCAAGAAGCGGAAAGTCTCACGTCACTGTTGCCGTGCACAACGTTGCCCGGCTTTTTACTGTACGGCTGCCGACACTACTAGCGAAACTAAAGCACGAGGAGCCACATCAGCAACAGCGGCCATCGATCAATTTCCTACAATAGGCTCCGAAATGGCAGACATGTTTTGGCTCCATTGGGCCCCGCTAGATGGCACGGCCTGTCTAGTTTAACCAGGAAAAAGTTGAATTTTCTAACCACTTGTGCTAGTCGCCATTGTAACTCCCGGTGGTTCTTTTTTCATGAGAAACAACTCAACTAGCAGCATTTTTTTACGTCCTTTGATACTTGGAAGGTTCTTTATTTAGTGAGCTAGTTTGATTACCAGTGATTAATTGTAGGCAGTTTGCCTGACGTCATAAGGACCATTTCGCGAACGTCCTACTGCGGCGCATTTGTTCCCGTGCATTTACCTCAATTTCTCGGTAAGTAAGGCACTGCTGTTGATAATACTGTCGTTTTAGATGACATACATTGAGCTTTCACTATCCCGTGAATTGTTATTTGTTAATTAAGCGTGTTTGAGTTAATGAGATTTCACTGTATTGCACCAAAAACAAAAGGACAAAAGCATAATGGAGTGAGTTTAGACAAGTTAGATACAATTATAAAACTGACGAAAACAAATTCGATTCAACTTGCAAAAAGAAAGCTGTATGGTTCGAAAGTGTAATTTTTTTTTGCAATTTCAGGCAAGGCCGTTGCAGTTCATGCAGCCATCGCTACACGCATCGCCACCGTCGCCACCACCACCATTGTAAGGAAGTTGTAATTATGGGCAAACTTTGCACAATTACTATTTTTGAACATTTTATATAACTCAGTTCACACAAAAGCTAGTTTGAATACCGTTATGATTAAGTGATAACAAGTAAGATGCAAGTAGTATGAAGTTAGCCTAGACAAGGCGAGCAGCATTAGAGTAAAAAGAACTGTTGGTAATTATGTGTATGTCCCGATTCTGAATGTTCTCTATTGGCAAAAGATTATTGTTATGCATATTTGCCCATGTAATAATGCCATAGGTGATTTGACTGTTTATGAAAGCATTGCAACAATAAGGCATCACAGGAGATAAATAAAGAAGATTTAATGAGGGCTCGTACACCGAAGGCAGTTTTTTGTTTAGCATAAGCAATATGATGGGTAAACTTCACGTTAGGATCAAGTTTTTGGCCTAGAAAACACACCAAATTGCAGGAATTAAATTATGGTAGTCAACTAAAAGGGAGCTTTGTTTTAGAAACTGTATAAACCATGAACTTAGTTTTAAGTGGGATTAAAATTAGGTTGTTTTAATAACACAATGTAGAACACTGATCAGTTCGTCGTGCAGCTCAGTGATTGGGCTTTTAACAATTTATGGAGCATAAGCTGGAAAAACAATAGGGATAAAAGTTTGAGCAGCTGTTATTGGGCTGAACAAAGCACAAATGAGGGCTGATAGTTATGTTGTGTCTGAAAAGAAAAAAAAAGTTTTGGAAATGAAGCTTAACTTTCATACCTGGAAGCCATGCTGGCATATGTGTGCCTAATATTTTTTATAGCTGATCGACTTTTCCTTTGTTGTGCCTTTTAGGGTTTGGGTGCCAGTGATGAACTGCCGCTGTTTTCCCAGGTGGACAATCAAGTAAGTAGCGTTACAGTAGCTTGAATCGTTAGGCTAGTTGGTATTCGTTCATCTTTTAACTGAATAAGGGCACGTACAGACACTTGAACACCGCTTATGTTGTGTGCATTTTCTTCTTCTAGTGTCCATCTCTCTGTGCATGCCCTTATTCAGTTGAACGATGAAGTAGCTCTACTTTTTGTAAATTTATGTTTATTCAGTGGAATACTTTCACTACTGGGTTGAATACATAGTTATGCAACTTGCATTGCACTTTCACTTCTTTGTATGTTTATGCTTAGTTTATTCATCTACTACGGATAATTTTGTAAATTATGAACTGGTGAATTTAGAGGTTCAGGAGGTTATTTCACGAATGACCAGTGCAATCTTCTGCATTACAATTTTTTGGAATGTCACGGCATTCAGTACAAGCTTCATAAATATTTTTGTGACAAGTCTTAATGTCAGGAAAAAGGGGAATGAATTGAGGCTCTGTCTTTTTGATTCCTGAGTTCCTCATTATCGGACTTGACAAAAGAAATTTTTATCTGCAATGTGCCAGAGCACTTTTTTCAGTGCCAGCTCTAAGTGCCTTTTAGGGTGTCTGGTGGTCTCTTATACTTTAGTAGAATATTATGGACTCAACATTACTAACAACTGTAACACACTGTAAGATATGTTACATAATTGTTAATTTAACTTTCACACATATCTAGAGCACTCAAAATTGTAAATATGCTTCTTTTTAAAATGTCTTACAGCTTCTCACAAACTGTTCAGGTGAGACTTAAAGACAGCAATGATGTATGTGATTAGCTTTTCATTGATCATTGAAACGAATGCTTTTTTGTTTCGCTGGAGCCATACTAGTGTAAAATTTCTAAATAGAGATTGTGTTGATGTTTTTCTAACTTACTATGCCACCCCACTTTTTGCCCAGTCGTTTAGTATCTAAAAATTATTGATTCTCCTTGTGAAGGCTGGTGTAGTATTGCCATTAATGAGCACTATATGTACCTGTAGACTTACATACATTCTGTTAACTGTACTTGCTTTAGAAAAAGAAGATTTGGATAACGTTTAGTATGCCAGTGTTATACAAGATGGCATGCAGTTGCAGAAGTGAATTGTAAGATTCATCAGAACTATTTGAATACATACGAGCAAAACTATACTCGCACGACGAAAGAGCGCAACTAACATTTTCAAAAACAAGATATCTCTTGAGTATTTTATTATGATTCCACACTTTTTGCGCACATTCACCTAGGAAACGGCATATTCCTGGAGCAGGAAAAATGGGCATGGCTGCTTTTGCGTCCGAGAGACAGATTGTTCTGTAAGGAGGCGACCAAGCTTCTGTGGGGTGTGAGTGCCCTCCACAACAGGAGCATCACAGGAGCCCCTTGTCGGCGCTACGTGCGCTCGGAAAACCAGGCACCACCCAGGAGGGCACTCACGCCTAAGAAATTGGAGGCAGTCGGAAGGAAGTGTTTCATCCTTAGTATATTTTGCTGAATTTAGGGACATATAAATTTTATCAACTATATGAACCAGTAAGTCCCCAATTGCTACATATTCCTGCTCATTTTTACAGATGCCTTCAGCAAGTACATTGCTGGGAGACCAAGTGAAGTGGCACCAATTGAGAGGCTAAGAAAAATGAACAGCTTCATTGCTGAGATGTTGAACGACCTAAATAAATAAGTCGTCAAAACATTACTCTAGCCTGATCGTGTTTATTTGATATCATTGCAGCATACCTACATTACACTGTTTATTTTACTGTGTGCTTCATGAACTAACATGCCTTTCTTAATACATTCTTTTACTGCATGTTAATTTTGACCCAAATAGCTGATCCAACCCATATCACCTGCATAACCTGTAATACCCATACATTCGTTACACTAATACCACCTATATGAGCCCTACCACCTGTATGACCCGCACCACTCGCATGACCCGTACCACCCGCATGACCCGTACCACCCGCATGACCCGTACCACCCGTATGACCCATGACACCTGTATGCCCCGTATCTAATAACATCGTATGTGCAGGTCCTGTACATATAAGAATTTTCAGTAGGGTTGCAAGGGGCGCTCATCGGCGTAACGGTCAAACGCTGTCCGCGTCCTGCAGGAACGCGGGAGGCGTCTGTGTGTGCCGCAGGAAACGCACATCAGCGTCGCTGGGACACACAGCCTGCGTCTGAGAAGATGCACGTGCACGGAAAAGCGCGTCGCGTGTGCGGTCGGAGCTCTCTCTCTGGACTTCGCTGGCCCGCTCGTCTCGAGTGTGCTCTGGGCCCTTGTGATGGAAAGGCGCGTCTGTATGCTCTCGTTGCAGTGTACTTCTCTTGCAAATATGTAAATTGAACGCATCTTCTACTTGTTCGCAAGGCGCGTCGCAAGAGTCGTCCTTCGCCGGATCCTGGGTGGCAGCCTCGATCTCTTCCCCGGGCATATCAACTGGTTGGCAGTGGCGGGATCGGTTCGTGTTTTTTCCTGGTACCGATGCTGGTGAGTGCTCACTTTCCGTAGAGATTCTGCCAGGTGTTTTGGATAGATGGTGATGTTTATCCAAAAGAATAGATTAGTTGCTGCTTTGTGAAGGATTGGGTTTATTAGAGGTACCTTCACGGCAGTTTGAGCAACGGAAGTCTGCACGGGGTGACCGTGGACTTGAACAAATTGAGGAAGCCGGATTTAGTGCTGTTGTGCCAGGAGCTGGGGATTGAGGTGGCGACTATACATAGAAAGCCACTTTTAATACAGGTGGTAAAGGATTCTGGCGCGGATGCGGAGGAGCTCGCCGAGTGCTGGGAGCTAATATAGGAGAGGATGAAAAGAGCACATGAAGTCTAAGAGCGAGAACGCCTTATGTTTGAAAGATAAACCGGCAGGCGCAAAGAAGAAGCGGAAAGCCAAGAAAGGGAGCTTGAGCGCTTGCAGCTTCAGCTTAAGATTGCAGAGGCAAAAGGCGCTAGTGATCTGGAACAGAAAAACGAGGCAATGAGATGGAAAATTCAGCCATCCGTAAGTGTAGTTGCAAACAGCTCTCAGGAATGCGGGAAAGATTTTTCTAAGGGAAGCAACTGCATTGTTCCTCAGTGTGTTAACCAGTCCACCGGTCTAGAGGGTGAGAATAAAGATTATTTGGTCGAAAATAACTTAGACCGCGCGACTGAGACAGCTGACGCAAGGTGTGCGAGAGTTGACGAGCTGGAGATGCAATCGGGAGGCTCGGAAACGAGACGCAAGAAGCGGCGCAGACGCAAGAGACGTCGAAGTGCCTCGAGCGAGACAAAAGGCACTACGCGTGTTGAAGAAAGCTCGCAAAACATGAGCGTAGCAGGCAAATTTAGGCATTTCGCATCGGCGTCAAAGTTGCCCTGCATGAGTCCGAGCCACCAGACAACAAGTAAAACAACAGCGGGTTCTTCGCAAATGCAATCAAGTGGAAGGCGCCAGCGGAAAAAGGGCAGGCTACAGCGTGCATCCTTGCGACCGAATTCGCGGCAGAGATTCAGAGCTTTCCGCGGACAAGAGTGTCGAAGGTGTCCTGAAAAAAAGGCCACAATAGCTAAACACCGCACGGGAGTGAGCCCAAAGAGGACATCGCCACTCTTTCCCGTGCGTTGCTCGAATTTCCTCCGCCGGGCTGACCGAAGCCCGCCGAAATCGCGAATGAGGCGTGACTGTGCCGTTCAGCTTGAAGCACGTGCACGTAGTTGCCTCGGGCGTTCTCGAAATCCGCCAAGACCTCGACCGCCACGTGTACGATTTAAGTGAGGGACAGCTGTAAGCTGGAGAGTCAGACACAGGGGTTTTATTAGTAGCATGCATGTTTGTTTAATTTTGATTTTACAGTAGTATGCCGGTGTCATCTCCACGGTTAGATTCTTTAGCTACAGATTTCACTTCTCGTATTTGTAAGCGTTTTCAGTTAAGTTGATATGCGGAA
This sequence comes from Rhipicephalus microplus, assembly GCF_043290135.1. Classification (NCBI taxonomy): domain Eukaryota; kingdom Metazoa; phylum Arthropoda; class Arachnida; order Ixodida; family Ixodidae; genus Rhipicephalus; species Rhipicephalus microplus. The sequence goes on along the minus strand of NC_134704.1, from coordinate 140,694,822 downwards.
GCAGTGACCTGCATCAGTCTTCCGACTGCCTGAAATTAGTTTTTCTTCGAGTTCACAAGGTCAACGCCTCAGTGTAGTCTTCTGTTGGGCAATAAACAATGAAAGGATGTTCGCCCTAACTTGAACCTCGCGAATCTTAGGAGGGCTGAGTGCTCGCACTGTCAGTGTTCTGTTTGTGTGCACCCTCCCCCACTAAAGTCGGGCAGCTACTGGCCCAGAAAAAAAAGAGCCTCTGAGGACGGCGACCTTCATTTAGCGCCGTGTGACACGACCGACTATGGTGAAACCCGGCAACGGCGACTGGGACTCGGCGGATGTTGACGGTCCCCTGCTGTGACCAAGTGGGCGCTGCGCGCCGAGTGTGGTTGCCATTCCAAGGTGTGCGGTTGTGCGGTGGATCGTGGCGACGCTGAAATGCGCTTGTTGGGCAATCTGCTTTGTGCTGTGCTATGCAAAGGTGTGCTGTGCTGTGTAGTGTGTGTATGGGTAGTGGTTGACAATCCGGGAAACACCAAGAAGAAGCACAACGGCCACTTCAGGGAGCAGCGCCACTGCAGCCCTTCCGTGACCTCTTCGGGCGGCGGACGGGCTGTTATGACCGGTACAGCAAGGAAGTGGCTTGCAAGGGACGCTCATCGGCGTAACGGTCAAACGCTGTCCGCGTCCTGCAGGAACGCGGGAGGCGTCTGTGTGCGCCGCCGGAAACGCACATAAGCGTCGCTGGGACACACAGCCTGCGTCTGAGAAGATGCACGTGCACGGACGAGGGGTATCAAAAGCGCGTCGCGTGTGCGGTCGGAGCTCCCTCTCTGGGCTTCGCTGGTCCGCTCGTCTCGAGTGCGCTCTGGGCCCTTCTGATAGAAAGGCGCGTCTGTACGCTCTCGTGGCAATGTACATCTCTTGCAAATATGTAAATTAAACGCATCTTCTACTTGTTCGTGAGACGCGTCGCAAGAGTCGTCCTTCGCCGGATCCAGGGTGGCGGCCTCAACCCCTCCCCGGGCATATCAATATATATATATATATATATATATATATATATATATATATATAATATATATATATATATATATATATATATATATATATATATATATATATATATATATATATATATATATATATATATATAATAAAGACATCTAAGAGACAGTAATGCCAAGGAATGTACAGGAGAAGTTATTAGAACCATTGGAATGTAAATAAGAAGAAAGAAAGTGGGTGAAAAAATAACCATTCGTGAGCAGGAATCGAACCTACGACCTTCGAATAACGCGCTTGAAGCTCTAACCACTGAGCTATCACAGCGGCCTTCCCTCCATCCAATTTGTTTTGTTTATATGTGAAAATAGAAGTAGGAGTGTCAGTCAGCGCCATCTTAAAGCCAAGCGACGATGTGAAACACTCTTTTATGCGCATGTCTGGCGGTACGTAGCACGTGAACTTAACGAGCGGGCAGCTGATTAATAGTCCCTCATATACAACCTAATGACACCAAGTCTGCCAGTACGAGACCCTCGTTAATGAATAAGGGAAAGAGGTGTATACCTAAGGGCTCGTTCTTCCGTGTTTTGACACAATATTATTGAGATATAACGGACAGTAATGCCAATGAATGTACAGGAGAATTTATTAAAACTAATCGAATGTAAATAAGAATAAAGAAAAGTGCGTGAAAAAACAACCAGCCGTGAGCAGGAATCGAACCTACGACCTTCGAATAACACGTTCGATTCTCTAACCACTGAGCTATCACAGCGGCATTCCTCCATCCACTTTTTTTGGGTTTATATGTGAATTTATAAGTAGGATTGTCAGTCAGCGCCATCTATAAGCCAAGCGACGAGCGTGAAACACTCTTCTATGCGCATGTCTGGCGTCTCGTAGCACGTGAACTTAATACGAGCGGGCAGCTGATTAATAGTCCCTCGTATACAACCTAACGACACCAAGTCTGCCAGTACGAGACCCTCGTTAATGAATAAGGGAAAGAACTGTATACCTAAGGGCTCATTTTTCCGTGTTTTGACAAAATAATAATGAGATATAACAGACAGTAATGCCAAGAGAGAGAGAGAAAACTTTATTAAAAAGTCAGTCAATTGTTCAGGCATGGCCCGTCGCCCCTAGCTGTCGGCCGGAATCCCTTGGTACGCAGCAGCAGCAAGGGCTTGACTGATGATGTCGCGCTGGACGTTGGGATTTGGACTGCAGAGCAGGGCCTCCCAGGATTCTACAGTGTGAGAACCATCGTTTTGGCTTGGACATGTCCACACCATGTCGACCAAATTCGCTACCTCATCACAAAATTTACACTGGGACTGGAAAACTGCGGGGTGCCACTTGCTGTAAAATGCAGGGTGTGGAAAAACCCCGGTCTGTAACTTTCGCCACAAAACCTCGTTTTTCTTACTTAGTGAGTTGTCCGCTCTCGAGTATACTTGCCGATTCAGCCTGTAGTGTGCGACGATTTCATGGTATGTGCGCATATACTCGCTTTTTTGTTCGGTAACTTGGGAGGTTCCATGGGTCGACCGGTAGGTGAGGCCTCGGGCGATGGAATGAGCCTCCTCGTTCCCTCTAAGTCCTTGGTGAGCTGGAGCCCAGACAAGCAGAACCTGCTCTTTGGGTACTCCTACCAGGTTTAATATACGGACGGCAGTCTCCATCACCCTTCCCGATTCATAATTTCTCACAGCGTTTTTAGAGTCGCTGAAGACCACTCTGACCCTCGTTCGGCTGATGGCCAAAGCTATGGCCACTTCCTCGGCCTCTACAGTCTCGACAAGGACTGTGCAGCCCGCAATCAGGCCACCATCTTCCCTGACTGCCACTGCCGTGTGTGCCGCTTTGCTTTCATATTCCGCAGCGTCTGTATATGCGACGTCCTGTCGACTGGTGTACCTGGGTTGTAATGCCTCTGGCCTGGCTTTACGCCTGCCTTCGTGAAAGGTAGGGTTCATATTTCTGGGTAGCGGAGGTATCTTTATCCTGTCCCTGATCTGTATCGGTATGTCTTTTGAACGCGCTTGATCACGCGTGGGCTCATAGCCCAATCTCTTTCATATTGCTCTCCCCATTTTAGATCCCAGTAGTCTTTGATGTAACAGAATAGAAAGTTGGGCGAGTTGGTGTATATTCATATTAAAAGAAAAGCGCCGCATAAAAAGACGGAGACAAAGAAGGGAACCACACACAGCGCTGCACTCACAACTAAAAGTTTAATCCGAGCAACAAGAATTTAAAAAGTAATAGCCGCGCATGACAAGTGAGGTACAAGGAGATTAAATGATGCGCTCATCAATAAAAGTGAACTCTTTTTTTGTGCAATGTAACCGAGGTCTGGGTTACGCAAGCATCACGTGACTTGTTAATATGATAGGCTTCAGACACCTCACGGGTGAATTGATCGTGGTGCTTAAAAATAATAACAGTGTTAGACTGATCAGGTGTGCACCCACACGTGGCACAATGCGAAGCCAAATGAGAAGGCGTGCCGTTATGCAAAGAAAGATAGTGCTCCCGCAACCTTTTATTGACACAGCGGCCCGTATGTCCCACATAATGACGGCCACAAGGTAAAGGAATGCGGAATGCGGTAAATCCGCTCTAGAGAAATCGTGCAGGCATGTGTTGGGCTCGGGTTTTGCTAAGCAAGTTGCAAGACTAGAGGAAGCAGGATTCCCCCCTAACATAATTGTGGCTGTTTGCGATAAGTTAATTGGTTGTTTAAAAGGACGTGCAGCTAGGAAAATCAATCGGGAAAAAATGAAGTTCGCAGCAATTCCTTATATGCATAAACTGGCACATGGGTTAAAAAATGTTGGTTCCCGCTACGGAGTTGATGTGGTTTTAGGGCACCCAATAAATTGGGAAAGATATGTGCATTGGTGTCAAATCAGCTAGACAAGAAGGACAAGCCAGATCTCCCTATCGGAAAAATTGCCATGGTGGATACTGGAAAACATGGTGGGAGTAGTGTAAATAATAGTGGGCATGGTGGAAATAATAGTGGGCATGGTGGAAATTATGATGGCTATGGTGGGACGTAGTGGAAAATATGGTTGTTATGTTGGGACATACTGGGTGGTATGGTGTACAGATGATGGGTAAAGTGGAAATGATGGTGGAAAGCAGAGGCTAGATAGTGGGCAATAATGGGACACTCTGCCCACCATTGCGATAATGCTGGGAAGCCCTAAGCATATGGTGGGTGGTGCTTATTATGGTGGGCTACATGGTGTACCAAGTTGAGAAACTCTTCCCACCATTGCGATAATGCTGGGAAGCACTAAGCAGATGATGGGTGCTGCTTGTTATGGTGGGCCACATGGTGTACCAAGCTGAGAATCTCTGCCCACCATCGCGATAATGCTGGGAAGCAGTAAGCAGATGATGGGTGGGCTTATAATGGCGTGCAATTTATATAGTGTACAAAGCTGGGATCTGTACACTACATGTTCTACCACCATGATTTCCACCAAAGGTTAGGCCTACGGACCGAGCCCGTACAATTGTGTTATCCGTGCTTCCGGGTTTCAGAATACATGATTACGACGATTAACTATGACAATACCGCGCAGCCATATGACATCAATTAACCTAAATGAAGCATTTTTCATTGTGTATGGTGTCCGCTCAAGAAGCAACAAACATCGATGCGACGCGATTAAAGCACTCCCAGAGAACGTAATTAAGCGTCTTCTCACCGACAGCCGCCGGTCACACTCGTCGGCACTTCTCTAGATTTTGTACGAGAACTCAGACGTGGCAATTCGTGTGCTTGGTGAACCAATATGATAGCGTAATGTTTCCGGCACACTGCATTCGTTTTGGCCAAGCCGTTATGTAGTTGTTGCTTTAGCGAAAGAGCTACAGCATTGCGCTGGCGCGACCGCCCTCTACATTGCGCGAAAAGCATCCCAATACTCAATCAAATAAATTAGGCGGGCGTATTTATGGAATGAGCCTAGAAGCGTCATAAAGCGTGAGCAGATGTCGCCCTTTAGAACGAGCGCGAAACGGATATTAAACTTGGCAGACCCCGCCGGTAAACTGTCGCTGCTCCCCAGTCCACTTGTTTTTTTTTCTTGAAATTGTGAATTGCAAAATATAGCACTAGTGTCATTAACATAGTGGCAATCGTTACAGGCCGCAGTTGCTTGTGTTTATTAAATATGCATTATTTATTAGCAGGTGTAGATCTTGTCTATGTTGTGTACACGACAAACATAACCATGTTGAACCTTGAGTTTGTATGTCAACTAAGTATTTAACACGTAATCAACGTCATGTTGGTGCCCCGCCGCGGTGGTCTAGTGGCTAAGGTACTCGGCTGCTGACCCGCAGGTCGCGGGTTCAAATCCCGGCTGCGGCGGCTGCATTTCCGATGGAGGCGGAAATGTCGAGGCCCGTGTGCTCAGATTTGGGTGCACGTTAAAGAACCCCAGGTGGTCAAAATTTCCGGAGCCCTCCACTACGGCGTCTCTCATAATCATATGGTGGTTTTGGGACGTTAAACCCCACAAATCAATCAACGTCATGTTGGTGTGGCGCAGTCACTCTGCGTTCGGCTTCAGTGGGAGACAGACGTGTGATGGCTCGCTCCGTGCGAGGTGCTTCGGCGGCCGCTGCTGGCCGCGGTGTTAGGTTCCCTTCTGCACCATCGGATTACCGGTTTTTGTTGCCTACATTGCCGTCGGGTGACAGTATGGAAGAGTGTGTGTTTCTGCACGGGGATTTGGAAAAAAGACCATACCGGTTGGAAGACTTTCGGGCCCCGCTGGAAGAAGTGGGACTCATCAAGGCGATCATTGGCATTGGAGCCTTCCAGATGAATCACATCTGGCTGGCGAAGATGCGAAGCAAGGATGACAAAGAAGCATTACTTAAAACAGGTGGACTCCGAGTCAAGGGTGGCTTCTGTGCTATCATCGACCTTATCCAACATGATGTAACCGTGAAAATCCACTGGGTTGACTTTGCGGTCTCGAATGAGAGCGTTCGACAGGCGTTGGGTGAGTTTGGTGAAGTTCTGGAGGTTTCCAACGACAACTGGACCGTCGCTGGCTTTGAACACGCGATATCAACGACGAGGGTGGTGCGACTGAAACTGAAGGAAGGCGTGGTGCTAGAAGACTTGCCGCACCTTTTTAAGATTGGAGGGGGCACCGTCCTTCTTGTGGCCCCGGGTCGGGCACCGCTTTGCCTAAGGTGTCACATGCAAGGACATATACGACGAGACTGCCAGACACCCCGCTGTGGTGTATGCCGAGCGTTTGGTCATGAAAGTCAAGATTGCGTCAGGAGTTATGCCAGAGTTACGAAGACCGTGCTGCCAACAGACGACGGCCAAGATAATCTAATGGACGCCGAAGAGGCTGAGAAGGTGGCCCCTGGTAGCAACGCCGTGGGACCCGACGCCGCGGTTCAGGCAACTGGAGAAGAGACAGCCGACGCCACAACGCAAGACGGCAAAGACTCAACGAAAGAATCCGAGGAGTTGGCCGCAACAGGCGGCCAGCAGGACATTCAAGAATCGATGGAGGAAGATATGGGTACCAGTGGCGAGATCGCTCCGCCAGAAGCCGGCACAAAGTCTCCGGAAGCGACCACGGGACGCGGCAAGCGTTACCGAGTGGAGAGCACGGAACGCAACCTGAAACGCCCGGAGCGTCTGTGGCATCGCGTCACGGGCGCTAAGAGTAAAAAATATGCCCTCGAAACCCAGTCGGCGTCATCGTCGCCGGTTCGGGAACACGATCTAGACGCTTAAGACCCCGGTTTTCCCACTGCACGGTATACGAGACACGGTAAGCGCAGCATTGTAGTTTTCATCTTTGTCATCAACATGGCTAGCATGACTGCGCCTTTACGCATTGGTACGCTGAATGTATGCGGTCTAGGAACGCGTCGCAAACAGTACCAGTTGAAACGCTTGATGCAAGAAAAAGACCTTGACTTGCTCGCGGTCCAGGAGACTAAAGTTAGTACTGAGGACGCGACTGATAGCTTGGTAGCAGAATTTTCATTGCGGTACAATGCGTGTGTGAGCTATGCAGTGGGAGCATCAGCCGGATGTATTATTTTTGTCAAGAACTCTCTTGGTATTTTAGTGGAAGAGGTCAAAAGTTGCCTACATGGGCGTTTTGTTTTGTGTGACTTTTGTTACGGGATCACTGAATTTAGAGTTATCTGTGTATACGCACCTACAAATTCGAGAGACAGATGTTTGTTTTTTCGGGAAATGCAAGCGTACTTTGAATGTCAGAAATGTGTGGTTCTGTTGGGTGACTTCAATTGTGTTTTGACGCAAGAAGATTGCATGTATACTGCTAAATTAGGTGATGAAAGCGTTGGGTTGCTTAGAGACAGCCTTAATAAGTACTTTTTACATGACGTAGCTCTGTTTGCTATGGGTGGCAGTCGCCAGCACTTCACACATTTTCAAGGTTCGAGTCACGCACGACTAGATCGAGCATATGTTTGTTCTGAGATAGTACCTTTATGTCAGAACTATGATGTTTATGCTGTTTCCTTCAGTGATCATTGCTTAGTTTTGTTTGAGATAGGTAGAAAGTGCATAAAGAAGGTTGTATGGGAAACATGGAAACTAAATACTAAGATAATTACGCACGACGGGTTTGTAGATAAGACAAAGAAGGAAATCGAGAATTTTTTCAAAAACGCAGAAAGGAGTGCCACGGAAAGATGGGAATTATTTAAGCAAAAGATAAAAATGAATGCAATAGAGTGTGGTTGCTACATGAAGTACCAAGCTCGAAAACAGGAACGTGAGCTACGGGCAGAGCTAAATGATTTGGTGAATATTGAAGCAGAAAACCCGGGCTTATTCACACATCAACTGCAGGTTGTCCAAAACAAAATTGAATATCAGATAAATATAAAGGCGCAATTATACGAGCAAGAGCTGAGAGATACCTCGTAGGTGAAGCCCCGACAAAGCGAGCCTTGTCAGATGAAAAGGCATACGCTCGAGCTCACGACATACTAGAGATAGAATGGAATGGTAAAATATTGAAAGAACATAAAGATATTATGAAAGCTTTTGAAAACTATTATCAGGACTTGTTTGCTTATCGCGAACCAAAGGAGCCGGGTTTTGTAGATGAGTTCTTGATAGAAATGCCGACACTTAATGCTGAGGACACAAATTTATTGGAAATGTCTATTAGTATAGGGGAAATCGAGAAGGCTATCGATGATCTCGGCATGGGCAAATCACCTGGTCCAGATGGCATTAATGCCGCCTTTTACAAGGCGATCAAGGAGGATATGGCCGCCGCATTGCATGAGGTTTTTCCAGAGTCTTTAGATCGCGAAACTCTACCTCCATCGTTTAATCGAGCGCACACCTTGCTGATTCCTAAAGGGAAAGAGCAACATGTTTTACGCAAAGTGACAGGATACAGGCCAATCACGCTAACAAACGTAGATTATAAGTTGTTTATGAAAGTTCTGGCTAGGAGGTTGCAAGGAGTTATATACAAGTTAGTCGGGTCACATCAGACTTGCGGCATCAAGCGTAGGAGCATATTCACGAATATTCATGTTGCCAGGAGCATTTTGGAGTATTGTGACGCTGCGCTACTAAAAGTAGCTATGTTGCAAATTGATCTAGCCAAGGCTTTCGACATGGTTCCACACAATATACTCTTCATGCTAGCTGAGTACGTTGGTCTTGGTGCGATCATATGTAAAGGTAATAAATTGGCATATAAAAATTCAACCACAAATTTAATTGTAAATAGAGAACTCTCACAGCGCATACAAGTACTTTCCTCCGTGCGCCAGGGGTGTCCTTTAAGTCCTTTGCTCTTCGCTCTATTTTTGGAACCATTGTGTAGAACGTGATTCACCATGCAGGGATTAATGGTTTCAGGTTGCAGTCATGTGAAGTGCGTGTTTTGGCATACGCCGACGATATTGCCTTTTTTGCAGTTGATAGAGAGAGTGTCACTTCGTTATTAAAAATCACTCAAAGGTTTTGTGACACGAGTGGAAGTTTAATGAACAAAGAAAAAAGCATTGGTTTATGGCATGGTAATTGGGACCTTACGCCCAGTTCTTTTGGAAATATTCAGTGGCTCACGACGCCTAGTCGTTACCTTGGGGTACCATTGGACAGGTATCAAGACAGTGAAGCATCTTGGCTTGAAAAGGCTGAAGAACTGCGCGCGACCGCCGAAGGATGGGGCGGTCGTGGCTTATCAATTTTCTCTCGGTCAGCTGTATGCAACGTTTTTCTGGCTGCTAAAATTATGTACCTCTTGCAAGTACTTAGTTGTAAGCGTAAAACCATTCACAAAGTCCACAGGATATTCGCCACGTTCATCTGGAGCTCTACGTGGGAGAGAACATCTAGAACGAACTTGTTTCGGCGAGTTAAGCAAGGAGGGCTGTCTCTGTGCCATCTGTTTCTTACCCAAGTAATATCACGTTTCCTGCTCATTAGAGACCAGAGAGACTCTTTTTTACGTTCTTTATTTCAAACAACGCTGTTACACCACATGCCTGACTTCTTTGTATCTTCAGACAGGCGAGAACGACACACCTTGTCACCGTTCTTGCGCGAAGTTGTGTTCTCATATCGTTTCTTAAGGGCGAGGTTTTCGATAGATTACCTAACTAATGTGAAAAGAAAGCGCCTTATGAAAGACCTAATACAGAATGTTTTTCCTGTGCCCCTGTACCGTTCAAGGTATGAAACATCATATGGTCATGACGTACTAAAGCGAGTGAAAAACATGTGTATACCACCCAATGTGAAAACCTTCTTTTTTAAACTTCATACGGGAACCTTGCCAGTAAAAACGTGGCTTGAAGAGAGAGGGATGTATGTACCATGGGGAAGCAGCTGTCTCCTGTGTAACAAACCTGAGACCATTGAACATGTGTTTATTGATTGTAAGAACGCTATTTTCTTTTGGGACATTTTACAGAGAACTTTAAAAAAAGATTTACCTCTTACTTCATATGGAATTCGTTTTTTGCCTTGTGATAGTTCTGTGCAAAATTTGGATGTTATATTTGTACTTGGTCTTCATTCGGTTTGGCGTAGTATGCTATCGTACAGACACTGTGATGTGAGAGTTCTATCCGTTAATGAGTGTTTCGTGGAAGCTGTTATAAATGTGCGAGATGTGTATAAGACTACCGACTGTAATGAAGATGAAATATCTTTGTTTGACGCGTTGTCACGCATGAAACACGTGTAATAGTGATTGTCATATTAGCTTGACGTGTAGTCAAGAAGGCAATAAAGAAAAAAAAAATGGTGTGGCGCAGTGGTTAGCGTCTTCGAATGGGAATCCGCAGGTTGCACGTTCGATCCTCCGTGGTGCCTTGTTTTTTTTTTTGGGACGGGTGTTTTTTATACCGTTTTTATAGAATTCTTTTTTATTTTTTGTGGCAGCTCGTCACGGTGATTCTGACGTGATTTCGCGCTCAAGTGTTGCCGGCACTGCAGCACCCACCATACCCACCATGTGCCATGGTGGGCGTCTCCCACCATTCATCCACTACATTAATCCATTATAATGGTGGGTGGTGGTTTCCACCATGCCCACCATTCGTTTTTTTCCAATAGGGGATGCTAAGAAATGTGCCGTAAACCATAGAAATAAGTATGTGCCTTGTGCTGTGAGGGTGGTGTACCGCATTCCTTTATCTTGTGGCCGTCATTATGTGGGACAGACGGGCCGCTGTGTCAATAAAAGGTTGCTGGAGCACTATATCTTTTTGCATAACGGCACGCCTTCTCATTTGGCTTCGCATTGTGCCACGTGTGGGTGCACACCTGATCTAACACTTTTATTATTTTTAAGCACCACGATCAATTCACCCGTGAGGTGTATGAAGCCTATCATATTAACAAGTCACGTGATGCTTGCGTAAGCCAGACCTCGGTTACATTGCACAAAAAAAGAGTTCACTTTTATTGATGAGCGCATCATTTAATCTCGTTGTACCTCACTTGTCATGCGCGGCTATTACTTTTTAAATTCTTGTTGCTCGGATTAAACTTTCAGTTGTGAGTGCAGCGCTGTGTGTGGTTCTCTTCTTTGTCTCCGTCTTTTTGTGCGCCGCTTTTATTTTAATATGTCTTTGATGTTGTGCAGTCACAGTAGCCTCAATTAGCTCATCGAGTGTGTTAGATACCCCCAACTTCATAAATCTGTCAGTTGACGTGTTTGGGGAAAGTCCGAGCACGACTTTCACACTTTTCGTGATAAGGTGTCGAGTTTGCCCCGCTCCGCTTGGTTTATTTTTAAATAAGGTGCCACGTACACTATCTTACTTATTATGAAAGTCTGCACTAATCTAAGAGGTTCGCCTCCTTCATCCCAGCATGCCTGTTTGCTATTCGTCTGATGAGAAGACATGTCTGATTAGAACTGGCTTCCAACCTAGCAAGAGTTTCAGAATTCTTACGGTTCACCTGAATCCTTAGTCCAAGGACACGGATACTGTCGACCGCGGGGATCTCTGCGCCGTTAACATACAAGTGTATGTCCAGTTCAGGCCTGTTGTGGAGCCGCCGTTTTCCGGCACGCATGAGGAAGAGTGCTTCCGACTTTTCGGCCGAGCATTTAAGTCCTTTGGGCTCCAGGTTCTCCACAATTTTATCAATGGTGATTTGCAGAGAGCCTTCAATTTGGCCGCCACTGTCCTTGTTCATCCTTAATGTTATGTCATCCGCGTATTTGGTGTGATTTAAATTATCAATATCCTTTAACTGTTCAGGCAGTTTCAACAATACAATGTTGAAAAGGATGTGTGATAACACCGAGCCCTGAGGTGTCCCCCTGTTGCCTAATTTAATGTCCTCGATGGATTCTTCCCCGATTTTTAAAGTGCCTGTCCTGTTCGAAAGGAAGTCCTTGACGTAATCATAAACTCCCTTTCCGACGTTCAGGGAGCTCAGATTCTCCAAGATGGACACGTGCCTCACGTTGTCAAATGCTTTTGCCACATCTAACCCCACGATAACTTTTGTGTCTCGCGTTGACTTGTCTATAATTTGGTCCTTGAGCTGTAGCATCAAGTCACACGCTGATAGTCGAGGCCGAAAACCAATCATGGTGTCCGCGGATACATACCATTGTCTTCCATGTACCTATTGAGCCGCGTCTGATCGACATGCTCCATGAGCTTACCTACGCAAGACGTTAACGATATCGGCCTCAGATTCTCGAAACAGAGTTTTTTACTCGGTTTAGGAATGAAAATTACATTTGCGAGTTTCCACTCCTGCGGTATCCTTTTTCCCTACACTCCTGCATGTACGTTGCTAGGTTAGCGATGCACTTATCGTCTAAATTACGGAGCAATTTGTTGGTCACTCTGTCCGGCCCTGCCGCTGATCTAGTCCTTAGCCGAGTGATCTCCGCTCGCACCTCAGCCAGGGAGATAGCGGCGTCTAAGGCTGCGTTTTCCCGTCCTCCATAATCTGGGAGAGTTTCGGATCCGGCGGGATTAATGTATATGCTCCGAACTTGTTCTAAGAGTTCCTTCCTGGTGCCTTCAAATTGGTGCGCCATCCGTTACAATTGCTGTTTAGACGCTGTCTTCGTGCTCTCTGGATCTAAAAGATGACGAAGAAGTCGCCACGTCCCGGACGTAGTTATGTTCCTATCCATCTCCTGACAGACGTTCCCCCACCTTTGCTTCGTGAGCGTGATGGCGTGCTCTTCAATTTGCCTGTTTAAAGCCGCTATTTGTTTCCTGATACTCCGATCCCATCTCTGTTGGAGTCAGTTTTCCAAAGATTTCTTTTTCTTCCAAAGATTTACTAATCTCGTGTCTACCACTTCGTTGTCCTCCTCGGTCTCCACCACTTCAGTGGCTTTCTTAACAGTACGTAACACCCCATCGCACCACTCGGCAATGTCGGAAATGGGAGTCGGGTCGCCCCTGAGGTCCCTGAAATAGTCCCAATTTACGGCCTCTACCCTTCGTTTCCGAGGTGTTACCGGGCCTCCCTCTACCACTATTTCTATGATCATATGATTATATGATCACTGCCTAGGCCCTCGTTTGTGTTGCACCACGTGGCACTAGTGCCGCTCCCCGTCAGAGTAAGCTCGGGTGTGGTGTCAACCACGACACTACTTCTCTTCCTCGTTGGCTGCAACGCGTCGGTTATTAAATCCAGATTATGAGTTTGCATGGTATCCCACAACTTCCTGCCCTTAATTAAAGCCTGCTTGTATCTCCACGCCGTGTGGTGAGCGTTAAAGTAACCGACGATCAGCAATGGGTTGTTCCTACTCTTACGTCACGTAGAAGCGAAGAGATCCCCAAAGTCGCATCACCTTTGTCTGGGAGAGCTGTGTATATTAAATACAAAAATGCTAGCGTTTTTCTTTTTTTGGGTATTAGTTCTATGAGAACATGGTCAATGTGTGCAATACCAATGTCCTGCTGCACCACCGTAACGTTTCGCCTGACCAGGGTGGCCACCTGCGTACTCGAGCCGTCGCTTACATAGGATTTATAACCCGGCAATGTCGCCTTTCTCCGACATTCCTGTAAAGCTATAACATCCGGTCAATTGCCTTTCCTAAGGAATTCCTGCAGAACCGCACGCTTGCACGTGAAGCTTCTGCAGTTCCATTGCCAAACGGTGTTCTTACGGAATGTGTGAGCCATGATTGCCACTAAGGTGATTCATCGGCCGGCCTAATACTTCTTGGGTGAGCTGTTCATACGCCCGATCCCTCTTCGCGAATTCTGTTTTAAGTTCCTCGGTAAGTTTATTATCTTATCTTATCCTGCTGATGCAACTATTATCCTGCTGATGCAACTGCCGTGTCATATTTTGAAACATCTCGAACATTCGTTTCTCGAAGGCCTTACGTCATTCATTGTCCCGGGTAGATTTGGCTTCAATGTTTGCCTCTAGCTGCGATATTTTCATTTCTATCACTGTCTCTACGTTCTCATCTATTACGGGCTTTTCCGCTTCTTTTGCCCTCTTTTTCGCTGGAGGCGGAGTAGTGCTCTGCTCCTCTGCTTTCCATATTTTGATTCTGTGGCATTCGTGGTAGGGAAACCGGTGTTGTGTTAGACGACTTAATAGCTATTTGAAGCTCCTCTATTGGCCGACTCATCATTGCTAGTGAAACGGGTTGTTGAAAAGCAGGAGTTGACTCGGCGAAGGAGAGCTTTATTTAGCGCAAGGGCTAACTGAACGCAAGCCTGCGATCACAGCAAGTCTTCTTTGTTTTCTATCCTCGAGCTCCATGCCCACTGCCCTCGTTACAATCACCCCCGGCCGATGAGGGAGCCATCCTGGCGACCTAAGGACAGGTGTACACAGAAGGGTCATGGTATGGCTTGAGCCGAGAGATGTGTACGATTTCTGTTCCCCGACGGCGCTTGTCCGGAGATGCATCCAGCGGTTCGACAAGGTAGTTGACAGGGGATGTTTGGCGTACAACTCGATAAGGGCCATGGTACCTGGACGAAAGCTTGTGGGAGAGTCCTGGAGTAGTAGAAGGAATCCATAACCACACTGGTGAGTTCGGAGCAAAGCTCATATGCGTGGTTGACGCGTCGTGGCGAAGTTTTTGGCGCGTCTGGTCATGTGACGTGAACGCACGAGCAAGCTTCCGACATTCTTCAGCGTGTGCTGCTGCTCGAGAAACGGTAGTCATCTCTGAAGGGTCCGGTCGATAAGAAAGAATGGTATCCATTGTTGATGATGGCTCGCGTCCATAAAGAAGGAAGAAAGGCGACAAGGGTGCCATTGCCTCGGTAGTTCTTGTGATTATAGATAGCTGCCGGGCGACCTCCTCGCGTATGAATTGCTTTATGACTGGCATCAACGCAAAGTGGTCGGCGGCATCATGGCAATAGTCGAGGGATGAGATGCCCGCGGTGTCTTGAGCAGCGCAAGATGTAGAAGCGCGCCGCCTACGCAGCTCATCATAGCTTTGGCAGAGCTGAATCCCCTCGGCGACCGTCTAGGGACTCTTCGTAGCCAGCATTTGGAATGCATCGTCGTCGATTCCTTTCATGATGTTCTTGATCTTGCCTGCCTCGTCCAGAGTCAAATCGACGAGCTTGCATAGAAATAGCACATCTTCGATGTAGCTCGTGAAAGTTTCATCTGCTCTCTGTACTCTCCCCGCAAGCGCTGTTCAGCACGAAGGCGGCGGACAGCAGGACGGCCAAAGACTTCCGCGAGGGTTTTCGCCAATTCCGACCAGGTACTGAAATCACTTTGATGATTTCTGAACCATAGTTTTACCACAGCGGTCACGTAAAAACTCACATTTGTGAGCTTATCGGCTGCGTTCCACTTATTGAAGGCGCTCACCAGTTCATACTCGGCAATCCAGTTGTCCACATCTTGGTCATCTGTGCCACCAAATATGGGGGGGTCGCGCTGCCGGAGAGCGCCAGCGCAGAAGACAGGCACAGGTGCGAGATCTGGAGTAGCAGCATGAGATGGCCCCGGATCAGTCATTGTAGAAGGTCGTTGGAGTGTGTGGCTGCGAAGTTCCAGGGTGAGGACCAGATGTACCCAGCACTTCCACCGCTTGAAACGGGTTGTTGAACAAGCAGGAGTTGACTCGGCGAAGGAGAGCTTTATTTAGCGCAAGGGCTAACTGAACGCAAGCCTGCGATCACAGCAACTCTTCTTTCTTTTCTATCCTCGAGCTCCATGCCCACTGCCCTCGTTACACTAGCTGCTCTTTAAGCATGCGATTCTCTTCCTTAATGGTTAACATTTCTTCATCGCGTTTATCCTGGGAGGCCCTATCTCCCCAACCCACCTTGCGGTTCGGCGACGTGGGTCTCCCACTGTTGAGGACAGCACTGCCGGCAGTGCCCTCGTTTACTGGACCAGTCAATGGTGGCAGCTCTCCTTCTTGTCTTTCCAGTAGTCTTGGGAAGGAACCTGCTCTTCCTCTTGACCCTCTCCGATGCTTCGACCGGCTCATGGACCGTTTTTTGATCTCTTCCATTCTGCACGTTTGTGGATCGGCATCTTTCGCCTTCCGCTCTTCTCCTTCCATTCGTCAGGCCTCCCACTGTCTCTTCTTTATTTTATAAGGGGTCCTGAAAGCTTCCTTGCATTTCTGATCTGCTGTCAGATGACCTTTGCCGCACAGCTTACACTTGGGCCTTACACATGCATGGTCCTCGGGTGGAGCTGTCATTTCGCATCCCCGGCAGCGAACATGGTCGCTGATACACACGTCCGATCTGTGTCCTAGCTGGCCACATCGGTAGCACACCTCGTATCGTTTCTTATAAAGCACGCATTTCAGCGGTACGCCGTAACAGTACATCGACCTGGGAACTGTCTCATTTTTGAAGATAATGACCACTGAACATCAGTTCCCCAGTTTCCTAGAACCAAGTATCGGCGGGTTCCTTGAGTTGCCGAAAGCTTCTGTCAGTTCCTCTACTGACAATCTCGGGTCGATGCCGCGCACCACACCCTGCCCGCTATCCTCGTGCGGTGCGAGGTACGCCGTGACGTCATAGTTCTTGCCTTCAATCTTGATAGACTTAATCCTGGTCACCTTCCAGACAGTGTCTATGTCTGGAGTGCTGAAAATCAGGGTGCCTTGCTTGTCGTTAACAATGAGCACTTCGTTTTCTTGTCCCTTAATCCACGGAATTGGCGCTGCCATACGCACCACCTCAAGGAGCCTGGTGTTCTGAACTTTTGTGAGCGCCATCCCGCACTTCGGACGAATGATTATCTTGTAGTCGTTTGCAGGCAACCGCGGTAGGTACGACGCAATCGAGCGCTCCGCGATCTTGTGCCCCAGATTTTTGTATGCTGCGTTCGCAGCCGCCGTCTTCTTCCTGTCTTCGCCGGGCTCGGCTCCACTTTCTTCCCGGGCGTTGCCATCTTGGCGTCCCTGTCTGTCACCTCTAGCGGAATCACGCAGCTCTTTAACATGTTTTCCAACTTTCGTAATCCAGTCAGCGGTTCTAAATTCCTCAGGGGTAATTTCAGTACCCTCCACGGTCACCTCCATTGCCGTCGCGTCTCCACAACGGGACTCTGAAGCGAACGCCGGAGGCGTCGGCCACCGCCGAGCCGCCACGTTTGTTCACCGCTAGCGTTAGGCTTTGCAGGGCGGAGACGCAGTCGACACTAAAATAGCCATAAAATGTCCCAAAACGTACTCACAGTCCTGAAGTCATGGTCCAGATGACCCCTAGAACTTCAGGCAGGCGATCATAGCAGTTGTTTGCTGTAACTGCACAATTTTTACCAGACCAAACAACCTTCCGCGGAGTTTATGCAAGGAAAATCCGAACTCCCTGGCCCCCTGGTGGCCATCTCCAAGTAATGCGAAGGAATGTACAGGAGAAGTTATTAGAACCAATGAAATGTAAACGAGAAGAAAGAAAATTGGGTGAAAAAACCAGCCGTGAGCAGGAATAGAGCCTACGACCTTCGAATAGCGCGTTCGATGCTCTAACCACTGAGTTATCACAGTGGCCTTCCCCCATCCACTTTTTTTGTTTATATGTGAATTTAGAAGTAGGAGTGTCAGTCAGCGCCATCTATAAGCAAAGCGACGAGTGTCAAACACTCTTTTATGCGCATGTCTGGCGTCGCGTAGCACGTGAACTTATTACGAGCGGGCAGCTGATTAATAGTCCCTCGTATACAACCTAATGACACCAAGTCTGCCTGTACGAGACCCTCGTTAAGGAAGAAGAAAAAGAGGTGTATACCTAAGGGCTCGTTTTTCCGCGCGTTGACAGAATATTAATGAGATCTAAGAGACAATAATCCCAAGGAATGCACAAGAGAAGTTATTAAAACCAATGAAATGTAAATAAGAAGAAAGAAAAGTGGGCGAAAAAATAACCAGCCGTGAGCAGGAATCGAACCTACGACCTTCGAATAACGCGTTCGATGCTCTAATCACTGAGATATCACAGCGGCCTTCCCTCCATCCAATTTGTTTTGTTTATATGTGAAAATAGAAGTAGGAGTGTCAGTCAGCGCCATCTAAAAGCCAAGCGACGAGTGTGAAACACTCTTTTATGCGCATGTCTGGCGTCACGTAGCACGTGAACTTATTACAAGCGGGCAGCTGATTAATAGTCCCTCGTATACCACCTAATGACACCAAGTCTGCCAGTACGAGACCCTCGTTAATGAGTAAGGTAAAGAAGTGTATACCTAAGGGATCGTTTTTCCGTGTTTTGACACAATATTAGTGAGATCTAACAGACAGTAATGCCAAGGAGTGTACAGGAGAAGTTATTAGAACCAATGGAATGTAGATAATAAGAATGAAAAATGGTTGAAAAAGTAACCATCCATGAGCAGGAATCAAACCTACGACCTTCGAATAACGCGTTCGATGCTCTAACCACTGAGCTATCACAGTGGCAATGACTCCATCCACATTTTGTGGTTTATATGTGAATTCAGACGTAGGAGTGTCAGTCAGTAGGTTCGATTCATGCATCTGGAAGCATCAGGGAAAGTGGTACTGATTAGCAAATAAAATTTGTATCACAAGGAAATGCCAAGAAGCCTGATGCCAAGAATATACAGAAGTGTAGGGTTGTTAGCAGGAACCGGAGAAGCTGTGGGTCAACTTTACTTTTTGTGGCGTCATATACAAGCGTGTATATATATATATATATATATATATATTAATTATATATATATATATATATATATATATATATATATATATATATATATATATATATATATATATATATATATATATATATATATATATATATATATATATATATATATACGCTTGTATATGACGCCACAAAAAGTAAAGTTGACCCACAGCTTCTCGGGTTCCTGCTAACAGCCCTAGACTTCTGTCTATTCTTGGCACTTTTCCTGATGCTTCCAGAAGCATGAGTTTTCCACGCATATTACGTTTGCCATCAGAAAGAACTAGCTATGCGATGACGTTTGTGCTTTCAATGGTACCTAGGATTAACAGTTACGTGGAGAAGTACGAGCTGTTGCTCTTTATGAACAGACTCATTAGGCTTTCGGTTCTTTTGCACTTAAAGAAGAATAGGTATATTGTAAATTCCAACAATACGCAACATGACATTCACTGTAATAAACGCTAGGCTATTCATTTTATTTAGGTAGACTTATGCCGAAGAAGCAGCACCGATGTATAATGAAAGTATTTCACTGTGCTACAGCAGCCAAATCTTATCAGTGTAGTAGGTGGCAATTTTTTAAATATGTGGTCCATATAGTATGATAAATAAAAGTTCAGTGACCTGCGCTAATGCGATATAAGTCATAAGTAGAAATCCGAAATTTTTTAAAATAGTGAACTCATGCGACATGTTCCAATTACATATGCGTACTTCTTTCTGTAGTTAATGCAATCACTCCTCGTGTAACAGAATGGTGTCTCATAAAAACTTGTAGTTCTACCCTTGTTTTTCTCATTTCTTCTTAGTGACCGGCGCCAACATGCAGCTTGACCAAGATGAACCTATACCAACTAGCCAAAACTTTTTATACTGCTCCAGCACCTTCAGTGGCACTGTCATGAAAAGTATACTAAATTCCGTGCTCTTCTGTGCACAGATTGGTGCAAAATAATATTATGCAAAGTATTTTAGGACAAGCTATGCATGCCTTGGGGTTTTGCCGAGCCTTGTTTTGTGTATTGCGTTATTATCTTATTGTTATTTATGAAGGGTGATGAAGAAAACCGAGGGCTCATGGCAACTTTTTGTGGAAGATCTTAAATACTGCCTTAGAATTAAGGCTTTGCATAAAATCTGAATTTCAAACTGGAATGCAGAGCGTCCAAACAAACCTGTCTCTCATCCAGGCAGGTTTACACTTGTGTCACTTGGGGACTGTAAAGAAAAGAGTGAGAACTGTGCCGCAGCAGTAAATACAGTTCCAGAACGAGTTGCGAAATTAATCAGTAAGGTGGTGGGAGACTCAAAGTAACATCCAAGAGATTTGTCAATGTGGTTTATTGGGCGGGCTGGAGATACATGATTGATTTGATGTCTTTCTGTCTGCGTCAAAGTAGTAGGCTCTCATTTCAAAACTAATCCAAGTGATGCTCCACACTCAAGGTTTTAAAAGAGCGAGGACTTTATAAATTATTTTCTAATTTAAATTGTAAAGACTTTATAATTTAAAAAGCTTTATGATTCAAGAGTGCATACCAATTGAAGAGGGTATCTAGCTCATTAGGAAGCGTTAAATTATGAAAGTCTCAAGTACAACCGACAAAATAGAACTGGCAGAGCTTTCGATGTTGAATATAGGCGTACGATATGCGATTTAAGAAGGTATAACATAGAGAGAATTGAAATCGCTCTGAAAAACGGAGGAAGCGTCAAAGCAGCGAAGAGGAAACTTGGGATAGACAAAAATCAGACGTACGCACTAAGAATCAAAGAAGGCAAAATAACTACTAATATGGATACAATTGTTAAAATAGCGGAGGAGTTTTGCAGACATCTGTACAGTAGCCGGAAAAACCACGACCTTAATACTATAGGAACTAGCAGTAACTCAGATGACACCCTACCAGTAATGATAGAAGAAGTCAGAAAAGCTTCGGAGAGCATGCAAAGAGGCAAAGCTGCTGGTGAGGATCAGGTAACATCAGACCTGCTAAAAGACGGAGGACAGATTGTGTTGAAAAAACTAGCCACCCTTTTACGAGGTGTCTACTCACGGGAAGCGTGCCGGAGTCTTGAAAGAATGCTAACATCATCTTTATATATAGGAAAGGAGATTACACGGATTGAAAAATTACAGGCATTATCTTGCCCTCTCATCTTGCTCTCTGTGGTATACAAGCTATTTACATAGGTAATTGCTAACAGAGTGATGAAAACATTAGAATTCAATCAACCAAAGGAACAAGCAGGATTTCCAACAGGCTACTCAACCATCGACCATATCCATACTATCAATCAGGTGATAGTGTAATGCTCAGAATGTAACCAACCGTAATACATAGCCTTCATAGATTACGAGAAGGCGTCTGATTCAGCAGAAATATCAGCCGTCATGCAGACACTCCGGAATCAGGGCGTCGATGAAGACTATACGAACATCCTGGGAGAAATCTACTGAGGATCAATTGCTACCATGGTGCTTCATAAAGAAAGCAACAGGATATCTATCAAGAAGGGTGTAAAGCAGGGGGACATTATCTCCCTAATGCTGTTTACTGCGCGCTTACAGGAAGTTTTTCAGAAGCCTAGAATGGGAACATTTAAGGATAAGAGTTAGTGGAGAGTACCTAAGTAACCTGCGCTTTGCCTATGATATTGCATTGCTGAGTAACTCAGGGGACGGATCGCTACTCATGATTACGGAGTTAGACAAGGGGAGCAGAAAGGTGGGTTTTAAAATAATCAGCAGAAAGCAAAAGTAATGGAAAGCAACCTCGGAAAAGAGTAGCACTTCGAGATGTCTGATATGCATTTCAAGTTGTAAAAGACTGTCTACTTAGGGCAGGTAACAACCACAGAAACGAACCACGAGATTAAAGTAACTAGAAGAATAAGAGTGCGGTGGAGCGCATTTGGTAATCCCTCTCAAATTGTGACAGGTATATTGCCACTATCCCTCAAGAGGAAGGTATATAACAGCTGCATCTTGCCGGTACTTAGCTGCGGAGGATAAACCTGGAGACTTACAAAGCGGGTTCAGCCTAAATTGAGGACGACGCAGCGAGAAATGGAAAGAAAACTGGTAGGTGTAACCTTTAGAGACAAGAAGAGAGAAGAGTGGATTAGGGAACAAATGAGGGTTAAGGATATTATAGTTGAAATCAAGAAGAGTAAATGGACATGGGCCGGGCATGTAGTGCGTAAACAGGATAACCACTGGTCATTAAGGGTAACTAACTGGATTCCAGAAAAGGCAAGCTCATTAGGGGGAGACAGAAGGTTAAGTGGGTCAATGAGATTAAGAAGTTTGCGGGTATAAATTGGCAGCAGCAAGCACAGGACCGGGTTAACTGGCGCAACATGGGAGATGCCTTTGTCCTGCAGTGGACGTAGTCAGGCTTATGATGATGATGATGGTGATGATCCACCTCAGATGAGCTGAAATTGACATGCCCTCATTGTGGGCCATGGAAAAAGTGTTGACTGCATGTATTGTGCATGATTGCAGAGACAGCAGCCAGCTGTAATTCTGTCAAGTCTTGTCAGAATATCCTTGTCATCCAGCAAGCCTATTGAAACCAACTGATTTCTCTTGGTCGTGAGAGAGTTGTCAATATAAACTCGTGCATGAATGTCATAGCGTACAGTTTGAGGCTCATTGTTGCTCAAAAGTACAGAAGTTAGAAATGGCCCCAAGGCCTAACTCGGTTCCAGCAAATGAATAATTTGGCCTAAGATGATCTGCATTTGCTAGAAACTATCCTGTAATCACTGTCCAAGTATGCAATTTCTTTCATGATAATGGTAAAATTGTATCACACACCTGTTATTCAACTGTAGGGCAATATGATTTTTGTACACAAAAGAAAAACGTTTTGCACTGTACTTCATGAGCTCACAATAGCCAGTTTTAGTGGCTATATTGTCTGCGGCTGTCATCCTTACTGAAATAGGAAGCCTAGAATGTGAGCAATCTCAGCCGGAATCCATATGGTGATCATTCATCCAGCCATAATATCGTGTAAGTGCTTGAATATTCCTCGCAAAAACACGCTTTTAAGGCATCATGTTAGGGGACGAATCACATCATTGCTTGTAGGAAGAGTAGATTTGCGCAAGATTTCACTTCATGTGAACTGCTTTATGTGTGGATGGTTGAAAGCTTCCTACTCGTTACGAAGGGTCGAACCATAACTCACCATCCTCATTATCATCAGCCACAGCATCAACGAAGCATGCAAGCTACCTAAAGGCCTTACCGGGTGCTTTGTCATTATGCTAAACGCACATTGGGTGCTTTGTTATTATGCAAAATGATGGCAATTGGTGTAGTGACTACCTAGCTAGTGTACCTGCAGTAGGCACTTCATCAGAGTTTCCTGAAGGCTCTATGAAATGCCTCTCCTCCAGCGTATGATGTGATTGTGTTACGTCATCCACACTGGCTTGACATCTTTAGCCTACTTGTTCTTATGCGAACGTCTTTTTTTCATGGTGGTTTTTTTTCAACCAAATTTTAAAATTTTGTCAGTTCAAGAAAAATTACCAATAGAAAGAGACCTCTCAAGGGCTTATATATTGTCACGGAAAAGAAAAAACGCCGCATCGACGAGGCTGGGGATGAGATGTACTCAAAACCAGCGGCAATGGCATGACCGGTTCACCAGTGATCGAGCGAAGACAACCCTTCGTCTTCCTCGTCAGGCACACACGCGCTTCACCCCCTAGAATATCAATATAAGTGCTTGTAGCATTACCCCCGGCGGCACAAGCGCCATCTCGGCGCATCTAAATGTCAACTTCACCAGAAGAGCTGTGGGGCATCAAGCGCACAACATGTACAATATCAGTAGCCTGTTAGGCACATGAAGGCGACGGGGTGACAGGACCCATTTCATATGTTACTGGAGTAACCACACGAAGGACTCGGTATGAACCTGTATAGTGAGTAAGCAGTTTTTTGACAAGCCAACTTGACGAGTCGGAGACCAGAGGAGGACCAAAGAACCGGGTGGAAAGTGTACGTCGCGGTGTCGTTGGTCATACAAGCGCCGTTGCTTCTCTTGAGAGGTCAGAAGGCAAGTACGGGTGATTTCGCGTGCGTGAGTGGCCCGGAAGATAGCGTCTATGGCATATTCACTGGTCAGTACTCCAGGGGACGGTATGAAGGTGTCTAGAGGGAAAGTTGGTTCTCAGACAAACAGCAGAAAAAATGGAGAGTAACCGGCAGTGTCATGGTGCGAAGAATTGTAGTGAACTGTGACGTACGGCAACGCGAGATCCCAGTCGGTGTGGTTGGTAGAAACATACATAGCGAGCATGTCTGTAAGAGTTTGATTTAGACGCTCCGTGAGTCCATTGGTTTGCCCGTGGTATGACGTAGTCAGCTTGTGTTTCGTTTTACAGGTCTACAAGATGTCGGCTATGACCTTCGACAAAATGGTGTGGCCATGGTCTGTAAGCAGCTGCCGTGCGGCTCCGTGTTGCAAAATCACGTCCTTGAGGAGGAAGTCGGTGACATCTGTAACGCAGCTTCTATTGAGAGCTCGTGTGATGGCGTAACGCGTGGCGTAGTCGGTGGCCATGGCTATCCACTTCTTACCCTCGGAATACAAGGGGAAAAGCTCAAGTAGTACTAAGATAACCCGGAAGAACGGTTCTGACGGAATATCAAGTGGTTAAAGACGTACGGCGGGGAGTGTCGATAGTGAGCCCCGCCGCAGTGGTCTAGTGGCTAAGGTACTCGGCTGCTGACCCGCAGGTGGCGGGTTTGAGTCCCGGCTGCGGCGGCTGCATTTCCGATAGAGGCGGAAATGTTGTAGGCCCGTGTGCTCAGATTTGGGTGCACGTTAAAGAACACCAGGTGGTCGAAATTTCCGGAGCCCTCCACTATGGCGTCTCTCATAATCATATGGTGGTTTTGGGACGTTAAACCCCACATATCAATCAATAGTGTTTTGCGGCGCTGACAATTCTCACAAGCCGCAACGTATCTTCTGACTGAGCGTACAAGCCCTGGCCAAAAGAAGCGTCGGCGTATTCGGTCATAAGTGCGTGACACACCAAGGTGACCAGCAGTCGGAAGGTCATAAAGTTCATGTAAAACTTCCGAGCGAAGGTGTTTCAGAATGACAAGCAGCAGCGCCGGGCCATCTGGCTCAAAACTTTTATGGTATAATACACTATCGTGGAACACGAATGAGTGATTGGACTGATTGGAAGATGATGATTAGAGGTGCTCAATGATATTATGCAAGGACGCATCAAGGCGCTGCTCGTCACAGATGCATGTCATTTGCGAAAGGAAAAGACGCAAAGATCGGTGTCGGCGTCAAGCATAGCGCTCGACTGAGCAACCGGATAGCGGGACAGGCAGTCTGCGTCCTGATGTAAGCTACACGAAAAATTGACAGCTACAAAAATACGCACAAAAAGAATATATCACTCTTTTGAATTTGCCCTGCCGCTTTTATTTGATATATAACATGTTTCTGGGGAATAACAGCTGCTGTCGACGTGCCAAAATATTGAGGAGGAATTCCTTCACACTGAACGCAAGTGAGCTTTGCTGTCCAAAAGTGGGTCATTGAAAGCGCTTCGAGTTACTCACGCAGTCTTCGGCCAGGGCACGGAAATTGAAATTCGGTTTCACCCCGTGGGACCATGTTCACCGTAGACTTAAAAAAAAACCTAAAAGTTATCGAGATTGAAGGCTCCCGAAATCAATAGTATCATTATTTTGACAGTTGTGCAGTGTGTTCTCAGGTTTCCAGTTCCGACATGGGTGGAGCCACTACCTTGAATGGGCAGGCCACTTGACTTCTCCCTCGCAATTCAAGTAAAGCTCTTTGTATGTGTGTTCTATTCCAAAAGCAATGGTGATATTTAAAGTGAAGTTTTTCAGTACTAGTGGTATATTGGTCATTCGACCACCAACAACGATTTGGCAAACAGTGGTCAAAACGAACGTATTACACGTCTCAATTTCTTTATTTTTCTCGTAAGTAGAAACAGTCTCGCAGAAGAGACCTACAAAGCCTTGCAGAAATACTCAATTAGAAACCTTCAAAACCCCGAAACCTGTACACAGTACTTGGCAGAGATGAGGATTTACCAACAACTGTTGACAATTGGCTTGTGTTTCCTTGAGTCGAATTTGTGGTTTGGCCTTTTTCGTGGTAGCTAGACTAGCACTGGAGTCTTGCTAAGTTGATGGCTACATAGCATTTATTGATGTTTCGCTACCGCTTCTCCGTTCCGCATATTTGGGATTAACTGCCGGCACTAGCATTTTAGTATCGCACTGCTTGCTCGGACAGACAATTTAGCTTTGTATTAGAATTAGAAAAAGCAAGCAGCCACTGCAGCAGCTTGAAGCAGCCGGATAGATAGATAGATAGAAAGATAGATAGATAGATAGATAGATAGATAGATAGATAGATAGATTGAAAAGGATCTGAGAATTGCTAGCTAAGAAACTGATGTGAAAGTCGATCTAAGTGGCGGAAACAAAAAGACCATCGAGGTGCGCAGAGGTGGCTGAAATAAATCAAAAGCTAACAAAGTTGTGTGTAAAACTTGTGTAAATATGGACCTATTAGCCCTATCTGAACTGATTAGTGACTTTTGGCTATTGTGCACTTTCACATCGTAACTTGTACTACCTCGCTTGCTGTGCCTTTATTGTTTGTCTTAAGGGGTATGTTCTCTACTAAAAGAAAAGGAGTGGCCAGTGCCACCATAATCGTAAAACCTCTCCTATTTCAAGAGTTTAATAAAAAATTCAAGAAACAGCTTTTCGTTCTAAAGTTATCAGCCAGAGAAAATAGGAGCCCGTCATCATGCTTGATATGTGATTATAAATCACAACTTGTCAAGCACTGAAGTGTTGGACATGCACCGAAATTGCTGCTTTAATTCAGCGCAGCCGCTATACTACCGCATCGATTCTAACAACCTGTGTGCTAAAAGGAGCCAATAATCAATGAAATGCCTGTTGTATTACACTCATATCTCCTGAGCTACCATCTTGAAGACCCCGGCACCAAACTCATAAGGCGGTTCTTCGATTTTTCGGGGACAGCGAACTAGACAACTGGTTACTGAAGCAGACCGCCACGCCCTCCTTCATGGACGCCATTTGTATTCTTCTTCTCTGGCCACCACATCTTTACAGTCTCTCCCCATTTCCCTACGATCAGTGAGCCGTCCTTCTAACTAGAGCTGCAAGAGTCACATCATATCGCCTCCTCTTCTTTTTCCTCCCCTCTTACTAAAATCATTCGGAAACCTTTATTTTTCATGCTCACACTGAAGCTGGTCAGAACAAACAGACGTGCCGCGGATGTGAATTTGTGTCTGATTGTCATTTGCATATTTGTAGGAATGCTTTTAAAATAATTGACTGATTTACTCTAATTTCGCTCTGAGGTACAATAAAGCTACCCTGTATAACTGTAACTATAAAATAAGAGGTGACGAAATCTTCTTTCCGTGCCGTTGTTGTTGTAAACAAGTTGTAAATGTAGTGCTGCGTTTTCGAAGGAGTCACCATGGAAATGTGCAAAAAAAAATTTGCTGCACAGGATGAAAACTAATAAAGGTGCTGACTAAACTGTGTTACAACACACGCAGGAGAGTTCACATATTCATCTAAAAAATAAATGCAGAGTGCCCTCATTTTTCTCTAATATTAAATCGTGCATAACTTTTCCTTTCACCAAAAAAAAAGTTAAGAGTGAAAAGCAGCGTAAAATCGACGTATTGAGCCTGCCAAGAGACTTCAAAAGAAAAAATTTGCAGATCCCACGTACCTGGTAATCGACGTTATGCGAAGCATACAGAGGGTGGGTGACCTTGTTGCAATTGTGCTATTGAGCAAGACGTCGTGAACTGGCGATAAATATATGCACAAATGTTGCACGCACAGACATTAGTTGAAGAGTTGCAAATAGTTGCAACTATCTGCAACTCCAGCTGTTTGCACTTGCGCAACGATGCACTGGAACATGCATAATAGCAACACACGGAAGCTGATATGAAGCGCCGATGCTCACGAGGATGCTGGCACTGGATACTGCTACGTAAATGAACTTGAGCGCATCGCAACTAACCACAATTGACGTTAACCCGACGTGATGGCTGTATCCAAGGAGTAAACATGTAATGTTTTTGAAATTGGGTAGGAAGCACTGCAAACACTATTGACGTTTCACAAAGATTAGCTTCTATTAGAAAAATAGTTCCGAGACCTGGCGTAGCTGTCTGGTAATATGCTTCATTGTCACACAGAATGCTGTGACTGGATTCCAGCTGAAACTCTGACATTTATTCTTTGCAATCTTCGGTTCGACGCTATTGATGTCGGGTATTTCTTAACTCTCGCGCGTTAAAATTGTCCATGTGTGTTTTAGTCGTTCCTGGGTAGATACTAAGTGTCGATCACCTGTGGCGCATACTCGCATTTCAGCGGCACATACCCGCCCGTGGGTATGTGTGCCACTGACTGGCGGCAAGTGCTTGAAGACGTACGTGACGGGATTGTGACATTATTGATGTCTTGACCAGCGCATGATATTAGGTAAACCATTTTACCTACCATGGTAATATTTCACGCCAAGTTAAGGGGCTCACCAAAATAGTACCCACACGTAAGTGGATAGATGATAGATAGATAGATAGATAGATAGATAGATAGATAGATAGATAGATAGATATACAGATAGATAGATAATTAGATAGATACGTTCAAAGTCGCCTAAGTTCACTGAGAAATGCTTCGCATGTAATAACAGCCGCTGTTTTGCACTCCTGCCATTACGCATATGGACTGCTTTGAAATATGAACAAAAGGATAGCTTACTAGTGGTTACTAATGACCGACGACCGTAAAATTCAGTTGTGGTGTTACTGAGTGGTATATTGTTATCTTGATTTTTAACAATAAAATTGCCTTAATTCTTTGCGTGGTTGTTGTTGAAACTTGCTAGCACCAAGAAAGGCAAACGAAGTCCAGAAATGCGTGTAAACGTACCACATACGTTATGGCTAGTGGACTACACTAAACGCATTCATAGCCAGCTCAATCGTGGCGTTGACTACGGAGAAAGATGGTCAAATGAAATAAGACGATGATGTAAAAATTATCTAAAGATTACCAATTTTCATGACAAAATTCTGCCGTAAAGGGTGAAAAATCAGCGCAGCTTTCGTTAAGTCGTGCAGGGCTTGTTCGTTGCAGAAACAGTGGGCACCTAGCTGCTCCTGGAACTGGCTCGGCGACGCTTTTACCCTCTCAACTTTCTCTTTTCCTCCTCTATCTAGTTATATATTTACTCGCTATCATCTCCTTCTTTCTCTCATCAACACACTCACATAACCGCTAATAGTTGCTCTTACTTACTTTTTGCAAAACTATACTATACTCAGGAATGTTATGATAAAGTTATCACTCTAAACAGCCGACTGCTTAGGACACTCGTCCTCGGATGTCTTTGTGTCTCCATTTCTTACTGTTTTGGTTTTGTTCACTCTCTCTATCTAAACACTATCTCAGCAAATCGTGTTTTGCGCCTGGCGCTGAACAAATCGACATGCGCGACGTGAGGGTGAAGAAAAAGGGGGCGAAGTAGTGGACGGAGAATACGGGGACTGTTTGATGATGATGACAATTTTTCATCAGCTACTGAGGGCACAGTTTGAGCTTAATAGCTCTGCTGTAAAACATTGGAAGGTAGTATGCAATTCATTATGCAGGCCTAATCCTGATGACATTTCTCTGTGTAAGCCACCGTAAAGAAATGTGTGGCAGGTGCCTTTTGGCTGACCTGAAGCTACAGAGCATCAAAGATTGGTTTTCCGGAAGTTCAATAAGAATCTGCTGGATTGCTGCAGACTTAACTGGGTGTGTGTTGTTAACACTCTAGTTACTATCTGAAACTAGCATTCTATTCTCAACGAGGCCATGTGAACTTTATGTGAAACTCTGTAAATATGCCACGCCAGCCATCAACCTGAATGCGATAGTTGGACTCGGCAAAGGAAACTCCAATTTTTCGAGAGATGCTGCGAAGAGCACCTGCCTTAACTGCAATCTTGCTTCAAGCACGGAGCCCTGCCGAATGATCTCTTTGCCACTAAAAGCATACATAGGCAAAATAAGTGCATGTGTTTGATATATCTATTTGTTCTTGCTTTTAACTCATTGCTTACCACTCGTGCTGCAGCTTGCTAGAAGACATGAACTGCAGCACAAGAGAGATAAAAACAAAAGAAGAACATAGTAAAGAGCGCTTAAGTTCGAATGACTTCAAAGACGCTCAGAGTCAGCTATAGTATCTGGTATGTATTGCGGTAAGGTGCGGCCTGGTAAGGAGCGTCCTCCCGTGCCTATTCATCGATCAATGTAATTTGTCTTTGAGGAAGTGTATTCTCGTCGGATACAAAGCATAAAAAGGAAGAATATTCATGATGCCCTCAATTTTTTATGCTTTCGTTCTGGGGCCCAGAAGCTTGTTTATTGACACCACCAGCGCACTCCTTGTAGAATAACAAAAAGAAGAAAAAAACTTTCTCCGCTACACATGACAGTTTGCAACATCTGACGTGGTCCTTGGGTGTTCAGTTTTAAGTACACTATCCTCGATGCCTGGAAATAGCGGGCTTAGGTACTTTTCCTCTAATATTTAAAATAATCTTGTCAAAAACAAAAAGCAGACCAGGTGATGGCATGTCCAATTTTTCAAACCAATGCTTTCTTCCTCTCTCACCTTCTGTCCTCACACACAAACACACACCTAAGCAGCCCCCCCCCCTCACACACACTCATGAACTACGTTCAGGCCTTCGACACCAACCGGACGTTCACAGTGCCAGTGGGCAAGATAAGTGTGCCGCGTTCCGTTAACCGCGGCGTCTCCCAAGGCATCGTCCTCAGACCATTCTTGTTAATTTTGGTACTCCAGTGTTTCAAGAAACGACTGCAATTTCTGTGTGTGCAGCTGGGTGCGCTGACGACGTCGTACTCAGTCTGCTGGCACTTCAAGCCTGCGGTTGTGTCGTAGTCCTTCAACGGTTCTCTTCGCATGTCAGCATCGCGGGGAAGGAGTCTGCAGACAAGCTCGCCAAACGAGCACTCTCCGCTGCAGCCGCACTGATGAACTACGGCAGGCTCATTTGACTCGGCACGTAAAACCCAGTGACTCCTTTCACCCGTCATGAGCGAGGGCTTCTCTAAGCCGTGAAGACTGGCTCCGTGTGGCCAGCAGAACGGAAGCATAGTCCCCACGGCATGATTGTGTGGAAATGCAGCGATTTCGGCATGACAGAAACACTGCTCCGCCTCTTTTGTATGTGTCCAATCATAAGACAAATGACAATAATTTTATCGTGAATCGTCCTATTTGTCATATAGGTTTTTTTTCTCGGAGTGCGTGGCAATTATGGGCAACCAATACAGCTAAATTCAAATGTTCCTTACACTTTTGTAAGGCGAAGAACTAAAAGCATTAACAAGGAAGTAAAGCACCAAGAAAGCCTTTTCAAAGCCACAAACGACCGATAGAAAAGAAGAAGACTGAGAATGAAAGCTCAGGCCTAATCAGAAGCAGAGAGACTATGCAGAAAAAAAATGCAGCATGCTATTCTACAGTGCGTAATATTTATTGAAGATAAAAAAGTGTGTGAAGACAAAGAAAAAGAAATAGCACTTCATCACTGGCAATAAGCACTTCATACACTTTTCTTAAGATAAATGTCCCGAGATAAATAAAAACAAGTGAGCTCAGTGGAAAATCACCAAGCTATAGGTATCAAATTATCGCAGTTATCACGCTGAAACATAACAGGGGTAAGTTGTGTACAAATGGGCTTCCTCAAAAGAGAGAACATAATTTAGCGCATTGAAAATTTAGTGATGTGTTGTCAAAGATCGCCAAGTTGTGTCGACTCTCATTTTGACACTTACTCAAATCACCGCTCTGCAACAATATGAAGACGTAACAGTGCATTTCTTATTAGTGGACGTCTATACACTCTGATGGGTCCCGCAGACTAACCAACACCTCGATGTCCGCAGACAAAAAACAATGTAAGTTTCCTGAGATTTACGAGCGAAAATCACAGTAAAATGTGGTATGTCAGAGTAGGTGGCTCAAAAATTTAGACGACATAATAATAACATCTGAGGTTTTAAATTCAAGAATCACAATATCATTATGACGAACGCCGTGGCGGAGGGCTCCTACAACTTTTCGACCACCTGGCGATTTTAACAGTGTGATTTCAACAATAATACTTTCCGTATAGTTTTTGGCCACGTAGTTTTACTTGTTTTTTTTTCTTCTTTGATCAAGCAAGTACTCGTTCTTCAAATCTATCCTATTTCTCATGTTTCGCGTTTGTTTGACTGCGAACACACACGGACACAGAAATCTTCATGAAAACTTGAGAGCGCTGACATTCGAGTGAATGGTTATTACCAGAAAGTGGAAAATCCATGTGTGCATATCATTGTTAAGTAACACGATACATGCATCAAGAAATGGCATTTTTTTAAATGTGACGCCTTTTTTTGCGTACTGCAAGAACGTCTGGCGTTTATCGCCAGAAATGCTTTCACTATCTATCTATCTATCTATCTATCTATCTATCTATCTATCTATCTATCTATATATCTATCTATCTATATATCTATCTATCTATCTATCTATCTATCATATACTCAGACGCTTATGTCAGAGGGCACTCATGATGAAGTCCTACACTTAGTATGAACCAAAATTAGTATAAGAAGGTATGATGATTTGGCGAATATGACGTGCTTGTCAAGGCATGAAGAATGTTACAATCCGGTCGCGTACGTCATCAAATACTTGCTGCGAGACATTGGCACATACCCGCGGGCGAGAATTTGCCACAAGTGATTGACACTCCGCATCTTGCAAGAATTGTGACAACATACAAGTGTAATATAGATGCATGAGCGTTAAAAAAAAGCTAACATGGGCAGATGCAAACAATAAATGTCAGGATTCTTGTAGAAATTGAAGCGGAGAATTCTGCGCATCAATCAAGTATCCTACCACAAAGCCACGCCAGGTCTTAGAGCAACTTTTCAGTAGACCTTAACGTTCGTGCAACGTAAATGGTGGCTTCAGTGGTAGATATTCCCTTTTTATAAACATTACATATGTACTCCTAGGATTCAGCTGTCTCGTCGAGTTAGCGCTAATTGTAGGTAGGTGCCATCCGCTTAAGTTGATTAATGCAGCAGTGTCTAGGATTACCATTCTCGCGAGCACCAGCTCTACATATCAGCTTATCGCTTATGGTGTTGCTATATCTATGTTGCTGTCGTCATCATTGCGCAAGTTCAAACGAATCGTTATACAAGCATCTGCAACTATCTGCAATCTCAACATCTGCAACTATCAACAAGTATCTGCAAAATCTGCGTAGAACATTTGTACATGCAGTTTCGCGTCATTTCATATCGTATCACTCACTAAGAAATTACAACAGAGTCGCTTTCCCACCACCTGCTTCTCATAACGTCGATTCTCAAGGCATGTGAGATCTGCTTATTTTCAATATAGTGATAACAATGGCCTACAGTGAAAAAACTCTCTTCAGGTTTAACAACTAATTAAAATATAGTGATAACAATGACCTACAGTGCAAAAACTCGCTTCAGGTTTAACAACTAATTAATATAAAATAAGGTTATTAACTATGTGTATGCTTACTAAGAGCCAGTTTTAAAAACGTGGTGGAATCAAAAGGAAGACTTCATTGGAACTACTTATGGGGCGAAGAAATATGCTAAGCAAATCGGCTTCTCGCATCCAAAATAGGTTCACGCGCACGATCGCTAAGACTGTTTCCGGTCTTGCATGTCACAACTTGCCACAACTTGACGTGTGCACTTGGCGAACTTTTAAACATGTGCACATCTCCCTGAGAGTGGCTGGAATCGTAAATAGAAACATTACCGTATGATTTTATTCATGGTATATCATTCGATTTGGTATAGCTTCCCCGCCCCCTTCCTGCGCTTCTAGTTAAATTGACAAACCGAGCTTGTAATTATATCTCGCTCGACTGATTCATTTCCGTGCCTTTTTTGCGCGTTAAGTGGGCAGTTAGCATAAGAAGGGTAAGGCAAAAGTTGCATTATTAGTTGGGGTCTTCCAGCCCAAAACAATGATATGACAGTGATAGGTACCACAACGGAGCATCGAATTTGGACTATCTAGGGTTTTTAACGGGCACCCACAGCTAAGCACACGGTCGTTCAGCATTTTACTGCCATTGATATTTGGTCGACACGGCCCTAATTCGCCTTCAAGACCTCGTCAGCCGTAAAGCACTACAACCACTAGACCACCATGGTGAAGCAGTCACAGGAGTTTTGTTGGTGTATATATACGAATATCCATATCCCTGACTGCTAAAAATTCCATCTAAGTACATATACACCTTAACAAAGCTCATAACAATGATTTGAAAACAAAGACGTACATTCACTACTTGATAAATATTCCGAAGCATGAGCTAATTGAGACTCAGGTAGAATAATCAAAATATTCCTTTACTATGTAACTCTCGTGAGAACTGACATAGCTTCCTGTGTGAATCTTTTCTTCAGCCGCATAAGATTTTCTCCCTACTAAATATGGCAAAATCCTGCCTTTGATGACTGCAGGAGCTTTCTGA
Source organism: Rhipicephalus microplus (assembly GCF_043290135.1). NCBI lineage: Eukaryota > Metazoa > Arthropoda > Arachnida > Ixodida > Ixodidae > Rhipicephalus > Rhipicephalus microplus. The sequence continues at coordinate 140,660,448 of NC_134704.1, read as the reverse complement.
ACTCAAGAAATTGACTGAGTGAAGACATGTTCACTCAGACTCTCAATGAAGAGCACCCAGACACCTTCCGTTGCTCTTTTCTGCTGAACTATGCAAAAACCAACACCGTACTCATACCTAGCATATCAATACTGCATTCTAGGCTAGTGTGCTATATTTCAAGCATCAACACAAGCCTGTAGCTCAAGTGAGGAAGCAGCTGCGTGCAATAACGCCGTCTAGAGCCACGCACTCCGCCGCTTCAAAAAAGTGTGATATTGAGTTCACATGCGTTGTTTCTCTTACGTTGCATAAAGCAAAGCATAAGTATATGAATAAATTCACGATGTAACACAACTGTTAATGTAGAAGGTTATCAGTCAGCACAGGGGCCGTCCGGATATGCGAAAGTGATCAAGCTTGTTGCAACAAATTTACTTTATGCATGCAGCCACTAAGTGTGAATATAACCGGTATGTTTCCCGTAAATATGCGTGTGGACGAGGACAATGATAGTTGCTCGAGTGAGAGGTTAAGAAATTTCCGCAACGGCGAAACAAAATTTACAAAACAAGCAAATCTTTTTCACTCAGAAGTGTGAAATTATGTGTTTAAAAAGAAAAAAAAAGGCATCAAGGCGCAATGATGATGATTGCTCGAGTGAGAAGTTGGAAAATTCTCGCAACATCGAAAAAAGCCTAAAAGATGAAATCTTTCTCACTCAGGAGCGTTAAATTATGTTTTTTAAAAGAAAAAAAGGCCACAAAGTCCTAATAGTGAGGAACGCGAATTCATGCGAGTGGAAGGAAGGCTCACTGGTGACGCCACTGGAAGAAAAATACTCTAGAGATCGTGTGAAATTAAGCAGAAAAATAAAACTTACGCTGGTTCCCTCATGAAAAAAAATGGCAGCATATCCACGGAGTGAATGATGGAGAGTGGGGCGAAGAATTCGTCCGTCCATTTGTTCTTGCTTCCGTCTGTCCATGCATCCAACAGCCCGTCCGTGCGTGCATCTGTTCGTGCGTCCGTCCCTGCGTTAGTCCATGCAGCGGCCCCTGCGTCGGTTCATGCGTCCATCCATGCATCTGTCTATGTGTCCGTTCGTCCATATATTCAACACTCCAAGTACCACCATCTCGCATCTTTTCATCATATATTGCCCATATAGAAGCACCGCCATCCTGCGCACATTGCAAGGACTAAACGAGAGGTGGCACACGCACACTTTCTTACGGCTTGCGCTTCGGGTCCACTTCCCACCTTTAACCACCTCGAGTTCATGGTATATACTAGTTCACTGTATTCATGGCACTGCGGCCGAACGCTCGCTAAACCTTTCGAAAACCAAGGAGGTTACGCCCAGCGAGTATGACGTAGCAAACTTTTTCAGTCAGATAGTGCTCAATGTACATGCCAATGGCTGCTATTGGGAAATGAGAGGCGGATAATTCGGCTTTTAATTTCTTACGGCTTGCGCTTCGTATCTACTTCCCATTTTTAACCACCTCGAGTTCATTTATGGTATATACAAGTTAATTTTATTCATGGCACTGCGGCTCAACGCTCGCTAAACCTTTCTAAAGCTAGGGAGAGACGCAGGGGACACCGACCAGTGCGGACGCGAGAAGATCGGCTCCCGTTTCTGTTAATGTTTTCGTTAGGATTTTTGTGGCGCCTGTGCTCGAGCTGCGTTTCATTCGACGCAGTTTCTTCTGAGGATCACGTCGATATCAGACTTTTCTCGGTGAGTGGTCCTTTTGCCGAATTATTGGAACTTTTATTGTGGAACGCGCCGCGGCTCGGCTAACCCTACCGGGCTCAGCCTAGCGTCGACGGCGAGGGGCGGTAGAAAAGGGGCAACATGCCCGAAGTAGAGATGGTGGAAGGAGAGGAAATCTCTCACGAAGAAGCCAATCGCCCGGATTGGACGACAGCGCTGGGCAGGAACAAGAAAGCTCGTGTAGAAACGCCAGTTTCCGCGGGCAACGCATCACATGTGGGCTCGAAGGGAGGCCGCCGCACGGCAGCCCCGCAAGGTGCAATGAAGCGCCTGGCACCTGCATCGAGGCTCCCCCGGCTGCCGAGGGACCACATACGAATTATCGTCAGGCCGAGGGACGGACTTGACGTCAAAAAAGTAAGCCAAATTAGGCTCGCACAGGCTATTGCCATGGCGGCTGCTCTTGCCCCGGCAGAGACGGAAGGGGACATCGTTTGCCCAAACATCGCCCAGAACATTCTCGTAGTTTCCACACCAGAGAAGAAGAACGCAAACGCCTACACCGCGATCCAACAGATTCGGATAAGCGAAGGAATGTACCATGTGGCGGCATATGTCGCGGCCCCCGATAACACCTGTAAAGGAGTCATACGAGTAGTGGACACTGACATCAGCGAGGCCCAGCTCCAAACGATGATCGTCAACCAGCGAAATCCGAAGGCCCTAGAAGCCAAAAGGATCAAGAACACCACCACAGTGGTAGTGCTTTTCGACGGCATGAAGGTACCAAACTATGTCATATGCGGCGTCAGCATGCTGCGCTGCACGCTCTACAAGCGCCAAATCGACGTGTGCTACGCGTGTGGAGGTCTTGGTCACAGGGCCGATGTTTGCCCCAACCCCAACAAGAGGGTGTGCAGGGGCTGTGGGCCCGTGTCTCCACCCGACGATCACCAGTGCTCGCCGAAATGTGCCCTTTGCGGAGGCCCACATCTGACGGCGGACAGAACGTGCAAAGAACGCTTTCAAGTTCCTTACGCCGAGCGACGGAGAAGACGACGGCGCCGAAAGCGCGTCAAAAAGTCTCAGCAACAGCTGGCCGAAGAGGACCGGTCAAGGGATTCCAGCGTGACAAGTGCTCCCAGGCAGGGCCGTTCCGTCACGCCTGCTGGCCGCCGGCGCGACCGCTCCAGGGGCCACGCTCGCACCAAAGGGCGCTCTTGCTCCCGGGCACGAATCTAGAAAGTACCTACCTGGGCGGATCGAGCCAAGCCGAAGCCAGCGGCGCCGCCACCAGAGGTAACGCAGGTACCATTGCCAGAGCATAGGGAAGCCGACCCCTGGGTAGCTAAAATGATCCAAGAGAATGCTTGCCTTAAGGCAGAGATTCAACAGCTGAGGGCTGACCTTGAGTCGTTCCGCAAACATTACTCCTCGCAGGGTGAGAGACAACAGATTCCCCCACCAGGGGACGTGCAGGCGCGCTCGGGAAAACGTAGGGCCTCACCCCCCCAAGGGGAGGGGCATGCTATGGAGACAGAATTCAACAGCAAGGCTCTGGAAAGCATGCAGCAATCGATTAATCAACTGGCTGATAGCATGACTACCCTACTGAAAAGGGTGTCGTCTCTTGAAGGTACACAGGCAGCGCTAGCTACGGGTAGCTCGCCTCCGAAAGGCCCGAACAGGGCACAGTCGCCTGCAGGCGCGGTAACAGTCAACCCGACAGGAGATTGGCTGTCTCAGAACAGTAATTATGGCGGACAACACTATTGAACTGGTCATGTGGCAGTGGAACTGTGCCAGTTTCAAAAGGCGCAGGGCTCCACTGCTGCACTTTATTGCTTATCAGGCGGTCAAATCGCACGTAATTATGTTACAGGAAACTCTCGGTGATGCGCTAACTTTCTCGGGCTATCGAGTCGTCTCGGTGCGCGAGCAAGGGAAGCGCGGTTTGGAAACCTTGGTCGCAAGAAAATGCTCCTTTCATGAACACAAACTAAAGCTTGGCAACAGCAAGGCTGAGGTCATTATCCTCGAAATAATCCCCAACAGCTGACTCAAGAACAGCGTATTCCTCCTGAATGTGTACAGCTCGCCGTCGGACAAGCGGCAGGGGTTCGCTTCGATCATGGCAAAAGCGGTGGCTCTGGCCAGGGGGGCCCCCATCGTGGTAGCGGGAGACTTTAATGCTCCACACGACGCTTGGAGATACGCCAGGCAGTCCCCCAAAGGCAACAACCTCCTAAAGGCCGTATCTAGCTGTTCTCTTGAATTGATTACGGACCCGCAATACCCGACAAGAATTGGCACATCGGTGGTCCGAGACACAACTCCAGACTTGGCGTTCGTCAAGAACGTCGCCGGAACAAGGTGGCAAAATTTGCAGAAGAATCTAGGTAGCGACCACTTCATAGTGGCTATTACCCTAGCAGTCATTGCAGCTCCCCCCAGGGAATTTAAAGTAACGGACTGGGATGCCTTTCGTAAATTGCGGAAGGAGGACCAGGATGAATACGACAGCTTAGACAGCCTCTTTGCAAGGCTCAAGGAGGATGCTAATGCTGCAACCAAGGTTGTCAAAACGAACCTGAGGGTTGATCGGATGGATGCACGCCTCGCGCATCTCTTAGAGGCTAAGAATTCCATCCTGTCCCGGTGGAGGACGCAAAGGCTCAATCGTAGTCTTCGAAAGAAAATTGCGCAACTCAATCGTGAGATCGAAGCCTACTCTATTGAACTCTCCGAACAGCAGTGGAATGAAGTATGTTCTTCGGTTGATGGACAGATGAGCGTGGGGGCCAAATGGAACCTCCTCAAACAATTACTTGATGAGTCACAGTCACAGGGAAATCAGCGATTGGCTATTGACAGAATCGTTCACAACCAAAAAGCGAAGGGTGTGTCCGAAAAGACCCTCTTGAAGAGGTTAGCGGACAGCTATCTTCCGCTGGGCCCTTCCGGCGATGCGGACTATACGCATTACAGGTGTGGAATGGTGGCGGAGCTGGACGCACCTTTCACTGAACCAGAAATCTGGAAGGTCCTCCACGAGCTCAACGGGCGCTCTGCACCGGGCCGGGATGGAATCTCAAATAAGCTCTTACGTAACTTGGATGGTAAATCCATCGAGAAGCTTACCGAGGAAGTCAACAAAATCTGGGAGACGGCGCACGTCCCCGAATCCTGGAAAACAGCTTCGGTAGCGCTCATCCCAAAGCCAGGCACACCTCTGGCTTCGGAGAACATGCGACCCATCTCGCTTACGTCCTGCGTAGTCAAGGTGGCCGAACATGCAATTCAGCATCGGGTATCCGAGTACATAGAAAGCAGAGAGCTATTTCTACACAATATGGTAGTATTCAGACCTGCACTATCCACACAGGACGTGATGCTCCTTATCAAAAGACAAATCATTGACAACAACACCAGGGATACTAGAGGCATACTAGCTCTAGACCTAGCCAAAGCTTTTGATAATATCTCGCACAAGTTTGTGCTTGAGGCAATTTCGGTTATGGGTCTAGAACAACGGTTCCACGCATACGTTAGGTCTTTTCTCAGGGATCGCAGGGCTACCATTAGGATCGGTCAAATCCAATCCACAGAATTTACCTTGGGAGCGAGAGGCACCCCACAGGGGGCAGTTATCTCTCCTCTACTCTTCAATATTGCCATGAAGGGCCTCTCGGAGCAACTCGCTACGGTGCGCGGGGTTAACCATGCTCTCTACGCGGACGATATCACCGTGTGGTGCATGAGAGGGTCCGACGCCGGGGTAGAGCAGGCGCTTCAAGAGGCATTAGACCTCACGGAGAACTTTCTAGTCGGTTCGGGCCTGAGCCTGTCATCGGCAAAGTCTTAGTTACTACTATACAGACCCACCCGACAAGGACTGAGAAACCTCACTCCTTTAGAACAGATTCCCATAGCTTTATACACACGGGATGGGCAGAAAATACCCAGGGTGGACTCCATCAGGGTCCTCGTACTCCTGCTAGAGTCCAAGGGGGGCAACTCACGAGCTATAGCCCGGATCACCTCCAAGACAGAGAACATGCTTAGGCTCATACTCAGGGTCTCGAACCGCAGGGGTGGGCTGAGCGAGAGCAATCTCTTTCGGCTCTATCATGCATTTCTCACGAGCTACATTAATTATGTCGCTTCGGCGTTGCGCTGGTCCAAAAGAGAAGAGGCAAGAATTTATACACTAATGTGCAAAAGCATAAAGCGAGTTCTAGGCTTGCCTATCCACACTAGCACCGAGAAGCTCCTACAATTGGGCATGCATAACTCCCTCTCGGAGGTAATCGAGGCCCAGCAGATGGCTCAGGTCGTGCGACTATCGTCCTCGAGGGCTTGTAGGCGCATCCTGGAATCCATAGGCTGTGGTCCTACGGAGACTAACCAGCGTAATGTAACACTACCACCCTCGATCAGGGGCACGTTTTCGGTAGCTCCACTTCCAAGAAATGTCCACCCACAATACAATGTAGGGCGCCGCATAGCTCGGGCCCGTTCCTTATTAAAATCAGTTGTAAACAGACCGCATCTCGCGACCTTTGTCGATGGAGCCCAGTACGGGCGTTCGGATCGCTTCGCAGTGGTCTCGGTCGATCATAGTGGCACACTCCTAAGCTCTGCCTCGGTTAGAAAGGGTTCGGCAATGGTGGCTGAGCAAATCGCCATCGCCATAGCAATGAAGGACCCATCGCGTCCCAATGTCTTTACAGATTCGCGTTCCGCAGCTAGGGCTTTCGCCTCGGGCTCGATCTCACGTGAGGCAGTGGCCATCCTCGGCTGTGAGGGGGCTGCCGGGTTTCACACCATAACATGGTTCCCGGCCCACATGGGGGCCAACGTACATCCTGATGTCCCCAACGCCATTGAGTTTGCCCATGACCGTGCGCGAAGTACCGCTCACAGCGGCGCTCCCGGCGGATTCGCAGGCGGGGACGCCGGAAGATACAGGGACTCGCTACTCGCTTTCCACGAGATCATGACTGATTATCGTCTATCTCGGAGGGCTTTTCCACTTCCTCATCCGAAACTTACGCGACCGCAATCATCGGCCTACAGGATGCTCCAAACGGGTTCTTTCCCTTCGCGAGGCAGGTTCAGTCATTTTTCGCCCAACATCGAACCGCATTGTCCGGATTGCGGAGAGGCGTATTGCTCATTACCTCATATGCTCTGGCAATGTCCTGCGGTACGTGACGCAGAGTTCAACAAAGAAGAGGACTGGGAGGAAGCCCTTAACAGTGGCGACCTCTTGGTTCAACTTCTGGCTGTCCAGAGGGCCTGCGAGAGGGCGGAGGGCCACGGTCTTCCGGTCCCTACGTGGGAGCGGCCCGCGACTGCTACGGATTCCCCCTAAACGGGGCCGTTACCTGACGTTACAACGCAGTTCCTCAGGACCTGAATAAGGTTCTTTATCTGTCTGTTTCTAAAGCTAAGGAGATTACACCCAGCGAGTATAACGTAGCAACCCTTTCTTGTCAGATAGTGCTCAATGTACATGCCAATGTCTGCTAATGGTGGTCGCAGGCTACGCGTTAACTAAAAGCCGAATGCTCCTGTCTCTCATTCCCCATTAGCAGCCATTGACATGTATATTGAGCACTATTTTTTATTGTTCAGCAACGCACAGAAGAAGTCTCTCACCGGCACCACCTAGGAGGTCAAAATGTTATACTTGTTACATACTACGGGGGACAATTGGGTGCCGCTATAAGAAGTTTCACCCCTAAAAAAACTTTCAGCCTAGGCGTTGCTCTCAAGTTTAAGACCTCGCTGCTCAAGCCTCAAAACGCATCTCTTAAAGCAGCGTATGCATCGAGCAAGCTTTCGTCATAAAGGTCCATTTAAAGCCACGCTAACAAGTCTCTTGCGACACGTGCTGCCATCTGTCATGTAAAACACACGTGCTTCTTTTCTATTTAAGCATTTTTCTCTTTTTTCCGTGGTGAGCAATTCGCTAAGAAAATAAAAGGCTTGACTTTGCCACGTCTCTTTATGCAGAATAGCCATGCGGGAAAACGGCGCAAAAAAAGATATAAGGGGCAACAACGCCACCAGCTGTTGTTACACAAGGAAGCAGTACTCTTCTTTTCTTGAATGCTGCTAGAAAACTTAGATCCAGCTCAGACCCAGTCGTCCAGTTAAGGGTCGTGGAGTGAGCCACACAGGTCGCCGCCAACCTTGGGTTGATGGCCATCTAACACGGAATCATCCGCAGTTGCTTTCTGACGAAATAAAATTTTACCATCCATAGATCTATTTCCTCATCCTGTGTTTTTCCGCAATGCTTGTTATACAGGAAATATACCTAGTGTGATTTGATTCCATCAGTGCATCGCGAACAGAGTATCTAGATACGTATTTTTAAAGCTATGTGAATAGCGTTGAAGTTTGCTTGTCTGAGCTGTCGGTATACGAAAAACCTACAGAACTGACGCAGATCAAACATGCAATTGTTGAAAACCTGAAGAGGCACCCACACGCTCTTGACATGACATTTACCTGACGTACGACATCTGAGTCACAGTTACTTCAACTAAATTTTGTGTCAAACTCCGAATGAAAGAAAATAAACAAACTATGCCTCAATCTCTTTCAAGTGACATATTTATCGGCATATATAGATGTGCAAGTGTATTCGCTTGCAAATACATTCAAAGAAACGATCTCTCATAATGCTTTCTCAAAGAAACGATTTAACGTACCTCAAATGCAACCCCTAACATTTCAACATGAAGAAGAGCGGAAAACCATCGAAGTAATGATCATAATTACTATTTCAGCAGATGCTGGCTATAGCCTCAAATTTGTCATCATTTATACATTCCTTCAATTTGTGGGCTTTTTCTTGAAGGGCGCCTGCGCAACTACAGCAGTGGGTCTGGAACTGCATGGAAACAAAAACTGCGTCGTAGAAATGTCAAAAGTTGAGAGGAATGTCTGGATGGCCGGAGTGTAATAGAAGTAAAGAATGAAATGTACCACTGCGTTTAAAAACAGCACATACTTAATAGTGCATTCTGATTTGAGCATGTTGCATTCGTTGCTTTGCCGTTGTTGCTGAATTGTTTCTTTCCTTTTTGCGAAAAACTGGGACATCATATAAATGCTGCTTGAAAGAAATGTTAACGACCAATCACTGAAAACCGGCCTCCACTGGTTTCGAGCTCGACTTTGTATCACTGCGTGTAACGCAAGTGTAAGCAAAAGACTGGGATTACAGCGTCAAAGCCGAGTGAGAGGATTACCAAGCTTTACCCTCTTGATTGTTGCACCTGTATTCATGAAGGCATGTTCGTATGCACCCGACGCAAACATTGTTATACACGCTTTTCCTCTTGCACTTACCTGTTCTGTGTTCATCAGGATTATCTACGCAGTTCAAAGTGAGCCACCGTCCCCATATGGTTACCTTATTTTTCCTAATTATATGAGGGCATCCCTATGACTGTGCAAACTATGCCAATGCATTTGCTCCTACAATTCACATTTCTGAATCTGGGTGCACTAACGAAGGGCAGCTACTGTTTTGGAGTACTCAATCATAATCCTTGCTTAAATTGTGCAGAAAAACATTCAAAGTCAGCGAAAGAACCTCCGTTTTTTTTTCGTTAATGCAGGAAATGACGTTGGGTCAGAATCTATAAAAAATGGCACAACTGCTTAATCTTACGAAGCAAATAAGCTATTCAACCTATGAATCAGGTGTAATAAGCAGCCTACAGGAAAGCACCAGATGGGTTATAGTAATCAAATAAAAAATAATCTTTGTAGGTATTCTTATTTAGATATACGCCTAGGTTGCAATCGTAAAAAGCTGCTAAAGTTTCATGCGACTATTTATTACTTTTAAATGGTTGCTTTATCCCACGCCTGATCTTACTCTGTTTTGCTGGCTGGAGATTCTTGTACAAATCTTTGGACGCATTTTTTTTCTCGTTTTCACATCCACTAGTTAACACTTTTTACGTGAACAAACACGCGGCAAAAATAACTCGTTTCAAGTGACGCGTTACGTGATAATGTCCCCGTGAATTATTGCTACGGGATATGTTACGTCCTTTTGCCTCACGTATCAGACTCGCGCATCGTAAACTAGCTTGCGCTTTGTGAGGGTGAAGATGTAGTCGAAGAGGACGAAGCGAGCGTATACTGTTTCCTCATTAGGATAATTACTGTTCCTCTTACCAGGCAGAACAAAATTCTCAGAGATTCACCCTTAAGAAGGACAACACCATATATGTTTCTAGATTGCTAACTACATATTAAGATGGCTGCTCCATTTTATTCAGTGGTCACGCTAATATTATCAGGGGTTTTACGTCCCAAAACCAAGATTAAAATATGAGAGACGCCGTAGTCGAGTGCTCCAGTCATTTCAACCATCTGGTGTTCTTTAACGTGCGTTGACACCCCTGTGTACACGGGCCTCTACAATCTCAACTTCATCGGAATGCGACTGCCATGATTGGTATTGAACCCACAACTTTTGTTTTAGAGATCGAGCGCTTAGCCAGTGTTCCACCGAAGTCTACCATTACCTAAGTGTTCGCTATCATAAGCGGAGCTATCACAATGGTGGCTTCAAAAGAGAAAGAAAGAAAAGAAATTGTCACGCAAGAAACTTACAGCTAGAAATATGACCCCTCATCAAAAAAAGTAACCTGTGTAATAATAAGCATGGCCTTTTTATTATGATAAGAGTAATGGGGACAACGACGTAGCTCCCTCTCCTTCTGCTGAGCAAGTCATTATGATAGCCATTTGGAATACCCATAGAAAGAAAAGAATTCAATACATGACCCTCGTTTCTCGCGGTTCTTCAGCTTTTACACCGATAATGTAAAAACAATTTCAGGTATACATAAAATATGTTCTCGTGAGAAAGCTCCCTTGTGCCTTGTGGTAATGAACCTCAAAGCTGTTCGCGAGTGAGGATAGCTATATTGCATGAGAGCGCATAAATTTTGAGTGTAATTTTGTACTTTTTTCCTAAATGATATAATCTGCCAATGTGAAGACCCAGGTCATGGGTTGATTCCCTATTGTGTAACAATACTTCGAAGCTCAAAACGTTTGAGAAAAACACGGAATTTCGTAAACTTTTATGTAGGCATTTTCTGAAAATTGTTTCTCGTAGTAAGTGTACGTGGAAGAGTTTTAATTCATGCTGCCAGTATTATGCCGTTTATGTGAGCTATAGGGAATTTTACACTATAAGCGTGGACTTCTAACTCAGCACGAAAATAATTTTTCATTTGTCTTTAGCTGTACCGAGAAAGTAACTGAATGGTAAGAAGCAATTGTGTTAGTGAACAGCTGATTTTTCTACCTTAGAGGGTTGCTGTGAGTTTTCAAAGGAGAATATTGATGTTTAGGCGCTGTAAGATTTAGGTTTAGGCGCTGTAAAATTAGGCGCTGGAAGGAGAATAATTTACTCAAAACGCTTTCTCATAAGCTTTCAGCAAAACAGACTGTTAGCCCTTTTTTTTAGTGTTGAAAGAACCTAAACACTTGATTTTTCGAAGAGCACACTGATATTCACCTCTAGCCAAGCAGGAGTAGAGCGTAGGCTTAATTGTTATGAAACAGCAAAGAAAAAACTCAAGAAAGCATGAAAAATTGAGACATTGATTCAAGCTAACCGTTGCATAGGATACATAGAATATTCGCAGAATGAGAGTAGAAATGCAGTTAAGTTAAGGGCCAGTAAAATCTCAGTAATACTAGTCAGAATAAATTATTGCGTACGTTTAAAGAACGTATAGCTTCTCGGGAACAGCTGAAAATGTCGTGGCACCTGGCCAAGCATATCTCTACAGCACACTTAACCAGCGCTACTGGTTACCAACGTCCAGCGCCATGTCTGAATATGGGCCCAGTATCACGATGGTACTGAGACACTGGAGTGGCATGTTGCTGGAAGGCGCTGAGTACTCTGCGCAAAATGGCTTACAAGATTAAAACTGGGTGCCCTATCCCCATAAATAAATGTATAAGTAAAATAAGCGCAAGGGGCGCATATGTAATTAAAATTTAAAGAAAATTGAAAAAAATAAAATATCTACGGACAGAACTGAACTCTGCTCTTTCTGATTACCTGTCGACTGTAAACTCTATCCCCTACTACGCCACGCCAGAACTTGTCGGTTGAGTTTTAAAATGACTATTTATCTAGACAAAACGCCATTTGGCTTCATGTTCACTAGTTACACAGCCAACGTGGGCTCAACAGCCTTTTAAAATAACAATTTCCTCTTTATTCGACACTGGCAAACGGCTTCCGGACATCGAACGACGTGCGGATATTGCGGAATGCGACTACCATGATTGGTATGGCAAAGTTTTTTAAACAACCCAGGTCTTAACTCTGAGAAATGTCAAATTGACTAGAGAAGCAGCCACAGATTATCGGCTGTTGCTGCCGATATTTTTTTTTTTGCTTTGATAGCCGCTTCTCGCACTTGCTACTGGTCAACATGCACAGATGATTTATAATGACTTGTTTGGTACATATGCAGGCACACGATTGAATATTGAGTATTTTTCTCGTGCAAACGACCATTTGGCCATATACAGCTCGCGTGCCAGCGTACAGATTTGCAGTTATATTGATACCTTCAATAAAAAACCACCCAAGAAAATGCTGATGTAATTCACTTAAAAATTATGCCAGTGTGTTAATTTACTAAGGCGTTCCAAATGACCATATCGAAATTGCGTGTTGTTACAAAGAAGTCGGAGAAGTACCGGCTACTGCGCTCGGAAGGAAGCTTTCGGTGACAGCCTCCATTGCTGAAACCATGACGCATCGTTGCTCCTAGTGTGGGCTACGCATATGAAGAGAAATGGTTGATTAGGCTCAGGGATATGTAAACTGTACTTAGTCATTCCTACATTCCAAATTGTGCGTACCAAAAGCAAAAAGCGCCGGTAGTGTGTAAACCGACGCGGCTGGCACGATAGGCCTAATGCTCGCTGCATGGGACGGGGCACTGTGTAAGGCCGCTTTCAACGCACCTGAGTTGCGATGCTTTATGTTTCTGCATTTGAGCTTCACAACATTTCTAACTGTTACCTAAACTGTACCTAAAGTAAGTAGAAAGTCAATCAATGCCAGACATGGGTTTTCGGGGTTGCAACGTTGAGCGACAGCTGCTTTTCTGGCCTCCGTTGGCAGTATAAAGCGGACGTGCCAGTGTAAGAATTTGTAGTTATATTGTTACGTGATTTCGGCTGACTGAAACAGGGCATAGTAGGACATACCCAAAAAAGGTGCCTCAGACTGAGAGTGAAGAAGTGGACGTTGTCGGTGAGCTGCGTTGAGGCTGTAGACTGTCAACTGTTATTTCCCACGTAACATTTTGGTTGAGATGCGGGGTAACGGAGCTACGCAGTGGATGCCTCCTTAAGTGTGCTACCAATGCTCCGGGTGAGGATACGGCTTCACCACCTACCTCAGCAAGGACAGCAACCCGGTACGTCGCCCTAACGCAACCCCGTGATCATGGTACTTTTACTGGAGAGGAAAACGCGAATGTGGACAAGTGGCTTAGTATGTACAAGCGCGTCAGCAAGCAATATGGCTGGGAACCAACAGTTATGCTCGCGCATGTGCTTTTCTATCATGACAAGACCCCTCGCATCTGGTTTGAGACCCATGAGCACGAAATCACAAGCTGGGAAATGTTTAAACAACAGCTCCACGTCCTCTTTGGCAACCCATTTGGTCAACAGCTTGATGCCCGAAAGCAATTGGCCGTACGTACACAGACGTCCACTGAGCCCTACTTGATTTATATTCAAGACGGGTTGACGTTGTGTCAAAGGGCCGATCCCAACATGACTGAGGCTGACAAGATTTCGCAAGTTTTAAAAGGAATCGCCGACGATGCGTTCAGCGTGCTTGTATTTACCAACGTTACGACCATCGACGCCGTGATCAAAGAGTGCCGCCGTCTCGAGCAGGCGAAGAGTCAACGCATTTTGCAGCAGTTCCAGCGCTATACCCAACACCGTGGCAAAGTCGTCTTGTGAAGCCACTCCTTGTCATCCGTCTACGACCGAAGACGTGACGGGCATCGTCCGACGTGAACTCGAGGCCGCTTACCCGGCTGCCAAAAAACCGACGTTGCCCGATGCCTCAACGCCAGCTGTCGCCTTGATCCAGGCTGTTGGCCGCCAGGAATTCGCTAACCTTGGTATTCTGTCCACTGCACCTACCCTGGATAATACTGGTCCCTCGATAGCTTCTGTGGACATGAGACATCACCGTCCCTACTCTATTCAAACCAGGAACCCGTCTGAATGGCGAACAGCTGATGATAAGCCGATCTGCTTCCGCTGTGGTCGCGCAGGACACATCGCTCGTTGCTGCCGCAGCCAATGGCCATCTATGTCTTCTGGCTCGTACCCCGCTTAAAGTAACTCATTCCGTCCACCAAACCACCGTTATACGACCCGCACTGAGTCTACAGCATTTACTGCCCCTGAGGACTACGGCCACCCTGTCCCGCCGTCGCGACCGCCTCAAAGCCGCCCTTCTCGTTCAAATATGCGTCGCTGCTCTCCCTCGCCATCGTTTAACCGCTGCATGTCCCCTGAAAACTAGGCTGCGCAGCTTCTGGAGGTGAAGCTGCCCTGTCGACCTTACCCAAAAATCCTCTGTTGCCCTGACGTTTGAACCGGAACACCCTAGAAGTATATGTTGAGGGCACACCTGTTGAAGCTTTGATAGATACGGGCGCTCACGTCTGCATTATGAGTTCCATTTTCGTCGTCGCATGAAGAAGGTCCTCACGCCCCCCTTGACCATTGTCGTCCAAGTTGCAGATGGCGCAACAGTCCCTCTCGTCGGTAAGTGCACAGCTCAACTTACCGTAGCCGGTCATCCAAGTGGTCGTCCTTTTTACCGTGCATGCAACATGTCCCCACGACCTCATACTAGGCCGCAATTTTCTTGCCGCCAATTCTGCTCTGATTGATTGCTCCACTGGTGTGCTCCGCCTAGAACTGCCACAAATCAGTGACGCCCCGTACCAACCTACATGCCGATTACAATGCAGCGACTTTGTTCACCTTCCCTCCAAAACTGTGACTTAAGTCGATTTTTTGTGCTCACCAGCTGTGCCCGACGGTGACTATTACGCTACGCCTCTCACCAACGTACTCCTTGCGCACAATGTTGCAGTGCCCTATACGGTGCTCAGCATAACAGATAACAAAACTTGTCTACCCCTTGTAAATTTCGGCTACATGAATCATGTGATTCCACAAGGCATTTCCGTGACCTACCTGTGTCCGTTGCTCGATTCACAAATTGAAGTGCTTGCCCCAGACACCCTTGGTTCACCGCAGCGCACATCACTCGCAAAACATTTGGGCAGCCGTCGAATTGTAGACATGATCGCCACTGATCTTCCGCATCCGCAAGTTGAAGCCCTACAACATCTTCTCGAGGCCTACTAGAATATTTTCGATTTTGGCGACCGACCTCTAGGGCAGACGTTCTTTGTACAGCATCGCATACACACAGGTGATGCCAAGCCTGTTCACCGCCATCCCTACAGAGTGTCTGCTTTTGAGCGGAGCATAAATCAGAAGGAGGTGAACAAGATGCTAGCGAAGGACATTATTGAACCATCCTCCAGTGCCTGGGCATCCCCGGTGGTATTAGTTAAAAAGAAGGACGGATTGTAGCGATTTTGTGTGGACTATCGCCACCTTAACAACATCACCAAGAAAGACGCATACCCTCTGCCTCGCATTGACAACGCCCTTGATTGCCTCCATGGTGCCACCTACTTTTCTTCCATCGATCTTCGTTCTGAGTATTGGCAGATTGCCGTGGACCCCATGGACCGAGGGAAGACGGCTTTTGTAACACCCGATGGCCTCTACCAATTCAAATTCATGCTTTTCAGCCTATGTAATGCCCCCGCCACCTTTGAACGAATGATGGACTCCCTGCTCCATAGATTCAAGTGGTCTAGGTGTCTTTTTTCTCTGGATGACGTAATCGTGTTTGCTCCCGCTTTTGAAGCACACCTTGAAAGACTGTCGAAAATTCTTGATGTATTCTGTC
The DNA here is from genome assembly GCF_043290135.1 of Rhipicephalus microplus. Classification (NCBI taxonomy): domain Eukaryota; kingdom Metazoa; phylum Arthropoda; class Arachnida; order Ixodida; family Ixodidae; genus Rhipicephalus; species Rhipicephalus microplus. The sequence continues at coordinate 140,644,642 of NC_134704.1, read as the reverse complement.
TCGCCAGCCTTCAGCTGAATTCATCCAAGTGCCGGTTTGGTCGCCGTCGCATTACTATACTTGGCTTGGACATATTATTGACGCTTACGGCGTACAGCCTGACCCAGAAAAAGTTCGAGCTGTGAAGGACTTTCCTGTGCCAAAAACTGCCAAAGATGTCCGCAGCTTTGTGGGGCTATGCTCCTTTTTTCGGCGGTTCATCAAAAACTTCGCGGAAATCGCTCGGCCTCTAACAGATTTACTCAAACCAGATGAGACGTTTACCTGGGGTCCCTCGCAAGCAGCAGCATTCTCCGACCTGACCACTTTGCTTACTTCTTCTGCTGTGCTGGCTCACGTCGATCCTACGGCACCGACCGAAGTCCGCAGCGATGCCAGCGGTTACGGAACAGGCGCTGTGTTGGCTCAGCGACAACGTGGGCAGCATCGCATGACAGCTTATGCCAGCAGGCTGCTATCCCCCTCGGAGCGTAATTATTCCATCACAGAGCGCGGATGCCTAGCGCTGGTGTGGGCAGTCGCGAAATTTCGCCCTTATTTATACGGCCGACCATTTATAGTTCTCACCGACCACCACGCTCTTTGCTGGTTCGCCTCCCACAAAGATCCCACGGGTCGTCTCGCCCGCTGGGCATTCCGCCTCCAGGAGTATTCTTACACCGTAGTGTATAAATCAGGAAAACTGCACAAAGATGTGAATTGTCTTTCACGCTACTTTGTGGCTCACTGCGATCCTACGAGCACTGATTATGTGGGTTGCGTCCTTTCCATCTCCCAGCTGCTTCATCTCAGGGACGAGCAGCGTCGCGATCCGGATATCAGCCGCCTAATACAAAAGCTCGAATCGTCACCGCAAGACGCTTCTGTTCGCATGTTTACCTTAAAGGACCACACCTTATATCGGCGTAATTTATCGCCCAATGGTCACGATCTACTTCTGGTCATACCAAAGCACCTGCGCTCCACAGTCCTACGCGAGCTCCATGATGCGGCAACCGCCAGTCACCTTGGTCTCTCTCGCACATATGACCGTGTGCGCCGCAGCTTCTACTGGCCTGGCCATTCACGCTCTGCACGTCGTTATGTCAACGCTTGTGAAATTTGCCAGTGTCGCAAAAAGCCGTCGGGACTCCCTTCCAGATATCTTCAGCCCATCGACATCCCATCGGAGCCATTCTTTTGTGTTGGTTTGGACTTTCTTGGTCCCTTCCCAACATCCGCCTCCGGAAACAAGTGGGTCGCGGTGGCTACAGATTACGCGACCCGTTACGCAGTTACGCGAGCCATGCCAACAAGCTGCGCTACAGACGTCGCTGATTTTCTACTACGCGATCTCGTTTTAGTGCATGGAGCCCCTCGTCAACTGCTGACGGACCAAGGCCGTACGTTCCTTTCGAAAGCGGTTGACGATATCCTGCGTTCCTGCTCTACTCAACATAAGCTCACGACATCGTACCATCTCCAGACAAACGGGCATACAGAACGTTTAAACCGCGCCCTGACAGACATGCTATCCAAATACGTCTCGGCCGACCATTGTGATTGGGACCTTGCACTACCCTACGTGACGTTCGCATACAATTCCTCCCGCCATGACACTGCTGGAAACTCGACATTTCACCTTCTGTTTGGACGCGAACCAACATTTCCGTTGGATACCTTCCTGCCAGCCGCTGCGCAGTATACTTCTGAATATGCACGCGACGCTATTACCAGAGCTGACCATGCTCGTCAGCTTGCCCGCAGCAGAATAATGGCGTCCCAAGACTCGCAGAAGCATCGTTACGACGAGGGAAATCGCGACAAACACTTTCCAACAGGTTCTCTCGTTCTTCTTTGGTCCCCTACGCGACATGCAGGCCTTGCAGAACAACTTCTTTCTCGTTTTACGGGCCCATACCACGTGCTTAGACGAGTGACCGACACTGCATATGAAATTGTCCCTGATAATCCATCAACCTCTTCTGCTCTGCTGTCAAGGGACATCGTCCACGTATCAAGGATCAAGCGTTACCACACTGCTCCTGCTGTGGGCCCGTAAACTCGCCGGGTCGGCGCTTTTGCCGCCGGCGGTCGTGTTACGTGATTTCGGCTTACTGAAACATGGCATAGTGGGACATACCCAAAAAAGGTGCCTCAGACTGAGAGTGAAGAAGTGGACGTTGTCGGTGAGCTGCGTTGAGGCTGTAGACTGACTACTGTTATTTTCTGGTAACAATATCATAACCAACAACTCGAAAACCATCCGAAGAAATACTAATGCAATCCACTGAAAACGTATGCCAGTGGATTAGTTCACGAAGGCGTACAAAATTATCAACTGCAAATTTCATGTTCTCGCTTACATATTAGTGAGAGAAGTATACCATCTATAGTGCAACCGGCAGCTTTCGGGACAGCCTGCGTAGCTGAAAGCGCTACGCATCGATCTTCAGCGCTCCTTGTGCGGACATAAACACAAATCAAAATAGTTGTATTAGGTTCATGGGTCTCTAGACTATACTGCTTTCGTCACATTTTAAAATTGTGGTCATTTAAGGCAAGAAGTGCCGGTAACATGTACACCGATGTGGCCGGCACAATAGGCAAGAAGGCTTGTGTCAATTATGTATCCTCAAAAAAGCATACTTTGTTGAAAAAGGCGGCAGCATGTCCCCTGATTTATCTTCTGCATCCGTCTTCAAACACGAAAAATCAGCTTGAGAGTAATGCAGGACCTGTGAGATTCAAGTGCAATACTTTAACTACACGACTTGTTTGAGGAGTCTCGCTGGTAACAAGCTGCTGGTGGAGTTTATTGCGTTGCTCGAGTGTTTCTGTTGTGCACTGAGATGTGGTTATTTACATTCGCGTGTGAGTAATAGAGGCTCCTCACATCGATTACACATTGTAATCGCCATTTCAGTGACTTGCCGACTGCAAAGTGAATGGTATTCGGAAGCCCGAAATAAGGCCTGCGGAACCAAAGGTCCCGCAGGCCGGCTTTCAGAATCATTGGCTATTGTGTAGTGCCACCATTACATACGCGTCAGAACAATTATTGAATTCATCACTCTCCTTTCACTCTTCTCTTTCATCTTTGCACACCCCATCTCCATTGCCCCAGGGTAAGGTAGCTAACCATATGTGTGTCTCCTTGATCTCGCTGTCTTCGGTCCTGTTTTCTTTGTTCCTTCCTTCTGAACGACTGCCTAACTACTTTTTCACTTTAAAAAGTCTGTCACGTGTTTCTCATAATCTAAAGTGATGTCGGCGTGAAGCAAGTGTGCCACAAATAAATGTACGAAGTAGCCCTAACCAATACAAATGCAGTAAAAAGCTCGATATGGCGGAGAAAATTACATCCACTGCTCTGCCAAAACTGCCATAGAGGAGATGCTTTTCGTAAAAGCAACCACAGTTTCACAAGAATTGAGGGATTCCTTTCTCAGAAACAACATCGGATCAGTTTTGCGTTATCAAAGCAGTTTGGGCTTGAATTGTGGTATTTTAACACTATACAAAATGTTACGTGAACGACGAGTTGTAGCATACAATTTACAGTGCACACTTACAGCTGCAGTCCTGTGCGACTGGTTCATCCCTGAGAGCACGCAGTGAGAGATCTACGTTCTCGTCGTCATGTGCACATGCACATGGTAAGCTCGCATTATGAACGCCGGAGGTATATGCCCCGTCCCGGCATGTTTAGACGTCAACATCCCTGGAGTATCTACCACGCGAATGCCTATTGCAGGCCGCCACGTTCCTGTTCTCTTTAGGGGCTCAGAATTCGCCCTTGTGCTCTCATCTTCGGGACAGACATCCTAATTACGCATTCCACCCTAATAGACCGTTCCGCTAGTATATTTTGCATCGATATTTCTCTTCGGCCTAATGCTCACTGCAAACTCCAGAGCAATCAGCTTCAATTCCTGCGCAAGATCTCGAACAACAGGGGCAGCATGCAATGCCACTGAGGCTCTCTATCCACTGTGGCTACTACTGAGCTGTGCTAAAGCTTCCACATGCCCTTGAAATCACTCTGGTTCTGGGTTCTTAGTTCCGTTAAACTATTGTGCAAATAACGACTACGACATATGTTGTAGCATTTTACAACGTGTTCCAAAATTAAAACTTGATATTCAAATTGACCATATCACTTTTTGTAGCTGAGACTTTGCAAGGCAGATTATAATGTGCACTACTTAGGCTTCATCGAATAGCTGTTGCCAATGTCTTTGCTGGCAGTTCTTAAAGCTTTTGGTACATGTATGTGTTGGTTATCGACTCTAAGTGCGCTGTACTTTTCCTAGTCCTTACCGTTAGCTGATGACTGGACGGGAATTGCTGTGAGAATTTATCCTCATGCTTTCGAGCACGAAAAACATTAGACAGAGTGAACAGAATCTCCGAGAGTTGCATTGTGCGAGTGTGTCGCCTATAGAATTGGCATCCAATAAGCGTCAAGTGTAGCTTTGGTGTCACTGCTGCGCTAGAGAGCATGGTGACTTCGATCAAGTTTGGTTAACTAAAAGTAGGGAAGGCAGCCGTTTCCATGCAAATGGGAGTAAACTGAGTCATTCTAAGGCAGACTTGTATAAAACGCGTTAGAAGCAATGTATCCCTAGTAAAGGACTGTAGTTTACAATGTCTCATTAGCTTGCCATAAGCACTAACATTTTTTACCGCAATCACGTTTTCTTTAATTAATTAACAAACTCTAAATTGCATATTTTTCCACGAATACTTCCGCTGACAACTTTTTCAAGCTTTCGGTAGACCAAGACGAAGGCTACAACAATACAATTATTGTCCTCGTCTTGAGTTCTCACTATAACAGTCATTGTGACCTACGGAGTAGCGTAAGCCTCCACGCTTCTAACGAATGAAGCATGTTGCCTTTATATTATACTAGGACTAATGAATAGAAGTGCAGTGCCATCATAAATGTAGAGTGTTCGTACGGTACAACAACACGCTTCCTTCTAATGCGCCCTTGTAGAGATTCTCTAGCGTTTCAGAAGGCGTCTTGATGAGGAAACCCTGAAATAGGGCATACGAGCATTTTGATAACTGATGCTGATACTCAAGAGGTTGCTGAGGGTAAAAAAAACGTTATCGAGTATGCTTGAGCGCACAAGGCCAATTTATGAGATCATATTACTATCCAGGTATTACGTTCTAAAACCATCCCATGATGTGGAGACATGCTATAGTTTGGGCTTCCGAAATTGTTTATGATCGCCTGGTATTAGCGTACGCTGACATTGCATAGCACTCAGGTGTTCTAGGATTTTCCCTCACAAAGATGGCGGCCATCGCGTACTTTAAAAGCTACATCACCACAGGCAGGATATATCTGCCAAAGTTCGTTAGAGTGCATATTGAAAAGGTAGGGCTAAAAACAAAAACAAGCAGCAAACGTGCTTGTATAACGTCTGTTTCTTGCTTTCATGGTATTTTGCTTGTATCGTACTGGCTCAAGTACGCTTGAGTAGCATCATTGGGCTCGCTCAAGTATTATCATTCGATAGCTTGGCCTCACTTCTCATTGGACATTTCAACCAGCCCGCAAAGAAAGAAATGTCTATGAAAGTCGTATTAACCATTTAGCGCTATCCACAAATGCACACTGCAATTTCAGTTTCGAAGCGGTCACTGTATCAAACTTTCCTCTTCAGAGAATTTTCAATGTACCCCCTACGCGCCCGTAATTCAATAGGCGAACCTATGCAGTTGCTCATTTTGTTCATGGGTTTGCTCGTGATGGGTGTGCCTTTATTTCACTGACTCGTCATGCAATTACACCGTGTTAACGTCTTGCGCGATGCTACGCTTTCGCCAACATATCGAATGCGCCAATGACACTAATCACACAGCATATTATTCATACAGCTTTTATAGGGCTTCAATATTCCGAACAGAGGCATGGCCCTGTGGTCGGGCACTACCTTGCCACGCAGACTTCAGTGGTTTGATTTCCACTGGAGCTAAAAAAATTATAGTATCTTCGTTTGCATCTAGTATTTTTGCTTACAGACAACCTTGATTTTTTCGCTCACAATCACCCGCACCAACGCCACCATTTCTGCTTAAAGAGCTCTGTAACGCCATTGCGTTGAAATATGTATAATTGCAGAAATCTTCGTCAAGGTTTAGCATGGCATAATTAGCGAGTTGACCCGTGAATTCAATTCGAATATTCGCTGCCTGCACGTTTATACCCCCTAAATTGTTTTTGTAAAGTTTAAGATAAACGTCGCAAGTTTACGTGGTAGCGGGCAACACTTTTGTCAAAATTCGGGGTACTTGCTGTTGGGGATGTACAAGAATGCGGCCTCGGTGAAGTTATGAAGGGACTGATTGTATCTAAGCTGGGAAACCCAGGCGAAAGAACACTGTCAATAGCGCATCTACTACTTGAACTGAAGTTGCCTTCTTCAGTGTTATGGCTTCAGGGAATTTCATTGCTGGACACAACATAGTCAAAATATATTTGTACCCTGACTTCGCCTTAGGTAGAGGTCCAACAATATCAACAACAACCCTTGAGAATTGTTGCAAAACTATAAAGACGCTTGCCATCGGGGCCCTCTTCTTGTCGTTAGATTTACCTACCTTCTGGCACGTCTGAAAAGATTGTATGAAATCCTGTGTATCCCTGAAACAACCTGGGCAGTAAAATTCCTTAAGTAGCCTCTTAGTTTTGTTTACTTCGAGGCGCCCTGCTCACGGGTGATCGTGGCAAATATTCAGTAGATCCTTCCAATATTTGACTTGAATTACTATCTGATTGAAGTGTCTGCGATGTGTATCTTCATAATGGCGAGAGAGGATACCACCTCTCTCCCTGATTGTGATGAGCCCTTGATGCGTCTTGACCAACATTCTGTAGTGTATGAAAAAAAGATGCCCTCACGCTCAGTTTCGGTGTGCCCTTTACGACCGGTGCCTATAGGCGGGCGCACCGCTTCAGCAATAGTGCTATCTTTCTCCGCACTCACAGGTTTTTTGATCTCTGTTTGTTCCTCCACATTTCCCCCATTAACTGATTCCTCCACATAAGGTTCATCTTTGCCCTCTGCATAACGCAACTGTGCCGAAAGCTTCCTGGCTTTTGATCGCGCCAGTGCGAGCACATTTGCATCAACGTCAGTATGTGCCTTTATGACTGCTCATTCAATAGCGATTAAGACTTATTGGAAGAAAAGATAAGGGTACCCCTCGAGCAACCCTTTTGATAAAGCTGCCGCAGTTATCAAAACACCAAGTGGCCCTTCGACTTCAACATTTGCCATTTGCAGACACACGAAATCTTCGCTGACTACTTGGCGAATCCATTTGCATTCAGAAATGTAATCCTTACTTGATACGTACTTTGGGTGAACCCTATCCATGGTGGCCACTGAATTCCCGAGTTCTTTGCACATGTGACCGTTTGCAATTAGATCTTGGGTGTATGGTTTTAGTAGCTCGATGCTCCTGGGATCACTACTTATATAGTCGCGAATACACGCTTTTCCTTTCGGAAGTTTCTGCCCAAGTGAGCTTCTTCTTTGCAAATATAGCGAATTGTGGGCCGTCTCTTTCTCAATTCCTGCGAGTGATTCTCTGGCCCTTTTCCGCGGAGTCCCTGTTTTTCGCTCATGCTCGAACTAGATTGCGCTGATTCGAACTATCTTTTGCCCTCTCCCTCCCGCATGTCTCGCGGTCCTTTAGGATAATCCTTCTACCCAGGGTGAGACTTTCGATAGCCCTGATTGCTGAGGTCAGTCTCTTTTAACCCATGACTCACTACATACTCATCCTCAAGCTGCACTTCTTTCTTCACCCAGACGTCAATTTGTCTATCTCTCACCCACAGTCGTATGTAATCCAGCAAGAACTCACAGAACTGCTCAAGACAGATCGAACTCTGAAGCTTACTGAAGCCGCCCTCTGGACAAGAACGTTTTATCCATTCGTTATCTGTTATCACGTTATCAGTCAGGCAGCAAGCAAACTCAACAAAGCTTTCAGTCGCTTTTTCCTTCCTGTTCTAAACCTTCTCCTAAACTCTTTGAAAGAGAAATTGTGTTTATCGAACATTCTTGACTTCACCAGATCATAATTACTTGCTTCCCCTGTGCTCATACGAGCAACAACCTGTGATGCCTCCCCCGGAAACAACGCAAGCAACCTTTGTGGCCAAGTGTCGTGGGTGATCAGATGTCTCTCACACATGCATTCGAAATTCACGAGGTAGAGACCGATGTCATTCCCCCAGTTAACGGCTGAAGCAAACTAGTCATCTTCACGTGGTCGGGCAAAGCGGGTATCAGCGACACAGGCTGCTCGAAGACACTACTTGTATTTTCCAATGGGCCTTAGGACCTTTCATTGGGGTTGCTTAGTACAATAGAGACCCTTCATAACCTTCACCGAGTCCGCAGTCCCATACATCCCCAACATTGCGTAAACGCAGAAAATTTTCATACTAAATTCACCAGCTGCCTCATTATTAATATCAGGCTATGTTTTTATAGCTGTTGCTGATATGAAATAAACGTGGTAACGTGGGCAGTAATCATTTACTCTAGAGTGATTTAGAATTACTTTCTTGTTTGGTAACCGTAATCAGTAACTTTTTTCGCTAATGTGTGCAAGGATTACTCAAGGAAGTGAATCATGTAGACGAACTGAACAACACTATTAAGCAATTTCTTGCGGCAGATTTCAAGAGCCATTAAAATGGCTAACTTTCAAAGAAAAATATGTCGTGAAATGCTGTTATTTCACGTTATTGCCTCGGACCAAAGTGAAGGAGATCTATCCGAGCGTTCCGGTAATGTTATTGCATATTGCGTTGGTTTTTTCTTTGGTCATAGCATATTTGGCCTAAAAATGTGTTTCTTCAAAGAAGAAATAGAAATGAAGCGCATTACTCTAACAATATATAAGTATTCCAGAGTGAACTTTGGAAATGAAAAAAACATATTACCATTTTGTTTTCTGTTCGCACAATTCAGCGATCGATTCTGCATTGTCCGGCATTTAATAAAGATGCTGCTTGCTTGTTATATTATATAAAGTCCTTAGATAATATTCAAAATCAGGCACAGTATTATGTATTTTTCAATAAATGGAACCATATAACCTTCGTTATCTCTGCTATCAACTTGTTTAGAGAAGTCTTAACTTATGATAAACTCTTTGTCCCGATTCCGTATACTATTTTAAATGCAGCTTAGGAAATGCATTGCCATTGTTCATAAGTAAGTACCGCTGTATTGTCAAACCACGTTTTTCTTAAACAACTGTGAATAAAAGGATTCATGCAGAAGTAATGCAAATAGGCGCACTTTTATTCTCATGCAGCGAGCGCGTATTCGCTTTCAACGTTTGCATATTGCGCATGTAAACAGACTGGAGCACACAGCTAGCTTTCCCAAACACTCGTGGGCCCAACAACAACAACAGAATGAGGGCCAGCTATTCGCCAGTCGTTGCTGCGTTTGCGAACGCGCAATCTGAACTACGTCTAGCTGAAAGAAGACGATGCACTTTGTTCGTACGTCTGCAGCAGATGTTACACACCACGCACGTGGCATCCGTGTCCGGCCCGACAAACAAGGATGCCATTGGCCTCGCTTCCATCTAATTGCTTTATCTCTTGGAGTTTTCTAGACTCCATAAGCGGCCTTGGTGTGGAATGCCGGAAGGCGAGCACAGCTTCAGAGAAAACATCACAAGTGTTCGTCGAAACGTGGGGAAAAACAGGGCTAAGCAGACATGTTTGAGAGAAAACAAGGACAGAGTTTTCATGACAATGGTGAAACTTGTCATTGGAGATGATATGCGCCTGCACAAGTTTGCTGAAAAGCAATACAATTCTATCGATTTGTCGATAGTTAGGCAAGGACTTCAGTTTGTTAAATTGAACATTCGATCGGTTCAATCAGTATCGTTGCTAGAAACGTTCACGAAGTATATAATTTTTGTTACCTTTTGTCCGAATAAAATTGCAAAAACAGGGCAGTTAGCATTCTAAACAATGCCGTGACCTAGGTGTGTCCGGGGTTTCAAGTATACACTGAAATGTTAAGAGTGAAGCATTTGGTTTTCACGTTATAAACAATTCCAGTAGCCTGTATTTTCATTTTCTCGTCCAGAAAAACAGGCTTTAGACCCCAAAAGCTCGTGGAAACCTCACAGAAGCTATTTTATCCCTTCTGCCGGAAATGAGGACATCTATCAGACACGCTTTCCCGTAAAACAGTTTGGTATAACGGGAAATGTGCTATACGGCCTGGAACTTTGGCAAGAGAGCAACCCTAGCTCCCTTCCCTCCACGAAAAATTGAATGTAAAGGAATCTTTAGGAGAAATGGCAGTTCCCTCTTACAGTAGGAATCGGTGATATGCGAAACACGAATGAGAAAGGCTGAAATGTCATTTTAAAATCAGCACAACGTTACCTGGTGGAGGTAAGTGATGTCGTACATGACTTCCATGTCATGATTCTCTTGTTTGCATGTGTCGTTTACCTACATCGCTATGAGCGTAGTATATCGTCATGTTCTTACATGACACACATGTCAGCAATATCATGTTTGCACCAGTCACACACTTTCGTCATCCATTTACGTCAATTAACACCAAATTTGTTATCTGTGGAGCTAGCGAAACGGTCGCGAGCGCATCATGAAGGGCCCAACATATTCCCATGTAGTGTTGACGAGCGCGCACGCTGGGCACAGTGACCCTACGTTAGCGAAACAAGAGCACTGTGTAGTCTGACGCCAGTCATCGGCGCGAAATACTACATGCTGCATTTCGCGCCGATGTGTTACGTGGACAGCACTGCACTCTCTTTTCGTGACGGAGGGACGCCAGGCGCTTTAAAATGCGCTTGTGTCAAAGGAAAGCAGCGCGGCGCGCGCCTAAGAGTATATGGTAGGACTGGCGCCTGGTGTCGTGAAGTCGGCGTGTTGCGTCGAAATGAACGCCGGCGAGCACGTGCACCGCGTCATGTCGAAATGTATTGGCGCCTTGACTGTGGATCGATTGATTGATTTGTGGGGTTTAACGTTCCAAAACCACCATTTGATTATGAGAGATGCCGTAGTGGAGGGCTCCGGAAATTTTGACCACCTGGGGTTCTTTAACGTGCACCCAAATCTGAGTACACAGGCCTACCACATTTCCGCTTCCATCGAAAATGCAGTCGCCGCAGCCGGGATTTGATCCTGCAACTTGCGGGTCAGAAGATGAGTACCTTAGCCACTAGACCAAAGTGGCGGGGCGTGTACTGTAGTCATGTTCTCACGTGACAAACATCTCATGATTATCATGTTTGCACCAGCCACATACCTTCGTCTTCCATTGACGTCACGTTATGCCAAATTTGGCATGTTTGAAGATAGCGAAAGGGCCGCGAGCGCATGATAAGAGTGGCATGTAGTCATGTTGTTACATAACATGCATGGCGTGATTATGATGTTTGTGTCATTTACCTGTGTCCTCCGTTCGCATCGCGTAATACCGAGTTTGGTACGTGTGAAGCTAGCGAAACGGCCGCGAGTGCATAATGAGCGTAGCATGTAGTCACGTTGTTACATGACACGCAACTCGTAATTATCATGTTTGCACCAGTCACATCCGTTCGACATTCATTCAGGTACCGTAATACCAAATTTGATATATCTGACGCTGGCGAAACGGCCGCGAGTGCATCATGAGCGTCGAATGTATTCATCTAGTTACATGACACGCATATCATGATTTTCATGTTAGCGTCTGTCGCTTGTGTTCAACATTCAATCATCTCATACCATAGCAGTTTTGCAACGTGTGAACGAAACCACTGCAAGAGCTTACTGATTGATTTGTGGGGTTTTACGTCCCAAAACCGCGATATGATTATGAGAGACGCCGTAGTGGAGGGCTCCGGAAATTTTGAACACCTGGGGTTCTTTAACGTGCACCAAAATCTGAGTACACGGGCCCACAACATTTCCGCCTCCATCGGAAATGCAGCCGCCGCAGCCGGGATTCGAACCCGCGCCCGGCGGGTTAGCAGCCGAGTACCTTAGCCACTGAACCACCGCGGCGGGGCTTTCACCGCAAGAGCTGCAGGACCATGAAAAGTAAATCATGACATTCATGACATTCATGGCATGATTTTCATGTTATGAATAGTCAAATATGTTCTCCATACAGTCATGGTATGTCATACTAAGTTGGGTATCGATTCGATTATCGAAACAGCCAGGAGAGTTAAAAGTCGTAGGCGGCTGCATAGATAGATAGATAGATAGATAGATAGATAGATAGATAGATAGATAGATAGATAGATAGATAGATAGATAGATAGATAGATATATAGATAGATAGATAGATAGATAGATAGATAGATAGATAGATAGATAGATAGATAGATAGATAGATAGACAGACAGACAGACAGACAGATAGATAGATAGATAGATAGATAGATAGATAGATAGATAGATAGATAGATAGATAGATAGATAGATAGATAGATAGATAGATAGATAGATAGATAGATAGATACGCCCAAAGTTGCCAAAGTTTGCTAAAAAATGCTTGAGTGTGAAACAAACCTGTACCATGAGTGTGAAAAAAACCTGTACCATGTAGATGATGTTTACTCTGTTGTCATAATCCAGTTTGAAATTCGCTTGCGACATCGCACATTCAAAACATAACTTTTGGAAGGTGACCTTCAGGACCCGCAGTTGTAATTTTTGCGTTGAATTTTACACTGGCAACCTCGAGCTGTAGTGAGTGCAACCATTTATTGCTGGCAACCTAGCAAGAGTATTGTAAACATCGCTGGCACATTGTTACTGCGTTTGACAGCATACCATATTAGTCAACTAGAGCATAAAAAGTCAAAACATCACTCACTAGGGCATCGAAATTTTCTTTCGTAATTTTACATTACTTCTGTGGGATGAGTGGCTGTGCCATAAAGGAGTTTTTATGAAAAGTCAGCAACTATATTTTGAATTTGAGAGCGCATGCTTATGCCACTTTTCGACTCGTAAGATCAGACCCATCATTACCGACTTGTATAACAATTAAGAAGTTTAATCTGGGATGAGTATCAGCTTTGCAGTTGCATAGCAAGGAATCTAGCTGAAAGTTCGTAACATCATTTTCAAATATGAGTGCGGATTTCGTAAGTATTTTCATGTGACGCTAGACTTGCTGGCCTTTTTGACTGTATATATTAGTTACTTGACAATGGCTCTTAGGGTCACGTATTGTTTCTATATTTTTCTACAGTTCTTGATAGGTTTTCTCGCTACACATTTTACTAACACAGCAAAACATTCCTCTGAATGTGCTCACTTCGGTTAAAGACATCCTTCGTGCAGACCTCCGTTTACATCTGGTAATAATGACAACTTTTCTTCTGCTTATGTGACATCTGCTGTGTACCAAGGAAGTGTGCTCAGTGGAGACCTGTAGCCATAGGAGTGTCCCAGGGGTTTACCTCCCCTCCCACAATTCCGTGTTGTGGGTTTTCCTACGGAGCATAAGTAATGAAGAAAGTAAGTAATTTTCATGGCAATCAACATGTGCATCCCTTCCCCGAAAAATATTCCTGGCTAAGGGGCTGTCTTTGAGTTTGTTATTTCTTCTTGTTTATCATACGCGTTATTTTCACCTTAAATTGTCTGCATGTGTATGAAATACAGGGTGTTTCAAGAAATGTGTCCAATATTCTTTAAAAATTAGAGAAGGGTGGTACTTGCGTGCTAGTTGTGGCATTGCCTTTCCTGCGACTAAAGGATTCTTCGGATAGGCACAAACAATAATTTCGGCAGTAATTATAGCAGATAATAAAATTACCTTTTTTACCTGTTGTAGTAGTTGATCGAGTCAAATAGGCAAATTCAAGTCCTTTCTGCAAAAAGTCCATAGCCACTTTGAAATTTTGAAAAAGCAGCCACTGATAATCACTATGGAGTGGTGCAAGCTGCCTAATTTTGCTGTCGAAATGAAAACCGATGCACGAGACAGCACATCTACTATTCATTTCGACAACGCCCTCAATGACGACACTGTTTCTTTAGCTGTTATCAACCGTCAATTTAGACACTTTGCTTTATGCCCGCTTATCGACGCTCATCTAATTTTCGGCCCCAATGCAATAAAAACAGTGTCGCCATGAAAAGATTTGTCAATGTGAATGGTAGATGCGATGTTTAGTGCGTCGGTTACGATTTCGTCTGCTAAATTGAGCAGAATTCATCGCTCTGCGATGATTACCAGTGGCCACTTTTCCTCAATTTTAAACTGGCTATGGAATATTTGTAGGAAGGGGTTAGATTCGCCCATTCAACCTGACCGGGTATTACCACTGGTTAAATAGATAATTGTGTAAGTTTCTATAATTACTGTTATAAATAATGTTTGTACCTCTCGGAAGATGCCTTCTGCCACAGGAAGGCAACGCCGGATGTAGCACGCAAACACCTCTTTTCTCTAATTTTTAAAAGCACTTGACACGTTTCTTGAATATTCGGCTGATGTTATCTCTATTGGGTGATTCCATGCCAAATCATCGAACGTTTTTGCGACCATCACAAATATGGCTGATAAAACTTCCACTTATTTCTCGAAGTGCGAAACTCGTCCTCGTCCTTTATTTTTGTTGCCAAAAGTTTTCCTCCCTATTTACGAGAGCCTATTGTTTGGCACCAAGTAAAGTAAAAGGTGTCAAACAACAATTTTTTTTCAAAAGAAGTTTTTGAAATGCACCCGATAAAAGACATTTCGGCAAAGTAATGAAGTTCTTTAGCTTTAACATAGTAACCTAATTATGTATATGAATTCTTCGAGGGCTTTTCACACGAACGTTAATAAATGAAGTCACCACATTTGGGATTTTTTCCGAGAACATGGTCAGTTCCAAGGTCACAAATAAAATATGTGCTGGTGGTCTGTGAACATGCTACAAATGAAAAATGATTTAGGCACTGATGTTATATCAGATACTCTGAAAAATGTTGAGTGTCACTTTGTTTGGGAAAACCTCAATATGCAGCATCAATAACTTGCCTGGGTGGTCGGACTATAAATATATTCAAAATTTCATTTTTAAAGCTCTATGGAGAAGCTAAATATAGGGGGAATTACTAGAGGGTATTATTTTTATCATCGATAAGTATATTTTTTGAAATATGTATTTGCACCAGCTTTTTCCTTACTTAACTCAAGCGACATGACTCACTCGCAAGGGCAATCTTCAGCAGAATCTTACTGACCTGGAATACAGAGAGCAAATTTGGTGCTTTCTACAGAGCAATTGAAATGGGAATAGGATTATCATCTGCATTCCGTTGCCAATGGAGGGGCGCTATAAGGACTGGGTTCAGTGTGGTGACTTCGAGGTGAGCCATGCAGCTGCATAGCTATAAACTCAGACATCCTGCTTTCCTGGGGATTTCTTTAAATGCAGTATGTGTGTTTTAAACACTTAATAAGAATATTTAGTCATATTGAGTACATATGTCTTATAGCATGCTTGTAGCATTGATGCAGTACACTGATGAACGCTATCGTAATACATCTGTTTCTTATTTTTCAGGCTTTCAGAAGAGCACCCTGATCCCTGAGACCCAAAGCCTGTCATATGAATACAGAAGCGAAAAAACTTTAAATTAAGAGCTAGTAGCCAAGGTGATAGTCTCGTTTATGTTGTACGTAAAGGATGATTGTTTACTGTATACTTTTTAACGGCTTGATAGCTCATCTGAAAGTCATCACCAGTGGCGTAGCAAGGAAGGCAAGAGGAGCTGCTTAACCCCCCTTCCCAGAACAGTCCAGGTATTTGTTATGCTAAAGCTGTAGATTGTCTTTCTACTGTAACCGGTTCATGACGGCCTAATTTACGGGTGACTTGGCAGAAGGCGCTAGTGTGAGTGGCACACAGACGGATTCACGATTACCGATAAAACCCTCTGAAGCTTCGCCCCAGACATCAACATTCACTTCGTAGATATGCTGTGATGTTCTTAGTTCTGCATGTGCATACCTACGTGCACACATACAAGCACACAAGAATGTACATGAAGTATGACGAAGTCGCCTTCTACTCACACAGCACCCCCACGCCAAAATTAAAGAAAAAACTTTAAATTAAGAACTAGTAGCCAAAAGAATAGTCTCGTTTATGTTGTGTGTAAGGGATGATAGTGTACTGTATAGTTTTCAACGGCTTGATGGCTAATATATGAGTCATCACCAGTGGCGTAGCCAGAAAGGAAGGAGGAGCTGCCTAACTCTCCCCACCAGCACAGTCCAGGTATTTTTTATCCTAAAGCCGTGGATTGTCCTTCTACTGTGACCGGTTCTTGACCACCTGGTTTATCGATGACTCAGCAGCAGACGCTAGTGTGAGTGACAGAAAGACAGATTCACGGTTACCGATAAAACCCTCTGTAGCTTTGCCCTACACATCATCAATCACTTCGTAGAGATGCTGTGATTTTCTTAGTTTTGCATGTGCATACCTGCGTGGACCCATACAAACAGACAAGAATGTACATAAAGTATGACCGAAGTCGCCTTCCCCTCACACAGCAACCGCACGCGAAAAATATCTTTTTGCTACGCTACTGGTCTCCACACTCTAGCGACATTCATTGTAGCCCACCTCTGTTGGCAATCAAATTCAGATAATAGCCCAATTTCAATTTGAATTGCTCCGCATCAAGCTTGCTGGGTGTACCTCAGGGCTGTGGAAGTCTGTTGACGATTGCCCTTGCGAGTGTTTCATGCCGCTTGAGTTAAGTAGGGGTAAAGCTGGTGGAGATATATAACGTCAAAAAAATACTTCTCGAGTTTGAAAAATTATACCCTTTAGCAACTTCACCTATATTGAGGGAGTACATATTGTGCATATTTTTATTTTGTGTGTATTTGTGCATATTCTTCTATCGACCATCAAGGCAAGCATTTTGATGACGAATACAGAGCTTTTTCCAAAAAAATTGAAATTCACAAAAATTTTCGCTATCTGCTAAACTTCAGTGCGTAAATTATTTTTAATTTGTAATTTGTCAAAAAGGTCACCAGCACATATTTTATTTGTGTCCTTGGAATGCGCCATGCTACCAGAAAAAATCCTAAACCTGGCAACATTATTCAATATTGCTCGTGGGAAAAGCTCTAGAAGAATAGGTATACAAAAGTAAGTCATTATTTTTAGTTAGATCACTTCATCACCTTCAAGGAAATGTCATTTATTGAGTGCATTTCAAAACTACAATAAAAAAATTGTTTGACGACTTTTAGCTCAGTCGGCGTCATACTACAGACTCTCACAACTAGGGAGCAAAATTTTCGGCAACGGAATTAAATGACCAGGACGAGTTTTGAACTTTGAGAAACGTGAAATTTTTCCCCGCCATATTCGTGATGGTCAAAAAGCGCTGGGCGATTTTGCATATTATAGCCCTAATTGTTCTATTTTTAATACATAGAATTTCTCCTTTGCTCTTCTTGCTTCAACTAATATTGTCAACCAATATTTTGGTGTGTTTATGAAGTTGTTTGTGCCTTCAGCCATTTCATTCAGTATGATTTGTTTTATTATTATTTATGTGTGATTATTTGTTTTTGTGATGAAAGCCAGTGCCTCTAACAAGGCCTAATAGGAGTCTTGAATTGAATAAATTAATTGTGTTCGCTCTGTTCTTGCTCTGTACTCGCCCGGTGTGGTTGTGCTGACAAAATGTTTTTAACTTTTCAGAAAAGATTTCTGCACAATACTGCTACAATAGGAAAACAACACTGGTGCTTTGGGTATCTGGAGGTTATGATATTCCTTCTTTGTATTTTAAATGCCAGATACGAAGCCGCCAAATAAAATAAATTTTTTCAGAATTTTTGTTCACACAATTTGCAGCATGTCTGTGCTGTATTTCATTTTACGATCATGGGAAATTAAGATTCGACTTAATTGAATAGGAAACTTGTCCTTGTTGGTTTTTAAACATTTGAATTCTCTTTGTATATTTTTAGCATGTGCAGGTGCGGTCAAAGGTTCCCAGGTAATACTGTCCCAGAATTAGTTGGAATAGTGGCCTGGAAAATTCTGAATGACCTTGTACTTGCAGAAGAAAAATCTGCTGATTACGTATGCCTCATGTTGAAATAACAAATGGAAGCATATTTTTATTTACGGACATGTAGTAATAGTATTATGAATATTTTGTGAGAATTGGCCCTACGGAGCAGGTGTTGTTACGTAGCAGCCGTTACTTTATTTCTTCACAGCGGAGATCTTCATGAACGTTGAACGGGCTGTACGTTCTATGCGTTCTAAGTGATCTCTGGGCTACTATTTCATTTTTACGGAAGTAGTTGGCAGCATTTTACCTACGCCTTTTTACGTATTCAAGGCAAAATACTTTTTGCAGTGCATATTCACAGAGATGACAGAGGTATATCAAAACACATTTTCCTGATTGCTCAACAACACGCAAGTGAGTGCTACACCGAAAGGACATTGAAGCAAGCAAACAGTGGTACCCGTTCCTCGCACTTAAACACACGAAAAATAAAATACAATGAATAAAGGTGCGCGTGATGTTACTGTACTTTGGCTCATAGCTCAAGAATGGCTTAGCTCAAGCAGCTCAAATGTAGTGCTTAACGTGAGACCATGCACTCGTTTCTCTCTTTCTGCCGCGGCATTCTAGCTTAAACAGCCCCTTTTTGCATTCCTATAACAGAAAATTGGTAGATGAACAAAATATTTCAATGTTGCTTATGTTAACGCAAACGCGCTAAACAGCTAGATTCAAAAATTGTAAAGCCGGCATCTGCGTCAATATCGACTTCGTAGATTGTGAGCGAAAAATCACCATATTGTTTGTGTGCGAAAAAACTAGAAAAATGGAAATTATAGTAAGTGTCTTGTGTTTGAGTGAAAATCAAACCACGAACATTTACGTGGCAAGAAGCAGTTCTCTGTTCCAACACAGTGCAAAGCTGTTGTTTCAAAATGTGTCGGAAAAACACTAATTTTATGTCACGTTGTATGAGAAGTGTTCTTCAAACATGCAATAATGTGTGGCAGTGTAAAATGGCATCTTGCCCCAGAAAATATGACTGGCGCAAAGGAATGATACTTAAAAAGGCCGCCCTTCACAAGACGCTCAGACAAATTTAATCATCATCAGCTGCAAAAGCATCCCTGAAGTGTGCAGCTGTGCAGGTTAACGTATTGCCTTCAGGACGTGTAGTGTGCACTCAGGAATCCTACTAGCAGCAGGCATGATATGATATGTGGGGTTTCACGTCCCAAAATTACCATATGAATATGAGGGACGTCGTAGTGGAGTGCTCCTGAAATTTCGACCACCTGGTGTTCTTTAACGTGCACCCAAACCTGAGCACATGGGCCTACAACATTTCCACCTCCATCAGAAATACGCCGCCGCAGCCGCGATCCGAACCCACGACCTGCGGGTCAGAAGCCGAGTACCTTAGCCACTAGACCACCGCGGCGGGACTAGCAGCAGACATTTTAGGACAGTTTGAAAAAAAGAGTAATATTACACGCAAACGCAAAAGCATTCACTTCTTTATGGAACGGTTGAGGCATGCAGTGCGAACGAAAGGTAGGCTATCAATTGAGAGGAGGATGCCCACAGGGTATGATTACGCTATCGCATTCTACTGTTGAAGGCGAAGTTTAACCGTGCTTCAAGTTTTAGGTGTCTTTCATATATTTGTCGGCGCCTTATTATCACAATACACGCTGCAATCTAACTGCATCACTGAAGGTGTATGAGTGCTAGCATATAACTCAACCGTCTACATGCGTGAATATTCAGATGGTCTCAGTATTCCACGTTAATGATGGCATGCTTAAAAGGCATATCAGATGTAAAGCGGATGCTTAGCAGCCCACAGTTTCTTTAATGAGGCTTCGTGCAGCTGCGACTCTCTACAAATAACAAATAAACAACTGTCCACAATACTATAAAAAAAACGTGAAACCATTCTATTTCCGTTCATGATTATGTAGTGCATCTCTTGTGCTGTTGTCGGTGACGATGCGTAAGTAGGCAGACCAGTGTCGTTTTTTTTTGCCAACGTCAACGAGAAACTTGTACGTACTTTGCACTCGGTACTAATCTGAGATGCGTCCGTCTCCCTTGAAACAGACCTGCAGATCCATCCTCTTGATTAGCAATAGCAAGCGCAATCAGAGACAGTGCTTTCGAAACAGCGATAAGCAGTACCACGAATTTTGTATTACCACTGGCATTATGTTCCGCGGTTATCTTCTTTCATGTAGGTTCATCTGACTGGCAGCCAATGGTGCGCATATCACAGCCAATATAAGATTCATAAGAAGGCACAGGGTGCGTAAAAAGTGGCGTACTGAATGCTGCAGTGCTTACCTATTTAGTTTTTGTCTTTAGCGTGTTTTTCATAGATCAATCTTTCACAGCAAATGGGTTCATAAGTGGTGCCATATTGTGCTGCCTGCATTGGGAAAATTATGTGACATCCATTGGGAGCAAAAATGAAGTATTTCCTTGGTGTGAGACCCCTGTTGATCTTCGCTTGTATTCGACTATCGCAAGCTTTGAAAATACCGATGCAGAGTCACTGGTGACGTTGCTAGATGTTACCATGGGGGAGAGTCGAAATTTGTGAAGGAGGCCTAACAGCTTTCCCATGCACGCTAATTTATACACACGAAAAATTATCCATTTAAACGCATGTTTTCTTCATCTCTCATTCTCTCTGGTTGTGTATGTATGCATCTTATTCTCCGTTCTCGGTGCTGAAGGCACCTGCAGGTCTCGGAAATGCGGAACATTGTATTTGTGTGGACTTATGCCAAAAAAAGAAAGATAAAGTACAATGAATTCAAGTTGTGGAGACGTAGCTGTGAGAACCCGTCAGTCGTCGAGGAATTTGCTCTGGGGTAAGGCACGTCGACATTTGATGGAACATGTGGCGCCGAAGGTTCTAGTGTTACTACTGGCTCTCGTGAAAGCTCCTGAATAAACTTTAGTATTCGCCTGCTCTGCATAATACCAATAGAATGATCTTAAACGATAGTCAAGCGTCTCAAATAATGCAGTGCAGTCTGCGCCGCACATTGATGACAAACTTCATGGGAGACACCCGAATATATTAGTCTGAAAATCTATGCACGTGGCAACGCGCGTCGAGTTTGACAAGCTGAAGAAATCAAAACAAACAAAGGAGCGTTTCAATACAACATTGTGAGTTCCTGACGCACATTTAGAAGAGCGCAATGAGGGCTTACGTGTGAGTCAAACTGAAAGCACCGTGTCCCGCACAGCACACGCAATCTGCATACTTTGCTCCAAGTTTCAGCCAATCAAATACCTCTAAGCACGCTTGTAACTATATAGGATCGATTAGAATTGCCAATGAGGTAGTGACATACGAAACCGTCAAGCAGTGATGAAAGGATCAGGAATCTATAGAGAGACATCAAAATAATCTCTATTCATTATGCAATCACGACACTAAATTTTTCTGGCCTATTTTTTTGTCCCAACGCTGCGTTTATGATTATGAGAGACGTCCTAGTAACATGCTCTGGAAGTTTTTACAAATTGGTGCTCCTTAACATGCACTGGCTTTGCACACTAGACAAGCCTCATTTTACTAGATAAGACGTAGAAACAAGAAGAAGATGAAGAAGTGAAGACAACCCATACGGGCCTCTAGCACTTCACACCCATCTAATTAAAATCACTGCAGCCGGAAACGAACTTTCGGCCAGCAGCTGAGCGGAGAAACCACTACTTTTACATCGTAGAGTCACGCCCGGCGTGCGCCTTGATCCCCGGAGGAGACGTGTCAAGTGCAAGCATCAGAAGAACGTTTATAGTTCGTGAAATAGGGCTCTTACAGCCAAATGGGGGGAGCAAGAAGTACGTACCTCTTGGGCCCACGGGTGACTAGCCGTATGGTCATATAATAAGCGGCGATAGGAGCACTGTACTTTGCACGGAGTTAATGAAAATGGTGACATTGCGACATCTTTTGTGTTTGACGGTCTTGATAACCTTTGATTTCTCGGATAAGTAATCATCTTGCTATTTACTTGAGACTAATATATCTACCTGCTGTATACAAACTGCCTCGCGCGCTTGATTGTTTTTTTCATTTTTACGTACCCAGCGAATGCTTTGCGCCCGCAGCACCGGAATGTCAAGTGTACCCGATTATTTCAAAAAATGCTGGGAAGCTTGAGCACGCAAAGGGGAACAAAGCAATTTCTTATTTGACGGACGCATCCACCACCGATAAGGCCGGAATCTTACATGTCACGCCTATAAATACATGTGAGGCGCCCTATACTACTCATTAGCTAACGAACAGCCAACGGTGTGGTAACCGCTATATGAGCAACAACTGCCGGGGTTCAATGTCGAAAAGCGACCATATGATGATGACAGACACCGTAGTGGAGTGTTCCGATAATTTAAACACCCCGGGTTCTCTAACAGGCACCTAAACCTGTAAGCATATGGAACTATGGAAAAAGCGGCCGCCGCGGTCGGGATTCCCACCCGCGACGTTCGAGTTTCCAGTGGAGCACCATAACCACTGTACCACCACTGTACCACCACTGTACCACCGTTGCACCACTGTACCACCGTAGTACCACCGTAGTTTGGGACTGCCGCTATCAGTGTAAAGCACGTCTTGCTAGTCCTTCGACTTTTCGTTCTTGGGCCCAAGTTCACCCATTTGAAAGTTTTATCTTGTACAGCCCGTGGGCTGTTTACTCACCTGTCGCGAGCACGTGATGATAAGAAGAATAATCACATACAACGCGGCTTTCAACCCTATTTATTCAATCCCGTTAATATATTCTGCGCTACAAAGAACTAAAAAACTAAATATCTAATCTTTTGTGGGCGTAAAATTGTCGACATTGAAAAGCCGGCATAATGGGCGTGTGGTTTGGCTCTCTGCGTTTGCTACCTGTCAGCGTTGGAAAGGAAAAATCGGCATGAACAGCCGCTACCTTCTTTGTGATTTTATTGTGTAAAGAATTTCGCTTTCGACACTGTTCTGCCATAAGTGGCGATCACGCATTCTCTGTGGTCGATAATTAGTCTCAATAATTGTGAATTTATTATGTCCGAAAGGATTTCTTGTTCGCATAATGGCTGCTCGACGTTAAGTGATTATTAATTACGCTTCCAGACATCAGCCGGTTATTGTGAACGATTACTCCATCTGATATAAGCATTGATGAGAAATTGATGCGCGAGAGCGTCAAAAAATAAGCCGGAAGGTATTGAGTTGAGCCACGACATGTCTTTCATCTTTTCGCTAAACATGGTGGTCTGCACTTAAAATCTCATTATAGCGTAGACGCCCAACTTGTCGCTCATCTTTAAAGTGAAAATAGAAATACAATCTTTGTTTCAAAAGCCAGGGGATTACCTGCCTGCTTCGAGAGCAGGCGTGTTCGCTAATGCTAGAATAAGTCAAGAAAGCACAATTCCTTCTTATTAAAGAAAACCAGTCATTTCCTTTTTGATGAAATAATTTGATCAAAAAAAAGCTCACACTTAGGTTTAGTCAATGATGTACAACGAAGAAGCAGCCAGAGTATACAAAAAGAAATGGCGAACTGCCAGAAAATTAATAATAAATGTTCTAAGAACTTCATGATGCTATAGATATTCTATGGCTCTCGGCCCACAAGCACGTTCGTCATCTTAAAGATAAGGGCTGCAGCCTAACGTCAAAGGTTCATCGTATTGAAGAACATAGCATTAAAACATGAATATAAAGTGAACCTAGAAGCCACTTGGGATAAACAAAATTTAGAATGCTGTACTATTTTTAATCGTGCTCCTAGCATGCGAGATATCCGCCAAAGCTTGACTTGTAAATGATGCAGGTGGCAAGGTGCTGCCAACACTCGCTGTTATTTAGAAGATATGCTGATATTTGGGGCTAGTAAGGTAAAGATAGTGAGGTTTCGGCCACCTTTACGGAAGTCATTTGCATAGTGCGTCGAATGCAGACGCTATTTACAGGTGCTACGATTTTGGTAAGTCAACACAGATATTCCCAGTTTTCCAAGTAAATACTTAAGGATGTTTTATTTTTAAGTGTGAACACGCTGGTAATTAGGACTCTTTTACCAAAGGGTGTTGAGCCAAATTTGGCATACAAAGGAACTCATCGAGAACTCGCGCTATTATTTTTTTCCGTTTGCATCCCGCACATGCTATGTTTTTTCTGGGCTCAAGGCGAGAATGGCTCCTATAGTATGATATATAACCGCCTGCATTACTTCACACGCTGTTCTAAAATACAAGAAATTTTTCGCTGAAACTGACCTATTTCACTGAATAGAGAACCAATTTAGAGAAAGTAAACAGCAGCCTTCACAATAGTACACAAGATAAGCAGTGGTAGAACATTGAACTGTCGAAGGCACCCAATAGATGGCACTGCGTAAATAGTAATCGAAAAACAAAGTGTGTGGGTTTAGAAAAAGTGGTTTACGATTTAGAGTACTTCGTACTCTACTATGGGAGAGCTGAAAGCCGTCCCGGCTGACACATCTAAGCCTAAAGTTTGTTGTGTTTTTTTTTCTGGTAGGAAAATATCGGCAAATCCCACATAACTGGGGGTCTACGTTATGCGAAGCATGCGGAGGGAAGGTGACGGTGTTGCAATTTTATCATTGAGCAGCACATCATAAAATTACACTAAATATATGTACAAATGTTGCATTCATGGACATATGTTGAATAGTTACAGATGTTTATATAGCCAGTTGTTTGCACTCTCGCAACGATGCCAACTGGAACATAGGTATTAGCAACACCCGAAGCTGATGTGAAGCTCTGATGCTCGCAAGGATGCTGGCCCTAAACACTGCTACATAAATCAACCTCAGCGCATGGCAACTAACCACAATTGACGTTCGCCCGACGTGGCGGCTGTATCACAGAAGTACATAAGTAATGTTAATAAAATAGGGCAGGCAGCACTGCAACCACTATTGCTGTTTCACGACGACTGGCATCTATTTGAAAAGTAGTTGCGAGTTCAGGCGTAGCTCTGCGGTAAAATGCTTCATTGCCACGCAGAAGAAACGCGTGGCCCTGAGACGGGCGCGCACGCCCGTCTCAGAGATGATAAGGTGTAGAACGCAAAGTGATGGGTAAGTGCCGCCACCGTTGGAAACACTCGCTTGCCCGCCACGGTGGTCTAGTGGCTAAGGTACTCGGCTGCTGACCCGCAGATCGCGGGTTCAAATCCCGGCTGTGGCGGCTGCATTTCCGATGGAGGCGGAAATGTTGTAGGCCCGTGTACTCAGATTTGTGTGCATGTTAAAGAACCCCAGGTGGTCAAAATTTCCGGAGCCCTCCACTACGGCGTCTCTCATAATCATATGGTGGTTTTGGGACGTTAAACCCCACAAATAAATCAATCAACACTCGCTTCTTCGTGCAAGCATTGCATGGTCAGCGCAGCGTGATAAGCGCTACGGTCCTTAGAATTACTTATGTATGTCTTTTCTAGTAAAAGACGAACATGCAGAATTTATGTGTGTAGTTACGGTGCCTCAGATATGCGCAATAATTGCTTTAATGGACAATCGCACACGTATGAACGCTGATTCTTGAGCAACATTGCTGGGCGCTGCGGATGGGTTCGGCCGTTCGGGGTATCGACTGTGCCGTTTTGAGTACCCGGTTCATGAAAACGGTGGACAAACAGACATGTGTACAGACAGACAGACGGAGAGAC
The DNA here is from genome assembly GCF_043290135.1 of Rhipicephalus microplus. Lineage (NCBI taxonomy): Eukaryota > Metazoa > Arthropoda > Arachnida > Ixodida > Ixodidae > Rhipicephalus > Rhipicephalus microplus. The sequence goes on along the minus strand of NC_134704.1, from coordinate 140,618,850 downwards.
AGACCGACAGACGAACGTTTTTTGCGCAGAAGGTCCATAAGAAAGACTATCATCTTTAAAAGTGCGAGATAGTGCGCATGTCTCACGTGTTACGTGACTTGATGCACACGTTCACCTCCAATGCACGCTCGAGGCACTCTAACGCAGTGCCTTCGGAATATCATTCACCGATTTTCTTGCGCAGAACATCAAAGAAATGTATTGTTCACTCTCTCCACACGCAAGGCTATCGTATTCCGACGACATTTGCAGATTACATGTAGATATGGTGCCAATTTTTTTATCCTATACTTCTGTAATCGAATCATATTGATATGGCCACGCGCACGAATATTTAACAATAAGGCGTAAAACTCAATTTGCAGGGATTACTAGCAATTTATTATTAAACTAACTACTCGAGTCAGCACTATTCACTTACCAACTAGGTAGTAATTTTAACATCACAACGACTTAGTGCTTTTACCCAGCCTGGTTCTATTTCGGCTAGGGTTTGTTACGAGCCCAACAAGGTATACATAGTGGCTTTCACTATAGGTTACTTTTACTAGCTGCGTTTGCTAGCTCGTTAGAGGATTCTGTGACAAGTAACGGGCTAGTACTTGGTGAATATACCAACCTTTTTTTAGAGTGTAAATACGCTGCACTTGAGTGCGCGCGCGCGTGCGCGCGCACATGTGTGTGTGTGTGTTTGTGTGTGTGTAACAAAACACATTATTAAGTACGCACTTAGTGGTTGAAGGGTGCAATAGGGGTGGGATTTCGCTATCGCGTTCAACTCTTAGTGACGAAGCTTAAGGGTCCCCGTGTTTTTTTTTTTCGCCCCCGTTGGCCGATGGGTGGAACCTGAGACTTTCCGAGGCCTGCTAATTTGAATAAGAACGTCTGGCTTACTTGAGATTTAACAAAGATGCCCTATGCTGGGTTCTTTTTTTTCTTTGTACTAAATTTGCAACAAGAAACAGCAATGCTGGGCAGTAGTGATGCCCTGTACGCTGGCTGAATATCTCACAACAGAAACCTAAATGACGGGACTCGCCCTCTCCGGCTTGAGAATACGTGAGCTGACCACATTTTTTTCTTAGTGGCATCTATCGTGTATGAAGAAACCAGAAGCTGGCTATTTTGTAGAGCACACTTCTTGCCAAAAACTGCCTGCTTCAAACTATCGATGCAGTATACAATAGTAACCTAATGCTTCCCGCAGCTCTCGAATTGTAGCGATGGCTACAGAGACGCTTTATCTACCACAAAGAAATTAGTATATGCTTGAGATTTAGTAGTGCGACAACGTAGTTCTGGTAGTAACTTCAATGTGTGATGTTCAATAACTTTCCCAATTGGTTTTGACTAGATCAACAAATATTTCGCCAAAACCCGTAATATACCACCTGTGCAGCTTTAAGTGATACATGACCCTCTAACATAGGGGTGCCACTCGACTCAAACTTTGTACTACGCCTATTATTTGCTTGTGCGCTTATCGCTCTTTATAAAAAACAAGGTGTCAAAATATTTCCCTCTACTTCACGTTCATACTCTGGAGTTGTGTTTCTCCAGTCATACTCCATGCCACCTGAATTGCACCATGAAGAACCGAGACAGCGGAACAAGGGAGCTGGAATATACAGCTCCATAGAGGTATTCCCGCAGTCAACTTTCCAAGAAAGGGACCCGCCACGATGGTATAGTGGCTAAGGCACTCGGCTGCTGACTCGCAAGTCGCGGAATCGGATTCCGGCCATGGCGACCGCCTTTTTGATGGAGGCGAAACTGCTTGAGGCTCGTATGCTTAGATTTAGCAGCCCGTTAAAGAACCCCAGGGGGCTGAAATTCCCGAAGCACTCCACTGCAGCCTCTTTTCTGATCATATTGTGGTTTTGGAACGTAAAGCCCCTTTACCAATAATATCACTCTAAGAAAGAAATGCTCGCTAGAGGGAGGAACTGTACACGCTAAATTTTACAGACGATAGTCTTTCTTGAGCACCTTCGTAGCCAAAATTTTGGTCTGTCAGTCTTTCTGTCTGTACAATTGTCTGTTTGTCCATGGTCACGATCCATTTAAAAGCACCAAACGATATTACAGAGCACTTATATACTATCACTTGACAATACCTCTAACGGCCAACCATATCTGCAGCGCCCACCAATAATGCTCAAGCTTTAGCGTTTACACTTGCGTGATAGTCAATTAAAAAGTAATTCTTGCGCATACCTGACGCACCATAACATCGCGTCGTTGTTTCGTATGTGCGCCTTTATACTACAGAAGGCACACACAAGTAATTATAAGGACAGTAGTGTTTATCACACTGCGCTGACAATGCAACGCGGAGCTCCAAAAGGCTATAGTGTTTCCAACGCTTTGCCAAGACGACATGGTGGTGGCACCTGCCCGCCACTTTGCGTTCCACTCTTTCACATTCACTTCACATTTATTCCTTAAAGACCCCACCAGAGGGTATTACATAAGGGGTGGGCTACAATATATACAACAGGTTCAAAACTTTATAATATGGTATAATGTGATGTGATCGCTTCAATGAAGGGAGTAGGGCTTATCCGTTAATATACGAAAAAAAAACGAGCCCTTAGGTATACACCTCTTTCCCTTATTCATTAACGAGGGTCCCGTACTGGCAGACTTGGTGTCATTAGGTTGTATACGTGGGACTATTAAACGAGCCCTTAGGTATACACCTCTTTCTCTTATTTCATTAAACGAGGGTGTCGTACTGGCAGACTTGGTGTCATTAGGTTGTATACGAGGGACTATTAATGAGCTGCCCGCTCGTAATAAGTTCACGTTCTATGTGACGCCACACATGTACACAAAAGGGTGTTTCACACTCGCCGCTTGGCTTACAAATGGCACTGACTGACACTGCAACTTCTAAATTCACATATAAACTCAAAAAAGTGGATGAAGGGAAGGCCGCTGTGATAGCTCAGTGGTTAAAACATCGAACGCGTTATTCCAAGGTCGTAGGGTCGATTCCTGCTCATGGCTGGTTACTTTTTCATCCACTTTTCTTTCTTATTTTACATTCCATTGGTTCTAATAACTTCCCCTGTACATTCCTTGGCATTACTGTCTGTTAGATCTCATTATTATATATATATATATATATATATATTGGTGTGTTTTAATTTTGATGAACAAAGATAAAACTGCCATTTCATTTTTCAAGGCGACACCAACCTCACAAAAAATTTCGAACCTAACCGGATCACCGACTCTCCCAATAAATCCTAAACGCCCGCCACTAACTGCCGTTTGAGCTTACCGCACTATTAAGGCAAGTTAGCTAACACTGTGTATACAGGCATTATCATGATGTTGCCTCGTTCTTTTATGAGGGGGCTAACACCATAGCACAAAGCCTTCTCTAACTCCATTGTATACGTAGCGCTATAAAGTATGCTGTCTCATTACACTACTGTGTTACTTTCTCACTCTGCCGTACTACTCTTCTACTGTGCTATTAGAAAGTAGTTCTCATCAATACTGCGTATAAAAAAAGATCGAGCACACAGGTTCACACTTTCTTCGTCACCCTCTGGTGCATGATTTTTCCTTTACAACTCACCCCTGTAATGCCGCCAGCGCATGAGAGTACAAAAAAATAAATCAATAAATAAACTGACTGGCAATTTCTTACAATGAGCTACGGTTAAAAAATGCCTCATAACACTGCCAGTCAAAAAAAAGAAAAGCTGCTGACGCCCACGTTAAGAGTTTTTTTTATGTCTCGATATTCTAGGACGTACTTCGTCCATGAAGTTTGGATTCCGCAATTTTCTATTTTTTTTGTTTGCCTTATCTTCCGTATCCGCACTTCCTGTGATTACGTTTTCCGAAAGAGGTGATCGCACACATCCGGTTTTGCATAACAGGAGTTTCTCGGCTGGGTTCTCTCTTTCGCGACCGTGCTTCCTGGTTTCATTTCCCCGTGAGGATCAACTTCGCGCTTTCTATTTCCGGGCTCCGATGATTTCACCTGCAACGCAAGCGGCTCCCCAATGCATTTTGAATTCCCAGCACGCTTGTCAAGTTAGAACCAGCGTCCATGGCACTGGTTTGAACTCCTGCCCACATAAAAACTCCTTCCCATTGGAAGCTCAGAAAGTTGCTTCAAGAAGGGGAGCTGTGTGTGAAAGCGACTTATAGGTACTCTCATTGAAGTCTACTACGTTTATTATTCAATAATCAAACGTCGTAAAGAAGAGGAGGAAGTCAGAAAGAAAAAAAAATAGCTCATTTTAATGCTCATGATCTATTGGGCTATCCACGATTCCGAGGAAGGAGAGCGTGGAAATACGATCTGTAACAACAGCGCACCAATGAAAGGCCTTCCACACGCAGATAGACTCTAATTTTTATACACTAAGAGTTATTTTAGTACTGTTCTGCAACGCTAGGTGAAGCACATGAGCAAAAAAGAAACATCACAACATATCGAGGTTTTTTCACTGAACTCAGGGATCGCGTAACTTCGCGAATGGCATATCAATGGAAGTCCGCCACTTCTCACTAATCAGCTTATAAATTCATAAGTCTTCGTGAAAATACGTGCAACGTATGTAGATGCATTGCCACAAGAAAGCGATACGTAAACGTTTCCATTAAATAGCAAAAACACATCTGCAGACGCATACCATGTAATCAAACAATGGTATCCATAAAAAATCCGACTTTTTTTTAGTGGATGCTTGATATACAGGTTAGTTTGGCAAAAAATAGCTAGCAATATATTTATCAAGACTGTCTTTGAGCGCACCCCGCTTTTGGTATTATGTACACATAAAAAGGCGAAACGTTCAAGAACAAACAAAGAGCGCATGGCGATAGCGTAACAATGTTACTAGGCATGCCCTTTTTAAGACGACAGTTTTTCTTGGGGACCTTCGACACAAAAAATTTGGTCTGTCTGTCTGTCTGTCTGTCTGTTTGTCTGTCTGTATGTCTGTACATTTGTCTGTTCATTCTTAACGGCGTCAGATGCTTGATACGGCCGACCCCATCCGCAGCGCCCACCTATGTTGCTCAAGGTTGAGCGTTCGTGCTTGTGCAATCGTCAATTAAAAAGTAAATATTTCGCATGTCTGCGGCACCATAACAACACATATATATTCTGCATGCGCGTATCCTACTTGAAAAGGCATACATAAGCATTTAAAGGACCGTAGCGCTTATCACTCTGCTATGAACATGCAACACTTGCACGGAAAGGCAAGTGTTTCCAACGCTTTGCTAAAACAAAACGGTGGTGGCACCTACCCGTCGCCTTGCATTCTACACCTTATCACCTCTGAGATGGGCGCGCACACCCTTCTCAAAGCCACGCGCTTTGTTTTCTTAGACTACTGCCAGATGGCAGTTATGTCTCACGTGTGACCTGACTTGATGCGCTCGTTCGCCTCCGCTGCACGCTTGAGGCACTCTAACGCAGCGCCTCCAGAATACCATTCACCAATTTTCTTCCGCAGAACATCAAATAAATATCTTGTTCACTCTCTCCTAATGCAAGACTATCGCCTTTCGACGACATTTTCAGGTTACATGCAGATATGGGGCCATTTTTTTGTACACAATCACTTAATCACTTGCGCCTCTTTCTCAATTCTCTAGGGACCACAACATCAGTCTTGGGTCGTACTCTGAGGTCATCGACAGGACAATCTCGACGAGCTTTGAATGAGATTGCAATGCACCCTTTTTGGGGACGCTGACAGTGCGGTGAACAAGAGGTCTACATGATTTCTCTACAGATGCCTCCATGGAATGCCAATGTTGTCCACTATGTGAGAAATGCCATCTAATTGAGGTGTTTTGGTGTACTATGGTTTCTGTGGTTGCTTCATTCAGCGACACACGTCACCAGCTTCAGGCAGCTTATACCCGATGGAGGTGAGTCGGAAAGCTCACTCGCCTATATCAATCTGTTATTGCCTGCTTCTGATGAAAAACACGTGGATTGTGCTAGTCAAAACACGCACGCGGTTCTTAAGAAGTAACGCCGACGATAACAGAAAAAGGCCCGACGTTACTTCTGTCCTCATAAGACAGCATGGCCGGGCCTCCCAACGCGGCCGTCACAATCGCCGGGTATAGTAATTACCATAATAAATGTGTGGTAATAACCTGTATACATTTCCTGCTCGCAACCAAATATGCAAAGTTCCACTGGAGCGAATAATTTCTGTGAATACAAAAACAACTTTTTGTTTAATATATGGGTTTGCAGTTGCTTAATTTCCGCGACTCGTCACCACGACTAGCTGCATAGTGTTAGGTTGAACGCACTTGTTCGTGGGCGTTGAGAACTTCGAGACTATAGTGCAACCCTGCTGTGACATGGCATGCTAAACACATTTTTGCTGTTGCACCAGTCAGGTACTTAAAGACACCTAAAAAGAATATTTGTACAAGAATTTCTGCTGAAGAGTTGCGAATGCACAAAACTTGTCGATGGCAATGTTTCATTGGTGACAGGTAAAAAAGAATAGAAGAGGGTTAAAACAACACGCAGGCAATCGAAATAATGCCATTCAGACTAAATAGAAAACACCTATTCGCAATAGGCGGGCAGGCAAAGGAAGTGGTAATAGAGCTCGTGCATCAGAGACAGGTAGTGGCTGTAGACCAGAACTATGAAACTGAAGTTAGGAGGAGAATAAGAAGGGTGTGGAGCACACTTGGCATACATTGTCATGTAGTGAATAGCCGGTTATCAATATGCCTGAAGAAAAATGTATATAGAAACAGGATTTCCCTATTGCCTATGATGCTCTGAATCTAAAGGCTTAGGCAAAGGTTTCACGATAAATTGAAGATGATGAAGAGAGTCATTCGAAAAAAGTGACAGCATATCCATGGAGCGAATGATGGAGAGTGGGGCAAAGCATCCGTCCGTCCATTCGTTCTTGCTTTCGTCCGTCCATGCGTCCGTCCGTGCGACTGTCCTTGTGTCCATCCGCCCGTCCGTGAGTGCATCTGTTCGTGCGTCTGCACGTCCATCTGTGCATTCATCCCTGCGTTCGTCCATGCATCCGCCCCTGCGTCCATTAATGTGTCCATTCGTCCGTGCATCCATCCGCGCGTCCGTTCATGCCTCTGTCTGTGTGTCCATTCATTCATCTATTCAACACTACAAGTACCACCATCTCGCATATTTTCATTATATATTGTTCATCTTGAAGCACCACCATCCAGCGGACATTCCAAGGACTACACGAGAGGTGGCACACGCACACTTTCTTACGGCTTGTGCTTCGTGTCTACTTCCCACCTTTAACCACCTCGATCTCATGGCATATACTAGTTCACTGTACTCATGGCACTGCTGCCCAACGCTCGCTAAACCTTTCTAAAACGAAGGAGGTTACGCCCAGCGAGTATAACGTAAAAACCCATTTTTGTCAGATTGTGCTCAGTGTACATGCCAATGGCTGCTAATGGGGAATGAGAGACAGGAGAATTCGGCTTTTACTTTCTTATGGTTTGCGCTTCGTATCTACTTCCCACCTTTAACCACCTCGAGTTCATGGTATATACTAGTAAACTGTACTCATGGCACTGCTGCCCAACGCTCGCTAAACCTTTCTAAAACGAAGGAGGTTACACCCAGCGAGTATAACGTAGCAACCCTTCCTTGTCAGACACTGCTTAATGTACATGCCAATTGCTCCTAATGGGGAATGAGAGACAGGAGAATTCGGCTTTTACTTAACGCGCACGGTGAAAATTTTTTATTGTTCAACAACGCACAGGAGAAATCTCCCATCGGCACCACCTTGCAGGTCAACACGTAAGACTGGTTACACACCATGACTACGACTACTACGAGGGACGAACGGGTGCCGCTTTAAGGAGCTTCGCCCCTTAAAAGTTGCATGTGGAATGGTAACGGACAAGAGGGGAGCAGAGCATGTCAAGAATGAAACACGTTGTAATGACTTATCGAGTCTAAATTTAGGAGAAATTGCCATGCACCTGATATGTAGCGAGATTGAATATAGGTACGTGCTATTAGAAGACACATACTAGAATGCAAAAGAAGGGAGGCACCTACGTAGAAGTTTGGCTGAGAAATTGAGAATAAGAAGTTTGCAAGAATACTGTTGCAGTAGGAAATATTGAAATTACTTGAATGCGCAAATACCTCATAGGCATGAGCCCTACATTGAGCGCAGTCACTTGATCAAGATTACAATGGGAGACTTGTGGAGAGCGTCATTATTTTACGACGACTGCCAAAAGAGCCAGCATATGTTACGAATGGTGTGCAAAAAAAAGAACATATTGAGCAGATGTAAAAGGCAAAACTATTCAAATTTGTGAGTTTATCAATCTCCTGAGCAGTGATACTGCTGTGGTCTCTTTCTATTGACCTCTAGGCACAGTTTAACGTACTGAAATTGTCTTTTTTTACATTGCGCCGCCTTGAACACCTTATGTACTGCTGCAGGTGTGTATTGTTCTGATACCTTTAACACGCATTGTTTCTGTGCAAGGTAACAAGTAAATGTTGAACGTGGGTGTCTAGGGTGATGCACATGCCTTCAAGCAAGTACACTCTTCTTGAAGCGCAGTACACGTACGGAGATTATCACATGTAGGCATCTTGTATATTTTCCACACTAGTCACGTCAAACGGTGCTTTGCCACGTTTTCTTTCTTTATGCCTGCTGTGAGCGCTCATCATTGTTCTTTTTCAATTATAGATGTCAGGAAGCCTTCATGTCAAAGTCACTTTGTTTTTTTTTCATAGTTTATGGGGTTGCTGCTGTTTTTCAGACCAACCAGTGTGTGTCGCCCCCTAATATATGATTGAGGTCTTTCAGATATTTTCTAAATAAATGTTTTTCTTTCGTAGATGGAACAAGAAATAGACTTACTTTTACTGCCTATGATCAGTGCCACGAAAAATGACCTAAAGCACTTTTATGAAATTATGAATACTAACATAAAAAATACTGAAGTGAATAATACATCAATGTTGGTGCATCTTGAGAAACACTTTTTCAAACACATTGATAATCCAACACAATTTTTTTGTGATATAGATACAAAGCATACATAAAAACAAGGATGGTGGGATAAAAGCTGCGTTTAGAGCGTTTGCACGGAGAGCAGGAGCGTAGCCCTGAAAACAGTGTATTTTCGTCGCTCCCTCTCTCCACTGGCTGCTGCAGCTACCGCCGCTGGTGTGTGGGGACTACCGTGTATGGAATGCGCGGATTGTGAGGTCAACGTGTTACCTTTTGTTTGCTTTTTTATCGCGCTAAGGCAGTTGTGCTACCGAAAAGAGAAATATCAGAGGAGAACAAATCGACAGGCCACCACGGCGCTGTGTTTGGCTGTGACCAAAGCTCAAAAAGCTGGCAGCCGATACATGCAAGATGCGCCTTCCTTCGAATTGATTTTATTTATGCGAGAAGCCTTCTTCTCCGACGAGTGTTTTATTATATGTTTGTGGCGTCTGTCCTCGTGGTCTTTTGTTCAATCCACAAGTTCGTGGTTCTGGTGACACGATGGTACGCATCTTCACTTGCAGCAAAGAGAAGCAATGTCGCAGCTGACGGTTAATAGAGAATATGTCTTGCTCAAAACTCTTCGGTTGCAACATTCATATCCCCCATTTCTATGCAGCAGCACATGAGTTACCCTGTCTGTGGCTACTGAATTTTAAGCGCGTGGAATTTCTTATTTATGGATTGAGCACTTTTCTAATGACAATGCAGAAAGGCCCGCATAAAATCAATGTTGTACAGTCGTGAACCTGCCTCAAGCGATTTCTCGACGGCGCGTCATTTCTCGACTGATCGATTTTGTGACAAAAAATGGGACAGTTTTATGACGACCACGCGTTTTTTTTTTCTTTTTTTGGGGAGCCTGAATGTCATGAATAATTGACCCAAAATCGTTAAATCGACGTTTTTACTTCAATGTGGGCGCTTGGCTTGATGAAAAAAAAAAAGGCAGATCCCACGAACAATGGGAATCAATGATATGCGAAGCACGAATGAGAAATTTTGATGTGTCACTTTAAAATCAGCACAACGTTACGCGGCGGAAGTAAGGTATGTTATATATGACTTCCATGTCCTAATTATCATGTTCGGACCTGTCATTTACCTTCATCATTCATTCACGCCACCTGAGACCAAATTTGGTATATGTGAGCTAGTAAAATGGCCACGAGTGTGCTATGAGCGTAGCATGTAGGCCATCTTTACATTACACGCATGACATGATTATCATGCTTGGATGTGTTCTTTACAATTGTCATTCATTCACGTTACGTAATACCAAATTTGGTATATAGGGAACTAATATAACGGCCGCGAGCACGCTGTGAGCGTAGCATGTAGTCATGTTTTACATGACACACACATCATGATTATCATGTTTTGACGTGTCACTTAACTTCGTCGTCTATTGACGCCATGCTATACCGAATTTGGTATATGTGAAGCAAGACAAACGACCACGAGCTCATCATGAGCTTGGCATGAGGTCGTGTCGTTACAGGACACGCATCTCATGATTATCATGTTTGCACCAGTAACATACGTTCGTCGTCCATTCCCGTCTCATAATACCAAACTTGGTATATGTGAGCTAGCGAAACGGCAGGCAGAGCATCATGAAGAGCCCAATATACCGCGACGTATAACGTTGACGCTCACACGCTGGGCTAGCAAAACGCGAACAATCTACATTCCGCCGCCAGACGCGACCATCGTCTGTCGGCACGGCCATGCAGCAGAATACCAGAACTCCAGAAGGCCAGGTATAACAAATCATTTTCACCAATAACTTATTTACAGGTGCTGCTTAAGGAATGCATTGAAATATTTCTCACCTAGATAGACAGGAGGCTCCTGTCTATCGTTGGCATCACTGCGTTAACGTCTCGTAGGTAGCCCCTGCTTTCAGTTTCGGCAATTTTAAAGCTCACGGCTTAGCGATTACTTACTGCCGTTACACTCGCGTAGCGTGGCTGTGTTTTAAATGGTGTACCGCGAATAAAAGCGACAACCAGCGCACTGAGTGCACAGGCTGTGTTAAAAATGTTGTTTCTTTTCCTTTTCAACATGCTGCGTACGCTGGCAGAGATCCCAACACACCGTCTCGGCGGCGAAGCATCGCAGGTGCTAGACAGCACTGCGGCGGCAAAAATGGCATCCTCCTTGTGAAAATGGTCTATACGCAACTTGACTGATACAATGAGAGCATGCATGACAAGAACTGCTTCTTTCAATATTAGGATAGATGCATGCAAAACAAACTAACGAATACGCAAAAAACACACAATAAAAGCATACCAGCAAGGTTGATGTATACCAAAAGTTGAATTATTGTGTTTTCAGAAATACAACGAAGGCATTCCTTGCATAATTTCTATTTGTTTGGTGTTGAGGGAAGAGAGTAGGGTAACTTTCGAGTAATCAGTGTGTCAGTTCAGTCGAGATGATTGGTTCTTTGACAAGCTTGCGATGTTGCTTAAATGATTAGTACCCTTAGTCGTTTCACGTTTAAACGAAAACATAAGCTGATACTGGTATAGGTGGTCACTTCGCATAATTTTGAACACAAGAAACAGATCACGTGTGCGTTAATTGTAGGTACATTAACAATAACCCGTAATGCTCATTTCTGCGGTGTGCCTAGATGATCTAACAATATTTTATTACTGTTTGACTAAACCAGGTGACAGTAGCGCAGATGCTGAGCTAATATTGCGTTATATGATGCTACGAAGCACTCTCAAAGATGAAGAAGACACCAAAGATAAGGACAACGCTTGCTAATATCCGCGTGGACTTGGCTCTGCCCTGTATGTCTGGCGTTCCGTGTTTAGACACACCTTGTAAATATACTCTACGACGCCTTTTCTCACCGTAACATTTTGGTGGAGAGTGCGGGTCCTCCCTTTCACCATCACGAAGATTCTATGTAGCAGGCGCACATTGGCGGCTTCTGCTACGTCTGCTCACGAGGAAAACGAGGCTGCATCGCAAACGTCTCCCTTTCCGATGACACTTTCCCCCTTTGTCTGTCTTGCGAAGAATCAAAACTATTGAACATTAATTTGGCTCATGTCGTAACTATGCATTAATTAGGAAACGACTTTTAGATATTCCATTTGCGAAGCTAAGTTTAAATTTAACCACAGAAATTGTTCTAAACTTTGGTGCCTCTGTTTTAGGAAATTTCCACAGAGATGCATTCGATGCGGTGTGTAACTTTTTTCAAGTCTCTAAACGTTTTTCAACATAAAGCCACGTTAACAGGTACTCAAAAAAAAAACGGGTTGAAAAGTAATTTTCAAATCTGGATAGATCCGTGACATACCAAATTAATCGGGTTTGGCAAAACCAGCTGTCTGGTTGGCTCCCAAAATCAAGTTATAGCTATTAGTGTCTACTTTGCTGTTGATTCTTTTTTCTCACTATCTAAATCTTTGGTTTCTTTCTTTTTTTTAACATACTGTCTTCACTATACAACTCCCCCTCCCCCCTTTTTTTTTCGTTGTAAGTAATAATGCAGTTATCGTCCATATAAGATTATATGATTTCTTGGCTAATCCCCCAGAGTGGGTACGAGCCATGGATAAGAGGATACGAAAAAACAAACAAACAAACGTCTCCGATCAAATACGGACAGCAGCTGGCGCTTTTGTGTCGATTACCGAAAACTCAAGTAGGTAACAAAAAAAAGCCATGTACCCCCTACCACGCATAGATGACGCCCTTGACTGTCTCAGCGGTGCGAAATATTTCTCTTCGATAGATCTTCGTTTGGGGTACTGGCATATTGCAGTTGATAACATGGACCATAAAAAGACAATATTTATTACATGTGACCACCTGTATCAGTTTGAAGTGATGCCATTCAGGTTTTGCAACGCCCCAGCTACGTTCGAACGAATGATGGACGCTCTGCCACACGGTTTATTGATTGATATTTGTGGTTTAACGTCCCACAAACACCATACGATTATGAGAGACGCTGTAGTGGAGGGCTCGGGATATTTAGACCACCTGGTGTTTTTTAACTTGCACCAAAATCTGAGCACTCGGGCCTACAACATTTCCGCCTCCATCAGAGATGCAGCCGCTGCAGCCGGGATTTGATCCCGCGACCTGTGGGTCAGCAGCCGAGTACCTTAGCCACTAGACTACCGCGGTGGGGCATACCACACGGTTTCTTTTCACCGTCTTTTGCGACATATCTCGAGCGCCTCTCGACAATTCTTCCCGTTTTCCGAAAGGCAGGCCTTCAGCTCAACTCGTCCAAGTGTCACATCGGCCATCACTAGCTTACTATCCCCGGACATCTCTTAGATTTTTCAGGTGTTCGTCCGGATCCCGACAAAGTGCGCGCAGTCAAGGATTTTCTTGTGCTGACCCGTGCGAATGACGTTCGAAGCTTTGTAGGCCTCTGCTCCTAATTTCGAAGATTTGTGCGCAATTGCGCCGACATTGCACGCCCTCTAACAGACCTATTGATGAAGGTTGTGGTTTGCAGTGACTGAACAAGTCACTGCATTTGCTGAACTGACCATGCACCTCACGCCGCCACCACTTCTTGGCCACTTCGAAATATGCGCTCCAACAGAAGTGCGAACCGACGCTTGCGTCTATAGCATTGGCGCTGTGCTGGCACAGCAATAGCATGGTAGGAACCACGTCATTGCATACGCCAGCCGCCTTTTATCACCAGCGAAGCTCACTTATTCTATCACCACGCGAACGGCTTGTGCTCATTTGGTCCGTAGGCAAATTTCGCTCATATTTGTATGGCCGGTCATTCACCGTTGTCACGGACCACCACGCCTTATGCTGGCTGTCATCGTTGAAAGACCCTACCGGACGGATGGGACGGCGGCTTTGCGGCTACAAGAGTACTCATTTACCGTCGTCTATAAAATGGGCCAACAACACGAGGAAACTGATTGTTTGTCTCGTCAAACAGTAGATCCACGAGACCTTCCTGAAAGTGGTGAGTCCACGTGCGTCCTGGCGCGTTCCGCATTAGCAAGCACCAGAGAGGAGCAACGACGTGATCCTCACTTAAGAGAGATAATCAACCAACTGAGCGACACCACTACGCCTTCATCGCTTCGTATGTTTGTGCTCCATGATGGTGTTCTATACCGTTACAACATGCATCCTAATGGTCCTGACTTGCTGCTGGTCATACCTACACATATGCGTCAGACTGTTCTCGCGCAGTTGCATGACATTCCTACTGCTGGTCACATTGGCGTCTCAAGGACTTACGACCGTGTTCGAAGCCACTTCTTTTGGCCCGATATTTACCGCTCTGTTCGTCGTTACGTTGCTTTGTGCAAATAGTGTCAGCAACAAAAAACACCGGCCACCCTTCTAGCACGACGCCTTCAACCCATAGAAATACCATCTATAACAACTTACAGAGTTGGTCTCGACCTCCTCGGCCCTTTTTCTCTATCCATGAGAGGAAACAAGTAGATAGCTGTCGCCACCGACTACACGACTCGGTATGCGATCACACAGGCTGTCCTTACCAGTTGTGCAACCGACGTCGCCGACTTTCTCCCCGAGGACGTCATACTTCGCCATGGCACTCCTCGACAGTTCATTACAGATCGAGGTCGATATTTTCTATGAAAGGTAGCTCAAGGCATTCTGCACGCTTGCCCTACAAACCATAAGTTCACCACTGCGCATCACTCGTAGACCAACGGCCTAACGGAGTGGTTCAACAGAACCCATACGGACAAGCTCACCATGTATGTTTCGCCGGATCATCGTGGTGGGGACGAAGCTTTGGCGTTCGTAACATTTGCGTACAATACGTCTCGGCATGACTCGACAGGTTTCTCTCCGTTCTTTCTATTGTTCGGACGAAAAACTACGCTGCCTTTCGACACGCTCCTTTCACCCGTTCTTGATATGACATCAGAATACACTCGTGATGCAATCGCTATAGAGCTGAGGAAGCCCGTGAAGTTGCCCGCTTTCGGCTTAACACTTCGCAAGAAAAGCAACGTCTAATCCACGACGTTCGCCATGGGGATGTTGACTTCAATCCTGGTGACATGGTCCTTCCTTAGACACCGTCATAATGAGTTGGTCTTTGCGAGAAGTTGACTTACCTTACACTGGTCCGTACCGAGTCTTGCAACAAGCCACCGACGTCACGTACGAAATCAATCCTATGGAGACCACCGCAGCGCGATCATCTCACATCGTTCACGTCGCGCGACTAAAGCCTATCCACTCCGACCAGTCGAGCACCGGGTTGATGCCTTCGCCGCCAGGGTGATGCTACGAAGCGCTGTCAGAGATCAAGAGGAAGAAAGCAAAGAGGACAACGCTCGTTGATATCCGCGTGGACATGGTTCTGCCTTGTATGTCTGCTAAGGTGAAAGCTTGGGCGAGTTGGCGAGTTAGTAGGGCGTCTGTAACTCTCTATCAAAAAAGAGATTGTTCATCTTGAGATGAACACGTGTGCAGTGAAACAGAGTGGCGACACGGTGATGGTGACGTTTGTGCGACATTTGTTATATTGTGGTGGACACGTGTTATTTGCCTGCCATGATATATATGTGCTCGCATTTCTAAATGAAGATTAGTTGTAAGTCAGCGCTCTGTCCTGTCTCCTTTCTTTCCTGCTGTCTGCTGTCCTTTCTCCTTTCTTTCCTGATCTTTTATGCCTAGCGTTACGTGTTTAGACGCACCTTGTAAATATACCCTACGACGTCTTTTCTCCCCGTAACAGTATTATGAGTTTTTATTTAAGCGAAAAGTATTGCAAAGAACTAGGAGTTGCTTCGTGTACGAATATTACCGATAAGCAGAGCTCCTTCGAAATGGCACGCAAACGACTATGCGCCTGCTCTCGCTGCTGGTTTCCTTAGGGCGGTAGCATGGGGAGCAGGTAGCGAGAGTGTATGTTCGTTGCGCTCGGTGGCGGGATCAACTTAGCAATTATAGGGTTCCTCGATGCACGTGCCCCCCTCGGCCTCCAAGGGGGCGCGCTTATCGAGGAACCGTAAGCAAGAAAGTAAGCGGCGCAGCACGCGCCAGTCTACGATAACACCTAGGGTGACGCAAGGGTGGAGCGATGGTATCGCGATTTCGCTGGTTGGAAGAGAGAGGGACACAGAAGGAAGAGGGTTGCGCGCCGTGATGTGGCGGGGAGCTGCGACGGTGGCGGGCATAAAGTCTCTTGGTCGGTTACGCTGACGGTGGGGATGGGTCTAAGGAACTTCGCTTCTAATTCGCACAATATGCCAAATAAAAAAAAATCACAGCATATCCACGTAGTGAATGATGATGAATGGGCGAAGCTCCGGAGGGATTCAACGGTAAACTGTGAATCTTCCGTGTAATTCGCCCAGTCGATCATGAGACGTGAGAAACGTCTCATGATCGACTGACGTGAGAAACGCTGACGTGAGAAACGCTGTGTGTGTATATACACAAATCAACTTTTATTTGTTCTTAGACGATGGATGGCTTGCGATGTCCCTTCATTATGACGGCTTTATGGTCTGTGAAATGAAGAGAGAGCGGTTCCTGTATGCGCGCTCGCACATCGGGATTCTGTCTGCGAGCGCGCGCTGCTGCCGCCTTGCGCTCTCTCCGCTGTGCAGCCTTATCCATCCGGCGACTCCGAGCGCGCGCCAACAGCGAACGAATTTTATTACAACGCTCCCCCTAGCGTACGTCGCCGCACTAAATCGAACGATTGCCTTCAACCAATGACACGCGCCATATGTGACATCATTCCTATTTTATAAGATCTCGCGTCTTTCATCAACTACAAGTACCGCTTTCTAGTTTATAACATCTTGCATCTTTTCATCATCAGCTACAAGTACCACCATCTAGTAAACACTACAAGAACTAAACGAGAGGTGGCTACATACAGGAGACGGTACCGCCATCTAGTGAACACTGCAAGAACTAAACCAGAGGTGGCTACATACAGGGGACGGTACCGCCATCTAGTGAACACTGCAAGAACTAAACTAGAGGTGGCTACATACAGGCTACAGGGGACGCACAGCCCACGCCCTAAGGAGCTTCGCCCCTAAAAAAACCAGAGCATATTCCCGGTATGTATGGTGAAGCGTTATCAGTCCGTCCAGGCTTCCGTCCGTCAGTTCGTTCTTGCTTCCACCCGTGCGACCATCCATGCGTCCGTGCGTGCGTCCGTCCCAGCGTCCGTGTATCCGTTCGTGCATCTGTCCTTGTGTCCATCCGTGCGTCCGTCCCTCCGAGCATCTGTCTTTTGTCCGCGCATCCACCCATCCGTTTGTATTCTTGTCTCACTGTCAGTCTGTGCGCCCGTTCATTCGTCCATCTAGCGAACATTGAAGCACCGCCATCTCAAATCTTTTCGTCATATCTCATAATATAGAAGTACCGCCACCCACCGGGCAGTCCATCCATTCATTCTTGTTTCCGTCCATCCGTTCGTCCGTTCTTGCAACCGTTTGAGCGCCCGTCCGTCCGTCCGTCCGTACGTCCATCTGTGCGTCTGTCCGTCCGTGCATCTGTGTATGTCCATTGGTACATCCACGTACATTCGTACATCGTATATCAATCCATCCTTCTGCCTGTCTGTCGCTACATCCGCGCGTGCGTCCACCCATCCGTCCATCTAGTGAACACTCCAAGTACCGTCATCTCGCATTTTTTTCATCATGTATTCATCAAATAGAAGTACCGCCATGCAGCGGACACAAAAAACCAAACTAATACTACGACGACAACTACTACTGCTACTATTACTACTACTACTACTACTACTACTACTACTACTACTACTACTACTACTACTACTACTACTACTACAGACACCATGGACGCGCGACCGATGGCTCAAGGAGCCCCTAAATATAGTGCAATAGAGGCGATAACAAGCTGACCGGTGCTTAGGGTCACAGGGTCCGTAGCCTATATCCCAGTTGTTTCTTTCACTCATCTTTTTATCATTTCTGAGCTTTTACGTTCCTCCCGAGTTCAATAGAACAATCTTTATGCGCACCTACATGTGTGTTGGCTTTATTTAGTTGTGATTGAAAATAATCACCCATCTCGGTTGCCTTATTGTCCTTCTATCTGTATCTTTATTTTGTCGGTAACCTTTTCGCAGTTTATCTTTAAAATACAGCACTTCACACGTAATTGAAGAATCAGTGTTATGCGAAGCAGGAGGAGGGAAGGTGATGGTGTCGCAATGTTTTTTTTGAGACACCATATGACATCACGCTAAATTTGTGTACAAATGTTGCACTAACAGATATACGTTGAGTAGTTTTACATGTTTATATATTTAGTTGTTTGCTCTTGTGCAATGATGCCATCAGAAACATAAGCATTAGCAACGCCAGAAGCAATACGGCAGCTGATATGAATCGCTGGGGCTCGCAAAGGTAGTTGCCGCGGACACTGCTAAAAACATCAAGCTTAGACACCTAACTACAAGTGACGTTAACCCGAGCTGACTACTGCATCGTAGGAGTACATATTTATCAAATTGGATAGCCAGCAGATACGCCTGTGTTGTGTAGTAAATAAGGCACCCGCAGGTAGCGGGATCAAATCCCGGCTGCAGTGACCGTAGATTCAATTGAAAATTGTCGAAGCCTGTTTGCTTAGACTTAGGTGCACAATAGAGAGCCTCAGGTGGTCGAAATTCCTTTAACCCTCAACTACGGCGTCTCTCATAATCATATGTTAGTTTCGGAGCGTTTTACCTTAACAATTAGTAATAAATTTGAATAGCCACCGCTGCAACAACAATCGACGTTTCACGAACATTAGAGTCTATTCGAAAAGTAGTTGCGAGACTAGGAGTTTCTCGGCAGTAGAATCCTTGATTGCCACGCAGAATGCTGGGGTTTGATTCCTGCTGGGACCTTGACAATAATTTTTTTTGAATTCGTCTCGCCAACGCTGCCGATGCCCAGGTTTCGTTGATACTCACGTGGTACAATTACCCATGTGCGTTCTCGTCATTCCTGGGTAGATAAAAACCATCAATCACCTGTGGCACATACCCACATACCAATGGCACATACCCGCCTCCGGGTATATGCCGCTGTTAGGCCGAAATCGTTCGGTGCCGCATGTGACATGTTTGTGATAATATTCATGTCGTGAGCAGCGTGTCACCTTTATCAAACTATCTTATCCTCCCATACTAATTTTGGTTTACCCCAAGCTGACGGGTTAATCACGAGAGATACCAGATGTAAGCGGCTAGATAGATGGATACGCATGAAGCGGTTGCAGTACGCAAAGAAATGCCTCGTATTTAACAAACATGTCAGTATGGAATTCGAACTATGCCTACACATTGGTTCTTTATTCTCATTATCTCGCGCAAAAGAATGGTACTTTCCAAACAAAGCCGGTTACCACTGCGCTAGCTTCGACTTACCGGAAGCACATGAAACGAAGTCATGCAAGCATTCTCTGACGTGACAATGGTACGCATAGACCCGAACGCTTGAAGGAAAAGTTGCCACTGAGGAGTCGTTCGAGATACAAGCTTCTGACGCCTTAAGTTGAAACGTACGAAATGAAAAGTATTGGCGTACTTATCGTCCTCGCGGCTGGTGAAGCGACGCAGCTTAGTGTATGAATCTGTACAGCTAATAAATATCATAAAATGGGATATATACCAACGTTGAACACTGTGTCTTTAGTTAGATTGCCTTAACTTTCGAGACGGCTTTCTTTTCCTAAGTGTCGCGCCGTTTCGCAGGGCACTTGTTGGATGGTGGCGGCGGTTTCTCCTCCCGGAACAAACAAACTAGAAAGAGAGTTCAATGACGGGGCCGAGAGTGGCAACATACGCAGCCGTCCTCTGAGAAGTGAACACCGAAACATTACCAGAAATCTGCCGTTAACGAAACGAGCTGGCACTTGGCACCGTGAAGCCTTACACTGTATTTTGTCGCAGCCACAGCGGGGAGAAGACAAGCAGCTTCCCTATGTTGCTTGTGAAACGATCTACTATAATTTCTTTGGTTGATCACCTCTGTTATTGTTTCTTTCTAAGCGTTCTCTAGTGTGGCATGAATTGAGCTTGCTTTGTCCCGTCTCTAGGCCAGAATAGTCTTTCGTCACATTCTTTCGTTTTGTATGAATGTAGCTTCTTTCTGAAGGAAACGTTCAGGAAAAGACAAGGTGGTCGTTAGCCACTGGATGCATTCCCTCCAAGGCTGTGCGTTTACGCTTGTCATTCCAGTTGAAGAGCAGCTGTCGTGGCTTTGTGGTCATTAGGCCTAACAGAACTGGTGCTGTGCACTCTTCAATTGCCCGTGCTGTCTACCATACCCATTGACGCTGAGTCCTCTTTGGCGAGAACTGCGTTGCGCTCGTTTTGCATTTGCTGCCTTTCTTCTTTCAAGTTTTATGTTACTGGTACATCCACCCAAATCGTAAACAGTCAGACAATATGCAACCACAAATGCCATATTGATGCCCTTTTATTGCCTAAGAAAAGATTTGCAAAACCACTATTGCACTCAATCCTTTTCTTTATTGCGGAGCAGTTTGGGGCTCGGCTCGCCCTACATTGCTCTCCCGTGGCGTGATCACGCTAAACCTATAGCGCTAAATATGGAGCATAACAAGCCGAACATTTCTAAAATTCAGGTTAAAGTAAAAGAACGAGGTCTAAAATATTCTAGCTAAGGAACGGTGAAGAAGAAATTGAAAGAACACACTACGTAAAAAAATTACGCATTTTATTTCTAAAGATCAAGATTTTCTTCAAAATTTAGATATAGAATCAACTGCTTTCATGACGCACATTCTCATAAAATTACCAAAAAGCGGTTTATTGTGCCTTGAATTTTTAGTGCCTTTAACACACTGTGATAATGTGCTTGAGGAGGAACTTGCTGACATAAGACGTCGAGTTGTCGATGTGAACTTCGGTTGGATAATTGCCTCCTGAAGAGCTGTACGTTGACGAGAGGCTTCTTTTATGCGATGATACACGAGCAACGTACGCGTATAGCCTTTGCTGTACAACAATTTATTCATTCGAGCCGCAAAAGAAACGGAAAATGCTCTAAAAATTACCAAGCAAACGGTACTCTTTGTAAAACTACACGCAAACAAGCTTGGAAACGAGTCAGTCTTCTTTGAAACGCCCCCGGGGAGGTGATAATTCAAGCGCACGAGTCAAACTCGTCCAAAACGATAAATGTGTCAACCTAAAATAGCTCAAATATTTCTGAGGTCTGTTTTGACGAACCAACATTATCATATCTCAGGCTTTCCTTATCGGTATTTGCGTATTTTTGTCCTTGGTTTCGTTTGGTGAACAAATAGGCTGGTATTCCCACACCTATCTTGTATTTATCTTTTCGCCTGTTACCGTTTTTGCGTCCTTATACCATTAGCAGAGTGTGGACAAATATAAAGAAAATTACTTATGTATGCCTTTTCTAGTAAAAGATACACATACATAACAATAACGTGTTTTTATGGTGCCTCAGATATGCGCCATATTTGCTTTTTTATTGACAATCGCACAAGTATGATCGCTGAACCTTGAGCAATATTGGTGGGCGCTGCGGATGAAATCGGCCGTTTGGAGTATCGCTTGGTCACTTTGGTGGCGTTAAGGGTACCTTCAAGGGTGAATAAACAGACAAATGTACAGACAAATGTACAGACAGACAGACAGGCAGACAGACAGACCAAAATGTTTGCGTCGAAGGTCCCAAGAAAGACTATTGTATTTATTATAAGATTAGGATAAGGTTGGTTTGTAAATACGGGTGACTCCTGTGGCAAGCAAAACACGGTAGTGCCACATCGCTAGGCGAGTGAATGACGCGACCCAGCGCCACCTCTTCGCAACCTGATTACTTTTGGTAAGGCAACAACCTCATGCGCATCGCTAATAATACCAGCGTTCGTAACATATAGCCATCGAAATTACAGTTCAAGGAGATGCGAGCCTTTTTTAAACAACACACGAACTCGGTTTAGGTCTGTTTGAGCAGCCGCTGCTTACCTCTTTTGCTGCGTCATTTTGCCCAACCAAAGAAGATGTAGGACGGAATCGTCGTTGACAGAGGAAACGCGCCGATGACATTCATGACATATGGTTTGGCGCAGGACCACAGCAGCACCTTCGGTTTTCCGAGTGTGACTGACAACTGGTAGGAAAGCGGCAAGAAAAGTGATCCCAAATTCTGGAAATAGCCATCACGCACAGTCTGATTCTTTGTATTTAAAACCACTCCTGTGCATGGCACCGTTACTGTACAGACAGGTGACATAATTATTTCGTCGAAACTACTTATGCAACAAAAGTAAGCTTTATTTATTTATTTATTTGATGCTGTCAACCCCGTGCTTTGGGTCTTTACAGAGAGGGTGTCCCAAGATACATATCATTCAAACAAGAAAAAAAAGCATTCTAAAGCACATAGCAATAGGAAGAATTACCAGCATCAGAAAATAAGAAACAAACTACAGTCATTAGGCAGGCGAAAATCGACTAATGAATGCTCGTGCTGGGAATTAGATAGCATTACTACAGAGAGAACAGTCTAATGCATCTTCGAAATCGGCTGATGTTGCACCTTGTACAGCAACACTTGGTAAACTATTCCACATATATATTGTGTGAAAAAAAAGGCTTAAACGTAAAGAAAGAAGGGAACCTTGCTTCACAATAAGCCCGACTCTATAGGAATGAAATCACTTTTTTTCTGGAAAATCACTTAAAAACTTGCTGTCAGAATGAGCCGGGCTTTGTGATCACACTTTCTGACACCCAAACGCATCCTCCGGCATCAAGGGGCACGCTTTCAGCTGCTGCTGACCACTTATTGAACAAACATTACCCAATTTCGAATACCCAGATAAACACATGAGTGTGCGAGTGCCCAAAGGGCCAGCGCGCTTCGATGTAGTCTACGATAATATCAGTAATGTAATATGCTAGAACTACCCGCACAGCTTCCACAGTAAACTATTTGACTCCCTTATAGCGCCGAGCATCTGAGCATACGTAGTCAAAACACGAAAACATGAAACAGGCATGGGGGATAAAATCCAGCTTCAACAACATGCACTGTCGACTTTTTGTTTGGTTTGGGAAATCTTCATTGTGATAGTCATAAAGCGTGCGCCCTAGCATATGGCGGGCCGCTCCCACGACGGGACCGTAAGGCCGAGACCTACCGCCGCATTGCGGGTTCTGTGAACAGCCCAACGTTGTGATGTTATGTCGGACTCGAGATAGCGGAGTCCACTTGCTGGACGATGGTTGTTGGTGCCGCGTGCAGAAGGGCACTTCTAGAACATGTGGTGTAAGGTGGCTAAACGACCACATTTTGTACACGAGTTAGTTAAATAAACCTCAGTATAAAGCTTGTGGAGAAAGGCAAGGTTTGCGTACGTTTCTGTTTGAAGTAATCGCAATGTAAGCGCCTGCACTCTATTTAGCTTCCTATGTAAAGGTGGAAAGCTTTTTTTTATCCATAGCAAAAAACTGAGCAATTATATTGTATGTAGTTGGGAGATCCCAGTTTACGAAATCTCCATGTCAACCCAAAGGTCCTTCATGGCCACGGAGAGCTAACCCTCGCACGCTGGAGTGGGCCAACTTATTGAGATTGATAATTCCTCAGTCTATGTTTCCCATATCACCGGGAACCATGTAAGAGTATGGGTTGTAAGTCACTTTTCATCAAGTATGTTTTTGGCCTCTTTGCACACAGCTCCAACGCTGAGGGTACGAATGGCAGCTATAGAATTGCTAAATATATGTTCATGATGGTGATCGAAAAGCTGCATGGCAATGGCAGCCTTCTCGGCTGCATTGACAGTCTTCGCGCATACCGGCGCCGCATTATTTGTAACCCATTTGTGGTTGATGGCTGGCCACTACCGTAAGTGTGTCTCTGTGGTCATCATATTACGCCGCGTCTACGAAACAGGCACCCACATCCAGATCCGCAACTTGGTGAAGAAGGGTGTGGGCGCGCTTTCTCCTCCTTCCAATATTTGTTCGGGATGCATATTCTGCGGGGCATGCGAGACAATGATATTCTCCGTCTGATTCCTCGTCAACCCTTGGTACAGGGTCTCAATATGAGATGGTGAGATACCCGTATTCGCGAGACGCATCCTCCTCGCTTTCGAGCCAGACAGCCTAATTGTCTGTGTTCTTTCTTGCGCTTCCGCGATTTCTTTTAATGTATAGTTAGTTCCCTACTACAGGAGATGATCTGTGTGGGTGTAGCTGGGGAGCTCAAGTGGAGTCTTTACCGCTCTCCTATTAGTTGCATTAAGCTTGTCAATTTTCGTTCTCTTACAAACACGCATTGCCACCTCATATGAAAAACGAGACATCATAAAAACATGTCTAATCTTGACCAAGGTGTCCTCTGATAGTATTGCTCTTCGATTAGCCACCCGATTTATGAGCCTGATAACACTATCTGCCTTTTTTGCTTACCTTTGAATCGTGATGTTATTGGGGCCCGTTGCTTCTTGCGTCATACCTAAGATCCGAATGGAAGCGACTTTGGAAATTGATTGTCCGCTTTTGGTACGTAGGTAGATGTCTGCCTCCAGTTGTGGCACCCATCCTCGCGATCAACAGCCCTTCCTGACAGGGTTAGGGATAAGAAGCTCAGACTTTTCCGGAGAGTAGAAAAGGCCTGTGTCCTTGAGAAAACTCTCGGTAGTGTCGATCGCCTCTTGCAGTGCAGCCTATGCAGTGCCATCACTTCCTTCTCTACACCAAATGAAGATATCATCGGCATATATTGTGTGACAATCAACTTGAATTCCAGAAAGCTGCCTCGAGAGACCAGCTATGACGACGTTAAAAACTGAAGGTGATAGAACAGATCCTTGTGAGGTGCCCCTATTTCCCAGCACTTGCACATGCCATTCTGGATCTCCAACTTTAGGTATGACTGGTCGACCACTCAGGAAGGATGTGAAAAACGCATAAAATGAAGAAGCTAGGTCGAGACTAGAGATGGCCTCTAAACCAAATCTTTACGAACAATATCAAACGCTTTTTTATATCCAAGCCTAGGATTGCCCTGGTGGCTCTGGTATAATTATCTAAAATATGAGTCTTAATGATTTTCATACCGTTCTGGGTAGAAAGACCTGGCCTAAAGCCAATTATGTATTGAAGAAAAAGATTATTGTGACCCACGTAATCCACCATTCGGTTCCGGATAACGTGTTTCGCCACCTTTCCCACGCATGACGTGAGAGATGGAGCGCAGATTATCCAAACCTGGTGCTTTACCGGGTTTGGGAATGAGGATTACCTTGGCCAACTTCCATTGCTCCGGAATGTCACCTCCCTTTCAAATCCTATTATTCTCATCGGTAAGAAATGCAATGCTTTATGTATACGCACACTTTATGCGTACGCACTGGAAAACTCAAACTACTGCCCTTGAGCCAACAATAATATCATTGTATGTCTAGTGCATGTAGTAAATGTTCTTTTCAGATTTGTTTTTTACGCTTCCTCGAGTGGAAGCATGCCACACACTCAATGTCGATAGCAATGATATTGTGACGTAGACTGTTCCGCATGTTGAAACCACATATGCACCGTCAACAGTGCATACACCATGTGCGAGCAGCGAACAAAAGACCATCATAAATGGTTGAATCGGCAACATCACGGGAACCTCTACAGCTGTCACTGTTATGGAAGGGATCACGCGAGCGCGTGGCCTTGGCGCTTCGTGCAGTGTGTTCGAGCCAGAGTAATTCAATCATATGAGTTGCGAAACTGCGTTCCGAAACCCGGTACTCTAGTGGCCGACCTAGTGGGAGTGAGCCGATCGTCGCGCCACCTGGGAGCGACAATACAAAACGCTGCATTGCCACTTGTGCGCCTGATTTTTTTTTTGCAGCTCAACGCCGCACGCAACACTGGCGTAGTCGCCTGAATAATTGGCGTTAGTTTTGACGGCGCCCGCCGCCGCTGTCAGCTGTTTTCTGTCTGCAAAGGCGTAATCACAGCCGGGTCAAAGCGCCAAAGTTTATTTAATCGAAGGTGGTGCTTACAATTTTGTGCCATCATGGTTTTAACGCTACGCCTTAATTATTTCTGTCACTCCTCACTTGCTCGTTTGAAAATGTGCGCTTGAGTTCGATCGCTCACGAGAAATTCGAAGAATCCTTTTAACTACTCCGCTCTGCGGTTCACGATGTGTCTCACTAACACGACGGGAGTGATGGCCGCACAAACAAGACACAGATACGGTAGAGTGCAAACCAAAGCACAACAGTGCCGATCAGTACTTTCCGCGGATTGGCCGCTTTGCCTTTCACACAGTAGTCGAATTCCACTAATCGCGAAATCAATGAGACAGTGGCTGGGATATTCTATAATTATGAAAGCCCGATCACAAGAAAGTGAGAACTTGAGCATTACTATTTACTTGCAACTAGCACTGCAAGCGCTTTTTCTCTTCAGGTGCTATGTTCGAGGAGTTTTTCACACGACACCGGCGTTTGCTGCTCGGACAACGTCGTCTGCTGCCGTCAACAGACTCACAGGTTGGATCCACCCGGATCAGCGCTGCATACCGCTTGCATCACGCCTTGCCGCTCACTGCTTTGCCGAAATGTAAACATCGTGGGCTCACCGCATTAATGATATCAACTGCCGACTTCGCTGCACCGTCCATTACGCTGTGCTAACTGTGTACCACATGAGAACATGCCGCTTATAGCCACGTTACTTCTAGCGCAATGCGGAAAACGTGAAAAAGGACACAACATCAAGAGAACAAGCAGCTCCTCTGTCCTTTATCACGTCTCCACCACTGCGAAAAAGTAACATGTTCAGCACTTTTAGGCACCAACTCCCCTAAGAACAAATTCTAGGCACTGCCATGCTGTTTGGCAGAATTCAGCGGCACGCAAAACACAAAATATTCCGTTTTCTGGTCAGATTTGTTGTCAAGAAATGGCGCTACTATTTACTGACTTCTACAATTTCCGCTGATGCCGTGTTCGAATTTTGATACATGGAGCCTATGGGGAGTTTCGCAACTCGCATGATTGAATAACTCTGCGTTCAAGCAGAAGTGAGAGCAGCCACAGCTCTTTTTGCGTCATCTCGTGGCGAGAGAAACAAACAGCCATTGTTAATATAAAACCTGGTATCTCCAGTAATCACCTTGAAGGGAGAGGGGGGCCGAAATCTCGCTCCAAGAAAATAGTGATGCGAAAATTAAAAGGGACACCATGAAGAAGACACACATACATATGCACGCCCTAAGTGTTCGTATGTGTTTTTTGATGTCCCTTTAGAGTTTTGCACAATTATATTGAAGCATGAAAACTAGTTCTTGAAGCATTGTTCAGCCCCGCATTATAATGCAGCATGAAACAAACACGACGGACGAAAACGCAAAATTCACGAACGAGCGCATGTTCAAATTTTTTCCCTTCATGCTTGGAAAGAAATAGCGGTGTACAAGAAATTGGCATGAACTGCCATATCAAAAAACATCAGTATGCATATTTAGCTAGATAGAGTTACAGCGCAAAATTGAAGTAAAATATATGTCGACATGCATTTGAAGATAGGCATTCTAAGTGAATGTCAGTCCCTGGAATAGGCATAATTCACAGAAGAATGATCCGCGATAAATGTAGCGTGGTACAAGGCAGTGAAGGATCATGAGTCCCACAATCAACCGAACTTACGTACACAATGTTCAACAGGATTCCTTTTTTGCGACGCACACGAACAATCTCATATAGGCCGCGTCACTACGAGTGCTTCAGTTCTTCCGCAAGTACAGAGTGAAATGAAGCATTCCTTAGCCACTTTACAAATGACACATTCATGATACTATCGTCCTCCGATGAAACCGGTCTGCGTGCTCTACAAGAATGCGCCGAAACTGTCTGTATCTAACTTTGTCTATCAGCATTGATACCTCTTTTCTTCATTCTCACAATCTCCGAGGACAGCTATGCATTGCGTGCGTGAAAACCACAAGTAATGCACGAAAAGAACAATCGCGACAGAACGAACAGCAGTGTACTTACGAGACAAGAACTATTGGGGCGCTGTGTGAGGCACCCCCAGAAGACGCCTAAAACGCATTGGTGCGTAGCTTCACAATATCTATAAGGACCCTTCTTTCTTATTTGGTGAGGCAGTCCAGGGTCTTTCAGGAGGAGTTGATGAGGTTTCAGCTGAGCAACGATGGACACCGTCAACAACACGATGCATTATGATGCCTTCAAGTTGTATGACTTCAGCCTTTGTTGCTCACTGCAAGTCTGCTATGTTGCTTCCTTACCCTAGTTCACTTTTTTCTACTTTTTGTTTCGCTTTATTCGGAGCTCTTTCGTCTATTCTTCGTGTTGCTTCACTATGTATATTTGAAAACCAGAAACGACATTTACCAAAAATTTGCTTTTAAACACATGCATAAGCAATTGATAAAGCAAGATGAACAATCAGCAAAAAAAAGATGAACATCGAAACAAGCCAGTGCGAACTTCCATAATATGTAAAAAGTAGACACGGATAAAACTTTAAAAGAAAAGCAGTCTACAGATGTTGACACGAAAGTGCAATCTTATGGATGCTTCAGTGAGTCTATGCAGATTGGTTAAAATAACACTATGAATCAACCCTTACTTAAGGTTACCAGAAGGCAAAATGTTTCATTTCTGCAAGTCTTGCCCGAGATCACTAGTCCTCGCAACAAAAAAGAAAAATTAAGGCAGCTTGGCTGTAGTGGCACCTAAGCCTGAAAAAAATGCACTGCCGAACAGCCTTAATTTTCTTCTTGGTTTTCTTTTTTTTTACTAATTTCTTTCTTGTTTTTCCCTTGTTTAATCAGTACTTTTATTGAACCTTGCTACTACTTTAAATATTTTATTTTTTGTGTTCGTCAACTCTTTCTCTTTCTCGCTTCCTTTCTCTATTCAATTTTGAGGCTACACGGAGTGTGTGTGGCTGTCTTTCTCCAGCCATAGTAGTAATGTTTCTCCTTAATGTCATCAGTGCTCATCACCAAGGCGCTAGAAGCACAAGAAGCCTACTCTTCTTCGGTACGAGGGTCTGCTCAGGACGCTACATTTGACTACGCAGTCCCTGGTTAATTTTTAGTTAATATTATCAAGGTGATCGAAGAGCGAAAGGGAGAGCAGGTTTGTTAGGTGCACACTCACAATGCTACATCTGTCTATGCTCTACGCGGTATTATCTGCGTTATGCACCAAGCAAAGACGCCAGCATATGACAGACCGACCCTCTAAGATGTTACGCACTTAATAGAAGCTTTCGAAAAAGTATAGGAGCGGTATCCCAGAAGCAGAAAATGATCACATTTTTTAGGTTTCACTTTGGGTCATGTCGCAGATATTGTAATACTACAACACGACTTCACATTACTCTGCTTTCAAAAATAGGCTTACCCTCAAATGAAGAAGCTGTTTTAGGCATCAGTGCGTAAGGTTCGGCATACTATCACAAGGATGTCTTTGATGCTGCGTGTGATTCCATTATAGCTAGTAATCGAGTACCATTTTAATCTTGTATATAAAAATATTCATTATTGAAGTAAAGTAATATTCATCTAATCTCTTAAAATTGTTCACACCGGGTTAATGCGCCAGTCCGGAATACAACCTCGATAGCATAATACTTGTAGTCTTCACCTGATGCGTTACACATTATTGCCATTTCATTATTTATCATTAAACCACCTAACAGTTTTCAAATACCATTCCAAATTTTCAACGTCCCATTTTCGGCCCATCCCCCAGAGTGGGTTCGTGCCACAGATTAAACGGAAATCTAAGCGAAACAAAACAAAATTCAAGTTTCTTAGA
Organism: Rhipicephalus microplus; assembly: GCF_043290135.1. NCBI lineage: Eukaryota > Metazoa > Arthropoda > Arachnida > Ixodida > Ixodidae > Rhipicephalus > Rhipicephalus microplus. Next base: position 140,588,950 of record NC_134704.1, on the reverse strand, counting down.
GGTACACAGTTCCCCAAGCGGAAACAATTATTGTAAGCACAAAATTATAACATCAACATTATAGTGCGAAGCACCAGGACTTATGTCGACAAGTCAAGAAAGACGTTTGCTCATGTTCCATGGTAATTCAAGGTGTCGGAAGCCTTTGGGATGAATTCAATTTTTTTTAGTATGAAGTCTTCAGAAATCAAATGTACCCCAATCTCGATCTGCACTAAAAAGTTTTGGAAGGCTAGTTGAAAATGAACTGAATATGAGCGAATGAACACATGTATAACGATTTCAGTGGACGTGCTAACTTTTGGTAAATTTCCCCGCTTCAGGCGCGCTGGTCGGCCAATATATATATTTCCATGAAATGTCAGCGTTGAAAGTGTACCGGCATTATTTTTAAAGGATTGCGCATACACCTAGATGGGAGATTGCTCGGCATTTTGTCGGGTGTGGTGCTGTTATTCTGTCACCTACTATTATTAGCAGTGCATCTAATGCAATGACTGTATTTTGTGTTTAAAGGCGTATTGCTTCCTGTTGTTGTCACTGCCACTAACCCTGGCTATACAAGAGTGTCCGTGACATGGCAAAAGTTGTCCATTTTTTCAACGAAGTGCTTCATAGACCTGCACTAGCCCCGCTTGTTCACCTAAAGACATGGCGACAGCACAGCATAGCCTAATCAGAACAGCTGGCCCATAAATAACAATCCACTGTGAAAGAAGTACAGATGCAATTTCATGCGACGTTATTTCATGCTGCGTAATGTAGGCCTGTGCTGCGACACAGTGTTTGCGTAGAACAAAATAACCTACCCGTGTTAAAAATTCATGTTTCCATTACAGAATCCCACAACAACCGGCTCAAAATCACCAGGAAATGAACCGCCCTGAGAAATTTTCATCACCATAAAGCAGGAAGGAGAGGAGCTTTAGTCGAACTGCGTTGAATATTTTAGTCTTGTCCCAGTTGTCGAAACAGCTTTCTGAAAATAAGTGTGAGTTGCATGTATACTTGACAAGACACTGCACTTCTTGATGCTGATTTAGAGTTGGTGGGTGCAGTAATCACAACTTGATGAAAGAAAGCAGGAGCTCCATACAGACAATTTACAAAAAAAAACAACAGCTCACGCAAAGAAGAGTAATATTGGTCAAAATATTCAGCAATGACATGAGTATAAATCGAATAATAAAACAGCATAGCTATAGGGTTCAATTAGGAGTCAACAACTGCATCACATCGAGCATTAATTACGGTCACGTTGTAGAAAAGGTTTCCTCAAGATTTTTTCGTCATGAAAACTTTGTTGGGCCCCAAAAAACCCGTCAAGTTATCTGTGTGCATACGCAAATCATTGCATTTCAGTTATTACAGACGTCCACTGTACCATCAATAAAATAATTGTCCCAATGACCTTGCAGTTCGTTTACAATGCGTCTGCTGCATTAAAAATGATCAATCTCTTCCATGAATTCCTCTGTCGAGTTTTTCAAAACTGTCATTAGGACCCAGGGTGTTCGATCATTGTGTCTGTTGAGATCTACTGAATCTAACTGCCAAAATATGTGCTAACGTAGATGTAGATGTAAATCCCAAACTTGTGGCTCACACCTACCCTGGCTGGGGAATCGGTCAAGAATCAGGTAGCTTAACAAAAAAAGAGATGTATATGTTTAAATACTGGCGAAAAAATTTTGCAGAAATATTGATTTTCTTGTAAATTACCCTGGAGAAGAACTTTCAAGAATTAGTTCCTACTGAATGAGCAATACATGATTATTATCAAAGAAAACTTTTATAGCCTACATTAGTTAACGCGAACCTCTTGGTATTGAGTTTTTATTTATTTGGAACATTACCCACAGCGCCATCTTAGGCATTATTGCGGGAATCCCAGTGCCTCATAGAATGAGTCTGCAGTCGTGCGGCCAACAAAATCAGCTGGTAACACATTCTATTCGACAATGGCTTGCAGGAAAAAGAATGCTTAAAGAGAATCGTTCTGGGGTTGTATGATCATACTTTAAATTTGTGGTCATGACGAGAGGATTGATAATGTGCTGGTTTTACATATTGTGAAAGATTAATGCCTATTTTTTGTTATAGACCTAATAAAATAGTTTCAGTCTAAGAATACGTCCTATTAAGTAAATTTCTTAGACTGTGCAATGAAATCTTGCACGGCCACGTACAGTTTTGCGTTGCTGTGCTCTAGGTTATGTGCACCTAGGGATACCAAATTGGACATTGTCAAAGCTAAGCCAAGTATTCGTAACAGCATTTCTAGTGATACCTTTCTTGATGTTGAAAACTTCCTATAAAAGATCAAAAAGTGCTCTACAGTTTCCTCTTCTCCCAGAAAAGAACAAAGTGGGGAGGAAGTCAAGCCTGCATGCTCTAAACAAATAAAAATTTATTGGATGAATACGACAGCGTAATCGAGTGACTACAACTTACATGTGTCGATTATTACACGAGGAAGTTTGCCAGGGTGTCATTAGATATTTGAAATGCAGAAAAGTTTTTAAGATGGTGTAGAGAATTCTCGCATTAACGTTTGCCTCTGAAATGTTGAAGCTAGTATAAAGGATGTTGTATGAGTAATATTGATAGCTGGTCCGTCTAACGCTGTTTTCGCTAGTGCATCAGCTGTTCCAATTAGAGTTACGCCTCTATGCCCGGCACCCCTACTAATAGCACCTGGGTTAAGTGATATGGTACTAGGGAGTTGAATTCACCTAATGCTTTCGAATCACCGGATGCCGTGAGAGCACTGCAGACCGACCAGGAGTCCGTTATTACTAAAGCGGAATTCATTGCTGTTGTCAGTTTTTGAAGGTGTAATACTACAGCTAAAAATTCTGCAAAAAAGATAGGTGTGTAATCTGGAATTCAGAAAGAAAAGAACCAGTCTAAAACACCGCATAATATACTGATGCCACTCTTCGTCCGTCACAATGATGACAAAATATCCCATTGAAAATTGAAGTACAATTCTTTCTTCGGCACCTCCTATTTTACAAGCAATAAAAGATCACTTGATATGAGATCTTGCAGTCTGCGGTTATTATTCATCAAAATATTGGGGATGAAGTAGCTCTAAAGTGTTGTCGGTCCACACGTAATGCAATACTAAAAACAAAAAATAGCGTAATTTGCAAAGTTGCAGAACGATCAAAAGACGATAAGTATAGGTGACTGGTGGGAAACTTCATTTTTTGGGGGGCGAAGTCACAGGAGGTGCACTGATACATCATCCCCGGATGCAGTCTTCTTTAAAGATGCATTGCGAAAAAAAACATACCAGTTTTGCAAAATGCCATGTGAACAAAACCACTGCAAGAGCTACAAGACCACGAAATGTAAGTCGTGACAATAATTACAAACATGTCATGATTTTCCTGTTATAACTAGTCAACTATGTTCTTTATACAGTAATGTTATGCCATAACAAGTTTGGTATTGATACCATAATTGAAATGGCCAGGAGAGCTAAAAGTCGTAGACCACTAGATAGATAGATAGATAGATAGATAGATAGATCGATACGCTCAAAGTCGCCGAAGTTCGCTAAGAAATGCTTCGCGTGTAAAAGAAAATGAACAGAATCGTGATTGTTTTTGCAGCCTTCTCTGCGTTGGTGGTGCCAGAAGAAGTAATAAAGATGGGACGCAGAAATCACACAAATTACTAGCTACGAGGTAGTAAGAAAAACTTCTATGTCTTCGCAACGACAAGCTGTAGCTTTTCAAGGAAACCATTCAAAGTGGCAACTATATATTGCTCAGAGAGAACTGTTGCCTCGTTAATGGTATTTCTGTAATATTGTTCATATTCACAGAGCTGGGATGTCAAGGGCGTTGACACATAAAGCAAGAAGAACCTCCAACATGATTATTGTCCCTGAAAAGAACGCACTGAGCTACAGCAACGTTATCGCTGGGAAAGAGTGCTTCGTGCAGTCAAGTTCAAACAATAGAGAAGAAGCAAAGCGGCGATACTAGGATTGAAAAGTATATACGCAATTCGATTTATCGTCACCTGGAAATTCCCGGAGTAGCAACTCAAATTAATCATTCGGTCTCCTACGTGAGCTGGTGCTAAAGTGTCACAGTGTGATGTATCGTTGCGCCCAACATAAGGTAGCCGCATTGTATTCTTTTACAGCCACCTTTATTCTGTTTACTTGTCTGGACCTTTTCTTTCCTAATGTTTTTGGGTTTCACTTTTATTCCGTTGTCGTCATACCTTCGTGCTTCACTTTAAAAAAGAATCCGATTCTCTACCACTTCTACCACAAATTCACAAGCAGGGAATGAAAATTACAATTACACTCCAATAATGTGCTCTGATTTCATGACGTCGGGGTTAGCAATGATGCTGCATGCATATGAACCGTCCTGCCACTTTGAGAATCTTCGAGGGCTTTGAATTGTAGGTCAATCAATTTCATATTGGGAAATTATCTTAACTGATGGCTGGCTACAAGCGGTGTTATAGTTAACGCCTTGTTAATCACCAAATTCAAGAAACGAAGCTTTGTATATTATCTGGATGCTGGCGATGACTTGATGGTTATTGCAAAGAGCAGGCAAGGTTGAAGGGCGACAAAAACAGTTTACGTTAAGCTGTTTACCATAAGATAATCGTGTGGAAGCCTCCACTTCATCGTGTGGAGTCGTGTGGAAGCCTCCGAATCATGTCCTAATCTGTTGACGATAGACCAGCCAATTCATACGATTCGCCCGCCATATGATTTGGAGGCGTACGAGTAAAATTGTTGGGATAAGTGAGCTTAACTTTAAGACAGCAGATGCACATGTGAAGCTCCATTCTGTTTAGTAGAATTTTCATATGACATGTTACATTTGAACACTTTCAACTGTCATTTTGTGGCAGCTTGTCTGGATTTATTTGGCCATATCCGATGTATGGAATAACCATTTCATTTTCGAATTTTCTTCTGGGGCTCTGACAGAGGCTTTCTCGTTGATGCTCAGCTGTGAAAAAGCACACCTTGTGAGGTTGAAACAATATGAAAGCTGTTCACAAATCACGAACACTCTGAGAAAGTATGAGGAACGGCCCATAGGAATGAAGGGACCATTTCTGAACTCCACGTACATAGACTGTATCGAAACACCGGACTTGCCCACCTGCCAAATGACTGCTTAAATGATGGACAGAGTCCAGCATACTTTCATCACTACCTGTTGACGACTTGTAAACAGGGTAGCCACTGTGTAAACGTCATGGTATCAAACTCCTATCAAAGTTTAATCGGTTTCTGTCACTCCCCTAGTTTGTATGCAGAACAATTTTAAATGATTTCATTGTTTGCCAGACGCTTCTGCTTTAAACAGAATATGTGCAGGGTAAGAAACGCCAGGCCTCCGCGGTAGGCGTAACACTGTTACAGCGAAAGCTAAAAGAGCGGCCTTTCAGAGCCTTTTCAAAACGCTTATTGAGTAACTACTGCTAGCACACTTGCTTAGTACGCACTAGGGCATTAATAATAAACATTTGAGTAGTAGGCTGGCACTCGCTGTCCTATTTCTTGTTATTCGTCTGAGAAGCGTGGTATCCGCTAAACACTTGCAAGGAATTTTCTGCCAATTGTCCATGCGGTGGCTGACGACGATGAGGAATGATGGCTGAAGTGGGTATGCGCCACCGTTAATAGGAAACAAGAACAACCTTTTTTGATGGTTTGGATCATTGGACGGCCCACTCGTAACGCTATTCAGATTGTGCGATGACTAGTTCTTCTTTGGCTGTTGTAAGACGCTTTATAAGTCGTATTAACGCGATCGCTTTCCAGAGATCAAGCCTGCCTAAGGCAAGTTTGACAAGTCACAAGCACTGGTATAGAAAACAGGAACATGAGCTCCGGGCAGAGGTAATTGATTAGGTGAAAATTGAAGCAGAAATCACGGGCTTATTTACACATCAACTGCAGGTTGTCAAAAGCAAAATTCCATGTCTTGTAGAAGATAAGTATAAAGGCGCAGTTAGACACGCAAGAGCTGAGAGATTCCTCGTGGGTGAAGCCCCGACAAAGCTAGCCTAATCAGATGAAAAGGCATACGCTCGAGCTCACGACATACTTCAGATAAAATTGAATGGTAAAATAATGAGAGAACAAAAGATATCATGAAAGCTTTTGAAAGCTACTATCAAGAATCGTTTCCTTATCGTGAGCCAAAGGAGCCGGGTTTTGTAGACGAGTTCTTGATAGAAGTGCTGACACTTGATGCTGAGGACACAAACTTGTTGGAAATGACTATTAGTATAAGAGAAATTGAGAAGGGTATTGATGATCTTGGCATGGACAAATATACCGGTCCAGATGGCATTATTGCCGTCTTTTGCAAAGCGTTCAAGAAGAATATGGCCGCAGTATTGCATAAGGTTTTTTCAGCAGCGTCTTTATATCTAGAAACTCTGCATTCATCGTTTATTCGTGCGCACTTTGTGCTGATTCCTAAAGGAAAAGAGCAACATGTTTTACGCCAAGCGACAGGATACAGGCCAATAACGCTAACAAACTTACATTATAAGGTGTTTATGAAACTTCTGGCTAGGAGGTTGCAGGGAGTTGTGTACAGGTTGGCCGGGCCACATCACACTTGCGGCATCAAGCGTAGAAGCATATTTATGAATATTCATGTCGCTGGGAGCACTTTGGTGTATTGTGACGCTGTACTTCTGAAAGTAGCCACGTTAAACATTGAACTAGCCAAGGCTTTCGACATTGTTCCACACAATATACACTTCGCGCTAGCTGAGTACGTTGTTCTTGGTGCGATCATGTGTAAATGTATAAGATTGGCATACATAAGTTCAACCATAAATTTAATTGTAAATGGAGAACTCTCACAGTGCATACAAGTACTTTCCTCCGTGCTCCAGGGGTGATCTTTAAGTCCTTTGCTTTTTGCACTAATTTTAGAACCACTGTGTCAGAAAGTGAATCACCACGAAAGGATTAATGGTTTCAGGTTACAGTCATGTTAAGTGCGTCTTTTGGAATACGCCGACGATATTGCCTTTTTTGCTGTTGATAGAGAGAGTGTCACTTCGTAATTAAAAATCACTGAAAGGTTTTGTGGCACGAGTAGAATCTTAATGAACAAAGAAAAAAAGCGTCGGTTTATGGCATAGTAATTGCGACCTCAGCTCAGTTCCTTTAAAAATATTCAGTGATTCACGATACCTAGTCGTTACCAAGGGGTATCCAGACAGTGAAGCGTCTTGGCTTAAAAAGGCTGAGGAACTGCGCGCGACAGCCGAAGGATGGGATGATCGTGACTTATCAATTTTCTCTCGGTAGCTGTATGTAACATCTTTGTGGCTGCTAAAATTGTGTACCTTATACAAGTACTTAGTTGTACGCGTAAAAGCATTTATATTATACGCAGAAAATTAGCCACGTTCATCTGGAGCTCTACATGGGAGTGAACATCCAGAACGAGCTTGTTTCGGCGTTTTAAGCAAGGAGGGCTGTCTTTGTGCCATCTGTTTCTTAACCAAAAAAATATCACATCTTCTGCTAAAATCACAGAGATGTTTTTTGTGTTCTTTATTTCAAACAACGCTATTACACCACATGCCTGGCTTCTTTACATCTTCAGACAGGGGAGAACGACACACCTTGTCACCATTCTTGCGCAAAGTTGTGTTCTCATATCGTTTCTTGAAAGCAAGGTTTTCGATAGATTACCTGGGTAAAGTGAAAAGAAAGCGCCTTATGAAAGACTTAATACAGAATATTTTTTTTGTGCCCCTTTATCGTTCAAAGTACGAAATATCATATTGACAAGACGTACTAAAGTGAGTGAAAAACATGTGGACACCACCAAATGTTAAGCTTTCTTTTTGAAACTGCATACGGGAACCTTGCCAGTGAAAACGTGGCTTGAAGAGAGAGGGATGTATGTACCATGGGGAAGCAGCTGTCTCCTGTGTAACAAACCTGAGACCATTGAAAAGATATTTATTCATTGTAAGAATGCCATTTTTGGGGCAAATATTACAAAAGACTTTAAAAAAAGATTTACCTCTCACTCCACAGGGAATTCGTTTTTCGACCTGTGATAGTTCTGTGCAACATTTGGACGTTTTTTTCTGACTTGGTTTTCTTTCGGTTAGGTGTGGCCTGCTATCGTACAGACGCTGTGATGTAAGAGTTTTATCCGTTTATGAGTGTTTCGCGGAAGCTGTGATCAAAGTGCGAGATGTGTATAGGACTACCGACTATATTGAAGATGTAATTTCTTTATTTGATGCGTTAACACACATGAAGCACGTGTGATATGCGATTGTCAGAATAAATTCACATGTAGTCAATAAGACTAAAAGAAAAAAAAAGAACCGGTGTAGCTCAGTGGTAGACTACTGGCCCGCCACCCAGCGGACCCGGTTTCAATTCCTAATGTGCCTTTGGTGCTTGGCCGTGCCTGCCTAATGCAAGTTTGACAAAATGTTACAAGCACCGGCGTAGTTCTGTGGTAGAATATTTGGCTTGCACCTAGCAGACGCGGGTTCAAGCCCCACTCTGTCATTGGTGCAAGTTTTTTTTTTTTCACGCCATGTAGTTGTGGACAACGGCGGCGGCAGCGGACAACAACTGTGCGTGACCCGAAAAGTGATCGCAAAACAGGTTTCGCTGTAATAAAACGTAGCCTGAAAATACTGTAACATGAAAAAAAAGTCACAATTACTCTACAAATGAGCAACTTGATAGGTGCTTTCTTTAGTGATGTGATATATGGTTGAGTATAGGCAAAAATTCAAAGTTTATTTGAATTGTACGTTACCCTTTAATAGAGGCTTTAGGAGTCATCTACATTTCGTTCGAAATAGCTGTGACGTTTTCGAGAGAATGTTGCCTCATTCTTTTCGCATGTCACAATTGAAGAATTCAATAGATTTACGCTTGCCTACCGGTGATTAACAACGCCCAGTGCTGGAAAACTGAAATTTAACCAAGTTCGCAATCTCTGGTAATTACGCACCCTACCTGTGGTGGGAAATGATTGGGGGGGGGGGGGCAAGCTATCTGAGAGAATTTCTTTCGTTCAAGAGTTTTTCATATTAACAACAGTAAAATGGAGCGATATATACTAACAAAGCTACAATGAGCACCATGTTGATAATCTGTGTGCTAAAAGATGCCAGCAACATGTGGCAAAAGGAAGAATTAAAATTGTGTTGCAGCAATGTGTTCACACCATATTTTCAGTGAGCTGCTTGAGGTTCTTCTGCTCAGATTCTAGTGCAAGTTGAAGAATCCCAAGTGGTCGAAATTTCCCGAGCCCTCCATAACGTCACCTATCATATTGACGTGGTCGTTTTGGAAGGTTAAATTTCTAAATGTGTTAACTGTGTTGTGTTCTTGTACTCAAAGGTGTACATGTATTTTTTGTTCTAAGGTATATATGTGCTATTTTATGAAAAAATTATAGCAAAACAAGGTAATTTGTGAGAATTAGGTTTCAGCAATGTGTTTTCACTTAAACAACTTTCTTCAATCAAAGCGAATTTTCTTCCTTGCAGACAAGAACAGAACAGTGACTAGAAACCTGAGTGCTCTTCACAAACGTAGAAAAGGCATGTAGACGCCATTGGTGCGCTCATCAATTACATCTTCACTGTAAAAAGGACACAGATAATCATACAAGTTCAGCTATTGAAGTTTCATTTGTGAACGGACTTGGAAAAGTATTGCCTAGTTTAAAACAGAACTAATGTTCCATGGCGCGCTTTCAATATAATTTTATACAGTTTTTCTGAGGCCCCTTTCTGACAGGTCTCCTACGGCACCGTAGCTTCAAGTGGTATAATACACTTTTCCCACATTAGGAACCACCACAAGAGAGATATCTTTCGAACGAATAAATCAAACCAGCTTCTGGCCCATTCAGAGCTAGTAAAAGAGCATTATCTTGTGAGATGAAAGTGTTAGAATACAATAAAAATTACAATGAAAATATTGAACTTAGAAATGAGAGCTTGAGGACACACCAATATCAACGGTGTGTTATGCGCAAAGATTTATAAGCAAGTTGGAGATTATTGCGTAGAAAAGAACGAAGCAGAACTGAATAGGAGCTACAACTCGTCGAGGAGGTCACCTCAACAGCCCTCTGTAGTTGAAGAGAGGGCAATTAAAGCAGATAAACAAAGTAAACACGCGAATAGAGTTAACGCGGAAGTAAGTAAAAAAGAAAGAAAGAAAGAAAGAAGAGAGAAAGAAGGAAAGAAAGAAGGAAAGAAAAAAAAGAAAGAAAGAAGGAAAGAAAAAAAAGAAAGAAAGAAGGAAAGAAAGAAAGAATGCAAGAAAGAAACGAATTTTAGCACTGAGATGCAACGCCAGCCGTTTCAGGAACGGTTCAGAGCAAAACGAAATAACTCAACGCATATTCATGGAGTGAATAATTATGAGCGGGTCAAAGCTTCGAAGGGTTCTATCAGCGAACCGTGAATCCTCCGCAGGTCAAGTCTGTCTGTCCGTGTGTCCACATGTTCGTCTGTCAGTGTGTTTCGCTGCTCGTCCGTCTGGCCGTTCGTCCATCCATCTAGATCGGGAACACTGGAAGTACTACCATTTTTATCATATATTCATCATATACAAGTACCACCATCTAGCGAATATTCCTATGACTAAAACGAGAGGTGGCTACTAAATACAAGAGACGGATCAACGACACCCTAAAAAGCTTCGCCTTTAAAATAGCCGAATCTTCCCGGGGTAAGAAACTGACGCATTGTATACTCTCGTGTGGTATCGTTGAAACCTTGTGCTTTTTTTTTCTTGCTTCTTTGAAACCGCTGCGATGCAGTCATATACAGCAAACCTCCTTCCCTATTGCAGAAGTAGTTTGTCGCCCCAGGAGAAAAAAAAAGAGAACAAACACGCAGGCTCCGCTTACACCGGATATGAAATGGAGAGAAAGGAAGGGCGACTTCCGACATCTGACAAGGGAACAGTATCTTTAGTGGCTTTCCGGTGGCCATTACTGGACAAATGCTCCTTATGAGGACTATCAAAACAGGAAATGAATCCACGAGAGACAAATTACTTTGACCACAATGTACAGTATTTATTGAGCCTGTACAAGTTTGCTATTTATCTTCGCTTCAACTACGAACCAATTACCATTCGCTTATCTTTAAGACTTATCCGGTTCACTTGACTTCCGTGTCTTTTTCGCGGTTATGGTGGGATTATTCTTGACTTAGCAGGGCGTTCAAGTTTTGAAGAGCTGAAGTTGAAAGTGCAGAAGAAAAGCAGGGATGTTCTCTTTATTTTTTTACCCACGCTAAAACTTGCAAAGAGAAGAGAGGGCTTGGCAAAAACTTGACGTAGCTCGATGTAGAAATTTGGCAAGCTGTATTCAGCTGAGCCGGTAAATGAACGCAAGTTACTCTGCTAAGTTCGAAGCAGTTCTACTGCTGTATCTCCTAATGCTCTATTATTAATATATCTGTGCTAATTTATTCAATAAATAACCTCATGACGGCTGAACTGCGTAAAAGATTTGAACATTTCACTTAATATTAGGAATACTATATTGTTGACCAAAAACGTGTCATTGAAGACATTTTTTCGAGACTCTATTTGAAGAAATATACAATTAAGGATAGAGCCAGAATCAGAATCGAAGTGCATCATATTTTACAGCGAAAGGTCTTATGAGAAGCCCACTCGGGTCACGCGTCACCGTTGTTGTCCGACGCGGGCACCGCCGCCACCGCTGTCCGTAACCACATCACACGAAATTTAAAAAAAGCACCTAGCGTTAATAACACATTGGGGCTCGAACCGAGGTACACTGGGTGCCAGCCCAGTATTTTACCACGGAGCCATTTTTTTTCTTTCATGCATGAAATCATCACCAGTAAAAGTACACACAACATATTTCATCAGAAGTCAGGCAAACACACACAAGCGTCAAGAACGGGAAGCCACTCCGGAACGAGGTCAAAAGTCTCAGCAACACTGCACACTTGAGCAGCTTATTCTCGGAAGACAGATCTCGTCTACCGTGGTGGCTAGGCGTGTCTATCAATCATGCGACTTTTTCATAGTGAAGAAAGTCCCAACAGCATAAACAGGTCATAAGGGGTATTATCAGTCAGACTCTTTTTCAATAGGAGGAACCTAATACCATGAGTTGTGATTAGAAGTTCTTTTCCTAATGTTCTTTTAAGAATGTCCCAAAAATAAAAAGCGTCACGACAATAAATTAAACAGTGCTCAGGTTGGTTGCAGAGTCTACAACTCACTGTTCAGGGTACGTATACTGACTTTTCATTCAACCACGTTTTCACTGGCAGCGTGGAAGTGTGCAGTTTAAAGAAAAATGTTCTCGCTAAAGGAGATATCCACATTCTACGTACACGAAATAATACATCGTGACGAGGCAAAAGTGAATTTGACTTTTGATAAACAGGTTCGGGGAAAAGGTTATTCGCAAGTGCAGCGAATAAATTTGTTCCGTCAATAGTATACAAATTCTCTAAGCTAAACCTGGCTTTCATAGAATTGGCAGTATCAACAATTTCTTTATGGAATCCCCGCAACGCCAATTCCTTAGCAACGCGTGTTGTCACTTAAATAAAACGAAGGTGGTAACATAGACGGTTACGAAGAACCGCTGAAAGAAAAGGGTGGCACACATCCTATATCGTCATATCGGTAGCCTGTTATGCTAGACTTTAGAAGCACACTTAAACCAAATGGCTCCAGATAAATCGCAAAAAGCAAAGGGGAGAGCGGACATCCCTGACGTACAGATGTATTTAACTCTATTATATTGAAAAGTGTGTGATTTACAATGAGCGTAGTTGTGCACTTCTTATAAAAGAGTGAAATACCATTGTACAGTACAGCACCCTACTGCAGGTGTCTTAGGAGCCGAAACAAAAAAGCATGCTGTAGCTTATCAAACGCTTTTGCAAGGTCTATTTGAAGGAGGGCTACTTGGTTCATTCTCCCATCAATACACTCAAGAACTGAACGTGCATATTTGTCTGTGTAGAACGACCGCGAATTCCACATGTTTGGTGGTCACCTAAACATTTAGCAATATCTGTCTGTAGCTGACTTGTTAACAATTTATCAAATATTTTGTAGTCAACGTTACATAACAATATAGGCCTATATTCGTTAACTCTCTTTGATGCGTCAGGATCAGCACTTTTTGGGATTAATGTTGTATGGCCCTTATGAAAAGGACGAGAAAGTTCACCACGTTCATAAGCCTCTTTAAAGAGTTGCTCAAGGAAAGGTATCACAAGTTCCTGAAAAGCTATGTAAAATTCGTCACTAAGTTCATCTGGGCCAGCAGTCTTGTTCTTCTGCAACGTTGTTATTGTAAATCTAATTTCCTCTCTGGTTACGGGCCCATCTACAGTGAGTCTATCATCATTTTGTAACTGAGGCACAAGGGCAATGAAGTGGTCAGTTTGTTCCTCAAAATTCTCCTGAAGCTCAGTCGCGATGAACAAAATTTTGCAATAATCTTCACACGCGGCTCTTATTTCACACTTCTCTGTGCAAAGAAAACCCCGCGAATGAATTTACAGTATCTGTTTAAAAAGTGCATGTCTCTTTTCATCACCGAGAGAATTTTAGTGGGTTCCTTTTCAGTGAAATGGCTAGCACGGGAACAAATCTTTGCTTCTCTGTTTAAATCTGTATCATGTTTTTGTATCTGTGCTCGAATCACATTTATATCGTCCACGTACAATCCCGGCTGTTGACTTTCAAAGGTATGGACCTTATGAAGTAAATCCTAAAGACAGCGTATTTCAGCTTTTTTTCTTTCCACTATTTTACATGAAATTCTAATTGCCTGATAATTAACTCGTTCATTGAACCTTTCCCATTGAGCGAAAATTGACAGCTGTTGACACTGTGTTACCTCTTGTGCCGATTCTCTAACTGTTTAACATAGCAATCTTCGCGCAACAACTGTAAGTTGAGCTTCCATAGGTCCCAGTTTAGAGGGATTTTACGAAAATTTTCAGGACCCCAAGAAACAGTGGCTGAAAAATGGTCTGTAAAAAATATGGGCTTAACAGCATATTTGTGAACGTGAGACCATAGGCTTAGAGATACATATACACGGTCAAGCCGAGCATGAGAGATGCCTTGAAAGTACGTGAACCTCACCGAGGAAGGTGCATGCGCTCCCACATCTAATAAATTGTGGTCATTCAATAATTTCTCCAGTAATGTTGCACTTGCATCTTAGCGATTTGTTATGAATAAATGATCTCTTGCATCACAAAACAATTAAAGGGTGTGTACCAATACTCACCGTAGACGGCTAAATAGACAGCTAAATGTACGGCGGTCATCTTAAATCATATTCCAGTTCTCATGTAGCCGGCAAAATAGACAGCTTCGAGAAGACCGCATCATAGGCAAATACGATGCAGGCTAATTTGCTGTCAAAACAAGATGGCGGCTCAGCGAATCGCTCAGATAGATCGGATCTCGCCGGAACGGTCGACTGCGCTCAAGCAGACGCTTCCCTAGACGCTCAATGTGAGAAACGTTTAATTCTTTTTGATTTCAACACGAAATAAGCCAGAAATTACAACTGTTACGTTTGCATATTTTAGCTTTTAGTGGCTACCTCGTAGTCGTTGTAGTATGTAACAAGTATAACATCTTGACTTCCAAGGTGGTGGCGGCGAGAGGTTTTTTTCTGTGCGTTGTTCTACAATAAAAATAGTGCTCAATGTACATGCCAATGGCTGATGGGGAATGAGAGACAAGAGCATTCGGCTTTTAGTTAAAGGGCACGCTGCGATATCTATTAGCAGCCATTGGCATGTACATTGAGCCCTATTCGACAAGAAAAGGTTGCTACGTTATACTCGCTGGGAGTAACCTCCTTAGTTTTAGAAAGGTTTAGCGAGCGTTGAGCCGCAGTGCCATGAATACAGTGAACTGATATATACCATGAATGAACTCGAAGTTGTTAAAGGTGGGAAGTAGATACGAAGCGCAAGCCGTAAGAAAGTAAAAGCCGACTTTTCCTGTCTCCCATCGCCCATTAGCAGCCATTAGCATGTACATTGAGCACTGTCTGACAGGAAAAGGTTGCTACGTTATACTCGCTGGGCGTAACTTCCTTGGTTTTATAAAGGTTTAGCGAGCGTTGGGCCGCAGTGCCATGAATACAGTGAACTAGTATATACCATGAACTCGAGGTGGTTAAAGGTGGGAAGTAGACTCGAAGCGCAAGGCTTAAGAAAGTGTGCGTGTGCCACCTCTCGTTTAGTCCTTGGAATGTCCGCTGGATTGCGGTGGTTCTATATGGGGAATATATGATGAAAAGGTGTGAGATGGTGGTACTTGGAGTGTTCAATAGATGGACGAACGGACACACAGACAGATGCATGGATGGACACATGAACGGACGCAGGGGCGGATGCATGGACGAACGCAGATATGGACGCACGAACAGACGCAAGCACGGACGGGCGAATAGACGCATGGACGGTCACACAGACGGACGCATGGACGGGCGGAAGCAAG
Organism: Rhipicephalus microplus; assembly: GCF_043290135.1. Taxonomy (NCBI): domain Eukaryota; kingdom Metazoa; phylum Arthropoda; class Arachnida; order Ixodida; family Ixodidae; genus Rhipicephalus; species Rhipicephalus microplus. Next base: position 140,573,394 of record NC_134704.1, on the reverse strand, counting down.
AACGAATGAATGGACGAATGCTTCGCCCCACTCTCCATCGTTCACTCCGTGAATATGCTGCCAATATTTTTTTTGACGCGAGGTGGTGCATCGTCACGTGAAAGCCGTCTAAATGTGTTCAAGTTCTCGGACAGCATGGGCTCGATGCTGTCTTCTAAGCAGTCTTCGTAGACTGTTGACGTGCTGTCTAAGAATTGGAACGCAGCCCAAATCTCCAAAAACTATCAAAGTTCTGTAAGTGTTTAGCAGTGAAGTTAAAGAGGGGAAAAAGCATTGCTGTCATTCCCTTTGGAGGGAGCATAGACACAGAAAAACCTCTAAATATAGGAATGAAAAGTTAAGGCGCAACAAATGATGCTTCCTTCACCATCAACTAGTAGCGACGTCAAAGTATGATTAGAGTGCTTTCTAACTAACAAAAATCATCCAGCGGATGCAATACATACTGGGCTGATGTATTAATTGTGATCTCTGAAAATTTCCAGTGCAAGATCGGTTTTACGAACAGCCGAAATCTTAGTCTCTTGCACTGCAACTACATCAATGTTGTACTGCTCAAGCACGTGGTTCAACTGCCAATGACGCCTCACGTTCCTCAGGCCACGTACGTTAAGTGTCGCTACACACATGGGAAACATTAGCGCGGTAGCCATTTTGCTATCTTAAAACTTTTGTAGGTCACCTTTACCCACAGGACAACCTGTGGACTTACCTCCTTTGCACAATTTAGGAGCACTTTTTTGAGGACGCTGGCATAGGCGGCGCGTCCCTCGGTCTCCAAAGAAGGTGACACGTGGACCACATGAAGACACTTGCTCTGTCGTGTCTGGCACACTCGTTGTTGCTTCACTAGTTACTGGTGTCTGACGTTGCTTTGTCTGACTGCTATTCATTGCTTCTTGATCCTCATTGTCAGAAGACTTGTCTTCAAGGTCTTCCAGATGGTGTTCTTCTGCAGCATTGCTTTCACTTACGTTTTCACTGGAGTCTTTAGCGATGCTATTTTGAGTGATGATGGTGGTCTCCATGGACATGTGCTCAGCTTAATTTGAGCCACCATCTACTCCTGCCGCTGCTCCTTCCTGTCGCATCAACTACCTCAGTAGAATCCATAAGATGGCCCAGATGCGGCTGTTCAGTGCCTGGGCCAGAACGAAATTTGTTGGCATAAGTCGACACGCAGGCATCCGACGAGTGACCAAATCGATGGCACTGCAAGCACCTCGATGTTTTGAGCTGTCGACGGACATGGCCAACTCGATTGCACCGAAGACACAGCGGAGGCCTACCGGGAATAAGTACGAGGCAATGGTGACCGTAGATAGACATAACGTGTGGTATTGAGCTCGCAGTGATGGTGTCCTTGAGCTCCAAGGCAACGTCTCTGTTTGTTGTCATCATTTGTTCCAGTCGTGCACCCCTCCATGCCCCCCTCTAAACAGACTTCAGAACGCTGTAAGCTTGGAACGTCTTTTCAACACGTCGCGATCCAAGATGAGGTTGAAACGAAAGAAGTGTCAGCCTAATAATCTTGGTTTCTTGATCTAGCTCCATGCACTTCAAACCATTTACACGGAGCTCACCACAAGTGACGAGTTTCTCTTTCGCCATGCTGCTTGCACACGTAACCATTCACACAAGGCTCATTTGATACTGGCCAACTCCTATGATGTCCGCTGAGCTGACCATTTTACGCAGCGCGTCATAGAAGTCTGGGGCACGGTACGGCCTACCACTGAATTCTACATGAAAGAAAACGGGTTTCAAAACGTTACCGGTTGGAAGACGTCGCAGGACGACTTTATAGCTTGAGTATTCATCATGAAACGGAGTCGATGACCCTCGTCTATTGGCCGATACGCTGTTCCCAGCAGAGAGCATTTTCGAACACAGCCGATCAGTGCGGCTTCTTTTTTTTCTTGAGCAATACCGGTGCTTGGGACTTATTGGTGAATTTGCCTAAGGCAGGCTTGATGTCGGAATTAATGTTGCTACGGTATGAGCCGGGCTGTAGTATGAGCTGGGTAGGTAAAAAAGGGAGACGACGTTGTCTGGTGCGGCCTGAAGACTCCAGAAGGCGATCGTTCCTGCAGTAGTTGGCGCTTTCGATTGCACGGCCTTGAGAGGGTATTGGCCACACTCAGCACTTTTACTTCTTATTAGCGGTAGAATTTCTCTTTGTTGATTTTTCAGGAGCCATCAATGCCGGTCTCCGGCCCCAGCCAGGGCTCGCCCTGGTCGGACAGTCGCCCTGCTGAATCGGTACCGCTGGATTGTTTCCTCAAGAACGGCGTAAGCAGTTTGCCTGTCGCGCTTGTGCCCACTGATGGTGGAGCCATTCGGTTGAGTAAAACGGAGGTGTTCTAAGAAGAACTTTGCAACATAAGTGGTCAATTTCTGGACATCTCGGAGGTGAGGCGTTTCGGCAAGACTGGCATACTATGCAGGTCTTCAAATATTCAATGCTTAACAGACTTACTGGCCGCCACGAGATTTGCGTTTATTGCTGTTCGTGCTTTTATCCCCCCCCCCCTCATCTTGCTTGCGTGAATGGCATTGTTCGTGGTGTTCCAACTAACATTAGTCCTGAAGCATTCTTAAAGATGGTCTCTCCGGCTAGCGTGACATCTGTCTACAGATGCACAAGACCTGTAGGTGATACGCGAGTCCCTACTGAAAGCGTCATCGTTACATTTGCTGGTCTCACACGCCCCTCTGAGCTGAAGGCCTGGCCTTATCTATTCCGTGTAGAGGCATTGACACCTCGCCCACTGCAATGCCGTAACTGCTGGCGATTTGGACATAGCGCTAATGCTTGCAGGTCCTCTTTGAGATGTGCGAATTGCAGTGGGGCACATGCCGCATCAAATTGTCAGGTAAACAACTGCAGGTGTTGCCTATGTGATGGAGCACACACAGCCACGGACAATAGCTGCCCTGCTCGAGAACGTGAAACACAAATTCTAGATATAATGGAGAAACACCGTTGTTCTCGGTCTGAGGCAACTTCCTTCATTAAAGAGCGCGAAGTGGGGTACGCTGCTGCTACGTCACGCCAGTGTGGGTCGATTGAAGCGACGGTCGCGTCCGCAGTGTCAGCAGCGATAGATAAGGCCATGCCGATGATCATGGAACGGCTTTTCAACATCTTTGCTGAAGGTCTGACCGAGATGCTCGCCGCCAGGTAAAACAGCCTTATTCCCTCCTTCACTGCACACACTGTCACGGTCCAGGGTGAAGCTGAGCACCTCGACAATGAACAAAATAATCGGCGTCAAGAAGATTTTACCCCTGAAACGCTCGTCAGCACTCAGTCGCCGACCCCTGTGGGGCGCAGTGGGTCGTTTGGTGACATGAGGCTTGGTAATATCACTCATAAACGACGCAATGCTCCATTGTCTCCAACCAGTTTGCCAATGTCAAAACCAAAAAGAGTTATTACTGATACTCTTTCATGCAGTCGCGTTTAGCGGCTGTTATGTATCAATATAACAAGGTAGGCATAAACGAAGATAATTATTTAAATACACCTTTTTATGCGTAAGAATCAGAAACACAAAATCCATGGAAATCGGCCCAGGACATGCATGTTTGCAATTTCTTTTTTTTTCGAAGTGTGTAGCCGAATGATACAAGCTCTCTGAAGTAGAAGTATGTTCTGTAAATGAAGACCTATTTGTATCTCTGTTGTAAACCCCCCTGCTGTAACGCCCAAGGGCGATGTAGGGTAACTCTTGAATAAAGAAAGAAAAAAATATGTTGCTGTTTCATTGTTCCCTCCCTCTATTCATCTTCCTCATCTTCAGATCACACTCCTCTTTCCCTCTTCGTATGCTATACAATGCATGGATATGCTATACTTTGCCATCTCCGCCATCCATTCGTTTCTCTTCCCCATTCTCCTCACTCTACATTCGACCTTGTTTATCTCTCTCACGTCCTTGCTATACCGTGATGTCTTCCTTCCTTGGCGTTGCGTTCTTTGGCATAGTTAAGATGAGAGAACCTAGCTTAGCTTCTTAGCCTATTGTGAGTAGGAGGGCATCAGAAACGGCACTTCACAGGTGTCCGCGCTTGTGTGAAAAGCACGGTTTGCCAATACTAAATTATTCGTACATCACGTAGCATTCACACCCCTGTTTAATTCGTTGCCAGCACCGTTGTATAACACATGTATTGCTCTTACCTTTCACGCTATAGCTCGACATATGATTAAACGAATAAACATTCGTAAATAGCCATTATTAGCTATAATCCCCAGCCGACAAATCGTGCAACAACCTGTCCCTCTCACGTCCTACAAGAAGTGAGAGGGACAGGTTCCCCTCAAATAAGGTTCTTGAGAGTAACGTCCTGTTCTTTGCAACTCTGTATTTTACATTGTGCACCGTTCATATCAGTACGCCTTGAAGTACTTGCACTCGACGGCGATGGAAGGGTACTTTACAGCCTGTCTGTAAATGCGGCAGGATGCAACGTGTCTTTATTTGTTGCCCTTGCATTACCTTGATGACGCAACGACTCTTTGTTGACACGAAGCGGCGCGTCTTCTCTATTCAGCGGTCATAACTTCGACCATCTCGTCGTTTCTTTTCTCGTATTTCTATTGGGTGCACCACCTCGTGAAGATTCCGATCCTTGCAGAAGCCAAGCGGAAGTAATGTGAGTGCGACCTAAAGAAGGCGTGAAGACACGAGCGCAATTTGTGTCACCTAGAGAGAAAAAGGGAGAAAAAAAATATACAGCCAGACGAAGTTTGACACTAGAGAGCCTGGAATGGCGTTGTTGAGGCCGTCGAATACACCTTTCAATGTTGTTCTGCATTGTACTGGATGGCGTGAGATGCTCCTCAAGAAAGCGATACAACGTCATTTGAGGAAGGCCGGGAAGTAGAAAGAGCTAAACCCTGGCACGTTCTGTGGTTACGTACCACTTCTTGTTTACTATTTGCTCCACCTTTTCTTCGACGGCAGCTTTGTGCTTGTTGATTGTTTGCTGCGGAAGTATGTCTTTTTTCTGATTCGTTCTTTGTCCGTTCCAGGTTTTTTTTATTTTATATGCCTCTGAACTTTCTTTTTTTTCGGACCCAGAGCTGGCATTCCTTGTTTTGTTGCACATGTAGATATTATTTAGAAAGCCAGTTTTGCGGGTTACTGTTTTAATGGATGTCTGCTACTTCCCATAATATATTGTTTAACGAAAGTTCACATTCAATACTGATTACGAAGCGTGAACGCGCCTTTTGAATAGGTAAGAGCCCATAAGAAAGCCGAACCAATATTTTATTGAGCGTTAACAGCACCACTTTGACATCTTGCACCATGCCTGTAGTCACCTCACTCTCTGACACCGAAGCCCGGTCCCACTTGGTAGTCAAGACCCCACATTAAGCAGTTAAATTCACGAGATGATGTTAAAGGTATGAATGGGTGTACTTCAAAAGATGACAAGTTCGTTGTGCCAGACACATGGATTCCAGTAATTCTTTCCGAGAGTTCTAAAACACGTGGTCATCATGGTTTCTGACGAGCCTACAATAAACGTTCTCAAACAGCGCACATAGAAAAACATAAAAAAACATCCAAGTCCTTATCAAGTCCTCAAACTTGCTCAAAATGAAGAATGTCAAATGCCAGCGTGGAACCTACAAAATCACTTTAACAAATCACCTGGAGCTTCGAAGGCGTGCACGTGGACTTAACAAAATTAAAAAGAGAGTGCCGGATTTCTCAGGATTCGATGTTTTCTGGTTGCAATAAATTAGTTTGCCAGAATGATACCAAAGTGTGCTGGGCAAAAATATGCTATCAGCGTTGAGGCTTTGGTTGTTCGAGCGATATTCCAACTGGTGAAAGCTGTGACTGCAGAAAATAGACTCACTTAATCAAGAGGGTTTAGCATTGGGCATCAGATTAGAATACTTTTGCGCTCTGTTTCACGTGCAGCCAGATAGAATGGCATGAAGGGTAATTCGTTGCATTGACTGATCTATGTACGTTTGTCTAGAATTGATGAAAACACTGCATATAGGTGGCCGTGAATCAACGTAACATAGCACACACAACGAGTCTTAGCTTCCACCCACACTTCGCTGCTTATGGGAAGTTTTTAATATTGCCAGCCAATGAAATGCAATGACCAGCTGCTACTCTTAGAACCCCAGATCCCCAACCATGAGCACAGCAGCAAGCGAAAGGGAATGAAACTTTCAAAGAGCGAAGGCAAAAACATATTGCTGTCGCTACTGGGCAGCGACAGCAATTTCTGGGCATCTTATTGGCATAGTAATTATAAGGATATTTTAGAAGGCTTTTTTTCGTCACCTTGTTGTTCTGAAAAAAGTCTAACTTGATAACATCCCTCGAGAATTATTCGTCCTTCCAGTGAGTGATATCGTGCGAGTGAGGACAATCAACGCTTTCTAAGCCGAGATCAAACTAGCCGGCCCTATTCCATGGCCCAGCGGGTGCCTCCGATAACATCCCCCCCCCCCCCGCTTGTATGACATACCGTCTAATGCCCAAGCGCAGAGGAAACACCCCATACGCCTTGAACGAGCATGAAAAGGGGGAAAGGAAAAGGTTTGCACGAGTGGCAACTGTGAACTTGGAAGCTAAGGGCGTGGTCGCGAGGGCTGGCGCACGCAATATGGTAGGTTACGCACGGCTTGTATAAGCTTCAAAGTGGTACGCTCCCAGCGCGAGAAAATACGCAAAATCAGCTTTTTTTTTTCACTACAGCAGCCGTGTCTCGTACGCCATCGTTTTCTGTAGTTACATGATAACGGAGCCGCTGAAGCTAGCTACCAGTTTTACTTTGTAACCATGGGTTGATATTTCACTTATTGAATCGCCCTTGCGATAAAATGGTTATGTTTTAACCCGTGAATTGGTTGATAGAGGAAAATATTGGTTGTCATCTTACATCGCTTCAATAACAGGCATCTAGAATTCACGGCTGTGTGCAACACTCATGGAAGCTTCGAAAAAAAAGGCTGTTTAGAAATTTTGTCGACACGAACTTCAATGACATTCAACAGAATAATTTCTTCTTGGACATACAATAATGATGATGGCAAAACAGACGTCATTTACCCGAACATAGATATGAGATAACGTTGAAAGAACATGTACATTTGATGGTTCACACAAGCACAACCACAAAAAATATTTCAAGGTAAACAAGAGACACAAAGAAAACATGAATATGTACACTTTGCATATTTACATGTTGGCATGTCATTTCTGCCGGTGCATCGACACATCAGCCTGCCAATACCAGGCCAGCTGAAAGAAAAGTTTCTCTCGTTCGTCACAGACCGACACAAACGGGCAAGACCAGTGCCAAACTAATTCCTCTTTACCGGGGAAAAGAAGCTCTTCCGACAAAAAAAAAAGGTTGTGCTAAGAAGCTAACAATAAGGGCTTAACGATTTAGAGTAGGTGGAACTCTACTATGGGGGAACATGATAGCGTTGGCAGCGATGGACCACTGTAGGCGACTCTGTGTGTTTAGAAAAAAGTGGTTATTGATTTAGAGTACTTCGTACTCAAATATTGTTGGGCAGTGCGCCGTTCCTTGTAGTCCTTCAATCAAATGACCCAGAAAAAAATGTAAGCCATTCGCACCCAAGCGAAAGCTTTATGAATGGCACAGCCTTAATTCACCAGTGTTTCCCTGGAATATAATATATTTTTCGGCACATTTCCGACATTTTTTTCTGCGTTGTGAATATTTACTTTTTGTGTGTCTTTCATAGGATTAGGTATTTTTTATATTGCTCTCTGAAGTTTTCTAGAGGTTACCTTATTTGTTTACAAACTTGTACTTTCTGTTTCATGATCCCTCTCAAAGTTGCGCTTTTTCCGGCTCCGGACGTGGTGCGTCTAATTCGCGGCGTTGAGGTTTTAACGCTAAAGCCTTTAAGGAGTCAGGATCCATCCGTCCATGCCCTGAAACGATGATCGCTGCAGCCTTTCCCCCTCACTTTCTCAGCAATTACGTGATTTATCAAAATGTAATGAGAAAAAAAAATGCCAGGGATGCGTGGAGTGCGCAGCACAGTCACAGCGAAAGCTAGAAGAGCGGCCATTCAGAGCCTTTTCTAAACACTTTTTGGGTAACAGCTACAAGCCCACTGCTGGGTACCCACTATGTCATAAATAACCATAATCTTTTTGTAGTAGGTGCACATTCACTGTGCTATCCTCCGTCATTCTTCGGAGAAGCGTGGCGTCCGCTACACACTTGTTAGGATTTTGTGCAATTTTATGCAGCGGCTGACCACAATAAAGAATTATGCCTGGAGTAGCAATGCACCACAGTTATTTGGGGATGAAAAACCAGTTTTCTAATTGGTTGGAGCATTGGACGACGCACTCGCTACGCATTTCACACTGTGTGAAGCCTGGCTGTTTCTTTGATGTTCTGAAACCCTTTCTTGCCCATGTTAACCCGATTCCTTTCCCGACATCAAGCCTGGCTAAGGTCAGTTTAGAACAGAGTTCCAAGCACTGGCGTGGCTCAGTAGTGGGATGCTCGACTGGAACGCAGCAGACCCGGGTTTGAATCATATTGCGTTTATGTGTTGAGTTTTTTTTGTTTGTTCGGTACTGGTTACGGACAACGGCGGTGATGGCGGCGGCGGAGAACTACGGCGCCGTCTGTGACGCGTGTTCTGATCTCATAACAGCTTTCGCTGTGAAAAACGTGGTATAGTCATTCGAATTGCCACATGCCAAACAAACTTTGGAATTCATCAAGTGCCCTTGAAATATTTTCCTCTGCTTAGAGCTGCGTCCTTGTTAACCATATGGTGTCAGTAATTGCAACGCAAAATAAAAATGCTTAATAAGACTATTCAAATATACTTTGTGGCTTTTAATTGTTCATTGCGAATGAACCGAGAGGCACATATGTCTATCGCAGAGGACCAACTTGATTTTCATCCTTGTACCATAAAGCAGTAATCTCCTTTTGTAACGCGATTGAAGGTCTTCCCATGGCTTAGTGCACAGCAACCATTCCTTTGCACCGCGGTCACCAAGTTGGTTTGCGGACCTCTGCCGCAACAAAAGTGTAGTTCGTCACACCAAGTACTGCAAGCGCTACCGTGGTTTATGCAGCTCACCTGCCTTTCAGAACAGCTGTAATCAGTCGTTCAGTGTCGCCTGTTCACATGCGTGTTCTTTTTTTTCGTGTGTGTGTTTCTTTTTAACAATAGTGATGCTCTTGCTCGGCTTTATCATGCCTCGGAATTGTCGTAGATCGTAAATTATCGTAAGATTTAGCAAAAGAAATTGGGCAACTCCCACCTCGAATAAATGACACTGTCTTCACCACTCACTATTTCCACAACTCACCACTACACCCACTGCTCCTCACCCCACACCTCCCACTTCAGTCACCCAATTCACACGACATCATTCTAACTTCATTTGAACTGCAGTGCACCTCATTACACTTCAACCCACTTCGCGTGATCTCTGTTCAGGACGCCAGTGCTGTTTCATCGCTGTTCGGCAAGCATGACTGGTTGAATTTCTCGCTTTCTCCATATACATCGTCTTTCCGATCCCTATTTCTCGACCCTAGAGTACATTAGCAAACTGAATGCTAATGTAGAGTGGAGTAAAGTCTAGTATCTGGCACACACCCACGCTGGGGCATCGATTATTAACAGGGTAGTTCTATTTCAATATACATCCTCTTTCCGATCCCTATTTATCGACCCGAGAGCACATTAGCGAACTGAATGCTAATGTAGAGTGGAGTAAAGTCTGGTATCTAGCACACACCCACGCTGGGGCATCGACCATTAACTGGGTAGTTCTATACGAGAAACGCCCCCACATCTGCATGTTTCACTGCAAGGCCGTCGAATGACGATAGTCTTCCGTCTGGAGAGAGTGAATAAAATGCTTATTTGATGTTCTGTGCCAGAATATCGGTAAATAGGATTCTGGAGGCACTGCGTTTAGGTGCCTCGATCCGTGCAGCGAAGACCAACGAACGCATCGAGGCACGTGAAATGCAAGTGCTATCAGGCAGTTTATCTTGGAAAGGTGTAGAACGCAAAATGACGGGCAGGTGCCACCACCGTATTGTTTTAACAAGGCGCAGTAAACACCCACCTTTTTGTGCCTATAGTTTTGAATTGTCAGCTTAGCGTAATAAACGCTACGTTCCTTAGAGCTGCTTACGTATGACTTTCATGGTATTGAGAAAGATGGCGCAGTATATTTACCTGTTGATTTTCTGCATCTAATTTGCTCAACGTTTGCTTTTTAATCGATACTTCGCACAAGTATGAACGCAGAAATCAGAGCAGCAATAGTGGGCGCTGCAGATGTGGTTGAATTTTGAAACTGAAGGCAAACAGAATAAAAGGCAAAAAGTCAAGCCGTTTCGTCAACTAAAGCCCATTGCAGAGTACCAAGTGCTCTAAATCGCTAAATACTTTTTCTAAACACATTTTTCATACTGTGATCACTCCATATATGTAGTGAATGTAATCCTTAGTAACATGTGTACAGACACCCTAGGGATAGGCAAAGTGGCTTACTTCAGTGAGCGGCTCCGAACGGCTCAGCTCACTAATGTGAACCGGCTCAGGTTCACTGGTTCACCAGGTAATGGTTACTCTGTGTACTTCTCACAAGACGCCTTAATTGATGATGTTAGTGCTGGCAGTGCCATATAGCTCTTCATTTACGGCCCTGTCGAGGAGGATTCAGAGTTGCAAAGTGCATCAGAGGAGGCGCATACGCTGTGCGTTGTCATGGCAAAACTAGAACCAGCCACGTCTAATACGCTAGCTCTCTCTCGCCCACAGTTCTTTAACGTTTCTTGTCGATGCGTGAACCCAGTTTTTTTACTAGCCCACTAGCGCGTGCTGCGATACGCGCGACGCTTCTTCTTAATGCGTCCGCTTGCTCGTGCTACGCCGTCTTTCGCGCGTTTCAATTCACGCATTTTTCAAAGATGCATTCAAGACCCCCTGCAGCCACACGTGCAGGAGAAATGAATTGCACTCAAAACGATATGTCTTTAGCCTCGTTTTATTTTACTCGTTTCCGAAAATGAACATTTTAATCAAACGTGGTGTGACACAACCTTAAGCGATTAAAAAATAAACAGGATATTATCATACAGCTACTTCAAGAAAAGAACCGCAGTGCACTGGAAAACCAAAGAAGAAGCACACAGGACGAATCAATTTGTTGGTGTGCCTGTTAATTTTTTTCAAGTTCTATGCGCTTCGTTTCTTCAACTGTATGCATCACCAACTGGCACAAACCTCTACTCATCTAAAGAAAACACACATGCTCATTCTCAATGAAGACGAAAGTTTGCAGCAAGGTTAAGGGCTTCCATAACAGTGGTATAAAGTTAGAACACTTGGGCACATATTAATAAAAACATCTTTTAATCGACAATAGTGCACAAGATTTCCTGACATACGCGCACGATTCAGTAGAACGTTTGGCTGACATTATTATTATAGGAACCTAAACTTGGCAACATTTAACGCTAGAACCTTGTCTAGTGAGGCAAGTCTAGCTGTACTATTCGAGGAGCTAGAGAGGAATAAATGGGATGTAATGGGGCTCAGTGAGGTTAGGAGGACAAAGGAGGCTTATGAAGTGCAACAAAATGAGCACGTCGTTTAATATTGGGGCTTTGATGACAAAAGAGAATTGGGAGCGGGGTTCCTTATCCACAGAAACATAGCTTAAAATATAGAGCAATACTATATCAATAATGAAAAGGTGGTAGGAATCGTAAGTAAACTTAAGAGATACAAGATGAAAGTAGTACAGGCTTATGCGCCTACGTCCAGCCATGGTGACGCGTCAGTTGAGAGCTTCTATGAAGACGTAGAATCGGCAATGAGTAAGGTGAAAACACAGTACACTATACTGCTGGGAGACTTCAATGGAAAAGTAGGAAAGAAACAGGCTGGAGACCAGGCAATAGGAGACTATGGCATCGGTGCTAGAAATGTCAGTGGCGAGGTACTAATAGAACTCGAAGAACGCAATAATTTACGAATTTTGAATAACTTCTACTGAAAGCGAGAGAACCGTAAGTGTACATGGAGCATTAATGGCAAAAATAAGAGCGAAATAGACTATATACTGAGTGCACACCCCGGCATCGCGCCGGTTGTGGAAGTGCTCGGAAAGGTACGATGCAGAGACCATAGAATTGTTTGGTCTCGAGTTCGCATAGACTTGAAGAAGTTAAGACAGAAACGGATACGCAAGCAGCCAGTCAATGAGTTAGCACTGAAAGGAAATGTACAGGAATTCAGTCTCACTTCAGAACAGGTACTCGGCTCTTATTGAGAAAACCAGCTGTAGCGTTGACGCAATGACTGATAATCTGATGAGTATCATTAGGGAGTGTGCAGTGGAAGTTGAAGGTACTGGAGTTAGACAGGGCACTGGCAAGCTGCGCCAGAAAACGAAGAATCTCCTCAAGAAGCCTCAAAGCATGAAAGCTTCAAGTACAACGCACAAAATAAAGTTGGTAGAGCTTTCGAACTTGAATAATAAGCGAAAGGTATCTGATGTTCCTTGAAAGCTTACGCTCCATTCTTCAGTTCGCTCATTAGCTCTTCCTGTGCCTTTGAATCATCGGCTCAGATGAGCCACTGAGTCAGCTCCGTAGGACCCGGCGGGTCATTGAGAGAGCGAAAGCCTAGAGATTCGCCGCTCAGAGTGACCGAGAGAGAACAGTTGTTCAGCTCGCTTATTGACTCTCGCTAAGCCGTTGAATCGTCGGCTCAGATGAGCCGCCTAGTCAGCTCAGTAAGATTCAGTGGGTCACAGAGATAACGAAAGCCTAGGAATTCTCCGCTTTGACTGAGCGAGAAAAAACCGTTGTTCAGTTCGCTCATTGGCTCGCGCTGAGCCGCTTAATCATCGGCTCAGATGACCCGACAAGTCGGCTCAGTAGGATCCGACGGGTTACTGAGAGAGCGAAAGCCTAAGGATCCTCTGTTCTGAGTGAGCGAAAGAGAACCATTGTTCAGTTCCCTCATTGCCTCTCGCTGAGCCGTTGAATTATCGGCTCCGTAGGATACAGCGGTCATTGAGAGAGCGAAAGCTTAGGAATCCTTCACTAAGAGCGAGCGAGAGGAAACCGTCGTTCAGTTCGCTTATTGGCTCTCGCTGAACCGTTGAATCGTCAGCTCAGATGAGCCGTCGAGTCGGCTCAGTAGGATACGACGGGTCTTTGAGAGAGCGAAAGCCTAGAGATCCTCTGCTCTGAGTGAGCGAGAGAGAACCGTTTTTCAGTTTGCTCAATGGCTATCACTGAGCTGTTGAGTTGTCGGCTCACATGAGACATCAAGTCGGCTCAGTAGGATCTGATGGGTCACTGAGAGAGCGAAAGCCCAGAGATCCTCTGCTCTGACTGAGCGAGAGAGAACCATTGTTCAGTTCTCTCATCGGCTCTCGCTGAGCCGTTGAATTATCAGCTCCATAGGATCCGGCGGGTCATTGAAAGAGCGAAAGCTTAGGAATCCTCAGAGTGCGCGAGAGAGAACCATCGTTCATTTCGCTCATTGGCTCTCGCTGAACAGTTGAATCATCAGCTCAGATGAGCCGTCGAGTCGGCTCAGTAGAATACGATGGGTCATTGAGAGAGTGAAAGCCTAGAGATCCTCTGCTCTGAGTGAGCGAGGGAGAACCATTGTTCTGTTCCCTCATTGGCTCTCGATGAGTCGTTGAGTTATCGGAAAATTAATAAATAGAAAAACAATAAATAGAAATTTCGAGTATAGAAAATGGAGATGATAACTTAAACATATAATTCAACAATTTAGAAACCACAAATTTAGGAGTAATGATTGTATTTGCAGCCTTAATGTCTTTGAACCTTCAAGAAACTCCTGTATTGCATTTGCAACATTACTATTACTATATTCTCAGGAAAAAAAAACCTCTAAGGAAAGTAAATTTGGAGTGGTTAACTCTAATGATACAATATGAAATATTGCAGCTGTATGCAAGTTTGCACAATGCAGAGTATATTTGACAAAATATTGCATAACGCTCCATGCATTCTTGTCGATGGAACCTCATCAAGTGTGTTGTAGAGAAAAGGACGAGGTGCCGTCCTCATAGTGAACCCCCCCTCCCGTCGACCTCTTTTTTATTCCGAACGCCCTGCACTAATCAACGATGATGATAATGTAACTCATGGTCCTCTACACAATTTTCAACATCCTCTACCACCCCACAGTGTGGCCTCGTGATGAACAATGTAACAGTTGCTGTAAACACTAAACACACAATGTTCGTCACTAATAGTTTTAGGTCCAAGTCAATCCCCGTGGAACAATCCGGGTTTGCTCTTGCGCCTGGTTTTCCAACGCTGCTGCCGACGCTTGTTCCATATACGCACTTTCGAACGCGTCACCTTCACTGAAATTGCGCTGTCGAAAATCAGGTTTTGTTGGCAGAAATATGGTTCCTTCTGTTAGCTTCTGGTGTAGCTCATTTTGAGAAGTTTTGATTTTGAGTTACTTGTTTTAAGCTGTTTTCACCTTGAAAGCATCATCGTTCTTCTTCCATTCCACATTTTGTTGCTTCATTCGCCGCTGTGGCCCTGTCTCAATATACTTATTCGGCAGTGAGATGGCTTGTACGGTTCGCATTCTTCTCCCCTTTGATGCTTGTAGCTTACTCGTGGAGCCCTTAGGGATAATACAGAAAGCAGGCTCCTCTTCCTTCGCAGTTTTCATTTTGCTTGTTTTCGCTTGAATGCGTCTTGAGTTGCTTCTGTCAGGCATTTCTACGCATGGTTTCGAGGGCTGTGCAACAATTGAATATGATGGTTTCGGCTTTAACCCATCTTTATTATCCCATGTATGCCATTTTGGATCTTCAATGCCTTCCAGATTTTCATTATTGGAACTTTGTTCCTCCACCATATCCACTTGAATTGTTGTAACTTTCCTGTCCTTTCCTTTATTCATAGTGTGCGCTGGCGGCAATTATAAAGGTGTGGGCAGTTCTTTGAGAGTAGTGGTTCTGTGCGTGCTTGACTGCTCGTTACGGTAGTGAAATTGGCGACTTTTCGGCTTCCAGCACGTTTAGCAATTTGTCTTGAGTCTGAGTCTTCTAGCTTCCGTAGAAGAAGACTGCTGCTGAAGAAGCAAATACGATATGGTGGCGCCACAGAAGAGTGCACGTTAGCTTGTACTTACGTCCAAATCTTTTGTCTGATGGCCTTCAAGCGAGCTCGTCGAGCATTTAATACGTCCGCAATTTTATAATTCACTCTGAGCTTGGCTAGAATAATCTGATATTCATAAAGATCTTCTTCACCCGTCTCAGTTTCCAATCAATCAATTAGAACTGCTTCTTCTACTTCCTTGTCGATTTCATTGAAAAGCTTGTAATGTTCAACCAAAACTCGATGAATAAATCGTAACTCCCTTACTGAGGCACGCTCCGCATGTATTGGACGTTCAATGTTGGCGATGGATTCCGTGATGGCCTTGCGCACTTCATTCCTCATTGCGAATAGGGCCTTCATTATCCAGTCCAGTGTCTGAAACGTGAGAAATCACTGGCCGGTCATGTCACGAGCTGCCATCGTATGGCTTATTGGGAATGTTCAAGAAAATTATAGCGTCATTTTGTTCCTAAATGCAGCCTTTATAATGAATTTGGGCCCCTAAAGAAGTGAATAACCAGCCTATTGAAGGATGACTGACTAATGCATCTGCCATTTCATTGAGGAAAACCTTCGCGTATGTTGATTGGTTGGTTGGTGGGTTCGTTGGTTGGTTGTTCGTTAAAGGCTTGGGGCAACCCACCACAGGGAATCGGCCATGAAACATACGGTACCTTATTCTGGAGATAAAAGTGTTTTATCAGCTGATTATTCTTAGATGTGAATGTTTCAAAAATGAACCCATTGGTAACACGTGGATGATTCCGCAATCTGCCAAGCTTGCTCTGCATCTTTCTCGCACTCATAGCGTAATCGCGTCATCCAATCGTTGCTTCTAAACTGAGTAAAGAAATGATGTTCCAATTTCACATCACTTTTTGTGAAAACACAATTAGGCAAAAATTATAGTCAAAAAGCATCGACAGAGTAGCGTCGTGAGCCTATTGTCTATTGGTTTGAGTTCGCATGCATTCTTCGCAAGCCGTTAGTCACCACTGGTACTCCAAGAATGAATAGAGTAACAGTTACCCAAGCAAAGGGGTTGGTTGGTTACTTTCTCAACATTATGGTATATTCAAATACGGGGGCTAGGTCATGAAGTGTACGGTGCTTTGCTTAGAAAACTTATGTACTTACTGAAAGAAAAAATTAAAAATGAATGGTTTAGCCATTACAGACTAATAGTTTGAACTCGTAAGATAGGAAAATTTTTTAGAGAGAAATACCATCAACAATACCAAAAAAATACACACCGCTGCAACTAAGACACCTGAATTAGGCTCCAGCTAACAATCAAATACTTTATACTTTAGAAAAAAAATTGAATGCAGTGCTGATAAGACTCTTGTGGCGAAAACAAAACATGTTTTCGAAAAATGAAATATGCACCTGTATTGAAAATTGAAGTACAACTTTCGTAGTTGTTTTTCTAGAAGTCTTTCCCTTTGTATATCCAATCTTCGGCAGACAAAAAGTAAGTGCTCCAGCAATTCGCTCTATTTATAGTGATGACTTAAAGGTGAGGGGGCAGACCTGAGCAGTGAAGATAAATTCAGTTCATTGAAGGGACTGGACAGTGTAGCCTTGTTTTCTCTTTTCTTCTTTTTTAAATGAACCCCACCTGCTCTTGAAAGAGAAGCTGCGGCAAATCTGATAAAAGCAAAGGGGATTTACCGAAGATACTCGTAGTAATACGCTTTTCAGAACATGCTACTGTGATATAAGTTGACGCAGCCAATGTAGCCAACACAGCGCCATCAAAGATTGACATTGGAAGTGCATCTGAATACTTAACTCTTAGGCCTAGCACCCACACTAGTCGAACGAATGACACAATTCTGAGAATTGGCTAAGAGAATGTCTCTAAGGTACGCGAAAATTGGGTGCATCTAAGGTTGTGTAGACAGTGAGGCAGCATGTTAGAACAACCACTCCTAATCGCTGGGGCAATATACACATCGCTAAGACTATTGCCAGTGCTTCCGCCTGTTAAATGGGAATAAGGTCCGGTATTGGCCACAGAGTTGTGCGTGGCCTATCACAAAGCTATCATCATCACATTGAAGGATATGTGTTACAGGAATTGGGTGAATCTCACTGTGATCAGCCTACACTAAAGAAGAATACGGCAACTGTTAGCCTAACAGCGACGGCAAGGAGCCGAAGATATCGAGTGCGTAGAACGAGCGAATGGTACAGAACGGAAGAGGAAGCAGAGGCTGCGTTAAAACCGTCTTGCAATGTAAGACGTCAACGACGGCGTGCCGGTGTCGTGTCTGTGACTGTCTGCGTAACAATGGAAGCCCAGTGTACTAGTAATAAACACAGAAAAATCTTAGCATCACCTGAATGAAACCTAGCAATGACGGGAAGCCACCTATAGGAAAAAGCCACATCACCTGCATAAGGCCTAAAAGCAAACTTGAAGCAACCAGATTGATCTACGCAATGAGCTGGTTCCACCATTTTAAGACTTCCGAGGCACAAGCTTCGAAACTTTTTATGCACTGTAGCATGGCTTGACCGTTTTGTTCAATTCAAAAAGTGTTCGCGTATTCTCTAAGAAGTTAGAGGGAGACCTAACTTTGATGACTATTAGGGAAAACCAGCTGACCCTGCTCGAACATTTTCAGCTAGTCACGCATTTTCCTACATTATATTAGGCATCTTCCTACATTATATTACGGCGAGGGCTAATGTCACTATACACTTCTGTTGTTGTAGGTCCAATAGAATACACGTTTCTGACGTCTAGAAGGTTCCGTCTGATGATTCGAATTCGCTTACAGTTGAAAGTTGAAGGGTTGAATACTGCATATGCTCGGAAGGACTTTCAGTAAGTTGCCGATTGAAGTCACGATCGAATGGCGATCGTGACCCTAAATGGCGATGCCTGCCTAATTTTTTATATTGTGGGATCTGAGTGCAGTCAGCATGGAGTCGTAATGATTACGACACTAGACGTCAGACAAAAAAGCAGTGGGATTGGATCGACGACGCGGTGGTACCATTTAGAAAAAACGGTTGAGGCTGGTACACTAATGTTTAGGTGCCCGTTAAAAAAGAACACTAGTGGTTGATGTCTTAGGTTGATGTCTGCGGTGCCGTTCATATTCATGTCGTGGTTTTGAAGCGTTAAAGACCAGTAAGCGTTACTATGAAATTGTGTATAAAAGAAAAAAAATGTGATGGGCCGGCGCGGAACACGCACATCTAAGCTTTTCGTTCATCTAAAAATTATTTACGCATCGCGCTCCTTTTTGTTTCCCGAAATAACACTGCCACACGATTCATGGCTGATCCCCCCATAGTGGAATAAGCTATTCTTCTTGGCTCCAACCAAACAATTAACCAACCAACAAACTTAGCACAGTTACAGCGTAGGCTCAAAGAGCGACAATACATATAATTTCTGAGATTGTGAACGGGCTTCTTTTGAAGAATCTGCCGAACATGTGTGGGAAATGTTTCGCGTGTATGCCAAGCCCTTTGAGTCAACTAGCGGATATTCTAGCGATAATATCAATGAGGCTTTTTGACATTAGTATACAATAGAATGTTACTAGCCTTTGTTGGCAGTATCAACAGTGCAGTCGGAAACCTATCTAATCTCATCACAGTGCTCACTACAAAGAGTGCTGCTGAGATAGATAGATATGTGGTGTTTAACATCCCAAAACCACCATATCATTATGAGAGACGCCTTACTGGAGGGCTCCGGAAATTTCGACCACCTGGGGTTCTTTACCATGCGCCCAAATCTGAACACACAGGCCTACAGCATTTCCGTCTCCATTGGAAATGGAGACGGTGAAGAGAAAAGTCACGAAACAGTGTCTGTCCAATGTGCACCAAAAGTCTAGCAATCATTACAATAGGAATGGCTTGCGAGTGCAGGTGTTACAATCGATAAGGGCAGGTTATCCCCAAAACGTGTTTATGTGCATCGCTCAGAATATATTGAAATAAAATAAGTCCAGCGAGGCCATATCACAAGGAAAAACTAAGAATAAACATCAAAATCGCTCAAAGAAGGTGCTGGATCCAAGCACATCCTGTGAGCACTTGTACCCGTATATACACACCTCCTGTGGGTATATACGGCCATACTCTATACAAAGAACTTCATAATTAGACGCAAATAAATCCACGTGTAAAATAACAATGACTTTAAATGCACCTAACATCATGCACAGGTTCTGTAACAAGCTGAACACCCACAGGAATGACGGCGTTCGATGCAACGAAAGCGTAAGTCACCGTTTGTTAAAGGTTCTGCAAATGTTGTATGCAAAACACCATTGATATGTGGAGCAGGGTATGTGGGCCCGACTGGCCACTGTTTTGGGAACACTAGTATGCTTTGGGAACACTAGTATAGCCTGACAAGGGCTAACAGTGGTCACCTTAGAATTCACTAGGAACAGTGCTGCTGAGATAGATATGTGGGGTTTAACATCCCAAAACCATCATATCATTATGAGAGACGCCGTAGTTGAGGGCACCAGAAATTTCGACCACCTGAAGTTCTTTAACATGCGCCCAAAACTGGGCACGCGGGCCTACAGCGTTTCCACCTCCATTGGAAAGGCCGCTGCCGCAGCCGGGATTCGATCCCGCAACTCTGCGTCAGCAGCCGAGTACCTTGGCCACTAGACCACCACAGCGGGGCGAACAGTGCTGCTGTGAACCCGAATTCACATATTGTGAAGGACTAACCTGCTACCGATTGAAATGAACTAGCACGTGAAATATTCAAAACCGTGTTGAAATTACAATACTGTGTTGAAAGGTAGATGTGTAAGCAGCTCCTCTGTTTTATTAACTGCCAAGAAAATTGTGTACCATTCGGCTAGCATATAATGTTAGCTATTGCTGTCAAACCCTCTAAGGCTTTTGCATCGATGAACGGTTGATGTCTTCTTTAAAAGACTTCCTTTATCTGTTCTCGATAACTTTTACGATGTCTCATACATTTATATGTATTTATTAACGTTCTTCGCCTCAATAAACTACAGTTGCTAGTCAGTTGCACGTTTGGATGAATGTGTGCATTTGCTGTCTTGGTATTTAGCGCTGTTTTCGCTGTGATTGTTTATTTCATGACTACGTAATCTTTTTAGTGCAAGAAAAATTACTGAACGAACGTCTGATCTCTCTACACACCTCCTGTAGCCTGGTGACGCGTGAGCTAATAACTTTTTTCGCGAAAAACAATGCATACAAACAGGAATGCTAACATTCACAGCCGTAAAGAAAGGAAAATTACTGCTTGCCTTTCGAAGCAAGTGGCTAGGTGCGGTGCATATTGCCATTGTGTACGCATTGATGATTGTTGACTTGCGCGACCAACTTTGCTGCTAGTGGTATTTATGAACCCATATCTTCGTGATCACTGCGGTCTTTAGGGATAACGGTAATCTCGCTTTGAAAGCACTCAACACATTTTAATGTGATATCTTGAGTGACCTAGTTGCGCAGAAACAGGCGTTGGCGAGAATGGCCTAGAGTTCCGGCTGGCTTGATGCCATTATGTAGTACGCAACGACTTATCGATGAGCTTTCCGCATAAGAAAATTACCACATCCATTGGGAAACAAGCTGGAAAATGACATAGCCTTCCAAACACACCACAAGGCTACAAAAAACACCTACACTCCCAGATTTTTAAAGACGATAGTCTATCTTGGGGACCTTCGACGGAAAAATTTTTGCCTGTCTGTATGTCTGTCTGTACATTTGTCTGTTGGCCCGCCCTTACCGATACCTGAAACGGCACCAAACGACCAACCCCAACCGCAGCGCCCACCAATATTGCTCAAGGTACAGCGTTTATAGTTGTGCGATTGTCAATTAAAAAGCAAATATTGCACATATCTGAGGCGCCATAACAACACGTCTATGTTTTGTATGTCTGCATTTATACTACAAGAGGCACACACAAGTAACTCTGCGGACTGTGAAGTTTATCGCGCTGCGCTGACAGTGGAACGCGATGCCCAAAAAGGTGTTTCTTACGCTTTGCTACGGCGACACGGGGGTGGCACCTTCCCGTCGCTTTGTGTTCTACACTTTATTATTACCTCCGAGACTGGCGCGCATTTTTCTCCGTGGGTGCGAATGCTTTCGTTTTCGAAGATAACTGCCAGATGGCGCTTGTGTGTAACGTGCCTCGATGCACTCGTTCGTGTCAGCTACACGCTCGACGGCACTCTAGCGCAGCGCTTCCAGGATACCCTTCACCAATTTTCTGGCACAGAACATCAAATAAACATTTTGTTCAGTCTCTCCAGACGCAAGATTATTGTCTTTCGACGAAATTTGCAGTGTGACATGCAGACATGGGCCAAGTTTTTTCACTGATATATTTCCAGTGAAGCCAACGAAGGGATGACCACCTCAACTAAGTTGGTAGAGCATTGGGCTTGATAAAAGAAAATTGCACGTTAGATCACATCTGGCGTGAAGTCGCCTTTTCTTCAATTAACTCTTTTTTCACACCTATGTCACAATTACTGTTATGAACTCAAGCCGGTACAACTAACGTGTCCAACCTTCTGTTGCTTCATTATATATTTATATTCGGTACGTTCTAGAAAGATGTATACGCGCAATATCTGAGAACTTGCAGTCCATAGAAGCTGTCAATTTTTGTTTCCTTAATATCTGCATACGATAAGTAGTGGGATAACTACTGGTGTATATCTGCTTTTAGTTAAGTTAGCATTATTTTTGGAGTAGGAAGCAGGCCTAAGTTTATTGCCCAGCTTAATGATTCATCAAAATATTGCACCATCTACAGTTTAATAAGATTCACGCACTATTCTCGTTAATATCGTTCGTTAGTAAAACAATGTTATCGTACGCCATGCAGATCGTTCTTCTACATTTAGCGGTCATCAGTGCATATTTATTGGACAAAGAAACGAACAGAGATCGTTGCTTATGGAGTGTCCCGGCGTCTTTGCAAACGAATAAAGCCTTGTGTATTTTTGTGGTTTGCTGCCAACTATTGCTAGTATTTATTTGAGACAAGCTACTGAAAACACATTATTGATCAAAACCTACCATTCCTAATGCAGCCGTGTTGAAGGAGGCGGAGAAGGAAAAGGAGGGTAGAAGAGGAACTCAAGCAGAAGCGTGTCCCGCTCGATAGCCCGTGAGTGCACACATGAGGAAAAGCATTCACCATTAGAGACTTTTCAAAGGTCAAATTGCCTTGCCGGTTACTCTGAAAGAGAGTCCAGGTCAACTTCTCGACAATGTTGAAAGCAACAGACTGAAAGACCACAAGAACAGCGTTCTATGATTAAAGGCGTGAAGTACATCATGTGGGTAACCCTTAAAATTTTAAAACACTTGGGTCGCGATGCCCAAAACACCGAGAAAAGGATCAGTGCATTAGTGATTCAGCCGTTGAAGAAACCACAGCTTGAAAAAGAAATTTGTATCCGTAAACCATATAAGAAGATTAAAAACAAATCACAGAAAATACATCGTTCACTGCAGCGGACGCGCACCGATTTGTACCGGCCCTTCCATTCCTATATTTCAATGAAAAGTTGTCAGAAAATATTACTTTTTTACTTATGCAATTCGCTGTGCCCGTGAATCACTGGTGATGCTTTCTTTTTTATGTCTTGAATTTGTGTGTGCGTGTTTTTGTATTTGTCTATGTGTATACTTTGTCATTATTAAGAGGGCCCACTCTTGTCGTGTCGCCAAGTCGTTCGTCACACAAAATGACCCGCGAACATCATTGGCAACGCGAACAAAATGTTGTCCCTAGCCGGTGTCGATAAGATGGAAGTATTTGGCAATCAACGGAAGTGGGGCCGTAGTCACGTCTGTTCACTTTAACTGCCTTTTCGACTCAACTAGTGCGACTTTGTGGTCTTTTATATCGTGCATAGTACACGTGATGCGGCAAGCAGCTCTTGGGAAAGAAAAATCAGCGTCATCGACGACGCGGCGATTATTAGGGGGAGGCGCAATCCAATCGTCAAGAGCGATCTACAACACGTGCCTAGGCAAGCAGGAACGTTTGCATGCTCCAACAGCACAACCTCAAGAAAACGTTCGCAAAAGAAGCGCCGGTGGTTATATCGATCCGAGCTCTCACAAGAGGCTACAGCTCCCCTCTTCCAAAGCTTGAAATCAATTTTCGTGCTGCGCAGAGTAAGAAGGCTTAGCGAAGCGCTCGAGCGCGATTCATTATTCTACGGGGACACTGCAGGCGTGCTGTGTAAAAAAGCATGACAATGTATAAGCGCCTGCGCAAAACCGTTGATTTAAACTTTTCGTTTGTTCGTTTTTTTTTGTTTCATTTCTGCATGACCTACCTTTTCTGAAGCGCTCGCAAAGGCCGAATGATACCCTGTTACTGTTACCCTGTTCACTTCCGCCCTTGAGGGATCATCATTACGGTGAACAAAAGCACGCTATTCTAGAACCAGGAATAGGGTGGGTGAAAATAGTTCTTTATAAAGCCCCACGCTATGGATCCGGATGCTTTTTCTTGGTTTGGCTGTGTCGCTATCCATGCTGAACACACCGAATGAATAGTTTAGCTTAAACTGAGAGATGAAATCACTGTTACTCGATTTGGCAGCTGATTCGTGATGTCTGGACCTTGCTCTTATTTTTGGCTTTATTGTGGTTTCACACGCACCCAAATACGGGTTCACTCTAGGGAGGAAGAAATCGAAAACATTATGAGGCTGACGATAGAAAGCACTTTGAACCAGCTACATTAAACTAAAGTCGTCCACAATGAGCCTTAGGAGTGTGATTAGTCGCGATGCAGTCATTATTGAAGATTACGCGAACTCTGAGAGTTGTCACTCTGTGTAGTCAAGTTTTAAGTCATTACCTTCATTTACATACTATATAACCATGATAAATCAAACCCCATTTAAGTGACAGAGAGGGCATCGTGATGAATTCCGTTCGGGTATTCAGAGAATCGAGCAAAGTAGGCTTTTGATAGGTTTACTCTCTGAATGAAAACTTCAGTAAAGGTAATTATGTTCTGCGGGCGGCTACTCTTAACGACGAGAAATATCTGGACTTTTCAAATTCTGCAATAGGACACATCTTACCGCAAGACTTGCTCTACAAAACTGAACAAAAATGCGTGTACGGGACACCATGTGGAGGCCTTCAGCACTGACGTGCGTTGTCGTTCTGTTAGTTCACGGTTTCACAGCTCTAAGTTCAGAATGCGTGTAAGCCATGTATTCAGAGCCCAAGTGGAATGAACAGGGTTATCACCAGCACACCTAACGCGAGTGATCTCTCAGTGTCAAGTGGTGAAATTCTTCCATCATTATGCCACTCTGTTAAACGAAAGACCTGCATTAGTTATTTCCTTCCAAGCCGTCGTGTATAATGAACCAGTGGCTATTTAGAACAACCGTCAAGTAGCATGTCTTCTAAGTTTCTGCGTCATTATTGGAAAATATCTCAGCGACCAACGAAGACTGCTGCTTACCATTTTCTGAAGTCTCGTTGGAGAGTAAGACGCGGTCAGAAAGAAAAACTGGCCGCTTAAAAGACAAGTTAATGAAGCACGCGTATTCCCGGCACAGGCCGGATTTGAGGAACCTGTTCGCATTGTGTTTGTGTCTCCACGTGTGTTGTTTGTGTGCGGTAGACGCACAAGTAATGTTTAGTGCACATAACAAGTTTATTTTAACGCTACCTTGCAACTTTATGGTAACGCGAATATTTATTCTTGTAATACTTATTTTATTATTAATTTATTAAATGTTGTAGACCAACACAGGTACAAGACGAAAAATGATAACAAAATAATTCAAATAAAATGCAGATATATTAAGAAACCAGAAACAAAACACATATTTACACTACGCAATAAATGGAAATGAAAGATAAAAATAAATTAGAGAAATGGAAATGATGAAACGGAAAGATAAAAGACATTAACGGTACATATTGACGCTCTAAGTTACAGAAAGATGGCTAATATCAGTTAGATGGTTCTACTTCAACACAGCCGAGTGGGAAAAAAAATACAACTGAAATGCGTTAGTATCCCAAAACCCTTCGAGCAAAACAAACTAGTCACTCTATATGCTCCATACGGGAACAGTGTAGCTCATAGTTCCGCCATCTTGCCTGCTTAGACACCCTAGCTACGCGGTGAAGCCGCGCTCTCGTTGTGCTTTAAGCATGTGGACTTGCTTTGGGCCTGTCCCCAATCGGTGAAGTGGTGATGCCTCTGCAAGAGGTCCGTATGTGCCAGAAACTTAATAAATTTCGACCTGTATAGTATAGGGACACTGAAGAACAAGAAAACAAAAAGGACAGCCTGATCTGCAAGCGATGGTAAATGATTTCCGCACCATACGCTCAGGGTAAAACTCGATCGAATAAATTGGTTCCTATTCTCTTTATTTTCATAAAAGGAGCGCATAAATACATTTGTTCCAAAAATGTTTTCCACGGTTGACCCAAAATTACAATTTTTCTTTTACATCTCCTTGAATAAAGTGATGCGGTATTGAGCTGAATCATATATGCCTTAAAACGATAACCCATCTGAAGCCAACGTGTGAGGACAGCTTGGAACAGAATCGAACCTCACCTTACCAACATTGACAAACCGCACGATTGCGCTGTTTGATGACCAACTTACATATCAGTAATAGCTTTAGTGGTCTTCATGAAAAGTTGGAATCCACCTAAGAATGCGGTCGGCAAGTATCACGAATCACAGAATGGTTCTTGAAGCGTGCTTCGTCATGTAAAGAAGTAGCTACGCAAAGACTTTCGGAGCTCGAGATTGGGCAGAAGGCGTTCTTGATCGCTGCAACCATGAGTGCCTCTACTATGCCGGTGACTTCTATTTTCCATGCCCCGCTTTGCTGTGATTGTCAGAGAGCAAACAAGTGGCGCTTCGAATTTTTTGAAAGAGCCTACTCGTCCCAGTCTATTGCTGGGCTCTATGCTCGTTGAGTGGAAGTCTCGTTTTTGACTGGCCAATCGGACACCAACACGCAGATGACAAGTTTTTGAGGCGCCATCGCTCATTCTGTGATCTCTGCAGAGAAGTATGTTTATTCCATGGCCTTGCACAGCTTGTCTTCAATAAGGTGAGGTTCTTTTAAGCAACAAAACTAAACCCAAGTGAAATTCAGCTATGACGTTATGCATAGGTGTCTCGTGAAGAATACTGGGATGTCAAATTAGCTGTACTTAGAGCTCAAGGTTGTTTTGCTGCATACTGTGTACTGCCATTTCACTGTATGATCATAGTTTTACAGCTCAAAGAACAGACTGCTCGAAGATTTTCTTATCGTTCTTGCAACTTTGTAACTACACTTTTATCTTGTTGTTAGTCAGGCATACCAGCATGTTCTTACGAATAGAAAGCTTGTGCTTTACGAAAGTGACGAGAAAGAATGAAGCTGAAAAGAATCGTGAATGGCACCAGATTATAATTTCAGTGTTGTTAGGCAAAATACAGCAAAATTTTGGCTAGATTAGGTTGAATATATGAATTTATTCATGAAAATTATAATCTACCTTTTAGAATACCATCGTAATTCCAACGGTGCAACACATTAGAGCTGCGTACGTGTTTTGGATACGTTCAGCAAATGTCTTTACCTTGTGTATAGGGATTGCCTTACAGTGAAATCAATAGCGGCGCATCTGCGTCGACACGGTGCGAATAAACGAGATATTTCGCACCTAGTTGCAGAGTGTTTTATTTCTTCTATTGTGAAAAAAATGCACTAGTGACCTTCATTCGAAAACCAATGAGGCCTCATGGCATCTCGGTCAAAGTACGGCCCATTTTGTTACGCAAGAAGTCACAGGTTTCTTGGCGTATTCATTGACAGGGACCTTTGATAAAGCCCGAACGTGCTTTGCGTCAATTTTTCAGCTGTTAAAGTTCTTGGCAGAAAATTTGTGTAGAATGTCAGTAGAGGTGATGCTGGAACTCTACAGAGCACTGTTTTTTTGGTTTTCTGAGATATAGCCAACATGTGCTGAACAATACTAGCAGAACACATATAAGGGTTTTGCAGGCAGTCCAAGCGCAAGCACTCGGAGTGTACCTTGGTTTGCCCAAATGTACGCCGACAGAGGCAACCATTGCGATTGCTCGTGTCCATCAAATGCAGACTCACATTACGTTCGAAGTCCTGAGAGCGCACGTCAGACATTTTGCACGCGCTTACTATCCTCACCTTTCCATACAGCCTTTAGACAGACGCCAAGCATCGTTCGCTAAAATTGTTCTCAAGTGCAACGCCAAACTTCGCTCGGGTATAATCATGGCGTCTAAACCCCCGATTTCCGCATGATTCCATACTTGACTCACAGTGCAACTCAGTTTGCCAGGAAAGCAAGAAAAATTTATGATGTCACCTGTGCCGAAGCAACTTTCTGCTTCATTTGCACGAGAGGTATGCGGACAGCGTACAGAAATATATAGTGATGGTTGCACAAACCTCCTGTCTTAGTCCGGTACAGTGGTTGTCCCAGCAAGAGTTATGACTATCAGCTTTAAAATTGAGTACCCCACGATGTCGAAAGCTGTGGATCTAGCTGTTGTGCACGTTGCCCTTCGTTTGCTCAATCGTGATTTTCCTATACAGTGGTCGATTTTCACTGACTCCATGGAAGCCCTGCAATCTGTGCTATCAGCACTGCGTCACGGGCCATACGAGGAGCTCGTATTTGAAATTCGGCATCTTATTCACACATCACATGAGAAAGATCACTACGTAACGTTTCAGTGACTTCCAAGTCACTGCGGCGTCGGAAGAAACGAACACACCGATAATGCCACTCGGGCTGCTCTTGACGGCACGATTAAAGATGCCATACCACGTTCAAGATCTGACGCGGCCAGGAACTTTTGAGGGCTTGCACAGGAGATAACGCGCTCTCTCTGTGGTGCCCATCAAGCTGCCAGATCAACCGGACCTCTCCTCAACACTGCCTGCGCTCTTTGCTATATCCCCATATGCCAAGTTGCCTGCACCCAAGAGAGGCCACACTGCTTTATCATTTATGGTTAGGTGTGGCATTTACAAAATAATATTTGTTCCTCATTGCGATGACCGACAATGATCTCAGCAACACATGTCACTGTGAGGAGATGCTATGCCATATAATGTGTGGCTGTCTGGTTTACAATGTGCAGAGACAATTAGAGGCGTTTATTATAGCGCGCTTTGACAATAGACAAATGTGGGATGAATCCATTCTAGCATCTGGCTTTTCTAGCCAGATTGATTATTGGACTCTTACTTACTACATGCTTGTGTACGTGCTCTGTTAAGTGCTATTAATCTGTCCATTTCCTCTCTTTCCTCTGCCTTAAAAGACGATAGCCTTTTTTGCGGACCTTGGAACTAAAAATTTTGGTCTGTGTGTCTGTCAGTTTGTCTGTTTGTCTGCCCTACCGGCACTCCAGACGAGAGTAAACAATATCTTAAACGGCAGACCCCATCGGCAGTGCCCACCAATATTGCTCAAGTTTTAGCGTTAATAATTTTGCGATTGTTAATTAAAAAGCAATTATTGCGCATATCCAAGGCACCATAACAACACGTCAATATTCTGCATTGGTGCCTTTGTACTAGAAAAGGTATACATAAATAATTCTAAGAACCTTAGCGTTTATCCCGCTGTGCTGCACTCAAACACTTGCACAAAAAGGCAAGTGTTTCCAAAGCTTTGCTAAGACGACACGGTGGCGGCATCTACCGGTCGCCTTGCGTTCTACGCCTTATCGCCTCTAAGACGGGCGCGCACGCCACGCGCTTCGTTTTCCAAAATAACTGTCAGATAGCGCTCATGTCTCACGTGTGACATGACTAGATGCGCTCGCTTGTATCTGCTGCACGCTCGAGGCACTCTGACACACCACCTCCAGAATACCATTCACCGATTTTCTTGCGCAGAACATCAAACAAACGTTTTGTTCACTTTCCGACGACATTTGCTGTGTAACATGCAGATACGGGGTCAATGTTTTTTCAATCTCCCTTTGCCATGTGTAGGATAGCAAACAAGTTATTCTGGATTGGTTTACCTACCTGCCTTTTCTTCTCTATCATTCTCTCTTGTAGCAGAGCACATTTTCTTACTGCACATACTTTCACGTCACCAAAGTGCTGTGGATTGGCGCAGTGAAACCATGCTGACCCTATGACCCAGAGGTGCTCTCCTTCTTTGAGTCTCCCCCATCTTTTTCTTACGTCTAGGATAGCAAACCGGTAATGCTGGACTGGTTGACCTCCCTGCCTTTACTTCTGCACCGTTTCCTCCCCTCTTCTTTTGTAAATTGCTCGAATGTCACTTATAAAAAAATTCAGTAGATGCCAAGTGTGATTGAACGCCAAGTACCATGTTAAGAAAAGAATGCGGAGGTAAGGTGACTGCGTTGTAATTTTTTTAATAAATGAAACGTTATAAGGAGGAGGAGGAGGAGGAAGGAAGAAAGAAGAACAAGGAGAGAGGGAAGAACGTGGTACTTAAGATGTGTATAAGAGTATTCGAAGATACATGTTGAACAGTCGCATTGCACATACTCCATATAACCAGTTTACCGTCGCGTATAACCATGCGAATAAAAGCACGGACAATAAAAACACCAGAAGCTGCGAGCTGATAACCAGCGCTTTTGCTTGTGAGACTGTTAGCTCTGGAGAGTGCTACGTAAACCAACTACAGTACATGGCGCTTGACTATACAATACGCGTTAATCTGATAGGACTCCTTTATCATTGGAACTATTAGTGCCACACATGTCCCTTTCTGTTTATGTTTTGTCGCCGGGCCATTTCAGGTGTAGATAATACGTTATGCAAACCACGCCAAAATTTATTAAATTATTTCAGGCTATCTTCAGACGATCATTTGCGCTTATACATGCAAGCAGGAAGACGTGAGTTTATTCTCGAGCGAACGAGGCCCCCAGTGGCAATGCTTGAATGTTCACTGCCACATGTGTGAATACCAACGCACCACGGATCAGATTATCGACCGCCGATTATCTCTTCACCGCTATCAGTGCCAGAGCGTATTCCTGCAGTCTGACTTTCAGTATCACAGCCAAACGTTCGGCAAAATAAAGCACTTCTTCTTTGACACGCCGACTGTCACCTTCTTTAACGTAACAGGTATAACTGTGGTAAGTCAACTGTAAACACAATTGACGTAAGGTCAACTGTAAAAAGAGTTCATGGTTTACCACATTGCACCTACATTTATCGGGCCTTGTACAAAGCAGTTTCAAGAACTGACGTGACTCTGTGGTGCAATACTTGATTGGCACGCAGATTGATGGAGCTCGATTCCTTCGGCATCTCTAATTTCTGTGCTTTGGCTTCGTCGGGTCAACGTTGGCCTTGTGAGTTCTTAACGCCCCGGCATTTAAATTACCAATGTCTGTCCTGGCAGTTCCTTCGTAGAAATAAATTGTCAAACACGTCAGGGGCATAACCGCGTACTAAGGCCGGTGGTACATGTTTATAACCTACAAGTGTCTCAAGGATTGATTTGAACGACGCACGTGGCGGGATTCTAACGTTAATTACGTCATGAACAGATACATTGATATGTGGGGTTTAACGTCCCAAAACCACCTTATGATTATGAGAGGCACCGTAGTGAAAGGCTCCAGAAATTTCGACCACCTGGGGTTCTTTAACGTGCACCCAAATATGAACACACGGGCCTACAACATTTCCGCCTCCACCGGAAATGCAGCCACCATAGCCGGGATATGAACTTGTGACCTGCGGGTCAGCAGCCGAGTACCCTAGCCACTAGACTCCCGCGGCGGGGCCGTCATGACCAGACATTCATATTTGTCGAGTTGCCTTACCTTGCTATGAACTTTGGTCGTCCTCAAGTTAAAGAGGCTCTTACGAGAGCAGACGTAGGCGGCTAGATAGATAGGTAGATAGATAGATAGATAGTTAGATAGATAGATAGATAGATAGATGGATAGATAGATAGATAGATAGATAGATAGATAGATAGATAGATAGATAGATAGATAGATAGATAGATAGATAGATAGATAGATAGATAGATAGGTCAAAGTACTTGCAGTGCGCTGAAAACTTTTTAGCATTTCAAATCGACCGGCCATTACATTACCCCAAGATATAAGTTCTGAGCCGATCTTTGTGTAGGGGCAACACCTACTGCGTTTGAAGTTATCGCTATCCGCAATGGTCACTATTTAACATCCGGTACATAGTGTCACCTAAACTACCAGCGCTGGAATGCTACGCGCAACGCTGTGCATTGCCGAAGTCGGCAATCAAGGTGAATTTTGACTGCGCTCTAGGGCATATGCAGACAACATCCTTTGAATTGGAGCTTTGCACACATCGCGAATCAAGTGACACTCCTACAGCCCCGTTAAGAAAGCGGAGCTAGCAGCAGTGCGCGTGCCAGTATTGCGTGCGCATGAGTTTCGATTGAGGTGGAAGCGTGCGTTGGATCCACTGACTCATGATATCGACAAGATCATGACCCTTGTCACCGAACTGATTCCTTGTAGTGAAGAGATGTACTCTTGCAGCACAGATGGAGGCTAATTTACATCTCATGTGGGTGGCAAAAAGGAAGCGTAAGGGAATAATGTGGAACAGTCTTCGGCTTATATAGCCAGCCTTCAGACAACCCTGAGGCACCTGGTGTCTGCAGCTTTCGCCAATCGAATGACTCCACGACCCGGCGGCGAGGATGAGAGTCTGAGAGGATGAAAGGGGAGGGAAGAGTGTCGTTGCCGTCCCGGGTGAGACGGGTGCGCTCCCTGTTCTCCACTTCCAGGGCCGTCAGAGACTAACAGCACTACGCCAGGTAAGTTGGTCGAGACGCCTGCTTGATTGTTCTCTGTCAAAACCAGCCCGTTGCTGCTACACAACCATGCGGGCATATTATTGGCTTTGATGGCGAACACTGGACAGGCCGGTGCTGCTGTTGCTAGGACGTAGTAAACGACATCCCCTGACTCGCCCATGCTGTCGTCCGTGAAGCGCGTTTACTTTCGACCCCGAGGCACTTCACTTTCCAGCCTACCAGTTTGTTGTCGCTCGATATTGGAGGACCGGGCTCATTCTAGCAAGCCTGTAATCTGAGAGAGTCATTGCAAAACGTCGCCACAGCGATGATATACTTGACTGACAAAACTAAAATTGGAAAACAACTCAGCGTTATTCGTTGGATTTGCAGCTCACTAAGTGGCTACAGTTTTTTTAGCGGCCATGCATCCGTAAAGATATTGTGTCCGGAAACGGAGTTTAGGAGAATGTTAAGTATTAAGTACCACGCCATAATTCGCAGATATGTACGCATAGGAATATGTAACCTTTATTTGCCCGATGCTGTAAAGAAAGATTTATTGTTTCCAAAGCATGGGATTGTGCGAACCATATTGTTGGGCTATTGGATGGTTGACGAATTGCACGATGTGGTCTTTATTTTTGCCCTTGTGTGAGTTTGCATGTATTTCCGTAAAACGAAGCTCATTTTTTTCTGATAACTAAGCACCTTCTATATTACCCGACAACTTTCTTCTAGCTGCCATGCGAAGACTTTCTTTCAAACTGCTTCGCCATACCCCCCGCCCCCCCTCCCGTCAAAAAACAAAAAAACAAAACAACAACGCCTGGCTACGTGATTGTGTAAAGGCGTTATAAGGTTCATGATTTAAGCCAGTCTTTCGTTTTGTTTCGATTATTTGACGTATGAGACATGAACGGCAAATTATTGATGCTGTTCACTGTTGCTCATGGTATACCGTTACGGCTGCGTCTGGTCACGCGGTCCCCAGACCAGAACCTGCAGCCACACCAGACCATGCCACAAAGGGGAAAACCA
Source organism: Rhipicephalus microplus (assembly GCF_043290135.1). Classification (NCBI taxonomy): domain Eukaryota; kingdom Metazoa; phylum Arthropoda; class Arachnida; order Ixodida; family Ixodidae; genus Rhipicephalus; species Rhipicephalus microplus. The sequence continues at coordinate 140,540,319 of NC_134704.1, read as the reverse complement.
ATGCAATTGCTACATATTATGGCAATTGTCGAAAATGACAATGAAATGTGTTTGTGTTCCAACTGTTAACAGTAAATGTTCTTCTTAACAGGAAGTGTTTATTAAAATTGATTGCCCGCATAGTTCTGGCGCAGAGGGTCATTTTCTTTGTACGAATAGTAGCCTCAAAGCATCTAGGTGGAGCAAAAATGACCCAGGTGAGATATGAAATAAAACATTTGAAATGCCGTAATGCAGTAAATTTAAAGACAATTCTAATAAATTTCCTCTGTGTTTACTGGTTTATGTTGAGATAGCTAATGCCTCCTCTGTAGAGGGCGCTGGCTAAAACTGGTTTCACTCATCATGACATATAAAAATTAGCCATTTCTTTCGAGGGTGTAGCCAGCATAGCCTTTCCTGTAACTAAGCCACATCGACCCACGTGCCATGAAGAACCGACTGTTCTTTGTCGTTCGTTATTCATTGATTGATTTGTGGGGTTTAACGTACTAAAACCACCATTTGATTATGAGAGACGCCGCAGTGGAGAGCTCCGGAAGTTTCGTCCACCTCGGGTTCTTTAGCGTGCACCCAAACCTGAGTACATGGGCCTATACAAGATTTTCGCCTCCATCGGAAATGCAGCCGCAACAGTTGGGATTTAATCCCGCGACGTGAGCGTCAGCAACCGAGTACCTTAGCCACTAGACCACCGCGGCGGGCTTTTTCGCTGGTTTTTCGCGGACTGGTAATGCCCTAGCTTGTTTTTTGATGCAAATGAGTTGTGTATAATAACTGTAGTAATTATTTTATTCCCCGCTTTCCAAGAATATCTCGCGTCTGTCAGGGGTAGCACAAGAGAACCAAAGGTAAAACAAATAACGAATGCTTTGCATTCACTGTATACGGGCACATGCAATATCATGTGATGCGCAGAGGATCTAAAGTATTACAAAAAACTTATCTTTGTCTACTGTCTACAAAAATATAATGCGCTCTAGTTTCCTTAACCACGAGAACTATTGAGCACTGAATATTCCCTTGATGGTGATACTCTGGCTTTTTTAACTTGGAAATTAAACTAGTGGAACCAGTCGACGCTACCGTTTAGAGCCAGGGCTTTGTGTCTGCATTTCTGTGCATGTGCATGGTGTTCTTTTTTTTTTCCGGAAAAGTTCTCTTTTCTGCATTTTGTGAAGCAAAAATCGAATGATAGAAGGAACAAAGTGAACACAGGTGGTATGTGTGCTAAAAAAACAGTTGACGTTGCTGTCAAGTTTCAGTGTCAGATGACAGCTACATATCTTGCTGATGAATGTGAGATACGTGGTATACTAAGCGTGTACTATAGCTTCAAAATATTGCTTGGAAACTAGTGTTGACGGAGTGTTTCGCAGCAAAGCTTGCACGTCAAACTAAGTGGCATGCAGTTCTTTCTCGAAGAACCTGTCAGTTGTGCATATCTTCTTCAAGGCTGTGCAAATGCAAATTACACTTGTCTACTGTGTGGCGCATAATATAACATGACGCATTTTTTTTGTTTTGTGGGTCACGCCTTAGTTGTTTGTACTGGAATAAGATCGCCGCTTGAAGAAGGGAGAAGACAAAGTCGTCTCATGTGCTGCCGTACGTGTGTGCGTACGTGCGGGTGAGTGCGTGTGAGTATGTGTGAAGGAGAAAAAAATGAAACGAAAAGCAAAGCGTGGGAAATGGGAGAAATGAAAGCGAAGCACACGAGCAAGGAATGCAGAGGTTAAACTTTAAAGCTAACGACAAAATCTCAATTGCCATCTGCTTCACATGCCAAAGTGTGTTTTCGTTTACAAGGGAACCCCCGCTTTCTTGTGGAGACGAAAATTATTCTCGACTGTGACAGATGAGTGCTTGATAAAATACTATTTTTGAATATTGAAGGTCTACAAATACGGCCACAATGCCGAAGTGAGAAATGGTCCCCGCATTTTGCACTCCACATTTGTCATCGCGCCCCACTTTTTCTGTTCTTTTTTGTGCTTTGGACAACTTGATCGCCATTTGCGTCTGTATTTGTTTTTTCAGCGTATTATAATACGTCATCATTCAATTTATATCAATATTTATCTTCGTGAATATGCTTATGCCACCCATCTCTTGTATCTGTCAATTCCGCCTGAGTATGTTTAGTTTAATCCCTTAAAAACATACTTTTCCCCTTATGTGAATGAAAACTGTGGCATTTTCTTTGCACTAGTGAAGCTATATTCCCTCTACTTTCTGGAACATTATACGTTGAAACTAAAAACAAAATGAAAGGTAGCTTATTGTCATAGTAATACTGGCAGTCGAAAAAAGAAGGCAACTTGCGCTCAAGCTCTTTTTTATTGCGACAAAGACTTGCCTTTAAGGCATAATATTTTTTAATTTGTGCTGTTAGACTAGTGTTGTGTATGAAGTGAAGTAGTGTCTTGTGAAATATGTTTTCATGTATCCAGCGGCTGTAACAAGCTCAACCGCGTTTACTTGAACAAGTGTTTTAAATTGTTTTTTGAGTATGGCTGGCCCCTCTGAAACTTTATTGTTGCGCAAAACTTTTAAGTAGTTTCTGAAGCGTTCCCTAGAAATGTTTAATTGAAGGACTCCTGAGTGACGATCACAGCGGTGAGGATGAAGTTTGCTTCAAGAGCTTAACAAACATTTTTTCTCTTTTTCGCAATATCAGAAGTCTTGCGATCAGAAATTCAAAAGCGGTGGATGCTCTTCCATGTGCTCCAATAAACAAAGAAAAAATGAACTCACTCATGTACTATGATTTTGGCACACGTTAAGGAAGTGTAGAATTTTGAAACGAACCTCGAATCGCGATACACATAACATCGCGGAGAGCGTCACCACCATATCGCGTTTTGAACGGCATTCCTCAATAATTGGAAGACGAAGAAGACGAGCCTCTGCTGTGCTGCTGTTACTGTTCGTCTGTGGTTTTTAATCAAATTCCCTCGTACTGCCACCTCCATGGCGGGTGTAATGACGACAGCAAGGACGGATGCTCCGCCTCCTCTTCCGCCAAGACCGGGATGTGACCTGCATGTTTCAAATAGGACTGGTGGACTTGAGCATCTGAACATGGCGCTACCAAGGTCATCGAGCTGCTCTGACAGGGATGACATAGAATCTGATGGTGGATATGCTGAGGCCACGAACAGCCACTTGAAGAGGAAGCTTCGCAGGACTTCAAGTGTGAGTGACCTCAATCGCATAGCATCGTCCTCTTCGCAGACGTGCACGATTGCTTGCATCGCTATCACTGCTACAGGCAGCCTGAATTCCCTTAATAGACAAGCTCTCACGGCGTATCTTGGAAGGATAGCTCCAGGACAAGTAAAAGAGTTCCGCATTATTCCCGCAAGCAACATACTCGCTGTTCACGTTTCTTCACTAGTGAACCTCAATGCATTAAAGGCTGTGACACAGATGTGCAACATACCTGTGCACTCCTTCATTTTAAATGAAAGCTGCACCATTGCTCGTGTGATTTCTGATGTGGATAAGGATATCGATAGCAGTGATTTGTTAACGCTGATACCCTCGACTGTCAATGTCAGAGACGTACACCGTTTTAGACAGTCGAAATGTGCGAATATAGTTTTTGAGGAGGACACATTGCCATTGCATGTGAAAGTGGGCTATATGAGGAAGCCCATCCACCCATACGTACCTAGGTCACTACAGTGACACAAATGTCAAAAACTTGGGCACGTTAACGCTGTGTGCGTGAACAGGTTGACTTGTCCCTGCTGCAGCGGAGATCATGAAGAGTCGTCATGCGAGATATTTACCCTGAAGTGATCTAACTGTGACGGCCCGAATGAGTCGAGGTCGAAAGATTGCCCTAAAAGTAAAGACTGAAATGACTGTGCTGAGGAAGATGCTACGACATCAGTCTACGCGTAAAGAAGCGGCTCTTAAGGTGCACCATCCCCAGAGGCGCTCTTGTCCCACAGGAGGAGGTCAGCATACAAGTGTATTATACAAATGTCAGCATACAAATGTGTCAAAGCCTGTACTGCCTGATGATTCAGCGAGAGATTCTCTTAGATCTGAAGCAGTTTCTCAACCTCGAGTCGCACCTTCTTTGAAGAACGTGACGGATAGTACCTCATGGCCTTCTCTGCAGCCTCGGAGTGCTGAAGTGCAAGGACCAGAAAACCAGCATAAACATGAGACTTCGTCATCAGATGTGCAAACCAAAGCAATGCTTACGCAGTTGATCCGTGCTTTGTGAATGATGCTTGTTGGTGCCAAGATGTCTCTTGCCAAGGCTTCAGTGCAAATTCTAGACAGACTAGAACTGGTGCTCGGTACTATCTAAACCCAACAAAAATCTTGGCGCCAGCAGCCTCATCGTCATCACTGAGGGAAAGAATTAGTTGTTCTGTCATATTTCAATGGAACGTTGGAGGTTTACGAGCTCACCTTGGAGATTTTAAGCACAGATTGCTGAAACGCTGAGACAAGTGGAATTCCTAGCATAGTTATAGTATTCCTGCGTTGTGACCTCACGTATTTCATTAACCAAATACATATGCATAGCAGCAGTGAGTACGTTTCCATCATGTTAAATCGAAAAAGACGTACAGTCTCGATCATTGGTGGTTACATTTTACCGAGCGGGATATTTGACGCTGAATACCTGAAACTTGCCATAGACTCGAGTCAAGGACCTCATGTCATCGTAGGTGACTTCAATGAACATCATATTTGGGGCAGCAGCGTCATAAGTACTCGGGGGAGACAACTCCTAGACTTCACAAGCAACAATGGTCTTCATATTCTAAACGATGGACCACCCACGTATCTCTGTAGCTCAACGTACAGCAGCTGTATCGGCTTAGCTATCACTTCTCGGTGCTTTTCAACATCCGCCGCCTGGAGCGCAGACGTTGAAACATATGATAGTGATCACATTCCTACTTACATACAACTACGATTGTATACCGGCGTTGCAAGCATTCGAAAGCGATGCACAGATTGGGAGGCTTTTCAAGAAGAGCTAGAAAACTCTTGTAGCTCTATAGTTTCTTCGACAGAAATTGAAGCAAAAATTGCCACAGCAGCACAGACCACTACACGAGTTGTTACAACATCTCATTCCAGGAAGCCGGTTGATGTGGTAAACGAAGAGCTGTGGGCAGTTTGTCGTCAAGCTGAACGCAAATACAGGCGAACAAAATTGATCAAAGTCCTGTGGACCTCTCGTAACCTGCGAAAGAAAATTCAGACATACTTAGAGAATCTTGGCCGCCAAAACTGGGAGTCATTTTGCACCACCCTAGACCCTCGAAAACCACTTTCTAAGATATGGCACGTCATACGAGATCTGCCATCTTCTCCTCAGCAACTGCATCCTTTCCGTACATTGGACATCATAAGAACATGCAGTGACAAACATCGCGGAAGAATTTTGCGTGCACCTCTCCGGCTAAGTACGAGTAAGTTCAACACCGGACCCTTCTAGAATCTAGCTGCCGCCACCAGGCACAAACATGTTTCCAGATTGGTGGAGCATAGTCAAACCCGTGTGGCTTTGTTATAACACCGCGGCACTTGGTTCAAACACCGAATAACAAGTTTTTTGAACAGCTGAACAAATATTTCCGCATTGGTTATTTTTCTAAAACAATGTTTATCCTTGTTTTCTCCAAAGGAGCAAGACCGATATATAATTGTGTCCTTACGTCCTTCCGTTTTTGTTGTCGTGCGCCTTCGCCTGCCCAATATTTGTTTCTGGCATGTGTTCCAATAGTCATTTTATACGAATGAATGGATAGTTAAATGAACAGCGGCCATCTTAAGTCCCATTCTGATCCTCACGTAGCCGGCAAAATAGAAATATTCGAGCAGAGGGCAGCGTAGACAAATACGATGCAATCTCTTTCCTGTCCAAACAAGAGGGCTCCAATATCATCCGAATTGTCTTCTGCACTCAAACAGACGCTTCTTTAGAGGCTCAATGTGAGCAACTTTTAATTTTCTGAGATTTTATCATTAAATAGGATAAAAAAATAACAGTCAAGTTTGTTTATCTTAGCTTCTTCTTCTTGGCGAGAGGCGGCACCTGGCCGCGTAAAAGCAGTTCAGGGGGGCTTCATTTTTCAGACAACTTGGGCTCAATGCTGTCTTCTAAGCTGTCCGCGTAAACTCTGTACGATGCTGTGTTAGAATGAGAACACAGCCTTTCATGACAATCTTCTTCGCGGTGAATTACTCCTGCGCCTATCGGGAGGTATAGTGACACCTCAAGTGAGACATTGACCATCGCGCGCGGCAATTCACCTCGGAGAGTGCGCGAACACGGACTATGATAGACCAAGTCATATCCCATGGGGCATATGAATTTTATGGCGACGGCCTATCAAGTTACACCAAGAAAGCAAGTAGCATCAAAAGTCAAGAAAAAACCATCAACACCAGCACAGTCCTTGCCTTGCAATCTCAAGTTATTGTTCATATGTTGGTTCGCTTGCAGGTAACAATAATAGGTTGAATGCATTAATGGCATTACTTTTATTCCATATGGTTGTGTCACTCGATGTCATCCTTTTCAATGCGGAGTATTTTTGTCGAACGATGTCACGCTTCGGCGTCGGCGGAGGCAGCGTCCACACCCTCAATGCGTATGCCCCCTTCTCGCGCCTCGTGCTGCATGTTCGCGTCTCCTGCTGGTTCAGGAAGACACCCGCAGAACTGTTCCTCCCCCCTCTCTCTCTCTCTTGACTAACAAAGTCAATGCAGGCAGTGTCTGCTACTGAAAAAACGACTGCTTGCGCTGCACAACTGTTCACTGGCCATGTTGATACTAGATCATGCTGTACTACCCAACCCATAATGACCGAAAAAAAAAGACCAAAGAAAGTACGCAACGGTGCGATAAAAAAGCAGGCACCCAAAAGCCGTTTATGCTGAGCGCATAGACTACATTTATAGCAGCCATCCCACAACAGGGAACTACACTATCCGTGGTCAAGCGAACAGCATCAACGCTATTACATACACACATTTCAGGTGTTTTTTTTTGCGGCTGTACTTTACCACAATACTTCAACAATGCACTACAATTTCTACATAAGGGCATGCGCATAGAATTCATGCTTTACTTAGTTGTGGGAGCCTACACTTTTGGAGGTATTTCGAACATGGTAGTCTGTTAATGTTCATCGAAAATATCGCGCTGTTTTCACAAAACTCTTTCGCGCGAATGGGGTCATATGGTTACCGACTGTTCTTATGAAAAAGTGTACACCAAAGGGAGTGCGTTTTACATCCCCACACTTCTGGCCTGGCAGAAAAACTTCAATACACAACAGGGCATACAGTGGCCTGTTGAGTCAACATTGGTCCTGTTGATTAGGTCTTCCGTACGAGACACGTAGAAGAATATCATGTTGTTTGCTCTGGTCGGTAGAAGTTTGACGCTATTTCTAAAGCGCTGACCTAAGGCACTGTTCTCTTTGTGTACACTGCACTTCACTTTTACCTGAGATTGGGTGAGGCTTGAGAGCTAGCTGCAGCCTCACTTCACAAGTAAAACTTAAAATTTTACAATGATTCTTCGATCTCTGCCGCAAGTAGGCTTTTTACCAGAAGTGAAATTTTCGTTAGATCTTGAGAATTTTATGTTGTGGTAATCATGGCTACCAGACTATCCAACTGGTATTTTTAAATGCAATATCGTAGCGAAACTGCGATGGTTTGCAGAATCAGAGTGAAGATTTTGGGAAGTTTGTCGTTCGACACGGATTTTTTGTTTTGAGTATTTCTGAACCAAGAGTACCCACTAACTTTCACATGTGCAACTTTACGGTGTACCAAGCAAAACGCCCGGCTACAAAAGCAGAGTGATTTGTTCAAGGCAGGACGTTCAATCTACATTGGGAGCTACTTGAAAAACAGGTGCGCCAGAATTCGTTAGATGCCAGGTGAAATTTGGCCAAGTTATTGTAACTAGAGTCGGTGTATAACTGCACCCTTACACAAGAGTTTCATCCACTGAGTTAACTGCATTGTGTGCATGATCCCTTAATATTATGTGGTGATTATAAGGCGCATCATTTATTATGGGGTAGGGAGTGTAGTGATGTAAGCGGATCTGCTATATTAGAGATATGCGAAGGCCACGGTTACGCTATACTGAATAACGGCTCTCCGACGTTACTACGGGAGAATAACTACTGCAGCTTATTAGGCATCACTGTGGCTCCTCTGAACTAGCGACTGGAGTAAACCGGAGTGCAGATGACGCTGCAAAAAGAAATGGCCACTTACCAGTATTTTTATGTCAATCAAAATTGAAGAAGACGAGAAATAACTGAAAAATAAGAATAAAAATCTGGGCAGTCTTTGGAGAACTATAAAGGCAAAAATGTTAAAATTTGTTATGACGCAGATAGGAATTCATTGAAGTAAAAAGAGTTTCTAAGAAAAGTTGCTCGTGCAGTACTAATTGCAGAAGGTTAAGCATGTGTTCAGCCTGCGTGCTAGTGCCTTCGGGATATGCGACCACAAAATGAAAGAAGATAACATAATTCAAAGTGGACAGGGAACTATTTCGTGCAATGCAGGACCAACTGCATAATCTTTCAGCGCAAAAGTGTCGAGGTCGCCGCACTTCAATTTCTCCATTTACCTTGGCATCTCAACTTTGGAGCATGGTACGCACCCTCCAACAGTCAGTAGTTCACTTGAAACCACTCCAGAATCTAGCGCTGTCTCTAGGAGTTAGTGAACGTATGACTGCCAAAGAATTTGGCGATCTAATACTGAAGAACGGAGAGGCCTTCCAAAAGTGAAAAATATCAATGCTCAGCAGAATTGACTTCATTGGTTGTAACGAAGTGTTTTGTGGTCAGTTCATGAGATCTGAACTATAGCTTCACCCCAGAGAGGTTCAGTGAACAAGTTCACCAGGATCTAAGGGAGTTACATAAGCCGCTGTTGTTAATTTGTGTGAGAAAGGAAAATTACTCCACTTGAATATTTACGACGAAAATTGACAAGATGAAAAACGTCGCAAAATTTTGGATAGTACTAAAAGCAGTACAGTTGCTAAAGTAGAAAAGAGACTTATGAATCTGGATTCGTTTAGGCTAGTGAGTTTCATACTTTGTATTTTGAAAGTGATAAAAAATAACAAATGAAGAATTTTTATAGTGGCGAGACATGAAAAGAAATCTACTACCGAAAAGCATAGCTGGCTTCTTAAACATAAATTCACAATGGACTACATTCTGGACTTGGCCACACATGTAGAAAACCAACGTACGCGAGAAAACATCCCTGCCGCTATATTCCTTGATGTACAACAATCATATGACACAGTCATCGAGGTTCATATTATGAAAGGCCTAGCGTTGCATGGACTTTAGAGAACTATTCTGCATTGAATGGATGACTGACTTCCTGAAGCACCGGCAAATTTTCGTGGTTATGCAAGAAAGCCCAATGTCTGAACATGTCGTCACGCTAGAACTGCCAAAGGGCACCGTGCTGAGCCCGATGCTCCTTAATGCAGTCATGGCGCAGCTCCCGTATAATCTTTCACCTAACATCAGATGTTCAGTATACGCTAAAGATATAAGTGTATGGATGTTTGGCCCGTTGTTTTTGCATGCCCAACAAACTTTACAAGCAGGATGCTATTATGCACACCGTTTTATTACAAGAAGAGGTATGAGTGGCAGAAACAGCCATACTACCATTTACTCTAAAATACCAGGTTTTCATGCTCTTTAGCAGAACTCCACTATTAAATTAGTAAAAACCTACACATTTTAGATGTGATTTTAGACAGCAGACTAACAAGGTCGTCTCGCGTTGAGCCCCTTGAACAACAAGTGAATCAAGCTATTCAAATCCTCCGTGATTTCTGCGGGGCTAAATGAGGTGGTACTACATAGTAGCTGTTGGCCCTACATGTCACGTGGATAGACCCCATGGTACTTTATTCTATGCATCTGCTGTATGGACTTGCAGTCTCCACCAAAAACATTGCACTTGTTATTAGTAAGGAGCTCGTGCGTATGTGTGGGGTTGCCACGGTCAACTTCCGCTGCTTTCGTGTATTCAGTAGCTCAACAACCACCTTTGGCAGTACTTCGAGCAAGAACAACGTTAACAAATTTATTTAAAAATTTCCCGCAATATCACAGCCATTCTTTACCTGGCGAACTAGCAAACAGTATGGGAATCCTGCTACAAATTAGTGTGTCCTAACTTCAAGCAGTATTACCAAGATATAAACTATAGAAACGACCCAAACCACATTGAACGCTGCCGGCAGTAAACGTTATCTGTGAAATAGATGGCATACGCAAGACATCAGACAAGGCGTCCCTATTGGCGGGACAGATAGTGCTTTATTTGCAGGCAATGCACAATGGAGAGGTGAAGATATATACAGATTGGTGTAACTCAAGAGGTGTCCGTCTGCACGATGTTTACACACAAACTTGAAGAAAAGAGAATGTGAAATTTATTGCACACGTCTTCATCAGCGACATTAAAATTGGTGGCTATCTTTGAAAAAGTTCAGTTCATCTTTGACAATTTTGGGACTGGGAAGTATGCACGTATAGCGAACTCGCCCTTCAGATAATCAAACATGTTATGTCACCTTAGAAAAATGTTTAAATAGCACATTACAATGCAGAGGCTGCGGACTTTGTCTAAGCACAGGGTCGCAACATCGTATTCGAATGAATACCCAGCCAAATTTAAATACATAGTAATGAAGAGGCGGACTGCCTCTCGAGGAAAGCCTTGAACGAAGGACGGAATGGCGGATCGGCCAGGTCTGGGGAGAATATTCGGAATTTAATAATGCAAGCAATTAACCACTGTTATACGGAAGAGTGGTTCAATAGCCTGAAGTCAAATAAACCAGTGCTTTACAAACTTGATCCGCACGGAAAATTTCCAATAATGGCAGATTTCCGACGACATTTAGAGAAGTCATTCTACAGACTTTGTTTGGAAGTATAGCATATACAGACAACTTGCTGCACATAATACATCGATCCTACTCAACGGTTCCAATTTGGCAATGAAGAACGATTTGTTCGCCATAATTTTTTGGATACCTTAAAAGACGCAACTAAAACAGAAATATTAAAAATAAACTAGCAAGCTTAGACAGTTGGCTTTTCCCATTAAAGAAAACTGCTTTAACCATGACCGGTGATGCATCATCAGAAAAAATGAAACATCTTCCTGACAGATTTCTTTGTGGAGACCGAATTGGAAAAGCACTTGTGATATACAGCAAGAAGCTGTGATATGTGGAAGGGTGTGTTAGTACATACGCTGTGAATATAGAAAGTTTGCGTGTGAACGTTTTATGACAGTGTGAACTGCTGGTAAGCAAATTGTATATTGCCATGTTATTATGAAATTGTTCAGTGTGCTAATATGCTTTCTTTTCTCTTATTTTTCTTCAATGTCGAATTTAGGTACCATACGTTATTTTCTTTTCGTTTCAGAACTTATCTATATAGAGCAGCCGAGGCAATGTGGCCATCCACATTTCCACAGCAAAAAAGTTATAACTGTACAGGAAAAGATAAAGAAACAACAAACAGCCAGCTAGAAGCTCTCACTTCCTTTCCTCATACCGAAAAAGTCAACTCTTACAGACACAAAAGTTTAGTATGTATACATTTCATATACAATACTTTCAGACAATACATATGGTTACCAAAAAAATCAATGCTCGCTATGCTAATGTCGTTTTCGTACAAAAGCACTATGTCGAGAAGCCTATACTTTTCCGCAGTAGAAGTGACACGAACGTTACGAATCACAAAAACTCGTTACTGCCTCCTTTAAATATTGACATGATGGTACTTGTTTCTTTTCAAAAGTTACCATTAGAGCCAATTTATGGTACACTCAATTTTTCTGAGAATCCGAGAAAGCTGCACGTTGTTCAAGATATTCTTCTTGGAACTTTGAACGCAAAATAAACAATTATGGTGCCCTACGTAAGCGAACGTTCCTTTGGGTTACGTCAAAGTGCAACTACCAGTGACAAGAAAAAGGCAATATTTCAATATTTAAGCACGTCTTTCCATATCGGTACGCCCGTTTGTCATCTTGATCCCCCTTCCTATTGTCTTCATCAACGCACTCGTTGTTCGCAGATCTAAGACCCTTGTTTTCGCGTGGAAGCGCTGGAGAGTCGTTTACCCGATGTTTGGTGGGGACAATACTCCTTGCCACGTTTCTCTAACCGACCCGGCCTTTGAATTCTTCCTTAGCTAGGTCCTCATTTTCGGTTGTCCGAAGAAGATGCATCGATTGAGACCTTTGTATGAATAAACGGCCCCGGGAGGAGTGCGCTTCTTTTAAAATACTTTCTACCGTATACTCCCGCTTCTGTCACTTTCGGGGAGGCCTCCTAAGTTCTTTTCTGTACATTTCGCACTGCTTGTGACCTTGCTGTCCTCATTGAGACTTCATGATTTGGCTTTCTTTTTTGCATGTCACTATTGTGGTCACGGTCGCAGCATCGCCTAAGAGTAAACGTATATGTGTTGATGTGCCACCAGTCAACGACTTGCTCTCGTAATATTCTGCCTGGTTCACGAGGCCACCAGCACCTTTCGGCACAGTGTATTTAGTGTAACCACATAGTCATATATCGCACACCTATATACCACTAATACTGTCCATATACGCACAGACCAACATTTCAAATAAATGTACAAGTTTCGCCAACACAGACATGTGCGCATGGTAATAATGATGCAGTACCCAACATAACAAATTGTAGATGAATATTCCCCTAAAACATTTGAGTTGACAACCTGTGTTCTTCACGAATGTGGCCTCTTTCACTTATTTAGCTACACTGACGTGCGATGTCTTCGGGGACGTTGCTTGACGTGAGAGCCAATAATCTCGGAAAAAATGAAAAATAAGCAACTGAAAAGAAAGAAATATGACAAGGGAACTACGAAAACAGGAGAAATAATGATAACAACAGGATGGGCCACTAAAGAATATGCAATGCCAGGGCCTTCTGACGCGAGAGCGGCGTAACCAAGTTAGGCAGGGCCTACCGCGGCTCACAGCGGCTAGCTTGAGCTTCGTAAACGATGCGTGGTGCCCGATCACTCTAGAGCTGCTTCTGCAAGCGAGGATTAGGACGATGGCCTTGAGTGCAGCGGCAGAGTTAGAGTGGAGGCAGTGGAACATTGTTCCTTGCATTATGCAACGAGGCATCTGTCTTGTCTAGGCGTCGAGGGGCTCTGTCGAGGTCACGCTTTCAGCGCCTGATGCAGCCAATTGCAGATTCCCCACGGGTGGAGACTTCCGCCGTAACACTTTGTGGCACCATGTTTAAGTCGACAAAGTTGCATACACCTAGTTTGTAGTTAGGAACTTTCGGAAGAAGCCAAGTTGTGGTTATAATTTTTTTTTTGTTTTCAGAAAGAAGGCACTCTGTTGAATTTTCCCTCCTGCTTGTATCAAAGAGAGGCTGCCAGTAGCCCATACTCCCATTTTCAAAACTGCAGGTTCATTTGAGAAAGATTATTCTCTTCCATGCTTACTTTAGTACGTGTGTCAGTTGTTTAATTACCGAAAGAATTTCAGCCGTACATCAAGTGACGCTCCCTATTTAGGTTTTTTCTGCGGCGACAGTGATGCTGTATGAAAGAATGGGTGATTTATTTGTTGTTATCAATGAGCGCATTAGAACAAGCGAGTGCATTTACATAGTTTAATCGGGACATAAGCACACAGTAAGCCACATTCATATATAAAATTTGTAAATTGAACCCTGATGCCTGGACAAACTGACATTTTATCTACTGCGCATTTCCAATGTTTCTGCACTCACTGCGTATAAAAATGCGGAAACTGTGCACAAAGCCACGGAAAGCTTGAAACAGTGAGGCACGCGTCCATCACCTCTCGTACTTCCTGTCAGTTAACTCGTCTATCTTCGAGGTGCGCGGCTCCTTCCTCGGCAATCTTCCTTGTGAGTAAAAAAAAAACCAATCCTCAGCCTGCACCATAAACATTTAGCAGGCTATGCCAGTTAGAAAAGAAAAATTAACGGAGCCTTCACACAAAATTTGGATGGTGAAGAATGTGCAGCAGAAGTGGACTACCCCCCCCCCCCCCCCAGTTGAACAGTAAAAAAATTGTTCTGTTCTAAAATGTAGTTTTTGCTGCCAATTTGTTTGGCAAAGTTTAATCTTCAGTGATTAATTCTTGCGATGCATAGCTTACTCGGGTTGCCTTTGAGTTTCTTGCTTTTCTTGTCTGTTGTAAGAGTAGACGTTGCGTGTTGATTTAGACTTCTCTTCCGAAATGAGTACTCTGCGAAAATCCTCGACGGTGCGTGCTGAAAGTGCGTGCTGGCTTCCTCAGCAGTACGCACTTTTTTAGGACTACCTGTGACTCACTGGGTACGATCGGGCAAAGCTAGATTGAGCTGCAGATCGGAGGTGTCACGTGATGCATCCACAGCTATAGGAGTGGTTCAGAAATCGTGCATGCGCTGCTTGGTCTTGGCGTGTTATGTGAACACTAGTCGACGTGGTGCCTCCTTCCTCTTTCTGGGAGAGAAGATATCTAAGCCATGGGTCGTGCGGCTTCAATGTATGTAGTATTATAGTAGTAGTAGTAGTAGTAGTAGTAGTAGTAGTAGTAGTAGTAGTAGTAGTAGTAGTAGTAGTAGTAGTAGAAGTAGCAGTAATAGTAGTAGAATTTGATGCTTACTTAAAAATTGGCCCCTTATCTGCATTTAATCTGCAAATGTCATCGAAGGACAATAGTCTTGCGTGCGAAGAGAGCGAACAAAGCATTTATCTGATGTTCTGCGCAAGAAAATCGCTGAATGGTATTCTGGAGGCACTGCGTCAGAGTGCTTCGAGCGTGCAGCGGAGGCCAACGAGCACATCAAATCACGTCACACGTGAGACATGAGCGCCATCTGGCATTTTTCTTAGAAAATGGAGCACGTGACTCTGAGACGGGTGTACGCACCCGTTTCAGAGGTGATAAGGTGTAGAACGCAAGGCAACGGGTAGGTGCCACCACCATCTCGTTTGAGCACACTGTTGGAAACACTCGCCTGTTCGTGCAAGCATTGCATAGTCAGCGCAGCGTGATAAGCGCTACGGTCCTTAAAATTACCTACTTATACCTTCTCTAGTAAAAGACACATATGCAGAATATACAAGTGCTTTTGTGGTGCCCCTGACATGTGCAATAATTGCTTTTTAATGGACACTTGCACAAGTGTGAACGCTGAACTTTGAGCAACATTGGTGGGTGCTGTGGATGCGGTCGGCCACTTCAAGTAACCGATGCTGTTAAGAGCGCACGAACAGACAATTGTACAGATAAGCAGACAGACCAAATTTTTGCTTGGAACGTCCCCAAGAAAGACTGTCGTCTTTTAAGGTAATATCAGAAGGACGCACTTTGAGCACTATCTGACCAGGAAGGATTGCCACGTTAAAATCACTGGGCGTAACCTCCTTGGTTTATTGAGGTTTAGCAAGGGTTGAGCCGCAGTGCCATAAATATAGTGAGCTAGTATATAGCCATAAACTAGAGGCAGTGAAAGGTGGGAAGTAGACACAAAGCGCACGCCGTAAGTGCGCGAGTGCCATCTCACGTTTACTCCTTGGAATTGCCGCTGGATGGCAGCACTTCTATATGCTGATTATATTGTTACGCACAAGGAGGACCAGGACGTATACGGCTGAAGGGGGCCGTTTATTTTGGTCGCACCTTCAGCGAACACAATTCACGTCTGGATACTGTACTGACTTGCATAAGAAACGCTGGCCTTGTTCTTAACTCAAATAAATGCCACTTCGGAGACCGACAAACCCTTGTTCTCGGACACCTAGTCGATCAGGAGGGCATCCATCCAGATCCCCAAAAGACAGCAGCCGTTGAAACGTTCAATGCGCCGCGCTCTGTGAAGGAGCTCCGCAGTTTTTTGGGGCTTTGCTCCTATTTTCGCCGCTTTGTACCTAAATTTGCCGATGTCGCGTATCTGCTGACATGTTTGCTACGGAAGAATACTCCCTTCGAGTGGACTCCGGAGTGCGACTCCTCTTTTCGTCAACTGAAATTCCTCTTGACGTAGCAGCCTGTTCTTTAACACTTCAACCCATCAGCTCCAACCGAACTGCACACAGATGCCACCGGCATAGGAATTGGTGCCGTCTTAGTTAAACGCTATGGTAACCGCGAGCATGTGATTGCATACGCAAGTCGCTCCTTGAGCAGGCCCAAGCAGAATTACACTGTCACAGAAAAAGAATGCCTCGCGGTAGTATTTGCGATTCAGCGGTTTCGATCTTACCTATATGGACGCCCTTTTACAGTCGTCACCGACCACCACTCATTTTTATTGGCTCGTCAACCTTCGGGATCCTTGAGGCCGTCTAGGGCGCTGGGCACTTCGGCTGCAAGAGTATAACTTCATAGTCTCGTACAAAAGTGGTCGACGACACGCCGACGCAGATTGCCTTTCGCGCATGCCACTGAGCACTACAGAGTGGACGCCGATGACTTCGATCACCTCGTAGCTTCTGTGTCACCAAAGTTTCCCGACCTCAGTTCTTTCAAAGATGAACAGCGAAAGGACACCAGGCTATCATCGCTTTGCACAGCTCCTACGGCATGCCATTTCTGTGTACGCAACGTACTCCTATATAAGAAGAACTTTTCCAGCACTGGCGCACGTTTCCTCCTGGTAGTGCCAGAAAGCCTTCGGACAGCGATTTTAGGTGCTATGCGCGATGATCTTACGTCCGGACATTTAGGTTCTGCGCGGACGCTTTACCGTGCTAAGGAGCGCTTTTATTGGCCAGAAATGCGACAGTCAGACGAGACGTATGTGGCCAGCTGCACACAGTGTCAACGCCACAAACGCCCATCTACTGCTTCGATTGAGTGAGTCCCGCCTTCGTCACTTGTCGCCATACCATCCGCAAACAAATGGGCTCACGGAGCGCACGAACAGAACAATTGTAAACATGCTCTCTATGTATGTGGCATCCGATCACAATAACTGGGATGACGTGCTACTATTTATAACGTACGCGTTCAACACCGCTAAGCACGAGCCAACAGGCTATAGCCCCTTTTTCTTGATGTACGCATGACCGCCACGGTACACACTCGACACAGTTTTGCCATTCTCGGTGCACGAGAACCTCTCAGTCACCGAAATCCTCTGCCTT
Organism: Rhipicephalus microplus; assembly: GCF_043290135.1. NCBI lineage: Eukaryota > Metazoa > Arthropoda > Arachnida > Ixodida > Ixodidae > Rhipicephalus > Rhipicephalus microplus. The sequence goes on along the minus strand of NC_134704.1, from coordinate 140,523,088 downwards.
GCAGCAGAAGAGGCGCGTCGTATTGCTCGTATACGCACTTTGGTATCACAGGAAAAATCTAAGGTACGCTATGACGTCCGCCACCGGCGTGTAACTTACCATCCAGGCGACTCAGTCTGGCTGTGGACTCCGGTACGAAGACGCGGGCTATGCCAAAAGTTCTTGGCCACATACGACGGAGCGTTCGTCGTTCTCCACAAAATCACGGAAGTCACATACACAATAGCTCGCCTCACGAGAAGTGGTAAAAAAGTCGCTAAAACCCAAGCAGTCCATGTCGCTCGACTGAAGTTGTACACACCAAGGTGAATCAGTTACCTCGCCCGGCGGCCTTCGTCTGCGAGGGGAGGAATGTTACGCATGCCTGCGAAGACAACGACGATGGGTGAACATGCTGGCTGCCCCAAGCTGGAGGAAGAAAGAAGACGACGACACTGCGATCATCAACCTGTTGGCCACTCCAGCGCTTCTCTTCGCGACCAAAATAAACGGCCCCCTTCAGCCGTATACGTCCTGGTCCTCCTTGTGCGTAACAATATAATGAAAAGATGCGAGATGCCGCTAATTGCAGTGCTCACTAGATGAATGAACATATGAACGGACGGACGGATGGACGGACCCATGGATGGATGGACGCAAAGACGGACGCGTGGACGAACGCAGCGATGGACGCATGGATGGATGCACAGACAGACGGACGCACTGACGGATGCATGGATGGACGGACGGCCGGAAGAACGCACGGACGGTCGCACAGACGGACGCACGGGCGGACGGAACCAAGAACGAACGGACACTTCACCCCACTTATCATCATGCACTCCATAGATATGCTGTGGTCTTATATACGATAGTCTTTCTTGGAGACCTTCGACGCAAAAATTTTGGTCTATCTGTCTGTCTGTACATTTGTCTGTTTGCCCACTTCTAATGGGATCGGGTACATGAAAGGGTCCACCCCATCCACAGCGCCCACCAATGTTGCTCAAGATTGAGCGTTTATGCTTGTGCAATCGTCAATCAAAACGCAATTATTGCGCATGTCTTGGGCACAATAAGAACACGTATATATTCTGCGTGTGCGTTTTTTTTTACTAGAAAAGGCAAACATAAATAATTTTAAGGACCGTAGCGCTTATCACGCTGCGCTGACCATGCAACGTTTGCACCGAACGGGGAGTGTTTCCAACGCTTTGCTAAGACGAGCCGGTTGTGGCACCTACCGTCGCCCTGCGTTCTACACCTTATCACCTTTAAGATGGGCGCGCACACCCGTCTCAGAGCCACGCGCTTTGTTTTTAAGGAAACTGCAAGATAGCGCTATTGTCTCACGTGTGACGTCACTTGGTGCACTCGACGATAGTTATAGCGCGAAAAAAAAACGACACACAGACGCGAAGGGCACGAAGGACGTCGTTTTGTTTTCGCGCTATAACTATTGTCATGCCTTACTACTAGCCCAAGCTGCCACACTTATTGATTGATGCGCTCGTTCGCCTCCGCTGCACTCTCGAGGCACTCTAACGCAGCGCCTCCAGAATACCACTCACCAATTATCTTGCGCAGAACATCAAATAAATGTCTTGATCACTCTCTCCACACGCAAGACTATTTATTGTCTTTCGACAACATTTGCATATTACAAGCAGATACGGGGCCATTTTTTTTATATGCGAAACATTTCTTAGCGAAGCGAACTTCGGCGTCACTGAGCGTATTCACCTATCTAGCCGCCAAAGACTTTTAGCTCTCCTGGCCGTTTCGATAATGGTATCGATACCAAACTTGGTATGACATAACATGAGTGTATGATAAACATCTTTGACTACTCATAACATATAAAATATAAAATGTATGTCATGAATGTCATGATTTACATTTTATGGTCCTGCAGCTCTTGCGGTGGCTTCGTTTACTTAGTATGTCGTAAAACTGGTATGGCATGGCATGATTGCATGGCGAACACAAGCGACAGACCTTTACATGAAGATCATGACATGCGTGGTATGTAACAACATGACTATATGTCACGCTCCTGATGCGCTCATGGCCGTTTCGCTAGCATCAAATATACCAAAATTGCTGTTACAGTATGTGAATTGATAACGAAATATGCGACTGGTGCAAACTTCATAATCATGAGATTAGTGTCATATAACAACATGACTACATGTCAGGCTCATGATGCGCTGGCAGCAGTTTCGCTAGCTTCAAAAAAAAGCCAATTTGGTATTACGGGACGTGAATGGATAATGAAGGTATGGTACTGGTGCAAACATGATAAACATGAGTTGCGTGTCATGTGAGAACATGACTACATGCCACAGTCAAGGCGCCGATACATTTCGTCTTGACGCGGTGCGCGTGCTCGCCTGCGTTCATTTCGTCGCGTCACGCCGGCGTTGCCACGCCAGGTGCTGGTCCTGCCATATACTCGCAGGCAGGCGCGGCGCTCCATTGCTTTGACATATGCGCGTTTCAGCGCGAGCAGCGTCCCTCCGTTTCAAAAAGAAGGAGACGCAGTGATTTCAGGGTAACGCATTGGCGCGAAATGCAGCATGTAGCATTTCGCGCCGGTTGCCGTCGGGCCATGCCGAAGGACGCTGGTCGCGCCTAGCGTCAAACTGTAACATGCTGGTGTCTGCTAACGTAGCGCCGCTGGCCCAGCGTGCACGCGCGTCAACGCTACATTGCAGTATATTGGGCCCTTCAGGATGCGCTCACTGCCGTTTTGCTAACTCCACAAACACCAACTTTAGTGTTACGTGACGCCAGTGGATGTCGAAAGATATGACTGGTGCAAACATGATAATCCTGACATGCGTGTCATGTAAGAACATGAAAACATACCACGCTCATAGCGTGCTTTCAGCCATTTCGCTAGCTCCACATATACTAGATTTGGTATCACGTGACGTGAATAGATGGTGAAGGTAAACGACACATCCAAACAAGATAATCCTTACACGGAAGTCATGTACGACATCATTTAAGTCCACCTAGTAACGTTGTGCTGATTTTATATTGAGATATCAACATTTCTTATTTGCGATTTGCATATAATCGATTCCCACTGTACGTGGAATCTGCCAATTTTTCCTTGTAGCCATTTCAATCTTTGCTTAGACGCTATCTGAAACTCAATTTGCAGGCTGCACTCCTTCAAACTCCAACATCATGAAAAAAAAACAAGAATGCGTTCAAATCATTCATTGCAAAATATTAATCGTGAAAGTGAAATAAAATATATGGCTACAATTACTTCGGCTTACAAGAGTACAGATTATACATATAAGGGCCTTTCTTATATGTAGTTTGAAAAACATGCTTCCACGCATCATAAAGTGCAACGCGCATCTACTCTACTTTTAGGAAGTCATCGTACTACGGTCAAGAAAGGTGTATATACAGAACTATATGTTGAGACAGTATAACTACTACAGTGCTTATAATTACCCACTGGGTACGCTTTAGCTGTTGGTGTTCCCGTTTACCACGCGCTGACTTGGGCAGTCAACTTCTATGACCAAGCTTGATTTAGGTAGTGTGGCAAGGGAGGTAGAAACATATGGCCGCATAGTTAACGCCCCTGTGATCCTACAAAGCGGCTTCATTTTTGAATTTTTTATGCAAGAATACGTCACTCTTGTTACCAAGCCTGCTCGTACCTCCGTGCCCACTGACACTTTCATGGGACTTAAGGAAGTGATCAACTTCTATGGCAATAACATCTGCCGACGCCTGTTCGTAACACAAAGTATTACAAACGTGCTCGTTTGCTTGTTTATCTCACTACTGGCCACGCTCCTTCCGAGGACGCTCGTATTCTACAATTGTTCGTGCGATTGATTGCCTTCACGAATATTCCCCATCCATATACAAAAGCAGGTCACATCTTTCCTCAAAAAGTACGTAAATGGTTGAAATCACTACCAGCAGCTGTTGTATTTTGAAGGTTATTTTTGTGCACCTCACACTACCAGTACTCGAAATAAGGTTGTATGTTTCTTTCATTTAGCTGCAATTCTGTCAGGACTTTCGCTTGAAGAGTGGAATGGACATGATAGTGACTGAAGCACTCTTACTAATATAGTCAATTATCAGGGCGATAAACTGTACACAATGTCTATTTGCCTCTACTGGCAAGAATTTTCATGAACTGGTGATAGAAATATGTAGTTTACTTAAGTTCATTTCACCGAACATTGGAAATATTATAATTAAAGTTTCTTTTTATGGTTTATTTTCCCGTGGGGTAATTTACGATGTAATTCAACAGTTTTAAATGCAACAGTTAGAACAGAAACTTCGTTCACAGAAATAATTGTGCATGCACATATCATGCGTATGCATGACAATGTACATAATTATAAGACATATTCACAGCCACATCAGGGCAAATGAAGTGATACTGGAGCTAAACAAAATAAAAAATAGCTCTTTCTCCTTCTAGCTGAGAATGCATTCCCGAAAGAACGCCAGTTGAACGCGCACTTACGTTCAGGCTGAGTAGAAAATAGTTCTCATGCAATCCACTCAAGTCATTATTGTGCACAATACATTGCCATCCTCATTTCAGCGCTGACTTTAATTTCATAAAGAAAACTTTATATGTGTAATCTGGTTACTCGTATATTGTGCTTTTGCATTTCTGGTCATGAAACACAGCGTAGCTGAAAGTGGGTAACTGCTGAAGCTTATCATCAAACGACTCTAGCTTGTTATAATCACCATTTTAAATCTACCTTCATTGAAGCACTACTTTCTTCTTGTCATAATAGCTCGCCTGCCAGTGATCCCATAAGCAAACCTCCGTGAAAAACATCACGTTCAGCGATAGCCAGAATTAGTGGCCCTTAATACATGTACTGTCGATGGAGCAGTAAACTTTTCTGTCTCGATGTTTGATGACTTATATTCCAGAAGCTTAAACGACTTACGGGCGATTACGGCACTGAAAGGAATGCCAGAACCCTCTTCGAAGATAACATCTCCTCTTGAGGGGCTGCCGAAACAATAGGCGTTTGGCATGTTTGTTTCTATAGCCAACGCCTATGCCACGTTCACTCGAGCCTGAAAGAGGCTGTGGGCTTTCCGAACGGGAAAGGATGGTGTCTCCGAAAAATTATGAATAATGAGTCACCGTGTTACAACTTAGCGCTTCGCCAGTAGGTGTATAAGTAGGGCAGCATCACTTACGTTGCATGCAAATCGCGGCAATTCTACAACGAGAGACTGCAGTGAGTTAGGCATACCGCTTGGATGGTTGATCACTAGTTGAGAGACTAATTCAGAGCGCTTTACGTCTGTTTTTTTTTCGTCCAATCTCTGCTTAGGGTAAATGCTGGAGGGATAGTAGCAGTGCACAGTTATGTTAGGTGTGCAGCGCCTAACCATGCTTGCTGCACGAAGGTCAGCAGTAACACTGAATGAATAAAGAGCTCACAGCAACAATTTAGCGGTAATAGTCACAGTCGGTACACATGGAATTTTTCCAATGGAGTGCTTAAAGACACCTACTTTAGATGAAAAAAAGCGAAGTGACACGCGAATAGCTTCCTAAAGTACTAACTTGCTAAGAAGAAATTCAAAAACATGTGGAGCGTTTCTAAGTGTGTGAACGCTCAGCCGCGCTGCTTCGTTTCACGGACGCTGCAGTGACGATAAACGAATTTCTGCCGCATTACGAGGTGAAAGTGGCTATGCTTTGATTGTTGTATTGAAATAAACACAAAATTGTTCGGGAAACTTGTACATTCTTGCTCAGGATTCCAATCAAATACTCGAATGGTTCGCCTTGACAAAGGATTGCCACATTCGAATACAAAGATAAAAAGTTGTCTCATTTAGTTTACTGATTTACCTGGGCAGTGATGACGCCATAAAATTGCATTTGCAAGCGTTAGGTAAGGCGAGCGGTGTTGATGACAATGACTGAACATAAATATTTTTTCATAAAAATTTCAGTTACCCGAGGAATACTCCAAAACACATTAAGCTACAGCAAAACAATTGTAAGAGTGATACGCCATATACTTTTAAAACCATGTGTTTTCTGCCATTACTTGCGCGAATAGATTCCCTCACATTAACATGGTTAAGTAACTTCCTAACATGCCGACTGCATTTAGTCTCCCTTCATCCCTTTGTTGCGATTTCTCAGGTGTTCCACAAGGCAGTGCCTGCCTGCCCGACGATGGCGGCTTTTAGAGTCCCTCCATGATATCTAATGAAGGTCTTTGTCTGACGCGTGTGGTTGCAAAAAGAAACTATCAACGACGCAAAGGAAGAACCGATTGGGTTCGAGATGGCTCTGATTTTCGGTAACGTGCTCATGGGCAGCATAGACAAAAGCAAGAAGAGGCTCGTACGCCGACTGCCAGTTTGGCGCCCGACCCCGTCGATCCACCACCGTAGGACTATCAGTGTGATAAGTGCTTCTTAGTACCTGTAAGTGTCGACGACATCGCCGAGCAACAGCGACCCGACCCAGAACAGAGGAGCCTCGCCGAACACCTCGAGGTGCTGGACCACCGTCGTCCCACAAGTATTCAGGCAACGACTGGCGTCATTTTTTTTGAAGAACGACGCCCTCGTAAAGAGTAATTTTTCACCGGCCCGAGCCAGATATGTCATCATTGTACCTACAACAATGCGACCAGAAATTCTTCAGGCTCTCGTCGGGTTGTCTACATGACTACCCGACGGCTAGACACCTCAAACTTCCCGCACAAACGCAAGAGTACAAGAAAAGTACTACTGACCGTGCCTTGCCCCTGACGTCTCCCGCTATGTAAGGACGTGCCCGACTATCAGCGACAAATGACTGATACCAAGAGACCCGCAGGCTTCCTCCAGTCCATCGACACTCCCCGACGATTATTTTGGCAGATCAGGATAGACCCCTCTTGGGGCAGTTACTAAAGTCCTATTGCGGAAATAAATGAAAAATCATAGCCCCTGACTACTTCTCACGCTATGCCAAAAGAGGAGCCCTGCCAACTATAGTAAAGTATTTTGTTGAGAAAATTGCTTTTCAACACGGTGCCTCAGAGGTTCTAATCACCAACAGATGTAGGGCGTTTACTGCTCACCTGAATCAGGCAATCTTACGATAGATCCAGAGAAGCCACCGTCGAACAACCGCGTACCATACCAAACCAGCGGCATGATCGAGTGCCTAAATAAGACCATCACCGACATGCTGACCATGTACTCGACGTCGAACACAAGACGTGGGACGCCATCCTTTCATACGTGGCCTTCGCATACAAAACGGCTGGGCAGGAGACGAAGCGGATGGCGCCATACAAGTTGGTCTACAGAAGAAACCCGGCAACGACGCTCCACACCATGCTACCAGAAATTGCTGACGAAGAGCCCCGCCGCGGTGGTGTGGTGTCTACGGTACTCAGGTGCTGACACGCAGATCGTGGGATCGAATTACAGCTGTGGCGGCTGCACTTTTAATGGAGTCGAAAATGATGTAGTCCCGTGTGCTCAGATTCAGGCGCACGCTGGAGAACCCCAGGTTGTCGAAATTTCTGGAGCCCTGCACTACGGCGTCTCTCATAATCATATGTTGGTTTAGGGATGTTAAACCTCACATATGAACCAATCGCTGACAAAGAATACTTCGACGTTACCGTCTACCTGCAGCGCACCGCAGCAACCCTACAACTCACCCGCCTCCATATCAATAACCAAGAGACGACCGACAGCCGTCAATACAATCTTCGACGAAGCTTTACGAGCTCGGTGACCGCGTTTAGGTGTGGACGCTGATACGCCAACATGGACTCAGCCAAAAACTTCTGCGACGATACTTCGGACCTTGCAGGATTGTTGAGCGTCTCGGACCACTCGACAACGAGGTTGTGTCCGAAGACATTACTGTTAACGACTCCGTGCACGACCTAAACTGGCCCATGTCATCCTCCTCAAGCATTTTCATGCGTGAAGCTGAGGGCTTTTTTTTGTCGCTGCTGCGCTTTATTGCTTGCATTTATTGTTTATTTTCTTACTTTATTTTTTATATTCATATTTTGGTAAAGAAACGGGGTGATGCCTTTTTCAGAGGGGTACAACGCTACATTCTTTCCAAAAGTTTCGTTATCGCCTTGTTACACGCGCGAACAAACAGATGGATGGACGGATAGATGGAAAGATGTACGGATGGACGCACCAAAGGATAGACCTCATTGCCACTTACTGCATTGTGCGGCACATGCTCACCAAATACGCACTCAGACGCATCCATATTCAACCTTTCACGATGCGAGGGAAGTGCATAGACTTTGTGTTTAGAAACTTCCTATTGCAGCTATATAGTAAAAAGACCTCTCTCGCTTCATTTCTTGCACCATAAAACTAAATGGAAACACAATTGCTGAGTCGTCACTTCTTTTAGGATGCTTCACACATCTGTTTTTCTTAGTATCACCGGTTTTCTGTAGATATGGTTTTGTTTTTTGCCAGGTGTTCTGAAAAAGTGTTGTCACTTGAATGATTCTGCTGCACATGCGCAGTTGCTCTGTCAAAGCTGGTTCACCTGTGTGTATATACATGCCTTTCCTTTTAATATCAAAACTCTAGTTGAGAGTCAGCGCTCATGTTGTAGTATCTTTCATCTGCGTCTTCGTCCTACTTGCGCTGTGAGTTACCGAAACAATAAAGCCGTTAGAAAGAAAGAACCTCGCAATGCAGCCGCCATGACCATGAGGAAATGGAAGAAACAAATGAAGAAATGAGACCATAAACTAAACAAAACAAAATAAAAGCCGATTTGCATAATACACGCGCAGTCTTACGTCTTTCTATTGATGTAATTGGCTAACTTTTTTTGGGATGGATAACGCTTACCGTAGATTTCTCCCTCTCAAGCTTAGCCAACTTATCATAATTCATGGCGTGGTTTTTAGGGGCGAAGCTACTTAAGCCATGGCTCGGGCATCGCCGACGTATGTAGTAGTAGTAGTAGTAGTAGTAAATGGCCACCTCTTTAGTCCTTGGAATTTTCACTGAATGGCGTTACTTGTATATTTTGAATATATGATGAAAAGATGTGAGATGGCGGTACTTGAAGTGTTCACTGGATAGATGAACGAATGGACAGATGGACGCATGGACAGATTGATGGATGCATGGACTGACAAACAATGAACGCGTGGACGGAGGGATGGAAGCATGAACGGATGTACAGACGAATGGACGCACGGAAAAACCCACGGATAAATGGACGCACAGGCGGATGGACGGAATACGGGAGGACTGACGAATGCTTCGCCCTACTCATCATAATTCACTCCGTTGTTATGCTGTGATTTTTTTAACAATTGTTGTAACACGTGGTATCAATTTTTCTTGATTGCACGTTCTTTTATATAGGCGGAGTTTTGTATACTTTTGACTTCAATCAATACAAAAAGATATAGGGTGCATGAGCATGTTTACCCAGGGCTTCATGCCAGGTGCGGGTTCTTTGTAACTTTTCATCAGTTCCATGGTTTATCGTCAAGGTGACTCATATGCACGGCCCAATCGAATAAAAGTGCATAAAACACTCCCATCGCGAACGGTCATGAGTTGAGGATCTGTGCATGCCACGCAGCGGACAAAATTGAATAAAATAGCACCGAAAGCGGCATTACCACGGCACTTTACCTAGTACCACCAAGTTGTCTTGATTAAGAATATGAATTATATTCGCGTTAATCTTTGGAAGTGGCCAGTACTGCGCAATTGTTATTTGCAACTACGATTGCATTTCGTAGAGCAGCTTTTGATGATCTAAGTAAACGCGACTAGCCACTGATAAAGAAGTTGTCATGTAATCAATAAACAAATAAAAAAAAACAAATAATGCAGGCGTCTTTGGTAATGCTATATCTGCAGAACATTGAAACACGAAGGTGGTGGTGGTGGTGGTAAAAAACATTTATTTCAGAAAAAGTCTACTAGAGAGTGCCTACGTGGCCCATCGGCGTGCTAGAGTGGCAAAACCCTATTCCGGGACGCCAGTGGAGCTGGAAGCTGCCCGTGCGCGCTCCACCAAGAAGCGTTGTGCAGCCAAGGTAGAGCAGCCGAGCAGGTGCTCCTCCCAAGCCTCTCTAGTTGGGATAGGAAAAGGGGATGAGAAAGGGACGGGATTAACTGGGCACGATGCTATGACGTGATATGTGTCGGCGAGGACATGACAGGTCGAGCAGGTGCCATTGATTTCCGGAAAAAATTGCCTGGCGACCGCCGGACTGATAAAGGTGTTCGTCTGCAGGCGGCGTAACAGTCGTTCGTCCGCTTTCTCAAACCGCGTGCGGGGTCCGGGTAGAGGCGGCGCGAAGCCCGGTAATAAGGCGAAATTTCGCGAAAGTGCGTCAGGTTGGTATTGTTAGATTCCGTCTCGGGACATGGAGGGGCAACGGCCCGGACAGGAGAAGCGCGGGCAGCGGCATTTGCCGCCTCGTTGCCGGGGAGGCCCGAGTGGCCTGGGGTCCAGACTATACGAATGGGATGAGGGTTAAAGCGCCAAGAGGCTGCCTGTAGTAGGCTAGCCGCCAGCGGGGCAATGGAACCCTGAAGGTACTGAGAACAGGCCGAGCGCGAGTCCGTCAGGATGGTGCGTGAGGCAGGGTGAGAGGCGGCCAAAGCTAGGGCAACCTCTTCAGCGTGCGTTACTGTGTCTGCTCGAAAGGAGAGGCCATCGACGTGTTTGCCCTCTGTAATCACGGCAGCCGTGAAGTGACCCGAGGGGGAGGGACCCAAAACGTCCACGTAGAAAACACCAGGACGATCGGAGTGTCGCGTATGAAGGGCCGCGGCGCGTGCTAGTCTACGGCCAGGATGGAGGTCGGGGTTCATATTACGGGGTAGAGGTTCCACCCATGGCTTTTGACGCCAGAGCTCTGGTACCGGCTGCAGAGGGTCTTGGTCAGATATCGGGTTAAGGCCAAGTCTGTGTAGAAGACGGCGCCCTGAAGGCGTCTGCGAGAGTCTATTGATTTGGTTAACGCGATGAGCTTCGCGCATCTCTGCAAAGGTGTTGTGTACCCCCAGAGCCACGAATCAGCTGTTGGAAGTTGCAATAGGTAAGTCCAGAGCGCGTTTGTATACTGAACGAAGAAGGACGTCCAGCTGGTGCTCGTGTCGACGACGCAGGCGAAGGTAAGGCAAGGCGTAGAGGACACGACTGGTCAAAAACGCGTGGGCCAATCGGAGGAACTGAGACCCGCGGAGGCCACCGCGCTTGGTAGAAACTCGCCGTATCATGCGGCTCACCTGTTCGCTGGTGCGTCTGAGGCCTACTATTGGGCCCTTTGGATCCAAGGACGATGTGAGGTGAAGGCCAAAAACCCAAATATTTTGCACTGACGGGATGGGCCCGGACGGAAGAAAAATTTGAGGCGGCGGTAGCGGAGAGACTGAAAGAAGAGCCGATTTAACTGGAGAGCACTCCAGGCCGCATGAACCAGCGTATGTGTCCACCAGAAGGGCAGCCTTCTGCAGGCGTTCTTCTATTTGCGCTGAGGAACTGGTGTTGGTCCAGATTGTGATATCGTCCGCATATAGTGCGCGTTGTATTCCCTCGACCTCGCCTAGAAGAGAGGGGAGGTTCATCATCGCCAGGTTAAAAAGCAGAGGAGACAGGACTGCCCCTTGAGGTGTACCCCGCGCGCCTAATAAGTACGGGCCGTGTTCGGTAGAGTTAAGGCAAATGAAGGCGGTGCGATGTGATGGAAAGGCGCGAATGTAGTAGTAGTGAAAGCTTTCTGCCCGCAGTTTGTGGTAGACCGGTGAGTGAGTTTAGTGCTGTGTTTGACGTTGTCGAACGCCCCGCGGAGATCGAGAGCGAGCACGGCTTTATCGTTATGGCGCATAGTAGTCGGCTCCATGATATTGTGTTGAAGCTGGAGCAGGACGTCCTGCGCCGACAGATGCGGGCGAAAGCCAAACATCGTGTCGGCAAAGGTCCTCCTGGCCTCCAAGTAGGCGGAAAGGCGTTCGCGAACCATGGTTTCCATGAGTTTGCCTGCGCAAGGCGTAAGTGAGATGGGTCTCAGTGCCTCAATACTAACGGACTTTGCCGATTTGGGTATGAATGTCACGACCGATGTGGTCCATTCCGTTGGAAGTGGAGAACCGTCCCATATCGAATTTATAAGGTGGAGTAGCGAGAGGTGTGCTTGGTCGGGAAGATTTGCCAAAAGCAATACTGTGATTCCGTCGCGTCCAGGGGCCCTGCCCCGTCGCATTTTCGTTAGTGCCAATCGTAAATCGGAAAGCGTGTATGGGGCGTCGAGGTAGGTATTAGGGGCGCCGGAATACGTATATGCTGAGCCTGCGGGATCAATTGTGCGACAGATGTAGCGGTCACAAAGTTCTCGCGCGAGTTCATCCGTAGTGCCCTGAAAGGCATGCAGAGCACGGTGGAGCTGGCGTTGTGTTTCTCCCCTGGTGGTGGAGGGATCGAGAAGGCTTCTAAACAGTCGCCATGCACTCTTAGAGCTCATCTGGTTTGCAGTCTTCGAACAGGTGTCTGCCCAGTTAGCATCGGAAAGTTGTGCAGAGTATGCGGCCACCTCTGCAGTGAGCGCCTCAATGCGAGCGCGAAGTTTCCGATTAAGTTTGTTGCGTTTCGAGCACCTTACGAGCCCGCAGCGAGCGTGCCGAAGATGTAGGAGGTGTGGATCGATTGCAGGAGTCAAATTAGAGGTTGCAAGGGGGCGAGTGTTCGCTTGTTTCATATGAAGGGCGTATGATGCCCACGCTGCATATTCGGTTGAGGAGGGGACCGTGGGGAATGGTTGCATTCTGAACTGAGTCAAATCGGTGAGACGGGCTTGGCCCCAGTGTTGGCACATTTTCTGTCGCGGTGTGAACGAAATGCGGAGTAAAAAGTGATCGCTGCGTAGGGTTTCGCCTAAATTTTTCCATGTAGCATCGCGGATTTGACGGGTGAGGGAGAGGTCGGGGCACGTGTCTCGCGTGACCGAGTTGCCGGAACGTGTGGATTGTGCCGGATCGGTAAGAAGCGTCAGGCTCAGCGAGGAAATGAACTCCTTGAGCTCTCTGCCCCGGGCCTTCTCGTAGTGGTAACCCCAGTGAGGGCTGGGGGCATTAAAGTCCCCGACAATCACCAGTGGTTGTCGGGCCGCTATACGCAGCGCCCGATGGAGATGCGCAAACGAAGCCCTCGCAAGGCGAGGGGGACAGTACACGTTTAAGATATGTATTGATGGTTGGCCCCTCCGCTGAGACAGCACTGATATCAGGCAGTAGTCGTAAGGAAGATCCAGATCGAGGTCAATCTGTATCGCCATGTAAGCTTTATGCACGAGGAGGCATGTGGTGGTGCCACCTACATAGGAGCAGTATCCAGAAAGGGATGGAGCAGGGCCAGATTCTTGGATCGCCAAGACGGCCGGCTGAGAGCCAAGTGAGCTGAGGAAAAGGGAAAGATGTGAACGCTTTCGCCTGTACCCGAAGCCTCCAGGGTTCCACTGTATGATCTCAAATTTAGACGCAATGTTTGAACGGGACATACGATTGGTAGTCATCGTGACTGTCTTAGGTTTTATATTTGGTCCTCCATGTCCCGCTCGGAATCCCCAGAAGCAGGAAGGGGCACGCAGACCGGATTGTCCGACGGCGGGGTGGTGGTAGCCACCTTACGACGACGCCGTGGAGCTGTACCCTCACTGCTCACTGAGCAGGAGCGGGAACGCGATGTTTTGGGTTGAAACTGGGTGATTGCCCAGGCTTGAATAGCCTGGGTAACCTCTACTACGATGCGTTGGACCGAGAAGCTGGTGAGGAGGTGATTATCCGAAGCTTCGACGGGCGTGAGGCGTTCCTCTATGCGCGGGGCGCGCTCTTCGCAAGGGAGAGTTTGGTTAGCGGGCAAGAGAACCTGAGGTTCGCCAGTAGCCTCAAGAACTTCTGGAGTAGAAGCGGCGCCGGTTTCGAGTGATGGAGTGCACATGGCTGCTTGAACCGGCGGTTTAATGGGAGTGGACTTAGTGCGAGGACTAAGCTTGGACGTAGCTGGCGTAGCCGCCTGGACAGAGGAGGCAATACCGAATGGCCTTGCAGTACACTGTTGTTGGGGCTGAAGTCGCTTATTTAAGAGTTCGAGTTTTTTAGTTAAAATAAAATTTTGCTTTTGAAGTGCCGGAACTTACTGGCGAAGGGCCGCTAGTTCGGGAGAAGGAGGATCGACAGAAGGGGGTGAGAGAGGCTTAGAAGCAGCATCCCCTGCCCAACTGCTCACCTGAGGTACCGCCGCTGGTGCTTCGAGTGGTGGGAATGCCTGAGTGTCGGCGTGGAGTGGTGGAGCCGAATGAGGCAGGTATGTGCCGCTGTCTGGCTGTGACGAACATGAGGTGGTCCCTCGAGGAGATATTGAGGGCTGCTTGCGTTTTCGATATTTTCGATATTTTGCCGTGCAGCCACTGGTCCCAGTCTCATGGGTGCCGTGGCAGAGGAGGCACTTGGGATGGCAGTCGTGGGTATTGAGACCTGCAGGTGCGGGGTTTCCACATTTGGTACACTGGGTTGAAGCGGGGTGAGGACACTGAGGTGGTAGATGACCAATAGTACCGCACATGGTGCAAATAGGGACCGTTTTCTTGTAGGCGCGGATATACGTCGCAACGCAGTGGTAGAAGAGGAAGCGGGGTAACTTCGTGCCCTCGAAAGTCACCATCGCCGCCGCGGAATCTCCGAGTTTGCGGACCGCGAAAATAGCACCTCGAGGCCTACGCAGTTCTGACTTTTTTTTTTTGCTGCCTCTACTTGCTGCCCAATATAGCGACCGTGTGCATGAACTATTTTTCCTTTTCTTTGTTTGCATTTTGTCACCTGAAGTGATGCCGGAAGATTTCCGAGAAGAGCTCAGGAAAGAAATGCGCGATTTCAAAACAAAACTGGAACGCGAACTCAGGACAGAAATGCGTGAATTTAGGAAAAGTTTGGAATTCATGAATGATGAACTTGAAAAGACAAAGAAAGAACAGATAGAACTTCTCAAAGAAAATAAGGCGCTCAAAGAAGCAAACGCGAAGCTAGCTGCAGATTGTGAAATGCTGAAAAAGCAGAGCTCTGAACATGAGCAGCGGCTCACTGCGTCGGAACAGTACTCACGCAACTGAAACATTGAAATTAAAGGCATACCCCAATCAAGTGATGAAAAGCTTCTCGAGACTCTTCATCGTGTTGGAGAACTTTTGAATGTCCCCATTGATGAAAGCGACGTCGAAGTTTGCCACCGTGTTGTCTCGAAGAATGTAAAGGACACTCCAAACATTGTTGCACAATTTAAAAGCCGCTCTAAGCGGGACATGGTTCTTCAAAAGGCAAAGAAAATGCGCATAACAAGTGAAGATTTCGGTCACTCGCAAGGGACGCCTGTGTTCATAAACGAACACCTAAGCCCAGCCATGAAGCACCTGCTTGGCATGGCAATTGCGAAAAAGAAGGCTCAGAACTGGCGTTTCGTGTGGACGAGCAACGGAAAGATTCTCGCCAGAAAGGAAGAATCCGCTCCGGTAGTGCGCATTCGCACTGCGCAGGATGTTGAAAAGATAGTGTGATCCACACCACCCATTTCTATGTGTTTATCTGGTCTTCAAGATGGCTCAATCACCCCATGACGTCAATCAGTTATTCAAATCTCATGCAGGTATCATGCTCACATGTTTTCATTTAAACATTCGCTCGGCAAGGCATAAAGAGGACGAATTATCGGTCCTTTTAGACGCTATGGATTTTCAGTTTGACATAATCATGTTAACCGAGACCTGGTATGACACAAACAGCAACATATACGAACGTAACGGGTATCGCAGTTTTTTTTATAAATAGAGCTACACGTCAGGGTGGTGGCGTGGCTATCTTAGTAAAAAACGAACGAAAATCTGAAATTATTGCGGAAATCTGTACCATTACGAGTGATATTGAGTGTTTATGTATATTATCCCACAAACAAGTTTTCTGTGTTGCATATAGACCACCAGACAGAAACTCGGCTAGTTTCATCAGTCATTTAGATAAGATGCTAGGCTATGTAAATGACAATAGATATAAATTAATACTTTGGGGTGACATTAACATAGACCTATTGCAACCTTCCCATAATCGAGCGGCCCTTCTCAGCACTGTCGAGTCAAATGGCTATACGCTTTTAGGAAACACTGCGACGCGCGTCACTCCTTGCACAGAATCATTGCTTGACGTGTTTATCACAAATATGAGCACAGAAAACGTGATATCAGGAGCCTTGTGCTCCGGTATCCGCGACCACTTTCCCATTTACATGCTCGCAAGAACATCAGTAAAACATAAGCTGCAGGATGCAGAAGCAAAAATAACAACTCAGAAAATCACCGCTGAAACATTGCATGCTTTCCTTTCAAAGCTTCGAAAAGAAGACTGGGAAGACGTCAGACGTAGTGAAACTGCAGATGCAGCTTACGAGGCATTTATTTTCATTTTTAAACGTATCTACCATGAGCATTTTATCCTAATAACGCAGAATATAAAAAAGGGTAAAGGTCGTAAACCATGGATAAACCGTGAATGCATAAAAAAGAATTAAACAAAAAACGAGATTGTTCAAAAAGTTTCTTAAGAGTAGACTGGATACTGACTTTGATATCTTTAGGCAATATAGAAATAAGCTAACCTCTTTCCTTAGAAGTGAAAAGAACAAATATCTGCATGACATGTTCCGCAGGGAATACTGTAATCAAACAGGAGATGTATGGAAAAAACTAAATAAACTGTTAAACCGTACGCAACCGCCATCGACTGTCGATGATCTCGTTATAAACGGTAAGCGCATATGCGGAAAAGAACTTGCTGAAGCGTTCAATAAGTTCTTTCGGGATGCGGTTAGTATCGGACAGTGCATCCCTCCTGCAACCTATGGTATTAAGGAAAATAAGCACAGTATTTATTTAGAGCCAACGGATGAACACGAGGTGCGAGATATTTATGCGTCTTTCAAAAACAGCAGAGCTAGGGATATTGACGATATACAGATCGAGCCGGTAAAGTTTGTGCTTGACGTCATTGCTCCTTTGCTTGCCCACATATACAACCTTGCAATAGCAACAGGCTCTTTTCCGAAAATGATGCAGATCTCTAAAGTTAGTGTCCTGCACAAAAAGGGCGATAGGAATGAGTTGTCGAATTACAGGCCGATTTCTGTATTGCCTATATTTTCAAAGGGCCTTGAGAAGATTATTCATAAACGAATAACAAAATTTAGTCACGCTTTCAATTTAATTAATGAGTCTCAGCATGGCTTTCTCCACGGCAAATCAACTGAATCTGCACTACTAACCTAGAAGGAAATCATTCTTAAGGCTTTTGAATTAAAACAGATATGTGTAGGCATTTACATAGATTTTTCTAAGGCCTTTGACCGGATTCAGCATGCAACCTTGTTAGAAAAACTGCAACTATATGGTATTCGCGGCGTGCCACTGCTTTTGATAAAATCCTACTTGAAGCATAGGTTTCAATGTGTCAGCATAGAAACGGCCGTTTCATCGTTACAGCAGGTAGTCACTGGCGTTCCGCAAGGAAGCATATTGGGTCCCTTATTGTTCATCCTTTACATAAACGACATAAACACTATCAACAAAACACCAACTTATGTAATTTACGCTGATGACACTAGCCTATTTTTCACTGGAAAAAATTTGCAAATTTTAGCACCTGAAATAAATAACGCCCTTGAAGACATACAAAAGTGGAGTAAAGAAAACTCGCTGTTGATCAATGATAAAAAAACAAAGGCCGTTCTTTTTCATCCGCGTCAGCTTTCAGTCACCATTGATAGTTCCTTATTTTTAGGCACGGCGCCTATAGAATTTGTGAACTCAATAAAAATTTTAGGTGTGCTGTTTCAAAAAAATATGTCCTGGGACGATCATTTCGACCACGTTCAATCTCACGTGGCTAAAAGTGTGGGTGCTATTGCAAAATTTCGACACATTCTTCCTGTATCGATAAAACTCATGCTGTACAACACGCTTTTTTTATCTCACATAAATTATTGTTTTTTGGTGTGGGGAAATTCCACACAGAGAAATAACCATAGAATATTAATGTTACAAAAAAGGGCTCTTCGGTCCATAGCTAACGTTGAATATCATGCGCACACAAAGGATTTGTTTCATCGTTTTAACGTTGTACCCATAGAAAAATTTTATGATTGGAAACTAGCTATCAGATATAAAAAGGCTGTTTATAAAAATCAGCATGACCTTCTAAATCTTGCTAATCTAAGAGGAAATGTTCCTTTCTATTCTCTCCGCAAACAAGACTTCTGGAACATCCCCTTCTACCGAACTGAATACAGACGACAAATGTTACAGTATTGTTTGCCTCACTTGCTAAATACTCTCCTCAGAAGCGAAATAGAAGTAGAGAAACGCAGTATAAGTCATATTAAAAAACACTTCCTGTAACCAATCACCGCAAAAAAAATTCTGTACTGTATGAAGAGAGATATATTTACATTGCTGTTGTTTGTTTGATGTTTGCCTGTTGTTTTTGAATAAATTGTTGGGTCAAATCATTATCTCTATCGATTGACTATCGGCATGAACATTTACACATACCCTGTATCATTGTTGTAACGCGCTGGTATGATTCCGTGAGAGTATCTGTGTTAGTATTTTTTTTCATGTATGTAACGCGCTAGTTTGTTTTCTGATAGCGTTTTCACATCTTTGTGTGTCTCTACTGTTATGCCTCGTATATGGGGGCTTGGGCTTTCCTCAAGCAAATTGTTTCGCTTTTCGCCCAAGCTTGCCCACATCTTCAGGATGTAAATAAACTTTGATTTGATTTGATTTGATTCGACTTTATCTTCTCCGGGCTTTCAGCAGGGTTTATGTTGATGACGCCCTTGTATGTATCCCCTCGTGCCTTGGCGTGGCCCCGAACGGGCAGCTGCTGATCCCCCACTTGCAGCTGGAAGTCCTCTAGGAGTCGCTGTGCCATAGGCAAATTGGTGGTGCTACAGACCAAGATCTTTTGTTCCCAGATAGGCCACACTTGAATTTGCGTGGTAGTCCGATCGCCGAGGTAGCTGCGGATGGCGTCGCCCACGCGACCGGCCGGGACGAATGTGCGTAGCTCGCAGGGAACGCCAGGTTTCACTACTACGATGTAGTCGTCGCGAGAGAGGCGAGGAGTTTGACGCGGACGCCACTTGCGTTGCTTCGCTGGCTGCGAGGACGGAGCAGAGGTAGGCACACCACCGGAGGGATGGCGTGCCGGTGTTCCTTGCAAGGCTGGGGAATGGTGGCCCGCTGTGGCGTCTCGTTGTTGTTGAGACGCAGACTTCGATTTCGCTTGCTTGCGTTGCCACAGTCTCACCATGTCGTCGAGGTATTCGTCCTCTGATGGCATAGTGTTTACGGAGGATTAAATCTCCATGGGCAGCACTTGGCTTGAGGTACGATCATAGCCCGTAACCACGTTAGCGGCCGCCATCGCCGGGCTGAGAGCCCTTAGCGAGGCGGCGTTGTAGCCGGCAGTGAAGGACGTCCCCCAAGTTGTCAAAACTGGACCCACCTGGACGAAGGTGTTGTCTAGGCGAAGCGGAGAACTTGGCGGTGACGATAAACCCAAGTTTCCGGGGTACCAAGGGGGATGTCCGCAGAAATAGCAGAAAATCTACGGAGGCGATGTGGAGTGCGTCCGTCACCATCGACCGCTCGCAGCGCCCCCCATCGAAATACGAAGGGACGCTTCACGCTCTGCGGAGTTTCCTAGTTTTAACAGTGTGAATAACACTGTCGAAATCAAAGAGACATACGGCCGTGTGCCCTATCTTCATCAAATCGCGCAGCATTGTAATCTAATATGCGGTGATTTTCTACCCCACCGAATTATATTGTAACGCGCAGAGTTGTAGTAGTCAAAGCATATTTACAACAAGCATGGGGTGAAGCATTGACGCACTATGACAAGTGCGAAACCATCAGTTTATTGTCTGTTGCCTGTGAGCACTGGAATCGGCTTTAACCTGAGACACTTCAACGTTGTCTACGGGTAGTAGCACCCTCTAGCTCACAATAACACAGACGGCATTTGATAGGTCACACCCAGATAGAACTTGATGGTTTCTGCATTAAACAATAGCACATCTGTATCGTTGATTCATCGTCCTCGGAAACGGAGGCGTGTTATTTTAGTTGCTGGCCATAAGGCATAAAAACTAATGCTTTGAAAATAGTGCTTAACTTAACGAGGATGGTCCCGTGTCCATTCTAAACGTTTCTTCACGACGGATGGCTTTGTCATACGTGGCTTTCTTGATGCTTCATCACGCGGCAACGGCTTTCCCAGCATTACGCCAAGCATTACGAGGCGAAGACAGCATACGACAACCGAAGGCCCTATATTGATTTGCACTTTGAACGGGAGGGGGGAGACTAAAAGAGAATGGCGCGAAAATCAGCCACGAAGAGCTGAAACCCTGCCGCCTACTGATACTTCAGGACCTTCAACGGCGGGCTCTGAACGACGGGCACAAGTTCGTGAGCTGTTGAACAGTGCAACTTCACTTGTGTCGTCCTACGGAGCACCTACGGCATCCGTTCGCAACGCATCGCATACCCGCTTAACTCCCTTTAGAACGTTGAGTGCCATGACAACTATTTTGGAGCATCGCTTTGTAAACGCTCCTGGTTTCTGAACTTATGCTAATGATGAAGTGTGCAGCCAATTGTTTTTTTTTGGTCTACGAATATGTGAAATATGAATTGTGTTTAAAAGTGTCTTGGCTTCCGACTATGTATAAACGTGAGTTATTTGTGCATTTATGACATTAGGCTATTTGTGTGCATGCACAGGAAACGTTCTCTTCTACTCGATTACTCACGCGTAGTGTCAGGTAACTGAGACTTCTGCAGCTAAATAGAAGTCATGGCTCAAGGGTACTTCCGCACATGGCTCAAGAGTACTTCAGAAAAAAGCACTTCAGCACATTTTGTCGTTATATTAAACGTTCCGGCCAGCATACACTTTAAAAGCCGCAAATGAAAACTATATATATTGACCATATCCCTTCATATTTCGTTCATGGAAATCCAAAGACAGCTCTGTCTTCTGATAAATTATATCAATCAACGCCCGCTGCTCAAAAATATTTCATTTTTAATCCTCCATTTCTTCCTAAACGTCTTACTCCTTCGTTGGTTACGGACCCATATAGGGTATTACAACACAATGCAATAAACAGGTTTTTATTGTTGAGAGCTGTGCAATATTATGCTCATATTCAGCGACGCCAGAATGTAACTCACAGCATGCTGCACGGGCTCTTTTCCGTGCCTTCGCCACTGTATTTGTTGACGGCGCAATAATGTCGAAAAGATGAAACACCACAACAGATATGATGCGCCTTTATTTTCCTCTTCACCGCTCTTAGAGCGACGCTGCCGCCAGTGCAGCAATGTCCTGTACTCCCTACTGACGGTGACCTTTTTATACGGCGCGAATGGTCATTCATTGCCTTATTGAGCACGCCTTGCGATGAGCGCTAGATACAGGCCTTTTTGTCTGTCTGTCAATTACTTTGGGCACATTATGAAAGAGAAATTGCTGTAAAGAACTTTCCTAAAACTTCCCCCGTGTATTTTGTTTTGGCATGCGCTTCTGATATACCCAAATACATATTCATTTTCATTATTCTTTTTATTTCATAAACCTACCGGGTTAAAGGCCTTGAGGAGCGCAGTGGTTACACTGAAACGACAAAAAAAAACAGAAAACCGAATAGGACGTTTCCATACATAGGCAGGGAATTATACAGTTTCAGCTACACCAACAAAGGCAGATAACATGCTCACAAACGATTAAAAACAATTAAAAAGTGCACTAAGGTTACAGAACATGTACATAGGAACAGACAAAGTCCTCAGTAACTCCTTGAGCTCGTGATGCACAAGCATAGTGAACAAAAAAAGGATTGATTAATTTGTGGGCTTTAACGTCCCAAAACCACCATATGATTATGAGAGACGCCGTAGTGGAGGGCTCCGGAAATTTTGACCACCTGGGGTTTTTTAACGTGCACCCAAATCTGAGTACACGGGCCTACAACATTTCCGCCTCCATTGGAAATGCAGCCGCAACAAAAAAAAAAGGAGGAGCCATTTATTAACATCATTACAACTATTATAAACAAATGATCATCATGAATGGCTATGCCTTCATAAGGAACGTGGTTTTATTCAGAGGAAGATCACATAACAAATGACTAATGGGTTTTTCTGCGATACGTTTTAAGGACAACGCTGTAGCGATGGTATATGTATTGTGGCAGAGAAATGAGTTCGTTTCGGAGAGTTGCATATAATGGAATATTTTGTGAAAAAGAACCAAACGCACGCATCAAGATTGAGACTTTAGTGAAAGACAACCTCCCCACATAGTGTACGCACGTGACTGGTCGTTTCTGTGGGGAAGACATAGCTATAAATTTTACAGAAAAACTCACCAGAAAAAGTTTACTGCTTAATCAAGCTACCACATTAGGCTCGTCCCTCGCGAATTTTCAGAACAGTAAAGCTGAAGCACGGGGGATATATCAGAAGTTTCTGCAACAGAACAAAGAAGCCTGGCAATATTTTTGTGACGGTTTTATTTAATATAAGCTGAACAATGATATTAAAAAGCGCGCAAATGCCAACTAACTTCACAAACATGCAAAACCATTTCGAATAAATTGCTAGTAGATGTTGTCACTTCCAGTTTAACGAACAGCCGTCTTTCAACATCGCCATTTCCGTTACCAAATAATTAGTTCTCACTGCATTCTTTTGCTGAATATAGTGTCATGAGCCAAAGATAGGACGCGCGTTGATACATCTAAAAAAAGAATCAAACTCCTTGTTCGAGCACCAGAATTTGACTTCCAGGAGTGATCAAATTATAGGAAAGAACTCCTTGTGTCACTCGTTAATTAAAAGCTTATATGAGCAAAGGAACTGTGGCTGTTGTGATTCTCACGGGAATTTCAAATGCGTTTATTTGTCGTCTTTATAAAAACGTTAGTTTTGAACTTTTCCCACACTCTTACTGCAAAACTTTGATTAGGTGCGGTTCCAGTATAAATAAGCTTTAATGTCGAAGTCGGCCCACTGCTGCTTCTGCTGGAACCACTTCCGGGATTGAATGCAGAAATGTGGCTTTGCCCTTATTTCGAGTACGTGAACTGCTTAGCTCTATCTGAAAAGAAACTCATGGCACCATGGAAGCTACGAAGTGTACGAGGTTCAGTTGCCTGGCAGCGGATTTTAGTGTCTAGCTCTTTTGCTTATTCGCTGGATTGTGGTTGCAAATCCTTTTCATAATGCATGTTTAAATTGTGATTTCTATAATTGTCACGCAGTATAT
The DNA here is from genome assembly GCF_043290135.1 of Rhipicephalus microplus. Taxonomy (NCBI): domain Eukaryota; kingdom Metazoa; phylum Arthropoda; class Arachnida; order Ixodida; family Ixodidae; genus Rhipicephalus; species Rhipicephalus microplus. The sequence continues at coordinate 140,499,670 of NC_134704.1, read as the reverse complement.
CTTGTTACTGGGCTTGCTTTGATTCTCACAAAATTGAGATTGTTCTTATGTCACCTCCATTTTTTATTATTTTGTCCAGGAGTGAGTGGTTTCTACGGCCGTCTTTTGAGACGTGACACAGCTGCTCACAATACCGCACATGAAGGCCCTTGTACGCCACAAGTTTTTCAAATATAGCCACTCGTCTGTTTTCTGTGCGCCCCTAAAGCCATATATTTTCGGTGAAGTGCAGACAGGTGGTCTACCGTTCGCACTACCAAAACCTACAGACTAGAAGGAGGTTCTCAATCAAATAATCTGAATCGACAGTATCTACATTTTTTCATTTGCTTTATTAGGCCTTTTCAACAAAATAACCACGAAGACACAAAAAGTGAGTGTGTTCGCCAACTTTTTCGTGAGGCGCTTCGGGCAGGTACCGCAATGTATTTCTAATTAGATTTGTAATTTAAGAAATATCCTGTGTTTGTGAGCGTTATTTGATATGTTCTATTTTTTCACTTCCTTTGAAATTGTTTATTTTATATAGATACATGCTGAAAAAGTGTATGTATGCTAGTGCTTATGTCACTGCTTCCATGTGAGTGACTTCAGGAGCATTAAAACTTTATGATGCAGCCAGCTTTTTGCGTGAAAGCAAAGAATTTTGTTGAAGAATAACAACATTTTTGAACTGTCATTGCTTCAGTTTGGATTAGTTTGACGGCCACGGTCACTGGGCGTGACATTTAACTTGATCCCCTTACGCATATTTGCCTAAGTGCCTCTTACAGTTCCAGTGTTGCAAACTATTTAAACGTGAAGAATTCTCGAATAATAGGCTCTGCTACCTTCAAGACACAACAGAGAAATAGCAGTAGCCACGAATGCCGGCATATATGGCCCATGTATGTCTATTTCCCATATGATGGCTAAGCAATTCTTTTCTGTCACGAAGTAGTTGATTTCGGCTTTGGTGAGCGCATGGCTGGCATACGAAACGACGTACTCGTGAAATCCAGGTTTACGTTGTGCAAGCACAGCGTCGACACCAACACCGCTAGCGCCCGTGTGCAGTTTAGTTGGGGTGAGTGGGTCAAAGTGTCGCAGTGTTGGAGGTGAAGCAAGAAGGCTCGAAGTTCGGTTAAAGTTGCTAAATTGGGTGCGAAGTTGTGGATAAAACGGCGAAAGTACAAACAAAGGCCAACAAAACTTCGTATTTTTTCAATAGCGTCGGTATAGGGAACTCGGCAACCACACGATGTTTTGTCGGATTAGGAAGGACACCTTTTCTGGAGACGACGTGGCCCTAATTAGGGAGCTTTCGAGCACCAAAGGAACAGTTCTTTGTATTCAGCTGCAGACCAGCAGATTTGAGGCAAGTGAGGACTACTTTCAAGGTTAAAGGTGCGTCAGAAAGTCACGCGACAATAATGCAATGTCATGTAGAGAGCGCAGACATGCCTGCCTTTGAGGCCGCGGAGGATGTTATCAATCATGCGCTCGAATTTGGCAGGCGCATTGCAGAGCCCGCATGACATGACATTGAATTCATACAAGCCATCGGGAGTAACAAAAGCTGTTTTTGGGTGATCAGCCTCCGCCTTTAGTACTTGCCAGTAACCAGAGCGCAGGTCCAATGACGAGAAGAACTCGGCTCCTTAGAGGCAGTCGAGGGTATCGTCTATGCGTGGTAACGGGTATACATCCTTGCGTGTTATGTTCTTCAGCCGCCCCGCCGGGGTGGTCTTGTGGCTAAGGTACTCGGCTGCTAAACCGCAGGTCGCGGGTTCAAATCCCGGCTGCAGCGGCTCCATTTCCGATGGAGGCGGAAATGTTGCAGGCCCGTGTGCTCAGATATGGGTGCACGTTAAAGAACCCCAGGTGGTCGAAATTTCCGGAGCCTTTTACTACGGCATCTCTCATAATCATATGGTGGTTTTGGGACGTTGAACGCCACCTACCAATCAAATCATCAATTATGTTGTTCAGCCTTCGGTATTCAACGCAAAAGCACATTGAGCCGTCTTTCTTCTTTACAAGAACTACCGGCGACGCCAACGGGCTGTTTGAGGGCTCAATAACGCCACGCTTATGCATATCATCCACTTGTGCGGCGATGATCTGACGCTCAGCTGCCAACACACGATATGAGCGCTGACGTACAGGGAAGTGGGAGCCGGTGTTGCGATGAGCTACAGATTAGGTACGGCCCTAGGATGGTTGTTGGTAATCGAAGCTGGCACGAAAGCGTTCAAGCTAGGCGCTGATATCAGAGCGCCGCTGTGACGTTGGGTGACTGTCAATGTATCGCGAAAGGGCATCGGTGGATGATAGTAATGAACTTGAAACGAGACAATCGATGCCATTAATCTGGTTAATCTGGAGAGAACTCTGCTGATCAGTGACGACACTTGCGGGAGAGAAATCGAGGTTATCAATGCTGCCAAGGCACTTGTCCTTCAGTAAGATGGAAGGGCAGGGAAACTGGTTTGAAATGTAAATTGCACTAGAAGAGTCTTGAATCGAGAGGACGGCGAATGGTAGCAAGCATTACTTTCGGCGAAGATCAGTTTCAGCTGGTGTAAAAATAACAGGTGAGTCAGCAGAGGCGTCACAGGAAAGCGGGACTAAAGCAGACGAGATAGAGGGTAATGTTGTGCCGGCGTCGGCGAACACTTTTGCAGGTAGATACGGTGACTCGACTAAAATAGAATCACACAGCGGCGAGAGCTCGACCTCGGAGCGAGCACAGTCTATATCAGCATCGTGAGTGCGTAGAAAGTCCCATCCCATAATTACATCAGGAGAACATTGCAGAAGCACGATAAATTCAGCCGTATAAAAAACACCTTGGACAATAATGCGCGAAGTGCACGCAGCGAAAGGCCGAATGTGTTGCGCATGGGCAGCGCTTAAAACGTAGTACCGAAGAGACATTGTTACTTTTCCTAGTTTTCGGCATAGCTTCTGAGACATCCCTGCCACGGTGGTCTAGTGGCTAAGGTACTCGGCTGCTGACCCGCAGGTCGCGGGTTCATATCCCGGCTGCGGCGGTTGCATTTCCGAAGGAGGCGGAAATGTTGTATGCCCGTGTGCTCAGATTTGGGTGCACGTTAAAGAACCCCAGGTGGTCGAAATTTCCGGAGCCCTCCACTACGGCGTCTCTCATAATCATATGGTGCTTTTTGGACATTAAACCCCACCTTTCAATCAATCAAAGCTTCTCAGACATGACAGAAACGGCGGCTTTTGTGTCCACAAGCGCTGAAACAGGTACACCGTCAACAGAAATAGCAATAACAATACATAGTGATAAGCAAGGCCTTGAAAAGTTCGAAAGCTGCACACTTCTTGCTTTCAAAACTGCAGTTCCTACACTCTTAAAAAAGGTTAGTAAAAAGGTAGCAACTGCAAATGAATAGGTAGTAACTGCAGTGGTTAGTACCTTTCTTGAACCGTTACTACCATTTTGCTACATGTTTACTACCTACGTTGGTAAACAGTTACTAGCTGCAACCGTTACTAACTCTTTGCGACCTGTTTACTACCTAAGTTAGTAAACAGATAGTAACTGGAATGAAAGAGGTAGTAACTGCTGCCATTGCTACCTTTCTTGCCCCGTTACTACCTTTTTGCTACCCGGCTGTTTACTATGTAATGCAAAATAGTGAGTGACTCCGATTCTGATCATTTTTGAGAGGAATCGCCTCGACGCATTATCAATAAACGGGAAAGTGACGCTAGAGACATCCAATGATCAAGAAAATATATTTTTTAAACTACGCAACTCAGATATACATACGTCATTCTCATATTATCGAAACGGAGAAGTACAAGGTAACGAACCATATGCAAGTGCTACGGGCGTTGTAATAGACGACTACAACAAACTCAATAAGTTACAGCACATATTAACAAGACCGGTGGATCAAAATAACCAGACGGTCAAAAATATCCCCGAGAATGGTCAAAATTATTCCTGTGTGGCGTCTCTCCAAACATTATCATTGCTTTTACGCGTCAAACCCTGAAAATGAATATTACCTTTTCAACGCTAATATATTAGCCATGCGAAGCATTCAAATACTCTGAGAATGAGCCCATAACCTTGTTTCGTCCACTGTACATAAAGCCTTTGTTGACACCCTTGTATAATAAATAAATATGACATACAATCTTTATAAGTAATGCTTGTTAAAACTATTTTGCTACGTCCCTAAACACACGTGATCAAGTAGTATAATATATTGCTATAGGTTCGAATTTGTTGTAATTCATCCTGAAACACAAGTGCTCCCTTGTGCCAGACATGCCCCTGCAAAGTATGGGCTATACATACCCCGCCCTTACTTCATACTACATGTATGCGTAAAGAATATGGTCACTCAACTTTCGGCTTCGGTGGGAGACGGACGTGTGATGGCTCGCTCCGTGCGAGGTGCTTCGGCGGCCGCTGCTGGCCGCGGTGTTAGGTTCCCTTCTGCACCATCGGGTTACCGGTTTTTGTTGCCTACATTGCAGCCGGGTGGCAGTATGGAACAGTGTGTGTTTCTGCAAGGTGATTTAGAAAAAAAATTGCCCGCAGCTTCCCTCGGGGGAACACTGAGGAGGATGCGGACCATACAATTGGTTAACGGGGTGTTAAAGTGCGACTTACTTGGGTCGATGGCTAAATTGGTTAACGTGGTTGTGACATGGGGTGTTAAATTGCGACTTACTTGGGTCGATGGCTAAATTGGTTAACGTGGTTGTAGGAGGGGGTGTTAAATGAGTGAACACGTACACACGTATGCGAAAGAGCGGCGCTGGTCGAAGGGACGTCGATCATTGTGTTTGTGGATTCGTTGGAATTCATTTCACCGCGACCTTGGACGTCGACGCGCCGTACAAACCAACCGACGAGCGGCAACTGAGCGAGCGAGCGCCGACCTTGAGTATATATACAGCACGACGGCGCATGCACTGTCAGCTGTTGAATGTTCTCGAAGCGCGACGCCACATGCGCGTCCACTGGAGAATCAGGAGAATTGTAGATGTCGAACGCGGTGTGTAGAGGAGGAAGGGTGCACAGATGGTGGAGGAGTGAAGCGCGCGCGGTGTGTAGAGGAGGAAGGGATGCACAGATGGTGGAAGAGTGGGCGACGGCGCGACGGCGCATGCGCGCGCGTCAGCTGTCGAATGTTCGAGAAGCGGTGCGGACGGCGCGGACGGTGCGGACGGCGCACTACAAGGCGCGAGTATAAGATGCTCCGCATCTAAAAGACCATGCCGGTTGGAAGACTTTCGGGCCCCGTTAGAAGAAGTGGGACTCATGAAGGCGGTCGCTGGCATTGAAGCCTCCCAGATGAATCACATCTGGCTGGTGAAGATCGAAGCAAGGCTGAGAAAGATACATTACTCAAAACGGGTGGACTCCAAGTCAAGGGTGGCTTCTGTGCTATCATTTACTCTATTCAACATCATGTCCCCGTAAAATTCCACTGGGTTGACTTTGCCGTCTCGAATGTGTGCATTCGACAAGCGTTGAGTGACGTTGGTGAAGTTCTGGAGGTTTAGAATGACAACTGGACTGTCGCAGGATCTGAACACGTGACATCGACGACGAGGGGGTGTGACTGAAACTGAAGGAAGGCGTGGTGCTAGAAGACTTGCCGCGCCTTTTCAAGTTTGGAGGGGGCACCGTCCTTCTTTTGTCCCCGGATCGGGCACCGCTTTGCCTAAAGTGTCACATGCAAGGACATATACGACGAGACTGCCAGACTCCCCGCTGTGGTGTATGCCGAGCGTTTGGACATGAAAGTCAAGATTGCGTCAGGAGTTATGCCAGAGTTACGAAGACCGCGCTGCCAACAGACGACGCCCAAGATAATCGAAAGGACGCCGAAGAGGCTGAGGAGTTGGCCCCTGGCAGCAATGCCATGGGACACGATGCCACGGTTCAGGCAACTGGAGAAGAGACAGCCGATGCGCCAAAGCAAGACGGCAAAGACTCAACAAAGGAATCCGAGAAGTTGGCCGCAAGAGGCGGCCAGCAGGACATTCAAGAAACGATCGAGGAAGACATATGTACCAGTGGCAAGATCGCTACTCTAGAAGCCAGCACAAAGTCTCCGGGAGCGAACACGAGACTCGGCAAGTGTCATAGAGTTGAAAGCACGGAACGCAACCTGAAATGCCCGGAGCGTCTGTGGCATCGCGTCACGGGCGCTAAGAGTAGAAAATATGCCCTCGAAACCTGGTCGGCGTCATCGTCGCCGGTTCGGGGACAGGATCGAGACGCGTAAGATTCCAGTTTTCCCACTGCACGGTATACGAGACACGGTAAGCGCCGTATTGTAGTTTCATCTTTGTCATCAACATGGCTAGCATGACTGTGCCTTTACACATTGGTACGCTGAATGTGCGTGGTCTAGGAGCGCGTCGCAAACGGTACCGGTTGAAACGCTTGATGCAAGAAAAAGACCCTGACTAGCTCGCGGTACAGGAGACTAAGCTTAGTACTGAGGACGCGACTGATAGCTTGGTATCAGAATTTTTATTGCGGTACAATGCGTGTGTGAGTCATGTAGTGGAAGCATCAGCCGGACGTATTATTTTTGTCAATAACTCTCTTGGTATTGTAGTGGAAGAGGTTACAAGTTGCCTACATGGGTGTTTTGTATTTTGTGACGTTTGTTACGGGAACACTACATTTAGTGTTATCTGCGTATACGCACCTACAAATTCGAGAGACAGATGTTCGTTTTTTCATGAAATGCAAGCGTACTTTGAATGTCACAGATGTGTGATTCTTTTTGGTGACTTCAAGTGTGTTCTGGCCCTAGAAGATTGTACGTATACTGCTAAATTAAGTAATGAAAGCGTTGGTTTGCTTAGAGATTCCCTTAATAAGTACATTTTGCACGACGTAGCTCTGTTTGTGAATGGTGGCAGTGGCCAACACTTCACACGTTTTCAAGGCTCGAGTCACGCAGGACTAGATCGAGCATATGCTTCTTCTGAAATAGTACCTTTATGTCAGAGCTTTGATGGTTATCGTGTTTCCTTCAGTAATCATTGCTTAGTCTCGTTTGTGACAGGCCGAAAGGGCAAAAAAGAAGGTTGTATGGGAAACATGGAAACTGAATACCAAGATAATTACCCACGAAGGGTTTGTAGATAAGATAAAAAAGGAAAACGAGAGTGTTTTCAAAAACGCAGAAAGCAGTGCCACGGAAAGATGGGAAATATTTAAGCAAAGGATAAAAATGAAGACAATAGAGTGTCGTTGTTACATGCAGTACCAAGCTCGAAAACAGAAACGCGAGCTACGTGCAGAGCCTAATGATTTGGTAAAAATTGGAGCAAGAAACCCGGGCTTATTCACGGATCAACTGCAGGTTGTCAAAAACAAAATTGTATGTATTGAAGACGATAAATATAAAGGCGCAATTACCCGAGCAACAGCTGAAAGATACCTCGTGGGTGAAGCCCCGACAAAGCGAGCTTTGTCAGATGAAAAGGCATATGCGCCAGCTCACGACATACTAGAGATAGAATTGAATGGTCAAATATTGAGAGAACATAAAGATTCCGTGAAAGCTTTTGAAAGCTACTATCAAGACTTGTTTGCTTATCACGAAGCAAAGGAGCTGGGTTTTGTAGATGAGTTCTTGATAGAAATGCCGACACTTAATGCTGAGAACACAAATTTATTGTAAAAGTCTATTAGTATAGGGGAAATCGAGAAGGCTATCGATGATCTTGGCATGTGCAAATCACCTGGTCCAGGTGGAAGTAATGCCGCCTTTTATAAGGCGTTCAAGGAGGATATGGCCGCCGCATTGCATGAGGTTTTTTCAGAGTTTTTAGATCGCAAACTCTGCCTTCATTGTTTAATCGGGCGCACAATGTGCTGATTCCTAAAGGGAAAGAGCAGCATATTTTACACAAAGTGACAGGATACAGGCCAATTACGCTAACAAACATATATTATAAGGTGTTCATGAAAGTTTTGGCTAGGAGGTTGCAAGAAGTTATACACAAGTTGGTCGGGCCACATCAGACTTGTGGCATCAAGCGTAGAAGCATATTCACGAATATTCATATCGCCAGGAACATTTCGGTGTATTGTGACGCTGCGCTTATGAAAGTAGCCATGCTACAAATTGATCTAGCCAAGGCTTTCGACATGATTCCACACAATATACTCTTCACGCTAGCCGAGTACGTTGGTCTTGGTGCGATCATATGTAAAGGTATTAGGTTGGCATACAAAAGTTCAACCACAAATTTATTTCTAAATGGAGAACTCTCACATCGCATACAAGTACTTTCCTCTGTGCGCCTGGGGTGTCCTTTATGTGCTTTGTTTTTCGCTCTATTTTTGAAACCACAGATTCAGAAAGTGATTCACCATGCAAGGATTAATGGTTTCAAGTTTCAATCATGTGAAGTGCGTGTTTTGGCGTACGCTGACGATAGTGCTTTTTTTGCGGTTGATAGAGAGAGTGTCACTTTGTTATCAGAAATCACTGAAAGGCTTTGTGACACGAGTGGAAGTTTAATAAACAAAGAGAAAAGCGTTGGTTTAAGGCATCGTATTTGGGACCTCATGCCCAGTTCCTTTGGCAATATTCAAAGGCTTACGACACCTAGTCATTACCTAGCGGTACCAATGGACAGGTATCAAGACAGTGAAGCGTTTTGGCTTGAAAAGGCTGAAGAAATGCGCGCGACAGCCGAAGAATGGGGCGGTCGTGACTTATCCAATTTCTCTCGGTCAGCTGTATGTCACGTGTTTCTGGCTGCTAAAATTATGTACCTCGTGCTAGTACTTAGTTGCACGCGTCAAAGCATTGATAAAATCCAGAGGATATTCGCCAGGTTCATCAGGAGCTCTACATGGGAGCTCACATCTAGAACGAATATGTTTCATCGTGTTAAGCAAGGAGGGCGCTCTTTGTGCCATCTGTTTCTTAACCAAGTAATATCACGTTTCACTCTAATAACACTCTAAGACAAAAGGTTGTTAAAAGGGTGTGTGGTTCGTCCTTTTGTGGACTAATGGGGCTGTCACGATCAATAATCTCTTTACCTAACGGCACCGGGTCTAACAGTTAGTCTACACAGACGAACTCAAGGGACCAACATTATTATTAGGAGACCAAAGAGACTCTTTTTTATGTTCTTATTTCAAATAACGCTGTTACACCACATGTCTGACTTCTTTGTATCATCAGACAGGGGAGAACGACACACCTTGTCACCGTTCTTGCGCGAAGTCGTGTTCTCATATCGTTCCTTAAGGGCAAGGTCTTCAATAGATTATCTAACTAATGTGAAAAGAAAGCGCAGTATGAAAAACTTATTACAGAATAAATTTGGATGTTATATTTTTATTTGGTCTTCATTGGGTTTGGCGTAGTATGATATCGTACAGACACTGTGATGTAAGAGTTCTATCAGTTAATGGGTGTTTCTTGGAAGCTGTTATAAAAGTTCCAGATGGGTATGGGACTACCGACTGTGTTAAAGATGTAATATCTTTGTTTGATGCATTATCACACAAGAAACACATGTGATGGTGATTGTCAGATTAGCTTGACCTGTAGTCAAAAAGGCAATATGGAAAAAAAATGCGCAAAATTAGTTAACGTGTTAGGTCGATGTATTTTTCACGCTCATGGCACACCACGCTTCATTACTCGAAGTTGCCTAGTAATGAGACATTGATTGGGCAACACTACCAGCGGGGAAATAATGTGCCGAAACGAATGAACAAGGTAATATCGGTTTACAGTTTTTCTTGTAACCTTTAAAAGTTACTACCCACAGTTGGTAACGGCTAGGTAGTAGCAGTTACTAAATGCTGGCAGTAACAGCAAATGTAGTAACCTTTAGCACCCTCACCATCACTAACTGCGTTTACTAACAGGGTTATAACATATGTGACAAACCATAACTACCCGAAAGTTAGCAAGTACTACAACCTTCTTTAAAGAGAAGCATTTCTTAGCGAACTTTGGTGACTTTGAGCCTATCTATCTATCTATCTATCTATCTATCTATCTATCTATCTATCTATCTATCTATCTATCTATCTATCTATGTATCTATCTATCTATCTATCTATCTATCTATCTATGTATCTATCTATCTATCTATCTATCTATCTATCTATCTATCTATCTATCTATCTATCTATCTATCTAGTCGCTTATGACTTTTAGCTCTCCTGGCCGTTTCTATAATGGTATCGATACCAAACTTGGTATGGCATATCATTACTGTATGAAGAACATATCTGACTAGTCATAACATGAAATCAGGACATGTGTGTCATGTATGTTATGATTTAAATTTCAGGGTCCTGCAGCTCTTGCGGTGGTTTCCTACACAAGGCATTTTGTGAAACTGGAATGGTATGGCATGATTGCATGGCGAACACAAGAGACAGACTTTAACATGAAAATCATGACATGCGTGTCATGTTATACCATGACTACATGCCACGCTCATGATGCAATCGCGGCTGTTTCAATAGCGTCACATATACCAAATTTGGTATTACAGTACGTGAATAGATGACGAAGGTATGTGACTGGTGCAAGCATGATTAACATGAGATGTCTGTCATGTAACAACAAGACTACATGCTTTGCTCATGATGCGCTCACGGCTGTTTCGCTAGCTTCACATGTACCAAACTCAGTATTACGCGACGTGAAAGGACGACATAGGTAAATGACAAAGACAAACATGATAATTATGACATGCGTGTAATGTAACAACATGACTACATACCTCACTCATGATGCGCTCGCGGCCGTTTTGCTAGCTTCATATATGCTAAAGTTGGTATTACTTGACGCGAATGGATGACGAAGGTTTGTGACTAGTGCAGACAAGATAATCATGAGATGCGTGTTATGTGAGAACATGGGTACATGCCAAAGTCAACGCGCCAATACAGTTCGACATGACGCGGTACGCCTGCTCGCCGGCGTTCACTTCGACGCGTCACGCCGGATTGCGACGCCAGGCGCGGGTCCTGCCATATATTCTCAGGCACTTGCCGCGATGCGTCGCTTTGAAGCATGCAGGTTACAGCGCGTCTGGCGCCCGTCTGTTACGAAAAGAGGGAGACGCAGTGTTGTCTGGGTAACGCATCGGAACGAAATGCAGCATGTCGCATTTCGCGCCAGTTGCTGTCGAGCCGCGCCGACGGGCGCTGGTTGCACCTGGTGTACGACTATGGAGTGCTCCAGCTTTGCTAACGTAGCGTCGCTTTGCCCAGCGTGCGCGCGCGTCAACGCTACATTCGACTATATCGAGCCTTTCATGATGCGCTCCCAGTCGTTTTGCTAGCTCCACATATACAAAATGTGGTGTTGATTGATTGATATGTGGGGTTTAACGTCCCAAAACCACTATATGATTATGAGAGACGCCGTAGTGGAGGGCTCCGGAAATTTAGACCACCTGGGGTTCTTTAACGTGCACCCAAATCTGAGCACACGGGCCTACAACATTTCCGCCTCCATCGGAAATGCAGCCGCCGCAGCCGGGATTCGAACCCGCGCCCTGCGGGTCAGCAGCCGAGTGCCTTAGCCACTAGACCACCGCGGCGGGGCCAAAATGTGGTGTTACGAGACGTCAATGAATGACGAAATATATGACTGATGCAAACATGATAATCTTGACACGCGTGTCGTCTAAGAACATGATAACATACCACGCTCATAGCGTGTTCGCGGCCGTTTCGCTGGCTCGACATATACTAAACTTGGTATCACGTGATGGGAATAGATTACCAAGGTAAACGACACATTTAAGTATGATAATCATGGAACGGAAGTTATGTGCGGATTTATTTACCGCCACATCGTAACATTGGGCTGATTTTAAATTGACATATCAACATTTCTCATTCGTGCTTCGCATATCATCGATCCCCACTATACGTGGGATCTGCCAATTTTTCTAGGAATGTAGTTTTCCTCTGGGTGACGTGGGGGAGGTCGCCTCCTGAAAGAAAGAGAACGGCGTCGCGGTGATGACATGGTGTGCGTTGAAGTGCCGTGGAGTAGAAGAATCAGGAGCGTCTTACGGTCCAGATGAAGCAGGCTGAGGTCGCGGCACGAAATCAGAACCGTAAGAGTTCATGCCATCATGCCGCATAAGCCCACGTCACTTACGAAACCGTGCTATGTGGTGCGGGAGGCCACAGGTGTATCATATGGGGCGGTTGTCTTAAGTGCGCCATGGGTTCTCTAAATGAGGTTTCGGTCCGGAGGGCGGTCGGGTACCCTGATGCCCAGGCTGAGGTGATGCGACGAATGGGCGCGCGTGGATGTAAGAGTTGGGAAGTTATCGAAGGGTGACAAATGCTTCAGCATACGTGAGCGGAGCAGTCAGTGATGTGGCAGCGGGAAGCCCCTCGGTGACTTGCTGCTGAACAACACGTTGTATTGACGTCAGTACCGAATATGGGGCGGGATCAGTGACGCAATGCAAAAGGGATAGCTGACGAGCGACCTCTTCACACACAAACTGCTTGATCTCTCGAAGTAAACCGTCGTGGTCCTGCGCAAGGCCAAGACGCGTGAGAGTGGCAATGCTTACACCTAGTGCAGTGGCGCGATGAGTACATTCCCGTTCCTACTGGAGTTTGTCATAGCTTTGGCACAGCTGTATATCGTTGGCTACAGTTTCCGGGATTTTAGCGATGCGCCTCTGAAAGTCATCGTCAGAGATACCTTTTAGGATATGCTTGATCATCTCCGCCTCTGTTACTGAGGAATTGATGAACCTAAAAAGGGTGACCACAGCTTCAATGTAACTCGTGATACTTTCACCGGCTTGTGAGCTCGTCCTTGCAGGTGCTGTTTAGCACGCAATTTCCGAAGTTCCAGACGGCCAAAAATAATTTGAACGAAGGCCGTTTTAAAGGCCGACTAGGTAGAAAGGCCAGTGCTGTGGTTACGAAACCACAGTTTGGCGACGTCAGTCAAGTAGAAAATGACGTTGGTAAGCTTGTGCACAACATACCACTTATTGTGTTTGTTTACCAGGTCGTACTCGTCAAGCCAGTCTTCCCCGTCTTTGTCCTCAGTGCCACTGAAGAGAGGAGGATCTCGCTGCCGAAGATAGACGGTGCAAACGGCATTTGGAGGGGTTGTTGCCTGGGGCTCAGGCTGCTCGTCATTGTCCGGTGCCATGAAATCAACTGGGGGCAACGTACGGTTGCGAAGCTTCAGCACGACGGTATATATATATATATATATATATATATATATATATATATATATATAGTGTGAGGAAAAAAAGAAAACTTGAAGCTTGAAGAGCAATCAATGGCTGACTTCAAAGGAGCTATGTTAAGGTGGTGAATTCTCCTTGTGATTCGAGAAGAAGGGTTAGTGAAGGTAATGGGTGCATCAATAGATGTTTCCCCATGAACGATCTTATGCAACAGGACAAGACGGTCACAAGTGCGCCGGAGAGCCAAACTTTTTAGTTGTAATTCATTAGCATATATTGTTGGTGAAAAATGGCGATCATAACGCTTACATATAAATTGCTTATATATATATATATATATATATATATATATATATATATATATATATATATATATATATATATATTGTTGCGGTACAACGCGAATAAAACAGAGGTACACCTTGAGGCAACGAAACCAGCGTGTTTTCAACAGCTGAGCCACAAGATCGTCTTCTTCGGTCTCGGGTGAAGCTGGAGGCCCACTACCTCGTGTCCACTAAATCCCCCATCATTGTTTCCATCCACATGTAGACACGCGTCATTTGCCTCCCTCTCAAAGAGCATCGCCCCGATGCAAAGTCTGTAATGATGTTTTTTTTTCACAAGAAAAGTCTCACGTCACTCGCTGACGTAAGGCTTCATGCGGACTACGTGAACGAGTTCAGGATGGTGCTGGTGACGCCTTGTACTATGCGAACTGTCAGGAACAACTTCGTAAGTGACGTCACTCAGTCTTCGCAGCACTAGGTAAGGCCCAAAGTATCTTCTTAAGAGCTTTTCGGAAAGTCCTCGTTTCCGTATCGGCGTCCAAATTCATACTTTGTTGCCAGTTTGGTAGACGACTGTTCTGCGGTGAGCATTGCAACGGCCTGCATTGTACTCTTGCTGCTGGCTGATGCGTAAACTTGCAAGTTGCCTACTTTCTTCCGCGCGTTCAGTAAACGTGTTGACATCCGGGACGATGTCGTCTCCTTCGTGAGGTAACATTGCATCTAACATGGTTCGTACTTCCCGTCCATAAACGAGGCTGAACAGTGTCATGCGGGTCGTTTCTTGCTTGGCCGTGTTGTATGCGAACGTTATGTATGGCAATATTTGATCCCAATTTTTGTGTTCAACGTCTACGTACATTGAAAGCATGCCTTCAATGGTTTTGTTTAGACGCTCTGTCAGCCCGTTCGTTTGCGGGTGGTAGGCGGTGTTCTTACGATGCTTTATTCCACTCAGCATCAAGACATGGTCCAAAAGAGCTGCCGTAAATGCGGTACCTCTGTCTGTGACTACGACGGTTGGTGCACCATGCCTCAGTACAATATTCTCAATGAAAAATATTGCCACCTCCGCTGCGGTACCTCTCTGGATAGCCTTTGTCTCGGCGTAACGGGTCAGAAAAATTGCCCGCAGCTTCCCTCGGGGGAACACTGAGGAGGATGCGGACCATATAATTGGTTAACGGGGTGTTAAAGTGCGACTTACTTGGGTCGATGGCTAAATTGGTTAACGTGGTTGTGAAATGGGGTGTTACATTGCGACTTACTTGGGTCGATGGCTAAATTGGTTAACGTGGTTGTAGGAGGGGGTGTTAAATGAGTGAACACGTACACACGTATGCGAAAGGACGGCGCTGGTCGAAGGGACGTCGATCATTGTGTTTGTGGATTCGTTGGAATTCATTTCACCGCGACCTTGGACGTCGACGCGCCGTAAAAACCAACCGACGAGCGGCAACTGAGCGAGCGAGCGCCGACCTTGAGTATATATACAGCACGACGGCGCATGCACTGTCAGCTGTTGAATGTTCTCGAAGCGCGACGCCACATGCGCGTCCACTGGAGAATCAGGAGAATTGTAGATGTCGAACGCGGTGTGTAGAGGAGGAAGGGTGCACAGATGGTGGAGGAGTGAGGCGCGCGCGGTGTGTAGAGGAGGAATGGATGCACAGATGGTGGAAGAGTGGGCGACGGCGCGACGGCGCATGCGCGCGCGTCAGCTGTCGAATGTTCGAGAAGCGGTGCGGACGGCGCACTACAAGGCGCGAGTATAAGATGCTCCGCATCTAATAATCTGTCGCAACGATAACCCATGGGTTGCCTGCAGTAGAAGTAGGGAGTGGGCCCAAAATTTCCATGCCAGTCTGGTGGAATGGAGTCATTGGGACCTGTACGGGTCGCAGGAGGCCAGCTGGTTTAGTTGGTGGTGACTTGCGTCGCTGGCAGTCGAGACAGGTACGAACGTGGTTCTTCACGGCTGTGGTTAGTCTTGGCTAGTAATACCTTTGCTATACCCTAGCCAACGTTCTTGTGTAACCCAAGTGGCCAGAGGTAACCTCGTTGTGGCATGCTTTCAGTACTTCGGTGCGCAGGGCTGGTGGGATGACCAGTAGATAGGCGGATCCCGTCGACGAAAAGTTTCTTTTGTAGAGTACTCCGCCCCGTAAACAAAACGAAGACAACACTCTTGCGAAAACTCTTGGCGCCTTCCGAGAACTGCCATCCAAGTAGGTAATTAATTCAAGCAACTCAGCGTCGTCACGTTGTTGCTGCGCAATGGTGGTCGTGTCGAGGACACCGAGAAATGATGTTTCCTCCTCCTCGGGTAGGGTCGCCGACTCAATGGGTGAACGGGACAAACAGTCGGCGTCCATATGCCGCTTCCTTGACTTGTGTACGACTGCCATATCGAATTCCTGCAGCCTGAGACTCCAACACGCTAATCGGCCGGTAGGGTCTTTAAGATTTGTTAACCAACACAGTGAGTGGTGATCGCTAATTACTTAGAAGGGGCGACCATATAAATAAGGACGAAATTTTGTAACCGCCCATACCACGGCGAGACATTCTTTCTCAGTCGTGGAGTAATTAGCCTCTGCGCGTGTTAAGGTTCTGCTTGCGTAAGCGATTACCCTTTCTGTGCATTTTTGCTGCTGCACAAGCACAGCTCCCAGACAAACATTGCTAGCATCGGTGTGAAGCATCGTAGGGGCTCTCTCGTCAAATAGGGCAAGGACTGGAGGTGTTTGTAGTCGCTGGCGAAGATCGTTAAAAGCAGCTCCCTCTTCATTATTCCACTCAAAGGTGACGTCTTTTCTCGTGAGGTGAGTTAACGGGGATGCTATGCGTGCGAAGTCTGCGATAAATCGTCGATAACATGCACAGAGGCCGAGAAAGCGTCTGACAGCCTTTTTATTGGTCGGCAAAGGGAGCTGTTCAACGGCTGCGATTTTTTCAGGATCGGGACGAACACCTGCATAACTGACGACATGACCAAGAAATCGCAGCTCTTCGTAGCAAAAGTGGCACTTCTCAGGCTTCAACGTCAGGCCCGCGGACTGTATGGCTCGTAAGACCACCTCAAGTCTTTCAAGGTGCTCGTCAAACATTGCGGAGAACACTATGACGTCGTCAAAATATACTAAGCATGTTTTCCACTTTAACCCAGAAAGCACAGTATTCATGAGTCTTTGAGAGGTAGCACGCGCTGAGCACAAACCGAATGGCAAGACCTTAAATTCATACAACCCATCATGTGTTACAAAAGCAGTCTTCTCGCGGTCTCTCGGGTCCACCTCGATTTGCCAATATGCACTCCGCAAATCCATTGAAGAGAAGTATCGAGCGTGTCGAAGTCTGTGGAGACAGTCGTCTATACGCGGTAGTGGATATACGTCTTTCTTGGTCACCTCATTTAGCTTGCGGTAATCCACACAAAAGCGCAGGCTGCCGTCCTTTTTCTTAACGAGGACTACAGGTGACGCCCAGGGGCTCTGTGAATGCTGAATTACGTCTTCTTCAAGCATTCTGTGTACCTGCTGTTGTATCGCTTCACGTTCTTTTGGAGCCACGCGATAAGGGTTTTGGTGAATAGGTCTCGCCGTTTCATCGGTAATTATTCGATGCCTGGTTAGACGCGTGCGGCCAACTTTTGATGTTGTCGAAAAGCAGTCTTGAAATTTGGCCAGTAGCTCAAAGAGTCTGCGTCGGTCGTCTTTCGGCAAAGTAGTGCTAAGGTCCAGAACAGGCGCTGAATCAAGATTTAGCGACTCATAGACTACCGCCAAGCAGCCTTCGGCATCTACGACATCGTCGAAGTAAGCGACAGCCGTGCCTTTAAGAAGGTGCCGGCGCTCAGCACTAAAATTGGTCAGCAGCGAGTCCGTGCGTCCAGCAGCAACTCTGACGATACCTCGTGCGACAGAAATACCGTGGGTGAAGATCAGCGAGCTTATTCAGTCTGCAACTCCTTCAGCGTCAAGCTGAGCAGTGGTGGCCACAGAAACAAGCGTGCATGACCTCGGAGGGAGAACCACATTGTCATCGGTAAGACGCAGTTGGTTTGGTCGCGCCTCGGAGAATTGGGTAAGCCCGAACTGTTCCGACACGTAATCAAGCTCTCTGGTGTAATGATGATGGCATCATATTCCCGTAAAAAGTCCATGCCAAGAATTACATCTCTGCAGCATGCGGCAATAACGACGAACGACGCAGTGAAAGAACCTCTGATATCAACTCTTGTGGTACATCTTCCAGAGGGCATCAGTAAGTGGCCCCCTGCTGTTCTTATGTGAGCGCCCGTCCACGGCGTCTTCACTTTTCTGAGGCTGTCGGCGAGGTCCTGACTGATAATAGAGAAGTCGGCACCAGTGTCGACTAAAGCTGCCACTTTCTGACCGTCAAGAAGAACACTAAGGTCGGCAGTCACAATTTCATCGTTTTCACGGCTTATAAGCTGTACGACGTCATGCTGTGGGGGCTTCTTGTCGTCTTATTTATGGCCTGCAACCTTGCCTCCGGAGGTCACCGCCCTCAGTTTCCCCGTCGCGGGCTAGGTGACCTTCTTGTATTAAGATCCGCGTATGTGCGGCGGTGCGACGAAGGCGAACGCGCGGGGGACGGAGAGCGGGATTGACGTCTCAGACTAGGAGGGTGAGTAGCCATTGCCTCCTCTGCAGTGGTACAGCCATCCTCAAAGTGAGAACGGGTTCCATAGAAAGGGGTGTCGTCACGGCGTGGTGTGTATTCGTCGTTGGTACGTCGACCGTCAAACCAAGGTCGATGAGGACGGAATGAATCACCTCGATGCCAGCAATGACGGGCAATATGGCCTGCACCTCCGCAGTGAAAGCATAGTGGACGTCTGTCCACTGTGCGCCATGCATCGGTTTTCCGGGTCGGTGGACGTCTGAGCATCTCCCCTGGCGTCCCTGCCCATGGGGTGGTTGTGGACGGCTGGTTGTATGACCGTAACGTGGGTGGTTGATGCAGTGTCTGCTCTTGCGGCTGAGACCAAGGGACCATGGGCACCTGGTGGTACTGCGTCGGCATAGCGGGTGGTGGACGTCGAAGAGCGGCAGCGTAGCTCATAGGACGCTGCTGAGTATCAGGACCAGTCATAGACAATGCTTGGTGAATTTCGTCGCGTACGACTTCAGCGATCGACGCGATGGGATTTTAAGCAACCGGAGTCCGTAACCTCTGGAGTTCTTCGCAAACTATCTCCCTAATCAACTCTCGTAGGAGGTTTGATTCTCAGACGTCATGGCGTTAGCGGTGATTGGGACATTGCAGGACATGCGGTCATATTGCCTGCAGCGTTGATGAAGGGCCCGCTCGATAGCCGTAGCTTCCTTAATGAAGTCAACCACGGTACTTGGAGGGTTGCGCAGTAGCCCGGCGAAAAGCTGTTCTTTGACACCGCGCATAAGGTAACTCAACTTTTTATCTTCCGTCATGTGCGGGTTAGCTTGATGAAAGAGACGAATCATGTCCTCGGCAAACATTGCAACGGTTTCATTGAGTTTCTGAACCCGTATCTCCAATAACTGCTGCGCACGGTCTCTTCTATCGACATTGGCGAGGGTATCGACGAACTTCTGTCGAAAGTCAGGCCAAGCTGACAAATTGCCTTCTCTTTTTTTATACCAAGTACGAGCACCGTCGTCAAGGTAAAAATAGACGCGAGAAAGCTTTTCCTGTTCCGACCACTGATTGACCTTGGCAACACGTTCGCAGTTGTCAAGCCAGTCGTGGACGTCTTCATGGGCACTGCCACTAAAGCGATCGGGAACGAGGGGTTGAAAGATGGTCACCTGAAATGGGAGCGTCGGAAAGCTGCCTTGGGGCACCTGTTGTGGGCTTGCGTTGGCCATTAGTTGAGGTGTACGGTGCTTAGGAGGTTCCGGCGAGTGACTGAGCTCTGGCAAGAAGCATCGCAGCCGTCGACTGGAGCGATGCACCGGAGTTGCTACCGGTGACAATGATTCTGGACTCGATGAGCGGCTCGCAGCGGGCGTGTGGAGCATCAGACAGGGTCGCGGCCCAGCTCCTCCCCCAGTGTCGCGGTACAACGCGAATAAAACAGAGGTACACCTTGAGGCAACGAAAGCAGCGTGTTTTCAACAGCTGAGCCACAAGATCGTCTTCTTCGGTCTCGAGTGAAGCTAGAGGCCCACTACCTCGTGTCCACTAAATCCCCCATCATTGTTTTCGTCCACATGTAGACACGCGTAAATATATATATATATATATATATATATATATATATATATATATATATATATATATATATATATATATATATATATATATATATATGTATATATATACATATATATACAAATACATATATATATATTGTAAAAGGCACTGGAAACAGAGCCTGAGCCACAATAATTATTCTACAGTTTTCAAAGCTAAAATAGAAAGGACTAAGTGAAAGATAAAATACACTCGAAAACCAAGTTCTATTTGTCCTGTAAGAGAAAATCAACCCGAGTTCTTTTTGTGCAGGCTTTAGAAAAATATACCGTTTTGCATAGGACCACGGCTTCTCTACATTCTCTAACACGCATCAGCAATGCCATCAGCGCGTGCATAAAAATAGGCTATTTAGTGAAGACATTTTTTAGCACCTTTTTATTATATGTCTCTGTGGAAATAAATTACCTGAAAAGAGGTCTGAGATTATCAACCCAATGAGGTCGATGAATGTCGTGTTTGCCAAGTCCTACCTCATCATGGTTGCGAAAAAATATACATTGACGAGAAGCAATCGCTGCCTGCAGGGCCACCTGATTAATGGAGCATTTATTTGGGGTGACGCAAATGTGCTTTCCAGAATATAGATAGGTGCGTTGTAGTGAGGACGAAAGATTGGACATCAACGGAAGTGGCTTTTAGTCGATATAGTAAGCCACGGTGACGTGAGTGAGTTATCGAAGCTGTTGCGCTAAGCTTTTGCGTCTACATCTTCGTCTGCAAGTTTAATTCCACCTTTGATTGATATGTAGGGTTTAACGTCCCAAAAGTACCTTATGATTATGAGAGACGCCGTAGTGGAGGGCTCCGGAAATTTTGACCACCTGGGGTTCTTTAACGTGCACCCAAATCTGAGCACACGGGCCTACAACATTTCCGCCTCCATCGGAAATGCAGCCGCCGCAGCCGGAATTCAAACCCGCGACCTGCGGGTCAGCAGCCGAGTACCTTAGCCACTAGACCACCGCGGCGGGGCTTAATTCCACATCTGAGGAGTAGTTACATAACTTAGTTGTCACATGCCTATAGTTTTCTCGTGTCATATTTAAACCCGTCATATACGCTACATTTACTCAACTAAGCACAACATAAAGTTTCGAAACTTTCAAGCTACAATAACAGCAGCTGATTGAGAAGCAGTTGGTAGACAGCATTTGTGATAGTGCTGACGTTCGTTCTGAGGCACACGGTGCATTGAAATATTTTAAATAGTGTGTAAGTCCTGAAAACAAATGCGCTCAGTAAAATGATACATACAGTGATGCATAGAAACCATTGTGTGAAATATTCATTTGAGAAATGCAGCCAACCACAATGTAAAGGCTACGTCTAATGGGGCTGGTTGGCGGAACATGACAAAAATAACGAGTGCGCATTAGGCTTAAACACAATAAATCAACGAGATAGGGCATGCGCACTTACAACCACACATGGCCTTTGATGTTTTATTAATCGTCTACGAGAGCACAAAAAACACTTCAAGAACAAGCACGGTATAAATTCAGCTATCCATTGCAGGGACTGTTGGCGCTCACTTTTGCTGACAAAGACCAAGGCATTGCGCAGATGCGAGGACCACCAGCAACTTTAGCTATATGAAATTTTCGTGATGATGTGCGAAGTCTAGGATTGTGTCAGCGCCTTTTCTTTCGTTCTAGCTGACAACGAATACTGACATCTTAGTGAACAGAAGAATCTTAGTTTGTGTCCGTCAAGTTCAAGCGCATAAGCCTTGCAGATGCGAAGTTCTTCAGCGCTTCGGCTTGTCGCCATGTAAATTTTTTGCGGTCCAACATAAAACGGGCATCTGCCACAATAGTTTGGAAATCCTACTAATCAGTACTAGTTAACTAAAAATTAGGAAAACAAGAGTTAGCTGCATAAATAGCTAAAAACTTAAGTGGAGATGATACATCTTTCCCTACATGCCGTACGGAAGTAAAACCGGACATGTAGAGAAAAAGAAGGTGAAGAAGAGGCATCCAAAGTAAATCTGTACGCCAATGCAGTTTTCTGACGACGTTGGTGAAGTGGGAGAATCTCTTCCTTGGTGTCCCGTTTCAGGCTCGGCACCACCATCTCTTTCAACTTACTGTGTTCCGCCTCTCCCCAGATTTCCTATACGTGCTATATATTTCCTCTACGCGCTTACGCTCGATAAAACCACCGATTGCAGTCAGCGCTCGGGCTTGATCATTCAGTTTCAGTATATGTTTCAACGAGGGGGTATATTGTATGAAATATTCGGTCTGCTGAGGAGCGCAAAATGAATTAAAAAAACGGCTAGTGTCTGCTTTCATTCAGAAAAGCATGTGGGCCTCACTGTTTCGCGATAGATTGGTTGCTATTGGATCCCATTCGCGGTAAATTATGCCCATGGGCGGTGCAGCGGGAGTTTACCCGCAGTCACTAGAGCGAAAAACACTACCCTCAGTCGTGACAGGATTCGTAGTCTTTCATTTCATGATATTCTTCCTTTTTTGTTACTTGTTTCCGAAGGCTTCCACTCCAGGACCTACCTGCATTTCCAGATTGCTTCTTAGAAAAGCACGTTTAAGAGGATGTTGCGCAGCCTCATAGTAAATGCATTTTCCTCGGCATTTCTTGGTTTCTAAGTAATCTTGCACAAATTGCCACTCATATAACTAACTGCTTCAAATCACACCAATCTAAATTTTTAGTGTGTATTAGGTACGCCAACACAAATTCCCCTGTCATGGCATGAAATATTCATCATTTATGACAGAAGAAAAAGTATGCTTCCCACTCGCAATATAATTTAAACAAAAAGAGATGCTTTAAAATGTAGCTGGATTGCTAAGTGTGGCTTTGGGAAACAATGGAAGGAAACCAGACATTGACGTTATGTGTTTCAGCGGCAAAGAAAACAGTGTCCAAGCGTCCCTTTGCAACCACTGAAGGTATACACTTAAGGTAAACTGAAGGTAAGTGAGACGACTTGCTTCTTGATGTATTTATTTTCAATTGAGAAGGCATAATGTTTTTAAAACAGCACTCATGGCTTGCTTCGAAAACGCCCGTTTTATGAAGTACCACAAGGTAACCTTCTTTTTCGGACAGCAACAGCCTCCCATGATTATCTACAATAAATTTCGCAAGTGATCGCAGACATTATGATTGTTTGGGCGCACCTTTCGATTGAGATGCGGCTGAGATGAGTGTCCTTGTGCACAACGTTCTTTTCCTTCGAGGAACGCGTTGCGAGCTAGATCAAGGGCCAAGATGTCAGCGGTAGAGACCTTCAACTTAAAGCAAAACATACGACCAAGCCTAATACTGGACGCGGCTTATCAGAGAACACAATACCACCAAGTACCTGAACATTCGCTCAGTGAGCCCTAGGTTTGTCCATTTTCCGCAACACCCGTCGAACACAGTTCCATAGATACTAAGTGAAACAATCAGTTGTCATTCGCCACTCAGTGTGAAAGCTGAGCAAATAAGTGTAGGTCGTGAGCTTCATTTGTACATAAGTGTTTGATTTTGACTGTTGTTGATTGCAAAAGAAGGTAACTTCGTGGTACTTCATGAGAAACCGCTCTCAGGGAGAGCTGTCAGCGCGAATTCGAAAGATCACAAGCCTTCTCAATTGACGTCTCACCTCTTCAAGACGCTAGCTATTTCACTTTTAGATGAGTTTGGCCTTCAGAGCATCACCTCAGAAGCTCTAAAGGCACCCTTAGACATCATTAGTGATTTATTTGCTGTTATAACGCTCTATGTTGGTGTCACGTTTTGTTGTATTGCGTCCGAACGCGTCGCTTTGCCATCTGAGTTATTCATCTACTTCTAAAATCATCTCTTTGCATTTCGAAGATACGTTTAGGGTGTCTAATTGATGTAAAGTTGTTGGTTTTCTTATATATGAGTAACTCCGGACAATTAAAAAGTTTTAGTCTGAATGCCCAATATTTATTTTATTCATTCCAATATGACAAGCTAATGAACCCTGTGAAATGCTGCATATCTGGTAAAAACGAACGCACCCTTCGCGAAGCTAGTGATAACGAGCGGATGAAGCCAGGTTGTAATGTTCAAGATCTAAACGTTGACGTCACCGACTAGCGTAAAGAAGGGACGTACGGACTTATGGAAGCACAGATACACAGACGAACGGATATACGAATGAATGCACGGACGAATGGACAACAGGACAGATGGACGGTGGTCATCATTTATAGTGGGGTGATATAGCTGACGGATGCGCACATAAAGTCGGTTTTTACACAAAAATTTTCGTCTTTTCTTGCGCAGGAGTTTACTTTCGGTTTCGGTTTCATGGAGCAAGACGGAAAATAGCTGTTCAATGCGCATCTGTCACTGGGGATGTCTGGACTGCGCGCACTGCCGCGTTGCTAATGCTTGGGCCTTGGGATACGTTGTTAGTGTTTCACTTGACGCCCCTCGTACCTATACAGACATTCTGGTCTCTGTTTGTGTTGTTTGCATAACTACAGAGGGATAAAAGCACCCACTTGTGAAATATCCAAGGCAATTAAATAACAGTGCTTCCACTGCTGTAAAGATGGAAGCTAACGAAATCAGCGGCTGTGTTTGACGCTATGTGGTGGTGCTTTCACGTCATTTCGTCGTCTATTCGCGCTGTGTGCGACGGCACTTCATCAATTACCGCTGTTCTTCGTCTGGGTGACCGACAAGCATCCTTTCTAAAGTGAGTTCAAAGAGCAGCGGCATAAACAACGCTAGGGCGGTCTATACATCTCGTGACCAAGGCAGCACAACGAGTGTGAAAATCTGCAGCTGCCGAATATTGAAATATTTGTGAAAGAGACATCGGAGGGGGCGAGAAGGTGAGGGGCACATGTAGTGAGCATGAGACGGGAGATGGAATCTGTTGCGAAGAAATGGAATGCGCCACCTGCACCTGCGAAAAAACGGCAGGCCCAATGCCGAAAGGTTTTGTTTTGCGCATGGCTTCTGTGTGGACGTGTTCTGCCAAAACTGAGCCATACACAGGTTTCCTGTAAAGGTAAGTGCTCGAAAATTCTTTATTTGTTTCACAAAGCAAATTTAACTCAGGGTTCATATCTGGGGCTTGTAATCTGAACCGTGTGATTACTCCGTCTTTCAGTCGAGGTGTTACAGTTTGACATATGGGCTTACTCTTGAGGCTTCCAGATGTAACAGTCTAAGAATTCGATAAAGGTCTCCACATATTCAACGAGGCATAACCCAACGCTGGGAAGGTGATGCCGAATCAAGCTCACCACTCTCACGCTGGACAGTCTTCTCACTGATTCATGTTCCCCGCAATTACGACGATGACGCGTGCCATGAGACATTTGAACAATGTCTCGCCGAATGAAAATTCAACCTAGTTTCCAAGGAACTTTCACTTAATGCGCTATACGCATTGATTTATTGGAGTCATTAAGGATAACCTTTCGGACAGGGTTTTCTGTAATGAAAATTCTAAATGGGGACAGCTCTAACTGTAGTTTCATAAAGTTCTGGAAATTGCGTTACTCAGTGTTGCCTTATCTTTATCTTCCACCGCACGATGAAGTTCATTAGCACATCATCTTGTACTGCTAATTTCGCTAGTGTTAGTGTAAATTTTGTAGGTGTGACACAAAAATAAAGTAGCCAGGAAACTTTGTTACATTTGCATAATATCGAATACTCTGTTTTGTTATCAGTCTCTTCGAAATGCGTGCTCTATAAAGGCGCAATAAACCAGGCTTGACACGTGTCCCAGCTCATAGCAGAGAACCTGGCTGTGTGGCAATGCCACGGTAATTTCAGCAAACACACACAGAACCATCTAAAGACCGCCCACAAAATTGCAGTTTTGCGCACTTGTCAATAACTATTTTTGGAGGCTGTGGTACAGATAAAACGGGGGGACAGATAACATCCGATTTGCTAAAGCACCAAGTGCTTGTCAATTATGGATTTTTACGTGCAAGACTTAAGCCGCCTGGCAACGCTTGCAAACGTCAAGCTCGCCAATGGTGACGTATGATAAGAGGTGGTGCAGTGTTTTTCCGGGACAACTCAAGACGGCCTTGACGAGCATACCATAGCCTATGTGACCCTAGTCGATGTCTAGAGAAAAAGTATGGAGCAGTCACAAAGATGCCAGCGGCAACTTTCCAGGATATTTACGTTTGGCCATGTCGTGTAGTTTAGTCTACGAAAGCGTGCAACAGTGACAACATTAATCTTTGTGGCTCGAATAGTTACCAATTTTCACAAAAAACTCGAAGAGGAGCTAATGATTGTGGTATCTTGAGACACGGACATGACGCCTTTCTTTCGGTAGCTCATACATATGCGCTGAAGCAAAGCTGGTTCTTATGTATTCACAAAAACAAGAATAGCGGATGTGTTTGGTGTTTCCAGATCGCAACTTATTGCCAATATTATTTTTCTAC
The DNA here is from genome assembly GCF_043290135.1 of Rhipicephalus microplus. Taxonomy (NCBI): domain Eukaryota; kingdom Metazoa; phylum Arthropoda; class Arachnida; order Ixodida; family Ixodidae; genus Rhipicephalus; species Rhipicephalus microplus. The sequence continues at coordinate 140,473,470 of NC_134704.1, read as the reverse complement.
GCGTATAATGTGGGGAACACTCGATCACTGCCTCAAGTTGATTAGATGCTACGAATTTTGCAAGAGTCAAATCCTTCAGGACTATGGCCCCAGTTAGCCTAAGTGAGATTATTCTGCTAGTCGGTGCCTTTACCTATAGCTCTTGGTTGAAGAGACAAAATACACAGACAACAATTCAAGTGCTCCAGCTGTCATCGTATATGAGTGTCATGAATCGAGGTTTCGTTTAATTTCGGTTGTGCCCGTGAGAAAATTTATGTTAAAAATGTTTACTTCTTATTAGCTTCAGCTGCCCTTGTTCAAAGGTACCCGTACCTAAAATATTTATACCTGTAAAAAATCGGTAACATTAAAGTTGTGGTATGGTATTTTTCAAGTAAAAAGCGGAATGGTTATGACAAAATTATGAATAATCGTTTACACAAGTAAAACAAATACAGAAGTGACGTGGTGGTAATGAATTCGTAGATGACAACTTTCTTTAGTGTGCAAGGCTCAGAAAAAATCTTGCCATAAAAATTTACATGATTACCGCGCGTTTTTAGCATGTCAAATTACAACAGCGGGAAAGAAGGGTATTGCAAAAATGATGAAATGCACCTTATTTGCTTCTCAACGTGGTAACATATGTCTTTCAAAGCAGCTATGCAGTTCAATTGAGATGCAAATATCTGCGAATCATCGTCTGCGTTTTCCCACTCAGCTACGAGAGCGAAGCTTGACGAGAGAGAGAAAGAGCGTGGATAAAGCTATATGGCTAAAACAAAACCCTAGTGCTATCAATTAGGACTGGTAAAAAAATGGAGTGACGGGGAGAAGGCGAAGCTGGGCGTGAAAAAAACGAGCAAGTGCTATGCTTTGATGGGAGTGGTGCAGGCGGTGTGCTTCAGTAAAAAACCACAGCATATCTACGGAGCGAAAGATAATGAGTGGGGTGAAGCGTCCGTCAGCCCGTCCGTGCTTCCGTTCGTCCGCGCGACCTTCCGTGCGTCCATCCATCCGTACGTTCGTCTGCTAGTCTGTCCTTCCTCCCGTCCATGCGTACGTTCGTGCGTCCATCTAGTGAACACTCCAAATACTGCCATCTCCCATCTCGCATCTCCTGTGGCACATACCCGCTCTAGAACGGGTATGTGCCACCATTGGCTATTCACTATTCCTAATACATACGTCGGAGGATGTACAGATCCATGCGTTAAGGGGCTTCGCTCCTAAAGCTTCCTTCTGAGTAGTTGCTTCGTACAAGTAACAAAAATGTTCGCGCGAAATGTACACAAGCGCTCGTCCATTTCTACGGCGTAATTTCAGAGTTTGCAAGTAGGCATTTTTCTTTGCAAAGTAGTGTGTAAAGAACGAGAAAGTAGGAGTGTAATTGGTTGTGATGGTGACAGAAGTCTACTGATGGAAGCTTGCGTTCGGGCACAGAGGGTGCTCTGAAGAGATGAGGAAGAGCGTTGCCACCATCGGTGAAAGAGGAGAAAAGACGCGTCTTCCGCTCCACTGTATAATCATCTTTTCTAGCGTTTAGTCTGCTGAAGTACGCGATAATATTTAATGCGTTTTGATTTTTCCCGACACCAGAAGCTCTTTTAGTGCACATAGTATGACGCAGCTGCCAATCGCACCAAGCATTGCTTTCATATTATCAGCTTTCTAAGTAATACCACATTTGAAAACAGTGTGCGGTGATGTTAAAAATTCGTGTCACCAAACTAACACTGCATCTAGCCGTGATTCGCTCCTATTCATTCATGCTACTTACTAGATATATCGACCAATGCTCTTTTCACAAACTTTGGCAAGGCAATTCGACCACCGAAATACCCCCAACGAAGAGAAAACCAATAGGTACTCAGACATACAGACGAGTGCCGCCTAAATGTGCAACATAATGACTAGTGATAGAAGTTGCGTAGTATAGCTTTTGAAATTTCCTCTGAAGATTTATCTTTATACAAAAATTATTTTTCTATTTACTATCTGAAAGACCAATACGTGTTACGTTCATTCAGAACCTTATGTGCAATGGGATTTCAATTTCAAGGGAAAGCTTTATCTGTATCTCTGTATATCAACAGATACATTCACGTCACTAATAAAGATCCACAGCTCAATAAGAGGTCTATACCGGTTGTGGCTTAGTATTCACTTATTAAATACACCTCTTTACAATATCTTTCAGTGCTAGAGTGGACAGAAACTGAATAGCGCCTTTTAAATGTCGGGTGAGGAAGCGCCGCAATGAATTTATAAATTCCAGTAACCGCTTTGCCTGGCATATTTCTGGCTGGAAATCTTCTGATAGGTTTCACGCAAAAAATATTTAGCATACTGAGACATGTTATAATATGAACGTGCCTACCCAGAAAGAAGTAATCCTCTATTGCGAAAGCATTGCTTGCCTCCTCGCACGCAGGCATTCACCGTTGGTGCAGGAGACGTATGATGTCACAAATAATGAAGTGATAACGTCAACGTATGACGCAATCAACGTGCTACAAACACCAAATTTGTGTCGTCATCACGATATCGCTGTGATGTCAAGTTTAATGATTACATCATCACATGACCTGATATGTTGTTTAAAAGGGGATGTGTTATGCGTTTTGTGAAAAAGAGATTTCAGAGCGTGGCGAAGGTAGATGATAACATCGACTAAAAGAAAAAAAAGTGGCTTTACCTATGAGTCACCTTTTTTCACTTATTTTGGAGAAAAAATCACCTATAGGCTTAAAGGACTTAAAATTGGCTGATCGCGCGTACAGTGGGAATCAATGATAAGTGAAGCCCGATTGAGAAAGGTTGATATGTCATTTTCAAATCAGCACAGCGTAAAGAGGTTGAATTAAATAATGCCCCACATGACTTCCGTGTCATGATTATCAAGTTTGGATGTGTCGCTTACATTCGTCGTCTATTCACGTCTTGTGATACCAAATTTAGTATATCTGGAGTTAGCGAAACGGCCGCCAGCACGCTATAAGCGTGGTATGTTGTTATATTCTTACATGACACGTGTGTCAGGATTATCAGGTCTGCACCAGTATTATATTTTGTCATCCATTAATTTCACGTAACACCAAACTTCGTATATGTGCAGATAGCAAAGCGGCTGCGAGCGCATCATGAAGAACCCATTATACTCCAATGCAATATTGACGCTCGTGCACGCTGGGCACAGTGACGCTACGTTAGCCAAACGCTAGCACTCTATAATTTGACGCCAGGCGCGGCCGGTGCTACCACCGTCCATTGGCGCGGCCCGACGGCAACCGGTGGGAAATGCGACATGCTGCCCTTCGCACTAATGCATTACCCAGACAGCACTGCATCTCCCTCTTTTCGTGAGGGAGGGAAGCCAGACGCGCTGAAACGCGCACGCGTCAAAGCAACGCAGCGCGGCGCGCGCGTGCAAGTACATGACAGGACCGATGCCTAGCGTGGCACCGCCGGCGTGACGCGACGAAATGAACGCCGGCGAGCACGTGCATCGCGTCACGTCGAAATGTATTGGCGCCTTGACAGTGGCATGTAGTCATGTTGTCACATGACACGCATCTCATGATTACCATGTTAGCACCAGTCACATACCTTCGTCATTCATTGAAGTCACGTAACACCGAATTTGGCATCTGCGAAGCTCGCGAAACGGCTGCGAGCGCATCATCAGTGTGGCATGTAGTCATTTTGTGACCTGACACACTTGCCGTGATTATCATGTTTCGATGTGTCATTTACCCACGTCGCCCATTCATGTCGCGTAATACCGAATTCGGTTTATGTGAAGCTAGCGAAACGGCCGTGAGCGCATCATAAGCGTGGCATGTAGTCATGTTGTTACATAACACCCATGTCATGATTTTCATGTTAGGGTTGGTCTCTTGTGTTCACCATGCATTCATGTCATAACATACCAGTTTTGCAACAAGCCATGTGAAGGAAACCACCACATGAGCGGCAGAACCATGAAATGTAAATCATGACATTGATGACAAAAATGTTATGATTTTCATGTTATGACTACTCAAACATGTTTTCCACACAGTTTTGTTATGCCATACCAAGTTGGATATCGATACCGTAATCGAAACAGCCAGGAGAGCTAAATATCGTAGACGGCTAGGTAGATAGATAGATAGATAGATAGATAGATAGATAGATAGATAGATAGATAGATAGATAGATAGATAGATAGATAGATAGATAGATAGATAGATAGATAGATGCGCTCAAAGTCGCTGACGTTCGCTAAGAAATGCTTCGCATTTAAAAGCACATAACCTCTTCTTGACTATGATTCCTCCACCCAGACATTTGCTCAAATACTTGTATTTATTTTCTTCTTTATGAGCTCGAAAACGAAATTTAAAACGTAGAAAGCATATATAGGAATACATTTTAAAAGTTTAAGCGTCTTTCACGTCATCTTAGTTGACTGCACAAGGAACCCTGCAGAGGCTGCAAGTTATGCTGTTCCTTATTGAAGCTACATATAGAACGGATCATGTGAGGGAAAATGTGCTTACTATTTTATTTTCTTGTTTTGTTCTCTCTCTCTAAACCTAAACTTCTCTTACGTATGGTCATCATTACCTCCCTGCGATCATGGCTACCGTGACTAGCTGCTGCCGCTGTCTCGCCAAATAGGTTGCCTCTTGCTATGAGCGCAGGTATGAGCACCGGTATGAGTGCAATGAGTGAAGGCAGCAGATAAATAGAGACAGTAAGGAGCAAAAATCGTACTCTTGCATTACCCAACATTCATAGACATTGAATGTCTGATATCGCCGGAAATACATATTGTGTGGCACTGCAGCATTATAAGGGGATCACTTGCCTCGTAACGAAGAGAACTGAATCGCGAATCATCAAGCTCTACTTTCCGTAATACCAAGCCTCAGCGGAGAGAAAATGCTGGCATACCTACTGTACATCACATAGGCCTATGTACATCGTTGGATATCATAAAGTACGAAGGAGGAGAACGCCACCGCCACGTTATGCGACTCCGTCTAAGAAGGTCGACGTGCCCAGTAAACGTATATTACATACCGAGAAGGCTATAACAATTTGGCTCAGACAGCGGCCCCACCGGTCTGGGAGCAATCGATACTGTGGGCGCATATGCTGCAGCCTAATGCAAGCGCTTGTCACGTTCTTTTTCAGAGTATAGGTCATAGCCTTAAAGTAATTAATTGACAATAAAGAGCGTACGAAGTGGTATAACGTATTGCTCTGGAAAATATGTGTGCTTCTTTAAGATGATTGAATTGAAAGGCCTATTGTAATGAAGCCACCCAAGATCTCTCTGCCTAAATACGGAACAGTGGCATTCGATAGCTGTTGACGCCTCGAGATTCTGAAAAGTCAGTGTGCGATTGGCAATGATAACGATATGGTTTATGTGAATGAGGACATTCAGAGTCGGGAATGACAGTATTTTCAGAGCTTGAAATAAAAATATTATGTGGTGAGGACATCCGAAACACTGCGTCAATGCAATTAAAGAAACCAACTCAAACCTCTCGTCCACTACATTTTCGAGAATATTTTATCGCATTATAGATATCGTAAGAAAACCGAAATTATGTTAGGCCCAGAGCTCAAAGTATACGTACGCCTGTATAGACTCTCAGGCTATTTTGCATTATGTCACAGTTGACTACATATTAAGTTTAAAATATCACCTTTCTACGATGTCCGAGATGTTCAACTCAATTCCACAAGAATAGCGCCCTTCCAAGTAGTTCTGTACACGCTAGCATCATCTTTTCTTCCAAGGCTTGCCTTGAAACACTTATTTGTGGATATTTGCTGTCATAATCTTTTTTATGTCCAAGGAAGTGCTCCACTGATAGCGATCTGAAGCAGTATAGTTAAGTTAAAAAGACATGCTCGGTATGGAAAAAGAGATAAAAACAACAGAAAGAATAGAAGGATTCTTCGTATACCCCAAGAAAAAGAAACAACTTCTGTGAAGTCTGTCGCGTAGTGCTGACTTGACCTGTATGCGACTTTCTCTTAAAGATACGCCTTGACTCTCTTGTGCGTCACACGACTCTGCGAGGAGGTCGAAATGATTAACAAAGTGTCGGCGTACCTCTTAATATAGAGTGATTCGCCTGGAGTGCCACACATCTACAGAAAAGTCACATCACTCGTTATTTTTCTTGGAATATTGAGTATCACCAAAAGATGCGAAGACCACTTACCAAGAACTTATACAAATGTGTGTAATTAATGATGCACCATAATGTGTCAATAAAATATCACAAAGCTTTTGTGTCAACGCCTTGGAAAGCAGTCACATTACCTGAAAACATGAAGGGAAATTGAGTGTAGCTTCATGGGCAGAACACTATTGTGTACTTGGGTGCCGTTGCAGTTGTCTTCTCAATAACAAGCTTGTAGCTTTTCTTCTTAGTGAACACCTCAACCATACCACAAGAAAATGTATTTGTATACGAGCAACCTTGGTCGTTTCAAACTATACCTGCAAAAGCAGTTGCCAAGTTCCCACAGCATCCAATAATTATTTACTTTGCTTATTAGGTAATAGCAGAATGCGGGTGCGTGAGACAACGCACTCATCTATGCCGCTGCCAGCTTTCTCTACATCTGAGCTCTTTCTAATGGGTGGACCAATAAAGCAGGAGTTCGATATACAATCAACACGGTTTGACTCTTGATGTGATTCCCTTCTTCAAACACACAACTGTGCATGCTTTAGGAAGACTTATTGGACTACGTGACAAGGTTTTTCTCCAAAGCAGTTCTAATCGTTCTAGGGCCTATGTGGTAAAACGCATTTTCCCGCGCCAAAACCCCTGTCTCAGTTCTTACGTTAACGAACGAGTATGATTCATTTGCGATAATCACTCGCACAATAGCGGCAATTCCGAAATTCTAATTGCATCGCATTTGTACACTTCGCAACACAGACATTTCACTCCTAAAATACTTTTAGTTTCGTTTTCAGTGTACTTTATGTTTCTTACACAAAGGCGAAGAAATGTGCTAAGCGTGGCTGCACCTTTTTTCACATGCCACCTATACGAGAAAAACCACAATATATCAACATAAGAGAAACAATTGGCGTTAATAGGTCAAATTTCAAGTTTAAGTAACAAAAAAAACCACCAACGTATCAGCATGGCTATAGAGTAACCAAATTCTCAGAGCAGCGTCAATACGCCGCGTTTCAATTTTCTTTATTTGAGGTTGTCAGATACAAGAGCCATCTGTTTCTTGCTTTCATGAGCCGGCCTACTTGTTTCCTTTCTATTTTAGCTACTGTATTAAGACAACGCCTTTTCTTAGTGAAAGTAGTCGTTCGAGCAACCAACCTATTGAAAAAGTTGGATTTAGAAGAGAAGACACACCTGCTTCCTAGAGGTCAAAGCACGATGAGACCAGTATCCTCGTTGGTGGAAGTGGCCAAAAAAGTAATGTCCCTGCTTGAAGTGCGATTGGGTGTAGTAGAATGCTAAGACTGAGTGCTGCACAACCGAACTGTCGTTATAACAATTTGAAAAAAAAAGCCTATGGTTCATGGTTGGCTCAGATAGTTTTTTTCTCTTCGTGATTGTATTGATGGCACAACCATTATTACTTTGCTCCACCTGCTTTTTGTTTCATGAATACGCGTAATGTAGGAGACGTAAGGGGATTAGCAAGACAAGAAATAGGGAATTTAACCTGAACTATAGAAAGCGCATGCAACAATTTCTTTGCATCATGTCAGTAAACGAAGGTGGAATGTTTGCGATTAAATCCAGATACTAAGTTCCTGGAGTGACAGTGTTTACTCGCAGACCACTAACAAAGCATAAAGTTTAGAAAGGCAAAAGCAGAAAAAAATAGTTGTAATGGGTAGCACGCTTCAAACCACGAATAATCATGGCCATGTGATGTTTTAGGGGTGAAGCTCCTTAAAGCGGCACCCGTTCGTTTCTCGTAGTATTGCGTAGGATGTCTTACGCTTTGACCTGCAAGGTGGTGCCAGTTCGAGATTTCTCCTGTGTGTTGTTGAACAATAAAAAATTTGCAGCGTGCGCGTTAACTAAAAGCCGAATTCTACTGTCTCTCATTCCCCATTAACAGCCATTGGCATGTACATTGAGCACTATCTGACAAGAAAGGGTTGCTACGTTATACTAGCTGGGCGTAACCTCCTTGGTTTTAGAAAGCTTTAGCGAGCGTTGGGCCGCAGTGCCATGAATACAGTGAACTAGTATATACCATGAACTCGAGGTGGTAAAAGGTGAGAAGTAGACACGAAGCGCCAGCCGTAAGAAGGTGTGCGTGTGCCACCTCTCGTTCAGTCCTTGGAATGTCCGCTGCATTGCGGGGCTTCTATATGCGGGATATATGATGAAAAGATGCGAGATGGTGGTACTAGGAGTGTTCACTAGATGGACAAACGGACACAAAGACAGATGCATGGATGGACGGATGGATGGCTGCGTGAACGGATAGACACATGGACGGACGCAGGGGCGGATGCATGGACGAACGCAGGGATGGACACACGGATGGACGTGCGGACCCACGAACAGACGCACGCACGAATAGGTGGATGGACGTACGGATGGTCACACAGACGGACGCATGGACGGACGGATGCTTCGCCCCACTCTCCATCATTCACCCCGTGGATATGCTGCCATTTTTTTAACTTGCTATGCACTCACTGCGTGGTCTTAAGGGGATGTGAGCAGTAACTTCTGTGCCTTTTGTAATGAATGGCTGTCTTGAAACACGAAGTTCGGACGCTCGATGACATTGAACGCTTGTACCACGCAATATTACTGCAATACTGCATGATGTAATTGAAGCCTGTGCGCAGGGCGCGCGTGTTCGCAAAGCATGAGTGTTATTTTCACATTGTTTCCAAGCCGAGGAAGTTTCTTTTACTGTATTTTAATGCAGTCACGTGTGTACGTGGCAGGCAATAATTAAAAAAAAAACTGGCTATGTCGTAGAAGGTGTGATTGCCACGCAAACGGCTTGCATTTGATCCTCACATGGACCCGAAAATTTTTAATATATATTTACTTTCCATAATTCGCAATTTTTTGGTCACGATCAATATTAGAACCGTGAGTGAAATCGTGAGCTAAGTTCTAGAAGGGTTCTCCTTGAACTCACGCTGTCCAAGACTCTTTCCTAAGTGGAAGGCAATGAACAATAGGGTGGGTAGTATATCCGAGAGCGTGCTCACTTGGACACAGTAGCACTTCATGGCAAAGTACAGAAGATTGTGAAATAAAAAGGAGTAATCGGGCAATCCCAGCAGCTTCACTGGACGGTGGTCCTTCGACTAGAGAAGGTCTCAGGATGCAACTTTGAGGGTGCGTAAAGCTAACGGGTGAGATTGAGGTTGTTCTTCATGGAGCTGGAGTACTGAACCTCCTCTTATCGGACTTGCGTGGCCATGGCTCTGCTGCTTACCTGGTTCTTCCCTCACCCTGCCACAACCATGATATCAGCTTACAACTTCACCCATGCTCCGGTGACCACTTTTGCCTCCACTGCCATCCTGGGTCTATCCAAGTTGGCGATGACGTGTATGCCTTATCTATTTTGGCCAGAGCCTGCTTGCTAGTTATGACCTGAGACCTCAACGCGGGCCTTGGACCAATTTGGGCCACCAAATCCGGCACGTAGCGAGACCCGCGCTTCCTACTCCCAGCTCCTATATGTTCGAGCTTCGAATATTGACTGAGGAGCTGGTGCTTGTAAAATGTTTCTGTTGGTACTTGTATTTGGAATTCTGTCGTAATGGTCAAAGTAGGTGTGAAATTGATGGTGTAGGGTGGCTTTACAAACTATTCTCTTGAGTTGTATCAGAACACCTTCGGCGGTAGCGACGCAAGTGGACTGTGGCTGCTGCAGCTCTCCCAACAAGCCCAGGTGCTAAGGATTTCTTTGACACCACAGTTAACGAAAACGTGAGTATGCAGCCTTAACTGCTGCTGACGTGTTGTGCCTACCGGTAGAAAGCAGAATGTGTTCGTTTCAGATGAATTCACAAAAGAGTCCGCAATCTATACACATATAGCTCAGTTAGTACTAGTGCTGTAAGGATCCTCTTAGAGTTCCGTCATTGTGGTCAAGTGGCTAAGGTACTCGGCTGCTGACCCGCACGTAGCGGGATCGAATCCCGGCGGTGGCGGCTGCATTTCCTATGGAGGTGGAAATGTTGAAGGCCCGTGTACTTAGATTCGGGTGCACGGTAAAGAACCCCAGGTGGTCGAAATTTCTGGAGCCCTCCACTACGGTGTCTCTCAAAATCATACGGTGGTTCGGGTACGTTAAACCCCACCAATCAATCAATCAATCAATCAATCAATCAATAACTCTCTAAGAAGTTCCCCAGCAAATACAGGACTGTGTTGTATATCAAGTTAGTGTCATAACTTTTGATGCACAAATTCATTATCCATCGTTTACTCAGCAGTCAGAGAATCTTACGGTGCCACTGTTGTCTCGCCTAAAAAGGGCGACGCTGACGACATTCCCACGTGGCGACGGTAACCCTCGACCATCACGAATAGCCAAACTTCACTCATATTTCCTGTAGGTTCCGTCGTTGTCACCTTTTGTAAAGGACGTTGGCATTCCGAGAAATACTGGTGTGGCCGTAAAAAAATCTGAGGTTTACGAATTTCCAAGAAAACGTTGGAAATCAGTATATCAGCACCTACGAAAAAGCACGTGGACATTATTAAAATAGTTTTCTTTAACCAGAATTCGAGATGACTGAAGCAAATCTGCAGCCAATGGTGTCTGCACCTTTTCTTCTAGCTTCAGCATCATGAACGTTTACCTATTTGGCGCCCCGTTCCCACGCAATGGTACACAGTCTCGGCGAATATTCCAGTAGGCACTTGAAGGCAGACATTGTTTCACCAGCAAAACTTTCAGTATATCTAAAGTTGTCTGACTTGAGCATGTATTATACTGCTATGGCCCAATGTTGTAATTCAGACCATTATTTGAGGTGACCTACTCTGCTTCTCTTCTCCCCATCTTCTAAGATGCTCCCTCATTCTGCCTGATGACACGCGCTCCATTACGAAACGCCTACACATACGAGATTTACACCTTCGGTAACACTTTCGGTGTAACAGTCGCGAAGTTTCCTAAACGCTGCAGCGTGGTCTACGATGAGCATATCGCAGTTTTCATGGGGTAAAGCCGTATACATGAAATTCTGACATACACGTGCTTGGCAATCTTATGTTCATCACTTGTAATTATGAATTATGCCAGCATGATTGTAACTTATCGTCTCATTGCTGTGTCGAGGTCTCAGATAAGCACAATAAACACACTCCTCACCGCATTGACAAACCAATCAGCCCTGGGCACACTGCAAGTTTTGGATACCTTGGGGCCAATACTTGCTAGCCTTTTCAACATTATGGATTGCAGTGTACTTAATCTAAGACACTCAAAGTTTCCCCATGCTCTGTGACAATACAAACTATTGTGACCTGGGCATGTCTGGTACATGCTGCCATGTGTGCTTGCGAATCACTTTCGCTTTCTTTCCTTCTTCTTTTCTCAAAACTCCACCCTTCTCTCGTGTTAGGTAGCAAACCAAGTGTAATCTGATTAGCCTCCCTGCCCATCCTATGATTTTTTTATGTTGCTTACTGAGCTAATGATGTGCAAAGCAGTTATTTGGGGGCAAAATGACTTCCGAAAAAAACACGGATTTTTCGAGGCGTACATTTCAATCATAGTCCTTGCATACATCTCCTAATATTTGCATTGGTTTCTCTCTTCACATCGAAAATAAGTTTGAAGTCAAGCAACCGAAAGAAGCGAAATGAAGTGATTCACACAATCAGTAGTTGTCTTTTTGGGTGCGAAGCTCCTATGCCGTGCGTCATGCGTCCGCAGTTTATGTAGTCGTCGCCGCCGTAGTAGGTCACCACCTCCACGGCCGGACTACAGGAGCGGCATGCACGCACCCATTTCAACTGAGGGAGGAACCCACGCACGTTGATCACCAAGAAAAAGATGGTCGTTTCTGATGAAATAACTTACAAAGACAAGTATTGCTGACCTAATCTCCAATACCATTTGCCTTGCATTTGATGATTACTAAACAATCGGCCCTGGATAAGCATGTTACACTACAAATGTCGTCGAAAGACTATCGTCTTTCGGCTGGAGAGAGTGAACAAAACGTTTATTTGATGTTCTGCTCAAGAAAATCGGTGAATGGTATTCTGGAGGTGCTGTGTTAGAGTGCTTCGAGCACAACGTTACTAGATTCTTTTTTTCAGTTTGCAAACTGCGCCACCGCAGGTGTCACCCTTTTATGCACCACCATGAGGGGGCGCGCTGCTCGTAGTTTTTGACCGGTCTGACGAGGGTGCAAGTATAGTGGAAGTGTGTTCCGTGGCAATCGCTATCATAGTGTGTCTCAGCGAGATCGACGTAACTCGCGCAGTTTGTGCTCCCACTGCTGCTTACTGCGATAGCATGGTGACAATTGACGTTGTGTCTAACTTGCTGCCAGCTCTGTTGTGTTATCGTGCCGGGTGTTAGCTGCATAGCTCTCATGCGTCATGTGACACTTTTTCGATGTTATAAAACATGACTCACTGCTTTGCCGAAGAAGCTCCGTCTCAACGAAATCCGAGAACTTGAAAATAACTTGAAAAGTGCTGCGTTGTTTGGGTGGGTTGTTCAGTCCATGTGTCATCATTCATTTGCCAAAAAATGAACTTTGTTATTGTGACAAGAATGCATTTCTTCATGAGGTGTTTTAACCACCGTTTAGAAAGCAAGAAAAAGGTGGCTGTAGCAAACAAAAAGGCACGCCTCCTGTAACTCTGGCTCTTGCCCTTGAACAAAAGTAACTTCCAGTTTGTTTGTTTTAGCGTTCAATGAATCGTGTGCAATAAAATTTTGCTGAACGCATTTTATTTTGCATTTTATAACTTTATAAGGGACACGCATTTATTTAATTTGTGTGCTACCTTTTCTTGAAAAGAAACGTTCGGATCGTAAATTTGAGTTATCTGAAACAAACAAGTTGTCCTAGGCTCTAGACTTCCAACATCTTCGGTGGCATCAGATGAATGTCGTGTGTCTCATCATGTAACAATAACTGAGGTTATACGATGACGAGGCACGTCGGGTTGAAGAGCTTTGAAAAACTTGGCCACCTGTGGTTTCTCTAACATGCACCTGAATTTAAGTGCATAGCCCTCGAGCGTTTACTTTCAAGACCACTGCAACGGTTTGTTTAATATTTACGGTTGGATTTAAACGAAAAAGAACGCAATACGGCTGAATTAACACAATGCCCACAAGATTCAGGCACTCGCATCTCCGCCATATGGCACCGCATCAGCCGCACAACTGGTGCTTTAATTGGCCACTCGTGATATGCTCAGAGCCCTATCACAAAAAAAAAAAACTCCCGCAACGCCAACGTAACCGCAAGAAGTTCGTTTAACACTGTGCATAAGATCCATTACGTCGCGGCGACCGGCCAAATGGCATTGGAAGCGCCACCTAGGGAGCAGGAAACGAAAGGGGGCGAAACTTTCGGTCGCGTATCAAGAATGTAGTAACGACGCTCGAGCGTGCAGCGGAAGCGAACGAGCGCATGAAGTCACGTCAAACGTGAGACATGAGCGCTATCTGGCAGTTATCATGGGAAAAAAAAAAGCGCGCGGCGTGCGCGCCCGTCTCGGAGGCGATAAGGTGTACAACGTGAGGCGGTGGGTAGGTGCCCCCACCGCGTCAAATTAGCGAACCGTTAAAAACACTTGTCTTTTCGTGCAAGAATTGCATCGTCAGCGCAGCGTCATAAGCGCTACGGTCCTTAGAATTACGTATGTATGCCTTTTCTAGTAGAAAGACACAAATATAGAATATTAACGTGTTGTTGCGGTGCCTCAGATATGCGCAATAACTCTTTTAATTGACAATAGCACAAGTATGAACGCTAATTTTTAAGCAATATAGGTGGATGCTCTGGATGGGGTCGGCCATATAGAGCATTGTTTGCTGCGGTTTAGAGTAGCGTTAAGGGCAGACAAGCAGACAAATGTACAGACAGTCAGACATACAGACCAAACTTTTTGCGTCGAAGGTCCCCAAGGAGGATTATCGCCTTAAAAAAATCTAGTACAATATGGGACGCATTTTGAGCACTAGGACCAAAAAAGTTTGCCACGTTAAACTGGCTGGGCGTAACCTCCTTAGTTTTAACAAGTTTTGGCGAAGGTTGGGCCGCAGTACCATGCATATAGTGAACTAGTATACAGCCATGAACTACAGGTGGGGGAAGGTGGGGCATAGACACGAAGCGCAGGCCGTAATAAAATGCGCGAATGCCACCTCTCCTTTAGTCCTTGGTATGTACGCTGGATGGCGGTACTTCCATATGCTGAATGTATGGTAAAAGATGCGAGATGGCGGTACTTGGAGTGTTCACTAGATGGACGGACTGATGGACGGATGGACAGACAAAGATGCAAGGATGGATGGATGGATGGATGGATTGATGGATGGATGGATGGAACGACGGATGCATGGAGGACGCACAGATGGACGCACAGAGAGGCGGGCACATGGACGGATGAACGCAGAGACGGTCACACAGACGGCAGCACGAATGAATGGAAGCGATAACAAATGGACGGACGAACGCTTCACCCCGCTCATCATTATGCACTCCGTGGATATGCTGCGTTTTTTTAATAAGTTGTGGCATGCCGTCATATGAAAGATATGCAAGTATGACATCTTTTAGTCGAGGTTTTTGTGATGTTCGCATGCAACAAAGTATAATATGATAGCACGAAAGCACGTTGATTGAACCCAAGTTTCAATTGAAGCCCATTCGTCAAAAAAACTTAAAAGTTACCAAAATGATTGCTTTCATACGAGACAATTTTGCTTCCCCTGGCACTACAAAAACTCTAATTACGTGGCTAATAATTCTGGTAATGCAAACTATGAAAGGTTTTTATATCGACTATCCCGGAGCATTCTTTCCAGGGCATTAACGTTCATAGATCCTTTCATTCCAGCTTGCTTAGTAAGGCGCCTCCCCATGGTGGCCTAGCGACTAAGGTACTCGGCTGCTGACCCCCAGATCGTGGGATCGAACCCCGACTGTGGCAGCTCCATTTCCAATGGCGACGGAAATGTTATAGGCCCGTGGGCTCAGATTTGGGTGCACGCTGAAGAACCCCAGGTGGTTAAAGTTTCCGGAGCCCTCTACTACGGCGTCTCTCATGATCATATGGTGGTTTTGGGACGTTAAACCCCACATATCATTATATGCTTAGTAAGGCGTGTTTTACAGAAGTAGTTCAGTGCGTATAGTACATTGATATAATTAGCTGGCCCAATGTCTATTGGTTTTTGACAGATATTGCCCGGCTTAACAAATAATGACTTTTGGCTCAATAAATCACATGCATCAGTTGTTTTTTTTATGTCATGACAGTTTTCACAACCGACTTGATCCGATAACGTGCTCCCCGTGTTCATTTACTCCTTCTTAAAAATAACTCGTTACACCCATTAAATCAGGCAATCTAAGTTCGCTTAGAGTTATGCGAGCTGCCGCAGAAGGCTGTGACTGTGATTGCACTTAGAGGACATGTATTCGAAGAAAAAAAGAGGAAAAAGTGCTGACTGTCCCGAAGCGCGTGTGACGCGTTTTCTTTCCCCGTGCCGTTTTTCTCTGCTTGGCTTTCATCGCTTTCGTAGGGCGAGAGAAGAAAGACTGAAATTGCAGCGTGCGACAAATATTTGTATCTGTGCTCGTACTGAATATATTCGAAAAAGATTTGCGGAGGTTTATTTGCGATGCAATAAGCTCTTTCAATTCAACTATTCTGTGACTTCTTGAAGGTGTTGCAGGGCCCCTTAAAGAGAGCTTACTACTCACGAAATTAATTTCAATTGTGGTGGTTTCAAAATTCAAGTGTTCTTATTCTTGGGAAAATCGACTTGTAGTTCTCATTCTGAAGGACCAATACTCGTTTAGCCGTAGGACTATTTGATAAATTAAGAGTGAAATGAGCAGTCGAGGCAATCGACTGAAGGGGACCTCCTTATATGCCCACACTTTATCAAACAGTTTAATTTACCATAGTAAAGCTGAGTAACTAACAGGGCTGTCATAGTATTTAGGCTGCATTAGATTCTTTGCACTTTTTACAGTACGCGGCTCATGTTACGTAAAAAGATAATCAAGAGGATATTATATAGATTAATACAGCTGCCGTTCTTCAGGCTCCATCACGAAAGTGGTCTGCTAGAATGTTTCTTGCCATTTAAGCAAAGATTTTGGTAGGATGAACTTGCTGGATAGACGTCTGCATTTACACCAAATATTTCATATTTCAAGCACACATTTATTATCTTTTACGTAATCAGTAGTGACTATGCACAAGGCAGTTGCATAAAAAAATAAATGCAACAAAAACGATATAAATAGTGTAGAAACTGCGAGAGGTTCAAAGGACTCAGTATAATGAAGTTGGAGATGCAACAATGTAATATAATGAAATAAAACACATGGTTGATCCCTGTATCATGAAAATTAGTAAAACACGAAAGTAAAACGTGTCCTTACTGAGGTAGTTTAGGGCAATGGTACATCATTTAGGTTAGATTGCGCAATGTCTCTTAATATTTTATAGATTAAGTACAACTTAACGTGGATGCATCCTTGTTGACGCTTTCGAATGCAAAGCATTTCTTAGCGAACTTCGGTAACGTTGAGCGTATCTATCTATCTATCTATCTATCTATCTATCTATCTATCTATCTATCTATCTATCTATCTATCTATCTATCTATCTATCTATCTATCTATCTATCTATCTATCTATCTAGCCGCCTACGACATTTACATCTCCTGGCAGTTTCGATAATGGTATGGATACCGAACTCTGTACGGCATAACATGACTGTATGACGAGTATAAGTGACAAATAACATGAAAATCCTGACATGTGTGTGATGAACGCCATGATTTACTTTGCTGGTCTTGCTGCTCTTGCGGCAGTTTCGGTCACATGACATATTGCAAAACTGGTATGGCATAACATGACTGCATGGTGAACACACGCTACAGACCCTAACATGAAAATATTGACATGCATGTCATATGTAACAACATCATACATACCACACTCATGATGCGCTCGCGGCCACTTCGCTAGCTTCACATATACGAAGTTTGCATTAACGGTCGTGAATGGATGACGAAAGTATGTGACTGATTCAAACATGATAATCTTGAGATGCTTGTCATGTAAAAACATGGCTACATGCCCCGCTCATGACGCGCTCGCAGCCGTTGCGCTAGCTTCACCTATAAGAATTATGATATTACGGGACGTGAATGGGTGACAATGGTATGTGACTGGTGCAAACATGACAGTCATGAGGTGCCTGCCCTGTAACAACATGACTACATGCCACCCTCATGATGAGATCATGCCCGTTTCGCGATCTTCACATATGCCAAATTCGGTATTACGTCACGTGAATGGGTGACAAAGGTATGTGACTGGTGCAAACATGAAAATCATAACAGGCCTGTCATTTAAGAACATACCAACATATGACGCTCATGATGCGCTCACGGCCGTTTCGCTAGCTTCACGCATACTAAACTGGGTATCACGTGGCGTGAATACACGATGAAGGTAAATGACAGGTCGAAACTTGATAGTTATGGCATACGTGTCTTGTAAATCTAGACTACATGCTATTCTAATAGCACGCTCCGGACCGTTTTGCTAGCTCCATATACACCAGATTTCGTATCAGGTGACATGAATAGATGACGAAGGTAAATGATACGTCCAAACATGGTAACCATGACATGGAAGTCTTGTGCTGCATAATTTGCTTTCGCCTCGTAAGGTTGTGATAGTTTTAAAGTGACTTGTAACCTTCCTCATTCGTGTTTCGCATATCATCGATTCGCACTGTGCATGATATCTGCCAATTTTTATACACATTCATTCTGACAACTAACGTCCATCACTAGGGATTTAAGCACTCTTAATATAGATCATAGGAGGTTGTGGTAGCTGTACTAGTTAGCAAGTGTAGGGTAGCCAACCAAGTCACAGCTTGGTTACCTTCTCTTCATTTCCTCTCCATTTATTTCTCATGTGAGTGTAGTAGTTAACGGTGAGAGCGGAAGCAGAGGATGCGAGGTGATAATTTGAAAAGGATGACTGATTGCACGCCAAACTTGAGCTACAGCCGTCTACTTGCGATACGTTGGATTGATCAAACACCACTGCCCGATCTGAGAGAATCACAACGCGCGTCTTCCTTTTGGCCGATGTTGATTATTAGCGGGCCGTGCGTATGTGAGGAGCCTGGAGTGAAAGCCAGGCAAAGACGTCAGGTGTCGCATATCCCATGATCTTGGGCTCGACTCACGTTGACGGAACGTTTTTATTTATCTTCTGATCGAGTGTTTTTTGTACATCATTTGATGAGAAAATAAGTTCATGAAGTCTTGGTAGACCCTGAACAAAACGCTTTCATCTTAAATATGTGGATACTTAAAACAAAGCAGCAAACAAGTACAGCTATAGAAGGCACCATGTAACCATTGGCAAATAGGCAAGATGAAGCCAGTGTGAAGATTGTGAAGGTGGTGCGAGTTACAGATACGATGGTTTCTAAAAGTACATTGACATTCATAATATTATAAATATTATGTTCCCTAAAATTCAGCTAGGAGTCGCATTTACTGCTTTGTGTGTTTGTCTTTCTCTTTAATTACACATTATTGTCATATATTACGAAACTCCGAATTACAGGACACTGCTTTTTAACGGCACAATGAGCTGAACCGCCTGTGCTGGCTGACTATAAACGGCCGTAAAGATGAGTGATTATTGTACAATAAAAAATTGAGCAAACTTACTATTGTTTTGTTTATGATATTGTTAAACTGAACAGTGTTCCCTACGAAGCTGACTGATAATTGTACTATTCTCTGACAGGGAAACATAAGAGATTGATTTGATTTGATTGATTTGTGGGGTTTAATGTCCCAAAACCACCATATGATTATGAGAGACGCAGTAGTGGAGGGCTCCGGAAATTTTGACCACCTGGGGTTCTTTAACGTGCACCCAAATCCGAGTACACAGGCCTACAACATTTTCGCCTCCATCGGAAATGCAGCCGCCACAGCCAGGATTTTATCCCGCGTCCGGCGGGTCAGCAGCCGAGTACTTTAGCCACTAGACCACCGTGGCGGGGGGGGGGAGGGAAACATAAGATAGCAGAATATCTTTATTGTAGGATCAGTCGGATATGGAAGAAGCAGACTGCTTGTGATTTTATATAAAATGTAATAATTGAACAAAACACCGAATCTGTTAAAGTTAGCGTCTCACAAAAAGAGCAGATCTTTCTATCAACACAAATCTAAGCAGCAGTGATGCGAGCGATAGGAATTCATCCCTAGAATTTTCGTCGATGTGGCCTCTTCAAATAGAACGCCCACGGGAAAGCTTTATGCTCTCCCGTAGTAGAGTACCCATTACCTAAAATTGCTAACGACTTTTTCTAAATACACTACTTTCACAAATTTTCTTTACGCTGAACCCAAACCCATCACGCACACGTAATGGTTGAACAAACGTCATCTTAGGTGCTCTTGTGACGTTTATTTGAATAAAATTCATTTTAATAATGAATGATTTAATAAATACTATAGGAAAAGGTACGCTCAGCGCAATCAATATGAAGAACTTTAGGAGATATTGTGAAAGATGAGACGTTCCCATTGGTGCTCTAAAATGAAAATATTCGAAAAAAACGATAAAGGGCCAGCTAGCGCATATTTTGTGGAAGCGAGACTGAATGAATAGGTAGGTCTAAGATACCTCTATTGACGTATCAACATATGTTTTAGAGTGTTGAAGTGAAGATCGTAGAGGCAAGCTTAAGCTTTACGTTTCACACTTACTACAAGCAGACGTTTATATTTTGCATTGATGTGAAGTATGTTATTACTGAGTAATTCTGTCTAACTTTGTGTTTTAGAATGTTTCATGCTGAATAATAATAGATTGCTTAAAATGTAGTTGATATGACGTATTAATATTTTTAATGTAGTGTATATACACGTGGCAAAGACCATTCTGGTCAACAATTCTAAAGTATAATGTCGTACAATGCAAATAATGTTCTGAACAAGCCTGAGCATAGATCACAAAAACGTCTATGTCTACGAGTAAGTTGCTGTGGACAAAAAGAACAAAAGTGACACAAGAAGAAGCACTGATAGACAGACGAAGGGCTATTGTCTTGTTATAGCTTTTCTCTCATTGTTGTTTTAATTGGCTATAAAAGGCTTCCAGCCCATCTAAATTCCTTCATCAGAGTGATAGATATAGATTTTATGTTAAAGACAGGCGTCATCACAGAGGATTTACAGAACTACCGCTGCCTGCACGTTACTTTTGCTGAACTATCACGTTTTCCGGAGAACAATGCGCAGAATGACGCTGCCAAATTGTCATGTTATATACAGCTTTTGCAATATTTTCAGAACTACCCAACGAAACCTCTGTTGGTTCAATTGGACGATTACACCTTTCATCGCCAGTATTTAGAAAAACAAGAAAAGGAGTGAATTCTTGCGCAATGTGATCGATAATCCGAAGGTTCCAAGCCGTTTCACTTGGCCCTAATGCTACCTCGTTACAACTTCCCTGATCCTAACGAGGGCGGTCACCACGTTTCCACCACGACAGGTCGTTATTATAACCACAAAATGGAGATGATCGATCCTTCCATCAACCACCATGGGGTCATAACTCCACAATGCCGTCTGAGCGTTCGGGTGTGAATTACCTGTATTTACCCTTACCACTTTGTTGAGTAATTATGTCTACCTCCGCAAGAAAAGCACCAAGCTCAAAAGCAAGTGCAGTCATCTATACTTACAGCTGAACAGTGAAGGATATTGCCGTATGACATTGTGCTGCACGCGAGCAATTAAGGAACCCATCGTTATGAATACACTGAATGTTGAATAGCATTATCTCTGCCCATATCTTACTGGATGAACACACTGCGATATTGTCTGTCTTTTTTTAAATAAAACGTGTAAATTTATAGAAATGACGCCTTCGGCAGCAGAGTTCAGGTAATGTTCCAGGATGAAAGCAATAACACGAAAACATCCCTAACGAAGTGGTTGGAGGATAGCTGAACTTCATGCACTGTCATTGACAGAAGGCAGATTGAGCGTTCACTGGCTTTTCGAATTATAGAAACTAAGGACATGAACAACAAGAGAGAAGGCAATGAGGTTAACCAGGCACTTGCTCCGTTTGATATCCTACACTGGAAGAATGGGAAGGGGGAATATAGAGATGATAGAGAGAGAAGAAAGAGAAGAGAAAGAGATAAAAAGTTGTCAGTGAATGGGCAGACGCGTATGCAGCGGTGGCACTACTAAAAAGGTAAAGGCGTTCACATAGGCCTGTAGTCCTCAAAAAGCGCAAGACGGCTTTGACTGCCTTTTGAGCCAACCAAAGACGAAGGTGGATTTCAAATTTTACGTTTGAAGAATGATATAGCAGTAGAGTGAAATACGTAGGATTAACAGTGGACGCGCCTCAGACAGCTTGGCCGACGTTTTGATAGGGTTAGTTCTGACGTGATATTCTTTGGAGGTGCGTGTCTCTGCTGGTAATCGCCGACTGCAAAGAAAAAACATACAACGCAGAAAACCGCAGTGCTTGCCTCATGTCCGGTAAGGCTGTAACGACTCTAAGGTTTTCTTCTCGGAGGTAAGCATTCTGTCAGCAGGACGCCTGCTGTGTGCATTAGCGGGGCATTTACATTACGCCAGAAGGACTTTTACGCCATAAAACGCTTCTGTATTTAGCCAACTTATTTGGGCATAACGACTTAACAAAGATCCCGGTCTAGTTGGGGGGAGGAAGAAGAAGTGATAGCAGAGAACAGCTCCAGCGTTCAGCTCTCAATGTTTTCTCGATTTTCTCTTCGACTTCTGCAATCTGAGACGAAAACACTGGGGGCTGTGGTCCCATAAAATGGCGGATCAAAACCCCGCCCAGCTTCCGGTCCCTGGACCGCCTCATCAGGGTGCGTCTGATGTGAGTGATCACTTCGGCCCCAACGTGGGGCACAGTTACGCTTCTGATGGCTCTTCCACCGAAGACATGGCCTCGGACAGTGATTTCACCCCTGTTCCAAGCCGCCGTCTGATGAGAAAGATGAGAAGGACGTCACCGACCAGTCGACAGGCACAGAAAAAGGCGAGTAGCATGCGGTCCTTCACGATCTCGTACATGCCGACAATGACGACAGACGTCCTGAACACTCCGAATAGTATTTCGAACGTATCGCACCTGGCAAGGTTGAGGAAATACGTATAAATACCCGCAAGAACATCCTGTCGGTGAAGGTTACTTCAAAGCCTATACTGGACACGCTGAAGGCCATCGTCCTGTTGGGAAACATTCCAGTGCGAGCGTTTTCCGCGTACGACAAGGCAACTACGATAGGCGTCATTTATGATGTGGACGAAGAGATTACAGACTCAAGCCTCGAAAAATTCCTTTCTTCGTCGGCTCCTGTAATTGGTTTTCACCGCTTTAGATGGTCGCGTTGTGTGAAAGTAGTGTTCGAGTCCGAGTCGTTGCCTACTCACGTCAAGGGTGGATATGTGTGGCATCCGGTACGCCCTTATGCACCGAGGCATCTACAGTGCCATAAATGTTTGAAATTTGGGCATGTCAGTGGAGTTTGTAAGGGTGTGGTAACTTGCAAACGATGTGGTGGACCTCATGACGATGGGAACTGCAACGCTGCCACAAATTGTCCTAACTGCACGGGTGCCCACGACGCAACCTCAAAGGACTGTCCTAAAATGAGGAACCAAATAACTATCATGAAGAAGATGGTTCGGGACCACTCCACGCACAGAGACGCTGCAAGGGCTGTCCGGTGCAGTACGCGTCGTTCACGACACCGACGCAAACGAGGAAGCAGTGCTAACCGAGTTGAAGAACTGACATCAAATGTCCAGGCTTCACCTTCTCGTGGCTTGCTTTTACCGGCCAGAAATGAAGATGTATGTGCTTCCGTACCTTTACAGCCGACGAATAAGGGAGCCAACCAGCCACCGGCTTGTAATACTTCGGAGTGGCCTTCTTTACCATCAAGACCCACGTGTAACCCTTCCACGCATAATGCTTCTGAACGCAGCGAGAAGGACGACAAGATGGATAATAATGACATCAACAGTAGGCTTAGAAATTTGATGGGTTCAATGCGCAACATCCTTAGTGGCGGCTAAGGCTGCTGTCCAGTTACTTGAGGTGCTGGAGCCACTTCTTTTTGTTTTTCAGTAAGTGAACATGGCCTCGATGTTCAAAGATCGCATGCGGCAGACGCTTGTTATGCAGTGGAATGCACGTGGTTTACGTGGCCGTCTCTCTGATTTCAGACAGAGGGTACTGAAATACCAGTTCCCAGTTATTGTCATCTGCAAACCAAACATGGATTCTACATTCCGTTTATCTGGGTCTACCAGTTTTGGTCTCGCAGTGATCACCGTGCAAGCAAGGTGCTAGTTTGTGTACGCCGCGATATTACGTACGTACGACATGACATTCTGCGCATACAACGAATGATTACGTTTGCTTGACTATAAAGTATAAGAGGTGCACGTTGTCAGTTATCGGAGGATACATGCATCCAAGTGCGAAGATGAACTGCTCTCACCTTAGGTCTGTGCTTCAGGCTGCTCAGAGCCCCCACATTGTCATTGGAGAATTCAACACCCATCATCCCCTCTGGGGTAGCACTGTAATGAAACGGCCGTGGCAGAGATTTGTACTACTTCGTGTGTAATTTTGGACTAAAGGTGCTGAACGACGGATCGCCCACTTTCATTCGGGGTACTTCTTACAGCAGCTGCCTCGACATTGCATTTTTATCCAAGATTCTGCAGCTTGGTTCACGGATATAGAGACTCACGGTAGTGATCACTTGCCAACACATGTTCAGTTTAGGTGGTACCGCCGTTCAGCCACACGCTTCGTTCATCAGACAGACTGGCATCTCTTCAAGTCATCTGTGAAAACCAGCTGTCAGCGCACTACTACACCATCCGAAGTAGAAGACATTTTTTCTTTGTCCCTGCGTGACACAACAAGACAAGTTACCATTCCGCTGCAACGATCAGCTATCGACTTACAATACGAGGCCCTTCATGATATCCGTCGCCGCGCAGAATGGTGACACAGAAGAACAAGATCACCGTCAGACCTCTCAGCCTGTCGTCAAGCTCAACGACACGTTCTTCGGCATCTCGTGTAAGCCACACCGAGGCGAATGCGGTGTTTTTCCAGAAGATATGAAAACAAGCAGAGTGACTATGTTGTTCAAGGGTGGTGGCAGTAACCTGGTGACTAAATATAGACCTATATCTATTATTCCTGGATTTTCTAAGGTATCAGAAAAGTTAATCTATACGCGTATATCTGCCTTCTTCTGCTCCAGAACTATAATCACTGACTTTCAGCTTGGTTTTAGGAAAGGAAGGTCAACGGAGACGGCCCTATTAACACTTAAGAAAATGATACTGCAAAATTTTGAATGAAATCTTTTCACATTAGCTGTTTTCCTTGATTTCAGCAAGGCTTTTGATTACATTAATCATACCATTTTACTGCTTAAGCTAGAATCATACGGAATCCGTGGCACGTCACTTCAGTTAATAAAGTCATACTTACAAAATAGACAGCAATGCGTTCAGTTAAGCACTCATACGTCATCATATTTACCTGTTCTAAATGGTGTCCCCAAGAAAAGCGTACTGGGGCCGCTATTATTTATTGCATACACAAATAACATCGTGGATATTGATCCCAGTGTGAGCTTTGTTATATATGCTGAATACACGAAGTTACTTTTTTCAGGCCCTGACGCAAATGAGCTAATTATCTGGTGTAATCAGCTAATGAACAAGCTTTTCTTGTTGTGTAGCAAAAATTTATTGAAAATAATCCACTGAAAACAAAAGCCATCGTATTCCGAGCTAAAAACAAAATATTTTCAACAACACAAGCGTTAGCTTACGCAGGTGAAGACATTTGTTTTGTGGATGAACATAAAATTCTTGGCGTCACGTTTTCATCAAACCTCAGCTGGAACCAACACGTCGTTGACATCTGCAAAAAAGCCTCTAGTGTAGTTGGTGTGCTAGCTCGTTGTAGATATATCTTACCCGCAAAGGTGAAACTGCAAATATACCATGCTCTTTTTCTTTCGCACATAAATTACTGCAGTTTGGTGTGGGCAACCACGACAAAAACTAACATAATGAAACTTCAGACCATGCAGAAAAAAATTATTAGACATGTCACTAATTTAGATTAATTGCCATCAACACAACTTGTGTGTCGGGACTACGGTATTATGAAAGTGGAATATATGTATTTATTTGGCATTCTGCGATCCTGCTATTTCTCTTCCATTTCGTTTAAACAATTCATTAAAAATACCGCATGTCTAACTGCAAAAAATGTTTTTTTGGGAACAAGAAGCAGTGATGTTTGGATTGTTGCGAGGTTTCGCAATAATTACAAATCTCAAACATTGCAATACAATTTACCATTGATTCTCAATAAATACAGTCACGTAAATAGTTTCTCAATAAAAGAACCACGATCCTTTTTTGTAAATATAGGCTAACTTTTTCGCGTTGTAAAATGTGCTGTCTGTACGATAGTACAGTTTCATTTTCCTTTCAGCGTGTGCATCCATGCTGTACCAAATAGGTTATATGATATAATTCTGTCTGTATAATTTTGTTTGTCTGACATGTGATGTACTTTGCATGATGCAGCACATACACAAGGACCAAATTTGTATATATCTTCTCTGATATTTTCATCATTTCTTTATTTTTATTATTTTATTTTTTGGCAACAATGGTGTTAAGGATGCTGAATTTGTCTTTTGTTTTTTTTCTTCGTCTTTTTATCTTTTTCTTTTTGCTCGCGTCAATGTAATCTTCTGTGCTATGCTGGTATCTGGATGTTTCGTGGGAATGTATCTATAGGTTTTTATTACACCGTATTTGGTATTGTAATGTTAGCTTATGGTCTTTATTGTTATACACATCTTTGTCATTGTCCGACCTGCCTTGTATAGGCTTCACTGGCCTCGTCAAGTTGTCCATAAACAGCTTTTAGCCAGTGAACCTCTCCAGAACCTGTTTCTTTCTGGGAAAATAAAATGATTTGATTTTGCTTTGATCTCGACAAGCTGGACAGGCAACGATGGAGGTCGTTCTGTGGTTCTTCGGACTCAAGACAGCCTCTCTCTAAAATTTAGCGGATAGTAAGAAGTCTACAATCTCCTCCACAACAAATTTGGCCATTCTGTGCGGTGGCTCTACATCAGGGTCGGAGTGAATTAGAGGTAGCCAAGGACTGATGTAGCTTTGTCGCTTCCACCGCTCACACTGTGACCCAAACTCTTACCACCACTGTGCCCCCGTGCTTCGACGAACGCCTCGAAGTGCCTTTTACAATGCAGGAACTGGACGCTGCAATTTCACTTTCCTGGCGTTCATCGGCACCCGGGCCGGACGGAGTTACGTACGCTGCACTTCGCCATCTTGATACAGAAGCACGACAGATCCTGTTATCTTACTACAACACCTCCTGGGAGTCAGGAAATGTTCCAGATAAGTGGAACTGCAGCCGTATTATCGCACTGCTTAAACCAGGAAAGTGCCCTAATGAGCTTTTATCTTACCGGCCGATCGCCTTAAGCAGCTGCGTTGGCAAAGTCATGGAAAGGATGGTATTGTAGAGATTAGAGTGGCACTTAGAGAGCAATAATCGCTTTCCTGCGTTCATGAATGGCTTTAGGAGAGGCCAATCAGCCATTGACGGGGTCATCAACTTGGTCTCCGATGTTAAACAGGAAAGATGTCGAGGCAGATTAGTGGCTGCTGTTTTTCTTGACATTAAAGGTGCCTACGACACTGTCTTACAATATGCCATCCTTGATGCGCTTGAGGATCTCGAAATCAGCGGACAACTGTATGCATGGATTGTGAGCTACCTTAGCGACTGTACCGTGTATATGTCAACAAGCGATGGAGATACAGACCATTACAACATTCACCGTGGTGTTCTCCAAGGGAGTGTTCTCAGTTCGACTTTTTTAACATCACCTTAATTGGACTTGCTACTCAACTTCCTGACACGCACGGTGAAAGTGAGCACATATGCGGACGACATCTGCATCTGGGCTTCTGGAGCTACGCGCCCCCAACTGCGTGCTCGACTGCAACGTGCAGTGACCATCAAAGCAAGGTACCTACGTCGCCAGCGTCTCACACTGCCAACTGAAAAATGCGCAGTGCTTTCATTTACACGAAAACAAATGACAAGATACCCACTAACTGTGAATGGAACAGAAATTCGTGCTGTTGTGCAACACAAACTCCTGGGTGTTATCCTCGACCGGAATCTATCGTGGTCAAAACACGGCACAGCCTTGAAGTCAAAGCTCAAGAGTTTTGTCAACGTTCTTCGAATCATGGCCGGAGCAAGAGGGGGTCCTTCGGAGGCAGCTCTCCTGCAACTGTACCAATCTTTATTTTTAGGGTACTTACGATACAGCATGCCCGTGCTTTCAAGCATGAAGCCCAGTTGTGCGAGCACGCTAGAAAGCATCCAAGCTCAAAGGTTGCGCACACGTTTGGGCTTACCTCAATGCACATCAACGAAGGGAACTCTAGCCGAAATTCGGGCTTGTGCAATCGAAGTATATGTGCTCTGCGAGCCTCTTCGAGTCCACTTTCACCTGTTGACTCGATACAGGCAACATCCCCTATCAGCGCTCCCTGGCAGCCACCGAGACTGGAGTTATTCAAGAGCTATATCACGGCTCGAAAACATCATACCACCAAGATTCTCTCCCCCACGTGTTCCTGAGACACCTCCGTGGCTCCTGCCTAGACCACTTGTCATACTTCAGATTCCTGGAATTATCAAGAAGTCCCTTGTATCATCGATCGGCCAAAAGCAACTTACAGTGCTGCACGTTTATACTATGTAATACGGTGTGGTGCACGTATATACTGATGGATCTACGACGTCGCGTACCTCGCCGCAGCCTTTGTCATACCGCAGATGAAGGTAGCCCGACATTTCAAGATAGATCACAAGACCACATCAACAGCCGCGGAACTTATTGCTACTCGGGAGGCAATACGTTTCATGTCGACAGAACCCACTCGTAAATGGACGATACTGTGTATGCCAAAGCTGCTCTTCAAACCATCGATGGCTTCGTGAGACAAGGTCCATATCATATTTTATCGATTGAAATAGCAGAACTCCTTGGAATTGCTACAAAAAATTGACATCATGTAACATTTCAATGGATACCTGCTCATTGTGGCATAATGGGCAATGAAGAGGCGGACGCTGAAGCTAAGAGAGCTTTAAATAATGCCCCGGAAGTGTGCATCACATTTTTTCGACAAGATACTAACATCCTACTTCAACGCGTAATGCGCAACTCCATCTTAGAGCACTGGCAGAAACCAGAACACCAGAACAAGCGGCTGCGCAAATGGGACCCGGAAATGAAGTTCCATATGCCTCATAAGGTAAAGCGAAGCATCTCATGCATTATCCACCGCATTCCCCTCGGTGTGGCTTACACGAGACGTTACACCCACTCGATTGGCTGTAAAGACACAGGTCCCGATTGTGGTCACTTTCGGTTGCCAGAAACGCTCGAACATATATTTTGCGACAGTCCAGCATATGCAAGCGAACGTCAGCAACTGATATCTTCGATTGGCCGATATATTAGTCGACCATTGACCGATGAGGTTGTGTTAGGTCCTTGCCTTGACGCTAGCAGCACACATGTGGTTATATGAGCCATCATCGCTTTCTTAGAAGCCACTGGACTGGATGCACGTCTGTAGAGTTGCCCAGCCTAATAAGAACATATCATCTCTCTACCTTACCATCGTCATTCATCACTCTTTCAATCCCCAGTCACCCTTCCCCAGTGCAGAGTAGCAGGCCAGAGCAAACTATAGCTCAGGCCGACCTCTTTACCTTTCTGTAAATAAATTTTCTTTCTCTCTCTCACTGGTCTAATTAAAACTGCCGCATAAAACGCACATCTCCTACTTTCTGTGAAAAGGACACTTAAAATTTTGGTCATGTTTATGTTTCAAAGGCCATTACCAAAAATTTTCTCTTTTGTACGTCTTTGAAACCAGTACTGTGGCTTATGTGATTTCAACGCGCCAATCACTAGCCTTCTGTGTGTTAAACAAATAAAAATGTGGCTGAGTGCTCTTATGTCTGCAAAGTGATAGAACAAATGCAGAGCATGTTACTGACAAGTATAGTGTGGGACCCTCATCAAAACTATTTTCGCGAAAAACTCAAAAAATTGCAGAACAGGGCCCTGAGGTTTATATACTCAAAATACTACTGGCGCCACATTGCAATGGACATGCGTCATCAAGCGCACCTAGCAACTCCGTCTAGCCAGAGTCATCTTGCTTTCATGAAGTTTTTTTTATGTCCTTTTTCACGGTCACCTTAAAATCTGTAAAGATGACACTATTCATCCGCTTGGCCACCGTTCTAGTAGGACGAACCATGATAAATGTATACGTCCCTTCAGTGCCCACAGCGATGTGTTTAAATATTCTTTTTCCCTCGCGCTGTCACCGCTTGAAACGCGCTACCAGGTATTACAAATATTGATAAATTTTGTTCTTTTGTGCAGCAGTTAACAGAGCCAGTATAGCTACAATTTGCTGTTCTTGTTCTTGCGATAACAAAAAACGTGTTTTGCAGTGGTGCATTGTAATCTTCGTACATATATATTGTTTTTCATGTGTAGTACGTGGTTATTATTATTTTTTCCTCGTGTTCTCGTGTATGAGAAAAGCACCAATGTAGTATTGTTGTACCCGCTATTGTAAGTGTTTTGCTGTTGTGTGTATTGTCCCTCAAAACATTGTATTCCTGAACTTTGTATCTAATTAGTTACCTGTGATGATGTATGCCCGCTTCCTGTATGGGTCTGAAGAGGACCTACAGCATTGTTAAATTACTAAAGATAAATAAAATAATCAAAACCAGGTTAAAAAAAGTAATAATGTAAGTCACGTAATTGAAAGAAAGAAGCAATCGGCATTAGTAGAACCTAATGGTAGTGATCTTTGCTACAAGGATGAAGAAACGAGAATCTATGTGTAGGTCATGCATGACCTCTCATTCAAGACACCAGGAAGAACTGTATTGTTTTGAGTGAGTAAGTCTTACGTGTGCTGGCCGCATTTAACACGGTGCCTTGAATCTCAACGGTACTTGTTCGCAATTATCACACAGTAGATTTTACTGGTATTTGTTTACAAGTGCGTCAGCGAAGCAATCGGCGGAATGGGCGAAAATTGCTTTTATTGGCTTCATAAAAATGAATAATAAGCTTTCTTATAAACTGTAGGAAAGCGAATAAAAGAGAACTCTAAAAGTAAGCACATTTCCGAGAAAATAAACTGATGATACAACACTGAAACAAAAAATATTCAGCATGACCATTTTCAGTACATAAATTCTTCGACAAAAAAGGTTTTTTGTGAACCACTACATTATTTCGCATCGCATCAATCAGTTCTGCATTGTTTGCATTCCTTCTTTCACTAAGCACTTTCTTCAATTGTCCAAACATATGAAAGTCTCCAAGAGGCAAGTCTGAACTGTGTGGCCGGTGTTCGAAAAATTCTAATCCCAACTCCTTTATTTGTCAGGATGTGCGCTTGGCAGAATATGGCCCATCGTTGTCTCGCTACTGAATGTCGCCTTCCCGCAATTTTTTGCACCATTGCATTCTGACCCCTACTGAAACGTTCCGTATGAAATCTTACGGATAATATATATGGACTCCGTAACATTTCCTTATGCTACATACGGAAAAAATATGGAGTTTTATGGAAATATACGGAAGTTGTATGGCATTTACGGAAAGCTTCTTATGGAGTATAAGGAAGGATAAGTAAATTGTATGGCGTATACGGAACGCTTTTTATGGAGTATACGGAAAGATAAGGAAAATGTACGGCATATATGGAAAGCTTTTTATGGAGTATATGGAAGGATAAGGAAAGATAAGGAAACTTATGGAGCATACGGAGAGTTCATGATGGAAGATATGGAAGGATAAGGAAAGTGTATGGAGTGTACAGAAGCTTTCATAAGGAAAATGCAGAATGTAAGGTCTTACGGAAATATACAGATTTTGTAAGGTGCTTACGAAAATGTGCAATAGTGTATGAAAGGCATGTGGATTGTTGCAAAAATGTGGAAACTCTACAGTTGTTGTCACATTTTAAGCAGGAAATCCGAGCTCTATAAAGTATAAAGTTATAAATGAATGCACAGTGACATATATAGTACAAAAGAATAACGCAGGCTAGTCTGTGTTGTCAGTCACCGCTGTTCGCCCTTTTACAGAATGAATACAACTTCTGCAGATGACCAGGTGCTAAAGTCTGTCACACGGAAAATGTGTCATTCACAAGAAATGACAATAACTGTCATTTTACTTGCATGCTGTCACACGAAAACAAATCAAGCAAAAAAAGCATAACTTCAAGGGCTCGTTTTTTGGTAGAAACAATAATAATGAGAACTAAATTCAATGTGAATGAACATGTCAATAATAATGAAATTGTTCTCATTAACATTGGCAAAGAGAAATGTCATTTTAAAATATCGACCATGAGCTTAGCTCTCCTGAGCACCGACAAAAGAAATGAAAATCTATGAAAACTAATTGCATGTAGCCTAAAAATAATTTTTTATTGATAGCATGTGCTCCTACAATATAAATACAGCTATACACAACTTGCCACAGCTTCACGACAGAAACGAGGTAGGGGCAGAGGGAGTGGTCAGAAAAATAATTAAGTATGAAAGCACAACTGATATGTACAAACACATAATGGTGCTTATCACTGATGCACGGATGGTCGTGTATAGAGCTGGGTCGTTTTGAGATTTTCAAAAGCATTGTTTCAGACCACCATGCAGATTACGCTTCAATTGTAGTGCTACATAAGACACAACTTATGGGCCAGCTTTAATGAATAAGAAGATTATAGGTTAAACAAATGCTTTAAAATATATCATATCATGGCTGCATGCATGGACGCATACAAGCTATGTAAAGCGCAATAAAGTGAGGACGCATGAGCTTCTCTTGATGCTTCAGTTCTACATAGATGCTTCAACTGTGCTGCAAAGAAATTTAACCAATGTCTGTGTGTGCAACATTGTCCATTTTAAACTATCTATATGTATATATAAAATTCCTACTGTGAGTTAAGCTACGTAGCACTCTATAACTCTTCCTTTTATTAAGGGCAATTTTTCAAACAATCAACATTATTCATTTTCTGTCTGATGACTTCGTGCCCGCAATTC
Organism: Rhipicephalus microplus; assembly: GCF_043290135.1. Taxonomy (NCBI): domain Eukaryota; kingdom Metazoa; phylum Arthropoda; class Arachnida; order Ixodida; family Ixodidae; genus Rhipicephalus; species Rhipicephalus microplus. The sequence continues at coordinate 140,440,903 of NC_134704.1, read as the reverse complement.
TTGGTTTGGCTCGATCACAATTGTGCAGCCCTTATTTTGGAGGAATCAAAAAACATCAACCAAAATATATTTTGGAACTGCTTCTCGGTGATATTGCCTTCCCTCAACTGCCACAGTTTGAGATGAGTCATATAGCAAGTCTCGCGCATACCTAGGGCCTACCCTTGAAGAAACTGGTCCGGCTGTGAAATGCTCAGTTTTTTCTCAAATAAATTTTTTGGTTTGAGTTTTCTCACTTCTCGAGTCCCTTCACAATCAAGCAGACCCAATGTTCCCTTTAGTCCTTAATTTTGTTATATTATGAAATAAATAAAAAAATTAATAATGAAAATAAAAATACCAATAACTGTTGCGCAGAAAACACAGTCCCACATACGTACTTGAACGCAATATTGCTTTTATTTTGTTTTAGAACCTAAGGCTTTAGAAAAGATAGCAGTACAATAAAAATGTTGAAAAAAAAACAAAAAAAAATTAAACTTCGCGGGACTCGAACCTGCGCCACTTAGTTGTGCTCGTGTACGTGAACTGAGTGCGTTAGCTTGCTAAGCTATTCGCGCTGAAGGTAGCACGAGAGTTTAAGTTATGTATATAAATTTGCTTTTTACACGCTATGTGCTGGCATTTTTATGTACGATATGCGATCGTATCTATTCTTGTGTGCATATGTTTTGGGATTGTATATACGTCACATGCTTTTCGCATGTCTTTCAACTATAGATTGCTGCCCCGCCGCGGATGAAAACAAGTATTTTTACACCCACACACAAGCTTGAGCAGTTGAAGGTTGTTTCCCGGGGCTCTCTTGCGATTGAGTCGGCCACCACAGGGAATTAGAGTGATACGCCATTAATCCCTGCATCTAGCTGTATTCCACTTAGTAGCTCTATCGCTTGATGACAAATCGAGCGCGGGGCGCGACGCTATTGCGCACGACCATGCCTCGCGTAGCGGCGACATCAGCTGATTGCGCCGGCCGGCTTGCTTCGATTTGCTTCAGAGCAAAGAAATGTCATACCTTGAAAGATTACGTACTGCACTATGTCAAAATGTTACTGCTTTGTAGCCATCCTATGATTCATTGAGAATTGATAACTCTGATATCACTACTGTAGAGCTTTGCGTCGGCGACACGCACCGAACGTGAAACCGCACTACGTCTGTCGTAGAAGCAGTAGGATGCTGTCGTCTGCTAGAACAAAAACAAAACAAAGACCTGCAAAAATATTCATAATCACAGAAGTTAAAAAACAGCGCTAAAAAGACGAGACAAGAAAAGAAAGGACAACAGGACAGGGCGCTGACTAGCAACCAAATATGTTTATTTCTTCAGTCAGCATACATATATACCACCGCACTATCGCAAAAAACAGCCTACGTAGCGGCATGTGAGCCTGCGCAGAGGCATTCCAAAAAAATTAGTTTGACAGAAAATTGATTTCCTTCGGAAGGAGGGAAATGGAAGGGAGGCTAACACATGCCTCACCACTGTTATGAATGTGAAAAGCTTCCGAAATGAGACGTGCACGTTCATCGTGGTAGTATGATAAGAAAATGGTATCTTTAAAAGATGGGTGGCAACCGCAGTTGTTACAGTGAAGGGAAAGCTGACTATCTGTAGCGCGATTATGAACTTTGTTTGAATGCTCGCGCAAGCGGTCATTAGCACAACGGCCCGTTTGCCCTATATAACACCGACCACAGGAAAGAGGAATCTTGTAGACAACGCCATGACGACATTTCACAAACTTGTGCCTGTGCTTCTTAGTACATCCTTTTTTGTACGGTGCCTCACGATTAACATGCTGGCATAAGCTGCCTAGCTTATTTTGGGCAGAAAATAGCAGCTTAATGCCTGCCCTGGCGACAACTTTTTTTAAATTGTGCGCTACCTTGTGCACATAGGGGATAACTGCTACGCTTTTTAGCCGGCTATTTTCAGACTGCACAGTGGCCGGGCGCTTGTCCTTACAGACTGCTACTAGGCTTTCAGCAATACTAGTCAAAAGCGTTGCAGGAAAACCTGCAAGCTTCAGGCGGTCAACTTGCGAAAAGAAACACTTTTCAACTTGGTGGTCACAGGACCTGTAGAGCGCCGCCTTCATGCAAGCTCTTGCAATGCCACGTTTAACAATTTTTGAGTGCGCCGAAGAAAAGGGAAGAAGGGCCTTTTTTGACCTGGGTGCGTAACCCCAACACACGTGGCTGTTTGAGAACGACAGTTCTAAGTCTAAAAAGCGTAGTTTGTTATTTGAAGGATGCTCAGTCTTCAATTCAAAAGAACTTAATTCTGCGCGGAACACGTCAATTATTTTAGAAGCAGCAGGCTGCGCGTCAGGTGGGTTAGTGCGGTAAAAAATTAAAAAATCATCCACGTAGCGCATCACTTTTACCGTGCTCGTCTGATCTAGCTTGCTCTCTAGATTGCGGTCAAAGCTAGCCAATAAAAGGTCACTCAGAATGGGGGCGATGCAAGACCCTATGCACACTCCTTTACGTTGTATAAAAAGCTTATCATCCAGGCAGATGAAGGTCGATTGCATATAAAACTTTAAAAGTGCTAAAAACCGATGGACAGTGATTCCACAGGCGTTTTGGAACTTAAGAACCCCGAATCTGTCTATGCAATAGCCTACTTCAGTACACACTTCTTCCTGAGGGAGCGAATAATATAAGTCCTTAATGTCTATGGAAAAAGCGCGCACACCTTCTGGACACTCATCCTGGAGAAAGGTAGAAACAGTACCTGGCGCCCTTATGAGGTAGGGGTCGTCAACGTCGAGAAGGCCCAAGAACCTTTGTAGAAACACTCCCACCTCACGTTGCCAGGTTCCTCGCTCAGAAACTATAGTCCGGAACGGGCACAATTCCTTATGGGTCTTGGCACTGAAGAAAGCTGATAGGCAGGTCTCTTTGCAGGCTTTTACAGACTTAGCCAGTTTTGCAAGTCCGGCTTTTTCGCACAGCTGGACGGCCCTTGTCTTTACCTTCGCCGGAACCACTCCTTTTACTTCGTTGAAGTTCTCAAGAATGGCCGCGGCTGCTTTTTCTTTGTAGAGACTTCGAGGCAACACGACGAATCCCCCTTCCTTGTCGGAGAGGAGAAGCTTCAGCCCTGCTTCTCGAAGAGAGGTAACCATAGTGCGAAGCCTGGCACTGTTGCCTTTTTTTACCCGCTGAGGTAGGCAGTCCACGCCTTCTCTGACGCACCTGTCGGATTCATCCATGCTTGCTTTACCAGCAGCTGTTCTCACCAAGCTGAGCAACTCTGTCTTGTCCAGATCAGGGTGCTCACAATACTTTGGACCGAGCCTCAGAAGATCAGCCACGTTGTTCGGGATTGAGGCTTCTCCGAGCACCAGGACATCCTGACCTGGCACATAATTCCGACGCTTGCTCCTGGGCAGTTGAACGAGTATGTTGCCCCACAGGAAGTCGGCGGTCTGGGACGCCAGTCGTAAGTCTTCAATGAACTTCTTCTGGGCACTGGGGTAAGGCAGTTCGTTGCGGTTCAAAAACTGCAGGCAGTCGGTGTAGAAGCGTACTTGTCGCCATGCTTCAGACCTCAAAATCCGGCACATTCTTTTTGCGTGCCCTTCTGAAGGCCTCATAGCCCCAAAAAGAAGGGCAACTTCTGGCGGAAGGTAGGAATGTTTGAGCGAGTAGGCATAGAGACGAGCTCTACAAGTCGCAGTGGCGAGCAGGTTGATGCAGATGACTGAAGAACGTAAACACGAAAAAGACACGAATGATGAAAGAGGGCCCGATGTAGTAGAAATAAACTGCTAGTTTATTTCTACTACATCGGGCCCTCTTTCATCATTCGTGTCTTTTTCGTGTTTACGTTCTTCAGTCATCTGCATCAACCTGCTCGCCACTGCGACTTGTAGAGCTCGTCTCTATGCCTACTCGCTCAAACATTCCTACCTTCCGCCAGAAGTTGCCCTTCTTTTTGGGGCTATGAGGCCTTCAGAAGGGCACGCAAAAAGAATGTGCCGGATTTTGAGGTCTGAAGCATGGCGACAAGTACGCTTCTACACCGACTGCCTGCAGTTTTTGAACCGCAACGAACTGCCTTACCCCAGTGCCCAGAAGAAGTTCATTGAAGACTTACGACTGGCGTCCCAGACCGCCGACTTCCTGTGGGGCAACATACTCGTTCAACTGCCCAGGAGCAAGCGTCGGAATTATGTGCCAGGTCAGGATGTCCTGGTGCTCGGAGAAGCCTCAATCCCGAACAACGTGGCTGATCTTCTGAGGCTCGGTCCAAAGTATTGTGAGCACCCTGATCTGGACAAGACAGAGTTGCTCAGCTTGGTGAGAACAGCTGCTGGTAAAGCAAGCATGGATGAATCCGACAGGTGCGTCAGAGAAGGCGTGGACTGCCTACCTCAGCGGGTAAAAAAAGGCAACAGTGCCAGGCTTCGCACTATGGTTACCTCTCTTCGAGAAGCAGGGCTGAAGCTTCTCCTCTCCGACAAGGAAGGGGGATTCGTCGTGTTGCCTCGAAGTCTCTACAAAGAAAAAGCAGCCGCGGCCATTCTTGAGAACTTCAACGAAGTAAAAGGAGTGGTTCCGGCGAAGGTAAAGACAAGGGCCGTCCAGCTGTGCGAAAAAGCCGGACTTGCAAAACTGGCTAAGTCTGTAAAAGCCTGCAAAGAGACCTGCCTATCAGCTTTCTTCAGTGCCAAGACCCATAAGGAATTGTGCCCGTTCCGGACTATAGTTTCTGAGCGAGGAACCTGGCAACGTGAGGTGGGAGTGTTTCTACAAAGGTTCTTGGGCCTTCTCGACGTTGACGACCCCTACCTCATAAGGGCGCCAGGTACTGTTTCTACCTTTCTCCAGGATGAGTGTCCAGAAGGTGTGCGCGCTTTTTCCATAGACATTAAGGACTTATATTATTCGCTCCCTCAGGAAGAAGTGTGTACTGAAGTAGGCTATTGCATAGACAGATTCGGGGTTCTTAAGTTCCAAAACGCCTGTGGAATCACTGTCCATCGGTTTTTAGCACTTTTAAAGTTTTATATGCAATCGACCTTCATCTGCCTGGATGATAAGCTTTTTATACAACGTAAAGGAGTGTGCATAGGGTCTTGCATCGCCCCCATTCTGAGTGACCTTTTATTGGCTAGCTTTGACCGCAATCTAGAGAGCAAGCTAGATCAGACGAGCACGGTAAAAGTGATGCGCTACGTGGATGATTTTTTAATTTTTTACCGCACTAACCCACCTGACGCGCAGCCTGCTGCTTCTAAAATAATTGACGTGTTCCGCGCAGAATTAAGTTCTTTTGAATTGAAGACTGAGCATCCTTCAAATAACAAACTACGCTTTTTAGACTTAGAACTGTCGTTCTCAAACAGCCACGTGTGTTGGGGTTACGCACCCAGGTCAAAAAAGGCCCTTCTTCCCTTTTCTTCGGCGCACTCAAAAATTGTTAAACGTGGCATTGCAAGAGCTTGCATGAAGGCGGCGCTCTACAGGTCCTGTGACCACCAAGTTGAAAAGTGTTTCTTTTCGCAAGTTGACCGCCTGAAGCTTGCAGGTTTTCCTGCAACGCTTTTGACTAGTATTGCTGAAAGCCTAGTAGCAGTCTGTAAGGACAAGCGCCCGGCCACTGTGCAGTCTGAAAATAGCCGGCTAAAAAGCGTAGCAGTTATCCCCTATGTGCACAAGGTAGCGCACAATTTAAAAAAAGTTGTCGCCAGGGCAGGCATTAAGCTGCTATTTTCTGCCCAAAATAAGCTAGGCAGCTTATGCCAGCATGTTAATCGTGAGGCACCGTACAAAAAAGGATGTACTAAGAAGCACAGGCACAAGTTTGTGAAATGTCGTCATGGCGTTGTCTACAAGATTCCTCTTTCCTGTGGTCGGTGTTATATAGGGCAAACGGGCCGTTGTGCTAATGACCGCTTGCGCGAGCATTCAAACAAAGTTCATAATCGCGCTACAGATAGTCAGCTTTCCCTTCACTGTAACAACTGCGGTTGCCACCCATCTTTTAAAGATACCATTTTCTTATCATACTACCACGATGAACGTGCACGTCTCATTTCGGAAGCTTTTCACATTCATAACAGTGGTGAGGCATGTGTTAGCCTCCCTTCCATTTCCCTCCTTCCGAAGGAAATCAATTTTCTGTCAAACTAATTTTTTTGGAATGCCTCTGCGCAGGCTCACATGCCGCTACGTAGGCTGTTTTTTGCGATAGTGCGGTGGTATATATGTATGCTGACTGAAGAAATAAACATATTTGGTTGCTAGTCAGCGCCCTGTCCTGTTGTCCTTTCTTTTCTTGTCTCGTCTTTTTAGCGCTGTTTTTTAACTTCTGTGAACATGAACCAACCAGCCCAAATGCGTACGCTTCTGCAATATTCATAAGTTGTAACTTGTTTTTTGAATAACCGTTTATCACTTTCAAAGTTATTTTGCCAGATAACATACATTTTTTTCAGTTTATAGCAGCGACAGATGTTTTTTTTATTTTTCTCACACAGATATTCAAGTCAAATCCATTCACAGCTAAAGCCACATGTTGTTTGTCTTCTTTGTTTTCGTGGGCATGCCATGTCGGTGCGTCTGTCATGTGTTCGCGCTGCTACACACGAGAGCACGAAATGTTAAATTTACGCAAGGAAGCGCCGTTCCTCGTTCGTGTGATGTGCTAAGATTGCGCCCTATTCCCGCGGTTTTTCGAGTGCGGATCAAGTGCGAGTCGTCCAAGGAATCGGCGGGTTGGGCGGGCACTCGAAGGACTCCGAGGTGACGGCTGACGCCTGTGGTCGCTTCCCTCCGGACAGTGTGAAAGAAACTAAAGGTAAGGGGGACACTTTTTTATGTAGACCAAGTATGCCACTCAGTGCAAGTGTGTGTTGCTGCACTCGAACGAGGCGTCGTGAAACGGCAACCTTACGCGCCTTTGCGAGTGCGGTTGCCGATTCACTTTGACAATGCTAACGCCAGCAGAGCCATGGCGCATCGGCGCGGCCTTACTGGAGCTAATTCGAGACAACTGCGGCAACATGCATGTGTATGGTGATCGATTTTTTTCATATGTGCAATGTAGTGAGGAAGACGCACATGGCGCTATCTACGTTGTTGATTAAACGAAGCCTGCAGTGCCCTTTGATGCAAAGCAGCATTTTGTTTACGTTCGCGGGCGATACAATTTGTAACTTGGCTCGATTCACCTAGCCAACCGCCTAAGTGGGTTGATTAGCATACTTTCACAGTAGAGTGTTATGCCCCTAAACAGTGGCGTGTGCTTGTTAAAAGATATAATGTGTGTGCCTAGTGGAGAGAGAGAGAGGTGTTCGTGCAATCTGCATGTGTACCTGCAAGACGCCTCTGCTTGTAACTAATAATGTACCGGCCAGCACCTACATTGTACGCCTGACTTTGAAGAAAACTTGCATGCACAATGTGAGATTTTGTAATCTGCCAGAGTTGCTTTTTATAAAATAATACACTGCCAGCATGTTCAAAATATGTTTCGCTGCTGTGTGGCAGGGGTGCGGTTATCACGCTGTTGTGTAGTTGCTGATGCAAGCACTTATAGTTTTGATGCGTTAATATTTCTCATCTAACTCATCAGGTGTTTGGCTGTTTCAGCACAAACAAGGCAAAGAGAGAAGCAAGACGGGTAATGACAGGACCAGTGCCGACTTTTGCTTGCAGGAGAATACCCATGTTGGTGTATTTATTGTGACAGCCTTTCTGTGTTGCTTTTTTGCCCAATTTATGCAACAACACAGTTGTCAGCAATATGAGAGAGAACACTGAAATTAGCTTTTAAAGATCATGGTGACTAAATGCCTAGTAACTCACAGCACAAAGTAACAACAAAAGACATCAGTATGATCAATGTGGATGAGTACAGTCTTGCATCTAAAAAATATATTGTGCAAAATGTTGCCTAAGTAAGAAACCTCTCTATGTTTGCAAATAGTGTGACGTCACTTCGAGCACCGTGCCAGCCATTCCCTCCCTCTGTGCAAGGGCTGGTTGGCAAGGAACTTGTTTGTGACGTTCCTGATAGACCACTGAGATGTATGCGATTCTAAACCTGTGGCCTAATATATACGTAATCTTTTGTGCAGTTACATCGCTGCATCTGACACCTACAACTTATTTGCATATTTACATTGCTCCCTTAGGACCTAACACACAAACTTGTTGTTTGCATTGTCACTTCATGAATATCGAGCGGTAAAGGTACTGAGTATATGTGAAACAAGAATCTCTGCCTAATACATGAAGAAATATGAGGCCTTCGATAAAACGAGTTATACCTTTATTGAGCTTGCGTACTCGTCGGGGCAATTCATACATGCAGCTTCAGCAAATGGTATCTTCCAGCCCGGTGACCTTGCAATTTTTTTCTGCACACAGCGCAAACACCGAGATGTACCCACTCGCAGATGGACACGTCAAGTGCATATTTATCTTGACTAAAATGTCGAATCAAATTTTTTCATCGACCGGTCCCTGCCATGAGTGCTAGTCTTCGCAAACAAGACACATTGTTATTGACACTGCACACACCACACTCAGTATTCTCAGTTGAACCAATATTCTCAATACCTTTCAATGCACACTACATGCCGCAATCAACAGTGCACATTTTTGAAGACTATGCCGCTGTTGCTCGCACAGGCCACCACGTGTGTTCACTTCTTCAAGATAAACAGACAGCGTGGCAAATATTTTACCACACAGTTTACCACACAGCTGGATGTTTGCTGAAACATACTACAGCTAATGTCGACATTGTAATGTGAAGTGTAAGCTTTGAAAAATTAAAACTTGCCCCAAACACCGCACGACTGTACCGGGCTGAGCCACCAGCGGGAGTGTTTTTCCAGCCACACCTTTTACATGTGCCAGTGACATCATGCTGTGACGTACCTCGGTAGGGGCCTATCGCTGCATACCTTATGTGAATGAGGGTCCTGTTAGTGAAAGCAGGCATTGTTGATTTCGTAACTTGTTCATGCCCAACTGGACCGTCATTTGCACAAGTTGTCTGACTGATATTCAGGCGAACTTTTGTGTAATAAATTATACAGTTGGCAGTCTGTGCTTGCCCCATACTGTTGTTACTGGTGTTTCTTGTTGTTACTTTGCACTGCTCATTACTACTCACCTACACAAACTAGCCTATCTTTCCGCTGTTTTGGACAAGATGCAGCAGGCAAGTGCGATAGTGTTCATAACTCTAAATTCTCGAGCAAAATTTATCGTTTCATATTCAGTTAGTTGCATTCATATCAGTACATTATAAGAAATCATTGATTAAACATGAATCCGTGTTCCTTTACATAATGCTCACAACTTTTATATCAAATTGAATGGTGTTTATAAAAACATGGGTTTTAGCTAAACTTCATGCTCTTTTCTCGAAGAGCTGACAAAACGCTATTGCATGCTTACTTGCCATGAATTGGACTGTGTTCTAAATACATTGCAATTCTTCACCGGACTGCCAGTACACTTCACATTGGGGGAACATTTAATAACCATGGATTGATTAATTAAGAACGGAAAGAAAGAAGCGGCAGGCCGGGATACTTGATATTGGCATCCGTTTTGCTACCCAGCGCATTATCATGCAAACTTCCTATAGAGTGGTTATGTGTCTTGCATGTGTGTCTGTAAACCAAGAACTTTGGGTAGAACTATATTTATCTTACAAATGGTTGCAGGACTGTGGAGGCTGTAGGGCTGCTTAGGAATGGTGGAATCCCAATACATGTGTTCAACCTTGCTGCATCAGCTCCTTGGTGTTTTCACGGCATCTTTACAGATGTGTTGGGTGAGTAAAGCAAGCAGGTTTCAACACAAGGAAAAGTATAATATGGCAGCACCTCTTGTGCGTGCCTTACATCCCAAGTATATCAAATATTTATCTTGCCTTGTGGCCTGTAATTTTTAAAGAGACACTTCTTTTTGCTTTATATTTGAGTCTTGATGCTTCGACAGCATTGTACTTGTGTTTGACAGGAAGTGTTCTTGAACAAATAACTGATCTCAATAATGACAAAACACCCTTCATACTTGGTCCTTAGCATAAGCTAGCACTTATCTGTAGCAGATTCAATTATTCATTTTTTGCTGGGATGATAATGGGCAAGTAGCAAAGGCAAGTTCAGATTGGAGTGGTCGGTGACGTCTGTTTAGGCTTTGCCATATTGCTTTGCAACCAGAGTTACTTGTGGCCACATATACAATGAAGCCACATGACGTGCATTCTAAATGAGATTACCATATCACATTTCACTGCATCTTAGTATGTGCCAAACAAATGCAGATATCATTAGCTTGCCACTATAAAGGGATCCTAAACCAACACAAGGTTGAAATTTAGTCGTGGTGTTGCAGCTGTGTATGACTCTACAATGGATACATAGCCGTGATAATTTGTCTATATGTTGTCGCAATAGTAATGTTACACACATTGTACGATACAAAAGAGGTCCTCGCTTATTTCGCTTTTTTTCGCTATGCTTCTTTCTTGTCTCTTCTTGCCATGTGCTCCTTCTCACTGTACAAGGAGCAAGAGCAGTGGGCATAGAAACACGTATTTAAAAAAAATGTTGTAAGGTGAGCACTGAGAAGCTGAACACTTCCAAAAGGCTCAAAGAGGTAAAGGTATTGTTTCTAGCTACTTTTTGGGCACCCATAGCTAGTTGTGCTGCTGCAGTTAAAAAATAAGTTAAATGTTAAAAATTAATTGGAGATGGTTTGGCACCCATAATTGCAGTTACATACAGAACTAGGTTTCAATGCGTAAGCAAAATCTGTTTACTCTAAATCAATCCTAATGATATCTGAAATTCAGGAAATATTCACAGAAAAGCTCAGGAAAAGGCTAAGTGGTTGCCCCTTGATTGTGAAGGAGATACCCTTCTAAAAGGTCAATAGACAGTCCAGTAGTCTCGATATTACATGCACTATAAAATATTCTGGTGTGGTGCTTTTCATGCATGTTATAATAAGAGGGGTTTTTAATAGAACTGTTGTCACTTTGCCCTGCATTGCTGAAATTGTTCACATAGTTATAATACATGAATCACTTTATGCCTTTTGATTTTATGCAAATGGTTTGCTCACCCAGTCGGTTTAACTTGATTTGGATAAAATCATAAATGCTTTAAAATTTTTTTTACTATACAGCAGGTTTATTTTTAAAATACGTGACCATTGATGTGAACGCAGTTGGTGACGTGCTTGATTAATCCTTCACTATCACCACTCTAACTACACCTGCTACAGTGCATAGTGTGACAAAAGTAATGGTACTTAATATTACTGGCAGCATACACTTTTATGTCTCAAAATAGGTTAGAAAGCCTGGTAAAAATGTGTGTACGTTTTTTTTTCGCTCCAACTAAATATTCTGGTCTACTCAAAGTAGCTTCCACTCTTTTAAGTTCCTCAAACTTTTAGGTGTTCAAAAGAAGTATCAATGCCATATACTTTCTTTGTCAGCCTACTCACCACTCTAATAATGAGAATTACCCGACAACATTGCCCAGTAAAATAAAGGGATGTTATAAAAAGTAATGTCAATTCAATTGTCAAAAAACGTTGCCAAGTTACGTTTTTGTTCACTTTTCTTTTCACAATTTTGTTAAAGTTACTTTTGATAACATCCCCTATAGTTTGTTTGGCATCATTTTTGCTAGTTCTCATTATAATGTGTTCAACAAAGACAACAAACCCTTAAATTTATAGTTCTTTCCTTTACTCATGAATCTGAAACAGTGAATCTCAGTAATCTTAGCGGTGTGTGACTTTTTTTTTTGATCAGTTGTGCATGTGTTCAAGTACATGCATTTAGGTGGGAGGGCGAACTATTGGCTCCTCCTGTGACTAGCAGATTTTCCGAGAACGGACAGATGCATAATGCTGCCAAAGAAGTATAGGGATATTGGAAGTAATCGTAACGTAATTGCAATCGTAATGTAATCGCCAGTAGGCAAAAAAAAGGTGTCCCACACTCGCCATAATGGTAACAGGCAGCGCTGACTGACTCTTCCATGTATAAATGCACATATATACCGTACAAAATGGAAGAGGGATAGCCGCCAAGGTAGCTCAGTTGATAGAGCATCGGACATGTTATTCGAAGTTCGCAGGCTCGATCCCTGTACAGGGCAGGTTATCTTTTTTTTTCCTGCCCCGCCACGGTGGTCAAGTGGCAAAGGTACTCGGCTGCTGACCCGCAGGTCGCGGATTCGAATCCCGGCTGTGGCGGCTGCATTTCCGATGGAGGCGGAAATGTTGTAGGCCCGTGTACTCAGATTTGGGTGCATGTTAAAGAACCCCAGGTGGTCAAAATTTCCGGAGCCCTGCATTACGGCGTCTCTCATAATCATATGGTGGTTTTGGGACGTTAAACCCCACAAATCAATCAATATCTTTTTTCCTTCTACTTTTCTTTCTTCACAATTACAACACTTCTATTCTTCTTGAAGATTTTCTGGTGTAAAAAAGGTACCTTATAATCTGAAGAGGCAAACAGAATGTGCCAGTGTACGAGTTAGCTCTTGTAGTGGTTACAAGTAAGATATGTTTTGAAGAATAAATCATTCTGCCACTTGCCTAAAGAATGGCTACAGGACATGGCGCTGGATGCACTTGCATTTTTGAATCAAGCTATCTTGTATTCTATTTTTATAAATTACATGGGATACACATGACGGTATCACACACTTTAACGCCACAAAGATTATGCAGCGAACAATGTTATAAATGCGAAATTGCATAAGGATAAGGTGAAAACTGCACCCTCAACGAGACTGTACAAAAAGCACAGGGTGCAGGCGTTTCCTTCTGCCCGTGCTTTTCAAGTGCGAGCTGTTCTCACCTCGTTCTGACCAACTAACTAGATTGAGATGTGTTGTTATAGTGCAAGAGGATGCTCCACGGGAAACTAGGTTTGTCTCAAAGTCTGTGTGTGTCTTTCAACCTTATGGTGCCCGGTTCAAGAGTTCATGCAGACCAGATCGTGTAAAACAGGACCGTGTAAAATGGACCGTGTAAATAAAATAAAATGGACCATGTAAATAAACAGGATCGTGTAAAATGTCGTTTTCGTGTGCAACTGTAGTTGTGGTTGTGCTGAATGACCTTTCTTTATATACACTACATAACAAACTTGCTTCGTTAGAGTCGAGTGCATCTTCGGATCGATTGTAAATGTTTGCATATGCGAGGCCTCAAGTTTTATAAGAAATTCCTCAGTGTGCCACGAGGAAATGTGTGTTCAGCGAAAATTTGTATATCATTATATACAACTCTTAAAGCCTCGTCTACAACTTTATGCAGGTTGACCTTGAGCAGAAAACAAGGAGCGGCAGCAGCCCCCAGAAAAGAGCAAGCACCCTCCAAGCTCCCGAAGCTCTCTTCGACAGGAACAGCAAGGTCACTGTGTGGCATTGAAAACCATTGCAAGGAGTGCATTATCAGTACACTGTGCTGCTCTTTCATCGCAGAAGACGAAGTTGACCACTCCAGAGGAACTTCACATTGTGTATTGTGAGTGCTTCAGTGGTTTTGTTTTTGTCCAGCCAGCAGTTAAGAAATCATGTGACAGATTCAGCCAGGATGGCTAGAGGGAGTCGGGCAGGCATGTTTGGACATTTGTCTAGCCAAGTAGTGCCAATTTTCGCACTGGTCCTGTTGGAGTTACTGCCACAATCACAGAAGCTACGTCACCTCTCTAAATGTACAGATGTGTCGGGGAAGATTAGCTGCATTAGGTTTTTCTATAATTGATAGCTGCCAACATTCTTCATTATACAGGAGTTTTGTTCCTCACTTATGGGTCTAAAGCCCTCTACAGAAAAAATGCAACACGTCTACTTCCAGAAGACTCCAAGGCCCTACTTGTAGGTTTTTTCGGCTTGTATCATAAGCACCTCGTTTGGGGTACATGAACATTTTATAAACATGTACAGCGAAAATTTTGGGTGGCTGGTCGTTTTGTCGTTATCTTGTTCCTCACAGTATTCTTAAGCATGTTGTGCATTACGTTGTCAATCTGGTTCATGTGCATAGAAGACATTACGAAGTTTCAGGCTACAGTATAAAAAGCCTGGAAGCAAGCTATCAATAATTTTTTAACAGAGTTGCTTAATCTGATACATGATACATCACTAAACTTTCGTGCGTATTCATCAATGTAAGCTCGTCTTAGTGTTATCCAAAATGAAGATGTGAGTCGACAGATGGAAACATCTAGTGGGGTAATCAGGGTGAACAGTAGAAGTGCTTCAGACAGGCTGGCCGATGTTGCGATAGGAGGACCTATTTTTTAGAAGTCACCTTGTCATCCTTGGCGTGTTAGTTTAAATGGGGTCAGTAATGACATCATCTTTTGGTATAGGCGTGTGTGCCTGTTGGAAATGTTTGTCTGAAAAAAAAAACCTATAACGCAGAAGAGTGCAGCCCTTGCTTCTTTTCAAGTTAGGTTGCGCTGATACAAAGTGTTCTCCTGTCGGAGGTTGGGGGTAAGGGAAGCAAAAAAAAAGATAAATGATAGAAAAGAAGAAAGAAAAGGGGAATGCAAAGTAAAAGTAGTGCTACACTGCTCCTACTTTGCATCCCCCCTTTTCTTCTTTTTTTTCCCTTGTTTTCTTTTTTCACCTTTTCTGTTACATTTGCATTGTCCCATCTAGTGCATGAATCAATGACACATGGCTTTGCTATAGCAAAGATGCCTATGTGGTGTTGGATTCAACAGTGCATTGTACTTCATTTAGTTAATTACAGACTGATCAGTCTTGCAATAAGTGCTTCCTGTCTATCACCACACATGTTCAATCGAAAAGTTTGTGCTTGGCTCTTAGTATGCTGGTATATAGCGTGTGCCTTGGACTACTCAAAATGAATGTTATTTTGCTGCTGTTTATGGTAATGAATTTATCCAACATGAAAATATCTTGCCTTGTGAACTTTGTCGGACCTGCCTTTCTTTTTCTTTCCTATGCAGGCATTGTATGTGAGGGAGGTAGTAACAGAGAGGTGATAGCTTGAGCTTCGGAAGAATAAATGCTGGCAGTGAGGCAATTACGCATCAAACATCCCAGCCATTTTGCCAACCGTCCTAAATGTGTTTTGAAAAAAAAATATTGTGCTCGTTTACTGTATTTTTCTGAAAACCGCAAAATGCTAAAGTATATCGCAGAGAACAAAATATTAGGCCACGTTGGTGCCTTCTGGACTTCCCAGGATGTCGTCTGGGTGTTGTTTGTAAAAATAAAGTGTTTCAAAAATACTGCCTCTTCTTCACCAAATTCGGTCTTGGTATTAAGTAAAGGTGATTGTGTGTAGTGCATGAAGCTCAGTAATAATGGTGCAATTTTTTCGCCACATCAAAAGCAAGGAAGCACTTCTGTTTATATGGCAAGTTATATGATTACACTTTGTCTTAAAGTAGAAATGAATTTTTGAAGTTTTCTTATGATGGCTGTTTTCTGCATTTGATGTACGACAGGTTCCGTTCCGATGTTCCCCATGGCCCTCAATAGGAGACTTCAATAATCATTTTCCTCATTTAAAAAAAAATTGTAATGATAACACTTGCCATGTAACAAGAACTGTTTATTTGTTTTCAACTTACATACAAAAGTAATTTTCAATTAGACAAACACACAGCTCAAATTGCATCTCGATGTGGACAAAAATGATTATATAGTGATATTTGTAATCTGGACCTAACATTATTTTTTTTCGTAAAATATAACTTCTGTGCAGTGAGTATTTGTGGCTCAAATATTCATACAAAATGTAGTATTGCCATACAAGAAATGCAAACGATAAACAGTTTGGCTGAATTCTTCAAAGCCTATGTAGCAGAAAAATTGCACTAATGTTACTTGACTTCAAATACTTTAAGAAGCATCTTTACTTAATATGTAGATCAAATTTGATATGGCAAGAAAAAGCGGTACTTTGAAATTTTTCTCACAAATAACACCCGCACGACATTCTGCGAAATTCTGAAGGTACCCACGTGACCACTACTCTTTTCTCTTCAAAAAATTTCTGCAAATAACTATTTTCAGAAGAGTAAATTACCATCATTTTTTAAACTATACATCTGTGATGATCGCCAGGCAGTATGGTTTGTATGTTTGGTGTAGAATAGCCCAGTGCAAAAAACAACAAATGGCTGAGCATCCTTTGACGCTCGGGCAATTTCGAAAGCAGTTGTTTGTTAGCAGCATATCAGTTAAGCCCTTGTCTTTATGCTTAGGCCCAGAAACAAAACACAAGTAACTAAAGTAGTCCTAAGAGTCATGTAGTCTCACTGTTCCAAGGCTTGTGGAGCCTAATTTAGTGCATGCTTCACCATTTTTTAAAAATTCAGATTCAACCAACTGGTTTTGGAGGCACAGTGCATTTTCAGCTAACTTGTTTCACACCAGTTACTTAGATAAAAAGCGGAAAGTAGAGGTAAAAATACCATTTTAAAGGCATTGTAGGTAATAACAAAAAGGACTGCTTTCTTTTTTTGTGTGGTGCTTTGCCTGAACGCTGTGCTTTTTGTGGTATAGTTCATTGTCTAGCGAACATAGGCCTTAAAAACTAACATTAGCCATGTTGAGGTCGATTTCTTGGTTATAGTCATAGTAGCCATATAAATAATTATGACTTCAAACTTGATTGTTCTTTTGAAGATTTTTTCCTTGCATAATGATATTTGAGAGTCTTAGTCAATTTTGTTATAAGAAAACATGATGTCATAATAGGGTCACTTTTTGTAGAGTCGTTCAGTTCTACCTTACCTTTTACATTCCTAATAGAGCAGTTATTTTCAATATCGGTATTTAAAATGGAATGAGCATGCTGTATGTAGTAAGGTGTAAGCACTTACAGATAGCACATGCACCCAACTTTTCTGTTGGCAGTTTATTACTGTTATTCTTGATTTATATGTGGGGTTTCACGTCCGAAAACCACTATAAGATTATGAGAGACGCCGTAGTGGAGGGCACTGGAAACTTCGACCACTTGGGGTTCTTTAACGTACACCCAAATCTGAGCACACGTGCCTACAGCATTTCTGCCTCCATCGGAAATGGAGCCGGGGTTTGATACCGCGACATGCGCGTCAGCAGCCAAATTTCTGTTACTCTTGCTCCCCTATATGTGTGCAGTTCGGTTATAGTTATCTGGCTTGCACAGATTTTTAATGGCAACTGCCTGGTCCTGCTTGCTTTCATGGTGATTTTAACCTTCATAAGTTGCATAGGATTAACTCTCAAAATTGTTCAAGATGCCAATTTTGTGCACAAACTGTATAGTATAAAGGCAGCAGATGTACATGCACACACTATTAAATGAACATTGAGAGCTTTCACTTGCAGTTCCTAAAGTTTTACTGTGCAGGAAGCGTTTAAATCATAATTTCATAAGGACATATTAATCGATTATCTCTACCATTGAAAATTGTGACAACCTAGTTATTTTCACTGTGATAAGCATGCTGTTTTTTTTGATGTGGCAGAACTAATTATACACTCATTCCTTCTATTATTCACATATGCATAACATGAAGGATTGTGTGCCTTAAATTTTCAGTTTCATTCTGTGTGTTATATTTCTTGTGCATGTAAACTATTGTGCTAACATGTGTCTCTGACATTATTTGTGCCAATTATTTTCATTTCCAGGTGCCTATGAAGGACACATAGGTTCTATCGCAGTGACCTTCGAAATTTACAGAGGTGCCGGAGCCTCAAGCAGCATTTCGCCGATCTCCACAAGGCATTCATGAGATAAACACAGCGCCACACTTTCACAGTGCTATGATTATTATTTATGTTTGAACATTTCGTTCTAAAATTGCTGTTACATTGTGCCACCATCCTGTGGCTTAGGTGGAGCTCGTGAAATTGCGGTGCAGTCACCTCATTTGTGTACGATCAACACTGCAATGTCACTATTCACAGCTGGAGCATACAGACAAATAAAAAAAACATATTGATTGTAGCAGGGCTGATGTGTATATTAATGCTTCTCTATTGATAATAATAACTTTTTAAGTTCTTTAAGTCTTGCATAGAACACTGCATTAATGTGTTGCAATGTAAGCACCATTTATCATCGCTAGCATGTTTAGTAGTTTTGTAATGTATTTTATTTAAAAGGTAATTTTGCTTCCGCATCACGACAATTAGTAAGATGCCGATGATTCAATCCCTCATCATGCACATTTAAGAAATATTGTGATTTGTACACAGTATTGCATGTACTCAAGATGTGGACGTCTATTCAATTTACACATTATATTGCTTTGCACTAGATTCAGACGTAACATGCACACATTTCAGTAATTTCCTCATGATACGTCTTTCCATAAGATGCGGAGTCCGCATCATACGTCTTATGCGGAGTCCGCATCATACGTCTTCCATATTCCAATAATTCCGTATGTGAGGTCTCCGCATCTTACGGAACGTTTCAGTAGGGACTACAGGTTTCAGTTTATATCGGAAGGTGTCCAAATTCTTCTCTCATTTCACACGTTTGTGTTTCGGGGTGAAATGATACGCTACCACTCCTTCCATTTTCCGAAACCATACAATATGAGAAAAGTTGTTTTGTTAGACCGTGAAATATCGCAGCAGAATAACCGGTGCTATGGCGTTTATTTTTCGAAAATCATTTCTTCCCACTAAATACACAGATATTTAGGAAGACGACAGAAGGGCGAACTTGTCTATGCATTCTGCATAGCAGGTTCTAAAGCCTGAAGCCTAAAGTCCGCGAAATGTGCATACTGTACACTTCCGTACAGCCAGCGCGAAAGTCCGCTTGTGCTATATACGAATTAGGGAGGCCGAAACGACGTAGGTTTGTCGGCGTTGCTTGTTATTGATTATTTTCGACAGTTCCTCAGTCGGTGAAAACTTGATAATCAGCGTGCTCGAGTTTACTAAACCAGCTGTATTTATATACTCCTTTGTGCATATATTGTCCGAAGTGAACAAAACACCACGTCAACAACACAAGAGGTGCGAACTTCGTGTTTTGTGTTTGAGATTTCGCAGGACGGCATTTTATACTATAGCGTTTGGTCCACTTCATTTTGTATTAGGCCGTATGACAGCTCAGAAACTCTAAAATCTCAGCCTGCTTCAACAAATATTAGCCTTGTGGAGAAAAAGTTTTTAATCAGTTAGGGTGAGAGTACTTTGCAGCTTAAACTGAGGAGGCATTTATTGTAAGGCACATTTGAAATCCATTCAACATTTTTTAGTTCTCACATGTTCTAGCAAATGTATCCTAATGTGCAGAAGCATTTGTCTACATGCTGAATAATTTATTTATCTCTTTCACCAGCCATGATTTCAGTGGACAACTGTAAGACATTTTACAGCCAATGACACCTCTGAAAATTCCGCACGCACTCTACGAGGTACTTGTCACTCAGTTAAGTTTGCGAGACAAATAAAAGAGGCTTTGTAAACACATGGTCCAGACAGGATGGAGAGAACAAAGGGAGTACCTTCACAGAAGCCAAACGAACCAGACTGAGCGAGAAAGTTCTATGATTTTTTCAACGAACTTAGCGCAGCTCGAAATTCAGATCTGGTTAACAACGACCCACAGCTGATCAAGTTGTCTCTGTGTAAACACTGGCGGCATAACGACGTCATTCTAACTCATTTGGCCAAGGCGTGTGATGTTAGTTGACCAGGCGTGTGATCTGATCATTCAGGCTCGTTTCACGTTCTCGTTTAGGCGAGTATTTTGTATTTTGACAGGGGCCATATGGGATGAGTTGCCAGACGATCATATCGATTGCAAAGTTGAACGGCAGGTTAGCTCTGCAGGGGGAGGCGGTTCATGCCTCACCACCACCGCAACAGGATCATCTTCGTCGTCAAGTTTACCCACGCACAACATGAGCAGCACAATTTTCAGTTAGTTCAGATTATTGTCTCGTTTCTGCTACTAGATAATAGTTTGCAGATTCACTTCGTGAGTGTCTTAGTACTTCTAGTGAATCTGTGATACCAAAGTATTTATCTTTTACTTTTCTGTCATTCATATTTGTCACTATCACACAATGTAAATTTAAACTAAGAAATGCACGAACATTTTAGGTACATTTTAATGCACAGATTTGGTGTTGCAGATGTTGCCTCTCAACATTTTATCATTATTTCTTTTGACAATATGTGAGCCCCAGACGGAGGAAAAGATACAACCCTACTTTAATAAAAAGAGCTAGTTTAGAGGGGGAAAGAACAGATTAACTTACATCATTTAGAAACCTCTTGAGCATACAGGCTGCTTTACCGAAGACACTCGGTGGGAGCACCAAAATTATCCTATTTCGAGGCATTCGAAAAACTTCTTCACTACGAGGTGTCACAATATTTAGAGAACTTTCAATCACTTCATGCTGTTTTCCTCCACAGAACTTTCTCCCTATTTGGATAACATGACATGATACATTTCAGCGACAGTGGGACGCTTGCTGTGCCGTATAATCTTGTGTGTTCAATGAATGAATTGACTACTGGCCGGCTCCTTTTGAACTAGCCGGTCTGCGCGTATTCAAAGCGCAATGGCACTTGAAACTGCTTCCCTGTCACTGTAGTGCAATTGTTAAAGTTATTGAACCCGTCGTCGTATTGAATGTTCCGAATAAATTGACGAACCAGCCTATATCAAGTATGCTGCTGGTGGAACCACTACAGGTTCACCTGCACGGCTATTGACCTGCATCATTCGAACCTTCAAGGAAAGGCAGCAAAGAAGCGTTGAAAGTTATGACCATAACTGATGAAGGCGCCACGAGTGCACAAAGAATATGGCCTTAAAAATAAGTATTGTGTCAATGCGCACTGATAAGAGTGAAATTGCCACATAATAATACTGCGGGGAATACTAGAGCAGTGAAAATAATCATGGCATTTCGCTAATGCGTAGTTCGGTGTTTGAGCGCCATGAAATTAATGATGACGATAGCGTAGTTACCGTATCCCGATCTTCCGTATCCCGAGAGAATAAATGTTCAATGAAGCACTAATGGGTGAACTCAGTATGCTCTCATGCGCCGCTGACCTCTTCCCCGAGAGGTGGATCTCTCTTGGGAAGTCATGCAGTGAGAATACATGAAACAGAAGACTGCGAAAGTGTCGCGAACCCAGCATCTCAGCTAATGAATGGCCGCGAATTCCCTCTAAGGCAATAAGGCCAGATGGGCATTTGTGATGATTTTCGAGTGCTTATGTGAGAATGTTTCTCGGAATCTTTTTTTCTCGGGGTGCGTAACCTTTATTTTTGGTCTTCATGCCTTATGTGCCTACAGGGGAGCATATGTTGTTAACTCCCATTTACTTAATCTTGCAGCTATTTCGTAGTGTTCTGCCAACTTAATCTACGTATTCGTATTTTTGAACCGTCAGTCTATACCGCGAATGCGCTGCTAATAAGTTTCGCAGTAACTATATTTATTTGAAATGACTTGAAAAAACTACGAAATCGAGCCGCCATCCGAACTGTTAGTAATTCTTTGTGGTTATTGAAAGTGTGATACTTCTTTTATTCTAACACTTGTGTCGTGCACAACGAACATAGCATTTGCAACATTACATGCACAAGTTTCTGTATCACGTACGCAGTTCAACTATAGGAGGTAAGCTTACAAAAGGCTCCCAGATAGGTGCATGCGTTACAGATGTAACACACCTTCGTGAAAACGGAAGTCGGTGTTGTAACACTTTATTTACCGAAAGCTTATATCAGAGATAGTAAGTGTGGGTATCGATGTCGTACGTTGTGAGCGAAATAATTGCGTTGTTCGTGAGCGAAAGTTTGAAATGGACGCAAATGGGTAAATAATAAATGTATTCGGTTTTATTGAGAACCAAACCAAATACATCTTTTATGTGGCGAAGACGTCAAACAAAACTACGCCAGTGAGTGCAGTAGTTTCAGAAAGAAACACTACGCAATAATCACGCCATGCGGGGAGCCTTTCTAACGCATTTAATATTGCACGGCAGAAGCTAATCCTCGCACTAGGCGTCAAAATATGTGAAATGCGCAATAAGTAGTTCTCTGAAAAGAGAACTGTTTGCAAGGTGAATGGAGATAAATATGTATCGCTATCAGCCACAGCAATATGTACGCATGTGCGCGGGAGCACGTGTTGCCCTACGGAAACACAGTGGGGGTTCGGCAAGTCGTAGAACCAAGGCTTAAGGCTTAGTTGAGCCTTAACAGTTGATTGATTTGTGGGGTTTATTGTCCCAAAGCCACCATATGATTATGAGAGACGCCGTAGTGGAGGGCTCCAGAAATTTCGACCACCTGGGGTTCTTTAACGTGCACCCAAATCTGAGCACATGGGGAGCCGTAACAGTTGTGCACGTGGTAGATATTTGTATAATCGTTTGACGCGGTTAAAGTAACGCACAAAAATATTTCTTTCCTTGCAACAAGGTACCTATGAGGAAGCAAGACTGTGCCTGTGAATAACAAGACGCGATTGTGCCCCGAAAATGCTATCGCGTTACACCATTGAAGGCACAACTCAAGCACTCTTGAAGAGAACCTATTTTAGAGAACTTCAGTGACGCTGTTTTATTGACTTTTGAATCATCACTTGTAATGAATATCCGTCACTTTTTATTGCAAAAAGAAGGAATATTCTCTCTTTTTTTCACCTTTGTCCGGAATTAAGATGATCATGGAAATGACTGGTATATGCAGGCATTCATGGGTCCTTGAGAAATCTGCATATAAAGTTGGTTCATGTCACAGGACGTTACAGACTGCTGTTTCTTTTCGATGAATGGCTTTTAGGGGCGAACCTCCTTACGCCGTGGGTCGTATGTCCCGGGTCGTCTTAGTCGCCGTAGTAGCCAGTTGTATTGCATGTCAATAAAAGTGGTGTCAAATCACATCAACGGAGTCAATGATGATGAGTGGGGCGAAGTTTCTGTCAAGCCGTCCGTGCTTCCATGCGTCCGTTCATGCATCCGTCCGTCCATGCATCTTTCTATGCGTTCGTCTACGCGTGCGTGCGTCCATCAGTCCGTCCATGCATTCATTTCAGGCGGTCAGGCCTCGTACTTCCGAATGATGTTGAGCTTCAAGACGTCGGTGGAACGCGGCGCTGACGTTTGCCAATTCCTCGTTGGTCTCACGCACGCGCACTCGTATTACCCCGAGGACGGGCTGCGGAGAGCTTCGCCCCACTCGTCATTTACCTTGTGGATATGCTTTGATTGCTTATTGTTGTTGTTACTACTTGATCTAGAAAGACGCGAGCGCTGATGTTAACCGAGTGCACAGATCGATCAAGAAAATTCGCACTGCAGAGCAAGCAAAAAAAAAGATTGAAGTGATGAGCACAAACGCGTTTCGGAAAGACGCAGTAGCCTTTGCAATATGGCATCCCCCAAGTCGGTATATATTGGCGAGGAACATTCGCTTTGACATGGTTATTGTACTTATTCTATAGGATACAGACCTTCGTTTTTTCGCGACTATGTCGAGTGAACAAAGGTAAAGGACGCTTCTTTGCTAGCGGGAAAAATTCCTAGTCAATTCAATTTTATCTGAGTAAAGCACCTAGAGTTTACCTAAAGTGCTTCCAAGATATTGGACGAATGAAGTAACTTTCATGCACGATCATTCTCCACCAGCGGCACAGCGTCAATTCTTCGTTCACTTTAGGAAGTTAAACCCCACATATAAATCAATTCTTCGTTCAACCCAGTTTGAAGTCACTTGCCGATATAATACAGAAAAACGGGCTAGTTAGTTTTGCTCCATACTGAAGCTTAAGTGCATAAACGAGCGCATAAACGATAAGGACACTGGAACCAGTGCAGACTAACAACTGATTTTTATTCAATAAGAAAACCAAATATATACCGTTTTCAGCACCTCGAGGTTACTGCGCATGAGCGAAACCTGTACCATACAAAAAAAAGATAAACTAATAAATGCTTTAACAGATGCAGTGTGATATTACGGATTATTAACCAATCTATTTTTCTTTCATTCAGCGATACTGATTGATGAATAACACACGAGTTTTCAGGTCTAGAGATGTCCCACACTTCTACCATTTCTCTGGTCGATTCTGACTACAGTTAACATACAGATCTTTAGTTTGCTGAAGCAAAGGCTTACATAAACTAAAAGAACAACACACACAATAAAATTTTATATGTTTTTCCGGCATTCCTTCCAAATTGGTCAAGTGCTCTTTTAGTCTGATATTCAAGCATCGGCCACTTTGACCGACATAACAGCGCCCACCACTGAAAGGACCATTATACACTACATTTATTTTGCCCTCGACCACCTGACCATCTGCAAGATTGGAGCACACTTGCAGATATTGTTTAGCAGTCATTTCTTTCACTGTGGCTACACCACCACTCTTCGAATTCTTAGAGCACACCATTATGACATGGTTGAAGATGTTTTTTTTATCTTTGGATAACTCACATCGTGTATAAGCGACTTCAGGAGTTAAATGTAAGAACAGGTCAAGAATTAGATTCCCTCGAATTCAATCGTTGCGTATTGCGGGTGTCCTAGGCTAAGAAAAGATATGTTTAATAAAACAAAAAACAAAAGAAACGCCAGGTCTGCGTGGAACCCGCAACAGGCACAGCGAAAAATGCATGAATAGCCTTTCAGAGTCTTTCCTAAACAGTAATTAGGTTACTGCTACACGCTCACTTGCACAGTACTCCACGCCATGAATTGTGATAATTTTTGTGTAGCAATGAGACATTCACTTCTTCGTTTGTTTGTTTCCCTAGCTAAATGGCACGTACCCACTTTGAGGGATTCACTGTGCCACACTTCATCATTTTTCGGAGAAGCACGGTACCCGCTACGCACTAGTAAAACATTTTGTGCAATTTTTTTTCGTACTGTGGCTGACGACGATGACGAATCATGCCTTGCGCTATTTCAATGGGGTTGTAACATTTGACGACTCAATCGTTACGCAATTGACATTTTCTAACTTCTATTTGTTACTTTGCTATTCCAAAACACCTGACTATTCATATGAACACTACTTTTTTCATGAAATCAAGCCTGCCTAAAAGCAGTTTGCAATGAAGTTCGAAGCGCCAGCGTGGCTCTGTGATAGAATATTTGGCTCGAACTCAGAGTAAATGGGTTATTTTGAAGGAGATGTTGCTTCAATTGCATAAACTCGAGTCAAGCAAAGAGTGAAGTCCAGCGAAACCCAGACGCCTTTGACTTAATTGCAAACACTCAATCCACTGCCTAAATATACAGTGTGGCCCGGAGTGAACGGTTATGCAGCGCAAGCAATCTGTTTTTACTAGCAGGTGCTGCCTCCATCAGCATTGTAAGGCGAGAGAATGGGGAGAGAACGACAGTTGGCACAAGACACGAGCATGCGCAGTGGGGGTGTCGACAGCACCGCCGACGCCGGATTTCCGACTTATAGGTGCGACTATATAATGCTTCGCATTCAAAACCACTGTAGAAAAAGTCAAGCGAATATTAAAAAAACTGTTAAAATTTGATGCGTAAGAAATTGAACCAAACGGCCTGAGAAGCTATACATAGTGATGTGGTGAGGGACCTTAATACAAAACTGATAGAAAATATATCCTATAAATGGAGAAAAATAGCGGCGACAACCTCGAGCATATGTTCGTCGTCGTCGTCGTCGTCGTCGTCGTCGTCGTCAAAGGTTTACGAGTAAATTTCAGGCACGCCGTCCGTTTCACGGCTACGATTTTTAGCGTAAGAGAAAGCGAAGAAAAAGCCACAAGCATTTTCTTCTCTCAATTCAGCTACCGAATTGAGGGAGCTAAAGGGAAGAGGAAATGAGATTTCCAGGCGTCGGGAATGGTAGCCCGGTGGGGAATCATTTCCCTCGGGGGATTTTCTTCTATAATGGTCCTTCCTAGCGATGGTAACCTGAACTGCAAATGGGGTTTTGATAGAGCACTGACTTTGTTCACTCCGCAAAGTATGCAATGACCAGGCTGCTACCGTCCTCAAGTTTCCTATTTTTATTTTTGATCTTCAATAGCGCCCCACTCGCCTGCATAATATCAACTTCCACTTTTTACCCTTGCTTTGTGTTTGGGTTATACTCGTAAAATAAATGCAGAGTCGCTCGAGCGTTGGTGATTTTGGCAATGAATACATTCTTGGTAAAAGACATCGGCATGCACACAGCGAAGGAAGAGGGAGAGGCCGCACCTCAGATCATCAAAAGCCTACTATGCCGCACACCGTAGATAAATCAGCTAAATCCATGATCATTTAAGACTGCGTGTTACGGCCATCGATAATTTGACAACAATGGTAGCCGAGTACCTCAGTTGCCGCAAACGAACAACAGTTACTTCTTCATCTTTACCCCGTCAAGACGGGGAATATTGGGAAGCCTTTCTTTGATGCACGTAATAGCGTCATTTGCATTAATTTTTCCATCGTCATGCTTCTTTTTTTTTCGGACTCCACCAACAAGAGTAGGGTGTTGGAGTGGCGTCGCAAAACATCACCCCCCCCCCCCCTTCGTAATTAAGAACCCTAAGGGCGTACGCCTATGGGTGTAAGAGCTGTAGTCACTGTCCTTATGACAATCAGTTATAACCTGTTTTCACTGGCTTGTTGCGGAGAGGTTGACGTTTATATTACCTGGGCTCTTTCAATTCTACAATTTCTGCAATAACTAAAAGAATAAATGTTTTTGAAATATTCAAAAAGTCTCTCGACCGCGCGCCAGATCGAAATCACATGGTAAGCACTGCACAATAATAAATGCTTCACGGGTAGTCAAAGGCCGTACAGCAACCGGCAAAACACAGTCAATATAAGAACTTTCATTTGAAACTGACCATTAAGTCTGTGCTTGTTGCCTAATAACAAATGCATGTGGCAGTGAACTGAAAGCACTTGGGCGCATTTGTTTTGTTCTCGTTCATGCAGCAGTTTTTTCAGTAATGAATTTTTCATACCAGCGTTGCACCGAATGCACCGAAGTCGTACTCAGCTTCAAAAGTGCGCTTGGTAAACACTGACATGGGACGAAAAAACAATGCAGCGCATGAAGCAACAAGCATGAAATTATATTACTCGGCATGCGGCTCCCCACACGATGAAATGTTTGACAAGGAGATATTATTACCTTCCATAAAGTGGCGTACGATAACAGAAGTCCCTCCTTCACCCTGCTGGCTTCGTGACAAACTAATTAAACGGTGTAGTGACAAACTAATTTGTCCTAGTGTCGGCGTGTTCTTTCTACAATGTGATATTGGCAATGTCTTGCAGCCACGCGATTAAGTGAACAAATGCAGATATCTTGCTGAGCTGCGCAGAAGCGGTGTGTTGGAGCGTCTCCGTATATCGGAAATGGTAACACTTGCTTCTAATATCTCGAAGCGTCGCCTTGGAAGACGCATGCGCTTTTGACGAGGCAATGTTGTGCAATACTGTTTGTCGATAATCTGTCTTTATTACATCCCGTACTTTTGTTTATGGCTTCATTATTCTCTACTTCATTGTTTTCCAAGTTTTGATGCTTGTGGAAGATGACGGGATGTAAGGTAGACATCACTTGAACACACCGGGCGGGGAGTGTCATACTCTTTAAAACAAGAACTAGAAAGGCAAAAAGACTCACCCGCAGCAAATATTTTGCCTGATTGATTGATTGTTTGATTGATTGATTGATTGATTGTGGGGTATAACGTGCCAAAACCACCATATGATTATGAGAGACACCGTAGTGGAGGGCTCCGGAAATGTCAACCGCCTGGGCTTATTTAACGTGCACCCAAATCTGAGCACACGGGCCTACAACGTTTCCGCCTCAATCGTAAATGCAGCCGCCACAGCCGGGATTCAATGCCGCGACCTGCAGGTCAGCGGCCGAGTACCTAAGCCACTAGACCACCGCGGCGGGGCAATATTTTGCCTGAGCACGCATAACATGGCACTTTTATTTTCTAGTAGGCCTGCGCTCGTTTCTTTGAATAAAAAGGGGTGAATTCGTACATTTCCAGAGAAATCGATGAAAAAAGGCTTGTGCAACAGCGCGGAAGTGGAAACCGCTGTAAGGAGGCATGTTGTGCGGGCGCGTAGAAATTCTATCTCGCTATTTTTCCTCCATGGATTTCTTACTTGACACTTCGTCACCACGCTTTAGTGCGGGCTGTTCTTGTATTCTTTTTTCTTGTACATTACCTACTAGCCTACAATTTCGGGTTGTACTCATTTTTGTGTTGTGTATGCGATTGCACACCAATACTTTCTTAATTTTTTTTTCTTTATTTCATACTCCGGATCCACTTTGGTTTACCGTGCGTCCAAATGAATGTAAATTGGCGGTTTTCTTGCATTTTTGTGATCTCTCTGTTTTGAGTCTGCTCCTCATTGCTTATAATTTTCCGAGGAGTTCCAAATGAAAGTTTTTTTTCTTCGTTTGATATATATGCGTGTATATACAAATATTGGAAATCAAAGCCCACTTTTTTTTACCAGCAACTTTCATGCATTACATTCCGAAATGGAACGAATGTTCCGCTCCTTACATAACAAATTATGGGTATAGCTTCCTTATGTTTTTTGCTACTAAATTGTATAAGTTATCTTATGCTTTGTAGGAATGACTGCTTGAGCGACACATATTGTGCACGTTGAATAATGTTTAAGCATAGTCAATTAGAACCTTGTTGCTGTTTGTCATTGTTTTGTTTACTCTGCAGTAGAAAATATCAATGAGATGAAGGGGTCAGCATCCTGAAACGGACAAAATGATCATACTACGACTGTGTATAATTTTTCCTTGCACCTTGAAAATAAGAGGTAACATCGAAGTTAGTCAGTAGCTGCTGGAGTTATCAGGGCTACCTGTGTGCTTTAAATATTTCTTATATTTTGTTGCCTGGGCGGAGACACCCTGTTCAAGTGTTAAATTAAATATATGAGCAAGTGCAGGTGAATTGGAAGAGACACAACGCTTAAACAGACCTAATTTCAGGTTGTTGACGTCAAACTTTTTATATATAATCTAGTTCACCATACTCTACAGAATTTTTTCAAGGGTTTAAAAGTAGCATGACTAGCAATGAATGAATCTGGCCCGCAAGAGACGCTCATCGGTATACCATCCAAACGCGGTTGGCGTCTTGCAAGTTACGCGCATCCACGACGCTGGGACACGCATGGTGCGTTCGGCAAATGCCGGTGGCCAAAGACAAAATAGCGTGCATGGACCGGGCGATATAAAAGAAGCGTCGCGTGTGCGCTGAGTGCCCTCTCTCTATCTGGCCTTCGCCTGGCCTCTGGTCTAAATGCGCCTGTGCGCCTAGTTGTTCACCTGTAAATATGTAAATTAATCGCGTGTTATTTGTGTGAGCCAGAAGCCTCCCAATAGTTCCTCTTGTCCCGGCGCCTGGGTGGCTGACTGTGCCTCGCTCCTTGGTCACACCAGTATTAATCAGTAGGTTGTGTACAAATGGTATCGGCAATAGGACTGGTGTTTCTTTTTCTCGACGTTGCAGTGGAGGTGGGGCAAGCAGAGGAAATGGCAGCGTTATTTAAACGTTGTTAAGTGTGATTAACATGGGCCTCGCCTTTAAAATTCAGTACCGTTATTAAGTATACTGTTTCGAACACGTTGCTCAGTCCGACGACCAAGAACATTAATATTTTTCAAGTCTTGTCAGGGCGTTGCTATGAGGTAGACAATGTTGCTCGTAATAAGCCTGTTAGGCACGACATGGGTTGCTATTAGGTTAGTTTTGAAAACTTCTAAATTATTTATTTGTACTTGCGAACGCGACTTCAGAAACTAGTGATACAAGTAATTTTTAGGCGAGATCATTTGCAAGTGTTCCCTCGTTAGCTAAAGCTTTCTACTGTTTTTGGTGGTTTTACTTGTTTCAATGAAAAATGCCTTTCGTATATTTTTCTTAGAATTTTCCTATGAACTTGTTGTATGCATCATTGGCACACGTTACTACCAAGAGAGAAGACCAGTCTTGCTATATTGATTTTGAAGGTAGCCAGCCTACGTTTCGTTATTTCCCGAACAGTGCACGTTTGTGCTTCACGGTTTCGAATTAATGTTCAGTTTTCATACAGCATGTAAACAGGCAGTTGATCACTAATGTCCGAAGCAGCAGTGTCGGTGCTGTGTGTCT
This sequence comes from Rhipicephalus microplus, assembly GCF_043290135.1. NCBI lineage: Eukaryota > Metazoa > Arthropoda > Arachnida > Ixodida > Ixodidae > Rhipicephalus > Rhipicephalus microplus. The sequence continues at coordinate 140,410,700 of NC_134704.1, read as the reverse complement.
GTCTCTGCATTCTATAATGAAAGGTTATGGTAGGACAATGTGTGGTACATAATAGGAGTTGCAGACGTGATTAAATTTTTTACACCACTTGAAGACAGCAACGTAACTAATTCTCTTTAAGCAGTGCTGCAATGAAGAATATTGATGTTGAAGTTGCCACCACACGTCAAGTGAAAGATGTTTTTGAAATTGAAATTGATGCATCTTTTACAAAATTTTGAGAAAAGTCTAATATTCCACTCGGTGAATTATCAACAACAGTGAATATTTCATTTTGATCCGAGACGATGAACGTTTCATAATTTTTTGTAGACATGCAGCGTTCATGTACTAAATCGCATTTCTTGTCTTCGGTCACAGAAAGCGCAACACCCCCTCTACATTTATCTGCTAGATTGGAAAAGGAACTGTTATGCACGGGTAGTTTCAGTTTGCTACTGATATCAGTATAATGGGTTTGAGAGAGCATAAGAACATCCACTTTGAATTAGAGTTGGTCTAAAACAGCAAAATGTCATTCTTTCTATACATCGCAGAGCTATTGTAATATCCAAAACTGATTGGCAAGGCGGGTGATCAGACATAATAGCAGAAGGTGACGCGAAGTTTATGTAGGTGCACTCAGTATGCATTTTTGATGATGCAGTACAGTGTTCTGTCTACCCTGTCACTTGCGCCTACGTTGTTGCATACACCGACCCCGAAAAATCTTATCAATTACAGGCTCATTCGAAACATGCACGACGGGTGTATCGTCAGATTCCTTGGCATAGATTTTCGCCCTTAAAAGGCCAGACAGATTTCTTTTTGTATTCGTACTTTTTGGTCATTGTAAGAGCAAGAAGTTGATTAATAAGTAATTAATTAATAATATATAATAACATAACTAATCATAATAATTAATAAAAATAATATTTGATTGGCTGATCTATCGATCGATCGATTGATTAATTGATATGTAGGATTTACCCTCCCAAAACCACCATATGATTATGAGGGACGCCGTAGAAATTTTGACCACCTGGGGTTCTTTAACGCGCACCCAAATCTGAGCACACAGGCCTACAACATTGCTTGCTGCCTCCATCAAGAATGCAGCCATCGCCGCCGGGATTTGATTCCACGGCCTGCGGGTCAGCAGCTGAGTACCCTAGCCACTAGTCCACCGCGGCGGGGCAAAGCTAGAAGTTTCTTTAAGGCTTGGTAAACATGCTCGTTCACGTAGATAGCATTTTCACAGTCAGACATGTTTCAAATAGTCAGTCGAGCTTGTTCTGCTCTCCTTAGAACGCTGTCCTGCTTTGCGCGAGACCTAAACTGGACGATTATATTACTTCTACCGCTCTCTCGGCTCAGAATCTGATGTCATACCTCAATACTACGTTAGATATTTGCTCAGTTACGGCACTTACAATCTTAAAGACAGGGTTAATAACAGTTTCATCGACTAGTTTCAGTGCACGTTGTACTTCAAGGTTTGCCTCCCTCGAGTACTGTTCAGCAAGACCAAGCTTTGCTTCAAGATCCCTGACGTTGCTCTTAAGATATTTACACACAGCATGAAGACAAACATTTTCACTTTCAAGAACCCTGTTCTTTGTAATCACTTCGTCTAGTTTCTTCTTGTGCTCCTTAACTAAGTGACGACAAACTCAAGAATTTCCGTCATTTGACGCTGCTTCTTTGTTTGGTAACAAATTTCATACCGTAAATTCCTTTCAATAGAGTCACGGGAAGACCTCCTTTCTTTTTTTATCTCTTCTTTTGTGTTGAACTGCTCTGCCTTCGATTTCTTCTTTCAGTTTAGCAATGACTCCTGTCATTTTCTAACACACACACACAAATACAAGGCAAAACAATAACAAAAACTTCAGAATTCATCGTTTGGCAGCAGCGTCGAGGCGTGTAGATATACAACAAGGTAACGAAATGCCCAATATATATGAAGATAAGAGTGGCAGAAAGTTTAGCCCGTGCACACAGCTCTCGCCACTACGGCAAAGTAAAAACTGGGACGACGACGTAGCTCCTTTCGTAGTGCGTAAAACCGGACGTTGATCCTTGAGACAGGGTGCAGGTGCATCCGACAACGACACCTCCTAATACCAGACACGCATCGCTTCGGAGAAGCGGTGGGCCGTTTAGTAAATACCCTGTGATATAAGAGAGCGTAAACGTTTAGCCTATGCACCCAGCTTTCGCCGCTACTGCCAAGCGAAAGCTGCGACGACGACGTAGCTCCTTTTGTAGTGCACACAACGTAACGTTGATCCTTCAGACAGGGCACAGGCGCAGTCGGCAACGAAGCCTCCTGGTACGAGACACTGGATTTCTTCGGCTAAGCGGTGGACCATTTGGATGCTTTAAAGCGGCTGCTTGAAATACCTTGTGATAAGAGGGCAAACACGTTTAGCCCGTGCACACAGCTATCGCCTCTACTGCGAAGTGAAAGCTGTGACGACGTCGTAGCTCCTTTTGTAGTGCATACAACGTGACGTTTATCCTTGAGACAGGGCGCAGGTGCAGCAGAAAACGACGCCTCCTGGTACGAGACACTGGATTGCTTCGGAGAAGCGGTGGACAGTTTAGACACTTCAGTGCGGCTGTTTGAAATTCCCTGTGATGAGTGCTAGAACGTTTAGGAAAGTATGACTTTACAATGAGGCATCCACGACTTCGAAGCACAAGTGTACCTAAATTAAGAAAAAGTTTAGTGTGCCATAATACCCGTTTTGCTGCGCGTTCAGCAAATAATCCAGTTTTTTTTCTTTTCCTCATATATGTAGGCTACGTAATCGTCAACCGTGTCACGTATCTTGAAGCGTATTTAGGATAACAGCGCATTCTTTATTACGGTATTATATGTTTTAAGTATTAAACAAAAAGTATAACTCGCCAATAGTCGCTTTCCTTTCTCTACAGTAGCATCCTGCAACAATATTTTTTAGCGTCAGCTCTGCGAAAGAATTCATTCAAATATAAAAGAACACTCACATCTTGGGATTTCGGCACCAGAGCCTTCTCTCGTAAATGGTAAGTAGCGTCGAGCTCATTGCTCCGAAGTAAAAATATTGTCAGACACAGTTGAAAATTAGATTTCAATACAATAGCTAAAATGGGCGAACTTGTGCTTTTCTTTTCTCTAACAAGTTAGAGGAAAGATGTCTGTCCTGAACACCTTGGCTTCTTCCGAGTTGGGCACTTAGTCTTCTTCTCTTATCCTGCGCAGCTCGAAAGCCTGAGTTGTCATTGTAGATCCTGGCAGTCCCCACCGGCACTTTGCTTGCTCTGTTTCGCACGCACACCACAGACAACATTCAGGGCGTAGCAAACAACTGGCGCGTGAACTCTAAATGTAGCTTGCGTCATTATCCTCCTTCCGAGAATTTATGGTCCCGATGCTTGTCTAGGTTCCAGGCAGCTATTATATAGTAATTATACCGGTAGTTGCAGGCATCATCCAGCGGTGTTGCTTCATTTCTCATTGTCTTTGATGGTATAGCTCCATTCAAATGATGTGTACAGTTTCTGTGCGATGCCACCACCTTGATGATGTTACTTGCTCCTCTGGGACAACTTAATTGTTGAAAGGGCCAAGCTGGCGAAGCACCTTGTAGGTGGCCAAAATAACGTGAACTAGCTTTTCGGAGAGCCGATGTACGCGTACAGGTGTCCATACCCATACTTTGTCTCCAGGGGCGTACTTGACGTCTCTTCATCGCAAATTACACCTATCGGCATCGCCTTTCAGTTGTTGCTGAATGCAATGCCGTGCCAGCTGCCTTGCTTCTTCAGCTCTTTGCATAAGGTCACTGGTGTTATGGTCATGGTCAGAATTATCACCGACAGGTAACATTGCATCCGGGGGCGTCGTGTTTGGCCAAAAACAAGCTGAAAAGGTGTCATTCGTGTTTTCTTCAGCCCAGCGGTATTGTATGCGAACATTGCGGGTGGTAGTACTCTGCCCCAACTTCCACGCTGTACGTCGACGTACATCGACAACATGTCAGTTAACGTTATGTTGTGCCATTCTGTCAATCTATTTGCTTGGGGATGATACGCAATGGTTTTCCTAAGACTTGTGTGTGTCAATCTCATGGCGCAATTTGTCAGGTCAGCTGTAAACGCTGTTCCCCGATCCGTGATTAACACAGAAGGAGCTCCATGCCGCAGTACGATGTTGGTCACAAAAAATTCGGCTACTTCCACAGCCGTTTCCCGAACAAGGAATGCTGTCTCCGCATATCTTGTTAAATAGTTCGTCGCAACAATGATGCATCGCTTCCTTGAGAATGACGTGGAAAATGGGCCAAGTGATTCTATTGCCATTTGTCCGAAAGGGGCATCTGGTGGTGCTCTATTTTGGAGAAGACCAGCTGGTTTAACTGGTGGTGTTTCGTGCCTTTGGCAATCCCGGCAGGTTCTTACGTAGGCCAGTAGTATTTCATGCGAATACGTTCCAGCGTTCTGCTGACTTCCAAATGTCCTGCTGATGGGTCATCGCGGTATTCTTCCAAGATCTCGGGTCATAGCGCTGTATGAATGACAAGGAGGAATTTCTGCAGACCGAGTTCAAAATTTTTCGTACACGACGTCGTTTCGGAGGTCGAATGACGACAGGCTTCCGGGAAAAAAACACGAGGAAAGTCAACGGGTTGTTCGTCAAAGTACTTGACCAGTAGCACCAACTCAGGATCAGAATTCTGCTGCTGTACCATCTCTGATGCAGTGACAGCTCCCAAAAAAGGAACGTCCTGTTCGCTTTCCGTAGAGGTTGCTTCCATGACATCAACCGGCGCACGTTACAAACAGTCAGCATCAATGTGCTTGTGACCAGACTGACAGACGACCATTATTTCGTATTCCTGCAGTCTTAGACTCCATCTCACAAGACGTCCTGACTTGTCTTTGAGATCTGCCAGCCGGCACAGTGAATAGCGATTACGAATGGCTCACATCAATCAATCAGTGTTTATTCAATAAACTGAATACAAACGTGGTTACAAAATATTCGGACCAATTAGCCTGTGTGGATAGTTACTGCTCGAAAAGGTATTTCCTACAAGTATGGTCTAAACTTACATATGGCCCAAACAACCGCAAGGCATTCTTTTTCTGTCGTTGAGAAATTGGCCTAGCCTTCGAAAGTGTACGACTAGCGCACGCAATGACCCGCTCTACACCATCCTGCCACTGAATAAGGACGGCCCCGAGACCCAAGTTGCTTGCGTCAGTGTGAATATCAGTCTCGGCTTCCTCGTCAAAATGTGCGAGGACTGATTGGCTCTAAAGGCGATCTCGCAACTTATCAAAAGCATCCCCCTGTTTTTTCAGCGTAATGAAATGTGCTCTTCCTTCGACGGTCGCGTTAGGTATTCGGCAATATTGTGATTTTTTTTGCAAAGTTCCGGTGATAAGCGCGAAGTCCCAAGAACCATCTAACTGCCTTCTTTTTTGTTGGCTTTGGAAAATTTTGTATTGCCGCGGTCTTCTCAAGATCCGAGCGAATACCTTCAGCACTGACAACACGTCCAAGAAAAAAGAGCTCTTGGAAGCCGAAGTGGCTTTTCTGTAGCTTTATCGTGGGGTACGCAAACTATGAAATTCAAGCACAGATTGCAGTCGTTCGACATGCTGCTTGAAGGTAGCCGAAAAAACCACAACGTCGTCGAGATAAACGAGGCAAGACCTACTCTTCAGTCCGGAGAACACAGTGTCCATCATGCGCTGAAAAATCGCGGGAGTGGAAGAAAGGCCAAATGGAAGTACTTTTAATTCGTGTAGCCCGTCCGGTGTCACAAATGCAGCTTTCTCACGATTTCGTTCGTCCACTTCTATCTGCTAGTAACCACTTTTATGGTCTAGGGAAGAAATGAACTTGGCATCTCATAGACTATCGAGAGTATCGTCAATCCTGGGAAGAGGATAAACATCTCGCTTAGTGACAGAGTTCAGCCTTCGGTAGTCTATACAGAATTGTGAGGACTGGTCTTTCTCTTTTACGAGTACCACCGGTGACGCCCAGGGAGTCGACGACAGCTGAATTACGTCGTTTAAGCATTTCTTGCACTTGATTTCCAATCGCTTCTCTTTCCTTTAGCGACACGTAGAAGTCTTGGCAGATGGGTCTGACTGATTCGTCGACAATGATGCGGTGTTTCGTATTGGGCGTTCGTCAGACTTTGGATGACGTTGAAATGCACGTGGCGAATTCTCTTGTGATGTTTTCTATTTGTCTTTACTGGCTTGGCAACAGTCGTTGGTTTATGTCAATGGATTCTTGTACAGAATGCACATATTCGAAGTTATGTGGTGATATCTCAGCTGTGCTCCGGTTCGCAACTTGGATGAAGTCGTGTATACTTGCAATAACGGTCCCCTTCGCAAGGTGCTGTACTTCATTCCCAAAGTTTGTCAGCAAGACGTTTTAACACATCCGTCACGAAGCTGCACAACGCCCGTTGCCATGCAGATTCCTTTTCGAGTATGTGCGCAGTGTTGCAGTTAGCGAGCCCTTTATTGTCACAAAATGTATTGCTTCTTACCCATGCAGCTACTGGAAACCTTGGAGCTACCACCACGTCGTTATCCTCAATACACAGGTCGTTGACTTTTTCTGCTGTATCGAACGTTGCAATCGCAAACTTGGTTAAAAAATAGACGCATGATTCCGGCAAGTTAATTACAGCACTATTAGCCTTCATGAAATCCATACGAATTATTACGTCTCTAGAGCATTCCGGCAGAACAATAAAACTGGCGACGTATGTGAAACGTACGTCGCCAATTACCTAAGTCGCCAAATTTCTATTCTTGCCGTACACGTTCTGATCGGGTCGATGAGGTGTCTCCCTGCGGTGTGAATTTTAGGTCTATCCCATGGACTCAGTACCTTGTTGACTTTTCTGGCGAGCTCACTGCTGAAGACTATGTAATCCATACCTCTATCCACCAGTGCGTTCCCGTCATAGCTGTCAACAAATACACGCAAGTCGGAATTGACGTCATAATTACTGTATCGGCTTCTTAGTTTGTCATTATCACGTGGAATCGGCGATAGAGGTTCTGTGTCAGCATCGGCAGCGGCCACACCTCCACAGGTCGCTGGCTCTAGTTTTCCCGACACGGGCTTGGTGAACGGCACCTTGCAGTAGGAGAGGCTGATGATCGACGTGCACTCGGTGACCGATATTTCAACGGTGTTGTCGAGCGAAGCTGATGTGGCTGAAGGCCATGAGAGTACTGGCGAGAAGACAGATACTGCTCCATCTAGAAAGGACGCTCCCCGTTCCGAGGCTTAGGTGCACTCACTACGAATCCCCGAAACCCTGCCTGATGGTTCAGGCACATTCTATACAGGTGACTGGCGTCTCCACAGTGGTAACAGAGATGTACCTTGACCGGAGTGCACTATATATCAGTCTTTCTTGGTCTCCTATGCGGTGGCTGGGGTGTGTTTGGAGGCGCGGTGCTGTACACTGAAGTGGCTTCGATGTCCCTACGCACGGGGGATCCTTGCAGCAGAACGTCGGCTTGTGAGACTCTCTACGATAACAATGTTGACACTTCTGACTGGACATACTGCTGACGTTCGTGAATGGGCTGGGGATCCTGAACCACCACTCTGACTTTCTCACGCATGACGTCGGCCAGTGACGACACAGCTGGAGCTCTGTGGTTAAGTCGCTGCCTCTGGAGCTCCTGTCGTACCACAGACCTTAAGAGTTCACTTTAAAACTCCATGCTGTTTCCCAAGGCAGTGAGTGCTGCGTCCCCAGACGCCATGTCCAGATCCCGGTTGTAAGTCCTCGCCCGTTGCTGAAGCGTTCTTTCCATTGTGGCTGCCTCAGAACGGGACTCCTGGAGGGTGGACGGCGGATTCTTAACCAAACCGGCAAAAAAATTCTGTTTTATGCCTCGCATTAGATGGCGAATCGTTTTGTCCTCACTCATGTTAGGGTCTGTATGGCGGAAGAGACGGGTTCTGTCCTCTACATATGTGGCCATGCTTTCATTGTTCAGCTGGTTCCAAGCTTTCAGAGCTGTCTTGGCTCTCTCCTTGTGATCTGTACTCGGGTAGGTGGCAAGTAGCTCCCGTCGAAAGTCGTCCCAGGTCGAGATGGCAGCCTCGTGGATTTCAAAACATTTTCGTGCCGAATCCTCCAACAGAAAATAAAGACGTCGTAGCTTCCGAGAAGCATCCCTGCCATTGACCCTCACGACACACTCAAATTGCTTGAGCCAGTCCCCTGCGTCTTCGTGTGCGTCACCATAGATTGGTTCGGGCGTCATTGGCGGATCTACTACAATTTGTGTTAGCGTGGCCGGCGAAGTCTTCTCGGTAGCGTCTGCGCTGGGAACTGCGACTGTTTTGTTCAATGCAAAGGGGGAAAACTCTGGGTCCTCACCGCATAGGCGATGGCTCCTGCGCTGGTGAACAGGGGTCAGCTCTGTGGGTCCGAGTTTTCTTTGCTCCGAATTGCCTTCTCCAACCTCACAAAGGTTGGGTTCATACCCCGGCTCCTCCACCAGATTTGTCACGCACAGTTCAAAAATAGACTTTATTACAATAGCTACAACTGGCGATCTTGTGCCCTAGAAACGAACAAGTTAGAGAAAACTTGTCTATCCTAAACATTTGGCTTCTTCCGAGTTCGGCACTTTGTCTTCTTCTCTTATCCCACGCAGCTCGAACGTGTCTCATTTGTCAATATCGATCCTGGCAGTCCCCACCGGCGCTTCACTTGCTCTCTTTCGCACGCACACCACAGGCAACATTGAGGGCGTAGCAAACGATTGGCGCGAACTTTAAATGTATCTTGCGTCAATATTCACAATCTCTAACTGATCAAGTTTCATGGTTACGACTCACTGATCCAGCGCGTATTCGTGGTGAGGTCAGCCCATAGGAGGCAGCACCATCCCCACGCAAGTTTAGATAAGAGGTCGGTGGCGCGTATACAAATACACGCCACGGCGCTTTGTTGCGTGCGGACTGAGCTCATTGTCGGCGGATAAAATGTGTTGACTACAATTTACTGTTAAAATATACGCTCTTATTCATTGAATCGGTGCATGACGCTTATGCAAAGTTAACACTAACAGCGAGTGAATCCCATTCTGCCTTTCATAGAGAATCTCACTCTGGTGACTCTCTTCATGCTTTTGCACTAAATTACGCCTTTTCTGTGTTGTTTGTGCGTTGTTAGCTTGTGTTGCACCTGCTACGCACTGCTGTAGCGTGACTGAACTCCTTATTGACGTCTTTGTCATCTGCACACTACAAAAAAGAGACAAAAAAAAGATCGTAGAAAGCCCGCGTATCGGTGCGATTAGTTCAGTACCACGGTTCGCACCGTTTACGCATATGATTTTTGTCTTCTCTCATTCTGTTCTCCATGAAATGTGAGGAAATCAATAAGTCTAGTTAGAAAAGCTTAGCAGCTGACGGCGCTTTGCACTACACTGCGTTTACCAAGTGTACGCACATGTTCTTGCACCAGCTAAACTATAAAAATTGCATATACGATTTCAACATAAAGTTTTATTCGATCGACTGCATCCATGAGATTGCTACAACGAAGGCCTCAAGACAAGCATGTTTTTTTTTCAGACAAAAAATGACCACCGCCTTCCGTCAGGCACTAACAGTGCCACACAAACGCTGAAGAAAATGTAAAAAAAGCTGAAGTTTTCAGTGAAATTATGCGATAATATACATAAGGCATGCAGTCTGAATTAATTGTTCATGTCTGGGCTCTTTCAAGTGTTCCTAAATCTAAGCGCATGGTTACGCACAGTGATAACTCTGTTTTAAGCACAGTTTAAGTACCAATGTGCCGCAGTTTATGTGATAGTTATACTTCTATGTAGTGGTACCAAGGCCAGATAAATATAACTAAGGCTCCTCACATGATTGATAACCTAGAGTGCCGTAGTTGTACACCTTCCAACAGCGAGCATGAGCATTACCTAGAGCCTGTTTTCTTTTTTTTTCACAACTGAGTCGCTATAAAACGTTGCATTCACACAGAATTTAATAGTCCTCATGTGTGGGATGATCCCAAGAGCAATTTGCGATGTGCTTAAAAGAGAAAGGGCACCCACTCTGAAATAATTGTGGTTAGTGGAGGGTATGACGACAATGAACAACACTCTGCAAAGTTGCACCGCCGATTTTAATACAATACACTAGCAGCCGAGCAAGACTAAATGCTTTCGCACGACGTTTCAGGCGTACGTAGAAACAGTTACACTCGCGCCGAGATGACCGGACAAACCACACTTTCAGCACGTGCATAACGTACGCGCGCATAAAAACAAGACGTAGCTAGCAGACGACGCAAGGGGCAATTCACATTTTACCTTTTAGGCCAGTTGCCGCCAGGCGACGACTCTGCTCGATCTCGCGGCCAATAGCAGTCGCTCAGCGGTCCATCAGGCTGCCGGTGTTTATAGTTGCGCGCAGAAAATCGGCGTTTTCTGTAAGTTAACAATCGAGCTAGATAGCAATAAATAACAAAAACCTAAGGCTTGAGTGAGGTATCGAAACAGGCCTTGTACCTGGTAATGAGAGGGTGTTACCACCGAGTGACGCAAGTATGTGAAGCTCACTCGTTTGAAACGATATATTTTACTCATTTAGAGTAAGTGCTTCAACAAGCCCAATATTGCACGGCCGAAAACTAAAACGAAAACTGGTGCCATGCGCCGCCACAGTGAGTTGGTGCTTTAAATTTTCACCCGTAACAAATCACCACCAGCAATACCGGCATCAGAAACATCACTATTATCATCAACACCATCAACAGCTGTGCTTATCGCTTTACGGACACATTGTGGGTGCTTCACCGATTCCCAATGTTCTAATGATGTCTTAGTCGGTACTTCGCAATTGCACAAGCAGTAGCGATGTATTCATAGAACGTTTCTCATGACCTATGGTACGAGCTGAGACAGTACTTTTATAGCGGCAGGGTTGAGGTGTTCATCAAGTTGTGATGCCTAGTCAGAACAGCGCGTGCTATTATCGCCGAATGGGCTCGTTTTCGTAGTGACACATGTCGAACACAATGAGTTAAAGGGGCCCTGAAACACTTTTTCAAGTAACCATGGAGTGAATTCACTAAAAAAGCTTTTTGCCTCATGAATTCAACATCGCAAAAATTTGAAGAATCCGTCCAGTGCGAGTGGAGTTACAAAGGTTTGTCGCATGCTGCAATTGCATTATCTCTTCTCTCGTCCTGACGAAAGCGCTAGACGCTAAGCAGGAAGGTGTGGCAAAGCAAAGAAACTACCGCGCCTCGTGACGCTGAGCACTTTTTTTCTTTGGATGCGCGGTTTTTCAGTGTGATCGCGCGCACACGCGCGGACAAGTAGCGGCCTTCCGCGGATATCTCGGTAACTTGACGTTTGGCTCGCAGACACACTGACGGTTTTTCACTCACAACCAGTGGGGCCGACGCCAGCAGTGGGTTCTCTACAACACGAGCTCTTTAACGCTATCGCGTTAAAATTTAACAAATACGCCTTCTCCCGCTTAAGGGAAACAATGTGGGGATGCGAAGCAGCAGAGAGATGGTGAATGGCCCCCACAGAAGCTTTTCTACGTCGCCCTAAACAGGTGCAGCACGATTCAGAACCTCTACCTGGCTAGCGCTACCGGCGACCCTCACTTGATGCCAGTGTCCACTGCTGTGAACGCTGCCGGTGACCAGCGTTGAGAGCGAGTATCATTATAGAACAGCTAAACAGCCGGTCCCACAACGCACATGCCGAAGGCATTGAACGTGATCCCGTGCTAACCATAGCTAACGCGCTCCATCTCAGGTAACGTGGAACGCCGCAAGACCATCAATCAATGCTACGAATTAATGAATTATTAAAACATTCATTGCAGAAAATGTAGATCAAGAAAGTACTGGGTAGGTCTTTATTCCGGGACTCCGTTGGATTGCGCTGCATTTCGCTACGAAGTGATCATGTGTAATGACGAAGTGTTTCGTCGTCTTCGCCGTCGACTCAAGATACAGAGAGGGGTGATGCGCATGCGCATTAGAGATGGGGACGCCGCGGGAAGGAGAAACGTTTATTGTCTCGGCGTAAGATGCTTCGCATCTAAAGAACAACATGAACAGTTGTCAATCACGCCATTGCCTTACTCCTGACGGTGACGATTGAGCGTCCTCAACTCGTTTCCCGAAGAGCTGTGTAGAATAAAAGGTGTATTCGCCAGTGAAGTGAAGAAAAACAAAGTTTAAATTGCTCAGAGAGGTAACCAACGCGTCCAGGACGGGCAATCGTGTGTTCGGCACACCCTACACTCTAAGCCAAAAATGGCCGAAATGGGAGCAACGGCTGTTTTTACTCCTTCAGACCGACTGTTACTCTCAGAAAAGACCAAGCGGAACAAGATGGCCGACTTGTTCGAGAATGGGGGAGCAACTGTATTCATCTTAAGTTTGTAAGGGAGCAACGGAAGGAGGAACCGCTGTAAATGCTCTCGTCACGCAACGGTTACTCCCCGGCAGGACACCGCACACAAATATGCATGCCGCCCACATTGATATTCATGGGCCAGATTATTGTTTGTTCTGTGTGCCAAACTTCACCAAACCAAAACAGTGATTTATTTTAGCATCCGTAGATAAAAAGATAGCAGCGCTGGCTGAACACAGAAGGCCTGAGAATACAGTACGGCAAATACCTAACACACGCAGCAGCAGAATGGAGAGTTGGCACGTCAAAGCGGACCGAACGCCGAAACACGTGCAAAACAACGATAAAAATAGCCTAGACACGCCGTTCGTCCGCGAAGTAAGGGCGTCAAAGTCGATCAAGCACCGAAACACGTGCATAAGGAGCCCCCCCCCCCCCCCCCCCCCCGCCCAGTTATATCGGAGAAGAAAAAAAAAAAAAGCGGACCCAGACGCGCTTCTCATCAGCCATTCACTTAGTAGCACGCTTCACCGTGTAGTTTGAGGGCAGAATGACAAATCTGCGCCATCTGCGCCCGCACGACAAGTGTGGCGCTAGCGTAGCAAACGATGTAAGTTACAAAGTAATTTTTATTCAGTGTTTATGTTGACTAGCACTGAATAAAAATTATACTCAACTTTTTATGTTTATTTATGGGTTTTAGTGTACCTCAGTTTTTTTTTTATAATTGTATTAGGAGAACACACTGAAATCATTGCGCTGACGCCTGTGCTGCCACTGCTCGACGTTTTTTTTTTTTCGGCGCAACTAGGTTCGCGTTCGCACTACTCATATTCATTTGGTGTGTAGTCGGCGAGCACATGGACGTGCGGGCTTGTGAGCTATGTTTTGATCGTGTGTGTGTGTCGCAGATTTGCGTTTCTACTTATTCGTGGTGAAGGTTAGTGTATATTTATCTTTATGGAACGCGAAGTAGTTGTGGATTTTGCTGCCGGGTGGAACAAACACATCGTAAACACGTCTTCAGCTATCTGCAAGCCTGTTCGCTCGTCGGACAAAGGACTGTGCATGCATCAGCGTGCAGGTGAGTGGCATTTCCAGCAAGATTTAATGCTCTTACAATACATTGTTGAGTGGTTGCGCTATTGAAAGAGAAATGATTTGCTCTTATTCGCCGTATCCATTGCTTGCCGTATCGGACTAAATTACCTCTATTACCGCCTGCATACCCTCTTGCTTCCCCTGTCACCACTGCAGTGCCAGTGTACTTTTGCAGTTAAAAGTTCATTTCCGCAACACTACCTCGCTTGAAAAAACATTGGGGCGGGGTTGTAGCTGCATTCATACTGGCACTTTTCTACCATCGGCTTTATGTAATGTTAACGGCTGAGTGTTGGGGCCTTGGGCCGCATTTTTTAGAGCTGTAAAGTGTATGTAAATCAGTAAGTGAACAAATCATTGTCGCTGGCATAGCCAGGCGGTTGCGCACAGAACTTTTTTAGGCCGGGCGTAGGGAGCCCAAATTGACGACCATATTCGCTTGCCCGGCCTATTCAGATAAGCGGACCCCCCCCCCCCCTCCCCGCACGCCTAAAAAAAAAAAATCTGCCCACATCACTGCGTCACTTGCTTCACCTCTGCGCTGAACGTACTATTTTATAAGCGCACCATCAAGCGAGCAGTTTACATATTGACAGAACAATTGGAGGAGGAATGACCCAAATCTTTCAGATTTCTTTAGAGATGCAAAACCTTAGCAAAACTGAATATTGTAAAAGACAATCATAAATGCTGTATGTTCTCGTTAGCGTTGTCATTATTCTGCATCATGAAATCTTTATGCGCTGTGAAAACTTGGCATGCCGTTGAAGTCACATATCGACGTTAATACCAATCGACGAAAATTTCGACAACCTCAATAACACCGTTTGGGATTTGCCGCATGCACATAATTAGGCTGATTCCCACTTGGCTGTTCTTAACCTGACTTCACTGCTACCAAATGAAACAATATTTGATGCATGTCTTTTACTTTTTTTTCAGGGATATGACACAAATTTGGTTATACTGCAGATGCTCCCAACGATGCTAAAGTACAGAAAGCAAGTGAATTTTGGTAAGTGCAGACTTTTTGTACTACGTATATGAAAGCATCGCTTTTTAGGGGCAAACTGTGCATGTGTTGGCCAGAGAATAGTTCATCATGCCACATGGTTACACTGGCACTGACAATTCGACATGGCTCCGCTGGCCCGTGTGTGTGCTCACACTGTTACCGTTAAGATAAAATGTTTATGTTTTCATTGCAGGGATTGCTGTTTGTACTAAAAAGCCAACTGCCAAGATTTGTTTACGCTGGTACTCCTAAAAGTATGCTTTCCCCATTTACATGGATTTTGGCTTGCACAAAGCATAACACTTGGGCCTAGATTCACAAAGCTGTCCATGCGCAGGCCTTCATAACAGCGTTTCTTGACTTGCCTTTACCCTGTTTTCTGCAGATGTTTCGAGGGTTTAAAAGTGCCACAGCTTGTTGACCTCCCCCACTCTGAAATATTCGCGTTCAAAGTTCCGCAAGAGTGGGCTTAACTGTCTTGTGCACCTCTTTGCTAGTCCAAGATACTGAAGTGTTATGCTCTTACTAGAGGTGGCAGTGTTTCTAATGTTTGTATGTCCATCACATTCACCAAGTATGCGATCTTGGCTTGACTGGTAGCACATCCTCAACAAATGTCTTTGTGGCACATGTAGAAGGCAGTACAAAATAAATAGGCAGGCATTCACACCGGGAGCTAACTTCTAATAATGCTTTTTTTTTTTGGAAACCACGGTGTGCTTATTCCAATTTGTCTAACAAGCAGTAACCTGTTTGGCTGTGAACCAACAAGACGTTGAACTAATAGAAGCATCACATCTTGTTGCTCTCAAATATATATGTATTGGCAACCTATCTGTGACACTGTCAAACGAAGAATCAGAATATCTGTGCATGCCTTAAGATATATTGCTTCCTCGACAACCGAGTGAACAAATGCACCCTAGTTTACTAAATTTAAAGCATTTTTTCAAGGTAGCACGGTCTACATTTTTTGTCTATAGTTTTGTCCAGCCGTTTGCGTCAGGTACAAAGAAATATACTGAAGATTATCATGTAGCCTCTGCAAATGGTTGCTTTCAAGCAGGCTTTGCCTGCTTGGCTTGTGCCTACAGGTATTGCACAATTCAAGACGCAGCAGCGTATGATAGAACAGTAGAATCGAGAGCATCTATGTGCACGAGCTAAATAACTATTTTAACATGAGCGGACAGTACGTGTTATTTGCCACACACATGACCACACTTAGAATGCCCATTGGTGAATGGGCTCATAGAAATGTCACTCAGCTGTGTATAGGAAACAAGTTAGCTGAACCTAAGGGTATCTTTAACTGCTACAAATATGCCTTGTTGAGGTGCTGCACATTTTCTTCCAGAATATTGCTGTCTGAGACATCATGTGAAGAGCGTCTATCACATCAGCATTTATATGGCTTGCCAAGTAACGTTTGGCCGAACCTTCCTTTTTTTCACATTTCGTTTTGCAGTAGACATCCTAGAATGTAAGCGCTGCTGCAGTGTGTGTGACTCATTGCTATGAATTGATTCTGGCATGTTTAACCTCACACTTCTATTTTTTTTCTTGCAGCAATGAGATGCTTCACATATGCCTGCGGTGACGTTCCGCTCCGCTAGCCTGACGGAAACACCAGCTGCGAAACTTGAGTTCTTCAGAATTGGAGAAGTTGCCCTTCTCTCACCAATGATGACACAGACTGCCCTATGCTAGAAATTCAAGATTGTTTTTCCACGGATGACGCATAAAACCTTTGATGTATTGTGTTTGTTTAGTGCTGGCTGTGGTGTGGCGAAGTCTACTTTTACGTGTGGTCACACGTCGCCTCATAAAAAGAACAATAAAGCATTTATTTTCCTTTCAATATTGTCCACTTTTTGTGTTAGAAGCACCCAAGCAGTGCTCTTCCAAGGAGCTCTCGCCATGTGTTAAGCGTGTGACAAGCATACTCGAGATAAATACTCATTTCCCCAAGGAGTAACTGGAAGCATGTGCAGTTGGTTTTCAGAGAGTAACTGCGAACACGTGGGAGGAACGGTAAAGAGTAACTGTTGCTCTTAGGAGAGCAACTGGTGGGAGTAATGGTTGGTCGGCAGGGAGCAACTGGTGGGAGTAACTGTTGGTCTGCAGGGAGGAACTGGAGGGAGTAACTGTTCATCCCCCGAAGGAGGAACTGAAAGGAGAGCAACGGTTCCTCCCTCTGCAGTTACTCCTTTTAGGAGAGTAATGGGAGTGGCAATGCAATTGCTCCCTGAAAGGAGCAACCCCTATACCCCTGTTGCTCCGTTTTGGCTTAGAGTGTAGACACGAACTATTCTCTCATGCCCACGCTTTGTTGGCTTCTTTCTTCTAATAAATATTCAACGATATTGATCACGCTCCGTGGCCTGAATAGTTCTATGGAAGATCAGTATGAAGGTTATGTACAGCTTTACCATAATGGCTGACAAGCGTGCATTTGAGAATAACTAAGGTGCACTTGCTTAAAGGACTACTCAGGCATTAGTGCCCCACTAACCGGCCCGACAAAGTCCACTTTTGTCATTTCTGATGACTTGCTGCATGCGATAGCACTAACGAGTTGCTACCATTGCACTTATCACGTTTGCTCGAAACCAAGCACGTGTAAAGCGCTTTGCAATTTCACTTTTAACCACTTGCGAAGGTCTCCCCACCCAAAACAGGCACAAATGTTGGTTAACGCTGTAAAAACACCACCTTGGTGTACTTCTCGGTGAGCGGGCATAACGGTGAGCTGAGTTACTGGTTCAGCAGTAGCACTAGTGTTTTCTTGCTGCACGTTGTGTGAGCTTCCTTAAGGCGTGTATGGATCCTGACTGTACGCTTGTCGGAGAAAAATGTAAGAGCAGAAGAGCTGCCTGATTACCTGGTCGTGTCATTGCTTCAGCTCTCGCCTCGCGGCAATGTGTCGTATTAATCTGTGAAGATGTTGCCTGACTGCTGCTTGTTTTTGTTTTGCTTGAGTTGAGCTTAGTGCCATTGAAGAAAGTCAAACTTCAAGTCACCGATCTTTGTGATGCGCTTCCTCGTTGAATGACCAGACTTTCTAGTTCTCGTTCTCGATACCGACATACGAGGCTTTTTGCTGAGAGCGAGGGATGTCTGTGTCTGCGCAGCTCATGGCAAGTACACAGATGGTAGTAGTAGCTGTGCTTTTAAAATGCTGTTCTTCACACTGTATAAGGTCCTTAGGCCCAACCAAGCTTTGCGTTGTTGGACACCAGGGCTTCTTGTCGCTTGTGAAGAAAAACTTCGGTTAACAAAAACATGCACATTTGATCCGCTCCAACAAAAAAGCATATGCCATCCTCAGTTTTCTATCCAGGAATTGCAGTCATGTCTGCATTAAACTTCTCTTCACGCAGCAGCTATTGCGCAAATATGTTCGTGCGTTGAAGCTCCATCAGCTGCTCACAGATGAATGGTACTTCTATAGTTTCGACATCTTGCGTGGTATGGTCGAATCGATTCATTAGCGTCACTCTGACAATGTTTAGCTGCCTTTCCGGTGCTCCGCTCACTCCTTCAAATGCCTTGACAGTCATTTCAAATGTGCGCAATATAGGTTCTCTTAGATTTTTAGATATGTCTTCTCTAAAAATGTCCATTGATTTCCAGTGTCTAATACGCCTCTGATAAAGCATGAGTCACTTTTGGTTGCCAGCAATGCGTGAAATGTCTGTAGTAGGACCACATTTTCGTTAAGTAGAGATGATGACTCATTTGCTTTCACCTTCGAAACAGGAGCCCTCGCTTCATTTAGGTGCTTCTTCTGCGCGTATTCGGGGTTAAAAGCAACTGTTTCATGCCTTCTGTTTCACTTATAACAAATCAGCCGACGGTGGCAATTTTTAGACCGATGTCGTTTGATGGTGCACTTGAAGCACCTGCCGGCCTTTGCTAGGTGGTTCTTTCCTTCATGCAAGCTAATGTCGGATGTGCATGACTCCATAGTGTGTGCTGCAGAATGGCAAAAGAATCAGGTACTTTTTTTAGTTTTTTCGGGGCTTATCAAAGGAGACGCCGTGGGTTGAGCCTCATGAATCATGTCTTGTCGGTGATCTTGAACACCAAGACCACCAGCATCCACATAAGCAACCGCATCGACGCTCGTTTGTCGGCTCTGTTGTTCAAAATACTCTACAAACGTATCTCCGGGGATCGCTTTGATGAGGACCTCGTCGAGCATGGCAGCATAGAAAAGCTCCGCACATCCGAGCGCCTTAAGTCCTTCGATATTGATGTGGACGATGTACAATCAGCTTCGAAACGAAGCCACATTGCTGGAGGATCTTACTGCCTTGAGCGTTCGTTGGTTTGACAAGTATTGTTGCTTGATCAACTTCTTGTTTCCAAAGCGGTCTTTTAGAAGGGCGATGGCATCTTCGTACGACTGCTCCGTGGTTTGAATGCCGTTAATGACCTTCGATGCCTGTCCAGTCCCTAGGCTCTACAAATAGAGTAATCGTTCGATGTTTGATAGGCTGGGGTTTTTGTGAACAGCGTGCATGAACACGTCCCAGAAAGGTTGCCACTGCGTTGGCTTCCGTTGAAGTGAAGCAGCTGAAATTTAGGTAGACGAGAACCGATGAACCCATGCGTCAACTGATCACCAAAGACACGACTGCCTGCAGTGGTGATACCTTCGTTTGCGATGTTGATCGCCGCATTTTCGGGTACCCTGGACGTCAACGCCTTCAACTCCTCCAAGTGATGACTGAGCAACGCCAGCGTAGCAGCAGCGCTGTCTTCACATTCTGCTATGGAGGCGTGATCTTTTGCGATTTCGTCGTCGGTGAGGTTTGCTTCGAGTTCTAAGTTGAGCGCCTGCAAACCTTTGTTGCATGCCATCGTCGTGCAGCACACGAAGGTCCGATGAGGCGAACTAGTTGGAGTCGATCAGTTGCCGTGCTTCGTTTCGTAAGCGCGTGTGCAGAGCTCGCCGAGCCTTTCGTTTACCTTTGATTCGCTTCATTTTCGTTGCGGGCGAAGTCTTTTCGTCGGGTAACTTGTATGGCAGAGTCCTGTGTTTCTCGGCACCATGAAATGTTGAAGGAAAGGTGTCTTTGTCGGTGGAGTGAGCGAAAACAAAGGTTCAATGGTTCAGAGAGATTACGAACACGCCTATTACAGGCAAAAACATTCCTTTTGGTGCAACCCAGACACGGGCTCTACTTTCCTACCCACACTTTGTTGTCCTGTTGGTTTAATATTTAACAGGCTTTCATCGGTAAACACGTAAGAAACAGCACTGTTGAACGCTGTTTGCATAAAGTGTTTCTGGAGCTAGCCTACGTCCTCTGATATATTTCAGTTATGATTGCGGATCTCTTAAGACGTACTTTCTGAAAAGCTTATCATATGGTTTGATTTCGAATGAAAAAAATAATTTCCTCTCATGTTCCCATATTGAATAGACTGGTTCAAAGAAGCATTCTTTGAGCAAGTGAGAGCTAAAGAATCTCTCTTTTTTTGTTTAATTTTTTATGTTTGTTCGTTATACACACGTAGATAGCTAATTTAGGAATGCAAAGTGCCAGAAGTGGTGACGAAGGTAACCACGTTTGCTCATAACTAGAACAAGCAAATCAATTACGCTAAAGACTACAGAACATTATTTAGAAGGGACTGCCTGCCACATCAGCATGCGTTGACACGGATTTCGTTGTGAGTTCGTTCATACTAGGTGATTGGACTAAAAATGAATCTGTTGAATTTGGAATTATTAAAAAAAGCTATGCACATACATTTTGGTATTTCAATAAATTAAAATGACCTCGTACTAACAAACACGCTTTGTAATGTGTGCGGATTTGTATTGACCTTTATTCAAGAAAACTTATCTCTCATTTCACAGTTCATACTTGCTGCCGGGGAAGCTCAGTCTTTTGCGATCCCTACGCCACAAAGGCACGTGCGGGAATTTTGAATAATAAAAATCGAGTAACGGGAGTGCTAAGGAGAGAAGACTAACAAAAGAATACACAAAATTTCTTGTGGCTAGCGTGACGTATATTTGCTATGGAAAAAGCAATTACAATAGTCTCCTCGCAGCAAGACGTTTGCAGATGAAATATTGTACAGTGTATGTGCCAAATAGCTTTAGCTGTAGAAAGTACACGTTCCATATGAATAGGTCGAAGTTGACAGAAAGAGAAGGTTAGAAATAAACTTTTATTACTAGTTAAATTTAAATACGAAAATCAGAGCATATAGAAGGAGTGAATGATAATGCGTGGGGTGAAACATTCATCCGTCCATCCATGCATCCGAGTGGGCGGACGAACAGGGACGCGGATGTACGGAAGTACTGAAGAACGGACAGAAGCACGCATGGAGAGATGAATGCACGGATGAACTCACGGACGGACTCATAGAAGCACGGACAGAAGCATGAACAAACAGACAGACAGACGGAAAGAAGCATGGATGTAAGGACGGAAGCACGAACAAATGGACGGACGCGCAAATGCTAGAACGCACGGAGGTATGAATGGACGCATAGCCCCACTCATCAACCATGTAAGAAGTAAGCATGTAAGCATTTCACTCCATGGATATGCTTTCATGCTTACTTCTGATCTTATGTGTGATGAGCATACGCTTGAATACCGTACTCGTGAGAGCACCATAACATCCTTTCATAGTGGCAAGCATTAGCAATGGATACAGAATATTAAACTCACAGTTCCCCGAACTTGCAGTATATACCACAAAGAAAGGGGATAACATTGGCCTCACTCAATTGCACAGGAAAGCGTTGTTGATGCAGGTTAGAAACTGCAGTCTCTATGAGCGTGCATAACAGGCAGGCATATAAGGAATGCAGGAAACCCTATGACAACTCGAGATATTGCTCAAAGCTGAGTTACCAAAATGGAAGCCACAAAATAAAAGTCGGACATACTGCGACGATGCATCGTTGTGATGCAGACGCCGAACAGCCTCTATTTAACTATGCCCAAATAAAAAAAAAGTGCGCTAATGAACGCTCGATTCTCGCGCTATGTCAGCGTATCAGTTATCTCTCGTGCCACCTGATTATTGCGACGAAATACGTGTGAGCAGACACATTTTCACGAAATAGGAAATTCATTGGCACTGGAACGGTGACTCGGAGCTTAAACCATCTTCACTAGCGTGTTTAATACGAGACAGTGGTTGGTCGTGACCACTGCCTGTCGAACACGCACGATGCACCTTGCAGCAGCGTACGGTCTCGTACACCTTGTTCAGTATATACGGTTAGCGACCCGAAGTTCTCCCTTTTCGTCTCTTGAAAAAAAAGGTTCGTTTTCAACTTTACGCATTGCCAACATGTGTGATGCGTTATGATGAGTCTACACGGAAAGCTAGTGTCGCGACTAAGGTATCTTGAGTTTACACGTGGCGCAAAGTGCAGTTCACACAAATGAGCACGAATGAAGCACGTGGATAGCTGTAAACCCTCTGTGTTATCTCTTCATCATTAGTGTAAAGTTGGCAGTGTGGATTAGAGCGTCCATTATCGAAGACTCAACAGGTAAACCAACGGGGATAGAGGACCCTCCCCCTTCGCATTGGCTTTTGTCTCCCTGTTTCTATAAAATTGTGGCTACTAGCTTCCCTATAATGAACGCATATCTATTCAAAATGCAACGTTGGTCCAACTAACAACGATTGACTCAAAGCAATAAAAATTCTATATAGGCCGGTATTCCATCACATGGCACCAACCTCCAGAAAGAATGGGACCTGTCGTACGGTAACTTCTGTTTTGATGAGCCCTTTTTGACATCGCACTTTCCGCTTTGATTGACGCATTTATTATGGTGTCGTGTACTAAGCGCTTAGTTTTCATATCTTGTGGACTATAAACGGGACTTGATTGGAAAGTAAAGTTTCCGTCGAACAAGAATGCTCCTTAAACGTGGCCAGATTTCGCCAACCCTTCAATAAATTCTACTTACTCTGATGAACTGTAAGACCTTGTTTAACTCACTTTACTTCATTTTTGCAGCTAAAACGACATTTTTACAGCAAAAGCAGTTATGAGATCACAACTGGGGTCTCGCGCAGCGCCGTAGTTGTCCGCCGCCGCCACTGCCAACGGTGTCTGTAACCACATCGCATGAAATTTGCAAAAAAAAAAAAGGTTAGTACCAACGTTACAGTTAGGCTCGAGCCAGGGTCAGCTGGGTGCCAGCCCAGTTTTCTTCGTCTGAGCCACGCCGGGGCTTGGGACTTGTCGCAAATTTGTCTTAGGCAGGCTTGATGTCTGGAAAGCAATCACGTTATTACGACTTCTAAAGCGTTTAAAAACAGCGAAAGAACAAGCAGTTGTCGCACGATGTGCCTAAAGCGTAACGAGTGGGTCGTCCAATACTCCAACCCATTATAAACTTGTTTTTGTTCAGCCGTGAGGTGTGGCACGTACCCACTTCAGCCATAATTCCTCATCATTGTCAGCTACTGCTTGAACAATTGGCACAAAATTCCTCGCAATTGTTTGGCGGATACCACGCTTCTCAAAAGAATGACGAGAAATAGCATAATGAATGCCGCCCTAATACCCAATAATTTTTAATATTAATACCGTAGTGGGCATCAAGCAACTGCGCTTGCAGTAGTTACCCAAAGAGTGTGCGGAAAAGGCTCTGAAAGACCGCTCTTTTATAGCTTTCGCTGTGACTGTGCTGCGCCTTCCGCGCAGGCCTGGTGTTTTTTTTTTTTTCAACACCGCTTGTCCCACTGAGTTGTGCCACTCAGTCATAAGATTCCATCTTGAACCGCGACTGATGCTGTTAGAGGGCTGATGCATTATTTGTTGGTTGTTGTTTTCTTTGGCCCCCTCATTCCAGCGTTAACGACGCACTATAGAAATAAGTGCACAATCGGTTAAAGCGCACCGTTTTATGTTTGAAGGCATTTATAGTTCAGGAAAATGAACGAAATAGTAATTATGGCAACCAGCGCATTCATATAGCATATAATATTAACAATGCTTTGCCAATGGAGTGCCATCAGGATAGCCCAGCTTCACTTAGCTGAAGCACCCTTGCAAAGTACACGTTGTTTGTAACTGTACAGCGTTTTTGTTATCAACCTCATCACTCGGGATTCATCGTTGGCAAAAAAAAAACTAGTTAGTCCGAATTCCAAAGGTTGATTTCAGAAAAATCTGCTCACGGCATCCAGTAAATGCCGAAACTTTTACCCCTTTATTCCTCTTTTTGTGTGTATAAATTACAAACAGGACGGCCTGTGGTAATCTGCTTGAGTTTCTTCTATTCGTTCTCTCACTTTATCTTGCGTGGAGAATCATTCGCCGTTGGATCGAAATGCGTGAAACTCAACGCCAGCCTTTCAGGGGTGCCGGACTCCATCGATGGCTTTCATGCGGGCGTGCAACTCTCCCGACCTAGCGAAGGTCATTGCACCCAGCGCCCATTTCAAACTCTTTAATGGAAAACGAGCTGTCTGTAGGCGCCTTCTCGAATCCATCAAGTCAAAGATTGGGCTAGAAAACTGTGCCGGCGAGACGCCACGTGCTCGGGTGCAAGGCTCTTCTCTGAATCAATAGCGTAGCCTGTCCGAGTTCTCAGCTCACGCTTGAAAGCGTTTTCGCTAAGACACTTGCCTATGCTAAGCATCTGCTGAGGCTGCAAGGATGAAATGTAGCTTGCCAGACACTTCACAGAACTAATGTTCAAACGAATCGAAGCTACAATCAGTCGTCTATTGTGATATATTAAGACAATGTCTGACTTGTGAGTTTAACTATCGTAGAAAGTGACTTTCACCGGGAAAATGCCTCAAGAAAATGGCTCCGCGTTATTTTTTTTCAGAACTTTTGGTATCCGCACTTTACTGCGTACAAACCGATTTTCACATTAGTAGTGTACCTACATGTGGTCATCAGGACTAACTAATCTAGGTGACGTAAAAAAACAATAGCTTTCTTGACAATTTTTCGCACTGATGCACTGCGTAAATAGGCAAGTAGCACATTAAAAAATCTCTGTATTTGTTATCTTGTGACTACGCTTGCCCAAGCACGCATTACACTGTCATAACTATTACGTACAATTTCAGTTAGTGTCTGTTAAAGGTAGTGAATGTTTGTAAAAAGACACGTCAGAGAATCTTACCTATTTTGGCGTATACCATTCTCACCTGCAATACGAGTAAGAACGCCGAACTTTTATCGAAATAAGTAAGAGCAAGATGGGGTGTGGCGGAACATTGGATAAATAATGAGGAGTTCTTTTCTCGGGCTGCAAGAAAAGCCTCCACTGTATGGGAGCTCGCTGAACGCGCAAACTTTAAACAGGGGCGAAAATGCTGAGGCACACGCAAAAACATACAGTACAACGGCGTTGCGAAATGTGCAGCTTTTATTCTTTAGCTTGTTTGGGCAAGTTTAGGCTTCTTTTCGAAGTCATGGTTGCATCAGCGGCCACATAAATGAACGCGAAGGCGCCATGCTACTGAACCGCATCTGTGCGACGTGCTTAAAATCTCTTGAAGTATTGCTACTGCTGCCAAGAAAGGAGTGCGGTAACCCAATCAGTTCAAACCCAACAAAACGAAAAAGAATCTGAGTACCCTTTCTTTGACACATAAAATTATTTATCTCAAAACATATACTTATGCTACGGCATTTTAGGCGTGAACCTATTTAAAGATTTCCATTGCTAATGTGATGATGTTTTTGAGGCCTTGTGTAATGTAATCAATTTTTCGTTGTCGCATGACTTGGTGCAGTTGGTTAGTGATGCAACTCGACTGGACGCACTTCTCGACCTGATGTTTGTAAGCTCTAACATTGCGGAAGCTGGATTTATATGTGAAACTACCGAAGGTATATCGGATCATAAGGCGGTCATCGGGACCTTGTCTTATCTTGTGTTTAAAACCTTGTATTCGTTCACAACATTCCCGGATTTTAATCGTGCTAACGATACTTCGATCTTGGATGGCCTTGCTGAGGCTTTTTCTCTGTTCGAATCCATGAGCAGCAACTGTGATAATGATACTCTTGTGTCGTACTTTGAAAACATTGTAAAAGCGTGCATTCATTGCTTTGTTTCAATAAAAACTAAAAAAAAAAACTAATAAGAAACTTCCATGGATGAATAGAGATATTCTTCACCTATCTCGTCGTGTACGCAGGCTGAGACGTAGAATGAACCTTGATATACCTAATAGCACGAACGAGTTCCTGAAAGCTAAAAAACAGCTTGCCGCAAGGATGGCTTCTGCAAAGGATTTTTTCTTTGGCACACAATTACACTCTTTACTCAAAAATAATCCTCGCAAATTCTGGACATCAGTTCTGCCTAGTAGCTGCTCTTCCTCCTCATTCTTGATTAACGGTGGAACTATTACTGATGACCAGAAAATCTCCCATGCGTTTAATACTTACTTCCACTCTGTATTTTCCGTCGATAATCATGTTGCCCCTGCCTTTTACTCCCCTTCCGTTATAGGCTCAATTACTGATGTAACTATCAGTCATGCCGGTGTGTTGAATCTTATTCTGAATCTAGACGCAAAAAAGGGAGACGGTCCCGATGGTATTCCAAACTCTTTTTTAATTCGGTATGCGTTATGGACATCTCGTTACCTTACCATCGTATTTCAGAAGTGTTTATCCTCGGGTGTTTTTCCTAGTGCCTGGAAACTGGCCAAGGTTCGGCCGATTTATAAGGCTGGTGCTAAGCAGCTTTTGACAAACTATCGTCCCATCTCGTTGACACCACATTCCGGCAAGCTGTTGGAGCACATCATTTATAAACATATAATCGACTTTCTTGAGACTAACAACGTCTTATCTAATCTGCAGCATGGCTTTCGTAGGGGATTCAGCACTTTAACCCAATTGACAGAATTTACCCATGACATTTCTGCAAGTCTTGATTGCGGCCACCAAGTCGACGTAATATTCATTGATTTCGCAAAAGCTTTCGACCCTGTTTCGCATTCTAAGTTGCTCAAAAAATTCGGTGCCATCCTAAAAAATTCCAGTCTAGTAGACCTAATTGCCAATTTTCGGTTTAATCGCTCCCAATACGTTAGCTTTAACTCTGGCAATTCATCTCAAATCAAAGTCACATCAGGGGTAACACAAGGGTCCGTTCTTGGTCCTTTATTATTTTTGATTTTTAATAATGACTTACCACAATCTATTACCTGTAAATTACGTCTCTACGCCGATGACTGCGTTCTGTATAACACCATTAACTCCGTTCAAGATCACTATCTTCTCAATGATTCGTTTAGTGCCTTTTGCTCTTGGTGTGACACATGGCAAATCAATATCAATTTCCGTAAAACTGTCTCGATGTCATTTACTACCAAAACACAGACTTCCGTTTTCAACTACTCTTTCGATGACCTAATGCTCCAAAGGCTTTCAGATTATAAATACCTTGGCGTGATTTTCACCACTAACCTCTCCTGGTCTAAACATATCAATTCAGTCTGCACCAAATCTCTTAAAAAACTAGGCTACCTAAGACGTACCCACAAAACTTCCCCACATGAAACTAAATTACTAATGTACAAAACACTAATTCTTCCAGTTCTTGATTATGCCTCTATCGTTTGGTGTCCGTACAAAAAAAGAGAAATAAAACAAATTGAATCTGTGCAAAAAAAAGTAATCTGTTTCATTTGTCGACGCTATGACCACCACTTTTCGCCTACATCCGCCATTACTACTTTAAATCTAACCTCACTCTCTACTCGACGCGATATCGAGTCGCTCAAATTCTTGCATGCCATCGTTCACTCAGTTAACCGTCTCTCCGATAACAGCTATCTTACGTATGCTATGCCAACCGTTACTCGAAATAATCATGCCCTAAACCTCGCCCCTTTTCACGCACACACCAATCTATTCAAATTTAGCTTTTTTCCTTGAACGATAAAACAATAAAATTTACTGCCGGGTGAGATTAGGAGTGCATCGATAAATCAATTCCTGCCTTCTCTTGGAAGTCGTATCTAACCAATAGTTCCTTGCTTTGTTCTGTTAATATGTACGCCCCGCAGTGCCCATTCATTGGATGATTATTTTTGTACTGAATGGAATTGCCATGTATATTGTATTTTGTTCGTGTGTTATATTGTAGTGTGTTCCCGAAAGTAGTACTTTTGTAATTCACTGCTCTGTTTTTTTTTCACCCACTCCTGCTATAGCCCTTAATGGGCTGCAGTATGTGAAGAAAAAAAAAATCATTTATTTCAGTCTCGCTTTCTTTCATGTTATCAAACTTCAAGGTCGTTGTTCCCCATTTAGTCGCCTTGTTTTCGTGTAGCCATTCAATGTTAAAAAAAATCTTCCTCGTCTTTTGTGAAAGCTTTCTTTTCTACCTAAATAAAGAATAGCGAAAAGCGGCACTATGACGGAATGAACTGGTAGTTGATGCTTCTTTTTACAATTGAGAGCAAAACTATGTTTCTATTCAGTTCTATGGCTTTCACTGTAAAATTGGTATTTTTGGAAATCCCAGCGTAATAATGAAATATTGCGAGTATGCTTAAACGAAAGAAAAATAGTGAATACCTCCTGCGCTAGTTGCATGACATTTTGTTTCGTAAGCAATACATGAAAAAAACGTTCGACATTTACACTGCGAGGCAAATGTCGAATTCGAGCGTGCGTCGTTGCAACGCATTAAACAGCTTTAAAACGGCGTTACTACATCAGTATGACTACGAAACAAACCAACGGAAGTATCAACATACATCCAGAACTGGATGTGTTTTCTCTCTTCTCCGTTTTCTTTCTTCTCTCTTCTCTCTTCTCTTTTTTGTTAGTGAGTCTTATTTCAGGTATCAATTGGCAGCATGCCGAAAGGCTGCTCAACCTAATTTATACCGAAATTTCCTTGTCTTCCCATGACCTGTAGTGAACAATAACGACAGGTCACAACATTACAATCATGACAGGCATGTCTAATATACCAAACTTCACATGGTATTGTCTTGACGCTTTGGCGCAAGTTTAGTTAGCTTAACGGACAACAAGAGTAGTAAGGCATCACTTAGTTGAGTGGCAAGAAAGAAGGAGGGTTGTGAAAATCGTCAAGGTGGTGCATGTAATGAGAATATTTCCACCGCATTTTTATTACACACTGTTGGTGTTTTCATGGCTGATACATTAGTCTAAATTTTATATAGCGATGTTGGCATGACATGACATAGATGTGTGAAGAACTTAAATGGCAGGTGGTAAGAGAAAATTATTGGCTTGCATGGTATATGCCTCACAATATGCACGACATGGTCTGGTGCGCTCTGCCTCGTGTCCTTATTGTTATCTGCACCCTTTTCGTGCTTAATTGTTTATAGCATCAAGCAGCCCTGATCCTTCTGGAGCCATCACCGCCATTTAACATTTATTGCTATCTATAGTGTGCCGGAATTCAATATATGTACTTTAATGGATATTTCTGTGTTTTTTTTTCTAACATTTATGTTTCTGTGGATAAAACGTTAAAAACCTTGAAAATACCAAAGCGAAATTCAGCTCCGCATGGTACTGTTGTTCTTTTTTTGAGTGGCGCCCGCATTGATGTCATTCGTATGGAAACGCTTTCTCCTTGGCCGAGCAAAAGCAAACGACGACCGGGTCAGAGATTTATTCGAAACACACTCAAATCATTTGCTTGTCATATATCATACGTCCCATAACTGTCACTTTCAGTCTCTCAAACGGGTGATTAGGGTGTTCGAAGACTGGGTGTTCAAGTTACATTTGTCGGTGCGGAGTCGGTCAAACCTGCAAGGCCTTGACAAACGATGAAAAAGACGCAGCATCTGGATGACATCTGAAGGAAAAATAGATGCTAATGGTGCATATCTCTGCATTCTTCGTGGCACTATAGAGCGCCCTCCGTTTGAACATGGTGTTCAGCCAGTTTCATTGTTCGAAACCAGGACAGAGTGTCAGGAGAATGGCATCATAAAAACAATATATCGCCACACTTTGCAGTCGTTAATTTACCAGAGCGCTCAACTGCCTAGAAAACAAGTATGAAAATAAGAGTATGGCGAACAAGCGCAAGGCCGAGCAGTAATTTTTAAGGTCTACAATAAAACTTGGGCTGTTAGTCAACAGCTGTACCACGAAAAAAAAACAAAACACAATAAAACAAGAGGTAATGATAAAAGAAAAAAACGTACATAAAAATCCCAGCAGGGTGTTACATAGTCTGACTTCTGCTATCGGTTTCAATGTGTTGCTGAAAAAAAAGTGTCGCAATCAAGGATTATTAGCAAGGATGTGCTTTCTTTTGTGCGATTACATATGCTCACGTTCGCGCATAATGTGCAGTTTAGTGGGCAATCCAGCGCATCCAAGGAATAATTTCAGAGGATGTTTTTGGCTTTCCGAACAC
Organism: Rhipicephalus microplus; assembly: GCF_043290135.1. Taxonomy (NCBI): domain Eukaryota; kingdom Metazoa; phylum Arthropoda; class Arachnida; order Ixodida; family Ixodidae; genus Rhipicephalus; species Rhipicephalus microplus. Next base: position 140,380,739 of record NC_134704.1, on the reverse strand, counting down.
AAAGAAAAAAGCCATAAATTGTCAAATAGAAACTAATCAGAGCAAGTAACTAAAACCAGGACGTGAAGCCGGTCTATAGGACCACAGGCAAGAACACTGGAACATGATTTCTGTCTCCATAAGTCTCTTACTTTTTTTCATACCGCTTGCGAGTTCAAAATATTAAATGTTCGTGATTTTTTATTCGGGGCATGAAGCATGAATATAGAACAAGAAACATCACTGTGCGAATACAGCAATGTTTCTACAACCATATTATTTCAGTAATCGCAGAAGCTTTTCTCAATGTGCACACTACAAGTAACCGCAATAAAACAAGGACACAGATGACAAAAACAGGGCATTTTGTATCACAGGGGCAATGAATTCGTTGACCGAGACGCGTAAAGCGAGACAAAGTATGGCCTCTCGGAAGACATCGCTACCAAGACCTGCGCATACAGATTTCCAAGCGTGCGCGTTGAAATGTCACATAGATCTCGCAAAATGTGGGTTACTTGGAGGGTGCAGGCACGAAAGCGCTGGTGCAACTTCGATAAGACCAAACTGGCCGAGAAGACTTAAACCATAAGTGTTGTGATTCACCGTTGTCTCAGCGAACACTGCCATCATTGCCTCCGGTCTTTCGACCTCTCTCTTTGCTTATCTGGCTGCTTGGCGAGGTTATTCTTTCTTAAAGTTTATTGATATGTATAAAGAAGAAGAAATGGTATAGAATATGAAAAAAAACGTTATAACGTCTGCAGCTATTGTATCGCACCAGAGTACAAGACAAAGACGAAAGTGAAGTCTAGAATTTCGCGTGACACACTGTCTGTCTATATCGAGAGCCCAAAAAGTAAGCAGTAAGCTTTTGTGCGGTTGCACTTAGAATTTGCAATATTGTGATGTCCCGCCAGAGTATGACCAATCACCCGACACCTTTCTGCCAAAGCAAAAACACGTGTGAGACACACTGCTGCATCACAGCAAGCACGTCAGATGCATGGGGAGCTTCTTTCTATATGGTAATATTATTTGTTCTACCGTATGTTACGTTCTTGTGATCACCGCAGTAACTTTTTTGTATGCAAAAGGAAAACTACCCACTCCTATTTCGGTATCCGTGGTTTGTTATGCCTCACTGCTAAGATGCCGTTCACAAGAATGATAAGAGTAGACCTCGGGTCCACATGTAAAAGTTGTTATTTATGAGATACCTGCACCATCAGCATTAGATGAGAAAACTGTGACATAAACAGGATATCCCTATAGATGCAACGCCTTATAATGGAGTCGCCTAAAAATGTATACTAATTAAAATGGAAAGTGCCGTATGAATTGGAAGCTTAAATAAACTAAGAAAACCTCTATTTAACGGGAGGGCATCCTGTTTGCATAGTTTTCACAATTTAACATCTCATCCGATCCGGCAATCGACTTTCGTGACTGTAAAATTCGTTCTTTATTCTGCATGTCACGATAATTCTTCGGCTCAAAAAGCTTGCTACTATAAAAAATACAGGTAAATCAGGCGCTAGTGTGAATTCTGGGTTCTGGTCGTCGCACTTCTGCAGCCACGGAAACAATGGTAATTACAGCCTTCGGATATGCGTCGGACAAAATTTTCTAGAGATTCACAGCCCTTGTTTCACGAGCCTATGGCGAATTTCTGAAGAATCACCTAATTCATGGTGGCTTGATCATTCGTATGTAGAACGTGCTGCAGAAAGTTTGCGTAACCATTGGATTGAATTAAAGCGTGAGCAGACTGAGTTCTGAGAATCTGCACTGCTATGTAATAAAGTTCCTGATTTTGCTTTCCTAATGCAGAATTTATTCAAATAATTATTATTGCGATATCAATTATATGAACACTATCGGCTGGATTTTGCCACCAGCGTCAGCGTCGATGTCATGCACCGTATATGTATACGTATCTATACCCATGAAAATGCAAGAAAGAAAAAAATCTAAGAAAATAGACTCCGGTGCGCGAAATTCAACGTGGGACCTCCACGTCATGAATGCGATTCGTTAACGGCTGAGCCATCGATAAGTACCTATTTCAACGAAGAGCTATTCATATCTACCACTTAGCGCTGCTAGCGGGCATCTCGGGGGGGGGGGGGTATCGTGTTTTCAGCAGTATTAGCAAGATGGTGATGTGAGCGCTCTGCGAATCTCATCTCTAACGCGTACTTTGGCCTGCGTAGAGAATAAGGGGGTGGGGGTAGGCTCGATCGCCTGCCCTATGTTTCAGAATGACCAGAGAGACCACGGAACCGATACGTCTTCGGTTTATTGTTGACAGAACGAGAATAAAAAAATAAACAGAGCGTGCCCCTCGCCAATTCTACTTCCTCGCCTCCGAGCTTCATCTTCAATCTGTTTTCTACATCTTCCCGCCCGCCAGATTCAACCGAAGCAACCTTCGAGCGAATACAACAGTTGAATCGGCCTCTTGACTAATTTTTCTTCAGGTTTACTAAGCAAGCATGTTCTCACTAGTTCATCCTTGCCTGGAAAAATCTTTTCGACCTTGCAGAGTTTCCACTGAGTTATTTTTCGTGCTTCTTCGAGCAGAAGTACATCTCCTTCTTGTACATTTGTGTGACGCTCTATTTTTCCACTGGAATTCTTATGCTCCCTCAGGTACTCCTTTTTCCATCTGGTCCACCATGTTCCGCCATCTGGTCCACCATTTGGTCCACCATATTTTTAAAAACTCCATAATTTCTTTCAAACTACTGGGCTGTGTCTTGGCACTGAGTTCGATTTCTTAGTTGCTGGTGTGTTGTCACCTTTCTCTATCTCTTTCATCTTCATCTCAATCCTCATATCTACCGGTAGCACAGATTTTACAACAGGAGCTATCACTGTGGCGTAACCACCCATTTCCACTACTAATGGCTGCAATGTTCGTGTGTTCAATTGCAACTTTGGAAGAGTTTCTTCAACCAATCTACATCTTTAGAACTCTTCACTGCTTCCACGTTTGCTAGCTCTTTTATGTAGGTCTCTTTTAAATGATCTGGTCGCAGGAATGTTTCTTTCAAAAGAGCGACTCCATGCTCGTAATTCTGATCAGAAAACTGCAAACTTTCTATGAGGGACGCAGCCTCCCCGCTCAGATACGCAAAAATTAAATTTTTGATTCTTCGGCATGTTCACTCTGTTATGCACCGATGTCTCGAACTAATGGCAAAACCTTGGCCATACTGTTTTTTTTTAATCGAACTTGATCATCTCAAGACGTGGGAACCTAACAAGCCTTTGCAAATCCGAGATTCGGTACCTTGCACTGAGCTTGCCTGTTCTGTGACTATTCTCGTAGTCAGTTGCGTCGCTTGTTCTAACTCGCGTAATTGCTCCTCTATTTTTGTAGTTGCAGCGACGATCTTCATCTCATAATGCGAAACTCTTTCAAATTCTGCCTCCGCGTCGTCTTCTACAATGAATGGTTCAATCTGTTCGTTAACTTGTCTTAGCGTCTGTGACACGCTCTTCATCTGGTTTAGAAGCGTCATAAGTTGCGCTCTATAAGCATCTTCTTCTGTCTACTTATCGATTTCTCTCGTAAGCGTTGTGACATTTGCTCGAAGCGTCTCCCGCCTCTTCGATAGGACCTCTTTATTCATGCTTAAAACGTGTTGAAGAGCTCTTGCCTGTGTTTGTGCGTCTCCAACAGTCGTTGGTCATGGTCCTTCTCTCGACGGTTCGTCTTTGAGCCAGACGCCGCTGCTTCGTTCTTCAACCCGTTGTTGCGAATGGGGTTGAAGTCTTTGCGTCTGTCCTCAGATCTCCTGGTCGCAGCACCATGTTTCAGAAGGCCCAGAGAGACCAGACAAGCAATACGTCTTTGGTGGGGCACAGGGCACGCGGGGTACGTTTCGTTTTGCTTGCCATTCTGCACGTGACCTTCCAATATCTTGCTATCAAGATCATTGCTTCGCCTTTGTGGCAAAGCTGCGGCTTTTTTTTATTGAAAAAACACTAACAGTCCCGAAAGCATTGAGTAATGGAGATTACAGTGACTCACACTGAACAACGTCAAAATGCAGCATAAATTAGCAACAAAATACTTCGTAGCAACGTTATCATTGCAATAAGTCATCGTAATTTAACAGCACACAAGGACCATGTTAAGCACACCATTCAAGGACAAGGCTGATTCCCTATAAACGAATTGGTGTAGCACAAAATCAAAGCGTGTCTCTATAGATATAGTTGAGGGTTTATTTTGCAGTGTTTCAGCTACCGTAACAAATTACAAAATCAGGTTAAGAACGTTGAGCAGCTCGAAACTTGCAGCGCACACCTCCAGCAGAAAGTACGCATTAAACTATTATACACAGGACAAGCGCGCAACCACTGCCATAGCTCCACACTTAAAGTGCGCTATTCAAACGGAAAGAAAGACGCACGAAACGACCGCACGAGATACACAGGACAAGCGTAAACAACTGTCACAATCCCCACCGCGGTGGTCTAGTGGCTAAGGTACTCGGCTGCTGAACCGCTGGTCGCGGGATCAAATCCAGGCTGTGGCGGCTGCATTTCCGATGGAGGCGGAAATGTTGTAGGCCATGTGCTCAGATTTGGGTGCACGTTAAAGAACCTCAGGTGGACGAAATTTTCGGAGCCCTCCACTACGGCGTCTCTCAATCATATGGTGGTTTTGGGACGTTAAACCCCACATATCAATCAATCAAAATTAACAACTGTCACAACTCTTCCTGCGTCGAGTGTCAGCAGCACGCTCTTCTCATAAACGCAACCATGGCAGCGTGCAAAGTGACCTTCACCCTATTCCGAATTACGAGTCCGATAAGCGAGTGCTCAGAAGAGACCAAGCTCCGCGAAGGAGGCTATTCGTGGTGACGAGGACCTTCAGAGCACGACCAACTCTAAGGAGCCTTCATTGGCACGCCTCTCCGTGTTTCAGGGTGGTGTCAGCCTTCCACCCACCACTTACCGCCGCCCGCTAAAACACAATGTTGCCAGTACCAGTTTCCATAGCAACAAGTTTCATGTTGATTCTCACGACGAAGCGTTCCTGCGCCTCCGCACTCCACCAGCGCGGGTGTGCAGGTGTAGGTAAGCACTGCGTCTACCACATCACTGTGGATCTGGCACCTGTTGTCACACCATCTTCGCACTAAATGATACTCTATAAGGGCCTTGGAGTGAGAGTGTCTGAGTGCTGCGTTCCCCAATGCACGACCATCTGGAGACAGGGTGTGAGAATGTTCCGGTTCCGTACTTGTCCGAACTGACGGACAACGCTTGCACCAACATTGCAGACTTTTAAGTATGGCGGTCATTTTAGCCAGTTGTAAGCAACCATTATCGAAGTTGTCACCACCCTAAAACATGGAGACGCGCTCACATGAAGGCTCCCTAGCCCAACGGGAGCCTATCACGTCATTTCGCTATTGAAAACGAAAACGTGTTAAATTTTCGAAGCTATGAGGACTGCCAAATGGTTGCCGGTAAATGGTTTGACGTTAGCACACCTGACAAATTGCGCTTTTTAGCGTACTGTTAATCACCGCGCGCTGAGAATCGAGAGGTTGCTGGTTCGATTCGGTGAGACAGATACATGTATTCTGGTTTCTGCTTTGTATACTACCTCAAATTAGTGGGAGAGGTCTCTCTGGATCTCACTTCTCGCCGTCCAGCAATGGGCCGTCCAGCAGGCGCGGAAGCGGCCGCCAGGTACTCCCTGTCGGTCCTTACGTGGGAGACGCCTATTTATTTAGGTCCTGCAGAACTAAAATAGTTTTCGTCTTGCAGTCCTGGAGAACTAAAATAAAGTTTTTCAATCCACTCCATCTTTAGTATATATTTTTGAATGCCACTTCCATGACGGAAATACGTCTGCAGAGCTGTGGTGAACCCCGTAATAAAACACTTTTATGATAAAAGAGAATGCAACACTTCACAGTATCATCCAGTTTCAAAGTTAAGCAATAAGGAAAAAAAATCTTACAAGATTTTATTGAGAAACTGTATGTCAAGTTTGTGCTAAAACGTGTTAGGGTTACTATCAGAGGCGACATCAAGGTGATAATAACTCCACATGCAGGTCGCTTGAAGTAGTGGTGAAGTGTTAAGCGTGTTTGTGTTACCAAGTGGGTGAGTGAAGCTCAGATAATTTTATAACGTGCGTCCAGTGAAGAGGGGGTGTTCAAGTCGTAGCAACGATGTTTTTGTTTTATGCAGTACCAAGAAAATAGCATTAATGTTTTCACCACGACATGCCTATATTCAAACATACCTAAGATGGTGCTCAAGTACGCTGAGGAATGCTGTTTTATGCATATCCAATCGCCGTAGTATCTGCTTTCTTTCAATAAAACTGGGGTATACACGCTAGCGTGAATGCCAACGTTATGTTGTACCATGAGCTGCGCTGTACCTCTCAGTGAAGTGGCGTGTTCGGCAAGCTTCAAATATGAGCGAAGCTATGCAATTCTTACAAAGATATAAGTCCCGTTGACACAACTTTCAGAACGTGGCTCAAATACGAGAATTCGGCATACGCTTCGACGCGCTGACGGCGTCTCATGAAGCCGCTTGCCACAATACGCAAAATCGGCTGGAATTTATTCATACGAGCCAGTACTTTCGTCTAGTCACTATGTGATGGTCTTGTGTATAAGGCCAAGAACAAAGTCGCGCTGGAGTGCCATCATTATACTAAAGAAAACCGTCAGAATTAGAGGGGTGCTCTTGCAAAATCAAGAAGAAATGACAAGAATAAGAAAAGCCATAATTATCGATTCAAGCATAAAAAATGAGTGCAGGGATGATTGCATGTCAGTGCTCTTGCAAATTGAGAAATCCTGCCTAAAACACACAAGTATGACGACAAAACTAACACATTAACACTATTCTGTCAGATTAGTACCTTTTATCGCTCTCTCGGAGAAATGTTAGAAGAACCGCTGTATCACTGCTTTCTGAACATATCAACCAGATATCCATCCTTCATGACAACATAAAATAAAATGATATGTGGGACTATCAAGAGCGAGTGCAGCACAATACATAATTTTTGCACACATATTTGCTGTGCAACACTTACTGTATAGCCGCCTGGCGGAAAATATTTTTACGACGAAAGTGATTAGTTTTACCATTAATGTTTAAAGCTATGGGTTTGCATTCTTATTTCAGATATTCTCAGGAGAAAACTGAGGTTCTATATTTACTGCGTCAAAGGTATTATTTACATTTGTTAGTGCACTTGTGTGTGTTTGGTGTGTTTCTTTGCTGGCTATTTTGTTTTTATTTATTTTGTCTCTCTGACTTTACAATTTACGTGATTTTCATATACCGCATGCTGCCTGATTCTATGGTTGCGCGATGGAAGAAGATTCATGATTGCAAATCGAGATGAAGCAAAATGTGATTCGATGTCTTCGCAAACTGACTTTCTAAAACTTGCCAGTGATAATTACACATTGGCGTTACCCTCTCTGCGGCACTGCAACACGGCCATATATGACGCCGTGTTCAATTGTATATCAAAGAAATTAAGACACTTATTATTAAATAAAAGAAACGAGCACGATTTTATTATTTTAGATACGTATGTAAGAAACTTTGTTATTAGGTTGTGTCAATTGTGCATAGTGTTATTTCGATTGCTTAGAGGGTGTAAAATAATCATTCTATGCAAAATCTCTATTTCCCACTAATATTTTCGGTTTTTCATCAAGAATCTTTCGCATATCTTTTTTTTTCGAATCATAATGTCGCATGAGTCCTGGCCGTTCGACAGTGGTGGGTTGAGCCATTCTGCAAGGAACCCACCAACGTTTTTGGCAAATCCGCCGTAGTGGGTATAACCTACTTTTAGAAGAACAACAATACCTCGCGCCATGACGTGGCAGAGGCTACCGGGCCTCCTAGTCCTGGCCATTGTCTCGTTGCGCGTGCCTCCGCAGACAGGTAAGTGTAGACCAGATAGAACCTAATTATTCCAGCCACGTACAGGGAGAGGGACTGAGTTGAGTATCGTGTTTTGTTTCCATGCAAACATGCCTACTGAAGTTTTCAATTACTAGACCGTTTCCATGCAGTGGAGCTTACTCGGCCATCAGCTGTGCGAGTGAACCACACAACAGTAGACGACTTTAACACTAGAGTTGCCGACATGCCCATCCTGAACCCGCATGTGGTGCTGCCGCTGGTATTGGACAGCGAATGGGGTGGCCAGCTGCGCGTCTTGGGTGGCCGCGTGACCGGTCTGAGCAGCTTGCACCGTTGCGAGTCGTTGATCATGCGACTGGCGACAACCGTGGACCTTCGAACAACGCTGTAAATGGGACCTTTGGATGGTGTGTTTGCCGTCGTGCTGTCCCCCGGCCGAATAATCTGGCCTCCTTTGAAAGCGTCCATCATATACAACACGCGTCGCAATATCAGCTTCCAGGCGCATGCGGTAACCATGAACCTGTCGGCAGGCACCGACTTAAAAAGCGGCAAAAGCAGCCTCCAGTTGCTCGTCTTGCGCAAGGTGCATGGCTTGAATGCCTCCCTGGACGCCATTGACTCCTATGGCCGTATGGTGAACACCTTCACATCAATGGTGAACCGACACGCTGAGCGACTGCTGCGTTATTTGATCGAAGACGTACTGCGCACATACATGGATGACACGACTTGCTTTCTGAACTTAAGCACCAAAAATCTGCTCAAAAGCTGCTTGCCCTCTGAAACTTTACTGAAATTTCACCAGCTATGAATACGTAATAATTTATTACTTCACTCGAATATTTCATGTACCTGATTCAATTGCAATTAACAGCGCTGTAAATAACAAAAGAACAATTTTTGGAAGTGATTCAACACTTAACTTTAGCTGTAGGCCATTAAAGAAATTATTGAAAACTAATGAAACTGGTACACAAGTGACAGAAAGCACATGGCACATTATTTGGAGTTTTGGAAGTAAGGTATATTGATATTGATTCAAAATATTTCGAACTGAATTAGAGAAAATTTCACCCTTTCCGTTCATAAGATCGGAACCCACAACTTTTAAATAACGCTACCAGTTCTCTACATTAGATCAACGTAAAATATGCTTCTTCATACACGTTTTAATGGTGAAATTGCTAAGAACAGCATAAACGCGGCTCTACTCCGACGCGGGCTTTCGCTCAGAGATCATCGACGGCACAGCTGCGCATCCACACCTCGCCTCGCGACGCCACCCGGTGTGACGTCACGCCAAGACATGCACGCGACTAAGCAGTAGCAACGAGAAACCGCCACAGATACGTGCATGCGTAACAGCAAGAGCTGAGGTGGAACCACGTTCAACCCACCCAAATAATCAAGTATAACACCGCCAAGCTTAAATAAGACGGTTACCTAGCAAACAATAACGCCAATAAATACGTCCTAATTGATTGATATGCGGGGTTTAACGTCCCAAAACCAAATAAATACGTCTTAAATGAACCTGTTTTGCATATTAATGTCTTTGGAATTGTTACAAAACAGTCAGTTTGAGCGGTTACATTGTAGCCATGAGTCGTCCGAGCAAGAGCCATGCACCTGAAGATGACGCTGCATATTTCAAGGCTCAACGTTCTGGAAAGCGTGAACGCGATCAGCGGCGGCAATTCAATTCGGCCTACGTGAACAGGAAAGCAGTTGAGTTGAAAAGATAAACGTAGTTGGTTCATCCGAGGTGCAGAATGGTTTTATTTAAACAGTGCAAATAAGAAAGCATCAGGAGCAATTTTCGTGGTCCCTTAACTGAAGCGTAGCGATCCTCTCCTAAATTACAGACGACTGAATTGTTGGACAAAAACAGCCTCTTCCATAGGTGGGAGGCGAGTCCACAGCCGTCGAATTCTCCAGACTATACTATAACCATACACGGTGCATAGATGCCTTGCTATATACCAAGTATTTCCAGTGCAAAGATACAAGAACAAGAGAAGACACATGAACGACACGTCACGCTGCTGGTGCTTGTGACTTCTCGTTCATGCGTCTCGTCTTATGTTCCTTTCTTGACGCTGAAAATACTTCCTATATGTCAATATACGTACCAACAAACCCGTCAACAGATGCTCAAATGTCTCGGTGCACTCGTTGTCTCAGATGGTATGACGCATCCACGGTGGCACTAGAAACGATCTGTGGTCGGGCCTGTGGTACATATATTTCTTAGCGAACTTCGGCGACATTGAGCGTATCTATCTATCTATCTATCTATCTATCTATCTATCTATCTATCTATCTATCTATCTATCTATCTATCTATCTATCTATCTATCTATCTATCTATCTATCTATCTATCTATCTATCTATCTATCTATCTAGCCGCCTACGACTTTTAGCTCTCCTCGCCATTTAGTTAATGGTATCAATAAAGAATTTGGTATCGCATAACATGACTGTATGATGATTGATGAGCATAAGTGACTAGTGATAACATGGCTATCATCATGTGTATGTCATGAATGTCATGATTTACATTTCATGGTCTTGCTACTCTTGCGGTGGTTTCATTCACATGACATGTTGCAGAACTGGCATGGTATGACATGACTGCATGGTGAACCCAAGTGACAGACCCTAACGTGGAAATCATCACAAGCATGTCATGTAATTCATGATTCATGACTATGCGCCATACACATGGTACGATCACGGTCGTTTCGATAGCATCACATATACCATATTTGGGGTTACGGGACGTGAATTCATTACGAACGTATGTGACTGGTGTAAACATGATATTCATGAGAAGCGTGTCATGTAAAATGAATACATGCTATGCTCATAATGCGCTCGCAGACGTTTCGCTAGCTTCTCATGTTCCACATTCGGTATTACGTCATGCGAATGAATGACATATGTAAATGACATTTCCAAGTATGATAATCTTGAAATGCGTCTCATTTAACAACAAGACTACATGCCAATGCCACAATCAAGGCGCCAATACTCTTCGACCTAACCCGGCACGCGTTCAATCTGGCGTTCGTTTCGTCGATTCACGCCGGAAAAGCCACGCCAGGCGCAGATCTGCCTGGCATATGCTCGCAGGCGCGCGCAGCGCTGCGTTCCTCTGACGCATGCGTGGTTGAGTGCACCCGGTGTCCCTCCGCCACGAAGCTATATAGGCAAACACGGTGCTGTCTGGGCATCGTCGTTGGCGCGAAATGCAGCATGTCACATTTTGCGCCAGTTGCCGCCGGGCCTCGCCGACAGACGCTGGTCGCACTTAGTGTCAGTCTATAGAGTGCTCTAGTTGTGATATCGTAGCGACATTGCGCACAGCGCACGCGCATCAACGCTGTGTGCGCTCGCCGCCGTTTCGCTAGCTTCACATTTACCAAGTTTGGTATTACCGGACATGAATGTGCGACGAAGGTATGGGACTGGTGCAAACTTGATAATCATGAGATGCATGTCATCTAACATGACCACATGCCGCGCTCATGATGCGCTCGTGGCCGTTTCGCTAGCTTTTCACATATACAAATTTGGTATTGCATAACCTGAATAGAAGACGAAGGTAAATGACACGCCTGAACGTGGCAGTCATAATATGCGCGTCCTGTAAAACATGACAACATGCTACGTTGATAGCGTGCTCGCAGTTGTTTCACTAAATACCCATATACCAATTTTGGTATCACGTGACTTGAATGGGCGACGAATGTAAATGACACGTCCAACCATGATAACGATGACATGCGCGTTATGTAAAACTGAACTACATGCTACGCTCATAGCACACTCATGGCCATTCGCTAGCTTTTCACATATACAAATTTCTTATTGAGTAACCTGAATAGAAGACGAAGGTAAATGACACGCCCGAACGTGGCAGTCATAATATGCGCGTCATGTAAAACATGACTACATGCTACGTTGATAGCGTGCTCGCAGTTGTTTCACTAGTTACCCAAATACCAAATTTGGTATGAAGTGACTTGATTGGAAGACGAATGTAAATGACACGTCCAACCATGATAACGATGACATGCGTGTTATGTAAAACTGAACTAAATGCTACGCTCATAGCACACTCATGGCCATTTCGCTAGCTCCACAAATACGAAATTTTTTATCGGGTGACGTGAATAGATTACGAAGGTAAACGACATGCCGAAACGTGATAATCGTCACACGGAAGTCATATACGGCAAAATTTACCTCCCCCTCGTATCGTTGTGCTGATTTTAAAGTGACATATCAACCTTCTTCATTCGTGCTTCGCATATCATTGATTCCCACTGTACGTAGGATCTGCCAATTTTTACTCACAAGTTTCTCTGTTTGAATTCGTGCTCTTTTCAGCATCGAGATGATCCTTTTTCAGAAGAGGGCTATAAAACCCTTGATTTCACGTAACCGACTCAATTCACGAACAACCTATGTTTTGCAGCACCAAGCCGTAGTGCAGAGCATTTCAAGCTATTTGTATTGTCCTGATAAGCATGACCACGCAATGAATGTGTGGAGAATAATATGACACTAACGCTGTCACAAATAATACGGACGGATTTTGACGTGTGGTTCACCGTCTCTAAACAAACTCTCGTTAAAGTACGCATCATTGTCGCAAGAAGTAGACGCAGGCGAAAAAGTCGAGGCATAGGAATTATAGTTGAGGAAATCAACGTATTTTGTCAAAGCTACCAATCACTCTGTTTATTTATTTATTTATTTAATTAGTACCCACAGCGCCCATACAGGCATTATAGTGGGGGGGGGGTACAGAAAAGAACATGAAAATTGCAGGTTCACATAAGTTCACATAATTGCATTCACATAAGTAAAAAAGAGAAAAGAAGTAGATTTCCAAAATACAAAAACATACACAGTTGCACCGAGCACAGATGCGTCAGAAAAGTCATATAAATTGATGAAAATCTCATGATAATTAAAACAAAGTGCAGCATTCGTCTAGCACAAGGGCAAATTAACACCAAAACAAAACAACATAGCTTCCAACCAAGATACCGTACAGATCATGGCGACTGCCAGGCGCACACACGTAGTCTACAGGGCTTAGCGGTCCAAAGATTCAATCATTTTTATTGCAGAGAAGAACGCATCCGTTGAAGAAATTTCTACAATTGTGGGAGGAAGTCGATTCCACTGACTGATAGTTCTCGGAAAAAAAGAGTTGCTGAAGGACGATGTATTACATTTATATTCTCTTATCTTGTGTTCATGATCTTTGCGGGCTGAAATGTAGTGAGGCCGGCTTATGTATACGTCACAGGGAATTCGAGTATGAGAATAAAATATGCTGTGCAATAGCTTCAGTCGAAACGATGCCCTTCGGTGCTGCAGAGACTTCCATTTTAACTTCAGCTTAGCTTCCGTCGCACTGAATTGTCTGTCGTACATAGGTGCATTAAACACATATCTCGCCGCCATAGACTGAACTTTTTCTAATCTTTCTTTATTTGATGATGTTGCAGGGTCCCACACACAACATGCGTACTCCAGTACTGATCTCACGTATGTTTTGTATAGTACCTCTCGGGTTTGCTGTGGAAAAGCACGTGTGTTTCTTTTTAAGAATCCTAAGCTCCGACAAGCTTTATTTACAGTGTAATCCACATGCCGATTCCATGATAGAGAGGGGCAAAAGAAAACACCTAGGTATTTGTATTCGCGCACCATTTTTACCGGAGAGCTGTTTATTGTGTATTCAAATTCACCTGGGTTTCTTTTTCTGGAAAACCTCATGCATACAGTTTTCTTAAGGTTCAGTTTCATTTCCCATCGCTGGCACCACGCGTATATTGCACATAGGTCGTTTTGGATTACGGAACAGTCAGTTTCAGAGGTAATCTGACGATATAAAATGCAGTCGTCTGCAAATAGCCTAATATGGGATTGTACGTTTTCGTTAATGTCATTTATATATAATAAGAAAAGTAATGGTCCCAGAACTGATCCCTGAGGTACCCCTGACGTAACACTAGTTATTTCAGACTGTTCGCCGTTTACAACTACATATTGTCGCCTCTCATGTAGATATTCAGCAATCCATGCAATAACTTGGTGATTAATATTAAAGCTGGTTAGTTTTTTCAGCAATAAGAAGTGTGATACAGTGTCGAACGCTTTTTGAAAGTCGAGGAAAATACAGTCGACCGAAAATTTGTCGTCCAGTGCTGCTGCTAAAACATGGGTGAACTCTACCAGTTGTGTGACGCATGATAGCCCCTGCCTAAATCCATGCTGGTTAGAGTTGAATAGGGAATTACTATCTATGTGCTTTACAATCGCAGTATATAAAATATGTTCAAGAATTTTACTGCACACAGAAGTGAGTGAGATAGGGCGGTAATTATTCACAGCATTGCGCGGGCCAGATTTATGTATGGGAGCAACAGACGCCATTTTCCAATCAGTTGGGAGAGAACTCTGTTTTAACGATTTTTCAAAAATAACTTTCAAGTACATAGACACTGCATGGGAAGAAGACTTCAACATAAAATTAGGCAAGCAATCAGGACCCACTGCTTTCGCACAATCTAGATCTCTAAGTAGTAATTCAATGCCACGAGCGTCAAGTACTACATCAGGCATGGATGTGGATTCGTGTACCAACAATTTCAAGTCTTTTTGGGGGTCAGTAGCGGCTGAGAACACTGACGTAAAATATAAATTGAACAACTTAGCCTTTTCTGTCGTATCGCTCACGGTAATATCACCGCTGGTCAAAGCGGGAATTGAAATGTTGTCTTTCTTGTTTCGTTTGATATACCTCCAAAGTTCTTTCGGGTTTTGCGTTATTTTACGTTCAATTGTTTTAAAGTAGGCTACTTTCATTTCGACTGTAGCATTATTTACTTCACGCGTTGCCAGCTTCAGTTTGCAAGAGTTCTCTTCCGAGGGATTTCTTTTAAATGAACGGTAAATTCTCTGCCTACGCTTGACCAAAACGTCGAGTTCTCTACAAAACCATGGTTTACTTTTATTACGCCTTCTAGTTAGCACCCATGTTGGAACAAATCGGTTTCTCAGCTCTAGAATCTTGTCTTTAAACAAATTCCACAGCTCTTCTACTGAATAATCATCGGCAAGTGTTTCGAAAACAATGAAATATGCCTCCAATGCAGTGTTGATTCCTTGGACATTAGCCTTCGCGTAATTGTACATGCACCGACTCCTTTCACTGTAAGCACTCGTATGTTTCATATTTATCTCACTTAGCACAACCTCGTGGTCACTTATCCCTGGTAATACTTCAGTGTTTTCTACCATTTCTGGCATATTTGTGAAAAATAGATCAAGGATATGACCTCCTCGAGTTGGTTTCAACACTGTCTGTGTTAAAGACAAGAGGTTCATGAAATCAGCCATTTCAGATTTAAAACTAAGAGAACTTCCAGAAGCTAGTGGTTGCTCATTCCAGTCGAGATCAGGCAGGTTAAAATCCCCACCTACAACGACGTAATCAGAGGCGATTTTTGTAGCTGTAGCAGTGAATTCACTAAATTCCTTAGTTGAACCAGTTGGCGGTCGATAAAAAGAGCAGACTGATAGTGATTTGCCATTCGAGAGCTTAAGTTGACACCAAACAGCTTCACTCGTATCGTCTGTAGTGCTTATGCCTATAGACGGAATGCGCTGATCTACCAAGATAAATACACCACCTCCATGATAGTTCCTGTCTTTCCTGTAACAAGTAAAGTTATCTGGAAATACCTCGGTGTTTGCCACGTATTCATTCAGCCATGATTCAGTACCGATAACTACACTTGGTTTGGTCATGCGCACTAAGTCATCGAATATGTCAACTTTATTTTTAATGCTCCTACAGTTTACTAACAAAAAAGAAAGTGAAGAGCATAAGAACTTAGTCGGTCACTTGCACTGCACAACCTTGCCTGAGGTATCATCGTAAGTGTACCTGATGCCGTCCATGTGAAGGGTATCGTGTTTTAGCTGTACTCGTGCGTCCCCGCTTCTATTTTCTCTAGCAAACTGCCACAAAATTCGCCTTTTCTTTCGCACAGGTTCAGAAAAGTCTTCCGACATACCGATACCTGTATCTTTCAAATTCTTGGCCTTTCCTAAAATCAGGTGCTTTTCTTTCAATGACCCGAACCTTGCGATCACGGGCCGCGTTTTTCCCTCACGAAATTTCCCGAGCCGATGAGCTTTTTCTATCGTTTCGGGGTTAACTTGTAATTTTGTCGAGCATACTTCTTTCACAAGCGATTCAGATTGTGACCAAGATTCGCGGACACTTGTATCAGGTATGCCGTAGAATACCAAGTTATGCTGTCTACTACGATTTTCAAGATCATCAATCTTATTTTGAAGCAACTGTATCACCCCGTGCTGGGTATTACAGCGCGCAGTACACTCAGTGATAGCGGCTTCTAATTTTGACAGCACTGACATTTTTCCTTCCATTGACGACACTCGTTCACTCAAGTCATTTATAGCAGCCTTTTGTTCCGCTTGGTTCGCTTCAATGGTATTAAGCTTTCGAACAATCGCGTTTTGCCCATCCAAAATTTTCTGTAGCGTCGCATCAACGACAGGGCCAGGATTCGTTTCGATATCCCCGCAGAGAATTAATAACAAAAAATAAAAGCAAAAACGACGCAGCAGCAAAATCCGACGCTTTGAGTGGTTTCCAGCATCGGAATGCACGCGCACACAGTTATACAACATATGGGGTGGAACCGGCTGGATAACAAGAGCAAATTGTCTACAAAGGGAACATTCACTAACCTGCACAAGAAGCAGAACATGCGTGAACGGCACTGCCATTGCACTACCGGTTCCACGCCCCAAAGATGCACTGCAGTCGATCGTCTTTTGTAGGGCGGTGATAGCGGTGAACCAAGGTTCGTAGACTGTTGCTGGACACATGTCGGATTCAGCTGCAGTGGGCGTCAACGGTTCCCCATTGAGCGCTTCGCAGATTTTCTCGCTGTTGCCTGTGAATCCTTCGGCGACGTCGACGATAATGCCGTAGTTGACAGCGTGGTCCGTTGAAAGCACCCCGGAACTATATGCAACCTGCACAAGAAGCAGAACATGCGTGAACGGCACTGCCATTGCACTGCCGGTTCCACGCCCCAAAGATGCACTGCAGTCGATCGTCTTTTGTAGGGCGGTGATAGCGGTGAACCAAGGTTCGTAGACTGTTGCTGGACACATGTCGGATTCAGCTGCAGTGGGCGTCAACGGTTCCCCATTGAGCGCTTCGCAGATTTTCTCGCTGTTGCCTGTGAATCCTTCGGCGACGTCGACGATAATGCCGTAGTTGACAGCGTGGTCCGTTGAAAGCACCCCGGAACTATATGCAACCTGCACAAGAAGCAGAACATGCGTGAACGGCACTGCCATTGCACTGCCGGTTCCACGTGATTCTTCACTGTTGTGCGAAGAATCACGTCACCTGCGTAGTCAATGATGGGGTTATTACAGGCCACACAGCAGAAATATCAAATCTGTTCTGACAGCGAAGCTCTAGACGATGATGATGTATAGAGAAGAGGATCCAGAACGCACGTGTCGGTTAATGATGAGGATCGTTTATGTTCCTCACCGACAAATCGCGGTGAACTTCTACAGCTCCGTTGTTAAAAGTAGAGCACCAAGCATGCCCCCACCAACTTGTCGCTTTTTTAGAAGGGCAAAGGCTCCTTGATTCTTATTCTTTCGACTTCGTGAAAGCTGCATTTCTGTGTATATACCGAGAAATCTTTACTCTGCACTTCTTTGTTTGCTTTGTCAAGTCACAGCTGACAATTTGCAGAACTGACTCTTCAGGATTTAGACAAAATTATCCGCTTCTGTTAAGCCAAACATTTTTCTCACACAGGTATATTCAACGACACGTGCAGAATCGAGAACTCAGGACGCTGGTTCAGAAGCCGTCAAGCAGCGCCCAAACCTTATGGCCACTCCTCCGTGAATCATTGAAAGGGACTGCACTGGGCTTTAATTCGCGCACTACTACTTTCGAGTGACATAAATCACTCCCACCAATGGCCTCCCGTACAGCGCGCAGCAGCAGGAAAAAAATGAAGTGTTTTGTTTTTTCGCCAAAAGACGAGGCGGATGCATAAATGTGTGTTCATGTCTAGCGATAAGGAGGAGACGCTCTAGGTGCCGACCAGTGCGAACGCACGAAGATCGGCTCCTGCTTTCAAGAATGCTTTTCTGTAGTATTCACGAATTTGTCGCCGAGTTTTTAGTCCTATCGTGTGCCTAAGTTCTCAAGAAATCAGCAGATACCACCTTTGTGCTGGTGAGTGGACTTTTAAACCGTTTTGGGACATTTTTACACGGCAACGCCACCGGGGGATTTAAGCCTAACCAAGGAGGCGATTGTCGCCGATGCGCCGGCCCGGCGCCAACGCGACTCAACGCTCTGCGCATTCCAGTATCTGCAACTGAGAATGGAATACCAAGTAGATGGAGAGGACATCTCTCCGGAGGATTGCACGGAAGACATGGGTTGGAAGGAAGCCGAAACGAGACGCTCAAGGACTAAGCAAGCCGCGGTTAGCGTTCCTGCTGCCATGGGTTCGACCAAGGCTGGCTTTGCGGGAGACGCTCGAGCCAGTCGTAGTAGATATGACACCAAGCATACAATCGTGCGAGCTGGACGCATGCCGCCACTACCTAAGGACTTCAGCAAAATTGTGCTACGACCACGTGGAGGATTAAATATCTCGAGAATTGGCACTGGAGCCATGGCAGACGCGATAGTACTGGCGGCCGGCGTCAAAGAGGAAGAGGCCATGCAGGACATCATCTGTTCCAACTTGCAGCAGAACATTATGGTGGCAAGCACTCCGGACCAAGACAGAGCTTCAAGATACCTCAAGGTTAAGCAAATTGACATCGGAGACAAAGTTTTCGAAGTTAGCGCGTACGCCACGGCACCCCACGACACTTGTAAAGGAGTGATTCGCGGGATCCCCGTAAGCGATATTCAGGACATTTTGACCCCGAAGATTGTGAACGCAAATGACCCGCTCACGCTGCAGGCCAAGAGAATGAAGGACACCGGGACAATCATCATAGCGTTCGAAGGACACAAGGTGCCAAGATTTGTGAGATATGGACCTTCACTTTTGCAGTGCTCCCTTTACCGCAAGAACATCGATATTTGTTATGTCTGTGGAAAGCTGGGACGTCTGTTCGAACCCAGCTGAAACCATCTGCAGAGGCTGAGAGACCAAGAACCCAGACAGCCTGCACCAGTGCAATCCAAGATGCAGGCTGTGCGACGGTCACCATCCCACGGCAGACAAGGAGTGCAAAAACAGGTTCTTAGTGCCATACGTCGTCAGACGCAGACGTTGGGAAAGATCGCGAGCAGCCGCAGAAGCCCGGGACGCATCAATCACATCGAGTCCAGACATCAATGACAAGCAGCTTATTCCAGCCTACGGGACCCAGAGCATCCAGACTACACAAGAACAGGAAAGGCGGCCCCACTCCAGTGGGAGGTCGCGTTCCAGAAGAGGTTCTAGACCCAAGGTCCGCTCCCAATCACGGGGGCGCTCAAGTTCTGAAGGTCACCATCAGGGTCGGGATCAGCCTGGGCGGCACCCGAATGACCAGCTGCCTGGCGTTCAGTTCGAGATCACGGCTTTACACCCGGGGAGGACGCCTGCAGTTACTTCGAAAGGCAGCTCGGCTGAGCGAGTGCGCAACGGCGGGGCAGAGGTGATGACAGGTAAGCTGCCAGAGCATGATAGAATGGCACAGCTAGAGCAAGAAAACGCGAGACTTAAAAATCGAATGAGAGGCTATCAGCTGAGTTAAAGGAAATAAAAATTCTTCTCACTAAGCTAACCAGCGTGCAATCTTCCCAGCCAATGCCTCAGCCAGTTAATGTCCCTGTGGCTGAAAACGTGGGGGACTCGAGAACCACGAAAAAGAGGGCAGTCATGGCAGAACACGTGGAAGCCAACCAAACGACCATGTCAGATATGAAAGAGGTGTTTGACACGCTCAGCAAAGTAGTAGCCAATCTTAGTGAGCAGATGGGTAGGCTACAATCAAGCGTGGCGGCACTGGAAGAGCATATGACTTTGCGCATTACAAAGGTCGAAGCATATCTGCACAACACAGCAAGGCCTCCTCATGCACCAAGCTCACCCCTTCGGCCACCAATACTAGTGGTACCAAACCTGTCGACAGGTGCAGCATCAGGCTCTGGCCGCCCATGTAATAACCATGATGGCAGCGCTACGTGAAGCATTTCGTATCTGGCAATGGAACGGTAGAGGTTACCTTAAAAAGAAGGCAACCCTGCAGCAGTATATCAGGAGCAGCCAAGAAAAGCCTCATATTATATTATTACAAGAGACCCTTTCACCGCAAGCAACGTTGCCTGGATTCCGGCCTATAATAGGCGATACTGAAGGGAGGGGAGTCTGTACCTTCGTATGCAACAAACTAACGCACGTAACCCACGACCTCAAGATAGAAGCAGGCTGGTTGGAACACGTCTTGGTAGAGATCGTGCCGGGTACCAGCAACCATCAGAGCATTTTCATTCTTAATATATACAGCAGTCCAAAGGAACAAAAGCAGGGGTTCAAGACGGTTCTAAAGAAAGCTGTTAATATCGCCGGGGAATGTCCACTCGTCATCGCAGGTGATTTCAACGCCCCTCATCATACATGGGGTTACAAGTACAACACTGGGAAAGGAAATCGACTTTGGCAAAGCGCCAGTGAACTTGATCTCACCCTAATCACAAACCCCAGCCTACCAACAAGGCTTGGTACATCTTGCTGCAGGGATTCCACCCCTGACCTTACGTTTGTAAGGAACGTCAAGAAGACCCAGTGGATGAACCTTGCTGCAGACCTAGAGAGTGACCACTGCATTCTTGCCACTACCTTCTCCGTGGAGCGTAAAAAGCAGAGAGAATTCCACTTCACAGACTGTGATAAGTTCAGGAAGATAAGGATGGAAAGGGAACAAGATGGCCACAGACAAGGCTTGGAGCAGCGGGTCAAACAGATTAAAGATGACATCAAATCCGTCTCCTCCACCATTACCACAGATTTTTCGGTTGAAAAAATGGATAGCCGGCTCGCTCATCTTCTTGAGGCAAAGCAAGCACTACTGAACCATTGAAAGGGTCAGCGCCTGAACCGAAGACTTAGGAAGAAGATAGCTGAGGTAAACAGATCAGTCGAGGAACATTGTCGCGCACTATCGAGGCAGCAATGGGACGAAATCTGCAACTCCGTCGATGGTCAGATGCGCAATGGCAAGACATGGAATATGTTGAAGCATCTCCTCAACGAAAACACCACCAAAACAAATCAAAAGCATGTTATCGCTCGAATTTTGCATAAAGAGATAGGGCGCACTACAGAACAGCAAGTTGTCCAGCAGCTCGTGCATAAGTACCTCCCAATCAAAAGAGGATTGGCACCACCAAGTAGAAAGTACCAGGGCACGCCAAATCCAGGTCTTGAGGACGACTTTAACATCGAGGAGATCAGAAGAGCCTTGCATGATCTCAACGGCAAGTCGGCCCCTGGCCCGGACGGTATATCAAACAAGGCCCTGCGTAACCTTGATGACGATTCAATTGAAACCTTGAGGGATATGATCAATTCAGCATGGAAAGAAGGCAGGGTGCCAGAGCAGTGGAAGCAGGCCAGCACGATTCTTATTCCTAAGCCAGAAAAGCCCCCTAACTTGGACAACATGAGGCCAATATCTATGACATCATGTATCGGCAAGGTCGCAGAACATGCCATACTGCACAGGATAAACAAGTACTCTGTAGATAACGACATATATACACACAATATGGTTGGATTCAGGGCAGGGCTATCCACACAAGATGCATTGAAGCTTATCAAACACCAGGTCATTGACAATGAAACCAGAGACGTGAGAGCCATTCTGTGCCTAGATCTAGAAAAAGCGTTTGACAACATGCACGACTCATTCATACTCGAAGCAATTTCCAAGCTTGGTCTAGGGAAAGCCTTCTATGACTACGTATGGTCCTTCCTTACAGATCGGAAAGCCGTGATGAAGATTGCAGATATCGAGACCGCAGCAATCGAACTAGAAGCAAGGGGCACGCCACAAGGGGCAGTGATTTCACCAATGCTGTTCAACATTGCCATGATTGGACTGTCAAAGAAATTATCGAGCATTGAAGGATTGAAGCACAGCATCTACGCAGATGACATTACCATCTGGTGCACAGGTGGAAGCGAGGGGCAGATCGAGAGCGCTCTGCAAGAGGCGATTGACACCGTAGAAGACTACCTTCACCCTTCCGGGCTCAAGTGCTCCTCGAGTAAGTCAGAACTTTTGCTTTATCGGACTGCACGCCGGGGACCGAAGCCCAGGAAATGGACGCCATTAAACCAGATAGACATCCACCTCCGTACAAATCAAGAGGATGCCATCCAGAGGGTCGACTCCATCAAAGTCCAGAGAATGCTGATAGAGTCTACCGGCGCCAACAGCAAATCTATAGCCAAGTTAACTCGGAAAACAGACAGTGCGGTGCACCTCATACGCAGAGTAGCCAACAAATGAAATGGGATCAAGGAAGACAACCTCATCAGGTTGATGCATGCGTTTGTTCTAAGTCACTTCACATACGAGGCAGCAATGCACAACTGGTCAAGAGCAGATTCCGAGACACTGAATGTGCTCCTCAGTAAAGTTATCAAGAAGGTCCTGGGCCTACCCATACATACCAGCACCGAGCGTCTGCTTGAGCTTGGCATACACAACACGCTCGAAGAAATAGCAGAAGCCCAAGAGAGAGCACAGTTTGCAAGGTTATCTACTACAAGGTCGGGGAGAATGATCCTGCAGGAGCTGGGCCAACACCCAATAGCAATCAGACGCAATTAGAATGACATCCCTGACAACATTAGGGAGACTATCACAGTATCTCCTATACCGAGAAACATGCATCCAGAACACAACGTCGGAAGAAGAGTAGCGATGGCCAGGACTATACTTCGTCAAGTCTCAAACGAGGAACGAGGGGTCGTATTTGTTAACGCGGCTTCCTACGCCAAAGGGAAAGCGTTTGTGGCAGTGGTAGTCGATAGGGCTCGCCATGTCGTCAACTCAGCGACGGTCAGGACGAAAGACGCAATCATTGCGGAACAAGTGGCCATCGCCTGCGCACTCAAGATGGATAACATTGAAGTCGTCTACAGTGATTCCATGGCAGCACTACGGGCGTTCGCCAAGGGGACGGTCTGTGAACAAACGCTGAAAATACTGCAAGGCAAGAACATAACACATCATCTTCTGAGTTGGTTCCCAGCTCACCTTGGACAAATCAACGATTCCCCTCCCAATCTCAACAAAGCAGCACACGAGGCGGCGCGAGAACTCTTCAACCGCGCCTCCCCGGGGATGCGTTCTACCGGTGAAGGGGATAACCGGGAAATTCTTACAACATATAACGAGCTCACTAAACATTACTACCTGTCTAGAAGGGTTTTCCCTCCACATCACAAAAATCTAATTCGGCCCCAAGCACTTACATTAAGGCTTTTGCAAACGCGGGTGTACCCTACTTTGAAAATGTTACACATCATGTACCCTGACCTATACCCAAGTAATCTTTGTCCACATTGTGGGGAAATAGCTTCATTAGAACACATGCTCTGGCAGTGCACCAAATTCGCTCATTTATCGCACATCACCTCTGCCAGATGAGAGGCGGCAATCCGCAGCTCGTCCTTGGCAGATCAGCTCTGGGCTGTCCACCAAGCCCGCGAGGCGGCTGAGGAGCTTGGCATCTCAGTCCCCACGTGGGAACTGCCCGCAACACAGTGATCTGTGTTTTGGAGGACCAAATAAAAGTTTATCCAATCCAATCCAATGTCTAGCGATAAATTCTTGAGGAGTGGCTTTTTTCTACAATAAAAAGCAAGAGCGAAACCTTAGTTACGATGAATTCTTGTAGCAGCCGTGTGAAGCGGCTCCTCCACCTTCGCAACTTTGAAAGATATGACTCCTAGAGGATCGAGTTTTTTTGTTCGTGTCAGGAGATTGCTTTTGTGTTCTATTACAAATATTTCATGCCCGTAACACCGTAAAAAGACTTACTAAACAGCCGATATTTCACTCGCCTTGTTTAGAAAAAGTTAATTTACAGCATGTACAGAACACAAAGGCTTCATACCATTCCAGTAACAGGGCACATACACTTCGGCACATCTATATTTCACGACTAACATCACTACGTTACAGTGAAGACATTTGCTCTAATATACATGATTATGTTGGCATACATGTACGCAAAAATTCAATGTGATATCACGATACAAGTGTATAACGATACAATAGATCCAAATGAAACACAATTTGTAACAAATGAAATGGATGAAAAACTTTTATTGGGGTCCTGAAGGATTCCACCACGTTTTGTAGGGTAGGATCGCGGGCCACTCCCACGTTGGGACGGAGAGGCCCAGCCTCACCGCCGCATCGTGGGCCTTCTGGACAGCCTTGAGTTGTTGTATGAGAACCGGACTCGTGAGCAATAAATGAAAGGAATTCTCAGAAAATTCTTCATTTTTTCTTTGTAAAGAGGGGCACCTCCAGAGCATGTGGTTAAAATCACTGCGAACAAATGAAATCATATAAAACAACTCAACGCGCGCTGCTCAGCACCAAGTCGGTCGAAAAATGAGTTGTATCCTTTCGTGTTCCACCTTGACGAAAGGCACGACGAATGCCGCAGAAACGCTTGCTCCCCGAGGAAGAAAAGCTCCTCGGAGAGGAACGCAAAGATCTCTCGTCTCATTCTCCCCAGTATCGGCCACAAAGCACGTCGGCACAAACCTCGCCTGCTTTCTAAACAAAAAAACAGCTAGAAATAGCTTCATGAATACTTTGTAACTGGCTGTGGCGTTCCATGGAGCAAACCTCTGAAACATTTCGCGTCACCTCAATATTCTAGCACAAAATATGCGCATCGAACAAAAACGTTTTTATAAAATTACTCATAGGCATGCTAGTCCTTTTTAAAGGAAATTGAACTTTTTTTACACTGCGAATGTTGAAGCTTAGCGTTAAATGAACAAGCTGTCTTAATTATTTTTTGCTTAACGCATGTCAGGGAATTTAGAGCTTCTCAGCCATTGCAGAAGTTTGTCTATTACCGATAGCACTTGGTTTAGAATTGAATAATTCGATTGTCAAGACTGTGCACTGCACTATTATATATGTGCAATTCGCATTATGTGATTCATATGTGTCCCATGGCTTCCTTATATTATGATATTCTAGCTACGTATAAAATATACTCGAACAGTAACCTCTAGAGAACATTGAAAAACAAAAGTAAACTGTTCCATGGCTATGTTACTTGAACAAAATCTTAGCAACTTTGGTTAACTTGTTTTTAAAAAAAGTTCAAAGGTCTTGCAGAGAGCTCCCTCGTAATATTGGGAGTACACCAGACAGAAAAGCATTTCTTGTCAGTGAGGTTGGAACTTCAGTTTGCGCTTAATAACTGAGCGAAAGCTGTCGTTAGCTTCTGGTTTTCATCGTGTCATTAGCAAACGTCTTCTAGTCTGGTCGTCTTGCAACTCCAGGCATCTTGGTCCGTTAAACACGTAAAGACCTATGTCATTGTCAGAAATCGCGGTTTCCCTGCATGCATCAAGCTTCGATCGGTTTTCAATAATTCTTTTGGCACAAGAGTCGTATTTAGCAGTGCAGAAATACAGCTGGAAACCGTTTTTAGAAGTGAAGCTCCTCATAGCTTCCCGTGGTCTGTCGTTCTTCCATCGTGCGTAGCCAGTATATCCACGGAGTGAATTGTGACGAGTGGAGCAAAGCGTCCGTCCGTTCGATGCATGCTCTGGTGTGATTTGAGCAGACGGACGGACGAACGGATGGACGAATAGACGGACAGGCCGGCAGGCAGGCAGGGAGGCAGGCAGGCAGGCAAGCAGGCGGGCAGGCAGACGTGCGAATCCATCGGCTGGGCACGGACGGCCCGACCGATGGAGAGACGGACGGATGGATGAACGCAAAGAGAGACGAACACTTCGCCCCACACATCATCATTCATTCCGTGGATATGCTGCACTTTTTCGGCTGCTGTAGCTTTTGCTACAGCTGTCGAGTGTGAACTAGGAGCACCACCGCATTTCGAGAAATAATCATCAAGCGTTACTTAACGGCATATCGACGCGGCCATCGGGTCTCATAAAAGGACGCTGATTGACGCAGAACACGAACTACTAAGCAATACATGTAGGCAGCGCATTTTAAAGGGGTGAGTTCACATTGGTAGGAAGCAACGCTCTCAGCAAAGTTCGGGCAGTGGAACTGAATGCGACAAACGAGAACGTTAGCTGCGATACATGAATGAACATCAATTCTGCGGCGTTCCCATATTCGTATTTCCGCACATTTTGATCATAGCTAATTTGCCTTCCTTCGATGCTTTGCCCATGGCAGTGGTATACGGAGTAGTTCAATTTCCTCCCGTGACAGATTACGAAGGCGAAGCTATCGATTCGTTGTAGCACCTGAAGCTAGACGTGCTATTCGCTGAAGGCATGGGTGCAATTCTTGCCTGGTTTCGCGCAGCCATCCCTCAATAAATCCTTACCCTAGTCATGAATGCATGGGTAATCAACGAGCCGAGATTGCTGGTAAGATGGAGGTCAGAACGAGACTCTCAATACGCTGTCAAATGTCATGAGGCAGCCCCTTCAAGCGAGGCAGTTAGGATGTTGAGCAATTTATGAACCGGCCAAAGTATTGTAATTAGCCTACAGTATACAAGTATATTGGTGTTGTAAATAACAAACACAGGTATTGTGGCGTTCCTGTATTAAAGATGTGTGGTCTTAATTGGTGAAAGCGCCGTTTTGGCCAAAAAAGTCTGATGACGGTGACTTAGATATATGAAATCAAGTGGCCTATCAAAATGGCTACGTACCTTGCGGCTATCATAAGGGCACTATTAAATGCGAAGCATTTTTAGCAAGCTTCAGCGACTTTGAGCGTATCTATCTATCTCTCTAGCCACCTACGACTTTTATCTCTACTGGTCGTTTCGTTAATGGTATCAATACGAAATTTGGTATGGCATAACATGACTGTATGACGAGCATAATTGACTAGTCATAAGATTACTATCATGATATGTACGTCATTATTGTCATGATTTATATTTCAAGGTCTTTCTGCTCTTGCGGTGGTTTCATTCACATGACATGTCGCGAAATTGGCATGGTATGACATGACTGCATGGCGAACACAAGTGACAGACCCTAACGTGGAAATCGTGATATGCATGTCGTGTAAGTTATGATTCATGACTACGCGTCACGCTCATCTTGCGCTCACAGTCGTTTCACTAGCTTCACATATACCAAATTCGGTGTTACGGGACGTGAATGAATGACGAAAGTACGTGACTGGTGCAAATATGATAATCATGATATGCGTGTCATGTAAAAACATGACTACATGCCACACTCATAATGTGCTCACGCCCCTTTCGCTGGCTGCACATACACCACATTTTGTACTATGGGGCGTGAATGGATAACGAACATATATGGCTGGTTCTTTTTATTGATATAATGTATAGGGAGATCTTGGTGCACCATTATGGCACCGGCTACTCCTTAGCCGTTGAGTGAAACTTGAACACGTATCTTGAAGTAAAACATACAAAGCTGTGCATGGAAAATAGAACACTTCGGCACAGATATGAAAAGACACACTTATACGCACATACCACAACATATAGATAAGTGTATGTTCGAAAGGTTTAAACATGATAATCATGAGCAGCGTGTCATGCAACAACATGACTGCATGCCACACTCATGATGCACACGTCAACTTTGCGCTAGCTTCACATGACCAAATTTGATATTGCGTGACGTGAATGGATGGTGAAGGTATGTGACTGGTGTAAACATGATAGTTATGAAACGCGTGTCATGTAACAACATGGCTACAGCCACACTCATGATGAGTTCGCGGTTGTTTCGCTAGCTTCACAAGCACCAAATTTGGAATGACGGCACGGGTATAGATGACGAAGGTATATGCCTGTTTCAAACATGATAATCATGAGATGCGTGTCATGTAACATCAAGACTACCTGCCCCACTCATGATGCGCTCGCGGCCGTTTCGCTAGCTTCACATGCACCAAATTCTGTATTACGTGACGCGAACGGATGACATACGTAAATGACACGTCTAAACATGATAACACGACATGCGTGTTGTGTAACAACAAGGCTACACAACACACTCATGATGCGCTAGTCGCCGTTTTGCTAGCTTCACATATGCCCAATTTGCTATTACGGGACGCCTATGAATGACAAGGTATGTGAATGGTGCAAACATGGTAATCACAAGATACGTGTCATGTAAGAACATGACTACCTGCCACACTCAAAGCCCGAAAACACTTTGACGTGACCCGGCGCGCGTGCATGCTGGCGTTCGTTTCGTCGCGTCAGGCTGGCAATGCCACGCCAGGCGCCGATCTGCCTGGCATATACCCGCAGGCGCACGCCACGGTGCGTTGCTATGACGCATGTGCGTTTGAGCGCACCCGGCGTGCTTCTGTCCCGAAGCTAAGCAGACGCGGTACTGTCTAGGTAACGTCCTCGGCGCAAAATGCAGCGTGTCGCATTTCGAGATGGTTGCCGCCGGGCCTCGCCGACAGACGCTGGTCTTGCCTAGTGTCAGACAATAGAGTACTCGCGTTTTGCTTGCGTAGCGTCACTGCACCCAGCGTGGGCGCGCCTCAATTTTGCGTGAGCTCGCCACCGTTTTGCCAGCTTCACAGATACCAAGTTTGATATTATGGGATCTAAATGGATGACGAACGTATGGGAGATGTCCAAGCAAGATAATCATGATATTGGTGTCGTGTAAAACATTACTACATGCTACACTCTTAGCGTACTCGCGGCCATTTCGCTGTGTGCACATATACCAAGTTCGATATCAGGTGACATGAATAGACGACGAAAGTAAAGACACGTCCAAACGTGACAATCATAACATCACAGTCACGTTACGGCATCATTTACTTCCGCCTCGTATAGTTGTGCTGATTTTAAAGTTACATATGAAGCTTCCTCATTCGTGCTTTGCATATCAGGAATTCCCACTGTACGTGGGATCTGCAGATTTTTTCTCGTTGCTAAAGCTGCCTAAGGTACCAATAAATATTAAAATTATGATGATGGCATGAAAGGGGTGCCATTGAGATAATCTATTCACTTTTCAAAAATTTGTATGCTCTCAATATTGATTATTCAAGTCATTGCTTCTTTAAAAGCGGATTTCCTAAGAATTGGCCTCACATGAATTGACATCACTCAACTGCGATTAACTTTATAGACTGGTCAATGCCCGTCCATTTAGGAAGAAGTTCAATACAAAATGAGCTGCGCTGAAATTTCTGACTGTGATTGCGTATTTGTAGATGAAAAGATATATTACTGCTTTTTGCAATGCCAAAATCATGGAGCACAAAGATGCCGACTTAGTACATCCTTGATTACTTTTATTCCCAGATCATTCAGTTTAAGGAAGCTTTTGAGGACGTGGCCAACAAGAGGTTTCCAGAAGTGCGTTGTAATATCACTGAAAGTTTTTTTTCAAAACAGAGGAATTCTTAGCGAATATCAGTGAACTTGTTTTTTTTTAACTTGGCAACGCATATATATGTGAATGTTAACTATTACGTGGAAAAATACGTGCCTCTTAGCTGTATGCGTTGGTTTTTTATTTACACATCCCGGACAGCTCCGGACAACGGCGCCGTATTCTTTTTTCCTGGGGATCCCACCCACTGGTTCGGGACTGCTCGGGTGCATGTGTTTTTTGTGATCCTGGCGGCCTGCGGACGGCCCGGTACTGTCCGGACGATTTCTTTCTGGCAGGTGAGAGTAGACGGCGCGGAGCGTATTGGTGTGCGGCCATCCTAAGTCTGTTGAGTGCGCGTGCTCGAGTAGTTCCTTTAGTCGCAAAGGTAGGTGTCCGGTGCCCGGGCACGGTGCTAGGTGAGACGCCTCGCCCTCACGCGGGAGGGTTATTGAGTCCTGTGAGTGCTGGAATGCGGATTGCGTCCGCACGATGGGCAAAGTACAATCGAGAATACGAACACATGCGAAACAGAGGCAGATTAGTGTTACGTCTCACTGCGATTACGTAAAAGGCCGCTAGCACGTGGCGTAACACAGGCAACAGCGCTCCCAGTGCGTTCAGTTTCAGTTTTACACTCATCGCGGTCTGGAAATTTGAGGATGTATCTTGAAAACTATATAGAAGAATTGCAATAATAAAAATTGGGCTGGCCATAATTCGCAACTTAGCACAATTTCGTATCTTTTAAACAGCCACCCGAAAACTGATTATAAAAGGTAATTGAAATATATTTATGTAAATAGTAAGTTTCGCGTGATTTCTTTAGCGGTTCTGCCTCGGCCTAGAAAGCGACTGTGAAATTGGCCAGTACTTAGCTATTATAGTTCTTATGGGAAAATCTGTGTTGCTTAAAAAACACCCTTATATATGCATATACGGCGAGATTAAGAAACTGAAGAGAAACTATATAATTGTCATATAATATAATTGTGATATAATTGTCAACAAAATAGTTGACCCTCACATAATTATGTGTTATAAGGTAAAATGAAAAAAACAACCTTAAGTGTATTAGGTGTACAAATGTTCGCTAAGAATGACACTTTCTTGAAGAGATATTTCAATGCTTTTAGTGCTAACTATTAAAGCTTTTCAACGTAAGATTTAAATTGAAGTACCCTGTATGTGATTCTTGAATATGTTGCTTCGAAAGCTTGTCATATCCGTTACGCTGAATTGTCGCGCTGAGTACTTCTTTCACTCTCTGTCTTGCACTCAAAGTGCTCTACCCTAAATACCTCTGAGAGACAAAGAGTAGCTGGGGGACTTTACTTGTGCATCAACATCATGTGAAATCACATCAACAATAAAAAAGTGCGGGAACAACTTCAGTAGAATGGTCTAATTTCTCGGCTTGTTTAGTGCCGTCATTCCGCTCGAGCACTCCACTGGCATAGTCTTGCATGAGAAGTATTGGCAAATCACAGAGAAATATACTGTTGTTGGGATTGGCCACTCAAGCCCTTTCGCGGCTAAGCAAGGAAGAGCTTCAACAACTACTACATGGCGCAACCATGCTCGCTTTTACGGGTTAGTCAATGCATATAATGGATGCCTCAGATGGACCAACGAGACCCACGTTTAGAATCAAAATTTTTAGTGGTGAAACTTCTTATAATAACACCCGTTCGTCCTTCGTAGCCATTGTAGTATGTAACAGGTTTAACATTTTCACCTCCTAGGTGGTGCTGGTGAGAGATTTTTTCTGTGCGTTGTTGAACAATAAAAAATAGTGTTCAATGTACAAGCCAATGGCTGCTAATGG
Source organism: Rhipicephalus microplus (assembly GCF_043290135.1). Taxonomy (NCBI): domain Eukaryota; kingdom Metazoa; phylum Arthropoda; class Arachnida; order Ixodida; family Ixodidae; genus Rhipicephalus; species Rhipicephalus microplus. The sequence continues at coordinate 140,349,280 of NC_134704.1, read as the reverse complement.
GGAATGAGAGACAGGAGCATTTGGCTTTTAGTTAACGCGCATGCTTCGATACTCATCAGCAGCCATTGGCATGTACATTGAGCACTATCTGACAAGAAAGGGTTGCTACATTATACTCTCTGGTTGTAAGGTTCTTAGTTTTAGAAAGGTTTAGCGAGCGTTGAACCACAGTGCCATGATTATAATGAACTAGTATATACCGTGAATGAACTCGAGGTCATTAAAGGTGGGAAGTAGTTACGAAGCACGAGCCGTAAAAAAGCAAAAGCCAAATTCTCCTGTCTCTCATTTCCCATTAGCAGCCATTGGCATGTACATTGAGCACTATCTGACAGGAGAAGGTTGCTACGTAATACTCGCAGGGCGTAACCTCCTTGGTTTTAGAAAGGTTCAGCGAGCGTTGGGCCGCAGTGCCGTGAAGACAGGGAACTAATATTTATCATGAACTCGAGGTGGTTAAAGGCGGGAAGTAGGCCCGAAGCGCAAGCTGTAAGAAAGTGTGCGTGTACCACCTCTCATTTAGTTTTTGGAATATCCGCTGGATGGCGGTGCTTCTATATGGGGAATATGTGATGAAAAGATGCGAGATGGTGGTACTTGGAGTGTTGAATAGATAGGCGAATGGACACACAGACAGATGCATAGATGGACGCATGAACGGACGCTGCGGCGGATGAATGGACGAACGCAGGGACGGACGCACGAACAGACGCATGCACGGACGTGTGGTTGGACGCATGGACGGTCACACAGACGGAGGCATGGACGGACGGAAGCAAGAATGAATGGCCGGACGAATGCTTCACCCCACTCTCTATCATTCACTCCGTGGGTATGCTGCCAATTTTTTTTCAGCGAAAAACTTTCATGGTCTTGTGCAATTCACTATGTCAGCTCTACACCATGTCCTGTAAAGGGCGTTGATTGCGCTACTACAAAGTCAGAAAGATCTAACAAGAAATTGTTGTGTTTGTGCATTTGTTTCGTAGAAAAGGTGTACTTTTGTGTAGTTCAGATATACAAGCAATTATTTATTTTTAGGGATGCGTGGCTTTGTATCTTAGTGGTAAAAACACTCGCTTTAAAAGCAGGGGGGAAGGGATTTGTATCCCAACAGCAGAATGTAAAATTTTTCTCACTTTATTTAATTACGCCAAAGACGCTATTGGTATAAACAACCACTCGTGCCAATGAAAGCAGTGCAGTAGCTCGGCCACAGGTCCCTACGGAAGCTTCCGCTCCTTAGGTAAGTGTGTTTCTCCATGGGTGAACTGTGCATTGTGAACACTGCCGCGAAGGAGGGCACTTAAAAAGAACGTCTTGATAAGAGGGCGCCCATTGATTTCTTAGGTGACCAATTTTTTGCAGAAAGGAATACCTCCAACTCTATTTTTTTATTACGCGAAGAGTTATGCCTATAGAGCAATCTGATAGTTTGTACTTCTAACAGCAGAGAAGCGTGGTCAGTCAAAACTTTTCATTTCGTCAATTCGTAGCCAACAAGTTGCCGGTGTGTATACGCTTCACATAATAATGTTCCCTGATAGAGTGGTCAATCAACTCCTTTCTACGGAACGAATGAACAAAAAAAGCTCCTTGCCTCAACAAAAAAATAAAACTCGGTCACCCGAACATGCATACGAAAACTCCGCTACATAAGTCAGACAGATAGACAGACAAAGAACTTTATTGGGTCCTGAGAAACACTGCTCCATTAGAGCAACGTCCTGGGCCGCTCCTACGTAGTAACGGGGAGGCCTAGCCTCACCGCCGCGTCGTGGGCTCTCTGGACAGCCCTTAGTTGTGGTAGCAACTCTGAACTTCGTAAGGCAAAGTCCCAATCTTCTTCTGTGAGCCGAATTGGGCCCCGTACCGAGGGGCACGGCCAGAGCATATGTGCTAAGTCACTAACTTCACCACAATCAGGACAGGTAGAGTCAGAAGCCTCTGAGGAGACTATGCTGAGAAAAAATAGGCTTGGTTAGGACCAGGTCTGGAGCATTCTAATCGTGATGGCTTGAGGTCTAGACAACTTGTTGTGCGGTGGAGCAAATTACCGCCTACTCAACTGGTAGTGTTAAGCCACTTCACCGAATGTAAGTAAAGTGTCCCTGAACATCTCACTGCCAACCTGCGGACCTACGTCCTCCCCAGCTCGGAGGGTTAGTGCCCGCACCCGGGAGTGAGCAGTGTCATTCAGGTTCACTTGAGAGTCCAGTAGGGGTTTGAGATGTGCAGGAAACCAGGTAATGATATGCGGGGAAAGTGCCCAATTTTCAAGTAGTTTAAATACTTCAGTACAGACGGAACCAGAGGCGAAAACCTTGACCACTGACCTTGAGTTGGTGATGATTTGCGATCTATTGTCATTCAAAAGGGCAAGGGCTACAGCCAACTGTTCGGCTCTTGAGGGAGTAGAGTCCCTAACTGACGCAGCATTGATAATAGAGCCCGCATGATTGACGGAAATAACAGAAAACCTACCTGAGCGATCGTACTGAGCGGCATCGACAAAACAAACTGAATGAGGATCGTTGCTAATGCTTTTCAGAAGTGTGATGGTCCTAGCCCGGCGCCTTCCTACGTTGTGCTGAGGATGGACGTTTCGCGGAAATGGAGAGACCTAGATGGCCGTGCGCTGTTCATCTGGTAGTTGAAGGCGGTGATCCCCTACGAGCGCCAGACTAACGCCTAGGACGTACAGAATCTTCCTACCAGCCGGCGTAGACGACAGGCGCATTAGCTGTGCAGTCTCTTGGGCTTAAATGATCTCATCTAGGGTGTTATGAACCCCTAGCTGCATAAGCCGTTCAGTGCTTGTTCGCACGGAGATGCCCAACACCCTTTTTACGCTTTTTTCTGATCAGAGTTTCCAGTTTCTTTTTTTCGAATCCATACCAAGAGTGCATGGCAGCAACGTATGTTATGTGGCTTATGAGGATTGCATGAAAGAGCCTCAGTTGATTGTCTTCTCTGAGTCCCCCTCTTCTGTTCGAAACACTACTAATCAACCTGATCATGTTCTTGGTCTTGGTTGAAATCTTAGCGATGGTTTGTCCGTTGTACCCGTGCGACTCTATAATCATGCCCAGCACTTCCACTCTCGAAATGAGGGCGCCACTTCTGGTGTGAAGTACAATGTCTACCTCTGATAAAGGCTTCCAGTTTTTTGGCCTGGCTCTTTTTCTATTAGGCCTGTATAGAAGCAGCTCCGATTTACTTGAGGAGCACCTCAGCCCTGTGCCAGCAAGAAAGAGCTCTGTCTGATCGATGGCTTCTTGGAGTGCAGTCTTGACTTCCCCTTCGCTACCTCTGGGACACCAGATGGTGATATCATCAGCGTAAAGCGTATGGTTGATGCCCTTCACGATAGATAGCAGTGTAGACAACTTGCATATAGCGATGTCAAAGAGAAGCGGAGATATCCCAGCTCCTTGCAGCGTGCCTTTCGGGCCCAGTGCTATGGGAGAAAATTTGAGGTCTCTGATATTGAGCGTGGCCTTCCTGGATTCGAGAAAGGAGCTGACGTATCTGTGGAAGGCTAGTCCAAGGTCTGAAATGGAGTTTAAGATATGCGCTTGAGAGATGTTGTCAAACGCTTTTTCCAAGTCAAGACCCAGGATGCCTCACGTTCCTTGTGTTCACGTCTATGATTTGATGTTTGAGCAGCTTCACTGTGTTCTGTGTGGACAAAGACGGACGAAACCCAACCATGTTGTAAGGAAAAATACCTTTCTTCTTGATGTACTTAGGGACACGGTTGTAAATGACGTGCTCCGCCACCTTGCTGAAACATGACGTTAGCAATGCTACATGAGTGCACAGTTTCCATTCTTCAGCCCGCTTTTACGGGCGAAGCTCCTTATAACGGCGCCCATTCGTCCCTCGTAACCGTTGCAGTATGTAAAAAGTATAATATTTTGACCTCCAAGGTGGTGCCGGTGAGAAATTTCTTCTGTGCGTTGTTGAACAATAAAAACTAGTGCTCGATGTACATGCCAATGGCTGCTAATGAGGATTGAGAGGTAGGAGAATTTCGCTTTTAGTTAACGCGCACGCCTCGATCCCCAATAGCAGCCATTGGCATGTACATTGAGCACTATCTGACAAGAAAGGGTTGCTACGTTATACTCACTTGGTGTAAACTCCTTAGTTTTAGAAAGGTTTGGCGAGCGTTGAGCCCCAGTGCTATGAATACAATGAACTAGTATATACCTTGAACTCGTGGTGGTTAAAGGTGGGAAGTAGACATGAAGCGCAAGCCCTAAGAAAGTGTGCGTGTAGCACCTCTCGTTTATTCCTTGTAATGTCCACTGGATGGCGGTGCTTCTATATGCGGAATATATGATGAAAAGATGCGGAATGGTGGTACTTGGAGTGTTGACTAGATAGATGGACGAACAGACACACAGACAGATGCATGGATGGACGCATCGACGGACGCAGGGAAGGATGCATGGACCAACGCAGGGATGAACGCACGGATGGACGTGCGGATGCACGAACAGGCGCACGCATGGACGGGAGGATAGACGCACGGACGGTCACACAGACGGACGCATGGACAGACAGAAGCAAGAACGAATGAACAGACGAAACCTTCGCCCCACTCTCCATCGTTCACCCCGTCGATAAGCTGCCATTTTTTCTTCACTCCTACTCCTACAAACGATGCAAGTGCGTGTGCGTTTGTCTCCACAAAACAGGCTTGCATCAAGTGCTCGTTGCATTTGGGTCTACCCGCGTTTTTATCACACACCACTTTGTATTTCATTTTCATTGTTCTCCATTTATCTATTTTTGTCGATAAAAGAATTCTACGGCATCAAAGACGTGCTCTGGTTGACAGTAGACGCTCGCAGAAACATATGTCTCTTCCAGTGAACGCTTGCAGAATTAGTTGTCTGTGCTTGTTCAACAGTGCAACCAGTGCCGCATTGAGGTGGCTGTCAACTGAGGCAAAAAAAGTTACATAAGTAAGCTGGAGAATGCCTGCGCTCGCTGCATTTTGACAATTTGTGTAATATTAGGAAATAACAAAACAGCTCTCTTCGAAATAAGTCATTAGCACCTGAAACCAGCAACACTGGCATACTACAAAATTAGCAATTTAAACCCTAAATTTGAATCAACATTGCAAGTTGTCTAAACATCTTTGACGTGGCTTCGAAAGAACCTGCAAATGACAGTGTTATGACCTACCCCATTTGATGGAAGATTCGACATCGAGTTTGTCTTTGAAGGTGAGTACAAAATTACAAGGGAAGGTATTTCGTAAAAAAAATTAACTGTTATCTTAAAACACTCTCTATACCGTGTGGTACGGTTACAATAACCATCGCGCCAATGGTTTCTATTCCATTAGTTTACTCTCCGGTGCACATAAGGAACTGACGCCAGCGTCAGCACTGAACGTGCCCAAACGCTGGCAGCTTCGAGAGGCTACACCCTTGTCTCGCTACCGTGCGTTACATTGTGGTCCCTACCACTCCTTGTTGTCAACTACATCCGGAGTGCTTGGTGTCCTCTTTCTATGGGCACCAGATATGAAAAATGAGTGCACCTCCACACTAAACACTTTTTGCCACTTTAAGTACTTCAGTAGTTTCATTCCTGCGCACTGGTTTGCCACTTGACACTTTATCTCTTCTTTTGCACAATAGCATAAGGTTGCATCATTCCCGATCCTCGTGCAAGTATAGTAGCGGTAGGATGCGATGTTCAATGTCTGGCGTGCGTCCTTTCGTCAACTCAAAATGAAACAGAGGCCAGCTCGAGTAATGTGGATGGGCAAAAGCACGTGGGCTGAAATGCATCACGTGCACGCCGCATGACTGTGGCCTGCAACATGTGCCCAAGCAAGTATTCGAGAGCTGGCCTAACGACTTTTCTCATCAGGCCGCCCCTCGACAAAAGAAACACACAGACGAGAAAAAAATTATACAGTGCACAGCATCATCGGCCCAGGATACACCAACCGAGGCAGGTAAAACGAAATAAAGTGAGACTGCTCGGAAACGTCTTTAGCAACCTCTCCGCGTAAGGGTGATGCCAGCGAGCATTTTGGGATGGTGCAGAAATCATGCCACTCCAGCTGTTCTTGGAACGGGCAGGCACAAGGATGCTGATGTGATGGCGATAACCTCGAGTTTCTCATCAAATTCCCACCTTCAGCGCTGTTCCGCATGCTTTATTCTGCAAACAGGGCCCTACTAAGCTTCTTTATCTCGCTTGGTTATGTCATTGTCGTTTATGTTACTTTCTCATTGCAGAATTTATGAGGAGTAGGAACAGATGAGCGAAATAGGAAAACGACATGAAAAGTCGCATAAGATGGCAGCAATTTTCCCAGTTATGAAAACAAAATATAACAAAAACAAACAAAATTCACGCTAGAGTACTATAGCGCGAGTTATAGTTAAGATAATATCTGCATATGGCATATGTATGAGGAAAACATGCAACGCTCCACACCCATAATAGTGCAGTTCTGCAATATTGGACAGTGCCGAGATGAGAATCAATCACTTGAGGAACTCTCTACTCTCGAGCTACAAGGCACCACGCCTGCCAACGACACTCTCTTCTACCAAAACAAGGAGGTTGCATTATTTTGGTTCTTATCTTGATGCAGTTTGTTTTATTTAATGACCTACTACGCTCTGGCATGAAGCTCTCTGCTTTCACACAAAAGAAAAGAACTGAAGAAAATCGCGCATTTGTGTTTTGAGATCTGTCACTTAATGAACATTGGTGTGATAGCCACTCTCATGTGATCTTGCCCTCACTTGTGTTGAGTTGTGTGAAGCTTCTCGAAAACTTGAGAGTTTTAGCAGTGTCAGCATTGTATTAGTTTCTTGAGGTTTAGAATAGGCCGTTAGATATAACAAAATTGACGGCCGCGAAGTATTCCAGAGCCAAAAATACATGTAGAGGGTGTCAATATTCAACCACATTTATATGTGTTCGTGCGTGCTTTGCGTGGGTGCGTTTACATATACCCGAGTAAAACTGAAAAAAAAATATGGGAGAGGGTTCATCATCCCCCCATTTTCCTTTTCGCTACGAGATTACAATAGACTGTGATGGGTGGATCCAGAATGCTCCTAAACTTACCACTCCTAATGTTTTAGATCTCTGTCCCTGAGCCACCGCGTATGAAGGTTTCTTGGTTGCTATGGTGACGGCTCAGCGGTGGCGGCTCCTCGGCGCAGTGGTGGCTCAGCTGTATTTAGCACAGGTGGCACGCGGCTGTCGAAGTTGCAATGCGAATTGCGCAGCAGGGATCTTTCGTTAAGGGTCGTCCTACTACCAGCTCCACCAAATTGGCGGGTAAAACTGGTACAGATACAACGTACAAATTTTTGAAATTATGTTTCAGGCATAGAGTAAAAAGTGATATTGACATAGGTTCTTTGATTATAGAAAGAATTCGGCATTTTGTATTCATCCCCATGTCTTTTCCTGCTACGCAGTTATCACGGCGTTGTACTGCAAGTGCTGTGACTGCCCTTTTTCAAGCTCCCTTGTTGAATACTGTGTACAGTTTCTTGTATTAAAAACATAACATCACTGGGAGACACGCTGAAGGGAAGGGCACTGCCAATTTCAGTCAACTGTTTTTTTTTACTTTCTACACAGACATTTTGATTTTGCCCTTCATTCGAAATGAGACCCCCATGGCCGGCATTCATGACCATCAAGTCAGCGACCGAGTACCTTAACCATCGTGAAACCATAGTGGACAAGTTCTCTTGCGCGAACAATAACCACAATAGCCGTAGACAAAGCTGCGAAAGTTGTGAATATATTTCTACAAACCTTCTGAACAATTTACCTGGCGCAAAGCATCAGAACAAGCATGTAAAAAGTTTTTGACTACCTTGTTCTGGAATGCGCATTGTTAGCGGCTCAGAGAAGCACGATCAATTGCACTGAGAAGCTCTTCTATGAATGTACATCCCCCTTTAGAGGCATTTCAGCTATCGTGGTGAAAATCAGTCCCGGTGTGGAATTGTCATTGGTGAAAGAATCACGCATGAAAGGCTTAGATGCGCCTTGAAAAACATGCTCGTAGTTTTGAAAACATTTGTTGTGTGCGCCTGTTTCGAATGGCCATTTTAGGGACAGTCGACGCCAATACCGCCTTAAAGTGAGCTCCGCTCCAAAGAATGCTTCGTTGCGTGCTATGGCTAACTTTCAGCTGCAGCCTCCCGCAAGCATGCTAGGAAACTCTAAAAGGACCGTCACATAACCAATGCCGCATAACTGCGATTACTGTCGAATCGAAATCGAACTTATTGTTTCAATAAAAAGATGATGGAATTAAAACTACTTTTGATAACATATTCATAAGCCGGTGAGGCAGTGTATATATCTCTGCTATTTCTCACTGGGCTAAGTCATAATGTCTGTTTACATTCGGACCTATCCACTTGGTTACGGGATTCATGTGATTTAGCAAATATGCCTCTTAAACTATCAGTTGAGTGAACATACGTGAAAAGAACTTGGAGCAAATTAGGAACTTTCAGGTGTAAGGTTTTATTTTTGTGTTGAATAGGATCCTTTGGAAATCCGCAAAAGAAGAAACTAACCATGTCCAGGCTACAAACACACAAACAATCTAAGAGAACATGGAAGTTGTTCGGCAGGTTTATGCTCATAGAGTAATTATGTTCGAAATGTAATATTGTTTTTCAAGTGCTGCTTTAAGCATCGTACTAAGTATGTGAAGTAATTATAAACAGTGACAACGATGTGGCCCACTGGCTTATCATCAATAATTTCATTCTCTACGCTACTCCGATAAGTAGCCCACCAAACCCCTGGTGTTCCAATTGTGCAAATATATCCTTGAATAGGGGGACACTGCCTAGCGCTTGTGAGTACTTATCGCTCGCACAACCATTGTTGCACCGTTGGCTGGAAACCAAATAACGTTTTGAAATGCAGGGTGCAAACTCGCACGTAAGAGGAGAAAAAGCCGCCCCCTCCTCTCTCAACGTGGTGCTGTTGCCCTCTGATGCCTGGCAGTGAGTACTTACACCGACTGCACAATGTAAGTAACCAATCGCCTCACACGCTGCCTGTGACACCCTGAGGCGTTAGGTTGGAGCTTCAAAATGAGGAAATGGCCTTTACTTAGTTTAATTTAACGTTTCAATATGACCTGCACAGCTCGAGCACTTTGAAAGTATGAAAAGAGTCTTACAATATTGCTGACTACCTTGAAAAATCTCTCACCTTTATGCTGTTTATTCGAAGCCTAATAAAAAGCTGGAACGTTCCCCTAACCATACAAAATAATCGTTTGAAACACACATACACAAGGATGCCGAGTACATTCCCAGGTTTCCAGTTTGCGTATTACCAGAGTCCTTCAATGCTTTTCTGGTCACGAAAGTGCCGCCTCAGCTTCATATGGAGCCAGCACTGGCCGCTAGGGGCGCAGCTGTGCTCGTGAGGGCATGCTGCCGTCCGCTACCGCTGCGGTAGTGTGTTGGTTTGCTTTGATTTCCAAGCTTTCTAAACTTCTGCAAAAGTCGTTTCACTTTCCCTCATTTACTTGGAACATTCAGCGTGCGTCGGTGACTGCGTGAACGCGCAGTCTGCCTTGAAATGAGCACCCGGGAGAAAAGAAACTAACAGCTCTGGACAAGCAGCTCGCGGCAGTCGCAGTCGAAAATGACAAAAATTCGGGGTTTGCCACACCATAACGATGATATGATTTTGATACACGTCGTAGTGGGGGATTCTTTATTAATGTTTAACAGCTGGGGTTGTTTTTATATGCATGTAAATCAAAGTGCACACCTTTTTTTCTGCTCTTGCGTTTCGCCTCGTCGAAATGCAGCCGTCAGGGTCGGGGGAGCGCCGCTCGTTCGTCGCAATACTGCAACTGGTCCAGCTTTTCAAAATTTGCCTGAAATCAGACACTGTACATTCGCAATAACAATAACGCACTTGCTGTGCCACATGTAAACAGAGGAGAACATACGAGTTGTTACACGTCCATTCGCCCGGAAGTGAGCGAAATCTCTCGACTGCGCAAAGTTGCGCATAAGGCCAGATGGTTCGCACGGCACGGCCGCTCAATTTCTATCAAACTGTGAACATTATCAGACTCCTGGTGTCATTTTATTCGCAACAGAAAACCCAAACAATTAAACCATTACTGCAAGAAATGCTTCCGTAGAATGCCTTCTTTTCATGACAAGAAAAAAAAAAACACCTGTTCTATGCGCTTCAAATTTCTGGACCGAACGATTAAATCCCTCTACGAGCCTTAGGTACAATATATGTAATATCAGAGTCCTTAAATGCCAGCAATACTAACCTCATAGCAGTCTTCGGTGCGGCGTGTTGCCCCGCCACGGTGTTCTAGCGGTTATGGCACCCGGCTACAGATCCGAAGGTTGCGAGATCTAATCCCGGCCGCGGCGGCTGCATTTTGGTTGAGGCGAAATGTTGAGGCCCGTGTACTTGGAGTTTGGTACACGTTAAAGTGGTCAAATTTGTTCCGAAGCCCTCCACTACGGGGCGTCTGTCATAATCACAGCTGGTTTTGGGACGTAAAACCCCATCAGTCAACCGGTGCGACGTTTAGTTTATGATCATGACGAACGTGAAAAGTAAGGTCGAACACAGTTGACAGTGTATTGTATTTAGGCCATTGTTTTATAAGCAGTCTCATATAGAAGAGACAGTAAACCAGTAACTTAAGCCACTCGTGATTTCGACAAAAACACACAAGAAGTTATTTTGATTCTTCTAATGGCCGACTATATACGAGGGGTTAAGATATTCCAATCGTCGATGCTAATATTGTTGTCAGTGTCAGAAGGAAAAAGATAATTCAAGAAGAAAAATACATACAAGGTGCCTGTGCGAAAGCAATATGCAAGCACAACCATTTATTAATTTTATTTAAAACAAACCACATACACAGAACACCAGTGCACCAGTTCATGAAAAGCTAATTAAAAACGCGAAGAATGGACAGCAACATATGTGAGATATGGATTGGGTGCAGAGTTACCTTTGAGTGTTTGGTTTTTTACCACCCCCTGCTGGACATGAAGCGCACCCTTTTGCTTGCAGCATCTGTTTGTTTCTTTCTCTCGTAAAAAAATGCAAACGCACCTTGAGAAAAAACTGAACAACTTCTGCAGTCGTGCTCACAAACTGTGACTTGCAACCGACAGCAGCTGAAGCAGTCCGAGGGTCCATCAAAACATCCTCCACAATATTCATGTACACACCAGAACAAGCAGTTTTTTCAACTGTGTGCGCTCCCATATGATCCTCCACAATTTGAAGGAGTGTGACGAGCTGGCTGGAGGGCGCAAGGAGAAAACCTTTAGACTTAACAAGAATCAGGCCAGTTGCCGGTCGTTCTGAACTCCTCAGACTTTCTACGCAGCTTGAGCATCTCAGCGGGGAAAAATTCTTTGCAACGAAACCAGCGAGGTAGTCCAAGATCTTTTCCTTAGGAGACTGCTGATGTTGCAAAAGTGAAGCCTGCTCCACAGTTTCTCCTGGCTCCAAAAGTACTTCATCAAAGAGAATAGCCCAACAGTCCGCCTGAAATGCAAACACTGTATTGCTGGTGTGCTGAACATAGAAAGTGCACCGAACGAAAAAGATGTACTGAATGCCTAGTATTGCTTTACACCTTTTGTATGACGAAATCCAGGCTTTATCAGAAATCAGCTCGGCTTCTCCAAAATTAATGGCTGCAAACTCTTTGATACTGCCTGCACTGCACAGTCCCCTGGCACATATGTAATGCTCATACAGCTTAGTGTGGCTAGAAATGAGAAAATTCACACCTAAATGCATGCAGCCTAAAAACTATCCTGAAAACTTAGTTAAAGAACTAATACGCTTTGATCAGTTTCATCCTATTCAGGAGATATCGCTCCGCAAAGCGTTTGTACTGTGTTCTTCCTTGCCTGCACTTTTTTTTTCATTTTGTTTTCCCTGACGAATTCTTACCATCTGGCTCAGATTTCTACCCTTTCAACCCCTGTTAATATAATCTTGCTCACGTGACAGGCAGCAGGTTTTTCCTTCTGGAATAGGTCTTGGGGCTTCAGGAGGAGTTGTGGGCCGTCTCCTACAACTGATGCTCGCTGAGGCGGCTGGACAAGATTTCTGACAGAGAGCATTCTATAAATGAACAGAAATTGCTGGACTGTTGGTTGTCCTCCGTCACCAGCCACGTGCCTGATAATGCCAAAAAATCTCTGAAATAAAAAATAAGGATTACTATTTAACTATCAAGCGAGAACGTGCACATGCTTACCTCTAATGGGTCCTGTCCAAACTTTCCCACCAGTACGTAGCGAAACCCTGAGGCAAGGAGGTTTTCAACCAGTGATATTGTGCTGAGCAAAGTTATTCTCAGCGCCTCACAGGTGGGCTTGCTTAAAAAGCAGACCTGCCTTTGCTTTGGCAGACTTTCAATGTATTTGCAGCACCTGTCCAACCATGAGATTCCCTCTTTCAGTGTCTATAAAGTAAGAAAGAATTTAGCCTGAGATCAGAAATGTGTGCAAGAGCAAAGTAATAATTCTTACGTCAACATGCTCAGCTTCACTGTACTGCACGTGTTCAGGCCTGCGGGAGTTCAAGCAGTCAAACAATCTGTTTATTTGTCTGGTGAATTCAGATGTTCCCGCAGACCCGTGAAGCTTTTTGCATGATTCCTGCTCACTGTAAAATATCATGGCTGTAGCTGTGGATTCACTGAAGAGCTGAAAAGAAATTTTTTGTATTGCATTTCACTGTGAGTCACATCAAAAAGGCAATTTTTTTTTTGTTTTCTAAGTGCACTTGAGTGTTGGGCGCCTTACTTGAACAGCAAGTTTGACGCTCATTTTCTGAAAAGCGTTTGGGTATATATGTGCCCTCGTCAGCTTTGGTACAGCACGCAGCCCTGACTGTTGCTCTTCATACTCTAGAAGTGCTGCATAATGATCATGATACACTTCCCGACCTTGAGGCAGCTGTAGAAAGAAGGAATGTCAGAATGTCACTCGAGATGAGATCCTATGAGTGACTATATCACAGGAACAGTAATTATTTCACTTACCAAAAACTTCCCAACTTTCTGCAGGTTATTTCTAATACATTTAAATATGTGTGGTGGATCAATGATAGCATAGATCACCTTAGAGGGGTCGCATGGGTGCTGAAACGACACCTGCTGGTCTTTCATGTCACCACGAATTCCTGAAAGAAATGAGCAACTAATAAATTATACCTTTCCAGATAGTCTGCAGCAGAGCTTGTGTGTTAAACACTTACCTAAGGACCTCAAGGCACACCGATTGGTAGTTGAATTATCACATGTCACAGCATCTATAACTGCGCCAGCATTACACAAGTGTACAATGCACTGAAGCACAAGCTTTGCAAGTATTGATCCCGGGGCAGCACTTGATGCACAAATGGTACCCACAGTCTGCGACCATCCCCCCAGAAAGGGTCGAAACAGGAAGACCAAAACATGATCAGCATCCTTTTCACGGTCTGCTGGCCTGGTATGTTCTCCAAAGTCAACCTTACCAACGACTTTCATGTCAGACTCTCGGACGTGCAAACTTTTCCTGACACTCATTTCGTCGAACATGAGCACACCTGAAAGAAAAAAAAAATTAATTTCTATCACTTCAGAAAGGCAAAACCACACAGCATTCAGGTTAAGTGATGTGCTTTCAAACCTCGTCGTTCACTTTCAGGGGAAGTGAGCAGCTTTCCCTTGAGCACAGTAAATACATGCGCATCAAAGCCAAAATCGGCTTTCAAGCTCTTCATATAGCAGTAGAGTGTTCGTGGATTTGGCAAGGGTAGAAAGTTGTTCTCTTGGAGATATGTATACACAGATATGGACTTCGTTTTCAGAAGCAGGCAGTCATATAACCAGTCTTTCTTATACCTGGTAAGGAAAGGGTGCAAATCTCATTCACATGCACAAACATGCTAGCACAGTGCTTCCATATTGCTATCAAGCATAAAGACACATTGCTGTTAACCAAGTGTAACTGCATGCCAAGGGGTAATATGAACATGCACATTGCACTGTGTACACAGTGGAAACCTGATCAACATGCAGGCCAAAACCTTCATAATAAGAGTAGGCCACTATAAATGACAAAGATCTATGGTGCATTCTCAATCCAGAACAATTAATAGAGAAAATAAGTGAACATTGTATCTCCAAGTTTTCAACGAAACTGCGCATAAGAACAATCATTCACTGTCTGTTTATAAACGTGCTCAAAACAATAGCAGTAAGGTGCGAAAAAAGATCAACACATCACGATAACATGGTTATGAGGGTGTGAATAAGCCACTCGTAGTAGTAAAAAGGGCCCATTTTTTATATGGACGAAAATCATTGTTTCATGATTTAAAGTATTAGAGTCAGCGCAGTAAAGGTGGACTCAAGCAGAAAACGTATTTCATGGTAGTTTTGAACGCTTAGCTGATTTTGAATGGAGCCGACACTTGCTCAGAAAACAACGGATATGTAGCTTTTAATTTGGTGAATATCTAAAATTACCACGTGAATATTCCATCGCCTTTACACGTAAACCATATTTGTTAAGTAGTGCTTGAAGCTTACCGTACGGCTCTTGCAGACTTCGCGTTTGCCTTCATCACGCACTGATCAATAATCAGTATCTCGCGATCGGAAAGTCTTTGAAGGCTCTACTGTTGTCGTTCGTACTTGGCAGTCTTCTTTCGGAACTCGGCGAGTTTTGTTTGGCATTGCCGAAGCTGCTGCTTCGCAGCTCGAAGTTGGCACCTCAACTTTTGCACTGCTGCACAGCTGGCGCAGTCAACCAAGCGGTCTGTCTGACAAGCTGTGTCCGTGTGGTAGGTTTCGACCGTTTCACTGGTCAGTGCCACATCTGCTAAAAAAAGAAAAAAAGGAAGAAGAAAAGGAGTGAAGAAAAACAAGTCATGCAGTTTCAAATTTACAGGCTCAGACGATACCCTCATACACGACGACACGGATGTAATCTGGCCTAGCGCTTACATACCTTCATTCACTGATGCAGCATCGGTGCGGTCTGAACAGGTCGTCGGCGATGCTCGTTGCTCCTCCGTCTCGCACGACGACTCACGTGCTCGTTTGCGCGGTGATCGATTTGTCGATGAGCGGGGTCGAGGTTTACGCTTCGTGAGATACAAAGGAAGGCCACCAAAAATACTTGGGACAGCGTCAGCCTTCAGCGTTGGCTTGTCGCGCTCCAGGGACACGGCGTCGCCGCTGATATTGAAATCATAAGTAGTGGCAATGTCCGAGGCGTCGAAAGGCTTCGCACACACACGTGTATATTTGGACTCAAAGTTGAAGTCGCCACTTTCCTGCCGCGGTATGGCCCGTTTCCATTTCTCGCGCTGGTCCTTGTCAGGTGGAAAAGAAAACAACGACACCTTCTCGGTCGTTCCTCTGTAGCCGGAACGGCACCCCGGCACGCAACACGTGTTAGGCATCGTCGTCTCACAACATTTTGGCTAACTCGGACACGCACGCACGCTTCTTCCACCAGTTTGTCTCGCTGTGCGCACGCGTTTCAGTCTGTTTCAGTACGCGAGCAGCCCGAACGATGCCCTCTGTGGCGCAGTGGCGCCGCATCGCGGCAGTTTTGGGCAGCGTATGAAGCTTTCCCATAGAGTGACGGTGGAGTTTCGTGACCAGAAAAGCATTGAAGGACTCTGGTATTACACAAGCCTGACAAAACTTCGAGGTATTTGAGCAGGGTTTCCTGTTAGACACCATGTGCAAAGGCTCCTGTTTGAGCATGATTTCCTGCTGATTTGGTGACAAGTTGCCTGGCCGCAATCCTTCTGCAAAATTGTAACCAAATTATGTGGAAGTTGGCTGGTTGCAGTACGATTACCACGCGTAATTTTTTATGTAAGCCTCGGCTCGGGCGATGGGTTCCATGGTCTGCCCACAAACATCCGGCATGGACCTGCAAGGCAGAGTCCACAATCAACAACGTCGCTTTTCGCCCTGCATACGCCCATGCTACAATGCATTAGTGTGCAATGACAGCTGATCGCATTTCCGCAGGGCACGGTGCTGAGTGAAACTCCTTAAAATATTCGGAATATCAACGTGCATATGCCCGCAAAACAACAATCACTAATTATGTATGCATATTTGCCAGACCAATCCTCCTATCTCTTGTGACCTCACCACCGCTTGTATTGCTACAACCCGCCCTCAGGTAGTAGAGTGAACTGGTCAAACTTGGCACGGGATTCGGAGCCGGCATGCTGGCCGACACGAAGACAATTCCTATGTTGCTTTTACAGGTTCATGCCACTCTCCAAGTATCGTTGGAATTAGACGCGATCGACGAAGGGGTGATGATTCCTTCATTTTCAAAGGCACTTCCTGAGACACAATCGCGTCACTTGGCTGCAGAATTCCGCCTCGACGGACTGCCAGCCATTTTCAATGGCAAGAACGCCAGTGATAGCCTCAGTGTGAAAACCAATATAACAAAGTCTTTCGAGTATGACTGACCACGTGAACGTGACCATGTGCAACCTTATCTCAGCACACGTTTACATGTCTCCGTGGGATTTTGAGCTGGCATGCTGGCCGACATGCAGCCAATTCCTATGTTGGCATTAAAGGTTAGATAACACAACTTTTTTCAAGTACGTAGAATATTGTCACGTGCTGCAAAAGGTCTTCAACTAGGAAGAACTGAGCCGGCGGGGAGACGTACCGAAAACTAGCAAGTTGGCTGCTTCAATAATAAACAACTAGCCAGAGCACGCGCTGCCCCAGAACATGGCTTGCGCTTGCCGTACCTAGCAGCCAAGTGACAATATAGCAGCTGGTGAGACGGATTATGAGTTGAATAAACTATTTCCTCTTGCAGCATAAGAGTGTTTACTAGTTCGTGCGCGTATACACGTCAATGAGCTCATACTTGCTTAGAGAAACAGGAATAAGGAGAAATAAGCAGCGCTGCACGTGTGTGCTTCTTTGCTCGCAGAGATGTATTTTGAGCTGTAAAGGACAATTTGTTTTAAGTGAAAAACAACTAGCCCGATTCCTAAGTAAGCCTTCATAGGGCTAAAAACCACGGTCTTTCACCTTCTTCCTGCTCCACTGGGTCAACTCGTGGGGCAAGCTTCAAAGCTGAGCTTCCTAATAAGCTCAAGTACATAAAGAAGTCACCATAACCAAGGCTAATCAGGTTTATCAGAGAATAAACTGGGAAAAAATTTTTGGCGTTAATTTACGAAAAAACTTACACATCCAAAAAATTGGCACATACCACGTACAATGGGAATCGATGATATGCGAAGCAGGAATGAGAAATGTTGATATGTCACTTTAAAATCAGCACAACGTTATGAGAAAGAGGTAATAGTGCCGTACATGACTTCCGTGTCATGATTATCATGTTGGGATGTGTCGTTTATCTTCGTCATCCATTCCCGTGATGTGATACAAAATATAATATAATTGGAGCTAGCGAAACGACCGCGAGCACGCTATGAGCGTGGTATGCTGTCATGTTCATACATGACACGCGTATCAGGATTATCATATATGCGCAAGTCATATACTTTGGTCAACCATTGACGTCACCTATTACGAAATTTGATATATGAAGAGCTATAAAAACGGCCACGATAGCATCATGAAGAGCCCAATATACTGCAACGTAGTGTTGACTCACCCGCACGCTGGGCACAGTAACGCTACGTTAGCAAAACGCGAGTACGCTACAGTCGGACGCCAGGCGCGACTGGCACGAGCAGCGTTCGTCGGCGCGGTCCGACGGCATCCGGCGCGAAATGCGACACTGCATTACGCAGCGATGCGTTACCCAGACAACACAGCGTATCCCTTTTTTCGTGACGGAGGGACGCCGGACGTACTGAAACACGAATGCATCGAACCAACGCAGCGCGTGCCTGCGAGTGTATGGCAGGACCGGTGCCTGGCGTGGCGTCGGTACCCGACGAAATGAATGACGGTGAGCACTCGCAGCGCGTCACGTCGGAATGTATTGGCACCTTGACTGTGGCATATAGTCATACTCTCACATGATAGGTATCTCACGATTATCATGTTTGCACCAGTGCAGTGACATACCTTCGTCATCTATGTCGCGATTATCCTGTTTATGTGCGTCATTTAATAATGTCGTCCGTTTGCGTCGTGCATAACCGAGTTTGGTACATGTGAAGCTATCAAAACGACTGCGAGTGCATCATGAGCGTAGTATGTAGTAATGTTCTTACATGACACGCATGCCATGTTTATCATGTTTGCGCCTGTATCATATCTTCGTAATACATTCACGTTCCGCGTTACCAAATTTGGTATAAGTGATACTAGCAAAACATCCGCCAGCGCATCATGAGCGTGATATGCTGTCGTGTTGTTACATAACACCCGTCTCATAGTAATCATGTTGCACCAGTAACATGTGACGCTAGCGAAATGCCCGCGAGCGCGTCATGAGCTTGGCATGTAGTCATGTTGTTACATGACACGCATGTCAAGATTTTCATGTTAGGGTCTGTCACTTGTGTTCGCCATGGAATCATGTCATACCAGACGTGTTCTGCAACATGTCATGTGAACGAAACTTCCGCAAGACCTGCACGATCATGAAATGTAAATCATGACATTCATGACATCCATGTCACGATTTTCATTAAATGACTAGTCGCTTATGCTCGCCATACAGTCATATTATGCCGTACCAAGCTTGGTATTGATACCATTATCGAAGCGGCCAGGAGAGTCGATTGATTTGATTGACTGATTTGTGGGGTTTAACATCCCAAAACCACCATATGATTATGAGAGTCGCCGTAGTGGAGGGCTCCAGAAATTTCGACCACCTGGGGTTCTTTAACGTGCACCCAAATCTGAATACATGGCCTACAACATTTCCCACCCAATCTGAATACAGGGCCTACAACATTTCCGCCTCCATCGGAAATGCCGCCGCCACAGCCGGGATTTGATCCCGTGACCTGCGGATCAGCAGCCGAGTACCTTAGACACTAGACCACCGTAGCAGGGCAGCCAGGAGAGTTAAAAGTCGTAGGCTGATAGATAGATAGATAGATAGATAGATAGATAGATAGATAGATAGATAGATAGATAGATAGATAGATACGCACAAAGTCGCCGAAGTTCGCTAAAAAATGCTTCGCATTTAAAAGAATTCTTCACACTTATCGGCTTGCAACAGCTTCGACAGATCAGCGGGGATGATATATCCTTTTAAAATAAAATTATCTTCCGGAAGCAGCAATTGGTTTGACTGGTTCATAGAAAGTTTGCTCGAACATATCGGTAACCGCATCGAGAAGTCAAAGATAAAAGCACGAACGAGTGATGTAGTAGTAGAAAGCCACTGTTCAGCGGTTGCATGCTCTGCAATACTTCAGCACAAGACAGAAAAGCATCGCATAGGGGACCTGAACTGCGAAGAGCCTATAAGGAAAACAAGCACAGCGGAATCTTGGCGAAATTTTGTTATGTTGTAACACGGCCTCGTAACATTTTCATCGT
This sequence comes from Rhipicephalus microplus, assembly GCF_043290135.1. Taxonomy (NCBI): domain Eukaryota; kingdom Metazoa; phylum Arthropoda; class Arachnida; order Ixodida; family Ixodidae; genus Rhipicephalus; species Rhipicephalus microplus. The sequence continues at coordinate 140,329,695 of NC_134704.1, read as the reverse complement.
TCCGTAAGAACATAATATGGCGACTACTGTTGTGAGCGGAAACTTCACCTTACTTTGTGGTTTCCCCAGCGTGCAGCCAACAGTGAGCACTTTCGAGAGTGGGGGAGGGGGTGGATCAGCTTTCCCAACTTTTCTCAGTGGGGGAGCTCGAGCCCCCCTTGCCCCCCCCCCCCCCCCAGCTGATACGCCTATTCTCTGGACATTATGATTATATGGGGGCAAAACCAATTCTGAAAATCGTGACATTCACCTACTTGATTCTCACGTGAGTCCCAGTTACTTATGGTAATAAATAAACACAGTTCTTTTAGAAATAAGTCATCAAACAGTGCACTTGGTCCTGACAGTACCTGAGATTCTGTATATGTACCCATAATACACGCGAAATATCGAAGTCTGAAGCAGTGAAAAAAAAAAATGTCCAGAAATCTCAACTCAGTGGCTTGCGCCGCCACCTGTTGCGCTCTGTACGCACTTTGCATGATCAGACATAGGCTCTGAAGTTAGCGACATGCACTCGAGTCTCTAAGGCTGCTGTTTACAGTGCTGCCAGCTTGCGGAGAAAGGCGGAAACAGTAGGTCAGATCGAATATTGCACCAAACCAAGCCTTTCATGTTCAACGGTGCCGACGATTTAAACTTAAGGTATTCCATGAAAACAGCGAATCAGAGAGACATGGCATCGGGTATAATCTGGTAGCGACCAAAACTCACTTGGTTCTCAAATACTCATATTGACTCTCAAACCCTCACCGCAGGCGTGGCTTAACGGGTAGGACGTCTGGCTCGCCTGCGGGAGGTGCGTGGTTCGAACCCCACCGCCGGACACCCACCGGTCTATAAGAAGGGTACAAGCAGCCGCCCGGCCAGGCGTCCGGCTTTTCTGGGTGCGGTGCTTGGAAAAGATTCGCACAGACCGCTCTGCTTGCTGTGCAAGAACAAAGACCAATCAAGAAACGAATGTCACTCTCACCCACTTAACCCTGTCCGTATCAATTGCGGTGGTTACGGGCTCTGCACGCGAATCTTTTTTTTTCTTTCCTTGTTGGAAAGCGAGTAAGCTGCTGCATATGCTTGTATTTCTGAACTGAGCTACTGGCCAGCCTGTTTGTTTTTTTTGTTTGTTTGCTTGCTTGTTTCTTTTTTTTCTTTGCTTGCTTGCTTGTGTATCGTACAGCGAGATCGCGCAATGTAGGATTTAACAGAGCTCACACAATTCAGTTAAGTGGAGCCATCAACAGCTCTAAGTCGAAACCGATGGGCGTAAAGTGAAATGCGTCATAGAGCTTTCAGTCTGTGTCTGTCGTCAGCTTGCGACCTGAACGTATCTTCGCTGCATTGGAATAGTCGTGCAATTCGATGTGAACTTCGTCATTTGTGCACGGATGGACGGCGAGCGTCAGCACTGAAAACTACATTCTCGGTCGCAGTTGACAAGAGCGGCTGAATGACGAAGCAAAGAAACAAAACCTTGACTTGAGGAACTTGTTTCTTTCCGAATGCGCTTCAATGCCAGTGTAGAAGTCGATGTTACTACGCATGCATAATTCTGACTTAAACAGCGCCCCACGTCTCATGATTCTGCGAGCGCAACCTGATTCGTATTGCCTAAGCATGATGTTACCAGATAGCTAAGATTTTGCTTCACAGATGCGTTGCCTTGCAAGAAACGTCTTTTTAAGACGCTAGTCTTCCTTGGGGCTGTTTGACGCAAAAACTTTGGTCTGCCTTATTATCTGCTTGTCTGTGGAAAACATATTTTAGACGGCAAAATCCAACCACATGCGCAGCACCCACTAACATTGCTCTGGTTTCTGCGTTCATACTTTTGCAACTGTTGGATAAAAGAAAAATATTCCGCTTATCTCAAGCGCAGTATCAACATGCCAATATTATGCGGTGTGTTTCTTCATACTAGAGGAGGCAGACATAACTATCTTAAAAAACCGTAGTGTTTATCACGCTGCGCTCACAATGCAACGCTATGAACGAAAAGGAAAGTGTTTCGTACGCTTCGTTAAGACGAAACGGTAGTGGCACCTACCCGTCGCCTTGCATGTTAGCCAAGTTGGCCTCAGAGATAGGCAGGACGCCGCAGACATGCCTTTTCAGAGGCGAGTTTTTTTGTTTTGCCACGTAACTCTCAGATGGCGCTCGTGTTTCACATCGTAGAATGCCTCAAGGTCACGGAGGAAGGAAAGGTAAGGAGAGGCCCTGACGTCTCTCGTTGTGAAGCCGCGATGAAGCCGGAAGTTGGCCATATTCACTGAGCCAAGTCTCCTCTCTTGTTTACATATGAATGCGAAGCAGAAGGCGCGACTCCCTCTCTGTCTCAAAAAGCACGTGGCCTGTGCGCCGCGGGCGCTGGTGCTATCCGAAACCAACGGAACGCATTTCAACACGCTGTGTTGCCGCGTTGCGGTTGACGAAATCGCTGCGTATGGCTGTTGTACTCTTGCACTACCGGCGTTTATGATAAACACGGCAAGTTGCACGTTAAGCTTTTTTTATTTGATGTGTTCTTTGTGAAAATAAAGAAGATCTTTCGGACATTGCCGCGCGACGAACCAGGCACCAAAATTTGTACAGCTTTTTTTAGATCGCTTTTTGCCCCTTTTGCGCTTGTCTTTAGGCTTTATGAAATTTTCGGTCAGGCTGTGTGCTAGACACAACGATAAAAAAAAACAGAAAAAAATGTCTTCTCTGCAATGAACCCGGAGGTCCGTAATTATGCCAGTAAAGTTGGCGTCACGGTGGAGCTTGTGTGCGTGGCAGCCCATTGAGTTTGCGCCGGCCTTATTCTTTTCGCCCCTCAAGGGTCCGACGCGCACTGGTTCCTACGGATATCCCAAAGGCTATGATTTCATTAGGACAAAAGCAGCAAAGACCACTCGAAAGTGCGTGGTAACACGTCTCGAGCGTGATTCACGCGCCCTAGTAGCTACGGAGAACGGAGACCAGGATCGCGTTAGGGCGAGAGGTGGGAAAGTTAGCCGAAGGAATGCGTGAGAAAAGGTCAACATCACTTGGTCAACATCGTTCGAACGGCTTTGTAAGCTTCTGAATGCACAAGCACGCGCATCTAGTGAGGTGTACCTAGTCACCTTGTGCAGGTGCGTGTAGACATTTTAAAAAGTTTTGCTACAATACAGACAATATTGCAGAGAGCGAGACAATATTGCAAAGAGGGAGCATCTTAAGCGAAGCAGAACAGGAACATTAATGCGCAGAAGCATGTTGTAACTGTACAGGAACAAGAAAAGCAAGATTAGATTACAGTCTTATTAAGGGCCTGTGGACCGCAAATGCATCGTCCGTTGTCATAAGAAGCAACACCGCATAACCGTCACTAACCTGCAAGGCATTCATTGAACGAATTCTCGAGCACAGTCGTTAACTTCTATGATGGCTTTTCAGCATAAATTTGACGGACGCTGCAAATTCGGAGTACGTATACGCGCGCTCGTTCTGTTGTTTCTAGTTCAGACACCTGGTTACAACCACCACCGGAGGAAAATCACGCAGCTAACAATGCGGCACAAAGATTGGATGCTGTCAAACACCTGCAGTACGCCACGGTTAGGTGCGAGGCCCATGAAAATGCGCACACTGCCGCTGGACCGCCTGAACGGTGCCGCACCGCACTACATCAATAATAACAAAACGCCGCCATTGTGCCTAGTGAATATGGCCGCGCGTGACGTAATTTCCGCCACATTTTAGGAGCGAAGCTCCTTAAGGCGTGGGCTGTGCGTCCCCTGTATGTAGCCACCTCTCGTTCAGTTCTAAGTATTACGCTAGCCACCGCCCGATCTAAAGGGTACAGCCATATCCATCCGTCCATCCGTCCATCCGTCCGTCCATCCATCCATCCATCCATCCATCCATCCATCCATCCATCCATCCATCCATCCATCCATCCATCCATCCATCCGTCCATCCGTCCGTCCGTCCATCCATCCGTCCGTCCGTCCGTCCGTCCGTCCGTCCGTCCATCCGTCCGTCCGTCCGTCCGTCCGTCCAAAAGATGCAAGATGTTATAAACTAGACGGCGGTACGTGTAGTTGATTATGAAAGGTGCGAGGTGTTATAAAATAGGAATGATGCCACATATGGCGCGTGTCATCGTTCGATATAGTGCGGCGACGTACGCTAGGGGGAGCGTTGCAATAAAACCGAGTGGTCAAAATGAACGGAGGATTCATGGTTTACCAGGTTTACCTCCGGAGCTTCGCCCACTCATCATCATTCACTTCGTGGATATGGCGGCATTTTTTTATGCCCTGCGCCGGCTGGGCATGCCCTCTCCTTACCTTTCCTTCCTCCGTGCCTCAAGGTCCTCGTTCGCCTCTGCTGCGCGTGCCGCGGTTCTGCCTCCAGAATTTGTTTCACCGATTATCTCGCGCAGAACACAAAATAAATGTTTTGTTCACTCTCCCCAGACGCAAGACTACCATCTTTCGACGACATTTGAAGTGAGACATGGAGATACGGGGCCAATTTTATTGTTTTCCAAATATGTCATATGACAGGGTAATTCCTGACTTTTCGAAGACGTGTAGTGCTACAATTGAGTTTACATATTCTTGACGACCTTCAGAGATGCTGCATCCGAGTCAAATCAAAATAAAGTTGCGTTCCATGTAATTTGCAATAAGCCTTCTCGTATAACAATGCCCGTCACTCCTTTTCTAGACAGGTAGGTTAAATCAAGCAGCTTCTAGCAGCTATTACGGTCCAAAAATGTGTGACCAAATATGCGTTGCACGGGTATTTTCTGATGTCGTCCCAATAAAGAGGATCTGATGCCTCTCCTAGACGTTTCTGATGCCGGAGAAGTACGCGGGGTTGATTGTTGCAGTATTGCAATGCTTAAATATATAACGTAGAATAAAACCTGTATCGTCGATGGCTAAAAAAATTGCATTGCGGTGGCTGAATTACCAGCAATATTCGTAAGATAAATAGCGCTGCAAGTTCCGTGGTCGTCATTAAGCGAACCACATATCTTACGGCTCATATGAGTCGTGACACGCTCCCGTATTCACGTATAGCTTTATCGCACCTGGCATCTGCATTCTCAGTAGAAAGATCCGCAAGTTGGGCCACTATAGTGATCAAATAAGCTTTCAATGACAGGAAGCATGAAAACACTTCAGGTTTTTATTGTTTGTTGAGAGCCGGGATGTGAATCAAGGGGTGGTAAGGAATGTCCTGCATACCCCCCCCCCTTCCTTGTGCTCAGGCTTGGAGGGAAATCAAATATCTGAAAGGCTTGACAGTTACGTATGGCGCGTTGAAACCGTTAAGGCTCGTTTTGTTTTTTTTTTTGTTCTTTGTAAAGTGTACCGGTCATCTATACCACTAAACTATGTGAGACTATTGAAATCGCAACTGCCGCGCGATTGGTTTCAGAAAAGATTCAACAAAACAATGGAATCACGCGAGCCGGGAACAAGTGGAATTTCTTTTCAAGACATTATTCCAAGTTTCATAAGCTAAAATAAAATCTACAACATTTAAGTAAAGAAAATTGCCACCATGGCAAGATGTGTACTCCCCCGTCTGAATTTCCTAGATTTATGCCCCTGGTATCAAATAACCTGTGTAAGCCGGTATCAATTACTCTGTGTTAGCCAACACTCCGCACAAGTTCAAGCGAAACACATTATATGCGGCAAGAATACATTAGAACAGTTTAGGACCTCCCCTAAGGCTGGAAAACGTACGAAGAAACGAATACTGACATTATCGCACCAATGTCACGCACTGTCAATATTGCAGGGTGGCGCTGCCTTCGATCGTGTCGGTACGGTCTCCAGCTGAGCGGAGCAGTGCTGAATCGAGACGATCTTCGGACGAGTGCACGGATCGAAGTTGGGAGGGTCTTAATTGCGTCCGGATGAACGGCGTGGTAGAAATTAAGGAGCTAAGCTAATTTGTTGTCTATATTTTTTCGGTCCTTTGTAGTGCTGCCAATTTATTTCAAATTTGCTGGTTGTTATATTGCAAAGAAATTAGGATCGAGTGCGAAGATTAAAGGTACGCGTTTCAATTATCGGTGATGTGCCTGCGCCATAAATTAAAAGAAATTATTGACGTCTTACTTCATAACTCATTAGAGTTCCCTCGCACCATTTCTGCACCTAAATTTGCTTGTAGCTTGTAGTAATTGTGCCGATGAGAATAGTTATACTGTGCAGATGAAACAACTGGCAACAACCATTCTACAAGATATAGAAAACAAACACGAATTATAAACAACAAATTAAACGGGAGTGGTGCTGCAGAGAGCGTTGGCGGGTAGGATTTCTTCAAATTACGTTTATTCATGTATCAGACATTTTATTCGTCGCACGTATGAAATAATTACCAAATCTAAAAAAAGCACTCACACTCACTTGGACTCCCTCATGAAACTTACTTCGACCTTGGGGCGCACCCAAGGTCGAGGTAAGTTTTCACAGCTGCGATCCATTCGAAAGACTCCTTCAAACATGTGTTATTTTTTTTGCCTTCTGATAGAGTCTTTTTCAATAATTTAGATGATACCCCAGTGCAGGGCGGCAAACATAACGCTTGTCCCTCCTGACCTGCCTGTTTTTCTTTTATTTCGGATATCGTCTTTTATATCTTCAACGTTGGTTACTCGTAGAACGAAATAAGAGTCAATTGAAGAAGATGGAAGTATATACAGAAAGCGGAAGCGTAGGACTATTGAATGTGTGGGATGGTCCGAACAAAGGGCTATAGTATCATGAATGTGTCATTTCGGAAGTGACTATAGTCACTTCCGAAATGACACATTCATGATATGGTCATTCCGAAATGACACATTCATGATATGGACAAAAAGAGAAGTAAAATACGATTACAGCCTACTAGACTAACCACGAACTAAAAAGGTGAGAGGCATGCCACTATTATGTATAACACTAGACCTCCACACAAATGTACACCAGGACACATAAGCGGAGAAGGACATAAGCGAGAAGAAGCGGAGAAAAGGGGCATGACACTTTCCTACTTTAAAGGGAGGAGGGGGCACGTAGAGGAACGAAAGTTGGAGGAGAGAAAGAGGGAAGAAGGTAGGATAGTAAAGACATAAAGTAAGGAAAGCATGCAAGTGAAAACCGGCAAAATGCAGCGCGTTGTTGACGCTGCGTGTCGTCGCTCAAGTGAAGCCCCGACTTCTTCAGAAAGGCCATGGGCCGTCTTGACATGGAAGGAAAAAACGGTCGAAAGCTACTCGACTGATATGAGACGTTAAGCATCTTTGTAATCTATGTGTCCCACGGGAGTGTGTCTTATTGCTTTGTGGTGCTGTTAGTCTTGCAAATTTATTGCTGTTCACTCTGCCATGGTTGCATTCTTCTTGTATTTCATCTGGTTTTCGCACACATCATGCCTAGTTCCACCTAAGGGTTGGTTAAATGAGTCAAATAGGAATCAATTTGAGGAAGATGCAAGTATATATACAAAGCGGAAGCGTGGGACTATTGAATGTATGGGATAGTCCGAACCAATACCTATAGTATCATGATTGTGTCATTTCGGAAGTGACTAGAAACCGCTTCATTTCCGTTTGCGTTTCGAGAAGCAAAGAAGCATTCTTATCTCCGCCGCCATAATAAGGAGATTTTTTGAAGGGGTTGTTTTGTTTATAAAGGTACAATATGAACAAAAGTTTGATAAAGGGCGTGCGTTGTTCTTCACCATTCGCATATACCGCGCTCAATCTATCAGGAGCCATTCTTCTTTCAAGCGCACTGATATTCGACTACAAGGGCCACTGCATGTCTGCAATTTCGTAATGATTTAGTATCACGCTTGTATAATCCAAAAATGCTTACTATCATTTGTTCGCCTGGCAGTTTATTAACAAGAAACAGTTATGAATCATATCAACAAGTATTGCCTACTTATACTCCATATTTCACGGCTTCCGTGGTCATTTTTCCTCTACGACTCAGTTAGTTTAGCGGACACACAATTCTTTGTGTATTAGGGATAACGGGTTCATGGTTGATTGATGTCAATCGATTGTACGAAAGTCTTTTTTTATAAAATTCGTGATAGAAAAAAACTAACTGCATATTTTGGTTTGTTGCAAGTCAAAGTATTTGCTGATGGTTGTGTTTTTTACACAATTATACATATCTCTCATTATTACAATGCCCTACAAAACATTCTAGACAGATACTCTGAATGGCACTCAAAGTCGCGTATGTGTATTAAAGGGGAACTCCGGTCAATTTTCGTCCATACTGAAATATTGCTGCTTTATAATAATATTGACAGTCCCGAAAAAACTAGGGCGGTTCATTTTGCCCAGGCACTCGTCAATAATTATAATTCAGCAAAAAACGACAAGCCAAAGCAGAAACCGAAGCACGGAGCAGCTCTGTCGTCCGTGGTGGGTATCCAATGACGTCACAAGATATCGTCACCGATGGCGTCACGAGATCCGCTACACCCCGCCACGGCTGGCCAGGGTGTAAATATAGCTGAGGTGACTCAATCTTCGGATGCGCGAGAAGCAAGTTTGCGGTGAAGCTGACAAAATCGAACTGTGTTCGCGTTGTCGTCACCTCGTAGAAGAAAGCATGCGCTGCATACGTCTGCTGGAAAAGGCGGGGTTTTTTAAAAAAGAGTAGGCCCTGACGCCATATACACAGGGAGGCTTGCGTTTACAAGTGCGATTCCAAAATAAGCTAAAATTGTTAAAATTTGTTTTCTAAAATGGTTGAATAATTCGGCCCATATAACCACGGTAGCAATGCGAACACGTGTCCACAGCTTTATTCAAATCGGTGAATATAAAAAAAAAGAAACGGCTGAGTTTTCATTTAAGTAAAAAACAAGCAGTGCTCGTGTGTTTTACTCGAAAAAAAGAGACCTAGTGTGTCACTTATTAAATAAATAACTAATACAAGTTGTGAATGAATCACCTTAACCAGACAACCTTCTTCGCCCTTTATTGTTTCAGTTGCTATTTTATTTATATTTGTATTTTTACATGTATTACCCGTCTTGCTTGGACCTTGAGTCTGCAGTATTGAAGAATTAAATAACAGACTGTGTTTTACGCCTGAAAATCACAATTTGAATATTAGAAAAGATGTAGTGGAGGGCTGCAGATACTTGGATCTTCTTGTGCTCTTTGGCGTGCACTGATATTGCAGAGTAGACTGGCATGTACCATTTCGGCTCCATTGAATTGCGCCTGCCACGGCCAGGGTCGAACACGCGATTTTCAGGTCAGCAGCCGAGCATCTTAACTACTGTTTCACCACGGTGGACGAAAATCTTATTACGGTAGATTCAAGCAGTCTATTTTTTGTATAGAGATACAAACATATCTTATATTTCACACCTGTTATTTCCTAGAGCCGTTACATGAACCAAGTTAAACTAAACCATAACTTGTGGGTTTCCTGCACAAAAACGCAGAAATGTTGCCAGTGCTGGCTGCTGAGGCTCAAGTATGCCCGTCGGACGTCCAATATGTTTTAGGTTATCCTTGTGATCTATGTAGAATAAAAAGATGGCATGAGAAGTGTTTAATGAGAAAAAAGAGTTCAGAACATGGCTATTTTAATTTCTTTGCTTGGATTTTGTGAGGTATTCTAGTATGCCAAAAACAACAGAATGCATCGGTCAACGTTTGCACATGCGAATGCAATATTTCAGGCTGAAACTTTTTCTCAACACATGTCATAACAGAACAGCCGTGGACTCCCCGTGATGCCTTCACAAACCGGATTGCGTTTCACTACGACATGACCATACAAATAATAAAAACAAAATAAACCAGGCAACTTAAACTTTACAGTTGTCAATTTTTGCCCAGAAGGCTGCCAACAGATGTAGTCTGCCATCAGGAAAGGCTGCCATCAGATGTAGCAGAAATACCCTCACTTGAGGCATTTTTATGTTCGCTGCATTCTGTGCAGTTATGTATTCGCAAAGTTGTGTGCGTACAATATTTTAATTGGAGTTTAATTTCTATATGTCTGATGCGTCATTTCTTCTGTGCATTGTGTACTACTTTATTGCATGCTATCAATTGTGTTATTTACTGAAAGGCAAAATTCTCTGACTTCACCTCTTTGTAAGGCAAAGTGACAACAATAACTTGCACTACCTGCAGTCCACCTTCACAGTTATAATCCGTTAACGTACAGCTCAAAATACAAGCGAACAAAATATTGCAAAAAAACAACTAATTCTTGCTTAACGCTTCTCACTATATAATACAGCTTAAAGGACTGTTTCATATTTTTGCGCAACAGAGAAAAAGTTCATTAAAATTCGTTATTCCACCTGATAATTTGTTGCTATTCTACATTTATAATATTTGTTTCATGATGTGGAAAGTTAAATTAGCTTTCGAATATCATGGTATGTTAACCAGAATGCGTCAAGAAAAAAAGCTGATAGAAGTTATTTATGAACTGATAATACTAAGTGTATTACGTCCCAAGTCTCTGAAATGACTATGACGGACGCTTAGTTACGAATTGATTACCTGAATACCAAAAGCTAATGTTGTGAGAAATATTGTTATATTTAAACGTCTGTCAGTTGCGTAACACTGATAAACTTACGCTTACTTAGAAAAAGCATTGCGTCGACAACAACGTTCCACAGCAAATCTTTTCGTAGTGTTGCTTCCATGTTCAATGACGGAGAGCTGATTACTCGGCATCTTATTGTGGTGAGGGAGAGGCTCAATAGGAAGAGAGGGCTGCGCCGTGCAAAGTGTGCTGAGGGTGGATAAAGACAGGTGAATCAACTACAGGCTCACTAGGATGGTAATAGCGAGCTTTTGCGAGAAGAGTGTACGAATGATAGGCGTGCGAATAGAGAGGAGAGCGAAACTTCGCGGCGGAAGTAGATCAGTGAGAATATACGTGGAACTTAAAGGTACGCCTTGCTCGTTTGGGGCAGGCGTTTTTTCATAAAGGCCAAGAATGCTGTCGTGAAAGAAGCGGTATGAAGAGCAGAGCGTCTAGATGGCCGTTTATTGCGGCGTAGATCCAAGAACCCGATTTTCCACGACAGAAGTTTTCAGATTTTACATTGGTGCCGAAACCCGGGAACGAACCAGGGACCTTTCGCACTCTACGTACCGTCACTACGTCGACCAATGCTATAGTGCCCTGAGAAGCCTTTATGACTTTGTTCAAATCAACATAACAGGGCTCAAAGGCCTCGGTGTCTCAGAATACTGCTACTTTGCCATGTTGTGCGATGTACTAATGGAAGCGATTCCACAAGACATAATGATGGAATATCACCGACAATGGCGACTCAAAGCGTCGAGTGTGAACGACCCGCCGAGCTCGGAAGAAGAACATCGACAATTGCTTAAGTATCTCCGCACTGAGGTCGAGTCAGGAAGCAAAAAACCTACCAACAATGGATGTCGCACAGAAAAGAACTACAGACCTCCGGCAGCTACAAGAATCAGCCAATGGCACCAGCGGCAGTTCTCAACGGTGCCGTTACATAGGAGGCGTGCCTTTTTTGCCAGAAATCACACCCAACGTTCGACTGCCATGTATCGCTTCCTGACTCGGAGAAAAAGCGTCTTTTGTCGACGACTGGCTGCTGCTTCAGATGTATCACAAAAGAACATCGAGCAAGAAACTGTCGACGGAAGGTGAGCTGCTCACATTGTCATGGAAGACACACTTCTTCGATGTGCTCTAGACAGGCTAGTACAGCTGTTGAAATAATGACGCCACCACAATACGCTATGAGCAGTACCTACATGTACGCTGTTTTAGATACTAAAAGGAGCCTTGCTGCAATACCATTGCAAACCTTCAGAGGATAGATAAAACGCGCAAAGGGCAGCTGCCATATAAAAAAGGCATCATGGATAATGGTAGCCAGCACATTTTCATCAAAGAAGACGTTTCAAGAAAATTGAACCTGAAGGTGTTAGAAGAAATTGACATTACCGTCAACCTATTTGGAAACAAACACGGTCGCAGTGGACGTCAGATAGTCAAAGTAAGTTTACAAAGCCAATACGATAATATTCAGCATGTCATGGAAGCAATAGAAATCGAGCACATCTGTGAAGTGGTTGCTGAAATACCTTAAGACCACGAATTCATCAAATAGTTGCGAAATCGTCGTTAACAATTAGCTGATGAACTTTGCTTTCCGCTTATCACTCGGGAAGAAGGCATTAGCTTATTAATTGGCTCAGGCCCAATCGGGAAAGATTCTTGGGAGCGAAGTCACTTGACATAAAGATCGCAACAGCCTTCTTTCCAATCAGACTTCACTGGGTTGGACAGTACAAGGACCCTTAAATGACGAAATCTTTCTTCAGCTCACAAATGCAAACGTTTGTGTACTACGGACATGTTGTTGCATGAGTGGCGTCCTGATGCAGGAACGCATAGGCTCACAACTACGAAAGTTCTGGCAGCTGGAAAGCTACGGTGTCACAGATGCAGATGAGGCATCCTGCCACGATAAGAAGGTGCTAAAAGCTTTCAATGAAACAACTGAGCTTCGAGACGAAAGGTACAAAGTCTGTCTGTCTTGTAAAGACAGATAATCAGACCTGCACGATATTCGTGCGGTAGCAATCAAGCGACTTCGCTGCTTGCGTCACCGGTTGTCTCCGAGCAAAGAAATAAGGCTTCACTACGATGCAGCAGTCAGGCAGTACCTTACTGATGGTCATGCTGAGCCAGTTCGCGTCACCGATGATGCGACCACCACTAAATATTACATGCCCCATCATGAAGTAATTAGAGAATCATCCACCACAGCGAAACTCCGAATTGTTTTCAATGCCTCGTCCCATTTCTCAGGAGTGACTTCATTAAATGACCATTTGAAAAAAGGCCCGAACCTAGCAACGATATGTTGAAGATGTTGCTGCGTTTTCGTCACCATTAGTTCGGCGTCGCTGCTGACGTCCAGAAAGCATTTCTACAGATTGGAATTAAGCCGAGTGACAGGGATGCTCTGAGATACCTGTGGTTTGAAAGAACGCCAAAAGGAGAGCGGGACATGAATCATGTTTGCCAATATCGCATGACTCGCCTGCCCTTTGGCACTATAGCAAGCCTTTTCTTACTGAGTGCGAATTGCAGTATCATCTGCAGTGCGTATCCGGAAAGTATCACCGCACAGCTGAGAAGTTGGTGCGTTGCTTTTACGCGGATGACATAGTCACCAGTGTGCCTACCGCATCAGACGCCTGTGAGCTATGCGACCAAGCTACAGAAATCTTCGCGAAAACTGGAATGAAGTTATAGAAGTAGGTAACTAACTACACTGGCCTAGAAAACTGCGCAGAACAACCGTACCACGCGAAGATACTGGGACTACTGTAGAACACCAGGTCAGACAGGCAAAGCTTGAACGTCAATACTGTTCTTGAATGTCTACAAGGAAATTAGCCAACAAAACGGTGCATTTTACAGACTTCCGCTCGCTTGTTCGACACTCTCAGTCAAGCAGCACCATTTCTAATACGCGTAAAAAATACTTTTTCCGCGCATTTGGCAAAAACAAATAGATTGGGTTTGTGAAACTCGAGTTTGAATTGCCTAGAATGGGATATGTGGTGAAGAGAAGATCGTGACATCAAGACTCTTTCAGTTCCCAGGTTTTGTTTGTCAATCAGTGATTTGGATTTTGAGCTGCGTGTATTCACTGACCCAAGCAAAGCCGCTTACGGGGCTGTTGCTTATCTGTGGCACAAATGCGATGTTGCACCAAGTCAGATACTCAAGCAAAGGGCCGAGTTGCTCCCATAATGTAGCTTTCACTTCCACGGCTCGAGCTTTTCGGAGCTTCATTGGGCGCCCGACTAGCAAAGTTCATAACTGACGCAATGGAAATAACTTCTTCTAAATGCTATTTTCGGACCGATTCAACAGTGGCTTTGGGTTGGATCCGTGACATCGCTTCAAGGTGGCAGCAGTTTGTAAAAAAACAGAGTCACATAAAACCACTCCGACTCTTTGTAATGAAACTATTGTTCTGGAAAAGAGAACCCAGCGGATCTAGCTTCCTGGGGCACATCATTGAAAAATCTGATTGACAAGGTGATTTGGTGGAGAGGACCAGTTTGGTTGGTCAGAAGCGAAGAATGGCCTAAACACACGAATACTTACCTGAATGCTTTTCGAGATGATCTAAAGGAGAAGTCCGAAGTATACACCGTTACGCATTATTCGTCCTCGACATCGGTGAACGCTGTTTTGAATTTATCAAAGTATAGTTTGGGGGGGTGCTGACACCCCCCCCCCCTGTAAAGTTGTCTGCACCGCGTGGCGCACGTGTCTCGGCCCAAGGCGTTATTTCTATGGTGACCACCGCCGGGCGATAGATGGCGTTGTGTTCGCTTTGAGTACCACTGTTGGTAGAGTGGTAGCGCCGGCGGTGGCCCTTGGCGGAAGGCAGGCCTTGGTGGTGGGCGAGGGTTGAGCAAGGCTCTTCTGAGCGTGGCGGTTGCCGCGAACGGTTGTCTGTAGCGTGGGTCCCCGGTGCTCGGCACCGCGGGCTTCGCGCCGGAGTCTCACGTGGAAAGTCAGGCATTGGCGACGCCGCCTTGGGTATGTGTTAGTGTGTGTTTATCATGTTATTGTGTGTTTAGTGTGTTATTGCATTATGTTGTTTGTATGGTAGCGTGTTAGTTGAAATTGTTGTATCATTCGGCGGACGATATCGTCGTCTAAATTAGTTAATAAATCTATGTATGTTGTGTGCTTTGTACCAACCGCGTCTGCTGTGTCCGTTCACTCCAAGAGCTTGTTGTGGCGAAGCGCTCGTGCGCCTCGCCGAGGCCCCCACACTGGCGCCCAACGTGGGGCTCTTGGAGTAACGGACGACAGTTTTTGTGGTTCAATACAGGGATTTTGTTAGAGCCGGAGTAGAGTAGGCCTAGGGGGGACTTCTTTGCTAGCGTCGGTGGTGTGCTTTGTTGAGAAGCGAGGAGATTGGTTTCGTAACGTGTTTGAATTTGTCGGCAGGTTGATTTTCCATTTATTTTTTTGCTCACAAGTGTTGTTATTTTTTTGTTGTTGTTACTTTTCAAAAACGTTGTTGAATTAGGACGAGAGCCATGCGGTCCGCATCCTGGGGTGCGCAAGGCCTAGAGCACGTGGTTTGTAGGCCAGGCCTGAAGCGAGTATGTACGGAAGCCTCGTGGGTGGTCCGATTTTCTGTAAATAGCTTCTTCTATATCTTTGGGCTCAGGCAGCCGGGCGTCGTTGTTGTCTGGTATTGCGGCTCGACGCCGAGGCGTCGTGACACCGCCCGGGGCGGTGGACGCTGATCGCTCGGTAAGCTGCTGTGTGCGGCGAGCGATAGGGCCACCTCACAGAGTGGACGTCTCCTCGCGGCTGCCTCTTCTGCGCCTAGGCTGGGTGCTGGGTGGATGCCGGTTGTTGCCGAGTGACTCATTAGGCCTAAGGCTCTGCGCAGCCGCCTGTCACACGTGGCACAACTAGGTAGATCGTGGCGTTGAGGTGTTGCGCTCTACTTTCCTCACTTTTTTTCTTCTGAGCACGAGTTAGGAAAAGTGATTTTTTGTTTTATTTTGATGGGCGTCTTGGCCGCCACCGATGTATTAGCTAGCAGTACTGACCAACGTACCACGTGGACGAAAAGCTCGAAGCTCCCTTCCCGAGGACCTGCTAAATTGTTTTCTTTCAAGTTTTTTTTGTAGTTGTTATTGATGTATTCAGCGGGAGGGATGTCATCCACGGCCGGCTGTCCTGCACATTGTCAGCGTCGCTGGCCAGGAATGCGGTCGTGAGGTCGGGCGATGGAGATGCCTGGGAACTGCGCAACTGCCTGCAGTCCGGCGCCCTCGCGAGTGCTGGTCGCAACTGGAAGACGTGTCGGCGCTAGCGACGGATCGTTGCGCCGACGGCAACGTTGCTGTTGCGGGGCCGGTACTGAGGTGAAGTCTAGCCGGAAAGTGCAGCAGTGTCGACTAGCGGCGGTGTCGTGGTGCAAGGACATTTTGATCGTGCGATATCAATTTTTTGTTAAAGCTTGTGTAGCTAATTTTTGATTTCGGGATAGGTTTGATTTAAGGTTGGGGGAATGTGGGGGTGCTGACACCCCCCCTCTAATGTCGTCTGCGCCGCGTGGCGCACGTGTCCCGCCCCAAGGCATTATTTCGGTGGTGACCACCGCCGGGCGATAGATGGCGTTGTGTTCGCTTTGAGTACCACTGTTGGTAGAGTGGTAGCGCCGGCGGTGGCCCCTGGCGGAAGGCAGGCCTTGGTGGTGGGCGAACGGTTGTCTGTAGCGTAGGTCCCCGGTGCTCGGCACCACGGGCTTCGCGCCGGGGTCCCACGTGGAAAGTCAGGCGTTGGCGATGCCACCTTGGGTATGTGTTATGTGTGTTTATCATGTTATTGTGTGTTTAGTGTGTCATTGCGTTATGTTGTTTGTATGGTAGCGTGTTAGTTGAAATTGATGTATCATTCGGCGGACGTTATCGTCATCTAAATTAGTTAATAAATCTATGTATGTTGTGTGCTTTGTAACGACCGTGTCTGCTGTGTCCGTTCACTCCAAGAGCGTGGTGTGGCGAGGCGCTCGTTCGCCTCACCGAGACCCCCACAAGTTCCTGGTGTGGGTGCTACGCGACACGGCTTGGATACTGAGGTTTGTCACAGCCTACTTTGACCGGCCAAACCCTCAAGGACACCTAACGACGGAGGAGCTTGTCGCCTCTGAAAGATATATTGGTTGTCAATTATTCAAAGCAACGATTCGGCCCTGAATTAGCAGCCCTCCAGACTGGGTGACATCTACCCAAGGCGCCGACAATTCGTGATTCGCACCCCTTCATTTCGGAAGAGGATGGCTTGCTGGGAATTCAAGCAAGCCTTCGAAATGTCATGTACCACGAGGGCATCAAACACCCGATTCTGCTTCCCGGTGACCACATCGCCACTGAACGCATTGCCACCGGCTTACACCTGAGGCTTCTTCACGCAGGAGTCGCAACAACCACCAAGGAACTCCGAGAGCGCTTCTGGGTGACGAAGGCGAAGCAGTGTGTGAAAAGAGGGATCGGGTGGTGTACCTCGCAGGCGCGATTACTGGTGTAGATTTGATTGAACCAGTGTACTTGAAAAGTGAGCCAACACAGAAATCATACATCGTGCTATTCACTTGCGCTGTAATAAGCGCTCTTCATCTAGAGCTTGTTTCATGCTCCACAGCAGACGGTTTCTTGGAAGATTTTCGGCGTTTCACAGCACATCGTGGATTCCCTTCAGTGATATACTGTGACAATGCTTTGTGCTTTAAACGTGCTTCTCGCGAACTTCGTGCTGTGTATTACACTATTAGGGGAAGTGAAGTCAGCGATAATTTGTCTGCTCATAGCATCACGTGGAAATTCTCTGCTGACCGTGCTCCTTGGTTAGGCGGGTTTTACAGAGGCATCACCTTCTTCGACGTGCGTTTTAAGGGCGTCATACTACCTTTACTCACACTGCTACACACATAAAGTGTTACGAAATAAGAATACTATAATTCTGCGACCTCAATTTTACCAGCCTCAGGAAATAACGTGGATAAATGAGGGGAGAAAGGAGGTAAACTCATGATCTGACTTCATTGATCACGAACGAGACCGCCAGAAAAATCCCAATTCACCTCCTCTTGTATGTTTTCTTTTTATTTGTTTCCTGAGCTCTCTGCAATTTGCCGTCAGTGCTGGCCAGCATGCATTCTGCTGCGCAGGGGGAAGATGTGCGTTGTCATACGAAAGCACAAATTCATCAGAATGCTTGAAGTTAGTATGAGGCAACAATTACCGGCGCGTTGTGTGTAGCACAATTAATCCGGCTGATGCAGAGTGCAGAGCCAGTTTCCGACTCGTGAACTAACGAAGCTGATCGGTTCCGCGACGGCGAACGCGAGAGACCTGCGCACGGAAAATGAAGGAGACTCCTTCGTTCACACGGTTCATGAGCGGAGCCGTGAAGGTCGCCCCCGTTAGGGACTAACTAGAAGGGGATGGCTTACACGGAACAGGGTCTGGCAAGAAGCAGGCCAGGCGCCACCGTATGTCATTGGTGGCATGCACGCGCGCCGTTGAGAATGACGCAGGTACGCGACCACTGGGCTGACCGAGACATAGTGGCGGCATGGACACGAGCTTATCCTCCCCAGCTATACGTCATTACCGAGTGTTATTAGGATGGCGGGGGCCTCGCTGTCGCATGCACACCTGGTGAACGCAGAGGGCCAGACGGTATAATCTCCGCGCTTACGGAGGCTTCTACGAAGTAACGTTAATGAGAAAGTTGATGAAGCCCGAACGTGAGAACGGCTACCGACCGAGGTCGGCCGATACACTGCCGGGCATGGGAGAGAGTGTGGCACGCGGAGAACGTATCCCCTCTCGTGTTGTGTTTCGTAATGGCATATTTACAATGCAGTGCTTGTTGTGAAAGTGTTTTTTGCGATTGCGTGTGATGATGTGAGCCCCAATGTGTGATTGGCTTGGGTGAAGACCCTTTGTTCAACCGGGGGTTTAAAAAAGGGTGCATGAATCTGAAATGAAAGAGCGGAGGTTCGGGCTTGGACTCGGGCAGATACTTGAGGCTGCAATAGAGCGTCTCTCCACCGGACTACGGCTCTTCCTTTGCGCTGTCACCGTGCACTCGAGTCATCAAGGGGACCTACTCCAAACCTCAAACATCTTCCCTCCTTAGCTGGTGTAGAAGCTAGTCGAGAAGGAGGAAATTACCTCTTGACAAATTCACAACGCGCTATTCACATATTTATTTCTTTGTATCGTCGAACGATATACTTTTTACGGAATGCTGCAGAGGGCACATTTCATATAGTTGGGTTTGGGTTCAGCCAGAACTGTGAACACATAATAACTTGAGTTATGTTTTTTTTATCAAATCCATATAATGCTGAAGGAAAAGCCTGCAGACCTATGCGACTGCATGAACACTCAGTTAACCCTTTTGGATATTGTATCGGGCAGGCGCGGCGTGCATCGACGCATGGAATGAAACCAGGTGCTGAGGAGTCCCGGAGAAAAAAAAGAAGAAACAAGTGAACGAAACTATTTTCAAACGGCCGCTACGAAGCGAGAAATTATGCCCTTCGACCAATTTCTGCTTCGGCCTTTAAACAGCGACGGCACCTCGCAAGAGGGAAAGCGACGCACGGCGAGAAATAAAAACAAAACACGCGAAAAAAGAGCCGTTCAAGTTCCAAAATGCCAGCAGAGATTTGGAGACGACCCCAGCGACGTGCGTGAGCGATAGCGAAGCGAAGCTTCGCCTTCTCAGCGACAGTGCAACAGGCCGCAATGCGAGTGCGATGTTGTGGTAATGGCCCTGTGACTCAAGCGAGTGGTGAGCGTGTGGTGAGCATAGTAAGCGATAGCGAAGCGAAACCGTCACGGGATTACATTTGCTTTGTGAGCGGCTGTCACTGGTCCCACTAATTTGGGAGGCGATCGCCGGGCTAATTCCAAGGGCCGAAGTATCGGCCCCCCGAACCGCACCACGAAAGCATGGACAAATTAGAAGTGATCCTTTTTGGCGCACCAGCGGACACCGGCTGTGGCCCAAAGAACTAGTCAGAGCCGAGAGTTGATAAACAAAACAAAATTATATTCACAATATAGGCAGATCAAAAACAATACACAAGTATGCACACTCCACAATAGTTGCATACAATATGTCACCAACCAAACAACGTGCTACACAGTCCAATCAGCCACACTCGAAACAACGAACACAGACAACAATACGCACTACAATGCAGTTGCATGCATTGAACAACCAAGACACTTAAAGACTAAAGAGATAGAAAAACTATTCAGTCCAAAGTTCGTGGAACAAAAGTCTGAATGATACTCTTCCGAGAATCACTCACTCAAAGTCCAGCGTTGTCGTCGTTCCGCTGCCCCCGAAGTTTCTCTTCCAGGAAACCTCACGTCTTCACTTGGCCGCTCTCCAAGCTTCAAACTTCTTCGCTGGAAACACGTCGGCTTCACACTCGCAGCTGTTGCCACGCGTCTTCGCTCGATAGCGGTAGACACACACTCTTGCCTGGAGTTCGAGTCGTCACCCCTCAGGTGGAAATCCTCTTCTTCTTCTCCTTTCCACGGAAGACAAAATGCTTCGCCCACAAGGCGGAACATCCTACGCTTTCTGGCGCATACTTTCTTCTTCTCCTGCTTTGCCACTAAGGACAAAACCTTCACCGACAGACGCGGCAGGATACCCTACGCACTCCGGCGTTAACTTCCTTCTTCTGCTGATCTCTCATCTCGGCTGCTCGATCAAATACCTTCCGCGCGAGATTACAGAAAGTTCTCATCATTTCGTCGGCGCGATACGCAGCGAAGGCTGGGGGAAAGGGCGAGACGATACGGGGGCTGTCCGCGACAGATGACTCAACCCGGCATCACCACGCCCCTTTCCATCGAGAAAATTCCAGGGCTTGCTCGGCCGCCGATGTGGGGTTAGGAGGTTCGTCGGCGAACCTACGCTTCCAAGGGGAGAAGGAAGCGTGCCCGGGGAGTCTTCGGATGCTTGTTTTCTTTTTTTATCTTTGACCTCGTGGCGTCAATCCGGCGTTTCGTCGCGAGAATTTGGCGGCGCGCCCTTTTTTGAGCGCTCGATTTGTGACACTGCTCCCACTTTAAGAATATTATCTCATAACATTCAAAACCACACAAACGAGCGCGAATAGTCCCCACACTCTCAAAGACTGTAACATAGTCCGTCGCTCAGGACATGTCACATTCACAATAGATCACTCAATACAATTGTACATTACAATTCAATCTCACAACACATAGAATATAAACACAGGTACATGAATACAATACTTCATCACATACTTCAAGCAATACAAATGTACAAAGGTCTGTCTCTACAACAATTCTACCATAATATACATCCCATCACCGTAACAAAAATTTTGAATCACTCGACATACAGTTGTGACACAGGACAACAACCACATTAACTTAACCTATAGCACTGTCAAACACATTTCGATTCGTCCTCAACATTTATCCTGTGCATTTCGAACGGCGCTTGCGCCCTTTCTTGCGGTGATCGCTCGATCTCTTCTTGTGCTTCCACGTTCTTTTTCGGTGAGCCCTTTCCAACGACGGTATCTGAGGCGGCGTCTCAGCCATCGTTGTCACTTCGCACATTGTTAACGGGTCATGACGCTCAACCGATCCTGTCCGGTTATTCACCCGCTTGTTCATGTCCCGACGTTTGGCCTGGCTGGCCGACACCGGCACCTTTGCACTGTCGGTCGGTAGAGGTCGTGTCGACGTGAGTCCAGCTGCCCAGCACGTGAACTCATTCAATACGATGATCTTCTCATTCACTGTCTCTTGCGCCGTGGCTTCACTTTGGGCTCCAGTGAGATCCGTCACGGGATGCTCCTCCACTGTATTTCGCGGTCGCTGGGTTGGCGAGGGCTCCATCTTCGGGTCTTCTCCCAATCGTTCTGGATCATTCGGCCCTCGCGCCCCGTCGATGTTTCCGATGACGAGGTCGTACAGGAGGGTCGTCATGCATAGAGCAGTAACCTTTCCGCTGAAGTACGGGGTTTCGACCTCAATTTCTGCTTCGGGAAGCATCCGAACCGTACTATCAATTAGGCAAACTGGTTTCGTTTTGCCTGTTAACTCACTTTTTTGTACCCAATTTCTCCGCACAATAACGGTGGAGCTACCGGTATCTCTTAACACCGCAACCTTCTTGCCTGCAACTTCTCCAGGCAGCGTCGGCATTCCCTTCGTAACACCGGTTGACTGTTTTGTCATTACAGCACCCACAATAGGAAGTTTCTCCCCATTTTTCAACTCTACGAATCCGTTGGTGATGGCACCATCATCGGATTTCGGTGCTGCTAGCACACAGGATACCTGGTGAGTTTGACTCACTCCGTTATGACATGCGTCTGCTTTGTGCCCAGTCTGACCACACTTGAAACATTTTACGACCGTGGGACTCGTAAAGTTAGTACGACAGTTGTTCGCGCGATGACCCACTCGGTTACACAGAAAACATCGCGGAACACTCTCCGGTGTACGCTTCTTTTGTTCGGGTGCCGATTTCTTCGAATCTTCGGGACACTCCTTCTTGACTCTGGCCAAATTTGTGCCACCTTGCGCTTCCAAGAATTGATCAGCCAATTCAAGCATTCCGTCAAGTGACTCAGCCTTCCTCTCTTTCAAGTACAGCGACAGGCTTGGGTGGCAACTAGTAAGAAATTGCTCTCTAATAAGGAGCTCTCTAAGCTCATCGCACCCCTGCGCTGTCCCTGAAATTTCAATCCATCTGTCGAAATAATGGCGCAGTTGGGCGGCATACTGCGGAGCTGTCTCACCATCAGCTGGCTTTCCTGTCCGAAATCTGTCCCGGAATCCTTCCACAGTAAATCTAAATCGCTTCAGCAAACCAGCTTTCACCTTTGCATAGTTGGCTGCATCGGTCGGCGACAGCCTGCCGTACACACTGAGTGCTTCACCACTCAAGCAAGTACTCAAAGCAGTTGCCCATTGATGTTCCGGCCAATTCTGGCTCCTCGCAATGGTCTCAAATTGGTGAAGGTACGCGTAAAAGTCGTCCTTCCTTTCATCAACCGCTACGAGCAGCTTGCTTGGGTTCAAGCCGAAGCCATAGTCCTGTCGTTCGCTGCTTTCAACTCTAGCTTGGACTGGAGTTTCACTTCGCTGTTGCAAACGGAGCCGCTCGAGTTCTATCTCGTGCTGTCGCTGCCATTCCCTTTCCTCTCTTTCTTCTTTCGCCCTCTCAGCTGCCAGTCTTTCTCCCTCCAGCTCCAACTTCGATTGCTGCTCTCTTTCTTCTCTCGCCCTTTTGGCTGCCAACTTTTCTCTCTCCAGCTCCAACTTCAACAGCTGCTCTCTTTCTTCTTTCAGCTGTCGCTCCTTTGTCTGTCTTTCTTCTTTCGCCCTTTCAGCTGCCAGCTTTTCTCTCTCCAACTCCAACTTCAATTGTTGCTCTCTTTCTTCCTTCGCCCTTTCAGCGGCCAGCCTTTCTCTCTCCAACTCAGCTGCTTTTTCTTCCTTGGCCCTCTCAGCTGCCAACCTCTCTCGTTCCAACTCAGCTGCTTTTTCTTCCTTGGCTCTCTCAGCTGCCAACCCCTCTCGTTCCAACTCAGCTGCTTTTTCTTCCTTGGCTCTCTCAGCTGCCAATCTCTCTCTTTCTCCACCACCTCTTTCTCCGTCTGGCTTACCTATTTCCGTAGTTCGGCGCCAGAAAGACCCATCTTCTCACCAAGAGCAACTAACTTTTCCAGATCCATGGTGTCTCGCAAATAAAGTCTTGCCGCGTGTAAAAAGCATCTGCCTAAATCTGTCTATCGGAACACTCCCCTGCACTCATTAACGAGAACACTGAGCAACACACAAAGTCGTTCCGATAGCACTATCAACAACTCGAGGCTCTTTGTCACTACTTTGGGCACACTGAGCACCAAAAGGTCCTGTCGCGGACGCCAGAATAATTGTCACTGGTCCCGTTAATTCGGGAAGCGATCGCCGGGCTAATTCCAAGGGCCGAGGTATCGGCCCCCCGAACGGCACCACGAAAGCGTGGACAATTTAGAAGTGGTCCTTTTTGGCTTGCCTGCGGATGCCGGCTGTGGCTTGAAGAACAAGTCAGAGCTGAGAGTTGATAAACAAAACAAAATTATATTCTCAATAATAACAGATCGAAAACAATACACAAGTATGCACACTCCACAATAGTTGCATACAATATGTCACCAATCAAACAACGTACTACACAGTCCAATCAGCCACACTCGAAACAATGGACACAGACAACAATACACACTACAATGCAGTCGCATGCATTGAACAACCAAGACACCTAAAGACGAAAGAGATAGAATACCTATTCAGTCCAAAGTTCTTGGAACAGAAGTCTGAATGATACTCTTCCGAGAATTACTCACTCAAAGTCCAGAGTCGTTGTCGTTCCGCTGCCCCCCAAGTTTCTCTTCCAGGAAACCTCGCGTCTTCAATTGGCTACTCTCCAAGTTTCAAACTTCTTCGCCGGAAACACGTCGGCTTCACACACGCAGCTGTTGCCACGCGTCTTCGCTCGATAGCGGTAGACACACACCCTTGCCTGTAGCTCGAGGCTTCACCCCTCAGGTGGAAATCCTTTTCTTCTCCTCCTTTGTCACGGAAGACAAAAGGCTTCGCCCACAAGGCGGTACACCCTGCGCACTCTGGCGCATACTTTCTTTTTCTCCTGCTTTGCCACTAAGGACAAAACCTTCACCGACAGACGTGGCGGGATACCCTACGCACTCCGGCGTTAACTTCCTTCTTCTGCTGATCTCTCATCTCGGCTGCTCGATGAAATACCTTCCGTGCGAGATTCCAGAAAGTTCTCATCATTTCGTCGGCGCGATACGCAGCGAAGGCTGGGGGAAAGGGCGAGACGATACGAGGCCGTCCGTGACGGATGACTCAACCCGGCATCACCACGCCCCTTTCCATCGAGAAAATTCCAGGGCTTGCTCGGCCGCCAATGTGGGGTGAGGAGGTTCGTCGGCGAACCTGTGCTTCCGAGGGGAGAGGGACGCGTGCTCGGGGAGTCTTTGGATGCTTGTTTCCTTTTTTTAATCGTTGACCTCGTGGCGTCACTCCGGCGTTTCGTCGCGAGACTTTGGCGGTGCGCCCGTTTTTGAGCGCTCGTTTTGTGACAGCGGCGCATTTGAGCTGCACGGCTGTGTCGCGGGGTTGTGCGCGTGTTTTGTGCAGCAGTGTTGCCGTCTTCTCGTCGCTGGTCATAAAATGTGTGGTTTAACAACAGTGCAACACGTCGCAGTGCGATTGTGTGGCAATGGCCTTGAGACTCAAGCGAGCATGCGAGCATGCCGCTGTGTACAACCAGGCAGCTTATGGGCGCACCACGTTCAAGCACAATCAGGAACACAAATGGTAGGTAATACTTATGTTTCCTCTGTTCGCGCATGTTTATCGCCGCTTGAGCAGCAGTAGGGGGCGTTTTGCAATTTGCATTGCGTGAAAAGAGCACTGAAAAGCAACAATGTCAGTAAGCTCACATAACTATGGGTGGTGCGTGTTTTGAAACTCCTGTGAGTATCTCACAAGCATTGAGCAGCCAGCCGATTCAAGCGAGTGCTCCTTAAAAAAGGCAAGTTTGGGCGACTTAATTTCTTTGGTTGCGATAAAGCATGAATGCAACAGTGCTTTCAGGGAGTATACACTTCAGCAAAAACAAACAAACAAACAACCACTTTTAGCTTGCTGCCTTGTGATGAAGTGTGCATTTAGACCAAATTTGTTTTCTATTTATTCTGTTCTTATGCCCAGAATATGAGCTAGTAAGAAGACTTCACGATAATAATTTGGCATCATTCACAACAACTGGGTCGTAGAGAGAAAATTACATTGCATATCAAGGTATCAAGGTGCAGTAGCCTCATAAGATTATATTGATTTAGCTTGAAAGGTAAATTATGTTAAAGAGACAATCATCACCATATGATGTCACCGAGATGTGGTTAGTGACAGTGTTTTTGAGGAAGCACGTGCATTTTATGGTATTGTCACTTCATTATACACATATCAGCACTTCAACTTGCCACAATTACATGTGAATAATTATAGCATATAGATGTGTCCCTTGTACATGGCTAATTTAATTTCAGTTATATCAGTCGGTTGAATCTGTTGAACTTTGTTATTTAGTCACCTTGATCCTTCCTTTTGGTTATTTTGTTTTACATTTTGTTGCCATAGTGCTTGTGATCAATACAGAGTATTCTGACAATTGACAGAATTGATGCCAAGGTAGAAACTGCTGGTATTGTGTCTGGCTCTTATTTTGCCATCATTACAAGTGTGCTGTTTATTTTTGTCATGAATCAATAACAAGTCACCCAATCAGAAACATAAACAGAACAGCTGGGGTTGTTCAATGAGCTAGTGCTCCACGTGTTTTAATATAAAGGGGTGTAATTGCTGATGTTTAACATCTAAAAACTATTATCATGATCAGTGACACTGTTGGGGAGGTACAGAAATTTTGACCACCTGAAGCTCAATGTTGTGCACATAAATCTAAGGACAAGGGCCTCAAGCTATTTGTCTTCATCAAGAATGGGTTTAATAACAAAGTGAATCTTACTAACATTTGCATCCCTTTGCACTACAATACCAACTACACTGAAATCAAGAACTTTTGGAGTAGTAGCGCAGAGGACTACGGCTCACTTCTGATGTTGTTTTGAATTTCTTCACCATCATGTATTCTTCACCCTTTAAACTATAAGTGAAAAGTTTACAAAAAACTACTAAAGAACAACTCAATTTTACACTTGTATCATGTATAATTAGAAAGTCTGCAATGGTACTGTCCAGTGGGAGTGAGTGGTAAGATATTCATGTTTATGCATACAAAAAGCTTCACGGACTTTTTGTATCCTTTTCAGGAAGACATTTATGGAAAAGCTGCAGGAGTTGCTCAACCAGCTGTTCGTGTACACGACAGTGTATTGTGGAAACACTCCCGTGCCTCAGTGTACACTAACACGAACATTTCGTACGTCCTAAAACACTTGGGATAATACTCTCAGTGTGTTTTGTTATACCAACAAAGTGTTATGCATGGTACTGCATCGAACCTGTTCAATAGCGTGCCCATTTGAAGATTTCGCATTGTTAGAAATTAGGCTAGGTGGAACTGGCTTTATAAAGCAAACTCATTCCTTAGAGGGACAGTTTGGCAAGTTGATCAGTAATTAGAGTAAAAGAGTGAAAAAGAGGCCCATATCATAGTGAATTGAGAATGAAATGCACAGGACAATGGGTTACTAGAAAGGGAAGTGTGATGCCAATCACAAAAAGATACACCCACATAGTACGAAAAAACTACAAGGTGAAAGTATCATGCAGTCGCAGAATGAGTACGAAGGTGACTGAAATAACCATACTTGCCGTGAACTTTAGTGTATAGTACTGAGTTGCCTTGTTCTCTTCATTTCTATTTCTATGTTGGTTTGTTATTGCACTTTTTTTCAACTATGGAATGAAGTGATAACTGCTTTACACTCTTTTGTGATCAAATTGGTTTCAACCTTATAGAATACCAAGCTCTAGGACACAATATGCTAACCACCATCTGCTATATATAGAAAGATTTAAATTTTAGGCTTGTTATTGCTTAATTTCATGTTATATGCAGCCCAGGTACTTGGAATAATTTTAATGTGGTCAGTAAGCATTAGTCATGAAGTGAGGAATGAAAGATGAACTTCTTAGGTTGCAGATGACATTGCTTAGCATAGTATATTGTAAACATTTCTGTAATAATCATGTACAAATAAAGCATCGGTGTATTACAGCTGTGCGATAATGCCAACAATATCCCAAACCTAGGTTATTCCAGAAAGTTTAGTTATTCTTCAGATATGTGCGAGTAAACACGTTAGGCCACATATATAAATGCAATATTGTTATTTTGTTGGCATGAAAAAGCACGGTTGACACTCACGACACGCTAGAATTGAACACTAAAAGACACACCGAAGCACAGGTAAGACACACACGAACAGGAACTAACAACTGTTTATTCGATGAAAGCATAACAAACATGTAGAGGTTGAAAGGACAAGAAAAAAAGAAACAGCGTAAATCTGCCCACTGCACACCACAACAAAGCAACCATCTGCGCAACATCAAATCTGGCCTGGTCAACTATCTAAAATGTTCACACGAAGAGCATATTTATCGTTGGACAAATGAATAGATGGCACGCTAACACAACTGTCTTCACCGAGCCTGCACATTATAAAAGCTTCAATGATTTTTGTTTTGTTTGTGTCTTTGAATCTTGATAAAATAATGGTGTTTTCTGAATTTGGCTAACGATGACGCTTCTTGCAATGGGTAGATATATTTCTGGGATGACAAATGTGCTTGCAGTTGCAATTACGCTGATGTTAACATGAATTAAGACAGCTGACAGTTTGCCCAATGTAGTGATTTCCGCGTAGCAAAGGAGTACCATATACAAAATTTTTTTTCTCGTGATACAAACTTGTTGACATGCTTAACAGAATACGCATGGTTGTTCTTCTGGTTGTTGCCGTTTACTTGGTGACAAAGTGAATTTATATTGTGAGGTGCCGTGAAGGTCATAAGTATGCCATGCCTACTTGCAATTTTTTTAGGCCATGCGAAATGCCACGAACGTAGGGCATAACAATAGGCCCCTCTCTTGACTTCTCTTTTAATCCTGTATTCATTTTATACCTGTTGACGACGGTTTTTAAGACCCTCTCAGCCAAGGCAGTGATCAAGGCATCAGGTTAATCACTGTCCCTGAGTCTATCAACTTGCTTCATCAAACTTCGTGCTACCATGGGGTCATGCGACTTTTGGCAGCTGTTTAACATGCTCGGACACGTGACCCTTCAGTGTGTCTAAGTTTTCAATTGTAGTGTGTCGTGAGTGTCAACCATGTACAACGAACTAGCCCCTACTCAAGCCGTTATGACTGAACACTTTTAAAAATTTTGGGAAGTGGATATACAATGAACTCAACAGGTCTAATTTGGACTTTTATGCAAAAAACAGAACTTATGATCATACCACAGAAGTTTTTATGCCATAGGTCTAGCTAATGCAATAAAAAACAATATGCCTACCTGGGT
Organism: Rhipicephalus microplus; assembly: GCF_043290135.1. NCBI lineage: Eukaryota > Metazoa > Arthropoda > Arachnida > Ixodida > Ixodidae > Rhipicephalus > Rhipicephalus microplus. The sequence continues at coordinate 140,300,964 of NC_134704.1, read as the reverse complement.
GGTTGAATATTTCATGAAAGTGATGCTAGCCTTATTTTACTAATTTGCTAACCTTCATGTGTAGACTAACATCAAGTTTATTGTACATCCCATTTTTTGGCATGTGTTCATATTGTTTGGATTGTGCTCTGTGAAGTGCACATTTTAGTGTGTGTTATGAAGAAAATATTTTCTCTAGTTTTATCTTACTATACTCTGGCGACTTATATATGGTGCTTGGGCCATTCTGTGTATGTTCCTAGTATTTGTATTAGGTATCGGTACTGTATGCAAATATGTAAATATACACATTATTACACTGACATGACAACTGATGCTGTTATGAACACTCTATCTTCAATCATTTGAGGTATGCAATAGGAATTGTTGAAATGCTGCTGGCTTAATGTTATGGCATGTGCATTATTTACCGAGCAAGTAGAGCAGGTGTTTTACTCTTCAGAGTTATTGTGGAAAATAAATATGTGACAGGCAAAGAGGCAGAAAGTTTTCACTTTGTTTATGCATACATGCGCCTTGAGGCTGGCACGACGCATACAGAAAAAAGTCCAACGACGTTTAGACAAACTTGATCAGGAATGCTGGAAATCATTCTGCGAATCATTCGATCCCCAAAAGCCGTTGTCACGCATCTGGAGCACTATTCGTGGCCTGCGCTCGACTCCCCAACAAAGACATCCTTTCATGGCTTTAGCCCTACATTTAGGCCGCACCCAACTTGAAGTGGCAAATGAGTTTTGTACGCGAATCGCTGGTGTGTCTGCCTTGTCCGCTGGCCCCATTAGGAATACTATCCCTTAACCCCATTTCTCCGAAGTGGACAATCTTTTCACTATAGAAGATCTTGACGCATCTTTGGCGGCTTCCCGACGATCATCTTCACCAGGACACGGTGGCATCACCAACGCCGCTCTAGCCAACTTTCAACAGGAGGCAAGGGGACAGTTGTTAAGCTATCACAACCACTAATGGCAGGCGGGCATTGTTCCCCAGGATTGGAAGATGAGTCGACTTGTGCCACTATTCAAACCAGGAAAGTCACCATTTGATTTGACATCATTTCGCCCTATTGCCCTCGCAAGTTGGGTGGGAAAAATTATGGAAACGATGATTTTACACGCCTAGAATGGTACCTCGAGCGCTACAACGTATACCCAAACTGCATGACGGGTTTTTTGGTGATGTAGGTCATCTCTTGACAACGTGATTGATCTAACCACATTTATCCAGCAATAGAAGAGCCTCAAGCGCATACCACTGGCACTCTTCCTCGAAGTCAAAGGGGGTTATGATAACCTAACGCATACAGCCATCCTAGACTCGTTGGAAGCTGTTGGAATCGGTGGTCGGATGTTCCAATGGATCCAGGACTATTTGATGACAAGGTCCTTTTTTGTACAAACCTCAGATGGACCTCCCACCAATTACTACACCTCCTGTGGCGTCCATCAGGGCACCGTATTAAGTTCCACTTTATTTAACCTCGTGATAATTGGACTTCGTGAAATTTTGCCAAGTACTGTCCTCATATCCATATATGCTGACGATATTTGTCTATAGACTTCGGCTGTAACTCGTCTACAAGCACGTGCAAAAGTCCAGCAGGCTGCCACCCTGACATGCTGATATCTCCGCAAGCAAGGTCTTTCCGTCTCAACGGAGAAATGTGCATTGGTTGCGTTTACTTGCAGAACCATGACACAATACCCCGTTACCATCGATGGGCAAAATATTCCATATCAGAAGAACCATCGCTCCCTGGGTGTGAATATTGACAGGGACCTTTTGTGGAATGCCCACCACAATTACCTGAAGAGAAGGCTAACTTCCATCGTCCATATAATGCGGTTCTTTGCGGAAAATCTTGGGGCACATCGATAAGGTCAAAGATGCAGCTATACAGGGCACTGTTTCTGGAATTTTTGCGCTACAGCTTCCCTTTACTGGCAAGTACGTGCAAGACGAACATCCGCACTCTCGAAAGTTTACAAGGACAAGCACTACGCGTGTGCTTAGGATTGCTGAGATGCACCTCAACCTACGGGGCAATTATGATCACAAGATAGCATCCAATTCAAACATACATCACCACTTACAATTTGAGAGCCCACATATTACACCTCTGCCGATTTTCTGGTCACCACGTTGCAGTGTTGCCACTTCAAAGACCACAAGCGATGTTTTCAAAGATTATTTCCGCCCATAGAGAATGCCTTCCTTTCGGCTTCACTCCAGCAACAAGACCAGCGTCACCTATGTGGTGCCTACAACCACAGGTGTACCTCACTATTCCGCGAATAACGAACAAGAGCCGTCATTCAACAGTGGTCCTACGACAGGAGACATTGCCGCTACTCTACGAAAAATACGGCCAGAGGACCCGCATTTACACCGATGGATCGGTCTCGGCTGACAGCTCCACAGGTGCTGTTGTCATTCCGGCGTACCAGGTCACTATAAAGCTCAAACTGTCGCATAGGACAACATCCACAGCAGCGGAGCTCTCCACCTTACGTGCTGCTATACTTTATATCGCGGAAGCCCGACCGCGAAAATGGGCTGTGTTCTTCGACTCCAAGGCATTCCTTGAGAGCTTGCAATTTGCTTTACGAGAAAGCGAGCATCAACAACTAGTGAATGAAAGAAGAGAAGTGATTCACGAAGTTTTATCGAAAGGACATGACGTGGTGTTCCAGTCGTTACCGGGACATTGTGGTATTGTTGGTAATAACCTTGCTGATAATGCTGCCCGATCCGCCCACGTGGACGCCCAGACAACCCCAATTCCATTGTCGAGAACCGACGCTGCAAGGGGCCTTCACTCGTTCGCTAACACCATGTCGGAAACTTGGCTGAATGACCCCAGTGTCAGGAACCGCCGCCTACACAAATTGGACCCATCGAGAATGCTTCAAGTTCTATCAGACCTCTCCCGCCAGGATGCAACTTTACTGTGCCGCCTGTGGTTAGGAGTAGCTTTTAAAAAGGCGTACTCCTTTCGCATAAGAATGGCGGATAGCTCCCGATGTGAATCGTGTGACACCGACGAGACAATAGAACATCTACTGTGTTCATGCGAACGTTTTTCGAGCGAACGCAACTTGCTACGCGAAACGTTAGAGACACTAGACAGTAGACCTTTCTCCGAAGAGAAGATCCTTGGTTCATGGCTGTATGCGTCACAGGCCAGCAAAGCGACGCGAGCACTGCTAAGTTTTCTAAAGACGACCGGACTACGCGACCGCTTATAAGCGTGCAATGGACAAGGTCACATCTACACACACGTTGCCCTTCACTTCTCTCTCTCTTCTCCTTTAATCTCCTCACCCCTTCCACCAGTGCAGGGTAGCAAACCGGACGTGCGTCTGGTTGACCTCCCTGGCTTTCATTTCTTCCCTTCCTCCTCCTTCTTCTCCCTAGTGGGTGCTTCATCAATCGTAGCATAATTGAAGTGGCGTGTTGCATAAATAAAGTTTAACATAATATGAAGGTGACAACACACTCCTACAATGAGTAGAACTTTCTAATCTTTTGTCTATTTGGTACACTCCTCGGGGTTTCTGTGTTATGTCTACGAGATTCTGAATGACAAAGAAGCCAACCTGCCCTCTTCTGTGCATATGGTATACTAGCAAATAAAAAGAATATTTAATGAAGAGCAGCTGTTTTGTAGAGGAAGACTGTAACTCTGCATTTGCTTTTAATTCGTCCTACATCATCTGGGCAACAGGAGTTTCAAGTACACATGGTCACTCATAAGGATGAAGTGCTAGTGAATGAACTTCAATATTTAGTGGAATACCTGTCAACTGCTAATTTTTGGTGGTTGTGTTTTATGCTGGGGCATGCCTAGGGCGATGTTTTTAATTCATTTGTGTAATATATACAATAAAAGTTGATTCGTAAGATTTTGGGGATTCAACGAGTGCTAAATCAATAAATATTGAGTTTGGGTTAGAGAAACACTGTTCGCGCTAAAATACGAGTTGCGAATAAGTGCTAATTACGGATACAGATTATGGTTCAGCTGCTCAGAAGGCAGGCGTTGCTGCCCCTGCGTTTGGCTCACGACAGTATGCATGCATTAAAGGCATTTAGTGTAGGCGCGTTAGTGCCCTTGTATTGCATAGGAGGAGGGGGTGTGAAGTCCGCCGGTACATTGACTTAATAGCGAGGGTGGGCGCCACGAAAAACCTTCGCCCCTACCCTCTCTCACTGAATAGGAACCATGTGCACGCTTATGGGCATCTCCGTGTGTAACGCTTATTTTTATTTTTTATATGCTATGGGAAACAGCGGCGATGGTGAACGCGCCGGTGGCAGACGAGAACAGTATAGGATAGCACGCTCGCGCTGGTCGCTCATTGTCTGTCGCGGCATACTCTTGAAATGGTGAAGATGTGTTGCTCAGCGTTTCGTTCTTGTTTCTGAGGATTTTTTGTGGTGGCAGTCTCAGATATCTATCTACAATGGAAACACAGGCGGTCTAGAACCGCTCAGTACACGCCACTGCCATGGGACGCGTGCAGGTCGAGGCAAATATAGCGAAAATAACTCCCCAGCATACGCCCGTGGATTGCACATATGTTCGGCCATCTGAAGATACCTTTTGTCATGCTGGTATTCACAAATTTTGGGCGAGTGAAGCACTGTCGATGTATGGAGAAGTGCTCCAGTCAGCACCCGTTTACCGATTGTCTAGCGGCACGAAACAACGAGCCGAATAGTTCGAAGCCGAAGGTATTCACCATGGCCTGCATGACACCCTTCAGTGTATGCAGTGGCCTTGTACAAGCGCTGACACCTGCCGCTGCTACGAGAACGAAAGTTTGAAGTGTCGCCGGCGTGGTAGTAGCCGCTTTGTGCACTAAAAAATTTGAAGTGGACGGCTCTCGCTTAAGCATGGCGTTCAAATGAAGAAACCGAAACTCCCCAGAAACTCTACACAAACACCAAAAGGTACCTCAAAGGGCTGGTGTCCAAACGAGGAAAGGAAAACTCCCCAGAGACCCTACAAAAACACCGCAGACAAGGGTGTTAGTTAAAACCTCATTTTAAAGGCCGTTTTACTTATTAACTTTAGGATGCACGCTGCAACACCATCCAAAATCTCCCTAAAAGGCTAAAACGTGTTTACAGTGCATGGATACGATATGCAGCTCCAGTGGTGGCTACGGCTGGATTTTGTGTTACGTGAGAAAAATCTAACAAAATGACGCCATTTCTGCTATTTTAGAATGAATCACGGCTGTAAAGAGTGTTCAATGAGATGGCCGTCATAAGCTGAGAAGAGGTCGGGAGAAGGAGGCAGCGGGAACAGAGTTCCTGAATTAAACCAGAGACAGCCGACAGGCAGGCTCTAAGTGCCTAATAGTTGTGCAGGCCCAGTGTCGAAGTTATTTCGTAAAAGAAATACTCTGTAGAACTTGCACAGCCGCCCAAGTTGTTGACTGTTTACGCCAAGCTATTTATGTCCGAATGAGTTCAAACTATGGCGTTAAGATGCGAGACTAAAAGAGTCGCTAAAAGAAGCCATCAGAAGGACGTTTTATTGAGCCGAGACTAATAATATGAAGTTCACAGCATTTGGCGATGAGTACAGAGTCTGCAAGCAAAAAAAAAGGCCATATTTCTAAACGCAGAGAACAGGTCGAAAATCGTCATAACATGAAGCAAGTTTTAAATACGAAGAATTTCTTAGCGACCATCGGCGACTTTTACCGTATCTATCTATCTATCTATCTATCTATCTATCTATCTATCTATCTATCTATCTATCTATCTATCTATCTATCTATCTATCTATCTATCTATCTATCTATCTACCCGCTTACGACTTTTAGCTCTCCTCGTCGTTTCGATAATGGCATCGCTACCACAATTGGTATGCCAGAACATGTCTGTATGACAAGCATAAGTGACCTTCGTCGCCGATTGATGTCACACCATTCTAAATTTGGTATACGTGAAGCTAGCGAAATGGCCGCGAGTGCATCATGAGCGTGGCATGTAGCCAGGATCTGGCATGCATCTGAATACATGCACACATGCAATCATGACAAGCATCTCAATACTATCAAGTTTGCTCCAGTCGCATACCTTTGTCATTCATTCACGCCCTGTATTACCCAATGTGGTATACGTGTAAGACAGCGCAATGACCGCGAGAAAGAGAGAGAGAAACGTCTCGATTCACAAAGGCATGAAGAAGGAGGGAGTGGGAGGAACCCTTAGTCCGGGGTACCTAGGAAGACTCCAGTGACGAGTCGGGCCCGCTGTATCAGAGCTCAGATGACCTCGGGTGGTCCATCGTGGAGAGCATCGTCCCATGGCTCCTCATTACTTAAAGAGTTAAGGAAAGCTGGTAAGGGAGGAAAGATGTTCGCAGTGCGCTCCATCGAGACATGGAAGATTGTGGGCGAGTTTCCACAGCCGGGGCAACAGTCTGCATAGCACTGGTGGTAGAATTTATGAAGTGATACCAGATCGGGGAATGGTTTAGTCTATAGCTGGCGTAACCGTACTGCCTCCTCTCGCGAGAAAGATGGCGGTGGGGCGTTCTGAGTGTGACGAATGTTTCTGTTGTGACGAAGAAGGTCGTTGTAAGTGAGAACTTAAGAAGAAGACGTGTGGAAGTGTAGTTTGGAAAGCCGTGGGCAGCTTTGTTGCTTTGCGGTTCATAGCGTCTATGCGTTGTTGTTCCGATTTGGTCAACCGCTGGAAGGGCAAGTGATATGTCAGCCGGCTGATTACGCAGGCCTCCACCAAGAGCAGAAGGTCTTATTCTTAAAGCCCTGAGCGCCGATTTGAAAGCAGCCAGATCATGAACAGTATTTGGTCAACTTGTCGAGATAAAGGGCCAGTGGTGTAGTTAGCTTTGCCATCCGCTTGAAATGTAGTCCAAGGATGCGGGCACAAGGGTCATGTGGTATGGGTATGCCATCCTCGTGCACAATGATTGGATGAGGAGGGCTACTGCTTCGGGAGCGAATGATTATGAGCTCTGATTTTTGAGGAGCACATTACAAGCCTCCTTTTTTAGCGTACTCAACTACAGCATCCACTGCTCTACTGTTTTCTGCAGTTGGTCCTGGATGGCTCTATCAAAGCCCCATGTCGACCAGATGGTGATGTCCTCCACATAAATAGCATGGGCGACATCGGGGATCTGGACGAGCAAGCGGGGAAGCCCTGACAGCGTGATAATAAATATTGTAGGGGAAAGAACAGAACCCTGTGGTGTCCCTCGTCCTGTAAGGTGGATTGTACCAGACTGATGCAGGCTCACTGCCACAGTGGCCGTACGATCACGATTATGTGAGCGGATATAGGTATACATTCGAATTACACAATGCGACTCCACTAGATTGCGAATTATGAGGTCGCGTTCAACATCCCCGAAGGCCCCCTTCAAATCTAAAGCAATGAGTGGACTCGTTTTGGCGCGAGAAGGAGGCCCTGGAACTTCCTCCCGTAGCTGTAACAGTGCATCTTTGGTCGATAGATGAGCTCAGTATCTGAATTGAGAATGGGCGAAGAAGGATTGCTGTTCTAAGAAGGGCTGCAGATGTCGCAAGAGTACATGCTCTATCAGCTTCGCAATGCAGGAGGTTAGAGATTTGGGACGTAGGTTTTGAACCTGAACTGGTTTGCCCGGTATCGGAATCTGTGAAATAATGGCGTGTCGCCACGCTTGGGGAAGTGTACCTTGGCGCCAGTATTCAGTAATTATACCGGTGAGGTGGGTGATATCCGCATCACTTGGGTTGCAGAGTGTGGTGAATCGAATGTGGTCTGCTCCCGGTGCCGTGTTACGGTGTAGATCTTGTAACACTACCTGCACATCCTCAACCATTATATCTGCATCCAACATTTCATTTGTCTCGCCGACGTGTGGATAGTCAGGGTAAAGCGATGTTGGGCCTGTCGGATTGAAATGTTTTTGGAGCTCCCTGAGAAATCCTGATACTCGAGCATTAGAATATGTAACTGTTGAAATGCTTTTGTTTTCATGGTGAAGAGTTCTGTTTGGGATTAAAGAATCTACCATGTTTTTGCGGTGCCTAATGTTCCTGCAAGCCGGTTGCAGAATCCTCGCCAGTTATTTCTGGTGAGGGTCGCTGCGTATTCTTAGATTCCCGCGTAATTTGATCTATTCTTTTCCTAGGTTTACGATTGAGACGTTGGCAATTCCATCACCGTGTCAGTCCTATTCGCGCGTCCCAAAGATGAAGCAAATATGGGTTAATGTCTGGTGTTTCGGTGGTAGTACATAATGTGCGCGTGGGGGCCATTATATCTTAAGTGGGAGAGTAAAGCCATCACTCGTAACCTTGCCCCTCAGGTGGGTCCCGGCGACGTTCCCTAAATTTCACCCAGTCTGTAATACGTAAACTCGCTCGGTCCTCCGGGCACCATGAAGTGGTAGAATGGTCACCATAATATAGTGGTCGCTGCCAAGGTGCTCCTCTAGCGAACCATGCGCTACCACAAGGCCCGTTTTGCGCATAAAGGTGAGGTTAGGGCAGGTGCCACGTGATATACTGTTGCTAATACGAGTAGGGCGCTCTGGGTCAGTGAGTAGAGTGTATTTTATGTTACAAACATTGTTCCATAAGCGTGTCCTTTTGGCCTGCGATTTGACGTAATCCCAAACTATATGTGAAGTGTTGAAATCTTCGCACACCACATGAACCCATCCAGTACTCCCAAATTCCGCGAGAAGGTGGTGAAAGCAGTGCGCACACAAACGGGCGGAAGTGTACATATCTAGTAAAAACAACCTTTCGCTGTTTGAGCCTTGCGTAATTATTTTGATTATTTGGTGATGGATTTCCCTACTAGTGATATGCAGGTGACATGTGACTTGTTTCGAAACTAGGGCTCCCACAAGAGGAGACGCACCCAAGAGCGTGTTGTAGCCTGATAAAGAAAGCAGGCAATTTGATTCTTGTAAAAAGATAACATTGGGAGTGTCAGTGAATGCGCCTATGTACTGTTGCAGGGAATTCCGCTTTTGACGGAATACCCTGCATTTCCACTGCCACACCACTAGTCGTGGCGTGTCACGAGACGCCATCTTCATTGCGGGAGGAAACGGAAGGGCGTGTGTAATGGCGTGAGCGACGTGCACTTGGATCGGATGTTGACAGCCGAGAGATTTGATCAAGTTTAGTTTCGGTAGTGTGCACGGCAGTCGTACATGCGAGCGTGCGTTCTATACTTGACTGGACGCGCTCCGTCATTTCAATTTGAAGGATTTCCCTGCGGCGTTCTCTCCTGTCGAGTGCAGCCTGCATACTGGTGCCCATTTCTGCTACCAGCGCATTCATTTGCTTCCGCAGGTGTTCGCACCTCGCCTCCATGTCTCGACGTAGGCGTTCTATTTCTGCGAAAGGATCATGATTTAGTGATCTGAGGGATGAGTTGGGGAGTGATTGACAAGGCGAAGGTGGCTGTGGGAGACCCTCTGCCTGACTTACCTCCCGAGGTGCCAGCTTAGTTGCGTTTCGTTCCGGTAATAGTTGCTGCTCGGAAAAAGCGTGTACTTTTTTGCCAACAGGTTTGTTCTGCAAAGCCTTCTTGTAGGGTTGTTGTGTAGATGGGGAAGGAGTGCACTTTTCTGATGGACGGCATGATTCATCGCTGGAGCAGGAGTGGGACTTGGAGCAGGAGCGGTACTTGAAGAGAGTCCGGGATTGGGAGCATGTCCGGGATTAAGCGGGCCCGGGACTTAGAGCGAGTGTTTCACTTGCGATGCCATTTTAATCGGCTCTTGGAGCGCGAATCTTTAGCCTTCGTTGGGGTGCGTAAATGGCGGGTCTTGGCCGTCTTTCTTGACGCGGTATGGTGAGTGGAGGGTTGCAGTGGACGCAGTTCATTTTCGAGGGCTTTGCGCACGCATACCTTATTGAGTGCCTGGCTGGCACGCCGAAGACAGTTTGAATCCGTCGTAGGCAGAGGTCCGTCACAGGAATTTTAGTGCAAAGTGCACGGATGCAACTAGGTGGGGTTGTCGGTGCCGCATGGCGGGCATATGACAACGTCTTGTGTAGGGCGACGGTCATTGTGATGGCCAGCTTGTGGCAAATCTTGCAGACAACTTGTTGGGGGCGCTGGGGGTAACAACACAGTTCGGCCCCGTAGAAGCGCACGTAGCGAGGGACCTTCAATCCATCGAAAGCGACCAACGCAATGTTGGTCTGAAACGCCATGCGTGCTTGAAATATTTGGGTCAAAGGAGCCACAAGTTCATCTACTAGCGTGAAAACGACCTACCGGGCACGATGCCAGGAACAATACCCGTGCAAGAGTTGTCCGGAGCTTCAAAGTATGTTTTGATGGGATAAACACGCTCACTAAATTTCCGCTCTCGCACCTTCTATAACGCTTCGGCCACATAAGACTGGGACGTGCTGATGATCACTATGTTTTGCAGTAGTCGCATTCAAAATATGATGCCCTCGCGGTCTCTGGTTTTCAAACAAGCAGCGCTCCAGAGAGCGCCGGAAAGTTCAGGGCACGTCCACCTATCCAGGCAAAGTCCTCCACGAGGGCGTAGAATGATCTTTTCATCGTCTATAGGAAGTCGAGGCAGACGCCGGTTCCCACTCTGCTGGCGTACATTGCGCTGAGAGTCACCTGGGATGCTCTCGTTTGTTTGGCTTTCCTTGTGGGCGTTCATTTTGTGGGCGCATCGCTTCTTTATTACGGTCTTCCAACTGCCTCCCGCATCGTCGTCATCGTTGTGGTCAGCAGGACAGTGTGAGGCAGCATCGTTTTCCATTATTTTTTCAGTCAAAATGTCATTTTGTTGTCCGGAAAGAGATCTGGTGAAAGCTAGGTCAGATGTCAGCCCCAAGGTGTGCGCCTCGTGTGTCGTTACTGCCACGCAACGCCCGGCATCATTCTCCGTCACCGACGACGACCCTTACTCGTTGGAAGATGGTGTTACGGTGGTTAAACGCTCCATCGACGCAGAGTCCTGAATTGGCTGAGAGCCCTTCGCACTGATGCCTGCTTCGCGCCCATAGTATGGGACGCGAAAACCGCGCCGCAGTAGCAGCAGCCTCCGAGCGTCGGAGTGCTACGGATGTATGGACAAAAATTAACTCACTGCCACAAGATTGTCTTCGGTGAGGTCACTGCCACTTGCTGAGTTGAATGGTTCCACCAGTTAGTCGAAAAGTCTCACAGTCGAAATATGGCACATCCCACGTACAGGGGGAATCGATGATATGCAAAGCACGAATGAGAATTGTTGATGTGTCAATTCAAAATCGGCAAAACTTTACGAAGTGAAGGTGAATGATGCCAAAATCATCATGTTTGGATATGTCGTTTCCCTTCGTCATCCATATTCACGTCACATGATACCAAATTTGGTATAAGTGGAGCTAGCGAAACGGCCGTGGGCACGCTATGAGCATGGTATAATGTGATGCTGCTACATGGCACGCGTGTCAGGATTATCATGTTTGCACCAGTGATATATTTCGTCATCCATTGACGTCACGTAACACCAAACTTGGTAGATGTGGAGCTATCAAAACGGCCACGAAAGCATCATGAAGGGCCCAATATACTCCAATGTAGCGTTGACGCGTGCGCACGCTGGGCACCGCGACGCTATACGTTAGCGAAACGCAAGCATTTAGAGTCTGACGCCAGGTGCGACCAGCGTCCGTCGGCAACTGGTGTGAGTTACGACATGCTGCATTTCGCGCCGATGCGTTACCCAGACAACACTGCGTCTCCCTCTTTTTGTGACGGAGGGACGCCGGACGCGCTGAAATGAGCATGCGTCAAAGCTACGCAGCGCGGCTGCACCTGCGAGTATGCGAGTATATGGCAGGACCAGCGCCTGGCGTGGCAACGCCGGCGTGACGGGAAGAAATAAACGCCAGTGAGCACGCGCACCGCGTCACGTCGAAATGTATTGGCGTAGTCATGTTCTCACTTGAAATGTATCCGTGTTTTCACATGACGCGCATCTCATAATTATCATGCTTCACATGTCACATACCTTCGTAGTCAATTGGCGTCGCGTAATATCAAATTAGGTTTAAGTGAAGCTAGCGAAGCGGCCGCCCGTGCATCATGAGCATATCATGTAGTCATGTTGTAAATTGACACGCGACTCATAATAATCATGTTTGCACCAGTCACATACTTTCGTCATTCAATCACGTACCGTAATATAAAATTAAGTATATGTCACGTTAGCGAAACGGAGGCGAGCACATCATGAGCGTGGAACGTAGTCGTGTTGTTACATAACACTCATGTTATGATTTTCATGTTAGGGTCTGTCGCTTGTGTTCGCCATGCAATCATCTCATACCATACCAGTTTTGGAACATGCTATGCGAACGAAACCACCACAAGAGCTGCTGAAGGAAGAATTGTAAATAATGACAATCATAACATACATTTCATGATTTTCATGTTATGACTAGTCAAACATGTTTTTCATACAGTCATGTTATGCCATACTAAGTCTGGTATCGATATCATTACCGAAACGGCCAGGAGAGTTAAAAGTAGTAGGCGGATAGATAGATAGATGGATAGACAGATAGATAGATAGATAGATAGATAGATAGATAGATAGATAGATAGATAGATAGATAGATACGCTCAAATTCACCGAAGTTCGCAAAGAAGTGCTTCGCATTTAAAATTTTATCCGTTGAGAGGTTTTGCGGTAGATACGCCTGCAATTCACTCCATGAGCGCCCACGCAGTCTTCATGAGACCACTCCTTGCACTCCACACAATGTATGCTGATAGAATCTGGTGCTGGTTTGTTCCAAAACTCCTAGAAGATGAAGCACCCCAAGTCTTTCATTGTGCTTATTGTGTCTTGTGCTGAATGCTTGCACTTTATTACATTATGGAATGATTGAACGCAAGATAATTTCTGGCGCACCTCATTCACCTCTTTTTGCTGATTGACGCAGAACTGCTCGGGCACTGCGCGGCTTTCAACTTAGTCAGCCGGGCTTTGTGAGGCGATGAATTTCGTATATTCTATTGCTTGTCACTTTTCAAATTTCAGTTTGAAAAATATTCCCATAAAACTCGAGGTCGCCAGCAGTCTGGACTCCCCATTTTCTATACGCGGAACTTACCCCCGTATTCACAAACGCTCCTCGACCCGGCTTGCACCCTTCGCTTGACAGAGTTGAGCACTGCGCTGCTACTCGGCTGAAAGTAACGCCGCGCTACTCAAGAATCACAGCAGATTATCGCTGATGTACATCGAACTGCCGTGTCTAGACGCGGCCCTGCCATCGAATTTCTCAAGTGAAAATGAAGCGTTCAGTGAAGGGACGTTCGAGAATACGGGGGTTAGCCTGGTGCGTGACGCAGAGCTATTTCGCAAGGCCAAAATGAAGTTATTTTTCTTCCCTCTTTATTAAAATTTGATACCAAGACGTGTTTGGGAGCGACATGACTCGGAGATTCTTTCAAGGTAAGGCCACATGATACTTTCCTGTACGTCCGAACTCTCCTAAACCAAAAAATATAATATATAACAAGTATCAAAAATGATCCACTGACTCGTTCACTTGAGAAACAGGCATTTCGCTGCCTGTTTCTGAAGTATTGCCCCTTCCACATACCCTAATTTAAAAACTTATTCTGCTTTGGCACCATGCACCAAATGAACGAAACTTTTTGTGGTATGTATAGCTATAGTAGTATACATTAACAAAATAAACACGTAAGTTTCTGTACTGACGTCGGAGTAGCTTCATGCACAGTTCCATATAACTTTAGCCGAGCACAATTTTGGTAATTTTGAACGGGTCGCGAATACACCAACGCCAGCCGCGTAATTTTTCCTACGCGTACGCTGTGAGCAACGTTAAATTCATACACATAAACAGGTAGACAACTACAAGCACTTATCACTGAAAAAGAGAAAGAAGAGGAAGAACTTTTTTTATTATAGCCACAGAAGTCGGCAAAGTTGAAATACCGCGTATAGCCCCGTGTGTCATTTTACCATTCTCTACCTTATATACACTCCCGCCCTGTTAATGCGGGCCTCGCGAGGGACTCCGCGTCTGGCTCGCTCGCGTGGCATGCAGATTAAAATTGCTTTCGGCAATGTTCTGCGTCGTATTAGCCCTTCATAATTGGTTGATGCTGTGTATGTCTCTATATATTCGCATATATCTCACTCATTATCTCGCCTTCAAAATTTCGTGTCATGCGCTCTCTTAAATAGAAATCAACAGATTACATGATTTATTCGCGTTATGGCAGGTATGTGGGCGTTTCATCTTTTTTCAGTGCTGTGAGAATGCACTTAATATGCCAAGTAGTTGCGCACTCTTTATTTATTTTTCAGCCCCGCAAAAGTTGCACCACCAACCTGGTTGTCGTACGTACTCCAGGCATTGATTGCGTCAGTTCATACCCCGCTCTTTTGAGGAGTTTCCGCACAAGCTCAAGGCATCGCAACAAGACCTTAAAAAAAGTTTCAACGGTAGTGCTTGTTTTCAAGCATACAATTCCCCTGCTTTTCCCTAAAGTATACGGCCTCTTTCTGCTACATGGTTGATTTGACTATAATACGCTTATCCGAATACTATAGCCTTTGCCCTGATATTCATGCAGTATATGAAGCCGAAAAATATTGTTGTGCACCGTTCGCCGTTTCCTTCATTCGACAAAACAGGGTTATCTAAAGTGTATTAACAGTATTGGGGTTCTCTAAGGTCAGTAATAGACAAAAAAGACGAATATATTGCATTATCTGTGATTACCAGCTTTACCTGGGCAATCATGGGTATATATAATGCACAGAGGTTACATAGAGCCTCTCTGCAAGTTTCACAGACTTTTTCGCAAAAATACAAACCAGAAAAGCAGCAAATGCAAAATTAGCATGATGCTGTTATCGTGAAACAAAACTCCGTGTCAAAGGGTGTGGCGAATCTCGACAGCACGGGTTGTTAAAGACGCAGCCGTTCTTTTATGCCTAATGACCACGACGCTGCGACAGCTGTTCTTGAACTGGAAAACCAGGCGTAAAAGCGCTGCTTTGAAAACAGCGGATAGAGGGGTTCACGACCTTGTCGTCTTCCCCCGAAAGCTTCTTTTGAAAAAAAAAATAGCACCATACAGAGAAAATGAAACAATGTGACACGAGGTCTTTGTCACCAAGGGACGAGACCAAGCAACCTCGATTCGCGCCGCAGTATATAGAGTGTGGTTGGAAGGCTACTAAAGCAGAGGAGCACAAGTAAACAGATACCGTAAGTAGCTTCAGAAGCCACGAGGAGAGCCTCCCGCTCTTTTTCACACTATGGCTGCGAGCAAAGACAGTGCAACGCGGTGCAAGGTGCAGGCATGCTCCATCGACCAGAGCAGTCGGGCCGCATTTCGGGTGACACTTCTCACAGGACGGCCGCTTGTGATGCCGCTCTTGGCAGCGTAATTGCGCACTCTTCCTAGTTTTCTGTTGGTGGCGGGAGAAGAAAATACAGCCATGATCCAGCAAGTACTGTGCGAAAGGGCGTGGCACTCGTGGAAACAATGTTGCCTGGAAAGTAAATGCAATTTAATTAGACGCACACTGTTGACTTTTGGTACCTGTCCTTCCGTGATAATCGTGGGTTATAATAAACGCTCGCACACACAGCTACGCGGCTTTTGCTGCCGCAAGATTCACACTTCCTCTTTGTTACGGGTCATCGCAGATTTGGAAATGAGCACATTCCTGTCTGAGTGCTTCACGGGACTCAGCAATGTTTCATGCACTTTAGAAGAAAGCACACCTGCCTAAGGCACCTAATTATTACCTGTAAATCAGGTTAATCAGTATATCCATACAAACGTTTTTTAGTTCATTACGAAATACGAAATTCAGATTAAAGTTTAGTAAAGTGCACACCTGAAAAAAATTTCTTATTTTAAAGACACGTTTAAGGTACATTTACTAATAAAGTAAAAAAAAACACAGGGTGCGCCAAATGCTCTACCGACAGTTTGCTTGAACCGGAAGATGAGATGTTTTTCGAACTGCCCACCTGAGAGGTTGCTTCTGTTTACTTATAGAAGTAATTAGGTTCTACTAAAGTGAAAATGAGGTAAGGTCACAATGAACGCGCCACTACGTTCAGCTGAAGTCGCTATGTGATTGACATCTGACGAATTGACAACCAGTGCAAAACCATGGACATTGCTGTTTCATTTCTGATTTCTTTGTGGTGGAACTGCGCTCCATATGACTGTTAAGAATTGAGCATGAAGGGAGTTGGTAAATACGGCAGGCGTGCGATCAGCTCCGGACACTCGGCGCTTTAGTTTCGTTTTTAAGGAAATTGCTCTCTCATTGCGGTGGATGGGCATCCTAAGATCGAGTTGAATGGAGTGAGGTAGATGTGAATGCTCGTATTTTTTGACTTTTAGAAGTTTCTAAATAAAAATCTAGCCCCGTAAAAAGTTCATTTTTGTTTATATGTCCTTTCTGATTTCTTTTTTGTTAATTTCAAATCAAGCAAAGCGCGGGAAGTAATTTGCGTTCATGGCGCTTGCCTCCGCTCCTTCTAGTCCCTCGCTCAGATATATTAGAAGTTGTATCACGCTCAGTTATCTCACTTGGTTGGTGTCCTAACTACCCACCGTTATCCTATCACCTTGTAGGACATTTAGGTATTTTTAAGGTAGGAGGCCAAGTGACAAAAAATAAAAGCAATATTTACTAAAATTGTCATTCTGCTATATAAACCACATATGTTTGGCACATGTGTGGGTCATAAGGCAAATCATACTTTTTATATTTTTTCAATAAAAATTTTATTGAACGTATGTCTTGCGCGAACATTCCTAACTGGAGTCGTGCTCAACGAACAACTTTCGTCTTTTGCAGACCCATATGAAATCTTTACCCTGGCGATGAATTAAATCAAATCAAATCTAGCAATTTGAAGAAACATATATATATATATATATATATATATATATATATATATATATATATATATATATGTAGTATATTAATAAAAAACGAAGGAAGGAAGGAAAATAGGAGGAAAGAACGGCAGGGACGTTAACCAGCCTATAGGCAGCCGGTTTGCTACCCTGCGCATTGGAGTGGAATGGGGGAGATGAAAGATAGCGAGCAGAAAGGGAAAAGAAATAAACACAGCACATTCGGCAGCACACAGGCACGAACTCAGTCATTGTTCATTCTTGTCTTTCGGGGTTTGTGACATAGCTGTTACAGCCACTAGTTCAAGTATGCACTAGCACAAGGAGCATCTTTATGTAATATATTCGGGCACAATTTTGCTGATTGATGTCTATTGCGGCCTACTAGTGTGATGAACAAGTGTGCCCAGTTTTAATAAAAGAAGTTTGTAAGGAAAAGCAAGATTGCTAAGTGGCGTCGAGGAGCGCGGACGTGAAAACGTCGGCTCTCGCTTTTCTAAATGTTTTCGGTCGTTTCTTTCCTTTAAGATCACTTCGCTTTGTGCTTATTCGAACAAGCAAGCTCTGCGGTTTCAGTGAAGATGCCATTTTTGGCGGTGAGTGAACTCTTAGACATATTTTTAGTCTTTAAAGTTGCGACGCGGCGACTTTAACCCTAACCCTAACCACACCTAGGGATGGCGAGGAGTGCGGTCGTTACGCGTAGCCAAGGGCTCGGCCAGACGCGGCAGCTACTGGATTAACCTCCGTACGTCGCAGCCGACAACCGGGCACTGAAAATGCCTTCCACCATAAACGTGGAGGGAATGGAAGTAAGCACGGATATCTTCGACGGAACAGGAAGGGCCACCGTCATGGGACGCCGAAGACAGACGACTTCGCCGAACGAGGAGCTGGTCGCTGGGACGGTCGAGCACAGCAACAAGCCGAAGAACCCAAGGAGCTTTAAAAAAAGTAAATTGGCACTACACCGTGTGGTATCCGCTTCCAGGCTACCCCGCCTACCCAAGGATCAGATCAGGGCAATTATGAGACCCAGAGGAGGATTGGACGTAGCCCGAGTTGACCTCGTTCTGCTGGCGAGAGCCGTCATCATGGCTGCCCAGATCACCGATGAACAAGCACGGGAGGACATGATCTGCCCCAACAATATGCAAAACATCATTGTTATTTCTACGCAGTACCAAAATAATGCTATATATCATACGTGAACGTGCAGAAACTGCACACAAACCAAGGCTCGTTCGAAGTTGCCGCATATGTGGCCGCGCCCGATGATACATGCAAGGGCGCCATCAAGAACGTTGACCTCTCCCTTGACGATGCAACGCTCAAACGCCTGATTGTGCACGACCGAAATCCCACTGCCATCGAGGCAAGACACACTAAAAAGACCAAAGTAGTCGCAATCCTTCTTGACGGGTTACGCATTCCGAGCACAGTGATATGCGGAACCGCCATGGTTCTCTGCTCGCTCTACAAGCGACAAGTCGATGTTTGCAGAACGTTCGGAGGAGTCGGCCATCGCGCCGATGTTTGCCGGCACACAAACGCAACGAGCAAGAAATGTCACAACTGCGTTGAAACGCTACAAGAAGACGGCGTGCATCACTGCGAGCCGAAATGCAAGCTTTGCGATGGAAATCACCACACCGGAGATCGCGAATGCAAAAGACGCTTCCACATTCCATACATAGTCAGAAGGGAAAGAAGACACAGAAAGCAAGAGTGGCAAGCACAACAACATCAAGACGCACCAACATCTGTCACATTAAGAACCTTGCCACTACCAGGTGCCGGGACGGGAGAACGCCTCGAGCGTCCATCACCGTTCTCCATCCAGGGGGGATCCCGATCCAGAGGGCGTTCCCGATCCGGAAGGCGTTTAGGATCCAGAAGGCGTTTTCGATCCAGAGGCCGTTCTCGTTCCGGAGGGCGCCCCTCAACCCTGTCGGGATCCGACAACCGCCTGTCATCTCGGGAGTGCTCCAGATCCCGATCGAGAACGAGACCAACAGCCACGCAGCAGAAGCAGCCGAACAATGGCTCCTCGGCCAGCAGGGTTGCAGGTGAATCACGAAGCACAAGTAGCCAGCACAAAGGTAAGGCACAGCCAGAGCATGCTCCCGATTCTCGTAATGTAGCGCTTGAACAAGAAAACAGGGCCCTCAAAAAGGAGCTTGAAGACTTCCGGGCATCAAAAGCTAGAATAGAGAGCTGCCACGGAATTAATCTGTCGAGCTCACCGGCACCACCGACAACACGCTCACAACAAACTATCCACAACACATACAAACGCAAAGCTGTAGACAGCGACAGTGACAAGACGGAGGAGATCGAGATGGTCTCGGTAGAAAAAGAAGCCCCACTGACAAATGTCGAGTCCGCGACAACTAAGCTCAACGACAAAAGTGATACGTTGGCGAACACGCTTGCCAATTTTATGGAAACCTTTAAGACTTACACTGAAAAAGCTGACCAGAGGCTCGTGAGCCTGGAGAAGATGGCAGCCAAACCACCTGTGGCAGGTGCTCCTCCGAAGCTAAGCGCAGACAAACGAGCGGTTACGGCAAGCGTGCCGAGCATAACTTCTAGAGCTAAAGTCCGACCAGTCAAAGCACGCAATCTCGCGAAAATAACGAGCCACGACGCACACAAGCTACCAAGCCAAAATGGCTGCTGACCGTAACGAGATTAAGATCTGGAGTGGAACTGTAACTTACTTCAGAAACGCAAAACAGCACTAACACAACTATTGCTAGCCTGTAAATAAAAGCCGCATATAATATTCCTACAGGAATGTGGAGAAAGCAAAACTGCTAAAAGCATTTGCATACAGGGGTACAGGGTAGCCAGGCCGACCCTGCACCCCGAGCAGAACAAGACGCGAGGAGTGGCTACCTTCATCCGGAAGGACATAATTTTTGCTGAAAGGGACGCCCCCGTGTACAAAAAAGGCCTGGAAACGGTCCTGGTGGAAATATTACTACACAAGGCTGTTAAAAGAAGCACCTATGTGCTCAATGTTTACAGTCCTCCATCAGATAAGAAAACAGATTTCAACAGACTGCTTACCTCGGTGGTAAAAATGGCGGGTGACAATCCGCTCATAGTAGCGGGTGATTTTAACGCCAGGAGTACCGAATGGGGATACTTAAAAAGCGAAGGCAAAGGCACCAAGTCAGCAGAAAGCGCGAATGCGCTGGACCTGCAGCTGATAAACAACCTTGCCCTCCCTTCAAGAAGAGGTGATTATAATTCGGTACAGCGCGACACAATGCCGGACTTAACCTTCGCTAAGAACGTCAGAGCTACCTGGGATAACCTCGCCGAAGACCTAGGTAGCGACCACTGCATCCTGTAAATGACCGTTAAGAACGAGGCGAAAGCGCCAAGAAAACTCAAAATCACAGACTGGGACCAGTTTCGTAAAATAGGGGAGCAGAAGGGCAATACAGAACTATACTATGAAGCCCTCTTAAATGAATAAAAAATGGCAGCGAAAGAGGCCACCAAAGAAGTCGAGACTGATGAATCCATCCAGGCAATGGACTTTCACCTGGCCAGTTTGCTGCAGAAAAAGCATGACCTAAAAGAAGCGTGGCTAATACACAAGCTCAACAGACACTTACGCACAAAAATCGTGGACCTTGGCCGCGAAATCTAATCTCACGCCAAAACACTCTGCGCCCAGCAGTGGAACAGCACATATGACGAGGCTGATGGCAAAATGAGGAAGGGAAGCAAATGGGGGCTGCTCAAACACCTTGTGGAAGACAGCGACAAACCCACCAGTGGCGGCACCCAGCTGCAAATTGAACGATTGGTGCACAAGCACGCCCAGGATAGTGGTGGATCCCAAGCTCTCCTCAAAACGCTAGGCCAAAAATATATCCCACTGGAAAGCAAATCAGTAGCCTGGGAAAACAAAAATGCCTCATATGGAGGTCAACCGCAAGAAAAGCTAGACGAACCATTCAGCGAAGCTGAAATACGGTACGCTCTACAACAACTCAATGGCAGATCGGCGCCAGGGCCAGATGGAATCGACAATAAACTGCTACGGAATCTAGACGATAAAGCAATTGTAATCATTACTAAGAAGATAAATGAGGCATGGGAAACCGGTAGCGTGCCCGAAGAATGGCGTAGTGCCAAGGTTTCGCTCATCCCGAAACCTGAAAAACCGCTGAGCATTGATAACTGAAGGCCCATATCACTCACATCTTGTGTTGCAAAAGTGGCTGAGCATGCAATACTCAACCGTATTACGGACCACACTGAGAGCAATGGGCTCTTTCGACACAACATTATTGGCTTCCGCAGGGCACTGTCCACACAGGACGCCATGTTGATGTTCAGAGAACACATATGTTACGGCCTCCTTCACACGCCCAAAGCCATATTAGCCCTGGACCTCGCCGAGGCCTTTGACACCGTAAAACAAGAACACATACTGGGTGAAATATCGCACAAGAACCTAGGCGAGAAATTCTACAACTACAATAAAGGCTTTCTGGCGAACCGAACCGCCACCATTCGCATAGGAGAGCAATGCGGCGAACCCGAACGACTCGGAAATATCGGCACCCCACAAAGGTCTGTGCTCTCGCCATTGATCTTTAATGGGGCGATGCACAGGTTGTCGGAGACGCTCGCTCAAATCCTATCCGTGCACCATGCCAAATACGCGGATGATATTGCCATATGGGTCCCATGTGGCCACTCATATGATGCCTTGGAAGGAATTCTTCAACAAGCACTGACTACAACTGAAAAATTTCTTAAGCCAACTGGACTCGCACCGTCTCCCACTAAATCTATTCTAACGCTCTTTCACCCAAGACGAAATTCGGGCGAAGAGGAGCAGCAAGTAGTGCTCAAATCTGAGAACAACCAACTGATACCGCAAGTATATACGGTCAAAGTACTAGGGCTAACGTTAAGCGCCAAGGAGGGCCACAACAAAGAAGCACTCAAGCGCCTTGAAAAAAGAACGAGCAATTTTTCAAGAGGCATTGTTAGAATCGCCAACAAGAGAGCAGGCCTCCTAGAAAACAACATCATGAAGGCGTGTCACGCCTTTCTCGTAAGTCACGTAGCATACGTGTTCCTGTTTCTAAAACTTACGAACGCTGAAATCAAAAAGGTTGACTCCATGCTCCGCAAGGGACTGAAAACGGCACTGGGCTTGCCCAATAGCACGAGCAACGAAAAACTCGAGCAACTTGGTCTGCACAACACAGCCGAAGAAATTTTTAAGGCTCATAGAAAGGCACAGATCACACGCCTGTCGTTGACGCAGGCAGGCCATCTCATCCTACGAGACGCAGGCATTTGCCCAATTTTTCAACCAGAGAAAAGAACACAACTTGGTAATGACCTGAGGAAACACATTAGGGTTGAGCCAATCCCCCGCGACGTTCACCTTACGTTCAACAAAGGGCGAAGGAAAGACAGAGCGAGCGCGCTCATAAACAAGGCAAAAAAAAAACACAACACGCACGCGCTATTCGTAGATGCCGCCCGCTACTATGGCAGGGAGGCGTTTGCCATAGCGGTCGTTTATAGAGACGGAAACCGCATAAACGCGGCAACCATCCAAACAAGCCATGTTCACCAAACAGAGGAAATGGCGATCGCGCTAGCCTTGCAAAGCTGCCAAGCCTACTCCTTAATATACACAGAATCTTAGACGGCGGCACGAACATTCGCGGCTGGCCTAGTAGCTAGAAGCACTGGAAAACTCACCGTCAACGCAATAAGAAACTACGAGAGCAAAGAAACCCTTGTTAAGAAAGAGAAAGCTCAAATCTACGTATCCTGGTTCCCAGCCCACATGAAACAGTTACCGGAACTCAACCACTGCAATCCCAACGAAGAGGTCAACCGCCTGGCGCGTGAGTTCACACGCCGTGCCACGGACAACGACCCTTCGATGAGTGAGCGGTACGAGAATCTCTGCAGCCAGGACAAAGCACTCACATACCACGTGATCACTTCACATTACCGGGGACAAAGACGTGCCTTCCCAGCACCGCACCCAAAACTTTACAAAGCACAAGCTCTAACTCTCAGAAGATTGCAAACACGTACCTACATAACACCATCCACCTTTAACAGAGTCGACCCCGACACACCACCCACATGCTCCCTTTGCAACCATACGTATTGCAATTTCGAACACATGCTCTGACTGTGCCCTACCCATAGCGCAGCACAACTGAATACCCAAGAGGCTTGGCAGGAAGCCCTCAAGAGCAATCAATACAAGCTGCCACTACAGGCCGTCCAGAGGGCCCGGGACATCGCTACAAGCCTTCGGCTGCCAGCGTCATCCTGGGCGGAGCCTCCAGGTTGAATTAAGGATCAGAATGGCCCTTCCTCAGCCTCCTCAGAATATGTTTAAATAAAGTCAATCTCTCTCTCTCTGTTAGGAAAAGAGCTGCGTGATCCTCATAAAGGAAAAGACTAGGAAAACGAATTGCGAGAAAGTCATCAAAAAATATTTGAAACACGTGCCGTTTTTAAACAAGATACTCATGAGGGCTAAGATACTCAATATTTGCCGCCAGTTATAGCTTGAATACTGTGTGCCTTTAAATCGCAATTTCTTTTTGCTAGCCTGTTTAGCAGTATTGGTGACATCGCGGGGCGCTTTCACGCTACTGTGCTGATCAATTGCGAGGCACACTTTTCCTCCTGTGTTAGGGCCAGGCTCAATCCCAATTTGACTAAAAATAATACAAGGGCTTTTATTGCCATTATTTTATTGACACAATTGGTCTAACTAAGCGAATTTGATGGTTTGCAGGCTCACACACGTGTCCTTCAGCGTGAAAACACAAACTACTTAACCTAGAGCGAGATTTTTATTACTTTTATGTATAAAATGATGTGTTCACAATGCTTTAAACATTACGGCTTGTTCTCACTTGATGATTCTTGAATAGCCAACTAAACACTACTTATAAAGCTAGTCCTGCGACGAACACCAAATTCGTAATTTCAGTTTTGACTTCGTTTAGTATGACGGGGGCTGTAACATTTTTGCTGGTATTTTTTGTGGGAGACTGCATAGATTGAAGCCTTGTGCGGCAGAATGACGGTTATAATTTTATAAATCACGCATATAACATAAGTAATACCCATAAAACGGCTTTTTGTGAACAAATTCGCTTTTTACACTGGTGTCAAGAGAGAGAAAATAAAAAGAGAAAAAGGCACTGGAGGTTAACCAGAAATTGGAGCATCCGGTTCGCTGCCCTGCACTATGGGAAAGGAGAATGGGGAATAAAGATGGGAAAGAAAGCGAAAGCTGAAATAGATGCAGAAAAAAGAAAAGAAAAAAAAAGCGAGCTAGGATGCTATAGCCTATTCAATAGGCCACTTCCACACAAAAAGTTCAATAAGGCCTTCACTGATTTTCTGTGGGAAGACACTGGAATGCTACCTTCTCATAAAAAATGTTTTGCTTGAAAGCGCTCAATCTTCATGTATACTGCGTGGGAAGCTCCGCAGGGACGGCACACAGCTCTCCCATAGTAGAGCACCTGGTGCTCTAAATCGTTAACTACTTTTTCTAAACACAATCCCGTCGCGTCCACGTAGCACTCGCTTGTTTCCTGGCACAGAAGCTACTAGAAGAATTATGCGCTGTCCTGTTTATGCGCCCGGAATCTTGGCATTCCCCTTCACTTCGAGAGGTCCTCATCTGTAAGCCTTCAGCGTAACTGCTGACGGTGTGAGTGGAGAAGGATTCACGAGCGGCTTTCATCGGTCTTCTGTTATCAGAGAAAAAGCGCCGCATGTGTCGACTTTCATCTGTGCGCACGTAGTCCGAGCGTCCGTTTTACCTGATACGGCTGCTTCACAAAGCCGGTGCGATCCAAGGCGTAGTGAATCATCTCATTGCTTTCTTGCTGCTCGGCAACGGCGTAAATCTTTCCCTCACCCGGTGGGCGTTGTCCGCACACTCGAGCCAAGTGACCCATGCGTGTACAGCTGCATCGCCTTCTATTCCTTTAACAACAAGAAATAGCGCCATGCTCTTGCCCACAATGGTGACAAGTTGTCTTGGTTGCCTCGTATATTTTGTTTGCCTCGTTTGACGGCAAATGCCGCTTTTCTGCCTCACTTTCCTATCACATCAACGTCGGCTTCTGTTCTACTGCTAGGTCAAAAACCCCTCGACTCTTGTTTCGTCACTTCAACGCTTTTGACAAAGTCGCAAGCAGATTGACATGACACCACCTTGTTTTTTACTAAAGTTGTCTGAATGGCAGGATTTCACAGTCAAGCAACGAACCGGTCGCGTAGTGCATCGTCAAGAGATGTGCCGTATGCATTTGGCGGACATTTGCTTCAGTGCAACTGCAAGCGTCGCTAATGTCTCTCCTTCTGCTTGTTACCGTTTGTTGAATGTGAATCGGTACGCTATGATTCGGCTTGTGGGCGTGTATTTTCGCAGTTTAAGCATTTACTCAGACAGCGAAAGTAATCACCTAGACAGTGGTGGCATATCAATAATGCTGAAATGTTAGAGCGCCTTAGCGATGCATAAAAAAATATTGGCACATTCCACGTGCAGTAGAAATTGATTATATCCAAAGCACGGTTGAGAAATGTTGATATGTCACGTTAAAACCAGCCTAATGTTAGGAGGTGGACGTGAATGATGTTGTAAAGGAAAACTACCGATCGGCAAAGAAACCAGATCGAACGCCATTTCTTCTTTCCAACTTCTTCTTATTTTGCTGTACTAGCCTGCACACTTTTATTTATTTTCTTTTCCAACATACTCCAGCCCCCCAGTAGCGTCGCTCAATTCCAGCCTGTACAACTTCGGTACTGGTTTTGTGAAAAACTTCCCGTCTTGAGCTTTCACTCGACAAGCTTGCATTCTATTATACCGATCACTAATTCACCCAAAGCTTGAGTACGCGTCCGCTATATGGGATCCCGTGCAGCAAAATTTAATTACCGCGTTAGAATCTGTTCAGAACCGCTCAGTTCGGTTCATTTGTTCTAATTATTCCCGTACTGCTAGCATATCAGAAATGAAATCTAACCTTGACCTACCCAATTTAACAGTCCGGAGGAAACTGGCGCGACTGCATTTTTTTCATAAGATATTTTTTCACAATCCATCAATGAAGCGAGACCTCATTTCACAACCGTCATACCACTCATTGCGCATTGATCATCAGCATAAGGTTGCCATTCCGTTTTGCCACACCAAATTATTTTCAGCAGCCTTCTTACCGAAAACAGCCGCCGATTGGAACCACCTTCCCTCTTCCGTTGTATCAATAACAGATCCTTTGTTATTCAAGACTGCAATTTCTCAGCAATGCTTGTAACCATACGCAGTTTTCATTATCTATCTTTGTCTTGTATGTGCTTGAATTCTTATACATCTTTAGTTGACTTATGTTGCCTTCCTGATTTGCGCATCTGATACTTGTTTCTTTATTTTGTTTTTTTTTCTTGTGTGATATATATGTTGTACCCACCCCCTCTGTAATGCCCTACGGGCCCTGAGGGTATTCTAATAAATAAATAAATACCATCTTGTCCAGGGTACACGTCTGTGATTCGCTCAAGGGGCGAAAATCCTCTCGAAATGCCAGGCTCTTCAATTATCACCACGTCATTTACTCGGAGGCAGCTGCTGGGATGAACTGGGTATAGGTGAAGTGCCCGTAGCTCTAATAAATACTCTTTTTTCCATCGCATCCACATATAATCTATCATTTTCTGTCGGTATCTCAACTTCTTGCTGATGTCTCTTCGATTAGCTTGAGCACTGATGACATCATAGTCATTGTGGCTCTGATCCGGAGGCGCTAACAACGAACGTCCAACAAGAAAATGCGCTGGACATATCGGAGAGGGCTGTTTGGCGTCAGTATACGTGTAGGTCAGCGGTCTTGAATTAACAACCGCTTCTACCTCTAGTAGCCTCGTCTCAGCTTGTTCGCTGCTGAGCTTGCTCTTTTCCATCCCCTTGCGTAACAATGTCTTGACAGTCCGGACAAGCCTCTCCCACCAACCGCCCCACCAAGGTGCACCTGGCACGATAAACTTCAACTCTATTCGGTAGGTCCGCAGAAATGATCCGAATGGAGAGTTCTTCATGACACTCCAGATGTTCCTGAAGTCCCGTGACTCTCTCTTGAAGGCGAGAGCGTTATCCGCGTACATTATTGCGGGTACTCCTCTGCGAGCAAGAAACCTCTGGAACGCTAGCAAGAAGGCGCTGGTCGAGATGGCACTCGTCAGTTTAAGGTGTACTGCTCTAGTCGTCGCACAGGTGAACAGCTTGATATAAGCTTTTGATATGTCACCATGTAGCTCATGTTGCTTTGTATATAGTGGACCTGCAAAGTCCAATCCTACTACATCAAATGGCCGTGACGATAGAAGACGGTCTTCTGGCATAGGCGCATATTGCATGCTCCCAGGTTTGACATTGTATCTTCGGCAGAGAAAGCATTGGTTGATGATTCGCTTGATTTCTTGTCGAGCACAGATGATCCAATACCGCTGTCGTATTTGCATCATAGTGCTTGCCACACCACCATGCAAAGCTCTGCAGTGAGCCTCAATCACTACCAGAGACGTGAAAGGATGTCTCTGTGGCAGTATGACCGGTTGTTTTTCGTCATATGTGGCGTCGATTCTTTCGAGCCGTCCGCCAAGCCGAAGCTGTCTGTTTTGGTCCAAAAAAGTGTGAAGATCGATCAGCATAGAGAGAAAAAGAGAGAGCTAAATAGAGAGAAAAGGCAGGGAGGTTAACCAAGCTTGGCTCGGTTGGCTACCCTACACTTGGGGTGGGGGAAAGGGAGACTAATAGAAAGGAAAGAGATAGAAAGGAAGAGGAGTAAGAAAGAGAAGCATGAAAAGTCATCTCGAGACTACACAGCACTTTCGCGCACAGTTGTTTCACAAGCGGTCGTGAAGTCTGGTGGTCCTTAAAAAGTACAAAAGGGCTTTCGTGGCTTTGCGCGTATGGGAAGCCGTCGGCCAAGGTCCCAGGATCTTCTCTTCTGTAAGCGGCCGTGAATCCAGTTGACAGAGCTTGGCTTCCAAAATACGTCGTTCGCTCTGCTATGCTGGGCAATGACATAGAATGTTCTCAAGCGTTTCCTCGTAGGCGCAGATGTTGCATGCCGAAGTGCTCGCCATTGCAAGGAGACGAGAGTACAAATTCGTAAATGCCACGCCCAACCTCATGCGACACAGTAAAATTTCAGCGCATCATGGGAGCCCGGATGGCAAACGAAGTTGCAAGTTTGGGTCAGCCGAATACAGGTGCGTGTTGGAGAAACTCTGCGTATTTCATTGTAGGAGAGTTATACGGCGAGCAAGTGATTGTAGTAGCCTTGCAGCGTCCGTTCTCAAGAGTGGTATGGGCGTGCCCTGGTCTTGGTCATGAGCCGATCGAGCAGCTTCATCCGCGCGGTCATTGCCGACAATTCCGCAAAGACTCGGCAACCACTGAAATACAATATCGTGACCTTCCTTGAGCGCTTCGTGGTAGCCGTGCCTTATCTGATATACTGATTGTTCGTGTAACCCGTGCTGCATACCAAACCATAGTGTCTGTAAGGCTGACCAGGAGTCGCAAAAGATGGCCCACTCGTTAGGTTGCTGCCGAAGAGTGTACTTTACTGCACCTTCAAGTGCTGCGAGCTCTGCTGCTGTCGACATCCTGGTGTGAGAAAACTTGTACTAAAGCAGCACATTTTCAAATGGAATAACCACTGCTCCTGTAGAGCTGTTGGAATTTGTGGAGCCATCGGTGTAAACATGTATGCGGTCGAAGTACCTTTCGTCCAACAGACGCAAAGTCAATTGCTTCAGGGCTAGCGTTGACGTGCGTGCCTTCTTAACAATTCCACGAACTGATAAGCGCACGTCCGGTTGACGAAGACTCCATAGCGCAGCTGCTGGGTGCATCGCAAGTTTGAAGCCAGGCGGTAGTATGTCCTGATGTTTTGTCACAATACCGCCGTACGAAGAATAGGGCCTCCGAGCTGTCATACACGCTAAATGATGTGACGGTAGCCATGATAAACGCCGAATGTGCACTTTCATCATCTCGACAATGATATGCGTTGTGACGATCATCGTAGACTGTTTGGGGAGAGCGTGTCCTAGCTACAGTTGTTCGACGTCCTTCGGAAATACATCCAGCTGAACATATCGGACCCAAAACATTTCAGGCTTGCTTAGCTCCCGTGCCGAAATTGCTTCGTTGAGTGAAGCTTGAAGTCTACGGCATCGATCCACACAGCGAAAGACCGAGGCGGTGACGCGCAGGAGCTTCTGCAGGTCGCTATGCTTCCTTATATCGATCACCGGGTGTAAGTACCTGGATAATGCTTGAAGAAATACATGTTGTGTCTCAATCTCTTCCTCTTCGTTTATCGGTTTGTACTGATTAGGTTTTGAAGGCCAGCTTGATTTTGGCTGGGACAACCATTCAGGTCCATACCACCAATAGCGACATGCACGTGGAGTCCTTATCGGTATTCCTCTAGTCAGTACATTCGGCGGATTGTCTTCGCCCGGGCAGTAGCACCATAGCGCTGTTTCAGTAACTTGCGTTATTTCGGTCACTCCGTGCTTTACAAATTGACTCCACTTGCTATAGTTTCCGCGGATTCAGTTCAGTGTGATCATGGAGTCAGTCCACATGACGCAACGAAAATGCTTGAAATCCCACGAGGAGCAAATGTATTTTCGCAATCTAGCTCCCACTCCCGCGGCCATTAGCTCGTGCTTTGGAAGCGTTAATGCCTTAATAGGTGCCACTCTTGACTTCGCTACTATCATAAAGGTAGCTGAGTTCCCCTTCATCAAATGCTTTTAAATAGGCACATGCTCCATAAGCCTTCAGACTGGCGTCGACGAATATATGCAGTTCAGCCTCTTCAAGAGCCCCATGCAGTCCGTCTCTCACGCAACGCGGAATCTTTATGTGGCCGAGCTGTATTACATCTGCACACCAGGCTGCTCACTGCGTCTTGATCTCCGCGGGCAAATATTTGTCCCAGGAATGCCCTTAAACCCAAAGGTGTTCAAACAAAAGCTTCGCAGTGATGGTGAATGGCGATATAATACCAAGCGGGTCATAAATTCGAGAAGCAACCTTCAGTGGGTTACGTTTCGTGTCGAGCTGTCCAGCCACTAAATATTGGGCCACAGACTTGGAAGAAAATTTGAAGTAATTATTTTCTATATCCCATTGCATTCCCAAGAACACAGCCCCTTCTCCGAGTACTCCTTCTACTTGCTCCTTCTAGTTGTCAAATATGTTCTTCAGCTGATGGTTATTGGTCTTCCACTTTCTAAGTTTCATGCCAGCATCTTTCATAAATGCTTTCGACTGCACATAGATGCGCAGACCTTCATGGAATGTGTCCGCACCCACCAATAAATTGTCGACATAAAATGCCTTCGTTAATGTAGAAGCAAGCTCTTTGTCTTCACATGCGTTATCTAAGTGGTAGTGAATAGTTGCCATGAGCAAGATAGGGCCTGATGTTGATCCAAACAGTTCCCGTGTGCCATTCGACGAGTTTGTGCGCCATTCGACGAGTTTACGGTATTGGCTTATGGAAATAGAATCAAGCCAGAAAAAAAAACAGAATGAATCTCAGCCAGTCTCCTGTATCCCAATATGTAAGAATTCCTTTTCAATGTCAGAATTGATGGTGACAGGAGACCACCGAAAGCGAAGAAGGACTCGCAGCGATTCTGAATTGCCGTTCACTCCTTTATCCAATCAGTCGTTAAGGGATGGTACACCTTGGGTGTGTGACGATGCGTCGAACAATACACGCAGTTTGGTAGGTAACGATTTCTCGCTTATTACTTCTCGATGTGGCATATAATATATGGCGTGATCTCGATTCCGAGGAGTATTCTTAGGCACCACTTCCGCTTGACCCACCTCCAAATTGTGCCGGAATACTGTGTCATATCGCTGCAACATTCCTTCCATCTTGACAGCCTCCGTGTTAATCTTTGTAGACGTGATAGCGCAATTTTCCGGTTGTTCCCTAGAAGCGGTTTCTTATCTTCCTTCCAAAGCAACGCCACAGTGTATCTGTCGCTTTTCTTGCTAATTGTTTCAAGGAATCGTGCGAAAGCCTCGTCGGCAGAAGGTTCCGTTGAATCTGCGATGCCCATTGCTTCTAGTTGCCAAAAAGATTGCAAGATCTGCGAGGTTGATTCGTCATCAACAATTGCTTGCACTTTCGAAATGCAGACCGTTAAGCTAGAGCTGCAGTCAAGAAAGGCTTTTGGGTGACTGGGTCCTTGTAGCGTCCATTAAAAAGCTGTATCGATTGCTACCAGTCCTGGAAATTCTGCACTTTTGACGATACGTCCCGACATGATTTGCCAGAGGTGGTCAGCACCGATCAACAAGCTGGGGCTATTTTCCGTTCTCGCATCAAACTTTTTTTCGTCCGCAATGGTCTTGCCTTCAAGACGCACCCTCTGAAGGAAATGGCTGTCAGCTTTCGGGGAAGCAACATCGTGACAGATAACGGTAACAAGGATTCCGCGCAATGTTCAGGTGTCAGAACCGTGTTGACTACGCAGACGAACTTGCCGTCTTTGCACAGTATTGGCTGATGAACATCAAAACGTATTCAGCGCAATTTGTGTTTCTCCCAGCCCCTGTAGGTGCAATGTCTTGGTAAGATCTTCCGTGATGAAGGATCGCTGGCTCCCTCCATAATCCCTCGGACACACCCTGTGTTGCCGTTTTTGATGACAAAGCGCGAAACGTTTGCAGATATACTTCACTGTGATTTGTTGTGCCCCCGCTTAGTGAATCCTTGTCACACAGCATAATTGATTGTGACGACACCATTCCTACTGTGCTGCCGGAGGAGTCAACTGGACGAGAAGGTGTCGTTTGGTTCGATGTGTAGTGCGGGTCACACATACTCGATGCGTGCCTTCCGTGGCAACTCGAGCAGGTGACTTTGACGCGGCACGAACGTGCCCGAGCTTCCACTTTCTGAGCTTCATGCTAGCATCTTTCATAATTTCTCAAACTACTCGAAGAAAGCCGACAATTCATGTATATCACCCCTGAATGTTGGCATGACAAGGTTCGGCAGTCTTGAGCCGATTCCGGTCGGCAGGTCAGAAGGTGACGGGTTTGCGTTCTGAGGAGCAGCCGCTGCTGTACCGTCGCCGTGTCGCAAACCGTCTATCTAGCAGCGAATCTCAGTGAGCATGCTTATTGCTTTGTCGTTATACTCTGCTGCCGCGACATACTCCGCTTCGAGCTCCTTGTCCGCTAGGTGCTCCTCGAGCGCATCATTTATCTTCGAGAGCTCGCTGTTGCTCGCTGACGAACGGTCATGAATACCTGTGAGCTCGGGCTGGTCAGGGGCAGGGTCACTTAGCAGTGACCTTGCTCCTTGCAGGAGCTTGGTGTTCTGGGCTTGTCGGGCAGAGCGATTGGTCTTGAGGCGGTCCAACGGATCCGCTGTTGAAGTCGATTCTGGTCTACGCCGATCAGGAACGATCCGTTGCAGTCCTCGCCGCCCGCAAAACGACGCGGTCGAGTAGAAGGTCCCCTCGAGTCGTGCGATGAAGGAGACGTGATCGCACTAGGGGGTTTCGGCACCACGATGTAAAGAAAAACTACCAATCGGCGAAGAAACGATACCGACCGCTGTTTCTTGTTTCCAACTTCTTCTTCTCTTGCAGAACTAGCCTGCACACGTTTATTTTGTTTTCTTTTCCATCAGATGCCGAACATGACATCCATGTCATGATTATCATGTTTGGATGTTTCGTTTAACTTCGTCATCTGTTCTCGTTACGCCATGCCAAATGAAGTATATGTGGAGCTATCGAAACGGCCGCCAATACGCTATGAGCGTGGTATGTTGTCATGTTCTTACATGATATGCGTGTCAGGATTACCATGTTTGCACCAATCATATATTTCGTTATCCGTTGACGTCATGTAACACCAAATTGGGTATAGGTGGAGCTGGGAAAACGGCCGCGAGCGCATCATGTAGGGCCCAATATATTTCAATATAGCGCGAAATGCGACTCACTGCATTTCGCGCTGATGCGTTACCTAGACAACACTGCGTCTCCCTCTTTTCGTGACGTAGGCACACCGGACGCGCTAACACGCGCATGCGTCAAAGCAACGCAGCATGGCACGCGCCTGCGAGTATATGCCGGCATGACACAACGAAATGAACACTGGCGAGCACGCACACCACGTCACGTCGAAATGTATTGATGCCTTGACTGTGGCATGTAGTCATGTTCTCACATGACACGCATTTCATGATTATCAAGTTTGACCCAATAACATTGATTGATTGATTTGTGGGGTTAAACGTCCCAAAACCACCATATGATTATGAGAGACGCCGTAGTGGAGGGCTCCGGAAATTTCGACCACCTGGGGTTCTTTAACGTGCGCCCAAATCTGAGCACACGGGCCTACAACATTTCCGCCTCCTTCGGAAATGCAGCCGCCGCAGCCGGGAATCGAACCCGCGCCCTGCGGGTTTGACCCAATAACATACCTTTGTCATTTCATTGGCGTAACGTAATACCAAATTCGGCATATGTAAAGCTAGCGAAACGGCCGCAAGCGGATCATCAATGTGGCATGTAGTCATGTTGTTACATGACACACATTGCATGATTATCATGTTTGCACCAGTCATATACCTTCGCCACCAATTCACGTACTGTAATACCAAAAGTGGTATAAGTGACGCTAGCGAAACGGCCGCGAGCGCATCATAAGCGTGGCATGTTGTCATGTTGTTGCATGACATGCATACCTTGTTTATGATGTTTGCACCAGTCATATACCTTTGCACTTATTCACGTACTGTAACACCAAAAGTGGTATAGGTGACGCTAGCGAAACGGCCGCGAGCGCATCATGAGCGTTGCATGTTGTCATGTTGTTGCATGACACGCATACCTTGTTTATCCTGTTTGCTACAGTATCATACCTTCGCCGTCCATTCCCGTCTCGTGATACGAAATTTGGTATAAATGAAGCTGGTGTAACGACCACCAACGCATCATGAGCGTGGCATGTACTCATGTATTACATGACACGCATCTCATGATTATTATGTTTGCACCAGTCACATACCTTCGTCATCCATTCACGTACTGTAATACCGAATTTGCTATATGACGCTAGCGAAATGGCCGCGAGCGCATCATGAGCGTGGCGTGTGGTCATGTTTTTACATGACACGCATGTCATGTATTTCATGTTAGGGTCTGTCGATTTGGTTAGCCATGCAGACATGCCATACCATACCAGTTTTTCAACATGCCATGTGAACGAAACCACCGCAAGAGCTGCAGGACCATGAAATGTAACTTATGACATTCATGATGACATGTCATGATTTTCATGTTTTGACTACTCAAATATGTTCTTCATATAATAATGATATGCCATATCAAGTTTGGTATTGATACAATTTTCTAAAGTGCCAGGAGAGCTAAAAGTCATAGGCGGCTAGATAGATAGCTAGATACACTCAAATTCGCTGAAGTTTGCTAAGAAATGCCTCGCATTTAAAATCCACAGCTTTGCTGCAAAGGCGAAGCATGTTCACGCGATACCAACAACAGGGGTTGACCAAGGACTCGCGGAGGGACGTATAATGTTCCGTTGTAGCATATGGGCTACATTTCTTCAATGACCTCATGCTCGAAAAGACGCGATATGGTCGGCGTACGATGAAAGTGCGATTGATCTGGATACGAGGGAATGGACGTCTGTCCCAGAGATGAGGAATGGGCATCAAACAATCTTCTTTGGTTTTGTAGCAAGGCAAGCTACTCATCTGTCTGTGAAGAGGTCAGCTCTGGACTAATAGTCGCGGCAAGAACAGAAACGCATGACGAACGTCTAATAGAAGGAATGTCAGAACACGCTGGCATAAGCAGGACAACAGAGGGAGGTTGGGATTAGGTAACGCAAGCCATTTTGGTGCTGATATGCCCGGGGAGGGGTTGAGGCTGCCACCCAGGATCCGGCGAAGGACGACTCTTGCGACGCGTCTCTCGAACAAGAAGAAGATGCGTTTAATTTACATATTTGCAAAAGAAGTACATTGCAACGAGAGCGTACTGACGCGCTTTTCCATCACAAGGGCCCAGAGCGCACTCAAGACGAGCGGGCCAGCGAAGACCAGAGAGAGAGCTCCGACCACCCACGCGACGCGCTTTTTATACCCCTCATCCGTGCACGTGCATCTTCTCAGACGCAGGCTGTGTGTCCCAGCGACGCCGATGTGCGCCTCCTGCGGCGCACACAGACGCCTCCCGCGTTCCTGCAGGACGCGAACAGCGTTTGACCGTTACGCCGATGAGCTTCCCTTGCAAGCCACCTCCTTGCTGTGCCGGTCATAACAGCCCGTGCGCCGCCCGAATAGGTCACGGAAGGGTTGCAGTGGCGCTGCTCCCTGAAGTGGCCATTGTGCTTCTTCTCGGGGGTTTCACTGATTGTCAACCACTACCCATACACGCACACCACACAGAACAGCACACCTGTGCATAGCACAGCACACAGCACAAAGCAGATCACCCAACCAGCGCATTTCGGCGTCACCACGATCCACCGCACACCCACACACCTTGGAATAGCAACCACAATCGGCGCGCAACGCCCACTTGGTCACAGCATGGGACCATCAACATCCGCAGAGTCCCAGTCGTCGTTGCCTGGCTTCACCACAGTCGGTCGTGTAACACGGCGCTAAATGAAGGTCGCCGTCCTCAGAGGCTGTTTTTTTTCTGGGCCAGTAGCTGCCCGACTTTAGTGGGGAAGGGTGCACACAAACAGAACACTGACACTGCGAGCACTCAGCCCTCCTAAGATTCGCCAGGTTCAAGTTAGGGCGAAGCTCCTTTCATTGTTTATTGCCGAACAAAAGACTACACTGAGGTGGTGACCAAGTGAACTCGAAGAAAAACTAATTTCAGGCATTCGGCAGACTGATGCGGGCCACTGCTTCCGCATATCAACTTAACTGAAAACGCTTAAAATGCTTGCAAATACGAGAAGTGAAATCTGTAGCTAAACAAACTAACCGTGGAGATGACACAGGCATACTACTGTAAAATCAAAATTAAACAAACATGTATGCTTCTAATAAAACCCGTGTCCGACTCTCCAGCTTACAGCTGTCCCTCACTTCAATCGTACACTTGGCGGTCGAGGTCTTGGCGGATTTCGAGAACGCCCGAGGCAATGACGCGCACGTGCTTCCAGCTGAACGGCACAGTCACGCCTCATTCGCGATTTCGGCGGGCTTCGGTCAGCCCGGCGGAGGGGATTCGAGCAACGCGCGGGAAGAGTGGCGATGTCCTCTTTGGGCTCACTCCCGTGCGGTGTTTAGCTATTGTGGCCTTTTTCTCAGGACCCCTTCGACACTCTTGTCCGCGGAAAGCTCTAAACCTCTGCCGTGAATTCGGTCGCAAGGATGCGCGCTGTGGCCTGCCCCTTTTCCGCTGGCGCCTTCCACTTGATTGCGTTTGCGAATAACCCGCTTTTCTTTCCTTTTCGTCCGGCGGCTCGGACGCATGCAGAGCAGCTTAAGCACCGATGCGAAACGCCTTGTTTTGCCTGCTACGCTAAAAGATATTGAAGTTTCCTCGACACGCGCAGTGACTTTTGTCTCGCTCACGGCTCTCCGACGTCTCTTGCGTCTGCGCCGCTTTTTGCGTCTGGTTTCCGAGCCTATCGATCGCATCTCACACTCGTGAACCCTCTCACAGCTTTCGTCAGCTGTCTCAGTCGCGCGGTCTAAATGATTTTCGATCAAATCATCTTTATTCTCACCCTCTAGACCAGCGGACTGATTTACACACATAGGAACAATGCAGCTGTTTCCCTTCGAAAAACCTTGCTCGCATTCCTGAGGGCTGTCTGCAACTGCACTGATACCATTCTCTACGCTCGCTGCTTCTGAGCTTTCTCCGGTGTTCTTGCCTACTTAGACCTCATTTGCAAGATCCACCGTCGCCACAAACACAGTTAAGGTCTGTGCCAGATTGTCTACAGCTATTCTGGCTGTTTCGCTAACGGTTAACTGGCACAACACCTCCTCGCACTCGCTCTGGCCTTCGTCGGCTTCTCTACTCAGCGCAGCATCATGCGCAGCACTCAAACTCGATTCGCCTTTGAATCTGCTGCTATGTTCACACGTGCTAGCCTTCTCTAAATCTCTAAACTGCACCTCGCACTTCTCGTGAGCTACACTTGCGAATGGCTGAAACTTCCGCCTCATTGCCTCTGCAATCTTAAGCTGAAGCCGCAAGCGCTCAAGCTTCCTTTCTTGGCTTTCCGCTTCTTCTTTGCGCCTGACGGTTTCTCTTTCAAACATAAGGCGCTCTCGCTCTTCGACTTCTTGTGTCCTTTTTATCCTCTCCTGAATTAGCTCCCAGCACTCGGCGAGCTACTCCGCATCCGCGCCAGAATCCTTAACCGCCTGTATTAAAAGTGGCTTTCTATGTATAGTCGTCACCTCAAACCCCAGCTCCTGGCACAACAGCACTAAATCCGGTTTCCTCAATTTGTTCAAGTCCATGGTCACCCCATGCAGACTTCCGTTGCTCAAACTGCGTGAAGGTACCTTTAATAAACCCAATCCTTCACAAAGCAGCAACTAATCTACCCTTTTGGATAAACATCACCATCTATCCAAAACACTTGGCAGAATCTCTATGGAAAGTGAGCACTCACCAGCATCGGTACCAGAAAAGAACACGAACCAATCCCGCCGCTGCCAACCAGTTGATATGCCCGGGGAGGGTTTGAGGCTGCCACCCAGGATCTGGCGAAGGACGAGTCTTGCGACGCGTCTCACGATCAAGAAGAAGATGCGTTTAATTTACATATTTGCAAGAGAAGTACATTGCAGCGAGAGCGTACTGACGCGCCCTTCCATCACAAGGGCCCAGAGCGCACTCGAGACGAACGGGCCAGCGAAGTCCAGAGAAAGATCTCCGACCGCACACGCGACGCGCTTTTTGTAACCCTCGTCCGTGCACGTGTATCTTCTCAGACGCAGGCTGTGTGTCCCAGCGACGCCGATGTGCGTCTCCTGCGGCGCACACAGACGCCTCCCGCTTTCCTGCAGGACGCGGACTGCGTTTGACCGTTACGCCGATGAGCGTCCCTTGCAAGCCACCTCCTTGCTGTGCCGGTCATAACAGTGCCTTTAGGAAAGAGAGTTTTCTCAGACGTCTGGTTTGTAGCGTAGAGAAGTCCTAATCCATTGTGGAACCGCACTAATACTTGAAGCAAGGGCTATACCTCTTGCGAGACAGCGTGCAGATGGTTGGAGAAACACGTCACCAGAATCGATCACGTTAGAAGCGATGGTAACTATTCGCTGATGACCAGGTGGTAGCTCGGTATCTTTCGCAGCGCGCAGGCGAACAGGCTTGTCATCCGCATAAAGGGCATAGTCAGTTTCCATCATATGAACAACATTTTCTCGACAGTAGATGGAAGTGTTCGCTGTAGACTCAAAATCCCATCCTAATATAAGCTGGTGGGCACACTAACTCAGCACGGCAAATAGCACAAAATGAAGAAGGCCAGCTACAAAAACACGAGCGGTGCACAAAGCGGCAGGTCTAATGGCGTCCCCCTAAGCAGCAAGCAGTGTAGGTTCATCACAAGGGGTGGTAACTTTTCGCAGACGTGAGCACAAAGAACAATCAATCACAAACAAACAAGCACCAGTGTCTATTAAAGCGTCCACGTACACGCGTTCTATTAAAACAGATATCGTATTATATGGACGTACTGGAGAAATTTGTGTTTTCGTTCGATGCAGCTTTTCCTCCAAAAGCTGCAGAGGTTAGTTTTCCGGGCGTTGGTTGGTGAATTGCGAGAAAGGTTGCAATGGAGACGTGGAGCGGCGGAGGGGTGATGGTGAGCGGCGTCTAGTAGAGCGGTAAGAAGGGGTTGGCTCAGATGACGCAGTTGGAGATGGTGAGCAACGTAGCGGCGGATCATAAGGACGACGTTGGAAAGCGGACGTGCTTGTCCCATCATCCCATCCGTAGGGGTCGAATCCACGACGCTCGTCCTGCTGACGCTTCCGACAGAAGCGTGCAATGTGGCCCCGATAGCCGCAGTAATAACACATAGGACGAGGTGGCCGCCATGGTGGGTGAAAGGGCTGGCTAGGCGCACTCGAAGTTATCGACGCCAGTGGGACAGGCGTCGAGTGTGCGGGCATCGGTTGTACGACGGGTGGTGAACCAGCGAGAACTTGTGCGTACGTCAGCTGGAATCGAGGTACCGGAGAGTCTAAATACGCTGGCCCGGTCATGGACGCCAACTCCTCTTTGATAACGTCGCACAAAACAGTGTTAGAGGGGGAAGGTGGACTCGGAGTCATTGAGAGGTCAAAAGATTGCAGCTCTTCCCGTATAATTGCCTGGATCATAGCACGCAATGAGGCATCAGTCGTGGTGGTGTTTTTAGTGACGTCCGGTGGTAACCGTTGGGACTAAAGTTCCTCTAGGCGATCGCACGTGGCAACAACGTCAGTGACTGGGGTCAGGTTTTTTGTGGCCATGGCATTGAACGCGAGCGTGCCGATCCCTTTCAATGGATGACGAACTCTCTCTGATTCTGACATGGACGTGCTGAAACGGTGACAGAGAGCAAGCACATCCTCTATATACGAGGTGTAAGACTGACCGCATTGTTGCTTGCGAGCATCCAGTGTCTTCTTCGCGAGAGCTGAACGAACCGCGGGTGTGCCGAAAATTTGGCGAAGCTTTTGCTTGAAATGTGTCTTGTCCGTGATGTCCATTTCATGGTTGAAAAACCACGCTTTCGCTACGCCTGTCAGATTAAAACAAACACGGCGAAGGTTGGTAGGATTATCCCAGTTGTTAGTGGAACTCGCTCGATTGAACTGGTCCAACCAATCCTCCACATCTCCGCCTCGAAGTCTGGCCAACGTGGGTGGCTCACGCTGGTGCGCGGTGATAATCAACAATGGATAGGCCGCGGTAGCCGGGGCCGTGGAGATAGAGGCAGGAGCGCCGGGGGCTCGTCCTGAGGCATGTTACAGGACACCTGGCTCAGACGACGACCTGAGCGGACCTTAAGAAGGTAACTGATTTGATTGATTGATATGTCGGGTTTAACGTCTCGAAACCACCATATGATTATGAGAGACGCCGTAGTGGAGGGCGCCGGAAATTTCGACCAACCAAATCTAGCACACGGGCTTGCAACTGTTTCGCCTCCCTCGGAAATGCAGCCGCCGCAGCCGGGATTCGATCGCGCGAACTATGGGCCAGCAGCCGGGTACCTTAGCCACTAGACCACTGCGGCGGGGCCTCCAAGAGGTAGAGCGGGCTGCGAGAGGACGGAAGATCGCAGAGCACACTCCACTTGTGATGCAACGGTGAAGGCAACCTTTACTACGCCCTAAAGACACGATGAAGCGACCACACCCAAGGCACAGAACCCAGGCAAGCCAAGTTCCCACAGCAGATGAAGATGACGACCACTGATGATGATGAACATGTGTGAAGAAAGCAGATGTGCCTACTGATTGCCTACAATATATATATATATATATATATATATATATATATATATATATATATATATATATATATATATATATATATATATATATATATATATATATATATATATGTTGTCTTCCTACATCAGGTAGTACTATTAGCACGGGATGGATGGATGGATAGATATGGCTGTACCCTTTAGATCGGGCGGTGGCTAGCGCCACCAAGCCGTAATACTTGATGAACCAAAACCTAGAATGATTTTTTTTCTAGTAGTAGTGAGGTTGAGGATTCGTACTTTGCAGTGAAGGGTTTAATTTTCACTCGTGCTTTGATTTTAATCACCAATCAGATAACCTCCTTCTAGTTAATTCTACCCGCTTAAAGTCTATTTTGCCCTTACTGTCCCTAAACCCCAGTGCTTTGAAAAACTCTGCGCCATTATCCTGAACTATAGGGTGAAGCCCTTTAGAGAACATTATCAAGTTTTCCGCAGTTTCTTCTTCGTCTCCACACGCACTGCATACCGTGTCTACCCCTCTGTAATTGGCCCGATATGTTTAGGTTCGCAATACTCCCGTCCTAGCCTCAAACAGTAGAGAACTACCCCGAGTATTATCATAGATTCTTTTTTCGCGATTTCCTGCTTAAAAGTTCGATAGATCTGTAGTGCGGACTTCTTAATTATGCCAATTCTCCACATAGCGGTCTCAGCTTCCTTCACTTTCTTCTTAACCGATAATTCTTTTTGGTTTGGCCCCTGCTGTTTTCCAAGTATCTACAAGTCAATTTTTTGGTTCGCTTCCGCCATTTTGTATCGACATTCTTCATGTACAAGTAGTTGAATACCTTCCTAGCCCAACGCTCCTCCCCCATTTCTCTCAATAGCTTCTCAAATTTTATCTTGCTGCTAGCTTCCCTGCCCTCAATTGATGTCCATCCCATATCACCTTGTACTCGCTGATTTGGCGTATTCCCGTGAGCTCCCAAGGCAAACCTACCTATTCCACGTTGCTTAATTTCTAATCTTGCTTGAACTTCTGATCTCATGCACAAGACCGCATTGCCGAACGTCAGACCAGGAACTATAACCCATTTTCATATTCCTCTCACAACATCACACCTATTGTAGTTCCACAGTACCCTGTTTTTGATTACCGCTGCATTCCTGTTACCTTTAGTCGACGCGTATATTTCGTGTTCCCTTCGGTACTCGGCCCCATTGCTTATTCATACGCCCGGATATTTGTATTTATCTGTTATCTCTAGGGTGACCTCCTGTATTCTAAGCTGACTACCTTCATTGTCATTAAAAAACGTGACTGCTAATTTTTCCTTACTGAACCTGAAATCTAACCCATCTCCCTCAATGCCGCAGATGTCCTCGATCTCTGCAAATCTTCCTTGTTGTCGACCATTAGCACTATATCATCTGCGTACATCAATGCTGGTAGTGCCTGTTCAATAAGTTTTCCTTGTTTGACGAAAGAGAGTTTGAAGCCCAGTCCACTTGCCTCTGATTTGGCCTCTAATCCTCGTAGGTACATCATGAATAATAACGGTGACAGGGGACACCCCTGCCTAAGCCCCCGTTTTACCTCTGCAGGCTTGGATACCTGTTTTTTACACTTTATAATTACCTTGTTACATTTAGAGATATCCTTTAAAAGATTAGTGACTACATCTTCCACGCCTAGTGAGTCCAGTATTCCCCACAATTGCTCTTGAAACACGCTATCGTACGCTCCCTTGACATCCAAAAATGCTAGCCACAGGGTCCCGTGTTACTTTGCTGCTATTTTGATGCACTGCGTCAGTGAGAACAGATTGTCTTCCAACTTCCTGTGTATCCGAAACCCATTCTGCAGTTTGCCCAGCCCCTCCTCTTCCTCTATTCATGCTTGCAGCCTTTTCTTTATAATCTGCATCGCCAGCCTGTAGACCACTGATATCACTGTTATAAGACGGTAGTTGTTTATGCCAGCTTTGTCCCCCTTTCCTTTATAGATAATGCTCATCCTGCTAAGTTTCCATTCATCGGGAACTTCTCCATCGATTATTATTTTGCCCACTGCCTCTCTCAAAGCCTGCTTAGAATTCAGACCTAATGCCTTTATCAGCGTAATTGAAATGCCATCTGGGCCTGTTGATGTACTACTAGGATTCCTTTTCTCAGCACTTTCCCACTCTTGTTGTGAAAATGGAGCCATTGCGCCACTTGATTCATCCTTGTTTATTGTGCTGCATAAAGCACTTCTTTGTTGAAAATTTTCTGTCTCGTTTGCTCTTACATATTCAATAGCTTCGTCCCCTTCTAGCCTAGCACCTTGAGCTGTAGTTATAGACCTCTGTTCTAGGCTCGTCTCATTTCTTTAGGAGTTTAGATGGTTCCAAAATTTCGCAGCTGCCTTTCTATCTTTTTATGTACTTCTGCCAGCCACTGAGCTTCCTTTCTTCTAATCTTTTCATTGATCAGAAGGAATGCATCCCTTCAACAGCTTAGAAAGATTTCCCATTTTCTATCAACACCATCTGTCGGTTCACCCCACTGCTTAGCATGTTTGTTTTCCATAGAGGCTTCCTGACGTTTTGCTATAGCTCTCTTAACTTCCACATCCCACCAACTTTTGGGTTTGTGTCTTCTTTTCCGGGGTGACTTGTCACGTGCCTTAGCAAGCTCTAGCACAAACAGTCTAATTATATTCGTGTATGTCTAAACTGTTTTATTATTCTCAGTGATTACTTTCTCAATTTGTTTAGTGGCTATTTCACTTTGCCTTTCTGAATAAACATTTTCCTGTAGTTGCTCATCTTGTCTCCTTCCCACTTTCACTGCTTTTCCAAAAGTTAGCTTGATAAATTTGTGATCACTACCCAGACTTCTGAAGCCACCTTCATCTATGTGCATTCCCCTGAGCTTATCATACATACTATGTGACATCAGTGCGTAATCTATCGTCGACTGCAGCCTTCTTACCTCCCATATTATTTGCCCTTCACACTTATCGGTACTGTTGCAAATGATCAAAGCAAGCCCTTCACACATATCCATGATCATTTTGCCTGTCGGGTCGGTATACCCATCTATATCTTCTATGTATGCATTCATATCTCCTAGTATAATTATCTCGTACTCTCCTCCTAACTCCTGAATGTCCTTTAATATACACTCTACCATTGCCTGGTTTGCCTCTCTGGCCTTTGCTCCCGTACACAAGTACACGAAACCAAGGAGTGTCATTTGCCCTGCCACTTTCTCTTTTAGCCATAAAATTTCCTTGCACTCCTGCTTGACCCTTTGCCAGTCTGTACTTTTATGAAGGAATGCCC
Source organism: Rhipicephalus microplus (assembly GCF_043290135.1). Lineage (NCBI taxonomy): Eukaryota > Metazoa > Arthropoda > Arachnida > Ixodida > Ixodidae > Rhipicephalus > Rhipicephalus microplus. Next base: position 140,257,074 of record NC_134704.1, on the reverse strand, counting down.
CAATTCCACCACCCTTTCTGCTGCCTTCTGTTCTATTACAATATTCCCACGCATAGTCCGCATTGTTAGGAGTTTGTTCCAGGTCCCTGATATGTGTTTCTACAAAACCGTATACCATCGGCCTCTCCTCCCTTAGCTGTTCTTCTATTTCTTCCCACTTGAGTCTGTTCCGACCACCCTGCCTGTTCATATGCCCTATGTCTGTATTGGCTTGGCGCTCGTGGCTACGTCCATTTCTGCCCCGGACTCTACCTATCTTAGATACAGGTGCCACTTTGGAATCGTATCTGTCCATAACACCCGTCAAAGAGTCTCCCTGGCTTTTTTTCTCGTTATTAGCTATCCTGCACCCCGAAGGGCCCGCTTGCCCCCCAAAAAGCTACAGCGCGTCCTGCAAGTCGCCAACCCACCTCATGACCTAGCTGCCCATCGGAGTGAATTAGGTCTTGTTGAAAACCACCCCACCTATGCACCTCTCTGTTTATTTCCACCACCATAAAGCCTTTGTCTCCGCTCATCCGCCATATCTCTTGGTTTGCGTTGACAACCGCTCTTTGCAGGTTGCTATCACGCACCGGTACCTCCGGTATGGTGCATATCGCTACCTGTACCTGAGGAGAAGTGGCGCGCATGTCATCGACGCCTTTCGTCAGTGTGGTTGCTAGTCCTGCTGTACCTTCATTTAAGACATCATTTATACCACCTGAAATTATCACGAGGTTTCGTCTATCAGCTGTAGTTTTGAGTTTTGCACTCGCTTGCCTCATGACTGCTTCCAGCTTGCGCCCTCGGAACTCCCCTACTGCAACCCTCCTGTCACCTCTTACCCTCTCTTTGATGGCTTCTGTGCATCGATTTAAATTCGAGTCCTCGGCGATTATCACACGCTGTGACTTTTGAGCTGGAGCGTCCTGCACCTGGGGGTTACTTGCACCTGTGACGCCGGCTGCTTTGTCCCCTCCCAGCCCCACCACTACTTCGCTGAAGCTGGGCCTTGCGACAATTGAACCGGCTGAACCTGTCTTTTCCAAACTTGCTAGCGCTTTCGTCTCCGCCGTTCTTGTAGCCGGTTCCCTACTGTTCTCTCCGTAGGCCCCTCCTCTGTTCACCTTGGCTAGTGCTTTCTCGCCGGACATCAGCCTTTCTCCGATTGCCTTCGTTTTCTCTTGCTCTGTTGCCAACGCAGTCTCGAGCTCGGTGATTCTCATCAGCAGGTCACTCTGGGTAACTATCACTTTCTCCATTTTTCCCTCCCTCGACCTCACATTGCGTACACTTCGCGTCAGCCTCTTCTCCTTCCGCTTCTACACTTGGGTCCACTTTCAAACCGACCCCACATCCTGAACACTTCACAGTCTCTTTAATCATGTCTTTCCGACAGCAATTGTCCCTATGACTTGTCTCACTCGATAATTACAAAACCCGAGCACTGCCCTAAGAAAAAGAGAAAGTCTAAGCTCTACTACGAAAATTTGCGTGTTCAATGTACGTGCACCTCCCCCATGGGGTGGCAAAAGAAAGAAGAAAACAACAAAAAACTAAAAAAAATCAAACACACGCACACGCAGAAACCAATAAATATCTGGTGACTGACCCCCGAAAAGCCGTACATTAAAATAAGGGCTACAGGGATTTTAACTACTGCCCTATAATTATAAAGACAAGCTCAAAACATGCAAAACAACTTATTTGCGCAGTCGATCGGGAGTGCTAAAAAAACCCGTCCATCCACCGTGACAATCCGCACCGAGAAGGTGGAGCGGTGCCGCCTGGTGGATCACATTACGGCACGGACTCTTCGATGCGAGCCGTCGGGCGCCTAAATATGATGTGCTCGTTTCGTTCGCTGTTCCAATGTTTGCCTTTGCTTTTTCCTTGTCTCAAACTGCAGATGAATGACAAAAACAGATTTAGTAATGTTTAAGGTAAAACAGTAAAAAAGTTTGGTGTTGCTATTTCACAATCATGCACAGGGTCGTATAGCATTGTGAAGTGAGTGAAAAGGTCTGTGTCGCGCTGCTAACCCTGATGATGGATTTCATTCCTAACGAAGACCGCCGCATTCCGATGGGTGTGAAAATCTGGAACGCGCTTCTGTTTGGATACAACAAACTTATTGACGCATAACCATGTGATTTAGAGAAATGATTAAAACACAATATTTATCATATGGAGTTTAAGTGTGCATGAGTGATTCCTTTCAGGGATATCAGGGCTTCTCCTCCGCTAGAATAGTTTATACCGGAGAAATCAACGTATCTACGGACAGCGCTTTCAGAAGTGTATCGAGCCCCGTGCTTGCGTGCAGCATCGAGTGTCACAACCACATACTGGAAGGTGCTCGCCCTAGAATACCACCGCCGCTGTTATGAGTTTTCTCGTGTACTTGCTCACTCAACACGTTGTTGATTTTCATGTTTCTCTCGCAATAATATTTAGTCCTTAGGGGACCGAAATTATTGAGTTTAAGAGTGGTTGAGGCTAGGTGGGGAAATTCCTATTGCGGTTCCATTTCATCTTTGTGCAGAATCATAGCAATGGCATGGTCGCCCTCCGTACTACCAGTTTACATAGCCACCTTATATGTAAATATTTTTTCGCAGTTCATTACCTGTTGTTGGATATGACTTGCGAGAACAGTCGTCGCCTCATCGAGGCGAACGCTGTTTATTTGATACATATGGGCCCAGAAGCGTACAGGATGAATTTTTGTTCGGTGTTGGGGGAGAGCACCTACCTTAAATGGTCAATTCGCTCTCTGCGCGAGGAAAAAATTTTTTGGGGAGGGGACAGGCTCCATGAGCCATCCCCTGGTTACGCCACTGCTTGTGCCACTTCCGTGAGCACGCCATACAAGGAGTTCATTTCGACTTTCTAACCTTTGTGTTCAAATTGTTGCTATTAGCGATGCTCCCATGTAAAGCTCCCATTGTCGCCTGTGACGCCGCGGTAGAACACTCTAGTAATTCAAGTAAATCATATGATTGCAGTGAACCTGTACATATGCTCCCAGTGAACGGAATTGTGTCATTACTGCGGCGAAAATCATTGTGTGTGTGGCAGTACTATTTTGTTTCTTTCACGAATATGTTACGTGAGTGCTTATGACAGTGATACTTATGTATTGTCTCCCGCTGGAGAAAGCGCAGTTCTATCACATCATTTAGATCATTCGCAGATGCAGGCGTAACTTGCATGGTAAAGTGCCATTTATTTAGTGAATTGAAAACGTCCCAATTTCATTTCTCATACTTTGGTACAGACTTGTTCTAATCCTGGAGTTCATGTTTAGTTGTATTAACATTAGTGCCACTTATCATATTTTCTGAGCACCCATTCTGTAGTGTACGCATTAAAAACAATGAAAGTCTTCTCCTGCATCACCATGTTCACAATACATTTTTCGTTCGGACGGGAGTCTGTCTATCCTAAGCTAAATTACGGAAACTTCTTACAGCTTTAAAACTTTTTCACTAGTTGTGCAACCTTGCACCTTGTATATTGAGAAAATTCTGTCACAATGTTGCGGAATAATCACCAACGTATCGCTAAAGAGCGTGTACATGGTGGGCGCAGAAAAAGACTACAGGCGCCGGCGGAGCAGGCGAGTCTGTGCCGTGACCGCAGTGACTCCAGTGTTCGTTCTTGGGGCTGATAGGTGCTAAAGTGGACTAGTGAACAAAAAAAGATGTTTCATTGTGTACGTGGCGGCCGGGGACAGGCCTTTGTCAGGCCTACTCGCATGTGACTGTAATGCATGCGTTTTACATAAGGACACTTAAATAAGGACATGCTTCGCTCAACCTCTTCAATTGAAAACACACACTTATATATATATTGTTACGGGGAAGATTTATTCATCGAGAGCTGGTCTTGCTAACGGCTTAAAGAGCGCACAGTCATGCAGGCCAACGGAAGAAGCTCGAGAGTCCAACCCACAACAACCACGTTGTCGTCTTCTTCATTTGGGTGCCAATTCAGCTGTGTCTGGGCGACAGTTCTATACACGTATCATCACCCCGGCCCGTAAGGCACCGTCTCGATGCCTGTTAAATGAGCGAGTTGGCGTTGTAAGGCTTGAGACGAGAAACGTGGACTACTTCCGTTCTGGGTGCAGCAGCTGATGAGTTTGTGGTAGCGGCAATCTCGTAGGTCACAGGTGTGACCTGACGAATGACTCGGTAGGATCCAGCGTATCGCAATAGTAGTTTCTCGCAGAGGCCAACACGTCGAGATGGGAGCCACAGGAGAACAAGAGATCCCGCAGAAAAAACGGTATCTCTATGTCGACGGTCATAAAGAGACTTCAGTGCTGTCTGCGACGACAATAACCGAGCACGCGCTACCGCGCGTGCCGTGAGGGCACGGGTGATTGCCTCCTGAGCGTACGAGGTGGAGGATGGGTGGTTTGATGAAAGCAGTGTGTCAAAGGGCAGTAAGGGATGACGTCCGAAGAGTAGATGAAAAGGGGAGTAGCCCGCTCTTTCATGACGCGACGAGTTATAGGCGAAGGTTGCGAATGGAAGAGCTATGTCACAATCTGTGTGGTCGGTAAATACGTACATGGAAAGCATATCCGTCAATGTGCGGTTTAGGCACTCCGTAAGGCCGTTAGTCTGAGGGCGGTAAGATGTGGTGAAGTTGTGACGGGTAGCACAAGGTCGGAGTAGATCATCAACCCCACGAGATAGAAAGTAGCGACCACAGTCTGTGAGCTGGTGAGTCGGAGCGCCATGCTGGAGAATGATGTCGTACAGCAGGAAGTCGGCAACGTCGGTTGCGCAGCTGGTTGGTAGTGCTCGAGTGATTGCATACCGAGTGGCATAGTCTGTGGCCACTGCAATCCATTTATTTCCAGTTGTAGAAGTAGGAAAGGGACCTAGCAAGTCCAACCCCACTCGATAAAATGGCTTGGCTGGAAATTCAATAGGTTGAAGAAGACCGGCAGCGGGAGTCGTATGCTTCTTCGGGCGCTGGCAGAGGTCACAAGATGCGACGTAACGGCGAACAGAGCGGTACAGACCCTTCCAGAATACTCGTCGTCAAATTCGGTCGTAAGTTCTGGAGACTCCTAGATGTCCAGAAGTTGGAGCGTCATGGAATTGTCGCAGAACATCCTTTCGCAGGTGATGCGGTACGACAAGTAAAAGTTCCGCGCCGTCGGGGTTTAAGTTGCGGCGGTACAAAACGTTGTCTTGAAGCAGGTATCCGCTAAAAGAAGGGTCAGCATAACGCGATTGAAGGCGGTCAATGATGGTGAACAGCGATGGACCTCGGCGCTGTTCGTCAGCCACGTTCAGAAAGTCAGTGAAGGCTAAAACACAGGCATCGGATTCCAAATCAGTGGAGCTAGGTGGATCAACGGGGTGCTGGGATAAGCAGTCAGCATCGCTGTGCAGCTTTCCAGATTTGTAAACAACCGAGAACGTGTACTCCTGTAATCGAAGTTCCCATCGGCCGAGTCTTCCTGTAGGGTCCTTAAGCGTCGACAGCCAGCAAAGCGCATGATGGTCCGTGATGACTGCGAACGGACGTCTGTATAAGTACGGACGGAATTTCGCAATGGCCCAAACGAGGGCTAAGCATTCCCGGTAAGTGATGGAACAATTTTTTTCCGCTTGCAACAGAAAGCGACTAGCGTAAGCTATCACACGGTTGGTGCCATTCTGTATCTGAGCGAGTATAGAACCAACGCCATGGACGCTTGCATCGGTGCGAAGCTCTGTTCGAGCCGCTGGATCAAAATGAGCCAACACAGGTGGTGATGTGAGGGCGGTAGTCAATGACGCGAAGGAATGTTCTTGGTCCTTCCCCCAAGAAAAGGCCACATTGTTTTTGAGGAGATCCATGAGGGGCCTAGCAATATCTGCGAAGTTGAAGACAAAGCGGCGGAAGTATGAGCAGAGCCCAATAAAACTGCGAACTTCTTATGTGGAACGCGGAGCCGGGAATTCTCGGACTGCACGGACTTTGTCATGGTCGGGTAGAACACCAGTGGCGTCAACAAGGTGGCCAAGTAGTTCAATCTGCCGAAGTCCAAATGAGCATTTCGACGAATTCAGTTGGAGACCAGCGCAACGAAAAACGCCAAGAATTGCTGAGAGACGAGACAGGTGGCTTTCGAAGGAGGGCGAAAAAACTATTACGTCATCCATATAGCAAAGGCAGGTCGACCATTGAAAACCGCGAAGAAGAGAGTCCATCATACGTTCAAAAGTAGCCATTCAAAAATTGCACAACCCAAAAGGCATGACCTTGGATTGGTAAAGGCCGTCGGGTGTGATGAATGCTGTCTTCTCGCGGTCGCGGTCGTCGACCGAAATTTGCCAGTATGCGGATCGAAGGTCAAGGGACGAGAAATAGTTGGCGCTGTGGAGGCAGTCGAGCGCATCATCGATTCAGGGTAAAGGATAAACGTGCTTCTTGGTGATCCGATTCAGGTGGCGATAGTCGACGCAAAAGCGCCAGGTGTTGTCCTTCTTTTTAACTAAGACCACAGGGGAGGCCCAAGGACTCGATGAAGGCTCAATGACGTCTTTACTCAGCCTTTTCTCGACCTCCATCTGTAATACTTGGCGCTGAGCATGTGACACGCGATAAGGGCGTTTGTGGAGTGGACTGGCGTCGCCGGTGTCGATGCGGTGGGTTACGGCACTTGTGCGGCCCAGGGGACGGTCGTCGACATCAAAGATATCCAGGTAAGAAAATAGAACACTCCGGAGCACCGCAACTTGGGAAGGTAAGAGGTCACTGGATATCATTTTGTCGAGGAACGCCTTTTTTGCGACGTGATGACAGGTTTCACCATGGTCTTATTGTCAGGTAAAAGAACAAATCGAACATTTATCATGGATGGAAAGATCGGCTAAAGTGATGCCTTGAGGAAGCAGTTGGGTCGACGTAGAGAAGTTCTGAACTGGATGGTGGATGGAAAAACTTTATTTCGTCAGAAAGCAACTGAGGATGATTCCGTGTTAGATGGCCATCAACCCATGGTTGGCGGCGACCTGTGTGGCCCACTCCACGACCCTTAACTGGACGACTGGGTCCGAGCTGGTCAACACGGCCTCCCAGTGCTCAAGAGATGGATCACGCATAATATCCACCGGCGGCGGCACTATGCTACATTCCCAAAGTATGTGATCATATGTTGCCACAGCCTGACACCATTTGCATTGCGGCTTAATCTCCTCCGGGTACATTTTGTTCAACACGTAAGGGTTGGGAAAAGATCGCGTCTGCAGTTTTCTCCAGACGCATTCCTGCGCCTTAGTCAACCGCTTGTGCGGGGGCGGATAAAACCTCCGCTCTAGTTTATAATGATTCGTTATGTCATGAAAGGACACCAGCCCATCTCTCGCGGACCTCCTCGGAACTGGCGGCTCACCTACCCGGCTGACGAAACCTCGAGCATTCAGGTGAGCCGCCTCGTTCCCGGGGTTCCCAGAGTGTGCTGGTACCCAGACAATTTCTATTTCTCTCATTTCTCGTCCCGTGGCCCTATGCAGAAATCGTGCAGCGGTCGCCGATATTCTGCCCCTCGCCAGATTTCGGATGGCTGTCTTTGAATCACTGAAAATCAAATCTGACTGCGAATTTGTTATAGCTAGCGCTATTGCCGCTTCCTCTGCAGTTTCCGAGGAGCGGGTTTTGACCGATCCAGAAGCGATCAAGCGCCCCCGCCTGTCCATCACCACAATCACAAAAGCGTCTTTGTCCTTATATTCCGCAACATCTGTATAGACTGCCGCTTTGTACTCGCCGTACTCAACGTGTAAAGCTCTGGCTCTTGCCTGCCTGCGCTGCGTATGGTGAATCGGATGCATATTTTTGGGCAAAGGTTTTATGTACAGGGCCTTATGTAACTCCCGCCGCACCTGAATTTTAGTGTCCCCAGTGGGAGCCTCTGCTCCAATACCAATCCTTTCCAATATAATCCTGCCCGCTTTGGTTGTCGAAAGCCTAGCGTGCTGCATCACCAGATGCGCCTCCCATAATTCATCCAGGGTGTTGTGTACCCCTAGTTTTAATAGCCTTTCTGTAGGCGCGTTGTTAGGCAACCCAAGCGCTGCCTTGTAAGCTTGCCGGATCATAGCCTCGACCTTACCTTTTTCTGCGGCATCCAACTTCATATAAGGTGTCGCGTAAGTAATCCTGCTGAGCACAAACGCCTGTACCAGTTTACAGAGTTCTTTTTCTTTAACCCCACTCTTACGGTTAGCGATTCTTCTGATTAGCCTGACAGTAGCATTGACCGTGGTCTTAAGTTTTTCAAGGGCCACCCTATTCTTCCTGTTAGTTTGCAGATATAGGCCAAGAATTCTAATCGTTTGAGCTTCAGCTACCGGCCTACCCCCTACCTTTACCTCTAACGGCGGTGGTGGAATATAGTGTCTTGCATGTAGCCCTCTGGGTTTGTCCCGAACCACAAAGAGCTCGGACTTTGGCTGAGAGCATGAAAGTCCCGCCTCCCCTGCCAACTCTTCGACAATGTTAACTGCCTGTTGCAGTGTTTCTTCCAGATGCGCGTCACTACCCCTGGTTACCCATAGAGTAATATCATCTGCATAAAATGTGTGTTTGAGTCCCGGTATCTCCTCCAGCCTCGGCGGTATTTTAATTAAGGCGATGTTAAACAGGAACGGTGACAAAACTGAACCCTGCGGCGTCCCTTTGCCTCCCAACGCGAATGAGTCCGATTTGATATCTCCTATTGAAATTTCTGCGGTTCGGCCCTTCAAGAATGATCTGATGTAGCGAAATGTCCTGACCCCTGGGCCAATTTCTGATAGGTTATTCAATATTGCCTCATGCGAAACATTGTCGAAAGCTTTATTCAGGTCAAGCCCCAATACAGCTTTGGTGCCCGTGCCATGCCCGGGATTGACTACATCATGTTTTAACTGTATCATGACATCCTGTGTGGACAAATTGGCCCTGAAACCTATCATAGTTGGGGGAAAGATGGCCTTGTCCTCTGAATAATTCTGAAGCCTGTTGAGAACCACGTGCTCCATCAATTTGCCCACGCATGATGTCAGTGATATGGGGTGCAGGTTTTCCAAGCAGAGTTTCTTGCCTGGCTTCGGAATAAATATAATCCTAGCATGCTTCCATTGTGCTGGGATCTCCCCGGCCACCCAATACTCATTTATCAAGTCAGTGATTGCCCCGACCGATTTGAAGTCTAGGTTTCTCAGCATTTTATTAGTAACTCCATCTGGACCTGCGGCAGACGTAGTACGCAGCTGCCCCATGGCAAACTCCACCTCCGCAATTGTGAACTCTTCATCTAGGTCTGAGTTTTCCACCCCCGAGTAGTGTGGTAAGCATGCGTCTACTCCATCAGTTATGTACCGATTCCGGAGTTCCTGTATAAACTCTCCAATTGTGCCTTCATATTGATGCATTAACCGAGTCATTTGCCCCCGTTGCGCCGATTTTGTTGCTGCCGGATCCAAAAGATGCCTTAACAGCTGCCATGTCTTTTTGCATCCAAACTGTCCATTCATGCGATCACAAATCTGGCCCCACTGCTTGGCTTGCAACTCAATTGTATAATTTTCGATTTTACGTTCTAACTTGGCAATCCTTCTGCGAAGGACGCCATTATGTTTTTGCTTCTTCCACCTTCTCAAGAGACTCGCGTGCGCTTCCCACATGTGTAATAGTCTCGAGTCAGCGGTAAACTCCTCCTGCTCGACTGGCACTTCTACCGTGGTATTACTTACATCCTCCTTGAGCGCTTGTACCCATGCATCCAGGTCATTAATTTTCCCGTTTACAGTGTCTGCTCTGTTTTTCCTAAATCTGTCCCAATCTGTAATTCTATGCCCCCTCACTTTGTCTTTATGCTTCGCAGCGCTAAACGTCGTGGAAAGGATATAGTGATCACTTCCTAGCGCTTGTCCCGTGTTAATCCACTTTGCATTACTGATGCCTCTAAAAAACGTAAGGTCTGGGGAGGTATCCATGCTTATGCTGTTGCCTATCCTCGTATGATCTTGTGGATTGTTTAACAGCGTCCATCGCAGATCCCGGGCAACTTGCCAAAGCCGATTGCCCTTTGGGCTGGCTCGAATATAACCCCACTCCGGGTGAGGCGCATTGAAATCTCCTACCACTATAAGCGGAGCGCGAGCTGCTAACCGTTGAGTTTGAATCAGGAGTTGTGGCAAGCCCAATCCTTTATCTTTTGGAGAACTATACACATTAAGTAAAAACAGACTCTTCTCATACTTTCGTTTAGGCAAAATCTCAAGCAAGACATAGTCTTCCCTGCTGCTATCTACGGAATGCTGAATGGCAGTGATGTTGCGATGGACTAGCACGGCTGTGAAGACGCGTGATACGCCCCTTGAATCAGTTCCTGGCGCTGTAAATGCCTTAAATCCAGGTAATTTTACGGAACCACTAGCCTCCTGTAAGGCTATTATGTCTGGTTTACTGTCCAGATTTTGTACGTGCGACTGCAGGTTACCCCGCTTTTGACGAAAGCCCCTGCAGTTCCACTGCCAAACCTCAATTTGCTGGCGAGGCGCCATGATGAGGCACCAGGTTGACTAATGGCACTTGGCCACCCACGGGAGGCAGTCTTGCCTCCAATAGAGTATGAAGCTGCTGAAACATGCCCATGACCTGGGTTTGGGAATCCTTAAATTCAGTGGAGAGCATGCCGAGACGCTCCTCTATTGTGTCTAATCTGGCTTCGATCTTTTCGACTCGAGCCTCCAACCTATCCTGTCTTTTCCCTTGTTTGCCTACTTTATCCGCAAGTGTTGTTACATCCGACTTGAGACTAATGACCTTAAGAACAGGCTGTGGCATGTCTACTGGTGACGTTTCGGCTAATCGTTTTGCGTTAGCTACCTCATCCCCCGACAGTGGTCTCTTCACTGTCCCCCGATTCTCCACTTCCATAGCTGCACTCTCCTGTACGCGAGCAGACGCCTCTTGCGTCGCTTTCTGGAGGCCTTGCACTGCTGGTGCCTGTGTCCCCTGCCATTGGTCGTTTCTAAGTGCGCGTTCCATCTCTGCAATTCTGTTTTCCATTCTTTTAATCAAGTCTCCCTGTCGCTGAACCAGCGCTGCTAACTCCCTCTCTCGAGCGGTTTCGTTCTGGGAGGCCGTGCTTGACAAGCTCACCTTTTTGTTGGTGTCGCGTGCGCAGCTGTTGGTACTGGACGCTCGTCCACCATCTTGGCCGCCCCCGCGCCCTGGCAATGGCGGGAAGGAACTCGACCGGTCCCTGCTTTTGCTCCTGCCTTCTTTACCCCTCGCTGACCGCTCCGTGGCCCTCGAGGAACGCTTATCGTTGCCAGCTTCGCTCTCTCTTTCGATGCTCTGCTGCCGGCCTGTCGGTGGCTTGCGAGCCAGGCGAAACTTGCAGTTCCGGCTCCCTGTGTGATGCGCACCATGGCACACGATGCAGACCGGCGTGCACGTAGGTGGCTCTCCTTCTGGCGGGGCAGGATGGTCCTTCCCGCAACGGTGACATAGGTTGCTCTTCGGACGATAGCAAACGTCCGCTCGATGTCCAACTCGTCTGCAGTTGAAGCAGGTCTCGACTAAATTTCTGTACGGGATCACAGCGTACAGACAGTTCCAGTAAGTAATCTGCCGGGGTATGCGTTTTCCCCCGAACGTAATCTGAATCGCCTTTGACTTTCCCAGAGCTCTCGCGTCCAGAATGTCTATGCCTTCATTCTTCTTCAGGAATCCCGCCCGAACTTCTTCCACTGGGCATCCATCATAAGCATTATAAATCACTCCCCGCACGGAGTTCTCCAACGGCGCCACGAACGCCGAAACCGGCAGGTCACGATCACCCAGCTTGAGCGTCTTCACAGTCGCATATGCCCCACTGCGATTTATGCACGGTGTGCTCACCGTCAACGTGTTGTTTGTGCCATTAACCCGCACAATGTCTTCTTCCGCGGCAATCGCACTCGTTAGACGCGCTGCTGCTCTCAGTGCACATCCGAGTTCTCTCGCTGTCACAACACTCAAGTCCCAGTTCTGGGGCCTGTACACAATCTTGAAATCCGTGGCTGGCAACTTGAGAAACGGTCCGCGTTTCTTCCATACCGGCGCTTTCCCCCGCTTGACTTGCTGCGCTCCGTGCAACTTGCGCCCGTCGCTGCCGGCCTGCGTCTCGCAAGGCTTACTCTTGGCGTTGTCGCCATGCCGAGTCTTCTTAAATCGGTCCTGTGCCTTCAGCACTGGAGCCCACTCTCCCGCTTCAAAAGCTTCGGGTGTTATAGTCTCCCCTTCGACGTAGTACTCCATCTTCAGCCCAACAAGACCCACGGTCACCGGGCGCAAGTCAGACGCCGGGCGACGCGGCCCAGGCCAGGCTTGGCCTAGGAGATAGGCCTAGCCTTGCCACCGCGGGGTTGACAGGAAAATCTCGGAAACTCCAAAAACGGGTACAAACTTGCCTAAACGAGTGGTGTCCGTAGGTACAGGGCAACCTCCTGCAGACGAGCCCACTGACAGCAAGTCCAGAAAAAAGCGCGTCCGCCGATAGTCGGTCACCGGGCCGGAGCTCATGCGAAACACGTCCGCACAGCGTCTCACTCCAGCCGCGTCTCTCTGAACTGGAAGTAGCACCGTGTTGTTAGCAACAACCACTATAGTATGTGGTAGTGCGATGTGGTGCGTAAGGGTCAAATCAATGAGGGGAGCTACCAGATAGTCTTCATCAAGAATGGATGGGAAGGGCGACAGAGGAATGTACATAGCAGCCTGGGGTGGTAGGCGTAGAGACTCCACGGATCGTAGCCGAGTGTGACTTGGAGGATTGAAATCGGAGCACAAAGGCAGTTCGAGCCGTAAAATACCGGTAGAACAATCAATGAGGGTGGAGTGGGCGGTTGAGAAGTCAATTCCAAGGATGACGTCGTGTGGGCAAGCATCGAGGACTGCGAAGAGAACGGAAGTGTGGTGGCCAGCAACAGTAACGCGGGCAGTGCACATACCAAGCACCCATGTTCGGCTTTCGTTGGGCTCTCGAACAGTAGAGAACATAGCTGGTGTGAGAACCTTTTTCAGGCGAGATCGAAGTGTAGAACTCATAACAGATACTTGGGCACCAGTGTCAATTAGAGCAGTAACGGCGTGCAATCAACGAACACCCGAAGTAAATTGCGTCTTGAGTTTGTAGCCGGTTGAGGGTTTTCGTTCCTAGTCGTCAACGCAGCGCCACCTCCAGGAGCTGCACTCGTCAGTTTCCCAGGGAATGGCCAGAATAAGCCGGTGACGGAGAGCGGCGGCGTTGAGGGGAGCGTGACGGCCGACCCTGAGGTGACGGCGAGCGGCTAGACCAGTTTCTTTGGGCGACGACATCAGCGTAGGACGGTTCGGAGCGTGGAAGTGAATGGCGAGCTGAAGGGTCTAGAATATGGTCATCCGGAAAACCGGGTTGCGAATAGTGTGCACGGTCCTGACGGCGATCGACATTACGAAAGCATGGCCAGAAATACCACCTGTTGCGGCAATGGCGGGAGATGTGTCCAACTCGAGAGCAAGAAAGCAGATGTGTCGATGATCGTGCGTGCGCCACTCAGATGGATTTCGGTAGCGTGGTGGAAACCGAGGAGTCGAAGCTGCCACAGCGACAAGTGGAGCAGAGTGGTGGTCAGCGTTGTGGACGGGAGTGCTGATGGGCTGCAGCATAAGTCTGGCGGGCTGGGGAACCTGGACGCCCAGGTTAGCAAACTCCTGACTTGCGACGGCTTGAATAAGCGAGACTGTTGTTCAGTTGTCTTGCGCAGGGGGCTGATAGGAAGCGGGTGCCATGGCTTCCAGCTCCTGGCGAACAATCCTTGCGATATTGGCAGGAGGTGCAAGTGAACGGGGCGCTGCAGAATCCTCGCTAGACGAATTCGCAGCAGTGTTTGGTAGTCTCGCGATGTGGTGGGTGATTCGCCTGCTTTTAGCTTGTTCAAATCGCCGGCATTCAGATATGACGGAGTCGACAGTGGTGAAGTTCTTGAATATTAGTTTGTTGAAAGCATCATTAGCAATGCCTTTCAACACGTTGCTGATCTTGTCTGCCTCGGATATGTTTTTGTCAGTCTTCCGGCACAGTGCCAGTACGTCTTGCATGTACGTGACGTACGACTCCGCCGATAATTGGACACGCGACGCGAGTTCCTGTCTGGCTGCCATCTGACGAGCAACTGACCGACCAAACAAATCGCGAAGCATTTGCTTGCATGGGTCCCAGCTGGTTAATTCTTCTTCATGCATCTCATACCAGGCGCGTGCCATACCCCGTAGGTAGAATAGAATATTTGCCAGCATAAGCGTTTTGTCCCACCTGTAGTGCTTGCTGACGCGCTTGAATAATGCGAGCCATTCTTCGACGTCCGTGCTGTCTGTCCCGGAAAACGTGCCAGGGTCGAGAAGATGGGGGGGAATCACAGGTGATGGAACCGGCGCGGATGGCGAGGCCTGAGTGCCAGTTTCAGGCATCGCGGCTGGACAAAGCTGGCGTCCACTACGGAGTTGTGTGAAGCCGGGTTGTGTGAAGACCCCGAACCTCCACCAAAAGATGTTGCGGGGAAGATTTATTCATCGAGAGCTGGCCTTGCTAACGGCTTAAAGAGCACACGGTCATGCAGGCCAACGGGAGAAGCTCGAGAGTCCAACCCACAACAACCACGTTGTCGTCTTCTTCATTTGGGTGCCAATTCAGCTGTGCCGAGGCGACAGTCCCATACACGTATCATTATATATATATATATATATATATATACATATAGTTCTTATTTATAGGTCAATTTTAGGATTGTGGCTATTTACCTCGAAGTCTTGGGCGCACATTCTGTCTTCAAGAGGCTGTTGCTGCCAGTCTGTTGCTTTCATACACTTGCTCTCAGTGTTATGCCTAATCAGCGTTGCTACTGTGTTAGTCTATAACTATGTCTCTGATATGATTGATTGATATGTGGGGTTTAACGTCCCAAAACCACTATAGGATTATGAGAGACGCTGTAGTGGAGGGCTCCGGAAATTTAGACCACCTGGGGTTCTTTAACGTGCACCCAAATCTGAGCACACGGGCCTACAACATTTACGCCTCTATCAAAAATGCAGCCGCCGCAGCCGGGATTCGAACCCGCGCCCTGCAGGTCAGCAGCCGAGTACCTTAGCCACTAGACCACTGCGGCGGGGCTATGCCTCTAATACCCATTCTACAACTTAGCGTGCTAACTAGAGTTATACGTACTTATACCTATTTTCGGCAGCCTCATTGTGTTGGCCCTTTTGCTATCCCTAACCATTGTCATAAATTACACAATTGTATTTACAAAACGGATTTTTTTGGCACGACTAGGTCATCGACGGCAATTTCACCAGTAAGCACTACTCATCTTGATGATGAGGAACACTTTAAAATAGACGTAGAGAATCAATACTTGTCGCTTAAAAGTTGGGTGTTGCTACATTGTTTGTCAATTGCAATAATATGGTCGATCGCTTCATTGCGTGACCTCCTAATATCCTCTCTCGAACGCGTTGCATCAGAGATTCGATGGTGTAATGGGAATCTCGTCATCACCTTACCTTCGATCCCGGCACGTTGATTACCCATGCATTAGCGACGAAGGCACCGATTCGGCGGAAAATCCTTGCGGGAATGGTGATTGTTGGAGCAGTCTTTCACAAATGTGCATACTTGCCCCCAGGCGCTGCAGACGATCGATCGCTTCACTTTCGCAATGTATCACGTGAGGAAACGATGGCGTTCCTTATTATTGCCTTGTACGTACCTTTCGTCTCGAAGGAAGCCAAATAAGGGGCCATATGAAAATGCGGTACTAGGAAACTGTAAGCGCTGCACTATTAGCACACATATATTAAGTTTAATTACTGTTGATATCTCGCTAAATAAATCAGCGACAAATCTAGTAACTACAGAGTTTACTAATCGCTTGACACGTTCGCTTACTTTTATTGACGCTTTTTGTATTGTTACAACTTGAGTGTCATGGTTAGTAAAAGTAATGCTTTTGTACGTGTCGAGTTGTTAAAGATCAGTCCTAAAGTTGGCTGCGATACGTTATGCTATGCTTGCGAGAGTGTAGTAAAAAATGTTATTTAAAAAAATATTTTCCTAATTAGGTTGACTAGGTTAGAAGGAACATTTTGTGCAGACAGGAATGAAGGCGCCGTTTAGAAAGCCTCATACCTAGAAAAAGTAATTGTCAAAATACTCCTGTTTCTTCCCTTCTATTTGTTATATCATTGATCACGGTATCATAAGGGGCCTACACAAAAATGCAGCGCCTGAAGTGGATCAAGTAAAGATCCTCATAATAAATTGAGGTAAAACCTTAGGACCATCATCGGTACCTTTGAAGGTTCATAGAGTAGTTTATGTTTTAAATAAGCGTACAGTATGTACTGAAACTTCGTATTAAAATCAGAGCAGTTCCAGATACGTCCAATAATGATATAAAGAACACTGGCCTTGGCAATTAAGTGCCTTGGCACTTGGCAGAAGGTTCATACCAGCAACTAAACACGGCTCTAGGTACATCATTTATTTCTTTCAATAATACCAATTTTATTTAAATATTTAAACGGCTTTTTATTATGTGCAATTAGTCCTCGGCAAACACGATTTCACTGTCTTTCGACTTTAATGAGGGAGCTCCAGTATACGACCTCTTGAATAAAAGTTAAGCTGCGATTTATACATTCTAAGTTTTTTTACCTCTATACAGCCATGCATGCTTTCTTCTATTGTCTTTGACCACACAATTTCTTGTTATCATGTACCATTTATTTGCTCTTTTTGCGAAAACCAGGCCCTTGTGGTCTAAGGCAACAAACATTACCATCACAAGCTATTCACTTGAAGCAGTCGCGTGAGTGTTGTGAGCTGTTCAGAAAAATATCTGTGCTCTTAGCTAAAATCTGCATCAGGCGATTACTAGTAGGAAACAAGTTAGTCTACGTAAAATATATGAATAATCAATTGCGTATGATGACAACCACGTTCTTTTGATGCCTTCGGTAACCTGACTTTAAGGACAGCACAGCGGGTCCCGCATTCTAAAAGCTGAGAATGTCATTGACAGACAGACAGCGTGCCCACTGGCACTTAGTCACAGGACGTTGTCACGCCAACGAATTTAGCCGGACAAATACGGGTGCCTGTATTTTATGGTGCTGGTGATTGTAAAAGCGTGCGCTTAGTGTGTGAACAATAGCCTTAAGGCAGATTTTCCAGATGGCGGAGCGCTATTGATGCCACCTGCACGCGTTCCTTTCAAGGTTTATTCTTAAGCCAGCGGAATCTTTAAATATCTTGCTCTCGTGAGGCCGCAGCTATAGTCCTCTAGCTAATCAGCCACTTAAACGAGAACTGACAAAATTCTCCTCTGCCTGGCCTGGTAACGAGTAACCAATAATTTTTTTAGAAAACTTTGTAATATACTCCAGAACGTGCATGTATTCACGTGGATAAAAGTTAGTTAGAATGCAAGGGGTACAATACCCAATGAAAGCACTAACAGTATATCAATTTGCACTGGGGCCGTATACGTCTTTCAGCCTCAAGAAAATTCGATCATTTGACTTGCTCAGGTTACACCTCGATCAGTCAACGTTTCTGTATATGCCAATGACATACGCATATAGTGTTCGGCAGTGACGTGACTGCGGGTTCGTGCGAGGCTTCAAAGAGCAGCGAGAATATTGTCGGAGTACTTCTGTGTTCAAGGCCATTTAATTTCCACAGACAGGTGCGCCTTGGCCTCTTTACATGCAAACAGATGTTCTGGTATCCCGTTTTAATTGGCAACGCAAGAATTTTGTATACGGGGTGTCACCAATTCTTGGGCGTCATTAACGACAAAAATAGTTCGTGGAGCGCTTACATCTCGCACATTTGAAAAAGCGACTCACCTCTGTCACTCACGCATTGTAATTTCTCGCTGGTAAAACGTCAGGCACATTAGGCAAAACGTCAGCTGTACAGAGTGGCTTTCGTGGGGTATTTGTGGTATAGTATACCAGTGCTTTGAAATTCCGAGAAGGCTAACATGCGGATTCCGCAAAGCGTTCAATTCCATAAGTTTCACAGATGCTTCGGGGCACGTAATTGTGCTAATACGGTCGCAACAATTGTAATTTCCGAGGACCACCCGATTATGACATATATAACTACCAACACAGGCCTGGTGCATATTGATACATAACAGCCGCTAAACACGGGTGCATGAAAGAGAAGGACGAAGTGAGTTTCCGTTTTACGCTGGACTGGCGCCATCTTGCTCGTCGAGTTCTGTGCGTTCTAAATAGATTATCAAAGAAGTTACCCGTAACATTATTGGGGGAGGTGTACGACCCCCGTACCTCGATGGAGACGTGCAGCGGTCGCACCATCGGCGACCTTTCGACTGCTTCGACTCACGGTACTTCCTCTACGCCACCCTCATCAGTCCAAGCCACCACCTACGTCACACTTCCGCACCTCCGGGATCCCGGCACTTTCTCCGGTGATGGTACGATCGTTCTTGACACTTGGCTGCACTGGTGCGAGCGCGTCAGTGCTGCTCACCGCTGGGATCCCACGCTAATGTTTGCCAACGTGCTTTTCTACCTGTACGGCACTCCCCGAACATGATTTGAAAGCCACGAAGCCGACATAACGAGCTGAGATCTCTTCAAAGAAAAGATACGTGGCCTGTTTGGCGATTTATCTGGTCGTCAGCTCGCTGCGAAGAAGACTCTTGCCACACGGGCCCAGTCGTCTACCGAATCCTACGTCTCCTACATTCTTGACGTCTTCGCCCTTTGTTCCAAGGTCCACCAGTGCATGTCGGCAGACGAAAAGGTTAACCACGTATTGAAAGGCATTGCCGACGATGCTTTCAACCTGCTAGTTTTTAACAACATCTCGAGCATCGACACCATCCTTAAAGAATGCCGACGTCTCGAACAGCTAAAGCCCGCCGCGTAGCCCAAAGCACCGCGCGCCTTCCGAACACAGCGGCCACTTCTTCGTGTGACGACGCCTTCCACCAGGCCCCTCGATGTGGCAACCTCACACGCATCATTCGTCGTCAAGTCGAGGCAGCACAACCGGTAGCCGCGCCATTACCGACGCCTGCGCCTTCCCCGACCACGATCTCTTTGATACAAGCCGTCGTTCGTCAAAAGCTATCGAATGTCGGCCTAAATCCGGTTCTTGCCGTATACTCTCCTGAGCCTCCTTATCGTCTCCCTTCTGCTCCTCACATACAACGCAATTCGTCAAAATGGCGTATCCTTGATGACAGGCCCATATGTTTTAACTGTCGACGCGTTGGTCATTTCGCACGTCACTGCCGCAGCCGCTGGGCTCCACCATCCCATTATGCACCTCAGTATTACACCACATCTGTCCGCCAATCGTCCCCATCCCTTTCTTCATCAACGCCGGCCACATTTCCCGCTCATGCAGCACCTCTAAGCAGACCTCGCTACAACCGGTCACCGTCCCCTGCTCGTCGTCAGTCCCGCTCGCCCCCACAACGCCGTGCTGCCTCCCCGACCTATTCGCAGCACCTCCAACCAAAAAGCTAGGCCGAACAGCTTCTGGAGGTGGAGCTGCGTTGATGACCTTCGTAAAAAATTCGCGATTAACGTTAACAATGAACCGGAACCTTTTGGACATTACTGTAGACAATGTTCGTGTCAAGGCATCGATAGATACTGGCACGCATGTGTCTATTATGTGTGCTAACCTTCGCCTCCGACTTAAAAGAGTTGTCACGCCCACCCCCAACCGAGCTGTACGAGTCGCCGATAGAGGCACTGCTGTAATTCTTGGCATGTGCTCTGCACGAGTGTCTATTGGGAGCACTGTCACTGTCATTCTTTTCGCTGTTATCGAACATTGCCCTCATGAACTCATTCTCGGTATGAATTTTCTAGCCACGCACTCTGCCCTCATAGATAGTTCAGCTGGCTCTCTCCATCTCAATTTACCTCTCTTTTCCGACCCAGCCAACCCACCGCAAACCAGCCTCTGCTGCATTGATTTCACGTGCCTCCAGGCTAACTCTGTCACACATGTCGACTTATCCTCCACGCCACCAGTATCTGATGGTGATTACATGGTGGCCCCGATTCCAGTCATGATGCTTACGCATGGGATTGCTGTGCCGCACATGATTCTGACGATTACGAGAAACCGCAGCTTCCTTCCACTGGTGAACGTCTCACTCACCACCAATGTTCTAGCACAGGGTATCTTCCTGGCCAAAATTACCGCTCTGCAAGATCGCAACTCAGCTGCTTCGAAAGCAGCCTTACCCAGTGCCCCGTCCCAGCAAGGCCTATCGTGCCGGCCACGTCAGTGTACCTGCTGCCGGCGCTTTTTACTTCAAGTAGGCACAATTCTAAAGTGTAAGAATGACTGTAAAGTACAGTTTAGGCATCCTCAGCCTAAATCGACACTTTATCCACGTGTGCGGTGCCCGCACAAGGAGCGGTGACGATCGATGTGTCGTGCTTTCAGCAACGTTGGCTGTCACCGAAAGCCTCGTTACGAGCGCAGAAGCCGGTACTTCTCTGACGTGTATGTAAGAACACGCAATTTTGAGTTGCTAATTTGGTATGCGTTAGTGAACTAGCATACTGGCATACTTTTTCAGCGGATTATAGTAGACATCTCTTCGGCGGTTTCTGAGTTGCAGGCATCGAAATAACTGCAAATATGTAATCTGGCACGCTGGATGTGTACTGCTACATCGTCGCTTGCGCAAAAAAAAACAACTCAACATTCACTCGCGGGAATGGATACCTACCAAACAAGACATTTACATCATCCGTACTTGCAGACCAGTAGCAAGTGCTAGAACCGACTATCAAAGGGAAAAAAACTATCGGCAGCAACGGCTGACAATATGTGTCTGCTCTTCCAGTAAATTTGAGATTTTTCAGAGTTAAGATGTAGATACTGGAAAAAACTTTCTGCTCTTGCTAATATCCGCACGTCATTCGGTGCCCGGAAGCCGTTCGTCACTGTCGAATGAAGACGCACTTGTTATTTGGAAAGGAATATCATGTCAGTCTTAACTGTGCGACTTGTAAACACGAAGTTGAACGGCGCGCTCTTTGGATAAATAGTCAGTCATTCTACAACCACATATGTATGTTCTGGCGTGGCGCAGTCCTGATTCCACATCTGGCGCTCGACTAGACCAGACGCGGGATGGCTCGCTCCTTGCAAGGTGAACAAACGGCCGATGCTGGCCGGGATGAAGGTCCATCCTGCCCTCCACCGGGCTTCCGCTTTTTACTGCAACTTTGCCGATTGGTGAAGGAATGGAACTTTGTGTTTTGCTCCATGGAGACCCTTTGAAGAGGCCCTAACGAATCGAAGATTTCCGGGAACCTCTTGAAGAAGCCGGCGTGCTCATGGTTGTCAGTGGTATAGGTGCGTTCCAGATGAGCCATGTCTGGCTTGTCAAGTTTCGTACGCGACAGGCAAAGGACACAGTGGTTGTCAAAGAAGGCTTACTTGTGAAAGGTGGATATTGTGCAATTATTGAGCCTTGTAAGCAGGAAATTACGCTGAAGATTCACTGGGTGCCTTCCCACATCCCAGGAGTGGCTCTGCGAAAGGCTCTGCGTGAGTTTGGTGAAGTGAAAAGCGTGTTCCCGGATTTGAGTTCGCAGAATCGACAACACGAGTTGCACGGATGGTGCTCAACGAAGGCATGTCAGTAGAGGAACTACCACATCTGTTCAAGCTCTACAACAGTTCTGTACTTGTCGTTGTGCCTGGACGAGCGCCAGTTTGCCTGAGGTGCCGAAGGCAAGGGCATATCAAACGTGATTGTCAGACGCCATGCTGCACGGAGTGTCGTGCTTTTTGGAACGTCAGGGAGGACTGTGCTAGAATGTATGCCAGCGTTATTGGCACGTCTGCTACTGTAGACAACAGCCACGAGAACATTATGTACGCCGACGAAGCTGAGACAGTGGCACCAATGGCGGAAGACTGTTCTTCGCAACGCGGACCAAGCGGACAACTTGAGTGCTCTGAAAGTTCGCTTACAGAGCCTTAGGTCACCGACGAGGAGACGATTGAAGACCAGAACGCAGTGGAGCAACAGGAGTGCGAAGACCGCTGCGGCTGTGACCTGTCGAAGGATAGCGCAGCGCTGACAAAGCACCTGAGGACGGACGCTACCTTGCCAAGCGAGAAGGCACCCGACTGCAAGCAGCAACGCTGCGAGCGTGCGTCGCCCAAGGCCGGTAGTCTAAAGGGCAATACATCTGCAATGTCTCGATCGGCGTCCTCGTAGCCCGCGCGTGGCGAACAGCGCAGAAAGTGAGCGTTCTGGCCTTGAGCCTGGACGCGCACTGGTGGTGTTGAGCCAACCATGTAAGTCTATTCACACTTGTTGAAACTGATGCGTCTGATGCACCGCTTCGCGTAGGCACGCTTAACGTGCGTGGATTGTCTGCAAGGCATAAACTGTGTCACGTTAGGCGTCTCATTGAAGAAAAAGACTTGGCCATAGTTGCTCTCAAAGAGACAAAGGTTGAAAGCGAGAGCGAAACCAAACATATGGTTGCGCATTTAAGCATGCGTTATGACCTGTGTGTTAGCCATGCAATAGGTACCTCTGCAGGGTGTGCAATATTTATTAAGAAATGTTAACGCATTGTTGAAGAAACAGTGGTTACCTTTTTATATGGAAAATTTGTTCTTTGCGATTTTACCTATGAAGAGGCGAAATTCAGAATAATTTGTGTTTACGCACCAACAGACCCAGGTGATCACTAATAGGCTACTGGTTGTTCTTGGTGATTTTAACTGTGTGTTTAGCGCAGATGATAGATCTAGCTGCTTAGATACAAAAGACACAGTTTTAATTACCTAAAATAGAGTATTGACAACTATTCCCTTCAGGACATCGCCTTCTTTGCTAAAGGTGGATTGCAGCGTCATTATACCCATTTTCCCGGGATCTAGCCCCGCAAGACTGGACAAAGCTTACGTAGTAATAGAGCTTGAAAACTTTTGTGATGAATATTATGTTGAACAAGTCTCAATCAGTGATCACCCACTTGTTATGTTTTTATTATGCCAAAAAGAAGCTCCTAAACGCGCATTCACATGGTACCTCTGGAAGTTAAATTCCAAACTACTTAGTGACGATAAGCATTTAGTTGTACCAAAAAATAATTACACAAACATAACACCCTTGCATTAGTAACTGGTCGGAAAATGGGGAATCCTTTAAATCTACTGTGAAAAGGTGCGCCATAGATAGGGCTGCAGAAATACGGTACAAGGAACGAGTGGAGGAGAATAGTATAAAGAAGAGACTTAGGGAATACAGCAAGACAGAAACAGATAACGCTGGATTTTACGAACGAAGTTATTAGTGATAATAAAAACAAACTCGAGGCCATCGGCGTCACCAAATTCTAAGGTGCAGTTGTAAGGGCTCGAGTAGACAAGTTACTTGCTGATTAATTGCCTAATCAGCGATTTCTTACTATGGAAAAAAATATGCGCGTGCTAAAGACATTACGAAAATTGAATATAATGGTCAGTTAACGACTAAACCAGAAGATATTAAAACTGAATTTACGGAATATTATCGCGAATTATTTTCCAATCGTAATCCTAAGGAAACCACTTTTGAAAAAGATTTTATAAGCCTTCTGGCAACGCTAGCTCGCCAAGATACAGGAGGTTTATCGGTTGATATAACTGCGGGAGAGATAGAAATAGTTATAGACCAATTGCAAAGAAGAAATTTCCTGGCCCGGATGGGATAATGGCAGTATTCTACAAGACTTTCAAGGCAGAATTAGCCACTGTTCTACAAAATATTTCTGCTGAATCTTTCAACAAGGGTAGCCTAACACCATGATTCAAGAAAGCACACACTGTTCAGATCCCGAAAAGCAAAGGCCATGTTAAACAGAAATGTGTGTCTAGCTATAGGCCAATAACATTGATGAATGTGGACTACAAATACTACTGAAAATTCTGGCGATGCGGTTGCAAACAGTCATATGTACACTGGTTGACCCACATCAAACCTGTGGAATAAGAGGAAGATCAATTTTTACGAACATACATGTAGCACGAAGCATATTGGAGTGCGGTGACGCTGACTTCAGAAGAGTTGCAATGTTGCAAATCTATCTAGCGAAGGCTTTTGATATAGTTTGTCATAGCATTTTGTTTAAATTGTTAGAACATGTTGGCGTTGGCTCTGTGATACTGAAGGGTGTTCAGATGGCTTACGACAATTGTTCAACCAAGTTGATTGTGAACCGCGAGTTAACTAGAAGAATTATAGTATGTTCATCTGTGAGGCAAGGATGCCCACTTTCACCTTTATTATTTGCTTTGTACCCGGAACCTCTGTGGGTGGCCATTACAAAAATTTGAATATACAGGGTTTGCATTCAGGAGCGTGTGAGGTGAAGATATTGGCATATGCTGATGATGTTGCAATATTTTGTACCAGTCAGGAGAGCATACCCACCTCCATTAGCATTGTACGAAGGTTTTGTGATGCTACTAGTAGTATTGTAAACATTGACAAGTGTGTTGGGCTGTGGCGTGGAAATTGGGAAGCATTCCCAGCGGTTTATGAACGGATCCAATGGTCAAGCAAGCCTAACACATACCTCGGTGTTCCACTTGACCAGTATAAGAACAACAATGATCTGTGGGCCGAGAAAACCAAAGGGCTATCTGTTCTGATACAGAAATGGGGAGGCCTTGATCTGTCCATCTTCGCTCGCGCGACAATATGCAACGTCTTCTTAGTATCGTGGCTGGTTTACTTGCTGCAAGTACTGTCGTGTTCCAGGATCAATATCCAGAGGATTAATAGGCTTCTTGCTGTTTTCGTGTGGCAATACCAGTACGAACGGACAAGCCGAAACAACCTCTTCTTAAGACTAAAAAGAGGTGGTTTAGCCTTGCCACACTTGTTTTTGAGGCAGGTTGTATCAAGATTTTTATTTCTACGAGATCAACACGATCCGTTTTTACGTCATCATCATCATCGTCAGCCTGACTACGTCCACTGCAGGACAAAGGCCTCTCCCATTTTCCGCCAGTTAACTCGGTCCTGTGCTTGCTGCTGCCAATTTATACCCGCAAACTTCTTAATCTCATCTGGCCACCTAACCTTCTCTCTCCCCCTGACCCGCTTGCCTTCTGTGGGAATCCAGTTAGTTACCCTTAACGACCAGCGGTTATCCTGTCTACGCGCTACATGCCCGGCCCATGTCCATTTCTTCTTGATTTCAGCTATGATATCCTTAACCCCCTTTTGTTCCCTAATCCACTCTGCTCTCTTCTTGTCTCTTACACCTACCATTTTTCTTTCCATTGGTTTTTCATAGGTTTTTACGTACATTCCTTCAAATCAGGCTAGCATCGGCATTGCGGAACTTTATTGTTACCTCGAATGATGAATTACGCTATGGTGTCAGTACGTTTCTTTGAGAAGTTGTTAAAGCTTTTCAATTTCTCAGTGCTAGATTTAGTTTGGAGTACTTATCTAGTGTCACTTTGAAGCGTTTGTCGAGAGAGTTGATTGAAACTGTTTTTTACGTCCGTTTATATCGTTCTATGTATAGTGGAAGCCAAGGAGAAGACGTTTTCAAAAGAGTTAAAAAGATGATCGTACCAGCTGGAGTTAAAACGTTCTTTTATAAGCTGTACACTAATACGCTGCCGGTTAAAACGTGGATAGAACAAGGAGGCGATTTTTTACCGTGGGGATCAAACTGCTTATTGTGCCGAAAGCCTGAGTTGATAAAGCATATTTTTAAAGATTGCTGGGACGCATTTTTGTTCTGCGATGTTCTACAGAAAACACTTAGGAAAGATTTACCTCTCACTTCACACGGGATTCGATTTTTGTAACAGAACCGGGCCTACTAAAATATGATATGTTCTGTCTCCTTGGCTTAATCAGCATATGGCTAAGCCACATAGCAGTCAGACATTGTGATTTAGACGCACGGCCAGTACGTATCTACTTTATTGAAAATATTGCAAGTTGCAAGAAGTTTTCGCAAAACTTTGCTAGAATGATGAACTGCTAAATGGTATGGATGAATTACGTCATTTGAAACCAATTTAAGTATGTGTGGCCAAGGGCTCATTTGCCTTGAAGCCATGGAATTGAGCTAGAAGCTCAGAGTGTGTTTGCTGTTATTTGAATGTCACATGCTGCAATGAAGGAAGAAGAATCTGGCGTGGCATAGTCGGTAGCGTACTCGGCTTGAGGTCAGGAGGTTTCAAGCTCAAATCCCGTCAGGCGATGTTTTATTTTTCTTTCAAACTATTTTTTTATTTTTATTGTGAATTGCGCGCTATTTTACTTCTATATTTATTTATTTATGGCGATGGGCATCCCCGTTTTAATCCTGTGAAGCTATTTTGTGCAGAATACTGGGACGCTGCCGCTCCAGCGTCCCAGTACCTGCGCTGGGAGGCGCTGGTACCAGCGCCTTACTGGGCCCATAATCAGGCATGGCGCTGGACACTGGTACCCAATGGCGCTGGTTTTTGCAATAGGGCTGTCAGCGTCGCGAAACGCCATCTGCCCTCCCGGTGGGCTACCTTCAGCCGATCGACGTTCCCACTGAACCTTTCTTTCGAGTTGGTCTCACGCTGTTGGGCCCTTTTCCACTCTCCACAGCCGGAAATAAATGGATTGCTGTTGCCACAGACTTCGCGACGAGGTACGCAATCATACGAGCACTCCCGATCAGTTGCGCTACCGACGTTGCGGACTTTCTGCTGTACGACATAATATTAGTGCACGATGCTCCCCGCCAACTTCTCACCGACCATGGCCGCACGTTCTTATCAGCTGTCGTTTATGAAATCTTGAGGTCTTGCTACACCAAGCACAAATTTACTTCTTCATACCATCCCCAGTCAAATGACCTCACGGAGCGCCTCAACAGGACCCTAACAGATATGCTTGCTAAATACGTCGCGCCAGACCACCAGGATTGGGACATTCATTTGCCGTATGTCACGTTCGCCTGCGATTCATCTCGTCACAACACTGCCGGCTATTCGTCCTTCTATCTCCTATATCATAACTCTACCCGTAGACACTTTGCTACCTGCGGCCACTGAATATGCCGGGGAAGCCGCGCTGACACGTGCGCCAAGTCGCCCGTAACCGTCTACAGGCTTCGCAGGCGCACCAACAACAGCTCTAAAATTCTCACCATATGGACGTGCACTTTTCCCCGGGCTCTCTCGTGCTCCTCTGGTCACTCACTAGGCGTGTGGGACTGTCTGTAAAACTGTTGTCTCCCTACACTGGACCATTCCGTATCGTTCACCAAGTTACAGACGTCACGTACGAGATTGTTCCAACTAATCCAACAAAGTCATCGTCAGCTCCGAGCAACACCGTTTACGTGGCTCGGCTAAAGCCCTATTACCCCCCTTCGATATCATCCGCGTAGATTTAGCACCGGGATGGTGCTTCTACCGCGGGGGGTTATGATACATACCAGCCGCTAAACATGGCTGCATGGAAGAGAAGAACGAAGTGAGTTTTCATTTGATGCTGGAATGGCGCCATCTTGCTCGTAGAGTTCTGTGCGTTCTAAATAGATTAATAAAGAAGTTACCCATAACAATAATAACCATTTACCCAGCGTGCCTGACGATCACTTCGCTAGCCTGCAGCTATGAAGACCGAAGGTAGAGTTTTCCACTGTTACTTCGGGTAACCAGAACTCGATTCCCTGTTGGTTCTCACGCGCAACCGCACCACATCGCCCGGAGTGGTGCCCGCAAAGCCCTCAAGCAGATCTCATTGGACCTTTTGAACATATCATATTCTAATCCAAGATCCCATTTTATGGATAGCTTAGGCTTAGAAAGTCTATTTGTGCGCATTAGTGGTTCCATCTAAATCAATCACCGTCAAGTTCAAGAGCTGATATGTTACGAGATATATGGGCTCCGAGCTTGCCATCGTTCCAGCCGCAATGAAATTTCTTTTGCAAGAATCTTCTGGTAAGTAGGCCATAATTGGTCACTTCGAGGCCTTCCTTTAACGTGTGGGAGGTAAGCGACACGAAAAAGTGACATCAGTTGGTGTCTCAAATGAACTAAATTCGTATTCGCGCCATTAACGACGGACGAGACACCGTCTTTCAATGGCTGCCCGGACACTGTGAGATCGCTGGTGACCACCTGCCAACAACGCTGCTAGAGAAGTTCGCCATATCGCGCATAATGCTACGCTTACAGATTGGGATTCTCCACTGATCTCCACACACAGCCTAGAGAACCTCATTTTATTATTAAAACTGCACCTTCCATCAAAAACTTCGTGACTTGACGCTACAATGCTGTGACGTGTGTGGTTCGGCAAAGTCTTTACCGACGCATGCAGTTATTGCAGTTATATGGCTGACACATCAAAGTGTGACAAGTGCAACTCTGTGGAAACTTTTGACCACGTGTTGTGCCACTGTCCCGACTTTTAGCAAGATCACCGGACTCTTCCGTGTGCCATGAGGAGTTCAGATTATTAGTACTTTAATCGGGAAAAGTTATTGGGTGCATATGCTTGAAGTACATCAGGCCACAAAGCCACGCGAGCCGTTTTAAATTCTTGAAGGCAACAGCACTAAGTGATCACCAGTGAAACCCTGCACTATGTGTGTGGTGCATACTGTACACCTCCTTCTCTCTTTTGCTCTCTCACTTTTACTCCATCATTCCCCTTTCCCCACGTATACAGTAGTAAACTTGACTTAATCTAGTTAACATCCGTACTTTACTTATATTCATTCGCTCTCTCTTTCTCTCTAAGGGCATGATCTATACATGGCGAGCAAAAACAGGCACTATTCGATCACATTCATTTTTGAGAACCAAGTGGAATATTTATTAGTTAGTGCGAGAAACATTGTGGAATAATTTTGTTTTTCATTTTTGTAGTCAATGCGAATATATCTTCCAGTATTTGCAGGCTGGATGGTTTCGTTGCGTTACAAGCTACATAAGTACCTTGAAGGGATCCAACGATGAGACCACACAAGGAAAAACCAGTAGAACAGTAAAGTGATTACCATAAAAAAGCCCGCTGATGAGAAGTCTATGTTATTTGGTTCATGTGATTTCGAGCAATGGGACAAAGACACAAATTACACCTGCATGAAGATATTGAAAAATATAAAAAAGATAAACAGTAATATATAGACTAATACAAAATCATACTGCTATAGAAAATTACCTATGCAGCACTAAACTATCAATGATAGTTATACTGAGATAACAATAAAGATAGCGTATGACTCAGCAATAAACTCACGCTTGTAAAATAACAAATGTAAAAAAAGAAATAGGTTAAACGGCATGAATTTATAACAGTGTATCACAATAGAAAGTAACAAAATATTTGCACAAACTTTTTATTCAAAGTAATAAAAATTCGAATATTTTATTTATTTAGGTACACAGTGCGCATAGTAGGTAAATCGGCACACATTGCAGTCAAAGCGTGTCACTCTTTCTATCGTTTAAGGTTAAATTATTTAGAGGCACCATGGCTGGAGTAGAAACGCGCATTTTAAATGTTCGCGTGTCTTTTCAGTTTCCACGTCGAGGTACCTGCGTATGCAATTTGCCTATTTTAGTGCAGGTATAGGACTGCATGTTATGGGTAACACCATTTAGAACATACTTAGTTGTGTCACTGCGTGTTATGTCAACTCAAGTGTCATTTGCAGTCCTGCATTTTGCATTGTTTTTTATGCCACTATGTTAAAAGACTTCGTCAATATGTGATGTCGATTGACTTATCTGATATAGATTAACTTGCTGTACGTAGGCGCTTCTTGAGTCGTTTTAGGTACAAGGATCATTGTGGGCGACTTCGCTAAAGATGGCATGTCAATGGACTGCTGATTTAGCGATAGCTAACAGTGCGGTGCTTGTCTCGAGGATTTCTTTAGTGTGCGTATAACTAGATAAAGCCTGCAAAACCAGTTAAAGCCTGAAAACAAAACACACGACATCAAGGATTATGTCCTCTTTGAACAAGTTTTTGGAAACGTACGCATGGGTGAAATATATAGCGTTGTGGATGTACATAGCACGATGCTGGCAGAAAAAATGTGTAGGAGGCTTTTAAACATATAGTGTGAGGTGGTTGTTCTTGTTAATATTTCATATTTCTTTATCTCGCAATTGCACTGCAAAATACGCACAGCTTTGCCACACTAATCGCAACCGGCTTTGTTCACAGAAGTGTGGTACATGCATAGAGAGTTATCAAAGTTTAGTATAATTAAGCAACGTCACAACAGTACTGAAAGTTGGGCGAGTTGGTACTCATTCATAACTTCTTTGCGCAAACACGTACACGGACACAAGGAAAAGAGGCAAACAACACGGGCGCAAACTCACAACTGGTTTAGTTTGAACAACGAACTGTACTTATATCTTCACGTAGCCCACATGCCCCCCCATCGGTGGATCCAGGAACAAACAAGATAACCTAAAGAAAGCTTATTCAGCGCTACGCGCTAGGGAACAAGGCACGAATGACCGTGGCAAGCGGTACAGAGAATGGTGCCGAATTGCTGACAAGAGCACCGAGGCTCTCTAAAAGTCAGTCCTTCTTGCGTTACCCAGGAAGAAGAATAAGACACAAGTTGCCAAACAAGAGGTATTAGTTCTAGGTGAACACAACATTCCTGCTGAGCATATCCAGGTGCTTGAAAGAGGTCCGAAGTTCGCACTGGAAGTGTCACCGTCTCCTGTGGATAAGCTCGCGTTTTGCCGGCAGCTGTCAAGAAACGTAGAAGGAGAGCTTCACCCAGGGTGCTTGTCTGAATGCGTGGATGTAGTGTCTCGGACAAGGAATCAACGCCAAAGGCCTGTGAGTGTTCGACCACTTTTGTCCTTTTTTGCAGACGAAAACTGAGGCTAGTTCTCTCGGATAAGGAAGGCCATTTTGTGGTGCTGTCAGAAAGCCTGTTCGCAGAAAAGGCTAGCGCAGCCGTTGAGAAAAATTTTTAAAAAGTGCAGGCCAAGACGGCCAACGTAAAGAAGAATGCACTTCAGTTATTGTCGAGTCTGGGACTCGACGCAGTCGCAGCAAATGTCAAGAAAGCACAAGGAATGCAGCTTGACAAGTTTTTCGTTGCCAAAACGCACAAGAATGACGTTCCTTTTCGAGCGATCGTATCAGAAAGACACACATGGCTCGAAGTGGTCTCCCTCTTTCTACAAAAACAGTTGTCTGCCCTAAAAATGAATGACCCCTACCGAATCCGCAACTCGCAAGCCCTGGTTGACTTCCTTTGCAAAGATAACCCGTCACGCCTGAGCGCAGCAAGTATTGATGTAGAAGACCTCTACTATTCGCTTCCACACAGTGAACTAGTGGAGAGCGTAAAAGTTTGCATCACGCAACACAACGACGAGTTGAAGTTCCGGTCAAGGTGCGGGTTAACAGTGGAGGCATTTCTGGAACTGCTCATGCTGTATTTACAGTCCACTGTTGTTAGTGTTGGCAAGGACATATATGTGCAGAAGGCTGGTGTATGTATCGGGTCGGCTGTAGCACCCATCCTAAGTAACATGTTCCTCAGTCGCGTTGATAGAAACGTGTCAGATAGTCTAGCAGGGACTGCGGAACACATTTTCCGGTACTTGGACGACTATCTTGTACTCGTACCTAAGGATAACTATAACCAGAACGTCATCAATGTTCTCAAGGTGTTTAGAGAGAATTCCTGTGGGCTGAAGTTCACAATAGAGTATGTACAAGACAAGTCTCTACAGTTTCTGGACATCAAGTTGCTCTTCAAGGCAGATCACGTGTGTTG
Source organism: Rhipicephalus microplus (assembly GCF_043290135.1). NCBI lineage: Eukaryota > Metazoa > Arthropoda > Arachnida > Ixodida > Ixodidae > Rhipicephalus > Rhipicephalus microplus. The sequence continues at coordinate 140,225,196 of NC_134704.1, read as the reverse complement.
GCGGTATAGTCCAGGAGCCAAAAAACCACTGCTAAATTTTGCATCTAGTTACTCAAAAGTAATAAAAAATGCGATAGCATCCTCATGCTTCAGATCTTCGTTGCTTCGATCAAGTGTACACGAGATTGCTTCCAGCTTTCAGGACCAGCTAGGTAGACTCAGGGCAGCTGTGCATACCAGCCATTTGCTGAACACTATTTGCAAAAAACTTATCCCAGTGACAAAAGGTACGGAAAGAAATCCTAGAAAAATACAAAGTGAAAAAAGAAGGCTTGCAGTTATCTCATATGTTCATAGGTTGTCCCATGGCTTGAAGAACGTAGCAGCGAGATACAGAATAACCTCGGTTTTTACCGCACCCAACAAGCTGTCAAAGTTGTGTCCACGACTTCGGAACATGGTGGAGTCCGGCACTACGCAGAGTAAGAGCAGCTGCCAGATGAAACACAGCCAACAATACCGGTCTTGCAGAACAGCAGTGGTATACCAGGTTCCGTTCAGCTGTGGCAGATCTTATGTCGGGCAAACTGGAAGGTGTGTAAACACACGGTTGAGGGAGCATGACTCGGCATTACGTAGTTCAGGACGAACATATCTGGTGGATCACTGCAAGTCTTGTGGGTGCGTACTACTTTTTGCAGACACAAAGATTCTGTCAACTCACAAGAGAAAAATAACAGGAAGTTGATTGAAGCATTCCATATTAGAAACATGGGAGATAAACGTGTTGGCCAAGCTTCCGTCACTATGTCCGATAAAGAATTTGACTTTTTGAAAGGCACGTGCTAAAATCCGTCTGCATATGCGTGAACTCTTCAATTTTTTGTGTTGTTTTGTGGTTCTTATCATGACGTAGCACTGAATAAGCTTTCTTTAGGTTACCTCGTTTGTTCCTGGATCTACCGATGGGGGGGCGTGTGGGCTACGTGAAGATGTAAGTACAGTTCGTTGTTCAAAATAAACCAGTTGTGAGTTTGCGCCCGTGCTGTTTGCCTCTTTTCCTTGTGTCCGTGTACGTGTTTGCGCAAAGAAGTTATGAATAAGCAACGTCACTCAGGCAAGGATGAATTCGTCAGCCAATCAGCAATTACTTGCGTGCCTGATCTCGTGCATAGTAATGGATAGGCTCAAAATAAAAAAAGCAAAATTTTCTTTCGCTGCCGTGAGCACTGCAGAAAACTTCTTCGCAGGTTTTTCGAAGACCAACAGGTTCATGTTAACTCTCACTTCACCAAAAATTACTCCACTCTTTCGAGCACATAGTACGGCAAAATCTGCCCACTTTGGAACTCTTTTGTTACTAGGCATTCTTTTTACAGTGTTTAATTCCCACTAGATTGGAATGTAGCCCGAAATGGCTTCTCTCGCGATGCGTCTGTCACAGTGTTTCTCATATGCAGCAGGAGAAAGCTTTTTCTGTATTGTGATATTGTTGGAAATTATCATAGGATTGAATGACTTTCAAAATCTATGTAACTTGTTTAAAGGAACTTTGAGGAGTAGAGCGATTGGGAAACATATATAAAATACAACAGTTCTGTGCAACTGACCTCATCTGGCTAACCTGCATTAGCAAAATATAGGGAGAGCTTCATCTGATGACGTCAAGAGAAGGGGAGTGTTGGGCAGCTTTCATAGTTTCTATTCAGTCAGCGCGTTCTCTAGAAAAATAGAGGAGGCGCTGCCTCAGTGTTTCTCATTCCTCCTCGACTTCTCTTGTTTTCTTTTTCAGAATTTCCCATTTTTTTCTTTCTCACTGTTTATGCCAGTTTTCGTTATACTTTTTTCTCTATTACTAGAACGCTTGCTGTCTTCTTGACTTTTTTAAGCCCTTCTGTTGCATACTTTTGTCTCTCTGTCCACCTTTCTTCCCCTTTCACGTGCTTGTACTGGTTGAGGTCACTGCCTTGCTTCGAGAGACAGTTACCTTGCTCACCAAACCCTTCTTCCCATTTCTCAACAGAATTGTCTATACACACCTTCATACAAGGTTGGTCTTGCCGTGTTTCTACCCATTGTCGTAATGTCTGCACTGGATATGATCATTAAGGCACTCGAGCAACAAGAGGAGTAAAACCTTTCTTGGAGACGAGTACAGTACAAGTGTGGGCTTAATATGCCATGGCTGGCTGTGCTATTCGTCACATGTCAACATCATCACGAAGGCGTTCGAAGAACAAGAAGACCTCAAGGCCTAAGCTACAGCTGCCTACGCCTTATGTGCTTTTTCCTGCGTTACGCCAAGCGATAAGTACCGAATATATATGACACCATTGCACAGATGAGCCCCTAAAATGCTAGCATTAGTGGGATCCTACTAGAATAGGCATAATCCGCGCAAAGCGAAGCGAAACAAAAAGATATTCAAGTTGAATGTTAAATAACAGTAAAAAGCAGCATAAGAACAATTAGTACATGAAACCTTTCATTTGGTTTGCCCCAAAAACAAGAGCGAAAACCAACAAACGATAACCTTTCACCGAGTGCACTTGTAAATCACACGCTTGTCGTCCCAAAAATACTTCCGATAACACTTAGACAGGCCTGATTACACACTTTGGAAGAAAATATAGGTCTCTATGATCGAAAAAAAGTGTTGTAAATTCGACGTGAAATATTTTTGTTCTGCTTCTTTACACTATCAAATCTCTTTAGTGTGACTTCTGAAACATTTATTCCCCCCCCCCCTTTGCTCGAAAATACAGAAATAAATCAAACGCAGTTGAGCTCTACAACAATAGAGGGATCAAAAACGTTAGAATACATTTATGTCGCAATCAACAAAATTTAAATTCCACTGCTTTGGAAACAGCAGCACGGACCACTTTTTTTTGGCGCAGCTTGTACGATTTTGCTATTGTACGCTTGTAAATAAAAAAACAACTGACTACATTTTTCTGCCTTGTCCGTAATGACTTTTTCTTTATACTCTCTGTTCATTCCATGAAGTGAAAAACGTCTAACGTTATTTTTCTCTGCCTTTTTTCTCTTTTTTTTGCAAATTACAAATACTGTTAGCAAACCTGCTTTAGAGTATCCAAGCTCCGTTTCCTTAGTCGTTGCAGTGGATATCTCGTACAATTTGCAGCCTGTGCTTCGTAAAACAACTTGAGGTAGACAAGCAGACTGCACAAGAGAAGGCGAGGTACGCTTATTCGCCGAGTAGAACAACCGCCTGTGTAAAGCAGTTAGGATGACCCGTTCCAGCTGGTAATTGAGTCAGCGTCTCTTTTGCATGTGCGAAAAAGCGGCGTACTGTGCATAGAAGATTGCAGGTACGTTTTTATGTTGATGTCGGGAAGTGTGCGACGATGTGCATTGACAGTAACATTGTTAACAACTGTTTCCGTAACTCTCTAGGTCTTCCAACGACATGTTACTACACCTCTGACTTGAAGGTATCTTGGGAATTGCTTGACTAAAGTACAGAATGCCATGAACCAGCTTGGCGGGTTACTGCCGTGAGTGTTCTAATTGCGACAAAGTGTCGAACGTTCACACTGCGAAATCTTGACAGCCGTCGGCCTTTCTTTAGGAAAATAGAATAAATAGGAATTCAGAGAGTAACTTCGTTGACCTTGCGGGGTATTCGAAAGGCAACACTACGTCAACAGTTAGCCTCCTCTAGCTTCATTTTGGTGGCGACAACTACAAAAATCCTCTTGTTAAAGTAAAACAAGCGTAAAAATTAACACTAAATAAAAATTTTAAGAGGATATGAATCAACTACTTAGCTTATGAAACATTTAGAGCTACGTATACCATAGAAAGTATTTTGTAAAAATAGTTGTCGCAATAGCTCAGTTGCAAACACTCTACAAATGTTATTACGTATACGCATATAAAATTGGCAAATAAAAGGAAAAAGAAGTCTGCAGATCCCACGTACATGAGAATCGACGATATCCGAAGCATGCGGAGGGAAGGTGACCATGCTACAATTTTTTTTTATTGAGCGACACGTCACAAAATGACGCTAAATATATGTACAAATGTTTCACGCACAGACATATGTTGAAGAGTTGCAGATGTTTATATAACCAGTTGTTTGCACTTGCGCAACAATGCCAACTGGAACATGCGTATTAGCTAAACCAGAAGCTGATATGAAGCGCTGATGCTCGCGAGGATGCTGGCCCTGGACACTACTACATAAATCACTTTCAGTGCATGGAAACTAACCACAATTGACGTTAATCTGACCTGATGGCTGTATCAAAGGAGCACATATGTAATGTTTATAGAATTAGGTAGGCAGCACTGAAACCACTAGTGACGTTTCACGAAGATTAAAGTCTATTCTAAAAGTAGTTCCGAGACTTGACATAGCTATGCGGTAAAATGTTGCAATACTGCGCAGAATGCGTGGGTTAGATTTCAGGTGGGACCCTAACGTTTATTTTTTTGAATTCGTCAGGTTGACGCTGCCGATGTCGGGTATTTCTTAACACTCGAGCGTTAAAATTGCCCTTGTGTGTTCTCGTTGTTTCTGGGTAGCTACGAAGTGCCAATAACATGTGCCACATACCGGCTTATCAGCGGCACATATGTGCCACCATCTGGCGGGAAGTGTTTCACGACGTACGTGACGAGATTGTTCATGTCTTGAACAGCGCATCATATTCGTCAAACTATCTTACCCTCCCATGTGATATTCGGTTCACGCCAAGTTAAGGGGGTGACCACGAGGGCACCAAAACGTAAGCAGCGACATAGATAGATAGATAGATAGATAGATAGATAGATAGATAGATAGATAGATAGATAGATAAATAGATAGATAGATAGATAGATAGATAGATAGATAGATAGATACGTTCAAAGTCGCGGAAGTTCGCTAAGAAAGGCTTCGCATTTAACACTTTAATATGATACAGAGCCAAGACTTGTGCTCAGTATTGAGAGTTGAGGTATTGGGGGCTATTACCAGAAAGCAATTTTAAATTACAAGCATTTCATATCGAACTTCGGCGACTTGGAGCGTATCTATCTATCTATCTATCTATCTATCTATCTAGCCGCATACGACTTTTAGCTTTCCTGGCCGTTTCGATTGTGGTATCGATACCAAATTGGTATGGAATAACATGACTGCATCAAGAACGTATTTGACTAGTCATAACCTGAAAATTATGAGATGTATATCATGAATGTTATGATTGATTACATTTCATGGTCCTACAGCTCTTACGGTGGTTTCGTTCACATGGCATGTTGCAAAACAAGTATAATTCAGCATGACTGCATTTCGAAAACAATGATTGATTGATTGATTTGAGGGGTTTAACGTCCCAAAACCACCATATGATTATGAGAGACGCCGTAGTGGAGGGCTCCGGAAATTTTGACCACCTGGGGTTCTTTAACGTGCACCCAAATCTTAGCACACGGGCCTTGACATTTCCGCCTCCATTGGAAATGCAGCCGCCGCAGCCGGGATATGAACCCGCGACCTGCGGGTCAGCAGCCGAGTACCTTAGCCACTAGACCACCGCGGCGGGGCGCATTTCGAAAACAAGCGACAGACCCTAACATGAAAATATTGACATGAATGTCATGTAACAACATGACTACATGACATGCTCATTATACGCTCGTGGCCGTTTCGCTAGCGTCACATATACCAAATTTTGTATTACGCGACGCGAACACACGACATGCGTAAACGACGCATCCGAACATGATAATCGCGACATGCGTGTCATCTAACAACATGGCTACATGCCACACTGATAATGCGCTCGCAGCCATTTCGCTACTTCACATATGCCGAGTCCGGTATTGCGTGACGCCAATGGATGACGAAGGTATGTGACTGGTGCAAACATGAATATTATGAGATGTGTGTCATATAAGAAGAATAATACACGCCACGCTGAAGGTGCCAATACATTTCGACGTTACGCGGTGGGCGTGCTCGCTGGCGTTCATTTCGTCGCATCACGCCGGCGTTGCCACGTCAGGCGCCAGCACTGCCATATACTTGCATGTGCGCGCCACGCTGCGTTGCTTTGACGCATGCGCGTTGCAGCGCGTCCGGCGTCCCTCCGTCACGAAGAGAAGGAGACGCAGTGTTGTCTTGGTAACTCATCAGCGTGAAATGCAGCATGTCGGTTGCAGCATGTCGGAAATGCAGCATTTCATGCCGATTGCCGTCGGGCTGCGCCGATGGATGCTGGTCGCGCCTGGTGTCAGACTATAGAGTGTTCGCATTTTGCTAACGTTGCGTCGCTGTGCCCAGCGTGCGCGCGCATCAATGCTACATTGGAGTATATTGGGCCCTTCACGACGTGCTCGCGGACATTTTGCTAGCTACACATATACCAAAATTAGTGTTACGTGACGCGAATGGATGAGGAAATATATGACTGGCGCAAACATGATAGACCTGACACGCGTGTCATGTAAGAACATGACAGCATACCACGCTCATAGTGTGCTTGCGGTCGTTGCGCTAGCTGCACATGCACATATACTAAATTTGGTATCACGTGACGTGAATCGATGACGAAGGTAAACGACACATCTAAACATGATAATCATGACATGGAAGTCATATACGGCATCATTTACTTCCACCTCATAACGTTGCGCTGATTTTATAGTGACATATCAACATTTCTTATTCGTGCTTCGCATGTCATCGATTCCCACTGTATATCGGATCTGCCAATTTTTTTTTATTTCTCCAACATTTCTGCTTTGTTATTAGTGCCTTCTTTGAAGTAGACATTTTACTAAGGGCAAAATGTCCACTTAGGTGAGGCCATTGTTTTGTGGGCTTGTGTATTAAGCGTACAATAATGCACCTGCTGCCTTTTAAAAGTACTCCTGCAATTTTTTTTTCAACATGGCCAGAGAGCGGTACCATATGGAATTCGAGGCTCAAGAGAGCGTGTGAGCCGAATGTTCTGAGGCAGAACCTAACATAAAAATCTTAACAATTTCTCGATTCAAATATCTATCTCTCTTCTCTTCGCAGATGATGCTGAAAATCCAAATGCTTGTGTCATACACCCAAAGTTCGTGTCCATTCGTTAACTGATTCGAGCATTGTGAGCTTCTAATTTAGTGCAACCACCGCGAGAAGGCGCCATGTGCCCATGCGCTTACTTGCGATCACAGTGAAAGATGCGCGCTTAAAGAGAGAGATAACGCGAAGATTTACTGTGTAAAGTGGGTGGTGTAGGCCAGACGGTTCCTAAAACAAGGAACGCTCACACTTTATATACAAGCTTCACGCTTGAAAAAAACAGGGGTCGTGCGAATACTCTAATTTTGAATACCAATCTCGCAAACCCTAATAGAACAATTCAATTTCACTTTTTAAACATTAGTATTCTTTGCTTCGTATAATTTGCCAGGACGAATATTTCGGAGAGAGAGAGATTGAGAATTGATTAGAAGGCAGAGAGGTCGGCCTGAGCTAGTTCGCTCTAGCCTGCTACTCTACATAGGGTATAAGGGAAAGGGGAAGGAAAGAGGGATGAAGGGTGATGATGAGGACAAGAAGAGGTTGTGCGTATGTACTGTAGCCACTTAGCATAGTACCCTACAGTCTAGTTTCTAGTCCAGTGCTTTTTATAAAGTCTAGAACAGCCTTTGTAGCAGTTTTTGACACTGTTTGGTTGTTCATTGCTGACAATATGTGGCTTTCACTTAATGGTGTTCGTCCGATGCTTGCAAACGTTGCAGTTGACATTTTTCTTTGCGCCACGTATAATGCACAGTCACAAAATATGTGAGCTATTGTTTCGCGCACTTGGCAGCGTTCACAATTCGGGCTGTCCGCACGGCCGATTAGGTGGGTGTAGTGGCTAGTGAAGGCGACGCCCAGGCGAATTTGGTGCAGTATATTAGCATGTCTTCGGCTGATTTTGTCTGGAAGACGAAAATTCATACCGGGGTCTGTTTCCCGCAGGCGCTTGTTCCGGTAATCTCGTAGCGACCAGTAAGTGGCAGCGCATTCGCGCATGAGTGATCTAAACAATGTGTTAATGTCACTTCGCGAGTAGGGTACTTTGACGTACATAGGAGCGTTGTATACTGCCGCTCTTGCTTCGCTATCGGCTGTTTCGTTGCCAACCAGGCCGCAGTGTCCAGGAATCCATAGGAGTGTAATCAAGTGACCGCTCCTGCGTGTTAGGTCAAACACTTGGACGGTTCCTAAAGCTAACTCGTAAAATTGGCCTCTTCTTGAGCAAGAATGGGTAGCTTGAAGCGCTGATTCTGCATCAGACAGTATCATTAATTTACGCGGTGCTTGGTCGTTCACAATTTTTATGGCTTCTTGTATAGCAACAAGTTCTGCAGCTGTCGAAGATGAACTAGGATATAATTTGTAGTGTCGGGAAGTACAGAGTTGAGGGATCACGAAGGCTGCAGCTGAGGCGGATGAAGTTACGGATCCATCGGTGTATATGTGCACAGAGTCGCTGTATCGGTCATCTAAATGTGCCAAGGTAAGTTGCTTGAGGGCAAAATGTGAAACACGTGACCTATACGAAATTCCACGTACGTGAAGGCACACCAGCGGTTTAGTCAATGTCCATGGAGGCACTGCGGGGATTATAGCAGGTGCAAAGCCTGAAGGGATCATGTGCCTATGCGTATCGAGGCATCGCGAATAGGTACAGCCTGGTCGGTCCACTTGTAGCGAAGATAACGGGTGCTGTACATTACGGGTCAGCAGACGAAGGTGCACTCGAAGAGGCTCACAGGACGTGTAAACCTGTATAGGGTAGGTGCGTGACTCCTCTATAGTGCCAGAGGTAGATGTGCACCGTGGCAGGCCAATGCATATTCTCAGTGCTCGTGCCTGAAGGCTCTCTAAAGTACGAAGGCACGTTGCCCGCATGCTGGAAAGCACAGGTGAGCTGTACCTTATATAGCCCACAAACAATGCCTTGTATAACTGCAGAAGACTTTTCTCCGAAGGGCCCCATCTCAGTCCTGCTATAACACGAAGAACATACACAAAACTGATTAGTTTGTTTCGCAGCACAGTCACATGCTTTGACCAGGACAGGTTGCGATCAATGACGACCCTTAAATAGCGGTGGTGGTTGACCACGGGAATCACTGCTCCGTGAGCGAAGATTGGGTACCGCGACATTGATTTCTTCGTAAATGCCAATTCAGCACATTTTGCTATTGAAAGTTCCAGGCCCTGACGACGTAAGTACTTAGATGTTATTGATGTACCTTGTTGTAGCCTTGCTCGCAGGTGTGGTCGCTTTTCTCCAGATGCCCATATGCATATGTCGTCCGCATACGCACTGATTCTGAAAACGTCGGGAAGCTCAGATTCAAGGCCAATGAGTGCTATGTTAAAGAGCATGGGGCTCAGGATGGCACCTTGCCGAACTCCACAGCTTACGAGGTGCCTGGCTGTGTCATCGTCAGATGTCGACATAAAAATGGTACGTCCTCTGAGATAGCTCACTATCCATGCGTGTAGTCGGCCACCTACGCCGATGTCTTCAAGTGCGTCAAGAATGGCCTCATTGTAGACGCTATCGTACGCGCCCTTTATATCTAAGAAAATGGCCCCTACCAATCTCTGACGTTGTCTTTCCTTTTCAACAGAAGAAACTAAATCTACAACACCGTCTATAGATGATCGACCTCTACGGAAGCCATTTACAAAATCTGGTAATCCGACATTATTCTCCAGCAGCCATTCCAATCTTGCCAGCACCATGCGTTCCATCACCTTACCGATGCAACTGGCTAGGGCAATGGGTCTATAAGAAGACAACTCGTGTGAACACTTGCCTGGTTCCAGTAAGGCCACTATGCGGCTGCACTTCCAACTCTCTGGGACTGTCGATGTTTCCCACGTAGAGTTGTAGAACGACAAGAGAGCCTGCCTTGCTTCCTGGCTGATGTGATATAGAGCCGAATAATAATTCCATCAGGCCCTGGTGCGGACGACCGTCGGGACGCAGAAAGCACAGCATCGAGTTCGGGCATTGTGAATGGCGGTCGTCGCTGGATGGCGGTGAGGCTAAACACGAAGGTGATATCGGTGAGGAGGACATACCTACGAGTAAGTGGCAGTAATCTTCTGCAACCTCTACTTCAGGTCGACCTTGCTTTAGAGCCAAAGCTCGGAAAGGAAACAACTGTTGAGTGGACGTCTGAAGGCCTCGAACAGTTTGCCATAATCAAGACAGGAGTTTTCTGGGATCAAGAGATCTGCCATATATGTCAGGCAGCTGACAAGTCTTCCAAACCTGCATTTTCTCCGTCGCAGCCAGTCAAGTGGCCTGATCAGCCTTGGCAGAAACTCGGCATGAACATCATCGGTCCTTTGCATAATGTTCCGCAAAATGCCCGGTTCATTGTTTCTCTCATCGACTACCATTCCAAATGGCCAGAGCTTTGTTTCACACATACGGTTACATCTGAGGTCATCATTGAGTTTCTGTCTTCAATCTTCAGCCGGGAAGGTTTTCCTCATCCCATAGTTACGGACAATGGTCCACAGTTTCAGTCCCAACAATTCGAGGCTTTTTTTTCACAACGAGGTATTCAGCACTTGAGGTCATCAGTTTTCTATCCCTAATCAAATGGGCATATCGAGTGCTTTAATCGCGTTCTGATGGAACATATCCAGATCGCCCAATCAGAGCACCGTCCCCTCAAGCAAGTCTTGACTGAATGTTTAGCTTCGTACAGGTTCACACCACAAGGCACCACTGGAGTGTCTCCTGCTCAACTTCTCCACGGTAGGCAACCGCGAGTTGCTTTCGACAAAGTCTTTTTGCCTCGTAACATAGCACTGTCTTCTCCTGATCAAATCCGTACCAGGGTTTTTTCTCATCAACAAGCAATGAAAAAGTATGTCGACACCCGTCGAGGTGCAAAGCAGTCCAAAGTTCGCACTGGCGATCGAGTCAAGGTTCGTGTGCCAGGCAAGCGCTCCAAGTATCGGGGTCCTTACAAAGTCTTGGGCCAGGTTAGCCCCACTTCTTTTCGCTTAAGTGAGGGTAACATCTGGAATGCTTCGTGCCTTGTTATTTTTCATACAGATTCGCCTTCAACACCTAAAAGTCTTCCCCATCACGTTCCGTCCACGCCTTTCAACTATGCATCAGACTGTTACATGTGGCCTCCATGTACAGGCATTTCTTCTTCAAGGGGGGAGGAGTTACCAGTTGGTGTCGCTGGTTCAAGTACACCAAGTCATAGGGTTCACTTCGAACCTTCAAATACGGCTGAGACCGTTGAACCGGACTCCGGTCCGCAAAATTCTTCCGAAGCTCATGCTGCGAGCTCTGATGTGACCATGAATTTTAACGCTCGTTCAGAGCCTTCACAATGTTCTACTGCTCTTGATGTGTCACATCAGAGCACAAGTGACCAAGGTGCAGATACACCTGATTCTACACCCAAAAGGGCCCGCCCTGAGCGCACGCGGCAGAAGCCGCGTCAGTTCGAAGACCACGTGTTGTAGAACTCTTGTTCATGACTGTCCGTGAACACTATTGTTTTGTGCAAAGGTCCAATGCATCCAAATCAATATTGTACTGACTTGTGTACATTTTTTTCAGTGCATTTTCAGGACTCAAAGTGTGTGAGTTCGGTGTGCCGTGCTCTGAATTTTCATGTGTTCTAACGTACATACCTTGTATAATACGTTGGTATTGATAATGTATAATATAAAGAGTGTATCGGTGAACTTCTTTCGAGGAGGGGATGGTTGTTGTGTTCTGGGTTTTCGGTTTCGGAATGACATGTGAGGATGCCAGAGGGCGCCGCTCTGGCATCCAGGATTTCAAGGCGACTGTAAAATAAAACGAGTGGGCGTTGGGTAACCGTGGAGTGCGGTTGTTGTTCTTCTCTTCGGCGCTTCGCGCCAACCCGCGTGTTCGGGCTGGTCGGTGTCCCCGCCGGCCGTGTTCGTCTCCGTCGGTCGTCTTCTTCTTCTGCTTCGTCGGGACCAGCCAGCCCCCAACACAGCAGTATGCCCATACCTCCAGCATTTTTCGCATTGCAGTGGACGAGGGGATAGTGCATCTACACGATAAATTAGTGGCCATGCCTAAATTTTGGTCGGTCGAGTCTTGCCGGCAAAAGTCACAATCACCGATTCTGTGGGGACCTTATTGTTCTCAACGTTTCACGAGCATCGAAATACACAGACTGCTCCTGCGGCCGCAAACATTTCAAGTATTTCGGGTGGTGTAAGGCTCAAGTCCACTCCTCGAACCAGTCCCTTCACACAGGCCAAATGGACAGGTACGAAACAGCTCACCGGATTTGAGGCAAACGTTGTGCATTTTAGAAGATCTGTGATGCAGACCTGGTCCGCTGAGCAGCACAGGATGGCTCCACGCCCAAATTGACGCACCTCAGTAATCATTTGGCAATAATCGGAAATCTTCCGGAGTTCTTCCTGAATTAGTTTCGGATTTTTCATGCGAATAGACTCGCCGTTGGTTGAAACCAAGGCCACAGGAACGCTCTTCAGACCACTGCGAAAAAATAGATCAATTGGCAAATCACTGTCAGGAAGGGAAGCCGACCAGGCAGAATATGCCTGGCCGGGAGAGAAAAGAGACATCAGATTAATAGGCTTAGCAGCACCGCCCGATCCGGCCGCTCCCCCACAGGAGGAAGCACGAAGGTGCCCTTGAAGTAGCAGCGGGGGTAGATCCCAAATTGAAACCGGACGCTGAGGCCTCAGGAAGCACCGGAGGAAGCACCGTTCGATCGGCCAGAGACGTTGCTGGTACAATTATTCAAAAGAAGGGTGGTTACAGACGTTTTAAGCTCTGCAATTTCAAGAATCGAAGAAGGCCACCACGTCCGGTTGTCGTCTTCTTCTTCTTGTTCAAGTTGTTCAAGGCAGAATTATGCCCGAATGCACTTCTTCTTCCTCGCCTTCCCGACGAATATTTTAAACGCCAAAGAAGCCATTGGCAGAACTTAGTAAAGGAAGTGTAGCCACAACTATCGCACACTTTTGTATATTGCCACGCCGTGGTGGTCTAGTGGCTAAGGTATTCGGCTTGTGACACGCAGGTCACGGGATCGAATTTCGACTGCAGCGGTTGCACTAACATGGAGGCGAGAAGCTTGTAGGCCCTTGTACTCAGATTTAGGTGCACGTTAAAGAACCCCAGGTGGTCAAAATTTTCGGAGACCTCTAGTACAGCGTCTCTCATAACAATATAATTTTGACACGTCAAGATCCAGATACTGTCATTCTAGCGGGTGGAACGCCCGTTCAAGGAGGTGTCGTCAATATAAACTTTGTGCGGAAAAGAAAGGTGACGGCAATACAAAAGGCGAAAATCTGTCGAGGGTTTTCATGCAACTGTCACAATACGATGTGTTGCACAGTTAGTCATCTTTTAAGACTATATACGTCTTAAAAACTAATTGTGTGCTCCATACAAGGAGCATATACTGGGTATTTTGTAAACTCAGTGTCGCGTTTCCCGGGACTCGTGCACAATTTAGCTATGAGAACGCCTTCCTGGTGCAAATACGTGCCAAAATATTAGCTTAAGACCGAGTGACACAATTCTGGGACATTCTCAACAGGGCTAAATTTGACTTCACTCATTCTGAATCTTCGTGTATCCAGTGATGATTCACGTAAGCAACGTACTTTCGTAACCGCCTCTCGCTAACTTTATGTTGCGAATGTATGCGCTGAAATTTATATCCCAATGAACATAAATGATTCTCCGACGAGGCGGGCTAACATTGCGTCATCAAGAGAGCGCACGATGTGGCAGCCTGGCTTAACCTACTTGTCCTAACGAAGGAGGATCTCACTGTGAGACAATAGCATATTAGCATATTTCTGGACTGTCTATAGAGTTTTACAGGCAAACCATTGTACAAATCAACGACAAAATAATGTGAACGCATATAGACAATCTCCGCAAGCTCACATGATAAAAATGAATGCACCTGCCTTCTTCACGAATGTCAATGCCTACACTAAGGTAGAGTACTGACGGCTCCTTTTTTATGCTTTCAAGCAGCACATGTTCCTAGTAGATATATGAAATTTAGGCGTGTCTAGGCGAGGACACTTCAAACACTATGTGCCTTAAGTACACACATCAGACTACTTCGCAAACACAGGCACTGCACGAGAGGTCACGCTTGCACAAGTATTTAGGGAACAAATCTCGGCTGATTGTCTTAAGCGCCTTCGACACTGATCATAGCCTTTCAATTGCCCTTGCATTATAAGGCGAGGACCTAGGCCCTAACAAGAAACTAGCTGAGTGCTTCCGCGCTTCCTTCTCAAACATGTGTTTTAACTTTGACCCGAGGGGGGGGGGAAGTCATGCATTATGAATGCGCAGGAGAAATTGATCACGTCAGGACTATAGCGTAAGAACTGGCGTGCACTTTTGGGAGTTCTCTGCATGAATGCTGGCATACAAAACAAAGTGGCATACAAAACATTCTTGCGCATACAAAACAAAGTGGCATAATTTTGATGCAATTTCGAAAACAAAGTTAATATAAATAACAATTTTGATAAACACGTCAGCGGCCAGACAGTCGGGCAACACTGCTCCCCTCGCGAGCCTTAACCGCAGCTAGCTGTACCAGCGTCCATATTCAGGTGGCAAATGATGCTGTTCCCTGGTCAGCAGTGCGTGAATCAGGGATAGCTGAGTCTTTTTTTTTCCTTTGGCTCTGAGATGGAACGATTTCGATCTGCCCAAACTTGGGTTGACCCACGGCTCCACCCCTTGCTTCCTACGACGTCGCACGCACGCCATGGCATAACGGCAGTTGCCTAAAGCCTAAAAACTACCATCGTTTCTAGGAGTCCGTGTTGTACTAATCGATGCGATTGCTTGCCGTCCAGCAGCCTGGAGCGCATCCAGGCCACCCTTAAAGCTCTAGGTGACTCGAAGGACGGCTGCGAATAGCTAAGCGCATCTAAGCAAACGAGGCCTTGGCAAGCTGTTGAGCACTGCCTGCTATCTGGAATGGCTGCTGCGCATCATTTTCAATTTCGACACGCAGTGTGTGTTCGCGAATGAACTTGAGAAAAGCAAAAATCAACAAAAAGAGAAAGTTTTCATGCTCAGTTTTACAGGGACTTCACACTACTTTAATCTGTAGTTACCCAGTGATAAGTTTATTGACGAATGCTGCAGGGTTAGTGACTTAAACCAAATTAAGTGGGAATAATTACGTTCTTTTTGGTCAGTCATATTGCTTATTGTAATTGTTTACTACTTATTTTTGAAGAATAGAGTCTCTATTGATAATGTTTATTTGATTTCACAAATGTGTCATTTATGATGCACTGTTTACGTACGTGTCAAATGGCATATTCACGTATGGTAACTCCAGAGCACCCAAGATTAAACGTCTTATTTTGCCTGAGTTCCAGTCATTATCGGGAAGTAACACGTAATTGATTTCTTTATATTTGTGCGGCCACTCATGTTACATTCTCACGTAAAAATAATTCATTCATAGGTGCATATTTGTACAGAATAAGTCTTTGGTTTCGTTCATTTGGCGCAAAGAAATTATTACTTTACTGATGGAAAGAATTATTGCTTAAACGTGGCACGTTGAAGCCGCCATCACAAACCGCAGTGTCTTTAGCTAGCTCAGCGATTGGTTACAGTCGTACACACCACTCTGAGGTTAACATGAAACATATTGAGTTTGTAGAAGGTGGTCTGCCGAGCATTAAGTCTCACTCTCTTTGGGCAACAAGTTCGAATAGCTAGCATAAGCACGCTGTGTACACAAGCGTACTGACCAACGCTGAAGTGGATGTGTATGTAGCCATTTGGCCTTTTTTTATTTCAATCAATCATTTAGTTTTCACAGAAGTGGTAGGTACACTTGAGAATTATGCAGATACAGAGGCAGGTACCAAAGTCAACAGCCTGTAGAAGGGACCTCGCATAAGGAATGAGTAACAAAAGCATGTACAATGCAGCTGTGTATGAACACAAACTAAACACTGTACCGAAATAAGCGTAATACAAGAGTTTATCATGAAAAAAGGCTAAAAAATGGTGATGATGAAATGAATATGCTGAATGCAATTAAGACCGAAGGTTTAACTTGAATGTGTGCAAATTAGAGAGTCTTGACCCGGCCTAGCAATGAGCGCCCCACTTGTGTGGAAGAGAAGTTAGTAGGAACTTAGCATAATTAGTTCTTTGTCTCGATAATCAGTAGCTATTGCTGGAAGCGAAACGGGTAGAGAATGAGGGAGGATACTGGCTTTGGGGATTATGGAGAACGGAAGCTTTTCGTTGATAAATTTGTGCATCAGGATGACGAGTGAGTATTTGTAAAGTTTTCTCACCGAAAAAACGCTGTTAGAGATGAGCAATGGTGATGCTTCTGGTTGTAGCTGCTGTGTGTCATGATACGAATAGCTTGATTTTTAGCGTGCTGCAAGGGCGACAAAGAACCGCATACCTGTTTCCCTATGATAATATACAATAAGTATTATTCGTGTCAATGAGAGCATAGTAAATAAAGATTATGCTTCTCTATTGAAGAAATCGCGAACATTAAAGAATATTCTGCTACCGTAAGGTTTCTTTTTGTCGATGATAAAACATGATCATCAAATTTTAAATGTTTATTTATGTTACTCCAAAAACATGACACTATCAGTAGGATAGATTGCGTTTGAAGCGAAGGTTAATGATTTAGATCTTGAAAAAATGATTTCGCTTAGAAGAGAAAGATGAAATTGGGTTAAGTAGCATTACAGTGTAGTTTGTTTTGTTGACGACCAGTAACTATATGTTATCGGCGTCGTGTTTAAGTTTACACAATAATGAATCCATGTTATTATCTGAGCAGAAAATAGTAGTGTAAGTCAGCGTAAAGTTAAAGTAAGAAGATTTTAGATACCGTGAAAGATCATTATATGTATTAGGAATAAGAGAGGGCCTATTATTGATCCACGTGGAACTCCAATTTTACTCTTTTAGTGGGCGAGTAATTGTTAGATATTGATTGAATATATTTTCTGTCTTCTAAACTGTGCCGTAGTAATTCGAGTGCCCGGCCTGTTATACCAATATAATCTAATTTACCAAGAAGTATGTTGTGAACAGGTGAGTCTTATGTTTAAGTTAGAGCTATAAATAACGCCCCAACCAAGTTGTCTGGATCAATTGCCTGCTGGAGGCTATCTGTCAAACATATTTATGCTAAGTCATTTGAGTAGCCCTCCCTAAATCCTAATTGATTTGTTGAGAGGGTATGAACTTTTGATAAATAAGAAGTCAAATGCGTTACGAATAGTCTTTTGACAACAGTACTAAAGAATAAAAGTATAATACATATAATATAATATACAACAGTACTATAGTTAGATATGGGACGCTTCTCCCTCTTCTTGAAAACAGGGATTATTTTCGCCTTCTTGAGTAAACTTAGAACAATTCTCATGGTAAAAGTAGGGTTGACTAAGTGAAAAAAAAATGTTTCTGACATTGAATGCCAAATCGAATGAGATGCATTGCTCGATCTCGCAACCTTCGCTTGAGTGAACTTTTTTTCAAATGAGCCGAATAAGAACTACTAAGACTTTTCACTAAATCACCACTTATTGTGCTATATGTTAATTAGCTGGGTGCATCTAAAGTCGTCTGCTATAATTGCCCCTTGTAGAAAGTGCACGTTGCCCCCCATCGGGGTATTTCTCTACTGTTTGAGGCCAGGACGGGAGCAATGCGAACCAAGACTTATCGGGCCAAATACGAAGGAGTAGACACGGTATGTAGTACGTGTGGAGAGGAGGAGAAAACTGCCGAACACCTGATAATGTTTTGTAAAGGGCTTCACCCTATAGTTGAGGATGATTGCGCAGAGTTCTTCAAAGCCGTGGGGTTTTGGGACAGCGAGGGTGAAATAGACTTCAAGCTGGTAGAAATAACTAGAAAGACGTGATCACATTGGTGGTTCAAGGCACGAGTGAAAATGTAATCCTTTACTGTGAAGTACTAGTCCTCAACTTCACTATTTAAAGGAAAGAAAAGATTAATCTACTGGTTGATTCACTAAGTATTACGGCTAGGTGGCGTTAGCCACTGCCCTATCTGAAGGGTACAGCCATATCGAACTATCCATCGGATGCGCCAGCTTTGTTAGAAAAGTAGAAATAGTGGTTCTAGATGGTGCGTTTTCTCTTCGCTCTAATGTGCTGCCACTCGCTTACGTGCTCGTGCAGAGAGCGCGTGTTGCGTTTGAGTCACCTCACAATGTACCACCTGCAGTGCGGCTTCACAAAGATCTCTGAGCTGGACAAGCACTTCCGAGAACTGAATCTAACCTAAGGAGTAAAGCTTGTTAGTCAAGTTTCTGATGTGAAGCAGAGGACGCCCGAGTCACTGCGAAATGCATTTCTCGGGTTCTCCGTGATAATAACGTGTACAACGTATGCCTGGAGCAAAGTTTCATTCAGCCAACTTGAAGCCGCGTACTCTATCGATGTACTGTGTCGACGTTTATGAAAACAATATAATTGTTGTTTTGATGTGGTATCTAGCAGTAGCAGCCGTGTACTGTCGTATGCAAACGTTTGCGGCGTGCTGATATAGGCTCATGGTATTAAAATGTCCGAGAAGTTTTAGAATCATGTCCTCCGTGCAACGCATGGCTCGCTGACGTCACCGCGAAGCAGCAACCTAAGGTTAACCACTGCGAGTGAAGTTGAAGTGCTCGCTTTTTTTTTTGCTCTCGTGTCATGCTTGCTGTATCTTTCGTGAACGCGGGTCGCTAGACAAACGAAAGTCACTGTCTGTTTTATTGAGCACCCTGAAGGGTCATCATGCACGCGCCCAGCAATGTCCATTACGAACATTGCTAACAAAAGAACCCAAGCAAGCAATCATGTAATGAAGTTACACAAGTTCTTACTACGATTATGCCGTATCCGTAAATCACTAAATTTACTCGTGAGTCTATTCAGATTTACTTAGACCACGCCGTGGGTATGAATAGAACAGAGTTCGGTTGAGAAAAATTTCAATTACCTGGAGTCCCAGCGAGTCCACTTCAATGAGCATGAGTCTAAGGAAACCTAAAGCGCAAAATATATTTAGAGTACAGAGAGCGAGAGAGAGAGAGAGAGAACATGGTTGATTCCTCCGTCTTAGCAATCGGTAAAACACGAAGTAATACGTGTCCTTACAGAAGCTGCTTAGTGTTTACTGTACATTGATATAGGAGAGCTTGCAACTTGCCTTTTCATGTTTGACAACTATATCACCGCTTAACGTGGACGCATTCATGCTGACGCTTCATACATCTCCATCGCAAGGACTAAATTTCATCAGAAATGTTTCAATAAAACTTTGTGGTCATAGATAATTGTGGTAGGGGAAGTATATGGCGAGAGAGAAAGCAGAGAAAGTCACGTGACAACCAGAAAAGCGTGACTGGTTGGATACCGAAATCGGGCTAAGATCGCTTATTGGTGCCATGTTGACGCTGTTGAACACCACTGCCCAACCAAAGAGAATCGCGATGTACGTCTTCATCTCCCTCTGACCGACCGCGACTATTTGCGGGGCGGGAATAAGTGGGAACGCGAAGTTAAAACCTTGTGAAGCCAGGGGGTGGCACCACAATGATATTTTGTGTGTGTGTGTAAATACATGCTATGAGCGACACTGACGCCTGGAGGAAGGTGGCCACCTGGGGCTGTATTAAGGCGTTCAAAAAACTCTCAGCGCCTTATTATCAACGTCACGTCATAAACAAACTGTCAACGCCTTATATCACTGTCATGATACATTACTGCACTTTGCCTAGAATGCCGTCAAAGAGCAGTGGTAGACATAAAAGGCGTATTTTAAAGCCACGCGATGCATGTCGCGGTGGCACAAAGGGTAGTGCATCGGGCATTTCTTATGAAAGACCTAAAGATCGTTGGTTCGACTCTCATTGACGGAAGTTTTTTTCTTCTGACTGTTCGTATTTTTGGGCGTCATTTCCGTGACGGAAATATGTCACTAAATCCTTATTGGACACCGCCATAAAACACTTTTGAGTTAAAAAGAAAAAGAAACAAATTAAAATTTTTATTTTTCTGAGATAAATAGTTTTAACGGAGGTGGGATTCCAACCCGTATACTGTCAACCTGAAGGCACCCATCCTATCCACTCGGCCATATCGGCCGGGTAGTAGGGCACAGCATAGCCTTATATTGTATCAGCAGTGTTTATTTACGAAACGACGCTTCAATCAAGTTTCCTAGAGGTGTTGAAGGTCATTTTACAGCAGTTGAATATCACTGATTTTTGTGTGTCAGAAAAGAATAATCTTCATCAGTAACTGGTTCTCGCCCTCTACTTCCTCTCCTTCATCTTCGTCCTGTTCGGCTTCGCTCGCGGACTACGTGAGCCGATTTCTACGGTGAGGCCTGGAGTAACCGTGATAAGCACAAGTATGGGGAGAGAGAGAAACAAAGAAAAAGCTTGTTCTTTAAGCCGTATAGGGAGCACGATGAAGGGTTGACGGGAGTGAGAGAGCAGGAGGGATGGGGTGGTCAGAAGGTGAAAAAAGAAAAGACGAGATAGTGAAGCCTGCTACACAAAGAATGAGAAATAGAGAAATGTTGTGGAAGATGTGTAGAGAGAAAATAAAACAAGTAGACACAAAGCATTGAATTGTGGGAGAGGAACTACTAAAGCCACACCGAGTACATGCCAGAAAAATCTAAAATAAAACCTTCTAAAAAGAAAATACGATGCGAGATGTGAATGGACCTCATTTAAGGTAGAAGTACATGAACGAGGAGCTCTGTACTTCTTTTCTGCGGCCTAACAACTCGCTCCCTTAAATGAAACCCATTCGCCATTCGCATCGTATTTTCTGAGCTCTTTGAAATAACTTACTTTCATTCATGGCACGTTCTTCTCCCGCTGAAACACACACGCGCGCAGGCTGAAGTTGTTTTACGCTAATATATCTTCTTTAATGTGCTCTCTTCTTTCTTCTTGACATTTTTGCGCTGTAACTACAGGAGTGATGAAGCGCACGCATTCTTCTTCACTCTCGTTTTAATCTTCGCAGTCCTCAGCCGATTCTTTCAGGCTTTCGGGCTCCTCAACGTACTGCTGGAGCCATTTCACAACGCAGTTGGCTTTTTTCTTTATATGATTAAAAACTCTCCACCTACAAAGAAAACAAATGAGAAGATGAATGGAAAGTTGGAGAACTAAAACAAATGAGTTGACGGCGAGTTCGCGTGCGTCCACATAAATCACATGACTTCCTTATCGGTTCCTCGTTGACCTCGGAATCTCTCACCCGAT
Source organism: Rhipicephalus microplus (assembly GCF_043290135.1). Taxonomy (NCBI): domain Eukaryota; kingdom Metazoa; phylum Arthropoda; class Arachnida; order Ixodida; family Ixodidae; genus Rhipicephalus; species Rhipicephalus microplus. The sequence goes on along the minus strand of NC_134704.1, from coordinate 140,203,896 downwards.
TTGATGCAGTGTCGCAGGCGAAGTGGAGGACCTAAAGTACACGCCTCAGCAGAACTGCTCTCACGAAACAAGCACTCCGGGCTGAAGTGCGGTTTGTCGACAGTTTCGGCTACACCTACGTACGACCGCCTTTGCACAATTTGCCACCGAGAATGATCCCCCAGACAAAGCTTCCTGTCTTTTTTTCTACTGCTATTTTTTCTATTGCTTTTTTTATTGCATTCTCTTTCTCCTTCTTCGGCACAACCCCGACAGATGTCTCTTCTTTCAAGTTTAGAAAGAAAGACTAAATAAATTTTAATAACTTTCGCCAGAAACTCGCACAGAAAAGATTTTAAACTATGCTGTTTCTCATGGCAAAGTGTTGGTTCTCTATTACGATATTAAAATGTATGTTTTTAGAGTGATTCGTTTTATTATTGCATCTTTAGATTTGTGAGCTTGCTTCGGTAAATGTCTTCAAGCTTCGGTAAGGCGAAAATATTTTGCTAAAAATTTTAGCCTAGCACATTGACTACGAGCCCACATCACTTAAACTAGCGTTAGAATAGGCAATTATTTTAACATGCTTTAACTAAAAAGTACTGTACAGTACTACGCATGCACAATCTGCGTAGGCAACTTGCAGATGGTAACGGAGCACCTCATTACGTTGAGTGCGTTATTAAATGTGCAATTGCGCAGTGCTAATAGCCTTTTCTGTCATGGTTAATAGGACTTCCACGGAACAACAAACACCGAGTTCAAATGTCAGTTAAGTATCTCGCGCATTAAATTGGGGCAGAACAATAGAGATTAGCTGAATTCTGAAGATTGGAAGGACGACAGTTTCTTTTCTAATAAAATTTAAAGTGATTATTTTTGTTTTCAAGTTCATTATTATAATGACCTTGCAGGTATCAACGCGTGGCACTCCTCATTCTATCCATGGAATCAAGAGAGCCAGCTGGTTCTCGCGATGATAAAGTACATGAAATCTTGGTTTGCAGTAGCTCAATAAAGTGTTGGAGCAAACAACGATATGCATGAATGCGAACAATTCTTTTTCCTGGAACAAAATAAAAACAAGAACTTCTTTTCTCTCGTAAGTGAAGCTTCTGTGCGGATGAGTTGAAGATTGATGCTTGCCTGTGCAGGAAGTTCAGCGGGATATTCTGCAACACATACTGTGAAAGCAAACTCACTTTCGCTTGCATGGCAATTTGGCTTAAGACACCATTACTTCGTCGACTATGATCACATTATTCAGGAAGCGCGGTTGGTGAGTAAATGAACAACAACTACGATGGCTTATGATTGTTACACTTATGTAATTCCACTACGGATTATTAGAGAGATAGTGGTGCAGAGTGTAGCGCAAAAACAAAGCGATGAATTAAGCCCCAATTTCAACGTTTTATTGAAGCCCCCACAAAATAAAAGCTTTCACAGTTTCACATAAATGCAGCCTTTACAATAAACTTATGCTTCATAGTACGTCACTTTCTATTGAATGAAATGGCGATAATAACTATATTGACCAGTAGTGTAGAGAAGTGGTCGAGTTGGTCAGATTGAATACCTGAGGAACCGCTGGCGTTCACCCCCCCCCCCTAATGAAGCCGGTAGCTTCATTTCGCTCTCCTAATTCAGTTATTATATTGAGTTCAGGATCTTTTTACGGTGTGTGTGGCTGGAGGACTGTTTCTAGACTGGCAGCTAAACATCGGTGAGTCGGAGTTTCACTATGCATCGCGATCAGAATTGCCCCTTAGCGGGCCCGTGCCACATACCTGGCAAAGCCCGGGTAGGGTTGACAACGAGATGCGGCTAGCGCCAAGTTGCTGCAGTATCAGCAACGATATCGACGTCCCATACAGAGAACAGCGAGGCCTCGCAGTGTAAGAAGAGGCGTACAGAGGAGGAAGAAGAGGTCGACAACGATGACGCCACATCGATGTACTCCCTTAATGACATGACACAAAGAGATAAAAAAAGCACTCAAGGAAGACGAGGGAGCTTACACGGTGGTCACCCATTACAAAAACCTAGCTACGGGGATACCTGTGGTTTTCAGACCAATTGCTGCCGAGGACTCCTTCTGGAAGGTGAAACCAAATCACATGGCACCCGAAATAATCTGTGCTATCAATGAGAAAGTGACATCATCAAGAATCAAAAGACGGAAGTTGTTATGTTGGAGAACGGTTTTTAAACTCGGAAAACAATTTGCTGCTGATCAAGAGTTTGGCTGGCTTGCCTGTAGATGTGATGATACCTCAGTCTTACATTAAAACCCTAGCAAAGATAAGGGGTGTTCGACTTGAATACAGAGACTATGACCTACTGGAATATCTTAAAGATGTTGGAGTAATCTCAGTCGCACGAAAAACGACATGGGCAAGAAATGAAGATGGAAGTGCCACAATGCAGCCTATACGTAATGTAACACTCCTGTTTAGACATGACATGCCATAGCCAAAAAGAGTTGCTTTTTGCTTTACGGTTCACACTGTCGAGTAATACATTGAGCCGGCTGTAAGTTGCTATAACTGCCAGAGATATGGGCATATGGCTAAGACTTGCAGAAAACCAAGAGATACAAGGTATGCGCGGGCGCACATGATTACAAAGAATGCACCTCGAAGCGTCAACCTAAGTGTACCAACTGTGCTGGATCACATCCGGCGTCGTTTTCAGGCTGCTCTCGATACCGTTTGGCATCGGCTGCACAAAGAGAGAGAATTGTAAAAGGGTGCCTTAAAATACAAACAGGTCCAGCGCCCAATGCGGATATAGTCGAAGATGTTCCTGTTGCACAAAGAAATGCAAAACAGTGGTGCCACGACTTTTACTCGGAAGTATTGATGTGCTCAGCACCAAAACATTGCTTTGGCAAAGAAGTCAGGGCCCAAGAACATACTGAAGTGGAACTTTCTGCCGGGCCAGACACAGCCAAGGAGCCACTGACTACCAAAGGGAAGGGTCTCAGCAGCTTGCTGAGGAAAAATTCTTCAAGAAATGCGATCTCGGCGGAGACAGCCGGAAACGAGCAAGTCATTTTGCCAATAATCTTTGCGGCTCCTAAAGCGATTCGATGATCCCTGCCCCAAGCAGGCTCTTTACCAGAAGTTAAATTGCTGCTTGATGTTGAGCATCTTATCTTGTAGTAATAATAGCTACCGCGCTATCTAACTGGTACAAAAGAAGTGCAATATTCAGTGGAACTGGAATGCTTTTCAGAATAAGAGTGGATGTTTTCGCAAATTTGTCGCTCAGCATGGGTTTCCGATTTTGTGTATTTCTGAAACAAGGGTATCCACTGACTTTCGCTTGTCCAATTATGTGGTGTACCAAGCAGAACGTCCTGCTGCAAAAAGCAGAGTGATGTTGTGTGTGAGACGCGATATTTCATCGACACTTGTGGCTACTTCAAAAACAAATGTGCCTGAATTTGTTAGATGCAAGGTGAAGTTCAGTAACGTTACTCTAACTGTAGTTAGAGTATACGTGAGCCCTAAACAAACGTTGCATTCGCAGAGTTGGCTGCAGTGTTTAGATCTGATCATGATCCCGTAAATATATGTGGTGATTTTAACGGGTGCCATGAATTGTGTGGTAGTGAGCGTTGTAATGCAAGGGCATCTGCTATAGTAAAGATATGCGAAGGCCATGGTTACGCTATACTAAATAATGGTTCTCCGACATTTCTACGGGGGCATAACTACTGCAGCGTACTGGACATCACTATGTGCTCCTCTGAATTAGCGTCTGGAGCAGACTGGACTTCAGACGCTGATACAAGAGGGAGTGACCACTTGCCATTATTCATATATTACCCAAAGTTGAAGAAAACGAGAAATAATCGCACAAGAATTACAAATCTGGCGATCTTTTGAGAACTATAGAGACAAAATCTTACACCTTGTTCTGACGCAGAAACGTATGCATCGAAAATAAAACATTTTCTAACCAAAGGAACTCCTGCAATACCCATTCCAGATGGGTATTCGGGTGTTTACGCTGAGTATGAGAGGCTGCGGGCAATACGACGCCGATCTGAAAGAAGATATCGCAGGTCGGGTAGTTTAGAAGATTTCATGGTTGCACAGAAAGTACATTCTGCAATGCATAACCAACTGCAGAAGTTTTCAACCAAAAGGTGTCAAGATTTATGTGCCTCACTTTCTCCATTCACCTCGGCGCCTCAACTGTGGAACATGGTACGTGCCCTCCGACAGCCAGTAGTCCACTCGAGACCACTACAGGCTCTAGCACTGTCTCGAGGAGTTAGCGAACGTGTGATTCCCTAAGAATTTGGCGATATTATGCTGAGAAATGGAGAGACCGTTCAAACTAGCGAATATAAATCCTCAGCCGAATCAGCTTCAGCGGTCGTAACAAAGGTTTCTGTGGTCAGTTCATCAGATCTGGATGACAGTTTCACACCAGAGGAGCTCCAATATGTGCTGTCTTCAATAAAACGAACAAGGTCACCACGAACAGATTGAGTTACATACGCTGCACTTGCTAATTTGTGCGAGAAAGGAAAATTACACCTGCTGTACATCTACAATAAAAGTTGGCGAGAAGAAAAAGTTCCGGAAAGTTGAAAGATATCAAAATTAACATTACCACATGAAAAAGCTACTACCAAAAAGCATAGCCGGCTTCCGAAGAGGAAGATGCTTAATGGACTGCATTTTGGACTTGGTCACAGATGTTGAAAACCAACGTACGCAAGGAAACATCACTGTCGCTGTATTCCTTGATGCCCAACGAGCATACGACACAGCGAGTTACGTTCACGTTCTGGAAGACCTGGCGTTGCAGAGATTTAGGGCAAGATACTGCGTTGGATAGCCGACTTCCTGAAGCACCGGCAAACTTTTGTATTTGCGCAGGAGGACCCAACGTCAGAACATGTCGTCAACCAAGGAGTGCCACAGGGCAGCCTGCTAAGCCCTACTCTCTTTAATGCAGTCGGGGCACAGCAGCCATATAATCTTCCACGTAACAACAGATGTTCACTATATGCTGATGATATAAGTATATGCATGTCTGGTTCATTGTTTTTGGATGTACAACGAACTTTACAAGAAGGGTTGGATTATGTAGGTCGTTTTCTAAGAAAAAGAGGTAGGGCATGGAGTGTGGCCGAAACAGCCATACTACCGTTTACATTAAAGAGACCTGGAGATTTCTAGATTATTCTGCAAAACCAGCCTAATCAAATGGTTAAAACTCATAAATTTCAGGGAGTAATTTTAGACCGGAGAATAACATGGTCACCTCATCTCCAGTCCCTTGAATAAAAAGTGAATCAGGCCTTTCGAATCCTCCGGCATCTCTGCGGGATCAAATGAGGTGGCACTACAGAGTCATTATTAGCCCTGCATGTTGCCTAGATACGCCCCATCGTAAATTACTGCCTCTGCTGCACGGACTTCCAGACTCCACCGAAATGAGACTTCACTTGTTATTGGCAAGGAGCTTGAGGGTAGGTTTGAGGTTGCCACGGTCAACTTGCAGTGCTTCAGTGTATGCAGAGGCTCGACAGCCACCATTGGCAGTACTACGAACTAAAGAAACAACTCGAAATATATTTAGAATTTTCACGCAACATGAAAGTCATTCTTTATCTGGTGCACTAACACAAAGGACGACAACGAGACTACAGGAGAGCGTTTCATCATTTCAAGCAGTAGTATCAGAATTTAAATGATGGAAACTTCCAAAACCACCTTGGACGCTGCCACTTCTCAACGTTATCCGTAAAATAGACGGCATAGAGAAGAAAGCAGACATGGCACCTCTAGTTGCGGCACAGAGGGTACATAATCAGTTTCATATAAGGCATAATGAAAAAAAAACGAAGATATATACAGACGGATCATGCTCTGAAGAAGCGTCAGCCTGTGCGGTCTTTATGCTTGAAATTCAAAAAAGAGAATGTATAAAATAGTGCACAAATCTTCATCGACGACAGCAGAATTGGTGGCTATCTTTGAAGCAGGTAAGCTTGCCTGCGAGAATCCTGAACCACGAAAGTGAGTGGTATGCACGGATAGCAAACCTGTTCTTCAGCTAATCAGAAATGTAAGATCACTTTACAAAAACGGTGAAATAGCACAATGTATTGCAGAAACTGTGGAATATGCCTCATCGCAGGGTCACAGCATCGTGTTCTAATGTATACCAAGCCACATTGAAATAAAGGGAAATGAAGAGGCTGACAGCCTCATGAAGAAAGCATTGAAGGAAGGACGGGATCGCGCAATCCCTATGTCTGGGGCGGATATTCTACATTTTATAGCACAAGGAGCTAACCATTGTTCGTTGGAGAAGTGGTTGGAGAGCCCTAAGTGAAAGAAAGCAGTATTTTTAGAAGTTGACCCACACAGAAAATTTTCCATAGCGACAGACCTCCCACGACACCTAGAGACATTAATCTACGGACTTCTATTGGAAGTAGCATACACAAACAGCTTCCTTCACAAGATACATCGATCCAACTCACCGGAATGCCATTGTGGTCATGCAGAAGAGAATGTTCGCCATATTCTTTTGAAGTGCGCTAAATACGTGAATGAAAGAGAAAAATTAAAGAACAAATTAGAAGTTTGGACAGACGGCCCCTCACAATAACGAAACTATACTTGGACCATGGCCTGAGATGCATCTCCAGAAAAAGGCAATAATCTTCCTGACAGACTTCTTAGTGGACACCGGACTGGACAAGTGTCTACGATAGACAGCCAAAGATGGATATACGTAAAATGTGTTTATGCATATACTGAGAATAGAAAAGGAAGGTGTGCGTGTAAACAGTTTATGACTGTGTGAACTGCTCTAAGAAAACTGTGTATTGGCATGATATTTGAACTGGCTTCAGTGTGCTGTTATGTTTTTTTTTTCTTTTCTGTATTGTTAACTTTTGGGTACCATTCTGTGTTATACCTTTTTTTACTACAGAGGTTTGTGATATGAAGTAGCCGAGGCAATATGCACCTAAACCTCTTCACAGCAAAACAGTTAAAACATAACAGAACAAAACAGATGTCCTTGGTTCGTTTTTGTACTGGTCATAATAGACAGAAAAACACCGGCCGAAGTGTATGCAGTGTACTGCTGTCTGAATAGGATTATGAAGTTTCGAAGCCCCATCACTGTTTGCTAGACACCACAGTACCGATCCCATCATATCCGTGTCCTTGCATAGTCAAGAGGGCGCTGCGACATGCCCGACATTTCAACGCTGGGCTTTACAGAAAAAAAAAGGTTCTTCTCTTCGACAGCTCGTAGCTGCCTCAATCAAATGCTTGTTCGGATGAGAACCGGGTGCTCACTGTGCCGTTCATGATGCCGTGAAATAGTTCCTGTAGCTTTGGCAAAATGAACTGGTGCCTCCAGTACACGACACGCTTTCGCATTACCACTAAATAAATAGGCGTTCATTCCTGGCTGTACACGTAAAACGCTGATTGTTCTCATGAAGCATTACTTGCCGTACTCTTTCCAAATTGGTGCATTCATTTAACCTGTTATTTGTCATTCAATTATTAAAACAAGCAGAGCACGATTCCCAGTCATGTGACATATAACTCATTAGATATAACTTAAACATTTTTTCTTGGTGTTCAGGTAAATAACAACGCAAAAACATGGTGCGGACAGAGGGAACGCAATATTTGTTGTTGTTATTTGTGTTCCTTCCGTCCATAGTGTTTTTGTGCTATAGTGCACCAGAATTGTGTACCAATTCGCCTCTTTACACTTCTGGTGATGCTGCGAAATTGAGTTCTTTAGCATGCAGTGAGTTCCTTTTTAGTGGAATCTCTCGGGAGGTTGCGGTTTTCGTTACTCCTAACTTATTCCTTCTTCCAGCATTGAAATATAAAAACAGCATGAGTAAATAATTTCCCTTCATCAAACTTTACGATGCCAACTGGACTAAAATCAGCAATAAAAATACAGTTAAACAAAATAGGCAAGTTCAACAATCACCGCGCATATTCTGTATAAAAAAACTATGGACCGTCCCCGTGAAGGCAACCCTGATGAGGTGTTTGATTGGGCTGGTTGGTGCTGCATGGTAGACGAAGAAAGTGCTTAACAGTGCAAATGATAGGACGGGATAGAAGAGACGAGAGCAGTGCTCTGTTCTCGTCTTTGCTATCTGCTCCTATTGTTTGCGCTGTTAATCACTTTCTTCGGGTATTCTGATTGGATGCAAAGCAGCAGCGTTGCGCACGGCTTTGATCCGGTTTACAATGGCGTCAACACGGGTGCTGGAGAAATTGTTTGAAGCGAAACTCGGCGTAGCCTTTACTCGAGTAAATGTTCACTTGAAATGCTAAGACACGGGAGGTGTAGACACGGGAGGTGTAGCTGGTCGTCTCCTACCGAGCTTGAGGTCGATTTTCCTGGCTCACACCTCGTTGGTGTTCGCGTCACCATGCGCGAAAGCGATCCGCTTTGCTAACCCAAGCAATGCTGGTGAGAGCCGGGAAAGATTCGTGAACCCTAGCGGGAAGCAGGCCGCTAAGGCATCCCGCCTGCCAGCTCGATCGCCCGCACGCCACGACGCGCTGCCTACATTGTCGCCGCCGCGAGATGCTCGAGGCGCGCGCACCCGCCGGCTCGCGGCTTCTTCCCGCCGACAGATGCAGAGAAGTGGCGCAGGTGAGATGATGCCCACGTAAGGAGTGGGCTCGAGCGTTGCGAGTGGTGGAGAGAGTGAAGTGAGAGAGAGCTGACAAATGGTAAACACGTGGCAGGTGAGGGAGGGAGGTGTCACCGCGCACTACTAGGAGGGCGTGAGCTTTGCAATAGGATGAAAAGGTGGGCTAGTTGGTAATTCATGATGGTTCAGCGAACTAGGAGCGTGGGGGCAAACACACCCACAAAGCAAAGAGGAGGCACACAGCATGAGCGCTTGTGTTGTGTGCCTCCTGTTTGCTTTGTGTCTGTGTATACCCCCGTACTCCCAGTTCGCTGATTCATCAGAGCGTGAGCTACTTGGCACCGCTCTAACACCTACGGTGAGGAGAGTGGTGCGGAAGGAGGGACAGCGTTACACAGGCTAGTAAAGGAGCTGCTTCGCGTCTAATAGGCGTAAATGCACTAGAAAGACGATATTTTCTTGTACCACGATTCTTTTAGGGACCACACACCACGTCTTTGTTTCAAGGGTTGGCATTGCTTACTTACGCAGTCATATCATCTCAGTGAACGTGAATAATTGAGCCAAATACTCAGTGCACAATCACGCAAGTTAATATTAAGAAAGTTAACAGCGTTTCAGTCAGTAAAAAATAATCGTTTGGCACTAAAGCCTAAACAGGCAACTTTTAGTTCTTCACCAATTCAAGAAGACTTCGAGACAAACGTTAAAGAGTTAAAAGCGTGCCTTACATAGGCACATGGCCTACCTAAAACAACGTTCGACTGTAAAAGAAAAGTGGTTGCTCAAGGCCTGTCCACTCAAACAACAAAGCGAGGTATTTCACACAAGCCAGTGGAGTGGCCGAAATTCTTAAAAAGATGCATGCTGTTGCATCATTGTTTAAAAATTTAAGACTGCTTTAATTCTGGACAAATGACTGAAAGAGTGCAAAAGCGGCAATGTATCTTCATTTCCTTCACGCTCATGTATTTGGAATTCTCGAGCATTGCTTGATTTGCCTGTGTGCGTCACAAAGTTGCAAGTTCACAAACGAGCTGTTTGCGAATTGCTTATATCACGATAACTGTTCTCTGTCACCCTTTGTGAACGAAGCTAGTTTCGGGTGCACTTTCCCAAATCGAATAGCATGCGTCGGAGAATCACCCTGTGGTATTCAGTTTTTTCGATGGAACAAACTTCTGTTTTGCGATGCTCCTAGCCACGTTATCTGAATAATAGCTTGCTGTTTGTCAATACCCAACTGGCCAAAACAACATCGTAGATGCTTTTTCAGGATTATGATAATGATCTATATACAAATTTTCACATCTGAGCATCTGAGCACATCAGAAGCAACGAAATAAAGTAATCTCTAAATAAAATATCTTCCCATCATGCTGAGAGCTACGTGCATACGTGTGCACCAAATCTTATAATTGCATTCAAAAGATGTGGTGGTGGGTATTTTTGTCCTTGGCAACATGCGGAGACCCTTGCAGTAAATTTTACAGCTGAATAATGTTATTGTACAAAAACCGTGCGTTATGGCTAGTCTTTTGCAAATGGCGCACAATTTATTTGACCTGTACGTGTACCAAAATAAAGTACAGGTAGTCTGAGTGCTACTCGTCAATGTATACTCTGAATTTTTATGAAAGGGAACACCCTAGAGCGTAGTCTGCGCGTCCATGGCGGCTGCTTGCAGTGCGTTCAGGCGGCAGCGATAGCAGCCAGAACCACAAGACTTCTTCATACGAATGTTGCGTAAGTGTGTCACAGTTCTCTACGCAGAGGTCGTAGAGCACTGCACATGCTTTTCGATGATAGTTTCATCTGGCGCCTGTCGTTTTTCGAGTTATCTCAAACCTAACAGAAACTGCTCTGTGCTGACAAGCCTGTATTTATTTATCTGTTGCACAATGCAGGGAACGATATGACTTACAGGGACCCAATACTTACAGGGACCCAGAAACATAGTGAACCGAAAAATGAAAAAAACGAGAAGCCGAAATTTAGTGTCAGTACACCTTTAGGTAGAGTCTATATAATTTCGAGAGCGAACAGGGCTAACGCGTGCTCAACGGAACGTTCAGTACTCTACGAAATCAACAGTGTAATGACGCGTTCGTCAGATTTGCAGCCCATGCCACAGGCAGTGAGTGACGATGGCTATATACGATAACACCAGCGATCTCACTGCTGGCATTGAGTTGCCCATTGGCGGCTGGGCATAGCAGTGGCTTCACTTTGATTGTCTGCGTTGGTTGTGCGCAGTCTTGTGCCTTCCCCGTGCCTCTTGGAATGAATTACCGTGCGCTCGTAAGCATGTGATATTTGAGACTGACAGTTTCAACAGCTTCAGGCTTGAGGATGTCGGAAATAAGTATCGTCCTACTTGAATGAAGTAGGCGCCATGTACCGTAAGAAGCAGTGTATTTGTCGCGGACAGTTGCAAAGGCTGTTCATAAAAGCTTGCCTTTTGGATTACGCATGCAATTTGTATAAATCCACGAATCTTTGTGACCCATGGAATGTTCTGCTCTACGAAGCTCGATAGTGTAATGAGCGAAACGCGCCAGCCGACAGACAGACAGAGCGAACATCTTTATTAGCAAGTGCGTTTGAACCACGAGTCCCTGGAGCACCACGTGGTCTCGCGATACGTGTACACAGCCATGCCTCTTGCCCTGAGGAGATCAGCAGCTCAAGTCCACAAAGCAAGCTGCAATGCTGGGAGCTCAAACAAGAGAAAGCCCTTTCAGTCCTCCTTGCTTGAGATGACAGGCTGCCCTTGAGGGGGGATTCAGCAGGACACCTAAGTATAATATGCGAAAGAGTGGCGCATGATTCGACGCATAGGGAGTATTCACGAAAAGTGCCACAGTAGTGGGACAGCTGCTGAGGTGAAGAGAGCGCAAGTCTTGAGACGTCGCTATAGGATATGTTGGCAGTGCGCCAGAAAGGGATTTGAAGGATGGTAACCATGGCAGTACCTAACGCTTTACTTGAATGAGCTTTGCAAAAGTGTGCACACACTCTTCCGAGAAATCCGACACAAGGCTGTGCAGAGCTCAGCAAATCAACCGTCAGGCCAGTTTATCGGCAGCCTCGTTTCCGGGGTTTCCTGAACGAGCCGACACCAACCCATCCTCGGTAAATGTTGGATGGGGGTGTTTAACGGACTGGCAGGAGAGTGTATCCTTTCCCTGGCATAGTTGTACAGAGAAGTTCTGATTCAGTCGTAATGTGCCTCGAGTGGTGAAAGGCTTGGGGTGATGGCGGTCTCCTCTTACTCCTCAGCTGTAGAGGCTAAACGAAGGAGGCTAAGGCGAAAATTGTAGGTAAATGACACATATTCTCTTGCTGTACGACACACTATATTAGCGTAAAACCAAAACACCTTGAGAGGGATGAGGCGTGCTGAGCGTTGGCAGCTTTTGTCGACGCTCGTTCGCAGACACCCGGTATGGTCGCCGATGAATGGGATGAAAATCACCCGTGGTAATGCGGTGCTTGACGAGTGAAGTCTGGCCGAGTGGACGACTGTATATGTCAAATATGTCGTGGTATGAAGCCAGAAGGCAGCAGAGCGCGGCTGATTTCTCAGGTTCGAGGTCCGGGGCGATCATGGAGCGTAAGGTTGCATGGAGGCACGAGGTATCCTGCAAGTGACGTGGGTGATCGGGACATACGTCTGCCACAAAACAGGTGACCTGGTCGTCAATTAAGTGTCTTAGCGTGGCAACCGATATTTCTTAAAGCAGCACTTATTTTATGAAATCAAAATTGATAACAGGTAAATATATTCGAATAGAGGTCATAGTTACGATACAGTGTGGGACAGTAATGTCGCGCGCTAGGAGAACATCAGGAATCGGCGTCGGGATATAATCACCGTCAAGCATAGCAGAGGGTGTGGCCAATTCAATGAATGTGAGAGCTTTAGATAGTATCCGGAAGAAGTCAGTGGTGCACAAGCCGTTCGGGAGTTCAGGGTGAGAATCCGGGAGAAGAGGAAGTTCTAGGCAGAGAGTACCGGCGACCCAATAGATGAGGGCAGAATGCGTCGATAGGAGGTCCATGCCGAAGATTAGGTCGTGAGGGCAATTTTCAAGCACCGAAAACAAAACGGGGACATGACGGCTGGCAATACTAACGCGAGCGGTACACATTCTAGTGATGGCCACAGTTCTACCATCAGCGACACGGAGGGCTTTAGTTGCTGCAGGCGTGAGGACGTTTTTGAGCAGGCGACACAGATGAGCACTCATTATGGACACTTGAGCTCCGGTATCGACTAACGCCGTCAAAGAAATACCGTCCACATAGACCTAAATCAAGTTCGCATCAATGCGGAGCGTCAACGGAGGATTTGGAGCACTCGCTACTGATGCAGCACTACCTCCCTTAGCTGCATGATCTAGTTTTACGTCCGAGAGGATCCATAGTTGACCTTGACGGATAGCGGCGTGATTGGGGCAATGGAGATCGGCGGCGTTGAGGTGACGTAGAACGAGCAGTGGAGCGGCTGTTACGGACGTCAGAAGAAGGGTACACACGACTGGGCGAATACCTACGGGAGTCCTCGTACGGTTGAGTAGAGGAAAATGGGCTCCAATTTGAGGGCGTCCAAGTGCTGCGGCAGTAGCGGGAGATATGGCCAACTCGGCGGCAGCGGAAGAAGATCGGTCTGTCGTCTGCAGTTCTCCATTCAGTCGGATTGCTTGATCGCGGAATAAAATATAAGTCATGGCGTGGCGCATTTTATGTCATTGGTCTGGAGGTGGGTCGGGAGGCAGAGCAGGCCACAGGAATACCGAGCTTTGCGATTTCCTGCCTCGCGACGGCTTGGATAACAGAGACCACCGGGGGTGTTTGTGTGGCGCCATGGTTGAGCGGATGTGTAGGAAATGGTGCCGGACTTGCGCCTCTAGCTGCCGTCGAACTATACGTGTCACACTGTCGTGCATTGGTGGTGCGGAACCGGGATCAGTGCAGGTCGACGTAACAGCCTTGTTTGGTAGTCGCGTAAACTGAGGCAGAACACGGCGGCTTTTGGCCATTTCGAAGCGGCGGCATTCCTTAGTAATCATATCTACTGTCGTGACATTGGTATACACGAGCAAGTTGAAGGTGTCGTCCGCGATGCCCTTGAGAATGTGGCCTACCTTGTCACTCTCTTTCATTTGCTTGTCCACTTTCCGGCACAACGTGAGCACGTCCTGTATATAAGAGACATACGACTCAGTTGAGGACTGCGCACGAGTGGCAAGTTCTTTTCGCACTTCCATTAGGCCACCGGACGGGTCCCCAAAGAGGTCGCGTAGTCACTCCTTGAAGATGTCCCAGTGGGTGAAATCTGTCTCGTGGGCGTCGAACTAAACACGTGGGGTGCCGTCCAAGTAACATATTACGTTTCCGAGCATCTTTGAAGTTCCCATCGGTGTGTCTGGCTAACACGCTCATGCACACGGAGGCAGTAGTCAACGTCAAGTCCAGGTTGTGCGGAGAATGTACCGGGATCACGGGGGTGGGGCATCGTCAGGTATGTGGTGGCTGGAGCTACACATGGAGACGCTGATGGATTGTTGCTATTGGTAGCCATGGCTGGAGACTGAACAGCGCGGCCACTGCGAAGCTTCGTTGTGAGGACGGGGAACGTTCCACCTCCACCAAATATGTTACGCAAAAGAAGACACGTTGTATATATGAGGCTGTGGAATAGATGTATTTGAAACCAGCGGTATTGGCCGGACCAGTTCACCAGCGAGCGAGCGGAGATCACCCTTCGTCTTCGTCGTCATGGGGACACACGCGTCGCCCCCTAGAATCTCAGTATGCATGCATGCAGCAATACTGTGAACAGGATACGCGTGCCTATTCTGTTAACGACACTCATCCTTTTCCGGGACCTTGCCGGTTAGCATGGACCAGGCGCGCCTTTTCTGGTTTCTTCTTGCAGCTGCTAGAGCTGGCGTGAATTTCAGAATTGCTGCTTTGCAGAGAATCGAATTGAGAATGATACGTGACGTGAAAAATTGCCGTAACTCTCATTTTTGTGTTTATTTTATTGCGTGTAGACTATAATTACGGTGGAAACGACGAAAATGTTTAGGGAGACAAAAATACATGTTCGCACCTGGCAGACAAATTGTCAGCCGAAACTCGCGTCACTCTCTTGTGGTAACGTGATCATGCGGAACATCTTGGGACGTGACCTGGAAGATGGCAGTATGGCACCAATGCGAATGGGCAGGATTGGCATTGCCAAGCCAGATTGTAATCGTATTCAGTACTTGTTTTAGAACTCAATACTTGCTGTCATACGTTATCCGACAGTCTATTAAGCTGTTCGAGCTCACTTTATGCAGCTACATTTACGAAGACTACCTCTGTCAAGTAATTTGCGTTTCTTTCGTTGAAGGATCTTCGTGACGTAGCAATGACAACCAGAAAATGTGCCTAATGAAAAATTGATATAAATGCACTCATCGCTACAAAATGAATCGTGGTGAGTGGGTGAAGCTATGACCAAAGGCCCATGACGTTTGAGCCACTGACTTGTATAAAGGGTTTGTGCTTGTAGGTGCCTTATATTGTTCAGTCGCAAATATAATTGCTAGCAGTTCATTGTCGAACTTTTTTCTCGGTCGCACGTTATTGTACGTCACCTGAGCGTTGCCGCTCATAATGTAGCCCTGACATAAAAACTTAAATAAAACTTCACCACAAAAAACATAAATGAACAACCTACTTTGGCTAGTTTAATCATCTTCAAACTCTCAAACACACCAAGCGAACTCACATGAGTGACTCTTACTCCACGAGGCTAACGTGAAAAAGTCGGCCCAAAACTAATTTCGGAGTGCGTCTCATTACAGGTCAGGTTGCGGCCATCAGCGTCGTGCACCCCTGATATACCCTGGCAGCACAGTAACCGCCCCGGTGGATTTCTGAAGGCTGCACACCCGACGGTAACGAATCAGGCCTTCAGACTATCCCTCCTACTTTTTTCTTTCGGGACAAATCCTGACCCATGCAATCGGGATGACCACTGTCCGGCTTTACGTCCTTACGAGACTTATAACTAGGAAAGACTGGTGAAAAAAAGGTTCAATGGCAGTGCTGTCTTAAAACAAAGGCGCCATTATAAATGCGAAGTGTTTCCTAGCGATCTTCAGCGAGTCTGACGCTATCTATCTATCTATCTATCTATCTGTCTATCTATCTATCTATCTATCTATTGTCACGGGCGTCCCCCGAGAAAAAAGAAGGCGACAGTGCATACGCGCATCTGCACGCTTTTATGCAGAACGCAACAACGAGAAAGACGCGAAACTCTCTCGCACGCGCTAAATAAAAAGACCGACCCTCTGCTGCTTTCTCAGCGTCTTCAAATACGACCTCTGTCTTCACGTCACGACACTGGTGGAGGTGCTGGTGCCTGCAACCTGATGCAGGAAAGCGTTGTTCGAGACCGCAGTCCCAGTCCGGAGCCTCATCATCTTGATACGGCTCCAGTACACCGATTCAGCCGGCGCCTACTAGGCCTAAATCCAGAACTCTTGACTGCATCTCCTCTTACCAACATGGCGGCCCCTTCAATGTCTACGAATCTTCCTCCGGCCCAGATGATTCATCCTTACCAGGTAACTTTTGATACTCCTCGTGTTCCGAAGTCTTCCGTGGAGAACCGTATGACGATGTCGAGGACTGGCTCGACCAGTTGGAGCGGACCGCTGTGGTGAACCGTTGGAGCGTGCAAGAGAAACTTGGCCGTGCCTACTTGACAATGGAAAATAGCGCTCGCACTAGGTACGAGAACAGGGAGCCTACTTTACAAACCCGAAACAATTTCCGCCAAAAGCTTCTCGAGACGTTCCTGAGTGCGGACCGACGGGATCTCGCACGACAGATGATTGAAACCCGCGTGCAAAAGCCGAACGAAAGCGTAATTATGTTCGCTGAGGATATGGCCCGTCTATTTCGCCGCACTGGCTCTTACATGCCCGAGGCGAGAAAAGTTCTTCCCCTGATGCGGGAAGTTAAGGAACCGCTTTTCGCCGGCCTTGCACGGAATCCGCCAACAACAGTGGATGAATTTATCAAAGAGGTGACTGTCATTGAGCGGATGCTCCGGCAACGATGCCGCCACTTTGACCGCCTGCCCGATCAAACACCTGTTGTTGCCGCCACTCAAAACGCGGCCGTTTCCGAAAGCTCTTCACGGCAAATAATTAGGCAAATGCTGCGGGAAGAGCGGCGGGCACTCTGCCTTCCGTCTACCGATCCTCCAGATGCTTCTGTTGCGGAAATCGTGTGCCACGAACTACGGCAAGCCTTTCCATCACCGACGTCACCACCTGAACCACGTACATTGACCTATGCTGATGCCGTCCGCCGTCATCCGCCTGCCCCAGAAGAAGCCCCCTTTCAGTCATGGCCCATAACCTTGCCTTGGTTGCAGTGGGAACCTGTGCGGCGACCACTAGTACGCCGGACCGACTTGTGGCGCACTGCGGACCGTCGATTCCTTTGTTTCCACTGCAGTGAACCAGGCCACATCTAGCGCTACTGCCGGCATTGAGAAGCCCATTTAGGAACTTTTCTCGTCCCGGTTCATTTTATTTTGAAGACCCTCGTGACCATGGTGCTGATCACCTGCTGACCAACCAAGCGGCTTCACGAAGTCGTTGCAGCCGGTCTCCCTCACCTGCACGAGGTCACACTTCCCCGGATCGCCAAAGCTACGCTGACGCCGTCAGAAACCACTCCCCAAGCCCGTGCCAGGGAAACTAACTGCCACGACCTCCGGGGGCAAGGTTGCCCATCGCCGTGACGCCAGAGAGACCGCCTTGCCTCTACACAAAGACGACGTCACGACGGTGATGATGAAGACGACGAGAACCACGAGTACTAATGCCAACGAATTTGTAAGGGCCGACCTTAGCGTTCTTATAGACGGTGGTAGGTGGTAAAAAACATTTATTTCAGAAAAAGTCTACTAGAGAGTGCCGACGTCTTATAGACGGACGCTACGTAACAGCACTGGTTGACACTGGTGCTGACTTCTCTATTATGAGACAAGAGATCGGCGACCGCCTTAAGAAGGTCAAGACACCGTAGAGTGGGCCGAGCGTAAGGAGTGCTGGTGGACAGCTAATGATGCCAAACGGTAAATGCACCGCTCGGCTCGTAGTCGGTGATTCGAGCTTCGTTACCACTTTTTGTGATTTTACCGGACTGTTGTAAAGAGCTGATTTTGGGTATGGATTTTCTTCGAGAGTACGGTGTTGTCATGAACATTCCAGAACGTATCGTCACCTTTTCCGCCCATCATTACGTCGACGCCACCACTGAAGAACAACTACAACGTTTACGTGTAGCCGATGATGTGATGCTCCTGCCGAGATCTGGCTGGCTTGTGTCGGTGTTATGTGAACGACCGTGCCGTAATGAGGTGATAGCGGAGCGAATAGAAACGCTATTGCTTACGCAAGCTGTTTCAATAGCGAGAAGCGTTCTGGCACTAACTGATGGGCGGGAAGAAGTGCTCCTCACCAACTTCTGCAACGAGCGTCATCACATCCAGAAGGGCACCGCAGTTGCCTACTACGACTACGTGGACCGAGCCAGATATTGCTTCGCTTTGCAGCCGGACGACGTGACCGTCCCAGCCTCGACACCTTTGTCTGTCAACAATTGCTCTACCCTGTCACCCTCGGATAAAAAACGCCTACTAGAGCTGATACACCAGTTCAAAAATTGCTTTTCGTGCACGTTGAAAGTCAAGCAAACACCACTGACCCGGCACCGAATCATCGTCGAAGAAAATACGAGACCAATCCAACAAAACCCATACCTATTGGCTCCGAAAGAACGCGAGGAGATCTAAAAGCAACTTCAGAAGCTGCTCGAAGATGACGTAATACAGCCTTCCGAAAGTTTCTGGGCATCCCCCGTGGTATTGGTTAAAAAGAAAGACGGCAGGTTGTGTTTCTGTATACATTACCGCAAGTTAAACTTAGTCACGAAGAAAGACGTCTACCCACTGCCACGTATAAATGACTCTCTTTATTGGTTGCGGCATGCATGCTATTTCTCATCGATGGACCTGCGAAGTGGCTATTGGCAAATAGAGGTCGACGAGAAATACCGTGAGAAAACTGCCTTCGTGACGCTCGATGGTCTTTATATATTTAAAGTGCTTCCATTCGGGTTTTGCTCAGTGCCAGCCACTTTTAAGGACACTGTGCTATCAGGACTGAAGTGGCAGACATTCTTGGTCTATCTAGACGACGTTATTGTCTTTCGAGCTACATTCGAGGAACACCTAAGTCGATTATTCGCAGTTCTATTAGCTATATGTTCGGCTGGCCTGACTTTAAAACCAGAGAGGTGCCATTTTGGTTTTAGCGAACTTTGCTTCTCAGGCCACGTGGTCAGCCACGAAGGGGTTTGACCCGACCCGGGCGAAATTGACGCGGTTGCAAAGTTTCCCGCACCGCATGACAAAAGAGCAGTGAGACGCTTCTTAGGTCTCTGCGCTTACACCGACGATTCATCGCAAACTTTTCGACTTTTGCGGCTCACAAAGGCTTGACGCGGCTCACACGAGAGGATGTCCCCTTTCTTTGGAGCGAAAAGGAATGAACTGAATTCAACGAATTACGCCAATGCCTCCAAACACCTTCAGTTCTTGTGCACTTTGACCAGGAAGCGCCAACAGCACTTCACACCGACGCAAGCAATGTAGGCCTGGGCGCCGTAATGATACAATGGCAAGATAACTCCGAAAAAGTGATAGCCTGTGTCAGCAGAGCTCTCTCTCGCACGGAAGATAACTACTCGACTACCGAGAAAGAGTGCGTCGCCGTGGTCTGGGCGGTTCTCAAATTTCAACCATATCTGCACGGCCGCTCATTCAAGGTCGTCAGAGATGCTGGCTCACTAACTTGAAAGACACATCCGGCCGTTTAGCACACTGGAGCGTTCGTCTTCAAGAGTTTGATATGACCATAATTTATCAATCAGGGAAAAAGCACACCGACGCACACTGTCTCTCGCGGTCACCCGTCGAGCCTGCCGCTATTAATGACGAGTCCATGGACGACGCATTCTAGGGAGTCATCAACGCGGCCACTATTTCACAAGAGCAGCGCAGTGACCCTGACCTGCTTCCGCTTATCGACTTCTTAGAAGGACAACGTGAAGAAGTGCCGCGAGTTTTTGCGAGAGGACTGCCATCTTTTTGTTTAAGGAATGACGTTCTATTCAAGAAACACTTTTCTCCCACCAGCAGCCCATACTTGCTCGTCGTCCCTGCATCATTGCGAAAACAAATTCTGCAAGCCTGCCATAATGAAGTCACCTCCGGTCATCTCCGCTACACTCAAACATTGTCCCGTCTGCAAAACAGTTACTACTGGCGGAACCTACCTGCTGCTGTAAAATATATCACGTCCAAACCTGTGCCGCCTGTCAAAGACGAAAGCACCCCCCGGCAGGCCGGAAGGCTTATAACATCCCGTCCAAGTACCAGCAAAGCTATTCGCCCGAATTGGAATGAATTTCCTGGGCCCATTCCCAGCTTCTACCACACGGAACAGATTGATCATTGTCGCCACCGATTATTTGTCGGTGGCGACAATGATCCCACGCAGAAACTAAAGCCATGTCGAGGGCCACAGCAGCTGAAGCGGCTCATTTCTTCATAGAAAACGTCGTCCTTCGGCACGGTGCTCCAACAGTTCTCATTACGGATAGAGGAACTGCGTTCATTGCAGAACTTTTGGAGTGGGTTCTCAGGCTCAGCGGTACGACTCACCGGAGAACAACGGCGTACCATCTACAAACGAACAGACTAACAGAGCGGCTCAATAAGACCCTTGCAGACATGCTCTTGCTCTGCATGTATGTCGACACAGAACACAAGAACTGGGATGAAATCTTGCCTTATGTGACCTTCGCCTATAATACTGCCCGGCAGGAAACTACCGGAATAACGCCGTTTAGTTTAATACATGGGCGCGAAGTCACTAGAACGTTGGACGCTATGCTGCCGCACGAGTGTGACGACACTCATACTGACGCCGAAGAATTTGGTCAGCACGCCGAAGAAGCCCGACAGCTAGCCCGAGGGCGTATTTGTCACCAGCAACTCAAAGACGCGAAACGGTAGGACGTACGACATAAATTGGTAACCCACACACCAGGCGACAAAGTATGGGTCTGGATTCCAATACGTCGACGCGGACTTTCAGAGAAGCTATTAAAACGATACTTCGGCCCATATCGAGTCACCCGACGATTGAACGACATCAACTATGAAGTTGTTCCCGACGGCGATTGCAGTTCCATTTGCCGAAACCGCTCATGCGAGATCGTGCATGTCATCCGGATAAAACTCTACTTGTCCAGCTAACTCTAGTTTGTCCTGTGGGTGCCGGTGCATATGTGCGTTTTTTTTAAGTAGAGCGCCTTGGGTGCGCATCGGGACGATGCCATTTTTGGAGGGAGGCAAATGTCACGTGCGTGCACGAGACAGACGAAGGCGAGAGTGCATACGCGCATCTGCATGCTTTTATGCATGGCGCAACAACGAGAAAGACGAGGAACTCTCTGGCGTGCGGTAAATAAAAAGACCGCCCGGCTGCTGCTTTGTGAGCGTCTTCAAATACGACCTCTGTCTTCTCGTCGCGACGCTATCTATCTATCTATCTATCTATCTATCTATCTATCTATCTATCTATCTATCTATCCGCCTACGACATTTAGCTCATGTGGCCGTTTCGATAATGAGATATATTCCCAAACTAAGGGATTAGTAATAAAGCACAAGAGACTAGTCATAAAATAAAAGAATGCCATGTATTTGATGACTGTCATGATTTAATGACAAGGTTTTTCTGCTTCTGCAGTGGTTTCGATAGCTTAACATATACCGAATTTTGTATTACGTGACGTGAATTAATGATCAAGGTATATGACTGGTGAAAATATGGAAAACACGACATACGTGTCACGTAAGAACATGACTACATGCCACGCTCAAAATGCGCTCGTGCACGTTTTGCAAAGGTTCACATATATCAAATCTTTTATAACGTGATGTGAATGAATGACGAAGATATATCAGTAGTGCAAACGTGATATACATGAAAAGCGTGTCACGCAGCAAATTACTACATGCTACGTTCATAGCTCACTCGCAGGCGTTTCACTGTTTTCACATAGACCAACTTTGATATTACGTGATGTGAATATATTACGAAGGTAACTGACACCTCCAAACATGATAATCAGGATAAGGAAGTCATGTATGGCATAATTTACGTCCGCCTCTTAACGTTGTGCTGAATTTATTGTGACAATTGAAACATTCTGATTCGTGCCTCGAATATCATCAATTCGCACTGTACGTGGGACCTATCTTTTGTTTCCCTTCTTTTCTGCCCTGTACCCGTTTTACCGTATATTATGGCCCGGCCAAACAGTTGGTTTTATATGAAGTCGCGGACCAGATTGGAAATTGCAGCCTATTTCTGCCATTATTGTGGCAATGATTGGTAATCTCCATGTATTAGGCACTAGATACCAAACAAGATTTTAAGAGTATTCTTTTGCATTAATGCTGAGTTGACAGCACGTGTTCCATTATCTGACACTTTCGTCTTAAGCAAGACAAAAGTTCGCCACGGTAAAGCAGCAGTTAAGATGCTCGGCTGCTGACCGGAAGGTCATGGGTTTATCCCTGCAGCGGTGGTTCCATTTGGAAGGAGGCGATATTGGAAAGGCCCGTGTGCGGTGGGATGTCAGTGCACATTAAATATATCCAGATGATAATTATTTCCTGGGTCCCCCACTATGACGTTTCTCATATTAGTATCTTGGTTTTGGGGTGTAAAACCCCAGGTACACTTATAGCCAATGCAAAACGTTTGGTAAGCCTCCATGTCTTGGCTTCCAACACAGTCATACTTAAATTTTGTATTTAGATAAATGTTTTATCTCCTTACCGAAACAAGAAATACTTGCAAAGATGCATCATTACCACATTCACAATTAAGGTTTTGTTTATGTTTTGTTGAAGCTAGGCCAGAAGGCCAGAATATTTCTTCCAGCCTAAACTTTCTAAGAACATTGCACTTATGATGTAAGTGGCTTTTCCAAGTATATCAGACGGGGCAGCTTTGAGAACGCATCTATGCAGTCACGCATTCCGAGAGAAAATGTGGTCGCCCAGGGGAATGTTTGTATACCGTATTGCCAGCACAAGGTGCTGACACACTGTTTTTTCAGTTCAATATGTTGGACGAGATATACCCCTTACATTTTGTTTATTACTTATCACTTGGTTGTTCACTGCGCTTTGCATACTATTCCTCATTCGCAACTCACAGTAGATCACTCGTAAGCTAATATGCAAACTGTTCGATATGCTTCTCGTCCCTTCGTCATCGTTCTGTTCTCACGCTATGACTATCATGTCATACCAACTAGCCCAAACTGTCACACTCTTTAATTCAACAAGCTCATCTGCTGTCTCGAGTACGTTTAGTAAACAAAGCATTATTTTTCTTTATATCTTCCCTGGCGCAGTTACATAAAAAAGTCATTACTTGCAGTAGCCTATCACAAGTTTAGAATGATGCGGGTATTTATTTTACCAAGGAGATTTTAGCGAAAAAAAGCCCCTACATCAGAACTTGGAGGAAACACATGCAGTGTCACTTTAGTTAATTTAATTTTGCAAATATTAATTTTTGTAACATCACCCAATGCAGGTAATGAAATGAAACTGAGCTAATTTTTCTTTTCTATTCAAATATTGATTTCTTATTCATGTTCATGTGGACTAACCAATATTTTGAACGTTTTAATATAAAGTTTGAAAACAAATTTTTGTTTATACCGGAATAGAAATTTGATAATGAGGATAATGATCTCCAATTTCATCGTTGGTACACGTTGATCATGGTTATCATATGATGTAATAGGATTTTGAAAAAAATCATGTACTTAGCTTCGAGTTCAACGTGTTGTATTTCATTTCAGTTTGGTTTTGCCTTGAAGACCGATTATTCATTAACGGTTTGCGAACTGGCTTGTCATTCTTACCCAGCTGATGAGCCACTGAAGTACGGTAAGTAATTGATTAAGTATCAACACTCAAGAAAGAGAGAAAGCCACACGACATTATTATACTTTGATGTCTAAGAGCATAAATTTTTACCACTAGCCAGCATCAAAGTGTGAATATTTACAATATTTATTTCCGTGTGAAACCTTTCAGCCTGCTTCCCCGCAAGTGCATTCAAGAGGCCCTCATCACGTACCCTAGTAAGTCTTCTATGTCTCAGTAACTACCCAAATGTCGCTATGTTCGAAGGTATGGCATTTTTCGTTTTGTGTGAGGCCATAGCTAGACCTTGCATTGAAATGCTGTTCTTTTTTTCGTCGCAGTTCAAAATTGCGACATTTTAATGCATCACATCTTTGCCTCTTTCAAACAATTTCGCCATCCACCCGGCAAACTGGCAAGCAAATACCCTGCTGGTTCTTCCGACAGAGTGCTTACAACTACCACGGTTCTGTATCGTTTGCGTAAATGCATTTGAAGCGCTCAGTCAATCCGAAGAAACGATGGTCAACGTTCCGTACCATTTGTCATAAATTAAGCAATCGCATATGTCCTAATAGAGTTGTGACAAGTTGGCTCGCGTACAGGTCTCAGTTTTCAGGAAAACATTCGCAAAGTTTTGTGTTTACCGCAGAAACATTTTGATCGAGGCAAACACTTGATTGTTCAATGCAGAATATGCCCTATGTATTGCGTCACCATCGCGAAACAGCGTGAAAAACGAGGATACCGAAAGTAACATACAGGGCTCCATCCCATACACTTTTTAAAGTATTGCATCACATATACGCCGTCATGTTCTTTCACTCTTCATGACATAAATTCTGTCTTCATTTTAAGCAACAAGGCTTGATTTTAAGACTATGCTATAAGGACGGCAATGGATCATACACAGGATATATAACGAACACAAAAAGCAATGCTCATATCGCAATACCAGGTACACAATAATATTTGATTCAAAGTTACCTACAGTTGAACTGATAAACTTTAAGCGCCATTTATCTTCTCAATACATTTAATGCCGTATGTAAAAGTTGTGCGAATGAGTTCAAACAATCTTCAGTTTTTGTGCCCATAAAGAGACAAGCATATATAAAGCAGACCTACTAAGTACCGACAGAGCTTGTTACATGGGAAAAAGATGATATCATGCAACGTCACTTCAGCCACCACCACCTTTGCCTGGTCATATAATCCTGTGAGCCGAATGACATATCGTTATCTAGTAGATGTCTGTTTTCTTGCTTCTATCTTTCCCAAGTGATGATGTACAATTGTATGGTCAAATGCCCACGTTTTAGTCTTGTTTACGTAGAAACGTTGAAGCTTCAAAGCACCATTTCTTCAAACAACTCCTTAGCTTTCACGGCGGCTACCATGACTTACAAGAACAGCGTAACTTGTCTTTTGCGCTGCCGGTAGACTGAAAATTTTGGTCATTTAGAATAATTTACTTGTGTCATGAGGTGCATGGACAGAGAAACCTCAAAGGCACGAAATGCTTTGTCCATTTAGGCGTTGCAAAGGACAGCCGCTTAGCAGCTGTAGTGCGAGTATTTTTATTGAAAAAGGAAAAAAAACGTATTTGCGGACCACATAAACAAATTAAATTATTGTGGAGTGCAATACGCTGATATTTCAACACTTGATTGCCCTTTATTAGAGTACGTTAACACATGCTAGATGCAAACTTCGAAGAAACAGAGTGTGTGGGGCATGTGCAGAAGGTGAGAAGAAAATCAAGGTACAAAAAGAGGAAGACGACACATGGCATGACGTGCAACCACGATACTTGAAGACGTAAAAAACTAAGTGGAAGGTAAAGAAGAGAAGGTGACGTGGGCATAGGACTCGTGGGTGTTCGAACACAAGCACTTGAGTGGGCGATGAGCAACGTCGGCTTGTGTTCCAGGTGTTCTGGCTCTATCTATTTTACGGCATATCACCGTGTATGGGCTCTGGCTTCTCAAAGAAATGTCTCAAAATGCAATGGCAGTTTACTACGACGCTATATAACATATCTTAACGGTACTGCTAGCCCGACAGGACATTTGTAAAAGGCATAAAATTCATATACGGACTCTAGAGGAAAACCTCCCGAGGGCCCATGAATTTAAACCTCTGACCACTCGGGTGCCGCCAATTTTCAATGGAGGGGGAAATGTTGTAAGCCCATGTGCTCAGATTAGGGTGCACGCAAAAGAACCCCAGGTGGTCCAAATTTCCGGGGCACTCCACTACGGCGGCGTCTCTCATAATCATATGGTGGTTTCGGGACATAGACCACACGTATATATCTAATAGATGCCGCCATGATGAAACGATACTCAACTTTCGGGTTTTGTACACGCTCGCAATCCCACTGCATGCTGCATCAACCCCTGGCTTTTTTTTTTGTTTCGTCAGATTGTTGCCTCGTGCGAACAAAAAAAAAATTAAGTGACCCGAAAGCTTCACCTTTAGGGGTCGAACGCAAAAGCAACATTCTGTTCCTAGTGCCTACTATAACACTTAGGCCCTTAAAATTTTTCGATTTTGCTATGCACCCACTACGTGGCCTTGAGGAATTAGGCGCCATAGTGTGTGTGCCTTTTGTAGGGGTATAATGGCTTTCAACCACGTTGCCATTATGATAAACACATATTCTAACACCCGTTGGCAATGTAGGCTTGTACCACGCAATATTACTGCAATATGTGACGTGGCATTGTGAAACGTGTATACACGACGCGTGTGTTTGTGAAGAATGTAAGCTACTATCACTGCGTTTCCAAGCAGAGGAAGTTCTGTTCACTGTTTTCAGAAGCAGAGACGTAGTCGTGTGGTAGGACATCCGATGGCCGCGCAAACGACCCGGGTTCAATATTTACTTGGACCCAAACAACCCTGGTGCAGTACCCCACTGCTCCAGGATTTCTAATGATTTATTTATATCGTTTGCATCGTTCTTGTTTTTTCGGTCAAAAATAAGACGATTTTTCGCTCCCAACCAACGGCGCCGATGCCAAAGCTGACACCGACGCCGACGCCGGAATTTCTGCGAAATGAGCTTTTTACCGCTATCGCGTTAAAACACTGTGAGTGAAGCGTAAACAAGCCGTCGCAATTGAGCACGCACGCATCACAGTCCCCGCTTTCAAATGTCCGGTACGAGGATGGCGGTGCCCTCCAGTAAACAAGTCTGCAAGCGCTCCTTTCCGCCTGCAGGAAATTGCGTAAATTGGCAATGTGTCCTTCTCAAAAGTAGTTGATAGAAACATAAATCACTTTCAGTTTGTTTGTAACACGTGAGCACACTTGTTTATGATTCATGCTGTGAGAAGCTGAGTGTTTTAAATTGATATATTTATCGCTTCCTTGAAGTATTGCAATGGCAACACTGACAACGTTCGAAGATGTCAGCGCTTTAGTGCTTATAATTTTTCCTGCCCAACTTTTCCTTTGGAGTCTGCATATTGATTCTGTGTTAAAGAGCAATTTTGAGATGAGGAATCCAGTGCTACCGTGGCACTCTGGTAGAATATTCGAGTACCACGCAGAGGGCCTGAATTCTCATTCTGTCAAAACAGGAAATTCCTTTGCCCATTTCTTTTCATTTCACCTGAGGTTGTTTGCGAACATGGGCTGCCGGGTGATCGGTAGCGAACTACTACGATGCGCGCTTTTTAGGATCGCATAACAGCTTTCACTACAACGTATCATCATAATCATCATCATCAACTTGACTACGGTTCCTGCAAGACGAATGCCTCCCCCATGTTCCGCTAGTCAACTCGGTCCTGTGCTTGCTGCCAGCTCCTAGCCACAAACTTCTAATTTCATCCGCCCACTCAACTTCGTTCTCCCCTTCACCCGCTTGCCTTCTCTCAGAATCCAGTGTGTGATCCTCATAGACTAGCGGTGAACTTGCCTTCGCGCCTGGAGGATTAAAAAGACGGTTCAACTTAAGTTGATGATGACGCAGCGAGCAATGGAAAAGTAAATTATAGGTGTAACCATAAGGGCCAAGAAGATATCAGAGTAAAGCAGAGAACAAACAAGTGTTATGGACATCATAGCAGAAACTAAAAAGAAGAAATGGTCATGGACAGAACACGTAGCGCGAAGGAAATATAAATGCATTGTATGTAAAGGCTCACACACGATTACTAGTTAAAAGGTAATAATAAGTGACGGCGGCGGTGGTGGCAACGGCAACAAACCAGCCACGTCTACCGACGGTGTCTGTTGCCTAGGTTGACGCCATTGTTAGTGGAAAACAGGGTTAAGGGCGTAGAACTCTACCTGCTCGTAGAGGTGCTCTTGTCTCGCTGATGACAGTCGGTAAACGTAGCTGACTGACGTTCCTAGTATTGTTTCGCTCGTTTCAATTATTTCTTGCTTCTCGCGACAGTGGTTACAAATAGCGGCGCTGATGGTAGACAACGACCCTATACTGCCACTGCTGTTGTGTTTTGATAGCAGCTTTTGCTGTAAAAAAACGAAAAAAAACTGTGAGGAACGCCTCTTGTCAGCGCTGGACGCTCAGCTCACTTTTTTTCTCTCTATGAACATTCTAAGCCACGTGCAGCGCTCTCTCATCTGTTTTTAGTTCTCTCCTTCATTCTTGCCACTTTGCGTGCTGTGTGCTACTGTGTGCAATTACCCTGCTTTTCTGTCTCTTGTTGGCAGAGTAAATGAGGCGTTGTTAACTGAAAAGTGTTATCCATCACGCACAACCCGACTCTGTATCATCCCAAAACCAGTACCAAGCATGCAATTTTAGAACTGGTCGTATTTTGATGCAATAAAAGAAACATCGACATTTTTCTTGAACATTCTTCATAGTGAAATATCAATCCAACTGATATTCACTGTTTGAAAATTTTGTTGAAGCGCAATGAAAAGACACGGACAGAAGAGGCTGACAAGCACAAAACTTACCTAATGGTAAAATATCAAACTGATATTCACTGTTTGAAAATTTTGTTGAAAAGCGCAGAAAAGACATGGACACCTGTCCGTGTCTTTTCAGTGCGCTCCAACCAAGTTTTCAAACACGAACGTAATCCAACTGACCCAATTCGTAATTTCGCTGATATTCACTGAAGAACAATGGCGAAACATTCAAACCCAAAAGTTTTTAAAGGTGGAGTTGCATTTGATGGAGGTAATGTGCAATCCGTGGGTTGAAAACAAGAAGCCTGTTAACAACAAGCAGAAGAATTACATCGAAAGCTGAGAAAGCATTCCTTCCTGCGTAAGTTTTTGACTCTTGTTGGAGCTGATAGGTACACGGCATATACGGCACCATTGTTAATTCATTGTTTTCTTCTTTATTGATTGGCGCCTTTCTTGTATGATCTACAACGACAACTGTAAATCTTAGCAAACATACCACCTTGCAAAAGATTTATCTTTCTCCCTCGGTTAAGGGACGTACCCGCTGCCCATGTTTGACGCCTCATGTGTACTTTATGTTGCTTAGGAGAACGAAGAATTATGGCTGAGCCTTTATCTAACTCGGTTGGAAGCATTTGACGGCCCCCTCGTAGTGCGATTAGCATTGTGTGACGCCTAGTTATGTCACACAATGCGATGCGCTACTCTTCTACGATGCTCTTTACAATCTATTAAGATACTATTTTGCATATGTAACACATCTCCTTGGCCAACATAGCATCTGTATGAGATGTTTCAAAGCGAAATCTGTTATCAGATCACAACGGTGGCGGCAGTGCGGTAATTGTCCGCCGCCACCGCGTACGCCGGCGGACTTCACCAGGGCCACTTTCAGTGGGACCTTGGCCGAAAGCACAGAGTGGCTGCTTATAGTGGCTAGAAGGGATCTGGGTAGCAGCTAAAGATAACAGCCACCACCGGTAGTTTCTGTCGGGTAGGTTGACGCCATCACCTCAAATTGAATACCAGGCTGATTGCACGGAACCTTACCCGTTGTAAGAGGGATGCTGCTACGTGGTCGATGATGAAAGTCAGCAGAGTAGCCGCTCTTTTTCAAATTTTTCTCTCATATCATTTTATTTTCATTTCACACAGCAGTGCTTGCCGACACCGGTGGTGGTAAACAACTATTCCACTGCCGCAGCTGTTAATCTCTGATGAGACCTTTTGCTGTAAATTATCTCGCCGGTGGTCCCAGTAACTACCAACCTATTCCTTCTCTTCCCTTCAATAGTTGTCGTGTTCTCAAACTTCGGCTGATTCTGCAAGATGTGGAACAGTGCAGCATACGCGATATACGAGAGTGTTTCATTTCATGATGTGAGTGCTTTGTTCTTCAAGTGGTATTAGTGTTTCTGAGTATCTTTAATAATTTAAAGCTGTTCGCATTATAATATATAACATTCTAATGTTATAATTCTAATGTTATAATGTTATAATTATAATGTTATAACATTCTAATGCAGGTCAACCTCTAGGTTGACCTGCAATATGAAACGGTAAAATTTCTTGTTAGTGTATATTGCAGCCCTTCTTGTGTGCTTTGTGTTTTGGGGCCCGGGCGCTTCTCAAGTGGATTGATTTTCACTTTTTGCCAGAGCGTTCCCGCATTATGATTATTCAAATAAATTTCAACTTCAACTTTAACACTTCCAGGGCACGTGCATCGATTTGTCCTGCACCGGATGGCATAATTGTGTTGGGCAAGACAACAAACACTGAGAGAAATAATGGAAGAAAGAGGTTGCTTCTTGAGGAGAGATTTCAACCTGCGTACCCACAGATTGAAGGCTAGGGCCTTAGTGACTCGCTATTCAAGCCCACTAGCGCGCTTTTCTGTATCTCAAAGCTGTAGATTTCTTCGCGTGAAGAACTTCCATTCTGCTACTTGACATAGCCACATAAGTGCACCAACTGAAAGTTCATTCAACTTTCATAATTACTGTCTAAAATGACCTCTTTAAGTCTCTTGTGAGGTATGTTGCTTCGGGAGAAGTCATAGAAAAGATATCGACGTTTACCTCATTCTTTGAGGGTTTTGGACACGATTCTTAGCCCAATTGAAGCAATCGACCGAAAGATCAGAATATCTACGACAGCAAGCTGCTCTCACCACTATAATTCATTTGTTAGTGTTAATTTGGCTTTTCAACTCAGGTTCTCTCAATGAAATTTTTTTGATTAAACTGAAGCGTTCTGCCTCTGAACTAGGGTTCGGCATCTGAACGGCTAACGGGTCTCAGACTAATAATCACAAAATGATGTACTTCAGAAATGAGGAAATAATCGTTGAAAATACTGGTACCCTAATCATCAAATGATTTAACGAAAAATAAAGACGGTTGTTAAACCGCAGGTGGCACCACGATGTACGCACAGTGTACTAAAGCTTAAAATATTGATGCATTCAGACATTCAGACAACACAGGGCGTGCCTACAGAAACTATGTACTTTTTTTCAAAGATCGAACAGACAAAAAGATCGCATAGAAATAAAACAGGCAAGAAAAATGAGTGGATTGCTCACGAGCCATTGAATATTTTCTCTTCAACATGTGGGCAGGAAATGCTCTTTCTGCATCGGGATGTGAAATAGCTTTGTCGGAGAGGAGACACATGATTTCTTGATGCTGTGACTAGTATGAAAGAGCAATGAAGAGGACTATTCATTGCCGAGTCGAACAATACCAGACTCTATACAGCAACATAGATTTCATTCCTTTTCAGCTGGTTCAGTAATTTCCTGGTTGCGTATCGCCTGCGGGCATCGAGGAAAGGAAATGGACAAGTAATTTCCTGGTTGCGTATCGCCTGCGGGCATCGAGGAAAGGAAATGGACAACCATGAGCGCTGGATAATTTAGATTGTGTAACTGGTGGCATTTCGTGGTATATTTTCACTTCCTGTCATCTTCCTGGCGTTTTCGCAGGATGAGCCCAGCAATAACAACTTTTTTTTTCCTGAGCGATGTGAGGTTTTCTCATTATTACTCTTTGCATTTCGTGGCCACGCTATGCTGAGTGCTTCGGAACTTTTTGCTCGCAGCGCTGGTAATGAACCGTAAAAATTGAAGAAAAATGAGGCGTGGTAGCGGAAAGTGGTCTCTGTGACGTGTTGTTATTCCATATAATTTATGCCTTTATGCCACAAGAAGGAAGGGTACACAAAGGCAACCATGGAGTATGTACAATGGCCCTTCATGAACAGCTGTATAGTATTCAAAGCCGAGCTTCTTGGTATTGCGTTGTAGTAAATATTGTCCGTGTTGTGTTCCCGCTGTGCCCACGTGTCTTTTGTGCTATTTTTTACGAAGAGAAGTTAGTTGAAGCTGCCAAAAACAGATTTAATGCTTTAAATAAGTAGCCTGCAAGTACTAGAAAATAATTCTATTGCGCCTAATGATTCACGTGCGGCATGGAATCCATCACATAATGAAAAAGGCCGATCGTGCCAAACTTGAAATAATAACCAAAAAATAACTGCCTTCTTTTCCTTGTATTCTTTTGTTTTCTTGTACTGGGCAGACACTCGTCCAGTGAGCTTTCCTACTAAAGTAGAGAGAAAGACAGAGATAGAAACAGAGAAAGTTCATGACAGTACAAACTCGCAATTGATTTCACCGGGACGTCCAAGTATCCTGTACGGTCTGAAGTATATCTGATGAACCTATAGGCTTTCTTCTTGGCAAGAAGGTGTACTGTCACAGAGCCATACCGTTCTTGAAACTGCTTAAAAAAATGCCAGGCCTGCGCGGTAGGCACAGCACAGTCACAGTGAAAGCTGGAAAAGCGGCCTTTCAGAGCCTTATCAAAACACTCATTGGGCAACTACTGCAAGCACAGTTGCTTGGTACCCACTAGGGCAATAATAGGCTTCATGGTACTGGGCCAGCATTCGCTATTTTATTTTTTTCATTCTTCTGAGAAGAGTGGCATCCGCTAAACACTTGCAAGGAATTTAGGGCCCATTGTCCATTCAGTGCTGGTGACGATGAGGAACTATGGCTGAAGTGGGTATGCGCCACAGTTATTAGGGGAACAAAAACAAGCTCTTGTGATGGTTTGGAGCATTGAACAGCCCACTCGTTACGCTATTTGCGTTGTGCGACGACTTAGTGTTCTTTCGCTGTTGTAAAACGCTTTATAAATCGTTGTAACGTGATTGCGTTCCCGACATCAAGTCTGCCTAAGGCAGGTTTGACAACAAGTCACAAGCACCAGTCTAGCTCAGTGGTAGAATACTGGGCTGGCACCCAACGGACCCGGCTTCGAGCCCCTTTGTGTCGTCGATGCTAGGTCATGCCTGCCTCGAGGCAAGTTTGACAACAAGTTACAATCACCAGCGTGACTCAGAGCTAAAATATTGGGCTGGAACCCAGTGGACCCGGGTTCAAGCCCCACTTTGTCATTCGTGCAAGGTTTTTTTCATATTTTCACGTGCTGTTGTTACGGACACTAGCGGTGGCGGCGGCGGATAACAACAAGTGCGCGTGACCCAAAAAGTGATCTCATGACAGCTTTCGCTGTAAAAACAAAGAAACACCGAGAATGCCATGTAGTGGAAGGAGCATCCTCAAGGCACGTAATGTGCTGTGGCAGATGCGTAGAATAGCGCCGGGCAGAAAAACGAAAACATGTGCGTTACATAGCGAGCGGTTGTTTTGATCGCCCACACAATAAAGAGTTTTCAGAAATACTATGGTCATCATCAGAAGCAAAAGTATTAAAACAACGAGTCTGCGTAGATTCGCGTGTTTGCTTACAGACGCGTAGTCAGCCCTTGGCTGATTAGATAAAGAAAAAATTAAAAGAAAGATTCGAGGAAGCACTCTCTCACTTCCGCACAATTCATGGCCGATCCCCCATGGTGGGTGGGGCCCCTCCTCCAGGAAGGAACCAACCAACCAATACAAGTATACTTGCAGTCGGAGTTCTACGATAGTTTGAAGTGACCAGTTGTATGGGCATACGTTCGTTTCTTTGGTGGCATACTTGAGTCATCGAAAAATAACCGAAGCAACGCTGGCAATTGAGACGGCGAGGCTGAAGCGTATGCAATGTTTGTATGAAAAAAGGACAACCTTTTTCTGTCTAAAGTACTTATCCTACGTCATGCGAAGGGGTGATGCCTAAAAGAAGGCCAATATAAAGTTTTGCGTACCATACCATACGCCGCAATACTTCACGATCGTTCATTCAACCTACCTATATCTATGATCTACTTACTGGATAGAAAGATAAACTGACTAAACATTTTTTTTATGTTGAAATTGAAATGTTTATTTCGCAACAAGAACAGTAATGTTCAGTGTTACGTCGAAGAATTCTCTTTCAGAGACATGAAAAGTTCCTATGTCGGGAATCATTCTCTGCAAACGTTGGCGTCAATCCTAGCTAATTTCCCTACACAACAGTGCTACTTTGCAACACTATCCACGCACACACATACTATAATTACACAAGTATGACGTACTTGTGACTTTTGAAATTACGATTAGCCCCTCCACTGCCGCATAACAAAACCTTGACTTTATTCATTCATATACTGTTAGTACACTGCACACTTTGGGCTTCAATTCTAGCATAAATAGTGAACTAGAAATCGCTTCGTGTCAATATGAGAAACAAATATCATGTTTTATGCTGGCGAGGTGCATGTGCTAGAACCGATTACAATAGATGAAGGCGCACTATGACTGCTAACTTTTGGTTGTCATAGGAGAATTTATTCACTCCTAAAAGTCCTTGCAATATCGTGAAGATTCCCTGTGTGCCTTTGGCTCAAAATGACTTGAGAAAATTCCCCGAAAAGAAGACTGATTCCCTGCACGGATCACTGAACAAGAACACCTTTCAAGAAGGGCAGGTAAAAGCGGTGAGAACAGCTTCAGTAGCAGTGAACCCCTAGTACACAGGTTAGCACAGTAGACGTACGGCTAAGGACAACCAAAATAAATGGAATTTCACAATATGCATTAAGACAAACAAAATGAAATATTACAATGCAGACATAAAAACATAGTCGCCAGATCACATCATTATATAAACACTAATCGCCATTGCTTTGGTAAAATGATAGATTTGTCAATATCGTGTTTCCGATTGTTGCGGTTAAGAAGTGTAGGTAGCTTCCCGGGATAGATCGCACACACGAAGTGCTTGGGAAGGCCAGTGGGGCCTGCAAAAGAGAACGTTGGCTGGAATTCAATCCTAATCCTTTCTGGTCCTTTGCAAACGCCCTCACACTAAGTCTTTTCGGGGCCATCTTGCACCACAAAGGTTGTGGAAATGTATGTCTTCAACATTTCATTTCCGTATTTCGTTCAACATTTTGATACGTGGCACCCTTCAGGTTGACGTACATCAAGCCGAGCTATTCTGGCAATCATATCTTTACTTTTCAGTAAACCGAACCTATATAAACGACTTACTTTGTATTCATATATTATTGAAACCTGAATAACGCCGTGTTTTTGAAACAATTCTGCTGTGTGGCTGTGACATGGTAGTCTACAGGCAAGGTGCAAAGCATTCTTTTGCAAGGTGGTATGTTTGCTAAGATTTACAGTTGTCGTTGTAGACCACACAAGAAAGGCGCCAATCAATAAAGAAGAAAACAATGAATTATTTATGAGCCGCTTTGGAGAAAAAAAGCAGTAGTAGCATTAATGGCGCATATCTCCGATTATACTTAATAATTTAGTGATATTATGGTTCACGTGATCAACCCATGTCATGTTTTGTGAAAAATACACACCTAAGTATTAAAACCTTTCACAACTCCAATTTCTGTGTTATTTATTGAAATGATGGGAAACTGGACTTGTGAGTGACGGGATTGGAAAAAAACAGCGTTTGTTTTATTTGGGTTCAGTTTTAGGCAGGACAGGTAATAACTGCTAGAACATTTTTAATAGCCCTGACCCTGATAACACTGATATGAGCTTACCTCATTTTCGAGACTTACTCTATAGCTTCTGCAACTACATCGGGAGTCTTGCTTCAAATGCATGAGCCTAAACACATAATAAACATGAAGAGCTCAAGGCCATTCAGCTGACGTACCGTTGTCTGCCAGTAGTGGAAGCTTGTGGCGTTGCGCCAAGTTTATAGACACAGCTGTTGGTAAATACAAAACTCAGTTATTTGTTTTTTTTTTTTGCTCAAATGCAAATGCACACTTTCAAATAATTCCTTTCGCTTACAATTCCTGTGTTTTATTTATTTGATTTTTTTATTTGGAACATTACCCGCAGCACCATCTTGGACATTATTGCGGGGGGCACAGTGCCTCATAGAATGAATCCGCAGTCTTGCGGCCAACTAAATCAGCTGGTAACAAATTCCATTCGACAATAACTTGCGGACAAAAAGAATTCCTAAACAGATCCATTCTGGGGTCGTATGGCCGCACTTTAAATTTGTGGTCATGTTGCACCTGTTCACGTCCGGATTTATTCACTTTCTTAAAAGAGGGTATCAGCAACAAAAAAAATTAACACTCAATGCCCAGAACACGCACAGCACAATTGTTCCACATTGGTGGCTCGTCTGCGTGTGCTCCAAATTTTGCCTTGTTGCTTCCAATGCAAACCATACGCGCTCCTATTTACAACAGAGGTACGCGCTAAGAATACACGCAACACACCGCTGCTTATCACAGCAGCTGCTATCCCCAGAATTTCCACTTCAGCGTTCGTCTAAATGCCATGCTCACAATTTTGTTTTTAGAAACAACTACCACTGCCAAACACGTCTCCACGTTTGTGATAATGCTAGCTTAGAATGGACCACGTATTTGCGTGATTCTCTGATAAATGGCGTCGAGAGATAATAGCCTCTTGCTTAGAGAGAGAAAATAAAAAAGTTTATTGGTCGTTTTGCGCGCGAAAATCGGTGGGTAGCTGCGTCCGATATGCGCCATGTGATAGCAATTTCAGGAAAGGAAAGTTTTTCTAGAACACAGAGTTATCGGTTAGTGGCAGCACCGTGTTGTTTCGATGAAGCGTAGGAAACTCCCGCTTTTTCGTTCATGGCATTGCATTGTCAGCGCAGCGTAATGGGCACTTTGTCATTTAAAACTACTATGTATGTACTCTAGAAACAGAGGAACACTATGCGTATAGCTTACGTAGTGATTCAATTATAAATTATGCTTAATATTTCTTTTTGATCGGTAATGCCAACAAGTATGAGCGCAGCGAGCACATCAGGATGGGTGGTCTTTGAGCACGGACTTGGCCTTTCGCTGGGTGGCTGAATCGTTCAATAGACACCAACAGACAGACCAAAACCTTTGTGTTCAAGAATTCCAACTTAGACTATCGGCTCTACTAAATAGTGAGGTTTTACTTGGCAATACAAGCGCACGAAGGTAGCTACCACCAGCTGTGCTTCGTTTACGTGCATGGACATCGTGCAGTACTCCGGCCTCTGCTATTCTGCCTCAATCAAACAGCAACAATAAAAGATGGAGACAAAACAATGGCCTTGGCGTGAGCTGCCAAGCACCATGACGACTGTTCCACCACAGTGACTAGATAATAAGGCGAATGACTTCGTGTCATGGTAGCGTCCGTCCATGCCTTCATACCTGCTCTGAAATGGTGCAAGCTGTACCCTCTCGTTTTCACACAATCACCTGATGGCATAGTGGGGCATAACAGCAGTCGCACCGTCAGCACTATGGCCTTTCCATCTTACACTCTCTCGTCAAGCACGTGATTGCCAATAGAATAAAGAAGTATAAAAAACAAACGGAAAGCAAACAAAAAAGAAACTAAAAAGACATTGCATAGTCATACGAATGGCCATAGGCTTATGTCGAATACACTTCGGAATACACAAAGTGTCCAGTGCTGTTCTAGACTGTTCTAGGCTAATTCGGTCGAATGTTTAAAAACTTGTCGATGACAGGAGAGACACTTGAACACTCCAAGAGCGCAGTGGGAATTATATGGAAGTGGTACTGTCAAATCAATCGCTCTTAGAGTACTGATAGTGTAGTAGTAGTATGAGCTTACTTGATAACCCTTTCCACAATTATATCTGAGTACTTTACACGCATAGCATTCGACAGTGATAACAATGATACTAGGCGCGATAAAAACAATGCATCTTCAAAGGCGATATTTTTCTACGAACACAAATTTCTAACGTTCTTTCTCTTTATGACCTGCACAAGAAATAGGCATCTTGCTGAAAAGGTATTTAGAACTGTGTGTGCTCTGATTCACCAATACTCACGGATTTTCGCCATTACGTCGGGATCAGCAGAAACAGAAGCTTCATTCAGAACGGCATGCCACTCAATGAAAACGTAGTTGTGCTCTCGTGAGTAATAAACTGGCACCAGCTGCAAGGTAATTTTGTCATGATCCAGTTTTCTGCCACTTCCTGATGACAATAAACAAAATGGTTCATCGAATCATTCGGCGATATTCGACAGTAGGGACGGTCATCACAAATTGAAAAAGGAAGGAAACTATTATTCTCTCATTAATAGATACGAGCAGTATCCTAAAAAAACAAATTAACACTGCACATCAAAAGGCTCACATTATTTTAACACTGAAGCACACAAGCACCGCCACTGTGGTCATGCGGTGATATAAGTGAGCGGGTTGCATTTAAAAAAAAGGAATAATTATTTTTTTTTCAAGGAACAGGCATTACCCGTGATACTGCATTTTTGTGTTCAACTTATTGCGTGAGCGCACTCTTTTTATCACGCAAAAATAAATAGTTCGAGTGATCCAAAGCACGTTGCACAGATGTGGTTCAGTGGCCCTCCTTTGATATATGTGGCCATCACGTTACTTTGTGTTTGAAGAAAAAAAGGTGAAAATTTCACAACATATTGAAGTATGATAGCTGCGGATGTCGCAGCGCTGTTCTTTTCTTATTTCTCTCGATGTTCTTTAGTTCTTCTTGTTTTTGAGCTTACTCGTACAAAGAACATTGACCCTGCGGTGACATCTCTTGCAGAACATGTAAAGAAATATCAATAATTATCGAACACTTCACCACCCCGCATTGTAGATTTAGTCTTTTTATCAAGACATTGTTTTATTGCGATGTCAACCAAGACTCCATAGACGTAATTCCGTCACGAATTTGACGTCAAAAAGTACACACGTTCAGCAATTCGAACTTCCGCCAATAGGAGTCGAACTCATAACCACTCGATCAGCGACAACTGATGCCGGGCACGGTAATCACAGCGCGAGCGTCTTTTTTTCTTCATTATTGGTCTACTAACATCAAATGTGCATCAAGAATAGCCAACATTTACGAAATACGCAAAAGCAAAAAAGTTAAGATATCAAACTATTGATAAAGCTTCAATACTTCTAACGTATTTCAGAGATTTAACGTTGCCTGTCGGTCGGGAACAAAGTCCTGTTGTTTCAGCACTCCATGTACTGTAGAGTGCTGTGCAGATGTTAAAAAGGCACCTTTTATATCAATTATAGTCCTATCACAGTGATTTTAGCAACGTGCAGTATTGCATCATCACCATGACAACCACGATTAGTTCCTTCAATACATCGTTTCTACGCGTTTGTCCTATTCGGCGCGTTTTCATTCAGGGAAGTGCAATTCAGTCAACGCCTTAACAAATCTCCAAGTGGCGGCGTTACCCAAAGCGTGCGCGTGGCTCATAGCATCCATTCATACGAAAATGACTATTCAATCCACCCCGTTCGCGTGTATGTAACTCCACATTCCAGGCTTGCACGCCGTTCACCAGGGACGACAGAACGCGCGCATTGTTGTAGCAGCTACAACATCTAACCAGGTATTGCTAATCATAACTCAGAGATGCGATGAATAGGCGACCTTAGCCCTAACTTGTCATACAATCCGTCACGCTCTTCTGTCTTTCACGCCGCTTTTCTTGGTTCTATTATCACGTTCAACTGCTACAGCTACCACAGGCATCAGCGACCACAGACATGTTTAATCATGAATCAATAATTTATCATGCAGGCTGGGTGTCGGAACAAAGTTGTGTCACTAAGTGTCACCGTGCATGCATTTACGTTAAACGATGCTTCAGCTGTCAAACACCAGCAGACCTTGCATAAGTTCTCTCATACCAGTGTACTGTAACCTTAAACAACTTCTGTAAGGAGACAATTTACTTTTGTGTAACACCGATTTTTATGAGGGAGGGAACATGGTTTTTCTTATTTACCACTGTGTGCGTTCCCGATTCGATAACGTGGGGACGTACGCATAGGAGAAACGGGGTAAAATTTCTGAAGCGACTTTTTATGTTTAGGTAATTTTTTGTTAGAA
This sequence comes from Rhipicephalus microplus, assembly GCF_043290135.1. NCBI lineage: Eukaryota > Metazoa > Arthropoda > Arachnida > Ixodida > Ixodidae > Rhipicephalus > Rhipicephalus microplus. The sequence continues at coordinate 140,163,860 of NC_134704.1, read as the reverse complement.
GCGTAATAATATGGATGTATTAAAATAACAGTACGGTACTTGTAGACGAAAGGCCATTTACGAAATATGACATCATTTTTCTTAACAGCACGGTGAACTTATGCAGCGAAATACTCATGAACGCTATATTTTTTCTGCATTTTGCATGAGCTAGACATAATTGATTACCTTTCGTGCATATACAATCAATGCGGATATGTTTTTTTTTCACTTTTATGGGCGGGCTAAAGCTTAGAGCAATTTTTCTAACGTGTCTACTACTCTCACTTTTTCTCTCTGTAAAGGATAAGCGAGCCAAGCCCGAACACATTCAATTTAACTTAGGCCATTTGATGTGTCTGGCAAGATGCAATCCATCCTTGCAGTCACCGCACATTCTTAGTAAAAGCAGGCGTCTTAACAAAAACTCCTCCAAGCGCCAGTTGAGAACTCGGACAGGCAACACTATTGATTTAGAGATGAAGAGCGTCTTATTGGAGCACATAACGTCACGCCAATCTCCCTCTTGATGAATTTCTGAGGCCCACTACGGACGGCTGGTTTTTCATTAGGAGTTTCAAACGGGAACTGGTTGCAATGACAGTCTATGAGGGTGCGCATCAGCGTGTGCAACTGTACGTTGCACACGCTGATGAAAGCGGACATTGGAATCCAGTGCCCTTGAAAGGCTGTATTTGGGCTCACACATCGTCTAGAAAGAACGGCTAACGATTGCCCCTGACAAGAAAATAAATACAAGGAAGGCAGGAAGTTTAACCAGACCACAACCAATTTGCCAGCTCGACGCATGAAGAGTTCAACAAAGAGGTAAAAGTTTTGATTAAGTCTTTGATGTCACAGTTAACAAACTTCTATTAAATGAGCCATTAGACAACGTCCAAACTTCTTCATTCACCAAAGGTGAAGTCAGAATGACGAGGCTCCTGAATTGGACACGGTGCAATTATTCAGAATCACGATGTTTCTGAGGGCACGTCAGGCTACCGGTGCTTGGCTTTCCCCGTAGCAGTTTATTGAGTGAAGTATGGGGATCCATTGCAAAAGGATCAAAATGTGGGCCAGTTGGTAATTCATTTTCTTCGTTCAGCGAACTGGGAGCGCAGAGAAAACACAAAGGACGAAGCGAGGAACCACACAACACGAGCGCTCAACTATCAACTGATTTATTTTCCACATCGGAAGGACATATACTCCCATTTAGCGTCACATTGCGTTTCGTGCAAGTGCCAACCTCTGTTTGAGAATACAATTGTTCTGTTCCGGCATCCTCATCAAACTACGCGCGAAATTTCTGAAGCCTATCACATTTCCAGGAATGCGGACCAATGTATAAGTCATCCTTCCTTCTCACTACTTGACTGTGAATTCAGCTACCTAGATAACCCTTAGACATGTGCCTTGATTACACGCTTAGCATGCTGCCCTTGATTTCGTCATAATCTTTTTTGACATGCGCATTTTGTGTTTATATATGTCCTTCCGATGTGGAAAATAAATCAGTTGATAGTTGAGCGCTCGTGTTGTGTGGTTCCTCGCTTCGTCCTTTGTGTTTTCTCTGCGCTCCCAGTTCGCTGAACGGAGTATGGGGATCATAAGCGGGCGCAGTTCTCCCCTTCAGGGGGGCCGAATGTTCAGCGCGGTTCCCTCCTCCTCACTAAGGCAATGTATGGAGCAGACACTGCACCCCCACCCCCCGTATTAGCTGACATGAGGTGGTGGTCGACCAGCCCCCCCCCCCTCCCCCACGTGCGCGCACCTATGATATGGCAATGGCCGTCTCCTGTCAACTGCCTAAAGACGGTGCCACATAGCCGCGCACTTAAAGAGGATGAGCAGTGGGAGACCATGCTGCTTAGCACAGATACAGAGAAATACTCTGGGCAATACAACCAACTGAAGATTCTTCCAAAGCTCAAGGGCTCCTGACTGACTCCAAAGCCTTGGATCCGCAGTAAAGAGGCCGCTGAATTCTGACAATAACCTTTATCATCCTCCGCTTCCTATATTCGTGCCCTAGCGGTCACAGTTACATTTATGTTCATTTCCTCGCACTCTAGTTGCGTTGAGGCCTCCCATGGCGCTCCTCAATAACTACATGTACTTTTATAATCTCTTATAAACGTAATCAATGCGATGTTAACGAAAATTCACATTTAATGCATCACTTGTATAACCGCATCTGCCCCGCGGTTCAAGACATAATCTCTTGACTCAGAAACATGACTCATGTGGTGTTTAGAACTCTTGTTTTAAATACGAATGTCATGAAGCCAGTCAACTTAGCAATATGCCCTTCTGAAAACGAAGTAGAACTTTATTCACACTTTTTTGAAACCCGGGTGCCTCTAGGCACTATACTGTTCAGTGAAAATTTTATACTTCAATTTCACTTCTAGTTTCACCTATGGGGGCAAGAATTATCTCATAACTTCTTTCACGAGCACTTCAACTCGGACGCTGAATACAATACAGTGTACTACGTTCTACAATCGAAGTGGAAAGCGCGATGTGAAATATTCCTAATCAAAACAACGCGTTAATAAACTACACAAACTTCAAATCTCAAAAGTGAAAAAATTCAAGAAACACGAAGCTAAAAATTTTTATTCAGTCGCGGCGTAGCGATGCATCCCGGGAAGCATGAACTTCCTACGCAACCAGAATATGCGAAGCTTCAAGCATTTTTTTGTAATTATGGATATGCTTTATTTTTGAGAAAAAGCCTCTAATGGACTTGCCTGCAAAGGCAACATGTATGGGCTTTTTAGAATGACATCTACTTTGTCCACTACACTGATAATCACTAATTTAGAGAGGTAAAGACATGGACATGGTGCGGCGGCAAGGCTAGATGAAGGTGCCGTGTGGGTCATCTACAGAAGAGCGGGATAAGCAATCGATATCCATATGGAGACGTTCACACTTGTAACCAGCAGACTAGTAATACTACACTAGACGTAACGCCTAACGGCGAAGTCATCCAGTGGGGTCCTCCACTCAAGACAGCCAACACAGCGCGTGATGATCTCTGACGCCACAGAAAGGGCAGTCATACAAGTAAGGACCAAATAGCGAAATCGCCCAGATAAGAGCAAGATATTGCCACTCTGTTACAGAGTAATTGTGTTCAGACTTCGAAAGAAGACGACTTGCATACCCAATTACACGATCATGGCCCGGTTACACCAATGCTAAAACTGCACCAATGCTAGTTTCGTCGATATAAATGTGCAAGTAAAGATGTTGTCGTCAGAGTGGTGATTAGCTGTGGGAAACAGCTTGACAAGGACCCCAACGAAATGGGACGTGTTGTTTCAGTAAGTGGCTGAAACAGTCAGTAAGTGGCCGTGCGAATGACGCAAAGTTTTTCACGAACCGCGGCGAGTAGGAGTACAGGCACACGGAACTGCGAAAATCATGGACAGAGCACGAGACAGGGAAGTTCATTAGAACGCGTACTTTCGCCGGGTCTGGTCGTACACCAGTAGCATAAACGAGGTGGCCCAACACATTAATTTGACGAAGACCGAAGTGGCACTTCGAGCAAGTGAGCTGCAGGCCAGCCCATCTAAATATAGATAGAATGTTTGATAGGCGTTCAAGGTATATGACCACGTCGTCCAAGTAATATAAACATGCCTGCCGACCATCTAAATTATTCAAGCAACGTGTCTATCACTTTCTCGAAGCTCGGCGGAGCATCACGTGTAATAAAGGGCGTGACCTTGAATTGGTAAACGCCGTCAGGGGTAACCTAGGTGGTCCTTTCTCAATTCATGTCATCTACAGCAATTACCCAGTGTATCGTTTAGCTCAGAGACAAGACGACGATGAACACTTGGCTGGGCCTAGCCATGACGAAAGACCCCTGGCCGTTTATTTGCTGGGCTTAAGTAGCCGCGCTCACAGCGGGGAAGGGGGAAAGAAAGAAAAGGAAGGAACGTAAAGCGCACGAAACGGTGGAGAGGAGGAGAAGACGATATCGCCTAGGGCGAATGCTGATAGCAGATAGTCCGGTCTGTTACATCTTCTCTTCACACATTTTTAAAACACTGATTTCTTTTGCACTCATTTACTTGATGGAAGGATGGCCCGTAGTGAAGGCGCTTCGGTTCGCTGCGCTGGCGTCCTGACCTGCGCAGGCCAGCCAGTGGGCTTCCTGGAGTGTCTGGAGAAATGGTGGCGCTATAATCTTCTTCTGGCTGAGCTGGTTGCACCTGGTGACACCCCAGTGGGTTGTCCGGCGTGATGTTGCCGCGGTGTCCATCACTGAACTTCGTCGGGGGCCTCGCGTTGGGGTTCGGATTACCCTCGGGGCTGACCTTGTCGTTGAAGTTTTCGTCCGTTCGCAGCAAGTGCTGTCGGTTCCGTCTCAGGAGCCCATGGTCTTCCGTTCTTACCACGTATGATCGTGGTGCAGTCTCTCGTACCACTTTCGCTCGGCGTGACCAGCTTCCATGTTTGATCCGGACCACATTTCCGGCTTCCAAGGGTGGTAGTGGCCTGCCTCGGGAAGACTGTCGCTGTTTCCATACGGGTATGCCTCCGTCGACGTTGTATTCTGGAAGAGTGAGTGGCGTGCAGGCGACGACCTTGCAGTAGTTCTCCGGGTGAGTGACCGCTGTCAAGGGAGAAGATCGATAAGCCAACAGACCAAGCCATACATCACCCCGGGGCTCGTGGGTTTTCTTTAGAATACGCTTTACGATCTGTACCCCCTTTTCAGCTAAGCCATTTGATCGTGGGAACTCTGGACTTGAGGTGATATGCTCGAAGTCATATCGGCGCACGAAGGACGTGAACTCTCGCGATGCAAATTGAGGCCCGTTGTCGGTGCAAACTTCGTTGGGAATGCCGTATCGCGAGAAGATAGCAGATATCTTGTCGATTACTTCCGCCGCCGTGGTACCTCTGAGTTTCTCGACGTCAGGAAAGTTAGAATGGGCATCAAACACAACTACGTAGTGTTCTCCAGCGAATGTAAATAGGTCTATGCCTACGCGATGCCACGGTCGGTCGGGCGTTGGCTGTAGCAGGAGGGGTTCACTCGGTTGACTGTATGCGTACTTTCGACATACACTGCACGTTCGCGCTCGTCGCTCAATGTCACTGCTCATTCCCGGCCAGAAAACCAGTCTACGGGCTCTAGCTTTGCACTTGTTCATACCTAAGTGGCCTTCGTGAATTCGCTCAAGAATTTGCGCACGCATTGATTTAGGCACCACAACTTCGCAACCCTTTAGCACCACTCCATTGACCACGGATAGCTCTTCGGCATACGGTTTCAGTACACCGTCTATTGCCATGCCATCTTCCATTTGTTTCATGGTGCGGCTGAGAAGCGGATCTTCGCGGGTTTCCTTCTGCAGCCGCAACATAGTCGCTTTGCTTATGATGCTGGTGACTACTTGCGTTGTGTGGACGTCCACGTCCTCGACTTGGTCGCCTCCGCCAGTTAATAGTGCAGCCCGAGACAGCAGGTCTGCGAGTAACAGGTTCCTACCAGGTACAAACTGCAACAAAAAATCATATTTCATAAGACGGATGAAAAACCGCTGTATCCTGTGTGGCATATCTGCAATGTTCTTTTCGGCAATCGCAAGTAATGGCCTGTGATCAGTTTCTATCGTGATGCTTCGTCCATACACGAACTGATGAAATTTTTCACAAGCGAAAACAATTGCCAGTGTTTCCTTTTCTATCTGGGCGTATCGCTCTTCACTCGGCGTCAGTGCTCTTGAGGCGTAGGTCACTGGGCACCAGTCATCCCCGTGTCTTTGCAATAAGGCAGCGCCAATACCTGTTCCCGAGGCGTCCGCAGTTATCTTAGTGTCTCTTTTTTCATCAAAAAGAGCCAGCAATGGAGGATTAGCAAGCGCTGCGCAGATCTGGTCCCATTCGCGCTCATAGGCTGATTGATTTGATATGTGGGGTTTAACGTCCCAAAACCACTATATGATTATGAGAGACGCCGTAGTGGAGGGCTCCGGAAATATCGACCACCTGGGGTTCTTTAACGTGCACCCAAATCTGAGCACACGGGCCTACAACATTTCCGCCTCCATCGGAAATGCAGCCGCCGCAGCCGGGATTTGAACCAGCGACCTGCGGGTCAGTAGCCAAGTGCCTTAGCCACTAGACCACCGCGGCGGGGCACGCGCTCATAGGCTGTTGTCCACTCAAACACCGATGCTTCTTTCACGAGGCTACGCAGCAACGCCGTTTTATCACTCAAAGCTGGCAGGTATTTCCGAAAGTAGTTCACAACCCCAAGTAATCTGCGCACACCCTGTTTATCTTTTGGGGCTGGCATGGCACGGACGCTTTCGATTAGATCGGGGTCCGGACGAATTCCGTCTCTTCCGATAACGTCGCCAAGGAATGCAACCTGCGTGGTGCCGAACACGCATTTAGCTGGATTAAATGTCAGCCCTTCGTCTTGCGCCCGCCTTAGTACTGCGATGACGCGTTCGTCGTGTTCTTCCTTTGAGTCGCCCCATATTAAAACGTCGTCTACGTAGACGCGCACTCCCGGCAGCCCTTCGAACATTTCTGTTAGAGTCTTCTGGAACACCTCGCTGGCTGAGGAAATTCCGAAAGGCAGACGCAAAAAACGGTACCGCCCAAATGGTGTCGCAAAAGTGCATATTCGTGAAGTGGCCTCATCTAAAGGAATCTGGTGAAAGCCAGCATTAGCGTCGAGCCGGGAGAAATATTTTGCTCCTGCCAGCTCACTCTCTATGTCCTCTCTTGAAGGGATAGGATAGTGCTCCCGCTTAATGCTCCTGTTCACTGCTCTAGGGTCCATGCAAATGCTAAGGGTACCATCCTTCTTGTGCACAACTACCAGGGGGCTCACCCATTCAGTTGGTTCATCCACCTTGACGAGGATTGAGGCCTTTTCCATTCGTTGCAGTTCTTGTCGCAGGCGTCCTTTCAACGCTATGGGTACTCTGCGGGCAGGCTGCACGACTGGAACGGCATCCTCTCGTAGCACCATTTTGTAGGGTCGCCTGACGCAGCCGGTGCCGCTGAAGAGGTCAGGAAATGCAAGCTGGAATTTCGTTTGCCCATCGCCTACCTTCACGGCGTCCATCGTCACCGGTACCAGACCAAACTGCTGGCATGTCTTTAAGCCAAGGATGGCTTGGCGCCCCTTTTTCACGATAAAGAACGAGACTGAAGTCTGTGCTTCGTTTATCTCGAGATCTTCGGTCGCCACGCCAACGTGTTTGATTGTACTGCCGTTGTAGGCGGAGAGGACAGCGGCGCTCTTTCGCGGAGTGCTTGCGTGGGCGATTCGGTTGAACAGGGTTAGGGGCAGCAAATTTGCCCGAGACCCGGTATCTACCTTGAATTGTATCTCCTGACCGGCTATTTTTCCGCGAACCATCCAATCCGCTCCCATATCTCCGGTGACGCCGCAAATGCTGATGCCCAAGATGTCAAAATTTTCATCGCTTTCTTCGGCTTTGTGAACCTCGCTTATCCTGCGCGCATTGTTGCAGCATGCGGCGAAGCGATTTTGTTTCTTGCATGAATAACAAGTTTTTCCATACGCCGGGCACCGCTCCGGGGGCATGTACCTTGTTACAATTTCGACACCGAGTTCCATTCACAAAACTTCGTGCGGTGTGTGCGGCGTGTAATGTCAACGTGCAGGCTTTCATTTGACCATGCTGCGCTCTGAATGGCAGCAATCTCAGCAGCTTTGCAAATTTCTCCTGCTTTCTGCAAGTTTAAGTCTTTGTCGCTCAGCAACTTTTCTCGAAGTTTCGCATTATTTGTCCCAAACACCACTTGATCCCTGATCATGGACTCTTCAAGCGTACCGAAGTTGCACAGCTTTGCTTGCTTTTTTAAGTCCCGTAGGAACCGCTCAAAGGGCTCGGCCTCTTCCTGCTTTCGCAGTCGAAAAATGTGCCTTTCGTAGACTTCATTACCCTGGTCGACACATTTTCTTCAAATTTCCGCACTAACGTGTCATAATCTTCTTTGCTCTCACCTGCCGCAAACGAGAAGTTGTTGTAGACCTCGAGCGCCTCGTCCCCCGCGGTGCTCAGAAGAATCGCTGCTTTTACGGCCGATGGGCGGGGCTTCTCCGGTTCCGTAGCGGTGATGAACAGCTGCAGCTTCTGCTTGAATACCAGCCAGTTTTTCCTGATGTTGCCGGACAGTTGCAGCGGTTCCGGGGGCTTGACGAGGTCCATTTCGAACCTCAGTATCCCACTTCTGACACCATGTATCGTTTAGCTCAGAGACAAGACGACGATGAACACTTGGCTGGGCCTCGCCATGACGAAAGACCCTTGGCCGTTTATTTGCTGGGCTTAAGTAGCCGCGCTCACAGCGGGGAAGGGGGAAAGAAAGAAAAGGAAGGAACGTAAAGCGCATGAAACGGTGGAGAGGAGGAGAAGACGATATCGCCTAGGGCGAATGCTGATAGCAGATAGTCCGGTCTGTTACACCCAGCAGCCAGATCGGAGGTAGTGTTATGACCGTCGACAGTAGGCGCCATGTTGTCGCTGAGAAGCGTAGCCGGGCAGCGTTCCCACGCCTGGAACCCCGGTTCTCTCGGAACCAGCGTCCAGAGCTGATGGGGGAGCGGCGCTCTTTCAATCGTCAAACAAGTAGACGACTGGCCGGCTGCCTATGCCCGCCAGGCATTGTCCCTGTTACCCGGAGGATGAGACGTCATGTCGCCACGACGCCGTAAGCCGTTTCAGAGAGGACAACAAAGACAGCATCTTCCTTGGAAGAAACCACGGCCACCGCCACAAATTCCCTGCTAAGTGAGCGAACCGATCGGCGGACCGTTTGATGTATGCTGTCAGGAGCTTGGAATCCCTCCAAGAGCGGCACACACACGACGAGGAAGAGCCCCGCTGGAGCTACCTTCCAGTGCAGTGATTACGACTCAATATTGGATGTTCACGTGGGCCGTGCAAGCTCGTACCCCTCGCCTATTGTGTGTGTGTGATTGGTGTTTCACTCAAGAAAGAGGAGCCCGACAGGGCTTATAATGACGCCGCTGAGTGCGGGACGTTGCTCTGAACCATGTAAGGTTCAACCACCACGGTCGTGGTTTGTGAAACTCCTAACCTTTCTATGCTGTAAATAAGTGTAAATAGTGCCATAAACCTGTTTGTTTTTCGTATCCCCATCTTGTGAGCGTTCACTTCCTCAACCTTAATATTGCCACGTTCCATTTCCCAAGTTTTCGTTATCGTCCCAAAACACCACACGATTCTCAGCGCAAACCGCGCCTGCAGTTTTCCAGAAGGTTCCGGACTGTAGTAGATCATTTCGATAAGATCACGCCCACTGTGCGAACGGTACAGATTGTTCTGGAACCTACGCCACCGCCAGCGATAACGCTAGAACATTCGATGGCAAGAGTATAAATGCCGACGCGCTTCGCTGCTTGCCAGTTGTTGTTGATCGAAGGCCGACGCTCCGTTCGCCGCTATCAGTCCGAGATTGCTATCTGTGCAAGACTGCTGCTGTAATTGGACTTTCCGTTTACCGGGCACAGGTTCGCCCAAATAAAGAGTTAAATCCCGACACGAAGTCTCCTGTCTTTGGCCACGTCACGACCCCGTGACATCTGGTGGAGGTGCTGCTTCGTTCATGTACCGGACGCCCCCGTCAAGCCGTGAACCCAGCCCACGTCGCGAAGACACCGACGCCAACCCAGAGCAGCGAACAAGCCGCCGACAGCAAGGTCTCCCACCGGAGTACGGGCTTCTACAAGAGAAGGCGCGGAAAGCCAAGGTGTCACAGAACGAGCGCTAAACAAGAGCGCGCCGCCAAATCCTTGCGACAACGGGCGGCAGAAACGCCGCGAGGTAAAAAGAAAAGAAAAAGAAAGCAAACATCCAGGGCTCCCGGGCGTGCGCTCTCCCCGCAGAAGCACGGCTTCGCAGACGATCCTCCTCACCCCACATCTGCGGCCCAGCAAGACCGCGATTTCTCTCGAACGAACGGGGCGGGGTCAGACCGAGCTGAGTCATCCGACGCGGAGGGCAGACAAACCGTCTCGCCTCTCCCCAGCCTTCGCTGCGTATCGCGCCGACGAAATGACGAGAAAGATCTGGAAAGTCGCGCGCAAGGTATTTAACCGAGCAGCCGAGACGAGAAATCAGGAGGTGACGGAAGTTAACGCCAGAGCGCGTAGGAATTCCGCCGTGGAGTCGGCGAAGGTTCTGCCCGTAGTGACAGAACAGGAGGAGACGGAAGTGAGCGCCAGAGTGCGTAGAGAGTCCGCCGTGTAGTCGGCGAAGTTTTTGGTCCGTAGGGACGGCTCGAGCTACAGGCAAGAGCGTGGGTTTACCGCTATCGAGCGAAGACGCGGGCAACAGCTGCGTGTGTGAAGCCGACGGATTTCCGGCGAAGAAGTTGAAGTTTGAAGAGTGGCCAATTGAAGACGGGAGGTTTCCTGGGAGAGAACTTCGAGAGCTGCGGAACGACAACAACGCTGGACTTTGAGTGAGTGATTCTCGGAAGAGTATCATTCAGACTTTTGTTCCAAGGACTTTGGACTGAATAGGTTTTATATCTCTTTGGTCTTTAAGTGTCTTGGTTGTTCAATGCATGCGATTGCATTGTAGTGCGTATTGTTGTCCGTGTCCGTTGTTTCAAGTGTGACTGATTGTATTGTGTAGTACGTTGATTGATTGGTTTGATTGGTGACATATTGTTTGTAACTAGTGTGGAGTGTGCATTTTTGTGTATTGTTTCTGATCTGCCATTATTGAGAATATATAATTTTGTTTGTTTATCAACTCTCGGCTCTGACTTGTTCTTTGGGCCACAGCCGGCGTCCGCTGGCGCACCAATAAGGACCACTTCTAAATTGTCCACGCTTTCGTGGTGCGGTTCGGGGGGCCGATACTTCGGCTCTTGGAATTAGCCCGGCGATCGCCTCCCCAATAAACGGGACAGGTGTGACAATTAATCTGGCGTCCGCGATACAGGACTTTTTGGTGCACAGTGTGTCCAAAGTAGTAGGAAAGAGCCTCGAGTTGTTGATTGTGCTGTCGGAACGATTTTGTGTGTTGTTCAGTGTTCTCGTTAACGAGTGCAGGGGAGTGTTCCGATAGACTGATTTAGGCAGATACTTTTTGCACGCGGCAAGGTTGTATTTGCGAGTTGCGAGACACAATGGATCTCGAAAAGTTAGTTGCGCTTGGTGAGAAGATGGGTCTTTCCGGCGCCGAACTACGGAAATGGGTAAGCCAGAAGGAGAAAGAGGCGGTGGAGAGAGAGAGGTTGGCGGCAGAGAGGGCCAAGGAAGAAAAGGCAGCTGAGTTGGAGAGAGAAAGGCTGGCCGCCGAAAGGGCGAGAGAAGAAAGAGAAGCGAGGGAGCGCCAGCTGAAAGAAGAAAGAGAAGCGGAGATGGCTGAAAGGGAACGGCAGCGGCAGCACGAAATTGAACTCGAGCGGCTCCGTTTGCAACAGCGAAACGAAACTCCCGTCCAAGCTAGAGTTGAAAGCAGCGAACGGGAAGATCACGGCTTCCGCTTGAACCCAAGCAAGCTGCTCGTAGCGTTTGATGAAAGGAAGGACGACCTAGACGCGTACCTCCACAGATTTGAGACGATTGCGAGGAGCCAGAATTGGCCGGAACAGCAATGGGCAACTGCTTTGAGTACCTGCTTGAGTGGTGAAGCGCTCAGTGTGTACGGTAGGCTGACGCCGACCGATGCGGCCAACTATGCAAAGGTGAAAGCTGCTTTGTTGAAGCGATTTAGATTCACTGTGGAAGGATTCCGGGACAGATTTCGGACAGGAAAGCCAGCTGATGGTGAAACGGCTACGCAGTATGCCGCCCGACTTTGCCATTATTTCGACAGATGGATTGAACTTTCAGGGACAGCACAGGAGTACGAGGAGCTTAGAGAGCTCCTAATTAGAGAACAATTTCTTACTAGTTGCCACCCAAGCCTGTCGCTGTACTTGAAAGAGAGGAGAGCTAAGTCACTTGAAGACATGCTTGAATTAGCTGATCAATTCTTGGAAGCGCAAGGTGGCACTAATTTGGCCAAAGTCAAGAAGGAGTGTCCCGACGATTCGAAGAATTTGGCTCCCGAAGAAAAGAAGCGTGCACCAGAGAGCATTCCGCGATGTTTTCTGTGCAACCGAGTGGGTCATCGCGCGAAAAACTGTCGAACGATCTTTACGAGCCCTACGGTTGTAAAATGTTTTAAGTGTGGTCAGACTGGGCACAAAGCAGATACATGTCGGAACGGAGTGAGTCAAACTCACCAGGTATCCTGTGTGCAAGCAGCACCGAAATCTGATAATAATGCCGTCACTGATGGATTCGTAGAGTTGAAGAATGGGGAGAAAATTCCTATTGTGGGGGCTGTAATGTCAAAACAGCCAACCAGTGTTACGAAGGGGAATGCCAACGCTTCCTGGAAAGATTGCAGGCAAGAAGATTACGGTTCTAAGAGACACCGGTAGCTCCACGGTTATCGTGAGGAGAAATTTGGTACGGGAAAGAGAGTTGACAGGCAGAACGAAACCGGTTTGCCTAATTGACCGTACGGTCCGTATGCTTCCCGAAGCAGAAATTGAGGTTGAAACCCCGTACTTCAGCGGGAAGGTTACTGCGTTATGCATGACGACCCCCCTGTATGACCTTGTCATCGGAAACATCGACGGGGCGCGAGGGCCAAGTGATCCAGAATGTTTGGGAGAAGACCCGAAGATAGAGCCCTCGCCAACACAGCGGCCGCGAGATACAGTGGAGGAACATCCCGAGACGGGTCTCACTAGAGCCCAAGGTGAAGCTGCGGCGCAAGAGACAGCGAAGGAGAAGACGATCGTGTCGAATAAGTTCACAGGCCGAGCAACTGGACGTACGTCGGCACGACCTCAACCGACTGACAGTGTAAAGGAGACGGAGTTGGCCAGCCGGGCAAAATGTAGAGGCATGATCGAGCGGGTAAATAAACAGACAGGACCCGTCGAAGGTAATGACGCGTTAACGGTGTCGGAAGTGACAACGATGGCTGAGACGACGCCTCAGATATCGTCGTTGGAAAGGGCTCGCCGAAAAAGAACGTGGAAGCACAAGAAGAGATCGAGCGAGCACCGCAAAAAGGGGCGCAAGCGCTGTTCGAAGTACTCAAGATAGGTGCTGAGGTGGAATCAGAATGTGTTCGGCAGGGCTGAGTGACATATGTTGAGTTAATGTTCTTGTTATCCTGTGTCTCAAGTGTATGTCGAGTGAGTCAGTGTTCTGTGCGATGGTGTGATGTATAGTGTTGTATAATTGTTGGATAGACAGAACTTTGTACGTTTGTATTGTTTAGAATGTGTGATGAAGTGTTGTAGGCATGTACCTGTGGTTATATTTCATGTGTTGTGGAATTGAACTACAATGTACGATTGTATTGAGTGATATATTGTGAATGTGAAGTGTCATGAGCGACGGATTGTGTTACAGTCTGTGAGAATGGGTGGTGACTGTTCGCGCTCGTTTGTGTGGTTTTGAATATTATGAGATAATATTCTTAAAGTGGGGGGCAGTGTCACAGAACGAGCGCTAAACAAGAGCGCGCCGCCAAATCCTTGCGACAACGGGCGGCAGAAACGCCGCGAGGTAAAAAGAAAAGAAAAAGAAAGCAAACATCCAGGGCTCCCGGGCGTGCGCTCTCCCCGCAGAAGCACGGCTTCGCAGACGATCCTCCTCACCCCACATCTGCGGCCCAGCAAGACCGCGATTTCTCTCGAACGAACGGGGCGGGGTCAGACCGAGCTGAGTCATCCGACGCGGAGGGCAGACAAACCGTCTCGCCTCTCCCCAGCCTTCGCTGCGTATCGCGCCGACGAAATGACGAGAAAGATCTGGAAAGTCGCGCGCAAGGTATTTAACCGAGCAGCCGAGACGAGAAATCAGGAGGTGACGGAAGTTAACGCCAGAGCGCGTAGGAATTCCGCCGTGGAGTCGGCGAAGGTTCTGCCCGTAGTGACAGAACAGGAGGAGACGGAAGTGAGCGCCAGAGTGCGTAGAGAGTCCGCCGTGTAGTTGGCGAAGTTTTTGGTCCGTAGGGACGGCTCGAGCTACAGGCAAGAGCGTGGGTTTACCGCTATCGAGCGAAGACGCGGGCAACAGCTGCGTGTGTGAAGCCGACGGATTTCCGGCGAAGAAGTTGAAGTTTGAAGAGTGGCCAATTGAAGACGGGAGGTTTCCTGGGAGAGAACTTCGAGAGCTGCGGAACGACAACAACGCTGGACTTTGAGTGAGTGATTCTCGGAAGAGTATCATTCAGACTTTTGTTCCAAGGACTTTGGACTGAATAGGTTTTATATCTCTTTGGTCTTTAAGTGTCTTGGTTGTTCAATGCATGCGATTGCATTGTAGTGCGTATTGTTGTCCGTGTCCGTTGTTTCAAGTGTGACTGATTGTATTGTGTAGTACGTTGATTGATTGGTTTGATTGGTGACATATTGTTTGTAACTAGTGTGGAGTGTGCATTTTTGTGTATTGTTTCTGATCTGCCATTATTGAGAATATATAATTTTGTTTGTTTATCAACTCTCGGCTCTGACTTGTTCTTTGGGCCACAGCCGGCGTCCGCTGGCGCACCAATAAGGACCACTTCTAAATTGTCCACGCTTTCGTGGTGCGGTTCGGGGGGCCGATACTTCGGCTCTTGGAATTAGCCCGGCGATCGCCTCCCTAATAAACGGGACAGGTGTGACACAAGGCCATGACCTCTACTGCAGAGACTATGACAACCGGAGCTTCCCAGCCCGCGATCGTCATTCATCAACCCAGGGAAACACCAACGTTTCATGGGTCATCGTTTGAAGACCCGGAAACCTGGCTAGAAACATATGACCGTGTGGCCACCCTCAACCACTGGGACAACGAAGAAAAGCTCCGTCGTGTACTTCTACCTGGAAGACACCGCAAGGACCTGGCTAGAGAATCGGGAGTCCACGCTCCGAACGTGGGATGTCTTCTGCGGCGCATTTCTGCAAACGTTCGCGAGCGTCGCACGCAAAGAGAGGGCCGCTGCTCTACTAGAGACCCGGGTTCAGCTACCAAATGAAAAGGTTGGAATTTTTACAGAGGAGATGACCCGCCTGTTTCGTCACGCTGACCCAGACATGCCTGAGGAGAAGAAAGTTCGTTTCCTCATGCGAGGGGTCAAACAGGAGCTCTTCGCGGGACTAATGAGGAATCCACCGAACACCGTCCAAGAATTTGTATCCGAGGCGACCACCATCGAAAAAACCCTGGACATGCGCACCAGACAGCATAATCGTCGCCTTACTCCAGAATGCGCTGCTGCTCAAGCCAGTGACTCCGACAACCTGCGTGAAACGATCCGAGCGATCGTGCGGGAAGAGCTGCGCAAACTGTTGCCTTCGGCGCAACCTCAAGTGGATTCGATCGCCGACATTGTACGAGAAGAAGTTCGGCAATCGCTTCAAATTCCCCAAACACCGCTACCCGAGCCAGAAACTATGAGCTACGCCGCTGCAGTGCGCCACAACGCTCCTCCCCGTCCATGCCGAAACGCCGCCCCGTCACACTTCCGTCGCCAGACACCACCGCCGCCACCACCCCCACCGACGACCTACCGTTCGCCAGCGGGCCAGCGCAGTGCGCCGAGGAAAACCGACGTTTGGCGCACCCCTGACCACCGCCCACTGTGCTACCACTGCGGCGAGGCCGGGCACACCTACCGCCGTTGCCAGTACCGACAGATGGGACTGCGTGGCTTCGCCGTCGATGCACCACGTCCGCAGCCAGGGGAACGGCCACGTGACATCGCCGACTACCTGACAAGAACTCAATGGACACCACGAAGTCCTTCCCGTTTGCCGTCGCCCAGCCGCCGCATGTCACCGCACCCCCGGCGGTACTCCGGCCCAACGCGGGGCCGGTCTCCTAGCCCGTATCCGGGAAACTAAGGGCAGCAACCGGTGGAGGTGCGGTTGCTGTGCGACGAACTACCGAAGATCCTCCGACGATGACGACGCCGCGACGGAGCTTTCCGAACACAACGCCAACCAGGCAAAGCCCTGACGGCGAAAGCTCACTTACCGAAGGTGGCCTGACGACGCAACATGGAAGCAGCGGAACAAGCCGACGCAGCCGTGACCCGACGCCACGCCCTAACTGTAATGCGAGACGGCGAACTAGCGACCTCGACGTTCTTATCGACGGCCACAGTGTGACTGCTCTCGTCGATACTGGAGCTGACTATTCTGTCATCAGTGGGTCGTTCGCCGCGAAGTTAAAGAAAGTGAGGACAGCTTGGAAAGGCCCTGAAATCCGCACAGCTGGAGGTCATCTCGTAACGCCTGCAGAAATCTGCACAGCGAGAGTCACCATTAACGGCCGTGTTTATCCTACAGACTTCGTAGTCCTACAGCGTTGCTCGAGAGATGTCATCCTTGGCATGGACTTCTTATGCCTCCATGGTGCTGTCATCAACCTGAAAACAATGTCGATAACGTTATCCACAGAAGAAGCACTACCGCCGCGCACGCCGTCAGGACACCATGCCTTGAATGTGCTGGAAGAACAAGTCACCATTCCGCCTCGCTCAAGCGTCATTATTTCAGTCGGCGCTCCTAAATCACCTGACTTGGAAGGCGTCGTTGAAGTCAGTCAGCATCTGTTGGTCACCCGAAATATTTGCGTCGCAAGAGGAATTGCAGAGCTGCGGGGAGGCAAATCAACGGTTATGCTCACGAATTTCAGCAATGAGTACAAACATGTGAACAAAGGAACAACGGTCGCATACATTGAAGAAATTGTCGAAGCCACCAGTGCTTTCGCCCTCGCCGATTCAGCGGAACCTGCTCAGAGGAACCAAGCCCCTCCCATAGCTTTCGACGTCAATCCCAGACTTCCGAACGATAAGCAAGAACAGCTCAAGGCCCTGCTCCTGCAATACGAAGATTGCTTTTCGTCGTCATCGAAAATTCGGCAGACCCCAATCACGAAACATCGCATCATAACCGAAGAAAATGCCAGACCACTCCGTCAGATTCCGTACAGGGTTTCGACGCGAGAACGTGAGGCCATGAAGAGACAAGTTGATGAAATGCTGCGGGATGACATTATCCAGCCGTCCAAGAGCCCATGGGCATCCCCCGTGGTGTTAGTGAAGAAAAAGGATGGGACCCTACGTTTCTGCGTCGATTATCGCCGCCTGAACAAAATCACAAGAAAGGACGTGTATCCTCTCGCACGAATAGAAGACGCACTTGATCGGCTCCATAACGCCAAGTACTTTTCGTCAATGGACCTCAAGACTGGCTATTTGCAAATCGAAGTCGACGAAAGAGACCGAGAGAAGACGGCATTTATAACACCGGACGGCCTCTTCGAGTTTAAGGTGATGCCCTTCGGCCTTTGCTCAGCGCCTGCAACTTTTCAACGCGTTATGGATACAGTACTGGCAGGATTGAAGTGGCAGACTAGCCTTGTGTACTTGGACGACGTCGTCGTGTTTTCCTCGAGTTTCGACGATCATCTTCGGCGCCTTGAAGCTGTACTTCAAGCCATCAAGACGTCCGGACTCACACTGAAGCCAGAAAAGTGCAGATTTGCGTATGAGGAGCTCTTGTTTCTGGGGCACGTTATCAGCAAGTCTGGAGTTCGTCCCGATCCGCGGAAAACAGCCGCCATCGCCAACTTCCCGCCACCCACTGACAAGAAAGCCGTGCGCCGATTTCTGGGCCTGTGCGCCTATTATAGGCGGTTCGTGAAAAACTTCGCCCGCATCGCCGATCCTCTGACTAACCTTACCAAGGCCGACGTGGAATTCAAGTGGGAAACGCCACAGGAACACGCTTTCCAAGAGCTTAAACATCGCCTCCAGACACCTCCGTTACTTGCCCATTTCGACGAATTCGCCGAGACAGAAATAGATACTGACGCAAGCAGCGTAGGTCTTGGCGCCGTTCTTGTGCAGAGGGCTGACGGACTTGAAAGGGTTATTAGTTACGCCAGCCGATCACTATCCAAAGCAGAGGTAAATTATTCCACAACAGAAAAGGAGTGCCTCGCCATCATCTGGGCTACGTCGAAATTTCGCCCCTACCTCTGCGACAGGCCCTACAAAGTTGTGAGCGACCACCACGCCTTGTGTTGGCTAGCCACCTTGAAGGACCCTTCAGGTCGCCTCGCACGATGGAGCCTGAGACTTCAAGAATATGACATTACTGTCATTTACAAGTCCGGCAAAAAACACTCCGACGCCGAGTGTCTCTCTCGTGCGCCTGTCGACCAACCGCTACCCGACGACCCGGATGACGACTACTTCTTGGGAACGATAACTACAGACGACTTCGCTGAACGACAGCGGGCCGACCCGGAACTTAAGGCCCTAATAGAATACCTCGAAGGCAGGACCGCCGAAGTCCCGAAGGTATTCAAGCGCGCACTTGCGTCGTTCTTCCTACGAAACGGTCTTCTACAAAAGAAAAACTTTTCACCGCTTCGAGCTAAGTACCTCCTTGTGGTGCCTTCAGCTCGGCGACCAGAACTCCTGCAGGCCCTGCACGACGATCCAACGGCAGGGCACCTCGGTGTTTCTCGCACGCTCGCGAGGATACAAGAAAGGTACTACTGGCCACGTCTTACCACCGACGTCACTCGTTATGTGAGGACATGCTGGGACTGTCAGCGACGCAAGACACCGCCGACAAGGCCAGCGGGACTTCTGCAGCCAATTGATCCACCTTGTCGACCTTTCCAGCAGATTGGTATGGACCTACTAGGGCCGTTCCCGACGTCGGCTTTCGGAAACAAGTGGATCGTGGTAGCTACCGACTACCTCACCCGCTACGCCGAGACAAAAGCCCTGCCAAAAGGCAGTGCATCCGAGGTAGCTAAGTTCTTCGTCGAAAATATCGTCCTACGTCACGGCGCTCCGGAGGTCCTTATCACCGACAGAGGAACGGCATTCACTGCCGACTTAACTCAAGCGATCTCTGCATACAGCCAAACAAACCACCGCCGGACGACAGCGTACCACCCACAGACCAACGGCCTCACCGAGCGGCTTAAGAAGACGATCGCCGACATGCTGTCAATGTACGTCGATGTCGAACACAAGACGTGGGACGCCATTCTTCCATATGTGACCTTCGCATACAACACGGCGGTGCAGGAGACGACGCAGATATCTCCATACAAATTGGTCTACGGAAGGAGCCCGGCAACGACGCTCGATGCCATGTTACCCAACGTCACCGACGAAGAAAGCCTCGATGTGAGCGAGTACCTTCAATGTGCCGAAGAAGCCCGACAACTTGCGCGTCTCCTTATCAAGAATCAACAGACGACAGACAGCCACCGTTACAACCTTCGACGACGTTTCGTGGAATACCAGCCCGGTGAACGTGTTTGGATGTGGACGCCGATACGCCGACGTGGACTAAGTGAAAAGCTTCTGCGACGCTACTTCGGACCGTACAGGGTGGTTCGACGTCTCGGCCCACTTGATTATGAGGTTGTCCCCGACGGCATCACGAACTCTCAACGACGCCGATCGCAACCTGAAGTCGTGCATGTCGCGCGCCTCAAGCCGTTTCATGCGCGTTAACAAACTGAAACAGTGTTTTTTTTGTATTATTGTTTCATCGTAATTTATTCATTGTACTTTCTTGCATTATTATTGTACCTTCAACTTTAGTTAAAGCATCGGGACGATGCCTTTTTTTCAGAGGGGGGCAATGCCACGTTCCATTTCCCAAGTTTTCGTTATCGTCCCAAAACACCACACGATTCTCAGCGCAAACCGCGCCTGCAGTTTTCCAGAAGGTTCCGGACTGTAGTAGATCATTTCGATAAGATCACGCCCACTGTGCGAACGGTACAGATTGTTCTGGAACCTACGCCACCGCCAGCGATAACGCTAGAACATTCGATGGCAAGAGTATAAATGCCGACGCGCTTCGCTGCTTGCCAGTTGTTGTTGATCGAAGGCCGACGCTCCGTTCGCCGCTATCAGTCCGAGACTGCTATCTGTGCAAGACTGCTGCTGTAATTGGACTTTCCGTTTACCGGGCACAGGTTCGCCCAAATAAACAGTTAAATCCCGACACAAAGTCTCCTGTCTTCGGCCACGTCACCACGCCGTGACAACATATACCACGCTACCACAAGAGACCGGGCAGACCCCGGTCCGCAACCACTGGTGATCAGCGGTGGGATACGACTCAGCGCCGGGATCTTCAACAACGGGTGCTCAGCGCTGGGATACGAAGTGGCAACTGGTGAACAGCGCTGAGAGGCGCAACAGTAGAGAGGTGAAAAGAAAATGGTGCCATAGAGACAGTCGAGTGCCTCGTCGGTGCGTGCCAGAGGGTAGACGTCTTCCTTGGTGATTTTGTTGATGTGCGGACAATCAATGCAAAAACACCACAAGCCGTGTTTCTTCTTCACTATTCACACAAAGGATGTCCAGGGCCTAGGGGATAGTTCGAGTATGTTATTCGAAAACATTTTTATATCGATAACTTTTTATATCACTTCTCGCTCGGATGCAGACACGTGTTAAGGCTGACGATGAACGGGCGCAGAGTCACCAGTGTTGATTCGGTGATTGACAATGTTCCAAGAGACGATCATGTAAGCTGATAAGACCACTGTATGAGGTCAATACCTGGCAGAGAGCGTCGGCCTGGTAAAGTGAAACTTCCTATCCAATTATGCTTCAAAAATAGCGTTGTCAGAAGTGGGTAACTATGTGACCACATCTTGATCAGGAGCATATACTGTGACAACGCTGACGTCCTCCTCTGTGATGGCCGTTAGTTGGACAAGAGACATCTAGTAGGGAAGCACTTATCAGCTATGAATGCGATGTTATGTGGCCCAGTCACATTGTGCTATAGTCGAACGTCAGTTTTGACACAGTGATGTAACACCATTAGGTACAGGAGGGACTGATGACAAACATGCGTACGTGACGACTCGAGGGGACAGGCGAACAAAAGTGGGCTGTTTCTTGGGCGCGTTGGAAATTCATAGCTTCATATATTATAAAAAAAGCAATCGGGCACAGTTGGCTGGCAGGCTTTTTAGAGTAGTCGGCGAGGAGTAGAAGAGCGAGGCTGACTGTACCGGAGGAACAGTAGATTAAGGCAGTGTGTGTCGTAATGAAATCAAGGCCAAGTATGAGGTCATGAGAACAACAAGCTCGAATGCCAAAATGACCACGGTCTGACGACCGGTAACGTTGATATTATCAGTGCACATTCGGATGACTTCTACGGTACGGTCACCGGGAACAGGTATTGAATGCGTCGTAGATGTCGTCATTATCTTCTGCAAGTGGTGGCGTGTAGGAGCGCTCATAATTGAAATGTGTGTGCCTGCGCCAATGAGGGCAGTCACAGGAACATGGTCGTCTTTTGCTTCAAGCAGGCTGAGGTATTTAGGAAGCATCTGTAGTGGATTTCTGGGCGTCATTGGTATTGCAGGTTCATCTCCGTAAGCTGCAATATCTTGTTTTTCTGGTATGATCGTACAAAGAAGCTCGGTGAGGATAAGCGCCAAGGCCATTGGGGCGAGATAGGCGGAGTTGCGGTGACCGGGCGAAGGGGTATCAGTGGGGAGAGGCTGGTGAGATTAGGACGAGTAGAAAGCGAATGGTGTAACGGCTGAACGACTAAGGGTCACAGGGTGCATGAAAGTATGGGTTGAGAAGGTATGTCGGGGTGGGTTTGACCAACGGTAAGGGCAATACCGATGAACGTGCCCAGGCGCTGTTCGTCGGGTGTTTGCCATTCTCAAGGGTTGCGGGAGGGCATTGCAGGGGGAATCGGCGAGCGTGTCCGAGAAAGTAAGGCCGGTCTTCAGGACAAGTCAAAGGACACGCTGATGGAAGGACGAGGTTTGCAAACTCCTGCATCACCACAGCTTGATTGAACGTCACCGACGACTGTTGTAGGTCAGAAGCACGTAGGTCAACAGTCCTAGGTAAACTAGCGGGGCCGAAACGGGTGGCTGAATATGACCTCGACAGGTGGCTTCAATTGCCTGACGAACAATGCCTATGACGTTGTTGCACGGGGCCGGATGGCGGGCGGCTTCACATGATAAGGCTGCGGCCGTGTTGGGCATCCGGGTGAATCACCGAGTAGTACAGCAGCTCTTGGCTTTTTCACACCGCCGGCACTCCTTCATGCTGGTGTCGACGGTAGCAACCTTGCTATAGACGAGAAGATTAAAGGCATCTTTTGCTATGCCCTTAAGCACGTGCGCTGCTTTATCAGAGTCACGCACGTGCTCGTCAATCTGGCAGAATAGGGCTACAACGTCATGAATTAATGCAATGTACGATTCGGTAGACGTCTGTGCACGAGTCGCCAGTTGATTCCGCGCAAATCTTTTTCTGTCCAAAGGTGTTGTCAAAAAGATCGCTAATATTCTCTTTAGAAGAGCCTGAGCTTGTAATTTCAACTTCGCCGTCTCGAACCACACGTGCTGAGGGCCATCGAGGTTGAAAAGCACGTTGGCAAGCATGTGTGTCGGGCCTCACTTATTTGTGGCGCCCATTCATTCGTTACGCATGATCCGTTTGTCGATGTTAACGACATCCTGACAGGAAAATATGCCAGGATCATGGGCAGGAGGTAGAAGCCGTGGTAGGTACAGGCGGTCAAGACGATGGTAGTTGAACGTGTGACGTGGTCGGACGGGCGAGGATACAGCCGTCGACGAATACAGGAAAGCACCTAGCACCTCCACCCCAAAAATGTTACGTAAAATCGACAAAAAGAGTAGCTATTTAAAAGTTGTATTTTCACTTATGTGTGTAGAATTGACCAAGATGCAGGATAGCACGCACAGTGAACCAACCAGCGCCGCCTTCTGTGTGCAGAATCTCTCTCTGATCGCTAATGTGTCAGCTATGTAGCAATGTTACACTGTGTACAATGGTTTCAAACAAGACAGACAAACATCCATTTTTGATGGTGCGCGCGGCACAAATGTTTTTCTTTAAAAAAGAGAACGAAAAACTACAAAAATACACCTATACTTTGTAAATGAATAGGGTTCTTCAATTTTTCCCAATTGTGGGAATAAGAGACAGCTAGTTTGTGTCAGAAGAAGTTTGATGTCGATTGTGAGTTCGCTGGTGCAGGAATAAATTTCGGAACGTCAATATTTATGGTTTGTGTGCGTTTCAATAATATCGCGATTATAACGATGATGATCGTTGGAGAGGAAGAATTTTATTCGATATCTGCTATTGTCAGGCCTAACTTAGAATTACGCTTACCTCCTTCTGTCAACTTTATTTTTTATCTTCATCATCATCATCATCACCATCATCACCATCATAGTCAACATCATCATCAGCCTGTCTACGCCCACTGCAGCGCAAATGTTTCTCCCATAGGCTGCCAATCAACTCGGTGTTGTGCTTTCCATTGCCGCGTTATCCCTGCAAACTTTTTAATCTCATCGATACACGCACCTAACTTTCTGTCTGTCTTTTGTTCGGTGGCCTTCTCTGAGAATTCATTCAGTTACCCTAAGTACCAGTGGTAATTCTGCCTGCGTGCTACGTGCCCGGCCCATGTCCATTTCTCCTTCTTGGTTTCTACTAAGATATCCTTACCCAAGTTTGTTCCCTGACCCACTCTGCCCTTTTTTTGTCTCTTAAGGTTACACCTATCATTTTACTTTTCATTTCTCGCTGCTTCATTCTCCACTAAACCTGAACGCTCTTTGTAAGCCTCCAGGTTTATGCTCTGTGGGTAAGTACCGGAGATGCAGCTGTTATATACCTTCCTTTTGAGGGATAGTGGCCGATTACCATTCATATTTCGAGAACGATAGCCGAATGTGATCCACCTAATTTCTATTCTTATAATTTCACTCTCATGGTTCGGCTCCGCGGTTACTACCTGTCCTAATTAGACATAGTCGTTTTAAACTTATAGGGTGTCTCTACTTATATCGCAAAGTGCTGTTTCCTGTCGCGACTGGAGCACATTGCTTTATTGTTTTGCATATTAATTTTCACACCTGCTTTTCTGATTTTTGTGTCCAGTTCAGTAATCGTGAACTGTAATTTGCTCCCTGAGTTACTCATCAAGGCAATGTCATCAGTGAATCGCAGGTTGCTAAGGTACTCTCCATTCACTCTTATCCCTAAGTCCTCCTACTAGGCCTCTCAAACCTTTTCAAAGCACGAAGTAAATAACATTTGGGAAATATTATCCTTTTGTTTTACACCTTTCTTTATTAGGACTTTGTTGCTTTTTTTATGGAGAACTATGGTGGCTCTGGATTCAAAGTAGTCTTCCTCCAGTATGTTTATGTAAGGTTCTTCGATACCCTGATTTCGCAGTGCCTGCATTCCTGCTTATATCTCGACTGAGTCAAACGCCTTCTCGTAATCTATGAAGGCTATTCATAAGAAATGGTTGTATTCCGCCCATTTCTCTATTACTTGATTGATAGTATGAATATGGTCTATTGTGGAGTAGCTTGTACAAAATCCTGCTTGGTCCTTTCGTTGATTGAACTATAATGTCGCCCTAATTCGATTAGCTATTATTTTTGTAAAGAGTTTGTAGAGAACGTACAGTAATCTTATTGGCCTTGAAATTTTTCAGTGAAGATGTGGCATTTCAAAGTATTTAAATAAAGGTATCGCAACGAAGTGTCCATACCTTCATTATATAGGGCAGGTTGCTATCGCTTCACCTATCAGATGCACTTCCTCTTCCTGTGTTGCGGATTACTTCTCTGTCTTACTCCTGTCTATTTTATTACATTTCCATTTTGTCCTATAGAGCGATGCTAAAAGTAAAGCCTGAACTTTTCTTCGAAGATGACAGTGTAATTAGTCCTTGTCGCGAAGAAAGGCGCCTGGTTCCTTAGCGATGAATGCTCAATCCATCAGCTGTGCCTAATTATATCGCAGGAGTAATTTGGGCCAGAGAGAAGATCCATGAAAGCTCAGAGGATGCATGACAAAAGAAATGGGTGGACCGTAATTAAAACCTCACAATGAAAGAAGCACTGACGTTGGCAATAAAGTTTGTACTTTTACTCGAACAAAACAATAGGAATACAGCGAACTTTTTGGTCAAAACTTTATAACATTAAGAATCGCCAAACATTATCCAGTCAGAACTGATCTGTGATTGCATTATCCAGTCAGAAGTGATCCGTGATATAGACTCTGTGTCGATATAATTTTAGCTGTGTCGTGCACCTTTACTTCTTCAAAGGCGCAAACGTTGCGCATTGAGAACCGCACTGGGATCACAATTCAACTAATCATTCAGTAGAGTTCATTGCAAGAAAATAACTGCAGATGGTGTTGCAGTAATTACAGAGATAAAGCTGCAAGATATATGGCGGAAATATTACACAATAAAGCACACGTAGAGAAAAAGTGTTGTAAATTAGCTAAAACATGAAAATAGTTCTTCGTGCGAAAAAAATCTCATCATGATATCTAAATCAAAATAAAACACTCAAAAAGCAAGCTCAAGGCACGCATATTGGTAGTAAACAGTTGTTTGACACTGCTCTGACAAGAGTTCCTCATTTTACTAAAAACGGATACATCACAAGCACTTGAACATTGCAGGAGAGGTCTGTAAACTTTATGACGCAGTACTTTGTTATAAGCATTTTGATTTACTTGCCTACAAATAGGTAAACTGGGAAAGCGAGATGAATACATTTATAAGCCATAAAACCAGAAAATACAATAAGAATAGATATCTGTTCACAAAGAAGCTACTTGAGCAATGAAGGTGACTGGCTTTACGCAAGCTTCGTTCACATAAAATTTGTCTTTAAAAGTTTGAAATGATGTAGCACGTTATATTGTTACGATATTAAGAACACTTCATTGATAGTTTTCTACAGAAGCGGGCACCGAGACTTTGGGAGTTGATAATGTGTGGCATCCAAAATGGTTGCGATGACAGTAAAATATGTAAAATGTTTAAATAGGAGACCGTGGAACGCAACGTAATATTAGGTATAGCACACAAATTAATGGTAAAAAGGCTGCACATATTTCTCTAAATAGTACTTGCCTTCACGTGTTATGCATCGTTCACGTTTCCGTAAAAATTATTTTCCGTAAAAATAAAATTGCTGCTCGCTTTGATCTCCAGTCAAAACACCAGACTCCTGCTCAAGCCAGCCCGGCTTGTAGTAATGTGAAAAGAAAATTAATATTACTTCAAATATTTTCTATAAGCAATGAGAGGTGATGTGGCAAATTTAATCGATTCCGCATGAAACAAAAATTTAGGATTTTGCCTTGGAACTCCTTTACCGTTCCCCGAATTTCTAGCAATTTTTTTCGCAAAGAGCGAGATGGTAACAGTCTGCCGCAACTCTAGTCAAACTTGTACATTTGTCGAGCAATCTTCATAAAGTCAACTGATCAGAGAGTGTTGTATCACAGATTTTGCATAAATTTGTCGCTGCTACTACACGGGGCGAAAACTAGACCCTGCGTGCTCAGTCTAGAAGAGTTGCAATAAATAGCATGCGCTTGTGCAGTAGCTGACATTAGGATGCATTCGTCGGTTCGAGTACAAATTGCTCGGTTTCATATCGCAGTGCGAGCATGGCCGGACACCTTTCACGTTGGCACTTTTTGTCCCGATACTCCACTTCTTTTCTCATCTCCCTTCCCCATCCCATCTACAGATGCTTAGGAAGAGTACCTGCTCGACTGCTCTACCTTGGATGCGCGACGCTCCTTGGTGGCGCACGCCCGGGCAGCGGCCATTTCCATTGGCGTCCAAGACTAAGGGCTGCCACTCAGGCGCACAAGAACTGTCTAGTTCAATTAAAATAAAAACGTTTACCACCACCATGGCGGGGTGGTAACAGTACTTGGCATGGAAGCTTGGATCCATGGCGGCGCATTTCAACATCAGCCACGCATTCCGTTGTCTTGCGAATTGCTACAACGATTTCAACTTGATAAAGTCAGCGGAAACGAGTGAGGAAAGCAATAAAACGCGTCCACGCTGAGCAATGCGGGCTTCTTTGTGTATTGGCATATCCGGCATAAAGCTTCCCTGTCTCAGACTGAAACTATGGTTCGATTCGACGCCACTAATACAGTGTATGCAGATTCCTTCATGTAGTATTAGTAAGACGTTACTTAAATATATTTAAATTGTATAAAAATGCTGCAATATGAACATTGAATTTTTTATCCTTTCAAAGCCTGATCGGTTTTGTACCTCAGCGGTAAGATGACATGAGATGAACAGCTTTTACACGCATTGTCCTGACGTGCGCGAGAAGTTTCCGGAAGATTGCCGTAAAGCTAGGCACTAGACCAAGATCATTGCTGGTGAATTGCGTTTGATGTTTCCTGGCGTGTACCGTATACGAAGCTGTGGTTTCATGGGGAGCCACCGTCGCAGAACCAATATGCAGTGATACGTTCAAGGACAATTTTCATTCACGCACAACGCTGATGCTTTGCTCACAACCAATAATGCCGATACCAATATTTCTGCAAAAGAAGCTCCTCAACGCTATCGCGTGATCACGGTAATACTACGTCTTCCACTGATGGCGGAGACCTAAAACTCCTGACTGTGTTAAGGTAATTGGTATGCAAAATACGCACACTCTTCAACTCAATGACAACATCGTCAGTTCTCGATACCCTGAAGTCACCCCTTGCAAGCGTTCAATTATATCACTCATGCTTACCAACTTTATGAAGTGCGCAGTGAAGGTATCAAGCGGGAAAACAGTTCTCAGCTTGATACTTTTGTAAGCGCGGTGAAATATTTTTCTTTTTCTTTCATTTGTCTACTCTGTTCCAACACTTTCCACCTATACTGCTCCTCCACGTGCAAGGACAAGGAACCAATGGCCATCTGGTGAACCTCCGTCCTTTTCCTTGCATATCTTTTGTTTTTATATATAGTAATCAAAAGTAATATTAGAAAGAGTTACGATAAAAAAACCATAGCAATGTGGTTATTTATAAGGTAGATTTAACGATTACACTTGTATTATTATTGGTCCAGTGGCGACTGATGAACATGTTCGTATAGCGACGAGTTGAGAAGAAATATATTTCTATGGGCCTTCAGTTAGTAGGTAGTAGTCCTCTGGTGAAATCAACATATGTTTCAGTCTTTCCGAACGCATTTATACTTCTATGTCGCTAAGCACAATATCAGTGTGGACTTGCTGAACAGGTTCGTTTTGCATCTGAATCAATATGTACCGTTCACTATTTCAGCACTCTAATCCACACTGCCGCCTTTATACTCATAAATGGGCTCGTTGAGGGCCGAGGGGTTATCGCTGTCATCACCCTTCGTCTGCATTCATTTCTTTCATCTCCTCATGATAACATAGTCGGGGTGGTATACTTCGATTGTACTTGAGCCTGTATATAATAGCCTTCATTACGTATGGCACATGTTTTCAAGGTGTGTAAAGTGTGAAAAAAAAAATTCTGTGATAAAAAAAAACTTGGCATGAATCAATTCTTTGTACCGAACGAGGGGATCGAGACCGTACAGTGTTGTGAAGTGTGCTGCACGTGCTGAAAAAGAAAGAGTGCTGTCGCGACCACCGCCTCGTATCAATCACATTAATGAAGACGGAATATGCTGAGCGTCAACGTTCCATAGCCACCGAATTCTGGACTGCTTTCGAAATGTGCCTGCCCACGCGTTTTTCGTCGTAATTATCGGGCGGCGCACGAAATGACTAATGTGCTTACATCGAGCGCGAGGCGAACAACTATTAGCGGATTCCCCTTCTTGCGACAGAGTGAACTGCGCGCTAGTCGGTGCCTGCAATGACAGCCTTCACCATCGCCTGATAATGGCAATGCGTCTGCGCTCTATTTTGCAACTTCAACTTTGTTTTGTAGCTCCTTTGAACAATGTCCGGAGTCATAGCCTGAGGGTTGCTCGCATTCGCCATTATGTGCCGGCGGAACCACTGTGAGAACAGGCTTTCTCTTAAGCCCAGATACGAGAAGTTCATTGGTCAGGGCTTGTCAGTGCTTATTAATAATTTCGATTATTTTTCACTGTTTCTGCATCAATAATGTTTTCCTACACGAAGTAGCGAATACGACGTTTTTCACCCTTTCGAAGAGATAACGCAAGCTCCCAGAACGTCGAGTTCAATAATTCATTTGTAATAAAATATTGCATCAACCGGAAGGGATGGTATGTTACAAACATAAGTACGTGTATTAAGAGTACATTTTAAAGAACGAGGCATGAAATCATGAGTGATTGTGCCACCCTACAGTCTTGTTGACCTTCAATTTATATAGCTACCAGTTAAATAGTATTCATTTTAGTTCATTCAAAAGAAATGAAATACATTTAAGGATTTTGCTGCATTACACCGCACCGCCGTTTTCACGTCTTTGCTTATTCATCGAACCTGAACAGCCAATGACGCCTACAAAACACCTCGTGGCTGTTTCCGCATATATGCTTTGATCGGGTAATGCTTAAGGTAATTCTACTGTAACAGTGCTATAGATTTTATAATGCCTTACACACATATCTGTGATCTGTGATCTGCCTCCAAGCCAGCCCTTCAGCTAATTAGAAGTTACTGAAAACAAGACACTGCATACAGTCCTCTAGTTTGTGACATAATAAATATGTTGAATGAGGCATTTCAATCCGGACATACCGTTGCGTTGCAATGGATTCCCAGTCATTGTGGCATAGCTGAGAATAAACAAGCTGATGCAGAAGCGTAAATGGTGCAAACTAGTGGCGAAGTAATATCGATTCACATTTCCTGACATGACATCAACGCTTTGCTGTCTAAAGGTATGAAGACATCTATGCAAGGACTATGGAATGATCCGGATTATTGCAACAAGCGCATTTACTGGATTGACTCTTCTGATGTTTTTCGCCTTCCGTTTCGACTAAGGAGAGACCAAGAAACGCTACTACATAGAGTGCGGCTGGGTGTTGCATACACGCGACGATACTTATGCAGGACAGGAGAAAAGGAAAATCCTAACTGCAGCTTGTGTAACACGCCAGAACATATTAATCACATCTTGTGTGTGTGCCTTTTATACGCAGTTGAAAGACAATGTCTTAAGCGCCTCACAGATGACCTAGACTGCCAACCCTTTTCGAAAGAGACACTTTTGGGTGCTTGAGAACGTGCGGATGACGCTCAACGCAGTTTAAAGGGCCTGCCTGCATTTCTAAGCAAGACAGGTTTAGATTTCCATCTTTAGAGAATCAGATAATGTAGAGACTTTTGTGCGTGACTCATTATGATGTACCACAATCACCCCTCATCATACCCTCCTCTTTCTTTCCTTTTTCCCCTTACCCCCGTGTGGAGTAACAGGCCAGCAACCCGCTTTCAAGGCCGACCTCTGCTCCTTCTCATTAAACAACTTCTTCTTCGTGATGCCTTACGCACATACCCAGCTTTACCTATAAAAGTGATGCTTTGTGGGGACTGCTTTCTGCTCTATCTGCCGTACTATATATATTTGGGGGGGAAGTGGTTCTTAAAATTGGAAAAGAAAAGAAAAGTGAACCCCGCAACTGTCTGCAGCTAAGTGCGACACCTCAGCAGTGGTTCACATGGGAAGGGGAATGGGGGATAATAGACTTGAGCGAAGAGAGGAAAGAGAAAGGAGAGAGCGAGCAAAGGAAGGGGGGGACGCACAGATCGTCTACCAAAATCACGGGGCGCGAATTCTCTAAATTCGCTCACGCAGTCCGCTTCCGTCTACAAAGTCGAGCAGCGCTGAAAGGGCACGCTTGATATGCGCGCGGCCACTGTTCGGGAACAAGAGGTGCTCAGTTGTTGTCCGAGGCAGGCCGAGAGCTCCGTACGTTGCGAGCATCACCTGTCTGCTCGCGTCACCAGCCGGGCAATGAAGCAAAAGGTGGTCCAGAGTCTCCAGGTCGCCGCAGTCCATGCAGTATGGACTGCCACGCCCGGAGTGCCGATGTTTTCGCTCGGCGGTGTAGTTGTCTCCGGTGCGGAGACGGAGAAGGAAACCGCGGTCTCGTCTTGGGAGTCCCTTGAGAGGGAGCCGCCGCGGCGGCTTTCCAGCTGCTACGCGAGGGTCGGGATGACGCTCGCGCACGTAGCGGGCGGTGAGGAGACGGCCGGCATCCGCGGAGCACACGAAGTTGGTGACGCCGGTGTCGGGGTCGTGCGCATCCCTCGCGGCACAGTCGGCCGCCTCGTTGCCGGGTATTCCGATGTGCGAAGGCACCCAGTGCAGCGAAAGGTCGCACCCCGTTTGCTGCACGGCGTGCAGCTTCCGGGCAACTCTCTGCGCAAGGAGGCTGCCGTCTTCCTCGCGCGAGATCGCGGCCAAGGCCGCCCGGGAGTCGCAGATGATGGCTGCAGCGCTCATGGGTGCCCGCTCACTGAGGAAATCGGCTGCCAAATTTATAGCGGCGAGTTCCGCCACAGTGGAGGAGGCGAGGGAGGGGAGGCGGCACTTGAGAACCGCGCCGACTGATGGCACAACGCAGGCGGCGGCCGCGGAGCCGTCGCGAAGCACTGACCCGTCGACGTAAACAAGCAGCCGGCCGTTCAGCTGTTCGTGAAGGAGGTCGGAGCACTCCTGCTGCATCGCTGCCAGCGGGGTGCGCGCCTTCGCTTTGATGCCGCCAATGGTCTTGGTGATCACCAGAGGGGTGTGGCGGTAGGGTGGGATAGCCAGCCAGCTGGGGTACTGCATGTCTGGCACAACCGTCAAGAGCTCACTCGCCCGCTGCCCCATGGATGAGTGAGGTAGAGCATATAGCCTGTTCACAAGGAGCTGCCCCTGCCTTGTGGTTTTCAGCCGCAGTACATGATTTAGTGTCCGCTGGGTCACCCGCAGGGAGATGGGAGTTTCCCCCGCTTCGGCGAGCGTGGGGCCCACCTGGGAGGTTTGGGGAAGTCCGTAGTACTCCCGCACGGCGTTGCGATGGTCCGCGTCCAAGGCAGCTAGCTGGCAAGCACTCAACGAAGCCACTGCTGCAGTGTAGATCACGCGTGCCGATGCGACTGCGTTGTAGACTCGCAGGGCAAGGGCAGGGGTGCAGCCGTGCCCTCGCGCGAGGAAACTGCGTGCGGCGCCGAGTACCTTGCGGTTGCTCGTCCGCAGATCGTTGACGGCCGGTCGCCAGCTGAGCCGGTGGTCTATGGTCACCCCCAAGTAGCGCACCTTCGTGCTCCACTCGATGGGGAGGCCCCGGAGTGAGAGCCGAGGCGTGGAGCGGCGTGTCGGCGCTCGCGGGTGGACGAGCAGTGCCTCCGTCTTGGAGGCGGCGAGCGCCAGTCCAACCCCGTTCAGGAATGCGTCAACCGCGTCGATGGCCACCTGGAGGGACTCGAGAAGGGCTGCCCGGTGGCGACCGGGGCCGCAGGCAAACAGCGCAATGTCATCGGCGTAAATCGCCACATGCACTTCACACGCCGTGTTGCACGGGATGTAGTCGGGCAGCTTGGCAAGAGCCAGATTGAACAGAAAAGGGCTCAGTATGCTGCCCTGGGGTACGCCTGCGGTGACGGAGTGGGGACCGCTGATTGTGGAGCCAACACGAACGCGAAGAGTGCGGTCGCCCAAGAAGCTCTCCAGGTAGTCAAACATCCGCCCGCACACACCGAGGTCACGAAGTGCGTCCAAAATCGATGCGTGGGGCAAACAGTCAAACGCACTTCTCACGTCGAGCAGCACGAGGATGCCGTAATCGCCGCGGTACTTGGCCTCCTCGAGGGTGGCGATCACGTCGGCCAGTGAGTCGAACGTACAGCGCCTTGGGCGAAATCCGCTCTGTTCGGGAGGGAATGCGTTGGTTGCGGTGGCAATCCAGCGAAGGCGTCGCAATGCCATGGCTTCCATGACTTTCCCTGCGGCCGAGGTAAGTGACACTGGCCGGTAGGATGAAAGCTCCGTGGCCGGCTTCCGTGGCTTCAGGATGGGCACCACGAGCGCCTCTTTCCAGCCAGGAGGCACCTGACTTGTGCGCCACACTTCGTTGTAGGCCTCCAGCAACCGAGGCCGCGTGGAGGGGTCAATGTTGCGCAGCACCTGGTAGGTGAGGCCGTCCACTCCCGGGGCAGACCGCTTCGTGCGGTTGTTGAGCACTGCGGTCAGCTCGCTGAGAGTAAACTCCTCCGTGCATAATGCGCGGATCTCTAGCAGAATGCCCTCGGTGGGAAAGTACCGCTCGGGAGCGAAGAGCTCAGGCCTGTTGAGTGCAGGCACAGGTGGTAGTCCCTGTGGAGGCTGTGGGCAAGCAGGAGGGGCAAACTTGTCTGCCAGCAGCTCAGCCAATTCCTGCGTGGCGATCTTCATTGCAACAGCAACACAGAGAACCGGGCAGCGAGGCTCTCTGGTGCGAAAAACGGCAGCGAAAATGCGCCAGGCTTGGGCGTGGTTCTGAGGGTCATCTAGTGACGAGCAGAGGCTCCCCCAGCTCTGGTTGCGACGGCGTCTGGCGTGCCTGCGGCACACCGCGTCAATACAGTTATAGGCACGCCAATGTTCCGCCTTCTGCGAGCGCACCGCCACAATCTGCGCCCTGCGACGCGCGGCGCGAAGGTTGAGGAGGCTGATGTCTGGTGCGGGGGTGCCCGCAGGCACGGTGCAGTGGGTGGTAGCTGCGTCGTGACACTCGGCCAGCGCGGTGAAGAAGTCTGCAGAGACTGGCACTCTAGCACACAGTTCTCTGAAGCGAGTCCACTTCACAACACTGTAGGTCCGAGTGTACCTGATGTAAGCTGAGGGGGGTGTGACCACGATGGGGTAGTGGTCGGAGCCCTGAGAGTCCGGTGCACGTTGCCACTCATATTTACACGTACCACCCACGAGAGTCAGGTCGATGGCACTGTCGGACACACCACGGCGCGCGAGAGTACAGCTACCCGTGTTTATAACGAGCAGTCCGGCCTTTTGCACGGCATCGAGAAGGTCGCGCCCACGGTGGTTCGTCACGCCACTGCCCCAGGAGGTGTGGTGAGAGTTAAAGTCGCCACCGATGACCGCGTCGCGATTTAGGCGGTCTGCGAGGCGGCACACGAATTGGGTGTCCCAGCGTGCCGAGTAGTTCGATGTGCGCACGTACACGCTAGCGACACTGGTGTCCGTGCTCCCGATGCGCACAGTCAGGGCGACGGCCTCGAGGGTGTCACAGAGAATGTCCTCGATGTCCACTGCAGCGTGAGGGAGGTCGGCGCGCACATAAACCGAAGCCCGCGACGTGCCGGGAGGATGCGAGGGAGTGCTGCACCGGACTGCGCTACACTCTTCAAGTTCGCACTGCGTGGTGCTGTGATAGCCGACAAAACCAGGTAGGTTGAGTGTTCCGACGCGAGCGTAGGTTTCCTGCAGCAGCAAGACGTCGTACTCGCGTCGGAGGAGTTGGGTAGACAGCTCGGCGTGACGGCAGCGGAGGGAACGAACGTTCCATTGAAGAATCCGCGGCCGAAACACCTTGCCGCTAGCCATGTTGATTGAGGGCAGCGTGGGCGGCCAGGGCCGCGTTGCACAGCTCAAACACAGGGCCGGATTGCGGTATTGTCCCGATGAGGGCCTGCACGGCAGCGGCCAGGGCACTAATCACCATGTCCTTTTGCACCTCGCAGTCGGGGGCCGAGGGTTCGGCGGCCGGGGGCGAAACAACCGCGCTGTACGTCCGGCCCGGTTGCACTACCGAGGAAATACCAGTGCACGGTGCTCGAGCAGGCACGGCTTTTCCCTCGCTCTTAAGGTTCCTCTCGGCCTCACGACGAGAGAGGGGCGGGTCCGCAGAGGCCATGATTTCTAGCACCTTCCTCTCGTGTTGCCAGCGAGGGCATCGGGGCTCGGTGGCGGGATGTGGGCCGCCGCAGTGTAGGCACTTGGGGCCGGGTGCAACGCAGTCGGCGCGGGCGTGGTCGCCGCCACAGCGCGAACAGCGTGTGGAGCTGGTGCACGTCGCATGAGTGTGTCCGAAAGCGCCACAGCCAGCGCACTGGAGAGGGCGGCGACGACGACAACGTACAGGGCGGGTCTGCTTAAATAACGCCACCTCAGGTGGCGGTGCGTTACCCACAAATCGGAGAAGGACATTGCGTCCGGTACGGGCACAAGAGAGGATGGGAGCAGAGCTCTCTATGTTGTTTTTGAGGACCTCCTCGTCAAAAGCCGCGTCAACGCCGTGAAGTACGCCGGTACAGGTTCCTTTGTTGGCGGTCTTGGCGTTGACAGCCACATTCCCGATGCTTTCCACTGCCAGGAGAGCGGAGGTGTCAGCTCCGGGTGTGGTGTCAACCGCAACAACGTTGCCGCTGAAGTTAATGCGCACACGCTTCGTGCCGGGCACCTTCGAGAGCTGTGCTGCAATTGCGTCGCGGCTGAGGGAGAGGAAGTTGTTCTTCCTGCCCTTGGGGCGGTAGAGGATGGTGGCAGAGGTGCGGCGGGGCTCATTCGCGACCAGGTGTTCGATAATATCGAGTTGGTGCTGGCGGCGACCTGGTTTCTGGCGGGGCCCCTTTCCCTTGCTTGGGGGAGCTGCACTGGCTGGCTGCCTACTGGAAGGGGCATTTGTAGCTGTTGATGCCTGGCACGGAAATCCGTTTTTCTGCTGATGCTTGCGTCGGGCCTCTTCATAATCTGCTTCGGTAGAGGCGTCCACCGTCAGTGGGCGCATGGGGCCGAAAGCAGAAGGAGGGTGTGGCGCGGTGCTAGCGGCAGAGTTCGGAGGAGCTGCGGCCGTAGCAGACGACGCGCCCGTGCTCTCCTTTGAGCGGGAGAGTGGAGGAGAGTGCTGTTGTTGTGGCGAGGAGGTGGGAGGTAAACAAACCACCCCATCAGACACCGGAGAGGCCGCTCTCTCTGGAGAACGGGTCGGACGGGTTGCGTGACCGGAAGAAGGTGGGGAAGGCTCGAGGAGGGTGGGATTTCCTGTGGCGGTCTGGGAGGCTCCCGCTTGCGCAAGAGACTCCAATGTTGCCTCGGTTGCCCTTCCAGTAGAGGTCATGCGCGTTCCTTCGCCTGGAAAAAGGGGAGAGACAGCACTGCGTGCACACCCCTCTCCGAACAGGTCTTCTTGACGCCCGGCGCGGCAGGCTTGCCCGGCCAGCAGGCAAGGGCAGAAAGTGGTTGCCGGCGGCGCAGAGTGAGCGCGCGCTCGCTTGGGGGGAGCTGCAAACGACGCCTGTTGTGTTGCTCGTTGGCGGCCTGGTCCGTCAGCGCAGATTCCGGTTCTGAAAAGGGCCAGACCCTTTGGGGAGGGCGACAGGGACGGAGAGGAGGACGGAGGCGTGTTGTGCTCCCAAGAGGAGGATGATGTGGGCGAGGAGGAATCGGTACTGGCCTGTTCCTCGCTGTCTGCCGGTGTTGATGCGACCGATTCTTTGTAGTCCTGCAGCTCAGCCTTGCTTCCCTCTTGTAGTGTGGGTACAAGATGGAGTTGGGAAGGCTGTGGTACTAAGGAAATGGCGGCGGCGGCCTCCTCGGCTGCGGCCGTTAGCTTCGCGCTTTTCGTGGTGGCGGCCTTGATTGTTGGTGCCTGACGCCGGCGTGGTGGCAACAGTTTCCCGATCCTTCGTACATGGGGCCGAGAAGTTGGGGTGCTGGTAGATGAGTGCTTTTGAAGACGATTGGCAGCAGCCTTCAGTTTACGAGCCCGGGTAATCATCGGGGCCGCAGGCGATTGTTTGGGTGAGCTGGGGCGGCTCGTTGCGGTAGCATGCAGGCTCGCGCAGAGGGTGATCTCGTCAGGAGCGTCCTTAGAAGGGGTGTCCGTCATTACTGGTAGAGGCGATGGGCCGTACTAGGCGAGGTCATTACAGATTAAAAAAAAAAAAAAGAACTAAGGGGAGATGAGAGGGCTCCACATTTCCTCAATATCTTGATAGCCCTGAACAGGGCTTGAGACAAAAAATGGCTCAATAGGACAAGGGAGGGAAGAAAAAATTAAAACGGCGCACGGGTGTGCGCAAAAGCTATCAAAATAAAAAACTGGGGGAGAAAAAAAAAATGGAAGCATGGAAGCGCCCGTAATGGTGCATTCACACGACGGACCGAATCCGGATTTGTCGTGGACGCGGACAGCTCATCCGCGGATGGTCCGCCTGCAGGCGCATCCACACGACGGACGGTGTCCTAGGGGAAAACAGCCGGATTACCCTCGACAGCAGATTCGGCGCTCACCTGCGCCCGCTGGCAGCAGACCGGTTTGAGAGTATTCAACATGGATGCCCGCAAGAAGCGAAGCTTGGCTGCGATGTCTGTCGTGTTGTGACAAATGAACGAGTAGTGTTATTCTTTCAGGAGAAAAGGGAGTTGCTAGCAGGATATTCTTTCAACTACATTATTCCCCACTTGTAGAACTTCTAAACGTGTCTCCCGCCTTTTTTTAGAAGCGGCACGTCGCCGGTTGCAGAAGTTGGAATATTTCACCACCATGACGGCTAAGAATCTCGCGTGTTAAGCGACGGCGGCGACATTTCCCGAACCACCAAAAGTAATTTTTGCATATTTAATCACCTGAGAACAAAGTCTCCGGAAACTAAGTAAACAATGCTCAAGCGTAGATGATGCCGACCAGTCATGCAGCTGTCCGCGAGCCATGGAGGACATGCCGCGAGCAGACGAAAAGTGTACTGGTTGCCACCGACCCCAAGCTATTCCGCTGAAGTACCGGCTCTCCCCCGCCAGAATCCCGATGTGAGAAACAGGTTGGGTTCATCCGTCCGCGAGCCGCGCGGACGAGTCGCGGACGAGGGGAATCGCTGATGTGAGGTCCGTCCGTCCCGCCACATCCGTCCCGCCACATCGGGATTCGATCCGTCGTCTGAATGCACCATAAGGTACGGCGCCTCACTAGACGCTCGCGTGCTCCTCCAGGAAAACCGGTCGGGGACCGACCGAAAAACACGTCTGCTCTCTTCGGCGGTCGCGACGAGACTGTGATATATATTTGACGACAGCAGTGCTATCGCATTCTCACACAAACATTTCACTGACACCGGAAGTTCTTGCATCCACTAGCTTCAGAAAAACATACGTTGCTCGATGTTAACGAAAACCGGCTGTACAGAACAAAAATAGCGTAGACCATGTTTCTTTGTGTGTGTGTGTGCGTGTGCGTGTGCTTGTGTGTGTGTGTGTGTGCGTGTGTGCGTGTGTGTGGGTGTGTGTGCGTGCGCGTGTGTGTGTGTGTGTGTGTGTGTGTGTGTGTGTGTGTGAGTGTGTGTGTGTGTCTGTAGTGGTGCACTGCTGTTTCGATTGCCCTTGTTTTTTTTTGTTTTTTGTGCACGTGCTTATTTACTGGTCCTAGTTCGAGGTCATCGCAACAAGGTAAATGCGTGGTATTTTTGTATTATGGTTGCTTTAATCCACCGTCTCTCTTGTTCGACGTGATTGTAGAGCCAAGAAGGAAGGAAAGAAGGAAAATAACTTTAGTTTAGTCCTGCGGATCGAAGGCGACTCAGTTACGCAGCTGGCTCAGTTCCACGTAGGCACCGGCAAGCCGAGCCTGCCGGCCACCTCGCGGACCCGCTGAACAGCCCGCGCTGAAGTGAAAAAAAAAAGAAGGCTGGGTTCGCCAGCTAGGAGTTAGGTTACGTAAGAAAACCGCATTAATTACGAATTCGTCTAGAGTTCCAGACAATGACACCCTGGTTGGTGTACAGTATGCATTCCAGATTAAGGTTTTCCTTTTTTTTTACAGGCCTCCTAAAAGTTTTATATACCATGAGTGTTCTTGGTTTGTATGAGAAAACTATATAAATTACTTACAAATACCACTCGCCAGTATTACCTGTTTCACAGCGAAAGCTAACAGGTATTTTAGCTTAGCAAGACACCTTACAATAGTTTTACTGGCAACATAGTTGAGCAACATATTAGAACTAGTGGCGGGACTATATAGCCACTTTGAAAACATACAGGAGATAGGTTAAATGGGAACCTGACTGTGACGCTTAATCATTGCCGCAATATATTACCGCGATACCATTAAAGAGCTCGTTTCGCGGAAATCCTGGCATTGGCGTCGGTGTCGTTGGTTGTGAGCAAAAAATTCTTTTGCACCTGACTGAAGAATTTAGAAAGATGCAATGAAATAAACAACCAATAAAAGTTCTGGGTGCAAGGGGGGATAGAACCCGGGTTGTTTAGTCATGTACGAATGGAAGCGAGACTAGGATGCAGTGACAGGAAACACATACCACAAAGTTAGAATCAGTCTAGCGAGCAAAGCTCACTACTTCGCTGGACACAATAAATAGTGTGATCGACGCACGTTCATAAGATTAGGTCATTTAAATGTCATCAAATACGTTGACTTGTATACTTAGATTATTTATTTCGATAAGACCGTAAATCTATCAACCTCATTTCTATTAATTATGACTAATTCAGAATAGGGTCACATGAAAATCTGTGTAAAGGCATTCTGACGGGGAGGGCCCATCCCTCTCTATTGAGCCGATAGTCTCTCTGAAAATTGAGCAGATAGTCTATGTAGCGATAAGCCGACGCCTAAATGTTGAACTGCTAGCATAACTGCATTTATTTATGTGATGTACAACAGCAGAAGGAAGAAAAAAAAGTGTTTTTCAGACATTAAAGCTCGAACAGTATTGTCGTTATGATGACGATAGTGCAGAAGTAATACAGATAAGCGCCTTGTGGGACATGGTGGATCAAGATCATTGCAGACTTTCATTTTTTTTTCTTGTGTTGTGGAACAACGTGTTTTGTGCGGTTTGAGAGTCACTTCATAAAGCACGTTACGTGCACTGAGCTAAACGTGAAATCCCGAATACTACGGCAACCCGTGTGGTCGCGAAAATACATGGCGTTAAATAAAAGCTACGAACCAATCGTTGAAACATGGGCAAATTTCACTCTTTGGGCCAGCTAAAGGGGCCTTTCTCACAACCAGTTTTCACAAGAAACCTCATGGTGGGCCAGAAATATCAATCTTGTTTTTATTTTAACGATTGGTTAGCGCTTGTCATTTACCTTCAAGCAAAAGCGCATGAAAATTGCATGCTCGTTGCTTAACGTTTTAAACGCGAAACATTTCTTAGCGAACTACGGTGACTTTGAGCGTGTCTATCTATCTATCTATCTATCTATCTATCTATCTATCTATCTATCTATCTATCTATCTATCTATCTATCTATCTATCTATCTATCTATCTATCTATCTATCTATCTATCTATCTATCTATCTATCTATCTATCAATCTATCTATCTATCTATCTATCTATCTGTCTATCTATCTGTTCATCTATCTGTCTATCTATCTATCTATCTATCTATCTATCTATCTATCTATCTCCGCATACGTTTGGGTGCTCTCGTGGTAACCCCCTTAACTTGGCGTGAACCAAAATTAGCATGGGAGGGTAAGATGGTTTTATAAATAAGACGCGCTGGTCACGACATAAATAATGTCACAACCCCGTCACGTATGCCGTCAAACACTTCCCGCCAGACACATTTCCACGGGCGGGTATGTGCCACTGGTATGCGGGTATGTGCCACAGATGACTGACACTTAGTATCTACCCGGCAACGACGAGAACACACATGGGCAATTTGAACGCGTGAGCGTTAAGTAATGCCCGACATCGGTGGCGTCGACCGAGCGAAGGCCTTGAATAAATGTCAGTG
Source organism: Rhipicephalus microplus (assembly GCF_043290135.1). NCBI lineage: Eukaryota > Metazoa > Arthropoda > Arachnida > Ixodida > Ixodidae > Rhipicephalus > Rhipicephalus microplus. The sequence continues at coordinate 140,123,212 of NC_134704.1, read as the reverse complement.
TTAAGAGAAACCTGACAAAGGCAGCGTTGACCCCGTGACGAATGCAAACAATAAACTTCAGGGTCCCAGCAGGAATCGAACTCAAGCATTCTACGTGAAAGTAAAGTATTCTACCACAGAGCTACGCAATGTCCCGGAACTACTTTTCAGATAGATGCTAATCTTCGTGAAACGTCAATAGTGATTGCAGTGATGCCTACCGATTTTTATGAACATTACTAATGTACTCCTTTTATACAGCCGTCACTTCGGAACAAACTCAATTGTAGCTAGGTCCCATGCGCTGAAGATGATTTATGTAGCGGTGTCCAGGGCTACCACAATAGCGAGCACCAGCACTTCATATTAGCTTACTGCTCGTGGTGGTGCTAATATTCATGTTACTGTTGGCATCGTTGCGCAAGTTCAAATAACTGGTTATATAAGCACCTGCAAATCTTCAACATATGTCGGTGCGTGCAACTTTTCTAAATATATTTAGCTTCACTTCGTGTCGCTCAATACACAAAATTGCAACACGGTCACTTTCCCTCCGCTTGCATCGCATAAAGTCGATTCCCAGGTATATGGGATCTGCCGATTTTTTTCGGAAATCTGCTGGAATCAACATTGTCGCCCATGCGACAACATAATACAGTTGTTGCTTCGTTCTTTCAGCAAGACCGACACACCTTATGTTTGAAGGGTAGCTGCTCTTCTTTCAGATACTTCTCGTTGATGTTCTATAGTCGTTAACATAACTTCGTTACTCGTTCTTGTTACTACCCGCTGTAGTTACCTTTACATCACCACTACATGCGCCCTCTCTTCATGAAGTGGAGTACCTCTGTTTGTATAACAATACAAACATTAGCGATCAAAAGAGGGAAGAATAGATTCTCTAATACCTATTTGTTCAAAAAATCCTTCTTAGAACCGGTTGCTTTGGGAACACCAAAAAATGTACTGTTCCTGCGCTAAATCATCTTGAAACTAGACAGGTGTTCACATATTGTGCACGAACTACGTCATGTGAGATTTGCAATCTTTTGTCGTCACTGTACACGATCAGAACACATGCACAAACTGCATAAATACTCCCACTTTAAGCAAACAGCGTTAGACGGTATTGTTCCTGAGATATTTACCAATAGAAGCTTTTCAGAAAACATAAAGTTCAGGACTCTTGCGCGCCGCTTTTACAAATACAGGGGGCAGCGTAGTCCACTCCCATCCATAAAGTCTTCCTAATTTTCTACCAGGTTTAGCTTCTCTGTGGATGTCTCAACCCTGCCGCGAAAAAAGGAATGTATCTGCACTATTCACCATTTGAACATTTCTTAGAACTCATGGCCACTACAAGTGCAATAGTGAAATGTACACTACGCCATAATTCATGATATTGAGTATCACGCGCTACGTGTTTTTAAAACGATGGTTGCAGCGACACGTTTTCATGATGCTGCTACTGATCATAATGACCAACTATGGATGAACGTCTTGTAATCGGTCAGATATTGAGGTACTAACTTCGTGCCCGATACACAAAGCGGAGTGCATGGTAGAATTATGTCCTTCAGCCACACAATGCTATGCGTGTTAATAAATTTTACCACAGAGCCAGGCAAAAGTTTCGAAATAGCCGTAATATAACCGTATACATGCATTACCTATTTATACAAGTGCACTTTGATTACCACACAAAATGCCTGATTTGAACGCCTCCTAAAGCACGAGGTTTTTATCATTTATTTACATCTAACTAGAATTTTCACTCGCAACTTAAGGCTTCAGCATCTGAAGACTGCGGAGTGAATGAAATACCTGTTCTCTTACTGCGTGGTTACAATCGATTCTGACCAGTTAATACATGTATTATTCAGACTACAGAGCAATGAACTTCCGCGTGAGGAGACGTATTTTTCCTACACACTATTTATTCTTCCCGAGACAAAGCTTTTGCAGTGGACTCTTCAGCTTTGCCAACATTTTAAAAAGTAGAAAGCTTCTTTATGACAACTGGCTCTCACGAAACACAGGTATATTGAAAGAATATCGTGCCCGGTGCTACTGTAAAGGAGCCAAACTGTCTCTTGAGCATCTGCACCACACGTTTTACACTCAAAACATATAATGAAGCATGCGCTGTAAATTTAAGTCCTGTTGAAGATACGTGACACCCCTGAATTTATGTAGCCTACAAGCATTAGCAAACTAGAGAAATGCGAATGTTGCGCTACGCGCGCAGTTGAACAGGAATTACGGCGCACTAAACTATTCGGCACTGACGTGCACTTACGCTTGGAAGTCGTTTATGACCTATTCTAAAGTCTTACTTCTACGACTTCTGCATTGGTATATGGCTTGCTTTTACCATGAAACTTCCGAAGGCAGTAAACTTTCGAACCTTTACGGCCACTTACTCTGAAGACCCAACGCCAATCTGTGTATAAATATATATAACCCTGGCTCCGGAACGAAACCTTGTTTTAACATTAGCTCGGCGCTTTACATGTTGCTTATGCAAGCGTGTTATGGCGTAGAAAGAAGATAAACCTGTTTTTTATATAAATAATCTTTATATTTATAAAAACACAACATAAATAAAACGAAGTTACACCCGGAAGGACAACATGATTTTAATGTTCTACCTCCTAACTTGCTTTCGAGGAGCTTGAAAAAGGAAGCAATGTACAAAATGTAGTAAGCCAAGAATACATTAACTAGGTCAGAAACACGCACAAGAAGCACCCAGACAAATGCCGCAAAACAACGAATGAACGTTTCTTTGATGTAAGCCTGTGCAAGAACATTAGAATTTTGAGCGCTCAAAATGATGTTGCACCCAGCATGCTTATTTTGTATTGCCCCTGATTGTCTACACTGTACTTATGGTATTGAGCTTTGAGCAGATGTGGTGTGCTGATTCATTTGATGTTTATAACCGTTAAGAGGTATCACTACAGGTATATTGTAATTGAAGTTAAAGCAGGACGCGGCGTCATGTGGACGTTATAATGTATCATCATCACACACCTATGGTCTCCAGATGGGTTGACTTTGTGCCATAGACAGAAATGTGATCACTTTCACCACGCAAATATATTCAAAACATGACGGCCTTCCGTAAAATAGCGCTCGTCTTCATGTGCCTTTGTTGTCGTGCAGAGTTCGCGCTATATCAATCGCCTTGTTTAAAAACTTTTGAATTCATGAGTTTCGCCTTGAAGAGTAGAACGCCATTGCCTGATAGTGCCCTGTTCATATGACTTTCTCAAGCGCCAACCTGCCTTGACTTCTCGGTGGGCACCTTAGCCGTGACGCAAAGAAGCAAACGGCTGTGAGCGAAACACATCCTCTTCCCCCAAATTCTCTTCCCTTCCCTCAAACTCCCTCGAATGCCTGCTGTTCATTGCTCCCTGCGCCAAGATTCTTTCATTCACGCCTTTCCAAAGTAGCCACTGCGCATCCGTAAGGCAATGTGCCCACCTGCGCATCTGGGCACTTAGTTTATTCAATAACTGATTGATTGATGAACTGATGTAATTTTAGTGTGTTGCGAAGGAACCCGATTGTGATGAAATTATTGACTTGGAGCGTGTGCGGTGGCGTTGATATGTGTTCGGTGTGAGGAACCGATTTGAAGAGCGCAGACATACAGACGAAGCGCGACTACGCGTGCCTGTTCGTGCCCGAGTCTCTAGAGAACGTCTCGGGTGGTTGGGAGAGCTCGGCGAGTGGCAGCGACGCATCGGAGATCGAACATCGGAGCTCGAACTTTAGGCCCCACCCCGACGTCCTTATTCAACCCTGCTGGTGCAGCTCTCGTCCCGGCTTTTATGATCCCGGGTTCCTACTTGGCTGAACGTCACCCCACCTGTCCCCGGACTCTGTCTTGAGCGAAGTACCTGGTGGCTATTCCCGTCGCTGTACCGTTTGCTGTTCCAAGCGCCCTCCGAGGAGCTGTCTTGGCACTGTTCATGACGGCCTTCTAAATGCTGTTCTCATCATCACTCCCAGCGTGGCTCCAGGCGTCGACTGCCATGCCGGGATGCTGTTTTCTTTGCCGGGTCATTGGGAGAGTGACTCAGTTAAGTCATTGGGCCATGATAACGTGATGGAAAGAGGGAGTAGGGACGCTTGTCAATCTGAGCCGAAGCTGTCCGCACGGTTCCTGTGGCAAAAGCGGCAAGCCTCGTCGTCAGACCATCCAGTAGATGTCACTCAGCTTGGTAGTGAGTTAAAGCGCAAGTATGAGTACCAGCGTGTGAAATGACAGGCTTTCTGAAAAGAGTGGTGAACGACAAATTCAGTGGGATAAATGTCAGAAGATAAATGCAGAAAAAATGACGGTGACGAGCAATCAAAGAGGCATTGAACGCTTCGCGTTCTACTTCGGTGGTGGCTTCAGAAACGGACAAAACTCATTCACTTTAATTAGAGAAAAAGAAATTTGCCTCAGATAAAAGGACTGTAGACAGATTATCTACGCCTGATCAAGGCTCCTCTATGAACCCGTACATTTGCTCCGCCGCAGTAGAACAATAAGTATATATATATATATATATATATATATATATATATATATATATATATATATATATATATATAGTAAAGTTGACATCATAACTATTTATTTAACTGACGTTTTGACGGGAGGCCCATCTTTTCCAAGGCGTAATGCTGCGTGTACAAAGGCCAGTGGGCCCCGTATAATGTTACGCCTTGAAAACGACGAGGCTCCCGTCGAAACGTCGGCTAAGTAAACAATTGTTATGTGAAATCACATCTACTTTCATACTTATAACCTTGCAGCAACCGAAGCTATTGTTCATATATATATATATATGATTCACTCCGACGAAGGCAGGCCCACCTGACGACGTTAGTAAAACTAGTGTTTTTTCGCACGTTTGTCGACCTCTTTTTATACTATATATATATATATATATATATCAGGGACAGAAGTGTATACCTAAGGGCTCGTTTTTGCGTGTTTTAACACAATATTAATGAGATATAACAGACAGTAAGGCCAAGGAATGTACAGGGGAAGTTATAAGAACCAATATATATGTATATATATATATATATATATATATATATATATATATATATAATGCACAAACAAATTTAACAAGCAGAAAGCGTAACTGAAATATTATGTTAAAATTTCATGTTAAAGTCAGCATCGATCACAACAAACGAAAAATGAAAAATATAGCAACTACATTTTAGTTTTTTCTTTAGACTGCTTTTCTCATCACTCTGTTTTAAAAGTTTATGGCACAGCTATTGTTGCCGAGTAGACAAGGTATTTGGTATGATAAGGTTTGCTTTCCGTAAATTGTCCTGGATAAACGCAAGCGGAATCGGTAAAAGTGTAGATTATAGCGTACATTGCCTGGTAGCACTGCTCTATGCAATTGATAAGATTGTTTTCTATTTTTTTCCGATATATGGGGCGCACAGTGCTTTGTCAACGCAGGCTAACAAGCATAACGATGTGTCATAAATTTTCGTGTGCATCACCGGGCCTACACACGAATTAGGTCGCAGCCAATTTTAGCTTTCCCTACAGTGAAATTTTAACCTTCCCCACAGTTAGCCTAATATGCTTCAACATTGATATGGTGTACTCTGTAATCAGTTGTTGTAACTGGTTGTCATAGTTACTAAAAATCACATTGTCATCTGAAAACCCCAACTTGCGGTTTTTTGTAGTACCAACCAATTGTTGTTCCAACCAATTTGTAGTACCAACCAGGTACACGCCGATTTCTTCGAATGAGTACAGGAGTACGCCGACCTGGCGCTCGGTTGTTGCTGCTTACTTATCTCGAAAGGTAGCCCGATAATGTTCTGCGGGGGCTTTTGTGTGTATACCCTAATCTACCACAGCCTTGGTGAAATAGTTGAGCATCCGCCGCTGCTGTGGAAGGCAGAGAACTGCTGCCCGAGGCACCTAATGCCTAAATAAGTACAAGCGCACTTCTGGACCCATACTCGGTAGAACGAAGTTCATAGTCGCTTAGGAGGACACCCACCCTGTTCGAAATCGCCGGCATGGTACCTTCAGACCTAAAAAAGGTCATACTATTCTATTACGTTCATTTTACCATCTAACTAATACTTTCATCTATCCGTAGTTTCTACACTTCCAACCTACTAACTCGAATACTACAAATCATGTAGGTTGGCAACATTGGATACATTGTGTCTTTTCGGCTGCGCACTGCTTTGATTGATAATGCTTCGTTTTTTTTTTGTACAAATGCTCTATAGCTGCAAAATGTTTAAAGTTATCGGGTTAAGTGTATGCAAACGTTAGCAGTGTCGGTCGGCGAAGCAGATTCTACTCAACTACTGGTATCCCTAACAAGTCAAATTCATTTAAATGTCTATAAAGCCGCATACCAGAGTAGGTGGTTCGAAAACAGTTTTTCAGCTACTATACTGAACAAAGTAATATATAATTCTGGGTACCCTTTGCTGAAGTGAGCTTGCTGTCTGGGCTTTGGATCGGCCGGCAGTATCCTTATTGCTCCCTGAGAGTTCGTTAAGTTTGTTAACTGTATCGGTTTTTCTGAGTTAAAGCGAGTCATTTGATCTTGATGTCACTTTCATCTCCTGGTCAAGGGCACTCCGTTTGGTTAGCTTCCACGCCGGTCAAGGATTGGCCGATGGTCTATTTGTTGCGCAGTGGGGTGAGCAGTGTCTCTGTGGCTCTGGTACCTACTGATGGGGGCACTATACCGATGAAAAACCTAAAGACGATTCAAGTGGGGCTTCGAAAAGCCACTTCGCATTTCCAGCAGATCATCGAGCTCCGCCAGTTCGGTCGTGGAGGAATCATGTGGTGTTCCGCAGATAAAGAATGCAATCGTGAGCTTCTCTAATGTTCCGAGTTTGCAGCGCATCTGGTGAGCCTGTTCATTCCAGCACACCTCACATGCTCGACAGGATTAGTCCGCGTTGAAGACACAAGCCTGATTCCTGCAGAAGTAGTCGATTTGTTTTTCGTAGTGGGTGTAATTTCAGTGTACAGGTGAACCTGTACAATTGAATACAGTAAATTCCCAACTGAATTGGTGATAGTGATTTTTTAGGAACAGTTCGACCTTCAGAAATTAGGGCATGGTCACTGATCCATAAGGTAGAGCCACTTTTCCCCAATCCCGTACAGTGTTTGAAATGTTGGTGATATGGACAAACCGTCAAAGGGCGCCGATCAATTATCAGATGCCACCGGTGTGGGGAGGATATTGACAGACGTGTGTGCAGCTCTGAGAAAGAGCGGTGCTGCTTATGTTACGGGGCGCACCCTGTACACTCCGCAGATTGTGCAGCAAAAAAAAGGGAGCTTGCTATATTGGATATTGTAAAACGCAAGCGGTGCTCTCGGAGAGAAGCATTTGCAGAAATGCGGGAGAGATCCAAAGGATACGCAGGCGTTGAAGTGTGTAATACCACCACCATGGATGCATCTTTCGCAAATTATATCGCAGAGGCTATAGAGAAGGCAACAGAAAAAGCAGAGGAGCGCCTCGCAATAAACCTTGATTGATTGATATGTGGGGTTTAACGTCCCAAAACCACCATATGATTATGAGAGACGCCGTAGTGGAGGGCTCCGGAAATTTCTAACACCTGGGGTTCTTTACCGTGAACCAAAATCTGAGCACACGGGCCTACAACATTTCCGCCTCCATTGGAAAGTAGCCGCCGCAGCCGGGATTCGATCTCGCGACCTGCGCGTCAGCAGCCGAGTACCTTATCCACTAGACCACCGCGGCGGGGCTTGCAATGAACCTTTCGGAAAGCTTGGCACAATTGTTTTCAAATCAACCGTCCCAAATTCTAGGGGTAGAATATACGCAAGATGGGAATTCTCAGGCATCAGTGGTATCCAGCGTACGGAGATAGACAGTGCAACAGCACGTCAGCGATCAGTTTCTCCTAAGACATGGACTTCCAAAACTACTGAAGAAAATGATCTCACCGTCTCCCACATCAAAACATTCTTCGCATAATTCGAAATAGAAAAAAATCCAAGTTAGAATTTTTTAAGAACCAGTCGAAGAAAGACATTTTGCGAAACGACATTTTGGACCAAGCAGTTTCTGCTATTGTTCTGTTATAAAATAGGTTCACTAACCATATAACAGTGAAATTGCAGATCAATTGCTTGTGCAGCCAAAGACCTATAATACCTTTCTTCACAACTTTCTCCAGATATTATATCACTGCAAGAAGCCTGGCTTTCAACCGGCCAGGAGTTCTACCTAACAAAGTATCGTATATTTTGATTGGACAGACGCAGTAGTGGTGATGGACTTGCTGTCTTGATATCAACTAAGTTCATTCACAAAGCTCCATAATGGTGTATGGCTCCAGATTATGAAATTTGAATAGTAGACATATTACTACCCGACAGTTCTCTCTTTTTGTTTGTAAACGCATATTTCCCGGCCGCGGTGCAAGACACATAAAATCTAGATGACATGTTATCTGCCTGCAGAAAGGATATATTAACTACTGGTGACTTTAATTCACATCATGTGGCCTGGGGTTCCAAAACAAATTTAAGCTGAAAAAGCTTTTGGGAATGGGCTGTCGACGAGAATTTATCTTATTCAAATTCGCACACTGCTACTTTTGTCCGAGGTCTCTTTAAATCTGTAATAGCCTTGGCATTTTCAAGCTCATCTGTAAATATATGTTCGTGGCGAACTTTAGACTGTTCTACTAACAGTGATCACTTGCCTATTAGTTCTGTCCTTAACTTTCCGAGAATACTTGCCGCTGAAAAGGTCGGCTTATTTGTAAACTATAAAAAAAATTAGAAAAAGACTTGAAGGTTACTTTTATTCGTCGCAATGACATGCAAGGTGATATCAGAGCTATGAGTCTCTGTGCATGTGTTAAATAGATCAGCAAAAAGCTCAACTTTTAAATTAAACTCGGCCACAGGAGGTTCGTTTAGTCCATGGTGAAATGAAGAGTGCATGAGGAGCTATAAAAAACGTAAAGCTGCATGAAAACAACTGCTGGTCAACCAATGTCCAAAAATTGGTATATTTATTAATTTGCAGCAGCACACTTCAAGCGCACAATAAGTACAGTAAAAGATGACTATAGTATGAAACGATTTGCTTGTCTTTCTACGGCTAAAAAATCTCTCTTGAGATTTTTAAGATCTAGAAAGATGTTACCACCCGCTGAAAATATTGCCTCTTCCGTTCTTTTTCCCTGTGAACTCTCTGAAAAAGATTACTGTGCTAGTGAAGCATGACTTTTTCAGGAAGAAGACGACGAAGCTGTTGCTGCTTGGCTAAGTAGCTCTGTCTGCTTTTATCGTTTATTTTTGTTTATATTACGGCTCAGCACTGCTCAAGACGTCGGACGACTCGAAAAGGTACTTGCCGTATCGGCGACCGACGGGTGCTGCGCAGCCCACCGCGTCGAAAGGTGCTAGAACAAACGAGACAAGCATCAGGGAGAGCGCCGCCATGACCTCCCAAGGTGTGACACCAGGTCAGAAGCACCAGCTGGTCTGCGCAAGCATACCTGACTGCAAGCGACAACACAGCGCTAAATCAGAGGACGAATCAACTGTCGTCGGGGACCACAACGGGGCGAACCTCACAGATCAAGACATGGACGAGGGTGGTTTCCGCCTTGTGCGACATCGCAAAGACAGGACGGTGGGCATTCCTGTGTTAATTGCTCCAACATCCGAAGGAGCTAATTTGAGGCTAGTGAATCCTATTCACCTATACTCGGAAATCGAAACGATTCTTGGTGGAGCCCCAGTTAAGAGCCGTTTCACAGCAAAGGGAGCCCTGCTCTTGGATATAGAGACGGAACATCAAGCTAATATGCTTCTAGAGACCAACACAATCTGCGGCCTTGCCATTTCTGCCCGTGTACCACACAGCTACATGAAAAATACCTGCATTATAAAAGGGGTCCCAAGATGGTACTCGGACGAAGAGCTGTTAACCTACCTGAGACCTCAGGGAAAATACCACGCAAGAAGAATCATACGACGAGTCCAAACCTCATCCACCGAATGAGAATCAAGGCGCACTGACTCTGTAGTTCTCACATTCGCTCCCAATTCGGAACGTCCAGAGAAGATCAACCTTGGCTTCACCAGACACCAGCTGGTAGACTACGTGGAGACGCCACCACGCTGTTTTAAATGTCAGCGTTTTGGACATGTTGCTAAGCACTGTCGTGGGGAACAAAGGTGTAAGCGCTGTGGGGGGCCTCATGACTTTAAGACGTGTACAAGTAAAGAAAAACGTGTGTGCAAACTTTGGCGGCGACCACCCAGCTAGCTACGGCCGATGCCCAGCACGAACAGCTGCGCAGCGAAGAAATAAGACGTTATCCTCGGCCCGAAGACTGTGAACGAACCATCGCTCACGAAGAAGACGTCCGGCGCGCCACAACATGGCGGTTCGGATACCGAGTACGCAGAAAATTTTCCGCGCCTAAATCCGACAAGAGCTGGTACTGAGTCAACGCAAGTGCTCAACGCTGGTGAGAAATGTATTACGAAAGAGTCCGCCAAGCGCACCTACGCTGATGCACTGAGCCCATCTCAAGTACCATCTGGAAGCTAACAGCAAGAAAACCTCGAGCACGTTATTCGCGCTCTGTTCACAGCACTACGTTCACACGTCGCTAAGATGCCTGCGAGTTCAACGAAGGATATGTTGGAAGCAGTCCTGGCTCTAGAGTCAGGGTTACATTTCTCTGCTTCCACAAACACACAGTAGAATAATGGCACTGTCTCGCCCACCTGGTCTATTTTGTCCTTCAAAAGTGCCCTTAATAATGCAATGGAACTGCGCCGGTCTTGTAAAACGCCTGTGCGAACTCAACCTTTTTCTGCGCGACATTCCAATACCGATTCTAGCCCTCTCCGAAGCTGGTCTACCGAGTGCAAGGACGCTCCCAGGGTACACCCGACACGGCAACCCGAGCATAACGTCGTTTGCAAATGGAAGCGCAATGATATACATAAGGCGGGAAATACCTCACGTCACCTTACCAGTGCAAGACTTCTGTTCCAACTCACTGGAAGTCGCTGCTGTGCAAGTGTGTCTGGGAAACCGAAAACTGAGTGTGGTATCGGTGTACATAAGCCCACGAAAAAAGGTCTCTATGGGGACTTTCCTAAAGGACCTCTGCACTCGATGTCCCGCTCCTGGAATAATCTGTGGTGATTTTAATGCGCACCATCCACTCTGGGGAGATAAGAGTGTAGATTTTCGAGGCAAGGAACTTCTAGCAGCTGCAGATGCTGCCGACTTGTGTGGTGAACGATGGTAAAGGACCTACATTTTTCCGGCCACCAGATTCATGGAGTGCAATAGACCTTGTACTTCACTGCACGGACCTTCTGGTATCATCGACCACGGCTCCAGACAAGATGGGCAGCGACCATTTCCCCATCTTCACAAATATCCTGGGAAACTGCTGGTCGACAATTCTGCAATGTAACACGCTGGGACACCTACAGAGAAGTGTTGGACAAATCCACTGGTGAGCTGTTCGCAGATATGTTGCAAAGCAAGCGATCAGCAGCTTCATTGCTGAAACTGCCCGACCATTTTCCTGCTCCTGACTTGAAATTGAAGAACCTCTGTGCAGCACGTAGACCTGCAGAGCGGAAAATAATGAGAACAAAAGCAAATCCGTCTGCGAAAGCCGAATATAACAGGATAAACGCTGCGATTCGTCGCCATACAAAAAATTAAGACAAAATCAATGGGCCGCTTTCTGTGAGAGTGTCACAAAACGAGCGCTAAAAACGGGCGCGCCGCCAAATTCTTGCGGTAATGGGCAGGAGAAACGCCGCGAGGTCAAAAGAAAAAAAAAGGAAGCAAACGTCCAAGGCTCCCCGGGCGCGCGCTCTCCACGCAGAAGCGTGGCTTCACGACGAACCTACTCGCCCCACAACGGCGGCCGAGCAAGCCCGCGATTTTTCTAGAACGAAGGAGGCGTGGCCCCGCCGAGTTGAGTCATCCGACGCGGAGGGCAGACAAACCGTCTCGCCTCTCCCCAGCCTTCGCGGCGTATCGCGCCGACGAAATGACGAGAACTTTCTGGAAGATGGCGCGGAAGGTATTTAATCGAGCGGCCGAGACGAGAGATCAGGAGGAGACGGAAGTTAACGCCAGAGCGCGTAGGGATTCCGCCGTGTAGTCGGCGAAGGTTTTGGTCCGTAGGGACGAAGCCGGAGATGAAGAGGATTTCCACCTGGTGGGTGAAGGCTCGGGCTACAGCCAAGAGCGTGTGTTTACCGCTATCGAGCGAAGACCCGTGGCAACAGCTGCGGGTGTGAAGCCGACGTGTTCCGGCGAAGACGTTGAAGTTTGAAGAGTGGCCAATTGAAGACGGGAGGTTTCCTGGAAGAGAAACTTCGAGGGCTGCGGAACGACAACAACGCTAGACTTTGAGTGAGTGATTCTCGGAAGAGTATCATCTCGACTTTGGTTCCAAGAACTTTGGACTGAATAGGTTTTCTATCTCTTTAGTCTTTAAGTGTCTTGGTTGTTCAATGCATGCGACTGCATTGTAGTGCGTATTGTTGTCTGTGTCCGTTGTTTCAAGTGTGGCTGATTGTATTGTGTAGTACGTTGATTGATTGGTTCGATTGGTGACATATTGTATGCAACTATTATGGAGTGTGCATTTTTGTGTATTGTTTTCGATCTGCCATTATTGAGAATATAATTTGTTTGTTTATCAACTCTCGGCTCTGACTTGTTCTTTGGGCCACAGCCGGCGTCCGCTGGCGCGCCAAAAAGGACCACTTCTAAATTGTCCACGCTTTCGTGGTGCGGTTCGGGGGGCCGATACTTCGGCTCTTGGAATTAGCCCGGCGATCGCCTCCCTATTTAACGGGACATGTGTGACAATTAATCTGGCGTCCGCGACATAGGACCTTTTGTTGCACAGTGTGTCCAAAGTAGTGAGAAAGAGCCTCGAGTTGTTGATAGTGCTATCGGAACGATTTTGTGTGTTGTTCAGTGTTCTCGTTAACGAGTGCAGGGGAGTGTTCCGATAGACTGATTTAGGCAGATACTTTTTACACGTGGCAAGGTTTTATTTGCGAGACACAATGGATCTCGAAAAGTTAGTTGCTCTTGGTGAAAAGATGGGTCTTTCTGGCGCCGAACTACGGAAGTGGGTCACCCAGAAGGAAAAAGAAGAAAAAGAGAGAGCCAAAGAAGAAAAAGCAGCCGAGCTGGAAAAAGAGAGGTTGGCGGTCGAAAGAGCCAAAGCGGAAAAAGAAGCTGAGTTGGAGAGAGAGAGGTTGGCAGCTGAGAGGGCCAAGGAAGAAAAAGCAGCTGAGTTGGAACGAGAGAGGTTGGCAGCTGAGAGAGCGAAGGAAGAAAGAGAGCTACAATTGAAGTTGGAGCTGGAGAAAGAAAGACTGGCAGCTGAGAGGGCGAAAGAAGAAAGAGAGGAAAGGGAACGGCAGCGTCAGCACGAGATGGAACTCGAGCGGCTCCGTTTGCAACAGCGAAGCGAAACTCCCGTCCAAGCTAGAGTTGAAAGCAGCGAACGGGAAGATCACGGCTTCCGCTTGAACCCAAGCAAGCTGCTCGTAGCGTTTGATGAAAGGAAGGACGACCTAGACGCGTACCTCCACAGATTTGAGACGATTGCGAGGAGCCAGAATTGGCCGGAACAGCAATGGGCAACTGCTTTGAGTACCTGCTTGAGTGGTGAAGCGCTCAGTGTGTACGGTAGGCTGACGCCGACCGATGCAGCCAACTATGCAAAGGTGAAAGCTGCTTTGCTGAAGCGATTTAGATTTACCGTGGAATGATTCCGGGACAGATTTCGGACAGGAAAGCCAGCTGATGGTGAGACGGCTACACAGTACGCCGCCCGACTTAGCCATTATTTCGACCGATGGATTGAACTTTCAGGGACAGCGCAGGAGTACGATGAACTTAGAGAGCTCCTAATTAGAGAACAATTTCTTACTAGTTGCCACCCAAGCCTGTCGCTGTACATGAAAGAGAGGAAGGCTGAGTCACTTGAAGGAATGCTTGAATTGGCTGATCAATTCTTGGAAGCGCAAGGTGGAACTAATTTGGCCAAGGTCAAGAAGGATTGTCCCGATGATTCGAAGAAATTGGCTCCCGAAGAAAAGAAGCGTGCACCAGAGAGCATTCCGCGATGTTTTCTGTGCAACCGAGTGGGTCATCGCGCGAAAAACTGTCGAACGATCTTTACGAGTCCTACCGCAGTAAAATGTTTCAAGTGTGGTTAGACTGGGCACAAAGCAGACGCTTGTCGGAACGGAGTGAGTCAAACTCACCAGGTATCCTGTGTGCAAGTGGCACCGAAATCTGATAATAATGCCGTCACCGATGGATTCGTAGAGTTGAAGAATGGGGAGAAAATTCCTATTGTGGGTGCTGTAATGTCAAAACAGCCAACCGGTGTTACGAAAGGAATGCCAACGCTGCCTGGAAAAGTTGCGGGCAAACAGATTACGGTGTTAAGAGATACCGGCAGTTCCACTGTTATCGTGCGGAAAACTTTGGTACGGGAAAGTGAGTTGACAGGCAGAACGAAACCGGTTTGCCTAATTGACCGTACAGTTCGGCTGCTTCCCGAAGCAGAAATTGAGGTTGAAACCCCGTACTTCAGCGGGAAGGTTACTGCTTTATGCATGAAGACCCCCCTGTATGACCTTGTCATCGGAAACATCGATGGGGCGCGAGGGCCAAGTGATCCAGAATGTTTGGGAGAAGACCCGAAGATAAAGCCCTCGCCAACACAGCGGCCGCGAGATACAGTGGAGGAACATCCCGAGACGGATCTCACTAGAGCCCAAGGTGAAGCTGCGGCGCAAGAGACAGCGAAGGAGAAGACGATCGTGTCGAATAAGTTCACGGGCCGAGCAACCGGACTTACGTCGGCACGACTTCAACCGACCGACAGTGTGAAGGAGACGGAGTTGGCCAGCCGGGCAAAATGTAGAGGCATGATCAAGCGGGTAAATAAACAGACAGGACCCGTCGAATGTAATGACGCGTTAATGGTGTCGGAAGAGACAACGATGGCTGAGACGACGCCTCAGATATCGTCGTTGGAAAGGGCTCGCCGAAAAAGAACGTGGAAACACAAGAAAAGATCGAGCGAGCACCGCAAGAAAGGGCGCAAGCGCCGCTCAAAGTACACAGGATAAGTGTTTAAGTCGAATCAGAATGTGTTTGGCAGTGCTGAGTGCCATATGTTGTGTTAGTGTTGTGTTATCCTGAGTCACAAGTGTCGAAGTGTCTGTGCTGTGATGTGATGTATAGTTTTGGACCATTGTTGTAATGAGAGAACTTTGTACATTTGTATTATTGGGAATGTGTGGTGGAGTGTTGTACTCATGTGCTTGTGGTTGTGTTTTCACGTGTTGTGTAATTGAATTACAATGTAAAATCGTATTGAGTGATATATTGTGAATGTGAAGTGTCATGAGCGACGGATTGTGTTACAGTCTGTGAGAGTGTGTGGTGACTGTTCGCGCTCGTTTGTGTGGTTTTGAATATTATGAGATAATATTCTTAAAGTGGGGGGCAGTGTCACAAAACGAGCGCTAAAAACGGGCGCGCCGCCAAATTCTTGCGGTAACGGGCAGGAGAAACGCCGCGAGGTCAAAAGAAAAAAAAAGAAAGCAAACGTCCAAGGCTCCCCGGGCGCGCGCTCTCCACGCAGAAGCGTGGCTTCACGACGAACCTCCTCGCCCCACAACGGCGGCCGAGCAAGCCCGCGATTTTTCTAGAACGAAGGAGGCGTGGCCACGCCGAGTTGAGTCATCCGACGCGGAGCGCAGACAAACCGTCTCGCCTCTCCCCAGCCTTCGCGGCGTATCGCGCCGACGAAATGACGAGAACTTTCTGGAAGATGGCGCGGAAGGTATTTAATCGAGCGGCCGAGACGAGAGATCAGGATCAGGAAGAGACGGAAGTTAACGCCAGAGCGCGTAGGGATTCCGCCGTGTAGTCGGCGAAGGTTTTGGTCCGTAGGGACGAAGCCGGAGATGAAGAGGATTTCCACCTGAGGGGTGAAGGCTCGGGCTACAGGCAAGAGCGTGTGTTTACCGCTATCGAGCGAAGACCCGTGGCAACAGCTGCGGGTGTGAAGCCGACGTGTTCCGGCGAAGACGTTGAAGTTTGAAGAGTGGCCAATTGAAGACGGGAGGTTTCCTGGAAGAGAAACTTCGAGGGCTGCGGAACGACAACAACGCTAGACTTTGAGTGAGTGATTCTCGGAAGAGTATCATCTCGACTTTGGTTCCAAGAACTTTGGACTGAATAGGTTTTCTATCTCTTTAGTCTTTAAGTGTCTTGGTTGTTCAATGCATGCGACTGCATTGTAGTGCGTATTGTTGTCCGTGTCCGTTGTTTCAAGTGTGGCTGATTGTATTGTGTAGTACGTTGATTGATTGGTTCGATTGGTGACATATTGTATGCAACTATTGTGGAGTGTGCATTTTTGTGTATTGTTTTCGATCTGCCATTATTGAGAATATAATTTGTTTGTTTATCAACTCTCGGCTCTGACTTGTTCTTTGGGCCACAGCCGGCGTCCGCTGGCGCGCCAAAAAAGACCACTTCTAAATTGTCCACGCTTTCGTGGTGCGGTTCGGGGGGCCGATACTTCGGCTCTTGGAATTAGCCCGGCGATCGCCTCCCTATTTAACGGGACATGTGTGACAGAGAGTTTATCAACGTTTACGCCCTTGACAAAGATATGGGCAGTAATAAATAGTCCTTCTGGGAAGATCCGAACACACAGGCCATTCGAAGCACTCACTTTGAAACAAGAAATAGATTTGCAAACCCTTGCAGAGGATTTGGCAGACGTGTGCACATCTGGTAGATCAGCAGGAGCGGCGATTCCTCTGTCACCCCAGTTTTTTCACACGATGGATACGCCATTCACCTTTCGAGAGCTGGATATGGCACTTAGTAAATTAAGAAGACGCTGTGCCGTGGGTCCCGATTCGATCAGCAATAAAATGCTGACAAATCTACCATATGAGCGAAAAAGGGCCCTTTTGGACATATTTAATCATGTCTGGAGCACGGGAGAGATCCCATTTGTTGGGAAGACAGCATGGGTGGTGCCAGTCCTAAATTCCGGAAAGGATCCTGCGAGCCTCGCGTCATATCGACCGGTATCTCTTACATCATGCGTACCTAAGTTGATGGAAAGATTAATATGTACAAGATTAACTTGGTACCTTGAACAAGGAAGACGATGGCCACCGTGTATGACCGGATTTCGCCCACGACTGAGTGCCCAGGACAGTGTTTTGGACCTATTAAGCCACATCGAACACCACCGCGTCAGCGGACTCTCGACACTCGCCGTCTTCATGGACGTTGCCAAGGCATATCATTGTGTGCTTCAGGCAGGCATCGTGAACGGGCTCCAAGCCATGGGTGTCTCGGGAAATGCTCTTTGGTTCGTACATGAATTTCTCAGAGACCGCTGTGTCCGTGTTAAGCTTGGAAATGTAACGAGCGAAGAGAGACGCGTTTTCCTCAGCGTCCCACAAGGAAGTGTTTCATCTCCCTTGCTTTTTAACGCTGCCATGGCCAGGCTTCCCGACACTCTGCACTCAACTCTGAAAGCAGTTAAAATATCCATCTACGCCGATGACATCTGCATTTGGATCTCAGGGTACCAGCACAAACGTTTGGCCCGGATAGTACAGAGCGCTATTTCAATCATTGAGCGTCACTTGTTGACACTTGGCCTATCCTTATCAACGGAAAAGTCGGCCTTCATGCTCTTCCCGGGAGCGCGACGGAAGTCAACACGTCTGTCGCTGAATATTCGAGGCCACTCAATTCTTTGTGCAACAAGTGTTCGTTTCCTGGGCATTACCATCGACAACAAGCTATTATGGCGACGTGCGGTTGATGGTATAGTCACTGCATCAGTGCAAAGGATCAACGCTCTTCGTCGCATGGCAGGGGTCCGTTGGGGCAACAATCCTATGTCTATGCTTAAATTGAATGATGCGCTTATAACAAGCCGCATTCTTTATCAGCTGCCCCTGATATCACCATCACCAAGCCAGTTCGAACGCCTAGAGGCAGTGCACAGAAAGGGTCTTCGCTTGGCGATGGGAGTCCCTCAGGCGGCTTCAAACACGAAGGTCACCAATGAAGCCGAGTCTCTTCCGCTCCGCCTTTTGGCGTCTCAGGCCTTATTGACGCAGCTGTCAAGACTGGGCGAGTCCTTCGCAGGCACGGCGCTTCTCCGGCGGCTAAGAGCGAGAACTGGCTCACATTTCAACGCGGCGCTAAATACATTTCAATATTTAGGCATGAAACTGCCTAAACAGCGCCCTATGGACCCGCCATGGTCTTTTGTGGATGTTGCGTGCAACTTCAGCGTACCCAATCTACCAGTGAAGCGCACCATTCCAGCCGCGGAAGCAAAGTTTGTTGCGCTGGACCACTTGAGCACCATGTACCGCGGCCACCTACAAGTGTACACCGACGGATCAGTGTGCACACAGACTGATAGCTGCGCAGCGGCTTTCTGCATACCCAGCCTGGGCGTGTCATGGTCGGGCCACCTTGATCGCGTGGTTTCGTCCACAACGGTAGAAAGCGCTGCAATTACGGCGGCTTTGCGAAAACTGCGATCCTTTTCTGCACGAGATATTGTAGTGCTGACGGACTCCAAATCGGCGCTACAAAGACTGCATCGTGGCCTACCTCAAGAAAAGTTCACCAGGCAATCTCTGGCACTAATGAAACACCTAAGTGGCAAGAGTTTTAATATAAAGTTCCAGTGAATCGCATCCCACGCTGGCATTGAGGACAATGAAAAGGCTGATGCCCTTGCATGCGAAGCACGTACATCGTTTCTAAAAATAAGAACTCCCAAGACTTACCAGAACAACAAAGATGTGATACGCAATCATTTCAAGGCGATCTACAAGTTTCGACACCAAGCATGTGTAATTCATGGACTTTCTCGTGAAGAAGCGACGCTGTTGTACCGCATTAGAACCGGCTCCGCATACACCCCGGCCTGGTCATTCAAGACTGGGAGATACGCTTCCCCGTTCTGTGCCTTCTGTGGTGACATCGGGGATATTGAACATTTCATTTGGCTTTGCCCACAGTTTGATGCGCAAAGAGCAGCCATGATCCGCACCGTGCGAAAAGGCTGTCATAGGCACCAAACAGTTGATGACATCATCTTTCCTGAAGGACCTGCGGCAACTAGGAGGAACGTGCAACGAACTTTGTTGGTCTTCCTGCGAGACACTGGGCTGTCTGACACGTGGTGACATTTTCCAAATTCAGGAGATGCTCAGGCGGAACAATTACCGGCCATGCAGGCCAGGCTAACCCCGCCTGCTGCAACACCATTACCACCACCACCATGACTTTTTCAGATCTTTAGTTTACAATTTGTAGCTACGTCTGTCAGGAACAAGAGACGGTTTCACCGCTTCCTGAGCAATCATTTTTGTTTATTCGCAATTTCATCTCAAAAATAATATTTCAGATTGGTTTTTTGGTTTCATTTAGGTATCCTGCCGCCCAGTTCTTGGCACATCCCCCTTTGTGGGTGAGCGCCATTCATAATCATCATCATCATCATCATCATCATTATAATCAAGTTAGTACAAGAGCAGATGCTTGCATATAGACTCATATACGCACGTGGACTTTGACAGTGAGGCTACTCCTACCTTCCTCTCGGGTATTGGTTTAGCACAAGCCATCCACATTACTAGATCCATCAATAAAGTGGTACGATACCATACTTGAACACGCACGACCGCACTGACATGAACCATATACGTAGAGATAAAATTTTCATTACAAAATAAACACGGAATCTTGGAGCAATTCATTGGGAAACTGCGCAAGTACAGTAAAAAAGCGTAAGAAAAAAGTTAATTTTCCTTCATACTTTTACTACTGCGGCACTGATTTACAGCATGAGCGTTTGTATCGTTCCATCTAAGTATAAACAAAAGAAAGATGTAAGAAATTTTATGTCCTGAAATTGGTACCAACCAGCTTGTTCTTCAGCAACCCTGGACGTTTCATTTTTTTGGCTGACTAAATCTCTTATTTGTAAATTATTACCTGCTTCTATGCACGCGTGTCTTCCGAGCACTGTCATTACAGAGCTGGACAAAGCTTGTTCTGTGTTCTCTTGTCTTAACATATAGTGATAGAAATGGCTCTCGAAGAAATCCGTACAACCAGCGCGATTTTTTCACAGTGTTCTTGCCGTTACTTTCATCACTTCCGATGTCAAAAGCTGGCGCGTAAAAATCTCCAGCTTCCTGTATAAAACAGCCGGGTAGTACGAACTAATTCAAGAATCGCTAGGCCGGGAGGGGGGGGGGAGCTCTGCCTTAAGTGTTTCATTAAATAATCATATTGTGTTTCCTATTTGCTGGCTTAAAATTTGGTTCCTAGACAATGCATATTATCGGTGGCGGACATTGCCCCCCTTCCAGAAAATACCAGACTTCTTTATTACACAACTTACACCAGACATAGGAAAAACAACATACCAAGTCTGCTTCATCACGGATGGTCGAGCAGCATAATGTGGTCCATGAAAAGGAAAATGCCGAAGCTTTCACTTAGCCGCGTTAGCTCTGACCCAGCGAAACTGAATCATTCGGAAGTTCAATAAGATTGACAGCTTGGCTAGTTGGTGACCAATCATTACACCATATGGGTGTAAGTAGCACAATTTATTACAGGCACGACAGAGACAAAAAGGGCATGCACAGGCTCCATTTTGATCGCATGAGTGTGCCCCAAAAAATGTTTCGTGGATAAGAGTGCATGAACTGTTAGGCTCATGTCTACACGTGCCGCGATAATTTCATCATTGGGTGTGCCAAACTTCCTGTTGGATAACTTTTTGTTTACCGTTATTTAGTTTCTGTGTCGCTCGGGGAGGGAACGTGGGGCGTGGATAGGTTTATACGAAGTACTTTGTTTTCTGAAACAAATTTACTCGTGAGTGTAGCCAGTATTTCTTTTCCCAGTTGTCCCCGTAAAAAAGTGATTACCTAACTATGCGGTATCATGATCATTCTGAAGATATATCTGATTTATTCTATGTGGTTCAACGCGATTGTCTAAAAATTTCGTGATTGCAGGAGTTTGGTGATGATTGTTCTTTCTAGGTCGCTTCTTTGTCATTCCTAGGCTTTAGGTAGAGGTCCCTAGATTTTTGCAGCGTTTATTTGCAGCACAAAGAAGTTTGACCTAAACCATACTCACTCACTGAATCTTATGCAAAAACATAGTGTTTCCTTCGTCCACAAGAAATTAGACGAAAGTAATCATTTGCAACGCGGACAACCTCCATAAATTTATACTAATATGGCCGTCGCATACCATCATTGCATCCATCGGCGCGAAGTGTTCTGCACCGCTTTTATTCTACGAAACTGTATTTGTTCCCAAACGGCAGTTTAAAGGGGCATCGCGGAAAGAGGAACCATTCGACCCCGGCAGGCGCACTGCCACCGTCACTCATCTGTCGGCAGTCACTGCTCTAGTCACTAGCCCGACTACCCTTCTCAAAGGCGGGAACGCACATACGGAACGGGATCAGGCTGGCGCTGCTTTTTATCGGGCCTGCATCTTGGGGGTGAGTGCCTAATTTATCGTTTACTCGCCGTTTGGGTAACAGCTCGTGCCACTAATGATCTGTGTCATGTAGTACCTACGCAATGTTTCAGATAAGGCCACTGTGAGTAAAGTCAAGGCCATAAACGCAGTGCTCATGCTTTTTCTGAGACGAAGTGAGTACTGAGTGCAGAAAATGCAGAATTTAAGGAAATCGCGGATTGAATTTGTTGGTCTTGTTTGCATTTCAAACGTGGCATTTTCATGGCGCTCTCAATACTTGTTCACAGCAGTTGCATTACTCTATGCCGACAGTGTTCGGGCTTGTCAGCACCGTAGTGCAGCCTCCCTTTATGCTGGCGGCGTTAGCTGAGCCTCTGTTTACGGTGCGGGTACGCCGCTGCGCAGTAAGACGAGACAATCTATACCGTGAAATCTTAGCGCGCTGCAGCCTACCGGCGCGTTCTCCCCGTCAGAATGATGTTCATTTTCTCCGCGTTGTTTAATAAAATTTGGCCTGCGGCAGGTAGCACCGAAGTGCGAACAGCCAGAGCAAACTTTTAACTGCGGCAGGTAGCAGGTAGCACCGAAGCGGCAGGTAGCGGCAGGTAGCACCGAAGTGCGAACAGCCAGAGCAAACTTTTAACTCAAAATCTAAAACAGCATGTGAATTTTTTCCCGAAAGGTAGAAACCACGACTCGTAAAACGCGTTTTAAAAATGATAAAAAAGAATTTGTGCTTCGTCTACCGCGGTGGTATGTTGGTTACAGTGGTCGGCTACTGACCCGAAGGCCACGTGTTCGGTGCCGCCCGTGGTAGTCGCGTTGTGATGGACGGGTAGTGGTAGACGCCCGTGTACTGTGCAATGTCAGTGCACTATGAAGATGTCCACATGGTAAACATTTCGGGGCCCCTCCACCACGGCCTGCTTCATAATGACATCGTTATTTTGGGACGTAAAACTCTAGGAACTATTTTTATTAATTTGTTAATCTCGAATTTGGTTAGTACAAATTTTTCTGTGTAGACCAATCGTAAAATTTTCAGTGTTTGAGCGATATGGTCCATATTAGCTATTTTTTTCATATAGAGATAACATTTAGAGAAATATTCAAGTTTGTATTAGCTGATTATCAGAGTTTTTGTTTTGGCAATAAAGTAATTCGATATGTGTGCAGCGCGAAATATTTTTTATAGCTGGTGAAAAAGTTAGAAAGCTGTGGGTTTTGTACATGTTCGGTTGTCAATTCAGCATTGAGGTGGTCTTATTAACAAACCATGATAAATCCCACATTTAGTAATAAACTTCATTCGTTACAGTAAAAGAAAGTCGTCGAATCACTTTTTATCATAGGTGATAAAAACGTTTTCGATGTGGTTGCTGAACTCTGAGCTTGCCCGTGTTTATACCTTGAAGCAATGCGTCCTATTGGTGAGTACTAGCTGCTCAGGCATGAGGAACACTTCGACAACATATCAATTTCGTCCGAGCTTACTTCAATACTATGCTCTCTAGTACTAGCCTGCATGAGTAATTGAGATCCAAACCGTACTAGGGTGCATATAACCACGTCCAGCTATCTTCTCACTGTTTGAATAGTGTGCTTACGCAACACTGGTAAGTGACACCGATACATGCAAGAACTTATTACCTGTGCGATAAGATTTGGAAGTGATAAGAATACCAAAATTAGGAAAACAATTTATTGAAATCAGAAAAAAAGGATATGTTTTTGTCATAAGCAAATACAGCTGCATTAAAGTGACAATGTCTGGTATTAAAGTGACAATGCGGTGCTAGCTGCCGTTGAGTGTTTGCAGCAAAGTGTAGACGCATCGATGAAAAAAAAGGAATACGAAGACAGTGCAAACTACTAGCATTTATTAAAGCCTCTGCAGGTTATATGGCTGGTGTTATCTCCAGTTAAAGACTGCTGGTCAAAGTTTGGAAAAGTGAAAAAAACATTTATACCCCACTAGGGCACTTATCATGAAGGTAGTTTATTCTTTTAAGGTGAACCTTCATTAAAAAACTGTGTTCTTGCTCTTCAGTTCTGTTTGAAATTTGCAGGGTGAGAGCTATTAATATCTTCGATGTCACTTCCACCTTAAAAAGAACAGAGTTGATACCTTAATCTTGTTAAGGAAATAGAATCAATTCATTTTTTCATTCGGAAACAGAGTTGATACCTTAATATGGTGACTGAAATAGAATCAATTATATTTTTCAATTGGAAACAAACCTTACAATTTACTTCAGCAAAAGCTTTTACATTCACAAAAGGTATGCCTTTTTTGCACACTCTCAAGTCTATATGCTTTGTTCATTACTAGCTTATAACTAGTAAAATGGTTTAAATGATGGGTGGCGATAGTGCCAACGTTTTTATACTAAATTGAAACGCTCTTATTCTTTTCAGACAGAACTCAGATATTGCAGGGCAAGTAATTGGCTCACGTGATGAGTGTCAAGATGTTCTTGAAGCCCGTATACACTTACTTTTATATTTTGTTGAATGAATTTGATTTAACACACTCCTTACAAACATACTGTTTTGTTTGTTCTGTTAGTGTTATACCTGGAATATAATTATTATTCACAGTGCAGCAGAGGGCACAAATTAACTTTAAAAAGTGTGGTTTTAAACATTCTCATGGACTAAATTCGAATACAGTACACTGAAACTCATGGTTTGTGGAGATCGATTTAATGTGAAAGCTTTAATGGAAAGCTGTCTTGGCTGCATTTTTCTTACTCCTTGAGTCAATTGTTACGAAGTTGATATATATTTTTGTGTGAACTTAGGAGCTTTCAGCATATCAAGGGCTCACCAGATATGTCAATTGCACTGATGCCTCAGGAGTAGCTGATGGTACAATATTTTGCCTGCACTCTCATTTGTGCTTTTAAGAGCACACACTTAAGGTTTATTAAAATCAGGTGCATGTCACGGTGCCATTATGTGCATATCAAAATTTCTGCCCAGGTAAAAAAGCGCTTCATTGTAGCTTGTTGAGTCATATATGAGTACATATTTCTGGTTTATTACATTGTTTTAAACAAGGATAGCCAACATTGCAAACACACTTCGACATTGCTTCAATACCATGCTTGAATAGTCATTTCTAGAGCATTTACAACCACTAGCGTGGCTATGTACACTACCTGAATTTCCAAGGTCCAAATGCAGCCGCAAATGTTATTTACTGCATCTTTTCATTGAAATTTTTCACTCGTTTAGAAGCTGCTATTATTGGCAACAGATGTGCTGTTGTACTGTCTCCCTAATGCTTACTCAGAGATTTCCAAAGTGCAATCTTACTGTTCCTGAGTAAACATAGGCAGTGAATCACATGTGGGTCATACCCACAACCCACAGACAGTAGTGTGCAGGTATGCACGCATGTGGCTTATGAAAAAGATTCGACATCGTGTTAGGCAAGCATGTCACATTATTCATGTCACGGGGTCATGACACAGCAGTTACAATATCACACTCACTATTTATACTCTTCCAGCTGCTTATATTGTACTTGGGCCAGCTGTCGCCTATCAAGCCAGCGCCGCTATGACTGCTCATGCCACAAGCACCTTGGTGACCTGAAGTGTCAGAAATTTGCGTCACCGCGTCACCAGCAAACTATCAAGCGCCATTATTTTCGCTGCATCTTCCACTGCCAATTCTGGACGGTTCAGCATTCAGTCCAGCAGCATCAAACAGTGACAGGTGATCAAGCATCTAATAAGCACACTCATATCTTCGTTGCCTGAGGCTATAGCAGTACAGTCAGCATTTCATACTTATTGTTAAAGTTATTCCACATTATTGAGTGTGAAACAGACCTGTAAAATGTAGATAATGGTTATTTTGTTGTCATTTTTCAGTTTGAAATTTGCTTTCGAGCCTTCAAAAGGTGACCTTCGAAAGGTGACCTTCAATACCTGCAGTGGTAATTTCTGCGTTGAATTTCCCACTGGCAACCTAGAGCCGTAGTGACTGCGAACATTAAGTGCTTGCAACGCAGCAAGATAATAGTAAACATAGCTGGCACATTGTTACTGTGTTTGACAGCATACCAAATTAGTCAGCTAGAGCACAAAAAGTCTAAACAGCCCCCACTAGAGCATCCAAATTTTTATGAGTAATATTACAATACTTCAGTGGGATGAGTGGCGGTGCCATGACGGAGTTTGTATAAAAAGTCAGCAACTATATCTTGATTTTGAGAGTGCATGCTTAGGCCACTTTCAACTAGTAAGATCAGACCAATCATTGCCAACTTATATATCAATTTAGAAGTTTAATCTGTGATGAGTAGCAGCTTTCCTGTTGCAAGGCAATGCCTCTAGCTGGAAGTTCGTAACATCACTTTCAAATATGAGCGCGGCTTCCTTGATCTTTTCATGTGACACTAGACTTGCTGGCCTTTTTGACTGTATACATTTGTTACTTGAAATAGGCTCTCAAGTTGACGCATTGTTTCCATATTTTTCTACAGCTCTTGGGAGGGTTTCTCGCTACATATTTTACTACCACAGCAAAATATTCCTCTGAGTGTGCTCACTTGGGTTAAAGACTTTCGTGCAGACCTCCGTTTACATCTGTTAATAATGACAACTTTTCTTCTGCTCAAGTGAAATCTGCTGTATTGCAAGGAAGTGTGCTCAGTGGAGGCCTGTAGCCAGAGGGGTGCGCCAAAAGTTTGTTCCCCCCCCCCCTCCCCCGAATTTGCATGTTGCGGGTTGTCCTACTGGGCATGAGTAATGAAGAAAGTCATTTTTCATGGCCATTGACATCTGCCCCCCTCTCTTCGAAAAACATTCCTGGCTACGGGGCTGTCTCTTTATGAGCTCGCTATTTCTTCTTGCTCGTTTTTCATCGTTTTTTTACCTTGCGTTGTCTGCATGTGTATGAAATACAGGGTGTTTTAAGAAATGTGGCCAATATTCTTTTAAAATTAGAGAAAAGAGGTACTTGCATGCTAGTTGGGGCATTGCCTTTCCTGTGGCAAAAAGAATGTTCAAATAGCCACGAACATCGATTGCGGCAGTAATTATAGCAATTAACGTAATTACCTTTTTTACCAGTGGTAGTAGCTGGTCGAGTCAAATGGGCAAATTCAAGTGGCTATGAAAAGTCTATAGCCACTATAAAATTTTGGAAAAGAAGCCACTGATAATCACCATGGAGTGACGCAATCTGGCTAATTTAGCTGTCGAAACGAAAACCGATGCCCCAGACAGTACATCTACCATTCATTTTCACAATACCCTCAATGACGACACTGTTTCTCTAGCCGTTATCAACCGTCAATTTAGACACTTTGCTTTTTGCCCGCTTATCGACACTCACTAAATCTTCTCTCCCAATGCAAGATTAACAGTGCTGCCATGGAGGGCATTGTCGAAGTGAATGGCAGATGCACTGTTTTGTGCGTCGGTTTTGATTTTGCTAGCCAAACTAGGCAATATACATCGCTCTGCAGTGATTACCAGTGGCCGTTTTTCCTAAATTTAGAACTGGCTATGGACTTCTTCTAGGAAGAGGTTTAATTGGCCAATTTGACCAGACCGGCTATTACCACAGGTTAAGTAGATAACTGTGTTAATTTCTATAATTACTGCTGTAGTTATTGTTTGTATCTATCTGAAGATGTCTTCTGCCACAGGAATGCAACGCTGCATGTAGCACACCAATGCCTCTTTAAAAAATACTTGACATTTATTGAACGATCTGTTGATGTTATCTCTAATGAGTTATTCCATGCCGTTTTTCTGATTTCAACGTTTTTCTGATTATCACGAATATGGCTGATAAAACATTCACAAATTTCTCAAAGTGCGAGATCCGTCCTGGTAATTTATTTTTGTTGCCTAAAATTTTCCTCCCTAATAATGAGAGACCATTGTTTGGCGCGAAGTAAGGTAAAAGGTGTCAACCAATTTTTTTTTCAATAAAAGTTTTTTTAATGCACCCGCTAAAAGGCATTTCTGGCAAGGTATTGAAGTTCTCTAACATTTAGAAAATGACTTAATTATTCATATCAATTCTTTGAGGTCTTTTCACACAAGGCATACTGAATAAAGTTGCCACATTTTAGATTTTTTCCAGGAACATGGTAAGTTCCAATGACACAAATACCTAATAAAGATATTTAGTCGTATTCAGTAAATATGTATCATAGCATGCTGGTAGCATTGATGCAGTACACTAATAAACGTCATCGTAAAACAACCGTTTCTTATTTTTCTAGCTTTCAGAAGAGCACCCTACTCCCTGAGGCCCAAAGCCTGTCATATGAATACAGAACTGCAAAAAACTTTAAATTAAGAACTAGTAGCCATGGAGATAGTCTCATTTATGTAGTGCGTAAAAGATAATTGTGTACTGTGTACTTTTCAACGACTTGATGGCTCATATATGAGCCATCAACAGTGGCGTAGCCAGAAAGGCAGGAGGAGCTGCTTAACTCTCCCCACCAGCACAGTCCAAGTATTTTTTATCCTAAATCCATGGATTGTCCTCATACTGTGACCGGTTCGTGACCGCCTAGTTTATCGATGACTCAGCAGAAGGCACTAGTGTGAGTGACAGACAGACAAATTCACGGTTACCGATAAAACCCTCTGAAGCTTCGCCCCACACATCATCAATCACTTCTTAGATATGCTGTGATTTTCTTAGTTCTGCATGTGCATACCTGCGTGCACCCATACAAACACACAAGAATGTACATAAAGTATGACCGAAGTCGCCTTCCTATCACACAGCAACCCCACGCGAAAAATATCTTTTTGCTACGCTACTGGTTTCCACACTCTAGCGATATTCATTGTAGAGCACCTCTGTTGGCAATGGAATGCAGATGATAGCCCTATTCCAATTTCAATTGCTACGCATCAAGCTTGCTGTGTGTGCCTCAGGTCTGTGGAAGTCTGTTGAAGATTGCCCTTGCGAGCGTTTCACACCGCTTGAGTTAGGTAGGGGTAAAGCTGGTGGAGATAGATAACTTCAAAAAAATACTTCTCGAGTTGAAAAATATATTACCCTTTAAAAACTTCACCTATATTGAGGTAGTACACAGAGCTGCAAAATGAAATGTGTATATTTCTTGTCCGACCACTAAGGCAAGCTTTTCGATGGTGAATACAGAGCTTTTCCCCCCCAAAAGTGAAATTCACAATTTTTTAAGACTATTTGCTAAACTTTAGTGCGTAAGTTATTTTTGATTTGTAGCATGTCAAAAAGGTCACTAGCAAAAATTTCATTAGTGTCCTTACTTTTTGCCATGTTACCAGAAAAAATCCTAAACCTGAGCACATTATTCAATATTGCTCGTGGGAAAAACTCTCGAAGAATTTATGTACATAAGTAAGTCGTTATTTTTAGTTAGATCACTTCATTACCTTGCTAGAAATGTCGTTTATTGAGTGCACGCCAAAACGAGTTTTGAAAAACAAAGTAGTTTTTTGACGACTTTTAGCTCAGTCAGTGCCATACTACAGACTCTCATAACTAGGAAGCAAAAATTTTCGGCCGTGGAATTAAATGACCAGGACGTGTTTTGAACTTCGAGGAACGGTAAAACTTTTTCTGCCATGTTCGTGATGGTCAAAAATATTCTGGTGATTTTGCATGGCCTAACCCTAATTGTTGTATTGTTTACGACATTGAATTACTCCTTTGCTTCTTTTGCCTCAACTAATATGTTAGCCAATATTTTATTGAGCTTATGAAGTTGTTTGTGCTTTCAGCCACTTCATTCTGTATGATAAGTATTATTGTGATAAGTATTGATGTGTGATTTTCGTGCTGCAAGCCAGTGACTCTAACAAGGCCTATTAGGTGTCTTGAAATGAGTAAATTAATTGTGCTCGCACTGTGTTTCGCTCTGTACTCACCTGGTGTGTTTGTGCTGACGAAATGTTTTTCCTCTTATTCAGAAGAGAAGTCTGCATAATACTGTTACAATAGGAAAACAACACAGGTGCTTTGGGTATCTGGAAGTTATGATATTCCGTCTTCGTATTTTAAATTCCAAATACAAAGCTGCCGAAATAAAATAGTTTTTAACCATTTTTTTCACACAATTTGTTGCATGCCTGTGCTGTATTTTGTTTTATATGCATGGGAAAATAAAATTCAATTTCAGTGATTAGGAAATTTGTTCTTCTTGGTTTTTAAACATTTGAACTCACTTCGTAAATTTTTTAGCATGTGCAGGTGCAGTCAAAGCTTCCCAAGTGACGCTGCCACAGGATTAGTTGGAATAGTGGCCAGGGAAATTTTGAATGACCTTGTACTTGCAGAAGAAAAATCTGCTGATTACGTATGCCTCAAGTTGAATTATATGCAAACACGTTTGCTATTCACGGACATGTACCAATTGTATTATGAATAATGTGTGAGGAATGACCCTACGAAGCAGTTGTTGTACCGAAGCCGCCGTTACTTTATTCCTTCATTGCGGAGATCTCCGTGAAAGTTGAACGGGCTGTACGTTCTATGTTTTCTACGTGATTCCTGGTGTACTATTTTCTTTTTACGGAAGTGGTTGGCAGCATGTTACCTACGCCTTTTTACGTAATCAAGGGAAAATATTTTTTGCAGTGTAGTTGAGCGAATCGACATTTGCTTAATTTTACTGGCTGAAACTAATTCGATGATGATAGCTTGTTGATAAACAACAATAAATGCGGCATATCCCACGTACCTGATATGTACAAATTTTGCACACACAGACATATGTTGAAGAGTTGCATATGTTTATGTAACCAGTTATATGCACTTGTGCAATGATGCCAACAGAAACATGCGTATTACCAACATCAGAAGCTGATATTAAACGATGATGCTCGCGAGAATTTTGGCCCTGGAAAGTGCTTCATATGTGAGCTTCAGCGCATGGCAACTAACTATAATTGACGTTAATCCAACGTGATGGCTGCATCAAATGAGTACAAATGTAATGTTATTAAATTGGGGGAGGAGGTAACCAGCACTGCAACCACTATTGACGTTTCGCGAAGATTTGCGTCTATTTGAAAAGTAGTTCTGAGATCTGGCGTAGCTCTGTGGTAAAATGTATCATTGTCACGCAGAATGCTTCGGTTGGATTCCAGCTGAGACCCTGACATGTATTCTTTGCATTCATCTGGTCGACGGTATACCGATGTCGGGCATTTCGGAACGCTCGCACGTTAAAAGTGCCCGTGTGTGTTCTCGTCGTTCCTGGGTAGATACTAAGTGTCAATCACATGTGGCCAATACTCGCTTACCAGCGGCACATATGTGCCACTGTCTGGCGGTATGTGTTTGACGACGTACGCGACAGGATTGTGATATTATTCATTTCTTGACCAGCACGTCATATTCGTGAAACTATCTTACCCTCCCACGCAAATTTTGGTTCATGCAAATTTAAGGGGGTGTCCAAGAGACCACCCAAACGTAAGCGGATACATAGATAGATAGATAAATAGATAGATAAATAGATAGATAGATAGATAGATAGACAGATAGATATATAGATAGATAGTTTGATAGATAGATAGATAGATAGATAGATAGATAGATAGATAGATAGATAGATAGATAGATAGATAGATAGATAGATAGATAGATAGATACGCTCAAAGTCGCCGAAGTTCGCTGCGAAATGCTTCGGATTTAAAAATATCTGTGCCCCGTCTGTTGGGCTAACCTCTGCCTTCCTCATTTTCAGTGGACCATTGTGAGTTCTCGGATATAAAGAATCTTTCTGGCACATAGCTGAAAGACCACAAAAGACAGACCACACAGAATGTGTCACACAAACCACGGCTGCCCTTAACCCAATCAGCGTTAAGAAGAAATTGGCGAAGTTTTGCGATATGTTACGCAAGCCTGAGTCAAAGCTGACGTGATAGGCATGTAGTGAGTCCTGGTTTGATCAGACATCAATTCTCACCTCTCTCTTTCGTAGCCCTACTATACTATGTATGCATAAGCTTTAAGACTTTGTTTCTATTTTAAGTGCGAAGCACTTCTTAACCTGCCACAGGCACTTTCTATCTATCTATCTATCTATCTATCTATCTATCTATCTATCTATCTATCTATCTATCTATCTATCTATCTATCTATCTTTCTATCTATCTTTCTATCTATCTATCTATCTATCCGCTTACCTCTGTGTGCTATCTTGACCGTCTTCTGACAAGATGTATAGCAGAAATGGAAAGAAAGAATGAAAATTAACATCCTCCCAAAGAGAACCTGGATGGTATGCGAAGCAGCAGCGTTGCACACGGGTGGTGTCACGTGTTAATCGGTGCTAACGTGGTTGCTGCGGTGAGCGTTAGAAAGTTTGTTTAAAGCGATGGCTAACATAGGTCTTGTGGTTTCTTCCGAGTGAACACGGGCGCTGGACCGAAGCTCGCGCACGTTTCACTTCGACTACCACGGTCTTGTGAGCGGTGAAGTGAACGCTAAGAGTTTCCTGGAGACATCGACGTCGAAGTTGAGAAAGAAACAATCGATGCACGTTCCCCTTATCGTTGTGAGTAGTTTCTGTTCCGCCCACATGCACTTTAGCGAGTGCACGTCACGCATGTAAACGACGTGGCATTCTCCTCCTTCTCCGCTGACGTCGACGTTAAACTCTCCCACGACTATAACAGGCACGCGTCGACCCGTCTTGCCGCAATCAGTCAGCGTATCCTACAGACAGCGTTGAACCTGTTCCTTCGGCAGGTTGGGAGCGAGGTAAAGCGCGAGCATCGGGACAACGCCGGTGCGCGCGGCAGCGCACTTGAAGCCGGAGTGTCTTCGAGAGTTTCCGGATCGTTCTTCTTAGTCGACGTTATACGCGCGTAGCGCACGCGGATTCCGAGTGTAAACAGCGACTCTTCCAACGTTGCGAGCAGTGGAGAGGGTGAAGCAAGAGTGATGGCACGCGGTGAGCGGTGACAGGCTAGGGAGAGAGTTACGTCAACGTGTGCACACAGCAAGGGGAGGCGTGACCTACTTGGCACTGCCCCAACATCTTTGGTGAGGGGAGAACAGTGCGCACGGAAGAACAGCGTTACGCAGGCTAGTCAAAGGGCATCTTCGCATATAAAAAACAGAATCTCAGAGATAATTGAACCCAACTATTCCGTATGGGGTTCAGTATCCCAAGACAGAGCCACGTTTGACGTTAAAACTGCTTCAGAAAAACACTCTACGCAGGCGTAATGTCAGCGTAACTCTAGTTGTGGTTAGAGTGTTGGCAATCTAATTCTATAAAGTAGCATTATATATTGAAGACACGCTGCTATGGTAGAGACGTCATGTCAGGTTAACTTCAATTGTGGTTATACTTGTCGATCTCTTTTTATAGTGGTCAACTAATATGCGATCATTGGAGAATCAATAAAATGATTGAGCATGTTCACTGCCACTGCCCTCACTACAGCGTGCAAAGACAGCTGCTAGCCGCTACGTTAGCCCGTCTTGATGATAGACCCTTGTCAGAACGGTCAGTACTCGAAAGCCAGCATGATCAGTCTTCGCACAGAAAATTAGTGAAGGCGTTATTGAACTTTTTGCATCGTAGTGTCCTATTGAATGGGCTATAGCAGCCCCGCTCTTTCTTTTTGGCGCTTCTACTTTGCTCTTCGTTTTCTTTGTAATCTTTCTTTCCCATTCCCCATTCTCTTAGTGCAGGGTAGCAAATCGGATGCCCCAATGTTTAGTAATCCCCCCTGCCTTTCCCTAATTTCATTCTCTCTTTCTCTCTCTAATATTAAATTTTTGTTTCTATTATTCAGAAAGCTTTATTCAAGCGTTCCTTGACTGTATAGGAAAACGGTAATAAAGTTATATATGTTTTTCGCATCATAGCTCCGTACACTTCGTTTCATATTTAGAACCTTTGGGCTTTATGTTGAGTGCTGACGTTACGTCAATTCATCGCTTGCGCTTTGAACACGAGTGTGTATGCATGGTCCTCGTAAGCCCACGAGACGCACACAGCTACTACACTTACAGATATGCATCGATCCACGTCGAAATGCTACGCTCAAAGCGAACAAAAAGTGCAGCATATAAAATCACTCGCCGACTGCTTCACATGCAGCGGATACCCAGAAGCTGTGGTATCCGCCGAATTACACGTGTCTGCGTATTCATCTCTCTGCCAGTTGTTTTCTGTCTTTTTTGTCTCTCTTATTCTGCCCTTTATGACGTTGTATCTTGTGTCATTTTATGTATATGTTTGTTTTTCTCTCTGTAGATCATTCTCTCAACTGCCTTCTTTTTTCCTTCTTCTTTTTATTGTTCTGTTTCACTTTAGTTCTGCCTCTTCCGTTCTCTCTCTGAAGCTATTTTCTCTTCCTCCTCCTTACCTCTCACTCCTCCTCACCTCACCATTGCTTCCTTTTTAGATACTCTTGCTTTGCTAGTTTATGCTAAGCTATGATGTGCATTTCCCTTCCTCAAAACCTATCCCCCTACCTCAGCCTCATTCTCCCTTTCCTTTCCCAACTTTTCGCTATACTATTCTCTACATAGAAATGTATTTCACTGCTGGCATGCCTGGATAGCAGAGACGTTGCAACGCACATTTTCGAATTGTGGGCGCGAGAGTTCGAACCTTTTCGTCAACGAACTTTTTTCGCCAAGAATTTTTCTCTTAAACTTCCTGCCTCTTGCTTGCCTTTTGTTCCTTTTTTTTCTCTGCCTATTCCTCCGCACTCATTCTCTTGCTCATCGGAGTTATGGCATCCCACACCGGACCGCATGCATTATAGAAGCAAAGCAGAAAATGAAAACAAAAATGACGTGGACGAAGGAAAGGTTGAGAATGAGCATGCTGCTCACAATGATGATTTTTTTACGATGCACCGAGAACCTACACCATAACAGCACTGCTGTAAAAAAGTTATTCTAGATTCAATAAGAATCGAAGCATATCTGATTTACCAAGGCACCAACCGAAGCGCATTACATGGGTGCTGTGTCTTCAGACTATATATGAATGTCCCGGATGCTCTACGAGGTGACTTCACGAAAAAAAAATATGTGTTTTTTAGACTTCATCTGCTTCTACCAAAGTGGAAAACTTACGTTTGGAAAATTTACCACTAATTTGCATGTATTCATGGGGGCTTCATACGTAGAAACTGCCGTACTTAGGTGTCAGATCGGCGAATGACATTTATGTCATCATGTACTTGAGAATTTAAGAGAAGTACTTATGACCTGCATTTGCTTAACGTGCAAATATATTGTAAGGCGGGGTCATCCGTGAACAAAAGCACACAGACCACGAGACCGCGTGTCAAAATTGCCACCTGTGCCTCCTAGTGGCGAGCCGTCTGATGCAAGGTTCATTGCTCTGTCTCGGCGTTCGGGGGAGTCATGCTCTCTACAGCAGATGGCTCGGTATAATAGACCATGAAAATAGCGATAGCGGCACGCGCTCTTACGTCCCATGTACTTTTGCTGACGCGGGCCACACGTCTAGCTATTTTTCTGCCTCTGCAAGGCAGCAGACAGCAGCTGCTGTAGTGTATATCTCCACGAAAAGAGCAAGCAAAATGCAGTTAATTAATGTTTAATCAATAAAAACATGAATACACGCGAGAAGCTTGGCTAAAACAGAAAAAAACACTTTTGATTAGTGAACTTGTCGGCAAGTTGAATGAAGGCATTGTAATGGAACACCGCGAAAGACTGGAACGCGTGTGCTTGTGTGTGTGAAATTTCTTTCTCTGTCGTTAGCGTTGCTGCCTTAAGATAAAAATTAACAAATGAACAATACAAAGGAAGTTTTCGTCACTGGCATTCACCACGCATATGGAAAGAAAACCAAACTTTGTTTACATAACAGTAAATGGTACGATGACACAGTCAGTACCGAACCACGCAAAGTCGAATGCTTGAATTATTTCTGGCATATCTTGATAGATACTACGTAACCAATCACCTTCTCGACGATACCGAAAAACTACTCTCATAATGAAGTGATTGCTGTACCCGACGTCACACGTCTGGAGTAAATCGTTCAGCGCCAGTAGTTGCCGAAAGTTGTAGGCTAGTTTGTTTGAAGAAGGCATAATGACTGAGCGAAAATTTGTGGAAGGAACGCTGTGGGCCACGCATCTACTAGGTTTTCCATTCCACACGCCCTCAACACATTATGTAGCACGTGTGATGTTTTAGCCATTTGCGCTGCGTATTATAGGTTAGTGTATATAAATACCTGCAATATACATCATGTCATGCGAAGTCTCTGGAGGCTCAATCTAAAGCAATTGAGAGTGTTAGAGTAATATACTCTGTGTATGACAGCATTCATTGTGACTTTCAACCTAAATATCAATTTTTTAATTGCACATTCAGCTATGATAACCTAATTACTGCAACAACATAAAAAATAGAGCGCCACGCAATGCAGTTTTCTGTCTGTCCTCGTCCCGACGCAATCAAACTGCATGTGATAGTTACCTGCAGGCATCGAGGAACCCTTAAAAGAGATCGTATTTCGAAAATGCTGCCGAAAGAGCCTGCTCACAGCGTGTAGTTAAATACGGTGCTTTAACCAAATTGATCGTGAGCAGTAATTCATATCACTTAAAAGGGACATAAAGATACTTGACACAACAAGAATCCTTGATATGCTATCATGCCAGTGTTTGTAGGTCATCACCAGCCAACACAGCACAGAAATCGAAAGACAACGTCGTGTCTTCTAATGAGCTGAATTGTGCAATTGGAAAGAATTAACTCTTATTACGTGATCGCTTGTAGAATTACGCCACGTGGTAAAGGGAGATAAAGTTGTTTATTGGGGAGTGTTATTGGAGCAAACGTTTTGACAAGTGGGCGCATCTTCATCAAGGAGTGATACAGATCTGGAAATCTCACTAGTGAGTTTTTGCCATGGCTTGCTGTTCCTGCCCTGACAAATGCTTGGCCCATTCCTCATCCCTTCTAAACGCGGTTTCGCCTGAACTCTGCTCTTGTATTTATCTCTATGCTGAAATAATGAACACACAGTTCAACTCATACGCAAAAAATCTATCCTACGATTGAGCCGCGCCCACGCCACTGTTTTGCAATCAGGACGAGGAAGTTACATAATTAAATTTGGCAGCGCGTACAAGGAGTTCACATTTTAGATCACAACTCTTAGATACCGAATCTTGCATTGAGCTGTGTCTCTAGTTGCAGTCGAAATGACCATGCACCTCACTATCAGTGACACAAGCGATAGACATCAAGTAACTGACTGATATAAAAAATTATAAAAAATCCTACTTGATTTAACATTGCTTTTGAATGTGGGCGCTGAGCCGAGTACTTTACCACAGAAGCACGCCGGTGCTCAAACGTTATTTTGAAAGCTCCTTATACAGGCGTCATGATGGTGAAGAAATCGCGTGAGCCTATGTAATATATTATGGCAGAAGAATACAATTCCTATTCGTCCCACGGTGCTAATTACGCTACTACTGCTTCGTTTAATGTTGTCCGCTCACCTCTCAGGAATAATTCACCATTATCGTGTGTCAAATGCAACAATACGAAGGTGGACCTGAATGATTATTAGTGTAGACATCACCTATATCGCAGAAAGAGGAAAATAGGCGCAGTGGGTGGTGTCTTACTTTATTAAATTTTAATTTGTGGCGTAGTCCATAATTTGTGGAAATCCAAATTATCAAGCACAGTCATCCTTGCTCTAACACAAAGCTTAGCGCAGAATTCGCATTAGTCAGTATTCTAATTGTCGCCGAAATGTGTGAATAAGCTTTAAACGACAGCTACAGCCTCAACGTGGCAAGGGTAACAGTTCTTTATTTAGCTGCAGCTTCCTAAATAAGATTAATGTCTATAAAAACGTGGCACTGCACGCGTGGGATAGCATTCTTCAACAAAGCAGTGGCTAGAAGGTAATTTATAAGAATGTCAGTATTATAGAAACGTTCAAAGATGTGAGCGGTGGCCACTCTATCATTCATACTGAGCAAGCCCATTCTTAGCACCTCACGTCCGAGCCATCTCACAGCCCCTGCGAAGTGTTTTAGTTTTGTATTTTCACGATTTCACCTAGTGGTGTTCCGTCTTCGTTGACAGTATTGAAATTGCAGGGAAACATTGCGAGGACATCAGAGAAGCGTCTGCCAGATTGGCATGGTAGAATAGTCGGTGCATATATTTGTTTTGTTCGTATGTTATAAGCCCAGGGATCCATGTGCTCTTCCAGAATATATGTCATCAGGGCTAAAAAGAGTCATTCTGCCTCAAATTTTCCGTGCGCTATAAATATGTGAGGCCTTTTTGGATTGCTGCTTCTCTTAGGTAGTGTTTATGATGGACGAGGATGCAAGGAAAAAAATACAGATAGGTCTACGAGATACGCTTCTGGTTTGCTATTCTACAGTGGGGTACAAATAATAAAAAATCAGAATAGAAAAAACGACAGTCAAGGCACGTGTGCGCCTATCCATTACACGCCTACAAGCGATCACTTACAGCTCGGTCAATTTTGAAACAGTACCATTGCTTGCATCTCTTTGCTGGTTCGCGACACGTAGAACCCCAAGCCAAAACGGTCTGTCACGTAGTTTCTTCAACGTACAGCATAGAAACGTTGCTTTTTCTCACGAAACCACCACACCACGCACAGTAAACGTTCCACAATTTCGCAACAATTCCAGCAGTCACAACTGAGGGCATACTTCTGCGATCACTATGCGAAAAGAGTGACGCCTTTCGGAAAGCAGCTCCTAACCATATACGTGGTGCTGCGAAGTTGCGTCACGGTGGGAGAGCCGCGATGAACTTAGCAGCTTTCTCGATGCGTCTAGTTTACATCGGTGTTCTATAAGCTATGAATGACGCAAGTTTTCGACATTGCTTCAGGAAATGAGCGAAGGCCCCTAGCAGCGTGTCTTCTGCACAATTGTATTTGGGGTGTGAGGGGGTCTTCGTGAGTGGACTGTGTGGCATCATCGGCAAGATCTACCGACTAGGCATGACTGTCCCGCCAGCCACTACAGGGCAACTACATATATCCATCGACAAAACTTCGTGGAGAACTAGGGTACTCGTCTCGCCTGAAGGCTCAAACATGTAGGTGTTGACCTGGTGGTCTTTGGCAAGTATCTAAAAGAGGGTGGTCTTGAAACTGTAGTAGTATGAGTAAGTCTAGTGTGGTTAACATAGCTTTTATATTTCAATGTTTTGGTGCTCCGAATTAATAACGCGTCGTGTGTGTGTAATGCTGAAGTTTATGTCTCGTCAAGTACGTGTCAGATTGTCGTTCTTGTCCGTATGTTGGTTGTTCTTCGTCATCTAAATTCATTCAGATCTTTTTAACATACTGACTTCTTTCGTTGCCATTTGCTACTTGGAAGAAAACTGAGTGATCAAAACAAAAACAATGAGAAAAGATGTAACGGGGTTTATTTGCAGTGCAGAATGCAGAAAGCGAAGCAGTCAGCAGCGTCCGGCCAAGTGCAGCAAGCACGAGCTTATGCTGATGGCGGTGCCCCTGATGCGCCGAGAAATGCCGCTGAAGCTCCTCTTCTTCACTCCAATCGCCCTCCGCACAAAAAGACGCCATCCTGGTGAATTAGGGAGAACAAACGACTAATGGGTCGTAATATGGCTTGAGACGAGAGACGTGGACAGTGTCGCGGCCGCGGTAGCGTAGGTCTGTGGATGGGATGATGGGCTCCACGATATAGTTGACGAGTGACGTTTGCTCTACAACACGGTATGGCCCGATGTATTTGGGAAGAAGTTTTGCGGAGCGGCCAGGCGAGGTAGCAGGTGCCCGAAGCCATACCAATGAACCAGGTGGAAAGTTTGGAGCCGAACGGTCCCCAGTCTGGCGGGATTGCTGCTGCCACTGGTCCTCGGTAGAAAAAGAGCGAGCAAGCTGGCGGCATTCTTCAGCATGTCGGGCAGCTTCGGACAGAGTTGTACTTTCGGACTCATAAGGTTTATATGGAAGAATAGTGTCTACTGTATTTGAAGGTTCTCGTCCGTAAAAAAGAAAGTATGGCGAAAACCCAGTAGTAGCTTGTACGGCGGTATTATACGCGTAGGTGACGAACGGGAGAACTTGGTCCCAATTTGAATGATCAGAGGCGACGTACATCGACAGCATACTGCCAAGAGTACGGTTGAAGCGCTCCGTCATGCCATTAGTCTGAGGGTGGTACGCTGTACTTGTGCGGTGCACGATTCGGCATTCGTTGAGTAATGCCTTCAAGGCGTCAGAAAGGAAGGCACGGCCTCTGTCACTTAAGAGCTCGCAAGGGGCACCATGACGCAGAACGAAACGTTGCAACAGAAACGTTCCAACGTCACGGGCTGTGGCAGTCGGCAGCGCGGCTGTTTCGGCATAGCGTGTCAGATGGTCTATCTCAACAATAATCCAGCGATTACCAGCTAGAGTTGATGGTAGTGGTCCGTAAATGTCAATGCCGACGCGATCAAAAGGTCGACTAGGACAAGGAAGAGGTTGTGACGGGTAGACTTGCCCGGGAGGTAACTTTTGTCGTTGGCACTGAGCACACGAGCGAATGAATTTCCGCACGTAGTTATACATGCCACGCCAATAAAATCTGAGTCGAAGCCTAGCGTATGTCTTGAAGAGGCCTGCGTGGGCGCACTGTGGGTCCGCGTGAAAAGCTTCGCAGATAGTAGCTCGAAGATGGCGGGGTATCACAAGGAGACACTTGCGACCGTCAGAAAGGTAGTTGCGTCGATAAAGAGGATCATCCCTTAGGCAAAAGTTGCTAGCCTGGCGGTGGAGAGCGCGAGACGGCGAAGGAGTGAGAGGATCAGAAAGAATGCTTATGAGGCCACTGATCCAGGGATCCTTTCGTTGTTCCACCATCATGTTGCGCAAGGCGGATGACGCAAGTGCAGGCTCGAGGGAAGAGAGGCAAACGCCTTCATCCGATATGGGTGAGCGAGAAAGGGCGTCGGCGTCCGTGTGCTTACGACCAGATCTGTAAATAACGCGGATGTCGTATTCCTGAAGTTTGAGCGCCCAGCGAGCAAGTCGTCCGGAAGGGTCTTTAAGTGTGGATAGCCAACAAAGGGCGTGGTGGTCAGTGACGACGTCGAATGCGTGACCATACAGGTAGGGGCGAAATTTTCCAAGGGCCCAAATAATAGCTAAACACTCTTTCTCGGTCACGGAGTAGTTAGCCTCGGCTTTCGTTAAAGTTCGGCTTGCGTAGGCGACGACATATTCGTCGAACCCTGCCTTTCGTTGCGCGAGCACAGCGCCAAGTCCAATACCGCTGGCATCAGTATGAACCTCCGTGGGAGCGGCAGGATCGTAGTGGCGGAGGATGGGTGGTGAAGTCAGCAGGTGGCGTAATTTGGTGAATGCATCGTCGCATGCTGGTGACCAGGTGGAAAGGTCCTTGTCGCCGCTAAGAAGGTCCGTAAGGGGCGCACATACAGAAGCAAAATTTCTAATAAAGCGTCGGAAGTATGACGACAAGCCGACAAAACTTCTAAGTTCCTTCAAGTTCTTTGGCTTCGGAAAATCGGCGACTGCTCGAAGCTTGGCGGGGTCAGGAAGTATGCCGTCCCGCGATATGACGTGGCCAAGAATGGTGAGCTGCCGGGCACCAAAACGACACTTCTTGAGCTTGAGTGGAAGGCCGGCGTCGGTGAGACGTGTGAGGACGTGCTCGAGACGATTTAAATGGGTGTCGAAATCGGTGGAAAAGACAACTACGTCATCGAGGTAGCATAAACATGTGTTCCACTTGAGGCCTCGTAAAATAGTGTCCATCATTCTTTCAAAAGTGGCTGGAGCGTTACAAAGGCCGAAAGGCATAACGGTAAACGCGTATAACCCATTAGGTGTGACCAATGCTGTTTTCGGTCGGTCAGATGCTTCCATAGAAACTTGCCAGTATCTAGACCGTAAATCCAGCAAAGAGAAGTATTCTGCTCCCTGCAAACAGTCAAGAGCGTCGTCTATTCGCGGTAACGGGTAAACGTCCTTGCGGGTGATCTTGTTTAAACGTCGATAGTCCACACAGAACCGAATGGAGCCGTCCTTCTTAACAAGAACGACCGGTGACGCCCAGGGACTGTTAGAAGGCTGTACAATACCCCGCTGGAGCATGTCAGCAACCTGGTCGTCAATAACACGGCGCTCCGACGCTGAGACTCGGTAGGGGCGCTGCCGTAGAGGCGTATGGCTTCCTGTGTCAATCTTGTGAGATATGTTCGATGTGCGACTGAGGCCAGAAGCGTGGCTGTCAAAAGAAGTACGAAACTTTTGCAGCAGGTTCACTAACTGGCTTCGTTCTGAAGAAGACGTTGCGACATCGATGGAGCGGTGGAAATCGTCAAGGAGTGACTGGTCAACAACAGAGTCAGAAATGAGTGCGCTGAGGTCCGTAGAAAGTAAACTAGATGAAGCGT
This sequence comes from Rhipicephalus microplus, assembly GCF_043290135.1. Lineage (NCBI taxonomy): Eukaryota > Metazoa > Arthropoda > Arachnida > Ixodida > Ixodidae > Rhipicephalus > Rhipicephalus microplus. The sequence goes on along the minus strand of NC_134704.1, from coordinate 140,081,120 downwards.
CAAAAATGGAACGGGCGTCGATCGGATGCACGTGACGAGACATTCACCATAGAATAAAGGTAAAGGCCCTTCTAGCGTATTGTACACGAGCGTCTTTGTGACGCCATGGTGGAGAGTAAGGAGAGCGATGGGCTGTGGAGAACATTTGCGTTGAATGAACAGGGCAGAGGGCGTAAATAAAACATCACCGTCTGAAATAGCGTCACACGACACAGTCACCAGCAGAGAAGAGCGCGGTGGTATGGTGGTGTCGTCGGAAACAAACAGTTTATAACACGGCAGGGAGGCTTCGACAGCGTCTACATCAGGAAGTGCAGATAGCTCAAGTTCAGCGCGACAGCAGTCAATGACGGCATTATTATTCGCAAGGAAGTCCCAGCCGAGTATCATGTCATGGGAACACGAGGGCAGCACTACGAATTCGACGATATACACAATCCTTTGGATGGCGACTCGTGTGGTACAGGCTGCGAGAGGTATTACACTTTGTGCGTTAGCCGTTCTAAGAGAGAGGCCGGATAATGGCGTCAGAACTTTGCGGAGTTTGCGGCACAGGTTGATGGAAACGACGGATAGAGTGGCTCCGGTGTCGACAAGCGCCATGACAACGATACCATCGACTGACACTTCAATGACGTTAGCTGGACAGGAGCGAGGACTTGTGCATGGCGACGGGGACGCAGTTCGTGCCTCGGGAACTGCGGCCGTTAGTTTTCCTGGTTGGTGGGTCCGGAACGGCGACGCATAGGAGAAAGCGAACGTCGACGTGGAGATGTGGAGCGGCGGGTCGGGCCGTGTGGACGATCAGAAGGAAATGAAGAGGAAGGAGGGCTTGAAGGCGTAGAAGAAAACTGAGGGTCGAAAGAGGGCATCCGTCGAATGTTCTGAGCAGCCTGGCGACGACGACAATAACGTGCCACGTGGCCAACACCATCACAAGCAAAAAATATGGGACGGTTGTCGTGGGTCCGCCATTGGTCGGAGTAGACTCCGACTTGCGGCTGGGGGGCAGAAAACTGCGGCCGAGGTGGTATCGGCATAGGCGGCGGTGAATAGATCGGCGGCGAAAAGGGCGGCGACGAATACGTAGGCGCTGGCTCGAACGCAGGCTGTTGAGGTCGAGCAACGGCCTCGGCGTACGTGAGGGGTGCGGCGACTGGCGGCGGTTCACGAGCGGGAGGAAGAACTTGTGCGACCTGGTCTTGAATGAAGTCGCGCAGTGTAGACGTCGATCTGCGTGGTTGATCGGGTACGCAGGACATCAAAGAGAGCTGACGAGCGACCTCAGCGCGGATGAACTCTTGGATCTTGGAGAGAAGAGGGGCATGGTCTTCTCCTATGCCAAGGGTGGACAGGCTGGACAAAGAGTTGTCGAGCACCGAGGGACGTCGGGTGGAAAGACGTTGCCTGCGCAACTCGTCAAAACTCGGCATAACTTGGTCAGTTCTAGGACAGTGCGAGGACTCTTAGAAAGCAACATTTGGAAAGCGTCGTCCTCAATGCCCTTCATGATATGCTTGATCTTAAGCTCTTCGGACATGGACTCGTTGACTCGCTTGCAAAGGTTCAGAACGTCCTCATCATAGCTTGTGAAATCCTCACCAAGCTGCTGGGACCGAGTATGTAAGCGTTGTTCGGCACGGCGTTTGCGTACCTCAGGCCGCCCGAAAACTTGTGTGAGGCTCGTTTTGAAGACCGACCATGTAGGGAGTTCCGCTTCGTGGTTTATAAACCACAGCTTGGCCACGTCCGACAGGTAGAAGGAGACGTAGGCCAACTTGGAGCCGTCATCCCATTTGTTGTGAGTACTCACTCGCTCGTACATTGAAATCCAGTCGTCATTGTCCTTGTCTTCTGTGCCTGAGAAAACAGGGGGATCTCGCAGACGCAGAGAACCGGCGCAGAGAACGGTAGGCGGTGCCGATGGAGGAGTTGGAGCGGCGCTTGCGTTGGTAGGCATAGTGGATGGTAAAATGCGATTCCGAAGCTCCAGGGTGATCGAAACCCAGCACCTCCACCACTTGTAACGAGTTTATTTGCAGCGCAGAACGCAGAAAACGAAGCAGTCAGCAGCGTCCGGCCAAGCGCAGCAAGCACGAGCTTATGCTGATGGCGATGCCCCTGATGCGCCGAGAAATGCCGCTGAAGCTCCTCTTCTTCACTACAAAAGACATCAATGACATTCCAATTGAATATCTCTCAACATTATCGAAATCGCATTACATCCTATGGTCGCTATAAGTTATTATTCTAAAACAGACACCGAATAACCTAAAGAAACGCCGAGCAAAATAACAAAATGAGCAGCAGAATAATGAATTGAAAGGGCACAATGTTCCTTGGTTAAAATGAACAGTAATGGAAAGCAATGAACTGGTTTTTATTGATAAAGTGCCCTCTGAGAACTCTAATGTCACTAGTCCTACCATCACAAGTTCATTGTTATAAGAGAAAAGCAATGTCAAAGCACTGTTTTTTGACATATGTGCCGAAATCGGCATCACGAATTTCAGAGCGGACTTCTAGTTAGTCTACATTGGCTAGACAAAGTTTTTCAGAACTTGTGATGGTAATCTATTGGCCCATAAACAGACAGTGGAATGCTTTTATATCTCTTAAAAGCTACCAGACCTTAGTAAAAACAATGCAATTTTATGACGTCATGGTGTTTGGTGCGAGACTTTCAAGGTAGCATTGTTATCCACATTCTCTCTTTGTGCTTTTTTACCAAGCGTAATCCGACAAACATGGTGATTTTGGAATTGTGAAATGGTAAACTACAATAACAAAAAAGTCGAGCATAGGTGCACGAGAAACCTGAATTATTTATTCACTTTGCTCATAGATGTCAGCTCAACAGTCAAAAAAAAAACTTCATCGAGAACACAAAAATCGCAATGACTGACAAACTGCAAGGACGTGGTCGTAACAAAAGGGCCTAGGATAAACAAGGACATATGCCTAGTAGAAAATCTGAATTCAAGAAAAGTTTGGTAAGGGTAAACGAACCAACACGTAAAAAAAGCGAACTTGCAATAAGGAGGCATCAAAAACGGTCAGAAGGAAAATGTAGCGATGAGGCATTAACTAAGAAGTAGTAGAAAAATAAGAACCCAGGAGGAATCGTTACGCGTCCACAGAACATGCCACTGTACAGCGTTTTCCACTTCCGCGTCGTTGGTCATGTCTCGCATCAACGATCTCTCGGGGAACGACTGAAGCAACGCCGCTGAAGGCATAGCAACAGCTCTATGGTCACTCAGAGATAGTAAATTCCGCCCTCAAGAAGAATATATGTTCTGGCTTACTCTTTGTGCATTTCAAAGCGCTTCTTTTTTTAGATACTATATGCGTTTCTTCTCGGCTTGTTCCATTAGTGTCCACATTACTCTCGGTTATCTTCCGCTCGCATCCGAACCTGACATGTGGGTCAGGGGTCGGGAACCTTAACAGGTGTCCGGCTTTCAGGCCGCATGAAGCCGACATAGCGGGACCATAGGTGGCAAATCGTGGGCTGTTGGGGGGATTAGGAGGCATCAAAAGAAAACTACTCGGAGAATGAACAATGAGTTCAATGATTTACAAACCTGCATTTGAAGTCACGGTTAGTTTCGACACGCGTGTCGAAAAGTTGCAATCTAACGTAGGTAAGAAGCGAAAGTGTTGTTTTAGGTCAAAAGTGCCACGTCCACTTCATAAAGCAAGTGATAACGAAAAGGGGAGTAATTTGCTGTCGGGCCGAGGGCGCAGTAGCTTTGCCGGAGCACACCAAGACTTCAGTGACGTATTTCCGTCACTTAATTGACGTCTCAAAATTATGTGTGATCAGTAGTAAAAAAATGGAAGATCCCACGTACAGTGGGAACCGATGATATGCGAAGCACGAATGAGAAAGGTTGATACGTCACTTTATTATCAGCACAATGACACGAGGCGGAAGTAAACGATGCCTTGCATGATTTACGTGTCAGGGTTATCATGTTCGGATGTGTCGTTTACCTTCGTCATCTATCCCCGCGAGAAATCGTGGCCGGCCAACACACAAGATACATCGCTCATTAAGTTTCCCTCTGGTCGGGCCTCTGGCTCGCTGGATTTCGTGCCGACCGGTTGTGCCCTCGCGATCTCCGACGACCGTCCAGCTTTGGCCGACTGGGTTGTTCTTACGCCACCTCCTAACGCCGGCTCCCTAGGACGACGACAGCGTAGCTCTAGCCAACCTGATTAGCCCTACGCCATCTCCTGTTGCCGACAAGAGCTCTCGCCAGTGGTGCCCCACCGTGTTTCATCTTTCATATCTCTCTTCTGTCGTCACTCGCTATCCCTGAGCATCTCTTTTTCTATATATATACCTTCAATCCTATCCTTTTTATCCCTCCCTACCCCCATTCCTTCTGAGCTACTGTTGAGGTGTCGCACATGGGAAAGACAGTTACGGGGCTCACTTTTTTCTTCTTTTCCCTTTTATAATTACAATCTCTGGCCGGGCTGTGGCGTTCAATAACTCCAACATGCTGTCAGTAGGCGACCTTAGCCCTACCTAGGAGTCCAATCAGTTGCGTTCTCCTGGCTGTCACATCACTTTCTCTGGCTTCACACTTACCTATGACCCCAAGCGCTTGCTTAATCATTAACGATCGACGTTAGTTGTCGGAATGGAGATGCATGACTAAGCGTCAACGTGGATTCACCCACATTAGGTGGTGGTATAGCAGTCAAACACAAATAGACAATGCGCAAGCTCTCTTATAATAATGTACGGAAAACATTAAACCACTTCAGTAGGGACACGTTTTACGTTCGTGTTTTACCTATTTATATGACGGATGGATCAAACATGATTTTTTATGTCACTTTTTGTAACCACGTTTACAGAGCGACACGTATACATATGCATGTTTACGTTTTTGTATGCGGTTGGGTATTTTGTATGGTTCATCACTGTTCTGAATTCATTTTTGTTCCCGAGATGTTTCTAACCACTTCTGGTGAAAGCCTCATATCACAGGCTTGTGGCACCTTTGAAATAAATAAGTATAAACGACTACATCAATTCTTTGAATTTTTTATAATTTTACAAGTACAGAAATCTAAGTCGCTATCAACAAACAGATTTTCCAAAAGTTGTGAAAACTTCTACAAAGTAGTTCATCAGGATTCACAGATTTTTTACATACAGTTGTTTCAAAACTGCAAGGATGAAGTTTATGTGATCACCACCATTATAACAACGAAAGACTTGTTATACCTGTAGCTCATTTAGACCACGTAGCATCACTTCTTCAAGATGATAATTTCTGGTGACCTTTAAACCACAATTCACGATATAATTGGACTCTATTTTTTAAAGTATCTGATGCACTAAATAATAACACCTTTTCTTAATTGTTTACTTGATACCATGTAAGAGCAGAACTGACAATATAGATGCGTACGCAAAGAAATAAGGCGGCATGAGAATATTTTTCGATTGCTTTTACTAAAAAATGCCAATTTGTTCAATGACTTACTCGAATTGTCTTATTACTCCGCTCCGCGGTGGTCTAGTGGCTAAGGTACTCGGCTGCTGACCCGCAGATCGCGGGATCGAATCCGGCTGCGGCGGCTGCATTTACGATGTAGGTGGAAATGCTGTAGGACCGTGGGCTCAGATTTGGGTGCACGTTAAAGAACCCCAGGTGATCGAAATTTCCGGAGCCCTCCACTACGGCGTCTCTCATAATTATATCGTGGTTTTGGGACGGTAAACTCTACATATCAATCAATGAATACAATCGTCTTATGACACTGCATTATTATTTGTATTCACACTAAACATATTGATGCAAATGTTGGTATTTTAATTTATATCGAAGTTTTCAAAATGTTTCATCGGCTTGAAATCTCACTCAGCTATTTCCTCCAAAGACCCTGCGTGCAACGTATTGCACATTCAGATTTCAGCGCACTGTAAACAAAATGAACTAAAAGCGAAACCAAAACAGAGTCTACAAGCTACAGTAGAGACTGGTAGTGCCATCTGTTGGTATTTCATTAAACTGTAGGCGCTGGGTGGCGCTCCTGCTAACAAACAAAAATGGCGTCTTTCAGTCCGGAGGTTTTCTATCGACGCCGTCAAGGTAAATCATTTTCATGTATTTAAAAATGGTCTGATGCTCTTGAATTTCGCTTTACGAGCTCACGAAGGACGAGGGTCTCATTCACTATCGGTATTTTTGCCTGCACTCTTCTGTTTTCTTCTTCATTGCACTCGTAAGTTCAATGTGCAACAGGTTGCACGTCAGGACAATGTTGACTCTTTGCGACTACATTTGGCAGAACCCGTTATCTTCATTTGGTTTTTCTTTCTATTGAAATTAGGGGTCTATTTATTGCAAATAAATAATAAAACATCTCTTTAGATGCCACCGATGCCTCTGCCCTCGAAATTCTTGAGAGGATTGGGGCAAATGGGGACAATTCCGACTTGGACTTGTCAGACTCGGAAGATTCCCCGGATGGTGCAGAAGCGAATGAGCAGTGCGACGGATTTCTAGGTAAAATTTTGTGGACTTCGTGCTTTAAAATTCTACTGCACCCCACTTCTGTCCCGTTAGATACACTGTTATAATTATTGCAGATGAAGAGGAGCAGGATTGCCACTACGATTCGGACACCGATGTCGATGACGGCGATGACGGTGTTTCCAACCCAGTCATGCCTTCTCGCGAAAGGTGGCCTCGGAAGCAAGTCTACGCATCCGTGCTTCCCGACCTACCCGAGGTACCGTCCTCTACGGCCGACGAAAGAGATGGCTGGTACGCAAATCAGTACTACGCAAGATACATGGATGACCAGGCTTTTGAACTTCTCCACGAAATGACAGAAGTGTCGTACTTCCAGCGCACAGGACGGTCGTTAAACTCATCTCCTGGAGAAATGAAGGTATTTCTTGGAGCGACATTGCTCATGAGCTGCTTAGGTTATCCTCGAGCGAGAATGTATTGGGGCCAAGGAACGCGTGTCGCCGCCGTAGCCGACAAAATAACGAGGGATCGTTTTTTTCTGATCCGACCGAACCCGAAGGTTGTCGACGACCTCGCTGTTTCTCATGGAGAGAAAGAAGCCGATCGGCTATGGAAAGTTCGTCCTCTCCTTAACATCATCAGAAACGCTTGCCTCAAACTGCCGCGCTCACCAAACATCTGTGTTGATGAGCAAATTATTCCATTCACCGGTAAGTGCCCAGTGAAGCAGTTCGTTCCTGGGAAGCCCAACCCGACAGGCCTGAAAAACTTTATCTTGGCAAGCCCTCAAGGCCTTGTCCTAGATTTTGAAATCTTTCAGGGAAAAGGGAGCCTCGCACAAAAGAAAGAACATGGAATCGGGGCTGCCGTTGTGCTGAGGCTTGTAGGGACTTTGCCGTGTGGAAGCTCGCTGTATTTCGACCGATATTTTACAGGAACACATCTTCTTGAGTCATTGGCTGAAAAGAACATCAGGGGGACAGGGACAATCATGAAATCACGTCTTCCGAAAGGGCTCAAACTCAAAGGTGACCGGGAAATGCGTGCGGAAGGTCGTGGGGCAATGTCACAGTGTGTCAGCACTGTCTCTAACATATGCATCACGAATTGGTACGACAACAAACCAATCGTGTTGGCCTCCACCCACGTGGGCATGGAGCCTGTGGATGACTGCACACGATTTTCAAAGAAAGACCGAAAGAAAGTTGCTGTCAAGAGACCAGCAGTTGTCGCAGAGTACAACGCTTACATGGGGGGTGTTGATCTCTGTGACAGAATGTTGAGCTTCTACCCCACTACCATGCGCACAAAGAAGTGGACGATTCGGACTTTAATTTTCATGATGGATGTCGGAGTCGTGAACTCTTGGCTGCTTTACAAGCAAGACCATCGAGAGCTAGGCACACAGAGAAAAAGCATCATGCAACTGCTAGACTTCAAGCTCGAGCTCGCCCATTTTCTGCTTGCCTCTGACAAGGGGTTTTCCTCAACTGAAAGTGATTGCGAAGCTTTGCAACTGCGAAAACCAGCAGTTGTGCCACTTCCCTCACCATCCGTGCGCACACTGAGTGCGTCACACATGCCGGAGATTGTGGACCAAAAGTCCGCAAGCAGGTGTCGAAACCCCGGCTGCTGCGAAAGGACGAAGTTCAGATGCTGCAAGTGTAACCTATTCTTGTGCTTGACAGCTGGCCGCAACTGCTTCAAAGCATTTCACAAGAAATGAGACCAGAGGGGGCAATAAAAGCGCGTGTCTATGACATCGTGTCCCACGGGTTTTTTTGACAACTTAGTCCCAGTGTGCAACATATTGCACATCTGATAACTTTTCAACGCAACGTCATAGAAAATAAAGAATCATATCAGAATTATCTCTGTATGCTGATAAATTTAATTAGTTAAAAAAAAGTGCTGGTTTTTATTACGTCATGTCTCGGGTCTCAGGAGGATTTACTGCCGACATGTAATATGACGCTCATGCAGTTTCAAAACCGCAGCCATAATTGCGAAGTCCGGTTTACTGCTTTGCTAATGAAGAAAAAGTGAAAAGATATCGTTTATAAAATTACATGAAGGTGACATACTTCCGACACATGCATAACATTTAATAAAGACAGTTGGGATAGCAGTTGTGGTATACGACCTATCACCATACAAATTCCATTAGCTAATTGCATGTTCCTGCCCTAGATTATATCCTGAGTCGTGGCCGTTATTTCTGATCCGCTGAAGCAAAGCTTCAATGCGCATGTTCTGATTTCACGAACATAATCGCACAATGGAAAAACAAATCAAATAGAGTTGGCATGCAGTCGTTCTATTGGTAAATAAAGAGCTTTTTAAGCCGATGTAAGAAACATAAACACTCACGACACACGCAGCTAGGTCATTGCATATTTTGTGTAGCGTACTAAGTCAGTGCTCCATCAAAAACCCATTTTCAGTCGAGGTTGGGTTCACCGTGAAAAACTGTTTGGGAAAAAACTTCTTAGGGAAAATGAATACCAACCGCATTGGCATTCCAGATTCCGGGCATCCTCTTTTCCTTCTTTGTTTACCTCTTTCGATTTGGCTTCTGCATTGAGAAGCTTCAAGGCCTTTAGTTTTCTATTCACTTTCGCTGAGTCGAAGAACCATTCCTTTGTTACGGTTGATGCAACCAATATCCACATATAAGCCATCGATGACAATAAAAAAATTTATTTGCGCTGAAACATGAGGTGGCAACATGCGTGACTCCATTACCTCGGCAGCATTGCCAGTTCCCTTTTTCCATTTATTTCGACGTTATATATTTCATTGGTTTCGTTATAAGGTCGGGAAGCACATAGCCCTGTACAGATTGCTTAGACATTTCGGTGCAGCGTTCTTGTGCATCAATAATGAACAGAGAATTCATTCGCGTCACATTCCGCACCACTAGCCGCACGTCGCATACCCGTAGACCCCTGGCTGCAAAGAGTAGAATGTCTGTGGCACAGCATGAGATGTTAGAACTATCATAGAACATTCCTACCACGCCTACAATAGCGAAAGGCAACCCAAGTGTTCGTTTTTCGTTTTGATATCTGAGTAAAAGCCTATGACACGTTCGTTATACGTTTTTGTAAGGTAACACGCGCACCCGCGCAGCTGCACACGCCGTGTACACTGTGGCTCATAATGAATGGTTATGCCCGTATGCGTGTAGATAATAACTCTCTAAACCAACTAGACCTGACTAGGCTTTCCTGTTTTAACGTTACGCGCCCTCTGTAGCTTCTACTACGCAATAATACATGCGTTTTGGAGACTCCTAGAATTGTATAGCATTTGTATGGGGTTTCTTTCCAAGACAATTTCACGACTGCTTTGGTTCTCGGGTAGAATACCCGCTTCAGACAGTGAAGCCCTGAGCTCCGTTTCAACTTAACAGAATACGTTTATTCTTTCTTACCTTGCATCTATTTCAAACTTTTTCTCACAAACAACGGCAATTTTTCGAGGACCATCAACAACGCTGATGCCAACACTGCATGTTCTGTGATACAAGCCCTGAAAGGCTCCTGTAATTGTTTTACAATGTCGTGGTAATAATGGTTCTAGGCTTCTGAGGTACTCTCGTCACGCACCCGATATCTTGAATGCTCAGATTTTTAGAAAATATTTGTTATTAAGCAAAAACACGCAATACTAAAATCGATATCCAATTAATCGCAGTGTCAACGCACGGCATATTACTTGGTAAGAACCAAAGTCGTACAAGGCATGCTGGTCGCGCCAGCGCGGTGTATGAAAAACTATTAAACGTGGGACGAGGAAGCACACACACCAGAGGTAAACACGCCGAGCATCAGCTGACATGTTTGAGAGTGACAGTATTTCGGAGATATCCGACAGCAGTGTCTATGACGTGTACGTCTTTGATGAGAAATGATTGGAACTTGCACGCATGCTGTTTCGCTCGGTAACCAGTTGGTCCGCCTGATCGCACTTATTTACTTTTCACGAAGAGCACTCTCACTTTAAAAATCCAAATAGCAAACTTTCTGCGTCTTTAGTTAGTGGTTGGTGTAGCTCAAAACGCAACGCCAACTACGATCCTTCACCCCCCCCCCCTCCCCATGCACAAGGAACGAGAAATCGCTTGCCAAACCAGCGAAGCGCCGGCCAAGCCTCACGGAGGAAGGAAGGAAGCTTGCCCGTGCCAAACATTACCGGCTTCACATTACAGTTAGCCCAGTAAACGCTAAGGAGGCTAAAGCAAGCGATGTCATCGACTGCGTCAATTTCGTTGAATTGCCAAGCATGACATCAACCAGACAGTGTCGCCAATAGTTCTGGCATACCAGATGAGCGTTTCGAGGCAATGTTCAAAATTAATTAGCAAACAGTCAGCGCATCTCTCAAGTCTGTAATTTTGCGTAAGTAACAGAAATGTGCAAAGGAACGTACACAGCAAATTACATTGAAATCCGTTGAACTCGAAAAATTGCCGGGTGTTGGCCTTTAATGCAATGGTTTGAGAAGAGCAATTATGTTTTGACGAGAAATCTCGTTACGTCATAAATGCAATCAGCTACACTAGATTATTCAATAATATGACCCTTCTGGTTGGACTGCATACTTGACAGTCCAACAGAAACTACACTTTAACGTGTATTGTCGTGAATGCTCTGTTTCGTACGCGTGAATAAAATATTACGAAAAAAAACGTCACGTCTTCAGTAAAACAAAAGAAACTACTAAAACTTTTGCTGGCGTTTAAACTTTGTGATTTTTCAAACCACTTTAAATAACTGTAGTTACTCTGACACTTTATTGAAAATTTTACACAATGGCCACTATACGCCAGCGGTACAATACACGTACGTAGGGTAGACAGTGGCCTCGATGTCTGCGAGTGACCTGATGATTACGTAAATGTGCATTCACTCCACCTGCTTCCCTCGAGGCACATAGGAAATAAAAGACAAACATAAAGGTTTCGTACAGCTGAATAAAACACGAGTCGCTAAGAACGTTTCTACCTATAAGCATTAGGAGATCAGGAAAATTCCCATTGGACTTTTTTGCCTTAAACTGGGTTCGAGACCATTCATTAGCTGAGAAGCTGGGTTCACAACGTGTCACAATTTGCCGTCTCATACATTCTCACTGCACGACTTTCTAAGTGAAGCGAAGCCCTCGGGGAAGAGTTAAGCGAAGCATGGATACACGCAGAGTACCCATATTATATAGCCTTCCAATGAACTTTTATGTTATCTCAACATGAAGGTACGATGATTCCGCTACCATGACAGTTACTCTATGGTGCTTGAACGCCAAGTTTCACATTAAAAATATGTCTCGAATATTTTTCTTCTGCTCGTCTTGGCCCTGTTATAAGGCGGTAGCTCAATTCATGTCAGTGCGCACTTACAAACTTTTCATTCATTTAGCGCTACACCAGCAGGCACATTCTTTAGGCAGTTTGTGCTGCTTAATGTGCTGTGTTTACCTCTGTTTCCTCTCTCCTCTTTATCTTTAATTTCTCCCATCCCCCTCCCATGCCGAGGGTAGCAAAGTGGCTGCCTATAGACTGGTTAACCTCTCGGCCGTCCATTTCCTCCTATTTTCCTTCTTTTAAACAGTTATGCGCATTGAATTTAAAACTCGTGGGCTGATTTTCTTTGCCGGTATCTATGCGGCATAGAAAACCACGCACATGAACACAACCACGTTTACACTAGCAGCGTACTTGCCCGTGTCTTTCCCCCCTTTTTGCCAGATATCTTACTTCGTTGAGGAGTCCCGTCACTTTAACGTGAGCACTATAGAGACGGGGTAACAGCAGTCCTATACATGCGGCAGCCAAACCTTAGCAGCTGAACCTCTCCGGCAGCTATACTTGGGTTGTAATGGCATATGAACCGCTTGATTTTGAGCCCAAACTCCAAACCAGAAGACAAGAAATTAAATCTTTATTTGTATAAACACGAGCGGCAGTTTGTTAATTGGAACGTCTGTACAACCTCACCAATTCCGTAGAGCGTAATCTTGTTTTCAACCAGATTAAACGTGCAACGCAGTTAGTGGGGTAGGCTTTAGTACCTACACAACTTCGACCTCATATGCTACAGATAATGATCAATCATGTACCTGGCCGTGGTCATGGATAGTCAGCTTACGCGTTACACTCTGCTTTCGATTTCGCCACCTGGGTTCAGCGCTGGTGTTTCGTGTGGCATTTTGTGTTGCCTTGAACAAGTTTTTCGAAAAAAAAAATGAGATTGTTTATCTACCACATTACCCAACGCAACGACCTGCTGGTTATTTTGCTCGACTGCTATTGTAAGGTAGAAGAATGGAATCTCGGTGGTGGCCCTCCACTACGACGTTTCACAAAATCGTGTCGTTTTCGGCCTTCAAAATCTGCCACTACTTGTCGTTTATGCTGCAGTGTTTGCTTCAGGCGGTGCGAGACACATGAAACGAATATTCACAAGGAAGGTGGCAAAGGTGTTGAATGTGTCCACAAAATTTTTCATAAAACCACGAACAATATTCATTGACCTTGTTTTGCTTCAGGTGTAATGTAATGCAGACTTGGTGATAACTGGTCATATAGAACACATCACACCGGGGAGACACACTTTCAAAAGGCAACAAACAGGTGAGACGCAGTTTTAAAAAGTTTAATTTCTCTTTTCAAATTTTTAGTAGGTGTTTGCTCTTGAAGGTGCCTGAACATTATTATTTCAGAGTTCTTGAACTCTACTAGTTTATATAGTACCACAGTATTGTTAAGAGGATTGCAACAATTCAATGGGAAAGGGTAATACCTAATAAAACTGCAAATATTATTGGCGATATTTGAAAACGATATTTTCACATTTTTTTTCTTCGCTTTCATTTGGCCTACAGTTAGTTTGGCTTTTTTACGCCACATCGACGAAACTGGCAACACTGCTACGCACGGTAAAGTAAGTAGGGTCTATGCATGGTGCTTGCAGTGTCATTTTTATACCATGCAATCTTTTTAAAGTGATAACTTACAAAACCTGAATAGGAATGCATGAGCGATTTTCTAGGTTAGTACAGCGCGAGCGACTGTGCGAAGAAAGGCTGCGAAGCTGGCCGACACAAACAAATGCAAGCGTTTATATATACACCCGCTGTTTTTTTAAGCGAAAGCGGATGTTGCGATCGCGCAGGTTGATCGCATTCATAAATCACGTGAAAACGTCAGCTAACTTCGAACGATATGGCGTGAGCGTGCTTGTAGGCGATAAGCGTGACCCGTTCTTGCAGAGGGAACACCAAAAATTGAGTTGCTTCGCAGTGTCATCACACGGGCCCACTCTCGGCGATCATCCATATTCCTGTCTCCTGTCGCTCTAAAGAGAGGATGCTTCGTGAGAGAAGTTAAATATCGCAAACAGCAGGACAAAAGGGAACACCCCGCACACTGGCGTACCTAACACCGAAAACTTGGAAAATTGGAAAGGTGCTGAGAATACTTGAAATATGGACGCAGCATTTTACTCTCTCAAATGTGCGTTATGGTGGAACCATTGATCAGCTCCTGTATAATCATATCGAAGCATCTGAAATAACATGTATGGCGACTCAAGGAATATTATTGCTTTGTAATGTTAAATTACATCGGCTAGATTGTTATATGATGCACCGATCACCATTATTCTTTTAGTTGACATCCTCAGCATTCAGTGAGAGCTCCGTGAAGACGGGCAGGAAGATCCCCTGCACCTACAATCAAGAAAGGTCAGCTCCAGCTTCGACTCGACAAGCGTTTCTACATCCCGTTCCCCACCTCATTCATCCCTCTGTATGACATCATATTCGATTTCTTCGGTGTATCCAATGGAATCGCCCGGTCAACTCCCTCAAAATTTTTTGAAAGTATAGATCTGACTCTCGCTGTACCGATTGTCCTTTTGCATAGGCGACCTGGTATGTTGCCTTTCTACTGCCCAATGTCTCAGCCACTCTTCTGACCTTTACCCTTTCCTTTCGGTCACCACCTGGCTCGACTACGTCGGCGCCGAATGGCAACAGCGTCGACTGGTCAAGTTGGTGGTCAAATTGATTGGCCTTATATTATGGCATATACTACTACTACTACTTCTTCTACTGCTACTACTACTACTTCTACTACTTACTACTATTTCTAATACTGCTGCTACGGCTATGGCTACTACTACTACTACCGAAAAGCGCATAGGCCTGTTTTAAAGTAAAGAGATAGACGAATACAGCTCGTTAGTCATGAAATGAATAATGTCACTACCCCGTCACGTACGTCGTCCAACACTCTAAAAAAGTACGGGACCCTTAAGCTTCACCTTTAGGAGTTGAACGTGTTAACGAAATCGGGCCCCTAGTGCGCCCTTCAACCGCTAAGTGCATACTTATTATTATGTTTTGTTACATACACACACACGAACACACACACACACACACACACATACATGCAGTAGATTGTACCAGCACGCGTGCGCTAATGGTACATACAGGTTTTTGATCTAAAGAAAGAGTCGCATGGCATCCAAGGCACACGCCGGACGCTCGCCATCTCGGAGGCCATAAAATGTCTCACAATGCCTCACAGATAGCAGAACTGGATCTAGCGTTTGCTGCTTGCTTGAACAACGCCTCTGGAAAGGCATATGTTTTCTACTAGATGGACATGGTTGTCCATTTTTAGAGATGTTTGAAAGTTCCTGTGTGTTTTTAGCGGCGATGGCTGCACTATCCCGGCCTCTGTCACGTAGTTTGAGACCTTCGAAATGCGCCTACAAATCGCCGAATAGGCTCGTTTTCGTCGTGACACCTGTCAAACAAAATGCTTTAAAGGGGCCCTCAAACATATTTTCAAGTAACCATGAAATAAATTCCCTAGGAGAGCTTGTTCCTTAACGAATTCAATGCCGCAAAAGTTTTAAGAATCTGTCCAGTGCGGGTGAAATTACGAAGGTTTGTCGCATGCCGCAATTGCATTATCTCTTCTCTCGTCCCGACGAAAGCGCTGGAAGGTAAAGAGGGAGGGGTGGCCGGGGCAAACAAACTACGTTAACCACGCCTCGTGACCTTGGGCACTTAGTTTTGTTTTTCGAATGCGCGGTTTCTTTAGTGTGATCGCGCTCGCACGCGTGGACAAGTAGCGGCCTGCCGCGGCGATTTCTGTAACTTGCTTTTTCGCTAACGCACGATTTTTTACTCACAACCAACGGGAACGACACCGACGGTGGGGTTTCGGCGAGACAAGCTCTCTAACGCTGTCGCGTTAAACAGTGACACACACCCGGGGGAGGGCATGTGTCACCAAATCCCGGCTGTGGTGGCCGCGTTTTTGGTGGAAGCAAAACTTTTCGAGGCGCGTGCATTTAGATTGAAATGCATAATAAAGAATTGCAGGAGATAAAAGTTCCCTTATTCCTGCATTACGGTGTCTCTCAACGTGCATCGACGTTTTAAGACGTTACACATGAACCCCCCTCCCCCTGTAACCATTATTACCATTATGCGAAATGAATAGCTGCTCAAATAATGAACCTAAATACTTGAGCTCACCCGTTGTCAGTATTAAACCTGAAAAACATTCGCGGAACTGGAAACAGCTGAGTTTACACGCCATCCTGCTGCGAAAAACATGTGATGCCCTGATTAAGCAACCTTCCCCGAGTACATGCTTCCCCCGCTTGACGTGGACCACTCCGGCTTCTACTCGCAGCAAGTCCAATGAGGTTTCTCATTATTTTTTAATTAAATGTATGTAAGAAGAGGTTGGTGCCAATGCGTGGTGCCGGATACTCCTCTTCTCTTGCACAAAAGTCAACATCGCACATTTTGTAGCAAACACAAGGCTATACATATGTACATAGCACAACACTTACGCAAAGAGTTCACGCTTTTCAACACTGAGTGTCTACTCCACACAGAAATGTGTCCACACTGCTTAGAAATGTGTCCGCACCACACTGAATTTGTAAAACATCAGTAATCACGCCAATTTAAGTGTTCACACAAAAACGTGAAAGTTAAATAAAATGTCTAAGGTAATCTTGTCACTTAAATACTGAACTGTTTTCAGAAAGGTTTTCCCAAAAATATCGTAGTGAAACACGAAAATACTGTTTTGAAGCATACCGTGGTTAACAGTGAAGTACAGTTGTTTTTGTTTAGTACTTTTGAGCTATTTTTGATTCCTCCAGAAAGTGAACCACTGCACGCGCTGCAGTGGCTTGTAGCTTTCCTTTTGGCCATGGACCCAAGATTTTCGCAATTGATGGAGGTCGCTTATCCAAAGAATTGAGTTTTTGAAAAAGGTTCTTTCGAGGTACGTCATGATTTTTACAGTGCAGAAGAATGTGCTCGACGTCTTCTTGAGCTTCTTCACATATTTGTTCTTGGCACTTTGAAGGAGGAAGATAACAGAGCACAATAAAGTTTTTGCTATCGCTGCACTAGGGGTAAGGGTGAGTGCAGGCAATGATTAAAAGGTAAACTCAACCAGTTGCCGCGCTTTGCTGAATACGAAATTTGTAATACGTGAAATATTAAAGATGAATAAACAAAAGGGTCGTTTACAGTCAATCGAATTTTTTTAATGCGAGCAAACACATCAACCTCACAACCACGGAACAGCTACGATCGCGGATGTTTCTTGATGCCCAAGCTGGCACTCAGTTTCCGGGTCCTGGTATTTGTCCTCGCAGAAAAGCCATTTGCTCAGAACTTAATGCGCATGGTTCAAATTGATGATGAAAAATGTGTATTGGCTCAACTGATATGAACCCCCAGGAAACTAAGGATTGAAGTTTAGTTACAGTTTTTGTTTCGGAAAAGAGTGACTATTGTGGGAGCTGCTGTGGTTCATAATTTATTACATAGTGGCGTATGAGCCAACCATATGTTCTTATCTGACAGGTCATGTTCATGACGAAGCTTAGCGTGAAAAACTCTCTCAGTGGACCTGGACTGATTTCGTTTATTTTTAACTAAGTTGCTCTCTCTCTCTCTCTTTGGCTGCAAATGACCATGGTTATGACTTTCACGTGCGAGCAATCGCGCCACACAGCAAGGCCATTACATTCCAGTGCTAATTAAAACGCATGCAAGTCTAAGGCCAAGCAAAATGAGAAAAACATACAATGGTGCTCACCGTAGCCGCCGCGATTAAGAGACACAGCCACATTTTTGTGTGCCGCATATATCAGTCCACTTTCATTGTTTATCACGTTACCCTTATAGGCAGATTTTAGGTTGAACACTGAGTACTCAATTGTGGAAATAACTTTGATTGTTGTCTATGGGGCATGAAGAACAATACCTGCATAATGAAAATAAAAAAGAGAGAGTTCAGCCTGCAAAGCGATTTTCTGGTCTGCTACTTCTCACAGGGGAAAGAGGTAAAAGAGAGAACTGTAAAGAGGGAGGTGTTATGACAAGTCAGTATGGTATGACGAAATCAGGCCCTGTACACACAAGGCATAGTGTGGTGCCGTGACTTGTGCTAGGCGCCAAAGTTTTTACAGGATAACACACGCCCTTAAGACCACGTTATATACCTATCTCACTCAGAATTCTCAACAGAAACATAAAACTAGATCATACCAGGTCTACATGATTGCAAGCACCCAAAAAGCATGTTAACCGATAAGGGTCAAGAGTGCAATAAATCTACGAGCCATTCAATTGTTGCTCTTTCGTGATGCGTATTCGAGAGACGTGATGTAGTGAAGAATTTGAAATGTGTGTTACACGTTAAAAAGTCAGGGCGCGCAAACGCGGACACAAGTAGAAAGTCACCATACCACAGACAACGACTTACAATTGAGAAATAGTAGCCAAGAACGTGGAAGCAAGAGGTTATCAGCGCATACACAGGTATGATGGAAACCTCCTCCTGCCCAAGATGAGCAGGTGGCAGAGCCATGCATGCATTCCCTTCGTATCTTCACTCCCGTTTATCTCTTCGCCACAGCCATAGGATTTCTCACAAAAAATACCTAGGGGGGAATCTACCGTCACCATGTATGCGATTTTCTTAATTTAATGGGTGCCGTCAGAGTGCTGCGACGGGTGGTATATGTGTCTGCGAGGCTTGCGTCGGCTGGTGCGGCTTCAGCTCAAAAGCACAAGTGACACTTCAGCTCAAAAGCCCAGACGACTGCTCACATAAGGTTTTTCTAAAAGAAAACATTCACACGGTTGTCTAGTTCAAGCGTAATATATTTTAAAATAAAAGTCTACTCAACTTGACGCCATAACCAAACGGTTGGAAAAAGAAACAAAGGACAGTTTCGTGCGAAATTCACCACCACAAAATCAAAGAAAACACGCACACAGGACGGGAGCCCACTTGCACATGTGTTTTCTTTGAGGAAATGGGCTAGCATACACCCACTCTCCGTCAGGGCATGTGCAACGTGCTCGGGTAGTCACTTACCTACTCACACTATAGGGCACATGCTCCCTAGATACCGTGCTTCAGACTCATACAGGATCCGTGAAGTTTCGCTGTCACAATTAGTACCCTCTTTTTTTATGTGGAACGCCTCCAAAATTTCTCGTGATACCTTGCTCGTCCTTTTTCCCAGCATCCTAATCAGCGTGAAACGTGTTGTGCATCCACACAAAACGACATGCATGCTTAAAAGCGCACCATCTTCATTGCTTACCGTCAGAGCATCCTTCCTTGGTCTATCATCGATGCAGTGCGCCATCTGGCCAACATAGCTTTTTCCACACGATGAGGGCATTTAGCATTTCGGGGTATTTTATTGCGTTAGCAATTAAATGAAAACTCTCGGCTGGATTTTGCCGCTGGCGTCGGCGTTGACGTCGGCGTGATTCACGGTATATATACATGTATTTATATATGTGAAAATACAAGAAATTTAAATTATTCAGAAAAAGAAAACTCCGGCGCGCGGAATCGAACGTCGGTCCTCTTTCTTGAGAATGAGAGGCGTTAGCCACTGAGCCACGAATGAACACTTCCTTGGACGTTGAAACGGCAGGCTATTTATATCTACCACTTAATGCTGGCGACGACCATGTCGGGGGACCCATCGTATTTTCAGCATTACCAGCGAGATGGCACAAAGAGCGCACTTCGCCAGATCTTCACGACACGGTGGCGCGTTCCATAATTTCCCACGCGTACTTTGCCCATAGGAGAGGAGAGGGGGTGGATGTTAATGCGTGTGCGCGCTTATCTCGCTGTGGGGAAAATCACATGCCTTGGGCTTTCACCGGAACGATTGTGTTGTAGTCACCGGGCGCTCAAAGGTCACTGCAGTTACTGCATAGTCTCCATTTGCGAAAAAGGCGTGCTTTTTCATGCATTTAAATAATAACTGGGGAATTTTGTCGCGTTGGCAACGTGGGGCTCGTTTCGGTCTGCTTGTCATTCTTCGCGTGACATTCCAACTAGTTGCTATTGCATTTATTGCTTTGACTTTGTGGCAAAGCTGTGACTTTTTTATAAAACAGTGTTAATTTGTATTGTTGAGCGCAGAATTGTTGACTTTTAAGGCTCAGAGGCACGCTTGCAGATAGATTTATATCATACTGGAAGCCTATCTTGCCTGCACCTTTGTGGCATATGAGGGGAAAATTTATCTGCTGCGCCAAAGCATTTGTATATGATTAATAACGTCGAGCAAGGCGGTGTCGCTTAGCTGGACGTTCCTGCTTTTGCTCTAAACAAAAAGCTGTTAAGACCTGAAACCACACATGGAAAATTGAAGTATCAAACGAAACGAGCGACGACCAAAGAACACCGGACGGCCCTCATGTCTGAGTCGGCGCCATAAGCAAATAAGTGTTCCCACAACCTGAAGAAGGTGGCAGGGAGCGGAGTTCCTATGTGTGTTTCTGCCCCCTATCAGCTGGGAAAGCTGGGCTTACATATTTGCAACGCTATTAAAAGTGGAGGTCCGAGGAAGCATAAAGTACCGTTCAATAAGTGTTCCACTGGAGTGGCGCATTCTATTTCTATATCATGTGGGATGTTCTATGTTATGTGGATGTTCTATGTTCTATGTGCGTGTCAATCACCTTGTTTCCCATGCTTCTCTCTTTTTCGTTCTTCCTTCTGGTATATATGATGTGTTTCATTGTGCCACTAAACATTAGTTGTATGTCAGCGCCTTTGGCTCCATGTCTAATTCTCTCTTGTCGGTGTGTTTCGCGCTGTTCTTTCCTTGCTGTACGATGAACTAACTCGCCAAGTTGTGAGAGAAAAAAAAAACAGAGGAAGACGATTTCGCGTTGTAGCCATCATATGACAATGTGTTAGTGACCCAGAGATTTTTTTCATGTGTTTTGTAAACACAGAGTAAAGAATAACCGTAATTACTTAAAGTGATTAACGTAAGCTTATCTTATCGTATTTTCGTAATCACACTAATGTAGCAGCTCTGTATCTGCAGAACGTGTTACTTAAGAACATATCAGTGTGTCCCGTTTAGCGTAAGTGCTCTAGTTACGCGATTTCGAGAGTGAGGAGCAGGAGGAGGAATATCGAGGCAAGGAAGCACAGGAAAGTTAGCCAGTTCTGAGACCGGCTGGATACCCTGTGCTAGGGAAACGGGTGGTGCGAATAAAAGTTGACAGAAAAGAGGCAATAAAAGCGTGAGTTTTATTAAAAAGGTACGAGGTTAGTTATGATTTAACGTTATACTTCAAATCGATTAGAGAAAGCAATGAAAGCCTGCTTCGTCGTTTCGGCAAAACATCGGCTATGTTGCCATAGCTGCTCTCTTCTCGACCG
Organism: Rhipicephalus microplus; assembly: GCF_043290135.1. Lineage (NCBI taxonomy): Eukaryota > Metazoa > Arthropoda > Arachnida > Ixodida > Ixodidae > Rhipicephalus > Rhipicephalus microplus. The sequence goes on along the minus strand of NC_134704.1, from coordinate 140,059,850 downwards.
GTGGTGATTTGGATGTCCATCCAGCGACCGAATTTTGCAGTCAGTGCTTCTTGTAAAATCATGTATGAGCCAACAAACGAACGGTAACATCTACAGAGAGAGGTCACATATAAAAACAAAGTCTGCGCAGCATTTTAAAAATAAATGTATGAGAGCAAGATAAGCAAAACGCGGCAACGCATTTAAATGAAAGAAACACGTGATGACATGGCGTTTGCCACAGATAAAGTACCCTACTGCGTTTTTTTGCTCTGTGTTGTATGCGGCAGGGGAGTCTCTTTACAGCCACCTTACAACTGCACGGTATACTCAGTTAGCCGCTCCTAAGCCTTGATTACTTCATGACATTCGCTCGTTTTTGTTCGTCCTAATGGTATCCATTGGACCATCGATGTTCTGAGGATCCTGAGCTCATCAGATATCGAAGATATGTGAAGTAACATCAGCCTCAACATGGATTTCCTCGGCTTTATTCATGCCATCAAACTATCTCAAGCTTTATCTGCTGGACCACGCTGGGATATGATAGTTGAGAGGTTCTTTGTGCGCAAGGGTTTTCTTATCTTTTAACTATTCTGTAAGAAGCAATAAAGAATTAACAATATAATATTAGAGCATAATTATACCACTAACCACTTTACTGCGCGCATTCCTGCCATCGTCACCGTTATAGTTCCAATACCATACTTACTGTACACACTCAAAAGTCACTGTCATAACATTGGTCACTTTTGACTTTCACAGCTCGCAGTGCGTTGGTTTCTTACGTTCGTGTTGCAGCATGTATAGGGCTAAAGTCCACATATATGTGGTACGAGATGTAATAAGAAAGCGAATTGTTTCCTCAAATCGTTTTTTACCTAAGCGTAGGTAACTCGTCTAACATTCGGACTTCCCCAGCTATATTAGTCTTCAATTGAGGAGATAGTCTGTAAGTGGTGGCGCTTCCACATTCCTTTCGCCGAATCAGCCACAGATTTTATCGTATTTTCATGCTACTTTATGGGTTTACGGCCGTTCATGGTGCACAGATACAGTGCTGCAGTTCAATCAGCGTTTCTCCGTGATCCTGTGGTGTGGTGCCAGAAAACGGGGAAGCAAGCGAGAAACAACTATAAGATTGCAAAGGGGAAGGATGCAGGTTCTTACCAGTTTCTTAGGATAATGAAGCGCTTGTATTTAAGTTTCGTGAAAGGTGCTTCGAAGTAGGAGTCGCCGTTGGAAAAAGCCATTTGAGCAACTATCTTCGACTGTCAAGAAGCGTTAGCTGCCAGGAACACCCAGAAAACTACACGTCCGTGTCGCCTTTCTTACTTCGTGCACAATATCTGTGACCCCGGGGGAATCTTTGAAAAAGTCGATAAGTTTCTTTTGTGTTTTGTGACTGTATACTCACTGTTCTCACACTACCGTCTTTATTTGCTACTCCTGGACAGGTCCCTCTTTTTGTTGGCCTGTCAACGACGATGGAGACAGAGTGGGTGCCCCTCAGAGATTACACGCAAAACACGAGAGGGGCCATGCACTAGAAGCGGATCCTGATGAACCGGGTAACGTTATTCTATAAGCTACAGGCAGTGCAACTGCATCTAGAGCACTACTTCTGTTAGTTTTTTCGACGCCTAGAGGCACTTTAAATGACTTAGTTGCCACCTGTTGTTTTCCTTTTGGTAGCTCTTATTGAACCCCGTAGATCTCACTTGCTATATCAGTGCGCACTTGAACGATTAAGAACATAACCATGCACACCATTTGTTGAGATTCTGATGCCCAGAATTCTCGCATATGGCGTGCGATGTCTAGCGGCACGCCTTCGACAAACTTTTTTATTTCGTAAAATTGTTCTCTCTAAGCTTCCAAAAGATGGCTGTAATTTTATTTTTAGGCAGACAGTTTTGTGAAGGCTTTCTCGTCTTTCGGGGCAAATGCGACCTTAGTGATATAATCCCCTGCATGGGCATGGACTAGAATAAATAAATCTGTAATCCTTTTAGCGGTATTTCTGAAAAAATAACTTTAATGCTGAGAGAAACATGCCGGCGCTTGTTGTTCTCTTACCAGGTCTACAAAAAGTATGTAACACATTCATGGAGTTCCCGAAGTAGCAGGTACCAGCGTACGCAGATTTGAAATCATACTGACATACTAATAGGAACATCAAAGGCGTTAGTTTCCACTTACACAACTTCGTATTCTACTATTCACTAAATCCTTATGGCAAGTTCACTAACAAACTAGGATTGTCGGTGAACAAGCCTTCACGATGTGCCACAGTACCTTTATTTTCATCAATATAGCATATCAATGCTTTTTGCAAATAGGACTTATGCCACTGAGACGAAGGACCATAAATAAAGGAAGCCGAGAGCTCTTCAAGCTGCCCAGAGAAGCTTTTTTCTTGGCCACGTTGTATAGAAGTTTTTAAAATGGAAATTAATGAACGAACGAATGAACGAACGAAGGAATGAACGAACGAAGGAATGAATGAATGAATTAATGAATGAGTGAGTGAGTGAATAAATGAATATAGAACAAGATTACTATGCACAGAACGCTAAAGTGGAGCATTAACAAGGCCTTGAAGACTTGCTCAGAAACTTGAAACAAAGATATAACTTCTGCGCTAGAATACAACAAAATATGGCCGAGTTCCGCAGCGCGAAGGGGTAGCCCGTGTCGCTTCACTTTGTTCTCGACAGTAGAAATGTATGACTTCAGGTGGCGTCTGGTACTATCTACGGGCCACCTAATATACGTACTGAGCAGGTATATCTCGCGAAGCAAGTTTGAAAAAATTACATGAGTTACTGAAATAACAAGAGTTGAGTCGAGAATACAACAGGAGGAAAGAGACAACATAAAGCGTATTCTAAGGAGCATTGTCAAGAGCTGCTTGCCTGGCCCTTCCTCCCCGAATTTGTTGGGGCGTAAACTAACACCAATCCTAGACAGATAATGCATCTAAATTAGAAACAATTATTTTAAAAAATATTGATACAAAACAGTCGCTAAACACGGCTGCATGAAAGAGGAGGACGAAGTCAGTTTTCGTTGGATGCTGGTCTGGCGCCATCTTACTCGTCGAGTTCTGTGCGCTGTAAATAGATCATTAAACAAGTTACTCGTAACATTATTGGTGGAGGTGGACGACCCTTGTACCTCGATGGAGACACGCAGTGGTCGCACCATCGGCGAGCTTTCGACTGCTTCGACTGTTGGTACTTCCTCTACGCCGCCCTCGTCAGTCCAAGCCACCACCTACGTCACACTCCCGCACCTCCGGGATCCCGGCACTTTCTCCGGTGATGGTACGATCGATCTCGACACTTGGCTGAAGCGGTACGAGCGCGTCAGTGCAACTCACCGCTGGGATCCCACGCTCATGCTCGCCAACGTGCTTTTCTACCTGGACGGCACTCCCCGAATATGGTTTGAAAGCCACGAAGCCGACATAACGAGCTGGGATCTCTTCAAAGAAAAGATACGTGACCTGTTTGGCGATTCATCTGGTCGTCAGCTCGCTGCGAAGAAGACTCTTGCCACACGGGCCCAGTCTTCTACCGAATCGTACGTCTCCTACATTCTTGACGTTTTGGCCCTTTGCTCCAAGGCCGACCAGTCCTTGTCCGAAGACGAAAAGGTTAACCACGTCTTGAAAGGCATTGCCGACGATGCTTTCAATCTGCTGGTTTTTAACATCTCGAGCATCGACAACATCCTTAAAGAATGCCGACGTCTCGAACAAGCTAAAGCCCGCCGTGTAGCCCAAAACACCGTGCGCCTTCCGAACACAGCGGCCACCTCTTCGTGTGACGACGCCTTCCACCAGGCCCCTCCATGTGACAACCTCACACGCATCATTCGTCGAGAGGTCGAGGCAGCACAACCGGTAGCCACGCCACTACCGACGCCTACGCCTTCCCCGACCACGATTTCTTTGATACAAGCCGTCGTTCGTCAAGAGCTATCGAATGTCGGCCTACATCCTGTACCTGCCGTATACTCTGCCGCGCCTTCTTTTCGTCCCCCTTCTGCTCCTCGCATAAACCGCAATCCGTCCGAATGGCGTACCCTTGATGACAGGCCCATATGTTTCAACTGTCGACGCGTTGGTCATATCGCACGTCACTGCCGCAGCCGCCGGGCTCCAGCGTCCCATTATGCACCTCAGTATTACACCACTTCTGCTCACGAATCGTCCCCGTCCCTTTCTCCATCAACGCCCACCACATTTTCCGCTCCTACAGCACCTCTGAGCAGACCTCGCTACGACCGGTCACCGTCCCCTGCTCATCGTCAGTCCCGGTCGCCCCCACAACGCCGTGCTGCCTCCCCGACCTATTCGCAGCATCTCCGACCGGAAAACTAGGCCGTGCAGCTTCTGGAGGTGGAGCTGCGTTGACGACCTTCGTAAGAAATCCTCGACTAACGTTAACAACGAACCGGAACCTTTTGGACGTTACTGTCGACAATGTTCGTGTCAGTGCGTTGATAGATTCTGGCGCGCATGTGTCCATTATGAGTGCTAACCTTCGCCGCCGACGTAGAAAAGTTGTCACGCCCGCCCTCAACCGAGCTGTACGAGTCGCCGATGGAGGAACTGCCGCAATTCTTGGCATGTGCTCTGCGCGAGTGTCTATTGGGGAGAGAAGCACTGTCGTTCTTTTCGCCGTTATTGAACGTTGCCCTCATGAACTCATTCTCGGTATGGATTTTCTAGCCACGCACTCTGCCCTCATAGACTGTTCAGCTGGCTCTCTCCATCTCGATTTACCCCTCTTTTCCGACCCGCCTAGCCCACCGCAAACCAGCCTCTGCTGCATTGATTTCACGCGCCTCCCTCCTAACTCCGTCACACATGTCGACTTATCCTCCACGCCGCCAGTACCTGATGGTGATCACATGGTGGCCCCGATTCCTGCAGTGATGCTTACGCATGGGGTTGCTGTGCCGCATATGATTCTGACGATTAAGAGAAACCGCACCTTCCTTCCACTGGTCAACTTTTCAGTCACCACCCAGCTTCTGCCACAGGGTATCTCCCTGGCCAAAATTACTGCTCTCCAAGATGACCATGTCGAGCCTTTCAGAGTTGACAATTGCTGCAGCTCAGTCAGTGGTTCCACTCCATCACGTTCTTGGGGTGCCGACATTGAGCGCATGGTGTCATCGGACCTCACGTCTGAGCAAGCTTCAGCGCTTTGCCACGTTCTTGAGGGCTATCGTAGCATTTTCGACTTTGCCAGCAACTCTTTAGGCCAAACGACCATTGTCACCCATCGCATAAATACTGGCCATGCAACCCCCACTCACCGACGCCCCTACCAAGTGTCGGCGTCGGAGCGTGCAATATTACAACATGAAGTCGGCAAAATGCTTGCGAAAAACATTATCGAGCCTTCATGCAGCCCCTGGGATTCTTCAGTCGTCCTTGTTAAAAAGAAAGATGGAACATGGCGCTTTTGTGTCGATTACCATCACCTTAACAAAATTACCAAAAAAGACGTTTATCCTTTACCTCGCATCGACGACGCCCTCGACTGCCTGTACGGTGCCACCTATTTTTCAACTATGGACCTTCGGTCAGGGTACTGGCAGATAGCCGTCGACGAGATGGACCGCGAGAAGACCGCATTCATCACTCCTGATGGTCTTTATCAGTTTAAGGTGATGCCCTTTGGACTCTGCAATGCACCAGCCACATTTGAAAGAATGATGGACTCATTGCTCCAAGGGTTGAAATGGTCCACCTGCTTGTGTTACCTTGACGATGTTATTGTTTTTTCGCCCACATTCGACTCGCATCTTGATCGTTTGTCAGCTATTTTGGACGTTTTTCGTCGAGCCGGACTCCAGCTTAACGCCTATAAGTTCCACTTCGCTCGTCGCCAAATTTCCGTGCTCGGTCACCTTGTCGATGCCCAAGGCGTGCGTCCAGACCCAGAGAAAATTCGTGCAGTCACGAACTTTTCCGTTCCGAGGACCACAAAGGACGTCCGCAGTTTTGTGGGGTTGTGCTCATATTTCAGACGCTTTGTTAAGGACTTTGCGATCATTGCACGCCCACTGAAAGACCTCTTGAAGAAAGACGCCTCGTTTACCTGGGGCCATGATCAAGCGTCATCGTTCTCGCAACTTACGACACTGCTTACAACGCCACCAATCTTGGCTCACTTTGATCCATTAGCCCCAACCGAGGTTCACATGGACGCCAGTGGACACGGCATAGGAGCTGTGCTATTACAGCAACAACGCGGAAACGACCGTGTTATAGCCTACGCAAGTCGACTGCAATCTCCAGCCGAGCGCAACTATTCCATCACGGAGTGCGAGTGCCTCGCCCTTGTATGGGCAGTCGCCAAGTTTCACCCATACCTGTACGGGCGCTCATTCCGTGTTGTCACGGATCATCACGCGCTCTGCTGGCTAGCCTCCCTGAAGAACCCCACGGGACGTCTCGCTCGTTGGGCTCTACGCCTTCAAGAGTACACGTTCTCTGTAATGTACAAAACAGGGCGATTACATCAGGATGCGGATTGTTTATCCCGCTACCCTGTTGACGAAGCAACCGATACCGACACTATCACGGACGTTTTTTCCGTGTCGCAGCTGTTAAACATTGGCGAAGAGCAACGTCGGGATGCTTCTTTACGAGCCATCATTGACAAACTGGAGTCAACGCCACGCGACCCGTCCCTACGAATGTTTTTGGTGAAAGACGGGATCCTATATCGCCGAAACCTTGCTTCCTTCGGATCAGACTTACTTCCTGTCATCTCAGCGCACCTGCGTTCCTCTGTCCGGCATCAACTCCATGACGCTCCCATAACGGGCCATTTGGGCGTTTTTCGCACCTACGATCGAGTACGACGTCGGTTTTTTTGGCCTGGACTTGCCCGCTCTGTTCGACGCTATGTCGCCGCTTGTGAGCCCTGTCAGCGTTGCAAAACGCCGTCTGCCCTCCCAGCCGGCTACCTTCAGCCGATCGACGTTCCCAACGAGCCTTTCTTTCGAGTTGGTCTCGACCTGTTGGGTCCTTTTCCACTCTCCACAGCCGGAAATAAATGGATTGCTGTTGCCACGGACTACGCGACGCGGTACGCAATCACACGAGCACTCCCGACCAGCTGCGCTACCGACGTTGCGGACTTTCTGCTGTACGTCATAATATTAGTGCACGGTGCTCCCCGTCAACTTCTCACCGACCGTGGCCGCACGTTCTCATCAGCTGTCGTTCATGAAATCCTGAGGTCTTGCCATACCAAGCACAAATTTACTACGTCGTACCATCCCCAGTCAAATGGCCTCACGGAGCGCCTTAACAGGACCCTAACCGATATGCTTGCCAAATACGTTGCGCCAGACCACCATGATTGGGACATTCATTTGCCGTATGTGACGTTCGCCTACAATTCATATCGTCACAACACTGCCGGATATTCGCCCTTCTATTTACTATATGGCCGGGACCCAACTTTACCTTTAGACACGTTACTACCTGCGGCCACTGAATATGCTGGGGAAGCCATTGCCCACGCCGACCACGCGCGCCAAGTCGCCCGTAACCGTCTACAAGCTTCACAGGTGCGCCAACAACAGCTCTACAATTCTCACCATAGGGACGTGCACTTTGTTCCGGGTTCTCTCGTGCTCCTCTGGTCACCTACTCGGCGTGTGGGTTTGTCTGAAAAACTGTTGTCGCCCTACACTGGACCATTCCGTATCGTTCGCCAAGTGACAGACGTCACGTACGAGATTGTTCCAACTGATCCAACAAAGTCATCGTCAGCTCCGAGCGACATTGTTCACGTGGCTCGGCTCAAGCCCTCTTAACCCCCTTCGACATTATCTGCGTAAATTTAGCACCGGGACGGTGCTTCTACCGCCGGGGGTTATGATACAAAACAGCCGCTAAACACGGCTGCATGAAAGAGGAGGCCGAAGTCAGTTTTCGTTGGATGCTGGTCTGGCGCCATCTTACTCGTCGAGTTCTGTGCGCTGTAAATAGATCATTAAACAAGTTAATCAGGACGTCTTGAGGGGCTAGTTGGTTCATTCTATTCAGGTAAAAATTGCGCTGAAATAGAAAGGACACCACAAAGAAGGAACACTTAAACAGATCGAGCGCAAACTACCAACTGTTTTTTATTGACTGTAGAACGTCGATAAATAGGGAACCCGTACATAGCTGCGCCGACGCGTCGAGGATCAACACGTGCTACTTAACGCACTTTATCAATCAAAAAGGACACTTCTGCACCGTAGAGCGATACCGAGGCCTCACTTACACAGCTATCACCTTTCATGTTGATGAAGAAAGCTTCCAACACCTCACGAGCACACGTATCTCTGCTATGTCCCAGTATCTTAGTCTCCTGAAAATGTGAAACGGGTCGCCAAGATTTGGAAATCAGAGTTATGGAGACAGGTGCGGGTCTGTCAAGACTGGTTACGTGTGGTGTGCTATGGCAACTTCCCTGAGGGGGTGGCCGAAAGCAAGTTACGGTCAGCAAGAAGATTGGCAGCGGAAATGACAGAGCAGTGGTGGTGTTTCTACTTGAGGCAAGCCCTGTCAGCTTTAAGACCACGTGTTAGTAAAAAAGAATCGATCGACTCTGACTTGATAGTCATTGGTGATGTACAGCTTCCCGATAACATTTCAAAGGTTTTGCAGAAAGGTCCAAAGTTCTCTCACGAGCCTGCGGTACCTGCTTTCGAGCTTTTGGCTTATAACCGAAGGATGGCGGAAAAAGCAGGTCAAGAGAATCAGGAAAGATGCCTGCTGGAGGGGGTGGAAAGCCTTCAAAGGAGCACAATTCGACCGGCAAAAAGGACGACAAGAGACAACCTGGGAGATATTGTGAGATACTTCAAAGATAAAGGTCTCAGCTTGACTATGGCTGACAAAGAAGGTGGCTTCGTGATTATGCCGTCAGCTATCTACCAGGAGAAAGCACGCCAGGCCATCGAAAAGAACTTTGTCAAGGTAAAGCCTAGTGAGGCACGTGTTAAAACTAAAGCAGTGGCATTGTGTAGGGACATGAAGCTAACGAAACTTGCGAATGCAATTCAAGGAAGTAAATCCAGCACCTTGCAAGTGTTTTTTAGTGCAAAAACGCACAAAGTGGAAATTCCCTTTCGCACTATTGTGAGTGAAAAAGGCTCATGGCAGCACCAGGCTAGCATGTTTTTACAAAAATGCCTGAACAGGTTGTGTTTGAATGATCCGTACGCGACGAAGAATTCTATGGAAGTAGCGCGGTTTTTCGAAGGCAAAGTATCACATGGGTTGACTTTCTCAGTGGATGTGCAAGATCTGTTTTATTCTGTTTCCCATGTTGAACTTTTTGAGTGTGTTATGGATTGCATTTTAGAGAATTCAGCTATTGGTTTTCAAAATTCCACGGGTCTGAGTGTTGATAATTTTATGTCGCTTTTGGAATTCTATCTGAAACACACTTTCATAGGTTTTGACAAGGGTTTGTACCTCCAAAGAAAAGGCATTTGTATTGGTTCCTGTGTTGCCCCTGTTTTGTGTAACATTTTCTTGGCCTACATTGACCGCGATCTGCTTGAGGTGTTTAGAAGTGACGGAGTGTTAAAAATTTTTAGGTACGTAGACGATTTCCTGGTAGTTTTGGACAAACAAACGAGTACTAACATTAATGTGCACAACGTTGTAAAGAAGTTTAACAAGTATGGGAGGGGTCTATGTTTCACTTACGAGCTACCGCAGGAAGGAACGCTTCAGTTTTTAGATCTTAAGCTCATATTCAAGCATCAACATACTTGTTATGCGTACTGTCCGCGTGCTAGAAAGAAGCCTTTACCATATACATCATCACATTCTAAGGTAGTAAAGAGGGCGATCGCTTCAATGTGTTTGGAGTCTGCGCTGGTGAGGTCGTGCTCGCATGAGAGGCAGGCCAGCTTCCGTGCTCAGATTGAACGACTGAAGGCAGCCGCGTTCCCGCAGTCTGTGCTGGCGGCGGTGGCCGAAACCCTCCTGAAGAAGCTAAAAGGGCGATCACGGAAGCAGTGCCTGAAAGACGCGCCCAGGGGGCGTGAGAGGCCGTTAGTGGTACCCTATTTACACCGGGTGACGCACAACCTGAAGAAGGTTGCTAACCGGCACGGAGTTGACATGGTGTTTTCTGCACCTAAAAAGCTCTCGAGGTTGTGCGCGCGAATTTCGAGCGGCAATGAGCGCACTAGCCTGTGTAACAAGAAGCATGCCAACCCGGTGGTGCAATGCGATGTGGGAGTGGTATATGCGACTCCGTTTTCCTGCGGCAGATCTTACGTGGGCCAAACAGGCCGCTGCGTTAATGATCGCATACGTGAACACCAGCTGTCAATCAAAAATAGTGAAATGGGAAATTTGCCTGCTCACTGCGCAGCATGTGGATGTGAACCACTATTTCAGGAGACTAAGATACTGGGACATAGCAGAGATACGTGTGCTCGTGAGGTGTTGGAAGCTTTCTTCATCAACATGAAAGGTGATAGCTGTGTAAGTGAGGCCTCGGTATCGCTCTACGGTGCAGAAGTGTCCTTTTTGATTGATAAAGTGCGTTAAGTAGCACGTGTTGATCCTCGACGCGTCGGCGCAGCTATGTACGGGTTCCCTATTTATCGACGTTCTACAGTCAATAAAAAACAGTTGGTAGTTTGCGCTCGATCTGTTTAAGTGTTCCTTCTTTGTGGTGTCCTTTCTATTTCAGCGCAATTTTTACCTGAATAAACAAGTTACTCGTAACAATATTGTACTGCATGATTCTCTTAGCCCAAGAATCAGATCCACACCGAGTGCTTGAGACCTATGCATATAACGTTCCACAGACAGAGAAGAGAGTGGCGGCGCGATCCCTAAGTCTCTGGGGGCACGCCTATTACGCACAATGCGTTGATCAGTCGAACTCTCCTGTCATTGTTATCCTTGATGGGTATGGGCATGCTGGTTTTGGAGGACAATGGCACCCATGGACCACTACTGTTGCATACCAAGTTAAAACGGTGCACTTGACACATTTAGCGCCATTTATGTGCAGACCGTAAGAAGGTCCTTGTAAAAATACACGTAGTGGATTAATTTTTATTTCTTATAAGCATGGCAAGGCCCGTTTTTATTTGAACTAAAACAATCGAGGGAGAGAAGGATTCGTCTTCGTTTTCACGGTAAAGTCTGTGCCCACTTGCAGGCTCAGGTGTATACTTAGAAGATCTTGGTGTTTCATGTTCTCGGCATCCACTGGATGCCTCATTTTATGTAGTTAATGTAACCACTTTTTTTTTAAACACAGGTCATTATGAGTGTAAATCAACCGTGGTTTGGTGAGAACCCAGTAATCAAGAACGAACCTTCGATTAGGAAACATTGAGAGAATGATGACGCTCAAGGCAGCTGTGACTAAACCTCTAAGAAATACAAATGGGTGACTCGAAATAAACCATGAAACTACGCAGCAGTGTGGATGGTGTGGTAAGAGACGCCATCAGGGGACGTGCGAGCGAATTATGTTGGGGCATGGACGTGCTTGCTTGACGGGCGTTTATATTTATGGTGGCAGTGTACTCGCCGAGAAGTACTTCACTGACCTTTGGCGCCACTTACTGTAGTGAGAAGTTTAGGGGCGCTTGGGTTCTTGATAGCGGTAGTTTGCAGTTGACATTGCCCTACAGTAATACGGAAAGACGGGCTAGTTGGTTTTGTTGCATACTGAAGCTTTAGCGCACACACACGAGGACAAATACTATGCTGCGCTGGTCTCTGTGTCTCTATTGTATTGGTCCTCGTGTGTATGTGCTAAAGGTTCAGTAATTGACATTGCCCTATATTAGCATACTCCAGTTTACCGCACTAGATAGGAAAAAAAAAGTTAAGTCCGATAAAGAGTTGGGTGCTGATCCAGACACGTTAGAGTAATTATACGTGCACGCAAGTAATCGACTTTTGCCCATTGTCATTTTAGGCTTAGGCCTAACTTCGCAAAAATACATGCTTTGAAAAATGACCAAGAGCACGTCAATCAGGTTCTTCTGACAATGCCGAAGGGACTTTTTGTTCTACAAGCATACCTGTACTGCACGTTGCCGTAAAAACTCTACTGATAATATAAATAAGGTATCCATCGCGGGACTTGTCAACATTACTAGAATCAACAGGACTGCCAATTATACTAAAATTAACTATCAATACCGCTTCCGGTATAAGTACATGCTTTTTTTCCTACCTCACAATGAAGTATGTAAAAGTTTATACTGGTTATGCTGAAAGCAACTGCGCTTCTTATATCCCGTTCAGCGAATTTCAGGTTCTAAAAGCTCAACAAATTCAGTTTTCGATATACAAGGACTCCAGGAAGTTAGCATAGACGACAAAAAAGAATGCAGTGCAGAGCAAGCTGTCCATATAAATGATCTTGTGAATTTGCTAGAGGCTGTGAGTAAGTGTTACAACAAAATATCCACTATAGGAAATCAAATTTCGGGTCTGTGTTATGATCGAATCTTAGCGCATATGGCACAGAATCAGATTACCGAGGTGAAACTCAATAACGGCGATGTTTACGGAATCAAGGCCATGCGGCCTTCTGCGAACTATCCGATGTATCGTGCAGCATTTGTTTCGTTGCAAACAACGAAGCCAACTTTCTGTCGTTTGTACGTTTAGTGAAACACTGAAGCCGTTAACTGTTCAGTCAATGCTGCTATCAATTTCTTCATATTTCGTCTTATGTCGCCTAATCAGCAATAAATTATATATGTATCTTGGGGCAACATGTGATGCAATATGGCGCTTTTCTATATATGAGAATGTTTTTATTCCGCAATCATGCATGGAGTTCGTACCGCAATAGTTATTTTTCATTGAAACACTAACAAACTTACAAATAAGGATCGGAGCACACACGCACATAGACACACACACACACACACACACACACACGCACGCACGCACGCACACGCACACACCATTCTTTTCCAACGTGAACTCGCAGTTGGACCTGCACCATACCTACAACATTTATTGGTTAGAAAAACTTGTGGACGGAAGACTAAATATCTTGACTCCCCTTCATACGTTCGTGGTTTACAGAGAACATTGTATGTACGTATTGAAATGGGTGTTCTACAAGCAGGGGTACACTTGATGAAAGTGAGATTTATTTAGCGCAAGGGCTAACTCGAAGCAAGCAGGCGATGACAGTGTGCCTTCTTCTACTCAGCTCCATCTCCACCGTCGTCGCTACAATCACACCCGGGCAACGAGGGCGCCATCTTGGCGACATAAGGGCAGATATACAGGGAAGAGTTGTGGTACTTCTTGAACCGAGAGACCTCTACGATTTCTTGTCCACGACGACGCTTGACTGGAGATGCATCCAGCCGCTCTGTGACGAGATTTATGTATGTATGTATGTATGTATGTATGTATGTATGTATGTATGTATGTATGTATGTATGTATGTATGTATGTATGTATGTATGTATGTATGTATGCATGTATGTACGTACACTATAAACATAGTATGGGATAAGCGCGATTTTGTGCCCCTACAAAGTGAGGGTTACATCAGTTAGAGAGCATAAATTCCGAACTTGGTAACGCGTACTGCTGGTGCACAAAATGACATTTATTGGTTACCACGTTTAGAGTGCATGTCTGTGCGTTCACTGAGAGCTAATTAACGCGGGCACTGCTCTCAAACTTGCGGGTGCAATCGTTAGTGCTTTACTGCGAGGAGAATTAGAATAGAAGAGGAATCGCCTCTTCTATTCATAGCCAAATTAGTCCCTTCTGCCGTGGTTTTATCAAGCGTGCCAAAATTTTTGCCACGTTAGTGGTTAGGTTGAGATCATATCTACGATGAGCAATTGGGCAAGTGATTGCAAGTTCCAGATTGCGCCCTAAGGGTAGATAAATGAACAAAAATATTTGTTTGAAAGACCCAGACAAATTATAGAAGGTGTGAAACTGCATTTTGATACAAAACCGGGGCATATATTTCGATTGACAAAAGAAGACAGCTTGACATGTGCTTTTTGTGGCAGTTAAAATTAGGCATCCGCTTTGGTTAATTACAACGTAATTTTCGAATTGAGTAGCTAATGTGTGTGGTCGTATAAAAGCTTAATTGGCGTGTGTGAAGTTTTCAACGTTGCAGGCAGTAAGTGCACTGTACCCGGAAGTAGGCAGCAAGTATTGCGGAAAATCTGGGAATAAAAGTTGCCTCAAAGGACGCGAAGGAAGATGAACAAAGCACGAGACATTTACCTAAGAACAAACTATTGAGCTTTTGGTCTGGAATAATTTATGTGACAAATTAACACGACAAGAGACAAACAGAGTACAGGTTCTAGTCTCCCATTTCGCTTGAATGTGGCTCTTATTGTGCCAAGTGCGACACTTAATGCTTTTAACAGCGCCAAAAGACACCGGTGTTGCGCACGTCTAAGTAATTATCAAGCAAATGTTTGTTGTACGGCTGTAGCACTTGTGTATATTCTTTCCTTTCTCTCGGGAACAAACAGGATTTGCTATCGTGTTTATACTAACGTTGCTGCCGTGCTACAGTTCACTTGGTCTTGACTGTGTTGTTCGTTCAATTTCCTGTTCTCTTTTCTGCTGTCTTCTGTTGTCTCTACGTTCTTATTCCAGGAAGATTAAGCAGGCATGGATCCCTACTAGGTGGCTGCTGTCAGCCTGCCGCCTCTTTTCCTCCGGCTAAAGCTCACTCACACATCTACAACGGACAGCCGTGACACATCATCATCATCACCATCATCATCATCATCATCATCATCAATCGCTCTATCTCATCTTTGTCGTTGTGAGCTTGTGCATCGAATAATAATACTACTACTACTACTACTACTACTAATAATAATAATAATAATAATAATAATAATAATAATAGCGTGATGCGTCCTACGCCAAGAATATTACCGTACTGCAGCTGATAATAGTGTTCCTGGCTGTGGAGATGTTACAACGGCAATATTACACCCCTAATGAGTAATAAGCTTTAACAACTAGCATTTTGCATTATTTAAATTCAAATATATTTGACGTAATTATCCATACAAGGTGACACAGTACCCTGTTGTCTGACAAGGAGTCCAGCCTCCATTTCCAGGTTTACTTGGCACTTTGTTCCCGACAGAGATATAACGCATTTGGACAAGCCTGTTGCCCAGTATGCGCATATATAAAAGTACCTAAAATTACAACCATTATGAATTCTAAGCATAATTACGCTAGTACAGCACTGCCCAAAAAGTCATTGGTGGGAGTGACAAACTTTACCTGTCTTTTTACCATTTTTATGGGAACGTATTCAGATGATGTTATAGTTAAATGAGTAGTATGTATATAGGACTGACAAAGAAAAGAATAACTATGAAGACTGAGCCCAGCTAGTAGCAATTCATAATGAAAGGGCGTAGCAAATAAATGGAGTGAGATCAAAAGCCAGTGAATGCAAAAGGTCCAGGTGGGCATAATCACAAGCGCTAATCATTAGCTTACTTATAATGATACAGTTTTTAGGAAGTCATTATATGGTGTAGGCTCTTTGTTGCTTTGCGCATGAGCGCACAAATGGTGACACGTAAAAATACCGCACAACGCGAGGTAATGGGGTAAGAAGGGTGTTCAACACCACCTGCATGACTGCCACTAAGCCTTCATATCACAAGCAAGGTTACCAAAAAAGAATGATTCCACGAAACGTGCAAACACATAGCCGGGGTACTAGTGAAGCGTACAACATTACTAGGGTTTTCAAATCCCAAAAACACAATATGATAATGAGGGATGCCGCAGTGGAGGGATTAATAAACTTTACCAACGTTGTTGTTAACGTGTCACACTTCAGCACTTCGCCTCCATGCAAATGCGATCACCGCTGCCGAATCCATTGCCCGAACTTTGTATTCACAGCCAAGTACGATAGTGACTATACCACCAAGGCGGACGGTTAAGAATATAAAGGTAGGTATGGTGCACGGACGGGTTAGACTGACAGACCTGGATGATAGCTTCTTAACCTGAGCGACTATTTTCATGCAGTATGCCTCACCATACCTTGCTTAAATCAGTTCCTCGCATAAAATGTAAAATAATAGCAGCCCCTGCTTTGCGGATCAGCAGTGAAATGCGATGCTCGTGCATTCGTTTTCCGCAGTCGTGCATTTCTTTATTAGCGTATTCATAACTTCATCCTAACTACCTCTCAGAATAATTCGCCGAGAGCTGCACACAACGGTATTTATGCTTTTACTGGCGTAAACACATGCGAATTGCCTGAATATGTTTTTGTACCATTTTAATGCTTCTTACTGTTGCTTTTCCTTTGGCGAAACTCTGATATTTATGTTTAATTCGATTATCGGCTAATTAATTTCAGAGTGAATAATGTTTTTGCAATATCATCTTTTTTTTAAGTTCTTCGATCTAGGTACATGAGCATAGTGTGAAACAAGACTAAAGTTGTGAATAATCTTCCTTTACGCACTTACAACTTCCCTAAGAATAGTTAAATTGCTCTCCGGTTTATATTGACATAAGCATTGTCCTTACCGTTTAGCGCTTGGTTGGACATTGACTTGCAAAACGAAAGTGAATTAGACGTTTTTGTGTAAAGCACACGGAGCGTTTTATACTGTAATACAAATATTATTGCAGTGTTCCTGATAGAAGACACCAACTACTAGCAGGAAAGAATAAAGTACTGGGCCATCCTGTGGTAGATCGAGATTTTTTCGTTACGCACATGTAAATTTTATGTACAGGCGGCGGGGGGTGGGGAGTGAAATGTTGCCAGGAAATGCTCTCTTAGGAATACATTGGCTAGTGGCCCCCTGTACGTCGCTTTCTCACCGTGTTGATTTGACTTTGAGGGCGTCTTGATACTTGTAAAAAATCATCGCATTAAATCAATTCGTCTTGCTTTGTGAAGTATTTTTTATGCACGCGCTAACTCAGCTTGTGATCGTTAGCACAAAAGAAAAGAGATGTATACCTTAGCAATGAGAAAGAAACTGACAGACCAGTTTTGAACCAAGCGCAGTCACCACTTCATAAGTGAAGAAACTACATGAATGGCGTGTTTGTTGGAGAATAATCATTAGATTAGAAGTATCACTCTATGTGTCGTCTTCTTGTTCCCGTTTTCGCGCACTCACAGTTTTTGTATTGTCATGTGGAATTTGAGGAGCACTGTGCAATATCAGTTTTGTAAGCAGAAAACGCAGTTCTTGTTTTCACGCAAATCTCTATCATCGTTAAACAACTTCGAATGGCGAAAATAAGAGTAGCACCTGGCTCCATCAGCCCAAGAGAGAATCAGCTGGTGATCTCTCCATAAATTTATTCATGTGTGGAATAATTATTTATTGGCACATTTGGTCACAAAAGGCATAACTGTGATACGGTTTAAAGTTTGCTATGCTTGTAGCAACATAGTATGGGCTGGCGGCTTTATGTAGCGTCAACGCGTAATGAATGTCCTTAAGATAACCGTACACTGGATCATTCGCATAAAACCCCGGCCTGTAAATATTTGACCTGATTTGGAATAAACTTCACAAAATCAGTCAAGGCCCAGCAGAGCTGTCATCTCTAAATGGTGTCTAGAACTTTAGAAATTTTATCCCGCCTGCAGCGGCTGCATTTTCGATGGAGGCGGAAATGTTGTAGGCCCGTGTACTCAGATTTGGGTGCACGTTAAAGAACCCCAGGTGGCCGAAATTTCTGGAGCCCTCCACTACGGCGTCTCTCATATTCATATGGTGGTTTTCAGACGTTAAACCCCACAAATAAATCAATCAAACAACTTTAGAAATTTCGATGTCTGCAATTTCAAACGCAATTTCCAGATGAACATGCGCCGTGTGCATGATAATTTTTACAATTCCAATTCCTTAAATTCTGCCGTGAGTGAGGTTCACGTGATATTGTTTTTCCGGCCGAGAACGCAACTTAAGCTCTCTTGAGAAAGGCTGTCTATGTTCAGAATTCACATGTTTCAATCTCACATTCTCGAACTGAGAACTTCTAATAGTATTTATCCGTGTACAAAATAACTGCCGTTCAGCTTTCAAATTAGGCTCACCCGTAACGATTTGTCCATTCCTTCGCGTGCATTCCGATTTCATAAGGCGTCAGAAATCTATTTTCACATTTTTGTTCATTTTTGTTTGATGATATAGGCATACTTATTCAGCTAAATTATAAAAACAGCTGTATACTATTTAGGAGCGACCACACAAGCAAAAACTAGATTTATGATGGCGTAGTACTGATAAACAAATTAATCATCTGGTTTTTTTTAAGATAACAGGCTGTCTTGGCAGGGGTGCAATGAACCACCTTGTTATGATCAAGGAGGCCCCAAAGTTCTAACGAGATAGCATCGGCAGCAAGGAAGACTGCTCGGACCCTTAGCTCTATCGATTTCGTGGCACAAGAAAGCATCAATCTTCTTCTTAGCGGTGGCGAGGAATGGTTGGCTCATCACCTAATCAAACGACAAGAGGCTTCGCTCAGTTTGATGTGTAGTGTATACGTAGCTTGTGTTTGTCAGGACAGTCTGGCCGTGTCTTTTCAACAGCACCGGGCTTTTCCGATAACCAGACTGAAAATATACTTCGCTAAAATCAAGACGCCGCAGACCTATAGCTCAGTAGAGCTTCTCTGACTATGCCTGTTTTCTTCATTACGTCTATGCCGCCTTATCACTGTGAAGTAGGACCATATATCAGGCGGGTATGCTATTTCTCACCCAAGAGTAAAATCAGGATCATAAAAAGATATACCAGACTTTTCTGTGAACTGCAGGCAGAGATGCCTAGTTTTAATTACGTTGTGTATTACTAAACTTGTTTCATTTATTAGTGAGATAAATTTGTTTTTTCATACCTGGGTTCGCTGTTTGCAAAGTTCCAATTTACCATCGTATAGTCAAAGTAATGTATTAGCGCTAAACTTGAAAAATTTGAGGTACAAGGGAAAATAAATGAGTAAAGTAACACAAACCACATCGATGCACTGTTCTCATTTGTGAGTTCAGTGTTGCGGTGGGCGAAAGCTTTAGGTCGCGTTGCTGTGTTTCACTTCATGGCTCTTGAAAATATATTGTAGTCTTTCTATCTTGCTTGTACTGACAAAACATGTACCAGCCAGAGTTGGCATATTTTCGTCCATTGTTTCCAATGCATAGCACGTATGGGAGCATCTCATTTTTTCTGATTGTGGCATATTGTTTTTATAATACTGACGGGGAGCATTTTTAATGGAACACCTTTTGTAAAATGTTTCGTTGTACAACAGAACTCCGAAGCCCAAAATGTTTCGCATGCCCCGTGGTGACAAGGACGTTTGTTCAGTTACTATATTTTCTCGCTTTATCCACTGCATGACAACGAATTGTGCAAAACCATAACTGCTGAACAGCCCCTTACATCTTCTAAGAGCGGTTAACTTTACCGTAGCAGTGTTTGTTTCTTATTTCAATTACAAAAAGGATATTTGCTGATAAAAAATTCTACTTGATTATATATAGCATCCGCATCTCGAGTGACAGAGCGTGATAATACGTCCTAAACCCATTAATGCTTGTTTTTGAGTGCGCGCGATTATGACATCACGTCGCGCACTTCATGCGTGTCAGTCAGTACGCTTCCTAATTCTTTTTAGAGCTCGAAGCACCTTTCAGCATATCATTAAACCTTAAACCACCCGCGGCTAACCATTGCAACACCTGTTTCCAACAACAGAGGAACTGTTAGGAAATTCATGAAGCTTGTGATAAAAAAAAACATGAAAGAAGGTGACACACAGCTATAGTGGGCGTTTCTAGTTAACATTATAGTGAACATATTTTTTCTCCTGATTGTGAATGCCACTGTTGATTTACACGACTAGGTAATCATAATGCGCACCTGCACTGCTCTTCACAGTAAGCTCCCATTTTATTTTTTGCCAAATCTGATTTTCGGGTGTCCTACTTTTTGGTGATACGTATATTTAATTTAATATTTTTTTTCACATACCTTCAATTTTCATAGCATTGAGTCATCGCAAATTCTGGCCGCGGCACTAAGCTTCTATTGTTATTTTCAGCTCTTATTTTTTGTTTTTGTGGTCAAATTTAGGGCTGCTCGTTCTAATGATATTCTTTATCTGATCTGCCCGCAATTGCTCAGAACTCTGCCATGTCTCTCACGTTGCCATTCCTCATAAATAATTCCCCTGCTGATGTAGCTCCTTCCGTTTTCATCAAAATGTATTTTCTCTTGCCCAATCAGGCAAAAACAGTAAAAAATCGCCGACATCACTGTTGTCAGTGTACATTGGTATCGGTGCAATAAAGAAGGAAATCCGTCTCAGGGAGAATCCAAGCATACAAGTCAATACATCGTCTTGAGTTCCTCTTGGGCAGCATGCATGAGCCAGCGTCCAAGTGATTTCCAAATGAATTGCGGATAACCAAGTTTTGCTCACGGTAAACGAAACATTTGCGAGATAGCCTAAGGCTTACATGTACCACGCACCTCAGTGCTCGCCGTTAAACCTCAAGGAATATAGGACCACCGGCCCGGTACTTGTCTCCACCCTTTACGTTTTCGTTCTTGTAGTAGACCAATATCACATGCGCAAAGTGCATCGCAATTTTGCTCCGACGGTGACTTCCGCAGTCTCGAGGCGATCAATAATGTGCCACGACCGCACCAATGAGCTCAATCGAGGCACACGCGTCGTGAACTCTCAGAAGATTGCTGCTTTTCGTATGTGAAGGAGGTTGGCAGCAAACGCTCTTTAGAGAAGCACGTGAAGTGGTCGTCCGGAGCTTCGTGTCGGTAAACATGGGCATAATCCCGCGACTTCGTGGAAATTAGAGGCTTCGCCGATGCAGTATCCTGGGATGCATTCTTATAAACAAGCCATAAAATGTAGTTAGTCATTTGTCCAAAGGAGAGAATGTAGCCAAGAAAATTGGGAGCCCAAGCTCTGTATAGTGAACTAGAATCTATTCTATAGTTCACTATGGCGAGCCCTATTGGGAAGATGGCGGTACTTGATGCTTGGCGCCTGCAGGCTTTACCCACTACTACTCCTAATTTTTTTAAAGCAATAGTCTTTCTTGGGGACCTTTGACGGCAAAATTTTGGTCTGTCTGTCTGTCTGTCTGTCTGTCTGTACATTCGTCTGTTTGTGCGCCCTAACGATACCTCAAACGGCACCAAACGGCCAACCTCGTCCTCAGCGCCCTCCAATATTGCTCAAGGTTTTGCGTTAATGGTTGCGTGATTATCAATTAAAAGAGCAAATAGTGTGCATATCTGAGGTGCCATAACAACACGTATATGTTTTGTATGTCTGCATTTACACTAGAAGAGACAAACACAAGTAACTCTATGGACTGTAGCGTTTATCGCGCTGCGCTGACAGTGCAACGCGATGCTCAAGAATGTGTTTTCAACACTTTGCTACGACGACACGGTGGTAGCAACTGCTTGTCACTTTGCATTCTATACCTTATCACCTCCGATACTGGCGCGAATCTTTCTCTGCGGTCGCGCACACCTTCGTTTTCGAAGATAACTGCCAGATGACGATCGTGTCTAACGTGCATAGATGCACTTGTCCGCCTCCGCTACACGCTCGAGGCACTCTAACGCAGCGCCTTCAGAATAACATTCACCGACTTTTTTGCGCAGAACAAAAATGAACGTTTTGTTCACTCTCTCCGTATGCAAGACTATCGTCTTTTGACGACATTTACAGTGTAACATGAAGATTCGGGCCAAGTTTTTCTTTCACATTTTCTTTGTTGTTTCTTTATTCAATTCTTACTTTTCTTCTTTCTTTAGGTCTTTTGTTACTTTTTTGCTTTCTTTTGTCGCGACACGTTCCTTCATCTTAGAGACATTGGCACTGGCAATATCATTTCTCTCTGCCCCTAACAAGTTTCAATCATAATGACGAAGCTTCGCACAGAGCAAATATAATCGGCAGATTATAATGTTAACGTTGACAAGCTAAGAAGTTTCGCAAGCGCCGCTGTGGCGAGCTCGTTTGTTCGTACTGCATTTATTTTCTTCCTTTACCCACTGCATGACAATGAATTGTGTCAAAGAAAAACTGATTGACAGTGGTTTTATATCTTCACGAGCTGCTGAGGCCCATGCGCTCTGATTTGGGTGCACGTTCAAAAACCCCAATTGTTTTTCTTTTTTTATTGTATTTCATTTTCACCCTGTCACTGCTGACGTAGGGTGGACGGTGCTTAGTCAAGTTGCAATAACTGCAGCTTTTTTGCCATCTCCTCTATTCCGCCATTGTATTTGTTTTGGTGAAAATAAAAAAAACGAAAAAAGGTAGTCGAAATTCCCGGAGCCCTCCACTACGGCGTCTTTCATAGTCATATGGTGGTTTTGGGACGTTCAACCCCACAGATAAATCATTTAAATAATCTTCAAGAGCGGTTAGTCTTACCACGACTGAGTGTTTCCATCTCATTTACAAAGAGGACATTTGCGTAGAGAAATGGTTTTATCGAGCATCCACATCTCGAGTCACGGAGCGTGACAACACGCCCTAAACTCATTATTGCTAGTTTTTATGCGCGTTTGATTATGACATCACATCACTCACCTCATACAAATCAATCAGTCTAATCGTAAACTCTTTTAAATATGATAGTATTTCTGGGGAACCCCTTGGTATCTGGGGAACCCCGGTATCACTCTAAGGTGGGAGGGAACCCTCCCACCTTAGGGTGATACCGGGCGTCGCACGGAACACTGTTTCCAAATAAACGTTTATTTCTCTCTCTGTTTCTTGAGGTGCTTCATCGCAAGCATTTTTGTCTGTCTGTCTGTTTGTCCACCCTAACGATATTTCAAAATGCACCAAACGATACCACAAAACACCTACCAGTGTAGAGAACAATGTACCTTTTGGCTGTTGTACCAAAACAACATGCAAATAGGTAGCGGCGTCGTACTGAACTGCAATACCGCGAGGCAAGATGGCACTGGTAGTACTATCATCGTCATTAAACAGGTGCATTTTTTCTTTTATTGCTGTAGGTGAAGGCTTGCTGCTGGTTTGCGCTGCTCGCTTCCTCTGGTATTTTGTTTTTTTTTCTCGTTGATGAATCGCGGTTCGAGTGTTCAATTATCGCCAGGTGACCTAGCTTGCCTCGACTGGCAAAACCAACGTCTATCAAGTCAGGTTTGCATCATTTATTGCGAGTGTACAATCCGGTATAACAAATTTATACGGTCGGGTCCGAACAAAAGAAGTCACTCATACATATCAAAAGCTTTCAACCCATGTGTAAAGACTCTCGAAAGCTAACAAGCAGATGCATATAACTGAACATCGAGATCGCTGAATGAACGTCACTATCATTGTGTTGCAGCCTTCGAGTTTATTAGTGTGGCTTAAGAACAAGGGTCTGATTCTGCCGCCAGATGCGGTGCTTGCCAAGCAGCGTTGATCTTGTAGTAAAGTGAATGCATGATGTCGAATTAGGAAGGAAACTTGTACATTGCCGATTGATAGATCGGGCAGTGACAGCAATGTAGGTTTACTAAATTTGTTAAATAAACAATCGCGGCTCCGTGCAGTTCTGAATTTTTCTCGCTCTGTAATGCTAAATTGAGTACTTCACAATCGTGCAATGTCGTTGTGGTGTCGACAGGGTAGGCACTAGTTTTAGTTCTCAACCATGAGCCCATATCATAGGTAATATGTATTTAGCTGATGGGCCTAAAATTATTTCAGGCTTATTACACTTATTGTTAGAGTTAAGTTACATAGTAACTTCAGCTAGAATTTCTCGTCGCAAGTAATTACCAGTCTGCTTAGTATGCAGTGTACATGTATGCTAAAGGAACAGAGGTATGAGGTGTGTTCTTGCAGATCGAAAAAGCCCAATTCAAATAAAATAAGCTTTATGCATGCATTGTACAACTTTGTTGTTTGTACGCCTTTGTTGGTGCTCTTACAGTACACTAAACAACTAATCAGCTCTGAGCACAATCTCTTTTTTGCATAGACATATCGATAGAACTTGAGCAATTTTTTACAAGCAAGCACTCTTACAATCAATTGGTGGCACATGATGTGAATCTGTCCAAATACTGGATCAAGAAAGGTCACATTTATTACACACTTGTTCTCATGTTTACTTTGCAGCATACTTTTGCTTGAAAGCTGCAGTTGGTTTCTCTCTGCTACTTTTAGAGGGTTGGACTTGAAATACGCACTATCTTGCAGTGTGGCTGTGGATAGGCCAAGATCATTGATGTTTCAATTACCTGTACGATTTCCTAGATTTTTTCGTGACAGTAGGGCACGGAATTTTACTTCTTAGTGGGAGATACTATAGCTATGACAAATTGATTTAAACAAAAGCAGATGTGCTCAAGAAAATCTGCGACGTTTCTCTGAAAAAAAAAAACAGTAACGCATCCAATGAACACAATCTTACTCATCACGACAGCATTCACGTGTTTGAGGAAGCTGTGCTGCAAGTGCTCATCACCTTAATGATTTATTATTTTAGGAGCACATTGAACATATGTGCAAAGATAAAGCAATTGTGTGCAGCCAAATGAGCTTTGGTGAATCTTTTTGTAAACTTGTAAGAGCAAAGCACAGTTAAAACAAAACAGTTTTCGTTGTACTTTGTAAACTGTGTCACAAGGCACAACTAAATGTCGGAAAGTCTGTTCATGACCCTCACTGCAAGGGTGTTCAGTTTGTAATGCAATTAATTATTTATAATGATTTGCAGGTCAACCATGAAGTGATCATGAGTCGTACAGGAGTGGGCCACATTAGACTGATTCTGGCTTGCAGAGATTAAAACAAATGACATTGTAGCCTCACTGGACATAACACTGCTTGTCGAAACAGCTGCTCTGACCCCTCGTGTTCACAGATTTTTTTATATTTTAAAGCTTCCATTTTTAAGGGTCAGTTTGGTTCCCCTGCACCAGTGGGAACTGGTTCACAGCTGTGCACGAGAAGTTCAAATCAGCACGAGTGCAGCAGTGCGACACCACAAATGAGTGACTAGGTGGAATCCTTATTTCTGTTCGCCTAATTTAATGAGATGGAAACATCTTGGCGAAACATGCCGCGTTTGCAGAGGCGAGTATGGCACCTACGTCTAATGCTACGTTGTTTGTTAAGCTCTGTGTGCTGCTGCGCCAATCCAGTGCCGTCAGAGTAAGAGGTGCAGAAAAATCATGAACTAGTTTTAGTGCTGTACCTCTCCTGCGCTTCTTGAAAAGAATGGCATGGTTTAGAGGATGCAATGCTGAAACGAATGGCGAGGCGCAGAACTTTGTAAGGAGGAGGAGAATTGAGAGAGGAAGGACAGGGAGGTTGGCCAGTTCTCAGACCCGCTGGCTACGGTGTACTGGGGAAGGGGGTAAGAGGGATAAAAGATGAGAGAAAAGAGACGTTGAAAAAAAAGAGAGAGAAGGTTATCAAACGATCCACGACGCTGCCTACAGTCTGTCTCTAAGACCACTAGCCCGTAGAAAGCGCAACAACGCTCTCAATGCCTTGCGTGCAGAGGACGGTCTCAGCCAGTGTACTAATACCCTTCCTTTCGACAATTGGCGATTGTGTAGTCTATCTAGAACTTTCGACAGTTCTTTTCTTGGCACACTGAAGCGAGGACACTCGCAAAGAAGATGGGAGAAGGTCTCTGCGCAGCCACAGTTGTCACATGTCGGGCAGCTGTCCTAAGCTTTCTTGCGGGAAACTTATGGGGTACATAGGTACGAGCCATGCTTCAACTGTATGCTGCACTTTTTTTTACTACATGCACTACAGCCTACCTATGCATGGCAAGGCCCGCATAACAAACGTACGCGTCCTCTAGTCATTACAAGCTCAAGCACTGAGAATATGCCTCGGGCTTCCGAGATGCGCATTCTCAGCAGCGATAGTCGCAATCGCTCATGAACACCCTACTATAACCTACGTTAGTTTCAATGCTTTAATAACGCACATAAGAAATGCCACCCGGATTCAATCGCATCACCTCGCCTCCCTTCCAACTTCCAGGCCACGCTCTGCGTTCTGCTCAATTATTGCCGCACATCGCACGGTGATTCCCAGGAACTTCACGCACGCAGCAAGACCGTCGTTAGCATTGTGGTGTCTACATCCACTGGAAGCCCTGATAACCATCCCCGGAATGCAAAATAAGAAAAAAAATGTCAAACTTGGCCCTAAACTAACAACATTACTGTTTCTACATGAGAAACACAGTTGACGCATTCACATTTACATGGACAGCTCGGACAGTTCAACAAGTTCAACAGGCGCAGTGGTAATTCCGGAGAAATCCATCACGATAAAGTTCAGGACCTTGTATCTGACATCATTTAAGGCGGAAGAACTCGCCGCCATTTGTGCCGCTCTGGAGTTCTTAGTTGAAGAACCGCAGCAGACATGGTGAATGTTCTCCGACTCCAAAGCAGCCCTCCAGGGCATTGTCTGGCCATATTGTCATGGACCAAACGAACATCTGATTGCTGAAATACGACTGCTTCATCACCGGGCTATAGAAAAACAACATGACATAGCGTATCAATAGATACCAGGCCACTGCAGCATTGATGAAAACGACTGTGCAGATGAAGCAGCCCGATCTGCTCGTGAGGATCCCCCTTGTGTAGCTATACCATTATCAAGAACGGACGCCGCTGCAAGGCTTCGATCACTTGCACGAGAACTGACACTCGCTCAGTGGAATTCACCGGCATTCACCAACGTAGGCTTTCATATTTTGGACCCACACCTACACCTCCGTCTTCCATGAGGAATAACCAGAGCTGAGGAGACGCTTTTGTGCCGTCTGTGGAATGGGGTGGCCTTTACGAATGCTTATTCGTTTCGAATCAGAATGGCAGAACTTTGTAAAATGGATCATGTGGCGCAGGGGAATCGCACAAACCCTTAAGCACACAAGTGTCTTAGCATTTTACCCCCATCGAAATATGGCCACTATGTCTGGAATCAAACCTGTGTTGTAGAGCTCACCAGTGCCACACAATCCAACTAATATTGTTTCAGTTTCAGCGTTATTGAAATGTAGATTCCATGCCACAGCTGACAGCCAATGCTTGTCGCCAATCTAAAGCATCTCTTCATGATATGCGTGGTAAAACATTCACAAATACAGCAATGCAAGTGTGAGGTTCGAGATGACCTGCTGTAGTGGACGTTGAGATGTTTCAACGTGCTTGCAGAGTGGACATTCGGGGGTAGTCATCCTGTCGTTGCATGGCAGTCTGGAAAAACAAGTAACATCACCAGACATTGATAAGCATAATCAATGCACAACATTTTCCAAAGTAAACAGATAAACTCAGTTAACTAGTAAATAGGTAGTATTTTATACATAAATGTAATGGTTCCCATAACACATGTATCACTCTGGGCTGCTTCTTCACAAGTCATGTCATGTAGCAGGTTTCTTGAGCATTGTGCAGAGCTGCTTCCATGCCAGGTAGGCCAGACGCGCTCGCTGGATTCTGTGTCAACCGGTTGTGTTCTCGCGATCTCCGACGACAGCGTAGCTCTGGCCGACTGAATTAGCCCTACGCCATCTCTTGTCGCCGACAAGATCTCTCGCCAGTGTTGCCCCGTCATCGGACTCCTGCAAACGTGTTCTTCTTTTCTGTATTTTCCTTACTTCCGTCACTCCCTGTCCCCCCACCTTGCTCTCTCCTTCCTCTCAGTCTATCTCCCTACCTTTTATTCCTACCTTTTTCTTCTCTTCTCTACCCCAATCCCTCGTGAGCTACTGTTGAGGTGTCCTCCTCCTGAGAGACAGTTACGGGGATTACTTTTCTCTTCTTTTCTTTGTAAAATCACCCCCCCCCCCGTTAGGCCAGGACGCTGTAACAGAAAAAGAACTATATCTGATTTAGGTGACGCCTTCTTTCTCACACTACAGAAAAACCACGCCCATAAATATGTGATGCTTTTCAAGTGCGACTGTGGTAAACTATTACCTCGTAAGGTATTTGCGTAAGGTATGGGCTAGCTTTGAAGACACATGCGAAGTGACAGTGATGTATTTGCATTCTTTCATCGCAACGGCGTGGTTTGTCTTACCTGGCGATACAAGTTCAGAATTAACTATTGTGCTAGCGACCCGTTCCAACGTGAAGCCACGCCGCAAATAACGTACGTTTTTGTGGTCACAGAATGAAAGTTAAATATTTTATAAGTTAATATTGCAATGCGCTGCCGCCACGTGACACTCACGAAATCATTGGAAAAAAGAAAACTACATGTGTCCAAACAAAACGACTAGCCCAGCAAGCAACCGTCCTAAAAAAACAAAAACTTCAGTGGTTTGTACTCACCAGCCCGTAATTCTCCGGCTTGCAACGGGTGTTCATCCGATAAAAGCTTCAGCGGTCGCTTTGTTCCCGCAAGTCACTTGAATTCGCTTCGTGAAAGCATTTCAACGAGTCAAAAGAAACAGAACGAAAGAGAGTGTGTCGGCTGGTAGTGGCTCGAAATACTTACCGCAAAACAAAACAGTGCGAGACGCCTCCTAAAGTACCGCGAGCCATTACCTGCCATCGCTACCGTTGGCCGCCGTATATTTTGAAATGAGGATAATGATGTTGATGGGCTGCTGCTGACAACGAGTCAGCTGGAGCGAGAACTATTACAAAAAGATTGATGACGCTGCACATGTTAAAAAAAATTCTTGCTATAAGAACAAATTGTTTATTTTGTGTGTAGCGGTACGCAAATATGTCGTATTCGATGATTTTAGAATCGAAACATGGGCCCGGCAAGGACACACCTACAACAAAGTGAAATAGCTCGAATGGCGGCGCCCAGGCGCTGCATAACGGAAGGGTCAGTACATCCGCTTCGCGTGTTTGAAGCCGAAACGTGCCGCGGTGTATTTTTCACCCCCTGCGAGTGCTGCCAACCTGCGAAGTCACTTCTCATCTCTCCGGAGTGAGAAAAGTCTCTATGCGATGATGTTTATTAGAACAGAGGAGTCGCAACGAGGTCGCGACGGAAAATGGGCGAACAGCAAGTCTGGCAAAGGCGGCACAGGTTCTCGCGCAATCTGAGCACGGGCTTTTCGTCGTCTTCCGAAGGCGCATACGCGTTGGTGCGTATGCTCCACTACAATACCCCCGGGGTGAAGGGTAGCCATCCTGGCGACTCAGGGAGTAGGCACAATGAGGGGGTCGTAGTAGGGCTTGAGACGGTCGACGTGTACGGTCTCGCGTCCTCGACGGCGCAAATCTGGTGATTGTGTTAATGGCTCGATGACGTAATTCACCGGGGAGGTCGCGTCAATGACACGGTAGGGACCATGGTACCTGGCCAGAAGTTTAGAAGACAGGTCAGGAACGTGCGGGGGCACCCAAAGCCACACAAGGGAGCCAGCACGAAATGTAGGAGCTATGCGGTGAGCGTCGTCGTGTCGAGTCTTTTGTAGGCCTTGAGCATCACTTGTCAGAGACCGAGCCAACTGACGGCAGTCTTCAGCGTATCTGGCGACTTCTGAAAGCGGGGAGCACTCAGATGCATCAGGGCGATACGGTAGTATAGTGTCGAGTGGGTGGGAAGGTTCGCGGCCGTACAATAGAAAGAACGGGGAAAAACGGGTAGTCGCTTGCGTCGCGGTGTTATAAGCGAAGGTAACAAAGGGCAATACAGCGTCCCAGTTAGTGAGTACGGAGGAGGTGTACATCCTCAGCATGTCGCCAAGTGTGCGGTTGAACCGCTCAGTAAGACCATTTGTCTGTGGATGGTATGCGGTAGATTTCCGGTGGATAATGTTGCATTCAGCGAGAATAGCTTGGATGACCTCCGACAGGAACACTCGACCCCTATCACTGAGTAATTCCCGAGGAGAACCATGGCGTAGAATGAAGCTGCGGAGAATGAAGAGTGCAACTTCGTGGGCGGTCGCTGCCGGTAGAGCTGCAGTCTCAGCGTAGCGTGTCAGATGATCGACTCCGACAATAATCCACCGGTTTCCAGAGATACTATATGGGAGGGGGCCATAGAGGTCTATACCCACGCGGTCGAATGGGCGAGCCGGGCACGGGAGCGGCTGTAACATGCCAGTAAGGTGGCGCGGAGGTGTCTTGTTCTGTTGGCAAGTGATGCAAGACTGAACGTATTTCTGCACAAAGCGATACATTCCTCGCCAGTAATAGCGTTGGCGCAGCCTTTCGTAGGTTTTCAGGACACCTGCGTGAGCACTTTGGGGATCTGCATGGAAATTCATGCAGATGTCAGAGCGCATATGAGTTGGGACAGCAAGGAGCCACTTCCGACCACCAGGCATGTAGTTACGGCGGTACAGAATGTTGTCTCGTAAGGAAAAGTGGGCTGCTTGCCGGCGTAGCGCTCTCGTGGAAGGGACAGCAGACGGATCGGTAAGGTAGTCGACTAACAAGGCAAGGTGTGGGTCTTTACGCTGCTCCGAAAGCATGGCTCTTCGCCAGCAACATCTGGAATGTGCCATCCTCGATGCCTTTGAGAATATGTCGAATTTTCTCTTCTTCAGGCATGGATGAGTTAACACGCCTGCAGAGGTCGAGCACATCCTCAATATAGCTAGTAAAGGTCTCACCAGGTTGCTGGGCTCGGTGGCGCAGACGCTGGTCAGCGCGGAGCTTGCGGACCTCTGGTCGGCCGAACGCTTCGATCACGAGAGTCTTGAAAGTGGACCAGCTGGCGATGGCGGTTTCGCGGTTGGTGAACCATAGCTTGGCGACGTCAGCCAAGTAAAAGATGACATAGGCAAGCTTAGAGTCGTTGTCCCATTTGTTGCTGGCACTCACGCGTTCGTACAAGGAGAGCCAGTCTTCGACGTCTTGCTCACCACTGCCGCTGAAGATTGGTGGGTCCCGCTGACGGGTAGCACCGGGGCAGGTCGACGGGGCAGCCGATGGTGCTGGCTGTGCTGGGATGGGCTGGTTTGTGACTGCGTCAGTCATGTTGTACGGTAGTCTTTCGGCCAACTTGCGAGAGCGGAGCTCCAGGTCTGCTTAGGGATCTCAGCACCTCCACCAAATGCGATGATGTTTATTAGAACAGAGGAGTCGCAACGAGGTCGCGACGGAAAATGGGCGAACAGCAAGTCTGGCAAAGGCGGCACAGGTTCTCGCGCAATCTGAGCACGGGCTTTTCGTCGTCTTCCGAAGGCGCATACGCGTTGGTGCGTATGCTCCACTACATCTAGATTTCTCTAAAGTTTTATGGCGAGAGATGTTTTGAAGACTAATGTGTTTAAGCTGTGGAAAAGATTTTTCAAGTTCACTTTCATGATATGATGGTGCATTTGTTTGAAAATATTCATTAAAATCACTGTGCTGAAGGTGGAAAATGTTGCACTACGAATCGATAAACTTTAAACGACATTTTATTCAATGAAATCACAAAGTAAAGCGGTAACCACATTTGGGGGGGGGGGGGAGTGAGTGGTGAGGACGCTTAGTATCGCAGTATTTAATTTAAATCCCCAAGAAAGAAGCATTTCATAATGGCCAATGAAGGGATAATATATCGAAATAATGTTTACGAACACTGCGAGCCGAGCTGTTCAATGCGAAACTTGAAAATATTACACTACGGTACAGAGCCCTTGTAATCGCATGCAGGTATAATAATAATAATAATAATAATAATAATAATAATAATAATAATAATGATAATAACCAGAACGAGCTTGTTATTTTGCAACTCTCCTTCAGAAAATTCTTGGTGGTGTTCATATAAAACATGAAAACAAAAACGTACTCTCAAGCTTTGCCAGGATATCTGATGCAGGATATTGTGACGAAAAATAGTTTAACCACAAAAGAATATTATGCCGTGCGGCAGTTCATCCTTCACCAGCTGCTGATTGGTTACGAAAAGATATGTTTATTAGAAATGTTCACTGCCAAGTATTCGTTTGAAGTATATCCTTACAGTCTTCCACCAGCTACTTTTTCTTCCACCTTTCTTTTTTCATTTCTGCAAATAACCGCATACATGCAGCCTACTGCCATTGCCGCGCTTTTCACAGAAACCTTGGTGACCTTGGCGGAGCCATATGGCTCCATAGGGCAGCTCACTAGCACCGTGACAGCGTTCGCAAACAAGGGAAACCGATGAATAAAGAACAACTAACCACAGAAATAATGCCACTGGTGAAAAGCAACAAGATGGGAGGTTAGTGTGAAGGAAAACATATTTGGTGGACTCGAGAGAGAGCACTTTTTCTTTGGTTCTAACCGGGATTAAGGCAATCGACGTCGAACATGGACGGCAGGTAATGAAATTCAATAAAGGGGGGGAGAGGAGAGCGCCGACACAGCGTTAAAGACGGAGATCGGCCCTATCGCCCCCTTGCCCTGCGCGAAACCGCTAGTACACGCATGGCATAGCGCTTTTGGGTGAGTGTAGAGTGGGTGTAAGCGAAAAAAAAATGTGGCAGAAGGAACTAAAATCAGGTTATGGGCGGGAGGTCCCTCCGTTGATATGCTTGCTTCATATGGACGCCAAACTTTTCCTTGATGGTGACAAATTTTCCTTTTCTCCAGTATACAGCCGAAATTTCCTAGATCTTGAGAAAACTCCCTAGAGTTTGCATCACTGTCCCGACAGGTGATGACTTGAACTGGCGCGTTTCCGGGGCCTGACGATAATTTAAACGGCCAACCCCATCCGCAGAGCCGCCCAATATTGCTCAAGTTTCAGCGTTTATACTTGTGCGATTGTCAATTAAAAAACAGTGATTGCGCATATCTGAGGCACCAACACAACATGTCAGTATTTTGTATGTAAGTCTTTATACTAGGGAAGGCATGCATAACTTAATCTAAGGATCATAGCGCTTATCAACTTGCGCTGACAATTCAATGCGATGCTCAAAAAGGCAAGTGATCCCAAAGCTTTGCTAAGACGACACAGTGGTGGCACCTGCCGGTCGCTTTGCGTTCGACACCTTATCGCCTCCAAGACGAGCGTGCAAGCCTTCCTTTGTGTTCGAAGATAACTGCCAGATAGCGCTCGTGTCTAACGTGCCTTAACGTGCCTTGATGCGCTCCTTCGCCTTCGCTGCACGGATTGAGACTTTCTAATGCAGCGCCTCCAGAATACTATTCACAAATTTTCTCGCGCAGAACACAAAAAAAAAAAACGGGTTTTTCACTCTCTCGAGACGCAAGACTGTCATGTTTCGAGGACATTTGCAGAAAAACATAGAGATACGGGGTCAATGTTTTACACCCCGACTCACCTAGTAGTATATCATGAAATATTAAGCCACCTACAACCAACGAATCAACACCCGCTTCCAGCATTAGAGAAATGAGATGAGAATTCACGAAGATTGTAAAAAAATGACATGAAGTATGGAGACACCTAGGTGTAGTGGGTGCTTCTAGTTGTCGTTATACTGAACACATTCTTTTTGTTAACTATAAATACCATTGTAGTTTAACACAACCCCAAAATCAAAATTAGCACCTTCGTTGCTCTCCGCCGTGAATTCCCCCCCCCCCCCATTCAGTCATTGCAATCTGTCGCCCCTTCACTGCCCTTCTACTGCTATTTTGCAGCTCTTATTTTTCCATTTCGGTGTGAAGTTAAGGAGTGCTAGTTATAATATTCATTATCTCATGATTTTAAACTTTTTAGCAACCACAATATTTGCGTATTGATGCCGCGTTGGGCAAGGAAAAGTAGTGAAAACGCGATGCACATGTACAACTCTTAGCGCAGCTGGTGACCCTTCCGAGACAAAACCCAGTTGCATGAAGTTCTGCCTAACTGTGAAGTAGTATTTACAAAAGACCATTTCCCGCACTTAGCCTGGAAGCAAGTTTGCTATGTCAACATCCCTGATAACATCAAGACTACCTTCTATACACTAAAGGACCCGCACTCTGCAAGATGTTCACCGCATCTGAAGAAGCGAAAGTACACATGCACCATTACGACCCCACACTGAATATTAAAACGTTTGTGAAAGTAAGCTCATAGCATTCTTAAGGTGGTAGCCTCGATTGCTTATTGCACTTTATTATTGCACAGGTGCTCTGGTGGCCGGGACAGCTATCGTTAACTGAATCTGGTTATTGCCTGAACTGAACTGTACGTTAGAAATATTGATAGATAAATTTTGGCGCAACAATCACTGTAAACATTTTCGTGAATAGTAGGTTCTGCTAAAGATTGAGGGGATAATGAACGTTGTAGACGGTGCGTGCGAAGATGCCTCGCCTGCCAGACTTATAAGTTGCGTCATCAACTCTTCATCCCAGTGTTTTAGTTGATTGTGTTTAGAGGCTTCACATGGTTTTAAAAGAAGATACGTAAGCGTGAGATTATTACACATTTCAGTATTTCATTTTTTCAAGTGCAAGTGCGCCTCTCGGACCGATTGCCCTCTGCAGAGCTTAAATTGTTTTGGGCATTCACATTCTTTGAAAGCGCAGGTTTAGGACATCAAAATAAGCGGAGCATAAATGAAGGGTCGATGTGTCTTCCGGTGCTAGAAACGCCATCAATATTCGAAAAGGCAATTTTCGAACTTAATTCTGTCTGCACAGCGCAGCCTGACTTCGGGAAGACTGAAGCGGGCAGGAGTGGGCTACGATCTTAAAAAATCAATACACGTGATTACTTGAGCCAAGTAACATTTTCCGAACAAACCACAAAAGTACAGCTGAGATCAAGAAAACTACGCACCTGAATATCCTTGATACAATGTGCCCGGAAAGTTGAAGTGAAAAGCCTTTGATAGTTCACCACACCACACCTGCTAAAAAGGTAATGAGAAATGGTGATTAGTTATATAGCAGGAAGAATATGCCCTTTGTGAATTCAGTTATGTGTTTTGGTTATTTGTGGTGTCTAGTTTACTGTGATTAGGAGGTTCGTTTGAATTAAATAAGTGTGCTTTGCACGCTGCTATATCTTCCGTGTTCTCGAAAAAAATCATGCAACTTAGAACATGATTATGTCGACCTATAGTCGTTACAATCTTGTGTGGTCGGCATCAAGGCACGGAACAACTTTAGGGAAATGAAATATGTAAGTATTGTTTCTGCGAATCATTTCAGTCCCCTCGAATTTTTTGTGGACAGAAAAGGTTTTTCTGAGATAAAAAAACATTCCAGCATATTCACGGAGTGCATAGTGATGAGTGGGGCGAAGCGTCCGTTCGTCCGCGCGTCCATCTAAACGACAGTTCATACGTCCATCCGTCCGCCTGTGCATCCGTCCATGCATCCGTCCATCCATGCCTCCGTCCATGCATCCGTCGATCCATGCGTCCGTCCTTCCGTCCACCCATCCGTCCATCCATGCGTCTGTGCATTTGTCTGCCTGCCTGCCTGCCTGCCTGCCTGCCTGCCTGCCTGCCTGCCTGCCTGCCTGCCTGCCTGTCTGTCTGTCTGTCTGTCTGTCTGTCTGTCTGTCTGTCTGTCTGTCTGTCTGTCTGTCCGTCCGTTCGTCTAGTGAACACTCCGAGTACCGCTATTTCGCATCTTTTGATCATAAATTGAGCATATAGAAGTGCCTCCGTCCAGCGGACACTCCATAAACTGAACGAGAGGTCGCACTCGCTCATTTTCTTACGGCCCGCGCTTCGTGTCTACTTTCCACTTTTCATTGCCTCTTGTTCATGGCTATATAATAGTTCATTATATTCATGATACTGCGGCCCAATCCTCGCTAAACCTTGCTAAAACCAAGGAGGTTACGCCCAGTTAAACGTGGCAACACTTTCTGGTCAGGTAGGGCTCAAAGTGTGTCCTTGTGACACTTGCTCCTTTTTAGTACACATCAAACTTAAGGCAAACTTTATTGGAATTAGGTCACCAGTACTAGTCTCTGTAAGTAATTTCATGAGACCAACTATCTTTTTATTTATGATTAACCTGCGCGCGTTTCCTCCTCATTTGAAAAGGGTGCGCCCGTGCCACTCCTCTAGTCGGGCACCGTAGAGGTGACTACTACTACTACTACTACTACTACTACTACTACTACTACTACTACTACTACTACTACTACTACTACTATAATACTACTACTACTACTACAATTACTACATACATCGCGGACGCACGACCCACGGCATAGGGAGCTTCGCCCCCCCAAAACGAACCTTTGAAAATTGCAGGAGCTGTACACAAGGACAGTCCTTATTAAGTACGTCATATAAAGTGCGTCTTTTTTTAGAAATCATTATGCCTCCATTAAATTGCACGGTTCATTGTTATCTTCACGACGAGTGCCAATTTAGCTATGATAACTATATCTATTGATTTTAGGAACCTAATATTGTCTTTACACAGTCATATCATAGGATCTCTGATATCTTCAATAACGTCGAGCTCAGAGTACGGGCAGTATTTTTGTAGGGAAGGCTGTGAAATTAATGCTAAGGCCTATCGACGAGGAACTAGAATGTATATGTAGGAGACAATGTACACGGCAACTAAGAGATTGCACAAACGGACATATAAAATAAAAACGACATATTCAGTGGTAGCCTGTTCGCAGTAGTGATGGATTCTTTCATGTTTCTTATTTACACAACATACCACCCAATAATGTTTAAAAGAAAATAGCAAAAGATATGACAGTTCAGGGTGAGTGGCGGCCAGATGACGAATGCAAACGCCAGCTGCAAGAAGGTGGCACACTTTTTTGTTTTCTGATATTTGGGTATGTATGATTGTGGGGATTCGGATAAAAAAATTCTCAAGGTTACTATAATTGCGAGCAATATTAGAACTTAGCACCGATACTTTTGCAGTAGCAGACATCTGCACTCGTTTTACCACTTCTGTACAGTCACGTCAGCAGAGTCAAGATTATTGAATTCAGGTCGGTCTGACCAACAACATTGACGTGAACTTTTCTGTCATGCCTAAATCATAATGTTTATTTGATGTACTTCATAATGATCCAAATTTAATAAAATAGTACAGTTACGCAGCCTCTTTTACGACATCAGGATCAGTTTTCAAATAGGACTTGTGAAAAGTGTGTGCCTGCCACTCTATCAACCACAACTGGACTTCTATAGTTCAATATTCATTCAAATACTAAGCAATATACAAGTGCACATTGTACAATCGATCGTACTATCGATCGACTCTCACTACTTGCAACCTATCGACTCTCACTGCTTCTCACACGGTAATGAGCACCTACGTAGACTGATCGGCGATACAAGCGACGATACCCCTGCAACCAAATAACTTTTTGAAGCCTCAAATAGGACGTTACGATGCCAATTATTCTTGTTACAATACAGATCTCTACAAGATGCAGACGGATAATTTTTTTAAAGTTATCGTGGGTTAGGAAGACATCTCCTACGTTGTACCGTGATGCTTGTCTATGTTCCGGCGTTTTGCCAACATTATAACGCGTCCCTTTGGAGTGTGACCGAAGGCCACATGATTGCAATATTGTTAGGCAACACTATTACAGCAAGTTTGATACAGTGGCAGACACAACTTGGCAGCTCGGAACCACAGGAGCAAATTTTCGTCTGAGTTAAGTTAGAAGAGCTGTGCAAGCCAGTGGAGCCCTTGATTTTGGGCCCCAACCATCGTTCTCCTAAACACCCCTTTTTTACCCCTTCCCTCAAAATAAAGTGTTCTTCTTCACTGTTCTTCCACACTGGAGCTATGATCTAATGGCCTAGTTCTTGTGATGGGTCATTAGATCGAAAAAGGATCGCCAGAAGATTGATCTACATTAGGATATCAGAAAAGCGTAACACTTTATTCGACCCTTGAGTATACTGATCTAATATGCTCACATTTGTTGCTCAGTTCGTTATGAGTACAATACATAGAGCGGAGAAACAACAAAAATTGGTAAATTCCACGCCCTGTGGCAATCGATAATATTCAAAGAATGAATGAGGAAGGTTGATATGTCACTTTAAAATCAGCGCAACTTTACTATGCCGAGGTAAATTATGCCGTACATGACTTTCCTTCATCATTGCTTTCTCGGCTCAAACTCATTGACCATAACTCTTTCGCCGGCCGAGGATGCTTCTAATCTTAATTAACATATATGTTTATCGCGAATTAAGAGAAAAACACCCATTGCTTAAAAAATCACCGACATCACTGTTGTCAGTGTACATTGGTGCCG
The DNA here is from genome assembly GCF_043290135.1 of Rhipicephalus microplus. Lineage (NCBI taxonomy): Eukaryota > Metazoa > Arthropoda > Arachnida > Ixodida > Ixodidae > Rhipicephalus > Rhipicephalus microplus. The sequence goes on along the minus strand of NC_134704.1, from coordinate 140,021,638 downwards.
GTGCAATAAAAAAGGAAATACGTCTCAGGGAGAATCCACGCAAAATATAGAAGTCAATACATCATCACGAGTTCCTCTCGGGAAGCATACATACACATTAGAGCCAGCGTACAAGTTATTTCCAAATGAATTGAGCATTACCAGTCTTTGCTTCCGGCAAACTACACATATGCGAGAGAGCCTGAGGCTTACGTATAAGACGCACTTCAGTGCTCGCCTTCGTACCTCAAGGAGGATTTGACAAGCCCCGTGTTTGTCTTCACTCTTGACGTTTTCGTTCTTATAGTAGACCAATATCACATGCACAACGGGCATCGCAATTTCGCTTCGACGGTGACCTCCGCAGTCACGAGACGATCAATAAAGTGCGACGGTCGCTTCAGTGCGCTCAATGTGCGCCATAAACGCTCAGAAGATTCTCGCTTTTCGTAGCTCAACGAGGCTAGCAGCAGAGGCTCTTTAGAAAAGCACACAAAGTGGTCGTCTCTAGCTTCGTGTCAGTAAATATGTGCACAATCCTGCGACTTGGTCGGAACTAGAGACTTCGCGATGCACTATCCTGAAATGCATACTTATAAACATGCCATCAACTGCAAAGAGTCATTCGGCCCTAGGAAAGATTGTAGCCACAAAATACGATTCTAAGTGAACTAGAATATACACTAGTTCACTATACCAAGCCCTATTGGGAAAAGAGCGGAGCGCGATGCTTGGCGTCTGCACGCTTACTCACTGCTGCACTTTCTTTTTCTTTTCTTTCTTCCTTTCTTTTTTTCTTTCTTTCTATCTTTCTTTATACCTTTCTTTCTTTCTTTCTTCAGTTCTTTCTTTATTTTCTTTCTTTCTTTTGTCGCGATACTTTCCTTCATATTGAAGATATTACTCTACTTCCTTTCAGGCCAGTTGGATACATTGCCTCTCGAAATACCACTTGCCTCGGCCCCTATCAAATCGCTATGAAATCAGAAGAGAGGTGCACAAAACAAATGAAATGACTAAATTTCAAATTTAACGAAGCAACGACAGTATGATGCAGGAGCGCGCCACAGATGCACAAGCCAAGCACGAGTGGAGGGCAAAAGGTATAGAACAATGAATGAGAGACGCTGACGTGTACCTCCGACGTAAATGACTTGATTCGAACGTTGAGCCGAAAATGAGCTTAGGGAATGGACGTGGCCATTATTGAAATTGAAATCTTAAGTAGCTTCACTGATTATGTCGTGAACAGCAGTTAAAGAGTGCGTGTGGTAGCAAAGAAATGCAATGAAAAAGCAATATGACGACACCGCCTTTGCTGTTTAACTAGACTTAGCAATCCTAAGTTACCAAACCTGCTTCAGGTTTCTTAATTAGTGGCATGTTCTTTGATTATCAGCACTTACATTTTAACATTCTTCTTACACATGTGAGAAATGTGCATATGCTGTGCCATTTTGTTAAATTAAATTGTTCTTCGTTTTCTTATGAGCCCAAAATGAGCTTTCTAGTAAAATCCGAATTTAAGCTAGATTTAGCAGCTTGGTTGAAGTTAGCAATGGCCTTATTGTCAGTATTCTAAGGTCCTTGCGGCCTATCAGCTATATTTCAAACTCGTGGAAATCTTTTCCCTATTAGGCCCTGTTAGCAGCTGTGTGTAATGAGTGATTCCTTTGATTAATATTATCGCTTTAGAGATTTTCAAGCAATTTAGAAGTTTTATTGCCTGTACGTGCTTTAGAGTTTGCCTTAATGTCGCTAATTGTTCTAAAAAATGAATAACAAGCTTAAAATTGCACAACCTTAGGAGGCTTTCCAGTGTGAGTATTTCTAAATGTGCCCTCAAAGTATCTGTCTCAAACCCCTTGAAGTTTTATTTTATTTTGATCCTGACAACCATAAATTGAGAAGATATAACGAGGATTATCTTTGTCACGTCACATATAATGCCTTCACATTGCTACAAATTTGTGAAAAGCAGTTAGGCCACATGAGGTCTGAATGACGCTACTGCTATTTGTTGTATCTGGTATATATAGTCGGTGACAAGCTAGGCATAAAAAGTAAAATTACCGCAGTTCATTTGTATAATGCGCGTTCAACTGCGGCCGCTCTTTCCTATGACGTAACCATCATGATGAACCAATGACAAATTCAGCATGGCACCGTTCACGACGAGAGGCGATGTGCCACTGCACCGAGACCAGGAGGCGTCTATTCGGTTTTCCTGTTGAGTTTTTTTCGTTGAAAAGCTATTACATCGACTCGCACTCAGCATCGTCCTCGCTGGCCGTCATTCGATGGGGACATTTCTGCATTTGCAGTATCTGAAGGGCACCGAAGCGGCAGAGCTTCATCGCTTTTCGTCGTTTCGGCAGCGTGAAGCAGCAACTCGGTGTCTACTTCATCAGTCGCTCGGATGCACCAAGCATATCGCCTGAAGGTGAAAACTCTCGACAGTTGTCGTCGTGGTCTTTCGTGTGCAGTAAAGTGAAAGTGAAATCTGAATAGGCGCGCCTTTATTTTGTGGAATATGAGCGTCTTCGATTTATCGCCCGCAAAAGCCGTGCCATCGGCGCTGCCACATGTGCGTGTGTGAGTGTGTTACTTGGTTGTCGCAACTTGGGAATCTCGGTGATCTTTTGCGATATGCGCTGTGCTGTGCGCCTATATGAGTGATATGAGGGCGGACAAGGCGTGAGAGAAAAGCATTCAACAGTACCTGCTACGCGACACAGTATGAATTAAAGTAAACAAACCTGATGGGGAGAATATCCAATGTTCTATGCATTATAAAGGGAATTGTGGTCATCCGGTGGGAGTGTGATTAATTATGTGCCACGTTTAAGAGCCCAATACATATGCGCTTGTCTCAGCCTCGGTGCACGAGTGCCTTGCATGAAAAACACCGTGCAAGGTGCTTCAAACCGCAAAATGACGCACGTTCTTTAATATAACTGAATCTATTGGGATCAGTGCAGCGATAGCGATCAATTAGGATCAGTTGCATCCATCGTGATAGTTACTAAAGCGACACTGCTAAAACTAGTATTGTGCGAAGAAAAAAATGAGCTTGATGTCGTTTTTCCAGGCGTTATAGGATTTTTAGTGATATCTTATAGTGTGATTGATTAAAACTTTATTTTGGTCCCTAGAAGACGCAGGGGAGACCCTGCGCCACCCGGCTGATCCCACGTAGGAACCATAAAGCCAAGCTTGGCGGCCCGTTAACGGGCACCCTGGACGGCCAAGGTTTGATCGTTAAGTTCGGGGCTGCGTAACAGCGCAGCCCAGCAGTTCTCGCACAAGGTGGAGCCGATGACTTCACATTGCCACAACATATGGTTGAATGTTGCTAACAGTCCACAGGCGGCGAAATCCGCACTTGGATACCATTCAGGGTACATGGCAAAAAGAACCGCAGGGTTAGGATACACATTGGTTGAAATAGCCTAAGGGTAACTGCATGCGCACAGCACAAGGTAGGGTGTGGGAGGGAGAATACCCTTCTTGACAGATAGAATTGCTTTGTTATTTCGTCGAACGTCAGTGAGGGTTTCCAGCGAGGCAGAGGGACTGCGGAGGCGGTGCAGTCAGTGAGTCCTCGCGCGGCCTCGTGTGCGCCCTCGTTAGGGTTAGAGGTAGAGCCCTCAGTCGACCCAAGGTGAGCGGGAAACCAAGTGAGAGAATGGGGCGTCATACTCTTGACGATTTGGAGAATGCGGTGGGCCTGAGGGGCTACCATCCTAATTTCGTAGGCTTTGATAGCCACCTTGAAGTCGCTGTATATTGACTCTCTGCGACTACCTAGCGTAGCCTGCGCGATTGCAACCTGTACAGCTGTCACGGGCTTCGATGTGCGTTCCATGGCGGAGAAAGTGAGCCTGGAATGATGTCCCATTAGAAATCTTAGCTTTGTCTAACGTGTTTTTTTTTGCATTTCGCCTGTATTGTGTGCATATAGTTCGTATTGATAACTTATTCAGAATAAATTAAAGTCCTTTGGAAAAAACATGAAGGATGCATTGCACTCCCATGTGAAAGCAAGGTCTGCCGCACAATTCACTCCCATTCACTGGAAAGAGAAAAATCTTTTGCCAGCACCGACACACCTTCGCACAAACACAATCATAAAAGGTAGCGGCCACTGGCCCAGCAAAACTGGGTCGCGTTTTGAAAACGTTGAATATTCAAGGACTGACAGAGTCATGGCAAACAATCGAGTACATGTTGTCAAACCAAGAATAATAAAATTCACTTACAGTGTTTAGTCACTGCCATTTAGGCACGCACATCGCCTTGGCATTGATTTAACGAGAATGCATACCATGACTCGTACTGTTAAACACATTATGCGCTACGCAATTTTGTTTCATTGAAAGAAGACGTCAAATAAAATATTGGAGTTACCTCAAACACGATGACCAGCACTGAAACGCTAAATGCACAATCGGTATTCACGGCAGCACAAGAAACAAAATTCATGAAGTTATTCTCAGATCACTTCTCTGTTCTCGCTTTGAGTCATAGTTGCCATAGTTACATCAGATATTGAAGAAACCTGGTAGTGAAAGTTTTGTAAAGCAACATGGAAATTGCAAACGACCTTATAAAACTTGACTTATGCCCCTGTGCTGTTCTTTTACAGCGTAAAACAAAACCTCTTTTCTTTTACCCTTTACTTTAACTGTGGAATTGTTTGTTTTAGTACTACTATAAATACCGCGCAGAAACGTCGCCTTAAAAAGATGTATTTTACTCCTTCGTGGACCTGAAGATGAGCGCGGTAGAGAGTGCGATTTAAACAACAGATATATTGCTAAGCTTACACTGAACTTCGTGCCCTCAATTTTTTATTGCGCTTTGTTTTTTTTTATCTCAATATCAATGAAGGATTGCAAGATAATGGTTGTATGCGGGAAAATTATTGCCATTTTTTTGGGAACCACTACTTTTGAAGCGCGAAGGCATAGAAAATAAGGGTAATGTGGCCTCGTGGGAGGAGCTTACACTTATTCTAAGGCTGTCATCATTTATAGTTTTTCCAGCTTAGGTTTCTCTGTTCAGGTGGGCAACACTGTCTCCTCGTGCTTGTACATATTTGCGGAACATCCACTATAGCAGGCAGTATGCAATCGTAACCCATGCTTGCGTGTCACATCACTCCTTCTCTACAGTGACGACCACCGTTTTGAACCGCTTCTGACATGATTCTTCGGAGATAACTACACCTACCTGAAGGCCTTTGCCGGCATCACTCCACAGGATCAGTTCCTCCCAACACCGTGACGCCCCGTGCACACATGGTCCCGTGGCACGACATGTGCAAAGTCTACCTGCTGGCTTCCGGTGTTTCCGAGCTCTTCCCAGAACGACGCAAGGCTCTTTTGCTGCATTCTTTTGGAACCAAAGGCCAACGTATTTTCAATACCCTGTCTGTTTCGCACGCGCCCAAAAAGAATTGAGAGGAATGAAAGACCAGACCTGCGTCCGATGTATATGGCTCTGCAATAGCGGCACTGTCCAAGCACTTCAATACAGCTCGCAACCAGGTCGTTAAGTGCCACCGATTGATTGATATGTGGGGTTTAACGTCCCAAAACCACTATATGATTATGAGAGACGCCGTAGTGGAGGGCTCCGGAAATTTAGCCCACCTGGGGTTCTTTAACGTGCACCCAAATCTGAGCACACTGGCCTACAACATTTCCGCCTCCATCGGAAATGCAGCCGCCGCAGCCGGGATTCGAACCAGCGCCCTGCGGGTCAGCAGCCGAGTACCTTAGCCACTAGACCACCGCGGTGGGGCAAGTGCCACCGATTTCACTGTCGCACTCAGCTTCCAGTCGTGTCTATTTAAGAAGGTGTAACCACGCTTACTGTCATTGCCACGATGTGTTATTTTTCTTCGTAAGAAGAGTCGTTACGTGACTAGTTTGTTTCCGGTGTGTTCTCGCATCGTATTCGGCAACGTCTTGTGTTACAAGGGTCTTCGTTTTCGTTCAACAAGGCAGTTGCACTCGCCCGTAAAATCGAGCATGCAGAAGAGAAAGGCAGCAATTCTCTGTTTCTGTACAGCCAGTATCTGTGCAGTCTCGCTCGATAAGGCAGTTCATTGTGGCAATCGAACGCATTCACAGCCGTGTACTCGCACTTTAGGTCAACGCGGTAAGTCAGCCACGTGTGGAAACCGCCCCTTAATCCGAGATTGCTGTCTATCGAATTCGCATAAACCCGCAAATTCTTCGCACTGCTTTAGATGCGGTTCTAAGCAGCATCGCGTGTCATGAAAGCGCTGCCCAGCTAAAGGGGAAAAATGCTTCTTTTTCTGACCGTATAGGGAATTTTGAAAATGTTTGCAACCAGAAGCGGTCACGAGCAGCTGTTCACTAGGTTTAAGTAGAAAGCCCCTCACAGGAAGAAACCGTAGAGGCTGTCGGGGTACTACAGCCTCTTCTAGCTACAATTCACACTAATGTTCAATTTCGGTGGTTCTTTTTTAAGCTTTTAGTTGATTCTGGCTTGTCTATTTCTATTCTTTCGTAGAACGTATTTAACCATTTCCCTTTGTGTGCCGCTTTTTGCCGTTCCTCGAGTCACGCTTCTAGATTATTCGAAAGACCATTTTCAGTTTGAGGCTGTTCTTTTTCTGAGGTCTCTTTTGAAGATCACAGTGCACCATTCATGTTTTATGACGTCTAACAGGGCACTTTCCTAATTGGCCTGGATGGCATGCAGGCTTTAGAGCTGCTCATTGAAGGGCCTGAGCTTCAGCGCTTTTCAATGAGCACAGTACCGAACGCCCAAATAGCTTAGCGTATCGAGGGAGGAGTGCATGCAGCAGCCGCGTTCAGCCCTCCAGCAAAAGTTTAGCTCAGGCCTGGGGAAGAAATTGTTTCTATGGTTCAACCAACTTGTCTAACGAAATAGGAGTTCGGACAGGTGGGTCTTTCTGAATCCACTTTAGAAAACGTGAAGGCGTACGTGAATACCTCTTGGGCTTTACACAGGTACTCGCCTGAAGGTCTACAATTTTGTTTCAGAGTTCGAAACAAATTGTTAGGGGCAGAATTGTTTTCTGCGGACTGCCTCGTATTTTCTGCATATCACGTTGCCTAAGTGACAGTCACAGAGCATAAAGCTCACCAGGATATCGGACGCACGAAACCCCGACTTGGGAACGGTATGTTGACCTCGTAGGGACATTCATGTGGAAGAAGCCGTCCATCATTGTGTCATCTGTCAAGACGCAGATAAATGAGCAAAGATGTCACGCACACCACAGCAACCTGTCGAGCTACCAGAGAGATCATGGCGAAAATCTGCGATGGATACGTTGGTCCCCTGGAGGGGAGGCCTCCAGAGAACAGATTTTTCCTTCCACTCGTAGACAACTTCTCAAAGTAGCCAGAAGTAGAGCCTTACAAGAAAATTTCTACAAGAACCGTGATCTATTTCTTGCTCAACGTATTTGCTCGAGAAGGCGATATTCCCGCAAAATAGTCTGCGATAAGAGACCCCTGTGCACCTATAAAAAATTTTTACCTTTCTACAAGAACGAGCCATTCAACTGTGGTATTCATCAGTTTATTACGCACAAGAAAACGGAGAGATCCAATGTTTCGATCGCACGTTCAAGACTTACCCCAAACTAGCCTGATTGGAACTGCGTCCGCTGGGATCTGCTGTACGAGATTATCTCACTGTATACAGCTGTACGCCACACGCCACATTAGGGGTGACTCCTGCTGTACTTCTGCATGAAAGGCTGCCCAGATGAAAGGTTGACATCCTCGGCTTCGCCAGAGTCGTTCGCGGGAACACTCCACAAGGAACTGGCAAGGATTCGGCAACGTGTGAAGCGCACAGAAAGCCCACATCAACAGGAGGCAATCGGCCAAAAGCAGACAATGGTGATAGTAAGAGACATGATGAGGGAAAATTTAGTGTTTTATTTATTTGAATTGCATTCACGGATGCACAAGGACACGGAGGAAAGAGGAAGAAAGCAAGCTGGCAACTGCCACCTGAAGGGGCACAACGCCTGCTCGCTCTTTCAGAAAGAGAGAAGAAGCAGAGGAAAAGAAGAAAAGAGGGAAGAAGGAGAAAAGGAAAGTGAAAAAAAATGACGAAAACTTAGACAATATAAGGGAACAAAAATTCGACTATAAACGGGCGGCCAGGTTCGTTTGGTCCATAAAGGTAGGTAGAGCTCGATGGGCCTAATCACGTCGAAAAGCACAAGCTTTCGGAAAGAGGTAATTGTCTAGGGTCATGAACTTAAGCCCCAGGAGTATTCTTTAATCAGCAGTCCCGCTGCGTAGAAAATGCAAGACCGTGCACTATGAGTGCTCAAGTGTTTCGCAAAAGCCACAAGTAGCACGCAATTAACTGTCAACACGCCATTCACGGTGTTGCAACGGTACAGAGCCCACCCTTAGTTTGCATTTCAGCGCCTTGGACCGACGCGGCAAGCCATGGCCACGATCACGGGGAGGGAACGATGCGTTCGCCACACGCTGGTTTGGACGCTGCTTTCGGAGGTGTCGGTGTATAGGCAGATGAGCGTTGTCCATCGTACATAGACTTCCCGGACAGTCACTGTCATCATGGTTGCATGACGAAGCCAGGCGATCCGCTTCTTCATTGCCCGCACTGCCCACGTGTGAAAGTGCCCGCTGTGCAGCTGGACATACCCCACGTGAGAAAATATTGGGTGCGGGAGAAGAAACAATCGGTTTCATTCAAGGGTGTTTTGCAACGTGGCCCAGCATCCTTCGTTTTTGACGACGGCAAAACGTACAACGCGGCGAAGATTTGCAAGGTGCGCGCTGGTTGTCTGTGTCACAACGGCCTTCAGTCGCATTGTGCTGGTTATGCATGTTCGTTTCATGGTCCAGGCGACACACATGGCAGCCAGCGTCTGCCGTGCCAGTGTTCCCGCTGCATAACCGAGGCTTAGTGCAGGCCGCGATCCCTATTTGCCAACGAAGTCAGCCAGTGAACAGTTTGCTGCTTCAGAAATTGTCTCACGTGCAGCCGTGAACATTACAGAACATGTGGTGTTGTTTCCACTTGGCCGTCGCATTCAGCCGCACTGAAAAAGAGGGCCACGAGACAGTTATGCTTATTAGGTGCGAATGTATTATTATTCAATAGTTTTGTGTCCTACCTATATGTATAATATTTTTGTGTGCACATAAATAAGTTGGTGTGTGTTTTTTGATGTATTTTTCTTACCGTGTATTTCACTTTCCATGAGTAAACAATACCCGATTAACTTTTATTAACGTACTTAAGCTTAACACTATGAAAAAATGAGGGAGGGAAAATGTTGTGTCCTTCACATGGTTATTGCAGTTGCGGCTTGAGTGTTTAGGCTGGAAACGTTGTGCGCTTGTGCTTGCATATATTTTTGGAACGTCGATTAAGAGGGCAGTGTGCAATCTCTACCCATGTTTGCATGTAACGTCACTCTTTTACTATGTAGCGGCCGGGAATGTCGGCTGCCGGAGGCAGCGAGAAAGGAGACGTGAAGCCTGTTTGGAGTTGCAGGGCAAGACTGTTTATTTCCACTCCGTGCGAGTGACGAGAGCTCCCCTCGACGAGGGAGAGAAGGAGGCACCCCCGCGTTCTTCTACAAGAAAGAGGAAAAGGGGGCCCTCGAGCGAGCAGACGTAGCATGCCGCCGGTGCTAATCCCCGGAGCCGGCCCCGACAACACGTTGTTCCCCGAACACGGAGGAGGAGGCGCTGGCGCCGCGAGTAGGCGCGCTGTCCACAGCCGGCTGCAGACGGGATAGAAAAGAATGCGGTGGTGCTGAGCAGCTTCCGCTACAAAGGCTCCCCCCCTAGATTGCGGAGCTTTTAAAGAAGGACAGCAGTTACGGGCTGAATAGTGAAAGGTCACAGTCCAATGGTTAGCACTGAAATCGTACGTGAGAGGCTGCTTGAATGGAAACCTCAATATGAGCAGGCTTGGCGCGGTCAACGGCGACGACTTCTCGTTTCCCCCACACGTCGATTGCCATGGTTTTGTTAGTACGTCCCAAAACTTTGAATGGGCCATCGTACAGCGGAGTAAGGGGCGGCTTCGTTGCGTTGTGTCGCACGAACACATGGGTAGCAGAGTCCGTGTCAGGAAAAGTGAAAACTTTCCTGTTGCGGGTGATGCGAGGTGCTGTTGGCCTGAGTTGCGCGAGCCATGCGCGCAGCTTCTCGATGTGATCGGAGGCTGTTGGGGCGGAAGGTGTCTGGTCGGAGAAGAATTCTCCCGGGAGGCGCACTGTTGAGCCGTAGACCATTTCCGCTGCGCTGAAGCCGAGGTCTTCCTTCACCGTTGAGCGTAGGCCAAGAAGAACGAGTGGGAGCTTCTCCACCCAGTGCTGGCGGTCGAGTTTCGCTGCCAGTGCGGCTTTGAGTTGCCGGTGGAAGCGCTCAACCATTCCGTTGCTGGCGGGGTGGTAGGCAGTTGTATGCTGCAGCTTCGTGCCGAGGAGCGTTGAAAGTGCGGAAAAGAGGTTGCTCTGGAATTGCCTTCCCCGGTCAGTTGTTATGTGGGCGGGGCAGCCAAAGCGGGACACCCATGTTTGAATGAAGGCCTGCGCGACGGTCTCAGCTGATATGTCCGCAATTGGTATAGCTTCGGGCCCCCGGCTGTACCTGTCGATGCATGTGAGCAGGTACCTAAATCCTTGGCAGGATGGTAGTGGTCCCACGAGGTCGAGGTGAACGTGGTCAAACCGCGACTCAGGAGTCCGAAATTCCTGTAGTGCAGCCCGATTGTGGCGAGTCACTTTCACTTGCTGACACGTTTCACATGTCCGAGCCCATCGTCGCACGTCCGCATTGACTCCGGGCCAAACGAAGCGTTGCGTTATCAGCCGCTGGGTGGCGCGGACACCTGGGTGGCTGATGGAGTGGAAAGTGTTGAATACCACTCGGCGAAAGTTCAGTGGGACGAAAGGTCGTGGTGCTGCCTGGGAGGTATCGCAGGTTATCGTGCTCTGGGCGTAGGGAAGTGCAACCTCCGAGAGCACGAGTGAAGATCCCCCTCCCTTCAGTCTTGTCAACTCGGGGTCGTCCCGCTGAGCTGCGGCCACAGCTTTGAAGTCCAGGACTTCTGTGCCGGACGCGTTGACGCGAGACAAGGCGTCAGCTGCTTCGTTTTCGACCCCGGGAACGTGGCGGATGTCTGTAGAAAACTCGGAGATGAATGAGAGCTGACGGATCTATCGTTCTGAGTAGGAGGAACTGTTGTTTTATTACGTAGGTGAGGGGCTTGTGGTCTGTCAAGATGTAGAACTCACGGCCTTCGAGGAAGTAGCGGAAATGCTTAATGGAACAATAGATTGCGAGCATCTCCCTTCCAAAAGTGCTGTACCGTGCTTCCGCAGGCTTCAGACGTTTCGAAAAGAAGCCCAGTGGCTTCCACTGGGCGCCCTCCTGTTGCTGCAGCACTGCTCCGACCGATGTGGAGGAAGCGTCCACCATGAGGCGTGTAGGAGCTTCAGGCCGTGGATGAATGAGGAGGGTAGCCGCGGCTAGCTCGTCCTTAGCTTTCTGGAAAACGTTCTGGTGTTCGTCAGACCAACAAAATTCTGGTGCCTTTTGGTCGTCTCGGCGCAGCAGGTCGATCAATGGCTGGAGCACTCGAGCACAAGACGGAATGAAGCGCCGGTGGAAGTTTAAGAGCCCGAGGAACTCCCTCAGCTTGCGAAAAGATGTTGGAGCTGGAAACTTCTTGACGGATTCCACCCTCGATTCCTATGGCATAATGCCTTCAGCAGTGATTTGGTGGCCGAGGAAGTTGAGCGCCTCTACTCCAAACACGCACTTTTGAGGTTTCAACACCAGACCGTGCTCATCCAGACGCTGAAAGAGCTGGCGGAGGTGCTCTTCGTGCTCCGCAGGCGTTCTGCTGGCCACCAAAATGTCATCCAGGTAGACAAAGATGGAAGGAAGACCCCGGGTGACCTCATCCATGAACCTTTGAAAGGTCTGTGCGGCATTTTTCAAGCCGTAGGGCATGCGGACAAACTCAAACAGACCGAACGGAGTTGTTATGGCTGTTTTTGGTATGTCCTGCGGTTCGACGGGAATTTGGTGGTATGCCGCTACAAGGTCGATCTTGCTGTATATTTTCGTACCTGCCAGCCGCGCGCTGAAATCGTGAATGTGTGGCAGAGGATACTGGTCCGGCGTTGTCGATGCGTTCAAGGCTCTGTAATCACCACACGGGCGCCAATCGTCGTCCTTAGGCACCGTGTGTAGCGGTGATGAATGGTTGCTAGACGAAGGGCGAACAATTTCCAGCTGCAGCATATGCTCGAACTCCCTGCGTGCAGCTTGAAGCCTTTTGCTGGACAGCCGTCGTGGCCGTGCGGTGACTGGCGGCCCGGTGGTGACGATGTGGTGAGTCACGTTATGTTTCACCGGCTGTTCCGTGTTGCGGGGCTTGGTGAGCGAGGAGAATTCAGCCAGGACGTGGTGGTAGGCTGATACTGGCTGGAAGGCGCAGATGCCAGATGAGCAGATGTTTGACTTTAAACCACGTACTTTGAGGGATGTGTTGTTATCCTTGAGGCAACGGTCGCGTACGCTCACATCTAGGTTGAAGTGGCTGAGAAAATCTGCTCTGAGTATGGCGAAAATAACATCCGCCACCACGAAGACCCAGCGAAACAGGCGCCTGAGTCCGACGTCTATTGTCAGCGAGTGGAAGCCGTACGTAGCGATGGCAGTGTTGTTCACTGCCTGCAGCGACGATGTGTTCTTGCTACGTCGGCGATCCTCGGGGGTTGCCGGGACAATAGAGATTTCGGCTCCCGTGTCGACTTGCAGGCGCGAGTTGCTTACGCGGTCGACTACGAAAAACAGGCAGCTGGTTGGAGGGCTGATGTCGTAAGCCGCCGTTAACGACTGGCCGGAGCGTTTCCCGGAAACGAGCAAGGTTGAGTGCAGCGGCTAGCACCCGTGCCGAATCGACGGTGGTACCAGCAAACTCCGTCCTGTGTATCTCGTGCATGGCTTCTCTGGGAAGAGCTTGGGTGTCTTGAAGGGGATCGGTTGCGTCGTTGCTCTTCCTTTTGGGGAGCGCCAGATAGCACAAGTTTCTGCATGGTCTCGGTAAGATGTTGCAGTTTCTCCGCAAGGCGCGACAGTCGATCTGGTTGCTCATGTGTTCTTGCAGCAGCTATGGGCGCAAAGGTTGGAGTTGAGTATTCCGTGATGCGATCGGCAAGTTGCGCTAGTTGATCAAGGGACGTCTCATTTGAACCCGCGAGAACCACGCGCACCGACTGGGGGAGCCGTTGCAGGAAAAGTTCACGAGGAAGTGGGAGCTGGCCATCCTGACGCGCGTGCACACCGAGTAGTTGCCGCATACGGTGCAGCAGTTGGGAAGGTCGTTGGTCGCCCAGCTCTTCGCGACACAAGAGCTGCTGCAGTATGCTTTCTTCAGGCGCCTCGAGGCGGTCCAGCACTGTCTTTTTGAGGGTGTCATATTCTTCTTGCGCGGGGGGTCAAACCAAAATGTCGTCGATAGCGTCGGCGATTTTGGGGGGCAGGGCTGTGACGACGTGAAGGTATTTTGTCGACTGCGAGGTGATGTGCCGGAGCTGAAAACGGGCCTCCACTTGGCTGAACCAAACTCTTGGATTTTTCGGCCAAAAGTTTGGTAGCTTCAGTTCTGTGGCGATGACCGCAGGCGCGGAGGCAGCAGCGTTGTCGTCGGAGCTCATCGCGGTGTGTTCGTTGAAGCGTTCGGGTCACCAATTTTGTAGCGGCCGCGAATGTCGGCTGCCGGAGGCAGCGAGAAAGGAGACGTGAAGCTGGTTTGGAGTTGCAGGGCAAGACTGTTTATTTCCACTCCGTGCGAGTGACGAGAGTTCCCCTCGACGAGGGAGAGAAGGAGGCACCCCCGCGTTCTTCTACAAGAAAGAGGAAAAAGGGGCCCCCGAGCGAGCAGACGTAGCATGCCGCCGGTGCTAATCCCCGGAGCAGGCCCCGACAACACGTTGTTCCCCGAACACGGAGGAGGAGGCGCTGGCGCCGCGAGTAGGCGCGCTGTCGACGGCCGGCTGCAGACGGGATAGAAAAGAATGCGGCGGTGCTGAGCAGCTTCCGCTACAACTACAATACTCAGTATATCAGTTGTTTGAGCCATAAAAACACGAAAAAACACCTCATTTAAACTTACCCTTATGCAAAATTTTACCTTTGCGTATACTCTACTACAACACTTGTGAACTGCTGCGGCTCCTACTTCATATCACCACTAAGCGAAATATTTTGGCGCTGTACGCAGCACACTTCAAGAAATTTAACTCCGATATATAATCGTTCTGCCGTCATTGCCCCCCACCCCCACCCCTAACTAAACCCATGATAGCGCAAACTTTTTTTCCATATTTCTTCTTTTAACACTCCACTTGCAATCCTTTGGTCATTCTTATGTCAAAAGCTTCTTTAAACAGGTTCGAAGCTCCCACAGCAACGTTGTTTTCTTCAGCTGCTGTACGGAGCCGGGCATTGCTCACTGAGTTTAGTTAGTCCGTAGCTTTACAGAAGCAATTGGTTGACAGTAATTACTAGGACTTCCACAAGTATGTGCTTCTAACGTTCTTTAAAACAGTGTATTGGGACTATTTTTTCTCTTTTACGTTCTGATTTTCTAGCAGATGAAAAGACGACAAAGGATACACTGCAGCTCATCAAAACAAGAATGTACTATAAGCTACTAAATATTAAGGAAAAACAGTGCGCCCGGTCAGGCCTCATGACAAGTTGTACAGAGAACATGTGGTTGGTTAGACAATCGTAGTGGTTACCAAGAATAAAAAACGCAGCTGATGAAGGCAACATATTATTTTGGAGGACGACAAGAACAACAAGATAGAAGGCAGGGATGTTAACCAGGTACATGCCCGGTTTGCTGCTCTACGTAGGTAGAATAGGAAGGGGGGCAAAAAGATGAGAGAAAGGGAGGACAGGGAAGAAAAAGACAGAAAAAAAGGGTTGTCAGTCAATGGGCTGACGCGTATGCAGTGGTGGCACTACACAAAAATTCAAGGTTTTCACACCTTCAACTTAGTCCTGAAAAAGCACAAGACGGCTTTAACTGGTTTTTGAGCCGATGAAAGATGAGGACGGTGTTCTAATAGAATTTGCATAGAGAGTGGCCGATCGTCCAACTATCGCAATACGTCCGAAAGCTTCTGTCTTTCAGAGGCAAATTGAGGGCAACGGCATATCAGATGGTCGATGTGTTTTTCGGTGCAGCAGACGTCGCATTCCGCATTCTCGGTCAATCGGATGAGGGTTGTATATGCTTTTGTGAAGGCAACCTCCAACCAAAGACGACAAAGAAGCGAAGCTTCTCGTCGACGAAGTCCGGATGGAGGTCGAAGTTCTAGTCAAGGGTATATTTGGTAGAGTCTCGTATGTCTTATGCTTGGGGTGTACCACTCCAGCAGGCAGACTACTTGCCAGGTGACGAAGTTGATTTGCAGCGTCTGTTCTGGACAAAGGAATCGGAAGGGTGTGCTCTTCTTGGTGCGATGTGCGAGCGGCGCTGTCTGCGGAATTATTGCCACTGATCCCACAATGGCCAGGTAGCCACTGAAAATTGACTTCGTGGTCTGTTTCTGTGACGTGGTGAAGAAGCTTGACAACCTCGTAAGTTAACTGTTCATGGCAACCTCGTCGAAGGACTGACTGCATGCTCTGTAGGACCGGTTTCGAGTCGGAAAGCACAGCCCGTTTACTCGGTCTCTGGGATTCGATGTACTCTAGGACTCCACGCAAAGCCGCAAGTTCTGCCGCTGTAGACGTTGTGACGTGTGACAGCTTGATTCGCAGAGTGATTCCTCAGTTGGAATCACCACTGCATCGCCAGAGCCAGACGCTGTGGTTGAACCATCTGTGTATATGTGCACGTGGCTATTGTACATTTCGTGCAGGAGATGCAAGCCTCATTGTTTTAGGGCTTACGAAGGCAAATTTGATTTTTTCTGTATTCCTGGAATTGAAAGACGTACTTGCGAAAGTGTCAGGCACCACGGAGGATACACCAGTTTCTCAGCAGGCGTAAAACCTGACGTAAACGACGCACAATATGCACAGACAATTACACTAAATTTCGTGTGGGGCCTCTCAGTAGCGAGGGTTGCCAAGTGGTGGGGAAAATTCCTAACGTGTTGCCTGAAATACGTACACATCGTTTCAATGGTGATGTGCGTCATGATCGAGTATTCTTGTGCAATTACAATTGTTTCAGCTGTCGATGCGCAGCGGGGTAAACCTAGGCATATCCTAAGTGCCTAGGCTTGAATATTTTGGATTGTGCGCAGGTTTGTTTTGCACGTATTAGATATAACAGCTAGGCTGTACCGCAGGAATCCAACAAATAATATCTCGTGCAGCTGTAACATAAACTCGATAGTCACTCCCAACTTTTCTTGGCAAGAAACCTGAACAAGTGACAAACGGCGGTCAGCCGCTTTTTTCACGTAGTTTACGTATGATGTACAAGATAGGTTTCGGTCGATTATGACTCCCAAGAACCTGTGACTCCGGCTGAAGGACACCAATTGCCCGGTAATTGATATGCGGTAAGCAGACAATGGCTTTTTGGTGACTTTCTACTAGCGATTTGGAGCCTTTGTTTGCGTAGGCGGCGCGATGTCACTGATGGTGCCTTCTGAAGTCAAGCGCGAAGTTGAAGTCGAGTCACACCTGATGTTCACACACAGATGTCATCAGCATAAATGGAAAGTCGTACACTGCTTGGTTGCTTGCCAACTAGTCCAATGAGTGCTAGGTTGAACAGCGTCGGGCTTAGCACTCCGCCTTGCGGGACTCCTCGGCCACAGTAATACTCGGGTGTCGGGCCATTCTCTGACTGCACGTGAAATGATCTATTCTGTAGGTAGCTCTGAACCCACATATATATCTTGCCACCGAGTCCCTCTCCTAATGTGCTGAGCATAGCTTCGTGAGTGACATTGTCGTATGCCCCTTCAACGTCAAGAAACAGAGCAGCAGATAATCGTTTGCAGACGTTCTGGTGCTCTACATATAACACAAGGTCAACTACATTGTCAATTCATGAGCGGCCTCGTCTGAACCAGGACATGACATCTGGATATGACAATGACAATGACTTTATTTTCGCATCAATACAATGAATGATACGGCGGGGCGGGCGGAAACAACTGTCGTTTGGACAGCTTGACGAGGCCACTGGCCCCCTCATTGGCGCTGAACAGCAGGGATGCAACAACAAGAAACCAGCATAAATCAGCATTATATAATACAAGTCATATATGAAAAAAAAACCAATAATGTCTAAGTATACAAAATTGCAGTCTTTTGCAGAGACAAAGAAAAAGAAGAAGAAAAATACCGCATTACAATAACGTTCTTCCTACGTGACCTTAATTATTCGTGCACGCGAGATTTAGAAATGAGAGGCATCAGAAGAATGCTTGTCAAGAATTATTTGTCTTGAGTTCAAAATAACTGTGTATGGCTTTAAAAGACATGTTCACTAACTGTAGCCTTTCGCAAATTAATCTGTTTAATAAACTTGGAAGTTGTTTCCGAGTGTTTGTTTTTCAT
Organism: Rhipicephalus microplus; assembly: GCF_043290135.1. Classification (NCBI taxonomy): domain Eukaryota; kingdom Metazoa; phylum Arthropoda; class Arachnida; order Ixodida; family Ixodidae; genus Rhipicephalus; species Rhipicephalus microplus. The sequence continues at coordinate 140,004,038 of NC_134704.1, read as the reverse complement.
ATATTGTTCGCACTGTCGGTATTTTCCAGTACTCCCTTTTAGGTGTTGCATATACAGGGGTGTTTTCTTTTAACCTAGAAAGGCGCTTAAAAATCTGATCTGGTTTTTAACTCTAGTTTATACGCCTTACACAAACGGTAATCATACAGAGTTGTGGCTGGAAGTATGTTATATTTTAAGAAATACTCACGTGTGTGAAATTGTCTTGGGACATTTTCAATTGTGCGTAAGAACTTTTTTGTAGGACGTGTATTCTGTGTAGATTTCCTTGTGTAGTGGTGCCCCAAACTAAATGACAATAGTTCAGTCTGTACTGAAACAAACTGTTGAAAATTAGAATCATAATGTTCTGTGGCAGTATATGACGATTGCGGTAAACAATACTGGTCACTTGAAAGAGCTTTGTTACTAGGCAATCGATATGTGCATCCCAGCATAATGTTTCTTGAAACACGATGCCTAATGTTTTAAATCTGGATACGAGGGCGATAGGTGAGGAGTTTACAGTTAACGTTTTATTAACTACATCTTTTTCATTTTTACTGCGGAATAACATAGCTTTTGTTTATTTGTATTTAATTTGAAACTGTTTTGAGATGCCCATCCGTCTAACTTTTGTAAGGTTAAGTTGGTTTTATCTATTAATTCATCAGCCAAATTGCCTATTAAAAAGATGCTAGTACCATCAGCGTAAATTATAAATTTTGCCTGAAGGTTTATGGCAATAATATCAAAATATAGATATTAAAAATGAATGGGCCTAACATACTGCCTTGTGGCACACCTGAAGACACGGCAAGGGGACTAGAGAGATCCTGGTTTATGTAGACTTGCTGAATACGATGTTGTAGATAGGATTTTACGAGTTCTGCCACCTTGCCGCGGTAGCCTTAGCGTAACAGTTTCTCTAATAGAAGGGTATGATTTATAAGATCGAATGCTTTAGTGAAGTCAACAAAAATTCCTAGGACTAATTTACTTTCGTCAAGTGCTGTTAATATGAAGTGTTTTTTAGCCAATAACGCCAGTTCAGTGCTAAGACCTTTGCGGAAACCAAATATATTTCGTACAACTCTAAGTGCCATTTCAGACGCGTTAAAATCATATATTTCTATACCTTTTCCCACACAGCTCACGATTGAAATCGGGCGGTAAGAGGAAATGTCCAAAGGTGACTTGCCGGCTTTGAGAAGTGGAATCAGGCGACTTGACTTCCATTCCTGTGGAACCATGCCAGTTTGCCGGAAGTCGTTGTACAGCAGCAAGAGTGCCTTCCGAGCTTGATCTCCTAGGTGAGACAGAGCGCAGTAAATCATGCCGTCCGGTCCTGGCGCTGAAGCACGTCTACACAAAGCAAGCGCTTCCTTTGGTTCTTCCATTAAAAACAAAGACTTCATTCGGGGATAACGTGAGGATACAGAAAAGTCGGGCGTCTTTGTTTCAGTTGAATTTTCCCCGCAGGCAATCCTTCGACAAAAAGAATCTGCGACATCAATCTCTTCGCAGCGTAAGTGAAGTGCCAGATATTTAAATAGGTAGCACTGAGTTATGGTTGTGCGATGACCCCGGACAGTTCTCCAGATTAGTGACAAATGCTTTCTGGGATCCAAAGACTCGCCAAAAGGTACCCATCGTCGCTTATCCAACTTGTCCGTGTGATGCTGTATTTTCTTTTGTGCGCGTCTGGCCACTCTCAGGTCATTAAATGACTTCGTGCGTTTATAACGTCGTTCTGCACGACGACGAATCACTCGGAGTTTCTCGAGATCAATGCCCATATCACTGCGAGAGGAGCTCACCGGAAGCGAACGCAGGGTGGACTGTGGGGCACTCTTTAAATAATTATAATATTATATCAAAATATATTATTATGATATTACATGGTATTATTATTATTATTATTATTATTATTATTATATTATTGTTATTATTATTATTATTATTATTATATAAGTGATAAAAATACAAATGTGGTGATCATAAAATAGAATCAGGTGACACAGCTCAGGCTACGTTCAAAATGAAGTATTGAGGCCTTGGGCGTTCGCAATGTCCACGGCCTATAGGTGGCGCGCCGTGAAATCCAATATGGCTGCGGAGGGAGCATCAACCCGGAAACTCGCATAAGAAAAGATAGGACGCAGGGACGTACTCCCCGTTCCACTGTTGCTGGATAAACTCTTGATCGTCAAATGAACGTATATCATACCGAAGTACTTTCCCAAATTGAAGGAAGAGCTGAATGTTCGCTACCTCATTTCTGGCCGCATACGAAGGGTGGTGTTGTCAGCTGATAGTCCGTGTATTATCAACCATTCTTTGCGTAATCTCGGGCGAGCTACAGAAAACTCCGCCAACTGGAATTTACATATGCACTAAACGGCACTCCGAGATAATTTGCACCAAGCCTGCCTGGCGATTTTGCCGCAGTAGTAGTCCATTAGCGAGTAGCGCGCCATCGTGGCTGCACAGGACCGAACGTTTACCGTAGCGATGGTTTGCAAACGTATTACGCCGTCGTCATTAATTGCGCTGTAAGCATCATGCAGCTGGTTTTATAACGGAACACAAGCATTTATCTTCCGATTAAGCAGCGCTTGTGTCACAGCCATGATCATATTCAAACAGTGCGCAATTCGCTGCGCTTGGATGTTACAAAATTCATCAGCGCGAGGGGAACAAGGATATCGAAACGAATACAAACATACGCTTTTCGCAACGTCAGAATTGTGAAAATTTGTCGAACAACAACGTCGTTTTGACGGCACCAGTGAAGCGCAGAAGTTAGCGTGGACTGTAGTCGTAACTGCATATCTTATTGCTCTAACCATTTCGCTTCGCTGGTCGAACTCGAGCGCACTGGCGGCATGCGGCGTTCTGTAATTTTCACTGTAATAGGGCTACAACAATGTACATGAAAGACTGTGTTTTTTTTACTTCGCTGAAAGATAATATATTATAAATACAACCAAAGTGGCTTACGAGCGTAAAAAAGTATTAACACACGACGGGACGGGAAGTGCAACTCGCTGCTCGTGAGCTAGCAGGTGATCGTTAATCGTTGCTGTCACTCTTAGCGCTTTGACAATCATCTACGTTCAGTGAAAAATCCTCGACGTCAAGACGGTTTATTTGAACATGACTGCTGAAAGTAATCTGGGGAATTTCCTCCACCGAACGACTTCGATAGCACCAACAATGCGTCATTGCACATCCCCAACATGGCGTCACTCATCACATTTGTTTGGGAGTGCAGATAACATTTCGCTCAGATACCAGGCAAGAAAGGGATCGCTTGCAGTGTGCTGCCATCTATTAACGAACGTGAAAAACATGCGGCGCAGCGTTGGCCAAGGTTGGGAAGTGCAAATTGTGAGCCCGCGTTACTTTCCGCTTGCAATGAATGTTTGAGATTCATGTACTACAAGAGAGAGAGAAAATTTAATGCGGAAAGGCAGGGAGGTTAACCAGAAAACATATCTGGTTTGCTACCCTGCACTGGGGAAGGGGTAAGGGGAGACAAGAGAAAAAAGGGGAAAGGGAGGAAGAGAAGCACAAACACGCATACACACACTCGCACACAGTAGTGTCACAATCGTTCAACGAGGCGGGTCGCTCGCAGAAACTTCATCAGCGCCTTCGTTGCTTTCTGGCGTGAAGCTCGATCTTTCCGACATTCCAAGATTGACTGTTCAGAAAATGGCTGGTCGTCGAGGCGAGCAAACACTGCTGAGAGGGACTGTCGCTGAGAGCTGTACTGGGGGCACTGACATAAAATATGTTCAATTGTTTCGTCATTGTCGCAATGGTCGCATGTAGCGCTGTTTCTCATTCCGATGCGGCAGGTAAAAGCGTTCGTGAAAGACACCCCAAGCCACATACGGCAGAGAAGGGTCGTCTCGGATCGGGGTAGGCCAGATGGAATAGTAAGTCGTAGGTATGGGTCCAGGCGGTGAAGACGGGTGTGGAGAAAACCGGGCGTATTCCACATAGACCTTGCGACATCCTGCGCAAGCGTATTAATCTTTGCTGCTGCGTCGCTTCTTGATAGTGGAATAGGTTCCATCACTCCATTTTCGTGTGCATTCTTAGCTGCATTGTCGGCATGTTCGTTACCGATGATGCCGCAATGGCCTGGTAACCACTGAAAAGATATGTCATGTCCTTCGTCTTTTAGGTGATGGTACAGTTGTCGTATTTCGAGTGCCAATTGGTCTTGAGGTCCACGACGTAGAGCATTTTGTAGACATTGGAGAGCTGGTTTCGAATCGGTAAAAATGCTCCATTTTTGTGGTGTCTCTTGGTCAATCCTGCGGAGTGCGCTGCGGAGTGCCGCGAGCTCCACGGCTGTCGATGTCGTCTTGTGTGACGTTCTGAACTGGATGGTTTCGGCTCTTGCTGGGAAGATCACAGCTCCTGCAGATCCTCCAACAGTTGTCGAGCCATCCGTGTAAAGTTTGACATGATCTTTGTATTCTTCGTGTAGCATGAGTAGAATCATCTGCTTTAAAGCTGGCGCCGAGAGCTCCGCCTTCTTGCGAATCCCCGGCACTGTCAAGCGCAGTTTTGGTCGGTCTACATGTACTACAAAAACACTGATGAATGCTATATGCTCATAAAACAAGGTGGGTTTCAACTGCAAAGGCTGAACAATAACAAATAACTGCCCAACTTGACTGCAGAAAGTTTCACGATGCTGATATGTGTACTCTGCTGACTATCTTCGAAAGTACGAGTTGCCACGTATTTTCACGAAAACTTCGTCTCTCGCAAGAACGAATCAGATTTGTCACGTCACGAACGATCCGGTATATTTACTGATGCACACAACATACAAAGTGGTTTGTTTTTGTTTCCTACTAACACGTTAACACTGAGGCTAGCAGAGCCAAACAATGGAGCGTTAGGAGCATCTGCCTACTGATTATCCTTGAGAGGATGCTCTTGCATTCCGCTAGGTGGCGCGACAATCAATGAACGTTGCGGATACAGCGGACGTAAAATCTGACCAATATGGCGATAATTAAACACTGTACAGCACAAGTGTCAAGATCCCGAACCACTTTTCGGCATTTACTTCGACATCACAGACCCGTTATGACTAAGCGAACAAGTAATAAACATGTGGCAGAAACAATGTGGCGAATTTCCCGTTACCTTTATACGGAGCTTGCCCGTCCCGACCCCTTTCAATGACCAATGTACCATACGTCATGTGAATCAATGCAAAGTTTTTCTGCATGCACCATCACAAAAATGAAGTCATGAAAGCTTTTCTCAGGCTTTTGCAATTTTATTTTTGCCTTTTGCTCTTTCTCTTTGCATATCATATTACTTTTTAATGTAGCATTAAAACAAAGGGTTAAAAAAGCAAGGCACAACAAAGAAAAAGGAAATGAATGGATCCCATGCATAGGTTGAGAATGAATGTATAGCAAAGGTATAAGGTATTTGTGCTCAAGAAGTAGCCAAATTTTTCCGAATGAAATGATCACTACACATATCTTGATGCAAGTTCACGTAAATAACGCCACTATACAACAATTTGAAAGATATTATGACGTGTTGTATTAAACGTGCTGTATTAAAAAAAACAGCACCCATACTTTGCCCATGTAGAGCATGCTAGTCTCACCACTCGCAACATGGCGTTTTCAACGTTACTTGTCATTAAAGAGATACTGCAAAACTTTGAAACTGTTTCGGAAATGATTTCCGGAATTTACGATCCCACTGAAAAGAAGACGTCAATTATGAGAATTTTCAGTGGTTGCATGATCTTATTTTAGGTATTTATTTTTTTAGAGCGCTGCAAGCTTCTCGGCCTTGGAACGCATGACACCTCAAAAACCTCGTTTGACACCTGGCACAGTTCACCTGCGCAGTATACATTCATGTCGAGGTTCATCTACAAGAGGTGAATTCACCTCTAATGATAGAGACCGGTTTACTTGCAAGGACTGTTGCTGTACATGGCTGCGATTTTCCTGCGGCAAGAGACGAAGAGCAGAAAAGGCCGCGGATGTGCTGGCCAGTTAGTGTTGGCCAGCAACATGTTGCTGGCCAGCAACAGTAGGAATAGATAAATCAATGTTGCACACAATATAAAACGCGCCATTTCATTAGCGTCATTAAAGCAGATACTTATTAGGGCTAAACTAAGGCTTTGCACTTTGTTGCAATGTGTTCCCTGTATAAGGTCTGCGTTCGAGCACTGCGCAGTTGGTTCTTGCGCAAAGAGAGAACGCGTGTGAGGAATTTCTCAACTGTTTCATAGCTGCGTGCATATGGAAGCTACTGTATCATCCATGCTAATGCACGCAAGTTGCGGGTTCAAATAATTCAGATTCTTTGATTCTTTCACGTTGCAGGGCACGTAATATTCAAGCGCAGTCTCATTTGAACGTATAACGGCTAGTTGTTGCCAAGGTTTAGTGCTCTGGCTGGTCCTTCCTTTTTTCTGATGCCTCTAATTGAAGTGACGAAGTGGTGAGAGCTAAGAAAAACGTGCCACGGAGTGGCGTTATATGATTGAGAATCACGTAACTAAAGTCTATGCAGACTGCCATCTCATGAAAGGTTCTCGACCGTTTGTAGCGACTGACAATGCCGTTATAATTTGGGGAATTATTACGTAAGCATTCCCTACCGCCGCGACGAGCGCTTGAAAACCAATGACCAGCCACCGAAAAGCATGTATTATACGAATAATTAAATTTCATCGACTTCTCAAGTGGACCACAAAGCAAGCAAATAGCGCTGAAAGCAAGCAACAGGCACCCTGGCCCTAGCGACTGCTGCAGCTGGGCGCGGGCGAGGTGCCACATATTGCACGCGTCAGTCACCTACGGCTGCTTGGGTGTTAGGCACAACCTAAGATTACCGAAAGTAATTTAAACCAGAAAGTTTTTGTGCCAGATTCCATCGATACTTGGGTGATCTATTTCCTTATTGAAAACTGCATTGGCAAATGCACACGAAAAACTATTCCGTAAAGGGTAGTCGATCGCATGACCGCCACAACAGAGGCAAGGCACAGTCATTCTGCCACGATCAGACGCTCTCAATGCTTTACGAATTTTCCAAACTTTATGTACCTCTTCTGAATGACTAATTGACCAATCACGCTAAAATATTTCAAAACTTTATACCTAAAACTTTTTAACAAATCGTCTGAAATGAATAAGCTGTTCAAGTTACAATTAGAAAAAAGAATTACTGCAAAGGCGCCATCTTGGCCAATGACATGTGATAATAATATCAAAAACTTCACCAACATTGAGCATATCGTCTATCTATCTATCTATCTATCTATCTAGCTATCTATCTATCTATCTATCTATCTATCTATCTATCTATCTATCTATCTATCTATCTATATATCTATCTATCTATCTATCTATCTATCTATCTTTCTATCTATCTATCTATCTATCTATCTATGCATCCATCCATCCATCTACTCATCTATCTATCTATCTATCTATCTATCTATCTATCTATCTATCGATCTATCTATCTATCTATCTATCTATCCATCTAGCCACATATGACTTTAGTTCTCCTGGCCGTTTTAATGATGGCATCAATACGAAAATAATATGGATGACTATCTATCTATCTATCTATCTATCTATCTATCTATCTATCTATCTATCTATCTATCTATCTATCTATCTATCTATGCATCCATCCATCCATCTACTCATCTATCTATCTATCTATCTATCTATCTATCTATCTATCTATCTATCCATCTAGCCACATATGACTTTAGTTCTCCTGTCTGTTTTAATGATGGCATCAATACGAAAATTAATATGGATGACATGATGGTATGACGAGCATAAGTGACTAGTCATATAAAAATAATGACATGTATGTCATGAATGTGATAATTTACATTTCATGGTCTTGCTGCTCTTGCGGTGGTTTTGTTCACATGACATATTGAAATACTGGTATGGTACGGTATGACTGCATGGCGAACATAGGTGACAGACTGTAGCGTAGAAATCATGACATGCTTGCCATGTAAGCCATGACTACACGCCATGCTCAAAATAAGCTCGTGGTCGCTTCGCGAGCTTCACATATACCAAATTTGCAGTTACGGGATGCGAACGAACGACGAAGGTTAACGACACGTCCAAACATGATAATCATGACATGCGTGTTATGTCAAACATGACTACGTGCTACGCTCATAGAGTGCTCGCGGTCGTTTTGCTAACTTGTCATATACCAAACTTACGTTACGTTACGTCAATTGATGACGAAGGTTTACGCTGGTGCAAACATAAAAATAATGACACTCATGTCATGTAGGAACATTACAACATACCACGCTCATTCACACGCTCCCGGTCGTTTCGCTAGCTTCAAATATACAAATTTGGTATTTTGGGACGTGAAGGCCGACGTCCGAACATAGTGATCATATGTGTGTCATGTAAAACGTTACCACATGCCACGCTTATAGCTCGCTCGCGGCCGATACTCTACCTCCACATATACCAAATTTTGGTAACACTTGACGTAAATAAACCACAAAAATTGATGAACCAATAGCGCGTGATGAACCGACGAGTTGTTGGGTCATCACGCGTCGGCATAATCTAGTTTCCTGACACCATCACATGATTGTGGACAAAGTGTAACGGGCCGAGAAAACAGCGTCTTCCCACCCCTTGCACACACCGGAACACGCTAGTGTGCATGAACTCGTTCTGATAGTGCTTGGGCCAGCTGTTACGTACGCGCAGTAAGGGTGGTCACGCTGCACACTGGATTTACGTCCTCTATATGCTAATGCATACCTAAAAATGTGGACTTTGATATCTCTGAAACGAGAAGTAATAAGCGCGCAGTTTAATCAAATCGCTATCCAGCACTCTTATGTCGCTTTCTTTTGCATTTAGTTATCCTTATCCTGCACAGTTCGTAATTTAAGAATAGCTGTTTCTAAAGCTTTGGCGCAGTCGAAGTAACGGTTGCCTCTTTCGACAGATACATGCTGGGCTTCGTATTTGTCATATCTAAAATTTTTCATTCGACATGCCTCTCGATTACGATTGCAGCTCCGATAACTGCATTTATAAATTTCACTCAACTACTACGGATACAGTTGTCAATCTTGACTACTATGTTTTTTCTTTGCACACGATGGCTTCGTGTTTTTAACTACTGCTTTCTACCAAACAAAATGTATGATTATCACCTCACGTGAACTTTGCTTTCCATCACAACGGCACACAATTCATAACGATTATGCATGCCTGAAAATAATAAAAAATACGCTAAACTGTCAGACAAGCTTCAAAAAAAACTTCTTAATAAAAAATTTGTTTCAGTCCATCATTGAAAGAGGTGTCGTACAAACATAGATGCTTGCATTGAGCTACCACACCATAATGTACACAACTCTCATACTCTTATGACACGACGCGTCATTTAATTTCTAAAGTGATTACTTCTTTCTTTGTACATGGTTCAGTAGAAAAATTCTAAAATTTGGGTTCAATGACACAATGAAAAGTTCAAGAAAACACTGAACTAAGCTTTAGATCGGGTGAAATTTGCGGTTGAAAGATTTCTCATCTCTTAAAACTCCGTAACCAGACATATTATTTATAAAGTTTCTTCAGGCTGGGTATAATTGGCTTTATTTATTGCGACCTCATAAATTGGCAGATGACGCACAAATAAAGATTCATTAAAAACCGTCCCAAAGATCTCGGCGTCGTGACTTTTCGGAAAAAAAATTGTGACAAAATTTTTCGTGTTCTTGTTGTCGCGGTAAGATGACATTCACATATGCATTAGGCCATAAAAACAAAACAAATATGACGATTCAAATGAAAACTTAGCCCGCATAATGATACCATTTTGTGATAATTGGGTTGGTTCTGTATAATTTTTCTATTTTCCTTTTTCATCTCGGAGTGTGCAGCATCCAATATCAAGCATCATTAATCAAGGAAACCGATGAACGTCATTGAAGCAGAATGTGCTGCGAGCTGGAAACCTCTATGACCAACATTTATTAATTCTTGCTGCTTTGGAACGTTTGGTGTCCGGCAAGAAATGAAAAAGGCAAGCTTGGAAACTAATTTCACTTCTTGCTTTTCAGGCACTATCAAGGCCGAGCATTAGGTTAAGAATTATACACTAAATGAAACGGTAAATATACAAAGTTCTCATCTATCATATTCAAAGTTCTCATCTTTTTTCAGTTGTACGCTCCTGTGGGAAAACAGCCGCCCTAAATGGGAACATGTCACACGCCTCGGTGCACAAATGTCCTGCGTCAACGTGTCTACATTTATTGGTGTGCTATATAATCACCAGACATTTCAAATGCCGTATCTTTTTCTAGGTGAAACTGTGCAGCCCAAACGAAATGTTTAGCAATTCTGCACGTGTATATACATCCATATTGGTAGTTATTTTGGGACAAAGAAGGCAAAATAACTACCAATATGGATAGGATAGTTAAAATAGTGGAGGAATTTTACAGAGATCTGCACAGTAGCCGGAATAACCACGACTTTAATACTATAAGAACTAGCAGTAACCCAGATGTCACCCCAGCAGTAATGATAGAAAAAGTCAGAAAAGCTTTGGAGAGCATGCAAAGAGGCAAAGCTGCTGGTGAGGATCAGGTAACGTCAGATCTGCTGAAAGATGGAGGACAGATTGTGTTAGAAAAAATAGCCACCCTGTTTACGAGATGTCTCCTGACGGGAAGAGTACCAGAGTCTTGGAAGAGCGCTACCATCATATTAATACATAAGAAAGGAGATTACAAGGACTTCAAGAATTACAGGCCGATCAGCTTGCTCTCTGTTGTATACAAGCTATTTACAAAGGTAATTGCTAACAGAGTAAAGAAAACATTAGAATTCAATCAACCAAAGGAACAAGCAGTATTTCGAACAGGCTACTCAACAATCGACCACATTCATACTATCAATCAGTTAACAGAGAAATGCTCAGAATATAACCAACCACTATACATAGTCTTCATAGATTACGAAAAGACAATTGATTCAGTAGAAATATCAGCCGTCATGCAGACACTGCGGAATTAGGGCGTCGATGAAGAATATATAAATATCCTGGAAGAAATCTACAGGGGATCAACTGCTACCATAGTGCATTATAAAGAAAACAACAGAATACTAATCAAGAAGGGTGTAAGGCAGGGGGACACAATCTCTCCGATGCTATTTACTGGGTGCTTACAGGAGGTTTTCAGAAGCCTACAATGGGAACAGTTAGGGATAAAAGTTAATGGAGAGTACCTTAGTAACCTGCGCTTTGCCGATGACATTGCATTGCTGAGTAACTCAGGGGACGAATTGCAACTCAAGATTACGGAGTTAGACAAGGGGCAGAAAGGTGGTTCTTAAAATTAATCTGCAGAAAACTATAGCAATGTACAACGACCTCAGGAAATAGCAGCGCTTCGAGATAGGTAATACTGCACTTCTAGTTGTAAAAGACTATGTCTATTCAGGGCAGGTAATAACCGCGGAGCCAAACCACGAGATTGAAGTAACTAGAAGAATTACAATGGTGTAGAGCACATTTGGCAAGCACTCTCAAATTATGACAGGTAGATTGCCACTATTCCTCAAGAGGAAGGTATATAACAGCTGTATCTTGCCAGTACTTAGCTACGGAGCAGAAACCTGGAGACTTACAAAGAGGGTTCAGCTTAAGTCGAGGACGGCGCAGCGAGCAATGAAAAGAAAAATGGTAGGTGTAACCTTAAGAGACAAGAAGAGAGCAGAGTGGATTAGGGAACAAACGGGGGTTAAGGATATCATAGTTGAAATAAAGAAGAGGAAATGGACATGGGCCGGGCATGTAGCGCGTAGACAGGATAACCGCTGGTCATTAAGGGTAACTGACTGGATTACCAGAAAGGCAAGCGGGTTAGGGGAAGACAGAAGGTTAGGTGGGCAGATGAGAATAAGAAGTTTGCGGGTAAAACTTGGCAGCAGCAAGCACAGGACCGGGTTAACTGGCGGAACATGAGAGAGGCCTTTGTCCTGCAGTGGACGTAGTCAAGCTGATTATCATGATGACGATGATGATGATGATGATGATGATGATGATGATATATGCAGACGTGTAGCACTTGAGAACTGGAGAACTTTCCAGTTGAAATGATTAAACAGGCAATGCACAAGTCAGAATGGCAAAAAGCAAGTTGATAGATCCTAAGTTGTGATTAGGGTGGTTTGCGCTCGATGTTTGTAAGGTCGTCGTGGCTTTTACAGCTTTGAAAACAAGTGTATGAGAGAACGAAACGCCAAATGCTTCGTATAAAAAATTCCATAAATCAAATTTGATTACTCTGCTGTAAATGACTATAGTCATGCATTAACGAAAGAAGAAAATTCGATGGCTCGTTTCTAAATGCAAAGAAATTCTAAGCAAACTTCAGTGGCTTTGACCGTATCTATCCATCTGTCTAGCCGCCCATGGCTTTTAGCTCTTTTGGCTGTTTCGATAATTGGACCTATAATAAAATGGGCAGGGGATAACATAACTGAATGACGGGCATATATGCGACAAGTCAAACGTTAAAACCATAATATGTATGTCATAAATGTCATGAGTTACATGCCATAGTCTTGCTGCTCTTGTTGTGGTTTTGTTTACATGACGTACTAAAAAACTTGAAGGGTATGATATGACAGCATGGTGAACATAAGTGTGAGGCCCTAACGTGAAAATCATGGCCTGCACGTCATGTAAGTCATGACCACAAACCACGCTCATGGTGCACTCGCGGTCGTTTTCGCTTGCTTCACATATGCGAAATTTGGTATTACGTGACGTGAATGGATGACGAAGATATATAACTGGTGCCACCATAATAATCATAACATGCGAGTCATGTAAAGCATGACTTCTTGCTACGTTATGGTGTGCTCGTGGCCGTTTCGCTGGCTTCACATATACCACATTTCATGTTACGTGACGGGAATTCATGACGAAGGTATGGGACTTGCGCATGCAAGATGATAGTGATACGCACGTCTTGTAAAACAAGACGTCACGCTACGCTCATAGCGCACTCGCGGCTGTTTCGCTAGCTTGTGATATACCGAATTTTGCAATACTTGACGCGAATCCACGAAGATAAATGACATGTCCAAACATGATAATCATTACATGTGGGTCATGTAAAACATGACTACACGCTACGCTAATTGCGCGCTCTTAGCCGTTTCGTTAGCTTCAAAATATACCTATTTCGGAATTACGTGACGTGTTTAGACCACGAACACAAATGCCAGGCACTAACATAGAACAAGACATGGAATTCATGTACGGCATAACATATCAACGTTGCTCATTCGTGCTTCACATATGATCAATTTCCACTGTACGTATTTCTTGCGAATTTGTTGTTATGCATCATAGTGACAAAAGTCAAGAGTCAATACAGTGAATTAAGGCAATAGCGATGTAAATTGTACTCTTTTAATTCTACTATACAAAATATATATAACTGCTTATAAACAAAAGCGTATGAAAAGACATTGCACCAAAGGCCGGGACCGAACCTGAAACCTTCCGATGTGGCATGGTGTGAAAACGTAGAAGTAGCGGAAATAATTATAAAAATAATTCTTATAATGAATTATTGTGCATTCTCGAAGTACATGTTTGCGCATATAGGACTCACCCCGCTGGATATGAATGACTGAATGTTCTGGAACAATATATCGCACACTTTACTATAAAATCACTATCGATAAATCCTATGCATCTGCTCTAACTGATGGTACTAACACCAGATTTCCATATACCAGCAACACTTTACTTTCCCGCACAAACACTAATTATAGGAAATTCACAGCTTTTTTCACTGCCATTAATTACTGAAATGTATTTCCGCTACAGAGGAGTAGCGAGAGCATGCGACGGACGCGAATCACATCAGCTCCGGCTCAGGTTCATATTCAAGACGAATTTCTTCCTGGCGACCTGTTGCAACAATAGGAACTTGTTCCTAGCATCATCACTGTCAAGCCTATACCGGAATTCAACCTGTGAGTGCGCTTTTAAACGTTTTAACGCTATCGAAAGTTCTTGAAGAGGTCCACCTCGCTAACCCTAACAAGCCGGAGACGCGGCTTGGACAGAACGCCGCCCCGCTCTACAGCGGATGGCGAGCGTCTCTGGGAGCGTCGCAGCCGACGAGAAGCACTCACTGCCCTCTCGCTCCACGAACCACATGATGGATATGCAGACCAGTCAAGACGCCGATACGCAGGTGAGCAATGAGCACAACGCAAATTTACGGATCCCTGTTACCAAGAGAGCGAACAAACGCCGACAGCTGCAACCCCATACCGTACCGACTCAACAGCTGCCCAGCATGCCGTCTGAGCCTGCTCTACGCCAGAGCCGGCCTAAGACGCGTCTACCAAGACTCCCACCGCTCTCTGCCGAGGACTACAAGCTAGAAATCTGTCCCCATGGTGGATTAAATCTGAGCAAGGTTAGCCCCAAGACATCACTTCTCGCCGTAGTTCATGCAGCAAATATACGCAGTGAGAAGCCTGATATCAAGCTTCGAGTTGACGAAAATCAAAATGTGCTAACAATAAGCACCTCATCTGAACACATTGCCATGGCACTTGGACAAATCACCAAAAAACAGTGCACGCAGCAACCTACGACATCACCTCTTATGGAATTGCGCCTGATAATTCGTGCAAAGGGGTGGTCAACGGAATAGGCCATAAAATCACACCAGACGACTTCTGAGAGAAGTTGAAGTACCGGGTGTAAGGAAAGGACACAAAAGTGCTGTGTTTAGATACGATTTGTGGCTAAAAGGACTTAAAAGCGCCGACGAACGTCAAACCGAAACTGAAGAAGACGAGCGGAAGGCAGGTGGCACGAAGGCGATAACAAGAGATGAAAAAGAAGAGGAGGAGAAGAAGGAACGTGCGAAAGGGAGCTCGAGCGTGGAGGCCACGAAGGCAGACGAAGCAGTGCGCCGCTCGAGAGGACGAGTTCCTGGGAGCGTTCCTGAGCCGGACGTGGGACCCGTACGTGTCGGCCAGGTCGAGCTCCGGCGTGTTCGTTCGGGGTCGAGTCCGCCGGCTTCTGCAAGGTGCAAGGACGGGGCCTGCTGAACGGCTCCTGCCTGGGTGCAGTGACCGGGAGCAGGTTCGTGGGCGAGGCCTACCGGGCGTGGTCCTCGTGAGCCGGGGCCTGACCCTGAACCTCAGGAGTTGCGACCCTGACTGCTGGCCGCGACGTCTGACTAAACGGCGCTGCACGCGGTAGCGCATCCGTGTGCCGTCAGCCGTTCCAGCCGCTCCAGCCGTGCCACCTTTGCCCTCGCGCACGTCGACGATCGCATCATGTCGGGACGACGGGGACCCAAACTGTGAGGCAGCGTTTTTCCTCTTGCGAACTGAGAACTCTACGCGCTGGACTCGGAGTAAGCGTAGCCGCGAGCTCTCCGCATGCTAGAGGTCTGACTCTCGTACATGTTGCATGACGCTTGGCGTGTAGGGTTGGACATATAGTTTTATTTTCACCTGCCACTTCGTTCTCTAGTGTACAATATAACGCTTCTTTTGTTCGCATCCATTGTTGATGTTAATCCTTTTTCGTCCGCTATCAACAAACACAGTGACGAACGTCCTTAACCATCACAATTTCTGGCGTCCGCGACAGGACTAAGCTCTCGCCTCACATCTGAGAGCCTCACGTTGTTTGTGTGTGGCGGACGAGGATGGACGACAAGAGAAAGCTAGTTGAGCTAGGGAAGGAGATGGGGCTGAGTGGTGAGGCTTTGCTGGCATGGGTGAGCACGGAGGAAAAAGAAATGAGGGACCAGAGAGCGAAAGATCGAGAGGAGGCACGGCTAGCAGCACAGGTGGAGCATGAGCGTGAAATAGCTCGCATGGAGGCTGAAAGGCTCCTGCTCGAGGAGCGACGTCGTGTCGCAGAAGCGCAGCGGCCGAGCACGAGTTCTGCGGACGATAGTATGGGTGGTGGTCAGAGTTTTCGCACCCCACACAAAATGATTCCGCCCTACAATGAGAGTAGGGACGAACTGGATGCGTACATCCAGAGATTTGAGAGGGTTGCCATGAGCCAAGGCTGGCCAACCGACAAGTGTGCCCTGTCACTGAGCTTGTGTCTAACGGGAGAAGCCTTGACCGTGGTAGGACGGATGTCTGCAGAAGACTCTACGGACTACGCAAAGCTCTAGCAGATGCTCCTCCAGCGGTTCCGTTATACAGAGGAGGGATACCGCACGAAGTTTAGGGATGCCCGGCCCGAGAATACTGAGACAGGTCGACAGTTCGCGGGACGTCTCTGTGGATACTTCGACCATTGGCAGGAGCTGGCGAAGACTCCCAAAACTTATGATGCACTGCGAGACAAGATGGTGTCCGAGCAATTCCTCAGGCGGTGCGACGAGAAGTTGGCTGTCTTCCTGAAGGAGCGAGGATGTCATAGCCTGGACACGTTGGCAACAACGGCTGATCAATATTTGGAAGCTCAGGGAATTGTGAATCTCGCTAGAGGAAAAGACGAAAAAGGGAAACCGATGGCTACAGCTAAAGTTGACACTGTCAGCGAAAGCAAAGGAAAACCGCTTTGTTTTCTGTGCAACAAGCCGGGTCATCGAGCTTCCGATTGCTGGACAAAGTCTCGAGCGCCCAAGTCGACGTCGTGCTGGATCTGTAAGAAGTCAGGGCACAGATCCGATAGTTGTCCCTCAAACTCGGGAAAACGTAGAGAGGCATCATGTTCCGTCTTGGGATACCAGAAAGCGCAGCATAAGAAATCAATGGAAGATGCGCCTGACAATCAGGATGAGAAACATTGTCATGACATGTGTGATGGGACCCAAAGCAACGCAACTTGCGACAACGGGTCAAAACAAATGCCAAGTGTAAAGGGCTATCTCGAAGGGAAGCGGGTTACCGTATTGCGGGATACCGGTTGCATTACAGTAGTGGTGAAACGATCGCTAGTTCCTGACTGCAACTTGACTGGCAACACCCGTACCATTCGCTTATTGGACCGATCTGCAAAAGTCTTACCAGAAGCAGAGGTGTACATAGATTCTCCGTTTTTCAGAGGTCAGGTGCTTGCTGTTTGTATGGAGAATTCATTGTATGAAGTCGTGCTTGGCAACATTGCGGGTGTACTGTCAGCTGCCCAACCAGCTCCGAAGCAGCCAGCAGGACACCCAAAACTAGCACAGATTCACCGTGATCCAGTATGCACTGAAGAAGAACCTGAAGATGCAACCTCATCAGATAGAAGACGACAAGATGACATGTCGGCGGCTGCAGGAAAAGAAAGGAAAAAGCCCAGTGAACTGATTGTTCCTCGGATCCAACCCCTGGATATCAGCCGGGAAGCGCTATAGAATTTACAGCACGCAGATCCCACGCTAGAAACCTGCTTCGCCGCATTGGGAAAGATCATATCTAAGAAGCCAGCAGTCACTGAGTTTGTGCTGGTACGCGACATTCTTTTCCGGCGCCACCGCACGGCAGAAAGGCGAGACTTGGAGCAACTTGTAGTACCCAAGGATCTTCGGAACACCGTAATGAAGATGGCTCATGAAGGCCTTCTGTCTGGTCACCAAGGGCAAAGAAGGACAACAGACCGTGTCCTTACAGAGTTTTATTGGCCGGGTGTACGGGCTGATGTGATACGGTTCGTGAAGTCGTGCGACGTATGTCAGAGGACCGTGCCTAAACACCTCGTCGGACGAGTTCCATTGGAAAATATGCCTATCATAGACACACCTTTTCAGCGGGTTGCCATCGATATTATTGGCCCGCTGTCACCAACGTCATCCAAGGGCAACAAGTATGTCTTAACGATGGTAGACTTCGCTACGCGTTACCCGGATGCGGTGGCACTACCGAGCATCGAGACAGAGCGCATAGCGGAAGCACTAGTAGAGATGTTCTCCCGCGTTGGAGTGCCCCGTGAGATAGTGAGCGACCGTGGAAAGTCGTTCACTTCGAGTCTCATGCAGGAACTCGGTCGGCTACTTTCATTTCGTCAGCTACCCACAACGCCTTATCACCCCATGGCCAACGGACTTGTGGAGAGATTTAATGGCACTCTCAAACAAATGGTTCGCCGCATGTGTCAAGAACGGCCGCAACATTGGGACAGATACTTGGCTCCCCTGCTCTTTGCATACCGTGAAGTTCCCCAGACGAGCCTTGGATTCGCGCCGTTCGATCTCCTCTACGGCAGATTTGTACGCGGGCCAATGTCGATCCTTAAGAAACTGTGGACAGGGGCCAACATCGATCCTGAAACGAAAACAACATACGAGTATGTTATAGATCTTCAGGAGCGACTGCAAGACACCTGCAAGGTAGCACACGAAGAACTTCTGAAGGCGAAAATGACACAGAAGAAATATTACGATAGGAAAGGAAGAGTTCGACAACTATCACCCGGAGACAAAGTATTGCTGTTGCTACCATCAGATAAGAATAAATTGGTCTTGACATGGAAGGGACCCTTCACAGTGCTTGAAAAACGCAGTGACTATGACTACGAGATAGATCTCGGAACACGGAGAAGTCTTTTTCACATCAACCTTCTCAAGAAATACCACGAAAGGGAGCCTATTGCTTACTGAGTATGACTCTGTGGTTGAGTACATTAAGGGCTCCGACAACATAGGTGCCGACTACCTCAGCCGCATTTGACTTCTCCGCCGGTTAGCGTTTAGTGGTGGCACAATTTCTTTTCATGTTAATTCACCCTTTCCCTAACGGAATGAACTTCTGTAAATAATGTTTTAGATGCGGAGCATCTTATACTCGCGCCTTGTAGTGCGCCGTCCGCGCCGTCCGCACCGCTTCTCGAACATTCGACAGCTGACGCGCGCGCATGCGCCGTCGCCCACTCTTCCACCATCTTTCCATCCCTTCCTCCTCTACACACCGCGTTCGACATCTACAATTCTCCTGATTCTCCAGTGGACGCGCATGTGGCGTCGCGCTTCGAGAACATTCAACAGCTGACAGCGCATGCGCCGTCGTGCTGTATATATACTCAAGGTCGGCGCTCGCTCGCTCAGTTGCCGCTCGTCGGTTGGTTTGTACGGCGCGTCGACGTCCAAGGTCGCGGTGAAATGAATTCCAACGAATCCACAAACACAATGATCGACGTCCCTTCGACCAGCGCCGCCCTTTCGCATACGTGTGTACGTGTTCACTCATTTAACACCCCCTCCTACAACCACGTTAACCAATTTAGCCATCGACCCAAGTAAGTCGCAATTTAACACCCCATTTCACAACCACGTTAACCAATTTAGCCATCGACCCAAGTAAGTCGCACTTTAACACCCCGTTAACCAATTATATGGTCCGCATCCTCCTCAGTGTTCCCCCGAGGGAAGCTGCGGGCAATTTTTTTTTGCTATGTTTTCGCTTTTGGGTACTCCACCTCGCGCGCTTGTGAAAAGTTGTTTTCCCCCTAAACAACTTTCTTGAGCAGGGGGATATTTGTAAGGAAAGGACACAAAAGTGCTGTGTTTAGATACAATTTGTGGCTAAAAGGACTTAAAAGCGCCGACGAACGTCAAACCGAAACTGAAGAAGACGAGCGGAGGGCAGGTGGCACGAAGGCGATAACAAGAGATGAAAAAGAAGAGGAGGAGAAGAAGGAACGTGCGAAAGGGAGCTCGAGCGTGGAGGCCACGAAGGCAGACGAAGCAGTGCGGCGCTCGAGAGGACGAGTTCCTGGGAGCGTTCCTGAGCCGGACGTGGGACCCGTACGTGTCGGCCAGGTCGAGCTCCGGCGTGTTCGTTCGGGGTCGAGTCCGCCGGCTTCTACAAGGTGCAAGGAAGGGGCCTGCTGAACGGCTCCTGCCTGGGTGCAGTGACCGGGAGCAGGTTCGTGGGCGAGGCCTACCGGGCGTGGTCCTCGTGAGCCGGGGCCTGACCCTGAACCTCAGGAGTTGCGACCCTGACTGCTGGCCGCGACGTCTGACTAAACGGCGCTGCACACGGTAGCGCATCCGTGTGCCGTCAGCCGTTCCAGCCGCTCCAGCCGTGCCACCTTTGCCCTCGCGCACGTCGACGATCGCATCATGTCGGGACGACGGGGACCCAAACTGTGAGGCAGCGTTTTTCCTCTTGCGAACTGAGAACTCTACGCGCTGGACTCGGAGTAAGCGTAGCCGCGAGCTCTCCGCATGCTAGAGGTCTGACTCTCGTACATGTTGCGTGACGCTTGGCGTGTAGGGTTGGACATATAGTTTTATTTTCACCTGCCACTTCGTTCTCTAGTGTACAATATAACGCTTCTTTTGTTCGCATCCATTGTTGATGTTAATCCTTTTTCGTCCGCTATCAACAAACACAGTGACGAACGTCCTTAACCATCACACCGGGCTACAAGGTCCTTAAGTGCAGACGCCTAGGCAACTCCGGAGCAATGGTGCTCACATTTTGTGGCAAGCGAGTCCCTTTCTTCGCGAACGCGTACGGACAGGCTCTTCGCTGCTACCTCTACAAACAGACTATTCCCCACTGTAGAAAGTGCAAAAAAACTGGACACCATGAGGATGTGTGCCCACAGTCTCCTGACACACCGAAATGTCGAGTGTGCGGGGATTCACTATCACCCAACAACCCCGAGTGCCGCCCTTCTTGCATGCTTTGTGGTGGCGACCACCCTACGGCTGCCAAACCATGCCCAAAGCGGTTTTTTCCACCAGTCAACCGACGCAAACCACCCCGGTCAGCTACTCCCACCATGAAGGCCCAGTCACCATCTCCCAGCCCCGGACGGCAGAGCAGTGCATCCGGGAGCGCAGCCAGGCGAAGGAGCCATTCCAGGGATAAGTCGGGGCCCAAGCGAGGAAACTCGTCATCGCGGAGCGGTTTCGCTGGCCAGCCGGGATCTCAAGGCTGGCACACGGACGGGACAACGCATCATCATGGCCAGCAAAGCGGTTCCCACAAGAAAGCACAAACGGTAAGCTGGGCAGGGCAGTTCCCTCCTCTCCCTCCCTCTCCACACCAGTCGCACTCCCTCACACAAACATCAACGCAGGAAAGAACACCACAACCAACGCCACCTAGACTACCACAACCCATGTCAGTAGACACTCAGCTTCACCCTGACATGTCGTCAACTGCGGCACGAACCGACTATTGCACATGAGAGGCGTTGAACGAAATGGCTACATCTTTAAGGAACGAATTCGCAGCTATGATGCAGGTAGAAATGCAGAAAATGAAGGATAGCATTATGGCTGAACTAACAGCTCCACTCCAACAATTGATCCAGCAGGCCCTGCAACCAGCTGTCCAGCAGAATGTAACGGATGTTAAACAGCAGATATCGGCTGCACTTGGCCAACTTAATATTTCGCCATCTGCATCAAAACGCACCACGTCTCCGACACGTGAAACACAGCGACCGCATCCTTACGTACGCCCCTCCCGTTTCCTATCACCGTCCCGAAAAACCGTTCCAACAGCCGCAGCTGCTGCAGTCCCGCTTCCCACCACCCTCCACCAAGAATTAGTACAGTCCGAAATGCCTCCGTGTACTACCGAGGCCCCGCTATCGCATGATCATGGCGAGAAACCATAGGTCAACGCGTGACACCTCTCAACTCCTACGTGTGTGGCAGTGGAATTGCAGGGGGTGTCGTAGGAAATGCGGAGCTCTAATGCAATTCATTGCGACGCAGCAGATTACTCCCGATGTCATAGCGTTACAAGAAGTACAATGTACCCCTACGCTTCCGGGTTACACCACATACGCGGACGTAACGAACAGTACACCACATCGCACAGCTACATTAGTTTCTAAGCATGTCACTATCATAGAACACACTCTTCAAAGCACCTCCATCTCACACGTACTTCTCGAATTAGTCACGTGCTCTCGTT
Source organism: Rhipicephalus microplus (assembly GCF_043290135.1). Classification (NCBI taxonomy): domain Eukaryota; kingdom Metazoa; phylum Arthropoda; class Arachnida; order Ixodida; family Ixodidae; genus Rhipicephalus; species Rhipicephalus microplus. The sequence goes on along the minus strand of NC_134704.1, from coordinate 139,982,085 downwards.
CCAGTAGCAGCCTGTACGTGCTTAACGTTTACAGTGCACCTAATGCCAGGAACGATGACTTCGGTCATCTATTTGCACAACTATGCAAGTTGAGTAAACACATAGTTATTGTAGGAGATTTCAATGCCCCCCATCCGGCTTGGGGCTACGCAACAGAAACGCCTAAAGGCCGACGACTCGCACAGGTTCTCGCGATTCATCGCATGACCCTGCTTACAGAAGCTGATCAACCCACTCGCCTAGGTAATAGTGTGAGCAGGGACACATGCCCCGACCTCACGATAGTCAAGGGCGTTAGTCACCATTCCTGGTGCAACCTCATGGTGAATCTAGGCAGTGATCACCATATACTAAATACAGAGCTCCAAGTAGCAGCCACGCGTGCCCCAGAGCGCATCATAAAACTAACGAATGGGGATGCATTTAGGCGTAATCGTACAACTACCCATCAGGACTCTCCTTCCCTAGAGGCTTGGATATTACAACTTCACTCCGATTTTCAAAGAGCTACCAAACTCATCGCTGCGACGACAGAAACGCCGGATGTGAACCGGCATCTGCTACATCTCTGGGATGTCCACAGAGGCTTGACACGGCGGTGGCGGCGACAGAAACATCACCGAAAACTTCGTCTCTGAATCGCCAAACTAGCTACTGAGGCACATGACTATGCGAACATCCTCACCAGCAACAATTGGCATAACTTCTGTGATCGACTCAACGGCTCACTAAGTACACCTCGAACGTGGCGTATACTCCGTGCTCTTTTAAAACCCACGCAGACAAAATCACACCCTGCTAACGCAATCCGCACCATTCTCCACAAACCAGGGCTCGACGATAACACTCTGCTGCACACCTTAAAGCAACACTATGTATCCACGGGCCCCCGTCCCGCCTACCGTGATTATCCACACGTACACGATACGCCTCTAGATGAGGACATTACAGAAGCAGAGGTTAAGGCAGCTTTGCAAAACATTAAGCGCAACAAAGCACCCGGTACAGACGCGATTAGGTACACACTTCTGCGTAATTTAGATGACCAGTCCATCGAATATTTAACCGCTTTTTACAACGAACATTGGAAAAACGGCACGCTACCACAGGAGTGTCGACACGCAGAAATCATACTTATTCCAAAGCCTGGCAAGCCGCTATCCCTCCAGAATCTTCGCCCTATATCCTTAACTTCATGTGTAGCTAAACTCTTTGAACGCGTTGTCCTCTCTCGACTACAACCATTTCTCGAAGACAATCCCTTTTTTCCTGATACACTATTCGGCTACCGTCCTGGTATCTCTACACAGGACGTATTATTACAGCTTAAAAAGGACGTGTTAGATAGCCCCACTTCAAACCAGGTCCGAGCTATTCTGGCCCTGGATCTGAAGGGTGCTTTTGACAACGTCTCCCACGACCTTATTCTTGACAATCTCGCTTCATCTCAGTGCGGCTCACGTATCTACAATTACGTCAGGTCCTTTCTTTCTGACCACACGGCCACTATTGGGATTGGAGACCTCCGTTCAGACGTCATTCGTCTCGCAGGCAGAGGAACACCACAGGGCTCGGTTCTCTCGCCCGCTTTGTTCAACGTGGCTATGGCTAAACTCCCTTCCCTATTACAACAGCTTCCAAACATCCAGCATGCCATCTATGCAGATGACATTACAATTTGGGCAACCAAAGGATCAGACGGAACCATTCAGGACGCCCTACAGGAAGCTGTGTCTGTGGTACAAGACTATGCTGCTGCCGGCAGCCTTACGTGCTCAGTGGATAAGTCGGAGTTGTTATTGGTATACAAGCGGCGCCGCAAAACCGCTGATTCTCCTGACATTTCGCTGTTTCTTGATGGCCATCCTATCCCTCTGGTACCACGAATTCGCATTTTAGGCCTCTACCTTCAGTCCGACGGCAAGGCCTCGCACACTACACACCTTCTGGCTCAGCAGATAACTCAAATTACACACATGATCCAAAGCATTACCAATCGCAGAAGAGGCCTCTGTGAGAAGGATGTCCTCCGCTTAGTACAAGCACTCATAGTTAGTCGGCTCACCTATCATCTTCCCTTTCACAATCTCACGCTAGCTCAAATAAAAAAGATGGACATCCATCTACACACAGCTGTGAAGGCGGCTATTGGCTTGCCTCCACACGCATCTACACAACGCCTCCTTCAATTAGGAGTCCACAACACCATAACCGAACTCATCTAGGCCCAGCACAACAGTCAGCTCCAACGGCTCAGGCAGACCCGTCAGGGCTGCGCCATCCTGTCTCGTCTTGGCTACCCGATTCCTCAAAAACCCGCACAAGTACCGTGACATAAACTTGCTTCTACTGTTCGCGCACTCATCAAAGTGCCTCCGATTCCACGCAATATGAATCCCTCCCGCCATGCCGGTCATCGACGTGCCCGAGTTCAGGCTATGACACGCGTCTTTGGTGATGGTACCTCAGACTTACAAGTACTTCACACTGATGCACCACGCTACAGACAGTGGTCTGGCAGAGGAGGGAGCTCTCGCTCTGGCTACGACACTGTCACATGACGTTCACGCTACGACACTGTCACATGGCTCCCCTGTCACTATTGTAACAGATTCACAAGCTGCTTGCCGTGCTTTTGCTCAAGGACTTGTGGCTGCACATACACACAATATCCTCTCTTCTGTCTCACCGTCTGCATTACGTCCTGTGCGTATCGTCTGGACTCCTGGACACGCCTCTCTCCATGGTAATGAACACGTTCATGCGGTGTCCCGAGAGCTGACCGGCCGGGCTCCATTGGAAGAGCTGTCCAATCCAGACGACGCATCGACAGAACCACTAAACTACAACGCTACGCTGGAGTACTACCGACAGAGCCGTTATACATATCCTTCCCCTCATCCTTCACTTACCAGAGCAGATGCTGTCGCTTGGCGGCAACTACAGACCAATTCATTTCCTTGCCTTTATAAAATAAATCGCTTTCATCCGACTTTCTACCCCTCCTACTGCTCCTTCTGTGGATCCGTACCGACGGTGTACCACTCCACGTGGGAATGCTCTGCTCCACAGGGCGTTCCTACCATTCCCAATCCCACCTTTTCCTTTTGGGAGTCTGCACTGCTCAGCTTACGCCGGCAGGAACAGCAGCAGCTTGTCCAGCGGGCTCGCAGGGTCGCGCAAGGCAATGGAGCCCTGGACTGAGGGCCCCACCCAAAGAAGGCTCAGTGTGCATTTTTTAATAATAAATGTTTATTCTCTTTCTCTCTCCGCTATAGATATAAAGCATGCCGCAGAGCATTGTTATTCTAGAATTTTAAGATTTTATGACGTCAAAACCAGTTGCAAGCACTTTTCATTTATATATATATATATATATATATATATATATATATATATATATATATATATATATATATTGTGTGCAACCTATTATGATATTTTTTATGTTTAAATAAGTTAGGCTGACGGCAATTTTATTGTTTAAGATAGGCTCTGTAGTGTGTGTTCGTAAATTTCGTTTCTTGTAAACAGTTATCTTTTGCTGTCTCTTTTAATTATTATTCTTTTTCTCTACCTGCCCTGCTTTATTAATTTCTCACGTCTTTTTTTCTACTCATTTACTGATTTCTGCAATTTTTTGAAATTTATTGATATTGACAAATGACTAATAGGAGGTCGTTTTGACAGTTTTATAACTCAGAGATCTACTTCTCTACAAATTATGAATAACGAATTGAATTTAATTTATAGAAAATTTATTTGTGCAGTTTTCTCAAAGACTAGTGAATATCTTTGTATCACTAAATAAAGAACAATGAGAATGGTCGCTGATTAGGCACTTTCAAACTTTCAGCAGTGGCAGGAGCTGTTGCCACCACGCATCTTCAGCCTAATATTATTTTATTTCTTATCTAAATAGCTTCTAGTTTCTGAGAAAAGCGTGGTTGGGTCAGTCGGCGGAAACTCGAGGGGTATGTCGCATACGTGTGACGCTTCACAAGTGAATGTGGGGAAGAAAGAGGAGGAAGACGAAGGGTCAGAATAAACTGGTGTTCTGACTGACGCCATGTCTCATCCGTTACACTAAGTCGACAGGATCTACCGCAGCAACATCATGAGCCCACCAAAGAAGATGATCAGCCTGCCGAAATACACCGGAGCTGAAGACGACGTCCCTGTTGACAAGTGGTTGCACCTCTTCGAAACGAAGGCGAGCAACGTCAGCTGGTCCGAACGAGATCGCATCGACTGCATCAGCGAGTACCTGGAAGGTGAGGCATTCCGCTGGTACCTCACCGAGATTTTCGACGCAGAAGATACGTGGGAAGGCATCAAAACAAGCATGATATCACGATTTTCTACACCTGTTAGCGAGCCTTTCCGCCAATTCATACACTGCAGGCTCAAAAGAGAACAGCGCATCAGGCACTACTACGAAGAGAAAACACACCTTGGTCGCCTCGCAGACTTAAAAGACGTTCACATAGTATCAGGATTGACTGATGGTGTACCTGAAGAGATCGAAAGGCGCCTCGCTGGATTGACGCTCACCACCCCAACCAAGTGGCTTACTGCTGCGCTTCAAGCGGAAGACTCTGTCCACAGAGATGCTTCCCAACACTCGTCAAAACGGCAGCTCATGCGTCGAGAGCCTCATTCTACGCGACCATGGCTCCCTACAAGATTGATGCGCACCCCTCACAGTGAGTGCCGACATTGTGCATCTGCTTGTTTGCCGAATCAGTTTCACTGGCACAATGAGTGCCCTCGTCGTGAAATGGTGTCTGCTCTAACTGACAACCAGGGAAACGAAGAGGGCGGCCCAAAGGCTCATTAATACGTTTTGGTGCACTTGTGAACGGACACATGGTGAATGCAACTCTGGATACAGGAGCGACTATTACCTGTATCAATGAAGTTGTGTTCAAAAAACTCAAGCTGCAGTTGCTCAAGGATTCATGCATTAGTGTCCAACAAGTCACCTCAACCACAAAAACTTTGGGCCGCGTACGCATACAGTTGGAAATAGGGAAGTTAAAGCGGGCAGTCCAAGCACACGTTCTACCAGGCATGAAGACTGAATTCTTGCTAGGCCTGGACAACGCCTCCTTTCTCAACCTATCACTGGATTTAAACACAATGACTTTGTTTCAAGACAACAAAGCTTTGCAGAATTCCTTTCAAACACAAAAGTGTGTCTTCAGCGCCGATACAACCCCTCTCCAAGCCGTTGATGTCACGCACCTTCCACCATCGCAACAAGCTGCTTTGAGAGAGGTGCTTCACAATTACGAAGACATTTTCTCAAAGTCTCAGGTGGACTTCGGATGTATCGCGGAGGAACGACACTGCATTGCCCTCAGCAACAACGTGCCTATCCACAGACCACCGTATCGATGCTCCCTGGCAGACAAAGAGGAAATTGTCAAGCAAGTGGACTTACTTCTCAAGCAAGGTGTAGTGCGTCCATCTTTTTCCCCATACGCGGCTCCAGTCATTCTTGCAGAGAAAAAAGGTGAAGGACGCACACGTTTATGCATTGATTATCGAAAGCTTAACTCTGTCACTGTGCCTGACTACCAACCTATTCCGCGTATAGACGATGTTCTAGACTACCTGGGAAAATCGAAATGTTTTTCGACATTGGATATCACATCAGGCTATTGGCATGTCAAAATGAACCCAGAGGACATCCCAAAAACAGCTTTTGTCACGCCGAATGGCCATTATGAGTGGCTTGTTATGCCTTTCGGTTTGAGAAATGCTCCTGCTACATTCGAAAGAGCTCTGAAATCAGTTATCAGAAAACATAACTTAAAGAATGTCGTTAATTATTTTGATGATATCGTAGTCTTCTCCGACACATTTACTGAGCACCTACAGCACCTCCAAGCTCTCTTGCATGCCCCAAAAATGGAGAATATGAAACTTAAATTGAAGAAATGCCATTTTGCCCAAGATTCTATTGAATATCTGGGTCACAGAGTGTCGCACGGTACAGTGTCGCCTATACGAAGAAACATAGAAGCTGTTTTGCGATTCCCAAGACCGAAATCCCCGAAAGAGCTTCAGCGTTTTTTAGGCACCACCAAAGTTTACCGCCAGTTTATACCGCACTTCAGTGACATAGTTTTCCCACTTACGAAGCTGTTGAAGAAGGAAACACCATGGGAATGGGATTGCTCATGTGAACAAGCCTTTGAGAACATGAAATACTGTCTGACCAAAGAACCCATTTTACGAATTTTTTCTTGCGAGAAACCATGCATTCTTTTTTGCGACGCATCTAACGTAGGCGTAGGTGCAGTTCTGAAGCAAAGATATCATGATGGTAAAGAACACCCCGTTGCCTATCACTCGCGTAAGCTACTCGCGCACGAATTAAATTATGCCATTACAGAGCTCGATTGCCTCGCTATAATTGACGCTGTTGACAAGTGGCACTGCTACTTACATGGACGACCATTCACTGTTGTTACCGATCATGCTGCTTTACAATGGCTCAGAAACATAAAAAACCCACATGGCCGGCTCTTTCGATGGTCTTTGAAGCTGTCGATGTATGACGTTAACATTCGACATCAAAAAGGCAGCGAAAACATCGAGGTGGACGCATTTTCGCGAAGCCCTATGGTTCAACTCCTTTCATTACCAGAACTTCAAACTTACCAGGATGACCACCCTCGCTGCAAGTACACAACGGAAAACGGGGTCACTATCGTGACACGTAAGAGAATTCGCAAAGTGTACGTTCCTCTCAAGCTTCGACTGGGCCTTCTGCAGAAAGCACACTGTCAGTTCGGACACGTCGGAGTAAAGAAAACTCTGGGCTTGTTGTCATCATCCTACTATTGGCCGGAAATCATCACAGACGTTTCATCCTACGTCCGCCACTGTGACATATGTCAGCGTTGCAAGAAGCCGAAAACCAAGAGATTCGGATCTCTCGAGTCACTACCACCTGCAGAACAACCCTTCGATCTTTTAGCAATGGACACTATAGGTGGCTTTTCAGGATATGGCTCGACAAAGAAGTTTATTCATTTTGCGATCGACCACGCTACGCGGTATGTCTGGGCGTTTCCCCACAAGAACGAAACTTGTGACGCATACATTTCGTGCATCACCGCCATCTTTGCAGCAGGAAAACCCAAGAAGTTCCTATCTGATCGTGGACCAGCTTTCACAGCTGGAAAATTCAAGCAGTTTCTAAAACGCAATGGTGTCCACCAATTGTTCACATCCTCCCAACACACTCAATGTAATGGCATGAACGAACGTACAAATCAGACTATTGTAACCCGGCTAAAGTGCAAAATGAATGAGCAGCCACAGAAGTCTTGGGTCAAACATCTTTCGGATGTTGTCGATGAATACAACAGAACCCCACATGAAGTAACACGATATCCACCATCGTACCTAATGTATGGAATTCCTTCATACGACACAATTTTAGACGCACCAATGGAGAGTGTGCAAGAAGCAAGGAAAAGTGCAATCAAGAACACGCTTGCCTATCATGAGAAGAACAAGATAATCTACGACAAAAAATTCCTACCACAAGATCTCCAACCTGGTGAATTGGTCCTCTACGAAACACCATGGCACCCGAACAAAGGAAAGCTCAGTTCAGTCATGGAAGGACCTTACACAATTCTTCGCAGAGTCTCTCCTGTGAACTATGAGATCGACCGATGTGTAGCTCCGTTAAGCAGAACTACTGATATTGTGCACGTCAACAAACTGCGTCGCTACTATTGTCCCAATAAGTTGACGCTCTCTCGGGGGGAGGGGGAAACGTGTGACGCTTCACAAGTGAATGTGGGGAAGAAAGAGGAGGAAGACGAAGGGTCAGAATAAACTGGTGTTCTGACTGACGCCATGTCTCATCCGTTACATACATGCACTACATAGCATACAGCGCCTGTTTTGTATGTGCCTTTTAGTGTTCTGTTATTGCGCTGTTGGGGCGTAACTCTGTATGTGTGCCCTGCAAAACTTGGGTGGTCTATCAGTTCCCGTCGGTCTGTAGAATTTTCTATGTAGGGCTGACCAGCAGATGCACTAAAACTGTTTAATAGAGCGCCCTATAGCACTAGCACATGGCGGGGAGGAAGTACATGCCATTTTCATCCAGGTTATTCAGAAGTGTGTGCTCAATTTTTTTGTAGGACGAAGGTGTTAGGGTAAGTGAAAAGCGAAAGGGCACGTACAATCCTGGAAGCCTAATGCATAGCTAGACATGGTCCATATATGGGCGTGAGCGGAGCATCCGAGTATATTATCAAGAGTTTTAAAGAGTTTTATAATATTTGGCATATATTTCATGAAAGACCACATAATAATCACGTGTTTATGAGCCGGTGGTCCCGGAGTTAATACCGGCGACAGTGGTCCCATTTTGATTTAAGTGAAATGGCAGAGGCCCATGTAACGTGCCACGTCAGTGCACGATAAAGAAAACAAGATAGTCCAAAAAAAAAGTTTGGTGCCCCGCTCTATGGCGTATTTGACAATGATATCGGGTTTGGGGACGTGAACGCACAGAGAATATTTTTATAATAATAATAATAATAATAATAATAATAATAATAATAATAATAATAATAATAATAATAATAATAATAATAATAATAATAATAATAATAATAATAATAATAATAATAATATTATTATTATTAATATTTCGCGCATTATTTAGGAGGCAAGCTTATGCGATTTCAATGAGTGATTTGTTAGTTTAGTTTGTGTAGATGAGGGTGTAAGCACTGCCCCGTCTTTGTCTAAGTGTGCATTATTCAACTTGCGTCATGTAAGAACAAAGGCGAGATGCTTTTTCTGACAGATTTTTCTGGTCAGCTTATTTTTTCTGCTTTCCCTTTTGTGCAGTGAAACGACCGTGGACTACACGAGACGTGGTTTCTTCATACCGACTCAACTTATCAGAATGCTCGCCCACCCAAAGACATCCTAACACACAGAAGAATGCCACCAGCTCACTTACCTAATGGCAACAACAACCCAGACGTGACGATCAGCGCCAGGACTCCTTCTTCTTCCCAGGACAGCCTAAACGACTTCAGGTTCCGGCCGCTCCTGCCAGTCCATATTGTAGACATGCGTGCAAATATAAGCGTCTCTGCAGTGACTTTACGCAGATGTCGCCTGTGAACTACTATCGTCGAGCTAGTCGAACGCATGCGACCGACACTTCCGCAGTGACGAAACTTCCCCGTAAAGCTCCCGAAGCCCCATTACGACACGTCCAACCTGCCTTCTCCATAAGACGCCAGAATGGTTCGCTTTCACGAAGGAGGAAGCTTGCAGGGAAGCTAAAAGCTGAGCGCTGCATGTTGCAACGTGCCTCCATTGAAAATATCGTTCTTGCATGCTCCTGAAGCGTCTATGCTAAAAACGCGACTTACAGCTTCAGCGCACATTCATTGTATTACGTTACGAAATACGCACAAGATGGAGACGTCTTACACGTAAGGTAAAAGACTCCCAAATTAAAAGGGTCTGTTTGTCGAGCAATACAAAATAATGAAAGTGTGATTTTCAAACGATAGAAATTGCTTCGAAAGCAATTACAATGAATTTGTCCCTGTGAACATTTTTCCGATTCCCACAAATTAGGGTATGTAGCCAGACGCTTATATATAACCTCTCTGCCTTCTGGCTTTCTATTTCTTCTGGCTTTCTATTAGGACCGCGAGGAGTGGTATCACTGCGTAATTAGTAAAAATAGAAAGATCCGTAACCTTATATATCCTAAATAAACATTCACGAATCACGCAATATTTTCGTTATTGAACAAATGTCGCAAATGAGGAAGCTGTAAAAAAAAGCCTGTGAACGATGTTTTTCTGTACGTTGGTATCAACGGGATGCTAGTATGAAATTTACCATGATAGCCACCTTCTTGAATATTCACCTACTATTGTGGTCACAAAGATAGAATTATCCAAAGAAAATGTGAAAAAAAAGGTGTGCTAGCAATTACGCCTAATAGGACCACACAGCGAAAGGGGCAGTATAGTCATTCATCATGTGGTTGCCCCGCTCTCGAAGAAAGATACGGCGCAAGTCCAGAATTCTTGTAAAAGGCTGACAACGTAGTAAGTATGACCTGTGAGCATTTTTCCGATTCCCACAAATTAGGGTATGTAGCCAGACGCTTATATATAACCTCGCTGCCTTCTGGCTTTCTATTTCTTCTGGCTTTCTATTAGGACCGCGAGGAGTGGTATCACAGCGTAATTAGTAAAAATAGAAAGATCCGTAACCTTATATATCTTAAATAAACATTCACGAATCACGCAATATTTTCGTTATTGAACAAATGTCGCAAATGAGGAAGCTGTAAAAAAAAGCCTGTGAACGATGTTTTTCTGTACGTTGGTATCAACGGGATGCTAGTATGAAATTTACCATGATAGCCACCTTCTTGAATATTCACCTACTATTGTGGTCACAAAGATAGAATTATCCAAGGAAAATGTGAAAAAAAGGTGTGCTAGCAATTACGCCTAATAGGACCACACAGCGAAAGGGGCAGTATAGTCATTCATCATGTGGTTGCCCCGCTCTCGAAGAAAGATACGGCGCAAGTCCAGAATTCTTGTAAAAGGCTGACAACGTAGTAAGTATGACCTGTGAGCATTTTTCCGATTCCCACAAATTAGGGTATGTAGCCAGACGCTTACATATAACCTCTCTGCCTTCTGGCTTTCTATTTCTTCTGGCTTTCTATTAGGACCGCGAGGACTGGTATCACAGCGTAATTAGTAAAAATGGAAAGATCCGTAACCTAATATATCCTAAATAAACTTTCACGAATCACGCAATATTTGCGTTATTGAACAAATGTCGCAAATGAGGAAGCTGTAAAAAAAAAGCCTGTGAACGATGTTTTTCTGTACGTTGGTATCAACGGGATGCTAGTATGAAATTTACCATGATAGCCACCTTCTTGAATATTCACCTACTATCGTGGTCACAAAGAAAGAATTATCCAAGGAAAATGTGAAAAAAGGTGTGCTAGCAATTACGCCTTATAGGATCAGACAGCGAAAGGGGCAGTATAGTCATTCGTCATGTGGTTGCCCCGCTCTCGAAGAAAGATACGGCGCAAGTCCAGAATTCTTGTAAAAGGCTGACAACGTAGTAAGTATGACCTCGTTAGTTTTAATATCTGCATACTTTTTCGGGCAAAAAGAATATATATGATACAGGCTGCACTAAAACAGGCCTACTTCGCATGACTTGTTGGAAAAAATGTGCGATGTAGTCCTTGCTCGTATTTCAACCGGGCAGGTGTGCATATTGGTAGACCAGAAAAAAGGGAGTTACTGAGATATTATGCATGCATGCACGTTGGTGATTCTTTTATTTTCTACAAATAACGAATGAATACAAAAATTACGCTCTCACCCAAGAAGCAATGTTTCAAGTATTTATGAAATTTTACAACAGCGTCTAAATCCGAGGACACTGCACTACCAACGCCCTAACAGGCAAGCTTCAGAGGTAGATATATCCAATGAAATATACATTCAACAAAGAAGTTAGGAGTTCAGTGTGCCAGTTCACCATGACTGGCCCTCACCGAGAAATAGTAAGTTTTGCTGGCAAGGGCATATCGAAGCCAAGGAGGTTTAAAATTGAAACCTTCTTGATTGCAACTTGGAAATATTTGGTTTATTCAAGGTAAAGACGTGTGCTGTCCTTAATGCGTCCATGTGTGCGCATGCATTATGCGTACTGTGTCATTGTAGGAGCTGATCTAGTAGCACAATTAATACAACTGAAAGTTTGCGCTTGTGAATTTTCCTTGCAGTCCGCATTCACAGTAAAACGGCGCCAGCGAAAACGACAGACCAGACTACGTAAGAGAGAGAAAGGTTTACTGTGAGAGAAAAGCTGACAGGTGCACCAGATTCAATTTTCTGACCTGCTGCTCAGCGTTAGGTAAGTATAGAGGTTGGTAAAGAAAGTGGAGAGAAGGCATTGGTGATAATAAGGATCATATCGATGATGGACCAGACAAGGAGGAAGCGCCGTGCACAAGGTGCTTTCACAAGGAGCTCCGAAGGCTTTTTCTGGGGCTCACCATCGAAATTCTACCCACAGCTCACCAAACGCTTCACATGTAGACTCCTGGACTGTTGCATTGCTGGTCACGTGAAGGGGGCTTCCACTTACTGCAATTTTTTGTAGCAGGTCAACTGACGTAAAGGCAGCAATTGCTGCCATGGTACTTTAGTACCTGTGCTCACCCCGCACATTCATTTCGCTCACAGGCGCGCAGCATGATTCTTTGTTGAGGTCGACCGAAGGTAGTCGTTCGAGAGGCGAGCTTGCCGCATTCATTCGAATCTCAGAATCTTGCAGACTCTGCTTCCGTGTGCGGCCGAAAGAAGGAGTGGCCAAAGGGAGCTGTGCCTTCAGGAGAAAGAACCTTGTGTCTCCTGAAAATGGTCATTTGTCGTCCATGGTAGTAGGCAACCGCCTCGATTGAGTGATAAGCCAGGTTGAAGGAAGTACATGTTGAGAAGGGATGTAACGTGTCCAACTGTACATTTGCGTTAGTTGCTTCATCTTCACGGTTAAACAGCGCCAGTGATAACAACAGACCAGACGTAGAGGAAGACACGTACACAAGACGCTGTCTCTCATTTCTCCGAAATGCCGCTCTCATTAACCTAAATGAATGCTCAATACAAACAAGCTGTCTCTTCAGATATTATTACACATGCAGACACCAGGTGAGGTCTTGATCTGCGAAGATACCTGGGAACCAACGGGTATAATTTTACCAGCTACTGATAGACCTTCGATTTCACTGAATAGAAAGCATAGGTTTGCGTGTAAATCCCACAGCTGCGCTTTTTTTTACTAGCGATGGTCAAACCTGGCTGGCGAAGATATGTAGATGAAAAGGTTGCCGCCTACCGTAAGTTTTCGCGGATTTCAGGCCAAGTCACGTTAAACTCCTAGATGGACTTAAAAATAAGCACACAGGACGAAGCACTTCATACCGTGTACCTCTTCTTTTTTTTGTCCCCCTGACTGTCACTTCACCAACGGCCGACGCTCTACTCGCTGCTTTCAGTGCCAGTGTCTTGCTCTAGTCTGACTTTCCGTTCATGTGGCCATGAATGCGGCTCAAATAAACAGATTAGTATTCGACCTGCAGTCTGTTCTCTTGATCCACGTCACGATCCCGTGACAATATTTACAGAGGATACTTCCGTAAACCATGTTTCACATACTATGCTACACCCTTCTGCAATTATAGTGATGAAATACTAAAGGTATATCACAGAGAAAAGCTGACAAAGCGCGAATTTATGTTTAAAGAAAACTGACAAAGATAAATTTATATAAAAACTAATGAATGCCGGAATGACGGCATAGTTGGTATGCATGCTACAGTGAAATTTGAAGCCCCACCTGAGAGGACAAAAGCTTGAGTCGTTTTTAACTCATCCTTGACCCAGGTCTTGCTTGAAATTAGAATGATGAAAGGACGAACCGGTATTTTAAAGTTACTATGCTTGACTTCGAGATTCAGTTTACTTCAGAAGCACGCTTTAGAAGTAGATGAATAACCCTAAGCTTACCTTTCTGGAAAACCAATATCAATGAATAACAAAAAAATTTGAGTTTCACAGCAATGCTTAAACAATGAATCCAGTAGCAAGTTGTAATTTTGTACGACGTGAGGCTGGCTGCACACTTTTTCCCATGCGGTCTCATGCAACTTGACAAAACATTGGTGCAAGAGAGCACAGCTGCTCCAGGCACACATTTCGCACCATCACTTCTCGTTGAGAGTGCAGCAACTGAAAGGGTATACGATACGCTCGCTCAGGGCTGTCGAGATAGCCAAGCAACGCCCGCGCCAGCGATGGCTCGTAAAGCGAAAGTTTGCAGCTCCGGTAGAGGTGTTGGCACAAATCCATTCACATTCACCATATATTTGCAATCACAATAACAATAAAAGAACGAAAAATAAAGGCAGCTACGAGGTCGTGGTTCGACGACTGACAAAATAGCTTACATGATGGCTTTCGCCTCCTCGTTATCGTCATTTTCCTTTCGCATCTCTTGCCAGGCTTTACTAAACTATACACGCATGTTATACTGCTCAACCTCTCCCCTTCTTTCCATCCGCTTCAGAATGGCTAACCTGTTCCGCCCCACTGCTTTAGTATACCCCACAAACCTATGTCCTGCTTCACCATATCTCCTCCTCTTTTGCGACCCCCTCACACCCACCTCGCTCATCCTCAATCTGATTTCCCTTCGCCACCCATTGTTATGCTACGCTAATGAAGCCGCTTGAAAAATGCTCGCCATAATATAATTCGCGCGGAGATAAAGGACCTTACTTCCAGTTTAAACCGTTGCACTGTTCATGTTGAAATTTTGACACTGGAAAGCACATTTGCGCCAACGTCACATTGTGTCAGGTGTGAGTGTGGTTAGTGGAAAAATGATGCACTTCTTAGGCACAATGTTTTTTTTTTTGCTACAAAGAACAAGTGAAATGCAATTATGGGGTTATTTATTTTGATATGTGTACATGCAAACTTTGAAACTTTGTGTATGTCTTAAAATACTTGTAAGTAAAGAATATCCTGGTGTACTATGTGTAAGTTAGTGATGAAAGCTTTGGGTAATTATTGCGTGAGCATTAGATATTTCTTTTGATGCGGATTTCGTAAATTCGTCCCGTATTTTTATAGATTAAAATCGTATCAAGTTAATGACGTGCTTTAGCCGCAAACAACACAAAAACAAAGTGAAGGAACACTTAATGACAAGCACAAGCGGTGCTTGCCGTTGAGTGTTCATTTACTTTTTTTGTATTATTTGCGGCCAAAGCATGTCATTAGGCAAGTAGCAACTAGGCCAACAATCAGTATTGTTGAAATTGCACCATGATGTATGTAATTTAGCAATAGGTCGAAATTTAGGAGAAGTTAAAAAATACTGCGTTTCTAAGTTTTGTATTTCTCTGGTTAAAGTCAAGAATGTGGTCTACAAATTTGTGGGTAGATTTAGGTTCCTCCTAAACAAAAACAGGTGATACGAAACTCCGGAGTCCTCAATTGCGTCGATTTCAATAGTTGTATCGTTTTCTACACACAGACGAAGAGCTCGTTTTATACATTTTTCATTCGTTGAACTTCATTCATACTGGTGCCGAAGTAACAGATGTGATTAAGTGACTAAGAAACATCCAGGAAACCGCATTTAGCGGACGTTACGTTTTCAGCTGGTAGGCCAGCCTACTTCAGAGTAATGGACAAACAAGGTTCTTCAATTCTCTGACGACGCCTGGCGTCCAATTATACGTTACATTGAACCAATTCCCATTGAACCACTTCATTCTAGCATCTCGCCTACATGCAAGTGTGACCGCCACGGCTTGGATTTAAACCAAGACCGTTGGAACCCGCAGTCGAATGCTTGTAACCGCTGTAGTAGACACGCAGCGATTCTTCAGCGCAGAGCCTAAGTCGGCAAAAAGAAAAAAAAACAAATTGGACGCAACACGGGGACGAAACGTTACCTCCGCTCTCTGTGTAGGCAGGGCTGCTGCAAGGTTATGACGCGAAGGTGATCGTGCGCACGGGCAACTTCGCCTTAGACCTATTGCACGTATCTAAACGCGTGTAGGCACCGTCAATATTATGAAGAGCTTGGAGCGACGTCGCGGCCAATAATGGCCCCGTGACAACTTGCACAGCAGCAATGAAGCTGCGTCTGAGGACAGCACGTCGGGGGAGCATCCCGCACGTTTCCCCGAACAATTGGTGAGCTCTGAGCTGGGCGAAGCGTAGGCGCCGTGACGTCGCTACAAAGGCCTCTGTATGTCGACATCACCTACTCCTGTGTACAAACATAGAATACGTCTATAGGCGGTCAAAGAAGGGATAGGTGGTACCTTTTTCTCTAATTGTGCATTTTAACAGGAAGAGCTTTTTCGCGGAAACTTTTGAAGCTCTTTTTTAAATTCTTTTTAAAGCTTCTAAGGAAGATAACCTCACACAATTTATTCGTTAAAATGTTTCCAAAATGATACTGGTATTTTAGACAACTAATTTAATGAAACGGCCATCGTGTGTTATCAAGATATAAATTGCACTTCCTAATGTAGAGGCCCATCGAACTTGGCGATAGCGCTGGAAGATTCAATAATTCTGAACTCAAATCGCACGTGAAAACGGACTTGCATGCTTATCAGGGTCGATAAATTATACGTTAAGTACCACTCTATTTGAATGGCGAATATATGAACTCTCAAAGATGCCCCGAATAATTTTGAAATAAAGTTGTTTTATCGTACTTTTCCTATTTTTCAATGATTGTAGAGTGGGGGGGCTGAGATTTCACTGAATAATACTCTTGAGAGCAATGAACTTCACCAGGACGAATTGTAGGACAAATTGTAGCAAGGATGGCAGCTCAGCCACCTCATCTGCCTCGAACACTGCCTCAGTAATTTTGTTGTCCCGCAGTACTAAACAGAAAATGAGATTTCTGTGCAGAGGTACATGTTGGAACTTGAGCGTGTGTTTTAGTATTTGCATTCATAAACATTAATGTGCTTACACACAGTACACTTGAAGCTTGTCTCTATAGACCATATTTTTCAGAAAAAGAAGAAAAAGAGATACTATTTTAGTTTTCTATATTACTCAGCAGCGTAGAAACGATGTTTCCTGCCTCTTTTTGTGTCACCTTCTCCCTTTCTAAAAACGTGATACATGCTACGACTTAAACAGATTTTCTTTGAAAATTCGCAGAGTTTTATGCAACGAAGTCAGTTGTTCAACATTCGCTTTGGCGATGCGCTTACGGTAGGAACAGATTACACACAGTAGGTACGTTCCGGTAACAATGTGTCTGATGTTCATTGTAATCTGTCCAAACCGTCAAAATCATCACGTAAGCCAACTTGAAATTGATGCTGATGATTACTAATCTACTGTACAGGCAACGCTTCATTGGTGTATATAAAAAAACTAATATTTTGTTGCTTTTTTTAAAGCTCAGCAGGTAACGTCTTTCAATGTGCATCATTTCGCAAATATTTCAGTCAGAAATGGCAATCTCCTAGTTCGTCACGATACAGTATCTTCGTATATATATATATATATATATATATATATATATATATATATATATATATATATATATATATATATATATATATATAAAAAGTATAAAAGTAGATGCGCTTTCCTATAACAACTTGTTTATTCAGGCGACGTTTCGACGGGAGCCCATTTTTTATGCCTTGAAAAAGACGGGGCTCCCGTCGAAACGTCGGATGAATAAACAAGTTGTTAAAGAAAAGCGCATCTACTTTTATATATATATATATATATATATATGATTCAAAAAAGAACTTCTGTGGGTCCGGTGAAATTTCAGGTAAGAAATAAAGCAGCGCACTTACGAATATTTGATAGTTGTTTACTCTACGTTTCGGCTGATATGTAGAGTAAACAGCAATCAAATTTTTGTAGGTGTGCTTTTTTATTTCTTAACTATATATATATACACACACACACACACACATATATATATATATATATATATATATAAATATATATATATATATATATAATATTATATATATATATATATATATATATATATGCGCAAATTACGTGGAGATTTCACCAGCGCATACGAAATATTGTGCCATAGTTTTAACGCGTGCAGTATTTACATTTTTAAAAAAGGAAGAAATAAACAAAGGGTATTCGTTGTATTGAAAGAATGAGTGCGTACTTTACTTTGTCAGATCCTGTCACGCGCGGTCTAGCCGAAATCAATAACTGCGAAGTCCGATGGGGAACCATTGTATTTTCTCGAAGGACTTTCAACAATGCTGTGAAAAACTAGGCCTCACGACATGGAATCGCCGCTAGGACTAAACATCCGCACATAATTGAAAGGGTCTCATTCAATTGCAGGGAACTTGCCTTAGAAGCACGCACTCTTCTGCTTTCTAGCGTACCGATCGCGCCGGTCGTCAAGTTGAAGTACGTCCCCTGGAATTACTTTGCGGTGGCACGCTACTAGTTTGCTTCGGCGAAATTCACAACAGCGAGTTTCAATTTCGCCGTATATATAATTACTGTAGCACATCGCAATGAAATTATCAAAACGCGTGTTGCAGATGGCGAAACTTAAACTTCCGAAACCGACCAAGCGTGCGTTGCAGCGCGGACGCAGAGACAGAGGGGAACAGTTGGCGCGACAGGTACTCGCACGCCTGTGTGGAAAGTCGTCAGTGCCGTGTCGTGATCGTGCATTCCGGCATTATCGCAGTGGTAGAGATTGGGAGAGAGAGGGAGGCAAATGCTCAAACGGTCGCGGTGACCCGTCAACGGGTTCGTGTTCAGGTGCGGTATCCTAGGGACCCAATTTCGGGTAAGTCCTCGGAAGCAAGGACTTCGCACTGGCAGCCTGTTAGACTGCGCTCGTCTGCTCGGCGAGGCGTGCACCCGGCCGAAGCATCGAAAGGATTAAAGGTGTGCGCAGCGGCAAGCTGGCTCGGGCGGGTCGGGGAGCGCGAAATATGCGAGTAAATATTTTTTTATCCGAAAAACTGGCAGAATATTAGTGGTGCGCAAATTAAGCGAGGGCGAAAATAATGCGCGAAAATATGGTATATATTTCACATCTTGTGTCATGGCCACAAAAATTTCTTAGTACAAATTGTAGAACGCATATCATGTATACCACTTCATAGGTTCATAAGTGATCGTACGTCGCATTGTAGAATGACGTCACAACATAGTGACACCTTGATTTGACGTAATTCCTTGCTTCGAGAAAGCTTTGAGGCTTTTTAGACGGGGATCGGCCAACTTTTACCAAATAATGCGATACCTTCAGACCTCAAAAAAACACGCATCCCTGCGAAGTGAATCCGGTCGCCTGAGCGAACCTCTGGTCAACGTGTGGGTTAGTAACCATACATTAACTGGACGTTGCTCCATATAATGTAAATTGAGTGACATAAAGAGACGTAAAGTTACATGAAGTGCCCATATAGTGCACGTTGAAGTCACCGAGCTGCATAAAGGTTTGTGATTGTAGGTGATCTTTAGTCTTCTACCACAATTGTGAAAAATATAGGTCTATTGTTAAGCATTTGACAGCGAAAGCTCTATATGGCATGGAGAAACGAAAATCCGTCTGGCAGCGGTGTCACGAGCAGTGTCCGTTGGCTGTATCGAAATAGTACATATGAGAGCTTTATAAAATGAGACAGCCAGCACTGCAACCACAACGGACGTTTGACGAACATTAGGGTCTATTTGAGAAGCAGTCCCAATGTGCGGCATGGCTCTGTGGTAGAGTACTTAATTTGCACGCAGAACGTTTAGGTTCGATTCCTGCAGGAACCCTGACATTAATTCTTTGCATGTTTGTTCCCGTCGTTCCTGCGTAGCTACCAAGTTTCTATCACCTGTGGCACGTACCCGTAAACCAACGGCACGTACCCGCCCACGGGTATGTGCCACGGTCCGGCGGGAAGTGTTTCACGACGTACGCGACGGGTTTGTGACATTGTTCATGTGTGGACCATCACTTCATATTCGTCAGATTATTTACCCTCCTATACTAATTTTGGTTCATGCATAGCTAAAGAGTGACTGTGAGAGCACCCAGACGTAAGCGGCCAGATAGATATATACATAGATACGCAAATAGACGTCGAGATTGCTTATAGTACGCTGAGTTGCGCAACATTTCTTAGCGAACTTCGGCGACTTTGAGCGTATCTATCTATCTATCTATCTATCTATCTATCTATCTATCTATCTATCTATCTATCTATCTATCTATCTATCTATCTATCTATCTATCTAGCGGCTTACGTTTGGGTGCTCTCGTGGTCACCCCCTTAACTTGGCGTGAAGCGAAACTAGCTTGGGAGGGCAAGATGGTTTTACGAATATGACGCGCTGCTCAAGACCTCAATATTGTCACGATCCCGTCACGTACGTCGTCAAACACGTCCCGTCAGTCAGTGGCACACATACCCATGGGCGGGTATGTGCCGCCAGTGTGCGAGTATGTGCCACAGGTGATTGACACTTAGTATCTAACCAGGAACGATGAGAACGCACATGGACAATTTTAAAGCGCGAGAGTTAAGAATTACCCGATATCGGTAACGTCGACCCGAGGAATTCAAAGATTAAATGTCAGGGTTCCAGCTGTAATCACACTCGAGCATTCTGCGTGACAACGAAGCATTTTACCAGAGAGCTACGCCAGGTCTCGAAACTATACTTTTCAAATAGACGTTAATCTTCGTGAAACGTCAATAGTGGTGAAACGTCAATACCCCCAACTTTATAAATAAAACATACCTACTCCTTTAATACAGCCGTCACGTCAGGTTAACGGGAATTGTGGTTAGGTTCCATGCGCTGAAGTTGATTTATGTAGCAGTGTCCAGGACCAGCACCTTAGCGAGCTTCAGCGCTTCGTATAAGCTTCTGTTGTTGCTACAATGTTCCAGTTGACATCGTTGCGCAACTGCAAACAACTGGTTATATGAACATATGCGACTCGCCCCGCCAAGGTGGTCTAGTGGCTAAGGTACTCGGCTGCTGACCCGCAGGTCGCGGGATCAAATTCCGGCGGTGGCGGCTGCATTTCCGACGGAGGCGGGAATGTTGTACGCCCGTGTACTCAGATTTGGGTGCACGTTAAAGAACCCCAGGTGGTCAAAATTTCCGGAGCCCTCCACTACGGCGTCTCTCATAATCAAATAGTTGTTTTGGGACGTTAAACCCCACAAATCAAATCATCAACATATGCAACTCTTGAACATATGTCTGTGCGTGCAAAATTCGTACATATATTTCACTTCAGTTTATGACGTCTCACAAACTAAAAAATTGCAACACGGTCACCTTCCCTTCGCATGCTTCGCATTACGTCGATTCCCAAGTAGGTGGTATCTGCAGAATTTTTTTTCTATCGAACTCATGTGTTTAAGCTTTACTGATTTCTGCAGTCTGTATAAAAGTTCTGATTACAGGATTTTCTACTCTTAGCTTTCACACGCCGCACACCACAGATGGCAGTTGCATCTCAATGGGGGCATGAAGTGAAAGAACGCTTGTGTGTTTATAGTTAGCTGAAGCTTGTTAGGAAACACAGATGAATAAAGTTATTCTGCAGACTTGCTGCAGTGTTTCTCACAATCACATTGTGGTTGTGAAATTGCAGAAAACAATAGAATTAGCGTGAATTTTCGGCTATGTGCAAGGTATACGAATTCAGCAGGAAGAATGCAGCTAGAGGAACAATGTCGTCGATGGGTTCTTTTTCTCTCTCTTTTTTTTCTATCTCTGTGAAGAAAAAAAGGTTGTAAAGACGCGGAACAAAGCCTCGTCAGGCCCATGTCCTTGAGGCGTTTGCACGTGATAAAAAGAATGATACTAACAGACAAGACATTGAGACGACAAACATGAATAATTACTTCACTTTTGCTCGTTTGATGCTCAAGCGCCTTCAGGCGTCAGCGTTTAAATACTGAATAATGAAAAGAAACAAGGCACGCGAGTGAAGGTGCGTCTGTTTCGTTGTTTTTTTTTCTTTTCACCAATGCGCATCAAAAAACTCTTTTTTTTACTTCTCTCGGTAGATCGTTTTGAAATGCATGTCAAAAACAATTAGGTCGACAGCAGGCGCCATCGGGACGCTCTCAATTCTCAAGTAAATTTTAAGAAAAGTTCACTTGTGGCAGCTTATATGTGGGCTGAATTCGCTGTCTATCTTCAAAATAATGAAATTACGTGATCTGAAGCTTCCCGTGTGGTTATTTCTGTGGTGGGCTTAGTATTATTTTTTTTTACATGACCGTTCTGACTATGATATACAAAGTGAACGAAGCTCTTTGTTTTGAGCTATGTACATTGTAAGTACTTTTTACGCACCAACATCCTTTTCCCGATAAAGGAAATAATGCACGGGCCCAAAGAAAAAAAAATAGTAAAATGAGCGCCCCAGAGGTGGTGTACGCGGCGCGGAAGAATGGATTGCTAGGTGAAAATATATCGCATTGCCCTGAGAATACAACTAATGCCACATAGTTGTCATCCTTCTTTTCCTTCAGACGAAACGGCATTGAGCGTCTCACAAAAATACTGGGTTATTTCTAGCAGGAGTTCCAAAAGAAGTGAGTACAGTTACCGTAATTAAAAATGTGTGGTTCTTAAGGAATGCAGATAGCTGTGCTGTTTTGTATATGATTAAGACGGGAAGAAAGAACGCTGGCCACGGGACATAGAAAAAACAACAGACAAGGGTGCAGAGCTAACAACCACTGGTTTATTGCGAGGAAGTTTAATATTTGTAGGATCTCTGCGAAGATGAGCAAAAAAAAAAGTGTCTGAGCAGAGAAATTTGAACTTGGTTACGTCAGACTTGGTGCCAAAAACAAGCTCTCGCAAATGATTTCATATTTATGCGCGGAGACTGACGGCATGCTGCCAGGCAGCGTGCCATATCGCACGTGAAAAGCGATATCGCACGTGATATCGCACAAAGTGATATCGCACGTGAAAAAAAAAACTACGTATAAAAGCATTGGTACTTCGCAAAAGAAGTTGTTTGGTTTAAAGCATAAAATTCAAGTTTAACAAGAGTAATAAAAATTAGGGGCATGGATGTGATATTCGGAGCAACACCGTTCGAGGGTGATCGCGGCTGCACGCGTGCTACTCTTTTTGGTTGTGCACCACAAGTTGGACATAGGCAATACCATCAAGTCTATACCATCACGATGTGTACGATCTTGTGAAGTCTAATGTGCGTAAATCAAACAGTATCTGTCTAAATATTCTTATTTTGACAATGCTTCAAAAGCGTGCTGGCGTGTTTTTCAAGGGCTACTATCGATGGTCTGTTTAAAACATGTTGTTTAGTTTTCACTTAGTTCAACTTTTTTCATAAATATAGCTATTTCATACAAACAGCTCTTACGTTTCGTAGAATTCGTCATTCTAGGAAAGAAATTTATATTACGAATTTGTAGAATTTGTAATTCTATGAAGCCGCGCCGCGGTGGTCTAGTGACTAAGGTACTCGGCTGCTGACCCGCAGGTCGCGGGTTCGAGTCCCGGCTGCGGGGGCTGCATTTGCGATAGAGGCGGAAAGGTTGTAGGCCCCTGTTCTCAGATTTGGGTGCACGTTAAAGACCCCGGGTGGTCGAAATTTCTGGAGCCCTCCACTACAGCGTCTGTCGTAATCATATGATGGTTTTGGGACATTAAACTACACATATCAATAAATCAATGTAATTCCATGCATTTGACTCAGACAGCAGCTTTGGTTTCCTCTGCACTCCAACTATTTTTATTTAGAACGTTTCTTTAATAATAAATCAACCTGGAGGGACATATATTATGACTTTATTTTCAGCGTGAACAGGGTAGCGTTATTTTGATGAATAGAATAGCATATATTGTAGGTATGAAAGAGGGATCGAGAATTTCACCAAACAGAAGTATTGCATTGAAAGGTATTGGGGAATCCAAACATTATTTAAAATACAGATCGGGTACGCAGGCACACAGATGTAACATAAACCTATCACAAACATGAATGAATGGGTAAAATGCTAACAGACACGAAAAGCAATACATGGAGGAACAGTCCGTCGCAAGGCCAGCTGTTCGGCTGAATATTGCGCCCAATGCCGAGAACATCATTCGCTTCCGCATTGCTACGGTATTGCTAGAACATCAATATCCCGAGAGGAAGTCTCGTGGCTAACTCTACATTGGAGAAAAACAGCGGGGCCCGCAAAAATGTAGGAACTTTCTTATAACGACACTTTAGGCTTGAATATCTTCAGACTGTGGTGTGTTACGCTTCATTTTACGCGAACCCCTTTGGGCCCAAATGCAAAACCACGGACAGCGTGCGAACGCTCCCGGGCCTGTAAACGTATCGGGGGTAGAGGCGCAGAAGTGTATGCCCAGACGCCGAGGAACCTGAGACGCTGCTGCCGCGAAGGTCGTCATGTGCTGTGCGCGAGAACGCGGTGAGCTCGTGGCTCATTCGCACCTGGCTCTTGAGTGTGGGAACGCCGGTGGTATGATCCGTGGCGCGATCAGTCGCGTGATCGGTGGCGTGACCAGTGGCGTGGTAGGTGGTGCGAACACAAGGTGTTCCATATTTGGTCATGTCTGGAGGCGCCTGACGTCACACAAGCGTCTGGAACCCTTTAAAAACGCGCAGGGAGAGACTGGGTGAAGCAGTCTGGATTGAGACCCTGCCGGAACTCTGCTCCTCGGCTTCTTACCTTTGTTTGTAAACTGGAATGTCCACTTTGGTCTAACTATGTAGTATTAAACTCTTTTGATTCGCTGTTCTGCGCCGTCTCGCCGGTACTTCCCTTCTCGTCGGTCCTGATGCAAGTTACGAGCACAACATGCTGATGGCGGCGGTCAAGAGACATCCTTAACAACTGGTGGCAGCGGTGGGATGCTGCAGTCATTTCGACGACTCGAGGGCTGAGCTGCGACACGGATCCACGAGCCGTCTCGTCTGCCAGGCCGCAACCAGATGCAGTGTTTGCGAGGGTCTACGCGGAATTCTTGGCTGTTGAGTGGTGAGTGCGGGGCTTTGTCTGCTGAGTTTTGCCAGGCTTTTTCAGTGGGGAAGCGTAACTGGTAATTCGAACTATTGTTGTCGCCAAAGTGGGCTGCGGCAAGATAGTTGTGTACAGTAGGAAAGGTCGCACTGAACACAGCCATGAATTTGAAGTTGCTGCGTAAAGCGGAGTTATTACAGCTTGCAAAGGAGTTGCGTTTGGATGTTTCTGACGCACTCCGGAAACCAGAATTGATCGAGGCTATTAGTGCTCTGGAGGCTGAGGAAGATGAGCTGACGGAATGCCTTGAGATAATTCGAGAAAGGGAAGCCGCAAAAAGACAGGCAGAGGAGCGTAGAGAACAGCAAGAGAAAGAGCGTGAGGAAAGGGAGCTCGAATTAAAACGACTCGAGTTTCAACGTTCGAGAGAGCGCGAGGAACGCGATCACGCGCTCGAGTTAAAGCGACTCGAGGTTGAAATACAGCGCGTGCGAACGGCAGGGCAGAGAAGCGAGGCAATTAGTGCAGGGGTGCACATATCGCTCAAAATGACAGAACTAATTCGCCCTTATAAACTCGGAGAGGACATTGGGTTGTTCTTGGTGAACTTTGAGCGGACGTGTGAGAAGCAGGGGTTCTCCCGTGAGTCGTGGCCACAGCGCTTGCTCACACTCTTACCTGGCGAGGCAGCAGAAGTAATCGCTCGTTTATCCACTGAGGAGGTCGACGATTACGATAAAGTAAAATCCAGTTTGCTTAGGAAGTACAGGCTGTCCGCGGAGGCATTCCGGCGGAAATTCCGTGAATTGGAGAAAGGAAGGAGTGAGTCATACACTGAATTTGCCTATAAACTGAAGTCAAACATGGTGGAATGGCTAAAGGAGGAGAAGGCCTTCGGTGACCACGCAAAGGTTATTGAGTGTTTTTTACTAGAGCAATTCTACAACCGGTTACCAGAGAACATCAGACATTGGGTGCAAGACAGGCCAGATGTTAGCTCTGTAGCCAGAGCCGCAGAGCTAGCAGAGGAATTCGTCACACGTCGGGCTAGCGAAGGCAGTGACAGTGGTCGAAAAGGGGGTCCCGATTTTAGGTTCAAGCCAAAGAGAGGGCCTGTGAAAACGAAGGAAGAGCCTGAAATTGGGAATGCCCTAACCGTAAATACGTCGGAGTCGGAACGGAACACCGAACCTGCGTTAGAACAGCAAAGGAAGCTAGAAGCGAGGAAACCGTTCCTTTGCTATAACTGCCATAAACCCGGTCACATTGCGGCGCACTGTAAGAAACCAAAAGTTGTGTTTCTATCCATCAGTGGTAGGGACGAGAATATCAAGCTTCTCGAACCTTACGTGCGCGACCTTGAAGTGAACGGGAAGCCATGCCGCGTACTGCGCGATTCTGCGGCTACGATGGACGTAGTTCACAGCTCGTACGTTGAACCGCAAATGTTCACGGGTGAGTGTGCTTGGATCAAGCAGGCTGTAGAGTCGTGTAGTGCATGCCTTCCCGTCGCAAAGGTAACTATCAAAGGCCCTTTCGGCACGCTCGAAACGGAAGCTGCCGTGTCGCCGGCACTCCCTCCGCAATACCCTTACCTGTTTTCGAATAGATCTGACAAGATGCTGCGCGAGAGAGGGCAGCTGTTTGGGGAGGCAAATGTGATGGCGCTAACGCGTTCGAAAGCACGGGAACTCGCTGCGAAGGCAGTTGCCGAGTCCCCTTTAGCTGAAATCGGCCTGACGCAGGACTCCCCAGCAGAGGTCGAACTTACGCCAGCGTTACAACAGCAGGGGTCCCATCCGTGGAGGATGAAGCTGCGGCACGGGCACCATCAGAAATATTGGAAGAGCATTCCAGAGATTTACTTGTAGCGCCTACGTCGGAAAGCTTACAGCGACTGTTAATGGTAGACAGCATGGTCTTGAGGAATCAACAAGATAAAGACCCGAGCTTGCGAAACATCCAGAGCAGGGTACATGAAAAGATAGCCCCGAAAAACATAAGTTATTATGAGAAGGATGGCATACTGTACAGGAAGTATGTTGACAAAAGGGGTGTAATGTTTGATCAGCTGGTCGTGCCTCAAGCTTATCGAGAGGATTCACTGCGCTTGT
The DNA here is from genome assembly GCF_043290135.1 of Rhipicephalus microplus. NCBI lineage: Eukaryota > Metazoa > Arthropoda > Arachnida > Ixodida > Ixodidae > Rhipicephalus > Rhipicephalus microplus. The sequence goes on along the minus strand of NC_134704.1, from coordinate 139,955,313 downwards.
CGCATGGAAGTTCTTGGGCAGGTCATTTAGGCGTCAAGAAAACGAAGGGACGGTTGTTGCAGGAGTATTATTGGCCAGGCTGTTTTCGCGACGCAGAGCGATTTGTAAGGACATGCGACATGTGTCAGCGTGTAGGTAAGCCGGTTGACAAGTCGAGGGCGCCGATGAAGCTGGTGCCTATCATCACAGAGCCGTTTCGGCGGCTCGTAGTGGACACTGTAGGCCCACTGCCGGCGACATCGTCGGGGTACCGCCACGTGCTGACCGCGATATGCCCAGCGACTAAGTTTCCCGAAGCGGTTCCACTTAAAGAACTTAGCTCTGTGGAAATAGTTAACGCGCTCCTTTCCATATTCGCACGAGTTGGCTTTCCCGCCGAAATACAGTCGGATCAAGGCTCTGTGTTTACTAGTGCTCTTACCACTACGTTTTTGGAAAGGTGCGGAGTAAAACTAATTCATAGTTAAGTCTACCACCCTCAGTCTAACTCCGTGGAGAAGCTCCACTCCGTTCTCAAGCGAGTGTTGAGGGCGTTATGCTACGAAAGGAAGACGGACTGGGAGCTATGTTTGCCGGCTACCATGTTCGCGTTAAGGACTGCCCCGCATGAAGCAACGGGGTTTTCACCAGCCGAGCTCGTGTACGGCCGCTCGTTGCGATCTCCTCTTCGCTTGCTTCGAGAATCGTGGGAAGGCCGAGCCGAAGACCCAGTAGTGGTCGAGTACGTTTTGAAGCTACTGGAGCGTTTAAGAAGCGCTCAACGGCTATCAGAGCAAGCCATGGCTAAAGCGCAACATAGGTCAAAGGTGTACTATGACCGCACAGCCAGAACCCGTCGATTCAATGTCGGGGACAAAGTAATGATACTGCGACCGTCGCAGAAAAACAAGTTAGAAGTGCAGTGGGAAGGTCCCGCCAACGTAGTTGAAAAGCTTTCTGACACAAACTACGTGATACGCCTGCCCGGAAAGCGAAGGATACAGCAAGTGTATCATTGCAATCTGCTCAAGCCATACCGAGAACGGGAGGCAGTGGTATGCATGATGGTGAACATCCCCGAGGAGATTCCAGTTGAACTTCCAGGGCTTGCATCAGTTATAAACGGTGAGGATGGTGAACCACTAATCAAAAAATTAATATCGAAAGCGCAGTTAGAGCCGGAGCAAAAGATCGAGCTCCAGGATCTTCTGACAGAATTTCAGGACTTATTTGTAGATAGGCCTGGAAGAACCTCGGTTGTTACTCATGACATCAAGCTGACATCCTCAGAACCCGTGCGTAGTAAAGCTTACCGAGTGTCACCGCGCCAACGAGAGATTATGGATTCCGAGGTGAAGAAGATGTTGGAATTAGGCGTGATCGAGCCTTGTGAGAGCGATTACACTTCGCCCTTAATCTTAGTTGAGGTGCCGGGAAAAGATCCACGCCCTTGCGTGGATTATCGCAAGCTAAACTCGATCACCAAAGATCAGATTTACCCGATACCAAACATTGAAGAGCGCATTGAGAGGGTTAGTGGAGCTCGATATATTTCCACGCTGGATCTCGTTCGAGGCTACTGGCAGGTTCCTCTCACCGAAAGGGCTAGCAGATATGCAGCGTTCATATCGCCGTTGGGAACGTTCCGCCCTAAGGTATTAGGCTTCGGTTTGAAAAATGCGCCATACTGTTTTTCAAGCCTTATGGACAAGGTGTTACGAGGACTAGGGGAATTCGCTTTACCCTACTTGGACGATGTGGCGATATATTCGTCCTCTTGGTCGGAACACATGCAACATCTGCGTGTGGTTCTAACGCGTTTGCGTGAAGCGGGACTAACTGTGAAGGCACCTAAATGCCAACTCGCTCAAGCTGAGGTGATCTACCATGTCACATAATCGGACAAGGACGCCTCCGACCTTCTGAGCTCAAGGTGGCTGCCATACGCGATTTCCCGCAACCACGCTCAAAGACAGATATCCGCTCATTTCTGGGGGTTGCAGGTTACTATCAACGTTACATCCCGAGATATTCGGAATTAGCTAGCGCTTTAACTGACGCGCTCCGGAAAACTGAGCCACAAACTGTCATCTGGGATGACCGTAAAGAGGAGGCTTTCAAAGCAATAAAAGCCGCCTTAACAGGTCAACCTGTGCTGAAATCACCTGATTATTCGAAAGAGTTCATTGTTCAGTGTGATGCTAGTGAGCGAGGCATGGGAGTAGTGTTGTGCCAACGAGGAGAGGACGGTGAACACCCAGTTCTTTATGCCAGTCGTAAGCTGACTGTGCGAGAACAAGCGTATAGCACAACCGAGAAAGAATGTGCGTGTCTCGTATGGGCAGTGCAAAAGCTGTCGTGCTACCTTGCAGGCTCGAGCTTCATAATAGAGACAGACCACTGTCCTCTCAGATGGCTGCAGTCCACTTCTTCCAAAAATGGTCGCCTCCTGCGCTGGAGCCTCGTTTTGCAGCAGTATTCATACGAAATACGGTACAAAAAGGGGAGTCTCAATGGCAATGCCGATGGCTTAAGCCGAAGCCCCTAGGTCATGAATTGGCCTCGATTGTTTTTCTTCCTGACATAGGTTTTTGTGTTATTATTTCTTCCGTAGTTTTGGAAGACCTGTGCGTCGTTAGGTGGGCAACGAAATTAGGGGTGTGTTTAGTACTTTGTACGAGTAATAAGATTGAGCCTTTTGTGTTTAAGGTAAGCCTGGCGGGGCTCAGTGGATACGTGTCTCGCGCTTGCTTCTTCAGTGGCTTTGTTATCCTGTGTTTTCCCGTGGATTGTTTGTTCAGTCGACGGGCTCTACCATGGCGAGGATCTTGCTCTCCCAGAGAGAGGACTGCGTTGTCATCTGGCATCTCTTCGGACACCACGTCGGTTCCAAACTCTTGGCAGGAACGCCGGAAGAACCTGTGGTTTCCCTTCTTGCTGATGAAAGACCTGAAGCGGTGGGGTGTGATGATCTCACCACCCGCAGCTGCCTGGCGGCCAGCCCCCCCCGACGAGCCCCTGCGGGGTCGCCCCGGAAAGGAGCTCATACCATTGTCTTTGGCCACTTTTGACTGTCGCCATTTGCTGGATTCCATTGTATGGTTCGCCTCCAGCCTCCGGCGAACCTCGACAACATCAGGGAAATCTGGCCGAACTACCTTACGAGACGGAACAGGGCCTAGAGCCAGGTATCACGTACCGTGCTCCAGGTTAAGAAGGCTACGAGCTTCGACGACTGATCCCTGTTGACAGTGGATGCTGTCCCCTGCCATTCGGGATCTCCATACGCGAGGGGGCAGTCTGTTACGCTTCATTTTACGCGAACCCCTTTGGGCCCAAATGCAAAACCACGGACAGCGTGCGAACGCTCCCGGGCCTGTAAACGTATCCGGGGTAGAGGCGCAGAAGTGTATGCCCAGACGCCGAGGAACCTGAGACGCTGCTGCCGCGAAGGTCGTCATGTGCTGTGCGCGAGAACGCGGTGAGCTCGTGGCTCATTCGCACCTGGCTCTTGAGTGTGGGAACGCCGGTGGTGTGATCCGTGGCGCGATCAGTCGCGTGATCGGTGGCGTGACCAGTGGCGTGGTAGGTGGTGCGAACACAAGGTGTTCCATATTTGGTCATGTCTGGAGGTGCCTGACGTCACACAAGCGTCTGGAACCCTTTAAAAACGCGCAGGGAGAGACTGGGTGAAGCAGTCTGGATTGAGACCCTGCCGGAACTCTGCTCCTCGGCTTCTTACCTTTGTTTGTAAACTGGAATGTCCACTTTGGTCTAACTATGTAGTATTAAACTCTTTTGATTTGCTGTTCTGCGCCGTCTCGCCGGTACTTCCCTTCTCGTCGGTCCTGATGCAAGTTACGAGCACAACCTGCTGACGGCGGCGGTCAAGAGACACCCTTAACAGGTGCCTCAGTTTGTCGCGTTCTGTTCATCAATTTGGCTCTACATTGCTCGCTTTTGTCCTCCGAGCACAAAAAAAGCACAAACACACACAGACACGCGGGCACACACGTACACAAATGTATCTCCGCTACTTTTTAAAAAAGAGCAGGAAGAAGCAGAAGGAAGCTAGCAATAAAAAAATCATATACAATGGTTGTGCGCGTGATGCTACGGTTTGACAAGTGGACTTCTATTGCTTGTTCAGTTCTAATCGTGAAGAAGACTAAGACCACTTGCTGGAATGACGGCTCGAGCGCACAATCGCTGTTCACGGATTCTTTCATCTCTACAACTCAGGAAGACTTGTCAAAGTGTCTAAACTGCAAGCTGACACCGGATAATGTTACGTGGAGAGATGTGGTGCATCAGTTTAGTGACGAAAGACGTTCTATTGGACTACGCGTTTGATGAGTACACTCGGCGAAGAAAGCACGCTTTATAGTCGCACTTGTTTTATTAAATGTAAATAAGGAGAGGTTGATGCTAATGCGTGGCGCCGGCTACTCCTCTTTTCTTGCACTAAAGTCGGCATTCAATACTCAGTATCAAACACAAGGCTATAAGGTACATAAAACAACGCTTACGTAGCGAGTCCACGTTTTTCATACTAAACTGTGTCCATACCACTAAGAAATGTGTCCACAACACATATAAATCTGTCCACACCACAGAGAGTTTGTAAAAACAAAAGTAAATCAGTCCACACCATGCAGTGTTTGTAAAAACAAAAGTATTCAAGCCAATTCAAAGGTCTATACAAAACATGAAACTTCATGAAAACATCAATGGTGATCATATCTCTTAAGTACTGAACTGTTTTCAGAAAGGTATTGTAGTGAAACACAAAAGTATTGTTATGAAACATACATGTAACCATAATACTTTTTCTTTTCTTTTTTCACGTTTAGTATTTTTCAGATATTTCTCATTCCTACAGAAAGTGAACAAGTGCACGTGCTGCAGTGGCTTGTAGCTGGGTGATTGATTCCACGAGAGATCTACACGGGTCGAAAAGTTGATATTTTAGATTTTATTGAGTATTTTATATTTCGTGCACCTCTAACTAGGTAGCCCGAAAGTCAACTTCGTTTTATGATTAACAGCATAACTTACGAGAAAAAAAATCAAACTTCACCATCACGGAGGCACCAATTTCGTCATCTGTCATTTCCGAAAATTGCAGATGCTATAAAAAGACAAATATTTTTGTTTCAAGGAAGATATTTTTTACCTGAAATGCATGTCTAATGAAGAATGAATTCATACGGTTTCAAGTTTGTAGACCTTAAGTAAATAGCTTTTAAAAATGTCTAATTTTGCGACTGTTTAAAATAGATTATATATTTCCCATTTTTTTCCTCCCAAAGTAATGCAAGCAGCGTTTTTAAACTTGGCACATCTTAAGGATATAGTGTGTTCATTAGGTACATAAATTAATGCTGCCGTAGGGCAAATGTAAATTTTTATATATTGCCTCAAAGTTCTCATAATGGCAAAAGTGTACTCCAGTGAAACTTGAATAATAAAAAAACCCATCTTCAATTTTTCTTAAAATCTCGTAAATAGACAACCGAAGGCCATCATACAGTAATATATAAAAAACATGTTGCATTATTGTGTTTTTAGCGACAATATTTGAGGTACAAATCAGAGCTTTTTGAGAATGCGCTGATAAGTTGAGAAATCTAGAAATCGGAACGGAAAAGCGGCAATAAGCTTCAAACGCGAGTAAACGTGACCGCATTTGGTGAAGAAAGGCTGTTTTAGCAGATAGGAGTAACTATTTTGAATACGATATTCTACAGTATCTGAATGCACTCTCATACGTAGAGCACTGATACTTCTAATATGTGGTGCCTCTTCATTACTGACACACAGATAGAGCTGCTGTGACGGCCATGTGTTTGCAACACGTTGGGTAAAAGAATTTAATGTTGAATGAGTTCATAAACGATTCATAACAAGTTTTTATCATTTGGGGCACGAAGACTGCCGCATTAGACTGAAGAACACGCTTTAGAGCAAGTTGTCATCCGTCGTCTGCTCTACAGATGAATTGCTGTGCGCCGCATCTCGGAGGCAATGCTTTAGATCTTATGGTTCAAAGTAGGGACAAAGATTACGCCTCCCGTAATTTTATCGACAAAAACATTGTGAAATTCATTTTAACGTACTATACTTCAGTGTTGCATTCGCACTGCAGATACTTGCGCACGCTGTTTTACGTCTGCTCTCATTAAAGGTGGGTGACATAGGAACAGACGACAGATAGATCACTTTCGTGCTGCTGGTTTCACGCATAGTTGCATTGCCAGTAATTGGAGCCTCAAGGAGCGTGGCGATGGCTGACCACTTCAGCCGGGATAGAGTTTTTTTTTCAGATTACCTAATGTTTTATAAAAAGAAAATGCCTTATCAAAGACACATCCGCAAGGTCGAAGACATCGGCCTGTTTGCCCTCCAGAAGCTTTTGCCAAAAGCTGGCCGCCATGCACATAACAACGACCACGTCTGCCTGAACTGCTTCAGACGCCTCAGAGATATGCTGTCTTCGTCTAATGGCTTCTCAGCTGAAACAGCTGTTGAGCTTTTGCCGGAAGAAGAAAAAGGCAGAAGTCGAGAGCGGTGCGTAAACACGCCTGAAGCATTATCACATATGCGACTGGAGAAGCTGCATGCGCAAAATAGCAAAGTTCATGCTGAGCCAAGACAACTTAGCAGCAATTCTACAGTAACCGTGAAATGCCACCGTAACGTGTGTAACCGCCACTTTTAACCATCAGATCTAAAATGCAGTATGTGTGCCCAGTGGTTCAAGAACTTCAAGCAAGCCTATGAAGCGTGTTCTTCGTATCAAGAGCGCATGCGTTTGTTGGCACTGTTGCCGAGCGATATAGAGCGCCGAAAACTCCAAGCGCTTATACCAAACTTGTCAGCTTACACGATATACAGATCCCGACGCTGGCGCGCAAAACACGGGATATGGTTAGCACCAAATGCGGTAAAAAGGACGTGGCTGAACCCAATGTACGTCCAGGCAGCTATGGCTTACTACTCCAAAGATGAGTATAGCTGCTCTCGGCAGAGGCCCAACAAAAAAGGTGTAGTATCTGTAATCATTGACGGAAAAAAGAAGCTTGTTTTGAAAAGGTTTATGACCCGTTGGGTGCGAGAGGCTTACCGTCTTTTTAGAGAAGCTAATTCGAACACGTCGATTGGGCGCTCAAAGTTTTATTCACTGAGGCCGAAGTGGGTTCTTCTTGCACCACACCAAGAAGTGTGCCTTTGTATATACTGTGCTAATGCCACGGAGTATGTTTCTGCCCTACAAGACGTCACCGATGGTTCCTACACGGCGGACTTCTTGAAAGAACTATGTCTACGCAGCTCCCATACAAGTGATTGTTTTTTTAGGCCATTGTGACTATTGTGCTAAGAAGGACGCTCTGACTGCAGCCACATGTTTAGGAATTCCTGATCATATTGAGGTAGCCTATGCAGTATGAAAAAATGGCGATCTAGTAAAAAAAACAGCCCAGGCAAGTGCTTTTCTGCGAGAGGTAAGTCCATGGTTCGTGAAGTGGATTACCCATGATTACATAAGATACATTCAAGAATCAGCAATACGCCAGGCGAAAGAGAACAAAAAAAGAATCTTGCATTTTTCACTTTGATTTCGCCGAAAATTGGACAGTAATTTTACCGAATGAGGTACACTCGTATCACTAGCACAAAAGACAGGTGTCTATATTCACGTGTGTCGTCACAAGGAAGCAATCAATTCAAAGTTTTGCCGTCATCAGTGATGACATATGTCATGATGCTGCACATGCCTGTTTTGCTCTACAAATAATCCACAACTATATGAAGGAACAATTTAAGCCTGACACGCATGTTACTTATGTTTCTGATGGTGCATGCAGTCACTTCAAAAACAAGTACCAGTTGTTCGAGGTATGTCAGAAAGATCATATATCAACAATGTGCATATTTAGGCCACAGGACATGGCAAGAACTCTTGTGACGACGTTGGTGGCCTACTAAAGCATCAGGCTACGCTCTACAACCAGTAGAGCGGCAAGCTCAGCTGTGATTGTCAGCATCCCAAATGGTGGCGCAAATGAGCGCGAAGCTCAAGAATGTCAAGCTGCTGTGTGCAAATGCAGACGAGCTAGAAACATTCCGTCAGTTTAAGAAGAGCTAGTGGAAATCGTTGCCACAGGTTCCAGACATACGTTCTTGGCATGTTTCGCTAAGCACATCTGAGGGCACTGATCGTGGTCGTGTTTTGTTAGCGCCACGTACTGGTAAATGTGATCTGCAAACGATGCAGCCATTTTGTGCGCGTCTCTTGTTTCACGCAGTTGCCACCAAAATACCAGTGAAGGTACCTCAAGCGCATATGCTTTTTCTAGCGAGACCCAACACTTGCATTGGAACATTTTCATGTTTCAGTTTATCTGCAAATATAGACAGATGTTTTGCAACTGAGTTACAGTGTCGGAGATTTCCTCCATTAGAGCAGTGTTATCAGGAGCATAAATGCGCCTTCATTGGTACGTATTTGTCACAGTGCTAAAACAGCCTTTCTTCACCAAATGCGGTCACGTTTATTCCCGTTTGAAGCTTATTGCCGCTTTTCCGTTCCGATTTCTAGATTTCTCAACTTATCAGCACATTCTCGAAAAGCTCTGATTTGTACCACGAATATTGTCGCTAAAAACAAAATAATGCAACATATTTTTCTAAATTGCTGTATGATGGCCTTCGGTTGTCTATTTACGAGATTTTAAGAAAAATCCAAGATGGGGTTTTATTATTATTCAATTTTCACTGGAGTACACTTTTGCCAATATAAGAATTTTGAGGCAATACATAAAAAACTACGTTTGCCCTACGGCAATAATAATTTATGTACCTAATGAACACAATATATGCTTAAAATGTGTCAAGTTTGAAAACGCTGCTTGCATTACTTTCGCAGAAAAAAATGGGAAATACCTAACTTATTTCAAACTGTCGCAAAATTAGACATTTTCAAAATCTATTTTCTTAAAGTCTACAAACTTGAAACCATATGAATTCATTCTTGATTAGACATGCATATCAGGTAAACAATATCATCCTTGAAACAAAAGTATTTGTCTTTTTATAGCATCTGTGATTTTCGAAAATGACAGGTGACGAAGTTGGTGCCTTCATGTTGGTGAAGTATGATTTTTTTTTCTCGTAAGTTATGCCATTATTAATAAAACGAAGTTGACTTTCGGGCTACCTGGTGAGAGGTGCACGAAATATAAAATACTCAATGAAATCTAAAATATCAACTTTTGGACCCATGTCGATCTCTCGTGGAACCACCGAGCTTTCCTTTTGAGCCATGGATCTCAGATTTTCCCAATTGAAGGAGGTCACTTATTCAGAGAATTTAGCTCTTTCAACAATGACTGGGTGCTGTCACACCTAATGCTATACGTTCCAGCTGCAGTGCCCGACTTGCCGTCAGGAGTTGGGATACAGCGTTTTAAGAAATAAATAAAAAAGATATGTGCAACGTAAGCGCCTACCTGATTCGAAAAAAAAAGACAAGAACGAAAACAACGTGGTGTCACCCAACGATCGAAACTAAAGCTAATTTCGACTGCTTTTCGTTTGTTTTCGAGTACTTGTGATTACGTTGTTGGTTACGTATGCGTAAAATCACCATTATATCGTCACGTGGAAGCGACAGGGGCGTAGAGAGTAGTCGACGTCTTCAAGGTGAAACATTATTTTACCGAACTTGAAGCCGACCATCTGGAGGACTATATAACAGTCAGGCACGGATAATCTAAATAACTTAATCTAAGTGCAGAGTGCTTCTAACTGTATTTGGAAAGTGAGGTTACGGCAAAACACAATAGCACAGATAGCGGTGAACCGAGCGTCAGCCGTTGATAACCTCACAAGCGGCGAATCGCGGCGGTAATAATACGTGTATCATCGAATGTTTCAGTCTTATCACTGGTTGTCGCGCAAGCTCTATATATTAAATTTGAGTGTTCAAGTCCTGCGCAAAATCATGATAAAATTATCTACAATAATCGTGAAGCGTCTCGAAAAATAAGGCATGGTTCGCGATGGACATTGCTGACAGTCTTTGTCGCAAAAACGGTGAATAGAAGAGAAGTGAAAACAAAGAAACACGCGTCACAATGCCCCCCTTTAACAAGCATCCTCCCGAGTCTTAAAACAGAACACATGGAGAAAGTGCATGCAAGAATAAAAATAACAACAGCGAAGCAAAAAGTAAAATAATAAAGTACACAACACACAAGACTACACAACTACACGAGAGGGTGGATCTCCATTGAAGCGGCAAGAATTTTTAATAGCAAGGCAGAGGACTTGGTGAACGGAAGCTATACACCTAGGTACTTGAAATGGATTGTGGAGCACATGGGCGAAGACGAAGAGGATCTCAAGACCCCCCTAAACATGAAAGAGAAGTCCCACTTTGCCACGCATGAACTCAGGCTGGGAACACCCATCTCAGAACCCCAGGGGGACCAATCTCGAATTTGATGATAAGGATCAGCTTCTCACCTTCCACAACATATTGGCTCACTATAAAAAAAACAGAGGAAGATATATCATTAGCTCCAACTTAAACTAGATAGGTCACAAGAAGTAGACTCGAGACGCCTACAAACGAGAACATTTCAAAATCCAGTTCACCTCAACCGCATATGCCCCCGGCGACTCCCCGACACTGGCTGTATCATATGTACACGCGAAAGCGCAGACATAGAACACATTCTTTGGAAATGCCCACACACTACACGGATTTTCAATCGCCAAAACGCGGACCTGCTTCAGACGCGTTGGCTTGAGGCTCTGGCTAGCTCAGAATTCGATTACCAAATTTGGACCACCCAGCAGGCCCGGGAAGCGCCTGAAAAGCTAAACCTTACCGCGACCACACGGGTGGCCTAGGCCCAGCCGCTAATCTGCAGGTTTAAATAAAGCTTTTCACATGTCATTCTATTAAGCGAAGTCCAGGGGTTCGCTAACGCGTGTAGCACGATTTGAAGCGTGCGACATGGATCACTTCAGGTCGCGCACGGTGCCAACTTTGTATTGCTGGAGGTATCGCCGAAGAAGTTTTTTTATTAGAGTCCCCGTTGGCCAGTCGGCGTCGACACTCAAACATGGTTGCCACACTGATATTGCACGAAGCGTCGTCGAAGATTGTAGCGGTGGATAATAGTCATCTCTTAAGTCTTGATGCGTAGGCCGGCGAGTTGCCGGGCTTCTGCAGCGCAATGTAGGTAGGAGGTTACGTCAATGTTTTCCTCGTCCCTGATGTTTGGTAACAAGGTGTCGCGCGTCGTTGCCGGGCTCCTGCCGTTCATTAACTTGTATGGCGGGACCTGCGTAGTTCCTTGTACAGGCGTGTTGTAAGTGAAGGCCACGTACGGTAAGATGGCATCCCACGTCTCCCGCTTGAAGTCGATGTACTTGCCCAGCATCTCGACAATAGTTCATGTTTAAACACTCAGTGAGACAATTTTATTTCGGCGGTACAGACGGTGGTCCGGCGGTGGCTTGTCTGGCAGTATCTCAAGATCGCCTGAGTTAGCTTCACAGAAAAAGCCATACCCCAGTAGGTGATAAAGACCACTGGGGCACCAGGACGCAGGACAGTATCTTCAATGAAGAACTTCGCTACCTTGCTGGCACTGCCGATGGGTAAGGGCCCTGTTTTGGCGCATCGCGAGAAGTATAGTCGGTACTTGGTAGCTATGACGATTCATTTATTCCTTCAAGTCGACATAAGAAATGACCTCAGCAGGTCCATGGCGTCAAGCGTCATTGCCATAGGTTTATGCTGATTCGCTGGAAAATTTGGTGAAGCGGTTTGATCGGCTGAAGAAAGCCTGCTGGTCTTGTCGGCGGTGTCTTTCTTCGTGGACAGTTTCGGCATGTCTTTAAATAAGAAGAGGCTTCGGTGGTAAGCCATGGCCAGCAGTACTTTTCCCGTATTTTTGCGAGCATACGGGGAACACCGAGGTGTCCAGCTGTCAGGTCATCGTGTAGGGTCTGGAGGACCTCTGGTCTCACTGAGGACTTCTGGTATTTTAATTTGCGACTACATTTAGCCCATTCGTATCATAACCCTGAGAACAGGTTCTCGGTTAAGCTGTAGGCCGGTGTGCACAGATTCGGGTGTACGTTAGAGAACCCCAGTTGGTCAAAATTTCCGGAGCCCTCCACTACGGCGTCTCTCATAATCATTTAATAATTTTAAGTCGTTATTCCCCACATATTAATTAATCACTCAATCAATCAGATTCCCAGTGAAAAACAAAAATATTACTTTTATGTTGTTCATTTGTACATGAATGTCAAACGAACGCAACAAATTTACGTACAACCGACAAACGACTCGCGAAGATGATATGGTTGATTCAGTGCAGGTCGCATCGTCCTATTTTCTATGCTCAGAGCAGGCTCTCTTGAAGTTTCTGGCTACAGGCCATACCATAAGTTAATTGCGCAATCGGTATTATCTTGCTAGGCTTGAAAAAATTGTACAAAAGCTGAACACATTTTGACTTACCACGATTATTGCTACGAGCAGACCACATCAAATCATGTCGAATGTAAAAAAAGAAATAAGAAAATTGACTTCGAGATGACACGATGAAAGCGAACGCGTTTAAAAAACTGACAAAAACGTATATCAACTGAACACATGAGCAATTGTGTAGGCTGTTGCAGCGGGAGCCGGTATGGTTTTTTTTTTAACACTGAGGGAATGAAGAAGTATACGAGAGAAAAATGTGCGAAAGAAAAAGGTTAACGAACCTTCAGAGTTCCTCTCGCGTCGGTTTTTTTTTAAGGCTGAAAGTTCTAGGCCAATAAAAGCAAGATCAAGCGTCCATCAAACATTTTTCATAAGTTCAGGCTAACAAGGCATATGTCGAATCTATTGTAGCGAACGAAAAAACGTCTTCGGGCACCAAAAAGACGAGAAAAGACTGGAAGTCTACGCTGCTTCAATTATATTCCATAAAGCGCACTGTATCTGATCCTGTCCTAGCCTTCTGAGTAACGGCTTTCTCAAATTAAAAAAAAAGTTCCCCTGGCAAAAGACATACCTCTGAAGGGTGCAGGCACAGGCATCCTTACTGAAGTGCCCGAACGCTGAAAAGTCTTGAAAGCCAGTATACCTTTGAGATTATTGAAAAGGGGTTCGTTGGCAGTACACAATTTACAATGAAAAGTGCATGAAGACACATGAGAAGTAGGTAAAGTGTAGGGTGCGGCCTCTCCTTCATCATAATGAATTATTGTGAGCCATACAATTTTTAGTAGCAATACTTTCCCCACAAGTGTCACAGAACGAGCGCTAAAAAGAGAGCGCGCCGCCAAATCCTTGCGACAACGGGCGGTAGAAACGCCGCGAGGTAAAAAGAAAAAAAAAAGAAAGTAGACATCCAAGGCTCCCGGGCGCGCGCTCTCCCCGCAGAAGCACGGCTTCGCAGACGAACCTCCTCACCCCACAGCGGCGGCCGGGCAAGCGCTAGAAATTTCCAGAACGAAGGAGGCGTGGCTACGCCGAGCTGAGTCACCCGACGCGGAGGGCTGACAAACCGTCTCGCCTCTCTCCAGCCTTCGCTGCGTATCGCGCCGACGAAAGGACGAGAAATTTCTGGAAAGTGGCGCGGAAGGTATTTAATCGAGCAGCCGAGACGAGAAAGCAGGTGGTGACGGAAGTTAACGCCAGAGCGCGTAGGAATTCCGCCGTGGAGTCGGCGAAGGTTCTGCCCGTAGTGACAGAACAGGAGGAGACGGAAGTGAGCGCCAGAGTGCGTATAGAGTCCGCCGTGTAGTCGGCGAAGTTTGTGGTCCGTAGGGACGGCTCGAGCTACAGGCAAGAGCGTGGGTTTACCGCTATCGAGCGAAGACGCGGGCAACAGCTGCGTGTGTGAAGCCGACGGGTTCCGGCGAAGAAGTTGAAGTTTGAAGAGTGGCCAATTGAAGACGGGAGGTTTCCTGGAAGAGAAACTCCAGAGAGCTGCGGAACGACAACAACGCTGGACTTTGAGTGAGTGATTCTCGGAAGAGTATCATTCAGACTTTTGTTCCAAGGACTTTGGACTGAATAGGTTTTCTATCTCTTTAGTCCTTAAGTGTCTTGGTTGTTCAATGCATGTGACTGCATCGGAGTGCGTATTGTTGTCTGTGTCCGTTGTTTCAAGTGTGGTTGATTGTACTGTGTAGTACATTGTCTGTTTGGTGACGTATTGTATGTAACTATTGTGGAGTGTGCATACGTGTGTATTGTTTTTGATCTGCCGTTAATGAGAATATAATTTTGTTTGTTTATCATCTCTCGGCTCTGTCTTGTTCTTTGGGCCACAGCCGGCGTCCGCTGGCGCACCAATAAGGACCACTTCTAAATTGTCCACGCTTTCGTGGTGCGGTTCGGGGGGCCGATACTTCGGCTCTTGGAATTAGCCCGGCGATCGCCTCCCTAATAAACGGGACAGGTGTGACAATTAATCTGGCGTCCGCGAATCAGGACCTTTTGGTGCACAGTGTGTCCAAAGTAGTGAGAAAGAACCTCGAGTTGTTGATAGTGCTATCGGAACGATTTTGTGTGTTGTTCAGTGTTCTCGTTAACGAGTGCAGGGGAGCGCTCCGATAGACTGATCTAGGCAGATACTTTTTGCACGCGGCAAGGTTTTATTTGCGAGACACCATGGATCTCGAAAAGTTAGTTGCTCTTGGTGAAAAGATGGGTCTTTCTGGCGCCGAACTACGGAAGTGGGTCACCCAGAGGGAAAAAGAAGAAAAAGCAGCCGAGCTGGAAAAAGAGAGGTTGGCGGTCGAAAGAGCCAAAGCGGAAAAAGAAGCGGAGCTGGAGAAAGAAAGACTAGCAGCTGAGAGGGCGAAAGAAGAAAGAGAGGAAAGGGAACGGCAGCGACAGCACGAGATAGAACTCGAGCGGCTCCGTTTGCAACAGCGAAGTGAAACTCCGGTCCAAGCTAGAGTTGAAAGCAGCGAACGAGAGGATCACGGCTTCCGCTTGAACCCAAGCAAGCTGCTCGTAGCGTTTGATGAAAGGAAGGACGACCTAGACGCGTACCTCCACAGATTTGAGACGATTGCGAGGAGCCAGAATTGGCCCGAACAGCAATGGGCAACTGCTTTGAGTACTTGCTTGAGTGGTGAAGCGCTCAGTGTGTACGGTAGGCTGACGCCGACCGATGCAGCCAACTATGCAAAGGTGAAAGCTGCTTTGCTGAAGCGATTTAGATTCACTGTGGAAGGATTCCGGGACAGGTTTCGGACAGGAAAGCCAGCTGATGGTGAGACGGCTACGCAGTATGCCACCCGACTTTGCCATTATTTCGACAGATGGATTGAACTTTCAGGGACAGCACAGGAGTACGATGAGCTTAGAGAGCTGTTAATTAAAGAACAATTTCTTACTAGTTGCCACCCAAGCCTGTCGCTGTATTTGAAAGAGAGGAAGGCGGAGTCATTTGAAGGAATGCTTGAATTGGCTGACCAATTCTTAGAAGCGCAAGGAGGAACTAATTTGGCCAAGGTCAAGAAGGATTGTCCCGATGATTCGAAGAAATTGGCTACTGAAGAAAAGAAGCGTGCACCAGAGAGCATGCAGCGATGTTTTCTGTGTAACCGAGTGGGTCATCGCGCGAAAAACTGTCGAACGATCTTTACGAGCCCTACGGTTGTAAAATGTTTTAAGTGTGGTCAGACTGGGCACAAAGCAGACGCTTGTCGGAACGGAGTGAGTCAAACTCACCAGGTATCTTGTGTGCAAGCGGCACCGAAATCTGATAATAATGCCGTCACCGATGGATTCGTAGAGTTGAAGAATGGGGAGAAAATTCCTATTGTGGGGGCAGTAATGTCAAAACAGCCAACCTGTGTTACGAAGGGAATGCCAACGCTTCCTGGAAAGATTGCAGGCAAGAAGATTACGGTTCTAAGAGACACCGGTAGCTCCACGGTTATCGTGAGAAGAAATTTGGTACGGGAAAGAGAGTTGACAGGCAGAACGAAACCGGTTTGCCTAATTGACCGTACGGTCCGGATGCTTCCCGAAGCAGAAATTGAGGTTGAAACCCCGTACTTCAGCGGGAAGGTTACTGCGTTATGCATGACGACCCCCCTGTATGACCTTGTCATCGGAAACATCGACGGGGCGCGAGGGCCAAGTGATCCAGAATGTTTGGGAGAAGACCCGAAGATAGAGCCCTCGCCAACACAGCGGCCGCGAGATACAGTGGAGGAGCATCCCGTGACGGACCTCACTAGAGCCCAAGGCGAAGCCGCGGCGCAAGAGACAGCGAAGGAGAAGACGATCGTGTCGAATAAGTTCACGGGTCGAGCAACCGGACTTAAGTCGGCACGACCTCAACCGACCGACAGTGTGAAGGAGACGGAGTTGGCCAGTCGGGAAAAATGTAGAAGTATGATCAAGCGGGTAAATAAACAGACAGGACCCGTCGAATGGAATGACGCGTTAACGGTGTCGGAAGAGACAACGATGGCTGAGACGACGCCTCAGATATCGTCGTTGGAAAGGGCTCGCCGAAAGGGAACGTGGAAAAACAAGAAGTCGAGCGAGCACCGCAAGAAAGGGCGCAAGCGCTGTTCGAAGTACTCAAGATAGGTGCTGAGGTGGAATCAGATTGTGTTTGGCAGGGTTGAGTGCCATATGTTGTGTTATTGTTCTTGTTATCCTGTGTCTCAAGTGTATGTCGAGCGAGTCAGTGTTCTGTGCGATGATGTGATGTAAAGTGCTGTATAATTGTTGTATCGACAGAACTTTGTACGTTTGTATTGTTTGGAATGTGTGATGAAGTGTTGTAGGCATGTACCTGTGGCTATATTTCATGTGTCGTGGAATTGAACGACAATGTAAGATTGTATTGCGTGATCTATTGTGAATGTGAAGTGTTATGAGCGACTGATGGTATTACAGTCTGTGAGAGTGTGTGGTGACTTTCCGCGCTCGTTTGTGTGGTTTTGAATATTATGAGATAATATTCTTAAAGTGGGGGGCAGTGTCACAGAACGAGCGCTAAAAAGAGAGCGCGCCGCCAAATCCTTGCGACAACGGGCGGTAGAAACGCCGCGAGGTAAAAAGAAAAAAAAAAGAAAGTAGACATCCAAGGCTCCCGGGCGCGCGCTCTCCCCGCAGAAGCACGGCTTCGCAGACGAACCTCCTCACCCCACAGCGGCGGCCGGGCAAGCGCTAGAAATTTCCAGAACGAAGGAGGCGTGGCTACGCCGAGCTGAGTCACCCGACGCGGAGGGCTGACAAACCGTCTCGCCTCTCTCCAGCCTTCGCTGCGTATCGCGCCGACGAAAGGACGAGAAATTTCTGGAAAGTGGCGCGGAAGGTATTTAATCGAGCAGCCGAGACGAGAAAGCAGGTGGTGACGGAAGTTAACGCCAGAGCGCGTAGGAATTCCGCCGTGGAGTCGGCGAAGGTTCTGCCCGTAGTGACAGAACAGGAGGAGACGGAAGTGAGCGCCCGAGTGCGTATAGAGTCCGCCGTGTAGTCGGCGAAGTTTGTGGTCCGTAGGGACGGCTCGAGCTACAGGCAAGAGCGTGGGTTTACCGCTATCGAGCGAAGACGCGGGCAACAGCTGCGTGTGTGAAGCCGACGGGTTCCGGCGAAGAAGTTGAAGTTTGAAGAGTGGCCAATTGAAGACGGGAGGTTTCCTGGAAGAGAAACTCCAGAGAGCTGCGGAACGACAACAACGCTGGACTTTGAGTGAGTGATTCTCGGAAGAGTATCATTCAGACTTTTGTTCCAAGGACTTTGGACTGAATAGGTTTTCTATCTCTTTAGTCCTTAAGTGTCTTGGTTGTTCAATGCATGTGACTGCATCGGAGTGCGTATTGTTGTCTGTGTCCGTTGTTTCAAGTGTGGTTGATTGTACTGTGTAGTACATTGTCTGTTTGGTGACGTATTGTATGTAACTATTGTGGAGTGTGCATACGTGTGTATTGTTTTTGATCTGCCGTTAATGAGAATATAATTTTGTTTGTTTATCATCTCTCGGCTCTGTCTTGTTCTTTGGGCCACAGCCGGCGTCCGCTGGCGCACCAATAAGGACCACTTCTAAATTGTCCACGCTTTCGTGGTGCGGTTCGGGGGGCCGATACTTCGGCTCTTGGAATTAGCCCGGCGATCGCCTCCCTAATAAACGGGACAGGTGTGACAACAAGTGTGTGGCATTCTGCAAACAATTTACCGATGAGCACTCTTCATTGATTGATTGTTTTGTGGGGTTTAACGTCTCAAAACTAAAATATGATTAAGAGAAACGCCGCAGTGAAGGGCTCCGGAAATTTCGACCACCTGGGGTTCTTTAAAGTTTACCCAAACCTGTGCACACAGGCCTACAACATTTCCGCCTCCATCGGAAATGCAGCCGTTGCAGCCGGGATTCGATCTCGCAATCTGCGGGTCAGCATCCGAGTTTCTTGACCATTAGACCACAGCAGCAGGGCGATCAGCGCTCTTCATACAACTTCAAATTTTTTTTGTAGCTTTATGTTCTAATACTCTGATGTCATTGACTTTGCGCACCTCCTATTGCGTTTAGAGCGGTTATTCAGAAGGCGTGTCAAAGTTTCTAATAAGAGCCAGAAAAAAATGCAAGCATCAGCATGAAGTGAATCATTAAGAGGGAGAAGAAGCACTGCAGATCGTTTTTACCATAATTTGACCGTGACATTGGTTACTCGCGCATGTAGAGGAGTGACAACGCGTGTGTATGTCACTAATATTAATATGTTTGTTTGATTATTATTGTCTAACTTACAACCCGAGAACACTTGCAACTTCAGTCAATTCGCCGCGACAATTCGCCATGCAGCATCACTCGGATTCGCAAGCGCATCACATATCCACGCTGCAATTTACGGGCACAGAGTAAAGGACAGCATATTCATTGGTTGAATGATGGAGAGTGGAGCGAATCCGGGTGCGCACGCTGCTGCTGCACCGCTTCGGCCTGCTGTTCTCGTACGCCGAGATCTTGTCGGCGCCATCGCGCACCTTTACGACACGCTTCTGTTTCGCGCACTCACGCATTGGGGTTCTGTCTTCGAGCGCGAGCCGCCGCCGCCTTGCGCGCACGCCGCTCTGCAGCCCTGTTCACCCGCCAACTTTCTAAATGTGTGCGCGCGCCAAAACGGCTTTTATTTTACTACACAAAGTCCTCTGGCGTACGGTGCCGACGACGAACACGCGATCGCCAACGGCTTTGTGTGACGTTCCCCCTATTTTCTTGCGCACTCGTACATCGTGGTTCTGTCTTCGAGCGCGAGCTGCCGCCACCTAGCGCGTATCGTACTTTTTTTCGGCAAACCGCGAAAAACCCGCTGGCCATACCGTCCGTCGTCTGGCTGTCTGTTTGACGCATGAAAGTACGGACCTGCGGACGCACCTGCGGACGGACAGGCGCACGGATGTTCGCAGGGACGGACACATGGACGGGCGGACGAACGAATGGATGCATGTGTATCGCACACGTGGCACGTGGCGCAAGATATGCGCATGAACTGTTAAGAGATGTAAATGATTCGCACGCATTCAGCGCATATATAACCAGCTCACGCTCAATAAAAGGAGCCTTTTCACCACTGGCTACCAGGCGTAATGTCTTATTGACACATGGTGTCAGAAGTAACGCCCACCCATCGCCACGTACGTCGGCGCCGACGGCAAGCCGTGCAGTAGGGATGAAATTTGTTCGACCACCAGATGCAGTACGCTTCACAGGAGACATAGGTAAGAGCTGGCCATGGTTCAAGCAGAAATTTGAGCTCTTCTTGACAGCTACCGAACCATCAAAGCAACCACGATCAGAGCAGAAGAAGACTGCGTTGCTGCTTACAACTGCAGATGAAGAAGCCATAGAGGCAATCCCTTTGATTTTCAGAAGGCGAACTCAGCACCAATTACGCTATGGTAGTCACGAAGTTTGACGAGTGTTGTCAGAGCCAGAGCAATGAGACATACGAACGCTACTTGTTTAGGAAACGAATTCAAGAGCCAGGCGAACCTTTTGAGTACTTCGTTTGAGACTTGAAGACGCAAGCTCGTCTTTGTAACATTGAAAACCTGCGAAACTGCATGATCCGGGATCACATTGTTTTTTCATACAAACAGAAAAAGTACAAGAGAAGCTGCTGAGAAGCACGAATCTCGCGCTACAGAAAGCGGAACAGAATTGCAAGGCTGCAGAAGCAACAGCAGCGCAGCAAGAACTATGGTGATGGGACCATCAAGTACATCCGATTCAGAAGTTTTCCGCGCCAGGAAGCCACCATCACGGAGAGAGTCAAAAAAACAACGACGAAATAAAGCCACCAGACCACATAGGTCCCAGATGCGTACGAACACACGCGCCAAGAAAGTGTCCTGCGTCCGCGGGCGTAGAGCCGCGGCCACTCCTGTGTAGAGCGCGCGAGGAGCCAGTTTTCGCTCCGTGGGACGAAAACTCGACGCTGTTTTGGGCTCTAATGTAGTCAGCCTGATAGCTAGGCTGCACATGCTTCTGAAACAGCACTTCAGAGCCCGAAAATGCCTCGAGGTTTTGCTCCGCGGAGCGAAAAGCGGCTCCTCGCGCGCTCTACACAACCGTGGCCGCGGCTGTACTTGCCGCTACTGCCAGCGGATGAACCACTTTTGCAATTTGCTGCAATATAGAAAATCAAGTTAACGAGCTCACTGGCAATACAGAATGCTTTGACGTGTTGAATGTGTCCTTGAGAAGTAAGGTCAGCGGCCAGGACTCGCTTGTTCGCGCGAACGTTGGCAACATGTCAGTAAGATTTAAAGTTGACACCGGCTCCCAAGCAAACAATATTCCTGTGGGTTTCGTTATTAAGATGCAGCCCAAACCATCACTAAAGTCTAATGGGTTAATACCACGTTTCTACGGCGGCAACAAAATCAAATACTGCGGCACCATAATCATGGATGTTACACTCAACGGGCACACCGCAGTCCTCCAATACTTCGTCGTATACGTAAAAGTCAAGCACTTTAGGGACTGAAAGCTTGTGAATGCCATCAACTGCTTTCACGCTGTTATGCCAGCGAGTCCTCGTCAAACGTCCGTGCCTCTGAAAAAGGCAATCTGGGTCAAGGCCAGCCCGCAGTCTGCCTGGCGCGATCACCTCGACGGCGTGAACACGCGCGGCGCCCCTCTGGCCCATGTGCAGTGAGTCAGCTGCGCACGTGACAGCGAGCCGGCGGCCGCGTGTCTGGTGGTCTGACGCATGGCGCGGCGGCCCCCATTGGCGGAATCTGCCCTGACGACCAGCGGCGCTTCCGATTGGACATTTTGGTTGGACCCGGTGTAAATAAAAGAAGCCCTGCGGCGCGTCGCGATCGGCGGTCCTATGTGAGAGGCGTCCCCGTGTCGGAGTGCCGACATGTGTGTGAGTCAGCGGTCTTAGGCGAAAGGCTGACCTATGTGTTAGAGAGGAGAGCTCGGCTCTTCGAGTCTCTGTCGGCCCCAGTGCCGAAATTGTAACGCCTCTGTATATATGCTGTACATAAACCTTGTTTAACTCACCGTCGTCTCGTCCGCTCGTCTTATCAGCTCGGCGCAGAAGCAGTCGCGAGCTGAGATACATACGCTACCAAACGGCTGGTGACCTTCCCGGCGGAGTTGAAAGCAGTGGCGCCATCGGGACCGTGTTGGCGTCGCCGTCTTTCGCAACAGTGGTGGCTTCGGCGGGATCGGTCCGTCGTTCGCAACAGTGGAGGTCAGCGGCGGGATTTCGGAGGTGGCTACGCAACAACGCCCAGTGCACAGTGTGTAAAAATGGCATGCGAAAGGAGAGTAGAGGAATTTCTCCACCTTTTCAGTGGCACGGGATGAGGCAAGCGCCGCTACCACATGGTACTCTGTTGCTGTTCCGGTGGTCCAACCAGCATGGCGGATTCCACTAGGCTTTCGAGAACCGCTGCGTGAAGAGCTGGAACGTATGCAACGACGCGGCATCACTGCAAGGGTGGCCGAGCCGACAGATTGGGTGAGTCCTCGCGTGCTAGTACGTAAGAAGGATGGAAAGTTTCGGGTATTCGTGGATTCAAGGCGGATTAACGAGCGCATAAAAGGACAACACTATCAAATGCCGACGAGGCCTGGAGGACATAGAAGCAGAACTAGCTGGCGCAAAAGTATTCACTCGTCTCTATGCTAACGCTGGTTTTCACCAGATACCACTGCATGAAGAAATTTCAAAAATTTGCACGTTTGCAACGCCTTTTGGGTGATATCGCTTCTTGAGGTTACCGTTCGGCATTTATTCAGCATGGGAGGTTTTCCAAAAAGCTTCGAATGAATTGTTTGAGAATGTGCCAGGTGTAAAGGCGTACGCTGATGACGTGATAAACTGGAGCTCGTCAGTACAGGAGCACAATCAACAATCGAAGTCTGCCTTGCAAGCAGCAGAACGAGCCGGACTGACTTTTAACGCGGCCAAGTGTGCACCCCCACCCCCCACCCCAAAAAAAGGAAACCAAAGTGTCATGTGATGCGTAGAAAAACGGAGTAGATGCTGCCTTGCTACAGTGTGAAAACAACACGTGGAAGCCTGTTGCATACGCGTCAAAGTAACTCGCCGAATGAGAAGAAAGGTAATCGCAAATTGAAAAGGAAGCCCTGGTAATTCTGTATTGGTGCGCAAGATTTCACCATTTCACATACGGTAAGAATATTATCGTGGAAACAAACCACCGCCTACTGATAAGGATTTCTCTCAAAAAGCAATCAGAGACATGCCACCAAGGCTTCAACGTTGTTTTTTTTTTGCGCCTACTTCAATACGACTTGAAAACTATGATTCTTGCAGGAAAACACCTCCTGTTGGCCGACATGCTACCCCGGGCGACTGTCAACATAAACAACGATGCCACCCATGCAGAGGTACACGCCGTGAGCATGCTTTCATCCCGTGTCAGCAAGAGTACCCAACAGCGACTGGCCAAAGAGAAAAGTAAGAATAAATACCTGGTGAAAGTTATAGAAAGTCTGCGAAGAAACACAGCAATCGATGGCCAGCTAGCACCATTTAAGGGAAAGCTCTGACAGGTGCAAGGTGTTTTATTAAAAGGATGCAAGATTGTGATTCCCTCTAGCATTAAGCATGAAATAATTTTAAATTCACCAAGGGCTTCTTGGCATCAGGAAGTGCAAGTCTTGAGCTCGTGATAGCGTTTTCTGCTCTGGATTGGAGTAGAGACATTCAAGACTTTGTACAAAATGACTACAGCCAGCCTCGTGAACCATTGCGGATGCGGCCGATACCTGAGCAAGCATGGTGATGAGTAGGTATAGATATCTTCCACTACTGCAGCAAGACCTACCTGTGTTTCTACGATGCATTTCGAAATTTTCATGAGGCAGAAATGCTCAAAGATGCATCTGCTCTCACGGTTATCCAAGCAACAAGTGTAATTTTTTTCTAGATATGGTATACCAAAGAAGGTTTGCTCCGACAATAGGCCACCTTTCTCGAGCAAGTCTTTTGCCGCCTTCGCACGAGAGTATGACTTTCAGCATATCACTTTTAGTAGGGTTGACAGGCGGGCTAGTTGGTACAGATTCATAAAGGAATAATTGGAAGCGCAAACCAACGGGAAACAAGAGAAGAGAAAAACAAGCGCAGACTTCAACTGGCTTATCAGAAACTTCTTTAAAGTTTTTCCTAATGGTTGCAGACGCCTTTAAAACGCATTGTTCTTGAGAGAGAACAACAAAACATCCTTCCTTATCAGCAGTAGCAAGCCTCAGGCTATTAGACACAAAGAACGAAATAATCGGGCCCAGTCTGCAGTGTACACCCGCCCTCGCATTCTTTGCTTCCTGGCATTCAAGGCAGCGAATTTGTCCGACGGAACTTCAGGCCTTGTGTTAATGGCTGCTTCTTTCTCTCTCTCACGCTCGTCGTCTCTCCAGGATTATTTGCTCCGAGTGGTATCACCAGGCCAATGTGTTTAAAGACTGCCTGCGAGTGCAATGTTATGCCCGTGGCGAAAGACTCTCTTCGTGGAATAACCTGGTCGAAACCTACACTGAGGTACTGTGGAATGCGACTAGGCCTACGCTAGTAACAAGGAGGAAGTTGTCTAGGAAAATCGGGACATCCTGGTACTGGGCGACTGCCAGGTACCCGAAGAACACCTTCGTGTTCTTCAAATGGGACCCACGTTTTGCGCGGCATCTACCCCTGATGGATTTGAGAAGCTTGCCTTGACACGGTCAGTAACACAGAGAGTTCAGGAAGCAGACAGTTTGCATTGTGTTAAGGAATGTGTTTCACCGTTGTCCAAAAAGAATGCGAGGGCGTGTGTACACTGCAGACTGGGCCCGATTATTTCGTTCTTTGTGTCTAATAGCCTGAGGCTTGTTACTGCTGATAAGGAACGATGTTTTGTTGTTCTCTCTCAAGAACAATACGTTTCAAAGGCGTCTGCAACCATTGGGAAAAACTTTAAAGAAGTTTCTGATAAACCAGTTGAAGTCTGCGCTTGTTTGTCTCTTCTCTTGTGTCCCGTTGGTTTGCGCTTCCAATTATTCCATTATGAGTATCACTTCTAGCCCTGGCTATCCGCAATTTAATGGTCTAGCAGAAAAGGGGGTACAATTAGTAAGCAGATTTTAAAGAAAACTGATGAAGCAAAGCGCAACTTTTTGCTGGGTTTGCTTGCTTACAGCACAGCACACGTGGAAAGCAGAGCGGCACCGGTGGAGCTTCCCCAGGGAAGAAAACTGACGACAAGCGTACCTGATTTTGGAGGCGATTCATGTCTGCGCATTGCCAAGCATCGCCAGACGGACATCTAGAGGCGTCCTTTGTCAGCTCTGAAGCGCAGAGATGTGGTCCGTGTGATAAGACACTCGTGGGACACAAAAGCGCGGGTAGTTGAACACTGCCCACGACCTAGATCAAGTGCTTGATGGGGCTGGTTGGTGCTGCATGGTAAACGAAGAAAGTGCTTCGTCGTTTGCGCTGTTAAGCACTTTCTTCGTCTACAATGGGGTTCCAGAAGAGGGGAAAATCCTCTGGCGTAACAGGAAAGTTTTTTTGCCGACCAGAGAACGTTTTGTGTGTAATTCTTCAGAAGAAAGCAAAGTCGACAATGGGGATGAGCCACCCAGCAGCTGAAAAAGTGCATCAGCACAACAACGGTTGGCCTCAACTTGGGTGATGGCGACGAACGTCTCAACACTATAAAGATCACATAGTCGACATAGAGCACCCAATCGTATAAGATTCAACAGTAACCTTGAACAAGTTCTTTAAGCGAGTTTTGGGGTACATACCACTAGCATTGTACTAACACTTTACAAACAGTGTACTAACATAGCTCAGGTGGTGCGAAGTTTTGTTGTTAATTATTTTTTGTTTGTTTGTTTGCTGGTTTATTTGGAAAGCAGAAAATTGGCAGATCCCACGTGAAGTGGGGATCGATGATTGGCGAAGCGTGAATGAAGAAGATTTATATGTACCTTTAAAATCAGCACAACGTTACGATGCGGAGGTAAATTGTGCCGTACATGACTTCCATGTCATGGTTATCATATTTGGACATGTAATTTACCTTCTTCATCTATTAACGTTACGTAATACCAACTTTGGTATATGTCGAGCTAGAAAATGGCTGTGAGCACATGCGCAATGAACGTAGCATGTAGCCATGCTTTACATGACACGCATATTATAAACATTATGTTTGAACGTGTCATTTACCTGTGCTGTCTATTAACGTCACGTGATACCAAACTTGGTACATGTTGAGCTATCGAAATGGCCGCAAGCGCATCATGACCTTGGTATATTGTTATACCGTTACATGACACGCGTATCATGATTATTATGCTTGCAGCAGTCATACACCTTCGTCATCCATTAAAGTCACGTAACACCGGATTCGGTATATGTGGAGCTAGCGAAATGGCAGCGAGCTCATCCTGAAAGGCCCGATATACTCCGACGTAAAGTTGATGAGCACACAGGCTTCGTGCAGTCAGGCTATGCTAGCAAAATGCGAGCACACTATAGTCTGACGGCAGGCGGGACCGGTGCGACCAGCGTCTGTCGGAGTGTCCCGGCGGCAACCGGTGCGAAATGAAACAGGCTGCATTTCGCGCCAATGACTTTACCCAGCTCTACCCAGACAGCACTGCGTCTGCCTTTCTTCGTGATGGAGAGACGCCGTGTGCACTCAAACACGTATGCGTCAAAGCAACGCAGTGCGGAGTGTGATCGGCGCCTGGCGTGGCATCGCCGGCGTGACGCGATGAAACGAACGCCGGCATGCACGCGCACCGGGTCACGTCAAAGTGTATTGGCGCCTCGAGTGTGGCATGTAGTTATGTTCTCACGTGGCACGCATACCATGAATGAGTATCATGTCTACACAAGCCACGCCCCTTCGTCATCCGTTCACGTGACGTAATACCAAATTTGGCATATGTGAAGCTAGTGAAACGGCGGTGAGCGCATCATGAGTGTCGCATGTAGTCATGTTGTTACATGACACGTATGTTGTAATTATGTTTGGACGTGTCATTTACCTATGTTGTCCGTTCGCGTCACGTAATACCAAATTTGGAACATGTGAAGTTAGCGAAACAGCTGTGAGCACATCATGAGCGTAGCCTGTAGTCATGTTGTGACATGAAACGCATCTCATGATTATCATGTTTGCACTGCAGTCACATAGCTTCTTAATCTATTCACGTCCCGTAATCCTATATTTGGTATATGTGAAGCTAGGAAAACGGGCGTGAGCACATCATGAGCACGGCATGTAGTCATGTTGATACATGACACGCATATCATGATTCTCATGTTAGGGTCTGTCGCCTGTGTTCGCCATGCAGTCATGTCATGCCATACCAATTTTGAAACTTCTTATGGCAACGAAACCACCGCAAGAGCAGCAAGACCATGAAATGCATATCCTGACATTCAAGGCATAAATATCATATTTTTCATGTTATGACCAATCACTTATGTTCGACATACATTCATGTTAAGGTATAAGTTTGGTATCGATACCATTGTCGAAACTGCTAGAAGAGCTAAAAGTCGTAAGTGGTTAGATAGATAGATAGATAGATAGATAGATAGATAGATAGATAGATAGATAGATAGATAGATAGATAGTACGCTCAAAGTCACCGAAGTTTGCTTACAAATGCTTCGCATTCAAAAAATGTATCGTACACGTGGCACGTGGCGCACGATATGCGCATGAACTGTTAAGAGATGTAGATGATACGTCCGCATTCAGCGCATATATAACCAGCTCACGTTCAATAAATTGAACTTTTCCACCACCAGCCACCCGGCGTAATGAGTCATTGATACAGCATGGACAAACGCAGGGACAGACACACGGATGAACCCACGAGAGGACGGACGGATGAATGGACGAACGGACGCATGGACGGATGCACGAATGAACGGACGGGCTGATGTACGAGCAAACGGGTGGACGCATGGGTTCACGGACGGACGAACGGATGAACCGGTGGACGCTCAGATGGACGCACGAGAGGATGGACGGATGGACGCACGGACGGGTTATGGATGGAAGGACGCATGGACGGATGCACAAACGAACGGACGCATGAATGGATGGAAGCAAGAACGCATACTGCCGGAATGATGGACGCTGCGCCCCACTCATCAAATTCACTCCATGAATATGGAGTAATTTTTATATTTATCATACTACAAGTAACTTCTTGTAGTATCAAATTATGTGCATTCTTTAGCGTATATGCATTTCGTTATATGTTCAAGTACCACCGTCTAAGACCGGTTCAAGAACAAACGAGGGGTGGCTACATACTATTACGACGGGACGCTCAGGCCATGCCTTTTAAAGGGACTCTGCAACACTTTTTGAGCATGGTCAGAAAACGCTGCCGATCGCTAGTAAAGGCTCCTGACAACTAAATATTGCAGCGTAACATGAGGCCTGGATAAGCTAAATATTGCAGCGCAACATATGAGGCCTGTAATTCGCAATAAATTATCGAAGTGAGCTGAAATTTGCGTTCCCTTCTCCCGGCAAATGACGGAAGATGCTCGAACATTACACGTAGCAAAGCCATCTATTGGCTGATTTGAACAAGGCGCGCTCGGTCGTTACAGAGATCGCCGCGGAAGGCCGTGACATGTCCGCCTGTGCGCGCGCGATCACACTAAAAAAAAGCCGTGCATTCAAGGAAAAAAAAAGGAAAAGTGTTGAAGGTCACGAGGCATGCGTGACGTTTTCTTTGCCCCTTTCATCCCTCTCTGCTTAGCTTCCAGCGCTTTTGTCGGGACGAGAGAAGAGAGAATGCATTGGCAGCGTGCGACAAATATTTGTAACTCCGCTCGTACAAGACGGATTCTTACAATTTTTATGGCGTTGAATTCGTGAGGAAATGAGCTCTTCCAGTGAATGCATTCCATGGTTACTTGAAAAAGCGTTTTAAGGCCCCTTCAAGGAGCTTCATTTCTAAAACACGGTCTTTTCGAGCCAACAAGCGCACCAGCACGTCAGACAGACAATCGCTAGACTTGGCAATCTATGTTTGCCGAGCGACGGCAGCAAGCATGGGCACGTCTGTACAGCGAAACAAGACTGTCTAAGCGGAGTGACGTCGAAGCCCTCAACAGAAAGAGTTAGCGGGCCTGAAATCACCCAAGTGGCTTTGGTGTACCCACCGCCGGGCAAAATACACGTGGGAGATGAACGTATGAGCGCGGCGCCGAGCTAGGGAGGCGGTCATGTAGGCTCCCTATGCTAATCGCGTCTTTGCGCCATCTCGCCCGTAATACTGAAAAAACTTTATATTTACCCCGATATCGGTTCCACTATCGGTGAGTGGTTTACATATTCACCTCGCCATTTTAACGTTGAAGGGCGTGCGCTTGGTGGCTCAGTAGGTAACTCTACGCGCTGCGGAGTGAGAGGTCACCCGCAGAGTAAACTGAAGGCAGAAAATGTAAACTGATTGACTTATCAGAATATCTTTTACCATCTAATATGTTTTCTTTCTGCTGGAGCATATCATCTCTAGTGGGTACTGCTTATATGGCTCTAGAGCAGAAATCTTAACTCACTTGAACCAGCGGACTGCAATGACAAAGTTTGGTCCCGTACGGACCGTTCTAGTGAAAAACCTAAGAAAAAACGAGGGAAAGGCGAGAGTTCGTACAAATTGTGCGCAAACGTTGCCATTTGAATGACCACCATTGAATGAAACCTCACCATTGTTTTCTGTGTGTATTATTCTTCAAGGACATATGGGGCCATAATTGCAACAGCACGTCGATATCAATCTCTAAAATGACTGTGTGGATGCTCATTAGGAAATGATCAAAGAGATTCTTTATGAAAAAATGGCCCCACGGAACGGTATGGAAGTTCCCAGCCAGAGCAAGTTTCGCCTCATAGAGGTGCAGTGCTCCACGCCTAAGCCTTTTTGCAACCAATCGAAGACCACTGGGTGCACGGCCGGCATCATGAAAATCCAACCAGGTACCTCTCTTAGAGGACGCTGACGCACTAGGTCTCTCGCCATTTTTTACGAAAAAAAAAATGCTTATCTTAACATGCGTGCTTAGGGCGTGAAGATGCTTATTAATAAAATAAAAATGGGTTAAGGCAGGCATGTGTGGGCCGAGGGCCACAAGTGAAGCGCTCCTATGCTTTTGAGATTTACACTCTACAGAGTTCACACGATAGTTTCAAATACATTCTATTGTTATTTATCTCAAGTAAAAATGCATCTCAACTTTAGTCAGTGTTTCGTTTTTTTAATTAGTGTGGTTCTTTTAGATCTTTTCGTTCGGTTTATACTTTCTCATTTCTTTGTTGTCCATTGACACAGTAGTAACGGTGCTCGGCTGCTCACGTGAAAGTCGCGGGTGCGATCCCTGCTATGGCAAACGCAATCGATTGAGGCGAAATGATAGAGACCCATATAAATGTAACGTGAGTGCACGTTAAAGAACACCAGATGGTCGAAATTTCCGAAACTCACCTTTTTGGCGTCACTGAATATCGTACTGTGATTTTGGAACGTAAAAGCTTAGGAATAATAATAATAATAATATTAATATTAATAATAATGAATGGAGGACATACATACAGACAGACAGACTAGAGAGTGAGCTCACGCGAGTAGAGCGCCAGCCCACCAGTCACACGCCACTCCAAGAGCTTCCAGTCTTTTTCCCGTGCGCCAGCTATGCCCCTTGTGATGGCACTGCTCCTCGCGCATGCGCAGTGCGTCTCCAGTACGAGCACGTGAAAGGGTTTTGGATCGACCACTGTAGCTAACGCTACAAAAGTGGATATGTTGGCAAAGTCATAGCTACATAAAGTATAGTCACTTTCAAAAACGCACGATGGCATCTTCGAAAACTAATCTGATATATTTTCTATGCCTAAAAGGTACAATGATAATGAGATGATTATATTGCGATAAGAATATCTGAAATTTGCGATGAGTAAAAATAAATGGTGGTGATTGACACGGTTCAGATGAGCCCCAGTGAGAGATTGCGCACATACGCACAACACGAACGAAATATTCGCTCCTTCATGGCAACGAAATATGAGCACACAAAGCTTGGAGCCAGTGATTTCCATGAAGAGATGATCAGAAAGTTTATCAGCCTGTGGCGAAGAAAAACAAAAGAATGATGAAAAAGTTTATGAGCCTGTGACGAGGAAGAACAAAAGAATGATGAAATTGGCTCATAAAAGATAGCGGGCTTAAGCGAATGGCCTAGTATAGTGAAATGCTCTACTGACTCCCTCCCCCAGGGACGTTAATGATTTCCTCTGAAATTGCTGGCAATACATCAAGACAGCCGTATCAAGCAGATCAAGTGCTTTACACACAGAGAGGAGTGCAAGTACGCAAAAGTGAGAAAAGAGGTCAGGCATTTATAACAATTAGGTTTTTCGATGAGCTGTTCGTTCATATCGATGAACGTCTTTTCTTTCATCACTCATGGGTCGCTTTTTCAGTGCGTATAAAGACATCGCCATTCTTTATTTAAAGAAAAATATTTTTATTTTTTAACAATGTGAATAAGCAAACGTATAAGGGGGTTTCACATTGACCAATATTATTAAATTCATTGACAAAATAAATATTCAGTCAATAACTTATGGTTCGCTGTGCATGTGGTATTTCTGTGTTTCGCGTTTCGTAAATTCTATGCATGTGTTCTACTGTTAAGTATATCAACATGTTAACAAAAAATATGCAAGTATTGCCAGATGTAAAGTAGATGCGACGGAAGGGAGAAGTATAGAGCAGCCCACTTGATCACAGCGCATAATAGTCAGCCCTCTACTCGGGCCATTTTTAGACCAGCGGTCTTCAGCTGTGGGCGTTAATAATCTCTAGCAGCGAGAATCTCGCAATGAATGTGGGTACTCATGCCGATCAGCAAAAGTTATCTTTGCCACTGCTGAGTGTAAGTTTTAGAGCACTTTGCAGAACCTTGTTCTTGCCTTGAATGATCGACAAATAAATTATTGCGTATTTCTCAGCTGCATTGCATTCGACGAATGGGCTGCCTGATAGTCTACTGAATACTATAAGGTGTAAACTTAGAAGGCGACTTCAGTATAAATGAGGAACGTAATTTTCGCCCCACGAGGTTGCATCTGTGTTTAGGTACTCAGTCGTGCTTACTGTCGGCCCTCATCAAACTACGGTAACTGCCATCGGCAATCGAGCCTATGACTTTTGAATATATGTCACTGAGTCACCGTGGTAGACGATAAGTGCTGCACATTTATTTTGTATACGTTTCCTGAATGCATTCTTTGGCTTGTATAAGCTGTATACAAAACAGCTGTCCTTACACGCGCAATGAAGAGCGCAATGGCAGTGACTGGAGTAACTTACTTTGATGGCAACTCTGTGTGCACCTTACAGCTTATCTTAGAATTGAGGACCATTTATTTAAACTTATCTGCAATGTGAACGCCCACAGTCACCTAGGATCTGCTTTTTCAGCATCGTCCACCTCCGTTGTATTAGACCAGAGCGAGCTTAAACCAACGCAAGTGCTCACATGTCTTACCCCAATTTCATAAGGCTGGCTGGCTGCTGATGTGCCCGTTCACGCAGGTAAAAGCGAGTGCTAAACAAGAAGAGTATACATGAAAAAGAAGGAGAAGGCTCTATATTAGAGCCATCACGAAAGTTCACCGAATAGTTCGCCTTTCACACTGGCGCAGCGATCTAGGGACGTTACCACTTCGTTTATCGTGAACTGAGACGAAGTGAAGCACAGCAGTCGACTACAGTGTGCTACTTTAATCTGCGTTTGTACATTCACCTACACACTAGGCATCGACTTTCTATCTCTGTTTTTAGCAAAGCTATTGATATTTCACGCTGTAGGGAGACCCTCAATGGTCATTAAGCATTACTTCTTCCAAGCGTACTCCTGGTCAATGGGTAGCCCAGCACTTGAGTACTGCTAGGTAACCAGCAAACGCCATTTTACTCTGCTCATTTACGGGTAGGGGGTAGCATTTACGAGGCAGCGTGGTAGCAGCTATTTTGCTCCAATTTTAATGAAATGTCTGCGAGGCTAAATCTGTGGTTTTTTCACCCAAGTCAATTCTCATTCCCGTGTCTTGTTTGAAACCTTTTTTGTCGTGACGCCTAGTCAAACACTTTGTGTAGCATTGTGTTGGTAGCTGCTAGCATAGTAATATGATAGCTTTTTTGTTTCCTCACTTGTGCATCACTTTGGTTTGATGTAAAAAATGTTTTTTTAAATAAATGTTCATTTTCTAGCAAGAAAGTCAGTTTTGGAAATCATAAAGAAAAATAGTAATTATAGTATGAATGCCCGGCACACAGAAACACATTTTGCTTTACAAAAAATTTAAAAATCAGCAATCAAGCGCATCTTCAAACAAACTTTTCACGAAACAGGCAAAGCTGCGGAATGACAGATGAAGGCTTATACTATAGGGCTTAATATTATCGCGTGTTATAAAAACAAAATGCTGGCTGTATATAGCTTATATGTAGTCATTTGCTTTATAGTGGGAGTTTTTTATTGTGATTATCGCAGAACACCACCTGGTAAGTGTGCAAATACCTTTGGCGTATTTGTTTCTGTTATCTTATAGTTTCTCGCTCATAAATCAGCTCGGTGGCCGCCATTTTCAAACTCAATTAGGCATCTTAGACATATCGTCAAGCTATAGCTTCCAACCACCTCCCGCATATTATGAAAGCCCTTCATTATAGCAATAGGTATCATCGTTAGCAATATTGCTTTTGAAGTACAAAATTTTAGCTTTCTTTCAGATCTATCAATTTGATCGCGTTGTATCGCGTAATCGCCTTTTAACAGCAAGGCATAAAGGAGTGATGAATGAGGCCTCTGGTGTTCTTATCACCGTATATAATTAGAGATAATGAGCGAAGTCGAGGCCATATGTGTCCAATGTTCAGACTTCCTCACTAATGTAAATTTTTGCTTGGAATTTAAGTAAGTCTTTTTAAGACACATTTATTCTACGCATTGTTTCAGCGGCAACTTTGGCTTATATTTGCAGGAAGCCCCGGCGTGCCTAATATATTAGCAAAATGATAGCGTTTCACTGTTCACACCAAAAAGAGCAAACACCATTTAACAGCCCCCTGCTTGCTGCTTTCATTCATTTCTGTAAAAAAAGTGCGGCCATTAAAATTGGATGGCTGCTCGCCTCGCGGTACAACACGACTATTTGGCTATGCTAGCCTGATGTGGGCGTATGAAAGTATGTTTTACATGGGGGGAGGGGGAAAGGGGTGCATTGCGCATCGCAGGCATAACGAAAGAAAAGGCCCACAGTGTTTGAGTATGGCATACCAGGCATGCGGTAAGCAGCCGCAACATTTGACGCTAATGCGTTCCAGTACGTCTTTATTTACACTACATTAAACATCAAGAAACTGCTGCGATACGTTGCCATTCACTTCAGGCTCATGCACTGGTTGGTCAATTGTAAATGTCGAACCACACAACTGAGCTAATAAAATAGCTAATGAATTCTCAATTGTATTACGAATCCTTGTTGACATTATGACCTCATTCAAAACGTATGCTCAAGCTGATGACCAATGAACATTCACACCTCCACCCTAACTGCGCAAATTCCAATAATTGCATGTTGTCGCATAGCATTTCGTCGAAATGTTTCTTCATGGACCTGCGTTCTCGCATCGAAACCCTGTACAGCGGCTCTGAATGAGTGGCCTGGCATTTTCTTCTGTTACGACTCCGTGCTCCGCGACGAAGGTCTTTCAAATTCTCGATGATGACGAAAAGCAGTTTTTGTATTTCAGTAGCAGGATTCGGAGCTGTTCTTGTTCATGTATCGGAAGGCTCGGAATAATGTCGAAAGCCGGTCGAAGGGATTGAGTCGTGGGAGAGCATTCGACAGAATCAGTTATGCCTAGTTCACATTGAAACTTCCGCTTTCTACAGCGACCGAAATTCCCCTGCCGCCGAAACGCAGCGTCGTTCGCACTGGACGCGCCCCGCGCCGCCGAATATGCCATCTACTACGGGGCGAACGCGGGATGGATGCGCTGTCACCCTGTTGTTGTCGTGGCTCGCAAACGCTACTACGCTATCCGGTGGTGTATACTTCGACTATTCTCGTACGCAAGAAGCAAGAAAAGACAGTACTGCTTACTTTGCTGGCAAGTGGCTGTCTTGTAATGCACGAAGAGCAGAAAAACCACCGACGCCAGCGGCATTGGTGGGTTCATTTTGCTCTGCAAGACCGCAACAAGCTCGGTCACGCCAACAGCAAGCTCGGTCACCTCTTTCACGAAATACGGAGGCGAAGTAGGCACAGAGTAGGTTAAACTCCTGTTGGTTTCAACATTCAGTTACGTGCACTGCGGCATAACAAGTGAGTAGGGCTTGGCCGCCATTTTTAAAAATTCATTGACTAGCGCTCCTATTGGTCCGCGGTGACCGATTCGGCGGCAGACGCCGCAAAAATCGGTCCCAGAGCGATCGGCGCGAAGAGGGCCCTTTCGGCGGATCTCGCTACCGCCAAACCGGATTCGGAGCACTTTCGGCGGCCGGAATGCTTAGTGTGAACGCGGCCATACGGCGAAAGCGTTGGTGGCTTCCAGTAAGTTTTTGATGTAGGCAACCATCGTACCTTACTTCTTGGCTTGTACTCGTAGCTGAAGTTCGGGAGCATCGTTCTTGCATTACCTTCCCGCAGCTGGGCTATTTCTCTGGCGATGCAAACTTCGTGGTTGACCAGCAGTTTCTGGTTGCCTTCAACGACTTCTTGCATGCCGGTTCATTCTTTAGTGCAGACAGAAATCTTCACGCTGGAGCAAGAAGGAACGGTGACTAGGTCTTCTTGCACACTCAAGACGTGCCTTCCTGATGACGTGTGTGGTGGCAGTGATTTTTCTGTGGATATCGCTATTGCCTCCAATATTAGGTCGATGACGGCACCGTGTTTACTTAAGAAGTGCATCCTCAGTATCACATCCCCAGAGCAGTGCTGTAGAATGAGAAAGCTGGCGCGGTAAGTACGGTTAAGGATGGTAACTCTTGCTGTGAAAACACCAGCTGTTGTTATTATATGACCACCAGCGGTCCTAATTTCAGGGCCTTTCCAAACAGTCTTCACTTCCTTCAACTTGATCATGAAAGGCCAACTGACGACGGAATAGTCGGCCCCAGCCTCGACGAGAGCGGCGACATTGTGGCCGTCAAGGTGGCTTGTTCATCTTTGCGCGTTGCGGTTTGATCGTGGCGACGGGTCAGGTCAATGTCACTTTGCTCGAATGCTTCGACGTGGCGTCGTCAGGTCGCCTTCTGGCCGAGAAGTTTCTACTTCAGAGCTCTGTCTCCCTATCGGCGTATTACCTTGCTGACGTGTCGTCGTCGGCAGCAGAGGGTCTTCTTCGGTTGTTCGTTGTACAGCAAGCGCACGTCCATCGGCTACTGCCCTTAATTTTCCGAATAGAGGCACCTGGAACAGCCCCTGTTAGGCCTGTTGTACTGCTGTTGCCAATGACTGGACCTGTAAGGTCCAGGTCATGGTAAACAGAAGGAACTTCGAGGTGCCATTTCTGAAGTGGTCAGCTGGTCAGTGATGTCGAATGGTCAGTCATTGTGCTGTGGGGGCGGTGCGTTCACGGTGAATCCGCTAGGCCCATTTGGTGGTACTGGCAGCAGTGGTATGTGTGGCCAGCTTCTCCGCAGTGGTACCAAAGTGGAAGGTTGTTAGGAGAACGCCAAACATTGCTATTCCTCAGTACGTAGCGCCAGGAGGCACGAGGGTGGTTTGTCGTCGGTGGCTGCGGCGGCGGTGTCTGGCGACCAAAATGCAACGACGTGGCCTTTTAACGTAGACGTCGGGGTGGAGCGTAGCGTCAGCCAGCAGCAGCGTACGTTCATCATAGCTTGGCGTTGCTGCTGCGTTGACTCAAAGATGCCCAGCATTTGGTGAATTTCTTCTCTGACGATGTCTGGATTGACAAAACTTGAGGCTCAACGGGAGCATTCAGCGAAGTGCTTCTCGCACTACGGCTCTCATGGTTTCACGTAGATTGTCGGAGCAAAGAGGCTGGATCTCTACAAAGCCTAGCGTAGACTGGTGGTTGAATTGTTGTGTTCGCAGTTCTAGGGCCCTTTTTATAGTTGTCGCTTATGAGACCAATTCTTGAACGTTCTTCGGAGGAATCTGCTTCAGTACCGCTAAAAGCTTTTGCTAAACTCCTCGCATGAAAAGGTGGACTTCCTTGTTTGATCATATCTTCCGTGAATAGCGCCACGTTTTCCTTTAGCTGCTGCATGCGAGTTTCAAGGAGAACTGCCTTCTTGCGGACCACACTTGCAAAAGTGGCAAGTAACCTGGCTTGACAAACGTCCCATGTTGTGAGGTTTCGCTCTTGGTTCTCAAACCGAGTCCGAGCAGCGTCTAATAAAGCGAAATAGACATCCCGAAGCTTGTCATCTGCGGTCCAGTCGTCGAAGACGGCATCTCGGTCGAACCTTTCAAGCCAGTTTTCTGGGACCAGCGTACAAAGTTGGCGGCTCTTTGGAATGCCGGAGCAGGAATGGTGCAGGTGGCCCAGGCGATGTCATTGTCACTGTGGTCAAGGTTAACGTTTTGGTTTTCGAAGTATTCTTGGGTAAAAGCCCGTAATACGGTGGCAGGCCTTGACACCTACGTCTAACTTGCTGCTCCCAGCTGGCATCCGGGTATTCTCCACAACGTGGGCTGTTTTCACGGCTTGACGGGGGTGTCCGATACATAAAAGAGGCAGCGCCTACACCAGATGTCACGGGCTAGTGACGCAGACGAAGGGAGCAGACCATAGATCGAAGATGAAACTCTTTATTTGGGCTGAATTCATGGCCGACAAACAGAAAGGAAGATTGAAACGATACGGACTGGCATCAATAGCGGTGAACAAAGCGTTGGCCGGCGATCAACTGACAAGTTGTGAAGCACGTCCGCATTTATACACGTGCCGTGGAATATTCCAGCGGTATCGCTAGTAGCCACGTAGGTTCCAAAATGATCTGTTATGTTAGCGGTGTGAGCGTAACCTTAACAAAATTATCTTCTATAGTCCCGAAGCTTCTCAGACACTGCAGGCGTGGTTTGCGCTGAGAAACACGTACAGTGTAATGC
The DNA here is from genome assembly GCF_043290135.1 of Rhipicephalus microplus. Lineage (NCBI taxonomy): Eukaryota > Metazoa > Arthropoda > Arachnida > Ixodida > Ixodidae > Rhipicephalus > Rhipicephalus microplus. The sequence goes on along the minus strand of NC_134704.1, from coordinate 139,917,608 downwards.
GATGATAAAAAAACTTGAGGAAGTATTGTGGCAATATTTTATCACAGCAGCCCACACTCAGGATGCCATGATGGATTCTGGAGGCCATACCACCAACTTATTCAGAAATGTACAAGGCAAAACCTCAAATCAGATGTTGGTATTTATGTGAAGACGCGTTATGAGTGTCTAATAATGAAGTCGGAGTGCAGAACTCCGATAAATAGAATGGCTTTGCAAGAATATTCAACCATACCATTCGATCTAGTTCATCTTGACTTCGCTGAATCTAAGAAGAAATGTGAGGGCGTCAAAATAATGCAAGCTTTCATGCTATTGGTTGATGAAGGCACGCGCATTGCAGCCCGGAAAAGCTGGAAGAGAAAACGTGAATTACGTAATAACACTGTTACAGAAGTATTGTCAAGCCCACCAAGGTCATCGTTGAAGACAATGGGCCCGCGTTTAGCAATCTCTACCTACGCAACAGGGCCAGTGAAAGGAACATTGTGCTGCGATATCTAGCGCCTTATAATCCTGAGGCCGATTCTCGCACTGAACGCATGATTGAAGACCTCAAAATCTATAAGAAATCGTACCAGGATTTCAAGAGAGGCTGGAAGAGTGCTTTTAGCTAAACCAGCGCAAGTAAGGCTGTGATGGCACATACATACTCCTAACTTTACTCTAAACAGTAATAATAAACAATAATAACTTGTAATTTATTATTGCTCATTCATATGAGCCAATATTGATTGATATGTGAGGTTTGACGTCCCAAAACCATCATATGAATAGGAGAGACGCCGTTGTGGAGGGATCCGAAAATTTCGACAACCTGAGTTTTTTAACGTGCATCCAAGCCAGTGCACACGGTCCACAGCATTTTCGCCTGCATCAAAAATGCAGACGCCACACTCGGGATTCAATGACACGATCTGCTGGTCAGCGCCCGAGCCCCTTGGCCACTATACCACCGTGGCGGGGTAAAATTACGAAGCAGCAAGGACTTCTAAAGACGTGTTATACCAAACAAAGAGGGAAAAAATAAGAGGAGACGTCTATTTGAAATGTGATGTCATATCAATAACGTGAGGGGATCAGCAAGTGGTCCGGAGAGTGTAGCGGCCCACATCACAAGCGTCAGCAGCAGACGCAAGGAGAAGAACACGACGAAATAGAGAAGAAAATACAACAAAATGATGCAGTCACATTCATTGCTTGAAAAATTTCTATGTTATAACAATTGAGCCGCGTTTTCTCTTTTGGTTTTTTTAATGGGCCCAATCCAGAACTGAAACTACTTCAAATAGTGCTACATTGTCTCACCCCGCCATGCTGGCCTAGTCACTCAGCTGCTCCCCCACAGGCGCGAGATCAAATCCCGGCTAAGGCGGCTGCATTTTCGATGCACGCGAAAATGCTGTAAGCCCTTGTGCTCAGATTTGCGTGCACGTTAAAAAACCCCCGGTGGTCGAAGTTTTCGAAGCCCTCCACTACGGCGTCGCTCGTATTCATATGATGGTTTTGGGACGTCAAACCCCACATATCAATCAATATTATCTCATACACACTCTGAACGTTCAGCTGAAGCAGCAATAGTAACTCGCAAATTATTATTGTTTATTTTTTACTGTTTTAGAAGAAAGTTAGGAGTATGTATGTGCCAACAGAGCCTTACTTGAGCTAGTTTAGTTTCTGAATTTGGCTCACTTTGAAGAGAGCTCCTGAATAATGGTGCACTGTCTCCGCAAAAAAAAAGAGAATCTTGAATCGACGACATTTCTTCAACGTTTACAAGAGAATGAAAAATGCACCATAGCGTTTCAATGCGACGTTCCTAAATCGCAGATGGAAGACTGACTCATTAAAGTGGGCACTGCTCCCAAGGTTATTCCAAACTACAGCACTCGCTCCTTGTTGGAGGCCTGAAAAGAGCCGGTCAGAAGAAATATCTTCATTGTAAATAATTCATAGAGAGCATAGAGAGATGCTTAAGATGGACTGTAATGAGTAACGGTATCCAAAGACGCCTAAGCAGAGCAAAATGACTCAGCATAAGATTGACAAACGCACAATCAAGCGAAGATATTAAGTGCACTGCGTTGCACCCACTGAAAGTTGACAATTTAAGGATTAAGAAGAGTAATAAAGTGGCTCATGGACACAGCTAATAAATGAGTACAACATTTGAAGAGCGTATACAAGAGCTCATGAAACTCAGGTTGACGCTTGTGCAGAGCGACGTTGGATTCCTCAATGATGCCTTCAATGAATGATTGAAAGCCCGTGCTATTGATGCGTCAAGTAGGTCAAAGGAGAGCAATATAGATTATGGCGACAGCCGTAGTCACCGTTCTATTTCTTTTAAACGCTGAGCAGAAACGCTGACATAGCATCTGGAATTGCGCCCCATTCTAAGTGACGTATTTGAAAGTTTTATTTATTTTATGAGTTGACTGCCCGGGTTGTATCGCAGACCTGGACATTAGGAGTATTCCCGAATTTACTAACCAATTTCCCAAGACGTCTTTTACTGACGGATCTGCTCGCAACATCAATGACTCGTATCTTGCATAAGTAATAGCGCTAAAGCCTACATATAAAAGCACTCAGTCACGTGGTTCTTCTTTATGCAAACCTCGGCTTCGGTTGTTGATGCCCGCGGTAAATAGCAACTTACAGTAGTAATCATTCTGCAGAAGATGTCAAAAAGTTATTTCTAACATGTTTTTAGGGACGGTTAAATTGTTGTAGATTGAGGATAATTTGATATAAAACGTCACTTCAAAAGGTACCAGCTCATTTGCCACCCTTTCCCTGAACAAACGCTAAAATATCATAAAATCATGAAAAATTAAAAAAAAAACTTTGCCGAGGAAAGAACAACTAAATCAGCTACACGAAAGTTTTCACGATCCGAAACAGCTTCATTTTTTTCCGGCTAGGTCACATCGAGACGTTATGCAGAAGCCCCCATTCCACTGGCTGTGCAGTTGTGCGTGAGCACACGCGAAAGCACTCAGAGATGGCGCTACGGGAATCTTTACAACGACCACGCCGTCGCCTTTGCGCGTCGTACAGGCACGTGTGCTCCCCTTCTCCCACCCACCCTCATCTCCCTCTCACCTACAACGAGCGCCTTCTCTAGAAGCCACGCCTACGAATCAGCGCTGTGGGTGGCTTGACTCGGTTCCTTTTCCTTCCCCCTCGCAACCGCGCTAGTGGGGAACAAGGGATGCGCGGCGCTGTATTGCCGCTGCGGCCCACGGCTCAGTAGCCGGCGGTCTGCGCTCCCGCTTGGTGGCTTCTGCTGCACACTGCTCGCGTTGGAGGAAACATTTTGTTGAGCCAAGTGACAATCGCCTGTTTTTGTCCTCTGCAATTACGAAACATCCCTGCATCGACTCAACTCGTTCAGCCAGTGTCTACAGAGTAGTGATTTTGCATGGCAGGTGTCAAACCATCAGTGTCCGTAGCTCACCGTAATCTCTTCGGACAAACACCAGATGGTGATGTGTACAATATCCCTGATGAGATGTCCCGCGAGACAGAGCTTTCCACCACGTCAAATGCATCCTCGACGTGCCATTTGACCTTTACTTTCTCGAGGCCATCGATTTGTGAGAGTTTCAATTAGCACACGCTTGTGAACACTTTAAGCTACATGGTTACTGCGACCGATGTCTAGTTATTTAACTTGGGAATGTTTGTATTGGCGTGTTTTTTAGAAGATGGATATAAGTGCTTCCCTGCTGCATCAACCCAGATGTGGTAAGAACACGGCGCTTGAGAAAGTTATTTTGCAGTTACTGGCACCTTACTAATACAATATTTTAGTCGCTGCAAAAAATGTTCTGGGTTTACTCAATGCTAATATGGATTCAATCTAGTAGAATTTGAGGAGCTGATAGCTTTATTTTTTTTTCATGAAGCACTTTGCTTTGTGTTTGGTTAAAAGACTTGTAAATTAAAAAAAAAAATCTAACATTTCAAAAACATTTTTTGGGCTGGTAGCTATGAGCTTGCTTAAAAAAAATGCACCGTTTAGTAGCAACAGTTTCGAAATTATCAATTAATGACTTTAGATATCGCTTTTTATTTTCCTAACGAAGCATCAGTGATGTTTCGTGTATGCTTCTAATTTTTAATAGACAGGCTCAATAAATTTCCCCGACCATCTTGTGCTGACTTTGAATGGCGCGAGAAAGGTAGAAAGAAATTCAGGCGTCTCAGATATTCAGATGACCCTTTGAGCTGACACGATTGACTTGGAAGGTAAAGAAAATAACCTTGTGAATCTGATGTGTAGCATTTGGAACCCTGATATTTAACAGGAAACTGTTTTTGCCGAAGTGGATGTTCAAAATACTGAAATTCGAATAGATGTGTTTCTATCCACATATTGATGAGTGATTGCGTACAGAGTAAAAAAGAGCAGTGTAGTACAAGCAGCTTGAAAGTTTTCTCACAAGTATACTTGAAAAAAAAAATAGACTCCAGCTCACTTGGAAAGAAAATTGATAATGCCTGCGCTGCCTGTGAACTCAATGAAGAAAAGCAGTCGCCCTCAACGTTGAAGTGCAGAGTAATCTTCTGGCGGAATCTTCATCCGAGAACATGGCCTGGGAACTGTGGTGCACCGTGTGTAGAGCAAGCTGGACATTCGCTCGAGGGACCCCTTTGGTGCTGTGTATATCGATGGCTACAGCGCCACTACTTTGGCAGTGTGACACAGTAGCGGCATTACCGGACGTCATACACATAGGTAAGTTCACACATAAAGCAACACCTCCCTGGTTCTATTGTCGCTTCACTTCTCAGACACATCTCAGCAATTAAGCCTCGTGAAGCCATCGTTGTCAAATATTTTAAAGAAAAAAATATTGTGAATACTGACTTTAAGCAATTATTTCGCTCATGTGCGCTAAGCTGTTCTCCGTGGGAAACTGCTCAGGTATGGAATGTAGGCTGCAATATAGTAGGACCCTGATCGTAGACTCTGCATGAATTTCTCATTCACTAATACTTTCCCTCCCTCTTCCCTCTACACAGTGCACGGAAGCCTTCCAGGCTCAGCCCTGGTTGATCTCCCTGCCCTTCTCCTTATTCTTTCTCTCCAGCTGAGAACCAAGCTGGCCATCTGCTTGGAATTGTATATTACTTGAACTTATATTTTCAACTTTCGTCGTCTCTTGCGGCTCATTCGACATCCTGTATTATAAAAACGAGTCTTGGGCGTGAATGATTTTTTCGTCTGTCACAGCCTCAATCAATGCTCGAGAGTAAATTAGGTGAATTAGCATTTTGGAATTGTCCGACGTTCTCATCTACATGCTTGTATAGGAATGCAAGTTTCCGATCACATTACTATTGTGCTGCACATGAAGAGAATTTGAGTTGTCCTTTTGTTACTATGTGCGTCAGTAATTGATCTCTAACACGTGTTTAATTTTACTGAGTTCAGTGGCTGAAAAATAGAGAAAGACAGTTCACATCCCAGGTGAATGTCCCTGTTCATTTCACGCAGTTCATTTCAGTTGTAATATTTTCCCACGTACTTGCTGCTTGGAGGGCACCTTTGCTCGAGTGCTATGATTGAATAAGGTTTTCGCTGATATTGACTAGTACATGTTAAAGTATAGTTATGGGTAAAGAAACGTAAGTGCAACAAAAAATGACCGAAGCGAAATCTGTGTTTTTCGTTCATGCAATAAGGCGAAAAGTCGCAAAAACACGTCAGGAACACACATAGGTGGGTCAACTTATTCTTATGATTACTGCATAAAGCAGAATATCATCAGTATCTAAAGTTTCATGAGTAATTCTAACTGAAGCAATAGCAGACGAAAGCAGCGCCCTAAAACGAGCTGATAATGAGAGAAATGCTGACAGGTTCATTCTAATTGCCAGTTGGACTGCATCGCGACAAATGGAGTCATTATGGGATGGATTAACTGTACTTCAGAGGCTATAAAATCAAAGGCTAAAAAAGTGCATATTCGGCGGCGTTCCAGAGGTGAATACTCTAACGCAGTGGTTGTGCCAAAGCAAAAAAAAAACATCTTGATAATACCAAATAAATAATCACATTACGAATTGCTTGATAGTGCTGCATTACTGAAAAAAATTTTTAGTCGTCAAACCGTTTCAATACTCCCGCTTACACTTGCAACTTGGCTATATTGCACATAAAGCACACTAATTAAATCTTTTCACCTCGCTTTTATTTGGGCCCCGCCGTGGTGGTCTAGTGGCTAAGGTACTCGGCTGCTGACCCGCAGGTCGCGGGTTCAAATCCCGGCTGCGGCGGCTGCATTTCCGATGGAGGCGGAAATGTTGTAGGCCCGTGTGCTCAGATTTGGGTGCACGTTAAAGAACCCCAGGTGGTCTAAATTTCCGGAGCCCTCCACTACGGCGTCTCTCATAATCATATGGTGGTTTTGGGACGTTAAACCCCACATATCAATCAATCATCGCTTTTATTTGGCTAACAGTGCCTCCTTGAAGAGTCGAGGGTATGCACACGTAATTAGGCTACGTCGAGGTGCCGTGGACTCTTGCGTATAATGAGCGTGTATAGTTATGAACGGCAACGAGACCTATAAAACAGAAGCTTTTAAGCTAATCTAGGTGTGGCACTGGGAAGTTTAGATTACCACTTACGGAACCATCTTGTACATGGCCATCTTCGTTTTCTCGTAACTTCTGCGTAGTTAACGTTAATTCTCAGTCCACTCAATGGAATATATCAAATTATATGGTCAAAATGGGCAAAGTGAGGTACTAGCCTAGTTGATTTCGCATGATTGAAATATGGCGCCTAAAAGAACACGTGTATTCAACCTAGCCTCTTTTTTATCAGTAATTGTAGCACCGTATTTTAATCAGTCAAAATGAGCAGGCCAAACTGGCGTGCTCAATTCGTATTTACTGACCTTTGAACAACAAAATAAATTAAAGAAACTGGTGTACGAGTGATGACAAGTGATCAAGACGCACAGTCACCCGCGAGCCTCATCGTTCGAAGCGAGCGATATCTGCGTTAATACACGCGTTCCATCTTCTTCTTGGAAGCGCTGCTTCGCAAGGTGCACACAGGAAAAAGCGCCAGATTTTGACCATAAGTATTTTTCTTTGTTTCTCTACTTCAGCGGTAGGCACTGGTATTTGTTTGCATTTCTATGTTTAAATGTTTATCATCGCTCACAGTGTTCCCGTGGGGAAAATTATGCGGTTGGTGTCGGTGTCTTCGCTATCCTTCAAAAATGGGCGAAATTCTGCTCGTCTTAATTATTGGATCCGTTCATTAAGCTATATACTCCGACGTCAGTACAAGAGCTTACGCACTTACTTCGTGACATTATACTACTAGCTGCATACCACCAAAAGTTTGCTTGATTTGGTGCTTGCTTGGAAAGCGGAAATGTTTTTGAATTCGGGCATGTTGGAGGGCAAAACGCTGCAAAAATCATCAAAATGCCATTGGGATTTTCATATTTAGTTAACCAAGAACGCATAATGAAGAAATATTATAATTTTTTAGGAGGAATAGGGCATACAAGAGAGAACGTTATATAGAGCTTCATGGGTGGAAAACGACACCAAATGTGCTGACTGCTGCGGAGTACAGGACTCACTCTATTCGCGCTACTTCGAGGCTGTTCCTTTCCAAGCATACTTTCAAGAGACGCGTGCGAAATTTAATTATCTTCAGGTCAAGCCGTTTACAAACACCTTTCATAATCGAGTTTTAACGAGTCATTTTTTTCATACCGGAAAAATAACAAGCTAGGGAAAATTTAAAATTCATCACCTCACAATGCCTGGCAGACAATTTTGAAAGTTATAAAATGTCCGTGCAGTTGTGCATCCGAAACGGCAAAAAGACTCGAATAGACTGCATCAGAACATATCTAGGTTCATATTATTGAATAATCCAATGGAGTGCAAGCGTCCAACAAAAAAAAAAATGGCAGCATATCCACGGAGTGAATGATAGAGAGTGGGGCGAAGCATTCATCCGTCCATGCGTCCGTCTGTGTGACCGTCCATGCGTCTGTTCGCGCGCCCGTCCCTGCGTTCGTTCATGCATCCGCCCCTGCGTCCGTTCATGCGTCCATCCATGCATCTGTCTGTGTGTCCGTTCGTCCATCTATTCAACACTCCAAGTCCCACCATCTCGCATCTTTTTATCATATATTCCCCATATAGAAGCACCGCCATTTAGTGGACATTCCAAGGACTAAACGAGAGGTGGCACACACACACTTTCTTACGGCTTGCGCTGCGGGTCTACTTCCCACCTTCAACCACCTTGAGTTCATGGTGTATACTGGTTCACTGTATTCATGGCACTGCGGCCCAATGCTCGCTAAACCTTTCTAAAACCAAGGAGGTTACGCCCAGCGAGTATAACGTAGCAACCTTTTCCTGTCAGATAGTGCTCAATGTACATGCTAGTGGCTGCAAATGTGAAATGAGAGACAGGAGGATTCAGCTTTTAATTTCTTACGGCTTGCGCTTCGTATCTGCTTCCCCCCTTTAACCACCTCGAATTCATTCATGGTATATACTAGTTCATTGTATTCATGGCCCTGCGACTCAACGCTCGCTCAACCTTTCTAAAACTAAGGAGGTTACACCCAGCGAGTATAATGTGGCAACCCTTTCTTGTCCGATAGTGCTCAATGTACATGCCAATGGCTGCTAATGGGGATCGCAGCGTGCGCGTTCACTAAAAGTCGAATGCTCCTGTCTCTCACTCCCCATTAGCAGCCATTAGCATGTACATTCAGCACTATTTGATATTGTTAAACAACGCACAGAAGAAATCTCTCACCGGCACCACCTTGGAGGTCAAATGTTATAATTATTTCTGGTATGTGCAACTGGTGGCTACGTTCTACGAGAGACGCCAAAGCCACGCCATAATATAGCTGTGCCGAAGTGTATGTGCCCTGTTACTGGAATGGTATGAAGCCTTTGTGTTCTGTACATGCTGTAAATAAACTTTCTAAACAAGGAGCTTCGCCCCTAAAAAGTATTAGCACAAAGAAGGACTGCAAATGCTTGATCTGCTAGAAATTTTGGAGCAACATATCACCGGTTTCTGGCCGAATTCATTGCGTAGATGGCAAAAAGTGGGCCCATAAAAACTGCTTGGGCGCCCTTAGAGTCAATTTAAGCTGCTTCTACTGCAATATACTGCAAAATCTGAAGGGATGACGTTTTTTTCACATTCTCTTGTTCTCCACCCCCACCCTGCGTCTCGTTTTGCCCTGCAGGTTGGAGAAAAATGAGAATATGATGCATTTTTTATGCGATAGCGTTAAAGAGCCCATTTCGCAGAAATTCTGGCATCGGCGTTGGTGTTGGCGTCACTGGTTGTGAGCGAAACATTATTCTCTCATGCGTGGCCGGAAAATTGACGACGATGCAAATAAAAAATTGATTAAAAAATCCTGGAAGCAGAGTTGGGTCCTAACCAGGATTGTTTGTGTCCAAATGGGCGTCAAACCCAGATCCTTTGCGTGGCATGCGAACGTTCTACCTTGCGGCCATGCCTCTGCTTGCGAAAACAGTGAAAAGAACTTTCTCTACTTGGAAATGCAGTGAAAGTAGCTTTCACGCTTCATAAACACATGCGTCCTGTATACATGCTTCAGAATGCAACACGAAGTATTGCGGTAGCAATGCGTGGCACAAGTGCGCATTGCCTAAGGGCGCCATAATATGCGACGGTGATAATGGCTCCGTGGTTGAAAGCTGGTACCACACTACGAAGGCGCACACGCTACTGCGCCTATTTCCTTAAGGCGACGTAGTGGGTGCATATAGAAACCGAATGGTTTTCATGCACTAAGTGTTTGAAAGACACACTAGGAACAGGCAGTCGGTATTGCGTTCCACTCCTAAAAGGGAAGCTTTAGGGACCCCTAATTTTTTTTTGTTTACAGTGAAACCTGTTATGAGATCACAACTCGGGTCACGCGTGGCGCCGTAGTTTACCGCTGCCTCCACCGGTGTCCGTATCCACTATCGCACGAAATAAGAAAAAAATCACAGCATATCCATGTAGTCAATGATGATTGGGGCGAAGCGTTCGTCAGCCCGTCCGTGCTTCCCTCCGTCCGTTCGTTATTGCTTCTGTCCATCCACGCGACCATCCGTGCGTCCATTTGCCTCCGTCCATCCATTTGTCTGTCTGTCTGTTCGTGCGTCCACCTGTCTGTACGTCCGTGCGACTATCTACCCGTCTGTCCGTCCGTCCGTGCGGCCATCTAGTGAACACTCCAAGTACCGCCATCTCCCATCTTGCATCTCTTTTGGCACATACCCACTCTACAGCAAGTATGTGCAACCGGTGGCTACGCCCTACTACATACGTACAAGGGATGGACAGACCCACGCTTTATAACCTTCGCCCCTAAAAAACCTTGTACCAAGGGCACAGCGAGGCTCGAATCCGGGTACGCTGTATTACAACCCTGTATTCTACCACAGAGCCACGACGGTGCTTGCCTTAGGCAGGCTTGATGTAGGGAAAGGAATCACGTTACTATCAATATTGTAAACCATTTTGGAACACCAAAAGAACAACACAATGCGATTAGCGTAACAAGTGGGCCGTTCGATGCTCTAACCCATCAAAAAAGCTTGTTCTTGTTCCCTTATTAACTGTGGCGCGTACCCACTTTACCCATAATTCCTCATCGTCGTCAGCCACTGCATCAACAATTGGCACAATATTCCTAGCAAGTGTTTAGCGGATACTACTCTCCTCAGAAGAATGACGAAGGATATCATAGCGAATGCCAGCCTTCTACCCAGGCATTATTATCATAATGCCGCAGTGGTTACGTAAAAATTGTGCTTGCAGCAGTTACCCAATGACTTTTGAGAAAATGCTGTGTAAGACCGCTCTTCTAGTCTTTGCTGTGATTGTGGTGCACCATTCGTGCAGGCCTGGTGTTTTTTTTTAAACATGCCTTTGAACAGTAGCGATATGATCATAGTTATGCAGTGCATAACTTTAGCCAAAGAAACGTTTCTGCATTGACATTTATAGATAAAGAGGGAAAGAAAAATATAATCACTATTCTGAAGTTTTTGTCGCATTTTAATTGTTTCGCGTGCTCGCGTAAAGTAGAATTTGCTGCGGAATTGTCTCATTGGTTAGGTTTCTTTAGTCATATTGGCTCAAGGCAATAACGCCTTCATACAACCTTCATACAATTTAAGAGTAAAGAGCTAATGACCATCTCCTCAAAAGGAACCCTGATTGAATGCGAATCAGAAGCGGGGCGCACGGCGTTGACCCGGTTGTAACGGGCGTCGACGCTGGTGCGGGAATCATGGTTTGAAGCGAAACTCGGTTTAGCGTATACTTCAGTAAATACTTATTTGAAACACGAAGACATGGAAGACGCGACACGTTGAACATGCTTGGGTTCGGCTTTCTTGGCTCGCGTCTTACCGGTGTTACCCATGCGCCGTCAGTGTTTTCGAATGCGATCGGTGTTCTTGACTCGCACCTCGTTGGTGTCGCTGGTCTTCCACTGCTGACGCTATTGCTCAGCTTCCCTGGCTCACGCCTCGTCAGGATTGGCGTCGCCATTCACGAACGCGAACCCTCGCAACGCCGGCGACAGCCGGGAAAGATACGCGGCCACTAGCGGGGAGCATATCACGAACGCGTCCCGCCCGTCGGCGGCTCGCGCGGCCAGCAGCTGCGTGCCGTCCACGTTGTCGGCGCAGTGAGATTCACGAGGCGCGCACAGAGCACGGACTGCCGGCTCGTGGTCTCTTCTCGCCGACAGATGCAGAGAGTTGGTGTGGGTGAGATGATGCTCACGAGAGGAGTAGGTCCGAGCATTGCGGGTGCTGGAGAGGGTGAAACGAGGGAAATGGCACACAGCGAGCGGCACAGGATAGGGTGGGAATGACGTCAAAGTGCACGCTCTGCGAGAAAAAGCCCCAACACCTGTGGACAGGGGAGTGTGGTGCGGACGGAGGGACAGCGCTACACAGGCTTGTCAAAGAACTGCTTCGCATCTAATAATGAGGTAAGTACATAAGCAGTAAACTTGTTATGGACACTTGATTGAAATATTTTGTATGGGCGGACTAAAGGCGATCTGCTGGACAACATGTGAGGTCAATATCAGGAATCGCACAACACGAGAAAGTTTTGATTCCGAAAATATATCCTGCCTGGTCCTGGGCGGCAGCCACCCCGGAATAATCTAAACACGAGACCAAGGAGCAAAGGGGCGCGACTTTAGCCGTTCAGACCTCGACCGCGACAACCTGTCGCCGGCCGCTAAGCGCGAACTACGACTGTGTCGTCGTTCATCATTATCTTCTTCTATAGTCGGTGCGCCCATAGCCGCCGCTCCCACAAGATGTATTGCGAGCCTTCTAAGACACCCATCGCAGGGTTGTCATTATTGAAGAAAGAAAGAGGCCGCAGTACTTTACACGTACTGGAAACGAGAAGAACAACACAAGCCTTTTCTCCCCTCCAGTCTCTGCTAAGTAATGCCCCCTATATTTATCTTCAATAATGAACCACTACCAACTAGCCCAAATGGCTATTTTGCTACAGAGTGCAGCACATTATATATACACCTCTCTGTCTTGAATACTCATGCAACATGATGACCTGCACTATCAACATAGTAAAGACTGGACATAATTCAACACCTAAAAATATCCCTTAGGTGCACCGTCTGCCGTGCCTTCGAAAGGGCAGTCGAAAGAATGCAAACGCAACATGTTGAATTGAAACTGAAACAAAGTAGTGTCATAACTCAAAGATTTTCAAGTGTTTTTTTTAATTCGTTATGAAAAAAATTGCCAGATCTCGCGTACAGTGGGAATCGATATGTGAAGCATGAATGAGAAATGTTGATGTGTCACTTTAAAATCACTACAACGTTACGAAGTGGATGTAAATGATGCCGTACGAGACTTCCGTGTCATGATTATCATGTTTGGATGAGTCGTTTACCTTCGTCATCTATTCACGTCAAGTGATACCAAATTTAGTATATGTGGAGCTAGCGAAACAGACATTAGCATGCTATGATCGCGGTATGTTGCCATGTTCTTATATGACACGCGTGTCAGAATTAGAAAGTTGTAGTACTGCGTACGCTGCGTACGTGGCGGCGTTGCGTACGTAAGGACGCCACGTTCTGCGTAGTGCGCATGCGCGGACCGCAACGCGCACGTATCGCATTACGTACGCACGCACGCATGAGATGCGTGCGTGCGTACGTATGAGTAGATCGCGCCGCTCTCGAACAAGTTCGCGACAGCGCGAGACTTCGTTTTGCAAAATGGCGGCATTGAAGGCAAGCACCGACCGGCTCTGTGGCTTAAAATATGGCCCTAATCTGGCTATAACACTTGGATTGGCTCACATTGGCTGTCAACAACACGTGCTTCTATTTTGATATACCAGATGGCGCAACACGCTTCACGCTCGTTACGTACGCGGGTACTACGGCGTACTAAAAGCCAGTTAGTGGCAAACGACGCCACGTAACGCAAGGCGCTTGCGTGATGCGTACGTAGCACCATTCCGGAGTACTTAAACTCTCTATTATCATCTTTGCACCAGTCATATATTTCGTCATTCATTGACGTTACGTAACACCAAATTTGGTAAATGTGGAGCTAGCAAAACGGCCGCAAGCGCATAATAAAGGGCCCAATATACTCCAATTTAGCGTTGACGCGTGCGCACGCTGGGCACCGTGACGCTACGTTAGCAAAACGCGAGCACTCTATATTTTGACGCCAGGTGCGACCAGTGTGCCTCGGCGCGGCCCGACGGCAACCGGCGCGAAATGCGACATGCTGCATATCGCGCCGATGTCACAGAGTAACATTACTCTATGCCGATGCGTTACCCAGACAACACTGCGTCTCCCTCTTTTCGTGGCCCCGCCGCGGTGGTCTAGTGGCTAAGGTACTCGGCTACTGACTCGCAGGTCGCGGGATCGAATCCCAGTTGCAGCGGCTGCATTTCTGATGGAGGCGAAAATGTTGTAGGCCTGTGTGCTCAGATTTGGATGCACGTTAAAGAAAGCCCAGGTGGTCGAAATTTCCGGAGCCTTTCATTATGGCGCCTCTCATAATCATATGGTGGTTTCGGGACGTTAAATCCCACATATCAATCAATATTTTCGTTACGGAGCGATGCCGGACGTGCTGAAACGCGCATGCGTCAAAGCAACGCGGCGCGGCGCGCGCCAGTGAGTATATGGCAGGACCGGCGCCTGGCGTGGCAACGCCGGCGTGACGCGACGAAATGAACGCCGGCGAGCACGTGCACGGCGTCATGTCGAAATGTGTTGGCGCTTTGATTGTGCATGTAGTCATGTTCTCACATGACACGCATCTCACGATTATTAGCTTAGCACCAGTCACATACCTTGCTCATCCATTGGCGTCACGTAATATCAAATTTGGCATATGTCATGCTAGCGAGATGGCCGCGAGCGCATCATGTGTGGCAGGTAGTCATGTTGTTACATGACACGTATGTCGTCATTATCACGTTTCTCTGTGTCGTTTACCTGTGTTGGCAGTTCGCGTTGCGTATTACTGAGTTTGGTACATGCGAAGCTAGTGAAACGGCCACGAGCGCATCATCAGGGTTGTATGTAGTCATGTTGTTACATGACACACATCTAAAGTTTATCACAATCACACCAGTATCATGGCTTCATCATCCATTCACGTCCCATAATACCGAATTTCATACAAGTGAACCTGGCGAAACGGCCACCAGCGCATCATGAGCGTGGCTTCTTGTCATGTTGTTACATGACACTCATCTCTTGATTATCATGTTTGCACTAGTCACATACCTTCGTCATCTATTCACGTACCGTAATATTGAATTTGGTATATGTGATGCTAGCGATATGCCGCGAGCACACCGTGAGCGTGGCATGTAGTCATGTTGTTACAGGACACGTATGTCATAATTTTAATGTTAGGTTTTCTCGATTGCGTTCGCCATGCAATCATGTCATACCATACTAGTTTTGTAACATGACATGTGAACGAAACCACCGCAAGAGCTGCAGGACTATAAGTAATTTATGACATTCATGGCATACATGTCTACATTTTCATGTTATGACTAACCAAATATGTTCTTCATAAAGTAATGTTATGCCATACCAAGTTTGGTATAGATACCAATAACGCAACGGCCAGGAGATCTAAAAGTCGTAGGCGGCTAGATAGATAGATACGCTCAAAGTCGCTGAAGTTCGCTAAGAAATGCTTCGCATTTGAAATTGGTGTTTACCTGGGGTGACCGCCAACGAATACCAGAAGATCATTCGATGAAGCGTGGATTAGTCACCACGCACCTTTCACAGCAAACTCTTTGATACCACGCAAGAAAACATAAGAGAAAATTCACTGTTAAAGTCTACGAATATAAACTTGGTGGCGTAAAAAGCAACAAAGGATAGTTCGTTTGATAATACAAAAAAATAGTGAGCAAACTGTCTAACTTTCTACGTGACAGTGTATAAATTTAGACAGTTTAGACAGTGTAGAAACAGCAAACATTTTTTTTCCCAGTTCGCGACGTCAAAAACCTTGAATAAGGTGGTTACACCAGATGGAAAGTGCAAAAAAAAAAAAAAAAACGCGTCCGCGTGTGCTTTCGTCTTCAAAGTGGTTGACTTATTCACAACTTTTCTATTCACCGAACGGAAGAAAATCGCCCTCATGCAAGGAACGGTGACAGGAAGACAAAGAATTTTATCGAAGTTCTGAATTAACGGAATCATCATATTTTTTCGCTGCAAAAATAATTGTAGTAACGCAAGTTTAAGGTAAGAAAGCATGCACTATAATTCACTAAAAGACAAAGTCAAACTGCATGCCTTCGATGATCCCAGTAAGGAAATACGAAAAGAAGCCAGCAGTTGTAAAAAAAAAAACAACTAAGAGGATAGGGTAAAAATATTGCCTCATCTTCCTCGAAAATGCGAATTAAGAAGTGCTTTTCGCATTTACTCCAACTACCCCTACCGGTAAACGCCACGGCCTTCCCATTCTGCCGCGAAGTATTATGGGCACCAGAGCCAGCATTAAAACCAAATTTAAGCCATGGTTTTATCTCTTAGCACTGACAAGCTGAATTCCATTTTGCATTTAGTGTTTTTTAGCCGCTTCCACGGCACTGTAACGCGCTATAACGCCCTTCTGATGCCATTTCCTCACTTTGGAAATGCGTTCCAAGAGATTTGAGCAGGCTTATACAAACATTAGAAAGAATTATCGCTTGTTTGAGACTTCAATATAGATGTAAGTGGAACGTTTCGTTGCGGCACGACTTTGTTTGCTGTTCCTTGCATAGTGCAATGTGGCATGTTTCGTATTCAATAAACACTAAAAAACAAGGTGTCATATTTTGCGCTTCTTTATATTGCAGGTCTCGTTTTCGTTTATAGCAGTGTCTCGAAAGGGCGCTGCAGTATCTTACTTGTGTTGTCTGTTTGCTTCCTTCGTTTGTCTTCGTCAATGACTTGCGTTGCGTTTATTTACTTCAGTACGTTTTACAAAAATTAAACAAAAATGAAAAATGTCAAGCGAACGTATTGAGAACGTGGGGTAGAAATTTTCAGGCATCATAGCATAACGCGGCCGACATTGCTCGCTATAAAAGTGCCAAGAAATCATTTAGTATTATTTGAAAGTATTATCAAAGGATGGAAAACGTTAACTGATTTACCTAAGTGTGATGATGTCTCATTCAACCTACGATAATTTGTAATCAATATTACCTGGCGCATGGCCACGAAGAGCGCGTGTTAGGGAGGTTCCTACCTCCTCAAAATTTAATTTTGCTTGCGCACGTATACACCCACGCCTACAAATTCATGCGTGAACACACGTAAAGTACCGATAAACAGCCGTGATCTCAACCAAGAACTCTGCCTGCGGCCATGAATGATAGCGACAGTCAAATCAACTTTCAAGTTCTAAATGGTGGCCAGTGGCTAAACAACAAAATAAAGAAAACAGTTGTTGCTTTTTCACGAAGCACCTCAAAAAATTCCCAATCGGATTGAGCTACATATGCGTAAAGTAGTGTTCACGCCAACCGAAAGAATTCTTTGGAAATCAAGCATATGCTCTTGATCCAAGATCTCAAATCTGACTATCTGACTCCTCGTACTCAAAAGCACGTGCGCAGGCAAGCTCTTCCACCACAGCCTGCGAACAGTGCGCTCCATGGAAAACTGTAAAAGTTTACGACGCGTTTTGCGAGCTGCGAGCATTGCGGCGTAACGTAACTGCCAATATCTGACTCCCCTATTCTTCTTAGTCACATTGTGTTTCGAAACAGGAAGGGCTTTATTGCCCTGAAAAGAATTGGGAAATAGTTACAACAAAGCAGAGTTTTTCTTTCAATCAACCGTATAGAACCTGACATGGGAGTAGAATTGTTAATTAAAGTTGGCTTGCGTGAATGTGATTGTCAAAGCCAGTATACAATAACCTTGCTTTATATGACGTCTAAGTTTGTACCCACCATGTCGAAGAAGGCTTAGTTACTCCAAGTAATACTACGTGAGCAGATAGGGTGGACCTCGCGTGTTTTACGAAAAGTGCAATAAACATGGGAAGTGAATGAGCACGGATTTCGTCACCAAGCGTACCGTCAAATGTAAGGCCGTTTCTCAACCAAAGACATCCGCCTTAAGAGAAATTATACCGCTAGCACAATGTAGCTTGACGTTCCTAAGCTGTATTCCAATGTTGCCTTAATAATGACCAGTAACACTGCATAACAGATATTAACAAGGAAGCCACATACACTGCTGATAATATTTTATTGTCAAACAGCTTGGTCTAAGACAAACTACTTCCTGCGCCAATTTTTTTAGACAACAAATGAACCAGACAAGAGCGGGCGCTCTTTTATCTCTTATCTAACAAATTTTACGCAAGAAGTATTTCATCATGGAATACCTACTAGCTTGAGCCAACACCTTGTTGATCTAAGGTGAACTAGACGATTCAGACAGGAATGCAGGACTACATGAACTACATGACAATCACTAATACTACCAAACTTACGGCGTTGCTGCGAAATTTCAAATCAACGAGGGTAATGTACTCAGAACAGGCGAATGCCCATCCATCAGGCTTTTTTCGTGTATTGCGTTTTATTTACTGTTTACCGCACGCCTAGCAAACTAACAAAAGGATTGTCTGGCTGCCGCTTCTTACGCGTGTCATGGCTGATATTTCTCGAACTTCTGCTCATTGACTACCCTCAGAATAACACAGCGAAGCATGGTAGAACATTCGTTCTGTGTTACACAGCCAGAGACAGCTAGGAGAAAGAAGGAATCATTATGTCTCTGAAGAGATGTTTCCCATTAGGAGGAGCCGTCCAGAGCGAATCACAAGCGGATGACATGAAGTAAAAATAGCCTGCGCATTGCCACCAGTTGGACAATTGCATTCACCTAGCGCGCCACCATTCCAATCCCTCCTCGAGAGGCCCGAGGACGAAATGAGACCACCAACTTGTGGAGCCCGTGGGAAAAAAGAAAAAAACAACAATCTTTTCAGGAAAAGAATAAGCGATAATACGCTACATACAGTTACGCATTGTTTTGGCCTCTCAGAAGCCACAGTATTGTTTTCATTTTTTTCTCTGTTTTAGACATCACCACTGCGCAAAAAATGTGTGCAGAATAGGGCGAACCTATTTTTCGGGGGATAAGTGGACACAGCACTTCCTCCAGGCACTCGAAAAAGAAAACGTTCATGGGCTTGCGAACATATCAACCATTAATTTGGTGTTCTTTATCCCCAGGCAGTTCTTCTGACGTCGCAATCTAAGCAGAAATTATGCTTTGCTGCAATAACAGCACTCTTTTTTATTGAGCTACGATCCGCACTCGGCAAACTTTACTGTGTAATTTTGTCAATTTTTCTTTCTGTACACGACTGTCATCGCGTTCATTGCAATAGGAGGCTGGATTCCTTTATTAACATTTTGTGTCACTTTCTGAATACACAGCGCTGTGGCCGTTCTCGTCACGCTTCGGATGTTCAATCCACTACGGTTTCTGTCGACACAATTTGTCATAGCGAGTTGGGAATTCCATTTTCATTAGTATTCAAAAACGCAATATATGTGCGAGTAATAACAAAAAGAAAGGAAAAAGTTTGCTTAATTAGTTTGAGCTACTACCTCAAAAATTACTTACAAGCGCTTCTTTTATTCATTTGAAATGTGTAAAATATATGAGGCGAATCTTTCGAGGCACTAAATTTACTTTCCTTGAAGCAGAAAGCGTTGGAATGACATAAAAATAAAGGTGCGTGGGTGTTCTTAATTGAAAGATTTATCTCTGTTTTGCAGCTGACTTATCGGCAAAAACCACGCGAAAGCCATAAATAAGGTATCCATATGACGTCTTCCTGCCGCATTACGTCAATCACAATTTTTCTTTTAATATTCAAATTATGTGAAAAGGAAATAAATTATCGAGAATAACAGGGCACTAATTGACTCAATTCGCCCTTTTGAATGAAGATATTATGAAGAACAATATGGCAATTAACAAATACATTCTTACAAATGTCCTCAATATTTGAAGTCTTCGAAGTCAGTAAGTACTGCTGATATGATGCAAATACAAAGGAAGAAAAGTAAGCTGGCCACTTGTATTCTTCCTACTGTAAATCAAGCTACAACTGTCGTGTTGCTGCAACCTTCAACTATCTAGACTACTGAGCCATTTTTTATGTTTAAGATAGCGTTGGCACAAGCAACAGTACGTATACGCACTATCTTGCACAACAAGCCTGAAGTATGATAGACACGTTTTCTCGAAGCAGAAGGAGTTGCGAAACAATTGCAGTGTCTCGCGAAAAAAACTGTTGGTTGAAAAACCGTGAAAGCAGTTAAGATAGTATATTCTGGTAATTTTATTTCTCCTGTTTTCGAAACTTACTCCACCACGTTAAAGTATGTTTTCAGGAGACGCTCTAAGGAGAGAAAATCTCCTACCTCCCGAAGTAAGCTAATGAATGCCTATGATATGAAATGCAAGTATTATATTACCTTGGAAGAAACCATTGTGTATAATAATTTGCAGCCACAATGCTATCGGGTATTTCTCCTTCGCTTTTGACTACCAAGGCAGCAATGCTAGTTTTATCATCCTCTGGATTCGTACTCGCAGACGGAACAAAAGCAGTGTTGTCTAAATGGCAAGACGACGAAATATTGCGAGACGTACGCTCTTCCAGTCAGAACTCATTACGCAAATTTTTCGAGACGCAGAAACAGTAGAGGGCGTTTGAAACAACACAAAATAGTATAAAAGCGTTTCGGAGGCCTATAAAGTTGAAGCAGCTAGGCAGTTTTGAATATAAATCTGCATTGTTTTTTCAGTAGATAGGCGATGCCATCGCCGCTTTTGGTACGCGGAATTTTAAAATGCTAGAACTCGCCTTGAAAGATGAGCACTTTGTGTTCCACCACCATGACTGTCTAGACATTTGCGTGACCAATTTCTTCGCATGTCTGCCATTTTGTCTCATTCAATTGATGTCGAGGTTAACAAGAGAAACAGACGCGACAACATAATTAAAATAGATCAAAAATATTTCAGTTGGCCTTACTTGAACTAGATTATGAAATTTGCATTTGATGAAGTAGGCGGTAAGCAATGATTGCTTCACAATGCACAAGAGAAAGAGTATTACTACCGTGAAGAGTTCCTCTATCCTCCGGATGAAGAATCGAGGTCCCCGATTTTATTATTGCATTCACGTCAAAGGATCAACGAGAAAAGAATACCAGGGGTCAAGAATATTGGATGGAATACAAAAGGTACTGCCGTACTAAATAAAGCAGCCTATAAGGGAGCAGCCGCGAACATACGAACAGATGGGGTGTGAGCTCTCCCCGGGTCTCGATGAGAGTTGGCACGCGAGCCAACTACTAATCAACACGGAGGATATCTCTCCAGATAGTCCTTCTAAACATATACATACAGACGGGTACGAAAAGGGGCTTCGTCCTGTCTGCAGTGCTATAAGCCGGCCTACCAATTTATCTAGCACGCCGCTGCCGCTAAGACCACCGAGTGGGAGGCTGACTGAGCGTTAATCGATGCCGAAGCAGGCGTACCGCTTCCTTCAAAAACAGAGTTCGACTGTACATCACGCTTTAGAATAACAGCCTTCGATGACAAATATGCCGGCGTTACGAGCATATAGTTGGCAAAATATGGGCTGCGCCGGTCTTGCGTAAGGGCGTGAGAGCCACCAAAGCAGGAGTCGTTACCGAATGTACATGATCAAGCCCTGAACATCTCTCTTTCCTGCGACGCATAAGCATTCCCCCTTCGTCATTGTTAAGGTAATTTAAGTCATTTTACATTTATATGACTAATCTTTTCTGACGCGAATACATGATTCATACGTTTTGATGACTCCGGGTGCAGTGTAGGTAACTACCTGATCATCTCTCTATGGATGCGCTCAAAGAAGAGTGCATAAGTTTCCAGTTTTTCTTCTTTTCAGACGGGACAATTTATCATTCATAGGTTCTGTTCTGATGTTCTCATTATGTTTTTCTTGATTATGATGTATTTGTTAGGATACTTCAATGCAGAAATTTCTGTCTGTCTGTCTGTGTGTCTGTCTGTCTGTCTGTCTGTCTGTCTGTCTGTCTGTCCTTGCGTCCGTCCGTCCGTCCGTCCATCAAAACAATGCAGAAACCCGGCTAAAGTATAAGCACTTCTTTAATGCCCTGCCATTTTGATCTGGTGGCTGCGTTCATTCTTGTGAACATTGTGGATCAAGCAGGAAATATTACGCATATCTCTGTAGGAACGTCAGTACTTATGTATTCGATGGTTTGTTTCATTATAGAAAATCCATAAATACGTATTTCCAAAGGCGTTAGCGTTTCTTGCGTGGCGCTGAGAATGCGAAGCTGTGCACAAAAAAGTGGGTGTTTCGTACGCTTCACTAAAACGTAACGCTGCTGCCACCAACCACTGGCTCTGTGTTCTTTACAATTTTTTTTATTTCCCGACATCACTGCCAAATGGCGACTATATCTCACACAGGGCCTACACAAGTAGACTAGCGTCTTTCGACGACATTTGCAGCGAAGCAGGCACACACCTTACCAATTATGTTACTGCGTCTTTCTGTTGAATACAAACCGCTGTCAAGATGACACAACATGTAGCTTTTTGTATGGTGCGCACAGAATTAGGACTTTTTATGGCTAACAGACCGATGCAATGAAGGAATGAAATAAAAGCAAGAAGCAATGCTGAATTGATCCCATTGAAGTGGAAGAAATATTGTGATTTCTCATAAAAACTTCTCCCTGTGTTGCCACTGCCCTGCACTGACGTCCTTTAAACTGAACGCTATATGCATGCTTATGTTTTCTTCTTACTTTCATTGTTGCCCCTTTCAAGACGTATGTATTGCGAATTCCGCGCAGGGAACCCCGTTGTGATCTAGGCAGCATATGAAGCTAGGTTTGTGAAAGCCTATTAATAATATCTGATGTAAACGTCTTAAAGCCGCAATATAAATATGAGAAACGCAGTATAACACAGCTCTGGAATTTTCAACCACCTGCGGTTCTTTAACGTGTACCTAAATAAGTACACGGGGCCAAGTTATTTTCGCCTCCATCGAAAATGCAGCTGCCGAAGATTGATTCCACGACATGGTGATCAGTAGTCGAACGCAATAACTAGACCTGTGTGACTGGTTGTTTGTGAAAGTGTCTGAGATATAATAATTCTGGTTTTCGGAGCCCAGCAAGTAACTCTCCCGAGGATTAGGAGTAACTGGAAAAGTTGGCTCATAGGCAATAGAAAGAAAACAGCGCGAAATCAATAACAACTAAGAAAGTTCCGCTCCCTGTGTTTTTAGAGCTCTTTTTTTTCGTGCTGTTTCGCTTGTATTCGCTATACCCTCGAGAAATAAACTGTGTTTCATGACTTTTGGTCATCCTTTGTCTAGGAGCTCTGTCGTTTGTATAGAGTTACTTTGAATAATTATACGTTATCTCCACTGATGTCTATCTATATCATTAGTTTTTCAGACCAGATTTGCATACTCATAATCACCGTTCAAGGGCCAGCACGTGGCGAGTTTCTATGCTATGAATTATAGTGTAAATTGCACTCTCGTTAGTATTTGTTTATTTGTTTTTTGCTAGAGGCGGCCATACATTAATACCTCCAGAGATAACACGCTTTTTCAGACGGTGCTGCCAAAGAAGCCAAAATGTTGTAGCCTCGAAGGTTTCTTCTCCTAGCTCGTTATTTATTTATTGGGTATCGAATATAATCACTCGCTAATGCAAGGCAAGTACAAGACAGATGTGCGCTATGAATGAAGTGGTCTTACGCGTGAGAGCGAAGTGACTTTGCGTATGGAGTGCTTATTTGAAGCTGAAATGCAATAAGCTTAGCAGCACTGCAAGTTGTGGAAGCTGAATGTGACAACGTTCAAATCGAGCACTCAAGAAGGAAGGAACAGGAGGGAAAAGAAAAGCAGGGGTGTTAACCAATGTAGGAGGACTGCTTAAGGACTGGACTCTGCACAAAGGAGATTGGAAAGCATTCGTGGTGCATTATCACAGGAATTAGGAGGGGTAAAAGCGCGATGAGCAAAAAGGGAGTGCGACCGTAATACCATACTCTCTTACCGTACCGTATTTCCGTAAGTTACTGTAAGACCATTACTGGAACTTGCACAAAGTTTGAAAACGGCAAGTATAGCCGTGCCACACAATGATCGGCACAAGAGAATATTTATCGGATGATTAGCTTGTGCAGATACGTTTGTACACTGACTGTGCGTATCACGTTGGGAACACTCGATTTATTTTTATGCCAGTATAATTTTGCAGACATTTCATGGGCAATATTTATGAATAATATAATTTGTGAATGAAGAGCTTGAGTATTTAGAAGTGTTATGCTTGATTTAATCAATGGAATAGCCGTTAACATGTCACTGCTTGCATCTTGCTAATGTATGTGACCATACGCGTTTGAACGGTGGAAGACGAAGAAGCGGGCTCATTTGTCTAGTGTTTTATAATGCTTTATTGGGCACTATTTCAACAGAAAAAAAAGTTACTGTCTACATTTATGCTGACGACATCGCATTCTTTGCTGCTGACTGTGATATTTACTCACTACATTACAAAGGTATATTAACATGTTAGAAATTTCGTTACAGTCGATTTTATTATCGCTAAATGTCAACAAAAGTGCGCTCTTAGTGTTTCCGGTTGCAGGCTCAATTTCAATTTCAATTCTATATAAAAAGGAACTCATCCAGCAAGTAGATTCTATAATATATTTGGGAACCATGTATAATGAAAAACGTAACTGGAGTCCACACATACAGTATATAACTATCAAGGCACAACAGGCGTTAGGCTTACTGCACAACCTACATAACCGTAAAAAAGGGTTACGAAGGTACGCCTTGATAATGTTGTACAAGATGTACATGCACCCCATCATGGAATTCACATGCATACTATTCTCGGGTGTCCCTTCTTATAGAACAAAACCTCTAGTTGTCCTGGAGCAAGAAGAACTGCGAATGTTTTGGCACTCCCTAGGTTTGTGGCCATCAATGTAATGTACCAGGTAGCGCACCTGCCTACACTACTTTGTCGATTTTGCATTTGATTATGGATCCCAGTGTGCGCGCTCTCAAGGTGACAATCAAGTGAACGAAAAATCATGTTGTGCGTTACCAAAAAATTGAGTAAGATGCGATTAAAATAATAAAGTTCTGGGTCCAATTCAAGATACAATGCGGGTCGTTTGCGTGGCAAGTGGGTGTTCTATAACAGGGCCACGGGTCTGCTTGTGAATGCAGTGAAAGTAACTTTCATGCATTAAAAACGCGCGCGTCCTCACACACAGAGGTCTCACAATATAGCACGAAATATTTCCTTATCAATGCGTGGTACAAGCGTACATTGCCATCGGGTGTCAAAACACCTGGTTATCATGAGGAGTTCGTGGTTCAAACCGGTCACTGATTACAAAAGGCGCACACGTTAATGCACTTGTGCGGTTAACGACACGTAGCAAGTTTGGAAAGACTTTCATGCACTGTTTGAAATATGCACTGAAGACAGGATATGGCTATCACGTTCAACTTTTAAAAGCAAAGCTTAACGGTCCACTAATTATTTGTTTGTACGTACTCACAGCTACTTCAGCATCCACTCCCAACACTTTGAAGCAGGGTATCGCTAGTGGGCCACAGTGATGGAATTTGGTTACACTATAGAGACGGCACACTGCGTAAAGTTTAAATAGGGGAAAGGAAGAGGGCGACAGAATTGAACAGATTGTCCCTAAACACTGCCACTGGCAATAATTGGACACTGGCGATAGTTAGAGACGTCAACCACGATTTAACAACGAGGAAAAAATTCGGCAGATTCTACGTACCTGGGTATCGACGTTATGTGAAGTATTCGGAAGGAAGGTGACCGTGTTGCAATTTTTTTTATATTGAGCAACACGTCCTGAAATGACGCTAAATATATGTACAAATGTTGCACGCACACTCATATGTTGAAGAGTTGCGCATGTTTATATAACCAGTTGTTCGCACTTGCGCAACAATGTAAACTGGAACATGCGTATTAGCAACACCAGAAGCTTATATGAAGCGCTGATGCTCGCGAAGATGCTGGCCCTGGACACTGCTTCATAAATCGATTTCAGCGCATAACACCTAACCCCAATTCACGTTACCTCGACGTAAAGGCTGGATCAAAGGAGTGCGTATATAATGTTTTTTAAAATTGGGTAGGCAGCACTGAAACCACTGATGACGTTTTCCGAAGATTAGCGTCTATTTTAAAAGTAGTTCCGAGACCTGGAGTAGCTCTGTGGTATAATGCTTGACTGAAACGCAGAGTGCCTGAGTTAGATTCCTGCTGGGACCTTGAAATTTATTATTTGCATTCATCGGAGGCTCAACGCTGCTTATGTCAGGTTTTTCTTAACACTAACATTCATTCTATGTCTTCTTTGCGTTGAGCTACCGACGTCGGGTATTGAATAACGCTCGCGCGTTAAAATTGCCCATGTGTGTTATCGTCGTTCCTGGGTAGATACTAAGTGTCGATCACCTGTGGCACGTACCCGCACACCAGTGGCACATACTGGCCCGTAGTTACGTGCCACTGTCCGGCGGAAAGTGTTTGACGACGTACGCGACAGAATTTTGACATGTCTCGACCAGCGCGTCATATTCGTCAAACCACCTTACCCTCCCATGCTAATTTTGATTCACGCCAAGTAAAGGGGGTGACCACAATGGCACCGAAACGTAAGCGGCTAGATAGATAGATAGATAGATAGATAGATAGATATATAGATAGATAGATAGATAGATAGATAGATAGATAGATAGATAGATAGATAGATAGATAGATATTGACTGCTATCTGGACCCAAATTTTGAAACAGAGCTTAGCTTCCATGGTTTTGTTATAACACCTGGTAGAGTGGCTCATGAAATAAATGGTAGAGCAATTCAGTGTCTGTAGCTTAGCAGCACAGCGCATTATTATTCGCAATATGGAAGGCAACGATGTGAGCGAAAATATTATTGGAAATTAACAGACATTTTATTCCATATGAAGGTACTGCCCGCATGTTGTCTGCCATCCTCCTGTTTGAGAAGACTGCCGCAAGACCAGACGTGTTTTAGCAAAATATGCAGTTATGGAAGTAAATAGTATCCAATGTACACGTAAAAGTAAAAGGAAATGTTCGTGAAGCGCTGCTCCATTAGGAGAAAGTGAAGTTGTTGTACCGATATAACTGCCCCTACGTGTTTTGTGCCCCAGAGAATGAATATTTTTTTACTGCTCCAATCATGGCAAGAAAGTTCCAAGATGTGCTGCACAGAAGTCTTGACTCTTAAAAAGCAAACTAATAGTTGGACAATTCCAAGAGTTAAATTTTGCAGCGCACTGCTGGAACCCTCTTATCCTAATGAAACAGAATGGCCATCGCGCTCAAGAAAGACGACTCTGATGATGCAGCGAAGCGACGGCGGTTGACGTCTGCTACGAAGAATCAGGAAATCCTTGCACAAGGATAGCTTAGGTTGATGGTTCCCAGAATATGGTCAGCCCATTTTGTCATAAACATGAAGACCACCGGCGAGCAAGCGTAATTTCGTCAATTGTGTCGGCATTTATATTATATTCAATGACGGAATCAAAGCTAGCCAGAAATGTTTTCTCTACGAAAGGGCAGAAAATGTTCAGTATACTTCATGTAGGTTCGTGCGTGTGTTTATATGTGTGCGCGAATACATATGCATGCGAAATTCACAAACTAAAGAGGGAGCCTGCCCCCTTCCCCCTTCCCCCCAATTACGCTAGGGGTGGCAAATTGACATCACAATTTGTTGTTGTCTCCTGCGTACCTGAGACGGATTCACCCATAGGTTATGTGAACGTAGCAATTGTAACACAATAGTGCAGCAATGTTTGCAATACGATTCTGCTTGCGTGTACGGTGAAACGGAGAGACTATGCTGGACAGCTACGCTTCCAGAACACGACGAAGTAAAAATGACCATTTCACTTAGACCACACAGACTACGAGACACATGAATTAACAGAAATCTCAAGTCTGACATCAAGCCAACCGATAAGGAAACAAAAACAGCAGATTTATTGTTCCCATGGTTCCTCAATTAGGAAGTGGAATTCACAGTGCAAATACACGCCCGTAATATACCTGCACGTGCCGCTAAAAAAAGCACAAGACAAGGCAGCGTATTGAATAGAGAAAAAAATTCCAGTCTTGATAGAAACCAGAAATGAAATAACGTGTTCCTGAAAAATGAAAACACAATTATTTAAAGATTTTTTTTCAACGTTAGCTCAAGAGGTATAATGAAACGAATATAGCTTCAGAGTTTATAGCTTGCAAAAGCTGGAAGTCAGATAGAACAGCTTTTGTGTGTTTTCTTGAAACCTTCTCCATATCCGCACTGGTGCATGCACGGTGAAAAAAGCAAATTGAATTATTAAATAACAAAAAAACAGCATAGAACAAAGCGAGCCTTTCATGGCAACACTAGAAGGTCTGAATTAAAATAAAAACGTTTGTTGTCTTAGTTCTATATGGTATGCATCAAGTCAGAAGTTTTGAGTAGGCATAAAATAAAAAAAACGAACCTTGCAATTTTTTATACCTTTTATTTTTATATTAGTTTGTAGGGCACACGAGGGACGCCCCTAAAGTTTTGGGCAAGATGTGTGAGAGGACAGTCAAGCACGTCAAAGTGGTGCTGCTCTGATAAGTATTATAGTCCAGCGGAATCCAATGCTGGAGCATAAATTGCTGTCAGTGACCGCCACGGTGACCACAGTAATCACGAACTACGGAAAAGTAAAAAAAAAATCTGTCAATAACCAATATTTCTTGAAATGGGAGGCACGCAAAAGCCCAAAAATAATTGGTGGCTCACCTGAAGGACACGGGTTGAATAGCGAGCATGGCAGTCGCATTTAGTTAAAGGCGGAATGCTAAGGCCCACGTACAGTGTGGTGTCAGTGCACATTAAAGAAGACCAGACGGAAGAAATTTCCGGAGCCTTCCACTCTGCATGGTGTCGCACATATTGACAGCGTGTTTTTGAGATATAAGCCAGATAAATTCTTTGCACGTAAACAACAATTGCAACAAATTGTGCTTTCGCTACAGAGCTTAAGATTTCCAGGTTAATTGGGCGCCCCCGATGTATTTCCTGATCTACCCATGTGACTCTGTAAGCCAGCACCCCCCCCCCCTCCTTTTTTTTGCATTTTCTTCAGCATCGTCTCTTAAGACATTTTGTATTGACTGATCACAATGTCTTAAAATAAAAGGTAGAGCTCATTGGATGAGAAAAGACGAATACAGGCGCTATGTATTCATCGTTGTTTCTCTTTCCTTGTCTTGTATTGTGCATTAGATGCGGAATTGGGATACCAACATCTCTGAGTCAGATGCCCGCAAGTGAAACCACCACGGCTTGTTACATCGTGCTGTAGATCTATAGCTGCTTATTATAAACTGCTATTTCCACATTCATCTCCTTCATTAACAGCGGAAGATGCTGAACGTCTTGATGGATCCCAAATTTCAGCAACTGGTCAACTCCAAAACGTGCAAATGAAACTTCGTCCCCAACGCTTGTTTTTTCATGTTAGTCTTATAGACACCGAGGTCAACGTGAGAGCGTGGTCGTGAACACAAGAACGCACAATATCTCAGCTGGCATCAGCAAAGGGCTCGTATCCCTGCCTGGGTTCTTCGCTTTCTGGGCGAAGAGACTTCGCTAAAGAAGCTTTTTTTCCTAGAGTGGCCCTATTCTCATGCACCGGCATTTTGTAAAGACGCGAGAGATCAACTTTGAAAGCGTTAGCTGCTAACGCTACATCGTATAAAAAGTTGAAATTTTTGTTAATTGTTCAGTTGATTTATCCATTCATGGAAACTGTACTCTTCATTTTAACTTGGCTGAAAGAGTGATCTTAACGAAAATGAAATGAAGATATAAGTGTAGTAAAAGAGAAAACTTATGCTATTTCTGTTTTGTTGAGTGCTATACTTCATCGATATTTTAACAAATTATGCATATCAAATAAAAAATTCAGAGTGTTTGATACAAAATAGTTTATGTTTACCACCTCATGCGTTGCTTCGTTCTGACAATCACTTGAGGTTCTTTCTACTAATCGTGCTTCATAACGAAAACTAATTGAGCGCTTCATAAGTGTGGTTAAGTGAGGGAGGAAAGATCTCACATTTAGTATGTCTCAATATCATGAGACACATAGGAAGTATGGTAGAAATTATGAAGTCCCCTTCGCACTACTGGTGACAAGCTTGAAGAAACGCTGAGCCAGTCTACATTTATTTCTACATCTTTCACGTATGCGCGTATATTTCTTTCCCTTTCTCGCCCAGTGCAGCTGTTTTTTTTCTTTGTTTTTCATTTTACCCTTCACCTTTAATTCTTCCCGTTTCTTTTTCTTTCTGTAAGTATTTTTATCTCTCTGTGAATTTCTGCCTGCCATTGTTTTAATTTTATTTCTCGTTTTCTTTCCTTTTTTCATTCCATATACCCTCTTTTCTTACATTCGATGTCATGCAGTATTGTCGCCACTCCTCCTTTTCTTATCCCCAACCTCAATTTACTTTCCAACCTGTGTCTGTATAATATACAATACAAGGCTACGTTATGTGCTGCTATAGCGTACCTGGATCGTCGGGTGGTTAGGATGCCCCTCTTCGAACTTTGGGTACACAGGCTTGAGTCCCACCTCGCCAAGAAATTGTATATGTATAGAATATCTATTCTTTTCCTCCCTTTCTTTCTTTGCTCGTTTCTTTTTTTCTCTGCTTTTTCTTTCTTTCCATCTTCCCTTACTAGTCCTTTTTCCCACCAGGTTTATTCTACCCCACGCCAGACAAATTGGTGCACTAGTTATAGAAGCGAAGCAAGAGACAAAGAAGAAGATGAAAGTGGCGTGTGTCTGCTCATGATGATGATGGTTGCGTGTTCGTGGAGTACGATGGACGGGTGACATAAGTAGCTTCACTGCTAAATACTGTGGGATCTCGCAAGCCAAAAACATACAAACTAAGAATGTAAGTCACGCCACAGCTGTGAGTTAATGCGGACCAATTTAGATTTTAACAGTGGGCCTATATAGAAATAGAAGGAAAGTGATATTTCGTTCGACATTGCACCACGCGAATGCCGCAATATCTTCACGGCCAACGGCAAAAAAAAAAAACGAACACCGCGCCATCACTACTGGCCTTATGCAAGGGTCGCAAGAGTTTTGCGCATCATGTTACGAGGAACCACCATTAGCATTACGAAATCAAATTACTAGAAAAGCACCCACAGAGTGGAAGAGTGCATACATGCTACAGTCTCGATACGCAATTCACTTGGGTGGTAGGAATAAGTGACTTGCGTGTCGCATTTATCAGAACCGCCCATGTGAATTGCGTGTCGCAAAGTCTATTAACGACAGCAAGTCACGAGTGTCATCTAAGATAGCACTTTGCAAGACGTTACGCAAGTCAGCGACATAACATATCATCGCGAACATTGCGAGACTCATTGATAGTGAACTAACCCACGTTGTCACCCAATCCGTCTGTAGAGCCTAAGCCGCACCGTTGTAATGCTCGTCGTGTTTATTATTTTACACTCCTGTCTTCATTTTTTGTTGGCTGTCTGGAAAGTTTAGGCTACTTTAGCAACAGTGAGATGCTCCTCTTTAGCGACACGTTTGCATAAGAAATGTTGAGATAAGATTTATGGTGGCTAATAGCAACCAACATGGAGTATAAAAATATTTGCAGGATATTTTCACTTTGCATTTGCACTTTTTTTCTAGTGACACTGAGCGAAATTTTGACATTTCCTGTAGCCACTGCTGCTCTGTGTGTGAGACTGCGAAGAGCAGTTACGAGCATTAGTACCAAACGTGGAAGCAGAAATACAGCTCTGAACATGGTCAAGTTAAAAGGAAAACGTACGCGTTATATAATTTACAGCCAGAGACGTTCAGGATGTTACGGAGAGCATGTGAGGAATACAATAAGGACAAAACATACACTAACATACTCCCACTGTGTTAAAACAACCCAGCTTTTATCCGAATGCTTGTGCGTATAAATTGTAGTTGGCATTCTCCGTGTAACTACACAAGTGAGGGTAAAAGGCTCGCATGAAGGCTAAGGCGAGCCAACCCCGAGAAATTTCGTTAGTGAGTCTAACGCACACAACTTTCATGTTTCCGGAAGCACACCAATTCAGCAATGCAGCGTTAGATCACGCGAACAGGCTTCACTGAGAGGCACGCACGCAAGCAAATGCTTGAAATTGTAGTCAATCAGCAGATAACTATCGCTAGCGCTAACCAAATTGAGAACTGTGTTTACAAAACGGATCAACCAGAACGCTCCTGTGATAACGAAGGAGTTGAGCAACAAACTGACTTCGCAAAGCAGCGCCCGGACTGCTGTCAATTGCGCGGTATTAATCTCGAGTGCACAGTCGCAGTGGCGCTTCAAGATTTCCCATGCCGCTCATTGATATCTGTTACAAACTAAAGCAATAATAAAACTTGTGGCTCGTTCATCATGGAACTCCACTTGCCTTGGGTTTTCGTGGTGCGCAGTGCAGGGCGACAAGGGACGCTTTTGCCTCGTGGACACGATTTCGTCTGGTACACCATCGTAGCTGCGTCATCTACCTCGTTTTTATTAAGTACTCGATTGCGCAGACCTTTTCGAGAGGTGGTTCTCACGTCTGATGCATCAATTAGTGAGAAACCATCGATTGCATCAGCCTGCTCAGAAAAAAAAAATTCCTTTTTTTAGGAGGTTTTAATAAACAGCCGTACGCCTGCCCTGCATAAAAGTTGGAGCAAGTGAAATAGGTCTACTAAATAATCACTTCCCTCACACACCTATATTAATATAACTATTTTTTACACTTTTGAAGCTATGAAACAATAAAAAAAAACATCTACAATAACCATGCATTCGGAGCTCCTAATTTGTATAAACCGAGTTAAAGACATTCTCAAATGGTGATAAGCCTCGCAACAAAAGACTCAGATGCTCACTATGCAACAAAACGCAGTGATATTTTTTTTTTTGTAAAGTACAACTGAGCCGGGAAACAGCTGAAAAACAGTGCGCACAAAAGTTTAATGCAAGTACCAACACGACTGCGAAAAAGAGGGTCCAAGTGTCGCTACGGTCTTTGGTGATCTATAGAGGCCGATCGTTTGGCAAAGCCATAATCCGTAAGAGAGCGGCGAATTGACCAGAAAGAGTAAGGGTGAAATGGCGGCTTTATTTCAAGACTATCATGTCATGAAGCGGTCTCTTCTTCTTCGTCCTCCTTTGCAAAGAATCCCGGAAGGATTTAGGATCAAAGAATGACTGTGCCCATTGTAATAGCGAAGATTTTGACCCCCGAACCTATCTGCAGAAACCCCGTAATGGGCGCCATTAGACCTCTAATTCCCCAAGTGTCAACGCTGCTTCGGCCGAAGATTTACCGGCTCCCTGAATGCGTTGTCCATCTATATTTGTGGAATTCCACGCCGATAAGCCCAGCCAGTAATTAGAGGTGTGCCGAGAAATGTGCTTAGAGCGGGAATAGTGGGAGATATGTGTTTCATTGCCTCTTAGCGTGTCTGGTGTGAGTATGCTCGCTGCGATTTAGTGTTTCCAAGTTCTCCAACGTACCAGTGAGCTGTTAAGTTCTTTCTGCTTTATCACACTTATTCTATATTCTTTTTTGTCTGGGATTCACCCCGGAAAGTTTCTTTGAGCTGAATTATTACCTAAGTGGTCGCATTGCAATGGGTTATATTTCCGCTTCACGGACCAGGGAGCACTGATTATATGAAGAAAAAAAACATAGGTTCTCTTTTGTGTGTCTCTTTTTTTACACGTATGCGGCATATCAAAATTTCTGTGCAGAACATTCTTGCGGGCATCGCTTTTTTTTCTTCTAAAAACATATCTCATGGTTGCGGTTATTATATGAAAAATTCGGTACTTCAATGACCAGTCTCCTTTGAATACGCTCTTTTTTTTCTGAAAAACGGTAAGGTGTCACAAATTGTAGATTACACTACGTTCATCGACAAAACGCTAAGAAAAAATATGTTTAACTCTTATTTCTTTCACATCGGCCTCACCCAGGTATGTCTCTTTAAAGGAACCCGTTCAATCTCTTTAGGAGAGTAAGTAATCTCTTTAGGACAGAATACCCGCGAGTCCTAAATGGCAGTGTGATGTGCTCCACAATTTTCCCGAGGAGATTTTCCAGAGTGGTTACTGCGCAAGGCTAGACCCGAGACAAAGAGACGAACGATGGAGGGCTCATCTTCGTTCATCTCGTTGTTGCCTTCCTTAACACAGTAATCGGAGTCCTCAGCCTGAAACTTTTAAAGATTTATAGACGGGAACGCCGCATTCGTAGGTATCGAGAGTGAAATGACGCTTCTTTTTCTTATAGATTAGGGTGACTGACAAAAGGAGACATAACTTGATTACAAAGCCACGGTGCAAGTAT
Source organism: Rhipicephalus microplus (assembly GCF_043290135.1). Classification (NCBI taxonomy): domain Eukaryota; kingdom Metazoa; phylum Arthropoda; class Arachnida; order Ixodida; family Ixodidae; genus Rhipicephalus; species Rhipicephalus microplus. The sequence continues at coordinate 139,883,405 of NC_134704.1, read as the reverse complement.
ACAGGTGAGCAACTAGAAAGCCAGATATTACACACACACACACTGCGTCTGTCTTTAGTAACTACATCTGCAACCATTTAGATTGATAATAGGTAATTGTTACCAATCTTTTCTTATAAAATATCGTTGAAGTCATCAGTTTGTATGCCGATTTTAGATCTCAGAGTTTGCTAGTAGCGAGGGAGAAATTAAGGAGGAGGTCATGAGCTTAGCGGGATATTTGCATCTTTGCTGCCCTGCACTGGGGTGAAGAAACAGGGGTCGGAAAGAGGGTGTGTAGGGAGAGAGAGAGAGAGAGCAAGAGAAAAGAACACACACAAGACGGGTGCTTCTATTGCAGTCATTAGAAAGGCTGGTATACCTCTAGATACGCCCTAGCGCTTACAGTGCCTTCTGACGATATTGTGTCATGTCTATTGCGCAGACTTAGTGACAACAACAACAACAACAACTACTACTACTACTACTTTTACTAGTACTACTACTACTACTACTACTTGCGATAATAACATTAGTAATAATGCAATGTCTTCATTACTGCAAAGGTACGTTTTTTCAGTCACTTCAGTAACTATCATGAAATGTACAATGCAGAAACCATGCGCATGAATTCTGCAATGTACTACGTATCTTTCGTATAAGGTTTGAGGTAGCTTGACCCCTGTTTTCTCCATGTTATTCAAGTTTTTGTTTACGCAGACACCTGAAATTACATATGTGGTTTTTAGTAATTATTGACAGGGACGCAATCGTGTTTTTAGATGTTCCAAAATTGTTATTTTTGGAGATTTTCCTCGTAGTTTGCGAAAAATGAAAATTTTCACCTCATAGAGCCCTATGAGGGCGCAGTAACACTGGGGCGAACAATTATTTTAAAAAGCCAATTCCCTCACACCTTCACCTTAGTCATTGTCTAAACTGTAGTCTTGACCCGGGATATATAGTTTGTGTCCACTAAACCAGCGCTGAGACGGTTTGTTGAGTCAAGCAGTGACTGCTTTTAATTTATTCTGATCCCTAATAAGTTGGCTATGGGCGTCGCCACCAGCTGTATTACGATACTCGTGAAGCTGTGCAATGTCCGCATTTCCTTTCTTTCACATTCAAGGTTATATGCTTTCTGTCGCGTCGGCATCCTCCAACACTTACATTGCCGAGGATGCGTAAAGTGAAGATGTTTTGTTTTACCATGGCAGAATGTGTTGCGATCATGCTAGCACGATCTCACAACGAAGTTGCACAGAAACACTACATAAAATGAGGTGTGCGAAGGGTTCTGTGTTGAAAGGAGCCAAGCATCGACCCAGCACCTTCCCTGACCACGCCACCAATTGCTGGAGTCGGAAATAATAGCAAGAAAACAAGGTTCAAAAAGAGCACAAACTAGTATCATCATCCTCATCATAATAATAATAATCAATAACAACAACAACAACAACAACAACAACAATAATAATAATAATAATAATAATAATAATAATAATAATAATAATAATAATAATAATAATAATATAAAATAATATTAATACTACTACTACTAATAATAATAATAATATAATATAATATTAATAATGAAAAGAAGAAGTAATCGCAGGTTCCTTTTACGCATTCAGTTGAGACATCACTTTTGCTCAGTCTCTATTTATCCTGCCTTGCCACTCATCGAAAGCCTTCTGCACATGGTGTGATTTTGCACTACAGGAAAAGCCCTGAGTGCACCTCGAGTCTTCAGCAGCTGTTTCGAGTTCATCCTGGCTGGGACATGAAGACGTCTCTCGAAGGGCAATCCCGTGTTTCGGCACCAACAACGTAGCGAGTGACTGGTTCTCCAGTCGTAACACTGAGACGTTCATTTATTGCCGATGCTGAATGGGAACTGCCCCGAGAACGTGTGCGTGCAACCCTCAGCCTTCTCGTCTTCCCGATTGTTCCGTCCGCTCCTCGGTGCTCTGTTGAACGGCTCCCCTTTCTTATCGATGCCAGCGAGGTCCGCCCGATGCAGCCGTTCACCATCCTCTCCTCAATTCCTTTCCTGCTCTCGACCATCGCCTCGCCTTCACGTGTGCTTTGCGCTCAAGGGCGAGAAAACCGCTCAAGCAACACCTCACAACGGGAATCATACGGAGTAACTTTTGTTCAGTTTTGTATAGATCCGTGAGGTGGCGTGTTTTATTCTTTGTGTGCACAATATCGGCGGTCGCACTGGCTCTGTAAAAGGTACCGTGTTTTGAGATAGCGTGTCGCCGTTCGTGGCGCTGTGCAAGCAACCAATGGTGAAGGGTTACTGCAACGCCACCAAATGTCCTGCGCTGCGATGAGGGAATGACGTCGATTCGAGCCACAAACAAGGAGCAACTAGGAACAAATCTGAAGTACGTTGATAAGGAGGGGGAAATATGTCTGCCACAACTCCGGGAGAAACCTGCGTGCTCTGCTGATGATGTAGCGTCGCATCACGACCACTCTCCGAACTTGGGCGGACCGACGGTGGATAGAGGCGCTGCTCTGATCCTGGGCATTTCGTAATATGCGCTGCCTCCAAGACCGGAAGCACCTCGCCTAGCTTAGCGTTACCTCTGTGATTGGACTACCAGTGACGAAGCTAGGGTGCCAGGGAATGACGCTATCACGTGATGTGAGGTCACAGTAACGTCAAAGTGATATTGCTATGAGGTCACCACTCTGGGTACTGGAGACCTCATTGTCACCACGTTAATGGCACCATCGCATGATTGATTTCTTTCTGTATCACTCGTTCGTAATGCCACTGGATCCACCGACGGTCAACTATCGCTTTTGTTGAAGCATGTAAGGCTTTTGACTTACAAATAAAATGAAGCCATGAAGTGGTTCCCACCACGGTCTGCCCTGTCGTCGGCTTATGTAAAAACGGCGAGAATGAAGAATTCTAAGACCACATCGCAGTTGTTTTCTCTTGATAATCATAAAATCTAATCTCATCAAAGAACGCCGGAAAGCCCACTTTCATCACAAAAATAGTTCTATTTCTTGTGGTAGTGTGTAAAAAGGCAATAAAAAACGTTGTTATAAGCATACGGCACCATAGTTCCCCTGCCATCAATATTTCGCGCGCACAAACAGTCGCAAGTAAGCCTGGAAGCGCACAGCAATTTACATGGTTTCTCACTTTTTCAAATTATGCTTTTTGACCATGCAATTGAAAAAAAAGAGAAATAAGTGTACGCGAGGCAAGAGAGAAATATCTTTTTTCGCAATCTGTACGTGTTTTCATCACTATAATTCATTGCGAAAGCGGTGCTGCGGGGTGATGTCATACATCTGCTGTCCTTTTTTCGCGGCAGTGGTTAGTTGCTTTTTATGGCGCGCGAAGGACCATCGGCTCGTTACTACGATGACCGGAAGTAATGCATGTGTGACAAAGCGATGTCTGAAAAAAAAAGTAACAACTATCACGGCATTCGCGACGGGAAAAACTGCGCGAAAAAAAGGAAGTCACACATCCCGAGGACATATGACGGTGCCACTGCCACCGTAAGGGCGCTGCCGCTTTTCAATGGCTGTGGCTTTCTCCGTCTAAGATGTAGGAACCATGGTGGGTTGTTGCAGCGAAATCGATGTCGCATTGGCTGGGCAATGGCGCTTGAAAGAAAAAGCGTGTACTCACACTGCTCTGGGCGGCACACTTGGCTGCCTGCGTTCCGATTTCGGTTTGCGTACTTTATTACGCTCAGTTTTCCTTTCCTTATGCGTGAATTGTAGGTATTTTTGCATTGTTACTTAATTTGCTTTTATTTGCGTATCTGCCACTATCAGACTCTCTTTGTCGTTTGTCACGTCTTTTTTTGTTCGTATTTGCAGCCATTATTACATAACGCTACGCTTCGACGTTCCTTCCCTTGGGGCAAGCTTAAACGAAATCATTCCCAGAGTCTTTATTTTGTTTTTCGCTTGCTTCCTTGGTTCTTACCTGAACGTTTAATTTTTTTTTATGTAATTTTCTTTTAGTTATCAGCGTTATCGCTTATAGTATGTAAGTGTAGGTGCACGTGTGCGATTGTTTTACTGGGCTTTTCTTTGCGGCACATTTCTGTATAAATAATGGGTGCGTTGTAAGAATAATAATGATGTATATATAGAACGCGTATTCCGCCCTCTTCCGGGGAAATAGATTGAGGCTGGGCAGGCAAGCTTTGTAAGTGGGCGAATTCGTGGTTGGCTCCGTCCACTTTATCGCAAACTCTACTGATAACGGGAGTTAAAGGATCGTGCCATGAGCGCTTACTGTTCCCGTTGGCACTTATAACGGAATTACCTTGGGCTGACTTGTACTATAACGTATAGCATCACGCAGTGGGAATCACAGGGCTCTTTGGGATGCGCAGGCCGTTTGATTACAAAAGTGATAAAGCCATGTGGGCGCACCGTAAATGTGCATTCAACCGCAGTGGGAGCCAAGAAAGTGGCTGAGCTTTTGCATCTGGCATGATTAGGGTGCGCAGATACATTAGCGTTACTACTGAATTGCGATTAGTGAGCAACACTTTGATTATTTCACTGGTCCAGGAAGAATAAGCAATTATTTGAAGATAACTTCTTTATTGTTGTTTCCGCAAAGACCAATGCTATTCGCTTATTTTATTCATACCACAGTTGTACACAAAGCACACATTTTATTTCAGGGGCTTCAAACTTACCTCATCAAGTGGGTCATCATGAAACTTATTCCCAGAAACCCACAGGGGCCTGAAGTGTGAAGATGGCAGGTGCGCTAGTGTAGAGGGGAGGGTGAGGTGGAGAGCTTGAATGAAATCGCCCAAGACCTTGCCATACATACCATATAAGATTGAATTTTCAAAGGGATATGACGGGAGGCTTCTGAAATCATGTGGGTATTGCTTTTCACAATGATCAAAATGTAGACAGCAGCTCCGAATTATAGCTTTCCCTCTGCGATGATGTAACAACTTAAAGTAACTTCCGAAGTATAACAGTGCCTCCACAAAAAATGTTTCAGACGAGTCCCGTCTGTGAAGCTTACCCGAAGAAAGCGCAACAAATTTGCAATAGACCAGGAAACTAGTCAATTACTACTTTAAAAAATTCTCAAATATGTGTTGCATGTGAAGCGTCAGGCAACTAACGAGAGGTTTTTGAGACCCCTCTTCTGTAGACTTATTCCATGTTTGTAAACAGCGGTAGGTGCCATCGACAAACTAGGGTTTCTGTAGCGACATCTAGGTCAAAGATCGCCAATGCCATCTACGATCCAGTGACAACTAGCACTGCACCTGTTAAGCTGACTCCCGTGTGCACGCAGCCGGCTTCCCGATGTCACCAAATGTGGCGTAGTATGTCACTGGCGCGTACTACGGTTTACAAAAGAGGAATAGCTATATAGCCACCACACCAGCAACACTCATGGGGAGTCTTCACTGGTTACCTAGTGCTCTTTTGTAGTAGAATGAATTGTAAGGTTGTCGCCATTCCCATTTTGGCTGCATTTTGCCACCACACCCCGGAGCGATGTGAGATGAGGCTGTGGAAGGCCTCACACAAGCTCGCCACCCACTAGTTGTTTCACCATCGTCTGTAACGCCGTAAAAGGAGCTCTGGCTCTTATGCACAATCATTTGCCTTATTTCATATCCTTTTTTTCATTATCCCCGCCCGGCGAGATCTCCGCAACATCATTGTCTGTTCGCTTCCTTAACCAAATTTTCTGATACATGTTGAACGCCAAACTGAATGTTGTTTGTCCTTCTTAGTGCTTTCACTTTAAGTAAAACTGTAACTTTTGAATAATTAGCTTCTTTGATGACTAGCAGCACTTTTCTATGAAACTCTGACAATTTTTTATGCGTCAATGGTGTTGGTGGTGGTAGTTTTGTATAAACCTGGTGTATCTGTATAAACCTGTAAAAAACAGAATAGCTTTGAACAGGAAACCTTCGTACTGTATACTGCTGACACTGTAAGAAACCATGCAACGACACTTCACACGGTGATATGAAGATTTTTCTCTTAAGGAGTGGATAGTAACAGCCTAAAAATACATATTCATTGGCTTCTATGCTAGAATGTACTTAAAGTGTTTCATCGATACTGTTCCACGGAACTAAACGGAGAACAATACGCATGTGGGTGTTTAATTTTTCGGTCTGGTTCTGATATAACATTATCGCACCAAAGTATTGACGTCATATACAATAGGGCTTGCCGAAACCTGATCATTCAGTATTTCAGTCTAAAGGCCCACCTATTACCAGCCTTGTCGTGACAAAGAGAATATATAATCTTAATTATCCGGGTTCAATGTCCTCCGAAACCACGTCATTATTGTGTGGGACGCCGTAGATGAAGGCCCCGCAAAGTTCGTTCATCTGAGGTTCCCAATGTCCACCTAAATTTAGGGCCTCAAGCACGCCCTCATACTTGAAATGAAGGTCAGCGCACAGGGGTGTTCAAGTAATGGTATGTTTCAAAATACCAGATAAGGAATGCCGTTATGATTTTATTTGAGCGAATTTAAAAGCTTGCTTGTAAGAAATGAGTGTCCAGACGGCGAAGTGCTTATCAGCTCAAATTCGCTTAATTTTATATATAGTGAAACGAAGATGCGTAAGCCAACGGTGCGCGGAAGAAGAAGAAGAGTAGGGGAGCGGCGCCTAGTCGTCCCCGGCGAAGTAAACCTCGTCGGTTGATAAAAGCCGGGCGATGGTGGTCGAGGAGTAAATCGCTGTGACGCAGCTTGCCTGCGTTCCTGGTTTTCGAGTGATCGTTCACTCCTCCGTTCGAACCGATCGGTGTTATTCGGGCGAAGCTCAAAGTAGCTCTGTCGCATCCGAGGTACCAGTGGTTCACGGGGCCGTTGGTCGAATGCACACTGATGGCAGACACCAGCGGTGTCTACAGCTTGCAGTTGAGCAAGTTTTTCCTTAACCACTCGTCTTATAAGAGAAGAGATGTCGTCCTGCGATGGAAGGTTGACACTTGCAATCGTGGGCACATTCTCAAGACGTCCAAATTTCGGTAGGACTCTCCTCCTCTTTAGCGCTTCAAACGCTCGGCAGTGCCTCCTTAGGTCGGAAGGTGTGTGTAAGTCTTTCTTAGTGATAAGGAAATTGTACACGTCTTCCGCGATTCCCTTGAGCAGATGACCTACCTTATCTTCGTCACACATGGTCGCACTCGCGATTCCGCAAAGCTTCAAGACGGCCTCGATGTAGGTGGTGCATGTTTCGCCAGGTAACTGAGCTCCGCGTGAAAGCGTTTGCTCCGCCTGCTTGACCTTAGCTGTTGAGTCACCAAAACACCTCTTCAGCTCGTCCACGAAAATGTACTCTCATGGTTGTCGAACCAAAGAGACGCGGTGCCGACGAGAAAAAACACCACGTTCTCGAGCTGCTTAGCAGTGCTCCAGCGGTTGCTGCGACTCACTCTTTGGTAGTGCTTGAGCCAGTCGTCAACAACGTCATCCGGCTGCCGAAAAGGTCCTCGGCTGACGTTCCGGCATGCCGCAGTGATCTTGTCCTGGCGGGTGAGCGTGTTGCTCATCAGCAACGAGGTTGTTATGGCCTGCTCCCGCGTCCTCCATGTCTGGTAGCTGCGGTGGCAAGCCTGCCAAGCGTCTGCTCCATCACAAAATAGGTAGAGCTTTGTCGTCCAGATCGATGTACCCGGCACCTTCCACCAAACTGTTGCTAGTGTTACTGATGCTAGTGGACTAGGTGTTGGTACTGTGCTGGTCCAACTCTGCAACAGTTGCCAGCCCGTCGTAGCATATGCCAGACGGACACTGACGCGACCAGAGACGAACTACACCGTCACCGAGCTCGAGTGCTTAGCAGTCGTCTTCGCCATTCAGAAGTTTCGACCGTATCTAGATGGCCGCGAGTTCACAATAGTGACCGATCACCACTCACTTCTCTCTTGTGGGACTTCGTGACCCGTCCGGCCGGCTGGCTCGTTGGGCGTTGCGCCTCCAAGAGTACAGCTTTTCTGTTACCTATAAGAGCGGACGATGTCACACAGATTCCGACTGCTTATCCAGCCTTCCTTCAGTACACACCAATGCTGACGACAATGACATTGATGACTATTTAGTTTCTGTCTCGTCCAACTTCCCAGATACCAGCAGCTTCAAACGTGAGCAGCAGCGCGACCCTACTCTAAAACCCTTGCTCGAAGCTGCACATAACTCCGTCGACAAGCACTTTAAAATTTTAAATGGCTTGCTGTATTAAAAAAACTATTCAGCCGATGGCCTCTCATTGCTTCTAGTGGTGCCGGAAAGCCTGCGCCAGGTCGTCCTTCGTTCTGCGCACGATGACATAACATCCGGTCATCTCGGTTTCACACGTACGCTACATCGACTATGTGAGAGGTTCTACTGGCCGAAAATGTGGAAGACCACAAAACAGTACGTCACCAGCTGTGCTATATGTCAGCGCCACAAGCGATCCACCACTGCCCCGGCAGGTTATTTGCAGCCCATCCCTCCACCGACATCCCCTTTTGAAAAAGTCGGCATCGACTTGCTCGGACCCCTTCCTAAGACCCCATCGGGCCACCGATATGTTATAGTGTGCGTCGAATATTTAACGCGTTATACGGGAACGGACGCACTGACATCGGCCACAGCAACCGCTGTTTCTTCTTTTCTGTTACAACGGGTCATACTGCGTCACGGTGCTCCACGGGTTGTCATCAGTGACCGTGGACGACAATTTATGGCCGATGTGGTTGAAGAAATCTTGCGCCTCTGTGGCTCCTCTTATCGCCACTCTACCCCTTACCATCCGCAAACTAACGGTCTCACTGAGAGAACAAATCGAACTCTCACGAATATGCTATCGATGTACGTTGATGCTGACCACAGGAACTGGGACGCCGTCTTACCATTTGTTACTTACGCGTATAACACCGCCAAGCATGAAGTGACTGGACATTCGCTCTTCTTTCTGCTTTACGCACGAAATCCACAGAGTTTTCTGGACACTCTATTATCTTTCTCGCATCAGGAAGATCTGCCCATCGCTCAGACGTTGTGTCGCGCTGAAGAAGCACGTCAACTAGCGCGCCTTCGAACATTGTCTTCGCAAGAACACAGCAAGAGTCGCTACGATGCCAAGCATATCCCCGTAGAGTTTTCTCCTGGTGACTACGTGTGGCTGTGGACTCCTGTTCGTAGAAAAGAATTGTACCGGAAGTTTCTAGCAAACTATTCCGGCCCATTCGTGATAGTCACTCGTCTCAGTGATGTGAATTACGTTGTCGCCCGAGTCACAGCCAATAACCGGCGTTCGCGCACTACGCAAATTGTTCACGTAGCCCGCCTCAAACAGTACCATCATAGGCCTATTTAACTCGCTCGGCGAGCTTCGTCTGCCGCCGGGGGAAATGAAACGAAGATGCGCGAGCCAACGGGGCGCGGAGGAAGAAGAAGAGTAGTGGAGCGGCGCCTGGACTGTGTGGTTGGGTGGAAGCGTTCTACGCCTGTCTCAGAAGTACGCTGCTATGTCACAACGCCATTTCACCTCCTCTGTAAATAAACACAGTCACTCGTAACAATAGGTATGCTGCCGAATAATTAACTGTATTTCACATCAAATATTTTAACAATGTAAGCATATTGTCTGACATTACGATTGTTGAAAGTTCGAATGATATCAAAAACACCCTGTAATGGTCTTCAACGGAAACACAGTTATATGAATGCAATGGCGCGTGTCTAACAATGAAACAAGCAATGAGTTAATAATGTTGTCTTAGATCTTAAACATTAGGGTAGAACTTCGATTTATATAATTCGGTCCATCACTTTTATTAGCCTTTCTACAATACACGGTATGTGGACAGTTGTTATAACCTAAAATGCCCTGAGGTTATAAGCTTAGAGAAAGAGGATCTGAACAACTTGACCCGAGCACCGATCTGCAATAATGAGTCAACACTACACGAGGCTAATCGTGCAATCATCGCTTTCATCTAAAGTATTTGTTGCACCTAGTCGCCTTCAAGCGATGACCCTGCAGATAAGCAAATTTTGTGAAAGGCTTATGCTGGCTTGATTTGCGAGTGCAACAAACATCACTTCGAAAGGTCAACAAACTGTTTCGACAACCACATCCATTTAGAATGAAAGACCATGGTTCGAGCTTTATTGATCTGGCAACAAACCTTGCTTTGCTGAAGAATTGAAAATTATGAAATGCAAAGGCTTCATAATGTGGTGGCTGGTGGTTTTTACATCTAAAGCGCATATGTATATTTGTCACTCGTCTGGTGATGTAGTATTTTTTTTTCTACCTACAAGATGTGTGCATTCTCTCAGGCTTTACAAAGACTATGGGTGTACATAGTAGAGAAAGTTTAAGGGCAAGAAATTGACATCAGCATAACCCTGTCGTTTTGTGCCTCAATTGCTCTGTAGATGTCGAAGAAAAGTGTTATCTTGCACTTCTAAATTTATTACCTAGCCTTTTTGTGAAGAAATAAAAGAAAAGCGCTGTTCTCTTGGTAATATATCCACAATCACTTCCCATCCTTATCGCTTTGCTTGTGACGCACGTGGCTAGTGTGTATCTGCGCTCCATCATGAAGGCGTAATCCGTGAACTTATCTTCGTGCCGCGTTTTATCGGAAAACGCCCCTCGCGACAAAGCCGAGGGCAGCCGTGGGCACCGGTGTAGTAGTTCGCCAGCTGTACGGCAGTTCACTTGTTTCTTTCGAGTGCAGGTCAGCCCAGTGAAATAAGAGATTGTTGCGGCTTGCTCCTGATCCTGTCGTGCACGTTCTTTCATCGTCGCGGCTACGTGACAACTGTTTGGAGGTGCGGGGTATGCACCAGTTCCTTGAGCCGACAGCTGCCCGAAAGGACGAGGCCCCCAAAAGCAGCGACGCGACTCGCAGTAGCCGCCGCCTACAAGGGTTGCCACCGGAACACGGAACACTACCGGAGTACACCCGACTGAAAAAAGAAGACTCGACGTCAACCATGAGCCTACCAGCTGCGCCCACTCCTGTCATTTTGCAACAGCCTCGAGTGCCTCCAACCTTCCACGGCTCGCCTGCAGAAGATGCAGAAGATTGGCTCGACCAATTCACTCGGGTGGCTTCACTAAACAAATGGGATGACGAGATGAAGGTGAGTCACGTTTTCTTCGCACTCGACGGCCCCGCTAAAACGTGGTTTGAAAACCACGAGGCCTCTTTGACTACGTGGGAGGTGTTCAAGACTGATTTCTTGAGGACGTTTGCCAACATGCTGCGCAAAAAAAGGGCTGAAATTCTGCTACAATCGAGGATCCAAAAGCCTAACGAAACTGTGCCTATATACGTCGAGGAAATGAAGCTCCTCATCCGCCGTTTGGATCCGAACATGGCAGAGGAAAAGCAGGTTGGGCTTCTAATGCGAGGAGTAAGAGTCCCTTTTCGCTGGCCTAGTTCGCAACCCGCCGAAAACCGTTGCCGAGTTCACGCAAGAGGCATCGCTTTCTTCAAGAATGGACAAGGTGACGTGCTCGTAACCAACTTCGGCAGGGAACACCAACGCCTCAACAAAGGCAGCACGATTGGCTTCTTAGATGAAGTAGGGGACATTCCTGGCACGTTCGCCATCTTCGACCAATCCCACCAAGACTAGTCAATGCAAAACCAGCCGCCTGTGTTCGACATCAACCCTGAGCTTCCCAGCGACAGGCAAAATCGGATCCGCATTCTCCTAGAAAGCTACGCTCACTGTTTCGCAACCTCGTCCAAGGTGCCGAAAACACCAATTGCCAAGCATCGGATCATAACCAGCGAGCACGCCCGACCTCTCCGCCAAAGCCTGTACCGTGTGTCGCCGCGAGAGCGTGAAGCGATTCGGAAAGAAGTTGACGAAATGCTTGGCGATGACGTCATTCAACCTTCGAAAAGCCCTTGGGCAGCACCAGTCGTTCTCGTAAAGAAAAAAGACGGAAGCCTCAGGTTCTGCATCGACTATCACAGGCTAAACAACATAACGAAGAAAGATGTCTACCCGCTCCCAAGGATAGACGACACCCTAGACCGACTCTGTCATGCCAAGTACTTCTCGTCCATGGACCTCAAAAGCGGATATTGGCAGATTGAAATCGACGAAAGGGACAAAGAAAAGACGGCTTTCATCACTCCGTACAGGTTATTCGAGTTTAAGGTCATGCCATTTGGGCTTTGTTCCGCACCGGCAACGTTTCAACGAGTAATGGACACGGTGTTGGCAGGACTGAAATGGCAAACCTGCCTCGTGTATCTCGACGACGTCGTAGTCTTTGCGGCAACCTTCGACGAACACATGCGAAGACTGAGGGCTGTACTCAATGCAATCAAGTCTTCAGGACTTACCCTAAAGCCTGAGAAGTGCCGCTTTGCATATCATGAGCTGCTATTTCTTCGCTATATCACCAGCCCGGACGGTGTACGACGCGACCCCCAGAAGACGTCCGCTATCGAGCATTTTCCGTGGCCGACAGACAAAAAAGCCGTACGAAGGTTCCTTGGCTTGTGTGCTTACTACAGAAGGTTTGTGAGGAATTTTTCATGCATAGCTGAACCTTTGACGAAGCTAACAAAGGCTGATGTATCATTTCAATGGGAAACGCCGCAAGAAAAAGCCTTTAAGGACCTCCAGCGTCGTTTACAGTCCCTTCTCATCCTTTCATACTTCGACGAAGATGCCCAAACTGAAATTCATACCGACGCAAGCACCGTGGGCATAGGCGCGGTCCTTGTCCAGAAAAGCAACGGGTTCGAGAAAGTGATCGCATACGCTAGCCGTTCGCTGTCGAAGGCGGAGAGTAACGATTAAACTACTTAGGAGTGTCTCGCAATCATTTGGGCAACATCAAAATTCCGTCCTTACATTTACGGACGACCATTCAAGGTTGTGAGTGACCACCACACCCTCTGCTGGCTTGCAAATTTGAGAGATCCCTCCGGCCGCCTCGCTCGATGGAGTCTTCGTCTCCAGGAATTTGATGTCACCGTAACATACAAGTCTGGGAGGAAGCATTCGGACGCAGACTGCTTGTCAAGGGCCCCTGTCGATGAAGCCCCAAATAACGACGACGACGAAGACAGCTTCCTTGGATCTATCAGTAGCAGCACTTTTGCGCAACAGCAACGCGCGGACCCTGACCTCAAGCGTCTCCATGAATACCTGGAAGGCAAAACTTCATCAACCCCTGCATCATTCAAGCGCGGACTCTCATCCTTCTGTTTTCAAAATGGCATCATCGTAAAGAAGAACTTTGCGCCCATTAGGACTACGTATCTTATTGTCGTTCCCAGCAACCTTCGAGAAGAAATTCTACAGGCTTCCCACGACGAACCGACTGCTGGACACCTTGGATATGCGCGCACTCTTCGCCGAATCCAAGAGAAATTCTACTGGCCACGACTGCCCACCGACGTCGCGTGGTACGTAAAGACTTGCCGTGAGTGCCAACGAAGAAAGAGGCCACCGACCAGGCCAGCCTGGCTGCTGAACCCCATACCACCACCAGCAAAGCCTTTCCAACAGATTGGAATGGACCTTCTCGGTCCCTTTCCGACATCAACTTTTGGCATTAGAATGGTAATCGTAGCAACTGACTACCTCACCCGTTATCCCGAAGCAAAAGCCTTGCCGAACGGGACAGCAGAGGAGGTCGCAAAGTTTTTTGTCAACTGCATCCTGTTGCGACACGGTGCCCCCAAGGTCCTCAACACGGACAGGAGAACAGCGTTCACGGCAGAGCTAATGCAAGCTATCCTGCACCATAGTCAAACCAGCCACCGGAAGACTACTGCGTATCATCCGCAGACAAACGGCCTCGTGGAACGGCTGAACAAAACTATCGCTGACATGCTTGCCATGTATGTCGATGCAGAACACAAAACCTGGGACAGCATCCTTCCATTCGTCGTAATTGCCTATAACACTGCAATACAAGAGACCACACGCATGACGCCTTTTAGCCTCGTCTACGGCAGAGGGGCAGCTACAACGTTGGACGCCATGCTCCCAGATGTCACAGAAGAGAACCACAACGTCGCCAGCTACCTTCAACGTGCCGAACAAGCCCGACAACTTGCACGCCTGCGGATTAAGGAACAGCAGTCTATCGACGCTCGACGCTACAAATTACGCCGCTGCCATACGGAATACAAACCTGGAGACCGCGTGTGGATTTGGACCCCCATTCGCCGCCGAGGACTCGGCGAAAAGTTTTTGTGCCGTTATTTTGGACCTTACAAGGTCATACGTTGTGTTAGTGAACTGGACTATGAAGTTGTCCTCGATGGCGCGACGACACCGCAGTGTCGCCGCGCTAACCCAGAACTTGTGCATGTCGTGCGCCTTAAACCTTAATACACGCGGTAATAGACCTTCCAGTTTGCAATGCCAACTGCGAATTTTGATCTTTCTTTTTGTTCTCGTGTGTTCTTATGACACTGTTCTCGGTTTTCGATGTTTGCTCTTTTAAGCATCGGGCCGATGCTTATTTAAAAGGGGAGTAATGCCACAATCACTTACCATCCTTATCGCTTTGCTTGTGACGCACGTGGCTAGTGTGTATCTACGCTCTATCATGAAGGTGTGATCCGTGAACTTATCTTCGTGCCGTGCCTCGCAGCGGTGTTCTTGATTGATTGATATGTGGGGTTGAACGTCCCAAAACCACTACATGATTATGAGAGACGCCGTAGTGGAGGGCTCCGGAAATTTAGACCACCTGGGGTTCTTTAACGTGCAGCCAAATCTGAGCACACGGGCCTACATTTCCGCCTCCATCGGAAATGCAGCCGCCGCAGCCGGGATTTGAACCCGCGACTTGCGGGTCAGCAGCCGAGTACCTTAGCCACTAGACCACCGCCGCGGGGTCTGCCGCGGTGGTCTAGTGGCTAAGGTATAGTGGCTAGTAAAAGGTCTAGTGGCTAAGGTAAAATAGCGCATCGACAGAAATACGACGCATCGGGTCCTGCATTGCGCCTATTTTAAGCGACATATTTTCAAGTAGAATTGACAGATCGATTTTCCTACGTCTTGATAATTTGAAGATAAAAAAAGTGTTCCGGTATGTCGATGACTATTTTGTTTTATTATCTAACGACACGGTAGCGGATGAGGCAGGTTTGGCAAAAATAATTTCACATTTTTCTGAGTGTTTTAAACCCTTGACTCTCACACACGAACTGCCTGAAAGCAATGCCATAAAATTCCTCGATGTCCTCTTCACCTTTCATCCTAACCGCATGTGTTGGGCTTACCAACCACGTATGAAAAAACCGGTCCTTCCTTACCAATCAGCTCACTCCAAACTAGTGAAAAGAGGCATCATCAGTCATTGTTTTCGTCATGCTTTAAGCAAATCTTGTGAGCACGAAATCGCCAATAAATTTCATAATCAGTCAGACCGTTTGGTGAAAGCAGGTTATCCTATGCACGTCCAAACTTCAGTTGCAGAAGGCTTGCTTCGTACGCTTCGCAACCCAGGATGTACAGCGAGTCGTGATTCCGAGAAACCGAAGCACCTAGTCGTCATACCGTACTATCACAAGATATCGCACAACCTAAAGAAATTAGCTAAGTGCTCTGAAGTTAGGGTTGTCTTTTCGGCTCCCAAGAAGTTGGTCAGCCTGTGTGGCCTTCATGACCGTGACGGAAAACCCAAAGGTTGTAATAAGAAGCATCGAACTGTTTATGTTCCCTGTATCATATGCGTTGTTTATCGTATCCCGCTTTCTTGTGGTAAAGAGTATATTGGACAGACGGGCCGTTGTCTTAATGATCGATTAAGAGAACATTGTAATAATGTGAAAAACGGCCAGGGAAGTTGGTTGGCCATACATTGTACATCCTGCGGCTGCGCGCCGATATTCAATGCATGCACAGTTATCAAAAGAATGTTTGACAAGCTTACTAGAGAGATTATTGAGGCTGAGGCTATCGATTCACTGGTGTCTAAGTGCGCCAGCACTCCCTCTCTTACGCTCAATGATAAAGAATTGTATTTTCTAAGAAATTATTTTTTTGTGCGCATCATTCATGTGATGTGATGTTATTTTTCTTGGTGATATAGGCGAGTGTGCGGTGGTAATAAACATTATGTTGGAAGTTAGCGCCTGTGCCGTGTGTCCTCGTCTTGTGTCCCCCGTTTCTTTGCGCTATTTTCTGTCGTCACAATGCACCAACAAGCCTAAATTTCGACAGTGTTGAACTTTATTTCTCGTACAACGGGCGCTTCTTAATGTTCATCTTCGAACCCATGTGCTACAGTCGCCTACATCGCTCTTGCATCCTGTCAAGCTCGTTCCCTTGCTTTTTTGCATTCGCCACAGCATTTTGCCTCAGGAAGTCAAGCGCCTTTTCGGCAACGTCGCCCCCTCAGTTGGTCATGGGCTTAGGGTGTGCGAAATCTTGAAGGCAGAATGGTATAGACAAGCACGTCTACATAAACAATACTTGTCCGCCTTTATTTTGATCGTCTCGAAGATACTGTGGCCATGCAGCAGCTTCGACAATTTCAGCGCCTCGCCGACCAAAGCACGGAATTCCTCTGGGCTCGACAATTGCCAGTGCTACGCACAGGCGTCCCCAAAAACGTAACCGATCAAAAGCCGACAGTTCACGTGCCTGAACAGATCACCGTGCTTCCCGACATCCTCCGGACTTTAAGCCTCGGGCCCAAGTTTGCGGTGGAACCTAAGACGTCTCCACCGGAACTTCTAGCCATGGTGTGACAAGTTTCACACCATGTGCCCGAACAAGAGCAACCTCACTCCGTCTCAGAAGGCGTTGACACTGTTTCGCGCTACAGACCAGCTGGATCCAAAATTCCTCTCGGGAGAGTTGAGGCTTTTCTCAAGGAGCACTCTCTTACCGTCCTTCCAGCTAATAAGGAAGGAGGCTTCGCCATCCTGACTCTGGGACTGTTTGGTTCTAAGGCTCACACTGCCGTAAGCTCTGTTTTCTCCTCTCGCGAGGACGTCCGCATTGAAAAATTTAAATCGGCAGCAAAAAAGCTATGCAAAGACCTTAACCTTTTCGAGTTGTCAGTGGCATCACAAATAGTAAGCATGACTTTTTAAAAGTGTTTTTTAATGCAAAGACTCACAAGAGTAATATGCCTTTTAGGGTAATCATTCCAGAATGTGATACTTGGCAAAAATCGATTGCTACCTTTTTGCAAGAACAGTTTAACCGGCTTAATGTTGATGATCCTTTCATAGTAAAAAGTTCTGATCAAGTCATAGATTATGTGAAAACTTGTGTCGTTGAGCATGTTTATGGTTTTTCAGTCGACGTGACTGATTTGTATTATTCCATTCCCCATGATCAGTTGCTTCCTGCGGTTGAAGAGTGCATAGATTTGTTTGGCTCTGTTAGATTTCAACCGAGTGTGGTGTTCCTGTCAGTCGGTTTTTAGAACTTTTATCATTTTACCTCAAGACGACCTACATTTCATGGGATGACAAGCCTTTTATTCGAAAGGACGGAATCTGTATCGGGTCCTGCATTGTGCCTATTTTAAGCGACATATTTTAAAGCAGAATGGACCGATCAATTTTCCTACGTCTTGATAATTTGAAGATAAAAAAAGTGTTCCGGTATGTCGATGACTATCTTGTTTTATTATCTAACGACACGGTAGCGGATGAGGCAGGTTTGACAAAAATAGTTTCACATTTTTCTGAGTGTTTTAAACCCTTGACTCTCACACACGAACTGCCTGAAAGCAATGCCATAAAATTCCTCGATGTCCTCTTCACCTTTCATGCTAACAGCATATGTTGGGCTTACCAACCACGTATGAACAAACCGGTCCTTCCTTACCAATCGGCTCACTCCAAACTAGTGAAAAGAGGCATCATCAGTCATTGTTTTCGTCATGCTTTAAGCAAATCTTGTGAGCACGAAATCGCCAATAGTTTTCATAATCAGTCAGATCATTTGGTGAAAGCAGGTTATCCTATGCACGTCCAAACTTCAGTTGCAGAAGGCTTGCTTCGTACGCTTCGCAACCCAGGATGTACAGCGAGTCGTGATTCCGAGAAACCGAAGCACCTAGTCGTCATACCATACTATCACAAGATATCGCACAACCTAAAGAAATTAGCTAAGCGCTCTGAAGTTAGGTTTGTCTTTTCGGCTCCCAAGAAGTTGGTCAGCCTGTGTGGCCTTCTTGACCGTGACGGAAAACCCAAAGGTTGTAATAAGAATCATCGAACTGTTTATGTTCCCTGTATCATATGCGTTATTTATCGTATCCCGCTTTCTTGTGGTAAAGAGTATATTGGACAGACGGGCCGTTGTCTCAATGATCGATTAAGAGAACATTGTAATAATGTGAAAAACGGCCAGGGAAGTTGATTGGCCATACATTGTAAATCCTGCGGCTGCGCGCCGATATTCAATGCATGTACAGTTATCAAGAGAATGTTTGACAAGCTTACTAGAGAGATTATTGAGGCTGAGGCTATCGATTCACTGGGTTGTAAGTGCGTCAGCACTCCCTCTCTTACGCTCAGTGATAAAGAATTGTATTTTCTAAGAAATTAATTTTTTGTGCGCATCATTCATGTCATGTGATGTTATTTTTCTTGGCGATATAGGCGAGTGTGCGGTGGTAATAAACATTATGTTGGAAGTTAGCGCTTGTGCCGTGTGTCCTCGTCTTGTGTCCCCGTTTCTTATGGGGAACATACCAATGGACTAAGGTGAACATACCAGTGAACTAAGGTGAGCCAATGAATCATGGTACGGCAAACGTACTAAAGCATGCTTGAACAGCTTTGCTATTTAATCGGCGAAAGCTAACCTTTGAACAAGCCCGGTTCACTTGAATAAAATATATAGCTATTTTTCCCAAAGCGTAACATAGTCCCAGACACCCTGAAATATTTTCATTCAGCGTCGCATTCTGCAAGAATGCAGAGTGTTTCAGTAATGGACAAATGGTAGGGACAGGACCATTTGAAAGCTGGTTGTCTATCTTCATTTCCTTCCCGCTCATGTGAATATTTGTTGTCCCTTGCTTTTTACACATGTGTCGCAAATTTCGGTGCCAACTGTTGTTTCGGAATTGGCTATGGCCATGACAAATGTTCGTTTTTCCCTCTCAGGATTGGAACTTTTATGAAATGCACTTCACCAATCGTAAATGCTTTATCATGCCCTCCCTTTGGGGTGTTCCCTTTCACATGTTTGATTTACAAAGAGAAATACAAATCTGGAGCATATATGGACCATTGAGCAATTACATAATTACTTCATCACAGGCAGCACAACAGTTGTTTTATAGCCTTAGCATAATGAACTGGGGGGTCCAATAACGAGCTGGGGGGTTCAAACTTTTTTGTTCATTTTTTTTTATTTCGCATCTCTATGTATGCGCGAACGTAGAAGTATGGCTAACTTCCCACCTACCACAAAAAATTTTCTTTTGTGCTACAGATTCGACATTCTAGACCGATGTTTTGTGACGCAAGCTTCTAAACTAACATACCAACAACAGTAGGGTAGGAATTAAAGCATGAGCTTTGTATTGCAGTCACAAATATGATGACGCACTCTTTTGACCAACTGTTGGCAATTCTAGAGAAATGATGCGACGTGTTTAACCCCCCACCCCCCCTCGTACACCATGAAGTCGCAGTTTGTCCGTGGCCATGCACATGCGCACACAAGAATAAACGAAAAAAATTAGAAAAGTTCCCCCTTTTTTCACCAAAATTCAGGTTTTGTGACTGTCCCGTTGTGCCAGTGTGTCAAATAATCATGTCGTATTCACCGCATAAAAAGGCGAATAAGTTACCTCTCAATTTTCGTTTTAGAGGTTATTGGACACAGCAACTAATTTTCCTACAATCTCACGTGCACATATACACAGACACGTTGTACGCTGAATTCTCACGGCTTCACCGCTACAAGTTGCAGCCTAGTAGGAAGGAAGGTAATACGAAGCACAATTAAACAAGTTCATTGGATTCGAGGCATTGCTATAACGTAGGCATGCGAGCAATAGATGGCATGTATACTCGTACTTTCAAGAGAATATTTTCCCGGAAATCATCTACCATACCTATTTTTGAACTCTGTTCGCGGCGCAGGATGACCTAACGTTGTCTTTGAAAGGCTGTTTTTTATTTGCTAACTCACCGTCTTAATCACTAACCACTATTAGCATCTAACGTAGCCTAGCTGCTGGCTCAATTTCTGTCTTTTCACGCATAATAGCAATAATTTATATTGTTTATCTGCACAGGAACTCCTGAAATGCCTACTGCAAAAATGAGGTCATCGCAAATGCCATGAATAACTCATGTAACATTAATCATTAAATGATTGAGAGCCATCTGAAGCATTGACAATATGTCTGAGCGGTGAGAACTTTTCACTTTCGTGCGAAATATTGCAACGATCAACTACAATGAGTAAGATGATATGTGTATGTATATATACATATCTCGTGTTATAATAGTTCAGACACAGATGCATCTTGCTGAAAGGAATTTCGCAAAATAACTTTATAAAAAAGGAGTAATGTTGAGTGTTACTCTTAAAAACTTCATAAGCATAGAAAAAAGCATTCAACCTAATGCCACGCCTAAAGAGTAGTTTTATTTAACGCGGTTGCTTTGAAAAAAGAGGGAAATATTGATCATTACCTCAGCTATAAATCAGTGTATTTTTTGCAAACCGATTCTATTATGCTAAATGTTTGAGGTAGTATTCCTTCTTCAATTGAGAGAAAGTGAGTGGTCTTAAAAAAGTGACTTCTGGTAGTATTCGTATTTGCTTCCTATATTGACGCAATTTAAGCCGCAGTGCCACGTTATCATTTATTTCGCATACACATATTTCCAGGCTACCCATAAACATTTTGAACTTTCCCTTAGCTGAAACACTGGAACGTATAAAGACGTTCATGGGTTTATAAGCGGAAGGCAGAAAAATTACCATTCTACGCAAACGGAATGACCATGTAGCAGTTGTTTTGTTACAGGACATCTCGTCTGGAATGATGCTGGAAACAAAGTCACAGAAGTTTCTTGTGAACTTTGTAGCTTAGAACTCTGTCATAGTATCCGCTAATCATTCAGGGGAAGCGGAAGCTCGCTATTTACTATGGCTCCAGCGTTAGATCGATCACAACTAAAAGTGTTGCAGTTCAACGTATATTCACCCGGGGGATTCATTAAATGGCTACAGCGCTTCACTTCGAGAGCTCCTGCAGCTTCGCTGGCAAACGCAAAGCATGTTCTTTTGTCTTTGGCCTGTAGCTTAACAATTTTTGGAACAGCTTTATTTATAAATGTCGTCAAGAACATCTTCAAACTGAAGAAATGAACAGTGGGTGTAACAACTTACCCACAA
Organism: Rhipicephalus microplus; assembly: GCF_043290135.1. Classification (NCBI taxonomy): domain Eukaryota; kingdom Metazoa; phylum Arthropoda; class Arachnida; order Ixodida; family Ixodidae; genus Rhipicephalus; species Rhipicephalus microplus. The sequence goes on along the minus strand of NC_134704.1, from coordinate 139,862,041 downwards.
AGACAGTTGTTCTCAGCCAATATTGTTTCAGGGACTCATTTTATACTAGTGCTACCGATGGAGTACTTCGATGAAAGTGAGGAGGGGTGTCATAAACGTATTCAGCATTCAGCGTGATATCGGTGCCTTTAATTTCTCCCTGCAAAAGCATAGTGAAGAAAACAACCAACGCCCAATCGATCACAACAGCTTGCCAATAAGATATGCGGTCTGAAAATACAACGCATTTCGAGCTATATTTGCTTCTCCAAATATTCACGCCTCTATAAAGTATAATCGCATGCACATGTCGGTAAAAACTGCAACAAAATTTTTACGGCCATCTCTTTGCAAAGAAGCATGAGTAAGCTCCCATGCCAGTGTAATATTTTTTTGCCGTTTAAGATTGCAGTACTAGAGGCACGACAATGTTTTAATTCAAGTATGCACTCTTATAGGGCCTGTTTTGGTGTGTATGCATGAAAGAGAGAATAGATATATCTTCAATGTTTTCTTATGCATGGTTCCTTTTCAAAACTTTTAGTCTTTGTACTAGGCTAAAGTAGTCTGTTTCCAACGCACAGGCGGGTGCCTCTTACGTAATGTTTAGACTTGATAGGTAAAATTTTCTTATGAAGCCTTCAGGGGGGGACACCGCTAGGGGGCCACGGAGTGCGGACGTGTTGCGCGGCGGCTCCGCAACTTTCCTATGTTTTTGGTGGATTGTCGAATTTATCGTGGAAAACGCTTCTCACCATCGATCGGCGGCAGTTTCAAGGACTTCCCTGACACCAAGTTTTGCCAGGTGGGACCACTTTTTAGCCACTTATTGGCGCCTTTTATTCCACCACGAAAGCAAGAACGCCAAGTCCAGCGTCTCTGCGCACGACGCCATAGGCCGGCCGCTGCGGCGGTGGGGCCTGCAAGCCTAACGTGTCGCCGGACCTCCTCGGAGCTCCCGATCCCCGACGGCAGCGTACAAGGCCTTTGCCAGGGCTAAATGGATGTCGTAGAGGTAGAAGGAGAGGACATTCGGCCGGAAGATTTCGGCGAGGGAGCAGGATGGTGCAGCGTAAAGAGAACGAAACAGGCCGACGGCGCGTCCGAGTCAGCGCAAGACCAGAAGACGGAGACGCAGCAACAGGCGGCTGCCGCGGAGACTACAGGGATTGCCCCGGATACTGCCACAGCGGCGCAGAATAAAAAGAAGTGTGCTCGTTACTTGCAGCACCTCGCCAAGGCGAGCCGAATGCCAGAGCTACCGCCCGATGACTACAGGATCATTGTGCGCCCCCGCGGCGGATTCAACGGGGCTGAATACAAGATAGATCGCATTTACTGCTGCCTTCGTAACGCGGCAGGTATCGGTAGAGAAGCGGCTAGAGAGAACAGCATCTGCCTCAACGTTAAACAGAACGTCGTGGTGCTCAGCACTCCGTCCGCGGACAGAGCCAAACGCTACGGAGCCATCAGCAAGCTTTGCATCGGGAACCGAGAGTTCGAGGCGAACGCCTATCAGGCCGCCCCGGAGAACACTTCCAAGGGCCTGATTAGGAACATTTCCAAAGACGAGAGCCCGGAGGACATTGTTAACAACCTAGTGACGCAGCGCAACCCCGGCGTGCTGCATGCCAAGCGAATGGGCACCACGGACAACATCATCGTATTGTTCGACGGTTTCCATGTTCCCAGACACGTATACTATGGACCTATGCTTGTGAGATGCTCCCTCTACAGAAAGCACATTGACGTGTGCTACGCGTGCGGGAGGCTGGGCCATCGCTCCGACGTGTGTCCCAACCGTGCCGACAAGATTTGCTGTGGCTGCGGAAGGAGTAACCCACCGTCTGACCATCGCTGCGAGCCGCGGTGTCAACTGTGTGGCAAGGATCATCTCACGGGTGACCGCGTCTGCAAGGCGAGATACAAGACTCCTTACATAGTCAAGCGTCGCCGCCTAGAGCGAAAGCGGCGTGAAAAAGAGCAAGTGGCCGCAGCGTCCGACAGCATCTACAACAGCGGCATTAGCACCGAAGGCAACGGAGGTTACTACAATCATTATCCGGCGTTTGACAGTCATTCATCCAACGCCACCCGAAGAGGACGCTCGACAAGCCGAGACGCGAGAGGCGGCGGCGGTAAATCCCGGTCCCGCTCTCGCAGCCGGACACCAAGGCCGAGAAGCATGTCGAAGACGCGCGGTGGCGCCGTTTCGGGCGCCGCAGCTGTCAACCAAGGCACCCAACAAAGTCAGCAGCATCAGACGTGGCGGCAGCCGCAACAACAAGGACCCATGGGCACATGGCAGCAGGTGAGATGGGCGAATGTAGCCGCCTTTCGCGCCGGCGGCGTTGTTTCGGCGGGACGTCCTGGCGGTCTCGCCGTCGGTGGCGGCGGTGGGAGCGAGCTCAAGCTAGCGGTAGAGCGAGCGCTAGAACAACGCCTAGGACCATTACAATCGATAATTTCAGAGCTGAAACGCGAGAACGCCGCCCTTAGAGCGGAAAATTCCAAATTGAAAGGAGAGGCTCCACGAATGCATCAACCGCAGCAACAGTCGACGGCGCCGCCACCACCGACGCCTCGGTCTTCGACTCCGTCGAGACCCGAGGCGGCGGGGATGGGCACGGATGACGAGAGCAGTTCGGGAGAGGGGGCAGGCGGACGCGAAGACCGCCCGTGTATCGCGAAAAGGATAGCACTGGATCCTGCCAGGCACGAATTCACACAGCGATTTGGCCGTTATGATAAGCTACAGAAACAAATCGATACTATCGAGACCAGCCTCGATGAACGTTTTGCTAAACAGGTGGCACAGATGAATGACATGTTCAATAGTGCGATAGCTAAGCTCTCTGAACAAATGACACAAATGCTCACCGCGCACACGGCGCGCATAGAAAACATTGAAGCGCGACTCCCGCCATCTGCGGGCAGACCGATTAGAACGGTGAGTAAGCCCTACGCTAGACAGCAACAGAGTCAGCAGCAGCAGAACGCGCTGCCAGACGCCGAGCCGCAGATTCAGCCGCACCCCAGTCGCCTCGACGGCGATGGGCTAAATTAAACACAAGCATCACCATGGCTAGACACGCGCACACTCACACTAACACTCACAAACAACAGTACACGATCTGGCAGTGGAACTGCCGGGGATATAGGAGGAAGCGGGGAAATCTCGAGCAATTTATTCGAAGCCGTGAGACGAAACCGGACATTATCCTTTTGCAGGAAACAAATTATCCGGCAAAACTAGCTGGTTACAAAGCCATAAATGCGGCCGCGGCGGACAACAGGCGGAAAGAAAAACGTGCTACACAGCGCTCGGCGCGTGGTGGGGCGCCGGGGGCGGCCGCGGGTCGCCGAGGGCGGGGCGATCCGCTCTCGTCGTCGGCGCGACCGCGGTCGCTGCCGTCGCCCCCGCCGCGTCCGGCGCCGGTTGCCGCCGTGCTAGTTAGACGTAACATCACGGTGGCGCAGCGCGAACTTGAGTGCGTAAGGATACCGCACGTTTTTGTAGAATTAATTCCTAAGCGCGGCCGAGGCCTGTTTGTACTTAACGTCTACAGTAAACCCACGCTACAGCACCGATTTGGGGAGATGCTCCGGAGAGCAAGCACGGCCGCCAACGGCGCACCTCTGCTAATTGCGGGTGATTTTAATGCGCCCCATGGGGCCTGGGGATACACGCGTGAAACGCTCAAGGGCAAACACCTTTGGGAAGACTCGCAAGACCAACGGCTTGAACTGATCGCGAACCCCGCCGATCCGACGCGCCGGGGTAACAGCGTGAGCGCAGACACGCTACCGGACCTCGCGTTCGTGTCGAATGCCACAGCGGCGTCTTGGCAAAACACGCAGGAGGACTTAGGGAGTGACCACTCTCTGATAGAGATTACGGTAGACACGGGCCCGAGCGTTCGTAGAACATACTCTGAAAGCACAGGCCGTAAACTCAAATTAGTGCAGTGGGACGCGTTCCGCAAAAAGAGAGCAGAAGGCGGGCGGGGCGACGAGCCGATCACGGATATAGACGAGTGGACCGCGACGCTCAATCGGGACGTAGACGCGGTAACGTGCCACATCCCGCCCGAAGCGAAGCTCGAAGTAATCGACGGCAGGCTCCTACACATGTGGGAAGCAAAGCAAGCCCTACTCAAGAGGTGGAAACGCCAAAGACATAACCGGGCGTTGAGGAAACGCATAGCACGGTTAGACAGAGAAATTGAGGAACATGCGTTCCAAGTCTGTAGGTCACAATGGGAAGACCTGTGCAACGGCCTCGAGCGACAGATGCGCAGGGCGAGTGCTTGGCGCCTTTTCCGGCACCTATTGGATCCGGAAGATACTCGTGCCGCACAAGGCCATAAAACTCGGAGACTTGTGAATGATCATAAAGGCGATGACCTGCTCGGTGCAATACGTGACCGTTACTTTAAGTCGGCAGAGAGCGTCCAACACCCAGATTATGACGGCGTTGCTAATGAGCAACTAGACGCCGAATTTAGCGAAGCGGAAATTCGGGCAGTCCTTTTTGAACTAAACACCCGATCGGCGCCCGGCCTGGACCGGGTTTCGAACAAGGCTCTCCGCAACTTAGATTACGAGTCAATCTCCCGATTTGTGACTTATATCAACGAGTGCTGGCAACGCGGTTCCCTTCCTGAAGCGTGGAAAAGAGCTCGAGTTATCATGATTCCTAAACCGGGCAAGCAGGTTGCGCTTGATAATCTAAGGCCAGTTTCGCTCACGTCTTGTGTAGGAAAAGTCCTGGACCACGCAGTCCTCAAACGCGCGACTGACTTTCTCGAAGTCCGCGATGTATTTCCGCACACCATGCTAGGATTCCGCCACAATCTCTCCGCACAAGACGCGTTGCTTCAGCTGATGCACCACATTGTTGATGACATTACCAGCTCAACCAAGGCGATCCTTGGCCTAGATATTAAAAAGGCCTTCGACAGCGTTAAACACGAAGCAATTTTAAACAGAGTTCAAACATTAGGACTAGGACAAAAAACATATAATTACATACGTGACTTCCTTGCCGGCAGACGCGTACGCGTCGTCGTTGGAGATGTGGAACTGCAAGAATTTGAGATGGGCTCGAGGGGCACGCCACAAGGCTCAGTAATTTCACCATTACTCTTTAATTTAGTTCTATTGGGGCTACCCGAGAAATTATTAGGCATACAAGGATTGTATCACAGTATCTACGCGGATGACATCACCCTCTGGGTTCCCGGCGGAGGTTGTGACGGTCACGTCGAGCGTACGCTCCAGGCAGGTGTAGACGAAGTTCAGGAGTACTTGCGAGGAACGGGCCTCGAATGCTTGGCAACCAAGTCGGAACTTCTAATCTACAAACCTACAAGTAGAGGTCGCAAAACCCCGCGCGACGAGGAAAGGGAGTGCTACAAAATAAGCGTTCTATTGGCAGATGGCACTCCCATTCCACACGTAGACAAAATTAGAATTCTGGGGTTACACCTGCAGGCAAACAGCCATAATGGTGAGACGGTGCGAAGACTACGTCGTTCGGTAGACGACACGATCCGACTCCTACGTCGTATCACGAACAGACGTACTGGTATGCGCGAACACTGCGCGATCCGTCTAGTGCAGGCGTACGCAATAAGCCGTATAACATACGTTGCCCCCTACCTCAAATGGCTAGGCTCAGAAAAAAACAAGATCGAATGTATAATACGAAAGGCTTTCAAGAGAGCAATTGGAGTTCCACTGAATGCGAGCACTGAAAAGTTACTAGAACTTGGACTGCACAACTCACTCGACGAGTTAATTGAGGCCCATGTCGTTTCGCAAAACGAACGCTTGTCGGGGTCTAAGACGGGTCGACACATCCTCGAGTCACTTGGCATCCGGTACCACACTCAGCAGGGAGAAAAAGCGGATGTTCCTGCCTCGGTTCGCGACCGCCTAATTGTTCCGCCGCTTCCTAAGAATATGCACCCGACGCACCACGTCGGGCGCCGTAACCAGCGAGCTAGTGACCTTCAAAAGAAGTACGGCACTAGCGACGAAGTTGTGTACGTAGATGCCGCGAGATATGGGGACGGGAGACACGCACACGCCGCTGCGGTCGTTGACCGTGCGGGCAAATGCCTCGTGAGCGCCACGGTGACCACGGGACATACGGAGGCGGCCGAAGAAGCCGCGATAGCCCTAGCAATCGCCACGGTGCCGAACGCTACGATCGTAATCAGCGACTCGCAGGCAGCAATCCGCGGCATCGCGCGCGGTCGCGTCTCGCGGGAAGCGGCCCGCATCCTTAAGATGTGCGGTGATGGTGACTCAGCGTCGCGATCGCCACAACAAAATTTAACAGTCTTCCTCCTTTGGACCCCGGCACACACCGATCTCCCGCTTCCGGGCAACGAGGCGGCCCACGCCGCGGCTCGAGGTCTCACTCGCCGAGCCGCGGCACATTCCGTGGCCGCCGCCACCGCTCCCGAGAACGGGGCTTCTGATCTGCCGGATCGAGACACTTTGACAGACACGCAGCGACAACACAGACCACAATGGTCGTGGGGTGATCGTCTCATCACGTTCCGAGATATTACGCAACACTACAGACTGGAAAGGCGAAAGTTCCCGCAACCGCATGACAAATTAAACAGACACGATGCCGTAAGCTATCGCTTACTACAAACCCACTCTTACCCCAGCCCGGTCGTCTTACGCCACTGCTACCCGCACTTACACATTACCGATCTATGTAAAGCATGCGGGCACAGAGCAACGCTGCGCCACATGCTCTGGGAATGCGCCGATAACAATGGTCGAGAAACGGCCGCCGTTCGCGATGCGCCTAAGGCGGCTGCCAATACCAGGCAACAGGAAGCCTCGAGCTCACTCGTTCCCGCCGCCGTCCCGTCTGCGGGAGCCGCGGGGGACCTTCTCCGTCGGCGACGCCGCCGCTGGGAGGCGGCGCTCAGAAGCTCGGAGCTCAACGACCCGCTCTGGGCTGTCCGGCATGCCGAAGATGCCGCCCGAGTTCAGGGACTCAGCGCCGCCATCTGAGGTCACCAAGACCAAGCTGCCGGCCAAGATCTAATAAAGTTTCCTCTCTCTCTATGAAGCCTTCACATCGCACCGTATGAGACAATCCAGAAATACGTTCCAAGGAACAAGTTTTAACAAAAAGTAAGTATAAACAACAAACATAAACAAATAGTCACTTGCTAACCACTCTCAATAAAAGTCCGTTTAAACACTGGTCAATGATCCTTCAGAGTCGATTTCGCTTACGGTAATCTCTGGAAAGCAAAAAATAACACTATCGTGATTTCAGTCATAGCACTTTAACAAAGAACAAAACATGAACGCTGTGGCCAGATTTTTGTTGTCTTCTATTTCGTAATCTATAACTAAACGCCATCGTGACCAGAGCGACATGGACCAAAGAAGTGGTTAGGGTGGCTTCCGTCCTTCTAAATAAACAAACTTGTTTCTTTCAAATGGATTATCATAACAACATATAATCCTGTGTTAACGCCACGGTTGCTAACTACAATGACACATTAATAAATATTAACAAGAGAACAGCGCTTTTCTTTTATTTCTTCACAAAAAGGCTAGGTAATAAATTTAGAAGTGCAAGATAACACTTTTCTTTGACATTTATAGAGCAATTTAGGCGCAAAACGGCAGGGTTATGCTGATGTCAATTTCTTGCCCTTAAACTTTCTCTACTATGTACACCCATAGTCTTTGTAAAGCCTGAGAGAATGCACACATCTTGTAGGTAGAAAAAAATACTACATCACCAGACAAATGACAAATATACATATACGCTATAGATGTAAAAACCACCAGCCACCACATTTTGAAGCCTTTGCATTTAATAATTTTAAATTCTTCAGCAAATCAAGGTTTCTTGCCAGACAAATAAAGCTCGAATCATGGTCTCTCATTCTAAATGGATGTGGTTGTCGACACAGTTTGTTGACCTTTCGAAGTGATGTTTGCTGCACTCGGAAATCAAGCCAGCATAAGCCTTTCACAATTTGCTTATCTGCAGGGCCATCGCTTAAAGGTGACTAGGTGCAACAAATACTTCAGATAAAAGCCAGTGAACGATTGTGAAGCGCGAGCTGTCAATTTTTTCAGTCAAAAAGTGCGCTAGCACAAGCTGCCTGCGTCGGCGTCGCCTGAGAGAGAAGGAGAGCATAGGAGAGGAGACGCGCCTGCGCATTGGGGGTGTGGACGCCACGGAGAGAGATTCCTATTAGCCCGAGAACAAACACTGGCGGCGTGGCAGTCGGGGTGAAGTGACGTCACGATAAGGGCTCATTTCCTCGGCGACCGAGTATCGCCTTTTTCTGTGCCTACTGCGCGCGAATATATACGCGATATATACAGCAGTCATCATTGCTCATTGTTGAGGTGCAAATCTACCAAAGTAAAAGGCAGCTGTTTACGCCACTAGAAAAAATATGTGAGCTGTTGCGATAATCTGATGGGCAAACTTACCTCCAAACGGAAGATTCACTGCGAAAATGGTGGTGCATGACAGTGATGTATTTTTTGTTTTCACCGCTTACGCCTAGAAATCGGTTCTTAACGGCTTTACGCTAGTTACCCTAACTTTCTTTACATCTTGGAGTACAGTCCGGAGTTATAAGATGTGTCCCAATTAATTACAGATGTAATTATGGTCTTTTAAATTCACTAAGAACATCGCAGTTTTATGCAGATTATGTGGGCGATTTCACAAAGTAGTGCTTTCTGCTAAAAGAGACGTTACATTATTTACAAGAAAAATCTTTCAATATGTCCAAATTGTTGAACAATATAATAAGGTCCCATACAAAAAGCTCGAAAAATGCTGATATGTTATCGGTATATAATTTTCACGTAAATATTTCTTCTAAGTAGCTAGACACCTGCAAATATGTAGGCGTATTTCCGATTTGCAGGAACTGTTGCTCCAATCAAACGCCGCGTGACAAGCGGTGGTGTTTAATTTGCGTGGGAGAATTGTTCATAGTGATTCACCGACGTAGCCCGCGTATTAATTTAACGTTATTCGCCTAAATGTGTCAGTGTCTGGTCTACCACTTCATATTCACGTACAGTTTCATGAAACTTGGAGATACTCAACTGCAAGTAAAATCAATTTCCAAGTGGGCTATTTAAACAAGTATACTTACCTGTGCAACATCTGCAGCGCCGTTGCTACGATGCTGCATGAAGCTGGCGCAATTACCCTCAACTAGTTTTTGTGAGATGAAGCCCCGAAATTACTTCAAAGAAAACGTGGAATCAAAATACGCGAGGAGTTAGAGAGTATTGTACGGTCGTGCAGAGAACATCTTAAGCTAAAGCACTTCAGAATACGTTTCCACCACGATAGACTTAAGGTTCTATAGAATTCCTGCTGTTGTATGGAATCCCTCCTGCTTTTTCCCTGACCAACTCTACTAACTGCTTGACTCTTAAAGTAGCACCTATCATTGCGCTATCCATCGCTCGTTGCTTCAACCTGGTTTTAAGCTGAATCATTGTTGTAAGACTCCAGGCTTCTGTCTGTAGGTAAATACCGGCAAGATGCAGCAGTTATATGCATTCCTCTTGAGGTTTAGTGGCAGATTACCATTCATGATTTGAGAATGCTTACGGAATGGATTCACCCCATCCTTATTCTTCTTGTTATTTCACCCTTATTCTTTAGCTCCATGGTTACTACCTGTAGTAAGTAGACATATTCTTTTACAGGTTCCAGCATCTTTCCACTTATCGCAAAGCGGTGTTTTGTGCAGCAAGTTGCTGCCCATTATTTTAGTTTTTTGCATGCTACTTTTCAGACCTACCTTTCTCCTTTCTGTGTCCACTTAAGAGATCATACGATGTGATTCGTCCCCCTAGTTACTCTTCAAGGCAATGTCGTCAGCGAATCGCAAGTTACTAAAATGTCTCCATTTTTCACTAACTCTTCTCAATCTAGGGCCCTAAAAAACTCCTCTCGGTACGCGGTAGATATCAATGTAGAGATCGTGTCTCCCTACTTTACACCTTTCTTTATTGTGATTCAGTCATTCTCCTTATGAAAAACTATGATGGCTGTAGAGCCACCGCATAGTTCTTCCAGTATGGTTACGTATGGTTTGTCGATGGCATGATTCCGTAGTGTCTGATGAACTGATTATGTCTCGACTGATTCAAGCGCCTTCTCGTTATCTATGAAGGCTATATGTATAGGGATTGGTTGTATTACGTGCTTTTCTCTATTAGCTTATTGATAGTATAAATATGGCCTATTTTAGAGTAGCCTGTAAAAAATCGTGCTTGGCCCTTGGGTTAACTAAAGTCTAATGTAGCGTTGATTCTATTAGCTAATATTTTTGTAAATAATTCGTAGAGAATGGACAGTAAGCTAATCGGCCTGTATTTTTTCAAGTCCTTGGCGTCTGCTTTCTTATAGAATAACGTGATGTCGGGCTTCTTCCAAGATTCTGGTACCCTTCCCATGCAGAGACATTTAGTATATAAGGTGGACAGTTTTTCTAACACAATTTCTCTGCCATCTTTCAGCAGGCCCGTTGTTACCTTTCAATCACCAGCGCTTTGCCTATGAATTCTCCCTAGGGATTTCCTTGCTTCCCCAGTCGTTACTGGTAGGATGTCGAATTCTTCTGCGCTATTGTTGCTCCTTGCGATATCATCGTGGTTGTTTTGGCTTCTGTACAGCTCACTGTAAAATTTCTAGTCCACCTCACCTATCATATCTATGCTGGTGATAACGTTGCCTTCCTTTTCCCTTATGTCCATGCACAAGCTTGCCGTCGCAACATTCAGGTGTCTGCTGCTTCTTACAGCCTGCTCAATTCCCTCCAAGTTATGCCTTCCCTTGTCGGCTACCTGAAGCTTATTGATTAACTTCGAAAGCTCCGTAAATCTATTTTGTCAGTTGCATTTGTTTGCATGGTCGAATACTAAGTAAAATCATTTTAACATTGAGAAAAAAATTCTTCACTGGCTGCATAAAAAGTATTACTTTTTTCCGTATTCCTACTTGGCACCCTATCTGAGTGTGGTCCAACATGTGATATCGCGGAGCGTGTTGCTAGGGGGCGCTTAGCCAAACGCTGAACTCGCGTCTTCCCCCGGCTTCGTCCGATTCAGAGTTCACAAAATAACAATATGAAAGACAAATAAACAAAAGAACAGCCGGTACCACGAGGTTTTTATTAACAGCAGGGATTTCATACAACCTTAAGTCTATCGTGGTGGAAACGTATTCTGAAGCGCTTTAGCTGAAAATGTTCTCTGCAGGACCGTAGAATACTCTCTAACTCCTCGCGTATTTCGATTCCACGTTTTCTTTGGAGTAATTTCGGGGCTTCATCTCACAAAAACTAGTTGAGGTTAATTGCGCCAGCTTCATGCAGCATCGTAGCAACGGCGCTGCAGATGTTCACAGGTAAGTATACTTGTTTAAATAGCCCACTCGTATTGATTTTACTGGCAGTTAAGTATCTCCAAGTTTCATGAAACTGTACGTGAATATGAAGTGGTAGACCAGACACTGACACATTCATACGAATAACGTTAAAATATTACGTGGGCTACGTCGGTGAATCACTATGAACAGTTCTCCCACGCAAATTAACCACTACCGCTTGTGACGCGGCGTTTGATCGAAGCAACAGTTCCTTCAAACCGGAAAAACGCCTACATATTTGCAGGTAGCTAGCTACTTAGAAAAAATATTTACGTGTAAATTATATACCGATAACATATCAGCATTTTTGGGCGTTTCTTAAGGGACCTTAATATATTGTTCAACAATTTGAATATATTGAAATATTTTTTGTAAATATTGTAACGTCTCTTTTAGCAGAAAGCACTACTTTGTGAAATCGCCCACATATTCTGCATAAAACTGCGATGTATTCAGTGAATTTAAAAGACCATTATTCCATCTGTAATTCTTTGGGACACATCTTATAACTCCGGACTGTTGTCACAGGTCCCGTTAATTCGGGAGACGATCGCCGGGCTGATTCCAAGGCCCGAAGTATCAGCCCCCCGAACCGCACCACGAAAGCGTGGACAATTTAGAAGTGGTCCTATTTGGCGCGCCAGCGGACGCCGTCTGTGGCCCAAAGAACAAGTCAGAGCCGAGACTTGATAAACAAAGCAAATTTATATTCTCACTTATGGCAGATCAAAACGATACACAAGTATGCACGCTCGACAATAGTTGAATACAATGTGTCACCAATCAAACAATGTACTACCCAGTACAATCATCCACTCTCGCAACAACGGACACAGACAACAATATGCACTACAATGCAGTCGCATGCATTGAACAACCAAGACACTAAAAAGACTAAAGAGATAGAAAACCTATTCAGTCCAAAGTCCTTGGAACAAAAGTCTGGATGATACTCTTCCGAGAATCACTCACTCAAAATCCAGCGTTGTTGTCGTTCCGCTGCCCCCGAAGTTTCTCTTCCAGGAAACCTCGCGTTCCACTGCCCCCGAAGTTTCTCTTCCAGGAAACCTCACGTCTTCACTTGGCCGCTCTCCAAGCTTCAAACATCTTCACCGGCAACACGTCGGCTTCACACTCGCAGCTGTTGCCACGCGTCTTTTCTCGATAGCGGTAGACACACACTCTTGCCTGAGTCGTCACCCCTCAGGTGGAAATCCTCCTCTTCTACTCCTTTTTCACGGAAGACAAAAGGCTTCGCCCACAAGGTGGAACACCCTATGCTCTCTGGCGCATACTTTCTTCTTCTCCTGCTTTGCCACTAAGGACAAAACCTTCACCGACAGACGTGGCGGGATACCCTACGCACTCTGACGTTAACTTCCTTCTTCTGCTGATCTCCCTTCCCGCTGCTCGGTAAAATACCTTCCGCAGGCGGTTCCAGAAAGTTCGCATCATTTCGTCGGCGCGATACGCAGCGAAGGCTGGGGAGAGGGCGAGAAGATACGGGGGCCATCCGTGACGGATGACTCAACCCGGCATCACCACGCCCCTTTCCATCGAGAAATTTCGAGGGCTTGCTCAGCCGCCGATGAGAGGAGGTTCGTCGGTGAACCCACGCTTCCGAGGTGAGAAGGACGCGTGCCCGGGGAGTCTTTGGATGCTTGTTTTCTCTTTTTTGTCTATCGTTGACCTCTCGGCGCTTCGTCGCGAGAATTTGGCGGCGCGCCCTTTTTTGAGCGCTCGTTTTGTGACACTGCCCCCCACTTTAAGAATATTGCTACATGCATGTATATTGATACTCTAGGGGGCGACGCGCGTGTATGCCTGACGAGGAAGACGAAGGGTTGTTTCGGCTCGATCACTGGTGAACCAGGCACGCCATTACCGCTGGTTTGGAATATATTTAATCCCCAGCCTCGTCGTTACGGCGTCTCTTCTTTTCCGTAACATATTTCATGGAGGTGCTGGATAACACGCTCGTACATACAGAGCCAGTAGTCGACGTCGAGCCCAGGTTGTGTAGAGAATGTACCTGGATCACGGGGGGTGGGCATCGTCAGGTAAGTAGTGGCTGGCGCTACAGATGGAGACGCTGACAGGCTGTTGTCATTGATAGCCATGGCTGAAGACTGAATGGTGCGGCCACTGCGAAGCTTCGTGGTGAAGACGGGGAACGTTTCACCGTTTCGTAGGACTTTGCACCTATTTTAGAAGATTTGTGAAATATTTCGCAACCATCGCTCGACCCCTCACAGAGCTTCTAAAGAAAGACGTCACATCTACGTGGCGTACCGACCAAGCTGCTGCTTTCTCTCGCCTAATCACGCTACTGACGACTCCACCCATATTGTCTCACTTTGACCCATTCGCTCCGACGGAAGTTTGAACCGATGCTAGTGGTCACGGAATCGGAGCCGTGTTAGCCCAGCGCCCATGGGGACACGACCGAGTTGTCGCCTACGCTAGCCGCCTCCTCACAGCTGCTGAGCGCAACTATTCTATTACGGAGCGTGAATGTCTTGCTCTTGTTTGCGCAGTCTCAAAGTTCCGCCCATATTTATATGGCACTAATTTCTCTGTGATAACTGACCATCATGCGCTATGTTGTCTTACGTCACTGATGGATCCTACTGGCCGGCTTGGGCGCTGGGCTCTGCGACTTCAAGAGTATACCTTTACGGTGACGTACAAGTCCGGACGCCTACATCAGGACGCAGACTGCCTGTCGCGCTACCCGGTCGCTGAGTCGAGCACTATGCATGACACCGACACCGAGCCTTGCGTCTTTTCCCTTTCGCAAATGACATGCATCTGTGACGAGCAGCGCTGTGATGCGTCCTTGCGTGCTATCATTGAGCGCCTCGAATCACCATCTTCCAGTCAGTCCTATCGCTCGTTCGTGCTCCACGATGGTGTATTATACCGCAAAAGTTTTGAGCCGGATGGACCGGCTCTGCTGCTTGTCATTCCGAAACACCTTCGCTCGGAAGTTCTACATGAACTTCATGACCTTCCGACTGCTGGTCACCTTGGTGTGTCACGCACTTACGACCGAATACGCCGACGCTTTAACTGGCCAGGGCTGGCACGCTCAGTCAGAAGGTACGTTGCGGCTTGTGAGAAATGTCAGCGCCGCAAAATGCCATCGACACTTCCCGCCGGGCGCCTTCAACCACTTGATATTCCGTCAGAACCGTTCCTCCGCGTTGGCTTGGACCTACTTGGCCCTTGTCCCTTGTCTTCCTCGGGTAACAAGTGGATAGCCGTGGCCATCGACTACGCCACGCGTTATGCCATCACACAAGCTCTCCCAACAAGCTGCGCCACAGATGTCGCCGACTTCCTCCTCAAGGACGTGATTTTGCAACACGGAGTTCCACGGCAGCTGCTTACAGACTGTGGCCACACCTTTTTGTCGAAGGTCACAGCCGACATCTTGCAGTCCTGTAAAACGAGACACAAGCTGACTACGTCATACCACCCGCAAACCAATGGACTCACGGAGCGCCTTAATTGAACTGTTACAGGCATGCTCGCTAAGTATGTTTCTACCAACCACACCGACTGGGATCTCGCGTTGCCGTACGTCACATTTGCCTACAATTATTCGCGCCATGACACTGCCGGTTACTCTCCAATTTTTCTGCTGTTTGGCCGAGAACTAACAATACCTCTAGACACCATCATACCGTCCCCTGGAGTACCGACCAGTGAATATGCCATGGACGCTATCACTCGGGCCGCTCGCGCACGCGAAATCACCCGTACTCGCCTTGTGACCTCTCAAGAGAAGCAACGTCGCTTGTATGACCAACGACACCGCGACGTACACTTTCCACCCGGTTCTTTGGTACTGCTCTGGTCTTCAACCCATCAAGTTGGCTTGTCAAAAAAACTGCTTACTCGCTACACAGGCCCATACCGAGCCCTTCGTCTGGTTACGCCTGTAACATATGAAACTGGTCTTGCCACCCCGTTGCCTTCATGTGCCTAACAGGCTACCGATATTGTACATGTTGCACGCTTGAAACCCTACAACTCTCCTAGTGATGTTGACATCTAAATGCGCCGAGACGGCGCTTCCGCCGCCGGGGGTTACGCTACATGCATGTATATTGATATTCTAGTGGGCGACGCGCGTGTGTGCCTGACGAGGAAGACGATGGGTTGTCTCGGCGCAATCGCTGGTGAACCGGGCACGCCATTACCGCTGGTTTGGAATGTATTTAATTCCCAGCCTGGTCGTTATGGCGTCTCTTCTTTTCCGTAACAATATTATCTCATAATATTCAAAACCACATAAACGAGCGCGAACAGTCCCCACACTCTCAAAGACTGTAACATAGTCCGTCGCTCATGACACGTCACATTCACAATAGATCACTCATTACAATTGTACATTGTAATTCACTCTCACAACACATAGAATATAGACACAAGTTCATGAATACAATACTCTATCACATACTTCAAGCAATACAAATGTACAAAGGTCTGTCTTTACAATAATTGTACCATACTATACATCACATCACCGTAACAGAAATTTTGATTCACTCGACATACAGTTGTGACACAGGACAACAACCTCATTAACTTAACATATAGCACTATCAAACACATTTCGATTCGTCCTCAACACTTATCCTGTGCATTTCGAACGGCGCTTGCGCCCTTTCTTGCGGTGCTCGCTCGATCTGTTCTTGTGTTTCCACGTTCTTTTTCGGGGAGCCTTTTCCAACGACGGTATCTGAGGCGGCGTCTCAGTCATCGTTGTCACTTCCGACATGGTTAACGGGTCATGACGATGAACCGATCCTGTCCGGTTATTCACCCGCTTGCTCATGTCCCGACACTTGGCCTGGCTGGCCGACTCCGTCACCTTTCCACTGTCGGTCGGTTGAGGTCGTGCCAACGTAAGTCCAGCTGCCCAGCACGTGAACTCATTCAATACGATGATGTTCTCATTCACTGTCTCTCGCGCCGAGGCTTCACTTTGGGCT
The DNA here is from genome assembly GCF_043290135.1 of Rhipicephalus microplus. Taxonomy (NCBI): domain Eukaryota; kingdom Metazoa; phylum Arthropoda; class Arachnida; order Ixodida; family Ixodidae; genus Rhipicephalus; species Rhipicephalus microplus. The sequence continues at coordinate 139,845,592 of NC_134704.1, read as the reverse complement.
CGAGTGAAATCCTTCACAGGATTGTTCTCCGCTGAATCTCGCGGTCCCTTTGTCAGCGGAAGCTCCATCTTCGGGTCTTCCCCCAAACATTCTCGGTCATTTGAACCTCGCGCCCCGTCGATGTTTCCGATGACGAGGTCGTACAGGGGGGTCGTATTGCATAGAGCGGTAAGCTTCCCGCTGAAGTACGGGGTTTCAACCTCAATCTCTGCTTCGGGAAGTGTCCGAACCGTACTGTCAATTAGGCAAACTGGTTTGGTTTCACCTGGTAACTCACTTTCCCGTACAAAATTTCTCCGCACGATAACCGTGGAGCTACCAGTGTCTCTTAACACCGTTACCTTCTTGCCCGCAACTTTTCCAGGCAGCGTTGGCATTCCCTTCGTAATACTGGTTGGCTGTTTTGTCATTACAGCACCCACAATAGTAAGTTTCTCTCCCTTTTTCAACTCTACGAATCTGTCGGTGATGGCATTATCATCGGATTTCGGTGCTGCTAGCACACAGGATACCTGGTGAGTTTGACTCGCTCCGTTTCGACATGCGTCTGCTTTGTGCCCAGTCTGGCCACACTTGAAACATTTTACGACCGTGGGACTCGTAAAGTTAGTTCGACAGTTGTTAGCGCGATGACCCACTCGGTTACACAGAAAACATCGTGGAACACTCTCCGGTGCACGCTTCTTTTGTTCGGGTGCCGAATTTTTCGAATCTTCGGGACACTCCTTCTTGACTTTGATCAAATTACTTCCACCTTGCGCTTCCAAGATTTGATCAGCCAATTCAAGCATGCCTTCAAGTGACTCAGCCTTCCTCTCTTTCAAGTACAGCGACAGGCTTGAGTGGCAACTAGTAAGAAATTGTTCTCTAATTAGGAGCTCTCTAAGCTCATCGTACTCCTGTGCTGTCCCTGAAAGTTCAATTCATCTGTCGAAATAATGGCAAAGTCGGGCGGCATACTGCGTAGCCGTCTCACTATCAACTGGCTTTCCTGTCCGAAATCTGTCCCGGAATCCGTGCACGGTAAATCTAAATCGCTTCAGCAAAGCAGTTTTCACCTTTGCATAGTTGGCTGCATCAGTCGGCGTCAGCCTACATACACACTGAGCGCTTCACCACTCAAGCGAGTACTCAAAGCAGTTGCCCTTTGATGTTCCGGCCAATTCCGGCTCCTTGCAATTGTCTCAAATCTGTGAAGGTACGCGTCAAGGTCGTCCTTCTATTCATCAACGCTACGAGCAGCTTGCTTGGGTTCAAGCGCAAGCCATGATCTTCCCGTTCGCTGCTTTCAACTCTAGCTTGGCCGGGAGTTTCACTTCGCTGTTGCAAACGGAGCCGCTCGAGTTCCATCTCGTGCTGTCGCTGCTGTTCCCTTTCAGCCATCTTCGCTTCTCTTTCTTCTCTCACCCTTTTGGCTGCAACTTTTCTCTCTCCAGCTCCAACTTGAATAGCTGCTCTCTTTCTTCTTTCGCTCTCTCAGCTGCCAACCTCTCTCTCTCCAACTTAGCTGCTTTTTCTTCTTTGGCTCTCTCTTTTTCTTCTTTTTCCTTCTGGGTGACCCACTTCCGTAGTTCGGCGCCAGAAAGACCCATCTTCTCACCAAGAGCGACTAACGTTTCGAGATACATGTGTCTCGAAAATGAAACTCAGTCTGCGTGCAAAAAAAATATCAGCCTAAATCAATATATCGGAACACTCTCCTGCACTCGTTAACGAGAACACTGAACAAAACACAAAATCGTTCCGATAGCACCATCAACAACTCGAGGCTCTTTCTCACTACTTTAGACACACTGTGCACCAAAAGGTCCTGTCGCGGACGCCAGATTAATTGTCACAGGTCCCGTTAATTCGGGAGGCGATTGCCGGGCTAATTCTAAGGGCCAAAGTATCGGCCCCCAAAGCGCACGACGAAAGCGTGGACAATTTAGAAGTGGTCCTATTTGGCGTGCCAGCGGACGCCGGCTGTGGCCCAAAGAACAAGTCAGAGCCGAGAGTTGATGAACAAAACAAAATTATAATCTCAGTTATGGCAGATCAAAACAATACACAAGTATGCACACTCAACAATAGTTGAATACAATGTGTCACCAATCAATGTACTACCCAGTACAATCATCCACTCTCGAAACAAGGGACACAGACAACAATACGCACTACAATGCAGTCGCATGCACTGAACAGCCAAGACACTTAAAGACTAAAGAGATAGAAAACCTATTCAGTCTAAAGTCCTTGGAACAAAAGTCTGGATGATACTCTTCCGAGAATCACTCACTCAAAATCCAGCGTTGTTGTCGTTCCGCTGCCCCCGAAGTTTCTCTTCTAGGAAACCTCGCGTTCCGCTGTCCCCGAAGTTTCTTTTCCAGGAAACCTCACGTCTTCTGTTGGCCCCTCTCCAAGCTTCAAACTTCTTCGCCGGCAACACGTCGGCTTCACACTCGTAGCTGTTGCCACGTGTCTTCGCTCGATAGCGGCATACACACACTCTTGCCTGTAGCTAGAGTCGTCACCCCTCAGGTGCAAATCCTCGTCTTCTCCTCCTTTGTCACGGAAGACAAAAGGCTTCGCCCACAAGGCGTGAGCACTCGTTTTGTGACAACTGTACTCCAAAATGTAAAGAAAGTTGAGGTAACTAGTGTAAAGCCGTTAAGAACCGATTTCTAGGCGTAAGCGGTGAAAGCAAAAAATGCATCACTGTCATGCACCACCATTTTCACAGTGAATCTTCCGTTGGAGGTAAGTTTGCCCATCAAATTATCGCAACAGCTCACTTAAACTTCGCTAGCGGCGTAAACAGCTGCCTTTTACCTTGGTAGACTTGCACCTAAACAATAAGCAATTATTACTACTGTATATATTGCGTATATATTCGCGCGTGTTGGGCGCAGAAAAAGGCGATACTCGGTCGCCGAGGAAATGAGCCCTTGTCGTGACGTCACTTCCCCCCCCACGGCCACGCCGCCAGTGTTTGTTCTCAGGCTAATAGGAATCTCTCTTCGTGGCGTCCACACCCCCAATGCACATGCGTGTCTCCTCTCCTATGCTCTCCGTCTCTCGCAGGCGACGCCGACGCAGGCAGCTTGTGCTAGCGCGCTTTTTGACTGAAAAAATCGACAGCTCGCACTGCACAATCGTTCACTGGCTACCCCATACGTATATAGGCAGTGGACCTTGACCCCGAAGGGCAAAATTTCTGATGTGCGTTGTTTTTTAATAAAAATTCGTACTGTGCATGTTAAATAAAATCGGGCTGTGGGTTTCTGTGTCCGATCGGATCCTTTTGTCTCTCATTGTTCATTAGCATTGATTAGCACGCACTTGTAGAAAACACCAGTCCATAACTGCGTTCTTTGCGTCTTCTCAGGTTTTTCTTCTGCACAACACCGAATGAGCTCCAGCGTGAACACCATCGCCAGTGTAACCATTAGCACCCGCTGCTTCGCATCTGCACATGATTCCCTTTAGCGGGAGATGGTGTATATTTCTTTACTCTTGTTCTATTCTTGTACATTCACTCTAGTTTGCCATAGTAGACTACTGGTGTGGTGATTGCATTCTGAGCCAAATCTTGTGGGTTTGATCTCTGCTTTGGCGGCTGCATTTAGGTGGAGGTGAAGTGCTATAGTTCCGTGTGCTGTTCGCTGTCAATGCACGCTAAATAACATCAGGTGATTGAAATTTACGGTGCCCTTCACTACGGCGTGCCTAATATTTTTGTCAGATGTTTGGCAAGGTAAGTTCTGGTAATATTGTTAATACCTACTTCCTAAGTAGGGAAGGACTCAAGTGTGACACTAACCTCTCTGTTCTTCTTTTACATTTGGCTATTCCTCTCTGCTATTTAAATGCGTTTGTCAAGTTTTTATATACATTATATATGCGGCATATGTACGCCACCATGGAAAGGTATGAGCTTGTGGCTATAGTTTTACATTAGACACTGCGCTCGCTGTTTTTCAGGTGTCGTGTACGACCAGTCGTGGTCATCAGAAGAAGCGAAGCAGCTTTCCCAAGCACTGGACCGGGCTAATATAAATGCAAGTGACGTCGGTGAAGATCTGCCCCAACATGGAGAAAGCGGTAGCACTCAAGCTCGGCCATGGACCCCGCACTTGAGTTTGGCGGGCGTGAGACTGGAGCCAGAGGACATCTTCCGCTCTTCCAAGAAAGGTGAGAAGTCTTATAAGCTTAGGCGTGCACCTACTTAACGGCCGCCTGTGTATAATAAGTCCGAATTGCGAACTTAAAGATGAAGTGGATCACGATTGATAATATTGAGAATCAAAATTAATTGAGACTTACAAAGTTTTCAGCAAGACGTTGAGGACGCGACAACATAAGTGAGCGAAAAGCGTTGAAGTAATATCTACGAGGGCGCCAAGGTGATCTGAGTTTGGCAGGGAGTTTGGCTGATTGTTTCTATAACAGATTCACTGTGGAGTTGTCTATCATTCATCTGCACGGTCATGTTTGTTGAATGCAGACAATGTGTCGTCACTGCTGACAGTATTCTACACCCGACAATATTTCACGGTGACCTAAGAATATTACCTCAAGTTGATTTCACATTACAAACAAGACCTAAGTGTACTTGAATACATTCACTTAACATGACTGCAACGTGAAACCTATCTTCCTTTTGCTCTCCGCTTGCGCATTTATGCTGTTCAGACACCCTTAGAAACTCTTCTGCGACTAACGTGACCCTACAGTGCCTTCGAGATTAAAGGCACCCCTCCTAGTTTGACATTGCCGCCGTGATTGGACCACCTAGAGCAAGCTATCAAGCGATATGATGACGTATTAATTTCCCGTTGCGTGGTGTGACGTCTTTGTGAGACTACGATGACGTCATAATGACACCACAAAATTCTGCAACCTGGGTCGCCTACTCTTGATGGTGATTTTTTTGTCACTTGTACTCAATAAAGCGGGTTGCGAGATGCCGCCATCGCGGGACGATGACGGTCAAAATTCGCACTCTATAAGGCAGGGTTTGAAACCCGCAGCGTATATTGTTGTGACCCGTGGCTTCACAAGAAACAAACTGTGTTATTGTTCAAGGGATGTCGCGATATTTACTGGCTTATTTCGGATAATAGCCCTTTGCTTGGGTAAGCTGCAGAGATGAGACTTGTCCGAAGCATTTTTTTCTTTTTTTCGTGAATTAACTCATGCATAGCCTTGTATTGAAAGATGACCATGAAAAAAATGTAATATAAAAATTGGCGTCCGTATTCAGGTCACTATACAAATCATCGTCGATATGCCACTCTAATGTTGACGCCAAATATCCACCAGAAACACATCACATTTGGTTAATGAAATGCGCCTTTCAGAATTGCCGTGTTAGGTGTTCACTGCCCCCTTCCTTCTGCAGCTTCAACCTTGTTCACAAAGCGGAGCATTGTATATAAAGGTCTAATTTTTTTAACTACGGCACGTTAGCTTAGGTGAGTTTAAGACCACTGCCATGAGCTATCAAGTGCTTTCGCCTTTTAAAAGATTAGGCGGCTTCGCAACAGTGTTGCTAAGCAGGGGTGAAGTGCACAGCTTGATGGCCTTGTGTGTTTCTTCTTACTCTTATTCTTTTATTGAACTCTCTACTTTCTCTGTTTCTCTATTTTTCTAGTGCTTTGAGTCTCTTTTTGTATATATTTTTTTGTTGTCTCTAAATATATTTTCTTTCTCTCTCTTCTTCTTCTTGCTTCCTCTTTATTTATCTTCCCATCTATCTTTCGCCATTTATTCTGGTCCCTCCCTTTCGTTTTATTTATCTCTTTCCTTCAACGCTATGTTTTACTCTCGCTCGCCCTTTTCTATTTCTCCCCGTCACTCTCAGTTTCCTTTCTGGACGGCTTGCGATACTACTTATACAAGGCCATGCTGTTCTCTGCTAGCGTGCCTGGATAAAAGATGGCTAACGATACTCTCCTTGGGGTCATGGGTACGCATGTTCGGATCCCACTGCTTCAAGAAAACGTTTTGGCCAAGGGTTCCTCTCTGTTCCTTTTATTTTCTTTTTTTTTGTGACTCGCCTTTTCTATTGGTTCTCCTACCCATCAGAATTATTGTCTCATGTCAAAAAACAAAAACAAAAACAAATGCACGTGTTCCGGAAGCAGTGTGGAACATTAAAAAAATAGGATAACTTGTGTGGGTTCGTTTTGTGTCCTTGCGAAACGACAAAACGAAAAGCTTACCAGCTACTCTGTAAAATACAATATCACAATGAAAAGAGCAATCTTGGCTATATACACTTATACGTGGGCCTGTTCTGTTGTGGCGGCCCCAAAACATTGTTTAGCGTGTGTTTATGAAATGTCCCCAAAAATGAACAGGTGAAATGACGTTTTATTATAAAATATTGTTCAATATCTCCGGCACCAAAAACAAACTGCTGTGGGTTAAATTAGGTAACAAAAAATCTCTAAAGAGGCGCTAAATAGATAACCGATTTTTCGCGTACTAGTAAGGTACACAGTGGCTGAAACACCACTTATAATGCAAAGCGACTTTCATAAGCAAGAAAAAGCGCGAAAAGGAATGACGATGGATGCGATGCCTTGGGAATCCCCCAAGGCATCGCATCCATCGATGCGATAAATGCGAGGTGAGGTGATATATTTTTAAAACATGTACTGAGTTCCTGCGTAACTTCTAATCGATAAAAAACAAATACATCGCCCCAAACCTAGCATACGAAGTTTCAGAAGATCTCATCGAGCATGTGTTGCGACAATACGAAAAATACATTTCTAAATTCGGGGCTTCACGTACGGAGATTTCGGCACGAGATTTATAAACGAAACTTGAACGTTAATTTTTTCCGTTACTAAAGAATACAGGATAGTGAATTTTGTAACATTAGAGTTCTCAGGTTACAGTTTATTGTTCTAAGCGAAGTCATTGTTCACTCTATTGTGCTTTTATAAAACAATTATTGCACTGCGAGTGGTACTGCCACATCGCTTTCAAAGAAATGGACTACGTAAATGCCTTAGTTCTGACGCCTCCTGTAAAAGTTATAAAGCAACATATTTCAATGCTCTTAGCACCTCAGTGTTAAGTACAATATTCTTTCCTTCATCCCAATACATGCTTTCGGTATGAATGTACAACATATTTCAATTTATATTTTAAAAACGTTAAGGTATACTCTCGTGTATATTGCAGTAGCGCTACATATCGTACTCATCACTATGTGCACTACTTGCTTTGCTGTGTTTGGTTTCATGCAAGCAAAGCTTGTGAATAAAAATTGCTAGTAAATGAGCACAGTTGCAGAGACTGCGCTTATGTATATATTAGAAAATTTGAGTTTGATCTAGTGTCTGAGGGCGTACTGGCTACTATATTAGATGTAGTCCTGAGTGCTCACTGTTTCCATGCGATAAACGAAAGTCTACGTTGAAATAAGCTTACGGCCGTAACAGCAGTTCTTCCTTCCTTTCTGACGTACTCACAAGTTGTAAACAAATTTTTCAGCGCTTTCACTTTAGTGCAACAAAAAATATATTTCTAGGTGGACAGGGAGAAATAAATCAGAAGCCCGGTACGGCCCCATTGTTGTCTGTGGCGACATATTGTGAAGGCGGCTGTCGGTATGTGTAGCCAAATGTTTTTTGTCGACAGGCCGCACTTCAGCTCGAAGTTTTAATTGTCTTGCTAGCCCTGTTTCTGGGGGGTCTGTTATTTAGGTTCTCCACTGCGCCTCTCCATCAAGCGAGGTGAATGACACTCGGGTCAACGAGGAGCCCGAAAAGAAGTCGGGTCATTCGTTCGGGCAGCGTGAAAACGGTGCTTCAAATCATTCACTCTGTTCTCGAGCATCTTGTTGTTTAGGTAACTCATTTTTTATTTCTTTCGTTGCGGCCAACTTGCTAATGATGTAGGGAAAAGCTGCACGTTGGAGTGGCGCCGAAGGTACTTTGGGCAACGCAAAGCTTCAAAGCTTCGGCTTAGCTCTACGAAGATTGAAAAACAGACAAAAGAGTAGAACTATATTACTACCGGGAACGCTGCGTGGCACTATTACAAAGAAAGAGCATTAACATTGAATCATAATGTAGTGCTGTAAAAGGATAGTTAACGCGTGAACCAGTGACCACATGTTTTCCAACGCATTAGGTGCACATGACGAATTGAAAGAATGCTTTTTTTATTCGAGCGAACTGAAGAGAGTGTGTAAAGGTGGGGCTCAAGTGGAGATGGTTTATGGCGTAAAAAACAGTACGAGAAGTAGAAACGCAAAGAAAACCACACATGCAACTCTTTGCCTAGATGCCTTTCTAAGAGAAAAAGTTGTCACCCTAAATTTTTCGAGCTAGTGTGACTTAGGTACCCAGAAAAAGCTTGGGTGACTCACTTTATCTATCTATCTATCTATCTATCTATCTATCTATCTATCTATCTATCTATCTATCTATCTATCTATCTATCTATCTATCTATCTATCTATCTGTATGTATGTTTGCATGTGCTTATCTTTAAATATTGAGGTAATACTTACTGCTCCTTCTACAAGTGGTACTAGCACTATTATCATTATTATTATTAATATTATTATTATTATTATTATTATTATTATTATTATTATTATTATTATTATTATTATTATTATTATTATTATTATTATTATAAGCGCCATTTCTATTGAGACTGGCTACGGAAACGCAGCAAGTGAGCACTGAAAAGTTGTGATTAAAAAGTGAATATAAAATTCTGAGGAAAAAAGTTTCACTCTTTTAAGATCAACGAAAAAGCGGTATTTTTCGGAACGATTCAACCAAGAGTACGAAAGTCCGCCAAAAGCGTGAGCTTTGATAATTATTCATCGAGGAAAAAAGATCATGCCCGCTGATTTACTGAAACCATTTCCGGTTTAATCACTTTTTCGCAGGTTTTGCTAAAATGCACATGCCCATAAACGCCCGTGCACGCTCAAACAAACTGTTCCTGCATCTGTTTATTTGCCCACGCTCTCGAGAAAACACCTTTTAATTTTCAAATTTTGTCCGAATAAGCAACCAGGAATTGACGGGGTAGCTGTGGTCGTGCTTTGACGGGTTTTTTAAGCATTGGCAGAAATGCTTCTCTTCATGTTGATTGGATTTTTAACCAGTAAATGAATTTTTGAGAAACTGAAAACAGCAATGACTAACCAATTGTAAACAGAAAGAACACACCAAATTGATCTTCTTTAAAGGCCTCTAAAAACACAAAAATTGTAGATACGAACTTTTCTTCACATCGAGCATTGCAAACTATGCAAATGTTATGCAGTAGAAAATGTTGAAACATTCAAATACTAAAGCGTAGTTTGCGTCGCATATTTTCAAGAGACTTCCTTTTATGTCGCATATACTCTGGATCCCTCCTTTATTTTTTTTTATTTACTCCCTGTAATAAAGCAATGGTGTCCATCACGACTAAGTTCGTTGGCCAAAACAAGCAAAAATAGCTTTTGTCTCCCTGAACCCACATCGCTGTAACCGGCTCGGCCAAGCCTAGTCGCAAAAGTCCTCGAGACATAGACAGGCGCATTCCTATGTATTTATTATAAATATGTACGATGGAGTATTATAATAATGTAGACTTAGCCTCTAGGAGCGACTAAAAAACGTCATATTGGTATGCGCACGTTCTGCTCTTCATTCACATAATGTTACCTTTTTATGAAAATCTGAAGCAATACCACAATTTCAAATTGATTATTCAAAGAATGCGTTAGCTATTTTGATCCCACTACAATGATATGTTTTGTGCACAAATGACGGCGTCGGTATACAAAGGGCTAAAGAAGAAATACTTGTTTAGAAAAAGTCGTTTACGATATAGAGTACTAGGTAATCTCCTATGGAAAAGCCGAAAAACGTTCCTTGGGCCTTGCACTTGGCCAGAGGCAAGAGCGAGAGTAGGATACATGGTATCAACTTCAAAGTAATGCAGCAAGTAAATCACACAATTCTTCACATTATTGCCGACCATACTTGCATGACCCGCCACAGCAGAGCAACTTTGCGAAGATGTAAATGCGTGTGCCTGTCCATACCTTGTATGTATGAATGTATGTATGTATGTATGTATGTTAGTATGTATGTATGTATGTATGTATGTATGTATGTATGTATGTATGTATGTATGTATGTATGTGTGTGTGTGTATGTATGTATGTATGTATGTATGTATGTATGTATGTATGTATGTATGTACGTGACCGCATGTCTAAAGTTCCACCTTTGCCTACTACCCACTGCTTCGTCCTTGCAAACATCCCACTACGCCCCATCACCGATCCACCACTTCATCTACCATAAAAAAATTGTTGTTGAGGAGTAGTCGATATGGAATGCAAGATAGTCGTGTACTTGTATCCAGGTGCGCGTCGAACAACCAGAAATTGTTCCATTGTGTTCATTCCTTGTTTGTACGTGACCGCATATAGTTCCATCTTTGCAAACTGCCCACTACTTTGTCCTTGCAAACAATCCACTACGCCCCATTATCAATCCACCACTTCACCGGCCATAAAGCCGTTTTAATGAAGAGGGAACGGAGCGAGGTATAGCTACCAGTTACGAATAATAAAATTTCTTGTATAAGTATATACAGTGTTTGTTACGTCTTTGATGATGTAGTGGGCGATATTCATGGATGGTTCAGAGTTTAGCGATGAAACGCTCCAGCGCTTTGCCCCACTCATCATCATTCACTTCGTGGATATGCTGCGATTTTTTTTTCAATAATGTTCTGAGGCTGTGTACCTTGTGGGCGGGATGTTGCTTTTCACAGGAATGCAGTGCGTTTTTCTTCCGCATTCAGAGAAACTCCTCATTTGAAAATCCTAAAAACACTTTATTACACGCAAGTAAACTTTCATCATTTTCCCACTTTATTAAAAAGACGACCATTCCTTCTTCCGGTAAAGGAACCCTGAAAATAAGTTGACGAATTTTGTAAACGTCTATGTGCCTGTACAGAACATCCTAAGAATAAATTGCCGACAAATACGACGACGAAGTGTCCTTTTCATAGAACGCTTGTACCCTTGTCTGAAATTTTCTATTTGTTTTTCTGCGAATTCTGGGAGCTACCACTCCCTCCTTCCGGAGAAGCCTCTGAGAATTTTCGAGGTGGACAACCGCTACTTCTGGCAGCGGCTAGAAAACGTGGGACCAGCTCAAGTGGCACAGACAGCGAGGCAACGGAGCTCTACTCCGACGGCTTCGAGTCATCGGATGATGGCTACACAGTCGTCATGAGCCGCAATGCAAAAAGGAGACTGCCACGAACATCATCGACAGCGAGTTTATCCACCGTGCAGGCTACCGCGCAGCGTTGGCCACACGCTATATTCTTCATGGCTGTGGACCCTTCAGCCAACCTACGGCGGCTTAACAGGCAAGTCCTCTCTGCATACCTCGAATGACTCGCTCCAAATGAGATTAAAGACGTCAGGATCAACTCACGAAAGAATGTTCTGGCAATTGATGTTCTACAACATAGTGTGCTGTAAAGCCTACAGAAAATATCGGAAATCGACCAAGTCACAGTTAAATCAGTGATCCCCACTTACTGTAAGGGCAGTGCTGGCGTCATTTATGAAGTGGACCTTTCCTTTCTCGCTGACTATTTTCCAATCTTGATACAGCCAACTACAGACGACATCCTCATCAAGAACTTCGCAAGGCTTGGCCAGTCACGTTGCCCGAAGATTATTTTTGTGGGAGACAGTCTTCCCCCGCACGTCAAAGTTGGCCACGTTCGCCACCAGGTCCATCCAGACATACCGAAGCCCCTACATTGCAACAGATGTTTCAAGATGAGACATGTAAAAGGAGTATGTACCAGCAATGTCGTGTGCCCGCGGTGTGCCGAATTTCATTCAGAAGACACCTGCCACGCAACTGCGTTCAAATGCTCCAACTGCCATGGCGCTCATATAGCGTCGTCTAAAGATTGCCCGCGAGTGCGAAGTGAACGCGCGGTGCTGAAACGCATGGTGTGTGACAACTCAACGCACAGAGACGCCGCTGCTACTGTCAGGCGACGTCGGCGTCACCACTGAAGATCATCACGAAACGTGACATCTGCCAATAGACACATGTCATCTCAAGCAAGAACAACTGCCCCCCCCCGTCATCAAGGTCTGCGAAGACAGATACACCGAAAACAGAATCAGCGTCAACACTCCCACCACGTGAAGAGTGGCCATCCCTTTTACGAACACAGCCTGTTTCAGAGGTGCATCAAATCCCGCCAACCTCGATGCCGTCACGAATCACTGATGAAAAGACAACTGAGGATCGCCAGGTCATTAACATGTTGCAGACCCCGTATGAGCACAATGCGCATGCTCCTAAGCAACATGAACACCCCGTCAGCGCAGAGCGCACTCCAGGTGCTGGACACTTTAAGTCTGGTGCTTGCAGCTCAAAGGTAAAACTATGGCCCGCGACATGTTATCTTTTCGAGAGGAGGTCTAGAACGCATCTGTCCTTCAGTGGAATGCCAGAGGACTTGTCCCGAGTTCCGGTAATAGGTATTCACGAACCAGTTCTCCATTATTGTGATTTGTGAACCGAACCTGTATGCTCACATGAGACTGTCTAGATATGAGTGCTTTATGTCTTCTACCCACGGAGAGCGCAGCAAGGTCGTTGTGTTCACACGGCGTCACTTAACCTATGTTCATCACCCTGTACCCTCTGACAAAAAAAACCAGTACGTTTGCCTAACAGTAACAAACAAGACAACCTCATTCACAATAAGCGGAGCCTACTTACCTTCATCAAGTCGTCTAGAACGTGAGTGCTTGCGGGGAATTTCGAATTCAACTCTCCAGCCATGGGTGATAACTGGTGACTTCAATGCCCACCACTACTTATGGGGAAGCTCCAGGGTCAACACTAGAGGTAGACAGTTAGTGTCTTTCGCTTCTGAATGTGAACTTATCCTCGTGAATGATGGCAGCCCTACTTATCTGCACGGATTGGCCTATAGCGGTTGCCTCGACCTCACTTTTCTTTCACGCTCGTTCGCCAGCAGAGTGTACTGGTTTTCGGATTTGGAAACAAGGGGTAGTCACCACAAACCAACTTATCTGAAGATTGATTTCCAAGTCTCAAATCCTTCAGAGCCACCCAGTGGACCGATTGGCAGAAATACAAGTTATAATAGCAGACTAAGTTGGCGACCCATCCTTCAACCTAGAGGACGCAATAAAGAGTGCCCTCGAGTCCACCACGGGTTAGCTTCCGGTGAGCTCATCTTGCAGTGATATGGACATTATTCTGGAGAAACTCCGAGCGATTTGTCGTCGTGCAGAACGACCTTATTGACGCATGAAGTCACTTGATGATCTGACAGTGGCCAGACGCACACAAAGGAAAATACAGCGTCAGGTGGACAAGTTGGATAAGCAACGACGGGTATTTTTTTGCGAGTCTTGGGATCCCAGAAAGCCTCTGTCACTAATCTGGATGGCCCAATTGTAAACGGAAAGAACACACCAAACTGATCTTCTTTAAAAGGCTTCTAAAACACAAAAACTGTAGATACAAACTTTTCTTCACATCGAGCATTGCAAACTATGCAAATGTTATGCAGTAGAAAATGTTGAAACAATCAAATACTTAAGCAAAGTTTGTCTTAAGCGTAGTTTAAGCGTAGTTTAGGCGTAGTTTACGTTTACATCTCCGGAGTCTTCGTACAACCAGTAATCAGCGCTACCCATGAAAATCTCTGGCACTTCACTTACGCTGCGAAGAGATTGACGTCGCAGATTCTTTCTGTCGAAGGATTACCTGCGGGGCAGATTCAACTGGGACGAAGACGCCCGACTTTTCTGTATCCTAACGTGATCCCCGAATGGAGTGTTTTTTTAAATGGACGAACTAAAGGCAGCGCTCGCTTTGTGTAGACGTTTTTCAGCGCCAGGACCTGATGGCATCACTTACCGTGCTCTGTGTCACCTAGGATATCAAGCTCAGAAGGCACTCTTGCTGCTGTACAACGACTCCTGGCAGACTGGCATGGTTCCACAGGAATGGAAGTCAAGTCACCTGATTCCACTTCTCAAAGCCGGCAAGTCCCCTTTGGACATTTCCTCTTACCGCCCAAGTGCCTTCGCGAGCTGTGTGGGAAAAATTATGGAAAGGACGATTTTAACGCGTCTCGAGTGGTACTTAGAGTTCTACAAAATATATCCAGATGCCATGTCCGGGTTCAGACGAGACCGCTCATAACAATGTAGTTGACTTCGTGACACATGTAGAGCACCAGAAGACCTGCAAACGGTTATCTGCTGCTCTGTTTCTTGACGTTAAAGGGGTTTACGACAATGTCACCCACAAAGCCATTCGCAGCGCATTAGGAATGGGACTTGGTGGCAAGATATATATGTGGGTTCAGAGCTACCTACAGAATAGATCATTTCCCGTGCAGACACAGAATGGCCCGACACTCTAGTACTACTGTAGCCAAGGAGTCCCGCAAGGCGGATGCTAAGCCCGACGCTGTTCAGCCTAACACTCATTGGACTAGTTGGCAAGCAACCAAGCACTGTACGACTTTCCATGTATGCTGATGACACCTGTGTGTAGACATCTGGTCCATTTATGCTGGTGACATCTGTGTGTAGACATCTGGTGTCACTCGACTTCAACTTTACGCTCGACTTCAGAAGGCAGCGTCAGTGACATCGCACCACCTACGCAAACAAAGGCGTAAAATTGCAAGTGGAAAGTCACCAGAAAGTCAATGTCCGCTTACGGCATATCAATTAACGGGCAGTCGGTGTCATGCAGCCGGAGTCACAGGTTCTTGGGAGTCGTAATCGATCAAAACCTGTTTTGGACCCCACACGTAAAGTACGTGAAAAAGCGGCTGACCGCCATTTGTCACCTGTTTAGGTTTCTTGCCAGGAAAAGTTGGGGAATGTCTGTCGAGTTTATGTTACAGCTGTACAAGGTAATATTTACTGGGTTCCTGTTGTACAGCCTACCTGTCATGTCTAACACGTGAAAACGAACCTGCGCACAATCAAAAATATTCAAGCCCAGGTGCTCAGGATATGCCTTGGTTTACCCCGCTGCGCATGGACAGCTTAAACAATTGTGATTGCACAGGACTACTCGATCATGACGCACATCACCATCGAAACGATGCGTGCCTACCTCAGGCAACGTGCTAGGAATCCTTCCCACCACTTGGCAACCCTCGCTACTAAGAAACCCCACACGAAATTTAGTGCAGTTGTCTGTGCACATCTTGCGTCGTTTACGTCAGGTTTTACGCCTGCTGAGAAACTGGTGTATCCTCCGAGGTCCCTGAGACTTCCGCGAGTACGTCTTTCAACTCCAGGAATACAAAAAATTGCGTTCGTCAGCCCTTAAACAACTGAGCTTGCACCTACTGCACGAGGTGTACAATAACCACACGCACATAAACGCCGATGGTTCGACCACAGCGTCTGGTTGTGGCGGGGCGGTGGTGATTTCAGCTAGAGTAATAACTCTGCGAATTAAGCTGTCACACGTCAATACATCAACGGCGGCAGAACTTGCGGCTTTGCGCGGTGCCCTAGAGTACATCAAATCCCAAAGACCGAGTAAATGGGCTGGCTTTTCCGACTCGAAACCGGCCCTACAGAGCATGCAGTCAGTCCTTCGACGAGGTTGCCATGAACGGTTAACTTACAAGGATGTCAACCTTCTTCAACAAGTTACAGAAACAGGCCACGAGGTCAAGTTTCAGTGGCTACCTGGCCAATGTTGGATTAGTGGCAATGATTCCGCTGACAACGTGGCTCACACATCGCACCAAGAAGAGCACACCCTTCCGATTCCTTTGTCAAGGACTGACGCTGCGAAGCAACTACGCCATCTGGCACGTAGTCTGTGTCTGCTGGAGTGGAACACCCCAAACATAGGATATACGAGACTCTACCAAATAAACCCTGGACTGAAACTTCGACCTTCATCCGGACTTCGTCGATGTGAAGCTTCACTTCTTTGTCGCCTTTGGTTGGGGGTTGCCTTCACAAAAGCATATACAACCCTCATAGGATTGACCGACAATGCGGAATGTGACGTCTGCTGCACCAAAGAAGACATCGACCATCTTATATGCCATTGCCCTCGATTTGCCTTTGAAAGACAGAAGCTTTTGGACGTATTGCGACAATCGAATGATCAGCCACTCTCTATGCAGATGCTACTGATATACAGTCCTCGCCTTTCGGTCGGCTCAAAAAGCAGTCGAAGCTGTACTGTGCTTTTTGAGGACTAAAGGCCTACGTGACTACCTTCAACTTTTGTGTAGTGCCACCGCTGCATACCCGTCAGCCCAATGACTGACAGTCCTTTTTTTCTCTCTTTCTCTTCTCTTTCCTCTCCCCCTCATCTGTATGCCCCCCTTCCCATTCCCCCAGCGTAGGGTAGCAAACCGGGCATGTGCCTGGTTTACCTCCAAGCCTTCTCTCATATATATATATATATATATATATATATAAACGCTATCATGTCATACACGCCAGGTTTATTCCAAAAAGCTTTTCGGATTCTCCTACTATGCCTTAAATGCCTTAATACGTCACATGATTCCCCTTCCCCCCGAAAAATGGCAATAATTACAAACTACAACAAATTCAAAAAATTATAAAAAATAATGCCCAAATTTACAGTTTCAAGCACCGATGGAGTTCCACAATCTCACTAAATCTTTAAGGCCGAGAAAGCAGTCCGGTGAAATTATACATTACTGGTCGGTGAAGTTGACTGTTGCGTTCCGGGCAGAGTGGGTCACGGAGTGGGCTACACATGGATTCTGACAATACTGCTCAGAACTCTTGTGGAGACTGAGCAAGGTTGGAACGCCTTGTTGCATCGGCAGCTCAGATGTCATCATTTTTTGTCGTGGGTGGTGCAATCCAGGTGCTTCTTGCGCTCGAGTGAGTGAAACTCCTTCTCGTGATCAGTGAAAGGAATGTAAAAGGGTTCGTTGTATTCAGCGTGTTTCTCTATTACCCGGTTTATAGTACTAATATGGTCGATCGTTAGGTAGCCTATAATAAATGCTGATTGGTCTTTTTGTTGATTGAGCTGTAATGCCGCTTTAATTATATTAGCTAATGTTTCGAGAATGGTTTGTAGAGAACGGGCAGTAAGCTTATCGGCCTGTAGAGTTTTAAGCCCTTGACGTCTCCTTTTTGATGAATCGAAATGGTGTTGGGGTTGTTCCCAGATTCTGGTACCCTTCCCGCCTAGAGACACTTCGTATACAAGGTGGCCTGTTTTTCTAACATGTTTTCTTTGCCATCTTTCAGTGGGCCCGTTGTTACCTTACCCTCACCAGCGGTTTTGCATTTTTGCATTCTTTCTAAGACTTTTCTTACTTCCCCTGTCGTTACTGGTAGCATGTCGAATAACACTGGATCAATGTTGCTCCTTACGATACCATCCTGGTTGTTTTGGCTTCTTTACTGTTGAACTCCTCCGCAACCTCAATTATCCTCTCCATATTGGTTATGACATTGCCTTCCTTGTCCCATAATGCATACATTCGATTATGCCTATGCATGAGATTGTTTTCGCAGTTTTGATGCTCCTGCTGATTGTTTTATTGGGGCCTACGTAGCCTTTAATCAATAAAATGAGAGCTGTTTGTTACCTGTGGGTGCCATGGATTTGGCATAGAAAGTTTTCAAACAAAATTCATGCAACCCACGTAGAAAAAAACACGGAAAATTGATTTTTATATAATGCGCTGCAATTTCGACCGAGATTCATTTATAAAACTTCAGCATTGATTACCTCCTCTACTAATTAGCTTGTGACAGTAAAACTGATGCCAATGGAGCTTTAACAGTACAAATTATAAATATAAAATAATTTATTGTGTTTTTAGGGTCCCTCTAAAGGCTTTGGCCATCAATAAGCTGGTCTATAAAAAAGAAAAAAGAAATATTTCGCTTCTGTGTTGTATTATTCATAATGCCTGGGATGCCAATTATATGTAATTGTCACTTACAATTTGTTGTAATCCTTAGAGGTTCTGGAAACAATTGCGATAACTGCGGAAACGTATTTGGGAAAATACCATCGATTGTCTGTATGACGAGATTGTGGGTGCTAAGAAAGCATTATGGCAGTGTGGCGAATATTTCGAGGCAGATTAAAGACAACTTATAAAAATAACGAAGATATACCATCTGTGGCGAAAAATTTGTCATTATCAAGACACGCGTAGATTGCTTAATATTGTTACGGGTAAAAGTGAATGCTAGTGGGCCATTAAGGGGAAAACGAGGTAAGTAGAAGGTATTCAAAATATAGACTACAATGGTCTCATTAGCAAAAACATTTATTGGACTGATTTTATGTTCAAGTATGTTTTTTTGTGTATGGTAGGAATATTTATTACTTAAAAGGCCTAACCATTCACACAGCCAAAACTTGACCAATCCCCCTGATTGGGTTTGACCAATGGTTGAAGCATCATTATCATCATCAAAGCTGGTGTTTTTGGCGGCCACATTAAAGAAGTTTCTCAAGTGTAAGTTGATTGTGTGTGTTGACCAGCCGTTAAATTGGTGGCAGTGGTGGGATTCGCAAGTATGTATCGCCCAAAAATTGACCTGGGACACGATGCACTAGAAGATATTTTGGCAAGTTACATTCAGAAGTAGAAATTGGTGTTAGAAAAAATATATCGCCACTGGAGAACCTCACGTCTACGTCCCATTTTAACGTCTAGTTTTCGCAACAGAGTGACAAGTGTGCAACGTGGCTTTAAGAGAGACGCTATGCCATCTGAAGATGCTGGGTTTTCTCTAATGGAGAAGCCTGAGATGATAAAGAGTGCGAGTCTTCTGTCGAGAGCTTTGACTTGGGAAGATGTGCTACAGACGTTAGGGCGTAACGTCAGAGGAAACAAAACAACAACAATAACAAAGAAACGTAAAAACGAGAGTCAAGAAAGTGTAAAGCAAAAAATCGGATATATTGAGTGTTTTTGATGCAGCTGAGGAAGACCTCATATAAAGAAAAATGCAAAAAACCGCCTCGTTCCCTCAAGTTTCCAGAATGGCATGAACTGAAACCAAAACCTTGAAAGAAACTGCAAAAGTGGGCCCTTTTCTAGACGGGCTTCGTAAGTTCTTTCTTTTTGGAAAGCTTTCAAAAAATCCGCCAACCCAATCAATCTTCGAAGACAGGATAAGCGCACATGTACGATGACGGTTCTGTCCTACGCAATATCTTCAGTTGAATTGAACATTGCTACAGTGACCAACGACAGCAATCATCGACGGCTTCAGAAGACCCCTCAATGTAGTTGCAGGTTCCATTCGGCACTACGCAAACGGCGCGTCACTCCTGAAGTCTCCGTTATTTGTTTCAGAATGCCTCCTCATTGAACGTAACTGATTATGCTCACTGATGAGACATCAGTTTTTGCAGCTGTTGGAACGTTCATGCGTGTGATGAAGCAGGAAGGAAACCAGAGTTTCCTAATATGTGAATATATTATTTATCTGAGTGTTGCCTAGGTACGTCGAGTGCCAACGGGTGCCTAATTTTTTTATTAAACAGATGTAGCTGGGCGTCCTGAGCACCCGTACGGTCGGAGCCTGTGAGCTATTTGCAATGGCAGGCTGCGTCCGTACGGCTGGTGAATCTGTCTAAATCTGCTGAATCTGTCTAAATCTTGCGCAACTAAACTCTGTCTAGTAAGTTCGTGCTATGTTTCGACAAGAAAGTGAAAGTTATTGTGGTGGCTGGTGGAGTACTAGCGTTCTGGCATATTTTATTGAATTAAAACGAGCACTCGCACAATTACGCTTGGTTTTGTTAGCTAACAGATAATAATGCCAAAGAAAGTATAGGGAAAGTCATTAGGCCGAATTGTAATGTAAACGTGAAGAAAGAAAAGTGGGTGAAAAGATAACTTGCCATGGGCAGAAACCGAACCTGGGACCTTTGAATAACGCGTTCTATGCCCTACCTCTGCGCTACCACTGTGGCTATCGTCCCAACCACTTCATTGGGTATATCTTTGAATTTAAACGTTAGAGTGTAGGTCAGCGCCATCAGTAGCCATGACGGCGAGTGCGGCACATTCTTTATGAGCCTATGTGGCATCACGTAGCACGGGAACTAATTACGAGCTGGCACCTGACCAATAGTCCCTCGTATACAACGTAAGGCACCAAGTCTGCCAGTATGAGACCCTCGTTAATTAATAAAGGAAAGAAGTTTATGCGTAAGGCTTCGTTTTTCCGTGTTCTGACACAATAATAATGAGTTATAAGAGACAATAGGCATTTTCAAATAGTATTCTAAGCAATTTCAAAATGAATCTGAAGTGCGTGTCACTTGAGCGTAGCGGCCTGCCGTACCAAGCCATCGCTTGGCGGCACGCTCAATGTACCGAAAGAGAAACCATGTGGCGTCCACCAAAGACCCATTGGTGAATTTCTCTCGAGGACTGAGATTTCAGCACGCGTCACCTCGTGATAGAAGCAACAATATTGAACAATATTTGACGCAGTCAATTTTACCTATTGAAGTGAAGCATGTGACTGCGCTCTACCAACCATCACCTAACCAACGACCCAAAAAATCAATTGAGAAGGGAGCGCTACAAGTCAAGTCAAAATAGCAAAATAGCCCGAGAGAGAGCGCCACAGCATCATAACTGAAGATATTATTTGCCACCATGGATTCATAGGAAGGTGCCAGTGTACTGCCCGTGAACATCCACGTCGTCGAAGGGCTAATATACATGATGCAGCACAAGACGACGAAACGGGCATACAGTACCACACAAAATTTGTATGTCTGTTTTTTATTTCCGTGCTACATCATGATTTTTAGCAAGCACCAACTAGTCGCCTAAGAACAAAGCCATGTAAGGACCAATTCGTTTGTGCTGCCAGCGAAGGGATAGCGAAACGACAACGCCAGCCTTTAGGCACGTATCTATAAGAGATGAAGGGGGGTGCTAAAATAAAGCGAATACGATGTAAGGTTCTAGTTTTGGAGAGAGACGCCAATGGAGCGCCAAAAAAGACAAGTGATCCCACCACTTTGTCTGAGACAAGCACAATTTGAACGATAACAGAGACCCGCCAATGAACAGTTCTGATTAGCTGTCTGTAGATTTCAATGTGTCGAAGTTGCTCGATTTTACAGACTACCGTTAATATTAAGGGCAGTGATGAGTGACGAATGCATGCTAAGTGTGTGCACACAATCCAACGGGTACATGCAGCGCTCTCAGAATACATGCTGCTCGACAAGCTTTCTCTATGTCATGCTGGAGCGTTAGCGAGACGACCGGAAATTTTCGGAATTTGTTTTGTGTGGACATCGAGTTTGCTTCGTGCCATACTGTGTGTAATCTATAATTAATACCTCTCATTGTTACCTGTCACACAGCGTGATGCCAGAGTGCACACAAATCATAAGTGGTGCAAAAATAAGTTCGCAGAAAGAACTGAAGGAATTTCCAAATTCATCCTTTTGTCACTTAATGTCCCGGATAATTTTTTAAAAAGCCCAAGATCGTTCTTCCTTAGAGAAAGTCAATTCATACTTTTCCCCTAATTTTGTTTTCTTATATTTATAGGACAATCACATTTGTACGCTTTCTCAGCTACAATAGTCGTTTATAGTATAACGTGGATTATGTAAACGTTTGATTTTTCGGAACAGTGTGCGGCCTTCTGGAGCAGGGCGTCTTGGCAGTGCTTGGTTCCCAGGAAGCGGAGACTGCGCTACTAGTGCGGCATGCGTGCGCCAAGCATCAGGTGCCACACGTGTACTTGCACAGACAAGAAGGTCACGAGCGTGCCTTGCCAATAGATACGTTGTCGTTGACCATGACACCGCCTGCTGAGGAGCTTGGTCGTGCTCTGTGTGACCTCGTTAAGGCTCAAGGCTGGAAACATTTTACTGTCATCTACGAGAAACCAAATGGTAAGCATAACGTTGCTGTTACCTCAACTGTCATTGCCTGAAGTGCGGCTACTTCAAATGTTACTTCAAGTGTTACTTCAAGTATTGTCAAACATGCTCTTCTTCTTCCAGCAGTGCATTTCATTGAGAGCAGTGCGAAAACTCAGATATTTTTTATCTTACAGCGCTCTATCCGATAGAAAGTGGTATGTATATGCCACGCTCGTGAAGTGGTTAGGGTGCTCATTTGTTGACCATGGGATGAATCATGGCTTTCAGTCAAAGTGAAATGCTAAATACCTGTGTGCTGTCCGATGTGAGTGCACGCTAAAGGACACCTTCTGAACGAAACTTCCGGTGCCTCTCAATATATCGTGGCGCTGACACATTACACCGTAGGTAATAATATTACAAAAATTGCGTGTTAATGCACTTTTGTACACAAATAAATGGTTATGCCTACATATCAGAACACTAACCCGGTATTTACAAGACTTCTCTCCATACTGATTTACGCAGAGGCATTGCAGTGCTTACTGTCTTTACTCTTTAATCAATGAAAGAGGAGACGTATGTACATTCAATATCTGCGCTTTCTTTTCAGTATGCACATGACATCAAGAGACAGAGTGGCAGCACTTGGTTCGGAAGGTCCACTTGGTGTTGGGTTGCTATTGTGACAAAAAATACAAGTAGCAATAATATCATCTCCTTGACGACCATCCTGCTCAACATTACACCATAAAAGATAAAGAAGCTAAATCTGGCATACCTAAATGAGTCTTTCTTGAAAGTCTCAAATGAACAACAATGGAATAGCTGACTTCCAACGAACATCGACTGAAAAGTCCTTCGTAAAACGCCTACCTGGCTGTAGTACTTTTGCTCAAGTGAATACACTGATCTAAGAAGTTCTGTAGTAGTGTTAAGCTGTGTACATTTACGTTAAAATCGTCTATCTTGAGGATGATATTTTTCAAAATGTGCTGCTTGAAGATCCCAATTGCAATGCCTAAACAACAAGTAGAAGTATTGTTATCGCGGTGAAATACCTTGTCGTAAAAGAAAGTTTCATTTAAAATCAAAAGCTACGTCATGCTGATTAAGTTTTAGAAGGGGCCGTTTTTGCATCATTTCCAGTGCATTGAAACGTACCGACTAAGAATTTTCTGAAAATATCGCAAGTGAATTGTGTGCAAAACTTTCTGCGGTCTAGTTTTGACTGTAGAAATCGATCTTGCCCACGGGAACGAAAAACCTCCCTTATTATAGCTGGGGATATTCACTTTAATCGCACGCAAGCACAATCAATCCCCCATTTTTGTTGCATAGGAAGGCGGAACCAAATAGTAGGCAGAAGGTACCACTTCTCCTTTTCAATGCCAAATTATGTATTGAGAATCATCTCTGCGCGCACTATATTGCAATGCATCCACCTTCCTTTACTTGCAGCGCTGGTTCGGCTTCGTGGGCTACTGCAGCTGTACAGGCCTGGTGGCCAGCCTTCAATAGTTTCACTGCAGCCACTTGACGAAAAGGCGGACCCTCGGCGTGTTCTGCGAGAGGTGGCCAAGGCAGGAGAAAATAATATCATTTTCGATCTTACCACCCACAGACTTGCGGATGTGCTGAGGCATGTGCGTATTTCAGTAATCTTCTGACAAATACAGCCTTTGCGCATTTCATTGTTGAGTAGCGTGAATGATATACAGATCATCACACCTATGCGAAGGCCCACGCTGGCTTAAGTTTCACGCAGTCAGCCAGCCAATTCCGCAACGTCGGTCAACACACTTTTTCGCTTCGTTTCCAAAACGAAAAGTCTAACATTACCGATTGAATACAACTGGAAATAATTTTAGGAGGTTATGCAGGCCTATGAGGTCTGAAAGTTGAAGTTTAATCCAGTCATCTACAAGGTACCTCTAGAAATGTACATACACCACCCATATATTTCTGTTTCATATGCAGTCAAGAGTGCACTAAACGTTCGTGCACTCAGGCATTATGATAAGGATGTAGATGCGGTTACGAACTCAGTCAAGCTGAAGAAACACAGAAAAGGTTCGGGACCCATACGGTTTCTTTGTGTGAACTAGGAAGTGGTTGTAATGAGGTTTTTTTTTAATAAATAGAACGTTGAGAGCACGCATCGTGGGGATAGCAACGCTCTTAGTAAAAATGACGACGCTGTTTTCTGTTCACCTGGCTGTATCAAAATAACGCACAAAAATAGACACACAACAAAGATGTTATACAGGAACACAATAAAATGCAACACGGCGAAAACCTCGAAAAACAACGCACAAGCTGAGTCCTACCACAAGAGCGTGTCGCCAGTGAATGCATGAAGTTTGTGTGGCGCTCGTCTAAGTAGAGAAAGTGTAACGTGGGAATGTCGGGACTACAGAGATTTGGCGAATAGCCTGGCTACGCTCAAATGTAGGCATGGCGGATAAAGTATGTGCCAAAGACAAGACCGACGAAGCCATGCAGCCTTCTACTCGGACACGTGGACCAGCGTCCTCCTGCAGCTAAGCCCTCAGGCTTACGTTCAATAGTGGACCTGGTGGCTGCGCTAGCTTCCCGTTGGCTCCGCGAACCGTCGAAGCTTGAGGTCTAGCGAAGATAGCCACTCCAACTCTTTACCGCGACCAGGCTCACGGGGCAGACCACCGCGACCGTGATGCTGGCGAACCGCCTTCCCCTTGCTTCCGCCTGCACGACCACAACCTTGCCAACTGCATGGCACACCACCCTCTTCTGCTGGCCTCGTGTCTGCACGCCACTCTTCTTGTTCTTTCACGCATGCCAAGCTAACCACGATGACACATTCTTTTTCATGCACCAGTGCCCTCATTGTTTGTCCATCCCCACAGCACACACAGTGGAGGACTGAGGAGCTTTTGCACGCACATCCCATCACACCTGTATTGGTCCCGAGTCATCTCTTTGTTTTAGGGACCCCGTATGAATCCCAAAACGTCCCTGTGTTTTTTCAACTCGACAAAGTCAGTGACCGCATCTAAGTTTTCATTTTATTGCTCCACAAGCGTTTAGGATAAAGGGTGGGCTAGGGATACTAAACAGTTTTGGTATGATGACTGTGCGCCTATTACCTACTCTCTATATTGAAAAAATTCGACAGCTAAAAGATAGCATTCGAAAATTAGTAGCCTCAATTTCCTCTCTGCGGCAAAGTTGTGTTTTTAAAACTGCTGCCACGAAAATTGACCTCGACAGTCAATGAGAAAGTTAGTGTCGTCTGGCACTCCAACACTGCACAGCTTTTTTGTTTGTGGACTCAAAAAGGTTGACGACCCATAAGTGATAGCATCACTAGAGAAGACATTCTGACTAGGGCGACTTCTTTCGCATCTCACACGCTAATCCAAAGACACGAAATGCGATAGCCAATAGCCAAATACTATAGGCATCTGGCAAAGATACGAAATGCAATGAAATTGGCAAGATGCGAAGACATCCCTATCGCAAAAACTAGTGGCACTGGCCCAGCGCCATACCTGATTACTGGACCAGTGTAGCGCTGACACTGGGATACTGTCACGCCACACGAGGCACGCTGGCGCTGCATACTGGGACACCCACTATTGGCCGAAATCTGACTTTTAAAGTGTTTTTTTTAAATTTCGGTCATGCGCACTTCGTAAGTAAGACTGAAACACGCGCGCAGCGAAAAAAAGCAAAAAGAAAAAAAATGAAAAAAAGTGGGGAGCCAGAATTAAACTCACTACCTCAGCACATCACACGTACATCCTGAGCCTGACCGCTACCCACTACACCACACCTGAAAGACGAGAATAAAGGCATTTTCCTTCATCCTAAAATTGTTTCAGGTCACCAATATTTTGATTTTGTCGCTTACATACGCGGTGTGTCCTTTCTTCATGCCAGCGCCAAACTAACAGGTGATTGTTAGCTTATTTTTTGCTGGTTGCCTTGGATCACAATAATCGGGCATGTTTTGGTGCATAGTTTGTGAGGGTATAGCTGCGAATGTGTTACGGCAATCTAGTGTTTGATTCATTGATATGTGGGGTGTAACTTCCCAAAACCACCATACGATTATCAGAGACGCCGTAGTGGAGGGCTCAGGGAATTTCGACCACCTGGGGTTCTTTACCGTGCACCCAACACTGAGCCCACGGGCCTACAACATTTCCGCCTCCATCATATATGCAGCCGCCGCAGCCGGGATTCAAGCCCGCGACCTGCGGGTCTGCAGCCGAGTACCGTAGCCACTAGACCACCGCGGCGGGGCGAAATCTAGTGTCTCGCTATATGGTTGTTCACAGCTTTGTAGAAAACAGCATCCATCTGAACTGCTCACTGAACACTGTAGATTTTTGTCCCTTGATAGTTTGGGAGTATTTTATCTCCTCCTCGTTTACTTTCCGCGTACGACAACCACAACAGTTCACTCTAGCCGAAACGACCATTAGGCTTAGGGCCGTACTTCATGTGCCATGGTCGCTGTGAAGATCATAGGCATTCAGTTATAGTTTAATAACCATTAAAATGTAGTTTACATCATAACTGGCCCATGAGTGGTCATATTTTAACCTTCGACTACGCGAATCAGAGGCTAAAAACCCCGAGACCGGGCGTTGCAGCGGATAAATGCTGCCAGGGACGTGCGGCTTTCAGCGGTACGAGCCGGAACGACTGACTGCTAGAATAGGTTAGTCTTGATTGTCATACTGATACTAGTGTCATGCTGTGTTGCGAATTATCAGTTCTATCGATGCCATTTATGAAATGCATTGAAGAAACTCAAACTGCAAGCAAAGCGCACCCGTGCCAGGAGGGCATCCGTGGGTTGGCTGGAGCCTTTTTTCCCTAAATTCTAGCAAGCCCCCCCCTCCCCCCCCCCTCAGTCCTTCCAAGGAGCAAGCATAGTCAAAACACGACGCATAGATTCTGTGCCTCCCTGCCGCCCTGCAGAAACATCATTGTCGTTGGTGCCCCTCACCCTAGCTAAATTCTGGCGGCGCCCCTGACGCGTGCCCTTGACATTTGATTGCTTCAGCGTACTCGCCCATACATCGATTGTCTAACTAAAACTAAAGCTATATATGTGTAGCACGTAGATGAGAATACCATCTTGGTCGGTAAATTTTACGCTCGACATCTCGCGATTACATATGATGTCTTACAGAAAGTGCATTGTTCGCGCCTAGCTTCTTCCGATTTGCCTCTAATGTTCTCAGTGTGCCGTAGAGACTGTACAGCGTGACCAGTGCCTCCCAATGCGCTTTAAAACACTGCCTAGGTTCAGTGCACTTCAGCACGCTGGACAGCACTGGCCATGCTGTACAGTGTGTCCCACTGCCTCGCAGCGCACTGTAGTACACTGGGACACACCGTACAGCGTTTCCAGTGAAACGCACTGGCAGACACTGCAAACGCTTTTTTTTATATAGGGATAGGCAATGAACAACGGTACAATACAAAGTAGGCATTAGACAATGCATGCAATGGCTCTGTCGGGGAGCATTGTCTCCTTCATAAATATTTATTCAACGAGATCGCGATAGAGGTGGTTTTTATAGCACCTACTTCCATTAGTCGCCGCTAGTATAGATATATTTATAGGGGAGATAAACTTTTGTCACTCTGGACTGCAGATGTCAGAGATGCTGCAAAAGAACGACGAACATTTTGGAAATACGTCTGTGGGTAATTTAGTAGTTTAACATGTGGCATACTAATTATCCAACTTAAGCTCCGAGTGTTATTTTCAGCAAACGCGGAACACTTGAACACTTAGTCTTAATTTGCGCAGGGTCAACTCACTAAGGCGTCCCTCATAACGCAAACCGCGGTTTCATGCCTGAAGCCCAGCAAATCAATACATAGCGTCTTTTCAAAGATGAGTCTGAATATTAAAATATATTATTCACTGCCTTCGTAATTACTTTTAAATTGTGGAAGGCATCTGAGCTTGACTAGATACAGATATAACGGAAATAATTGGGCGGTTGTTTAAGAAAACAGCAAAGGAAAGTTAGGTAGTAGTTAAGCTTTGTAATTAGTCCTCACAAATAGTTGAGTTGAATGCGAGTATCAAAATCCTCCTTGCAAATAGTCCATTGTCGCCGTGGCATTTCCGAAAACCTGATGCTGGTGCTAACTTCGCCAGGGAAACCCAATCATCAAAATGAAACAGTGCCATCGCCACACTCTTCACGACATCAGTAATGGGAAAGAGCCTTTATCTAATTGTGCATTCGCTTTATGGGCTTATGGGCTTTGCTTGCAACACATGGTTAACAAATGTAGAATAACACTACTACCTTCATTGTCGTGAGAAGTGTCATCATTCTTTAGGTCTGGTAGTGGCGCTCTTTTGCGTTGTGGTTTGAGTCTTGTCGCTGAATTAAACTAAATTTTGTTACCCCGTGAAAATACCTCTTTGAAGGGGGGTGGGGGGGGGACTTATAGGAGTTCCCTAGGACTATATAACATTTGCTTCACCTCTCTAGAAGCCCCTTTTGTGAAAGCTCAAAGTAGCCAGTTGCTGTTTGGAGGAAGCATTGACACAGCTCCACATGACTTCACCAGATGTGGGGAATGTGTGATACATTTAATGATTGTCATATATCACGCCTCCAATTTTATCAAACTGAGTGCCGCAACAAAAAAATGATTATAAAGGCGCTAGATAAACATTCCATTCTGCTTATTTTTCATAATTTTTAGGTACAATTCTTGAAACACGCTCCATCTATATGTATATTTACAAAATGCTCACTGCAGACAGAGCGTTTGGTGAAAGAGAAAATAACAAAATTTTCCGGCTGACTTAGAGCAATCGTCAATATAACGAACATGGGCCGCCACAGCAAGGTTACTAACATATAAAGGCGAACGCACTTAATATCTCACACTTGCGTCCTCCTACGAATAATCCGACTTTTCGTGCCCTGGAATGGGGTCAGCTGTGGCCTCTCCTTTCACAATCTCTCATCAATCACGTGGTTGCACAGCGGTGGCGGGTGATAAATTGTTCGTCTATTTGTCCATATTCACAAGGCAGCTATCGTAACGTCGACGCAGCCAAGCAGAAAGAATTCGTGGGACGTTAGAGCAAATACAAAAAAAACATTAAAAAACAGTCCATCGTTTTCTTGAAATTAATATTTGTAAATCTTTACTAAAAGAAATTGAAGGACGCCTTGTAAATTCCGAAGTGCCTTTGGCGAAAGCATGTGCCCAGTACACAGGGGGCGTCATGCACAAAAAAAAACTACAACAAAAACTACGAAATAGTCAGTCGAATAGTCACACGCTTTTTCTGAACACACTCGAGAATTATTAGTTGTCCATAAAAATTATTAATTATTCGCGACATGCAGGTCTGTCTTCCCTGGATACATGTATATGAGCGCATTTTGAAATATTTTCATTAAAATATCGACTCTGCGGTAGCGTATATCTAGAATCAATACGCCGATAATTATTGCACATGACAATTGAGAAGCCGTCAAATGACTTGAGAATGACAAATCTTGAAAATTGTTAGAAAACTGGGATACAGCTATAGGTTTTTATTAAGAATATTTCGTTTTTCAAAGACCCCGGAAAAATTGAGGACACATCAACAAGCCTCGCGAGTCCTCTCTCTCTCTCATGCGATATTCCCTTTTTTCACTTTTCAGGCCCAGAAAGTTGGAATAATGAATGAGTACCACAACTTCATCACCACTACACTGGTAAGCGTGATCTTTTCTACTTAATAGTGATGCTGCTTAACGAAGCTGTACAAAATTTAGGCGCATATGAAACTCTTAGTGCCACAATCGCGAACATGACTACGCAATTCCAAGGTTTCTCAAAGTTTTCGTAGTACTAAAGCTGTAGCAGCTGGCCGACATCCCTTAGGTAAAATATTTGTGCCGATAAGTATAATAGATTTTACGGCGCCTTAAGATTCTTAAGGGAAGATTTGTATATTTTAATACCGGTGTCAATCTCTTCTTCAGCTGCACATGTATTAGAGGCGTAAAACATATTTTAGGAGTGATTCAAAAAGGGAAGTTTATCGTACACTTAACTTGCACGTAAACAAACGAAACTTCTAAAACAAGTAAAGACAGTGTATACATCTTACAAATGAGCACCAAAATCTAGTTGATCACTGGTATCGAAGCTCCTTAAAGTGCCACCCGTTCGTCCCTCGATGTAGTCGTAGTCGTAGTGTGTAACTAGCCATACGTTTTGACCTGCAAGGTGGTGCCGGTGGGAGATTTCTACTGTGCGTTGTTTAACAATAAAAAATTCGCAGCGTGCGCGTTAACTAAAAGCTGAATTCTCCAGTTTCTCATTTTACATTAGTAGTCATTGGCATGTACAGTGAGCCGTATCTGACAAGAAAATGTTGCTACGTTATACTCACTGGGCGTAGCCTCCTTGGTTTTAGAAAGGTTTAACGAGCGTTGAGCCGCAGTGCCATGAATACATATACCATGAATACATATACCATGAAAAAGGTGGTCAAAGGTGGGAAGTAGACACGAAGCGCAAGCCGTAAGAAAGTGTGCGTGTGGCACCTCTCGTTTAGTCCTTGGAATGTCCACTGGATGGTGGTGCTTCTATATGGGGAATATATGATGAAAAGAAGCGAGATGGTGGTACTTAGAATGTTGAATAGATGGACGAACGGACACACAGACTGATGCATGGATGGACGCACGGATGGCTGCACGGACGGATGAACGCATGGATGGACGCATGGGCAGATGCATGAACGAACGCAGGGACGGACGCACGGATCGACGTGCAGACGCACAAACAGACGTACGCAGGGACAGGCGGTTGGAAGCACGGACGGTCACACAGACGGACGCATGGACGGATGGAAGCAAGAACGAATGGACGGATGGATGATTCGCCCCACTCTCTATCATTCTTTCCGTGGATATACTGCCATTTTTTTTTCACGTGGCACTCAATGCGGCCACCATTTGTTGATATAATAGACAGTTTTAGTTTACCGCGAGCAATGCCTAAGGAACACAAGCGCGCGGTGCGTTGGGTACCTAACGGCTAAGACTGTCGCACACAGCGTTATTTTACCGTATTGAACAACCGAAACATGAAGTACGCTTCGGAGAAAACAGCCTTGAATTTGAGTGGTGCTCTTCGTCATCTATAGGCGAATAAATGAACTGCAGTAGACGATGAAAGCGGCCCTTTTTTCGCAGAAGTCATGCCGTCGACGCTCGCAGCCGCAGAGATCTCGCGACACAGCTGCCGGTAAGGTGGGCCGCGGCCGTAGCTGGAGCAACGTCAGCGCCGACATTTGGCGTGCGCATCTCTTGTACGCTCAAACGCACGCATCTCTTCTAGGTTTAGCGCATGCGCAGTGTTGCTTTGTCTCGCCCATTGCGTGCGCAAGGCTGTCTCGTACACTAAAATTAAGCTATCTAATATCATGAAAGAATGAAATGGAATGTAGAAACTTTATTCTGTCGCAAAACAATAGTCTTTCAGATTCGGCCTCGCGGTTTTACTCATATTGGAGTTCGGTTTCGATATGTTGTCGATTTCTGGCACGTAATTATGTTCCAAAATGACTTTCATACGAGGTATTTGACATGAATTCTTTCAAATAATAGTGTGCCGTATACTTGCAGCCAGAGGAGGCCAAGCCTGCGCTTTAGAATAGAAGAAATGGCTAGCTCTCAACCACCCAATAGTTTAGAAACTCGCATGGCGTGATGCCGGGTTCGATTCCATGCATCTGCCACGCACTATTACATTTATTGCCACCACTCTGAAATGAGGACGCTATAGTGTATTTGATTGCACTACAAGGTGAGAAATAGTATGGGTTTCAGGGACAGCAATTCGCCTCCGGGCAAGCTGAAGTTTATCGTCGGCTTGAATATGATGAACGCGATGACACGCTGTTTTTTCCACATGACTTGTGCGATCCGCTTCAGGAGCGCGCAATCGCACTGCCGTTAATAAATTAAAACAACATGGCTCAGCTCGTCACGTGTGCCTGAATAATTGAATGAGTTCGGTGAGAGAGCAGAATGTTTTCTTCCAGGCATGTGGCTTCAACATGGTATATAGACGCTGCATAACATTCTTATTTAATTACAAAGTTTAGCCGTGTGAACTGCAACATCACAAAAACGCCAGAGGTATGTCATTACACATACTTAATTTGAATAGTACAGTCACCTATCAGTTTTCAAACTACTTGAAGCACTGGTCTGACATTCTGGCTCATGAGTAATACGTCGCCGCCAAACAAAACAGCTTTGATTTCGGCTATCACCCTAATACTCACGAGAGTGCCTTTAGGCTCGAGGGCCGGTGCCATGTGGGCTTTAACGCTACAGCGCACACATTATTTTTGATTGGCACAATATACGAAGTTGCATGATTCAAAACGAACATGATTCTGACTTTGGATGATCTAAAAAATCGTGACAGTAGGGAATTTTCTTGCTTTAACAGGAAAGTGTTTATGCCGTTGTCTACCACAGCTCCACTGACGTACTTCCCTGGCGGAAGTGACGTTGAAAAATATATTTTAGGAGATTTAAATGTAAAAAAAACTAGGTGGAAAGCATTGGTCACACGGAATCTAGCCACCAACCCTTTAATTCTCAGCGCGTGGTCCCAACCAGTACGACCCAGAGCACATGCTGTGTGAAATGTTAGCGCAAATCCATTCATACATACCAAACACCGTTTGGCAGTTCTCAGAGCTTCGAAGCTTTAGCAAGTTTCTGGCATAAGTAGCGAGATGGCGTGATGGGTTCGCGTTAGGTGTGCGTTGTCTTCCCAAAGTGCCTCCTTCATAGAGCGTTGTCTCTCCTGCACACGTGCTTATCAGACTCGTAATTTGGGAGAAGGCAAAAGTCACTTCGAATGCTGCCACGGCCGCATTTACAAAAGGAGCATGCTGCTGACACCCAACGCAAGAATAATAGGAACAATTATTCACGCCTGCCCTTTATACACTTGAGCACTTGTTTTGTGCATCTTTCTTTCTGTTTAAACAGCGCGCATTAGATGTCGAACTGTGGCGCTTGCTAGCCCGCACTCGTACTGTGTATGTTAACTTCATGCGTGCTTTCTGCTCGAGATGTGTGCTGCAAGTTTCGAACTGCTTGGCGTTCTTCACGTGAGTTTGAAATTTGTTGCTGTTGCTAAAACAAAGCGCAATAAACACTCAACGATCTCTGTAAACGCACGTTTTAGTTTTCTGTTATACCGATTCATATATACGGGCAACACGCACGTTGTTTTATGTATTTCGAATATCTTACTGTCATTCATAAAACGCGTGGCCAATGGTGTATTTAATCTTCGGGAAGTATTCTGTTTCAGCTGTCTTCAGAAAATAAATGTCAGAGAGAGAGAAAGATAAAGATACAAGGAAAGGCAGGGAGGTTAACCAGACGCACATCCGGTCTGCTACCCTGCACTGGGGAAGGGATAAAGGGGAGAAAAGAGGTTGCAGAAAGATGAGAAGGTACACACAATCACGAGCACACTCGGGGAGCACACACAGTTTACAGGCGGTCGCTCAGGTTTGTTGACTTAAGGTAAAGTAGCAGTGCTTTAGTTGCTTTCTGCGCAACTGAGGCAGATGCCCAAGGTCCTAGTATCTTCTGCACACAGAATGGTCCGGGGTCAAGTCGATTCAAAACCATCCGTAGCTGGCATCGCTGTGTGTCGTAGCAAGCGCAGCTGCACAGGACGTGTTCGATGGTCTCTTCATCTCCGCAGTAGTCGCATGTAGGAGTGTCTGCCATACCAATGCGAAAGGAGTACACCTTTGTGAATGCAACACCCAACCAAAGGCGGCATAACAGTGTCGCATCGGAGCCAGAAAGTTGTGATGGTAGCTTTAGCTTGAGCGAAGGATCCAGTTCATAAAATTGACACCTTTGGAAGCTGGTAGACGACCAGAACGTGCGTGTGAGATCTCGAGCCAGCAGGTAAAGTTGTCTTGCTGCATCATTGCTTGATAGAGGAATCGGGACTACACGGGTTTCTTCATGGGCTGAGATGGCTGCATCATCGGCTAATTGATTTCCGGTAATACCGATATGTCCAGGCAGCCATTGATATATAATATCATGCCCTCGTGCTAGAGCTTCATGATGGCAATGTCTTATTTCTTGTACCAGTTGGTCATGGCTCCTCCTACGCATGGCAGACTGCAAACTCTGAAGCGCTGCCTTCGAATCACAGAATATGACCCATTTTCCTGGACGTTCTTGAACGAGATATTGTAAAGCAGCCCTTATAGCAGCAAGCTCTGATGCCGTAGATGTAGTCATATGCGACAACTTAAACTTGATTGTCGTTTCTGCAGCCGGAATTACAGCGGCACCTGATGAGCTGCTGGATGACACGGACCCATCAGTGTATATCTGCGTTCGGTCTAAGTACAACTCATGTAATAATAGCAGTGTTGCTTGCTTCAATGCTATTCTGGAGTGACTGCTTTTATTTTCGATTCCCGGAATTTCTAGACGTACTTGCGGCTGGTCGAGGCACCACAAAGGGCATGCCGTTCTCGCAGCTAGCGTATATCCTGATGGAATGCTGTTTAGGTGCTTGGCTATGACGTCTGAAAACGTAGCACGTGGTCTTCCGGAAGGTAGAAGGGCCAAGTGGTGGTCGGGAACACGGCTAGCATGTCGAATGTGCGCTCTGAGGCAATCCACAACTATATATGTCCTGACCAGATGGTCTTTGGCAAGCATGATTGTGGCATAAGTAGAAGCGCGTCGGGGCAGTCCTAGGCAGATACGCAGTGCCTGACCCTGCAAACTCTCCAATGAATGAGTATTCGATTTGCAAGTGTTAGTCAGTACCGGCAAGCTGTAGCGCAACAGACCCAGAAATAGGGCCCTGTACAGCTGTAGCATGGAGGCCACAGAAGTTCCCCATGCTTTACCGCACAAGAATTTCATGATATGCACAATAGATAGCAGTCTCTTCTTCAAGTACGCACAATGTGGGCTCCACGAAAGATTTCTGTCGATTATTATGCCCAGGAAACGATGCGTCCGTGCATATTTGACACTCTGCCCATTGATGTAAACAGGGTATGGCGTCATTGGTTTGCGTGTAAACGCCATCAACGCGCACTTCACAGTTGATATATTTAGGCCTTGTTTCTGAAGGTAGGCTGTTGTGAGGGTTGCTGCCCGCTGTATTCGTGCACGCACCTGAGGGCGAGTAACTGCAGCACTCCAGAGGCAAATATCATCGGCGTATATGGATAGGCACACCGACTTTGGCAGAACCTTCACCAGTCCAATGAGGGCCACATTGAACAATGTGGGGCTTGAAACACCTCCCTGAGGTACTCCGCAGTAGGTGTAATGTTGGGCAGTTGTACCCTCATATGTTTGTACAAAGAAACCCCTGCCAGTTATATAATCTTTTATCCATTGAAACATTCGTCCACCAATGCCCATTGCTGCGAGAGAAGTGAGGATGGCATCGTGAGCTACATTATCATATGCACCCTTCACGTCAAGAAAGAGTGCCACTGATATGCGCTTGCGACTTTTTTCTTGTTGAACAAATGTCGATAAATCAAGGACACAGTCAATAGAGGGGCGGCCCCGACGAAAGCCTGCCATGCAAGAAGGGTATTTGGTGTATCGTTCCAAGTACCACTCGAGACGAAATATAACCATTCTTTCAATCACTTTTCCGAGGCAGCTTGCGAGGGCAATAGGGCGATACGCTGTCAAGTCCAATGGTGATTTTCCCGATTTCAAAAGTGGTATTAATCGACTAATTTTCCATTCTCGGGGAACACTGCCGCTGAGCCAGGAGTTGTTGAAGCATGTTAAAAGTTCTTTTCTAGCTTTTTGTCCAAGGTGTCCCAACGCACTATAAGTAATACCATCAGGACCTGGCGATGACATGCGCTTAGAAGCGACTAACGCACCTTCCAGTTCATCCATGGTGAACGGAATGTCCATTTCTGGTAATCGCGTCTCAGGAACGATCACGGCGTCGATGCTCTCGTTCATAATATTCCCGGCAACTCGTGCAAAATTCTTCAGCCACCTCGAGTTCTGTTTTTCCATGATAGAGTGCCAAAGCTTTAAAAGGGTGCCGTTGTTGTGGAGAGGAGCGAAGACCACGAACTGTTCTCCAGATATATGACAGCGGTTTATGAGGGTCTAGAGATTCGCAGAATGCTTTCCAGCGTTCGCTCTCCAGTTTGTAAATGCGTCGTTGAATCTTTTTCTGGAGCTGCCTTGCTTCCCTCAGATCGTAAATTGAACTTGTGCGTCTGTATCGTCGTTCGGCACGCCTTCGTATAGCTCGTAATTTTTCCAGTTCGATGTCAAACTGTGTTACTTTAGACGAAAATGGTAATTTACATTTGGACGCTTGCATAGCTTCCACTATGGTATTTTCCAGGCTGCAGGCGAGGCCTTCTTGGCAAGCGTTTTTAACACGCGATGCAAACATCGACCAGTAAGTGCCAATTGCAACACCGGAAGAGAAATTTTTTGTGATACCATAAATCGTCACGTAGGTGGGTATGTGATCACTCCCATGAGTCTCAATATCGCAAAACCACTTAACTTTGTGAGAGAAGCACCGTGACGCAAATGTCAGGTCAAGGCAACTGCCATACGTGAGACCCCGCAGATACGTGGGGGTACCATCGTTCATGATGAAAAGGTCGTAATCGGAAGCGAATGTAACAATGTTCCGGCCCCTGGCATTCATCCTAGTGCTCCCCCAAAGCATGTGATGGGCGTTGAAGTCACCGGTGATGATCCAAGGCCCATCGGTTTTCATTAGGATGTCTTTTAATCTGTCGCAGTCAAATCGCGATGACGGAGATA
Source organism: Rhipicephalus microplus (assembly GCF_043290135.1). NCBI lineage: Eukaryota > Metazoa > Arthropoda > Arachnida > Ixodida > Ixodidae > Rhipicephalus > Rhipicephalus microplus. The sequence continues at coordinate 139,808,748 of NC_134704.1, read as the reverse complement.
TATATCCACCAATAAGCGTGAACGAAACTGCATTCTTCTTCACACGAAGACACACGTACTGATTGTCGTCATTTGAACCTATTGGGTGCGAAAGATAAGTCAAGTCTGTGCGAATGTAAACAATTACTTTGCTTCGTTCTTCGCAAGCGGCTGAACAAAAAGCTTCATAACCGGACAATCTATAAGGCGTTCATACGTTTGGTTCACATATGACAAGTATAGGGAATTGATTGGCCCGAACAAATTGGCGAAAGTCCGAGATACGGGAGTTCATGCCTCTGGCATTCCACTGAAAAATCGACGCACTTTTAACTTCAGTGCGGAAATGGAGATTTTGTTGAGCCATTGTGCTTATACGAAGTTAGCAAGAACTGGATTCAGTGCATCCAGTATTTGCAGTGCACTCTTAGCAGACGGAGATTGTATGCTGCTCAGTAGCGTGCAAATCGTGGCAATTAATGATTGCACGATTGCAGCCACTTGCCTGTCTTGGTTGGAGAGATCTCGAACCGGGACGATTGCAGTCACTTGCCTGTCTTGGTTGGAAAGATCTCGAACCGAGAGCGCGGACTGGCCGTCATGAAGCTCCTTCGGTTCGCTTGATGCTGCTTCCCTTTGAAGTGCAGGCCACTCTGTCGCAGTTATGGTATGCTCACTGGCTTTGTCCTTTACAGCCTTTCCCACGGCATGTGGTCTGGGAGGCAAACGAGGTGGTACTGATGAGGGATTACGCAAACGTGTCGAGAAGGTAGAGGGCGTCCTCGAAGACCGACGTCGACGTGAACGACGCCTTCTGACTTTAGCTGCAGCTTCTCGATGAGATGAGTGATCGCGCACCATCTCCTTCAATGTGGCAATTTCCTTCTGAATCCGCGGGCAGTCCTTCGATGTGGCTTCATGGGATCCATTGCAATTAGAGCATTTCTTGACAGTTGCGACGCACTTGTCCGCTTCATGGTGCTCGGCGCAGCGGTGGCATACCACCGAATTCTCGCAGACGCTGCTCACATGTCCAAGTTTCATGCATTTACGGCACTGGAGAGGCTTTGGAATGAAAGGCCGCACAGCATGTCTGAAGTACCCCACCTTCACATGAGAGGGGAGTGATGTGCTCTTAAACGCAATCTTCACACAGCGAGAGTTGCCTAGCCGGGTGACATCAACAATTGGAGTATCAGTTGTTGACTTGACAAGAAGTTGTAAGTCCTTATTGGAAATAGCGACATCAATGTCGTAGATCACGCCGGTTACTACATCACATCCCAAGGGAACACGAGAGCGCACCTGGTTGCCGTCCAAGTCAGTTACACTGCGTAGAACGCCCAACGCACTTGCGTGCAAAACGTCCACAGCCAGTATATCCTTTCTGGCGTTCACTCTTATGTCCGTGATCTCATTTGGCACGAGCGTTTCCAGAGACCTCGACACAGACTGTCTGTTAAGGCGTTTCATGCTGACGGTAGGAAGTGCAGGCAGAAACAGGATGGTATAAGTGTTCCATTTTGGCGCTTCCCTTACAGTTTGAATAGTTGAGGATGAGGATGTCCTCATGTTCCTTCTCTTCGCCTTGCGGCTCAGCACAGGTTGGAAACCATCATCTGAGAAGTCCTCACTGCTGAGATAGTAAGCATGAGTATCTTCACTGTCGCTGTCGCTCGCTTGTTCCATCCGCTTCCTGGAGGCGGTCGCCGCTGACGCCGCTGGTGCCGGCCGGCGCCCGGAGTGGTCTACTTCCATCCCCTCCAAGGGAGCAGCGGAAACTGATCAACAGACTTAAATTACAACTGCAATACGCCGGAGTTAGCAGAAGCAGCTCCTATTCAAAACACACTTCTTCTTCTTCATAAATGTCAGCTTGTTTATTGTTCTATAATAGGCCAGAACTACAAGAAATATAAACATACGACATGACGCAGCTATTATGCATGACCCACTAGCTCAAACGGCGAGCAAAACTAAGGCCAGCACGCATATTTCTCACTGCCAGAAAACAAAGAGGAGTGTATTATTTCCTTTCACAATATAAAGAAAGCCGCCGCTAAAGGTTAGAGTGTCTGATCAAGGCCTCGGCTTTTTTGTACAGCCTTACCTAAATTAATGAAAACGTATATTTATAGAGTTAACTGCACTTCTCAGTACAACATAATGGTGCTGTTAGGCATGTAGCGTAGAGAATATACAAAGCAGTGAACACCCAAAACGATACAAAATGCGAACCTATACAAAGCACAAATCATACTCGAGTAAATATTTATTTGTTTGCTTTTTACTTATTTAAACGCGCTATCAAAATCAACAGTAATCAACATTTTAATGATATCCACATTTACATGATAATTTATATTTGTTTTATCATAAGTTTTGCGTATTTGAGGCAACCAGTGGATTTCTTTTTGAAAGTGGTATGCATTGTTAGACAAAGTGAAGTTTTGTTTGTGTAGTTTAGCGCTCGTAATATACTGCTACAGTTGAAAGAGGTAGACTTGGTTGTCTATAAGCATATCACCAGTACGGAAACAATGACAACGTGGAAAAATCTTTAGGTCTGCTATGGTACCCATGAATTCACAGCAGAAACATACGTGTTTTTTCTTTGAATGTCGTTTGTTTTCAGGGCTTTCAAAAACAGAAACAAGTTCTAGCCCGATTTTAAAATGTCTCTCAATATGAATTGGGATAGCTTGCAGGCCACATCAGAACCCACTTTGGGAATACGCCCTGCTGCCCGACATTGCACTAAATAGGCTGGTCACAGAAAACCATCAGCAAAGAAAGCAGTACAACAGCAGTTCCTGTGAGATGTGTGTAGAAGCTTTCAACTATTTTTGGGAGTACTCCGAACAAAAAAAACTCCATAGCTTCCGCTAAGTCATGGTAGCCTTAAATACAGAAAACGTGATTGATTATAATGTTTCATGAATGTATTTGTTGGTTTTGTGAGGCCTGAATAGTTTTCGCACGGGTGCGAGAGGCATGCTCAGAAACTCTCGTTAAATCCTGTTATCCACTGAACAGGATTCACTCTGCCCTTTATGTTCTAGACCACACACAGACAGGGCACGTATTTGGGGTTATTCTGCTTGTAGTGCTCCCTACGTCGAGAGGCACAATGCGGCTTTTTACTGACCGATGACACTTTTGCTGCAGCCTAAAAAGCCTGGCATGTCGCAACATATTCCAGCTTAGCTGCAAGGTGTACTTCTTGTGGGGCTTTTATTATAAACTTTGTTTAGATCTATTCTTGAAGGCCGCACATGCTCGCGATATCACAACGGCCTGTGTGGCTTGGGGGTGACTGCTCCGCGTCCGGGAACGTTCTCGAACAGTGTCAAAGCAGGTGGGCGGAGCTGCGCAGTTGGTCTGGTGGTGAATCGTTGGAGCGTGCAAGAAAAACTTGGCCGTGCCTACTTCGCACAGGAGAATAGCGCTCGCACAAGGTACGAGAACAGGGGGCCTACTTTCCAAACCTGGGACAATTTCCGCCAAAAGCTTCTCAAGACGTTCCTGAGTGCGGACCGACGGGATCTCGCACAACAGATGATTGAAGCCCGCATGCAAAAGCCGAACGAAAGCGTGGCCATGTTCGCTGAGTATATGGCCCGTGTATTTCGCCGCCCTGACCCTGACATGCCCGAGGCAAGTAAAGTTCGTCATCTGATGCGGGGAGTTAAGGAACCGCTTTTCGCCGGCCTTGTACGAAATCCACCAACAACAGTGGATGCATTCATCAAAGAGGCGACTGTCATCAAGCGGGCGCTCCGGCAACGATGCTGCCACTTTGACCGCCTGCCCGACCAAACGCCTGTTGGTACCGCCGCTCAAAACGCTGCTGTTTCCAAAAAATCTTTACGCCAAATGATTAGGCAAATCCTGCAGGAAGAGCTGCGGGCCCTCGGCCTTCCGTCTACCGAGCCCCCAGTTGCTTCTGTTGCGGAAATCGTGCGCCATAAACTACGGTAAGCCTTTCCATCACCGGCGCCACCACCCAAACCACGTTCACTGACCTATACTGATGCCGTCCGCCGTCATCCGCCTGCCCCAGAAAAGCACCCTTTCAGCCACGGCCCGTTACCTTGCCGTGGTGGCAGCGGGAACCTGTGCGGCGACCATCAGTATGTCGCACCGACTTGTGGCGCACTGCCGACCGTCGACCCCTTTGTTTCAACTGCGGCGAACCAGGCCACATCTCGTGCTACCGCTGTCATCGAGAAGCCCGGTTTGGAAACTTTTCTCGGCCCACTTCATCTTATTTTGACGACCCTCGGGAACATGGTGCTGATCACCTGCCGGTGAACCAAGCGTCTTCACCTAGTCGTCGCTGGCGGTCTCCCTCACTTGCACGAGGTCACACTTCCCCGAATCGCCAAAGCTACCATGACGCCGTCAGAAACCGCTCCGCAAGCCCGTCCCAGGAAAACTAACGGCCGCGACATCCGGGGGCAAGGTTTCCAATCGCCGAGACGCCAAAAAGACCCCCTTGCCTCTGCACAAAGACGACGTGACGGCAGTGATGACGAAGATGACGACAACCACGAGTACTAATGCCAATGAATTTGTACGTGCCGACTTCGGCGTTATTATAGACGGACACCACGTAACAGCATTGGTTGACACTGGTGCTGACTTGTCTATTATGATGCAAGAGCTCGCCGACCGCCTTAAAAAGGTCAAGACGCCGTGGAGTGGGCCGAGCATAAGGAGAGCTGGTGAACAGCTAATGACGCCAACCGGTAAATGCACCACTCAGCTCGTAATCGGTGATTCGTGCTTCGTCGCCACTTTTGTAATTTTACCAGACTGTTGTAAAGAGTTGATTTTGGGTATGGATTTTCTGCAAGAGTACGGTGCCGTCATCAACAATCCAGAACGTATCGTCACCTTTTCCGCCCATCCTTATGTCGACGCCACCACTGAAGAACAACTGCAACGTTTACGTGTAGCCGATGATGTGATGCTTTTGCCGAGATCTTGATGCCTTATGTCGGTGTTATGTGAACGGCCATGCCGTAATGAGGTGATAGCGGAGCGAATAGACACGCTATTGTTTACGCAAGGTGTTTCAATAGCGAGAGGCGTTCTGGCACTAAATGATGAGCGGGCAAAAGTGCTCATCATCAACTTCAGCAACGAGCATCGTCACACCCAGAAGGGCACCGCGATTGCCTACTACGACAACGTGGACCAAGCCAGTAATTGCTTCGCTTTGCAACTGGACGACGCGACCATCCCAGCCTCGACAACTTTGTCTGTCAACATTTGGTCAACCCTGTCACCCTCGGATAAACAGCGCCTACTAGAGCTGATACACCAGTTCGAAAATTGTTTTTCGTGCACGTAGAAAGTCAAGCAAACACCACTGACCCGGCAAGGAATCATCGTTGAGGAAAATACGAGACCGATCCGTCAAAATCCATACCGTCTGGCTTCGAAAGAACGTGAGCAGATCCAAAAGCAAGTTCAGAAGATGCTCCAAGATGGCGTATTACAGCCTTCCAAAAGTCCATCGGCATCTTCCGTGGTATTGGTTAAAAAGAAAGACGGCAGCTTGCGTTTCTGTATAGATTACCGCAAGTTAAACCAAGTAATGAAGCAAGACGTCTACCCACTGCCACGCATAGATGACTCTCTTGATCAGCTGCGGCATGCACGCTATTTCTCATCGATGGACCTGCGAAGTGGCTATTGGCAAATAGAGATCGACGAGAGAGACCGCGAGAAAACTGCTTTCGTGACGCCGGACGGTCTTTATGAATGTAAAGTGCTTCCATTCGAGTTATGCTCTGCGCCAGCCACTTTTCAGCGTTTAATGGACACTGTGCTATCAGGACTGAAGTGGCAGGCATGCTTGGTCTATCTAGACGACGTTATCGTCTTCCCAGCTGCATTCGAGGAACACATAAGTCGATTATTCGCAGTGCTACAAGCTATACGTTCGGCTGGCCTGACTTTAAAACCAGAGAAGTGCCATTTCGGTTTCTGCGAAATTTGCTTCTTTGGCCACGTGGTCAGCCACGAAGGTGTTCAACCTGACCCGGGCAAAATCGATGCTGTCGCAAAGTTTCCCGCAACGCATGACAAAAGATCAGTGAGACGCTTCTTAGGCCTCTGCGCTTATTACCGACGATTCAACGCCAACTTTTAGTCTATTGCGGCGCCTTTGACGTGGCTCACACGAGAGAATGTCCCCTTCCTTTGGAGCGAAGAGGAACAAACAGCGTTCAACGAATTACGCCAACGCCTCCAAACACCTCCGGTTCTTGCTCACTTCGACCAGAAAGCGCCAACAGCCCTTCTCACCGACGCAAGCAATGTACGCCTGGGCGTTATACTGATACAATGGCAAGATAACTGCGACAAAGTGATAGCATATGCCAGCAGAGCTCTCTCTCACACGCAAGATAACTACTCGACTACCGAGAAAGAGTGCCTCGCCGTGGTTTGGGCGGTTCTCAAATTTCGATCATATCTGTACTGCCGCTCATTCAAGGTTATCAGTGATGACTATTCGCTTTGCTGGCTCACTAACTTGAAAGACCTATCCGGCCGTTTAGCACGCTGGAGCCGTCGGCGTCAGGAGTTTGATATGACCATTATTTATAAATCAGGGAAGAAGCACGCCGACGCAGACTGTCTCTCGCGGTCACCCGTCGAGCCTGCCGCTTTTATAGACGAGTCTATGGACGCCGCATTCTTGGGAGTCATCAACGTGGCCACTATTTCACAAGAGCAGCGCAGTGACCCTGACCGGCTTCCGCTTATCGACTTCTTAGAAGGACGACGTGAAGACGTGCCGCGAGTTTTTGCGAGAGGAGTGCCAGCTTTTTGTTTAAGGAACGACGGCCTATACAAGAAAAACTTTTTTCCCACCAGCCCATACTTGCTCGTCGTCCCTGAATCGCTGCGAAAAGAAATTCTAGAAGCCTGTCATGACGAAGTCACCTCCGGACATCTCGGTTACACTAGAACCTTATCCCGTCTGCAAAACAGTTACTACTGGCCGAACCTACCTGCTGCTGTGAAATATCACGTCCAAAAATGGGCCGACTGTCAAAGACGCAAAGCACCACCCGGTAGGCCGGCAGGCTTATTACATTTCGTCCATGTACCAGCAAAGCCATTCGCCCAAATTGGAATGCATTTCCTGGGCCCATTCCCAACTTCTACCACAGGGAACAGATGGATCATTGTCGCCACCGATTTCTTGTCTCGCTACGCAGAAACTAAAGCCATGCCGAGGGCCACAGCAGGCACACTTTCAAAGTCTCCAGCACGTCCGTGTAAAAAATACATTTTACATAATAAATATTACCGTTTTGGAGGCAGATGAGAATAACTTGTTTTGGGGGATGTCGAGGCCGTGGAAAATACATAATCAGGTTCAATGAAGAATGTAGAAGAGTCTGTCGGAGTGCAATGAACGCAGTAAGGCTATTCACTATTATTATATTACAAAAAAACTGCGCAATACTTTTTTTTGCTCTTGCGTTGTGACAAGCCTTGAAAAAAACCTAGAAGGGAGCGTCGTGTGAAGGTCTTGAAGTGCAGCGGAAACAATGAAACAATGGCTTGCTGGGAACTCATTAAGAAATATTTAAGGCACGAGGTGCAAGTGGCTTCGGATAAGATTTACTTCTTCATGCTAGGCGCGCCCTTTCTTAAGCCATCTTGTTCTTTGAAATTGAAAATATTTTGCAGAAGTTAAGGCAGTATATATACCGTCAATACTGTATTCTTGCGAATTGAAGCAGCACCAGCATCCATCACGATTTTTGCTCATCAATCTAGTTTCTAATTTGCAAGATTCCAATAAATGCTCCCCGCCGCACCTTTCTTGATTCTATATTCTTGGCGCTCATTTTGTTTGCGTTAATTGTTTTACTCGTTCTCTTACCTTGTAATGTACAACTGGCCCTTTAACTGCTGATGTATTTGTTTGATGAAAAAAAATGCATGTCATCACTGTTGATCCTGCGGATACGAATAAAAGGCTTTCACGTGATGCACTTTGCCGGTCGTCAAACTTGGTTGTAGCTCATTTTTTAACGGCTGTGCGATACGCCTGTTTTGCACAAAAAAATATGACATTGTTTTTGGTAAGTGCAAAAAGGAGAATCAGTATCAGAAATATAAGATATTGCTACGGTATTAGCCGGGCTGTAGTATGTGCCAGGTAGGTAGAAGAGGAAGACGACGTTGTCTGGTGCGGCCTGAGGACTCCATCTTTACCGCGACTGCCGAACTTCATCCTCACCCTGTAAATAAATCCACATATCCTTAAATTCAACCGTAACAGTTTTGTGGTGGAGGTGCTTGGTATCGTTCCCAATACCTCAGTTGCGGTGTTAGCCCCAGAATCTGTTACATCTTTTGACGCCATCGCTGAACCTGCCATCATTCAATGTGCTAAGAAAGGCATACTCGTCCCTCGTTGTTTGGTATCTGTTGATGAAGGAGCAACCTTTCTGTGGGCACTGAACTGTTCGCCAATGCCGGTTGTGCTTCCTCGAGGAATGAAGCTTGGCGTCTTCGATGATTCCACTGAAGGTTCTGTAGCGGCCGTTAACAACGATGGAAGCGAGAAAGTTACAGTCTCTGGCAAGCGCAGTTGCTCTTACGAGTCGCAAATCCTAGGTATGATTAGCGCCACTTTGCGGTCACACGAGCAGCAGACTTTACGAGATCTGTTTAGGCGACATGCTTCTGTGTTTGACTTTTGCCAAGAGAAGAAGCCACTACCTTTACCATGTTCTCGCGCTCACCATAGAATTGGCACCAGTACTGCCCATCCGATCCGACAAAAGCCTTACCGAGTGTCATCTTCAGAACGAAAAGTTATTGCCGACCAGGTTCATAAAATGCTGAAGAAAGGTGTCATTGAAGAGTCGTGTAGCCCGTGGGCAGCACCGGTCATCTTGGTTAAGAAGAAAGATTGTGCCTGGTGGTTCTGCGTTGATTACAGAAGACTCAACGCCATGACCAAAAAAGATGTATATCCGCTGCCTAGGATTGACGATGTTATTGACTGCTTACACTCGGCTTCGTACTTTTGTTCAATAGACCTACAATCAGGATATTGGCAGATACCTATGCACCCTTCAGACAAGGAGAAGACCGCATTCGTGACACCTGATGAACTGTACCAATTCAATGTGATGCTGTTTGGGTTTTGTGACGCCCCCGCCACTTTTGAAAGGTTTACGGACTCTGTCCTTTGTGGTCTTAAATGGGAGGTGTGCTTATGCTACCTGGATGACGTCGTCATTTTTGGGCGTACCTTTCAAAAGCACAACGTCCGTTTAAGCCTTGTTTTAGACTGTGTCGGAAAGGCTGGCTTGATTTTGAACTCGAAGAAGTGCCGGTTTGTTGAACGACAAGCTTTAGTCCTCGGTCACCTAGTTGACAAAGATGGTGTCAGGCCGGATTCCCGTAAAATCGAAGCAGTCGGCACATTCAAAGCACCCCAGACACTGAAGGAACTTCGCAGCTTCTTGGGCCTATATTCATACTTTCGCCGCTTTGTGCCCCGATTCGCGGACGTAGTACACCCACTGACGAGCTTGTTGCGAAAAGACAGCCCATTCGAATGGACACCTGGTTGTGATGCCGCATTTTTTGAACTGAAACTTCTACTGACTATTGAGCCTATTTTATGTCATTTCGATCGTTCTGCTCCTACAGAAGTGCACAGTGATGCAAGTGGAATTGGCATCGGTGGTGTGCTTGTTCAGCGCCATGATAATGCAGAGCATGTTGTTGATTATACGAGTCAATCTCTAAGAAAGGCTGAAATGAATTATACGGTGACAGAGCAAGCATGTTTAGTGGCTGTATTCGAGATTCAGAAGATTCGATGTTACCTCTACGGTCGTCCATTCACGATTGTGACAGACCATCATTCATAACGTTGGCTTGTTACCCTCTGAGACTCTTCTGACCGCCTTGCTCGATGGGCTTTACGCCTTCAAGAATTTGACTTCAGCATTTCGTACAGAAGTGGACGACGTCATTCGGACGCCGATTGCCTTTCTCGCCTGCCTATGACCACGACTTAGGACAGTGCAGATACCCTCGATATCTGTTTTGCTGCGGTCTCTCACACGTTTCCTGACGCCAATATCTTCAAACAAGAACAATTGAATGATTTATCTTTAGAGCCTTTCTTCGGTGACGCTTGGAATCTCAAAAGCAGTGGTCGCTTTCGCATTCGTGATGGACTGTTGTGCAAAACAAATTACTCAGCAACCGGCGCACGTTATTTACTGGTTTTACCTCAAAGTCTGCGATGCGACGTTCTCCGTACTATGCACGATGATCCAACGTCCGGACACCTTGGGTTCATTCGCACCCTGCATCGAGTGCAGCAACGTTTTTACTGGCCTCGGTAGCGAGAATTTACGAAATAATACGTCTCGAGCTGCGAGAACTGCCAGCGTCACAAACGACCTACCAGCAAACCGCACGGCCTTCTTCACCCCGAAGAACCACTTCTACGCCTGCAAGTGGGCATCGACATATTGGGCCCATTTCCGCGATTTTCAAACAACAACCGCTGGATAATAGTGTGCGTTGACCACCTTACCAAATACGCCGAAACCGCAGCGATACCACCTACTACAGCTGATGGCGTCGCTGCCTTTTTGTTACGCACCGTTGTTCTTCGCCATGGCCCACCTCAAGTAATCATCAGTTACCGTGGTCGCCAATTTATTGCGGACGCTGTGGAAGAATTGCTTCGCCTCTGTACTTCACAGTTCAAACATTCGACACCATACCATCCCCAGACGAATGGTTTTCAGAACGCACCAATCGAACTCTTAATAACATGCTCGCTATGTACGTCACATCCAATCACAAAAACTGGGATGAGATATTACCATTTATCACTTACGCATACCATACAGCGAAGCACGAGACCACGGACTTCATGCCCTTCTACCTGCTCTACGCTCGATCACCACGCACATCCCTTGATACAATCTTCCCATTTAAGCTCCATACCGATGAGTCCGTGGCCGCAACATTGTGCCGGGCTGAAGAAGCCCGCCAAATTGCTCGCTTGCGCACACTGGCATCACAAGATCGCTCCAAGCAACGGTACGATAAACGCCATGATGTCATTTTATTCTGAAAAGGTGAATCTGTGTGGTTGTGGACCCCCCAACGAAAACCTGATTTATGTCAGAAGTGTTTACCTCAGTACACAGGCCCCTACGTCATTGTAGATCGCGTGACTGACTTGACGTACGTTGTGGCACGCTTGACGACACCTTCTCGTTGGTCAAATCGAACGCAGCTGGTGCACGTGGCTCGCCTCAAGAAATTTCATCCCTCCAGTGACATAAACTCGCCCAGCGGGCTTCGTCTGTGAACCGGGGATATCTACGGTATGAGCCGGGCTGTAGTATGTGCTGGGTATGTAGAAGAGGAAGACGACGTTGTCTAGTGCGACCTGAGGACTCCACCTTTACCGCGACTACCGAACTTCATCCTCACCCTGTAAATAAATTGACATATCCTTTAATCCAACCGTAACAATATGTTTACCCATCGTAGTCCACGGCAAGATACATAGTCATAAATTGCATACTAATGGGGTGAAAACGCCATTGAAACGACTATGAAAAAAAAGCATGAAGCTTTTCAGTTCTACGTTCGGTGGGCCAAAGAATTGTGGTGGCACGTCAAGTAGGGTTAGGTAAGAAACAGGCTGGGTTCCATAGTTCTAAATGACAAAAATAGAAATGCTACGACAAACTTGATGCTACCGGCTGATTATGCTTCCATCCAGACAGATGCGGCTTTGACACAAGATGCGCTGGACCTTCTGGTACGTGCTGTTCAAAGGCTAGCGTCGGAACGGACACTTGCTCGACCACCTAGCGTGCAATGCCATGAGCCGCAAGCGTCACGACATGGACCACAGTCGCAGGCCTTCGTCGACGCAGTTAAACAGGTGTGGGCTCCTAGTTCAAACGTCCAAAAATATGCATGCGATGTCCCTGTGTACACTATGTATACAACACATTTCGCTACGCGTGTTTCAATCTCTTTCTAATATCGTTTTCGGGGCTAAGCTTCTCTTAGCTTAACCCTGTCACTTGTGAAGCGTAACCGAGAGAAGAAGAGAAGAGAAAGAAAAAAAAAGCGAAAGAAATGTATCAAAATTTTTCGTCTCATTTCCTAGATGGCGTTACTCTGCCGCTACTCTCTGAAGTGCCGGTACTGTTCGATTGGCTGCTGCGCGTGTTTTGTCTGAGTGCGCGGAGAACGAGTGCCTCTCTTATATTCTATATAGTCACCGTAGGTGCCGGATCATTGGTGGGGCACGAATGGAGCAGAGCGGCGGGTGCTTTGAAGACGATTGCGGACGGCGGCCTTGGCTTGCTTTTCGTTAGTGTTACCCGCATGCCATCTGCATTATTGAACGCGATCGGACGCACGGACGCATGAATGGGCGGACGGACACATGAACGGATGGATGAACAGATGGGCGCTTCGCCCCACTATTCATCATTCACTCCGTGGATACGCTGTGATATTTTTATATTGCTTGGCGCAGTGGAATTGTACACTACGTAATTTTAGATGAATTAGAACAGCAAGGTGGGAGTTGGTGGGTTAATATGTTCGGGAACACGTACAGAACAATACACATGAAGGACAAAAAAGCAAGAGACAAGAGCGCGACGTGTCATTTGCTTAATTGTGTTTCATATGTGCCCCACCGCACGTTTACACGAAGATTTATTATTAAGTGCTATATAAAACGAGACATGATCTGATGTTAAGAGTAGTACCTTCTGTTTTATGCATTAGAGGAAGAATTAAACATAATACCGGAATCTCAGAGCGTGGTAATTTAATTAGTAGGAGAATTTAGGGCGTGCGGCATTGAGGTATTTAGTACTGGCTCTGGCACTCAATATTGTCTTCTCCTGGCACTTCAGATTGGCGAAAATGGCTATCCGTTTATGAATAAAAAACGCTGACTGTGTCTACGATGAAATAAAAAAGCTTTCAGCTGCCACTTAAAATAATTTTTACAGAATTTCTTAACTGCTGGCCGTTACCATAACACACAAGTATTTTGGATGTAGTACAAATTATGAATACATACACGTGGCTTTATTCAGCGGTAGTATTCATATACTATGTAATTCAAAGAAAGAGGCACTCGCTATTACCACGCATCTATGCGCGAATCAGGCACGGACTTTAAACACGTTTGACAAGACTTGTGCCTACTACCAGTAAATTTTATTCGAAAACGAACAAAAGCATATATATGATTTCGTATGCGTGCATGACCAACTAGCGCCTACACAAGCTTTGCAGTTAGCAGGTGTCTATCTGACATCAACCTTCAACACAATCGGGCTGGTTCCTGATGTCGTTCATCAATTATCCTTAATATATTAACCTTAATGTGTGCCATGACACTTCCTGCACATCTGTAAAAGCCGCAAAAACTAGGTGTCAATGTGCAGCAGACTGCAAAGACACATATTATTCTGTATTGCGATAATTATATCCCGTCCAAATGCTCCAGTTCCGACAAGCGCCACTACTGAAATCAAAAGTTAGTAGAAGGAATGACGCCTATCACGTTCAAAAAAGTCACACTGATACCCCGCTTTTGATCTGAGCTTCTACGTAAGTATTTCCTAGTCCAATATAATCTCGGTGTGTAGAATATATCTGAATCATTTTTCTGTCGTTTAACAGCAGGACTTCACTCTGTACAATCAGCGCTTATGAGTTTGGGAATGTTGAAAATAAGCTCTGAATGGAACAGATAGATTCTTTCTTAACTGACAAGCGTTCTTGCTGCTATCTTGTTTACCTTGTGTTATTATCGAAAAATGTTCCCTACTTTGCAGTACCAAGCTTCTCGTATTGTTGTTTTTTGCAGCTCTGAGATCCTTTGTTGCATTCAAATATAACACATTATTTTAACGGCTGAGCATAAGAGCTCCAACATTGTTTCTGACTCAGCCAAGTGTGTCAGGCTGTGATACCAGGGGAGGATTATAGAATCGATGGGTAAGAGGATTATGGAAAAGCCCCTCAGCAAATTCTTGCGGGAAAGCCTTATCTTTGCTCCCATATACGTATCTCTCAAAAAGATACTTAGTTTTGAAAGCGGAGAAAGTCGGTAACGACTCATAGCTCGTTGAGGTAAACAGCGCGAAACACGAAAACAGAGCATAGGAAGGATACAAGACGAGCGCTGGTGGAGAACGAGGGATTGAGATATAAAAAGAGAGCCCTGTTTACTGGAAAACGCACTGCGTAAAGTTTCTTTATGCTGAGCAGTGTGTGCTCTAATTTCATAATTTCGCTTTAAAGCGATGCATTTCTTTGGCGACTTTTAGCATATCTATCTATCTATCTATCTATCTATCTATCTATCTATCTATCTATCTATCTATCTATCTATCTATCTATCTATCTATCTATCTATCTATCTATCTATCTATCTATCTATCTATCTATCTATCTATCTATCTATCTATCTATCTATCTATCTATCTATTTATCTATCTATCTATCTATCTATCTATCTATCTATCTATCCATCTATCTATCTATCTATCTATCTATTTATCTAGCCGCTTACAACTTTAAGCTCTCCTGGTCATTTTGGTAATGGTATCGATACCAAAATTGGTATGACATAACATAACTGTATAATGAGCATAAACGCCCACTAAAACATGAAAATTGTGACATCTATGTTTCGAATGTGATGATTTACATGTCATGGTCTTGCTGCTGTTGCGGTCGTTTCGTTCACGTGACATGTTGCAAAACTGGCGTAGTATGACAAGACTGCATGGCGAACACAAGCGACAGACCCTTATCATAGAAGTCATGACACGCATGTAATGTAACAACATGACTACACGCCACACTCATGATGCGCTCGCAGCCGTTTCATTTGCTTCACATATACCAAAGTACATATACTACATATATACTACAAAGTACATATACTAGGCATATTTATTGCATAAAGAAATGAACTATTCCTTATGCAGTTTTATACAGAGGTAACATCATATATAGAATTCAGGGAGCGCATAAATATGTTATAAAACAACACTTTTTGAAAGGTCGTGAATTCAAAATTGCTGTGCAGATTTAAAAAGGTTCTGCCCTTTTAACGCTCAGAAATTTTTTTCACTCTCCTTGTTATGTAATATGTTTGCGCTAAGTACGCCGCTTGACAGTTTGAAGCATCCCTTTTTCTACTATTAAGAACTAACAGACAATAATGCCATCGAAAGCATAGGGGATGTTAATATAGGTAATTGTAATGTAAACTGAAAAAGAAAAGCGGACAGAAACATAACTTTCCTGGCAAATTATCTTTTTGCCCACGTTTCTTTCGGCACACTTATATTACAATTGTTTGTAATACCTTCCCCTATCCTTTTAAGGCATTATTGTCTGTTAGTTCTCAATAATAGTGCATCTAACAAAACAAACGAGCCCTTCAGTTTACGCTTTCCTCCGTTTTGCTGATGCATGTATTGCCGTGAGAAAGTCGCGGGATGTTTGGCGAATATCTTTAAAAGTTTTGGAGTAGCCAGCGCAGTAAGTGTGTGTCGAAATCCACCCACATGTTAAATTTGCGTAAGACACGTTCATAGTTTTTAACGAACTAGCCCATTTCCTAGCTTCTCCTCACATCAATAAAGCAAAGATATTATGCCTGCATCAGAAGTTGAAAATTGCCACTAAATAGTTTGATAACACAAAAAACATTCCGGCATATATACGGAATGAAATGATGTGTGGAGCGAAGCGTCCACTTGTTCGTCTGTCATTCTGTTTCTCCATCCGTCCGTCCGTCCGTTAATCTGCCCGTCCGTCCGTCCGTCTGTCTGTCTGTCTGTCTGTCTGTCTGTCTGTCTGTCTGTCTGTTTGTCTGTTTGCGAAAAATCTCCAACGATGCGAGCGATGGGAGCGCCTTCTAGATAACAGGTCGCTTACGAGGCGCGGCTACGACAGACAGCTGCGGCACTTAAGCCCTTAAAGAACTTCTACCTTGAAACAAGTGAAACAGTAAAAACGACTCTCTGTTCTAATTCGCTCACCGTATTCCCTTTGCTTGTTGCAGGCTCAAATTTCAGGACTCACCGGGTCGATTCACATGGATTCGATGGGACGCCGACATAATATTTCTCTGCAAGTTGTCCGGATGAAGCGATCGGGACTGGCGTCGGTTGGTGCATACTAACATCTGTTTAGTTATGCTACGTCAACAGTTTTAACGCCAATCATTGTAGACTACTCCCCAATACTTCTTATTTTACTACAGCTGAAAAATAGCAATGTTCTTTTTCTAACAGCAGAGGCCCTTATGTAAGGGCATTTAAGATATTGTAAGGTGGATATTTGAACGATATCTATGCATTCATTCATAATGGTACAAAACAAAAGATGATGTTGAACGCTAACAAGGTTTACCAGTTGCGCTCACAATACATGGATTTCAACTTAATTTTTCGCCGAGTCAATTGTACGACTTTTGCTTGCTGCATTGTTGGAGGGGAAGGAAGTTTTAGCATTTTTCTAGCTAACGTAGTTATTTTAGTGATCACTGTGTTCACTAGGACGCATTGGTCCTTTACCGTCTGTTTCGATGCCTTAGTAATTGACTGCATGGATGTGCGCATGATTCCCCATGAAGAGTGTAGAAAGTGCTTTAGGCGAAGGTTAATCTTCACACCCATACCTCGTCCTACTATGTTTTTGTATGGGGAACATCTTGCACACCGCCTCTTTAGGTGACCTCTGAACCACCCCGTGAGCCCACGCTCATTGTTGAGTGTTGAAAAGTAAGTTGGAGAAATGTGAGTAACGGTAAACGTGCTTTCAATCGAACTGAAGTAATTCCCTAGATCTAATGTTAAGAAGTAGCCATGTGCATTTGTTCATAGCTGAAAATATTTTCGATGTGTTTAAAAAAGCTTTCCTGTATACGGCATCATTTTTAACCGCAATGAAAAATATTCTTGAGTTTTGGGAAACTATTTATGTTTCCTCCCAATAAAGACTTCTTTTGTTATGAGTATTTCCTTGTGACTTCATGCTCCGAACGGGTTGTTGTCTTTTTTTTTCCTTTCTTACTCATTCTGCCACCTAGTGGATTTCCACAGAGCTCATTTGCAATTCTCTTGTTTTCTCGATAGCATCTGGCAACACTGGCGCTAACGTAAGTGTCAGGGAGAAGGACAAATCTATTACGCTTAAAACTTCATTTCCAAAACAAAAAACGTTTGTTCAAGTAGTTGAGGAATGACTTCCAAGCTCTATAACACATCTGCTTGGGACACGACATATGATTTGCCACTTGCCTGGCCTGGCCCAGCCGTAATTTTTGTCGATGCGGCATCATCAAGTGTGATGCCCATGGGACGGCTTTCAGCTCTTTCATAGTAAAGCATAAAGTACTCTGAATTGTTAACAACTTTTTCTAAATACACATTAATTACTGTGAAGAACTGTCCTTGTTTTTTTCGAAGAACATTGGTATTTGCACTGTCATGCATTCTCATAATTCAGCTGAATTCCTCAAAGATACGTGAAAAAAAAGCTTTTTAGCATCACACACTTACAACTTGAAACTTGAAACTTGAAACTTCATGCTACAAACACGTGCAAAAAATTCTATACGCGAGTGCGCAGTTTCAATTCTTCTTGTAATTTTTGTTTCGCTGATGCAACCGCAAACCATATTCGTCCGAGCCTGCCTGTCTCTATGAAGGAGACGTGCATAGAGTGTTCGCTACATGATAGTGCTCCCGTGCTCTTGTCAGCCACTTGCATCGTATTTCCACTTCGCATCCCTTTCATTAGGCAGCTCCCCAATTCACAAAACAAAAACAGCAAGATGCTTTAAAGGCACAAAGAACGTGTCTAGCATCACAATAAATGTTTGAAGAAACATGTCTTGCTTCTGAAAGATGCTTGCAAGATTCTTCGCCTGTGCTTGCTCGACTGCGCAAGAAGTGCCGATGGCGGCAAAACGTGGCAAAAATTGGTGGTGGTTGTAGGAGCAGGAAATCAATGAAAAAGCATGCTCTAACTCTATGTTGAAAATTGTGAGAAATTAAAGAGTATCTAGCACTTTTAGCACAATTTACTCATTACCTCTAGCAGCTGGTGATTTCATAAAAGTGAGCTCTAAAGGGAGAAAAACTGCAGCAATATCACTATTGTTAGCGTGGCGCCGCAAGGCATGAAGTCATCATGTAACAGTGCAAACTAGTTTTTGAAAAACATGAAAAACCATCTATAGTCTGTTTACAACCAAATTCGAGCTTACCTCAACGCTCTCGCAGTCCTACTAAGATAACTTTTTGACCCATGCAATAAAGCTTCATAATTCCTGTGACGTCAACCAAGTTTGGTAATATGCAGGTAGATGGCTTTCCCACAGAGAAAAATGTTCGTGTCACGGTTCACGTTCTTGATAAGAACTGGCAGTGAAAGTCAAGAAAAGATTTTGGAACCACTCCCGAGAAAAATAAAAATTTCAGTCTGTATAACGAACATTTTAATACTGATCAGCGTAATTATTGTTTACAACATTAACGAGAAAGTATTTACGGCCAAAACGTAAACCCTCTGGCATGGCTCTCTTACACATACCAATGGCGGACGTGCCGAAGTTCTGGGGATAGAGCTTTCTTAGGTGAGAACTTGTTTCTTTGTTAGAACACACCCTATAAAAATAGGTGAGGGCGCGAACAGTCTATATTCGGTGGTGGAATAAAATGCTCTGCAAAAGTTGCCAAGGTTTGACATTTGGGACATTTTAAAAATCGCTCAATATTTCAGAGGCGGTGTCACATGCACTTCTACGACTGTCACATGCACTCCACAAAGTGGTCAGGGTCATTGCTCTACTGCAGTGTGGATTACGTGCGTTTGGCACACATCATTTTTTACATATATGTGAGAATAAAAAAGAGAAAAGTCATGAGTGAGAACTTGCATTGAAATGCCCTTTCCCTGTAACACGCATAGTCTGCAGCCTAAACAGTCTGTATCTAAGCTCAATGCAATGATTCACCTACGGGTGTTATTTTTGTGTAACTCGGGCATGATATTTGCTTATTGTAATTGGTAAAGTCTGTGTTATATGCCTGCTTGCACGAGAAAGATGATTCCGTGTTATGATCATCTGCGTTGATCTGAGGGATATCTTGAAGAAAGAATTAGTGGTAACTGCAAGCCATCATGCACAATCTATTTAAAAAAGAACTCACAAATAGGAGCCGTAAGCTCCGGTAGAGTTAAACATAGACACGCTTTGTTCATGCAAGCTGCAGACTTTATTTGAGTCTGGCAGGCATAAGTTTATACGTCACAGAGGGGGTCCAGCTTCATTTTACTCATCGTAAGGTCCATGTGAACATTGCAGTTAAAAAAATTTTGGTTGCCATACATGCAAAAGAATTATGCAGAAAACGGCTAAATACGAGACAGTGAAATAACGTCGGCTTGTTTGTTTCGGCAACCCGTAGTCTGTTCTGTTCGAATTAGGTTCTTATTATATTTATTCATCATCGAAATATCAATTACGATTTGTCAATGTTGCCATCATGTAGCGATAATTTTCCATCCCTCGTGTTGCCGTCAACGTGAGGCGCAGGTCAGTTTTCACGCTTTATGAGGCATCTAAAGTTTTATTGTTAATAAAATCTGAAGGAAAAGGTTAGAAAACTTGTGTGGCATTTCCGAGTGCCAAACAGCTCGCGACGCCGTCAGGGGGGGGGGGGGGAGGGGTGACCAATCCTATTCAAAATGTCCAGAACTACTTGAGCCTCGACGCAGATAATACAATGTCGTCGCATCATATCTACTTGTTTAGGGCCATGTTACAAACCAAACAATTGAAGTAAAACGTAGTTCTTTATCTTGTTGCATTACGATTCCACGTAGGCTCTTAATAGAAGTATCTTTATGCTCATACAAAACTAAATGTGAAATGAACGCATTGTGAGCTTGCTTAGTAAATGGCAAGATTAATCTTCCTAATTCCTCATTAAGTATGCATATTTTGGGTTATAGCAGTATATTACAGAACAGTATCTAAATACTATACTACCATCCGAGACACCAACAAGGGCTTGTTCATTTGTCAATTGAATGACATTTACCCTCTCTTTTAAACATTATCCTAATGAAATTTGTGAAATATATTTTGCATATCATCATTAACAGAGGGTGGGATGGGACAGAGGTAATCCCTTTTTCTCCTTGCTCGTCCTAAGTTAACTACTGCACAATAAATAAAGTCCGTCAGTAATGAAAGGATAAGTAACTATTTAAATAGTAAATAGTTCGTTCATTCACATAGCATTGTGTCCGGGGTCGCATTTTTTTATCATTGCAACAAGCTACAATCTCTTGTATGTGCTAAACATTTTTTTATTGTGGGCAATGCCTATTGCACGACAAGTTTGTCATTAGACTGCACCAGCATATAAATATTTGTGAAGGGTACAGTGTGGCCACATTACCTACCCGGTCGTTTTCTTTTTATTACTGAGGTCGGAACATGGAGTGCCTCCACCGGTCTCACCATGGCCCAGACAGAGCAGATGTTCCAGCGAGAAATCTTGAGTGCCCTGAAAAACAAAACTTTCAGGATTACTACAATATTGGTATGCTCGCAGTCTTCCTAATACACTGTATCTCATGTCTGGAAGCCTATTTCCTGTTAGAACCATGTATGCTTTCATCAAGCTTATTGCACATTGTCTATTCACCTAAATGTTTTCATAGATGTGCTACATGTTCACAAAACCAGATATCCTTACATTTATACTGACAGCCGTAAAGTTTAGAGAAATAATCTTGCGTTGTAATCATGAACAAGCTAATTAACCTCGTAACTTAAGGGCAGAGCTTAAAATAGGTGGTTGTACCCTGTACCTACTGCCGCGAAGCTTTATCTATACTATATATTGTTTACAAGATTTGGCCCAGGCATTCTAATACAGGTGGCAGTTATTCTAATTGCGATACGAGTTATGCTACCATCTTTTCTACCTTCTGTGCGTGTCTTGTCCTGCGCTTTACGAACGTCGTGATTAATCTTGAACTGACAAAACTTGTAATCTTTACGCCTTATCTGCAAGTGGAGTGTGAAAGTGAAGCACAATTGTTAAAACTAAAGAATGTTGTACGTCTTAAGTCTAAAAAAATCACGTGGTAACAATAGAGCTAATGTTATTTTTTGGTTATCTTAACGAACATAGTGTGAAAGTGAGCGTCCACTCTTTTTTCGAGTATATTTGTGGACACGGAAATGGTGAAGACTTGACAGATCGCCACGACAGCATTCTGAAAGCCAACTGAATTGTCTTGTATAACTGCTTGTAGAAGCTTTAAGTGAAATTTTCTCGTCACAGAATGCGCCTTATGTTATGGAAAAAGGGCCATTAGAGAAGATGGTGGGTAATGATCGCTTCGAGGGATTCTGCGTGGATCTGCTACGAGAAATGTCCCGGCTCCTGGGCTTTCACTACCAGTTGCGGCTTGTCATAGATGGTGCCTACGGCAGCCGAACCTCCCACGGTCATTGGAATGGCATGGTCCGTGAACTACTCGACATGGTAAGACCACAAACGTTTCTTCGCCTACGTGACTTCACTCATAAGACTGCTGCGGGTACGAAACACCTTTTTGTAAGCAATGCATAAAAAAATCGAAGAGTTCGTGGACTTTACAATGCTTTGAAAGTAAAAAGAAAAGCCGGTACTGCGCGATACCGTGCCTCTTCGTGCACGAAAAAAAAAGCTTGCGTAAAAAAATGTTGTATAAAAAGGAAGGAAGCTTTAGATTATGCCATTTCTTGGCATTGCCCCTTGTGTTCAGTACTTTTGTATGGCTTATGTTTCTCTTTGGCAGTCCTGATGGGGAGAAATATTTGAGAGGCTAGGGCTGTCCGTATGCTGTGATCGCATGCTGTCGAAGCCTAAAATAATAATATCTGGAAATAAAGTCCGAAAACCACAATACAAAAATAAGCGACGCCGTATTACAGGGCTGGAGTAACGAAGGTAAACTCAAAAATGAAATAGTGATCTGTATCAAAGGGAGCGCACGCTCCCGCCAACAAAGTGCCTTTTTCCCGTTTAAAGTCGATTGCCTTGACGATGATAAGTTCAGAGCTCTGAAGGGACCTCGGCTGTGGTGTGCGGCCGTATGCTGTGGTCGCTTGCTGTGGTCGGAGATACCGCAAAAGCACCATGGTGCTTTTGCGGTATACCGCTTGCTGTGGTCGGAGATATGCTGTGGTCGGTATACCGCTTGCTGTGGTCGGAGATATGCTGTGGTCGGAGATACCGCGTTTACAAATGAAAAAAAAAAGAGGAAGCAAGTGAGAAATAGAAATCGAGAAGAAAAATGGTAAGAAAAATAAAATAAGCCACAAAGAGAAAACTCAATGGAGTGAGAGAAACACAAAATAAACATATATAAACAGAGGGAAACTCATAAACACAAAACAACGTGGCTGATTTGCCTATCTAGGAATCGCTGTAACACGAAAATAAAGCGTCTCTTCTTAGACGGAGTTTAGCGCTTATTGTGCATTGTTTCAGCAACAGGAAGAATTTGGAAAGTCGCGGTGGGAATGGCAAGCAGCTTTTTTTCTTTTTTTTTTCTGCATTCCTTCGTACATGCTTTTCAACGTCGCTTCCATGACGGAAGTACGTCAGCACAGCCATGGTGCACCCCGGCATCAAGCATTTAAGTGTTATAATTTAAGGAAACAAAACCCCCAGCCCAGCACCGCACGCCATTGAGGCTTTGCACCACTCGTGTGAAATTTCCTGAAAGTTACCACATACTTCTTTGGTGTGCATTAGTTCATAGTTTTAGAGAAGAATGGTGTGTTTAATAACGCAGCGCTTATTGCAGGGTTATTCCACGAGAGATCGACAGGGGTCCAAAAGTTGATATTTTAGATTTCATTGAGCATTTTATATTTCGTGCACATGTCACTAGGTAGCCCGAAAGTGAACTTCGTTTTATGATTAACGGCATAACTTACGAAAAAAAATATCAAACTTCACCAACACGGAGGCACCGATTTCGTCACCTGTCATTTTCGAAAACTTCAGGTCCTATAAAAAGACAAATATTTTTGTTTCAAGGAAGATATTTTATACCTAAAATGCATGTCTAATGAAGAATGAATTCATACGGTTTCAAGTTTGTAGACTTTAAGAAAATAGCTTTAAAAAGGGTCTAATTTCGCGACCGTTTAAAATAAGTTACGTATTTCCTATTTTTTTTTCTCCGAAAGTAACGCAAGCAGCGTTTTCAAACTTGACACGTTTTTAGGATATAGTGTGTTAATTAGGTACATAAGTTATTGGTGCCGTAGGGCAAATGTAAATTTTTATATATTGCCTCAAATTTCTCATATTGGCAAAAGTGTACTCCACTGAAATTTGAATATTGTAAAACCCCATCTTCGATTTTTCCTAAAATCTCGTTAATAGACAAACGAAGGTCATCATACAGTAATATAGAGAAACATGTTGCAATATTTTGTTTTTAGCGACATTATTCTTGGTACAAATCAGAGCTTTTCGAGAATGCGCTGATAAGTTGAGAAATCTAGAAATCGGAACGGAAAAGTGGCAATGAGCTTTAAATGCGAGTAAACGTGACCGCATTTGATGAAGAACGGCTGTTTCAGCAAATAGAAGTATTTTATTTGTATTATTTATTTATTTATGATTACTGCAGCCCTAACATAGGGTTTTGGCAGGGTGAATATACATTTGATAAATTTACAAATCGGCAAACAAATAAATATAAAACAGGTAAGGCATTTACACACTTTCAGAACGAAAAAAAAGAACAGTGGTTTGTAATAAACCAGCATAAGAGCATATAGAGAAATGAGCGCTACATTCAAGATGATCACAAGTTCAGAATGGTTACAGTGATTGAAATAAACAACAGGAGCACATGTCATAGGAATTAGACACTCGCTGCTAGAGCTGCGCAGCAAAAAGGTTCAAGGGTGACTGGGAAACAACTTCGTTACTAAGGTTAGTCCATTCGGTAATTGTCCTAGGGAAGAACGAATACTTGAATGTGTTATTACAGGTGGAAAATGGGATTATTGTAAAGGCATGCCTCCGCCTTGTGGTATATTCTGTGAACAAATGAAGTATATGTGATAAGTCTAACTTAAAATAACCTTTAACTAACTGAAAGAAAAATTTCAATCTCAATACTTTATTTCTTTGTGTAGGTGTTCGGAGGTTAGCTTTTGCTAATAAACATGTTATTGAAGTACGACCAAAACTGTTATAAATAAACGTAACAGCTCTCTTTTGAATTTTTTTCATTTCGCTGATATTTTTTCTGGTGTAAGGGTACCAAATTATGAATGCATAATCTAAAGTAGGTTGAACAATGGCATTAAATGCAACAAGGCGAACGGCGGGAGTGGAGTGCTTAAGAGCTCGTCTAAGATAAAATAATTTGTAATTGCACGAGCTTATTAACTATTTTGAACACGGTATTCTACAGTATCTGAATTCACTCTAATACGTAGAGCACTGAGACTTCTAATATGTGGTGCCTCTCCATTACTGACACACAGATGGAGCTGCTGTAACGGCCATGTGTTTGCAACACGTTGGGTAAGAGAATTGAATGTTCAATGAGTTCATAAACGATTCCTAACAAAGTTTTAATATTTGGGGCACGAAGACTACCGCATTAGACAGAAGAACACGCTTTAGGGCAAGTTGTCATCCGTCGTCTGCTCTACAGATGAATTGCTGTGCGCCGCATCTAGGAGGCAACGCTTTAGAATATATGGTTCAAAGTAGGGACAAAGATTACGCCTCCCGTAATTTTATCAACAAAAATATTGTGAAATTCATTTTAACGTACTATACATCAGTTTTGCATTCGCACTCTGGATACTTGCGTACAAGTATCCACAAACTTGGTCTACAAACATGAAACCGTATGAATTCATTCTTCATTAGACATGAATTTCAGGTAAAAAATATCTTCCTTGAAACAAAAATATTTGCGTTTTTATAGGATTTGCAATTTTCGAAAACGACAGGTGACGAGATTGGTGCCTCCGTGTTGGTGAAGTTTGATATTTTTTTCTCGTAAGTTATGCCGTTAATCATAAAACGAATTCGACTTTCGGGCTACCTGGTGAGAGGTGCACGAAATATAAAATACTCAATGAAATCTAAAATATCAACTTTTAGACCCGTGTTGATCTCTCGTGAAATCACCCTGCAATAATAAAGTTTAGAATATTGCATTACTGCTAAGCGTCTGGTGAATATTTCAACTTACCTGTTGAGCAAAAACTTCGTTTCAAGGTGATATTGCGTGATTCTGTGCACGCTGCTGACTTTCATCGGCAGTGTGCACTATTTTATATTGGGTGTACTAATATTATATTGAATAAAGAGTCAAATATCATTGTTTCTATGATAATGAAGAAAAATGTCGTAGATGGAAAGCTGTACGTAAGCTTTGGGCCGTAGTCGTGTAGTGGTTATGGGATATATATATATATATATATGCAAGAAAGAGACGACGAAACTGTCGTGGAAGCGTCTTTACTAAACGTTTTCAGTTGGTGGACCAGCCTTCGTCAGAGTCATTTCCACGAAAGTTTCGTCGTCTCTTTCTTGCATACAATACGTCGGGTCCAGCGTGAATGACTTTCAAAGAATCTGGTATATATATTTATATATATATATATATTGATATATCTTGATATATATGGTGCTGCTGACCCGACAGCCGCCGGTTGGAACCTGACCTCAGCGGTCACATTTACTTCAAGCTACACTAATGCCAGAGGCCTGCATGCTGTGTGATGCTAGTGTACATTAAATGCCTCCAGATGATGGGAATTTCCGGAGCTTTCCACTATGGCGTCACACATAATTGTACCGTGATTTTGGCGTGGTAAACCCTGAAACAGTATATGTATTTTAATATATCCTACATTGATCTAGATATATTATTCTATTTTTGTATTTAGGCTGCTCTGTGGTCCTTTTGTTTATACATCATTTGTGACAATTCCATGAAATATCGCGCTCTTCTTGCGAGAATATAGATGTACCCTTTTTTGGTTCTATATGCCATGTCGAAGCGTGGTCGAAATCCGAGAATGTTCATATACCACACAATAACTGCACGTTTAAACTATTGTAAAAATACTTCTACGCTCGTTCGTTTCATATAATCCAGCATTAGCCGCAGAGCAGTGTCTAATGCGTGTTCAATTAACGTACGATGTTAACGGGCTCATCACTTTTGCGTTCTTAGAAGACCTAAAAGAATATTCCTTGATTTGTGTCCATAGCGGATGTAGAGGTCATAAATCACATCTGCACCAATGATGCAATGAGCCGATGCTTGAAGACGCTTAGTCTACTAACGCGAGATTGTTAATGAGCTCGTGTCGCACAAGTTTTGGTTTCGGTGTCGGCGTCTTTGGTTCTGAGCGAAAAATCAGCGTTGTACATCACCCATAATTCTGGATAGAGGCAAATGAGATAATGAAATTTTGGAGCTTTGAGTGAGGATCCAACACAGGCCACCTTTGTGGCAAGCAGGAAGTCTGCTACCAAGGCACGTTATTTGTTCGAAAGCTGTGAAAAAAGTTAAAAAGAAATTCACTACAGGAATGTCATGTAGTAGAAGCTAGGAGTATCCTTAACGCGTCATACATTGGGTTACAGGAGCGCATACTCGCACGAGGTGTCGATATATGCTATTCATGAACGAGTGGGCATTTCCAACGTCTGCCCATTACATAGCGCACTGCCATGTGTTAACGTCAGCATCAGCTATAAAAGCTTCAACAAAGTGTGCAGCTCTGTCAGGTAACGTGTGGCCTTAGTGCGTATCCGTATAGGGCCCTTTCCTAATGCACAAAATGAGTGAATATAGTTAAGTGGAAGCCGCGCAGATATTTTGCAGCAGGCATTCTGAAATAGTTTGAAACAGCCATTGGCAAGTTTGTAGTTTCAAAGTTTATTTGCAGGAAAAAAAAATACAAAAACTTCCCTGCGGGAGGCAAAGACTAAAGGCTAAATAGCCTGACGAGGTCTTGACCTCCTGATACAGTCTGCATCAGTGCCATATTACACATATTCACACATCAGTAACATACATATACAAATAAGTGACATTAAACATATCTTATTTAGTTACATAGCTTATTTCTACATGATATACATTCAGAATATGTTTTACATAAACAGGAAACAATTTTGGTATCAAACGATTCTGTTTAAGTATCATTGTTCACAGTAAGAAAAAAAAAATCAACTCAGTATACAAGTATTCCTAAATATAAAAGCCTATGGATCTACTATGTCTTTAGTCAAAAGAAGAAAGGATTTATGATGACATTTAAATTGTTTAGTTTTCAGAGTAAAGTCTATATTCGATTCGTGAAGGTTTAGCAATTGTATGATCTTATAGTCAATAGCCTGCCGTAAATCGATTGCTTACAGAACGCACCTAGAATCGAAGACAGCCTCTGTAGTATTTGAGAAGCAGAAGCGCATGGGGCTCGACTACACTATAGAGATCTACTCTCGAAGGCGCAGCTTTCTATTGCAAAACAGGCGTTGTGGTTTGCTAACTTAAGCGCCTTACTCTAAATTGATGACCCAATTTTTTCAAAATCCCACGATGAGTGTGACATACGCAATATGAATGAAATATCAATGGTAGAGCCATGCACTGGAGTCATGATAACGCTTTTCATGCTCACTTGCGAGAACATTGCTGTACAGAACGGGAAAAGAAATTAAAAGCGACCGCAAAAAGAATTTCATTGAATCTTTGTTAGTTTCCAAATAGTGATCGGTGAACTGCATAGCAACAGCTGGTAAACATGTATCAGCACCTCTGCATAGCTTTTAATGAAACATGAACCATCTACGAATTTTCGTCTGTGACCTGCGGAAGTGTTGTCAAATCTTGTGAACTTTCCATGCTTGCGCAAGTCTAGAAATTCGGCACCATTTCGCAACGAGGCTTCGTTGAAAGATGGCGCTCTGTCCCCTTGTGTTGGTCTGCTGGGCCATTTTTTCTTCCCATAATGGGCTGTACCAACGATAAACCAATATACGGCCTACCCCGATCCGAGACGACCCTTCTCTGCCGTATGTGGCTTGGGGTGTCTTTCACGAACGCTTTTACCTGCCGCATCGGAATGAGAGACAGCGCTACATGCGACCATTGCGACAATGACGAAACAATTGAACATATTTTATGTCAGTGCCCCCAGTACAGCTCTCAGCGACAGTCCCTCTCAGCAGTGTTTGCTCGCCTCGACGACCAGCCATTTTCTGAACAGTCAATCTTGGAATGTCGGAAAGATCGAGCTTCACGCCATAAAGCAACGAAGGCGCTGATGAAGTTTCTGCGAGCGACCCGCCTCGTTGAACGATTGTGACACTACTGTGTGCGAGTGTGTGTGTGTGTGTTTGTGCTTCTCTTCCTCCCTATCCCCCTTTTTTTTTTTTTTCTTGTCTCCCCTTACCCCTTCCCCAGTGCAGGGTAGCAAACCGGATATGTTTTCTGGTTAACCTCCCTGCCTTTCCGCATTAAATTTTCTCTCTCTCTCTCGATAAACCAATATACGATAAAAATACTCAGTCAATCTTCAACACTTCCGGACTCCTTTGGCATTAGTTATTCTCTTATCGCGCTGCTCTCATGAATCTGGGCTACGTCGACTATTTCGGCCGTATTATGCTAACTAGATACGCACGTCGTTCATCAAATATGTACTGAGCGTTGAATTTTGGTCTTATAGCAAAATCCGAGTTGAAAGACACAGTAACAAGATATTTCTTGTTATTTTTCTGCTTGCCATACGGCACCTAAAGTATCGTTTTGCATTAACTATTCACTAAGAAAACGTAATTTCTACAGTTTCAGACTTCCGAAAACTCAGCTTACAGGCTGCCGCGGGGTTCTTTGAAAAAATATTCTATGTTCCTCTCTTTGCAAGATAAGGAGGTTCGAAACCATACAACGTTTAAACATGTTTTTTTTTATTTCAATCTTCTCTAAAAACGTAAGAATACACTTTAATTGCCGTACAATATTCAGGAAGTTCAGTTTTTTTATCTTCTCAAGCGCTGTTAGATTGTGTATTTCTAATACGCTTCAATACGATGCTTATACATGAAAAAAAAACCCTTTCTGCATTTTACATATCACGCAAAGACTATCTACCAATGCCGAACACACCACTGAACAGAAAGCTTCTCGATTTTACATTGACATGTTTTTGTACGATATTTTCTCTGCTTGTGCCGGTAGATGAAAAACGACTCGTAGCTCGTAGTCAGGGACACGTTTCCGTTGTTACTAACCGAAAATTTGAAACTTGAAACCATTGCCGGGTGTGCGAACCTATTTACTGATAACCTAATTTACACGAGAGTCGTTATGCGAATACCAATACATATGAAAAGCCAGCACCGAAATCGAGTTATGGTATGGTCCGTTTGCACTAGTTTTTGCTGACCGAGAAGTTAAGCCAGCTTTGCACTTGGGGTTCCAACTACGGCGAAAGTGGGTATGCACGCTCCATCATTATAATGTTTTAGTTTCCAGTTTTTATTCTTCATTATACTCGTAATTTGTACTTGAGGTAATCGTAAGAAACACGGGCTATAAATGAGCTGCTTTTTTTTTAATCACAGGAGGCTGACTTGGCGATTGGCGACCTGACCATCACCTACGCCCGCGAAGCAGTCATTGATTTCACCATGCCTTTCATGACTCTCGGAGTTGGTCTTCTGTACCGGAAACCCCAGAATGACCACTCGCTGCTCTTCTTCCTGTCTCCACTGTCCACAGATGTGTGGTTGTGCGTCGCGGCAGCCTACGTAGTGGTCAGCTTGTTGCTCAGCTGCGTGGCTCGCGCGGGAGGGGCCCGCTGGAAAAGCAGCTACGTCTCGACTGGGCATTGCTGCTGGTCGTGCCAGGGAAGTCCTATTTGTGGCGGGGGCGGTGGATATGTCACCCGCAGTGATTGCGGTAGTGCGGGCCTCGATGTCGTAATGGCCGGCCGATCTGGCGAGTTGCGGTCACGTCATTGCGAACGGATATTCAGTGATGAGAGAAAACACGATGAAGTGAGAACGGCCAAGAGCCAGTTCACTCTCCCAAACAGTCTGTGGTTCACCATGAGTGCAATCATGAGACAAGGCTGCGACACTTCCCCGAGGTAAGTTCTTTTCTCAATATTATAGCACGTGCGGTAAACTTGAGGCACAAAAAAGAAGTTTTCATACGAGTACACGCTGAGCATATTCTGCAGTATAGTTCGTGGTATGCTTCCTGTAAATAATACCGTCTATGTCATCCTCGTATTGAACAGCCAGTAGTCTACTGTCAAACTTATTGAGCTGATTTAGTGCTTATCGTTCGGTGCAAAGCAATTGCAGTCGTCGGTGATCCATGTAAAATGCAAAGCGCAAAGGCCACTTTTCGAACAGTTCATTGCGGGTGCTCCGTCACGTATTCACAAAAAGAAGCAACGAAATGTGTATAAAGCTGTGTGGTTCTAATGCTGAAGCTCAACGGCAATGTGTACATTTTAACCGACTGGCATATCACTGAAATGATTTTTTGCATAAAAAGGGGAGCGACATGTCTTATGGAAAAGTACGAGCCACGAAGTCTAAAGCTAGAGATGCTTGAGATTTGCCTAAGAGCAGAATACGAAGGCGTAAACTGAACCATAGTATTAAATTTAGAGCAGAAGAAATGGCTTGAAACTGGGAATGTTGTCTGAAGAAACGTAACACGATAAATTTTTTTATTGGGTGCTATTTTCACAAAAGTACGTCAGAATGAATTTTATCGCCACTGGAGTGATACAGCGCAGCCTAGACTGAGCATGTATAATGATGTTGGCGGCACATGACAACCTCAAAAGACAGTGACGATTCAATACACTGGGCATTGCAATGCCCCTTTCACTGCTTCAGACCTGCCATGGAGACGCGCATTAGAAAATGCCCCTCGATGCAGTATCTTACACCACCATTTTTATACTTAAAATTTGCACTTTCTAAGGAAAGAACTAGCCACAAACGTTCCATCATCATTATGGCTACTACGTGCCGAGGTTGCCTTTTGGGGAAGATTTGGCCCGGTGCGTTTGCAGTGATTCGGGCAATGGTATGGAACGTGCCCGGATAACAGCAGCACCTACAAAGAACACATTTGTGTTGACATCGTCCGTTGCTTTAGAGCATCCTTACCTCCCCTGCCACTACACGCTACGTGGAGTGCCTATCATGTTACGTTTATCATGATTTTTTATGTCGGCGCAGCCAATATCAAGCACAAGCTTAAGTCGTAACGGTGCAATCGCATTAATTAAGCTAGGGTGGCAGCGGTGACTTACAGCAATTGCACATCTACATTTCACTCTTTCATCAAGAGGACTACAGTATTTTTCAGCATTGACTGCCTCCGCATGTACCCTTATCCTTTGCTGCCTATTCGCGATTCTACGTTCATCATGACAACATGGTAGCGCAGACAAACCGCACAAAAGACACAAAATAGCGCAAACTAAAACTTGGGTTAAATTGCAGCAGAAATATATGCAAGTTAAAAAAAAAACCAGGGAAAATAAGTTACAAGGGGAAGGAACAGCATCACGTATGGTCACCAGGTGTAGTCGAGGAAAGCATTCTCACAATCTAAAAGGTATGAAGAGGGTGAACTGGCACAAATATCAGTGTTCCTCTTCATGAAAGATGCTTCAGCTACCTCCTAGTCCTCGCGTCATGATGAGCGTATAAAAAGGAAGTGCATGGAAATTTCGGTGTGGAACCATGCTTTGCGCAATGTTCAGACAAATGCAAACTGTAGGCGCTGGCGTTAGCGCGTTGTAATGTTCTCAAAAGCGCACATTCACGCAGCATCCAGTCTGTCTGGTATATAGCCCAGTGCGAGACAATGAAATTCAATAAACCGCATTCATTGGGCAGTTACTAAAGTGATTGGCATAATTAGTTGCGTTTGTTTGTGTCCTTTGTCCTGTTTCTTCGCGCTGCTAGGATGTCATAACGTGTTTCCAAGATTGCACACAAAGAGCCCGCGCACGTCTTTTCTCCAGTGGTTGATTCATGTTTGCTAAGAAACGACTCCCGTTTAGAACCAGTTGAACGCATTTGTTGTAAGAAAAGCAGTATTATTAAAACTTATGCTTGCCGTAGGGAAAGCCGGACATGGCATATAACAGAACAATAATGCTCGTGTGTGAGCATTTTTAGGTTCCTAAAATATTTAGATTACAATATCTCCCATGTCATTGCGACTGCGGCATGTTTTCTGAAGAAGAGGTTTATACTCCTATTTCTTATTTATTTATTTATTTATTTATTTATTTATTTTAGTTCAGATGCCGCTGCAAGGGGCGAACGTCAGCAGTGTTAGTGAAACTCTCAAAGGTACGCAGAAAAAAAATTGGCCCCGTATCCACATGTTAATCTGCAAATGTCATCGAAAGACGACAGTCTTTCGTGCGGAGAGAGTGAACAAGACATTTATTTGATGTTCTGCGCAAGAATGTTGGTGAATGGTATTCTGGAGACGCTGCGTTAGAGTGCCTCGAGCGGGCAGCGGAGGCGAACGAATGCATCAAGTCACGTCACACATGAGACATGAGTGCCATCTGGCGGTTTTCTTAGAAAACAAAGCGCGTGGCTTTGAGACGAGTGTGCGCGCCCATCTCAGAGGTTATAAGGTGTAGAACCCAAGGCGACGGGTAGGTGCCACTACCGTCTCGTCTTATCAAAGCGTTGGAAACACTCGCTTTTCCGTGCAAGCGTTGCATGGTCAGCGCAGCGTGATAAGCGCTATGGTCCTTAATATTACTTATGTATGCCTTTTCTAGTAAAAAACGCACAAGCAGAATATATACGTGTTGTTATGGTGCCCCAGACATACACAATATTTGCTTTTTAATTGACGATTACACAAGCATGAACGCTCTACCTTGAGCAACATTGGTGAGCGCTGCGGATGGGGTCAGCCGTTTCAAGTACCCGATGCCGTTAAGAGTGGACAAACAGACAAGTGTACAGACAGACAGACCAAACTTTTTGCGTCGAAGGTACCCAAGAAAGACTGTCGTCTTTAATAAAGTGCCCGATTCAGCTACATGAGTTACCATTCCGGAAGAAATATCGCCTGATGAACGACTACATCTTGCAGGTCAGCCTCCACAAGAATTCTCGTTGCTGCTTGGTGGCTGTTTTCGTTCGTACTGGTATCGTCATACACCGCCAACCTGGCGTCCTTCTTGACTCGAGAAAGGCTCCGGTCTCCAATAGAAAGCGTCGAAGACTTGACAAAGCAGACCGAGGTTCTGTATGGCTGTGTCCGCTTTGGATCTACACAGGCTTTCTTCAAGGTATGAGCTCGTTTCTGAACTTTATGCTTAATGTTTTCAAATGAAAGTTCATATGCATGAACTTCGCGAAAGTTGTTTCTGCCTCGCGAATTTTTTTGGTAAAATGAAAAACAATTATTGCAGAGCTCGTACTACTTGTTCATGATGAACACAGGGCCACCAAAGCGGAGCACCCAAGAAAAACAAAGACACATGAACTTTTTACTTCACTCTTGTTTGCTTGGTTTCATAGAGCGGAACTCCGAAATTCTTTGCCAGCAAAATTATCTGTAGGCAGCTTTAATAAAATTTATTTGTACTATTAGGTTATTGATTTAATAATCCATAAGTGTCATGTGAACTGGGCTTGAAAGTGAAGGTGCAAAATCAACAGGCAACATCGAAGTAAAAATGCATGTGCACTGTTACTACTACGCGCAGAGGACAAATTTGTGTTTACAAACCAAAATTTGTGTATACCTATATTTTCATGCAGTATATGTTAATTTTACATATATGTAGCATACATCTGCGGTTCTATTCTAGAAGCAATTTTCGTTGTCGTGAAACCACGACACGACCACACGCTTCTACAATCGGTGGCCTAGAAATCGGATATTGAGCCTGATTGATATTAAGGAAAGAGCGTGGTCCTGATGACTTCATACGGAATGAGCTGCTCGGAATTTCGAAGTTTTTGCAAGCACGTCCTAAAAATTTGGTCATTGACTGTGCAGCACTTTTGAGCGTGGTACATTTTAAGTGTTTGTGACACGCACATCAAATGGTACGCTTTATGCGCAGGATTCCAAACATGAGACATACGAGAAGATGTGGAATGTCATGAAAGACGACCTGGTATCGTCCAACGCCGAGGGCGTTGAGCGGGTAGAGCGTGGAGGCTACGCCTTTCTGATGGAATCAACCAGCATAGAGTATGTGGCTCAGCGTCGGTGCGAGCTCACGCAGCTCAGAGGGCTCCTGGATTCAAAGGGATATGGTATTGCGATGCCACAAGGTATGTGATAAAATTTGTTTATCGTTTCTCCTGATTTGAAACGTACACGTACATATTACTAAACATTGACTAGATTATTATGTGAAAATAATACGACGAGCTTGAGTTATGGTTGCACTGCTTGTTTATGAAGTAACGTCACATAAAATGGTATATATAGGCCTTACTGTCAGGAGGTTTATGAACAGACAAGACTGCGGACAAAAAAAAATGATCGGTTTCGTTACTAGGGCAAAGCTATGAGTGCAGTAGCAAAACATTTTAATATCACATGGAGACCGACAAGCATCTCGGTATATTGAGCACGCCGATATGGCACTAAGAAGGATGGCTGATAACGCATAGGTCTAAGATGGACAAGTGTGATCTAGTTACGCCTTTGTAGTTGAGGAATGCGCTTAAAAATGTCTGCAATGCAGAAGACGACGCTGTTGGATTTTTTTTTTCGACATGAAAGTGTTCTATGCCGGTTTCCACTAAGACTTCAGTGACTTATTTCTGTCACAGATATGACGTTGTAAAAATAACGTCACCACGTGAGAAAGAAAGAACCATTCAAGAAGTTTTCTCATTGATCATCAAACCTCTGACTCTTGGGGAAACGGTGAAAACCACCAAGTATTTTACCAACTAAAGTATTGAGACAAGTTTTGATTGACTGATTGATTGATTGACTTGTGGGGTTTAGCGTCCCAAAACCACCATATGATTATGGGAGACACCATAGTGGAGGGCTCTAGAAATTTCGACCACCTGGGGTTCTTTAACATGTATCCAAATCTGAGCACACGGGCGTACAACATTTCTGCTTCCATCGGAAATGCAGCCGCCGCAGCCGGGATTCGAACGCGCGACCTGCGGGTCAGCAGTAAAGTACCTGAGCCACTAGACCACCACGGTGGGGCAAGGTGTTGATACAAAAGCTGGGCTTAGTATGAACACGCCCTATGTCTTTCACACATTTTCGTTAACTCCGCGCTTTTTGTAGGCGAACCTTGGAGGCGCTGCCATGTGTAAGTGCTTAAAATAAGTAATGAAGCACAACGCAGTTTAAACATGGCATTCGACATTGTGCACTGGCGTGCAGTCTTGGAATCAATCATTAAATCTCCACGTTAGCAGTGAACAACCCTGACCGAAGGAGCATCGGAGAGTCACCGAAGTAGTTATGTCTTTTTTTTCTTTCGCTAGAAAGAACTTTATGTATACGTCCTGTACAGGGTGTGGCCACCTGCCTGGCTAATCCCAAGTTGGGACTGGGAGGTCAAGCCTCGCTTCTTGTTGGCGCGTAACCTCTCAATGTTGGAGTCGTGCAGCTTTCACACGCATGTTACATGCATGATACGTTCCCCATCACCGACTACTTCATTTGTGATAGCAGTGGTCACTTTAATAAAGCTGCTGCAGTAAGCAATGCAGCAAGGGAACGATGTCGATGGGCGAACGTTGCGCCTAGGTGGAGCGCTACTGAGACCAGCAGGACGTAGAACGCCGGCTCGCGTTCTTGGCTCAAGCTACCAACCTTTGTTTCCCGCGTTGCTCAAGCACAATTTATATGCTTGACCGCTCCCGTAGGTTTCACGAGCGCACACCGTGCTGTTCCTCTCCATTACGGAAGATGTTTGAACACGCGCTTAAAGAATACCAGTGCTTAGTGTGTGCTAGGTAATGTCATCTTTGTGCGCGAATAACGATACGATGTGTTCAGGTATATGACGAAAAATTCAGCAGAGTCCCCGCACCTGAGAGTTAACGTTATGCGAAGCATGCGGAGGGAAGGTGACTGTGTTGCAACTTTTTTATTGAGCGACACGTCATGAAATGACGTCCCACTGCGGCGGTCTAGTGGCTAATGCATTCGGCTGCTGACCCACAGGTCGCGTGATCGAATTCCGGCTGCTACGGCTGCACTTCCAATGGAGGCGGAAATATTGTAGGCCGAAGTGCTCAGATTTCGGTGCACGTTAAATAACCGCAGGTGGTCGAAACTTCCGGAGCCTTCCACTACGGCGTCTCTCATAATCATATGGTGGTTTTGGGGCGTTGAACAACACATACCATTCAATCATTCATGAAATAACGCCAAATATATGTACAAATGTTGCTCACGCAGACATATGTTGAAGAGTTGGAGAGGTTCATATCGCCTGTTGTTTTCACTTGCGCAACGATGCCAACTGGAACATGCGTATTAGCAACACACACAAGCTGATTTGAAGCGCTCATGCTCGCGAGAATGCTGTGCCTGGACACTGCAACATAAATCGACTTCAGCGCATGGCAACTTACCACAATTGACGTTAACCGAACGTGACGGCTGTATCAAAGAAATACATAGGTAATGTTTATAAAACTACGTAGGCAATACAGCAACCACTATTGGCGTTTCACGAAGATTAGTGTCTACTTGAAAAGTATTTTCGATACCTGACACTCATACACAAGAAGGCAATCATTGAGATAGTGGTGAGAGAAAAACGGGAATGGAGAGTATTGCTGCACAATAGATTCGAGGCTCTGAATAGTGTAACTGACGTTATTGTTTATAAAATGAAGGATAATCTTATTAGTATTATTAAAATTGTGCAAGAGAATTTGGAGGTGCAGTCACTAGACTGAACGCTGGCAAACTATCTGAGGAGACAAAAAATGTCATTAAGAGATCACAAACCACGAATGCATAAAATACAACCATAACTAAAGCTAGTGGAGATTTCGAAGTTATTGTATAGGCGTGAGGTAGCCGACACCAGAAGGTATAACATGGAGAGAATCGAGCAGGCTGTAAAAAGTGGCAGAAGCCAAAAAGCTGTGAAGGCTAACATGTGCATCGGCGAAAATTGGATGTATGCATAATAAACAAGTCAGAAAATGTCATACTTATTATATATAGAATAGTTGGAGTGGCAGAAAAGTTCTACAGAGCTCCCTGCGGAAGCCAAAATAACCAGAAAGATATCGTAAGAAGCAATATTAACTCAGAGAAATTCGACATCCTACCAGTAACAACAGGGCAAGTACGGAAAACCCTACAAAGAATCAAACTGCTGGTAAGGATAAGGTAACAACAGATCTACTGAAAGATAGCAGAGAAATTTTTCACTGGCCACATTACAAACGCAGTCTCTATTGCACGGGAAGGGTACCAAATCTTAGAGGAACACCAACATCTTAATGCATTAGAAAGGAGATAGAATGGGAGTGAAAAATACAGGCTGATGAGCACACTGTGAACAATAATCCATTGATTACCAACTATTTACAACAATAAAAGGTAATAGACTGAGGGCGACATTACACTTCAATCAACCAAATGACCAAGCAGGATTTTGTACAGCTAGACTTCTCCGCAATAGACCACATTTATAGTGCCAACCAGCTGATAGAGAAACGCACGGAATACAACCAACTCCTATACATAGCCTTCACAGATTACGAAAAGGTGTTTCACTCAGTCGAAACATCAGCAGTAATGCAGGAGCCATGGATTAGGCACATCTATGAACCTTGCATAAACACACTGAAAGAAATCTACAGAAGAGGTACAGCCACCATAGTTTTCCACAAAAAATGCGACAAAATCTCAATAAAGAAGGGTGTAAGACAGGGAGACGCGATCTCTCCTCACCGCATGTTTACAGGTGGTTTTTCAGGGTCCTACATATACAAGAGTTAGAAATAAGACTTAATGGGAAGTATCCTAGTAACCTGTGACTAGCTAATGAAATAGCCTTGATCAGTTACTCAGGGGATTATTTGCAGCTCACGATTACGGGATTGGACACGGAAAGTAGAAGAGTAGGTCTGAAAATTGATATGCACAAAACTGAAGCGTTCTGCAACAGTCTCGGCAGAAAAGAGCACATTGTGAAAGGGGGAGAGACGCTGGAAGTTGTAAATGAATGTCCACTTGGGACAGGAAGTAACCGTGAAGTCAAACCTTGAAAATAAAATAACTAGAAGAATAAGGAAAGGGTGGATCCCATTCGGCAAGTATTTTCGAATCATGTATGATAATCTACCACTAACCATCAAGAACAATATTTTTGCCGGTAGTTGCCTACGGAGCAGAAACCGGAAGGCTTACAGAGATGGTTCTGCTTGAATTGAGGACGACGCATTGACTGATGGAAAGAAAAATGATGGGAGCAACCTTAAGAGACAAAAAGAGAGCAGAGTGGGTCAGGAACCAAACTGGGGTAAAGATTATATTAGTTCAAATTAAGAAGAAGAAATAGACATGGGCCGGGCACGTAGCACGTGGGCAGGAGAGCCGCTGCTCATGAAGGATAACTGGCTGAATTCTGAGTGAAGGCAAGTGCTCGAAAGGGATGCAGAATGTAGGGGGGCGATGTCATTAAAAAGTTCGCAGCTATAACGTGACAGCCGAAAGCACAAGACCAAGTTTATTGGCGGATCATGGGAGAGTTTTTTGCCCTGCAGTGGACATGCGTACGTCCGTCTGTCCGTCCGTGCTTCAATCCATCTGTTCATCCGTGTCTGTCCGTCTTTGCGTCCGAAGAGCCGGACGGCAGCACGGACAGATGGACGGAAGGGTGCACGAATGGACGCGCGGATGAACGGACACACGGACAGACGCTTCGTCCCACTCATCATAGTTTACTCCATGGGTATGCTGGGAAAACCACTAACGCCACTTAGATTTTCTCCCAACGCTCGGCTTACTATTACAGTGATCGCTCCATATACCATTATTTCGGTATACGGTTTCATTCGCAGATAGAATATACAGCGATTTCTAGTTGACTTTGAGATTTATTTGAAAATTTTGGGGCACATATTGCGCTTTATTGTTTGCGTCGCTTATTTGCGGAAGCCTCAACTACCTATCGACAGTGTTTTCTGACCTTGGCTGAAAGTGTGGCAGGGTCCCTTAAAATAACCTATATGGAAAAGAATATCATTCAGCCTTATTTACAGGCGCCGTGAAGACAATTTGCCGACATTGTTGGGACGACATTGACTAAAGATTGCCGTCCACTTGCACTGTTTGTATGCATGATTGATCGTTATGTCACTATTCGGAGACCAGTAGGCTAGAAACACAATCTGCAGTCGCGTCAAAAGTCACATGTGCTTGTGACAAATCAATCGTTTCAAGAAGCAACATTTTCGCAACTACCAGCAGGCAAGAAGATGTAACTGTGCATGCGCAGACTAGCATCTCGCATAGCGAAAATTGCTGGTTTGGTAAAAAACAGAAATAAACGAATATTTGAAACTGAACTCTTGCTAGGCGGCCACCTAATTTGAAGGTCTGCTGGAATGATCCCCTGGTGATGAATAACAAATTTAGTGTGGCACTCTGAATATACAGAGCATGGGTTGAACTTCTAGCCATGCCAGTTGCATTACCACGATAGTGAATGAGAAGAATACTCATGTTTTAAGATTTGTGTGCATGATAAGGAACTCTAGACTCTAAGAACCACATACCAGAGTGCTGCCCTATTTTTGGGAGAGTATTTCCTTGTCCCATCTTTCACTCTCATTCCCAGAGTAAATCACCTTTTTTTTAAACAAAGTTTAGTTATTCCCCCAGAAAGGTTTAAGGTACCTCACCTGAAAAGAGTAACATCACCGGAAGTGCTCTTATGCCTTAGTTTCTTCATATCACAAGTAATGCCCATGATCTGTCTTGACATTTTCTAATTTAGATATGCAGATTTAAGTGTTTCAGCACGCGCGACAACTAAACAGATTGTAATTCATGTGTTTGCTTTGTGTCTCGCAGGGTGGCAACGTCGATCTGACTTGTTTCGCTGTAAACAAAGATTAGCGTAGCCAAAGTTTTGTGTGGCGCTCGAACTGACTCGTTAAGGGGTTATCCATTTATGTGTGTAGAAAACATAGCACTTCTGTACTACACACTGAAACAATGTCGTTGTCGTCATTCTTGATATATTTTCAGTCATTCTTGTTCAACTCGTGTGACTAAAGCAATAATACTTCGCTGTAGCTGTGCCATACATTAGGCTTATTAGGAAGCATCCTCCCTGTTTAACGTTCACAGCGAGAAATATGAATTACAAAATAACAATAAAGCATTATCTGTTTCAATTCAGTTTCGAGAAAGACCAATTCAATGAGCTGATATTATCCTTTATAACTACATAAATACGCAGCCAGAAACACCGATTTTTTATTCAAGAGGACTCCGAGTGCACGAAATTTCACTGAGAAGCGCTGAAAGCGCTATTCTTTGTAGTATTTGTCTTTATTGCCACAACAAGAAATAAAATACTTTTTACTGCATATATGGTCGGGTATTATGTAGTGATAGTCCACTCGTGGTGTGCAGGTGCATCCATATATAGATTAGGAGCGTCAGTATAACCAGGTTTCACTCTGCCATGCTTTAGGAGTATGCGTGAATTCCACTCGCTCCAAGAGAAGTAGTGTATAAAGCAGTTTCACTCTCTCTTTTCATACAGAGTGAAAACGCATTTCACTTTATTCGATGCTTTGTGAAAGTAGAACACCACTTCGCGTTTCTAGCACATTTGCAATACCTTCCACAGTTTTTAGAGTGTACTTGATACCTAGTCCGCAATTACGGCGTGGGTCATTAACAAGGTTGTTGTGACCTAGAAAACACCTGCAGGTAATGTTATTGTTAGGGGTCTTTTCCTATGCGTACCTCCATGAATACGCTCCCAGCATATCCGTTAGGCAGCGTAGTCCTAATTCAGGCTCTCTTGTAATGAAGGTTCGTAAGTACTCTTTTTGTATGGGAGGCATTCCCAAGATTACAAATGTACTATTTCTAAAAAGCGTTTGTAATTACTAACAGAAACAAATATGTTTAGGTGCACGTCGAAGGTGTGATGAAAATGAAGTCGCGAACACCTACTCGCACTAATTCGATTTCAGCATCGCGTTGATGACACGCCATCACAAGCTGGGCCCTTTCTTCCAACACAGGTTCACCGTACCGCAGCGTACTCTCATCAACTATTCTACGTCTTCAAGAAAGCGGGATATTACAAACGCTCAAGGACCACTGGTGGAAGGTGAAGGACCCAGGGAGGCGATGTCCTGACGACCAGGCGGCGTCCAGGACCGACGCGGTGAGCGAGCTAGGCCTGCCCAAGGTGGGCGGCGTGTTCGTCGTACTGCTTGCCGGACTTGGTCTGTCTTTTCTCATCGCCTTCGCTGAGTTCTTCTTCAAGACGCGTTCATCGTGCGAAAAGCGTCGCAATGCTTCGCAGGTGCCCCGACATCGGGACGACCGGTAGATGTGAGTGTTTTCAACGCTCTCTTTTTCTTTTCACGCAAGCGCGAATGCTTAAGCTGCTCTGCTACCCTCATGTCATGAAGTTGTTTTGGTCTGACTAGAATTAGTCTTTGTTTCTGTTCCCATTGTTGCATTTCACACCTGAAGGAGTACGTACAATATCATTTATTTAGGTTATTTGGTTCGTTCATGCTTTCATTCATTAGTTATTACTTGGTTAGTTATTCATTAGCCAGTCAGTCAGTCAGTCAGTCAATCAGTCCGTCAGTTACAATCTTGAAGACTCCAGTTTAGGATTTTAATATTAGGGTTGGGAAAGGGTTTAAAATAGCATTTGTTCTTCAGCATCTCAAAACACGGGCATGCGAGTCAGAGATAGAGAGAGAGAATAAGGATGAAAGAAAGGTAGGGAGTTTAACCATTGCTGAGTCTGGTATGCTACCTTGCACTGGAGAAGGGGTAAGGGGAATAAAAGTTAGATAGGGAGAAGGATAGAAAAGTCACTCATGCTGTCGACAAAACTTTATATATCTTTATTTATATCTTAAGGTCTATGCTGCGCGTCCCTCGCTAATCACAACATTTCATTCCGACTAGTAGAGTTTTTTTAACCTTGCTGGGTTAGTTTGATTTAACTCATTATTATAACAATTAATCAGGGATCATGAAATAATAGTTACGTTGTGTGTATGAGTGATTTTTTGAAAGCCGTCACATTACGCTTTGCTACCGTGTGTAGCTCCACAGATAAAGCACCGAAATGTAGGAGTGGCGTAATTTTCAGTGTTAAAACTACGATAAAAATATAAGACGTGAAATAGTGGTAGTTCCTTAATTAATTTTGAGCACCTGGTGTGTTTAGAGCGCACTTTCATAGGAACAGTGGTGTTATTTGAATTTCGCTCTCATTTAGACGTGGTGGTCATGACCTTTAGTATAATATGTGCCATTGACCTAATTCAAAAGTGCTTGCAGTTATGTTGTCTTATTATCTTTCCTTGAGAAAACTGGGTATATCTTTTCCAGTTTAGTAATTTTGCAAATTTATGCCCATGACAACAAGAAAAAAAACGGTAGTACTGGGTGACTGTCATAAGGAAACACCAATTTATTTTCCATCTTCCAATTTCTTTGCAGATCAGTGGCAAGTACCTCCTGTAGGTGGCCTCACAAAGTGGATAAATGGATTGTTCAAAAGTTTCTAGATCGGACAATGCTGCCAACGTCGACAAATGGAGCTGAAGTTTCTCTTTTAAAAATTGTCGACTGTATGCAACTGCCACATCATGTTTTTTTCCAGGAGACTACGCGAGGCTCTAAGTTCAAAGAACGTTTATTAAATTTGTAAAGATTCCGTATCTTTTTGTCTTTATGAATTTTCTAGAATTGAAGTATTACGGATCGGAAGATTTATGTGGCCTCTGCCAGAAAGTTGTCGCCTAACCATACCAGGAAATGCGTTGTTATCATGAGAAGAGCTTACGTATATAAGAAAAATAAGTGACAGCTAAGGATGGCCGAAAGTGGAGATTCGAAGTTCTCTCACAAAATATAATATTACAAAATATAACTACCGAAGAGTCTAAGGAAGTCTAGGACTGGGCGTTGTGCTTTGTTTTGTAGTCTCTTAATCTGCCTGTGTCGGTGATATCCAGTTGTTTGCGTGCTTTATCGATGAAAACTGCGTTTCTGTAACAACACTTCCTGCTTCGATTCATTACTAGATCCGCAAGCAGCTAGTAGTAGTAGCCTTGCTGGTGTCAAGATGGTTACAGTATACTAACAGTATAAGCAAAACTGCCCAAAAATGTCGTGCATTTGTAGCCTTGTAGGCACGTGTGCTCCGATTTGGGTGCAGGTGGTCAAAATTTCCGGAGGCCCCACTAGAGCGTCTCTCATAATCATATGGTGATTTTGGGACGTTAAAACCCACATATCAATCAATCATTCGTAGCCGTGTTCATAACACCCCACATGTAAGGGTGTAAATGGGATGCTTTGAGGGTGTTTTATTCATGAACACCTCAAATTAAAAAATCGGAGCGCAAAAGAGTGTTCATATGGGTGCTTTTATTACGTACACCTCTTTCACACCTTTTAAGGTGT
Source organism: Rhipicephalus microplus (assembly GCF_043290135.1). NCBI lineage: Eukaryota > Metazoa > Arthropoda > Arachnida > Ixodida > Ixodidae > Rhipicephalus > Rhipicephalus microplus. The sequence goes on along the minus strand of NC_134704.1, from coordinate 139,764,882 downwards.
AAATTTTTTTATAGTGCATAAATACATCTTCACAGCCCGTTTACAACGATTCACCGACTATGAGACCACCTTACTGGACGATTCACGTACTTCAATATATTTTTATGTATTCTCTTCTGCCCGCACGCTCTTGCATACGCGTATATATTCAAACATTTGTTTCGTGGCAAAAAGAAAAAAAATAAAGGTACCTTAGCCCGTAACACAAGTATAACGACAGGAAGAACGCGATAAGTGGCACTGAGACACACGGGGCCGGCTCGCGCACACCGGTAGACAATCCGGTGTTACTGTCTTTACGGCTCAATATTTTGTTTTCGTATGCACGTGCTCCACTATGTGTACAGATTTCATTGTTGTAAAAGCTTCAAATTTACAACCTCTTCTCTCTTCAAGGTGATTATGCAAGATTACGCGTAATCTCGACAGACTTAACTCATCGACAGACTTAACTGGAGGCGCCTGCGCAGATGGGTTTCTTTGTTGCTTCGACGGCCACTGTTACTTCGACGGCCACATTGACCAGATCTACCCACCCCCCAGTTCGACGTCATCAGTGCGGCCGACTATAAGAGACGGACCGAGCTGCAATTTCTTCAGTGGGCACGTCGGCTGCTCCCCAGCAAACATGAACCCCTTCCTGTATTTCATGCAGATTGTTCTCGTCGGCTCGACTGGACTGAGCAGCGCATCTGTAGATGGAAAAACGCACGGCACCGCATCGACAGACTTAACTGGAGGCGCCTGCGCAGATGGGTTTCTTTGTTGCTTCGACGGCCACTGTTACTTCGACGGCCACATTGACCAGATCTACCCACCCCCCAGTTCGACGTCATCAGTGCGGCCGACTATAAGAGACGGACCGAGCTGCAATTTCTTCAGTGGGCACGTCGGCTGCTCCCCAGCAAACATGAACCCCTTCCTGTATTTCATGCAGGTTAGTAAAAATTACTCCATTGTCAAAACTAGCAACCGTTGTTTCATCCAGCTGACGTGCCCCACATGTCTGAATAAGTTGTACTTTTTTGTTCAAGATGTTGTATGCTCATTGCTGATAATGTGTGGTGATGTGGAATCGAACCCTGGGCCGAACACAGAGGAGCTTTTGCGCCAAATCCTTGATGGTCAAAAAACCATGCAAGCAAGGCTTGACACTATTGAATCCAAGGTCGAAAATTCGACAGCAGCATTTACAGAACTCACAAGCAAAATTTCCAGCCTTGAGGCAACTATCCAGACCATACAAACCAAACTGATCGACCTCGAAGACAGGAGCAGACGCAATAATCTTCTTGTGTTCGGTTTACCGGAACGTCCTGATGAAACATTCCAGTCACTAACAAATTCGGTGGTTTCTGAAATATTTGAAAACATGCTCGGTGTAAAGGTGTCAACAGTCGAAAGAATTCACCGAATAGGACAAAAGAGGCGAAACAAAAACAGACCGGTAGTGCTCCGGTTAATTGATCACCGTGAAAAAATTAATGTACTCAGAAACTGCTCTAAACTGAAGGGAAAAGATATCTCAGTTGCCGAAGACTTTTCACCAGAAACTAGGCAGACCAGGAGGTACTTATGGGAAAGCACTGCAAATATCAGGAAAAAGGGCGAGAAAGTGAAACTTGTACACGACAAAGTCATCATAAATGGAGATACATATGCTTGGGATGCTGCTGAGATGAAAAGAATTCCCGTTTTAGCAGCCAACAAAAAATCTAGGAAGAAACAGTGAACTTCTTCGGTCACTCAAAAATACTTCCGCATCATTAATCTGAACGCTCGCAGCATCGTAAACAAAGTTAGCGACTTGCAAAGTATTATAGTGGCGCATGAGCCGCATGTCGTAATAATATCTGAAACTTGGCTGCACTCAGGTATCTTAGACTTCGAGATAACACCACCAGGGTACAAAATATATAGGAAGGACCGAGATTCCCGAGGGGGCGGAGTCGCTCTGTTGTTTCAAGAGTCCATGCATGTTCAAAGATCCCCTGACATAGCAGACACCGAATGCGTCATTGCGAAAGTCTTTTTAAACGACTTCCATCTCGTAATCGCCGGTTTTTACCGCCCACCAAACTGTGACATATTTTTTGACAATTTGAATGAATTTTTGTGTACAGCTGGCACGCATTGTAAGAACATTTTGCTTGCTGGTGATTTCAACGCCCCGTCAGTTGACTGGTCAACTGATTTCCCTAATGCTCTTTGCGCAGCAGCAGAACCTTTAACCGATATCGTTCTTTTTCATGGGCTGACGCAACTAGTAAAACAACCGACTCGCGCACTTAACATATTAGATCTTTTCCTGGTAAACGACCACGTCCTCAAGCGCAATCCGAGAGTCGACATATTTGAGGGAATTTCAGATCACAGAATGGCATCTCTTACGTTAGAGTTAAACTTCCGATTAAAACCATCTAAAAGCCAACACTTAATTCCTGTGTACTCACATGCTAGCGACGTCGACATACTTGATGCTTTAGATAATGAGTTTTCCAAATTTGTATGTCTTTCGGAATCACATGACGGCTCTGTTCATAGCTTATGGTGCTTCTTTAAAAAACTTGTTCACAACTGTATCGACAATTTTGTGCCCAAAAAGCGAAAATATGTGCGTGAAGCGAATCCGTGGATGACAAGAAACCTTGTGCGTCTTGGGCGAAAATTAAAAAAAGTGAGAAAGCAGCATACGGTACGACCATCAAAAGCAAACTCTGATAAGCTAACCAACCTGCGCCGACAGCTTAAAAACGGCATATTAAAAGCTAAAGATCACTATCAAAATGTATCACTGAAAAACTTTCTTGAGTCATCCCCGGATAAGTTCTGGAGATATCTATCGCCAAAGAAGACCCACGTGTCTGATATTTGTGTTGATGGTATCATGTTGACTGACAAACTCAGAATTGCAAATGCACTGAACGAGTACTTCTGCTCCGCGTTCACGAGTGATGATGGCAAGATACCACGCATATCTGTTCTAGACGCTACTCCGCCCATAAGCTCCCTCGACATAAACGAAGCGGGAGTACTGTCCTTGCTTCTTGGCATTGACGTGAAAAAATCGCCAGGCGTCGATGAAATACCTAATGCTTTCCTCCGGAGATATGCGGAATGGTGCGCCAAATATCTGTGCATTATTTTCAACAAATCACTTTCACGTGCAGAAATACCACACGACTGGAAGCATGCAAAGATTATTCCCATCCCTAAATCAGAAGACCGCTCACTGCTGTCCTCCTACCGCCCTATCTCTCTTCTTTGTACCTCATCGAAACTAATGGAGCACATTATATTTAAGCACATTTCAGTCTTCATTGAAAATAATGGCCTCTGCGACACACGTCAACACGGCTTCCGTCGCGGAATGTCAACCGTAACGCAACTACTGGAAACCGTACATGAAATTGCGGCAACACTGGACAGCCAAGGTCAAATTGACATAATATTTTTGGATTTTGAAAAGGCCTTTGACCGTGTATCCCATCAAAAGTTGCTATTAAAACTAAAACCCATTCTCAAAAACGACCAGCTACTTCAATGGACAGAGGCGTATCTGACAAACAGGCGGCAAACAGTCGTTGTCGACGACGCAAAGTCGGACTCATCTGATGTGCGGTCTGGAATACCACAGGGATCAGTCTTGGGTCCCCTGTTTTTTCTACTGTTCATTAATGACATAGTGCAACACATACCAGTTAAAATTCGGTTGTTTGCAGACGACTGCATACTCTACAATGAAATCCACAGCAAGGCAGATCAGGCTATCCTAAATTCATCTTTATCAGTTATAGCTACTTGGTGTTTAGAATGGCAAATGAGCATTAACCTCAGAAAAACAGTATCGATGACCATAACACGCAAACAGAAGTCATTACCTTTTGTGTACAGCATTAATGGCCATAACTTATCGTCTGTCACGCAATATAAATACCTCGGTTTAGTGATCACGTCGGACCTTAGGTGGAGTAACCATGTAGCTCACATTAAAAATAAGGCCATGAAGAAACTTGGATACCTGAGAAGAACCTTGGCTAAATCTACGAGCAATATAAAATTGTTGGCCTACAAGACATTCATAAGACCATTACTAGAATACGCTACTCCTGTCTGGGGCCCTTACACCCAATCAAACGTAAGCGAAATCGAAAACATACAGCGGAAAGCAGTCAGATTTATCTTTAATTCTTACCGTCGTCATACATCCGTCAGTGCTCTTTTACAGGACGCGAACCTCGAAACTCTAGAGGTACGACGCTATCGAGACAGGCTCAAGATGTTATACCTGATTTATCGACAACATGTCAAAATAGATAGGGAATTGTATATTAAACCGTGTAGTAGGCGCCCAACCCGTTCATCTCATTCGTTCAAACTAATCGAATACTCGTGCCGAACCAACATGTTCAAAAAATCGTTCTTCCCTCGTACAATCCATGAATGGAACGCATTGCCTGAAAATGTATTACAGAGCCCAACCATGTCGTCGTTTATGCACGCTCTCGCTCATCTATGACCGAGATGTTTCCTGTGGCGTCTGTCGCTTTCCAGATGGCGTGCGACATTGAAACAAAAATCATTACACCCTTCTTATCGTTGTCGAGCAGGCTACTGCGTGAACATGCGCTCTTTTGCACATTCTTCTCTTTTTTTCCCCTTGTAGTTATTTTATTTGTCCTAAACTGAAACATTTTTTCACCCTGTGGTCCATGTATTTTCTTACCAGTATTTTCAACTGTATTATCGTGTGTGTTTTACTGGAACCTGTTGTTTCTTGTTTCACATACTGAAAAGATTGTTCAACACTGTTTTTAGTTTTATTCCACAGATTTGTTTGGAACCGTTCTCACAGATTGTTCATCATTTTCTTTTGTGTACAATCCACTCCTGCCTATGGCTTGTAAAGCAAGTTGGCAGTATTAAAATAAATAAATAAATAAAATCTCCATGAAGAGGGTTGAAACCTTGCTGCTAGTTCCATATGAATAGTGACTCGTTGTTTTGCTCACCACTGGATGATGCAAAAAGAGGCAGTGATTGCTCTTGCTGATGCTGGAGCGAGGTGCAAGCAGCCGCCGGAGCGCGCAGACCACGCACTCACGCGTTCCCTTTGATAAAAATGACGGCTCTACACGTTATCGCGCACAGAGAATAAATGCGTTTTTACAAATGGCATACTAAAGCTGCAGAGTTATATAAAAGTGTGACATTGGTCCCACGAGTTCGAGCTATGATTTTGAAGTCAGGTTCAACCAACGGAACAATGAATTTATTTTATCCGGTGCAGGTGAGCTTCTATATTTGACATAAGAACATAAATAGGATTAGCAGAGATAATAAAATTTTCTGAACTTACGTCGTGATGGCTGTTCCAGTTATGTGAAAGGCGGTGTTATTTATTGCGATAACAAATATATGAACACTCTCTGCTATATTTCGCCGCCGGTGTCGGCATGGGCGTCAATGTCTTGCACCGTATATGTATACGTATCTATATATATGAAAACACAAGAACGAACAAAAAAATCTCAGGAAAAAGACCGTGGCGCGCGGAATCGAACGTGGGACCTGCGCGTCGGTAATGCGAGGCGTTAACCAGTACTTCTTTGGGCGAACAAACGGCAAGCTATTTATATCTACCACTTACCGATGTTAGTGGGCATCTCGGGGAGGAAGGGGGGAATATCGTGTTTTCAGCATTATCAGCAAGATGGCGCAGTGAGCGCGCGGTGGCGCACATCTCTCACGCGTACTTTGGCCCACGTAGAGAATAAGAGGGTGTATGCTCGATCACACACTTTTATCTTGCAGTGGGAGAATCCTACGTCTTGGCTATCCTTTGGGTTCCATCAGAACAATTTTGTTGTAGTTACCGGGCGCACAAAGGTCACTGCAGTTGTTGCACAGCTTCCGTTAGCGAAAATGGCGCGCTTTTTCGACACAGCGAAGTGTTAACTGAGACGTGTATTCGCGTCACTCTGTAACCATGAGTACGTTTCGTGCGACATTTGTGTGTGAGAAACGCGGGGCACGTTTCAATGTGCTTGCCATTCGGCGCGTGTCCTTCCAAGTTGTTGCTATCGAGTTCATTGCTTCGACTTTGCGGCAAAGCTGTGACTTTTTTACGTAGGCGTCCCAGTTTTTACAGCATATTGACAATTGCGGGGCTGCAGTACACCGTCATGCACTTCTTCGCTTTGACCTTCCCTGAGAAAAGCGCTTTTATACTCCCATTTTGAAATTTCCACTACGAATGGTTTGCGGTAGTTTTATATTGTTTCGTGTAATGAACGTGGCTTTATGATAAGCGGTCTAGTTTTTCCTCCCCGGGTGGGAGATGGCGTGTATAGCCAGCAGTATTATACGCGTGCTCGTTGCTAAACGGGCCGTGGTTCACATACAGAAAAGGATTCGTGTTTGACCCTCACATCGCGCCTCTCTACTCCAGTGGGCTTACACGCCCAAACAATGTATTATTCAATTCGATTCAATTCACTTTTTATTTCTTTTCAGACTTGAAAGAGAGGGGACAGGGATAAAAGCTACCAAACCTTGGCAGAGGTCCTGCCCCATTTATAAATGACAGCAACACACTGCAGAGAAAGTATAAGCGACACATTAAAAACAAAGTAATACGCGATAACAATACAGTTTAAATAAAAAACAAAACGTTTGTATGCATCACTATATATTTATATATGTACAGACAATAAAATATTTGCCTGTGAACGAAATTGCGGATTTTATGGATTTACATTTTTATACCCGATACACAAGTATAAATAAGCAGGTCGATATACTAACGTGCATACGTCTTTTGGTAACATGTTCTACACAACTTAAACACAAAGGTAAGGTATGAAAGAAAAAAAATATACATTAATTACAGTAATAGGAATCTCTGTGACGTGACTGACGAAATTGTCTTATTTCTTGATTGTAGTTGCACAAAGAGTCAAAATCGGCCTGTGTAAGCTTATTAAATATGACTGGCACAGTATGTTTTAACAATTTTTCGTCATATTTGATTTGATGTGTAGGGACATGCCATTTTTTCTTATGCCTAGTATGTCGAATACTGTGGTTTACATTGAAATCAGCCAGCGAAAGTTTAATATAATTATTGGACTTTAGGTATGAATTTTAACTTAAAATAGGCGATAATTGTATAAAAAGAACACAGGTAGAATATGAAACTTTACGAACACATCTGTCTGGCTCCTCCGCATTTCTGTTCAATGCTGTTTACCTAGCAGTGGATACGCAGCTGTAAGGAACTCAGCAGGTTTGGATATCTGTGGTGTATCAGTTGACAAATGCAACGCTATTAGTGAATGCTATACAGTAAGGCTCTATATATAGTCTGGCTGTTTTATGGAAACATTGTAAGTATGGTTTTTCTAGATAAATATGTTTTTGCAAGGAGCACTTCAATCTGGGCAAGTAAACATCAAAGCGTGGCCTCTTGGTAGACTTCTGCAATATAATGAAGTTGAGAGTTATAATTCTCAAACTACCGGAGGAAAACAAATTTCAACAACAAAAAATTCAGCGAGCTTACTGGTATTTGTTTCCAAAAAAAATTTTTTTTCTCGCTCTTCTAGCTTTCGCCACGACTCTACTGCGTCTTCCGCGCAGGCCTGGCGTTTTTTTTACTGGTGCAGTCACACTGAAACGTGACGCATTCTAATTTCTTAAAATACATTTTAACACAACAGCTATTTATCCTGGCCATCTTATATTTGATGCAAAAAAAGCGAAACTCCCCACCAGTAGGACGACACCACTTGTTTCTTAGCAACCAGTTTCAGAGACTTCAGCCAGCTTCGATTGCACGAACACTGCTACGCCACCTGCCACTTGCCTGGACACATGCTCGCGCCACACATGACTTCAGGGCCAGGTGCGCATGCGTTCCTTCTTTCCATATAAAGGCGGCACGCGGTAGCGGCGTCCAACTATGGGGAGATCAAAACCAAAAAAGCCGCTACACTGCGAATCGCAGCGTGCTTCCAAGCGAGACTACTGGGCTCGACTCATTTAGCGTGGTAGGGCACTTCTAAGCGAGACTACTGGACTCGACTGGTTTAGCATGGTAACGCGTTTCGAAGCAAGACTACTGGGCTACACTCGTTTAGCGTGGTAGCGCGTTTCGAAGCGAGACTACTGGGCTAGACTCGTTTAGCGTGGTAGCGCGTTTCGAAGCGAGACTACTGGGCTCGACTCGTTTAGTGTGGTCATCGACGTAAAACAGCCGAAAGAGTGAGATTCAACTGTGACTAACTGTGCTTTAACTTGGCATCACAAGGCATATATTCCTGTACCTTAAAGCTACTTGGGCTAACTTCACTTCATTTGGCATCACCTCGTACGCCGAGATCAGACAGGAACCGATTAGCGCCACTACGCCTTGGTCCTTTATGGCAAGCTACGCACACTTTTTTTCCTTGAATTTTAAATGGGATATGAAGATTCTGTCAACTCATCAGAAATTGTTTACTTGGCTTGGATAGACAGAAAATACAAAAACGTCGGAGAAATGGGGAGCAAAGAGGCTGACGATTGCACCTAACAGGGCACAATGCCTTCCGTTATTGCCGAGAAAGCAGGAGTGGGCATCTACTCAACAGAATTAGATTGGTCTTATTCACTGCGAATGCCCGATTTGACGCCGATATTCCAGGCAGTATTAATGGCAGTGATTCTGGCCATACGCAAGCTCGCAACATATAACTCTTGGGTTGTTATACTGACCGATTCTTGGTCAGTTTGAACTGCTCTGACAGCACCAAAGACATCACTTTGTTTGTCAGAATTTCATACGTATAAACCCAATACCGTTCATGTTATCCTATCTGTTTGGAAGCCAGGTTACACTAAACTAAAACTAAATGAAGCGGCTGACACACTGGAGGGAGAATCAATCTAGGACCCCGTCCTGAATATTCTAAGACCCTGCTGCATATGTACAATCACGCGATTCTGAAATTTCTGTATACGGCAGGAACACACCATCTCTCTGTTCTAAATGGCGTAGATTTTCAGCTCCTTAGGTTCGCTGGTACAGCGCTTGGTGTGAAACAATACATTTCGAAGTGACATTCACTAAATTGCGATGCATGATTCTACCTTTAAACTTTTGAGTATACAGACTTCGTTTTGTTTCTGCCTCTCATTGTCACCATTGCACACAAACAGAAACTATAAAGCACGTTTTAAGAATGTCGCAGGTATCGAAAATTACAGCAACAATTTCTAATACCAGCTTTCCAAAACACGGGCTTGAGGTGTCTACAACAGTACTGCTCTTTCTAGAGGCTTCGGCACTGGGTAATTGCAACAGAGACACATGTGGGGCGATATACAACTATATAAAAATTAAAACGGCTACCATGCTAATCTCACAAGTACATATATACTCCTTACTTATTTTTGTAATTAGTCTAATTCATATATTCTTTACTGTACTTATTTTTTATTATTTTGGTTTTTTATTTATTTCATTGGTAAACTATTATTAACTGCCTGTTAGCACAATTAAGCTTTTCGTTCGTATAAAAATTAGGCATCACACTCCTTATTTTCTTCCTTTTCCCCGACATCCCACTGCTGCGCGATTCACGGCCGATACTTCGTGGTGGTTTGAGTCATTCCTCTTGGGTCCAACCGACCAACCGACCGACCGACCGACCGACCGACCGACCGACCGACCGACCGACCGACCGACCGACCGACCGACCGACCGACCGACCGACCGACCGACCGACCAACCGACCAACAATTCCTGCGTGCTCTTTGAGGAAGAAAAGCATGGAGGAAAGGAAGATGAAAGAAGCAACAGAAAGGAAGAAAAGGCTAATAATTGAGGTGTAAACACCAATAAGCAATCAAAAGTTTCCGAACAACGCAGTGTCATCTTCAAGCCCGCAATTTCGTAATACGTGCATTCGAAATTGACCCGATTGCTCTTTCAGACATCTTCCACAAATAAATAACATAACATCACTTGCAGCAATGTTTCCACCCGATCATATGATTACACGTAATAGTTGCCTGTTTACTTATACGCGAAGACTCACATTATTTCTGTATTTATGTAGCCTAGCACTGCCCCGCAGGTGAGGGTGTTACAAAAAAGGGTTGAGTTGCTGTCACCTGCGAAACCAGAAGATGAAAAAAGACAACAGAATTGACGTCAAGTAAACCCGGCAAGAATAAGAAATGAAGCATGCTATCTTTTTAAGCAGCGGCCTCGTTCTAGCTACTCCCATTTTACTCTATCACGAAAGTGTGACAATCTCGATACTGCGAGTCAGCGATACATGAGGTGCGAAACGAAGCTTGAAGCGCACTCCGCGCTTCTGGCTATTTTGGCCTACGTCTCCACCTGTTTTGATTTGATTGTTCATTCTTTCCCTTCTTATTTTGACAATTTAGTCTTTTTTTTCGTGCTTCGTGTTTCAGAGCTGCTTACATAGCTTTTGTTTGTAGGGAAACTTCTTACGCGTATAATTTTGCCGTCCTTGTTTCCTTCTTTCATCACTCGCACACTTCGTTGGTCTCGCATTGACTGATATTTTCCTATTCTCATTGCTTCAGTTTACTGCTTCTTTTGATTATATTGTTCTGCTTCCCTCGTTCTGTGTATAAAATCACCTTTCTAAAAAAAAGCAACAAATAGAGAAAGCTTCTGACATCTACAAACTGCAATAAATATAGGTTGCTTTTTTACAGCTTTTAGTAACTTCACGTTCATATTATGCACTTCCTGGCTTGCTTGCGAGCTCACTTGCTGGAGTGTTCAAAAAGCGTTCTTGCAGCCAAGATGCATAACGTATTCTTCCGTATACTTTATTGTATGACGATAACGTGTTTCATAGAAGTTGTCGAGTTACACAACATTAAAAACCTTCTTCTTTCTACATACGCATCTTAATAAGAGAAACGGAAGTGGTGTCTCCTTTCTAAAATTTTTGCAACCAGAGCGCTTCGTAAGTCGACAGCTGACTTCCTCGAGTCTGTACCATTGTCCCATTTGACTTTTTCTATTATTTATGTCGAATTTCTTGTCTGTTCCACATGAACATGAACCTTTTTTTTTCTCGTCAAGTTGCCTGCAGCACTTTGTAGCTTGACGAAGCTAATGCAAACGCCAAAGAATGATACTTAAGCGTTATTCTATACAGCAGTGAGACGTAGTTGCGCTGAGCGAAGGCCACCAACGAGGATCACGGATGATGAAATGACACGGAAGTCTACAGAGGGTCACATTGTGTGCTTTTACCGCGGGCTGTCACCTGTAAGCATTCCCTAGGGTGTCTGAAAGAGTTTTTTCGAAAACGAGAAAATGGAATGTTGGCGTACGGACATGCAAATATTGGAGGCTCGAGTATGGATGATAATCAGTAGATATAATGTTCCCCTTTACGTGCAAATGTGCATGTCAGTGACTGCCTTCCCGTTGGCTTCATAACTCAATGTTCAGAGTTTCTGCATAGATAAAGCGTAGTTGATTGCTCTTTAGTTTGTAATATACACAGCTTTACCGTTGGTGAGGCGTGAGGAGGAAAATGATTGAGCGCAAGTGGAGAAAAGCATTGTATGTGGTTTTTTAATACTGCGTTTCTTATTACCCTAATATGTTTTGCATGAGTCTTGATGCAGAAAAATTACAAGGCATATTCCTGTCAACTGTCGCCACGATATCATATTCGGAAGAATCTCTGCGGGTCTGATACAGTTTAGAAAAACGGTTTCATGCATTCAGTAATAATTTTCTCAGGTTAGCAACCTTTACTACAAGATATGGTGGTCTGATACGGCCAACTTGTCATAAAACTGCTGTCCTCTCAATGGATAAGATAGTGTGAATCAGTGGCATGTGTTGCTGTTTTATTTGTAAATACTTGGGGAGGGGGCAGTGTCCTCGGCTTCCTATAATAGCGGCGAATGCTTCATTGTGCTAATAAACACGTTCGGGACCACGAAAAATATAAAAGCTTTCGCAGGTCTGTATAAGCTCACCAATCACGATGAGTACTCATACGACATGTGCACCTGACACATAAACCGAGTGCTAGTTTGACCGCTAAAAAGTCGATGGTAAAACAAATCAATCCTGGTATTTTGCAAATAGCAGTTGAACCAAACGCTAATGAAGCATAAGTGCGTCTCGTGCTTTTTTTGTGCGCATACACCAGTATTTATCCCCGTTAACTCAACGAGGAGGTATTTTATAGAAGAAACTCGCCAAATTGTTTCAGTTTTTAAACAGTAGTAGATTGGCCATCCACTTACTTTTTACCAATTTCACTGCCTACTGCTGAATTTCACTGCTGAGGATATGTTATCTACATCATTCAATATGGGCAAAATAATCTGTATCCATGTGTTTTTTCGAAAATAAAGCAACTTCAAAACATGTTTGGAAAACAGAAGGTGTCCTAGCGAATAAAAATACTCTGTCGGTATAACAAACGCCAAATATGGTTGGAGAGCTGCATTCAGCGGAATACAAGACCAAATTTCAAAAAGATGTTTATAGTACTTTCGGTTCTACCAATGACATTTCTAGTGTTCAGGTCGTGAATAAATCGGTACTTGTACATAATGCACTTTACCATTTCACTCGAGAAATGATCCCTTGATTTGAATAATTGAGAACGATAAGCAACCTCGTCAGTACAATTGTAGGCTCCTCCACTTAATTTCCAGTTCTTTTCAGCAATAGAACCATCAATTCTGCCAAGTACGATTTGCGAAGTACGATCGAACCATTTTGTCGTCATATATCACACTTCCCATATAGCTGTCTTGTTCAGGCGCCTTAACGAGCGATTATGGGGCCAGAAGACTGAGCGATCGAATTGGCTTTGTCAATGCAGCACGGGTCACAAGCGCTTTGACATGATTGGAGAGACGAAGCAGCCGATACGCATCTTATGAGGAAGATAGGCACTCGGCGTGCACCTGTTTGCATTCTTTGCGGCACTCGTTCACATTCGCTTCAAAACTGCGTTTATTTCAGTGCTCTGTACGAGCTCTATTTTGTGAGTCTTGAGAGAAAGGAAGAAAAAAAGGGTTAAAAAAACAGGACCATTTTTCTATATAGGATTCGGTGCAACACAAAACTTAACTGTGTATTTACATAAATAGTTGAGCGTTTATTGTTCATTGTTCAGCAACGGCAACAAATTACAAAGTCGCGTTAAGTACAGGGAGCAGCCACAGAACGGCAAGCAGGGAGAAGAGTAGTATGGAAGTGAACCAAATGCAAGTTTGGTTGGTTACCCTGCACTGGGGGAAAGGACGAAATGATTGAAGAAAATAAAGCCACAAAAAATAATTGTCATAGTACATGTGCGCCTGCTCAACGAAAGCGTACAGGTGGTAACCCTATTCGTTGGAATTCAGAAACGCTGCATTTATTGCGTCACTTTGATGGCCTGCGACACGTAGAGCCACGATAAAAAGGTCTACGGCCTAGTTTGTTCAGTGTATTGCGTAGAACGTTGCGTTCACTCACACAATAATCACAGCAATACAGTAGACGTTCTTTTTTGTCACTAATTCATCAGTCTCATCTTAGGGTGCCTTCCATTCCTACGCGACACGAGTTCGTCTTCTGCCTTACGTATAACCACAGGTGGCAGAGAAATGTTGCGTCATGGCAGGGCGGGCTCAATGGCTTCTAATTGTCTGTGATGGGTGCTATTTTGTAGGTGGTGGTTCCTGGCATTGGATTTGCTCTTCTAAGTTTTTGACATCGCGTAAACAAGCGACCGAACACTCTTGTCACGTTTGTTCTTGACAAGGGTGTTTGGGGCTGTTTGGGTGTTGTCATGGGTGAATGAGAATCATCATTATTGGCATCTCTCCCTACAATGCCACAATGAGGCGGGAATCAGTAAAACATAACGTGTGTTCCCTTTTAAAAGTTGATGAATGACTTCTCTCATTTCGCTTGCTATCTGATGGTGTGCCCTTCATCGCAACGATGATTGCAAACACTAAGGGGTGCCTAAGATTTACAGAAAACAGCCAATTTTTATGCGTAGCTTACGCGATACGTAGCAGTACCACGGCCGATGGATAGAAAACGAGGTGCAGCCTTCTGAGTCGTGTCTGTGCTCGTGTCGGTGCGAAGTGCCTTTCGCACAGAAACGCTCCACCCATTTTTGTTTCGCCTCTGTTCCGTTTTTTTATCTGTCCTAATGAGTCTGTCTATATCAACATTCTTGTGTAATGGAATTTAGGAAAAGGGTAAAGCTGCAGTATTATTTCTGAGTTTTGAATGAAACGTAAAACCCCACATATTAATGAATTATTTTTGAATGAAATAGTTTTTATTAACCTTCGCGTTATGGTAGGCTCCCCCGCAACGAAACACATCGAAGAAAACTGCGTGAAATTTAGTTGCGTCAAATCATAAACTATGAAAAAGGGTACACATTTTTTTAATACAGCGATGTGTTCGGTATTGTTAATATTCATGTTGCGTGTTTAGTGTCCTGAATTTTTCGCAGTGAGGACAAGAACGTATGCTTGTTTTTTAGTGTCGCATACACGTACAGAAAAACTAGTAGGCATTCACCTGTGACCCTAAAAAGCTAGCTTTTATTTTTATCCGACCTTAAAAAATTTTTGTGACTTTCGCTGTTTATTATTCAATTTTTGCGGTTTATAAATCAACACAATTTGTGCAATAAACGTAAACACCCGCAATATCAGACAAAAAAAAACACCGTATGCAAGTAAAGGCGTATGCGTAATTTAAAAACTCATATAAACCTAGAGATACTTATGGCTGGGTTTCGTCGCCGTGCCTTTAAATAAAGGAGGAGCTTCGCGGAAGGAGTGCTCTATTTAACATCTCAGATTTGATAGAAAATCCATTGCCACTGAAGAATTTGCGTGCCCAAATTATAAAAAAAAGTTGAAATCGTTTTTGGCTCTGGCAATCCTATTTCTATTGTGCATGTCTCCAATGCATTCGCACTTGTACAAATAATCTAATGAGAACTTGCAGCTGGGCGAGTTATTGAGTGCACAATGTCTTGTCTTCACTCATGTGGCTGTCAGCGCAAACATAATGATGTTTTGAACATAAATTTTCTTGCCGTTTTACTCCAGAAATGGTTCACGGGCTTGAATGCTGGAAACGAAAACAACTTATACAGTACCATCATATGATGATTTTTTTTATTTAAATGTATGTAAGGTTTGACACCTGTAGACGTATGACACCAATTCTTTCGCAGAGAGGCGTAGAAAGTAGCTACAAACTGACCAACCCCTTCAGAGCTCAGTCAACGACGCTGTGAGAGCAATCGAAGGACTCTTTAGTACAATTGTGGTCGTTCAGTAAATGTTGTCGTACATTGTCGCATGTCATATGATGATCCTTGTAATTTACAGTTCTTTTCAGTGAAAGCGACATCGCTACAATCTATGCTGCAGGATCCAAAAGGACATTATTGCCTGGTCGCAGACATCTGTGAGGTATAATGGCACTGTTTTGTTGCCATATATTACACCTTTCCTATAGCTGTCGAGTTCAGGCGCTCTAACGAGCGATAACGGTTTCATAAGGCCGTGCGATCAAGTGTGCTCTGTCGATGCGGCATGGGTCATAAACGCTTCAAGACAATCGGACAGACGAGGCAGCCGAGAGACATCTAAAGACGAAGATAGGTACTTGGCGTGCACATGTGGGCGATCTATGCAACGCTCTATCACACTTGCTTGAAATCTGCGTGTACAGCGGTGCTCTGGTGAGCTCCAACTCGCGGTTCTTGGGAGAAAGAAAAACTGGTAGACTAAAATATTGGGCAACAAGAACACAAAAGTGCGCTACAATCACGTGCATCTAACTGAGAACGGCATGGCACCACTATGAAGTGAACAGGGCTAAACAGGATTAAGTGAGATGAAAATTTAAAGAACATTTTAGCAATTCTCGCAAGTTGTAAAGACACAGCCATTATCAAGAACAAGTGGAAAAACGTCTGCTGTGTAGAAACGCTGCTATAATACTTCTTTTGGATTACTTCGGCTTCGTTGCTCCATCAACGGGAGTACAGACGAAGCAGCACTCGCTGCTCAGGTTAAGGTAAATGCACTTACATTCTCGCTATATTTCGTTCAGTTTATCTACGGTCTCTCTTCTATGGCAGGCATCTACTAAAGGATGGTAAACCTTACGTGATACAGAGCTGGCATAGGCACGATTTCTTGTAGGATGACCGTCTATCAAAGAACTCACACGCGGTACTTTGTTTAGGAGGGTGTGAAAATTTAGGTCTTGCTTTAAGTTAGCACTGCTCTATGGGGACATGAAGAATGGAACCACTCATGGAGACTTGAAAGAAAAACAAATTAACTATCGAGATAGCGAGCGAAATAATTATAATGTTGTTTCTACGAGACAAGACGAGACCTCGTAATAAAAAGGTTCATTTATTACCCCAGAAGAATCCACGTGACACAGGCTATACTCAAACGCTATACAGAGAAAACGCAAGTAAATCTCTTCTTCTACGTCGTCGTCTTTTTTTTTTCTACAACAGACACGTGCATGTCGTGAACGCGCTAGCAATTTACCAACATTCGGCCGTCCTGAAACGCTTCACGTCCTTGTTAATGCTCTCTCGAAAATGTCAATGACCAACTTGAAATGCAACTTTTTTGCTTTCCAACTATACCAACTACCCAAAATAAAGAACACATGATAGTAACAAGATAAACAAGAAGGAAAGAAAAAGCATTCAGAACACTATTCCATAACAAGAACAAGCTATATGTTCAGCGCAACACAGAAAACGTTACCAGATTCAGAGATGAAACTCTGAATAAAAGTAATATCGACCGGCCGTCTTGACTGTCTTGACACTGCGGAAGGCCACAAAAAACAAGAAACGCATTTTGTGCCGTAGAGAAACCGTTTGTTACTAAAGTTATGTGCACCCAAAGAAAATTGAAGCGATGGCACAATCTCGTAGTCTGGTCGGTAATGTGCGTTCGTGTTAGGGCAGCTGACGTACTGGGTTTTTTCCTTGGGACTCTTATGATGCGACATTGCCATATTGTGATGCTCTTGACGTATGACACCAATTCTTTCGCAGAGAGGCGTAGAAAGCAGCTGCAAACTGACCTTCCCCTTCAGAGCTGAGTCAACGATGCTGTGAGAGTAATCGCAGGACTCTTTAGTACAATTGTGGTCGTTCAGTAAAGTTTGTCGTACATTGTCGTTTATTTCTTGAGGTAGTTAGCAAGTGAATTCAGTATCGGTCATCTGCTGAAGTTGTACTTCATGAAACTCCGCTTGTAATTGTGAAGAACCTCTGGTACAATATAACCAGTACTCATTCATAGAGCACTGTTTAAGCTTACATTTTGGTTATGCTGTTCGGGATAATTGTTAGCAGGTGTGATTTCCCTTTACATTTCGTGCATCACGCTGCCTCCACAGTGCTTATAAACGAGTAGCTTGGCCGAGAGGGATCGGTGGACCTGGTGACTAAACTAACCATATCTGTTTGGAGCACACATTATTCTCTTAGTATCAGTTACAGCTCCGAATGCTGTTCGAACTGCACTAGACCAAAGAAAGTGTGTCCTACTATAGTACACGTGCATATCGTAAACGTGCTAGCAATTTCTAACTTGAAGGAAAAAAGTTCCTAAATATTCCCTAAAACGATTGCATGATCGTGTTTGTGCGATATTTATATTGCCAGTTCACTCAGGTAAGCATGTGTGTGCTTTTTCTGTGAATATACAACAAATAGGCAGAAATAACCAAGTGCAGATTTACGTACAAGCTGAACTATACTGCATTGTGTCAACGTGAACGAAAGTGTTGGGATACCCCCACCGAGGTGGCTAAAGTGAAATATAGGGAGGTTGTTAGGAGACGTCGTTAGGAATCGCTTGGTGCATAGATTATGAGAGCGTGCAGGCCTAGATTGCGCATAAATCATGCTGCTTCAGTGGAGAGAGAGAGAGAGAGAGAGAGAGAGAAATAAAGATGCAAGGAAAGGCAGGGAGGTTAACCAGACACACATCCGGTTTGCTACCCTGCACTGGGGAAGGGATAAAATGGAGAAAAGAGGTTGCAGAAAGATGAGAAGGTACACACAATCACGAGCACACTCGGGGAGCACACACAGTCTACAGGCGGTCGCTCAGGTTTGTTGACTTAAGGTAAAGTAGCAGTGCTTTAGTTGCTTTCTGCGCAACTGAGGCAGATGCCCAAGGTCCTAGTATCTTCTGCACACAAAATAGTCCTGGGTCAAGTCGATTTAAAACCATCCGGAGCTGGCATCTCTGTGTGTCGTAGCAAGCGCAGCTGCACAGGACGTGTTCGATGGTCTCTTCAGCTCCGCAGTAGTCGCATGTAGGAGTGTCTGCCATACCAATGCGAAAGGAGTACACCTTTGTAAATGCAACACCCAACCAAAGGCGGCATAACAGTGTCGCATCAGAGCGGGAAAGTTGTGATGGTAGCTTTAGCTTGAGCGAAGGATCCAGTTCATAAAATTGACACTTTTAGAAGCTGGTAGACGACCAGAACGTGCGTGTGAGATCTCGAGCTAGCAGGTAAAGTTGTCTTGCTGCATCATTCCTTGATAGAGGAATCGGGACTACACGGGTTTCTTCATGTGCTGAGCGGGCTGCATCATCGGCTAATTGATTTCCGGTAATACCGATATGTCCAGGCAGCCATTGATATATAATATCATGCCCTCGTGCTAGAGCTTCATGATGGCAATGTCTTATTTCTTGTACCAGTTGTTCATGACTCCTCCTACGCATGGCAGATTGCAAACTCTGAAGCGCTGCCTTCGAATCACAGAATATGACCTATTTTCCTGGACGTTCTTGAACGAGATATTGTAAAGCAGCCCTTATAGCAGCAAGCTCTGATGCCGTAGATGTAGTCATATGCGACAACCTAAACTTGATTGTCATTTCTACAGCCGGAATTACAGCGGCACCTCATGAGCTGCTGGATGAGACGGACTCATCAGTGTATATCTGCGTTCGGTCTAAGTACAACTCATGTAATATTAGCATTGTTGCTTGCTTCATTGCTACTCTGGAATGACTGCTTTTCTTTTTAATTCCCGGAATTTCTAGACGTACTTGCGGCTGGTCGAGGCACCACAAAAAACATGCCATTCTCGCAGCTGGCGTATATCCTGATGGAATGCTGTTTAGGTGCTTGGATATGACGTCTGAAAACGTAGCACGTGGTCTTCCGGAGGGTAGAAGGGCCAAGTGGTGGTCGGGAACACGGCTAGAATGTCGAATGTGCGCTCTCAGGCAATCCACAACTCTATATGTCCTGACCGGATGGTCTTTGGCAAGCATGATTGTGGCATAAGTAGAAGCGCATCGGGGCAGTCCTAGGCAGATACGCAGTGCCTGACCCTGCAAACTCTTCAATGAATGAATATTGGATTTGCAAGTGTTAGTGAGTACCGACAAGCTGTAGCGCAATCGACCCAGAAATAGGGCCCTGTACAGCTGTAGCATGTAGGCCACAGAAGTTCCCCATGCTTTCCCGCACATGAATTTCATTATATGCACAATATATAGCAGTCTTTTCTTCAAGTACGCACATTGTGGGCTCCACGAAAGACTTCTGTCGATTACTATGCCCAGAAAACGATGCGTCCGTGCACATTTGACACTCTGCCCATTGATGTAAACAGGGTATGGCGTCATTGGTTTGCGTGTAAACGCCATCAACGCGCACTTCACAGTTGATATAGTTAGGCCTTGTTTCTGAAGGTAGGCTGTTGTGAGGGTTGCTGCCCGCTGTATTCGTGCACGCACCTGAGGGCGAGTAACTGCAGCACTCCAGAGGCAAATATCATCGGCTTATATGGATAGGCACACCGACTATGGCAGAACCTTCACCAGACCAATGAGGGCAACATTGAACAATGTGGGGCTTACAACACCTCCCTGAGGTACTCCGCAGTAGGTGTAATGTTCAGCAGTTGTACCCTCATATGTTTGCACAAAAAAACCCCTGCCAGTTATATAATCTTTTATCCATTGAAACATTTGTCCACCAATGCCCATGGCTGCGAGAGAAGTGAGGATGGCATCGTGAGCTACATTACCATATGCACCCTTCACGTCAAGAAAGAGTGCCACTGATATGCGCTTGCGACTTTTGTCTTGTTGCACAAATGTCGACTAGTCAAGGACACAGTTGATGGAGGAGCGGCCCCGACGAAAGCCTGCCATGCAAGAAGGGTATTTGGTGTATCGTTCCAAGTACCACTCGAGACGAAATAGAACCATTCTTTCCATCACTTTTCCGAGGCAGCTTGCGAGGGCAATAGGGCGATACGCTGTCAAGTCCAATGGTGATTTTCTCGATTTCAAAAGTTGTATTAATCGACTTATTTTCCATTCTCGGGGAACACGGCCGCTGAGCCAGGAGTTGTTGAAGCATGTTAAAAGTTCTTTTCTGGCTTTTTGTCCAAGGTGTCCCAACGCACTATAAGTAATACCATCAGGACCTGGCGATGACATGCGCTTAGAAGCGACTAACGCACCTTTCAGTTCTTCCATGGTGAATGAAATGTCCATTTCTGGTAATAGCGTCTCAGGAACAATCACGGCGTCGATGCTCTCGTTCATAATATTCCCGGCAACTCTCGTGAAAAATTCTTCAGCCACCTTGAGTTCTGTTTTTCCATGATGGAGTGCCAAAGCTTTAAAAGGTTGCCGTTGTTGCGGAGAGGAGCGAAGACCACGAACTGTTCTCCAGATATATGACGGTTCTCCAGCCTCCTTGCTTCCCTCAGATCGTAAATTGATCTTGTGCGTCTGTATCGTCGTTCAGCACGCCTTTGTATAGCTCGTAATCTTTCCAGTTCGATGTCAAACTGTGTTATTTTAGACGAAAATGGTAATTTACATTTGGACGCTTGCATAGCTTCCGCTATGGTATTTTCCAGGCTGCAGGCGAGGCCTTCTTGGCAAGCGTCCTCAACACGCGATGTAAACATCGACCAGTCAGTGCCAATTACAACACCGGAAGAGAAATTTTTTATGATACCATCGATTGTCACGTAGGTGGGTATGTGATCACTCACATGAGTCTCAATATCGCAAAACCATTCAACTTTGTGAGAGAAGCACCGTGACACCAATGTCAGGTCAAGGCAACTGCCATACGTGAGACCCCGCAGATATTGGGCGGTACCATCGTTCATGATAGAAAGGTCGTAATCGGAAGCGATTGTAACAATGTTCCGGCCCCTGGCATTCATCCTAGTGCTCCCCCAAAGCATGTGATGGGCGTTGAAGTCACCGGCGATGAACCAAGGCCCATCGGTACTCATTATGATGTCTTTTAATCTGTCGCAGTCAAATCGCGATGACGGAGATATATATCCACCAATAAGCGTGAACGAAACTGCATTATTCTTTACACGAAGACACACGTACTGATTGTCGTCATTTGAACTTATTAGGTGCGAAAGATATGTCAAGTCTGTGCGAATGCAAACAATTACTTTGCTTCGTTCTTCGCAACCGGCTGAACAAAAAGCTTCATAACCGGACAATCTATAAGGCGTTGATACGTTTGGTTCACATATGACCAGTATAGGGTATTGATTGGCCCTAACAAATTGGCGAAAGTCCGAGATACGGGACTTCATGCCTCTGGCATTCCACTGAAAACACGACGCACTTTTTACTTCAGTGCGGAAGATGAGATTTCGTTGAGCCATTTTGCTTATACGACGTTAGCAAGAACTGGATTCAGTGCATCCAGTATTTGTAGTGCACTCTTAGCAGACGGAGATTGTATGCTGCTCAGTAGCGTGCGAATCGTGACAATTAATGATTGCACGATTGCAGTCACTGCTTCAGCGGAAGTACTGGCAGTAGCTAGGGTGCTGACGTGATAGCTATAAGCCGCTGTCACTCCTATAGAAGAGCCAGATCTGAACGCAGGCTCAACTCGGGAAGCTTAGTCGATTAGCTTCATTCTCTCCCCACTCACTGTTTGGCTTTTCTAAGTGTGCAAAAAATCCTTTTTCTCTGTGGCATTGTTTACGAGAGCCCTTAAAAAACTACAAATGTGCTTCTGTGCACCAGCTGGTGAAAAAAGAACGGGATATATACAAAATATATCGCTGATCCCTCTTTCTAGGAATCGGTACAACACGAAAGTGAAACGGAAAACGTGTCTTCACACAGGTACTTGAGCGTTTATTGTGCATTGTTTCTTCACAAGGGCGAAGGCATGAATGCTACAGTCACAAATTTTAAAGTCACACAAAGACTGTAAGCGGCTCGAAACATACAGAGTGCAAGCACGAACTGAGTGTACAAAGAATGAGCGCGGACTAACAACTGCCACAACTCGACAAATGAAGCGCGCTGTTGGAACAGAAAAGAAGACGCACGAAATGAATGCACAAGTAAACACAGAACAAGCGCGAATTATTTTTACTCCTTAGTTTGTCACAATTCTTACATCTTGGTTTGCGAGCAGTGTGCTCCTTTCGTAAACGTGGTCGCAACATCGAGCGATGTCACAGCAATGAGTGAATCCCGAGTCTAACACGCGTGCGCGCAAGAGAGACCATGCTCCGTGGGGCGCATGTTTATCAAAGCGCGAGAGGTGCCGACCATCAGAGCGCGCCCAATGTGAGGTCTTTAAGCCATCTCTCTACTGATGACAAAAACGACCTGAAGTCGTGGAGCTCTGACGACTGCCCAATGGTATAGGATATATCTAAATAGCTTGCCAATAGCCTTCTTCTCAACGCACGATCTGAGGTCTAGTAAATAAGCATTATGCAAAATTGCTGCCATCTGTCGGCCGTCAAGTGCATGCCATCATATTAGAGGCTCGAGCGCGGCGCTGTACGCACACTCCGCATGTGTTTACGTATACGTATACGTAAGGCGTATCAACGTGAGGCTTGTATTGGCCGATAATCGCTGTGTCGACGTATGGCGGCGTCCCTTGCTGTACACAGAGAAGAACTCGGAATGCTGAAGAAAGAAAGATGAGCCATGTACTATGCTCCTTATTATTTTTTAAATCTGATGACGTTTCCATCATGTGCTCTGTCTACTGCACCTGAAACACGTGTTTGCGTTCTCCTTTCCAAGCAATTAAGACGGCAATTAGCATTTGTACTCGTGTACCCCAAAATTGCTGTATGCCAAAGCAAGACACTTTTTACAACGTTTTCGCTATCACATATTTACCAAGACAAGGCCGCTCGTACGCTTCACGTAGAAGCCACGTTGACGCAACGTACTTTATGGCAGAGTCATTTCACGCCAACTCTCCCAGCCTTAGTGCTCGACCATCTCTGATTTACTTGAAAATATTCACAACTATCTACCCCAAGTCAAAAGTGTTTCCCCGAAACATTTTTGGCCAAAAAAAAGTTTCGAGTTCCGCAAGCCTCGCTTGAACTCCTTCGGAAAGCTCGAAATCGTAGCTCGTAAAACACGTTGTCGAAAAATCCGTTCTTCCTGAATTAGGTTAAGACAAATTTTTACCTTTACAAAAATGGTAGGAGTTCTATTTAAAATAAGTATTAAGAGCTTTTCCGCTTTAGTAGATTTTTCATGTGGCCTGAAATACGGACAATCTTGTCCATATTGGAGAGTTTTTATAGACAGACAGCATTAAGAGAAATGTGATAGTTGACATTACCATATTGCCAGAATGTTGTACTGCAAACCAAAAATAATTTCAGGCATATACAGTGCTATATAAAGTTTAAAGGCGGTGACAAGTTTGCACAAATGCTCAATTTTGCACGTGCACAGGGCTTATCTTTCTTCCTTCAGCATTAAGAGTTCCTCTCTGTGTGCAGTAAGGGATACAGCAATACCACGGCATTGCGATTATCAGCCAATACACGCCTGATGTGGACATGTCTTACGTATACGTATAAGTAAACACACGCGGACTGTGCCAACTGCGCTGCACTCGAGCCTCTAACGTGGCGGCATGCGTACGACGGCTGACAGATGGCAGCGATTTCGCATAAGGTGTATACCGCCACGTGCTGCGAAGCGAGAGGTCACTCATTCGACGCCACGCACAGGAACCTTTTCTTTTCGTCATTTACTTGCGATACTTGTGCATATAATTTGCAACGTTATGTTCATGACAGAAATACGCCAGCAGAGACGTAGTAGATCCTTGCGTAAAACACCTGCGTGTTGAAAAATCAGGGTAGCTACGAACTAGCGGTGCATAAACTCAATAAATACAACAGCTGGTGCCGTTACTTTTCACTTTTACACACTGATCGCATTAACATCACTTCCCTTTCTCAATTTCTTTTCCCAGAGAAATGATAGAATGTGATACACGACTTACTCGAAAATGTAATGTCATCGGCGAAGTGCAGGTTACGGATGTACTGTCTATTACCTTTTGTCCCTAAATATTTCCATTCTAGGCTTCGAAAAACCACCTGTAAGCATGCGGGAAATAGCACTGGGGTCATCGTATTCCTTTGTCTTACACCTGTCTTCATCGGTATTCTGTCGCTTTCTTTATGGAACTCTATGATGGCACATAGTTGTAATAAAAGAATAATGTGACCGACACGCCCCGGTTAGCGGCTGCATACATACTGCCGTTTTATTAGACATTCCAAAAGTATATACAAGCACAAGGACACAGTTTTGCCAACCTATACGCCGAAGCCTAAACTGCAGAATACAACACTTTCCCTCCCTTAATTATTTTAGGTTTTGTGTTCGTGTTAGTACGTTTGTATGTAATAATATAGGTTCATTTCGCCCACTTGCACGCAAATATTTACACCTAAATATATACACATCAAATGCACTCAATAAATACACGCCAAATTATAGATACACATGCAAAAATATTGAATACTTCAAGTATACAGGTACACCAACTTCGAACTATTTATCCGTTCACAGTTAGTAACCATATCGGTCCAGTGGCCATCTCTAGCGGTCTGGCTGAATGCGGTGACCAGGTGGGCACGACACCAACGGTTCTTCTGCAAGGGTGACGGGCGGACGTGAGGCAGTTTCTGAAGCGGGAAATTGTCCTGCGGGTGATCTCGTTGGTGACCCGGAATCGTTGTCTGCACAGGCACAGATTGCGCTGCGAGAACACTTGCCTTTGCAGACGCTGTCTGCCATGCTGCAGTAAGAAGTGTCGCATCTAAGGGATCGTGATTGAACGACGATTCACACCCAGCAGACTGTTGCTAACGGCCATTGTCGCTAGGGCACCGAGAAGGCGCCTTGCACAGCTTTGTCACGTTCTATGTTTTGCTGTCGCCGAGAATGAAGGATGCTGGACTGCACTGCTCAATGACTTTCCTTTGTTTCGAGAGGGACATGTCAACCTTGAATTAAAGCGATGGTTTCGTCACCCACACTGGGTCTTCCACTACCCTTGTGATCAGTTTTACCGCTCGGCTCTTGTCGGTGTAGGCTTTGCTGTACTCTTGGCTGCACGTTGCCCGAGCCTAGTTCGTTCCTGATAGGACCTTTGCGAATGACTTAGGCGATAAGACGAAGATCTCAAGCTTCATTCTTGGCAGCCTTCCATGTAACAGTGCCGCAGCGGCCACTTATGTTGTGGCGTGTGGCGTACACCTGTATGCGGCGATATAATCCCGTACAATCGTTCGCAGTGGCCGTTGTTCCATACGGACCGATTGGAGATTAGTATTGAACGTGCCATTGAACCGCTCGATCTGTACGTTTCCCTGTGGGTAATAAACAGATGAATGCGACAGACGGACTTGTTCTTGTGAGAAGTTGACAAATTTTTTGAACATCAACTTGGGCCCATTATCACAAACTATCTCTTCAGGATATCCTCTCCGTGCCAATACATTGAGCAGAAATTTGGTCATGGTGCTTGTAGAAACTTCTCTTGAAAACTGTACTTCTGGCCATTTTGAGAAGTAGTCCACTAGTGTCAGGACAAATCTGCAATCTGGAGGCGCCCTCTCCAGGGGACCAACAATATCAATGGCAAGTTTCTGCCATGGTCTCTCTGGTAACTCAACAGGTTGCAGCGGAGCAGGCGACGTCTTTGCCGATTTATCTGGTGCTTGACAGATGCTGCAATTGTGGACTGCTTCTTCCGCGTGAATTTCCATGCGGGGCCACCAAAATTGCTTCCTAACTCTGACCTTGGCGCGTGCAATGCCCTGGAGTGTTTCATGCTCTGTTGCCACAAGTTGAGCCACGAAAGATGAAGAAAGTACAAGCCTCTCTGCACACATCAGCAATTCGCTCACTACTGACAATTCCTCTCGAACTCGGAAGTATGTTTGCAGATCTTGCGGCAAGTCTCGGTGTGATGGCCAACACCCATTTAAAAACATCTTCACCTTTTTAAGAGTGGCATAAGCCAGAACCACTTGTTCAAACTGCTCTTTTGTCACGCCAGCTGGTTGAACCATAGAAACAATTTCTTCCCCAGGATTCAGCTCTCTATCTGCAATAAGAACAAGTAACCATGACAGAGCATCAGTTAATATGTCGGACGAGCCTCTCTGGTACTCCACCGTGAAATTGTACCATAGTATCCATGCTCACCAACGTGCAATTCTAATTGGGCATCGGCCTGAGCCTTGCGAAGACAAAAGCGAAACGCGTGCTTGATGGTCTGTTTGGAGAGTGAAGATCCGTCGCCACAGGTATGTGTGTCAATGCTCGCATGCCCAAATGCATGCAAGTGCTTCCTTCTTGCCAACTGCATACATTCTTCCAGTTGGAGATAGCATACATGATGCAAAGGCAACAGTACGAAGATTATCAATGGCGTGCTGCTGGAGAACTGCTCTTATGACACATTCAGATGCATCAGTCGAGATGTTAACTGGAAGCGCAGGATCAATCATGTGCAAGAAAAGGTCTGACGATATTACCGCCTTTACCGTGCGGAAACTGTTATACACATCTACAGACCTGGTGAAGGTTTCACCTTTTCCAAGAAGAGCCCTCATAGGTTCTCTCATCTCAGCCAAGTGTGGCACAAACTTGACTTAGTATTCCACCAACCCAAGAAAGGAATGGAGTTCAGCGATGTTTCTTGGAATTGGAATTTCCACAATCGCGTCCATTTTCCCCGAGAGTGGCGAAATACCGCAAGGTGTCACTTTTTTACCCGAGAATGCGAGCTTCCCAACTCCAAACACACATTTACTGTTGAGTTTCAAGCATGCGTATTTGATACACTGCGTCCAAGTTTTTTAGGTGCTCCTCAGCAAATTTGCCAAAAATAATGACACTGTCAATGTAAAAGAGGATACCAACACAATTGCGAAGAATTAGAGACATCATACTCGGGAAAGCAGCAGGTGCGGAGGCTAGCCGAAAACAAACGTGCTTGCAGCGGTAGAGCCTTTCATGTGTAATAAAAGCTGTCAAGTCCCTACTCTCCAAAGCCAGGAGAACTTGGCGGTAGGCAGACGCTAAGCCAAGTTTTGAAAAGTGCGTGGCACCAGCCAAGGCATGAAGCAACTTATCCATGCGAGGCTGCGGAAAGCAGTCCAGAACGATGGCCTTGTTAGGCTCACGTAAATTTACACAGAGCCTAATTCTTCCATCTTTCTTCCGAATGACTACAATAGGGGACACCCATTCTGACGCTTCCATACCTTCAATGGTGTTGAAGATTTACAAGCACTGCAGTTGGGCAGACATGGGTGGTCATAACATTAAAGAAACACGGCGAAGTTTTGATGCTACTGGCTGAAAATCCACACGTGCCTTAATCTTGTGAACGAAAACTTTTACCAGACCGAGCTCATTTGTGAACAGAGAGCAAAACCTTTGTTGAAGTGCTGATGACAGCTGTAGGGATGAATCCATCGAACATGTCCGAGATACTTCGGCGTTAGGTACCGTGCTGGTTTCAAAACACTGCAGCTCAGACCCTTCAATGCGCAGCTTCAAAGCCTTAATACCATCCAGGCCAACAAGAGAAGTACCCTGTTATACGACATAAAAGAGAAGAAGTTCACTGTGATTCTCGAAAAAAAAAGCTCAAGAAAGGAGCAACCTCGAACCGATATTGGTCTTTTGAAATAATCTAGAAGCATCACACGCGGAACGGCAACAAGCGGCACGCCAGAAAAATGTCGGTGAAACACCTTGCGTTAAAGAATGGAAACGGAAGAGCCAGAATGTACTAACAGCTTCTTAGCGACCTGCCCGACTTGAACGTTACTGTAAATTCAAGATGTAAAATGCTGTTCAACAACAATAACCTCTATGGCTTCATCCTGAAATGGGCTATCTACTGAAACCTCATGGACAGGTGCCTGCGACCGCTTCTGGTTGCAAACATTTTCAAAATATCCGATATGGTCTTTTGTGACCATATCGCACGTTTTTTTAGCCGAGTGATCCGAGTGATCCTCTCTCTATTACGATCCTCTCCACATAATCTTCTCTTGAGTCAAATGATCCTCTCTATTATTTCTCCAGGATGTTTATATTTTCTTCATCGACGCCCTGATTCCGCAGTGTCTGCATGACTGCTGTTATCTATACTGAATCAAATGCCTTTTCATAAACTATGAATGCTATGTGTAGTAGATGTTGAATTCTGAGCATTTCTTTATCACCTGATTGATACTTCTGTCACCTGAGGGGACGAGTCACAAAAAATGATTACTGAATTGGGCATGGAGAGCAGGAAGTCATTAATAATTCTGCAGAGTAGGAAAGTACTGTACAAATACCTTGGAAGAGAACAGGGTTTTGAGATAGGCAGCATTACCCTAGAAGTGGCAAAAAAGTACGTCTAATTATAACAAGTAGTAACCACATAGCTGAACCACGAAATTGAAATACCTAGGAAAATGGGAATGAAATTGAGTCCATTTGGCATGCATTCTCAAATCATGACTGGTAGACCGCGACTATCCCTCAAAAATAAAGTAAATAACAGCTTAATCTTGCCGGTACTTACCTACAGAGCATAAACCTGGAGGATTACAAATTTCATTCAAGTTTAACTGAGGATGAAGCAGCGAGCGATGGAAATAAAATGATCGGTGTAACCTTAAGAGACAAAAATACAACAGAGTGGGGCAGGAAATCAACCGGGTTTAACCATATCATAGTTGAAATTAGGAAGAATAAATGGACATGGGCTCGGAACGTAGCACGTATAGGCAGGATAACCGCTAATCAGTAAGGGTAACAGGCTAGATTCCCAAGCAGGCAAGCGGGTTAGGGAAGACAAAAATTTAGGTGGGCAAGTGCAGCACCGATTGGACTGGCAGAATATGGGACAGGCCTTTGTCCGACAGTTGGCGTGGTCAGACTGACGATGATGATAATACGTGAGGTAAAATTATGCTATACCAGCCTATAATCTTCTTTCTCTCCACCTTACTCTTATTTCAGCCCCTCACCACGCATTTATGCTGAACTATGCATCGTTATGCTATGCTAGCAGATGCTTCACACATGTTTCTCTTTCCTGCCCTTCGGTATGCTATACTGTACATGGCTATGCCATGAAATCTATGGTTTACCCTCTCACCTTCTTTTTTTCTCCCCTCCCCTTGTAGCACGAGTGCATCTTGCCCCACTCTCTCTCATCCCCTTGCTAATATACTTTGCTTGGTTATGAACTATTTACCCTTTCCCATCCTCTTTTCTTACTCCTCTGCGTCACTTCTGCTTTTCGCCCATTTGCTATGTTATACTATATTATGCAAAACAATTTCTATGGTGGCAGCTGTCTGGCACTAAACCACTTTCTTTGGCATCTACCCGGTCAGTATTCTGCGGCAAACTGCGTACTTTCAACTGCGTACAAAGTCTAAGCATCTGAGCTGTTAAAATAGTTTCGGGTGAGTTGATATCTCTCGATAAAAAGCCTAATAATACACAAGAAGCACTCTTCAAGGAAGAACATGTGCACTGAAAGTATCGTTTACTACCGCGACAATACTATAAATGCCTGCAGACTTCCTGGTGTAGCCTTACAAATAAGCACGCAATAAAAAGATGTATTGTGCCATCAGAACAAGCAGAATCCCTGCTTTCAACAGTTGCTTCGATGAGCAATGTTTTGTTATATAGTGTACCATGGTATATTTTGAAAATTGAAGTTACACGCATTCACAAAAAAAAAGCGATAAAGCTGGCGTTTCCGTTTGGTTAACTGTGTCTTGCTGAACCTCACAGTGATGATGAACATTGGAGGTAATTAGTGTCATTTATGTTTTATAATGGCCAACACTACTCAAACACAGAAACTTGGCCCTCCGATAAACCTTTGTGTCAATTCCTTATGCAATACACTGTTTCCAAAGAATCATCTTAATATTTCAGCTGTTAAACTCACGATACCTTTGCATTGACGCTGAAGGATATGCTAGGATATGGGTATCACAAACCACACGCTACATTACAAACCCAAGACAATAACGTGGGTTCAACTTTTCATAAACATGAACTGCTTGCTTTCATGCTGATGATGGTGTCGATGGTGAAAGAATAGGAAGAAATACGTGGACACATATTCCTCAGTAGCTGCAGGCAGTACCTTTTTAATATCTGATTGCACCTTTTGGCATAGGCAAGGGTAAATATTCACACAAGCCACCGAGGAATTTTCTTGAGTCAATAGTTTGTGCAGGTGCGCATGACTCAGTTGCAGTTGTTGCTTGGCGAAATGGTCTTTATGGCAATGACACCAGGCGCTGAGCATCTCGCTCTTGAAGCAGGACACGCTCGGGAAGCATTTTAACAGCTGTGAAAAAAAACCGTCGAGGTATTGAGCTGATATTCAGGAAATGGTTGCGTATGGATAATTTAAGCCGAGTTGAATGAACTTTCTGAAAGAACTCTGATCAATTCGCTTGCTACAAAAGGCCGCTTCAGCGACAGTCGACGCCAAAGCCACCCAAATGTGACTGCCGTTCGCGAGGCTAATTCCGCGTTCGCTATAGCTCGCTTTAATTGCAGCATTCCTCGTGCTTCAAACCTTCAAATAGAGATCTCGGTCATAAGCGAGACCGCTGGCAGCGTGGATATCTTCGGGTCCTCATGGGCCTAATTTATTAGGTGGAATTATTGGTAAAATAAAGATCTTTTTGAGAAAACTGTCATAAGGTTATAATACGAATATTGTCAGGCTATTCATCTCAAAGCGCAGCTCGCATGTTACGATAGGCATTCGTACCTACAAATTGATTTGGGGTGGAATGTGACCGACCTAGTGCTCTTGCCTTCACAATCTTTACTGGAACTAGTGCGTACAAATATGATGCAGGCATGAAGGAATACTTTTGATGGGAAAGTGGTAGGATCATGATTATCATCACCTGTTTTTCGCGGCCATTTCGCATGTGATGGGATCACTTTGGAGCATAATAAAACACCAAGCGCACTGGATAGCGCCATTGATTTGTTAGGAAGCTGTACATGCATGTTCGTAGAGTGGCCGGTTCAAAGCGCAATACAACGTTTTTTTTATTTTTTTAGGGGGGGTATGTGTTAAGTGCTCCATGCTTTCTGCAGACGTTTTATAACAATAAAACGTTTCCTCGGCAAAACAATACAATTACATATGCTTTTATTCCATATTGCGAGTATGCGGACTGATTGAGCACCTCGTAGGCGGTTACATCCACAATAACCTAGGGAAAAAGCAAATGTGTTCTATAAACGACTTAGAAAAAAGCAGTTTATTTTTTCCACACAAAAAAAAAACTATCGGATGAAACAACTTTGAAACAAACGCATAACTGAAAGGTTAGTATTAAGAGGTGATTAATTGATATGTCGGTTTCAATGTGCCAAAACCACCACATGCATAATATTCAGGGGTAGTATTTGACGTATGTGGGCACCTGTAAGGTGCTGAAATATTGTTCAGCAAAGTTTGTGAAAAAATGTAGCACGGGTATGTGCAACAGGAAAACTCGGAGATAAGTGATGTGTGCTTCTTGATTTTGAAGGTCAGAACAGAATAATGCCATACTAAACGAGCTTGAAGTTGTGTGCGTTTTATTACGAATTCTTTGCAAGCTAGTAGCACGCTTGCGCACAACTACTCGTACGATTCGTAAATAAAACAGAATTTCTTTTTCTTTCCATCCAGGCGTACACCGAAGTGAAAAAAGAAATCTCCAACGATTAAGGTACTGCCTAATAAAAATTCTTAGCGCAGCTTCATGTTGTGTCAATGCCAACTGTGCTTTACGTTTTGGTTATACGCAGCTGTAACAATGCAACATTCGTTAAATATCACCACCGTCACTGTTCGATTGATTGATTTGTGGGGTTTAACGTCCCAAAACCACCATATGATTATGAGAGACGCCGTAGTGGAGGGCTCCGGAAATTTAGACCACCTGAGGTTCTTTAACGTGCGCCCAAATCTGAGCACACGGGCCTACAACATTTCCGCCTCCATACCGTCACTGTTCGAGCTCGAATGCTACTCAAATCCCTCTGTGCATCCTCCGGTCATGACGGCGCGGTAGACGAGTGGGTTAGGAAGACATAATGGTCGAATACAGTGGCATTACAGATCATTGTAAAATATGGAGGGGCATACTCTAGCCGCCTCACTGAAAATTAGCAAAAAAATGATGGCACACCCATGCGGTGAATTATGAAGAGTGGGGCGAAGCCCTTGCTATTTAAGATAACTCGCTGCACACCTCAAATCTAATTCTTGAGAAAAATGTTTTTAAACAGTGTTTAATAAATAATGCAGTTTATTACTTGCACTTTTCGTTTCCCTTTATTAGGACCACCTTATGGTCAGTGAAATTCACCGAAAGCAATTTTTGCACTGGTTGTGCGTGAAAGCTTGCAGTTATGATGTTGATGCACATTCCCCTGATGATCGTCTTGTGATTGAGGTAATCGAATGAGATGCACTTGAGTCTGTACCGTGCTCGTCATGTATTGCATCAATCATTGTTTGTTCGGGTCCGATACATAGACATTGAGTTCGCCTACGAGACGCAACGGTCTCAACCTATCGTATATGTGCAAGTCTTGGTCGATGAACTTTTTCACGTCTTCAATTGGAAGATTGGGCGCCAGGTACAGCTTCTCGTGTGGCCTGGCGCCACCACCGCCACCACTTCAGTCTCCCGCGCTCATACTACATTGGGGGCCGAACTCACAAAACTCACTTACGAAAACTTTTTAACGCAAGAGAAATTTAGTTGCGTAAGTCAATTCACGAAACGAAAAAAAACGCCGTAAGAGGCCATCTGTTCACATCGTCCGCTGCAATAAAGCGCGCTTTGACTGCCCGGGAACGTGTCAGCGATGGTGATGCAGTTACTATATTTGCTTACGTCACCGAAACGTGCTCGTAAGTGGATTCACGAAGCAAAACTTTGCGTAAAAACAGCGTGGCTAAGAAAAAATCCGAAGAGTGCTCCGGACCACTCTTAGGAACAATGTGGCTACTTAGAACCTGCAGCCACAGCGGTATACTTAGGTGTCCTGGTTGGTGTGAGTTAATTCACGCCCATGCAGAGCTGCCAGATGACTGCTGTTGCGTTTTTAATTCTTTTAGTGCTTTGAGTTTTGTGTGTTCTTTCTCTTGTACGCAGTGGATGGTATTGACAACCACCGTCGTCTATTAAGTTTGAAGTCACAGTAATTGAAGAATCCAATAGGGCGTCAATGGCGTCAAATTATGCATGTAGAGATTTGTGGTTAGACGAAAACGAATATGCTACCTGAATTTTCGGTGCATTCGAACGTGGCACGGCATAGTATCAATCTTATTTGTTATCTTGTTGTGTTGCACCCGATCTCATCCAATTAAATGTACGACTTGAGATCTTTGCCTCATTAGCGGAAATTACCACCAAAGAGGTTATTGAGAGCACATTCTTTGCACGCTATTGGAAATAAACATGAGAGGAACTTTTTAGTGAGTGGTTCATAAAGCTTGTGCTGTAGTGTACTTCGATTGGATCTTACTGTTCATTGGGAGCGATCTAGGAAATACTGCTGTCGATACACTTCGAGACAATATGAAACGGCGCGTACTTTGTAAATCGAAGCGTATTAGGGGTGTGCGTGATTACGCATGGAACTACAAACAAATCAAGCATTTTCAGCTTCACTGTTCAGAAACCGATATGGACCAAGATAATATGGCAAGCAGTCGGGATAAAATGACCCTAGTAACATTTAATAACACCGGAAATATGCAAAACCTCACGATTCTCAAGCAAACCTTGGCTGCTTTGGTCCCTGCGACATTTACCAGCAGTTTAACTTGGCGCACGAACATCATTCAAAGGTAGAGCGAGCTACTGACATGTATTTTGTGCGCCGCAGCCTCCACTTCACCAGGGAATAATTGCGTTGTGAAGGCGAATCCCCCTCGCATGCTCTGATCGAAGCAGACGACAACTGCGAGCAGATGACGGCTTGGCCGACAGACACCGCTTGTGACTGGTTGTGAAAGAATACCCTCAACATCTGCTCCCTGTCCGTGACGTTGCCAAAAAACTTCTTTCATGTGGCATGCCTGTCGTGTTCGTCATATCACCCCCTCGCACATAAGAGCAAATTTTGTCACGCCATGAAAAATGCGCAAGTACTTTCTAAGAGCTCTCTTACGTGAATGCGCAGATGTCGAAAACAAGACGGCGTCGTAAACAGCATATGCAGGCGGTACGAATTTCAGCAAACGTTTCTCGCATGAGTTACTGCAGCGTTCGACCGGGTGCGTTGTGATTACGGCAGCTTTTTTGATGCGTGTAAGCAGTGTGAAAAGCTGCGACAGTGCAATGGTGTACGCTGAAGCGCAGCGAAGCCTGTGCGTCGGTGTGTTTAACCAGCGGGCATCGGCGCCGGGCTGTCGATGACAACTAGCACTCGAGAAGCCTGCAATGTGTGTTTGTGTGCCGGTAACAATTCGTTCGCTTGACTTTCCAGTCTCTCAGTTGGGTGCTGGGCGACATTTCGGATTGACAACGTTTCGGCACGTTACTTGAGGGACCCCAAGTACAGTACGTGCGGAAACGTATGAACTACGCGCTGTGTTTGGTTCTTGCTTCGTCACTGGTTAGCCCGCACGCTTCTATTTTTTTGTGAGCAATATAGTTTCGGGGGTGAAACAATGTTCGTTGTGAACCGTGTGGCTGTGTTGACGTTTCCAAGACTTGTGAAGAAGCTGTGCTCGTGTGACCGAAAATTGAAAGACAGCGTTGATAACTGTTTTGCCCTGCGAAGTTGTGGTGGTGGAGCTTGGCGCTTTTGTTTGTCAACTCCTCTTTTCTGCTTTTTGTGATAACCATAGTCCTAGCGCTGTGATATGATTAACCGAATCTGCGAGATGCTACATTCTGTTGTGGATCGTGCTACTTTGGCAGTGCACCTAGACTGTTCTTCGGTAAGAACTTGAGAGTTCTATGTAGCAGCGACAGCCCGTCAACGTCAAACTTCTCTCTGGCCCCCAGAAAATGCAAAGATTTCACCGGTGCCTTGCTTTGGATCAAGTTGTAGGCCGGTACCGGCTAACTACATGTTTCAGAGCTCGTCTGCCCATCGTTTTCCACGGCACTAGAACCTTGACAACAGCCGGTCATGGCCAGTTCTTACTCTATATCAATGCACGTGCAAGCCTGGCCAGCTCTGTATTGCTGTCATAAGTAGCTTCTTGTCTGCAGATGTCCTTTACCTGTTGGCCCTAGAGCACACTTGGTTCTTCATGACACTGACGGCAACTATATGCTGCCATCGGTGAGTTGATCTTGCAGAACTAAGTTTGTTGCTATTCACGCAGTGCTATAACGTGTGCACGTTTTTAAGGTCATTAGATGTAATGTTTCCCTATGTTAAGTTCAAGCATGAAAAATTTACTACTACTTTTATATACATACATACATTGTGGAGAGGCGGGGAAATACATCAAAAGCTTTTTGTGATTTGATAAAAGGTAGCTCTTCTTTGATTAATAGGATTGGCCTGTGGATTTACCATGTTTGATAGTTGGAAAGGTAATGTGAATTTATTTTCTAGGAGCCAGATTGCACTTGAGAAATTTATGCTATTTTGAAAAATTAGTTCTAAAGACTATTACCGCTGTGGTAGCTCTATACTTCACTAGAACATATATATTGTGGTACGTAAATTTTACGTGAGGCTTTAGTTTGTTTCAAGGTGATTATAGCAGATTTGGTCACTTTGACGAAGAGACAGCTTCGTCAAATAAGTATTAAAAGGGAGTGCTTTTGATGATTTTTTTTAAACATCTTGTATTTGGCTCTTCACAGATCACAGAGATTAATTTTTTAAGGTTCTTTGATGCATCGGTTGCACACACTGGCACCTCAAGCCTCATCATGACTCAGAGAAACCGCACAAAAATAGGAACGACACGTGCTCCCTAACAGTGCAAGTCTATGTCACTGCTGGGACTGTTATCATTCAGCGGACCTGGAAGTAGCCTGGAAGCATGCATGGCTGCCTCATTTGCAAAGACTACGATCTGCTTGGGAGCTTCGAGGGCACAAAACAGTCTTACGGCTGGCTGCAAGGTTAGTTTTTTCTTAACACATACAATTAAGTAAATACAACTTAGTGTGCACAAATTGAAAACCCAAGCATGGTTGCTTGCAGTGGACATCTCTATTATTCTCACCTATATTGCTTATTGAACATATATAGAACTAAATTGCGAGATAATTTAAAATGTTGAAAACTGAAAGCCTGCAGCTTATGAATGAAACTCCAATCATCTGAGGCTCAAAAGCTCGTGCTTTTTAACGAGCACAAATACTTTGATCCTTTATTGAGCTCTCAAGCTTGTGACTCACTCTGTGGATGAAGTGCTCTGGAAGGAAATAGAAAGTGGGTGAAAATCGCCTGGCTGTTCACAACTTGGAAGCAGAAAGACCCATTGAACAAGCCTCATACGGCATAGGCCCAGTAACTGCATCTCTTACTTGATGTAGCTTTTTCTCTGTCTGTGCTCTGGCAAGTTGTGTTTCAGCCGATCGTGTTCACCACAATTGCATAGTGATATATTTTTTTCTACAAATTGTACCTTACCTAAGTATGCATTGTTGATCTCTAAAGGTGACGTTCAGTGTGTTTGAAAGTGGTGGCTCCTCATCTCTCTGTCTGTGGCTAGCTTACTTCAGCAGCAGCCCGATGCAGCCAGCACACATGCAAGCAAAGTCACAGAGCGCTCCTTTGGTGTTCTGTGCAGCACACAGCATACCCATCCATTTATGACAGGTTTCAATTTTTGACAGGTTTTCTTCGTTTGGAATGAATGATAGATGTCAGCAACAAGCGTACTTGTAATCCACAAGTGCTTTGTGTCTTCTAGACTGCCCATTTGCTCCTATACGCGGTATGGTGAGCTGGCTATGTTAGACAGCCTTAAAGTTATGAACATTAGCTCTTGTGTTGTAATGCAGTTTAACTTGTGTTCCATAGTGAATCTATTCGTGGTCTGCTTCTCGCACCTAGTGTAAAGTCGAAATAGAAGAAATTTTATTGGCTTAATAGGCCAGGCAGAAGTTTCATGCCTTCATCTATAACATTGTAGTTTTGCTCTTATAGCATTATAAAATATATTTTCGGTCTTCACTGTTTCTGTGTGTGTTGAGGCTTTTGAAAATACATCTGTAAATATGAGTACATTTTTACCAACTGTACACTTTTGCATATGGCATGGTTGTAACAATGATCTGTATTTTTTCTAAGTTCAAGCAGTAACAAGGGATCCGGTGCTCCACGGTCATGTACAGTGCATTAAGAACAGAGCACCGAAGGCCAACACGTATAAATGCACTGCCAGTGAATGTTCTCTTGCTCAAAGTTTACGACAGCAGAAAGAGCACATTGTGATGTCAGGAGCAGTTTGAATTGTATACGTAGTAACACTCTGTGCAGATGTAGTTTAGCTTCTTAGCAGTGCATTATTCAGCAGTTCCTTTGCTTGCATCCCAAGTTATTTAAATTTTTCATGCAAGATACTAAACTATGACACTAATTGAAAGTCTGCTGTAGCGTTAGTGGGCAAATAGTTTTCAGCTGATGTTGTTTACATGCATGTTAATCAAAGTACCAGCGTGTCTCTGCATTTACCTGCCATAAATCACAGCATCCATGATCGGCATTGATAACTGTGTTTGCATTCTTCGTAGTACAAGAAGTAATGCCATGGATGCGGTAATTTGTATTTATTCAATATATTCCTTCAGTATATACCCATTTGAATTGCCCCAATGATGACCAGTGTGTATAAGCTCTGGGAGGTGAATCTATGTGGCTTATTTTATCTGGAAGGAAGAGGATCATCACTAATCCTTGTATATCTAACAGTAGATTTTAGTGCTTTTGTATTGTTATGCCACACCTGTCCGTCCTTCAAGAGTCTACTTCTCTGTTTCTACTGCGTAAGTGTAACTTTTTTAATGTATACTTTGCTCGAATATGTTTGTTCATATTATAATTGTGTACTATGCAAGTGACTTATCATCTATGCAGCTTTACTCGGACTAGAAATAAATGTGTTTATTTTAATTTTGCTTATCTTTTTTACTTATCTTTTTCTTTGTGCGGTACAATTTTTTAGCCCTACAAAGGTACTGGTATACTCTATTGAAGCTGGCATCTTAAAATAGTTTGTTAGTGGAAGTAACAATTTGTTTATAACCAATATTACTATTCTCAGTTGAGGTGTGAAAACTTTATGGTAATGTATTTACATTTTTTGAACAGTGTGAAGGTAAATGTTCTTAGGATCTTTTATTGTGGTTCCTGTTTCATTTAAATGCCACATAGTTACTTTGCATTGGCATAGTATTAGTTGTGATTTTACACATATGTGCTGAGCAACATCGCAGTTAAGGCGAGCAGCAAGACTTACATGCAGTGCACTGAAGCACCACCTCACATAATTAGTTTACAGTCTTTGCCCATTAGTGAACTGAATATTTTTCAAGCAGACTAACAGACAGCTGTATGAGAACTGTGATGTGCAAACTTTGAAGTATTTTGAGGTGTGTTTTCGGGAAACAAAATGGGGTCTATAGCTTTCAATATAAACACTGTTTGCACCAAGGAGCTTAGTAGCTTGAAATTGTATTATTCATGTATTGTCTAGAATTTCTCTGCGCTGTGTCGACTCAGCCCAAGTGTCTTCACATGCTCTGTTAGTGTGTTGTGAAGAAGCCAAGCAATGTAAATAAACACAGTAACATTGCATACATGTACGATATATTAATGCACAGCCCTTTGCTTTATCATGACATTGTCAAGGGCTTTATTCTTGTGTTTCTCATAAAAACAGCTAGTCACTGGACAGCAGCAGAAACTATGCATCAAGCTTTTCCGAGATGGTTCGATAAACACCGAGTTCGGACATAACAGTGCCGGTGGATTTCTCTCGTAAGTTACTCTCTGTATATTCAAAATGAGTGTATTAGAATTGTTCTTTTATAGCCATTAATTTTAATATTTACACCTCAGTATGTATGTATGAATGTATGTATGTATGTATCTATGTATGTATCTTTTATTTTAGGATCCGTTTATCATTGAGGAGTAAGTTTGGCAATGATTTGGCTGAATTTATTTCTAGTTCTTTTTTTTCTAAGCCGTCATACATTACAATTTGTTTTTACTGCATAAAAATAAGTGTAACCTTACACAATATATGTTCATTCGAAGAAGTTGTTTTATTTGCCAACGTACAGTCACGAGCGAAAAACTGGTTAAAATGGAACGAACCAGCAAAGATGAGTTTAGAGCATAGCTACTTTACATGGCATATCTTGTACACATTGCGTTGGTTGAATGTGTCAATTTCAATATATCAATTTTATTCTAAATAAACAAGCTATCACCCGTGATTGTATATGAGTGTAACATTTATGCATATTGTAATACCGCTTGGCAATTACTATTATGGTCACAAACCTAGTCAAGCTGAATACACGAATTTTGCCCATGCACCTTTCATCTGTACTAGAACTGTTCTTAACAAAAAATAAACTTAGGTTTAAATATTTATTTTAGTAACCAAAAGCAGAGTATCTCTCTATGAAACAAATCAAATTGCCACTGTTCTGTTCCGCTCTGGACAATAGAGGACCCTCTCAGCAGAACTCGATTAACTGTCATAGTTCATTTTAACCATCGACAGCGTCATTACACTGAAGCGCACAGCATGACAGATAGCGGGAGAGAAGACACAAACTAATCACTCTGTTTGTGTCTTCTCTAACTGTCCGTGCTCTGTGGCCTTGCTGCATGTAATGATGCCCACAAAATTAGCAGGAAAACGTGTCCCGACAAAGGCAGTCAACTTGGCCGCAAGCAATTAGCTCGCTGCATGTCTAGAGTTTCTTCAAAACACCGTGACGACAGATTGCTGGTCGAATATCCAAACACGTGAAAAATAATAAAGCAGGCATGATAATGCTTTTTCAGCACTGGGCACTTTTGCGATAAGAGAAGATGGAGGGGAGAATTATGAACCCTGAATGATGTAATTTATGAAGGAGCGCGGAAAAACGCTTTTAGGTCAAAAGAGGAGTGAAAGACGAAAGCGCAAAAGCCACCTCCTATAAAAATTATTACCCGCCACCACGCATAATATAAGGCCGGGCAACCTCTTAAAAAAGTGCTCGGTGACACTGCAGATCGAACCCAGTACCTCCTAGATTGTAGCTGAGCGCTGTAAATGCTCGTCCGCTGCAGCAGTGCTTGCATTCACCCTTATGCTGATATATATCGTCAATGCTTCTGATGATGCCAATTGAAAAAACATCCGGTCAAGCTTGGTCAAAATTAGAAAAAAATAGAATGCGTTTGCCCAAGGTTACTAAAAGATAGAAAACGCCACGTGTGACTGTATAACCGTGCATTATTTACCTTGTACATTACTGTCATGATGTTGGGATAGCTGGCTCTAACGTCCGCTACCTTCTTATACTTTGCCAAATAGGAAAAAAAAATAAAAATATATAATAGTCTGTGACAATGCTAATCAACTATAATGAATTCACTGTCACTAGTGTCACTTTCACTAGATGAATACTCAGTTTGTTTCCATTGACGTTATTTAAGGAAGATTTGGCTCATTAACTCACAACTCTCCTATTAGAATAGATTCCCACATCTAAAGACAGTCATAATTCATCTCGCTTTCTGTGTGGCTGTCGCTCTTATAAAACGCGTACTCATCTTTTTTATGGTCTCCAAGCATCCGACGCTGCTTTGCGGAAAGTTTTCCTGACGTCTGCTGGGCCAGAAAATTGTCTTTAATATATATAGATTTCAAGCTTTTGCGAAGACGAAACGAGAGTTTCTCTTTCTCTTTTTTCGTTTTTTTTGCACTTGTGATAATGTCTCTCGACTTCAAGACTCTTATACACGTCCCTTGCTTTGTTTGCTCACTCAAACAACGCCGGACGAAATATTTTCAACGTGTTTTGTGAAATGCATTAGCACTGAAAAAGCTCCGACGAGTCTCCCTCGTTTTACGTAGACACATACGTAAGCGTAAGCGTATGCACGTTCTCGCATTCCGGCCTAATGAAAATGCTGCGGTGCATGGAACGTGCGAAATTCCACTCACAATTTTATTTGATTACTACAGCTTAATACTTCTGCACAATTCGTTCACAGGCACAAAAGTCGCTCCAGTGTCTTGTAATAAGAATATTGTAAGAAAGGCAACCTTTCAGGTCTAGGTACAAAACACCCTTACGTTCACCACTATACCGTGCTCTATTACACCGGATTAGTTGAGTAGCAGCACAACTTCATTAAAATGTAAGGTAACTGGTCGCGTTAAACAAGGGAAGACATTTTAGACACATTTTCAAACGTTGCATGCATCGATTTATGCGTGGTTTCAATGATGTGGTGAACCTGGAGTGTTGTTAACTTCTACTTGGTGAGATAGTGCATGTATTGCACGATGGCTTAAGGCCATCGAGCAATTTTTTTTAGCTACAGTCGTTGATGAAAGGTGAGTCCTTGGCTTTGCGCGGCACACCCAGGTGTCTTATTCATCGCGGCATCGCGTGAGTGCTGCAGCAGACGCCCGTAGAAATGAAACAGATGCAGCAAACCATTGGTTATAATCGTATTGCCACGTTCTTATTCTCAAGTTTTGTTATCGCTTCAAACCGCGCCTGCTGTCTTCGAGAAACTTCCGTATATTCTCGATGCTAGACGCTTTGCGTGCTGCCTTGATATCATCGGCACACACTTCTTACTTTCTGTGTCGTTTCATGGGCTATCGTGTGTCCTCCTCGCCCTCTTAAGTGCCAAATAAGTTAGTTCGTACTCGCGCTATAGTAATCCCTCCAGATAAGATAATTCTTGGCTGAGAAAATACGTAGCCAAGGAAAATCTTTGTGAATTCGTCCCCGCAGTTTTGTCGGCGCCGTCGCGCAGCTTCACGGCACGCTTCAGCCTCGTGCGCTCGCGCATCGTGGTTCCATCTTCGCGTGCGAGCCGCCGGCGCCGAAGACAAGTACACCCTCTAACGACCACTTCAAGACCTAACAAGAGGTGGCTACATACACTTACGACGCGACCCACGGCACATGCCTTGAG
Organism: Rhipicephalus microplus; assembly: GCF_043290135.1. Lineage (NCBI taxonomy): Eukaryota > Metazoa > Arthropoda > Arachnida > Ixodida > Ixodidae > Rhipicephalus > Rhipicephalus microplus. The sequence continues at coordinate 139,722,267 of NC_134704.1, read as the reverse complement.
GAGATTCGCCAATAAAAAAATGGTCTGCCGAATGGCGGTAGTTACAGACTAGGACGAATCCAAATCTTGCGCTCTCGCAAAATATATATCCCGATGTCTACGAAGCCGACAAGTGCAAGCGTTATGACTGCAGAGCCATTTCAGTGAATATGTTATTGGAATACTGAGTGATTGGTGCCAATAACAAGTACGCGGCCTCTAGTGGCAGATTTCGCGCACGCTGGCAAGCCGCTATGCTAAACCCAATTCTCCAAGATCTTGATGTAGGCTGGCCAGCGTGCTAAGGAAACCACCAGAATTTTAGGACTCCTGGCCGTAGCCTAGGTCGGGCCATTAGCACACACCAGCTACTAGCCGGACTTGAATAAAAACCTTTCCTCTTCCTTTTCCGCATTTACAATGAAAACGACTGTTTTATACATAACTTATGCTCACAGCAAAATGCAATGTGCCCATTTTATTTGGAATCCCCAAAGTCCCAATAATAATGATATTGAATGAGTATAAAATTACACCGCTCGATTCATAATAGATAACTATCAACGCATTCCTCGTATTACATTACAGAAGAGTACAATTCATATCTAATTGCACTCCTTTTGCAGAAACGAATCGCGCCTTTTGTTACAATAAATCTATTAGTATAACGCATTCCTTCGCTACGTTTATATCCACCCAGCCTCAATGATCATTTGCAGATAGTCAACGTACCTTGTCCGAACGCTATTGCATGTTAACAACAATGTCTTCTCAATGCCTCAGTCGATTGAAATAATTTACCTCCATCCTTAGTAACCATCACTTGCGCAACTCGTTTTATTATTGGAATAATAAAATTGAATTTGCGAATAGCACTGACAGGTATAATTACATACTCATTGGTGTAGATTGACTGTGAAATGTAATCAATGCATTGATTTTCCTTTTTTGTTAATGAAGTTTACCCTTGGTGGGTAATGTTCACTGTCATGTAGTGCTGATAAATCCACAATAATGTGTTTGAAGTATTCCATATTTATTTTTCTGTTGTGCTCTACTTCGTTCCCTCGTGTCTATTACGCACAAATTTACCTTGAGGTTTTAACAAATAAATAAATAAATAAGCAAACTGCCACTGCCAAGGTTGTCCCCGTTCCTCTTGTCAAGAACTTAAGAAGACATTCTCTAAGCTCGCACATTGTTTCTACGATGGCCGCTTGCTCGGAATATAAATTGGTGTTGGCATTCGCATAGTACTGTGCATTATCAGCATAATATAGAGTTCTTATTTATGGTTGATTATTGAAACTATTTTTTTCTTCTTTGTGGTCTGTGGTTACGGTGTGGTCGAGTAAGCCGCTTTACGGGACATAACGAATATTGTCTTACTTGATGCGCCAGATATGGTAAAAATATTTTCTTAATAGGGACACGGGAAGCAAGCACATAACGATTTGCCAAGGCTTGCTTTTAGACTAGTTGCGTTGCCTTATAGTCCTGAATAACAAGATTTATAAGTTTATTTTCTCCTTTACTTTACACAAGACACTTCTTCACTAATAATAGGCTTTGCCTGACTCAAACAGAACGCAATAGTTTCACGTTATTTTGGTCCTCAAGTCAAAGCCGCACGATGATTCTAGTTAGCGCAAATAATAGAGTTGTTTCTGTTCAAGTCTCCTTCACATTCATGACTTTTCAAATGTTTGTCATTTGCTATAAGAGAAGCCATCCAGTTTCTCTGGCAACTCAAGCTGTCTGAAGTGGACGGTAGAGAGATAATAAGCAATCGTGCACAAAATCGTCCATTGTAATACACCCAAACGCTATTTCTATGACTTCTCGCATTTCTTCTACGAAACACCTCAACATTTAAACAAAAAATTAATTGTTGACAGAAAAAGGAGTTTCACATCCTGGTAAAGTTTTCAGTCCGTGAAACTCGAAAACACTTCTTAACAGGGTTGAGTAAAAAAGAGACCAAAAAGAAGGAATAAACTTTGACGCAAAAGTTTCTTTATATTCAAATAGAGGAAGCCAATTGTCAGTGTACGATCCGTAGTCGAGCAATTTAGGAGAGATATTTCGAGTCGCATGATTCAGGGCAGCTTTTTGAGGCTGGAACCAGGAAGTAAAGGTGAAGTGTAATAAAGGTAGGGGCTTGCTGTTATTGAGACCTGGACAGGTGTAAAGATTAGGTTCTTTGAACCTGCGAGGAAACATTTTCGCCTCGTTTATGTTTTCAGTGGTTTCCCAAAGGCAATATCCCAAGAAGGTTTGCTGGCGGACTCGTTGTAATATAAATTGAAAGAAGTACAAGATAAAAGTCAATTCCTATTTTTGTTTGAGGAGGCGGTTGGTAGGTGAAGGTTACATAATGAACCGCGTCGAACCAGTAAAAGTACTTCAGTTATTAAACCACTGTGACACATCATTTACCTGTATAATAATTTGCTTTTTTGGGCATAGGTGCTACAGGTCAGCTACTTCTGTCAGGAACGTAAGTTACATTCTAGTACATTGCACATGCCACTCCATACCGTTCTCATCGCTACTCGTGCGTTGAACTTTTCAATCCAATTATAACAACTTCGAGATAAGAACGTTGAGAATAGGCATCCCATCAGTCTAATACAAGCATTCTTGAGAAGATTTTATCTCATTATTTATACTTATCTTCGTGCTATAGTAACACTGCTCCGGTTGCTTTCAGCCTGCGTATTTCAATAAGAATATAAGTTCTGTATTATTTATATTGCCTATATAATATTGGCTATATTACAGTTCTTGAGCACGAAGCGTAGCAAGTGCAAATAATGAAACATGCGGATATATCCCAAGGTAAATGTTGTGACCGACTCCTCCTTCCTAATGTACAGCATTGCGAAGAAAGTAATATTTATTTATTTCGCTTACCCTCCAAGAGCATTGACGTGACAGGGGATGGTTTCTATTCTGGAGACGCCGTTACGGCACCATGACAAGACAAGATTGCGATAGCATGGCATGTCGCTTCGGTTTTACACCGCTCGACTTTTTTCCCGAAGTGAAATAGGGACTGGGTGCTTTCTTTCTATATTCATGGCGGCTCCTTTCATAGCTGCCTACTATCTTTTTACCACCCGTCTAGTTCATGAAAAAAAATTTTAGACCTGAGGGTAAGTATGAGATATATGAAAACGTGGCTTTATAGGTTTTTACGAGGACCAGCGAGCTCCGCAAAATATCACTTGCAGTGAGAGAAACGACACTTCCATCGGCCGCGAAGAGAAATGAAGGAACGAGCATGATCTCGAGATTCAATTTTACGTTTTTTTCCAAAATAAATAATTACAGCCAGGTGCTTGACAAGCCCGGCTGGTGCAGTAAAATGGACGCTATGCGAGCTTTACTTTTACGGTAAGTTTAAAGAGCGCGACCGAACGTGGTCAGAGAAAACGCACACGCACTCAGAACGCTGTTTGTTTTTACTTTCTCAAGAATGTACATGTATGCGTCACGTGCACATGAAGACAAACATTTCCCATTGAAAGTCATCGTTGCTTGTCTGTGTGCGTGTTCATCTCTGTCGGCGTCCAGTCACGCTGTCCAATCTCACCTCGATAAACCAACTACCACACCAACGCACTTTGGCTAACTTCATTTATTTGATGCCTCTATTCACTGAGAAGATTTGGAAAATAGGCGATGATTTCACTGACTATTTTACCACTGCTGTCTTGAATTACAAATGGTGTATATTGATAACTGTGCACTTTGATAAAACGCCATAGGTGTGCTAAAGAAGTGGGCAAGTGTTCATTGCGTGCCGTTGCATGTTTTGTCGTGGATCACTTACGTCACTGCTGAGGAAGTAACGGCTGTCAGTCCGGTGAACGATGTTTAATCACGCTTCATGCAAGCATAGAACCAAGCATACTTGCGTATTAAAATTAAAAATTGAGAAACCTTTGAGCTTCGCCCTAAATGGTTGAACGCGTTAGCGTGTGCTGTCACTTTAGTGCGTACTTGAACCAGTGAATATGTACTTTATACTGTATATGATAGCTTGAGAAGTCTAATTAGTGACTTACAACAATGTAAGCGAAAATGTTTAATGTTACTCGTGTCAGTGAAGATTTCGCACGGCTGCAATTTGTGAGATGGGTAGCTTGGTTTCAACCACGAGCAATTCTGTGTGTTCACAGCTTTCTAACTTGTTATGCACCCAATACGTGCTCCTAAAAAAACAACGTGCAGTAACATGTGTGCCTTCTGTAATGAGTGGCTGTCTTGAAACTACAAACAGTAAATTTAATGACATGTTCAGGCGCATGACAGCAGTGTAAACTTGTACAATGCAATATTACTAATATATTAGATATATTATGCAAGCGGTACACATTACACGTGTGTTTGTAAAACATAAAAGGTATTTTCACTGAATGTTTAAACTGAGAAAGTTATCTTGGCGGTATTTTTAAGCAGACCTGTGGCTGTGCATAAAAAAACTTCTCACCACGCAAACGGCCTGCGTTTGATCCTGACTCAGATCCCAAAATTTTTGTTATTTTCTATTTCATCTTTCTAGTTTTTCATGCATGGACGAAATGATGAATTTTAGCTCGCAAGCAAAAACACCCTCGCCGACACCACGGGCAATGTGGGAATTTCCGTAAAAGAACCACCTTAATGCTGTCGTGTTACTATTGAAATAAAGTACCTTATATGCTAGTCACAATGCAGGTAGACATAATGGCAGTTTTTAAGTGCGTGTGTGCCGCTACAACGCAACTACCTTTTAAAGGGCTCCAAACCACCACCGTTAATTTTGTTTCAACATTTCAGGTGTGTGCCCATATTGAGGTCAAAATGTTCTCACGATCAACAATGCAAAGCGCGGCATCGCTACGTGTTGCTGACGCCGCACGTAATCTCTCGTCCATTCCAAACTTTTCGCTAAACCGAGCACTGGCCATGGCGCCATCCTAAGCATCTTGTCATGTCTTCTACAGAAAAGGACGTGTTTGCGTGATCGCAAAAACGCGCATTTTCTGCTCTTGCTGATCAGATGATTGAGGGGGAACCCAGGGCCAGAAAGAAGAACGAGTCGATGAACAGAGTGCAGCAAAGAAAAGAGTGATTTGAGCAAGACCACTTTTCGATCACCAATCGCGTGTATCTCCGCTATTGAGAAACTGCTTTAAAGAACTAGCTTGGCCACCCGTTTGTAGAAGTCTCGCACACAGCTGCAACTTCACAATTAAAGAAGAACGTCGGGGTGGCGGCCGACCCTATAAGGTTAAGCGCGGCACTTTGAGGGATGTTGCTAGGCAAACGAAGGTTTATACAAGGCTAATGGGCTTAGCAAGTGCTGACAACTTTTTTTAATTTTTGGCCCACTTATTACGACATTATTTTGCGTGGCTTGTCCCAAAATTCTGTTAGATGTCTTCGAATTTTTTTTTGCTTCATGGCAAATTGCGCATGAGCTCACAAAACAGCAGTGCGAATCTGTCACACGACTGTGCAACACTTTAAACAAGGTACAAGCTATTTACAAGCTATTTACAAAGGTAATTGCTAACAGAGTAAAGAAAACATTAGAATTCAATCAGCCAAAGGAACAAGCAGGATTTCGAACAGGCTACTCAACAATTGACCACATTCATACTATCAATCAGGTAATAGAGAAATGCTCAGAATATAACCAACCACTATACATAGCCTTCATATATTACGAGAAGGCGTTTGATTCAGTAGAAATATCAGCCGTCATGCAGACACTGCGGAGTCAGGCCGTAGATGAAGTATATGTAAACATTCTGGAAGAAATCTACAGGGGATCAACTGCTACCATAGTGCTTCATAAAGAAAGCAACTGAATACCAATCAAGAAGGTTGTAAGGCAGGGGGACACAATCTCCCCAATGCTATTTACCGCGTGCTTACAGGAGGTTTTCAGAAGCCTAGAATGGGAACAGTTAGGGATAAGAGTTAATGGAGAATACCTTAGTAACCTGCGCTTCGCCGATGAGATCGCATTGCTGAGTAACTCAGGGGACGAATTGCAACTCATGATTACGGAGTTAGACAAGGAGAGCAGAAAGGCGGGTCTTAAAATAACCAGCAGAAAACGAAACTAATGGAAAACAACCTCGGAAAAGAGTAGCGCTTCTAGATGGCTAATAGTGCATTTCAAGTTGTAAAAGACTGTCTACTTAGGGCAGGTAACAAGCGCAGAAACGAACCACGAGATTAAATTACCTAGAAGAATAAGAGTGCGGTGGAGCGCATTTGGTAAGCACTCTCAAATTGTGACAGGTATTTTGCCACTATCCCTCAAGAGGAAGGTATATAACAGCTGTATCTTGCCGGTGCTCAGCTGCGGAGGAGAAACCTGGAGACTCACAAAGTGGGTTCAGCTTGAATTGAGGACGACGCAGCGAGAAATGGAAAGAAAACTGGTAGGTGTAACATTTAGAGACAAGAAGAGAGCAGAGTGGATTAGGGAACAAATGAGGGTTAAGGATATCATAGTTCAAATCAAGAAGAGTAAATGGACATGGGTCGGGCATGTAGTGCGTAGACAGGATAACCGCTCGTCATTAAGGGTAACTCACTCGATTCCCAGAAAAGGCAAGTGCGTTAGGGGGAGACAGAAGGTTAGGTGGGCAGATGAGATTAAGAAGTTTGCGGGTGTGAATTGGCAGCAGCAAGAACAGGACCAGGTTAATTGGCGGAACATGGGAGAGGCCTTTGTCCTGCAGTGGACAACGTAGTCAGGCTGATGATGGTGATGATGATGATGCAACAATCAATCAATATCTATTACTCTAGTATATGCGACCAACAGAAAGCCTTGTTGTAATTAGTTTAGTTTTATCAGGGAAGAAAAGCTAGACGTTTGGCACTATTGTCGCTTCTCAGAAAGAGTATTGTCACACGAACCACTTCCGCGTTTGCTGATCTCAGCACACCATGTCTGTTTCTCCTGCTTTGTCAGATATGTTAGGTGCGCTACAAGGCGCTTAAGGTGAATGCTCCTGCGTGTAGACATCTTTGCCATTTTTATAAAGATGCCGGTTCCCAACTCCGCTTTTCTTAAAAAAACTCCAGCGGTGAAACATGTCTCTGATATTCGAATTTTTAAGCGAAAGACCGGACCTGAGCCGGCCAGGTAAGGCATAAAACAGACAACCTTGGGCCGCTGTGAGTAAGTGGCGCGGATGCCATGAAACAGAGGATAAAGCGACAAAGAGCGCAGCGGCAACAAAGAGAGATGAAATTTTGAAGTTTGCATGTACAAAACATAATCAGCTGGTGCAACTGGGGAAAATAAGAGATTATTAAGATACTTTCGCACTGTAGTTGACTTACTTAACAGCAGGTTTGGAGTTTTGATAACAGCAGGTATGGAGGTTTGGAGCAGGTTTGGAGTTATCCAAATATCCTAAGCGAAAATGTGGTTCCGTTTAGATTTGGGATGATTAATGTTGTGCAGTTAATTGAATTGTATATTATTTATTGCTAAGTAAAATTTCTACATTCAAAGATAGTAATAAGCTTATGTTTGCGCATGAGCTCCAATTACTACAGCATCAGGCTATAGGGGCCACAAGAACGCTATGATCTTATTATGCGCCATGCGTGAAATTTGAAAGAGACACCTTTTGAACATATTCAATGAAATAAAATCACTTGTTATGCGCTAAACGCGAGAACGTTCTCTTTTGACGGTTGTCAAAGACGCTAAAAGGGAAGACATTTCATGGCAATCTGACTTTGGTTCTTCGTAAAAGGAACAAAATTTGATGGCCAGAACATAGACATAAATTAAACAGAACTTTTGGGAAAGTTTCATTTCGGCTAAGTACCAGGGACACTGCGCCAGATGGTCCCTGCGTAGACACGCTGTGTGGCGCCATCTATGAAACAGAGCGGTACCGAATGAGCGCCACAAAATTCATGGGCCATTGACGCCGTAAATGTTCAAACATCCTTGTTTAAGCTCCCAAAAATGACAATCAAGTATATGGTGCCCTTTTTCGGCCTTCGTTCTGTCGTAGAAGGAAATGACAAATATAACTTTGGCGCCCGATAAGGTACAGATACTGCTATTGCGAAGAAACAATTATGAACTGGGAAGCAGATTGGAAAGTAATTAGCACACGTGATATTGTTCTACGACGAGTTGAGGACCAAAGATCACTCTTCCCGATCTCATGACTAGTTGGCCGGAAGATGCTGTTTTTTTTCTTCATGTCACGATGCCGGGAATATCTTCGTTGAGGGTCCGGACATTGGCTCTGGCCTTAGGCTCAAGGTTACATGAAGCTCGCGGAGAAGGCTTAATTTAAACTTTTGTGAAGCTCCCTAGTGAATGTACTGGTACTGAGTATTACTGCCTTTAGCATAATCACATGCAGGTATTCAATAACACAGCATGGTAACATAAATAAAAAAAACAACAAAGACAGACCAGTGACGTTGTCAAGATAATGAAGTCGGAAACCTGAAATACTTCTCAGGCATACTAAAACTGTTTTATTTGAACTGTTACCCTCCCTCTATGTTCTTTTATGCATTACGATATCAATATGAACTGTTTTCGTGTAAACTACTCATATGTTATTAACCAGGACTGCTCATACAGTTAAGTCAGTATATGAGTAGATAGAATAACGAGAGTACGCCAGCAGGACATTCATACTTTATGTTATGTTCCGGAGTACAGGTTTCAGTGGTTGTTAGAAATGCAACATGATATGACTGCGGTACTTTGGATAGGTTTCTGGGCACTCAGCCAGCAGCACTGCTTTACGATGTTTCAAGTGCACTACGCATGCACCTTCCGGCTTTCAAGTGCGAACTGTCCGAGCCATAAAGCCTATGTTGTCAGCAGCAGAATCGTGGTTTCGGCCATCACTACCGTAATTCAAGAGTGGTTACATCATTTTCTCAGTTTTTTTTTTGTTTCTCTAAAGGCATAAAAATACATTACTCGAGCTTCTCTTTGTTTTCCAGGACATAAAGTTCAAGACTATATTTTTCAAGACGACACTCTACCAGCTCACAGTATAGGCCAACAGTCTAAGAAAGAAAGCAGAGGCAAAAGAAAGACACAATGTGCCATAAGATTGGACAAAATAAACTTTTTAGACAAACAATGTTCTTTTCCTTTCTATCTTTCATCCAACCACGGAAACTTTGGTGGCACTAGATTTCCAAGTCCCTTCATTTTACTCATCTCATGGAATGAGTGGTTCTATGAGGCTGCGTACATTGGTGGAAGAGTCAAGCCAAAATCGGAAGCTCTATTCGCACTGGGAACTCTTGGGAGGCCGTCGGCAGAGTAGTTCTACGCACTCGAACTCAGTATGAAAGTTGTGGGGAATGCGGGGAGGCGCTTCGCCTACCTCTCGTCGACGCCGGTGTTCGCGGGCAAGATGTACAGTGGCATCGCCAATGTGCAGCGTGCTTGACATGTGTGGCTAGAAAGGAAATTTTCAATTGGCAGACTCCGTTGCCATCTCCCCTACTCTCTTTCTTCTTGTTCTCTTGCTTCTTCCCCAACATAACTTCTTCTTTCTACTGCATTGCTATGCTATGCTATACACAGTTATACTGTGAGTCATTGTCGTCTCTGCCATTCTTTCTTTCTCACCCTATCTTCTTTTTTGCTCTCTCGCTAGACAGTACCACACGCGGCTACACATTGCTTTGCACTCCACATTCGGTGTTTTTGCCTCCTCATGATCGCATCACCTATCTTCTCCTTCACTTGCCGTACTCTATTACACGCGGCCATGCGATAATGTATCATCCTCCTCACCCCCACTGAACAGATTCTCACCCCCACTTTACTCTCCTACCCATTGCCACACCATCCTAAAAAAGTGTATTCCATGCTTTACTTCCACCCCCTGCTCTCCCTCCTCCTCATGTACCACTCATTGTAGGCTTATTTTTAAATGCGATGCAATTTTTAGCAAACGTCGGTGACTTTGAGTGCATCTATCTATCTATCTATCTATCTATCTATCTATCTATCTATCTATCTATCTATCTATCTATCTATCTATCTATCTATCTATCTATCTATCTATCTATCTATCTATTTATCTATCTATCTATCTATCTATCTATCTATCTATCTATCTATCTATCTATCTATCTATCTATCAATCTATCTATCTATCTATCTAGCCGCTTACGTTTGGGTACTCTTGTGGTCACCTCTTTAACTTGGCGTGAACCAAAATTAGCATGGGAGGGTAAGGTACCCACGGGCGGGTATGTGCTGCTCATATGCGGGTATGTGCCACATGTGATTGACACTTAGTATCTACCCAGGAACGAAGACAACACACATGGGCAATTTTAACACGCGAGCGTTAAAAAATACGTGACATCGATAGCGTCCACTGAACAAATGAAAATAGTAAGTGTCACGGTTCCAGCTGGAATCTAACCCAAGCATTCGGCGTGGCAATGAAGCATTTAACACCGAGCAACGCCAGTTCTCGGAACTATATACTTCTCAAATTGACGCTAATCATCGTGAAACGTCAATAGTGGTTGCAGTGCTGCCTAAAAATTAATATAAACATTAAATATGCACTTCTTTGACCCAGCTGTCACGTCGGATTAACGTTAATGGTGATTAGTTGCCATGCGCTGAAGTTGATTCATGTAGCAGTGTCCAGGGCCAGCATCCTCGTGAGCATCAGCGCTTCATACGAGTTTCTGGTGTTGCTAATACGCTTGTTCCAGTTGGCATCATTGCAGAATTGCAAACAACTGGTTATATAAACATCTGCAACTCTTCAACATATGCTTATGCGTGCAACATTTTTACATATATTTAGCGCCATTTTACGACGTATCGCTCAACAAAAACATTGAAACACGGTCACCTTCCCTCAGCATGCTTCGCAAAACTTCGATTCCCATTTACGTGGAATCTGCCATTTTTTTTCACCTTTTACTATGATCTTTGCTACGCTTTAGGCCTTGCCATTTTTTTTCTTTCTATTCATCCCCACACCACTTCTTCTCACCCTGACTTTTTTTCTCTCCCCAAATAATAGTTTATTAATCATGGCTTTGTTACGTGTGGCTTGCTAACCTGGTGCCATACATGGTTGCGTATGCTCTAACCTTTCTCCTCGTTATATTCCTTCTCCTCACCGTCTTATCTCTCCTCTTCAGCCACAGTTCTCTCACCAACCGCTTTGCTGCACTCTACTATGCAGGGCACCCAAGCTATTTCTGGCCAGTGTTAACAATATATACTGACGCACTCAATCACTATGTTACCAAATTCATGGTGACACGTACGTGGTGTAGGTCACATTGTTTTTTAACAGGAGCGTGTTTTATGCGGGGGCCTACCACGGCTCTCGTAAATTATTTCCGTCACGGACATCACGTTGTAAATTATATATTTAGAGATCGCAAAGAAAAAAATCGGCCCCGTATCTGCATAGTCTTGCGTCTGGAGAGAATGAACAAAACGTTTAACTGGTGTTCTGCGCAAGAAAATCGGTGAATGGTACTGTGGAGGCGCTGCGTTGGAGTGCCTAGCGCGTACAGCGGAGGCGAATGAGCACATCAAGTCACGTGACACGTGAGTCTAGAGCGCTATCTGGCGGTTATGTTGGAAAACAAAGTGCGCGGCGTGCGCACCTGTCTCGCAGGCGATAAGGTGTAGAATGCAAGGCAACGGGTAGGTGCCACGGCCATGTCGTCTTAGCGAAGTGTTGAAAACACATGTATTTTCATGCAAGCATTGCATCGTCAGCGCAGCGTGATAAGCGCTTCGATCCTTAAAATTGTTTCTGTATACTTTTTGTAGTAAAAAGACAGATACAAAATATTGACGTGTTGTTATGGTGCCTCCTATATGCGCAATAATTGCTTTTTAATGGACAATCGCCAAAGTATGAATGGTAAAGCTTGTGCGATATTGGTGGGCGCTGCAGATGGCATGGGCCAGTATCGTATAGTGCCATTTAAGGTATCGTTAAGGGCGGACAAACAGACAATGTTAAGGCAGACAAACAGAACAAACTTTTTGCGTCGGAGTTCCCCAAAAAGACTATCGCCTTTAAAACGACATGCAATGGCTCTGCCAAGAGGCGTCGAACCAGCGACCTTTCAAACCGCAGTGTGCGACACTAACCAGGACGCCAAGATGCGCACGCAGTAGGGTGAATATACACCGTATACCATTTGGAGGTCCTCAGTTCTCCGTAGCTTCAGCTCGTTTTCATCACACTAGGGAGATGACGCAGTGAGCATGGTATGCATCGAGTGCCTCAATGTGCTTCTTGACCTCTACTGCCATCGAGGCCGTCTAGGGTTGGAACCTCTTTGAAGGCCATCGCCTCTCGTGTTTCGGATCGTGCAGCTTTAACGGAGCGTGGTCTCCCCTTCGCGCGCGCTTGTCAGACTCAGGATTGGGGAAATTACGAAGAGGTTATTTTGCTTACTGCTGCAGCCGCCCTAATGAAATGGGCACGCTGCTCCCTTACGAAGAAATAGAATTGTGACAGTTGCTCACGCTCGTCCGGTGTATACCTGTGCGTTAGTTTTCTGTGTCTTTGTGTGTGTTTATACAGTGTGCTTTAAATGTCGAGTTGTGAATGTTGTTAGTCCGCGCTCGTCCTGTGTAGGCTCACTTCATGCGTGTTTTCCGCACGCCGCAAGTTTTCTGCACGCCACTGAGGTGCACGCCGCAAGTTTCGAGCCACTGCTCCTTGCCGTCCCTCACGTGGCTAATCAATTTTATGCTGCAGCATTCATTCCTTCAGCCATAAGCGGAATCAACGCACGATAAACGCTCAACTACCTGCGTGACGACCCGTTTCACTTTCATATTTGCCGATTCCTAAAAAAGAGGATCAGCCGCATTGATTTTTTTGTATTTGCTCAATAGACATTTTTATTTTACTAACTTATGAAGTAACGAAGCTGGACAAAGAATTCCAATGACAAAGCTGTAAGTACGTTCGGAAAATGTCAGGTAAAGGAGTTTTAAGTAATCTTTCCTATTATTCTGTAGTGTATTTGTTTTCACTGGCAAATTACGGTGAATACAAAAAATACGACCTGAGAAACCCGCTAGCGCCCTTTGCATGCCCGTATTACAATGCGTCCTAACGTTTTTTTTAAATTAAATGTATATAAGGAGAGGTTGGTGCTAATGCGTGGCACCGGCTACTCCTCTTTTCTTGCACAAAAGTTGACATCGCACATTTTGTAGCAAAGGCATGGCTGTACTTATGTACATAGCACAACATTTATACAATGAGCGCACGTTTTTCAACTCTGAGTGTGAACACCACACAGAAATGTGTCCACACTACATAGAAATGTGTCCAGCACCACACTGAGTTCCCCCTGCAAACGGCCGTAGCACTTGGCCAAGTCTCCTGACTCGAGGGAACAGCGACGATGGTAGTGACGCACGTTTTGCTAGCGACCACACAAGCTCGTGCTCTTCCGGCAATTTTTTTGTTTTGACTTATTTTTCATTGTGGGTTATTTGTATATATTACCGTGTGTTCAAGAAAAGTACCCACAACTTTCTAATACCAGAGCAATGCAAGGCTCTTCGATGACTTTATTGTTACTTGTCCCGTAGCTGCAGAAGTCTTAAGATAGCTAAAGATCGCAATTGGTGCAGTAGTAAAGAAAGTTAAATTACGTTTTCAATACTGCAGCTCGGTGATTGTTTTATAATGCATGCTTAATTTTTTCAATAATAAAATCCCATTTGAGCTTTTAGATTTTGAAAAAGTGGCACCTAGGTATAATTTCGGGGTAACATAATTAACCAACTTCAACAGTGAAACTGAGACCAGAACGTAGAAGAACGTAGAAGCTAATGGTCTTGATAGCGCCATAGCAATAGAATGCCCGTTCAGCTAAAATTGTAGCTGCAGCATCGGCGTCGTTGGTTGTGAGCAAAAAAAATTATCTGGTTAATGACCAAAAAATTGAGAAAGATGCAAAATTGACAAACGAACGCAGACGGCCTCTGGGGCAAGGATGCGTCGTACTAGACACAATCCTACTGCTTGAAGCTGTAGATATACAAAAAAACACTACCATAAGTTGTCTCCAAAAGCATGTAATTATTGCGTGGCAGAAGCTCAGAATTGCACCTGTTGTCAGAATATGTGAGTTACGCAAATAGTGGGTGTTTGAAGGGCTCATTATTTACAAAGTGGGCCAATGTGTCTTCGCGTGACGTCATACGGACGTCTAGTTGGCCTTTCGTTGATTCACAAAAGAACAATTGTATACCCCAGAGCGCATTTAACTATATTTGCAGTAGAAATTATAAAGTAGTTCGGAACGGCCAGTGTCACGTGCACAGTCGTTGTTTTCTAAAGAGGCAAATTTTAAGGGAGGCACAGAGAACCGAATGTGGGATAAGAATTGAGGAGGCTATGCGCACAGGCCGTGGTTACGCTATTTGATTCTCTTCCTGAAGTCGATGTTCAAGCGTTCTCTATGTTTTAGGGGCGGAGCTCCTCGTAGCACCTTGTCCTGCGTGTGGCGTACCCGAGAGAAGAAAAGACTAGATAACGAGGAGGGCAGTATCTCTCGTACAGTATAATATGCGATGCTGTCTCATAGAAGTACCTACAAACTGCAGTTGAGTGAGGATATTCTAGATGGCGCTGTGCCAATACTCTCCGATTGACTGCTGCGCGGGTTGTGCCTGGATGCAAAACGAAGGAGTACCTCCCTCATGTTCCTGGAGAGTCGCCGTACGTGGCGGATCGTTGGTGGCCCATGGATGAAGCAGGGCGGCGGGCGTGTTGCAGACTCTTGCGCTCGGTTGCCTTGGCTCGTATCTCGTCCGTGTTACCCGCGCGCCGTCTACATTGTCCAACGTGATCGGACGCATGGATGCCTGTATGGACGGACAGACATGCAGATGAATGGAAGGGCGGGCGCGGCATGAACAGACAGACAGACAGACAAACAAGCAGACAGACAGACAGACAGACAGACAGACGGACAGACAGAAAGAAAGAAAGACAGACAGACAGACAGACAGACAGACAAACAGACAGACAGCCGGATGGATGGACGCACGGTCAGATGCACGGATGGACAGACGGACGCAGGAATGAACGCATTGACGTACGCATGGACCAACACACGGAAGGACTGACGGACCGAGGCAAGAATGGCGTTTTGTGATCGTGGCCAGAGCTGACGAGGGAGCGGTGCTCTGTTATTTCCCAAACAAGTAGCCGACCAGCCGGCTGTCTATGTCCACCAGGTATCGTCCCTCCTAGCCGGAGGTTGTGACATCGTGTCGCCACGTCGCCGTATGTCGTTCGAGAGAGCACAACAAGTACAGCATCTTCCTTGGAAGAGACTGTGGTGGGCGCCGCAAATCGCCCCGCTAATTAAGCGAACATATCGGTGGACCCTTTGATGTATGCTGTCATGAGCTTGGAACCCCTCCACCAGCGGCACACACACGACGAGTAAGAGCCCCGCTGGCACCACCTTGGAGTGCAATGATCACGCCTCAATATTGGACGTTCACGTGGGCCGTGCATGCTCGTCCCCGTCGCCGGTTATGTGTGATCTGTGATTGGACAGTACCATCTGCACGTGTTCGCTGATCTGGGGATCTGGGGAAAACATACCCTTTATAATAAGCCACCCGGCTCATTCGAGGGAGTGTCAAGTCAAGGAACACCAGATTCGAGAGCTCGACATGTAAGAAAGAGCTCGTCATGTATGAGAGCTCACCATGTACATAATGTAAATAAACCTTCTTCAAGTCTCTCTTCCTCCTGGTTCGACAACTTCATCCCGGACCTCTGGTGCCTGCAAACCCCGGTCGCAACAGGATGTACGAACGCTTCGCCTCACTCACCATCATTCACACTGTGCATATGCTTTGGATTGTTTTGTTTCTGAAACACCAGAATGAATTAGCGTCGTTGTATATACCATCAACCGACTTTCTTCTGTGGGTGTGCGGGCCACATTTGCAATACTAGCACAAAAAGCGCACATGCGACAACAAACGCGGTTGAAGTACACCTCTCGTTGTCTTCAAGAGTGACGTCCTTTTGGTCGCCTGCTTCTTGCGCTCATGGGGGCTTCGGTTTCGGTAACACTGTTGAGTTTGGTTCGATTTGGTTACGTGACACTAATTATTAATGACGGCTTTTTACATATTTATTTATCTTTATTTTATTTTTTTGAAGATATTGCTTGCCTCACATCTGAGGCTGTTGCAGGAGAGGGGATATCTTCAAGTAGGCGTGTACGTAGGTAAGGTTGAATCAGACAATGCATATGTTCTCTACATTAACTATACAAGGGCTACTAAATGATAGATGTAATACACAGCATATTAGAATGAAGGTACATATTCAAAAGAACACAGTTTAAGTAGGCACTAAAATAAGTTAAGTTCGACTAGACAGTACTTATGCACTAGGCAAGAAATTATACAATCGCTACAAAAATGACAATATGACATCCAACACACTCAGCGTGAGGCCCGACAAGTACAACATAATTCATGAATAGCGCAATTTCCCGGCAGGAAAAAAATACTGAGAAGTGAAACATAGTATTATTGCGTAACGCAGAAATCTTGCTTGGAGATGATAACTATAAAGCTTCGCCTGATATCTTGGAGATAAAAGCTTTGAGTGATGTACACTTAGTAGCATCATTTGTTAGGCCATTCCGATCTCGAATTGTTTGTGGAAAAAAGCATACCTGAAAATGTCGTTGTGAAACCTGTATTCAGCTGGGTGCTTGGTATGTTTAGTTCGGGAACTAGTTGTATCCGAGTGTAGTAAATAGTTGTTCGCATTGATCTTCACGCTGTCTTTAAGAAGAAGGGAAAGAAACTTAAGGCGAAGCAGTCTGGATCGATCTTGTATAGTGGGTAATGCGGCTTGCTTTAGTAGTTCAGTCGGAGAGTCGTGACAATACTTATTGAAGAGAAATCTAAGTGCCTTTCTTCGCACACCCTCCAACTTTGCTATGTATAGGTTACGGAAGGGAAACCAACATATTATTGCATATTCCAGTGTTGATCGAACGAGTGACAAGTATGCTTGGCATTTAGTATCTACGGATGCGCATTTAGGCGAACATTTCAATGAGTACAAAGCGGTAAGTGCTTTGTCAACAACGTATGTTACTTGCTTGTCCCATTTGAGATCTAACGAAATTATGACGCCTAAATATTTATATTCTTCTACTTTCCTTAACATCTCTCCTAAATAATAGTGGAAGTTTATGGGCGTTCTTTCATTTGACAATGTCATACAAACTGTTTTATCTGCGTAAGGCATCATCTGCCACGTCAAACACCACTGTGTTATATGTTCAAGGTCTCTTTTTAGAATCATTTGATCTTCGTGGCAAGTGATTTGCTTATAGATTATGCAGTCATCTGTACACATTCTCACTGTTGCGTTATGATTGATGTGCAAATCGTTAATAAAAAGATGAAAAAGCATAGGAGCTAGAACGGCACCTTGTGGAACACCACACAGCACATGGCCGTAATCCGAAGAGTGGTCTTTGTAGTGAACATACTGTCGTCTTCCTGTAAGATACCTTTTTATCCACTTGGTGATGTTGTTATCTCCGAGGTAATGCGTAGGTTTCTGAAGCAACGTATCATGGGAAACGCGGTCAAATGCTTTGAATAGATCTGAAAAAATTATACCCGTTTGGCCACATTTGTCCATTTTAGGTGCTAGGTCGTGAATTGTTTCAACCAGTTGAGTAGTTGTAGAGAGTCCTTTCCGAAAGCCATGCTGATTCGTGACAATTAGGTTTTTTTCTACGAATGATACAATGTGTTCCAGGATTAGATGTTCAAGAATTTTTCCGGCCGTACAAGAAAGCGAGATTGGTCGGTAGTTTGATGTGTTCGTAAGGTCACCTGATTTGTGGATAGGAATAACCGTGGCTATTTTCCATTTCTCCGGGATTACACAAGTTTTTAATGTTTTGTTATATATGATCAGTAAGAACTTTGACATTCATTCTGCGCAGCGTTTAAGAAATGGATTTGGTATGTTGTCAGGGCCACGGGAGGTTTTAGGGTCTATTTCGAGTATTAGGCAAAAAATGCCTGATTCAGTTAGGATTAAGTCGTCAGTTTGGCAGTGTTACATAGAAGATAACTGAGGTTGGGGTTCTTACCGTTGTCACATGTGTATACTGAAACAAAGTAATCATTAAACTGTGCAGCCTTTTCAGTAGCTTCAGCCGGGGATGCGTTACTGATCTGATGTGGCTTCAAATTAGGGCATCGCCAAAACTTAGAAGAAAATTCTTTGATAAATTTACTCAAGGTTACATTCAAATATTCATCCTTTGCCACTTTTACAGCAGATTTTAGTGCACGAGACTGCTCACTTATTTTAGCTGTGCAGCCTAGTAACAATTGTTTATTTCTCACTTTTTTATTCTGGCAAGCTTTCGTTTTAGTTGTGTAACATTTCTTGTTATCCAAGGGTTTTTCTTGCGGACTGGTTTATCTTTGTGGGAACATATTTTGATGAGCAGTGCTGAACGATTCTTTCTAAGGTTGTCCATAATTGCTCTATTGAAACTGTATCATCCTGCGAGAACGAGCTAAAGGGTGAATAGGATTCATCTGGGTAGTCAAGAAGGCTCGCGTCATCGGCATTCACCCAGTCGAAAATTCGTGTACTCCCTTTATGCTTAGCTAGTGGTGTGCTTAAAAACAAGGAACATTTAGTCGGTTTGTGGTCCGATATGCCACTGACAACTTCCCATGAAATCCTGTTTTCTGCTATGCTGTCACTCACAAATATCAAGTCAAGTACATTTCTGCTTTTTGTTGTAACACGTGTTGGTTCCCGAATAAGCTGTCTAAGGCTAAAGTTAAAACAAAGATCAAGCAGCTCATCTGGATTATTAGTGTCGGCAGTATCATCAAGGGAATCCCATGTTATACCAGCGAAGTTGAAATCCCCCGTAAGGATTATCAATGTAGACTGCGCGAAATGAGCTTCCATATAATTTGCTAGTAAATGTAGTACATAACACGAAGAATTTGGTGGCCGATATATTGTGCCTAAATAGAAGAAGCATTTATCTGTCGTTAATTTACACCAAAATACTTCAGCACCAACAACTTCAGGCATAGGTGTGTTGTACATATTTTCTTTTATCAAAATTGCTATGCCACCCCCTCGTGAGCACCTATCTTTACGTATGATAGTATAACCCGGGGGGAATATATTGTTACTTGAATTGTTTGGAGAAAGCCATGTTTCTGTTATTGTCACAATATCGGGCTGATGTTATAGTATGAATGCTTCAAGCTCAGTGCTTTTGTTAACAACACTTTTGACTTTTAGGTTCACTATCACTAGGCTGAGGGGCGTTTCATTTTCACTCAGTTTTTGGCCTTCTGGACAACAGATTTCTTTCCTACGACTGCCCTCGCTTCTTTGTGTTCGTCCCAGACATACAGTTGACTGTTTATCTTTATCTTGTCGTGGTTGTGGATCCCGGTGCTGAGTCGTATTCTACCGCTGCCACCAGTTGTTGTGGCTCTCGGCGCTACTCACCAGTAGTCGCTCCGAATCCCAGCGCTGATCACCCTTTGTTGCGGACCGGGGTCTGCCCGGTCTCTTGGGGTAGCGTGGCGTAACTTCAGGTTGAGGAAACGAACGCTGACAAGATGAGGATACGAAAAACAAACCGGTTTATGGCACAATTTACACTTATTTACAGCATAGAAAGTTTAGGGGTTTCACAAACCACGAGCGTGGTTGTTCAACCGTTACATATTTCAGAGCGACGTCCTGCACTCTGCGGCATTGTTATAAACCCTGTCGGGCTCCTCCTCCTTGATTGGAACGTCAATCACACACACACAAGACACCACAAAGGGTATAGTTCAGTAGCACATGGTCTGCCAAATAGTTATTGCCCCTCTTGACGCAATGCTCTGGAGATAGGGGAAATCGGGTTCCTTCGCCAAACGATTTGGTGGTCGGGTTGCTTCTTCCGCTTTTCCCAGGAAGGGCAGCCAAAGAGTGTAGACACGACCTGTACAGTCGGTTTGCTTCGCCGTCTCGCTAAACAAGCTGGCCCAGAGGAACTGCTTGTAGAGACTTTGGCTCACGACCGTCTTCTAATGCTTTTGTCGCTCGCCGCCGCGAGACGCTGGTTCCAAGAGAACTTGGGTTCCAGGCGTGGGAGCGCTGCCCGGCTACGGTTCTCAGCGACAGCCTGGCGCCTACTGACGATGATCATAACAGCTTCCCCTCGCCAGAGCAGTCACGGAGGGCAGCAGTCACCGCTGCTGCTCGCAAAGACGACGATAGGGTCCGTTGTGGAATCTCAGGAACTCGCCTTCGCTTGTCGCATTGTCTGAGTAATTGCTGAAAACTTCGACAGCGTCACTGAAACTCGATCACATGCACAAGCAAGCACTCGGCCCCCTTCGAAAAAACCAAGCCAAAAGAGGCATGGGAAACCAATTTTCGTTACTAGCCTTAACAAAAGCTAACATTCCAAACTCTCAGGACTCACTAGCGCTGAGAAACCAGACGTGCTACCTTACACATTTTACATAATGAGTTGCACGAAAAAAACTAAAATATCCATTTTGATACATCAAGAGCATCCCAGAATGGCTTAGAAAGATCGGCTGAGTGCGTCAGCGTTTCCATTTATTTGCCCTTATACCTTAAGTCAAAATCATATTTTTAAAGAATCAGGCTGATCTGCACAAGGCGACTGTTCGTCGATGTCACGGTTTGCAGCCAAGTAAGGAGACATTGGTCTGTCTCTGCTTTAAATTTAGCACCTCTGAGATAACACTTCAACTGATGAATGGCCTACACAACGCAAGCGCACTCTTTTTCTGAAGCGCAGTACGTTATATCCCGAGAGCCTAGTTCCTAGCTTAAGTAGAGCGCATCTTTGCTCGTTACTACTGTCGTCCCGACATAGAACAGCTGCCTCCTTCTTTTCATCGCTGGCCACATTAATCGGTTCTGTCTCGCGGAGAGCATCAGTCAAGCACGCGGATGCTGAACAAACTCGGATCGAGTGAGCGCTACAATTGTTCCAACATCCGTTTTTGTTCACGGCCGCCAATAATCGCCTACTACGGAGACATTAAGCTCACCAGCCTCCCAAAAGCTTAACCGAAACTGTGACCTAACGGTCTACCTCAACGGTTCGGGAAGCCTGATGATCTATTTATGATCACTCGATCAATCATTCTTCAAAGAATTCAACAACAAAAAGGGAACAAACACTGCCTTCTAGCAAGTTTTTTCGGTTTAATTTTACCTGCCTGTGCTAACGCCGAATCTTTCACAGATTTTCTAAACGTTAATCCTTACGTTACGTTGTTACTCACCGTATACAACACAAGATAATCTTATGTGCAATACTCATCAAAACAACCCCACAACACTTGTACTGGTTTATGCTAAAACCGTGCACCGATTGCTCTCTATTCTCATTGTGCGTAACAACTGTATCGTGTCGCGCCAATCTTAATCATTTTACGAAATCGATAGGTCTATGTTAACATCTTCCTACTTGAAATTCTCATTCACGTCACATTCTTATGAGAGTGAAGGCATACGACATTACACTTAACCTTCGAAAATACTGAAAAAACAACAATTTTCCAGTTTTAATTTTCTGCACATAATCACCCTAATGATTAAAGCACTTTTGCTAACCTTCAGCTTTTAGCTCAGCGTTTTACCTTTTTGAAAAAAAATTAACACCGCATGTAGCAACTCACAAATGTAACCAGACCAATATGCATCTCCCATGCAATAATGAGTAGCCATATTTAACACGCACGTGCAACCATTCTTAAGACTGTCCGCCCCCTTTTCTGAACAAGATTTCTCAGAATCGCACACGATGGGGTCGCGGTCCCGGTGGTTTTCGAGCACGCCAGAGGCTACAAAACGCACAAACTCTAAGCAGTGCACTGCACTCACACCTTATTTTGCACTTCGGCCTATTCCCTTCCGGAATTTGAAAGAGACGCCAGAATCAGGGGTAAAACCTGCGCCATTTTTCTTTTGTGGTGTCTCCTACGCGGTATTTAGCAACTCTGTGCTTTCGACTTAGACCCATCGGGCAGGGCCGCTTTCCGGAAGTCGTCGAACGCAACTGCGCTTTTCGTTGGGGTAACGCACCTCGTTTCCCCCCTCTACACCTGGCTCGCCACTTGTGCCTCCATAAACGTCACCATTGACGTTTCTTGAAACGGAATAATGGCCTAGCCTCCCGTCTTTGTTAGGACGGAGTGGGACCTGCCCTAGGCTTACGCAGTGCCGACCGCCTCCGCTTCTTCCTTTTTCTGCGATGTTTGCAAACCAACTCGGTATTATCGGTGCACTGCTGAAGCGTGGCGTTCTTGCTCTCATCGGTCACTGCGCTAACCATGCCTAGGTTTGACAATGTCTAAAGGTCTTCTTGAGGCACAAAGAAGGTTTTCAGCTCATTACTGGGCCCAATAGTGCTGCTGGCACCTTCCTCATACACGCCAGGAGCGTCTTTCAACATTGTCCCTACCTCCAGACCGGCCACGGCCTCGTTCTCAGCATACTCTACCTTGATGGATTCTAGAATACGCGGGCCCTTCTCTGGCGCGATCTCTGTTTCTAGCGCTTCATGACGCTCCTCAACTTCCAGCGCTTTGTGACGCGCCTCACTTTCAGACTCCGGTGCGAGTCTTGTTTTTCTTTTGGCTAACAGAACTTCCAAATCTTCTGATTAGCTCTGCTTTCAACACTTCATAGTTGTTCGCGTGCTGCTCACTGAGTCGCGCAACAACATCCGCTGCCTCGCAGGGCAGAACCGTGCGTAGCTTCTGAGACCAGGTGTCTCGCTCACACTTGAGTTGACTACACTTTCGTTCAAAGAGTCTCAGATACAGGCCCATATCCCATGATGCCTCTAATGGCTGCATGTACCTAGACATCTCCAACTCTGCATCGCTGTGGAGAAGAAGTGCTCCTCGCTGGGGTCCCAAGCTTTTACTCAACTTGTTATCTTGTTTGAAAAACTCCAACTCGAGGTCTAGTTTTTTGTCTTCTCCCTTTCCTTCCATCTGAGCTGCTCTTAACTTTCTTTCAATTATGAGGTCCCATTTTTCACTCAGTTCCTCATCATCAACCCCCAAACCAATAATCGCCTTATGATTATGGCTTTTCGTGGCAAAACCTTTGCATCGATTCCCAATTCTTCACACAACAGCAACAAGTCTGACTTCTGCAGCTCCCGTAAGTTCATAATTGTACAGAGAGCTCGCTACTTCCACAAATAGCTTCCCGAAACGACGAAACTGAGTCTTTCGGCAAAGTTAACTACCAGTTTTAAAATTTACCCTCTTTTAGAACCAGGTTCACTCAAAGGAAAAGCCAAGCCCTCGACCATACGTGATCCATGTCTCGAGCCAGCTGCTTCCCTTGGGCCGACTGTTGTCACTTGTAGCTTCGTATCCGACCGCTGCCAACCAGTTGTTGTATATCCCACCGCTGCCACCAGTTGTTGTGGCTATCGGCGCTGAGTCGTATCCCACTGCTGCCACGAGTTGTTGCGGCTCTCGGCGCTGTTCCTCTAGTAGTCACTCCGAATCCCAGCGCTGATCACCCGTTGTTGCGGACCGGGGTCTGCCCGGTCTCTTGGGGTAGCGTGGCGTAACTTCGGGTTGAGGAAACGAACGCTTACAAGATGAGGATACGAAAAACAAACAGGTTCATGGCACTATTTACGCTTATATACAGCATAGAAAGGTTAAGGATTTCACAAACCACGAGCGTGGTGGTTGAACCGTTAGATGGTTTAGAGCGACGTCCTGCCCTCTGCGGCGTCGTTATAAACCCTGTCGGGCTCCTCCTCCTTGATTGAAACGTCAATCATACACACACAAGATACCGCCCACGGGGCATATATCAGTAGCACATGGCCTGCCGAATAGTTATTACCCCTCTTGACGCAGTGCTCTGGGAATAGGGGAAATGGGGCTCCTTCCCGGAACAATTGGGCGGACGGGTTGCTTCTTCCACTTTTCCCAGGAAGGGCAGCCAAGGAGTAGATACTTGAATCGTGCAGACACGACCTGTACGGTCGGTCTGCTTCTCGGTCTCGCTAAACAAGCTGGCCTGGAGGAACTGCTTGTAGGGACATTGGCTCACGACCATCTTCTAATCCTTTTGTCGCTCCCAGCCGCGGGACGCTGGTTCCAAGAGAACTTGGGTTCCAGGCGTGGGAGCGCTGCCCGGCTACGTTTCTCAGCGACAGCCTGGCGCATACTGAGGACGGTCATAACATCCTACACAAGTGTGACTTTTTCACCCTCATCTCGGGTCCTCTTGGTGCTGTCCCAAAGTTTTTTCCGGATGTTACGCACACGGAGTGAAAATCTTCGCCCACAGACATCATACTGGACTTCTTAAGCTTATAGCAGTTTTTTCATTATTTTCGCCCCATCTTCGAAGCGTTACAACTTGATCATTACAGGTCGTGTTTTGTTTTCTGTTTTAGTTCATAGCCGGTGCATTCTCTCGATTCCCGAAATCGTGACACCTAGAGTTGTTTCAATAAGTGTTTCAGTGATTACGTGATTAGCTTTCTCGTTTTCTTCTTCCGGAATGCCATAAATAATTAGGTTGCATCGTCTGCTCCTATTTTCGGGGTCATTGACCTTGAGTTGAAGGCAGATAATGGTATTCTTATACGTCACTATTTTATCCTCAATACCAGCCATTCTGCCCTCAAGGTTTGTCAAAATATGTAATTTTACATGAATGGCTTTCAAAGAATTATTTACGGCCTTGTTGTCATTTTTAAAGCACTTATGACAGCAGCCAACTTGCGGATTCCTGTCAACACCTCCTGATTCCCAGGGCCCGGGTTACTTTCTACATCCCCAGAAAGCATCAATAAGTACTTCAATAATATTATACAGTGGCACAAAGTTGCACACACTTGGCCTGCGCATGGCAGCACCACAAGACATATTTCGTTACTTTTGTAACATTTGCCAAAATGTTTTCTCACCTGGATAAAGAAGACGAAAGAATTATTCGTCATCTTCACTGCGATGCCGCTATGCCCAATGACGTTGCCAGGCACGGAGCGCTCTTTATAGGTGTACGATGTCGATAGCATTCCGGTGGCTGATACGCCTCTGAGGGGGCGTAGTCCAATCGGTCAATCAGTTCGTCAAAGGCGCCGCTTCCTAAATCGTCTATCGGTGCATTGAAACACTCGGCACATGGCAGAGCAGTCAGCGACGACACGGTTCGCTGGGGCGTCCAAATTCCGTCCGCGAAGCAGTCGAAAGAAAGCAGGAGACCGAGCGCCTGGATCAAGAAGACGAAAAGATTATTCGACATGTTCACTGCGATGTTGCCATGCCTAATTGTCGTATCTAAAAGCTATGATAACTTATTCACATTAGGACCTTCGATTCTGCCACATAACAACTCAGTATAAAATTTAATTATATAACATTTCTTAAGTAGTGTTCTGATTGATATCCTTAGTCATCGTGAAATGTCTTGCGGCCGCAAAAGTGGCACATATAAAGGTGTAGAGTAAATATCTTATTTCTATTATTTTACGAGATTTGGGGCACATTTTTTGAAACACCCGTAGTATACACGCACATAGATACATATACATTCAAGAAATACGACAGCGAAGCCAATATAATGGCAAACCATTGCTGATGGTGCTCATTCTGTCATCATAAAATGAAGAAAAACTTATTTGTTTGCCGATAAGCGTAGTTAAATGAAAATCTTGGGCGGGCAAACATGGTCAGTGAGGTAATGTACCCGTCCGAAAACTATTTTATGAAGGTATGTTTACATATATTTCAGGAGAGAAAACAAGTGGAAATAAAGCATTCAGTAAGACTGCATGCAGGGGGATTTACCTAAAATGCTCCTGAACTACTTTGGACGCTCAAGCGTTGCTGAAGACATGCCGCTGCCGTCACGCTCTTGGTTTCCCCCAAGTGCAGGTCTCAGCGTACCTGGTGTATGTAAATGACCGCTGTCAGGCCGACGGGGTGATCCTCCCATGAAGCAAGCACCTTAATTAAGCCTGGCTATGCTGCTGCGTTGCAGTATAGCGGGGCTTTCATCTCTCGGGCAACGCGTACACGAGACGAGATTGGGCCTAAAGCTCCAAGTGCGCCAGGCTGATGTTTAAGGTCTTGGTGCAACAAAAAACGCTAAAAAAAGTACGTGCCTTATCTCGGTTGCTTCGAATTGTAAATAAACAGGTTCACGTTCGCTTCCACTGTAAAACAGTATTTCCAACTATTTTCTATTTTCGAGCACTTTGGAAAAAACTTTCACAATAGGAGTTTTAAAATAAAAAAATGACAGCATATCCATGGAGTAGATATGCTGTCATTAAAAAGTAGGTAGCGCAGTTTTCTTTCCCAGACTGACGCGTAATCTAGCGTTCAAAATTGTTTTGGGCTGTTTCGAAAAAAGGGAATATGAAGCAGGGAAACGGTACATGTCACCTAATGTACATCTCTGTCATGTTGAATAAAACATGCAGCGCAAGTATCAGTGTCTACTGTTGTCCATGCAGCCTAATATTTAAGGAAAATTGTATTGTGAAACAAAAAAAAACATGGCTACTGAAATCAGAAACACAGTTGTACAATACAGACTCACGTGGTATTTGCGGACGCAGTTATTGGAAATTTTGTAGGCAATTTTTACTGTCACTGGACAAATATTACGCAAAAGTGGTGTTAATACAAATATCGACAAATGAACTGCAAAACATTTGCTTTACAAGAAAAGAAACTAGCAAGAAATTAGTGAAATGATACACAGTATGAAAATAGACAGCAGAAAAACGTGTTCACTCGTTAAAAAATTAACTGCTTTATGCTTTATGCACTTCTGAAAATGAAATATTTGTGGGTCACTGCACATATATTTCTTTTCTTTCTGTGTGTTTTCGTGCCATTTGTCACTTCACAGTGCTTCAAAACAAATTAGTCCACAAACCCATTACCTCCAAATAAATTTTTCTAGACTGTGACATGTTTTGAAAGAAATGATCATGTGAAATAACAATACTTCAGATATCATGTTATCTAAGGGAGACATAATGTTATGATCCCATTGAATGACACTTCTATTCTCAATTTACCATACCATGCAGCAGCCAATCTTGGATGATCTTTCACTGGAAGCAGGAATAACACACCACGATATGTGGAGCGGTGTTAAATTTTGGAGCAAATTGTGTGTTCTAATACCTTGCACAGATGGCATGAAATTGCCCCGGAACACCATACATAGAAAGATATGTCCTCCTGCCCTTTGTTCAAGCCTCACCGTGTTGGTTCTAGTGGCTAAGACATTCAGCTGCTGACCCGCAGGTAGTGGGATCAAATCCCAGCTGCGGTGGCTGCATTGTCGATGGAGGCGAAAATGCTGTAGGCACATGTGCGCAGATTTGGGTGCTCGTTCAAGAACCCCAGGTCTTAAAAATTTCCGGAAGCCGCCACTACGGCGTCTCTCATTATCATATGGTGGTTTTGGGACGTTAAACCCCACATATCCATCAATCAATACCTTTTGCTAAAATAGTCTCTTTTCTCGTCCAGTTCATGCGAATGCACAGTCCACCTAACGTAGCTATCTCTACAGTTCGTTTACAGCTTAGTTAGTTTTAATCTTTCTGC
Source organism: Rhipicephalus microplus (assembly GCF_043290135.1). Classification (NCBI taxonomy): domain Eukaryota; kingdom Metazoa; phylum Arthropoda; class Arachnida; order Ixodida; family Ixodidae; genus Rhipicephalus; species Rhipicephalus microplus. Next base: position 139,694,543 of record NC_134704.1, on the reverse strand, counting down.
TAGGGATTTTTCGAATGGTAATATGTTGTTCAGCAAGCATGAACACCCCCAGAAATTGTTCATGAATATTAGTGTTGCCTTATAGGTAGCACTAGACTAGCACTTGGTAAGCACAGACGTGAGCCTGAACATCTGATTCACTTGTTTTTTTTTATATCTCGTACACACTCCCGGTCTTGAGCCGGAGTGTTAATTTACAACAAAAAATAAATGAAACATGCGAATACATCTGAGAAATTACTGTATACGGAACCTTAGTGCTGCATGAAGCAGCACTCAGCACTACGCGTGGAAAATTAATTGTTGAATTATATAGCTGCCTAATAAAAAGCAAGCAAAGAATACAATCACGCAGGTGGTTGATCATAAACACAGTAAAAAGATATGATCAGAAAAATCAAAGCAAGAAGTGCGAGATTGCACGACAAAAATTCATATATGCAGCATCCTAATGCCGTATATAGGATAGGGCATTAGGATGCCGTACACAGCATTAAATGCCCTCGCATACGAGAAGTAAGGATTAAACATGAAGGCCAGTTAAAGCAAACAGAAGAGAATTACTGTGTCTTAGATGAATGAAATGGTACAGAAGGCCCAAAACCCACTGATATTAACAATCAAGTGCACTGAATAAAAACGAACTAGGCTGGCATTGAACCACCTCAACAGGCGGATCCTTTCAAATATAGGCAATGCTGCAGATGAACATCGTTTGTGCTGATATTCGCTAGCCTTCGTCGGGCAAAAAACCCAGATTTGCGGCTTCCGTACTGGCAGAAGGCACTGTTTCCGATCTACTCCAAGCTATGTTTCTTGTCTACTCCGAATATCTACGTCAATCATAGTAACTCGGAATTTCGGTGTGTTGGTGTCTAAAAATTAAAAAAAAAGGTTAGGCAGGATCTGCAGTACAATATAATTACCTTTTGTTGCGTGTCGTTAAAAATGAAATAAAGAACTTGCACATGCCCAGCATGAAGCCAATTTTAAAGGTGGGGTTAATCAGTGATGCATCAATCCTAAGCAATTTGGTGCACAACCTGGAGCAGCTAAAACGTCAGTTTTGAGCAGCGAATCAGCTTTCTTTAGCACTTGACAGTCACACATTTACAATTATACATTTTCGATCTCTAAGCGCAAGTAGTTTACCGTTTTTAACAATATATATATATATATATATATATATATATATATATATATATATATATATATATATAAAATGCCCGCTTACCAGCCCCTGCCACAATACGCGGCACCCCTCCTACGACGAATTGTTTACGGGACCCCGAGTAGTTAAAGGCTTAGGACTTCCTGAAAAGCTCTTTTTTGCCCCACACCGAACCGCCAGTGCCAGGAGGGGCCGTCTGATCGGGAGGAATGCGTTAGTGAACAGAAACATACACAGACCGCTGACATCAGAAAGGTGAAGGGGAGAGGGGGGAGAGAGATGAAGGGGGAAGTGGAAGGAAGAGTGGAAGGGGGCCACCCGAGGGGCGTCCACCGTATATTATTTTTCTCTTTTTCTTTCTCTTTTTCTTTTTCTTTCCCTTTTTTTTCTCTTTCCTTGCCTTCTGATTTGAGATTGTATAAAGCTGAGCACCAACAAACTGTATCTTTAATCCTGATGAAGGCCAGACTCTAGGCCGAAACGTCGAAATAAACCACGTTGTGACCGCTCAAGGAGGATCTACTGGACTATATGCAACGCTACGGCCACTCAACCACCATGCCTGCCTATATATATATATATATATATATATATATATATATATATATATATATATATATATATATATACATATATATATATTGCAACGAGCAAGGTTGCGTAAAAACACAGGTTATTATTCCAGAAACGATAGCCGCAACATGCTGGTACAGGCAGGAAGCCGGCAAGCACGAGCCACACACGGACGTCAACGCCTTCTTTCACGCTGGCACAGAGCTGGCGCCACTATGCTTCGCTACAATTACTCCCCGCGCAGAAAGGAGCCAACCTGGCGACCTAGGGAAAGGACACGACAAGGGGGTCATAGCACGGTTTGAGACGTGATACGTGTACTGTTTCACGCCCACGGCAGCGTTGGTCCGAGGGTAGATCAATGGGCTCAACTTCATAGTTGACAGGAGATGTTTGCCGCACCACACGGTAGGGGCCATGGTATTTCGACGAAAGCTTCGGGGAAAGACCGGGAGGGGTAGAAGGGACCCAGAGCCAAACCAGCATTCCTGGGTTATAGTGTACAGTAGACGCAGAGGAATCGTGGTCAGTTTTCTGGCGCCATTGGTCTTGTGCGGTAAATGAGCGAGCGAGTTGACGACACTCTTCGGCATAAGCAGCTGCTTCGGAAACAGGCGTCGCTTCGGAAACATCAGGCCTGTAAGGGAGAATGGTGTCCATGGAGCATGATGGCTCACGTCCGTACAGGAGGAAGAAAGGAGAAAAGCCAGTGGTTGTTTGTGGCGCAGAGTTGTACGCGTACGTGACAAAAGGGAGCACTTGGTCCCAATTAGTGTGGTCGTCTGAGGCGTACATGGCAAGCATATCTCCAAGGGTACGGTTAAATCGTTCTGTCATGCCATTGGTTTGGGGATGGTATGCCGAGGATTTCCTATGGACAGTGCGACATGCCTTGAGTAGCTCGTTGACGGCGTTCGAGAGAAACACGCGTCCACGGTCACTGAGTAATTCACGAGGTGCACCGTGTCGCAAAATGAGATGGTGAAGAAGAAAGGACGCAACGTCTTTCGCAGTGGTAGCAGGCAGCGCAGATGTTTCAGCGTAGCGTGTTAAATGATCCACAGCGACGATAATCCACCGGTTTCCTCGAAGAGAGTTGGGTAGTAGACCATAAATATCAATTCCGACGCGGTCGAATGGTCTCGCTGGGCAGGTTAAGGGTTGCAAAGTGCCAGCAGTGCTGTGAGAAGGCGTCTTGCGTCGTTGACACGTGGTGCATGACCGAACGTACTGGCGAACGTGCCGATACATGCCGCGCCAGTAGTATCTTAGACGAAGGCGAGAGTAAGTCTTAAATACTCCAGCGTGGCCACACTGGGGGTCATCGTGAAAGGCAGCGCAGATGTCCGAACGCAAATGACGAGGGATGACAAGGAGCCACCTACGGCCATCCGTCACGTAATTGCGGCGATACAACAAGCCTTCACGGACAGCAAAGTGTCTTGCTTGACGAGAGAGCGAGCATGAAGTCGTTTCTGACGAACTGTGAGAGAGGACGTCGAGCAAAGAATTGATCCAGGGATCCTTGCGCTGTTCGGATGACATGTCAGTGATGCTCAACGATGACGAATCGCAAATGGCAGTTGATAAGCAGGCAAGGTCAGGAGGCAGTGGAGAACGGGATAGTGCATCGGCGTCTGAATGTCTGCGTCCTGAGCGATAAACAACACGGATATCGTATTCCTGAAGGCGTAAAGCCCAACGAGCGAGGCGGCCAGTAGGATCTTTCATGAACGCTAACCAGCATAAGGCATGGTTATCTGTGACAACATCAAACGGGCGTCCGTAAAGGTAGGTGCGAAATTTTCCTATAGCCCAAATGATAGCCAAGCACTCCTTTTCCGTGACGGAATAGTTGGACTCTGCCTTCGTTAGTGTACGGCTGGCATAGGCGACAACGTACTCGTGACAGCCATCCTTGCGTTGAGCGAGAATGGCACCGAGGCCGACACCGCTTGCGTCCGTGTGAATTTCAGTGGGTGCATTGGGATCGAAGTGGCGGAGAACTGGCGGAGAGGTGAGTAGCCGGCGTAGCGCCGTGAATGCCTCATCGCAGTGGGAATTCCAGCCAGAGACGTCCGTGCTACGGGAGATAAGCTGAGTCAGAGGGGCAATTATAGAGGCAAAATTGCGAATGAAACGCCGAAAATAGGAACACAAGCCTATAAAACTACGAAGCTCCTTTAGGGTAGTAGGCTTGGGGTACTCGGCAACGGCACGCAGTTTGGCAGGATCTGGCGATATTCCTTCTTTTGAAACGACGGGGCCGAGAATTGTGAGTTTGCGGGCACCAAAACGACATTTCTTGAAGTTAAGTTGCAACCCGGCTGCCGTAAGGCACTGGAGAACTTGTTCCAGACGGCAAAGATGAGTTTCGAAATTCGCCGAGAATACAACTATGTCGTCTAAATAGCAAAGACAGATGTGCCATTTAAGTCCCCTGAGGACACTGTCCATCATTCTTTCAAAAGTCGCAGGCGCATTGCAAAGACCGAAGGAGGGCACAACATTAAATTCATATAAGCCGTCAGGGGTCACAAACGCCGTTTTTGGACGGTCTGGTTCAGCCATTGGTACTTGCCAATAACCAGAGCGCAGATCCAGTGAAGAGAAAAACTCCGCACCTTGAAGGCAATCCAAGGCGTCATCAATGCGTGGCTGGGGATAAACATCCTTGCGTGTGATGTTGTTTAGTCGACGATAATCCACGCAAAACCTGATGGAGCCATCCTTTTTTCGCACGAGGACCACTGGCGAAGCCGAAGGACTGTGTGAGTGCTGAATAACACCGCGTTGCAGCATCTCGTCGACGTGTTGAGTGATGACGTCACGCTCGGCCTGCGAGACGCGGTAGGGGCGCTGACGAAGTGGAGTATGATGACCGGTGTCGATATGGTGAGCGACAACTGACTTGCGTCCCAAGGGAGGTTGTCCGTGGTCGAAGGAGGCGCGGAAACGGTAAAGTAGTTGAATGAGCTGATTGCGCTGGTATTGCGTAAGGCCGGTGTCTACGCTGCGCAACAGAACGTCTTCGTCAGGTAGTGAGGGCGCGGTGCCAGCTGTGACAGCATCCACGGACATCGGTGTCGTATCAGAATGGGCATCGAAAGGAAAGATGTCATCATAAGTGTCAAGACTCCCAATGCATTCGCCATGCAATAAGGTAGCGGGACAAGGGAACGCATTGCACACGTACACGACACTGGAGCCATCGGCAAGTGTTATGACGGCAAACGGGATGACAAGGTTCCGGCGACGAGCGCATTCTTGTGACGGCATAAATAGGGCCGTTGAATCGGAAACGGAGTTGCACAAACGAGATACCGCGGTGACCGAAAAAGGAGAATTGACGACGTCAGCGGCGACGATCACTTTTTGGGTGAGCAAGGGAGATCTATGAATGTCGTGCTGAATAGAAACAAAACGAGTTGAGCACGAGCGCAGTCGACAACCGCATGATTAGCGGAAAGAAAGTTCCATCCCAGGATGATTTCATGAGACGCATGCGGAAGGACGACAAATTTAACGATGTAAAGCACTCCTTGAATCACAACACGAGCACTGCATGTGGCAGAAGATTGGACGTGTTGCGAACTCGCCGTGCGTAAAGAAATTTCAACCAGTGGAGTCGTCACTTTGTTCAGTTTGCGGCATAACACTTCACTGATTATACAAATAGCGGCACCTGTGTCGACAAGAGAAGTTGTGGCGAAACCGTCCACAAACAAACACGGCAATCTCATTAGGGGGCGATAGATGAGGCCTTGGAAATTTCGTCGGTGGCGCAGCTCTTGCCTCAGGAACTGCGACTGTTAGTTTTTCTCCTGGGCGTGGTTGGAACGGCGAAGCATGGGGTAAGGAGACCGAAGACGGGGTGAAAGAGATCGACGTCGGCTGAAGTCTGGTCGACGTGAGCGGGGGTCATGTGAATCAGGTGTCACATGCGATTCTGATGGCCGAGGTATGTTGCCGGAATGCTGCACATCATTAAAATAGAATCCACGGCGACGACAGTAGCGCGCGACATGTCCTGGAATACCACAGTTGTAGCAGACGGGCCGGTTATCCGGAGTACGCCAAGAGTTTACAGGTGCTCGAGGTGGTGTAATGGGCCGATTTACCGGATAAACTGAAACTGGTGACCTGTAGTAGTTGGTGGCTGGACTGTATGAAGGGAGCGGCGGTTGGGCAGGAGGTCGGCGGACGGCTTCTGCATAAGTCAGCGGTGCAGCCACTGATATTGGGGATGTGGGCGAAGGGAGAGCCTCGGCAACTTGTGTCTGAATAGCACGGTGAAGTGAGTGGTCCAGTGTTGTGGGGGTCTTGTTGATGGTGGCGACAAGAGAGAGCTGTCGAGCAACTTCCTCCCGGATGTACTGTTGAATTTGAGGCATTAACACGCTGTAGTCGGAGCCACTGCTTTTGCACTCCAAGGCCGAAATATCAGCTGTCTGCGTATTAGCGCGACGTGTAGAAACTCGTTGCTTGCGCAGCTCATCGAAACTTTGACATAACTGAATCACGGCCGTGACGGTCTGTGGGTCTTTGGCCACAAGCATATGAAAAGCGTCGTCATCAATGCCTTTCATTATGTTCTTTATTCTGTCAGCCTCCGTCATCCTGGCATCAACTCGACTACAGAGGCTGATCACATCTTCAATGTAGCTCGTGAAGCTCTCACCATTTCGCTGAAATCGTCCCCGCAGTCCCAGTTCAGCGCGAAGCTTACGCATGGCTGGACGACCGAAAAACGAGGTGACGGCCTCTTTGAAAACCAACCAGGTGGGGATGTCGGCTTGGTGGTTGGTAAACCATAGGTTGGCCAAATCCGTCAAGTAGAAGATGACGTGAATCAGCTTCGCAGGGTCATCCCACTTGTTAATCGCGCTGGCATGCTCGTACTCTGCCAGCCAGTCCTCGACATCTTGATCTTCAGTGCCGTTGTATACTGGTGGGTCACGCAGACGAAGTACACCAGAACACATGACAGGTGGCAGCGTGGAAGAACCTTGGGGGGGATCGACGCGCTCGGTCATCGCGGACTGAGATGGTAGCTTACGGCTGCGGAGCTCCAGGACGTTACCCAGCACGTTTCCACCAAATGCAGCGAGCAAGGTTGCGTAAAAACACAGGTTATTATTCCAGAAACGATAGCCACAACAAGCTGGTACAGACAGGAACCCGGCAAGCACGAGCCACACACGGACGTCAACGTCTTCTTTCACGCTGGCACAGAGCTGGCGCCACTATGCTTCGCTACAATATATATATATATATATATATATATATAATAAAGAGATCAAGGAATGTACAGGAGAAGTTATTAGAACCATTGATTGTAAATAAGAAGAAAGAAAAGTGGTGAAAAAATAACCATTCGTGAGCAGAAATCGAACCTACGACCTTCGATTAACGCATTCGAAGCTCTAACCACTGAGCTATCACAGCGGCCTTTCCTCCATCAACTTTGTTTTGTTTATATGTGAAAATAGAAGTAGGAGTGTCAGTCAGCGCCATCTATAAGCCAAACGACGAGTGTAAAACACTCTTTTATGCGCATGTCTGGTGTCACGTAGCACGTGAACTTATTACGAGCGGGCAGCTGATTAATAGTCCCTCGTATACAACCTAATGACACCAAGTCTGCCAGTATGAGACCCTCGTTAATGAATAAGGGAAAGAGGTGTATACGTAAGGGCTCGTTTTTCCGTGTTTTGACACAACAATATAGAGACCTAACAGACAGTAATGTCAAGAGAGAGAGAGAAAACTTTATTAAAAAGTCAGTCAATTGTTCAGGCATGGCCCGTCGCCCCTAGCTGTCGGCCGGAATCCCTTAGGACGCGGCAGCAGCAAGGGCTTGACTGATGATGTCGCGCTGGACGTTGGGATCTGGGCTGCAGAGCAGGGCCTCCTAGGATTCTATAGTGTGAGAACCATCGTTTTCGCTTGGACATGTCCTCACCATGTGGACCAAATTCGCTACCTCATCACAAAATTTACACTGGGACTGGAAAACTACGGGGTGCCACTTGCTGTAAAGTGCGGGGTTTGGAAAAACCCCGGTCTGTAACTTTCGCCAAAAAACCTCGTTTCTCTTACTTAGTGAGTTGTCCGCTCTCGGGTATACTTGCCGATTCAGCCTGTAGTGTGCGACGATTTCATCGTATGTGCGCATATACTCGCTTCTTTGTTCGGTAACTTGGGAGGTTCCAGGGGTCGACCGGTATGTGAGACCTCGGGTGACGGAATGAGCCTCCTCCTACCCTCTAAGTTCTTGGTGAGCTGGAGCCCAGACAAGCAGAACCTGCTTTTTGGGTACTCCTACCATGTTTATTATACGGACGGCAGTCTCCGTCACCCTTCCCAATTCATAATTTCTCACAGCGTTTTTGGAGTCGCTGATGACCGCACTGACCCCCTTTTGGCTGATGGCCAAAGCTATGGCCCCTTACTCGGCCTCTACAGTCTCGACAAGGACTGTGCAGCACGCAATCAGGCCACCATCTTCCCTGACCGGCACTGCAGTGTGTGCCGCTTTGCTTTCATATTCCGAAGCGTCTGTATACGCGACGTCCTGTCGACCGGTGTACCTGGATTGTAATGCCTCTGCCCTGGCTTTACGCCTGCCTTCGTGAAAGGTAGGGTTCATAATTCTGGATAGCGGAGGTATCTTTGTTCTGTCCCTGATCTGCATCGGTATGTCTTTGGAACGCGCTTGCTCACGCGTAGGCTCATAGCCCAATCTCTTTATTATTCTCTCCCCGATTTAGATTCGAGTAGTGTTTGATGTTGTGCAGTCACAGTAGCCTCAATTAGCTCATCGAGTGTGTTAGATACCCCCAACTTCATAAGTCTGTCAGTTGACATGTTTGGGGGAAGTCCGAGCGCGACTTTCACACTTTTCCTGATAATGGTGTCGAGTTTGCCCCGCTCCGCTTGGTTTAATTTTAAATAAAGTGCCACATACCCTATCCTACTTATTATGAAGGTCTGCACTAATCTAAGAAGGTTCGCCTCCTTCATCCCAGCATGCCTGTTTGCTATTCGTCTGATGAGACGACATGTCTGATTAGAACTGGCTTCCAACCTAGCAAGAGTTTCAGAATTCTTACGGTCGCCTGAATACTTAGTGCAAAGACACGGATACTGTCGACCACGGCGATCTCTGCGCCGTTAACATACAAGTGGATGTCCACTTCAGGCCTGTTTTGGAGCCGCCGTTTTCCGGCGGGCATAAGGAAGAGTGCTTCCGACTTTTCGGCCGAGCATTTAAGTCCTTTGGGCTTCAGGTACTCCACGATTTTATCAATGGCGATTTGCAGAGAGCCTTCAATTTGGCCGTCACTGCCTTTGTTCATCCATAATGTTATGTCATACGCGTAAATGGTGTGATTTAAATTCTCAATATCTTTTAACTGTTCAGGAAGTTTCAACAATACAATGTTGAAAAGAGTGGGTGATAACACCAAGCCCTGAGGTATCCCCCTGTTGCCTAATTTATTGTCCTCGATAGATTCTTCCCCGACTTTTAAAAGTGGCTGTCTTGTTCGAAAGGAAGTCCTTGACGTAGTCATAAACTCGCTTTCCGACGTTCAGGGAGCTTAGATTTTCCAAGATCGATACGTGCCTCACGTTGTCAAATGCTTTTGCCACATCTAACCCCGCGATAACTTTTGTGTCTCGCGTTGGCTTGTATATAATTTGGTCCTTGAGCTGTCGCATCACGTCGCACGCAGATAGTCGGGGTCAAAAACTGATCATAGTGTCCGGATACACACCATTGTCTTCCGTGTACCTATTGAGCCGCGTCTGAACGACATGCTCCATGAGCTTACCTACGCATGACGTTAACAATATCGGCCTAAGATTCACGAAACGAAGTTTTTTACCCGGTTTAGGAATGAAAATACATTTGCGAGTTTCCACTCCTGCGGTATCGTCCCTTTTTCCCAACACTCCTGCATCTACGTTGCTAGGTTAGCGATGGACCTAGCGTCTAAACTACGGAGCATTTTGTTGGTAACTCTGTCTGGCCCTGCCGCTGATCTAGTCGTTAGCCAATTAATCTCCACTCGCACCTCAGCCAGGGAGATAGGGGCGTCTAAGGCTGCGTTTTCCCGTCCTCCATAATCTGGGAGAGTTTCGGATCCGGTGAAATTAATGTATCTGCTCCGAACTTCTTCTAAGAGTTCCTTCCTAGTGCCTTCGAATTGGTGTGCCATCCGTTCCAATTGCTGTTTAGACGCTGTCTTAGTGCTCTCCGGATCTAAAAGGTGACGAAGAAGTTGCCACGTCCCGGACGTACTTATGTTCTATCCATCTCCTGACAGACGTTCCCCCACCTTTGCTTCGTGAGCGTGATGGCGTGCTCTTCAATTTGCCTGTTTAACGCCGCTATTTGTTTCCTGATACTCTGATCCCATCTCTGTTGGAGTCGGTTGTCCAAAGCTTTCTTTTTCTTCCAAAGATTTACTAATCTCGTGTCTACCACTTCGTTGTCCTCCTCGGTTTCCACCACTTCAGTGGCTTCCTTAACAGTACGTAAGACCCCATCGCACCACTCGGCAATGTCGGAAATGGGAGTCGGGTTGCCCCTGAGGTCCCTGAAAGAGTCACAATTTACGGCCTCTACCCTTCGTTTCCGATGTTGCCGGGCCTCCCTCTACCACTATTTCTATGATCATGTGATCACTGCCTAGGTCCTCGCTTTTGTTGCACCACGTGGTACTAGTGCCGCTCCCCAGTAAGGTCGGGTGTGATGTCAACCGCGACACTACTTCCCTTCCTCGTTGGCTGCAACGGGTCAGTTAATAAATCCAGATTATGAGTTTGCATGTCATCCCACAATTTCCTGCCCTTATTTGAAGCCTGCTTATTCCCCATGTCGTGTGGCGAGCGTTAAAGTCGCCGACGATCAGCAATGGATTGTTCCTACTCTTACGTCGCGTAGAAGCGAAGAGATCCCCAGTCGCATCGCCTTTGTCTGGGAGAGCTGTATATATTTATTACGAACAAGCTAGCGTTTTTCTTTTTTTTTGGGTATTAGTTCTATGAGAACATGGTCGATGTGTGCAATACCAATGTCATGCTGCACCGCCAATGTTTCGCCTGACCAGTGTGGCCATCTGCGTACTCGTGCCTTCACTTACATATGATTTTTAACCCGGCAATGTCGCCTTTCTCCCACATTCCTGTAAAGCTGTAACATCCGGTCGATCCCCTTTCCTCAGGAATTCCTGCAGAACCGCACGCTTGCGCGTGAAGCCTCTGCAGTTCCATTGCCAAACGGTGTTCTTACTGAATCTGTGAGCCATGATTGCCACTAAGGTGATTCATAGGCCTGCCTAATACTTCTTGGGCGAGCTGTTAATACGCCCGATCCCTCTTCGCGGATTCTGTTTTAAGTTCCTCGGTAAGTTTATTATCCCGCTGATGCAACTGCTGTGTCAGATTTTGAAATATCTCGAACATTCGTTTCTCGAAGGTCTTACGCCATTCATCGTCATGGGTAGATTTGGCTTCAATGTTTGCCTCCAGTTGCGCTATTTTCATGTCTATCACTGTCTCTACGTTCTCATCTATTACGGGCTTTTCCGCTTCTTTTGCCCTCCTTTTCGCTGGAGGCGGAGTAGTGCTCTGCTCCTCTGCTTTCTATATTTTGATTCTGTGGCATTCGTGGTAGAGAAACAGGTGTTGTGTTAGACGACTTATTAGCTATTTGAAGCTCCTCTATTTGACGACTCATCATTGCTAGCTGCTCTTTAGCATGCGATTCTTTTCCTTAATGGTTAACATTTCTTTATCACGTTTATCCTGGGAGGCCCTATCTCCCCAACCCACCTTGCGGTTCGGCGACATGGCTCTCCCACTGTTGAGGTCAGCGCTGCCAGAAGTCTCCTCGTTTACTGGACCAGTCATTGGTGGCAGCTCTCCTTCTTGTCTTTCCGGTAGTCTTGGGAAGGAACCTGCTCTTCCTCTTGACCCTCTTTGATGCTTCTACCGGCTCACGAACCATTCTTAGATCTCTTTCATTCTGCACGTTTTTGGATCGACGTCTTTCGCCTTCCGCTCTTCTCCTTCCATTCGCCGCCAGGCCTCCCACTGTCTCTTTTTTATTGTATAAGGGGTACTGAAACCTTCCTTGCATTTCCGATCTGCTGTCAGATGACCTTTGCCACACAGCTTACACTTGGGCTCACATGCATGGTCCTCGGGTGGAGCTGTCATTCCGCATCCCGGGCAGCGAACATGGTCGCTGATACACACGTCCGATCTGTGTCGTAGCTGGCCACATCGGTAGCACACCTCGTATCGTTTCTTATAAAGCACGCACTTCAGCGGTACGCCGTACCAGCACATCCACCTGGGCACTGTCTCATTTCTGAAGATGATCACCACTGAACTTGAGTTCCCCAGCTTCCTAACACCAAGTATCGGCGGGTTCCTTGAGTTGCCGAAAGCCTCTGTCAATTCGTCTACTGACAATCTCGGGTCGATGCCGCGCACCACACCCTGCCCGCTCTCCTCGTGCGGTGTGAGGTACGCCGTGACGTCATAGTTCTTGCCTTCAATCTTGATAGACTTAATCCTGGTCACCTTGCAGACAGTGTCTATGTCTGGAGTGCTGAAAATCAGGGTGCCTTGCTTGTCGTTAACAATGAGCACTTCCTTTTCTTGTCCCTTAATCCACGGAATTTGCGCTGCCATACGCACCGCCTCACTGAGCCTTGTGTTCGGAACTTTTGTGATCGCCAGCCCGCACTTCGGACGAATGATTATCTTGTAGTCGATCGCAGGCAACTGCGGTAAGTACGACGCAATCGAGCGCTCCGCAATCTTGTGCCCCAGCTTTTTGTATGCTGCGTTCGCAGCCGCCGTCTTCTTCCTGTCTTCGCCGGCCTCGGCTCCACTTTCTGCCCGGGCGTTGCCATCTTGGCGCCCCTGTCTGTCACCTCTAGCGGAGTCACGCAGCTCCTTAACATGTTTTCCAACTTTCGTGATCCTGCCAGCGGTTCTAAATTCTTCAGGGGTAATTTCAGTACCCTCCACGGTCACCTCCATTGCCGTCGCGTCTCCACAACGGGGCTCTGAAGCGAACGCCGGGGGCCTCGGCCCCCGCCGAGCCGCCGCGTTTGTTCACCGCTAGCATTAGGCTTTGCTGGGCGGAGACGCAGTCGACACCAAAATAGCCATAAAATGTCCCAAAACGTGCTCACAGTCCTGAAGTCGTGGTCTAGACGATCCCTAGAACTTCAGGCAGGCGATTAGAGGAGCTGTTTGCTGTAACTGCACAATTTCCACCAGACCAAAGAACTTTCCGCGGAGCTGATGCGAGGCACATCCGAACTCCCTGGCCCCCTGGTGGCCATCTCCCAGTAATGCCAAGGAATGTACAGGAGAAGTTATTAGAACCATTGATTGTAAATAAGAAGAAAGAAAAGTGGTGAAAAAATAACCATTCGTGAGCAGAAATCGAACCTACAACCTTCGAATAACGCATTCGAAGCTCTAACCACTGAGCTATCACAGCGGCCTTTCCTCCATCCACTTTGTTTTGTTTATATGTGAAAAAAGAAGTAGAAGTGTCAGTCAGCGCCATCTATAAGCCAAGCGACGTGTGTGAAACACTCTTTTATGCGCATGTCTGGCGTCACGTAGCACGTGAACTTATTACGAACGGGCAGCTGATTAATAGTCCCTCGTATACAACCTAATGACACCAAGTCTGCCAGTACGAGACCCTCATTAATGAATAAGGGAAAGGACTGTATACCTAAGGGCTCGTTTTTCTGTGTTTTGACACAATATTAGTGAGATCTCACAGACAGTAATGCCAAGGATTGTACAGGAGAAGTTATTACCACCAATGGAATGTAGATAAGATGAATGAAAAGTGGGTGAAAAAGTAACCAGCCGTGAGCAGGAATCAAACCTACGTCCTTCGAATAACGCGTTCGATGTTCTAACCACTGAGCTATCACAGCGGCAATGACTCCATCCACTTTTTGTGGTTTATATGTGAATTTGGAAGTAGGAGTGTCAGTCAGTAGGTTCGAGCATCGTACCTTGCCAACCACTTCCACATCCTGCACGATTCCTGGGTGTGCAGTCATTACAAAGTCTATTTCGTTCTTATTTTCGTCATTAGGGCTCCTCCATGTTAACTTGCGGTTTTCTCGTTTTCGGTAGAAAGTATTCAAAATCCGCAAATAATTGCGTTCTGCGAATTCTACTAGTAGCTCTCCTCTGGCGTTTCTAGTGCCGATGCCATAATATCCTACTGCCTGGTCTCCAGCCTGCTTCTTCCCTACCTTCGCAGTAAAGTCGCCCATCACTATAGCATACTGTGTTTTTACCTTACTCTCTGCCGATTCCACGTCTTCATAGAAGCATTCAACTGAAGCGTCATCATGGCTGGATGTAGGCGCGCAAGCCTGTACTACCTTCATCTTGTATCTTTTATTCAGTTTAATTACAATACCTACCAACCTTTCATTAATGCTATAGTATTACTCTATGTTGCCAGCTATGTTTCTGTGAATTAGGAACCCCACTCCCAGTACTCTTCTGTCTGCCAAGCCCCGATAGCAAAGAACGTGCCCATTCTGTAGCACAGTATAGGCCTCATCTGTCCTCCTAACCTCACTGAGCCCTATTATATCCTATTTAACACAGTCTAGCTCCTCGAATAGTACAGCTAGACTTCCCTCACTAGATAAGGTTCTAGCGTTAAACGTTGCCAAGCTCAGGTTCCAAAGGCGGCCTGTAGTCCAGAGATTCTTAGCACCCTCTGCTGCGTTGCAGATCTGACCGCCGCCGTGGTCAGTTGCTTCGCAGCTGCTGGGGACTGAGGGCCGTGAGTTATTTGACGAATGCATGTGGGAGGTGTGGCCAGATACTGCACGAGGGTGGCCAATCCTTCTCTGGTGAGGAAGTGCGTTTTGGCGGTGTTTAACCGGTGAGGCCGCACACCAGGCCTCTTAATACAGTTCCATCACCGCGCGGATTTTTTTATATCCGGTTGGGAACTGCGCGGCACCGGGATTTGAACCACAGACCTTTTGCATGCGAGGCGGATGCTCTAACCCCTACGCCATCGCCGCACCCGACATACTATAGTATGTTTGGTTTTACGTAAAAAAAACCATGTTATTGTTACGAGAAACTTGTTTATTGATTTATTTACAGCGCACAGAACTCGACGAGCAAGATGGCGCCAGACCAGCATCAAACGAAAATTCACTTCGTCCTCCTCTTTCATGCAGCCGTGTTTAGCGGCTGTTATGTATCATAACCCCCGGCGGTAGAAGCACCGTCCCTGTGCTAAATTTACGCAGATGATGTCGAAGGGGGGTAATAGGGCTTTAGCCGAGCCACGTGAACGGTGTCGCTCGGAGCTGACGATGACTTTGTAGGATCGGTTGGAACAATCTCGTACGTGACGTCTGTCACTTGGCGAACGATACAGAATAGTCCAGTGTAGGGCGACAACAGTTTTTCAGACAGTCCCACACGCCGAGTAGGTGACCAGAGAAGCACGAGAGAACCCGGAGAAAAGTGCAAGTCCCTATGGTGAGAATTGTAGAGCTGTTGTTGGCACGCCTGTGAAGCCTGTAGACGGTTACGGGCGACTTGGCGTGGTCGGCGCGGGCAATGGCTTCCCCAGCATATTCAGTGGCCGCAGGTAGTAAAGTGTCTAAAGGTAAAGTTGGGTCCCGGCCATATAGTAGATAGAAGGGCGAATAGCCGGCAGTGTTGTGACGAGATGAATTGTAGGCGAACGTCACATACGGCAAATGAATATCCCAATCATGGCGGTCTGGCGCAACGTATTTGGCAAGCATATCGGTTAGGGTCCTGTTAAGGTGCTTCGTGAGGTCATTTGACTGGGGATGGTACGAAGTAGTAAATTGGTGCTTGGTATGGCAAGACCTTAGGATTTTATGAACCACAGCTGATAAGAACGTGCGGCTAGGTCGGTGAGAAGTTGACGGGGAACACCGTGCACTAATATTATGTCGTACAGCAGAAAGTCTGCAACGTCGGTAGCGCATCTAGTCGGGAGTGCTCGTGTGATTGCGTACCGCGTCGAGTAGCCCGTGGCAACAGCAATCCATTTATTTCCGGCTTTGGAGAGTGGAAAAGGGCCCAACAGGTCGAGACCAACTTGAAAGAAAGGCTCGTTGGGAACGTCAATTGGCTCAAGGTAGCCGGCTGGGATGGCAGACGGCGTTTCGCGACGCTGACAGGGCTCACAAGCGGCGACATAGCGTCGAACAGAGCGGGCAAGTCCAGGCAAAAAAAAAAACCGACGTTGTACCCGATCATATGTGCGAGAAACGCACAAATGTCCCGTCATGGGAGCGTCATGAAGTTGATGCAGGACAGTGGAACGCAGGTGCGCTGGGATGACAGGAAGTAAGTCCGATCCGGAGGAATCAAGGTTATGGCGATATAGGATCCCGTCTTTCACCAAAAACATTCGTAGGGACGGGGCAGGTGCGCTGGCATGACAGATCAATTACTATGCCCAAACGGCACACAACCATGCCAAGAGCTCTGAACACCTATTCACTGCAAATATAACCATATTGGCAGATATTAAGCCAAAGATTTACGCTGCCTATGCATAAGGATAAGCACACAAAATGGAGAAGCCAACTCAGTATGGTAACTCACTATATATATATATATATATATATATATGGGCCCCACCGCGGTAGTCTAGTGACTAAGGTACTCTGCTATAGACCCTCAGGTCGCGGGTTCAAATCCCGGCTGCAGGGGCTGCAGTTTCGATGAAGGCGGAAATGTTGTAGGCCCGTGTGCTCAAATTTGGGTGCACGGTAAAGAACCCCAGGTGGTCGAAGTTTCCGGAGCCCTCTACTATGGCGTCTCTCATATACATATGGTGGTTTCGGGACATTAAACCCAACATATCAGCAATCAATCAATTAATTTATATATATGCGCGCACGCTTGTATATGACGCCACAAAAAGTAAAGTTGACCCACAGCTGCTCGGTTTCTTGCTAACAGCCCTAGACTTCTGTATATTCTTGGCATCAGGCTTCTTGGCATTCCCTTGTGATACATATTTCATTTGCTAATCAGTACCAATTTCCCTGATGCTTCCAGATGCATTTTCTACGCATATTACGTTTGCCATCAGAAAGAACTAGCCATGCGATAACGTTTGTGCTTTCAATGGTGCCTAGGTTTAACAGTTACGTGGAGAAGTACGTGCTGTTGCTCTTTATGAACAGACTCATTAAGCTTTTGGTTCTTTTGCACTTAATGAAGAAATGGTATATTGTAAATTCCAACAATACGCAACATGAAATTCACTGTAATAAACACTAGGCTATGCATTTTAGACTCATGCCAAAGAAGCAGCACCGATGTACAATGGTATTATTTCACTGTGCTACAGCAGCCAAATCGGATCAGTGTAGTGGGTGGCATTTTTTTAAATATGTGGTCCATGTAGTATGATAAATAAAAGTTCAGTGACCTGCGCTAATGCGATATAAGTCAGAAGTAGAAATCTGAAACTTTCTAAAATAGTGAACTCATGCGACATGTTCTAATTACATATGTGTACTTCTTTTTGTAGTTATTGCAATCACTCCTCGTGTAACAGAATGGTATCTCATAAAAACTTGTAATTCTACCCTTGTTTTTCTCATTTCTTCTTAGTGACCTGCGCCAACATGCAGCTTGACCAAGATGCACCTATACCAACTGGCCAAAATTTTTTATACTGCTCCAGCACCTTCAGTGGCACTGTCATGCAAACTATACTAAATTCCGTGCTCTTCTCTGCACAGAATGGTGCAAAATATTATTATGCAAAGTATTTCAGGACAAGCTATGCATGCCTTGGGGTTTAGCCGAGCCTTGATTTGTGTATTGCGTTATTATCTTATTGTTATTTATGAAGGGTGGTGAAGAAAACCGAGGGCTCATGGCAACTTTTTGTGTAAGATCTTAAATACTGCCTTAAAATTAAGGCTTTGCATAAAATCTGAATTTCAAATTGGAATGCAGGGTGTACAAACAAACCTGTCTCTCATCCAGGCAGGTTTACACTTGTGTCACTTGAGGACTGTAAAGAAAAGAGTGAGAAGTGTGCCGCAGTAGTGAATACGGTTCCAGAACGAGTTGCGAAATCAATCAGTAACGTGGTGGGAGACTCAAAGTAACATCCAAGTGATTTGTCAATATGGTTTATTGGGCGAGCTGGAGATACATGATTGTTTTGATGTCTTTCTGTCTGCGTCTAAGTAGTAGGCTCTCATTTCAAGACTAATCCAAGTGATGCTCCAAACTCAAGGTTTCAAAAGAGCTAGGACTCTATAAATTATTTTCTAATTTATACTGTAAAGACTTTAAAATTTAAAGGGCTAGTATTTCAAGAGTGCATCTCAAATGAAGAGGGTATCTAGCTCATTAGGAAGCGTAAAATTATGAAAGTCTCAAGTACAACGGACAAAATAGAACTGGCAGAGCTTTCGAAGTTGATTAATATGCGTAAGATATGCGATTTAAGAAGGTATAAGATAGAGAGAATCGAAATCGCCTTGAAAAACAAAGGAAGCTCCAAAGCAGCGAAGAGGAAACTTGGGATAGACAAAAATCAGATGTACGCACTAAGAATCAAAGAAGGCAAAATAACTACCAATATGGATAGGATTGGTAAAATAGCGGAGAAGTTTTACAAAGATGTGTACAGCAGCCGGAAAAACCCCGACCTTAATACTATAGGAACTAGCGGTATCTTAGATGACACCCTACCAGTAATAATAGAAGTCAGAAAAGCTTCGGAGAGCATGCAAAAAGGCAAAGCTGCTGGTGAGGATCAGGTAACATCAGATCTGCTGAAAGATGGAGGACAGATAGTGTTAGAAAAACTAGCCACCCTGTTTACGAGGTGTCTCCTCACGGGAAGCGTGCCGGAGTCTTGAAAGAATGCCAACATCATCTTTATACTTAAGAAAGGAGATTACAAGAATTGAAAAATTACAGGCATTATCTTGCTTTCTCATCTTGCTCTCTGTGGTATACAAGCTATTTACAAAGGTAATTGCTAACAGAGTGAAGAAAACATTAGAATTCAATCGACCAAAGGAACAAGCACGATTTCCAACAGGCCACATCCATACTATCAATCAGGTAATAGAGTAATGCTCAGAATTCAACCAACCGTTATACATAGCCTTCATAGATTACGAGAAGGTGTCTGATTCAGTAGAAATATCAGCCGTCATGCAGACACTGCGGAATCAGGTCGTCGATGAAGACTATATGAACATCCTGGGAGAAATCTACTGGGGATCCATTGCTACCATGGTGCTTCATAAAGAAAGCAACAGGATATCTATCAAGAAGGGTGTAAGGCAGGGGGACACTATTTTCCTTATGCTGGTTACTGCGTGCTTACAGGAAGTTTTTCAGAAGCCTAGAATGGGAACAGTTAAGAATAAGTGTTATTGAAGAGTACCTTAGTAACCTGCGCTTCGCCGATGATATTGCATTGCTGAGTAACTCAGGGGACGAATTGCTACTCATGATTACGGAGTTAGACAAGGAGAGCAGAAAGGTGGGTCTTAAAATAATCAGCAAAAAACGAAAGTAATGGAAACCAACCTCGGAATAGAGAAGCGCTTCGAGATGGCTAATACTGCATTTCAAGTTGTAAAAGACTGTCTCCTTAGGGCAGGTAACAACCACAGAAACGAACCACGAGATTAAAGTAACTAGAAGAATAAGAGTGCGGTGGAGCGCATTTGGTAAGCACTCTCAAATTGTGGCAGGTATATTGCCACTATCCCTCAAGAGGAAGGTATATAACAGCTGTATCTTGCCGGTACTTAGCTGCGGAGGAGAAACCTGGAGACTTACAAAGCGGTCTCAGCTTAAATTGAGGACGACGCAGCGAGAAATGGAAAGAAAACTGGTAGGTGTAACCTTTAGAGACAAGAAGAGAGCAGAGTGGATTAGGGAACAAATGAGGGTTAAGGATGTCATAGTTGAAATCAAGAAGAGTAAATGGATAGGGGCCTGGCATGTAGTGCGCAGACAGGATAACCACTGGTCATTAAGGGTAACTAACTGGATTCCCAAAAAAGGCAAGCGCGTTAGGGGGAGACAGAAGGTTAGGTGGGTCAACGAGAATAAGAAGTTTGCGGGTATAAATTGGCAGCAGCAAGCAGAGGACCGGGTTAACTGGCGCAACTTGGGAGATGCCTTTGTCCTGCAGTGGACGTAGTCAGGCTTATGATGATGATGATGGTGATGATCCAGCTCAAGTGAGCTGAATTGTCATGCCCTCAATGTGGGCCATGGAAAAAGTGTTGAATGCATGTATTGTGCATGAATGCAGAGAGAGCAGCCAGCTCTAATTCTGTCAAGTCTTATCAGAATCTCCTTGTCATCCAGCAAGCCTATTAAAACTAATTGCTTTCTCTTGGTCGTGCGAAAGTTGTCAATTTAAAATTGTGCATGAAAGTCATAGCGTACAGTTTGAGGCTCAATGTTGCTCAAAAGTACAGAAGATAGAAATGGCCCCAAGGCCTAACTCGGTTCCAGCAAATGAATAATTTGGCCTAAGACGATCTGCATTTGCTAGAAACTATCCTGTAATCAGATTGCAAGTATGCAATTTCTTTCATGATAATTGTAAAATGGTATCACACAGCTGGTATTCAACTGTAGGGCCATATGATTTTTGTACACAAAAGAAAAATGTTTTGCACTGTACTTCATGAGCTCACAATAGCCAGTTTTAGTGGCAAGATTGTCTGCGGCTGTCATCCTTACTGAATTAGGAAGCTTAGCATGTGAGCAATCTAAGCCGAAATCCATATGGTGATCATTCATCCAGCCATAATATCTTGAAAGCGCTTGAATATTCTTCGCAAAAACACGCTTTTTAGGCATCATGTTAGGGAACGAATCACATCATTGCTTGGAAGAAGAGTAGATTTGCGCAAGATTTCACTTCATATGAACTGCTTTATGAGTGGATGGTCGAAAGCTTCCTACTCGTTACGAAGGGCCGAACCATAGTTCACTATCCTCATCATCATCAACCACAGCATCAACGAAGCATGCAAGCAACCTAAAGGCCTTACTGTGTGCTTTGTCATTAAACTAAACGCACTTTGGGTGCTTTGTTATTATGCAAAATTATGGCAATTGGTGTAGTGACTACCTAGCTTGTGTACCTGCGGTAGGCACTCCATCAGAGTTTCCTGAAGGCTCTATGGAATGCCTCTCCTCCAGCTTATGATGTGAGTGTGTTACGTAATCCACACTGGCTTGACGTCTTTAGCCCATTTGTTCTTATGCGAGCGTCTTTTTTTTCATGGTGGTTTTTTTTCAAACACATTTTAAAATTTTGTCAGTTCAACAAAAAGTAGCAATAGAAAGAGACCTCTTAAGGGCTTATATATTGTCACGGAAAAAAAGAGACGCCGTATCGACGAGTCTGGGGATGAGATGTATTGCAAACCAGCGGCAATGGCAGGACCGGTTCAGCAGTGATCGAGCGGAAACAACCCTTCGTCTTCCTCAGCAGGCACACACGCGCTTCACCCCCTAGAATATCAATATATACGCATGTAGCATTACCCCCGGCGGCACAAGTACCATCTCGGCGCATCTAAGTGTCTACTTCACTAGGAGAGCTGTAGGGCTTCAAGCGTACAACATTTACAATATCGGTAGCCTGTTGGGCACATGAAGGCGACGGGGTGACAGGACCAATTTCATATGTTACTGGAGTAACCACACGAAGGACTCGGTATGGACCTGTATAGCGAGTAAGCAGTTTTTTGACAAGCCAACTTGACGGGTTGGAGACCAGAGCAGGACCGAAGAACCGGGCGGAAAGTGTACGTCGGGGTGTCGTTGGTCATACAAGGGCCGTTGCTTCTCTTGAGAGGTCAGAAGGCAAGTACGAGTGATTTCGCGTGCGTGAGTGGCCCGGAAGGTAGCGTCTATGGCATATTCACTGGTCAGTACTCCAGGGGACGGTATGAAGGTGTCTAGAGGGAAAGTTGGTTCTCAGCCAAACAGCAGAAAAAATGGAGAGTAACCTGCAGTGTCATGGCGTGAAGAATTGTAGTCAACTGTGAAGTACGGCAGCGCGAGATCCCAGTCGGTGTGGTTGGTAGAAAAATACATAGCGAGCATGTCTGTAAGAGTTCAATTTAGACGCTCCGTAAGTCCATTGGTTTGCCCGTGGTATGACGTAGTCAGCTTGTGTTTCGTTTTACAGGACTGCAAGATGTCGGCTATGACCTTCGACAAAAAGGTGCGGCCACGGTCTGTAAGCAGCTGCCGTGGGGCTCCGTGCTGCAAAATCACGTCCTTGAGGAGGAAGTTGGTGACATCTGTAAACAGCTTCTTTTGAGAGCTCATGTGATGGCGTAACGCGTGGCGTAGTCAGTGGCCATGGCTATCCACTTGTTACCCGCGGAAGACAAGGGGAAAAGGCCAAGTAGATCCAAGACAACCCGGAAGAACGGTTCTGACGGAATATCAAGTGTTTGAAGGCGTACGGCGGGGAGTGTCGATGGTGTTTTGCGGCGCTGACATTTCTCACAAGCCGCAACGTATCTTCTGACTGAGCGTACGATCCCTGGCCAAAAGAAGCATCGGCGTATTCGGTCATAAGTGCGTGACACACCAAGGTAACCAGCAGTCGGAAGGTCATAAAGTTCATGTAAAACTTCCGAGCGAAGGTGTCTCAGAATGACAAGCCGCAGCGCCGGTTCATCTGGCTCAAAACTTTTATAGTATAATACACTATCGTGGAACACGAATTAGCGATTGGACTGATTTGACGATGGTGATTCGAGGTGCTCAATGATATTACGCAAGGACGCATCAAGGCGCTGCTCTTCACCGATGCATGTCATTTGCGAAAGGAAAAGACGCAAAGCTCGGTGTCGGCGTCAAGCATAGCGCTCGATTCAGCAACCGGGTAGCGGGACAAGCAGTCTGCGTCCCTATGTAGGCTACACAGAAAATTGACAGCTCCACAATCACGCACAAAAAGAATATATCACTCTTTTGTCTTGGACCTGCCGCTTTCATTTGATATATAACATGTTTCTGGGGAACAGCTGCTGTCAACGTGCCAAAATATTGAGGAGGAATTCCTTCACACTGAACGCAAGTGAGCTTTGCTGTTCAAAAGTGGGTCATTGAAAGCGCTGCGAGTTACTCACGCAGTCTTCGGCCAGGGCACGGAAATTAAAATTCGGTTTCACTCCGTGGGGCCATGTGCACCGTAGACTTAAAAAAAACATATAAGTTATCGAGATCGAAGGCTCCCGAAATCAATAGCATCATTCCTTTGACAGCTGTGCAGTGTGTTCCCTGGTTTCCAGTTCCGACATGGGTGGAGCCACTACCTTGACTGGGCAGGCCACTTGACTTCTCCCTCGCCATTCTAGTAATGCTCTTTGTATGTGTGTTCTATTCCAAAAGCAACGGTGATATTTGAAGTGAAGTTTTTCAGTACAAGTGGTATATTGGTCATTTGACCACCCACAACGATTTGGCAGTCGTCAAAACGAACGTATTACACGTCTCAATTTCTTTATTTTTCTCGTAAGTAGAAACAGTCTCACAGAAGGGAGTTACAAAGCCTTGCAGAAATACCCAATTAGAAACCTTCAGATTCCCGAAACTTGTACACAGTACTTGGCAGAGATGAGGATTTACCAACATCTGTTGACGATTGGCTTGTGTTTCCTTGAGTCGAATTTGTGGGTTGGCCTTTTTCGTGGTAGTTAGACAAGCACTGGAGTCTTGCTAAGTTAATGGCTTTATAGCATTTATTGATATTTCGCCACCGCTTCTCCGTTCCGCATATTTGGGATTAACTGCCGGCTCTAGCATTTTAGTATCGCACTGCTTGCTCGGAGAGACAATTTAGCTTTCTATTAGAATTAGAAAAAGCAAGCAGCCACAGCAGCAGCTTGAAGCAGACAGCTAGACAGCTAGACAGACAGCTAGACAGACAGCTAGACAGCTAGACAGCTAGACAGCTAGACAGCTAGACAGACAGCTAGACAGCTAGACAGACAGCTAGACAGCTAGACAGACAGCTAGACAGCTAGACAGCTAGACAGACAGACAGCTAGACAGCTAGACAGACAGCTAGACAGCTAGACAGACAGCTAGACAGCTAGACAGACAGCTAGACAGCTAGACAGACAGCTAGACAGACAGACAGACAGACAGCTAGACAGACAGACAGACAGACAGCTAGACAGACAGACAGACAGACAGCTAGACAGCTAGACAGACAGCTAGACAGCTAGACAGACAGCTAGACAGCTAGACAGACAGCTAGACAGCTAGACAGACAGCTAGACAGCTAGACAGACAGACAGCTAGACAGCTAGACAGACAGACAGACAGACAGACAGACAGCTAGACAGCTAGACAGACAGACAGACAGACAGACAGACAGACAGACAGACAGACAGACAGACAGACAGACAGACAGACAGACAGACAGACAGACAGACAGACAGACAGATAGACAGATAGACAGATAGACAGATAGATAGATAGATAGATAGATAGATAGATAGACAGATAGATAGATAGATAGATAGATAGATAGATAGATAGATAGATAGATAGATAGATAGATAGACAGACAGACAGACAGACAGACAGATAGATAGATAGATAGATAGATAGATAGATAGATAGATAGATAGATAGATAGATAGATAGATAGATAGATAGATAGATAGATAGATAGATAGATAGATAGATAGATAGATAGATAGAAAAGGAGCTGAGAATTGCTAGCTGAGAAACTGATGTGAAAGTCGATCTAAGTGGCGGAAACAAAAAGACCATCGAGGTGCGCAGAGGTGGCTGAAATAAATCAAAAGCTAACAAAGTTGTGTGTAGAAATTGTGTAAATAATAGACCTATATTAGCCGTATCTGAACTAACCAGTGACTTTTGGCTATTGTGTACTTTCACATCGTAAGTTGTACTGCCTTGCTTGCTGTGCCTTTATTGTTTGTCTTAAGGGGTATGTTCTCTACTAAAAGAAAAGGAGTGGCCAGTGCCACCATAATCGTACGAACCTCTCCTATTTCAAGAGTTTAATAAAAAATTCACAAAATAGCTTTTCGTTCTAAAATTATCAGCCAGGGAAAATAGGAGCTCGTCATCATGCTTGATATGTGATTGTAAATCACAACTTGTCAAGCACTGAAGCGTTGGACAAGCGCCGAACTTGCTGCTTTAATTCAGCGCAGCCGCTATATTACCGCATCGATTCTAACAACCTGTGCACTAAAAGGAGCCAATAAAGAATAAAATGCCTGTTGTATTACACTCATATCTACTGAGCTACCATCTTGAAGACCCCGGCACCAAACTCATAAGGCCGTTCTTCGATTTTTCGGGGACAGGGAACTAGACAACTGGTTACTGAAGCAGGCCGCCACGCCCTCCTTCATAGACGCCATTTATTTTCTTCTTCTCTGGCTACCACATCTTTACACTCTCTCCCCATTTCCCTACGATCAGTGAGCAGTCCTTCTAACTAGAGCTGCAAGAGTCACATCATATCGCCCCCTCTTCTGTTCCTCCTCTCTTTCTAAAATCATTCGGAAACCTTTATTTTTCATGCTCACACTGAAGCTCTTCAGAACAAACAGATGTGCCGCGGATGTAAATATGTGTCTGATTGTCATTTTCATAATTGTAGATATGTTTTTAAAATAATTCACTGATTTACTCTAATTTCGCTTTGAGGTACAATAAAGCTACCCTGTATAACTGTAACTATAAAATGGGAGGTGACGAATTCTTGTTTTCGTGCCGTTGTTTTTGTGAACAAGTTGTACATATAGTGCTGCATTTTCGAAGGAGTCACCATGGAAATGTTCCAAAATAATTAGCTGCGAGGGATGAAAACTAATACAGGTGCTGACTAAAATGTGTTACAATACACGCAGGAGACTTCACATGCTCATCCAAAAAACAAATGGAGAGTGCCCTCATTTGTCTCTAATATTAAATTGTGCATAACTTTGCCTTTCACCAAAAAAAAAGTTAAGAGTGAAATTCACCGTAATATCGACGTAACGAGCCTGCCAAGAGACTTCAAGAGAAAAAATTTGGCAGATCCCACGTACCTGGGAATCGACGTTATGCGAAGCATACAAAGGGAAGGTGACCGTGTTGCAATTGTGCTATTGAGCAATACGTCATGAACTGACGATAAATATATGTACAAATGTTGCACGCACAGACATTAGTTGAAGAGTTGCAAATAGTTGCAACTATCTGCAGCTCCAGCTGTTTGCACTTGCGCCACGATGCACTGGAACATGCATACTAGCAACACACGGAAGCTGATATGAAGCGCCGATGCTCCCGAGGATGCTGGTACTGGACACTGCTACGTAAATCAACTTCAGCACATGGTAACTAACCACAATTGACGTTAACCCGACGTGATGGCTGTATCCAAGAAGTAAATATGTAATGTTCTTGATATTGGGTAGGAAGCACTGCAAACACTATTGACGTTTCACAAAGATTAGCTTCTATTAGAAAAGTAGTTCCGAGACCTGGCGTAGCTGTCTGGTAAAACTCTTCATTGTCACACAGAATGCTGTGACTGGATTTCAGCTGGAACACTGACATTTATTCTTTGCAATCTTCGGTTCGACGCTATTGATGCCGGTATTTCTTAACTCTTGTGCGTTAAAATTGCCCATGTGTGTTTTAGTCGTTCCTGGGTAGATACTAAGTGTCGATCACCTTTGGCGCATACTCGCATACCAGCAGCACATACCCGCCCGTGGGTATGTGTGCCACTGACTAGCAGCAAGTGCTTGAAGACATACGTGACGGGATTGTGACATTATGGATGTCTTGACCAGCGCATCATATTCGTTAAACCATCTTACCTCCCATGCTAGTATTTCACGCCAAGTTAAGGGGCTCACCAGAATAGTACCCACACGTAAGTGGATAGATAGATAGATAGATAGATAGATAGATAGATAGATAGATAGATAGATAGATAGATAGATAGATAGATAGATAGATACGCTTAAAGTCGCCTAAGTTCACCGAGAAATGCTTCGCATTTAATAACAGCCACAATTTTGCACTCCTGCCATTACGCATATGGACTGCTTTGAAATATGAACAAAAAGGATAGCTTACTAGTGGGTATTAACGACCGGCTACCGTAAAATTCAGCTGTGGTTCCACTGAGTGGTATACTGTTATCTTGATTTTTAACAATAAAATTGCCTTAATTCTTTGCGTGGTCGTTGTTGAAACTTGCTAGCACCAAGAATGGCAAATGAAGTCCAGAAATGCGTGTAAACGTATCACATACGTTATGGCTAGTGGACTAGAGTAAACGCATTCATAGCCAGCTCGATCGTGACGTTGACTACGGAGAAAGATGGTCAAATGAAATAAGACGATGGTGTAAAAATTATCCAAAGATTACCAAATTTCATGACAAAATTCTGCGGTAAAGGGCGAAAAATCAGTGCAGCTTTCGTTAAGTCGTGCAGGGCTCGTTCGCTGCAGAAACAGTGGGCACCTAGCTGCTCCTGGAACTGGCTCGGCAACGCTTTTACCCTCTCAACTTTCTCTTTTCCACCTCTATCTATTCATATATTTACTCGCTACCATCTCCTTCTTTCTCTCATCAACACACTCACATATCACCGGTAATAGTTGTCCTTTCTTACTTTTTGCAAAACTATATTATACACAGGTATGTTATGATAAAGTTCTCACTCCAAACAGCCGACTGCTTAGGAAACTCGTCTTCGGATCGGCGAGACGATGGTTGGAACTTTGCACCTCCAAGAGATTCTTTTTCACCAGAAATATGTCTTGTGTCTCCATTTCCTACTGTTTTGGTTTTGTTCACTCTCTCTATCTGACCACTATCTCAGCAACTCGTGTTCTGTGCCTGGCGCTGGACAAATCGACATGCGCGACGTGAGGGTTAAGCAAAAGGGGGCGAATAGAGGACAGAGAATACGGGGACTGTGTGATGATCATGACAATTTTCCATCAACTACTGATGCAACAGTTTGAGCTTAACAGCTCTGCTTAAAACATTGGAAGGTAGTATTCAAATTATTATGCGCGCCTAATCCTGAAGACATTTCTTTGTGTAAGCCACCGTAAAGAAATGTGTGGCAGGTGCCTTTTGGCTGACCTGAAGCTACAGAGCATCGAAGATTGGTTTTCCGAAAGTTCAATAATAATCTGCTGGATTGCTGCAGACTTTAACTGGGCGTGTGGTGTTCACACTATAGTTGCTATTTGAAACTAGCATTCTATTCTCAACGAGACCATGTGAACTTCATGCGAAACTCAGTAAAAATGATGCGCCAGCCATCAACCTGAATGCGATAGTTGGACTACGCAAGGGAAACCCCAATTTTTTACGAGAGATGCTGCGAAGAGCACCTGCCTTAACTGCAATCTTGCTTCAAGCACGGAGCCCTGCCGAATGATGTCTGTGCCACTAAAAGCATACATAGGCAAAGTGAGTGCATGTGTTTGATATATCTATTTGTTCTTGCTTTTAACTGATTGCTTACCACTCGTGCTGCAGCTTGCTAGAAGCCATGCTTTTGAAGTTTCTGTGAAAAACTGCAGCGCAAAAAAGATGAAAAGAAAAGAAGAACATAGTAAAGAGCGCTTAACTTCGAACGACTTCAAAGACGCTCAGAGTCGGCTATAGTATCTGGCATGTATTGCGGTAAGGTGCGGCCTGGTAAGGAGCGTCCTCCCGTGCCTATTCATCGATCAATGTAATTTGTCTTTGAGAAAGTGTATTCTCGTTGGATACAAAGCATAAAAAGGAAGAATATTCATGATGCCCTCAATTTTTTATGCTTTCGTTCTGGGGCAAGGAAGCTTGTTTATTGACACCACCAGCGCACTCCTTGAAGAATAACAAAACGAAAGAAAAAACTTTCTCCGCTGCACATGGTAGTTTGCAACATCAGAAGTGGTCCTTGGGTGTTCAGTTTCAAGTACACTATCCGCGATGCCTGGAAATAGCGGGCTTAGATACTTTTCCTCTAATATTGAAAATACCATTGTCAGGAACAAGAAGCATACCAGGTGATGACATGTCCAATTTTTCCAACCAATGCTTTCTTCCTCTCTCACCTGCTGTCCTCACACACAAACACACACATACGCATCCCCCCTTCACACACACTCATGAACTACGTCCAGGCCTTCGTCACCGACCGGACATTCACTGTGCCAGTGGGCAAGATAAGTGTGCCGCGTTCCGTTAACCGCGGCGTCTCACAAGGCATCGTCCTCAGACCATACTTGTTAATTTTGGTACTCCAGTGTTTCCAGAAAGAACTCCATTTTCTGTGTGTGCGGTTGGGTGCGCTGACGACGTCGCACCTAGTATGCTAGCACTTCAAGTCTGCGGTTGTGTCGTAGTCCTTCAACGGTTCTCTTCGCATATCAGCCTCGCGGGGAACGAGGCTGCAGGCAAGCTCGCCAAACGAGCACACTCCGCTGCGGCCGCACTGATGGACTACGGCAAGCTCATTCGACACGGCACGTTAAACCCAGTGACTCCTTTAACCTGTCATGAGCGAGGGCTTCTCTAAGCTCTGAAGACCGGCTCCATGTGGCCAGCAGAACGGAAGCATAGTCCCCGCGGCATGATTGTGTCGAAATGCGGCGATTTTGGCATGACAGAAACACTGCCCCGCCTCTTCTGTGTGTGTCCAATCATAAGACAAATGACAATAATTTCATCGTGAATCGTCCTATTTGTCATATCAGTTTTTTTTCTCGGAGTGCGTGCCAATTATGGGCGACCAACACAGCTAAATGCAAATGTTCCTTACACTTTTGTAAGCCGAAGAACTAAAAGCGTTAACAAGGAAGTAAAGCACGAAGAAAGCCTTTCAAAAGCGACAAACTACCGATAGAAAGAAAGAAGACCGAGAATGAAAGCTCAGGCCTAATCAGAAGCAGAGAGACTATGCAGAAAGAAAAATGCAGCATGCTATTGTACAGTGCGTAAAATCTATTGAAGATAAAAAAGTGTGTGAAGAGAAAGAAACAGAAATAGCACTTCATCACTGACAATAAGCACTTGATACACTTTTCTTAAGATAAATGTCCCGAGATGAATGAAAACAAGTGAGCTCAGTGGAGAATCACCAAGCTATAGGTATCAAATTATCGCAATTATCACGCTGAAACATAACAGCGGTAAGTTGTGTACAAATGGGCTTCCTCAACAGAGAGAACATATATTAGCGCATTGAAAATTTAGTGATGTGTTGTCAAAGATCACCAAGTTGTGTCAACTCTCATTTTGACACTTACTCAAATCATCGCTCTGCAACAATATGAAGACGTAAGAGTGCATAACTTCTTATTAATGGACGTCTATAGACTCTGATGGGTCCCGCAGACTAACCAACACCTCGCTGTCCGCAGAAAAAGCAATGTATATTTTCTGAGATTTACGAGCGAAAATCACAATAAAAGTTGGTATGTCATAGTAGGTGGCTCAAAAATTTAGACGACATAATAATAACATCTGAGGTTTTACATCCCAGAATCACAATATCATTATAACGAGCGCTGTGGCGGAGGGCTCCGACAACATTTCGACCACCTGGCGATTTTAACAGTGTGATTTCAACTACAATACCTTCTGTATAGTTTTAGGCCACATAGTTTTACTTGTTATTTTTTTTCATCTTTGATCAAGCTAGTACTCGTTCTTCAAATCCATCCTATTTTTCAGGTTTAGCGTTCGTTTGACTGCGAACACACACGGACACAGAAATCTTCATGAAAACTTGAGAGCGCTGACATTCGAGTGAATGGTTATTACCAGAAAGTGGAACATTCATGTGTGCCTATCATCGATAAGTAACACGAAACATGCATCAAGAAATGGCATTTTTTTAAATGTGACGCCTTTTTTGCGTACTGCAAGCACCTCTGGCGTTTATCGCCAGAAATGCTTTCATTATCTATCTATCTATCTATCTATCTATCTATCTATCTATCTATCTATCTATCTATCTATCTATCTATCTATCTATCTATCTATCTATCTATCTATCTATCTACTCAGGCGCTTATGTCGGAGGGCGCTCATGATGAAGTCCTACACTTGGCATGAACCGAAATTAGTATGGGAAGGTATGATGACTTGATGAATATGACGTGCTTGTCAAGGCATGAACAATGTTACAATCCGGCCGCGTACGTCATCAAACACTTGCTGCCAGACATTGGCACATACCCGCGGGCGAGTATTTGGCACAAGTGATTGACACTCCGCATCTTCCAAGAATTGTGACAACATACACGTGTAATATAGAGCCATGAGCGTTAAGAAAAAGCTAACGTGGGCAGATGCAAACAATAAATGTCAGGCTTCTTGTAGAAATTGAACCGGAGAATTTCGCGCAGCAATCAAGTATCCTACCACAAAGCCACGCCAGGTCTTACAGCAACTCTTCAATAGACCCTAACGTTCGTGCAACGTAAATGGTGGCTTCAGTGGTAGATATCCACTTTTTATAAACATTACATATGTACTCCTAGGATTCAGCTGTCTTGTCGAGTTAGCGCTAATTGTAGGTAGGTGCCTTACGCTTAAGTTGATCAATGCAGCAGTGTCTAGGATTACCATGCTCACGAGCACCAGCTCTTCATATCAGCTTTTCGCTTATGGTGTTGCTATATCTATGTTGCTGTCGTCATCATTTCGCAAGTTCAAACGAATCGTTATACAAGCATCTGCAACTATCTGCGATCTCAACATCTGCAACTATCAACAAGTATCTGCAAAATCTGCGTGGAACATTTGTACATACAGTTTCGCGTCATTTCATATCGTATCACTCACTAAGAAATTACAACAGAGTCGCTTTCCCACCACCTGCTTCTCATAACGTCGATTCTCAAGGCATGTGAGATCTGCTTATTTTCAATATATAACAATGGCCTACAGTGCAAAAACTCTCTTCAGGTTTAACAACTAATTAAAATAATATAAGGTTCCTAACTTTGTGTATGCTTACTAAGAGCCAGTTTTAAAAACGTGGTGGAATGAAAAGGAAGACTTCATTGGAACTACTTATGGGGCGAAGAAATATGCTAAGCGAATCGGCTTCTCGCATCCAAAATAGGTTCCCGCGCACGATCGCTAAGACTGTTTCCGGTCTTGCATGTCACAACTTGCCACTACTTGACGTGTGCACTTGGCGAACTTTAAGACATGTACACATCTCCCTGAGAGTGGCTCGAATGGTAAATAGAAACATTACCGTATGATTTTATTCATGGTATATCATTCGAATTGTTATAGCTTCCCCGCCCCCGTCCTGCGCTTCTAGTTAAATTCACAAACCGAACTTGTAATCATATCTCGCTCGACTGATTCATTGCCGTGCCTTTTTCGCGCGTTAAGTGGGCAGTTAGCATAAGAAGGTTAAGGCAAAAGTTGCATTAATAGTTGGGGTCTTCCAGCCCAAAACATTGACATGACAGTGATAGGTGCCACAACGGAGCATCAAATTTGGACTATCTAGGGTTTTTTAACGGGCACCCACAGCTAAGCACACGGTCATTCAGCATTAAATGCCATTGATATTTGGTTGACACGGCCCGAATTCGCCTTCAAGACCTCGTCAGTCGTAGAGCACTACAACCACTAGACCACCATGGTGAAGCAGTCACAGGAGTTTTGTTGGTGTATATATACGAATATCCATATCCCTGACTGCTAAAAATTCCATCTAAGTACATATACACCTTAACAAAGCTCATAACAAATATTTTAAAATAAAGACGTATATTCACTACTTGATGAATATTCCGAAGCGTGAGCTAATTGAGACTCAGGTAGAATAATCAAAATATTACCTTACTATGTACCTCTCGCGAGAACTGACATAGCTTCCTGTGTGAATGTTTTCTGCAGCAGCATATGATTTTCTCCGTACTATATATGGTGAAAACCTGCCTTTGATGACTGCAGGAGCTTTCTGAAGTCAAGAAATTGACTGAGTGGAGACATGTTTACTCAGACTCTCAATGAAGAGCACCCAGACGCCTTCCGCTGCTGTTTTCTCCTGAACTATGCTAAGACTAACACCGTGCTCATACCTAGCATATCAATACTGCATTATAGGCTAGTGTGCTATATTTCAAGCATAAACACAAGCCTGTAGCTCAAGTGAGGCAGCAGCTGCGTGCAATAACGCTGTCTAGAGCCACGCACACCGCCGCTTCAAACAAGTGTGATGCTGAGTTTACATGCGTTGTTTCTCTTACGTTGCATAAAGCAAATCATAAGTATATGAATGAATTCACGATGTAACACAACTGTTAATGTAGAAGGTTATCAGTCAGTACAGGGGCCGTCAGGATATGCGAAAGTGATGAAGCTTGTTGCATAAAATTTAGTTCATGCATGCAGCCACTAAGTGTGACTATAACCGATATGTTTCTCGTAATTATGCATGTGTACGAGGATAATGATAATTGCTCGAGTGAGAGGCTAAGAAATTCCTGCAACGGCAAAACAAAATTTCCAAAACAAGCAAATCTTTCTCACTCAGAAGTGTGAAATTATGTGTTTAAAAGAAAAAAAAGGCATTAAGGCGCAATAATGATAATTGCTCGAGTGAGAAGTTGGAAAATTCTCGCAACTTAGAAAAAAAGCCTAAAACAAGAAATTTTTCTCACTCAGGAGCGTTAAATTATGTGTTTCAAAAAAAAAAAGGCTACAAAGTCCTAATAGTGAGGAACGCGAATTCATGCGAGTGGAAGGGAGGCTCACTGGTGACGCCACTGGAAGAAAAATACTCTAGAGATGGTGTGAAATTAAGCAGAAAAATAAAACTTACGCTGGTTCTCCCAAGAAAAAAAATGGCAGCATATCCACGGAGTGAATGATGGAGAGTGGGGCGAAGAATTCGTCCGTCCATTCGTTCTTGCTTCCGTCTGTCCATGCGTCCGTCAGTGTGACCGTCCATGCGTCCATCAGCCCGTCCATGCGTGCGTCTGTTCGTGTGTCCGTCCCTGCATTCGTCCATGCAGCCGCCCCTGCGTCCGTTTATGCGTCCATCCATGCATCTGTCTATGTGTCCGTTCGTCCATCTATTCAACACTCGAAGTACCACCATCTCGCATCTTTTCATTATATATTCCCCATATAGAAGCACCGCCATCCAGTGGACATTCCAAGGACTAAACGAGAGGTGGCACACGCATACTTTCTTACGGCTTGCGCTTCGGGTCCACTTCCCACCTTTAACCACACCGAGTTCATGGTATATACTAGTTCACTGTATTCATGGCACTGCAGCCGAACGCTCGCTCAACCTTTCGAAAACCAAGGAGGTTACGCCCAGCGAGTATGACGTAGCAAACTTTTTCAGTCAGATAGTGCTCAATGTACATGCCAATGGCTGCTAATGGAAAATGAGAGGCGAAGAATTCGGCTTTTACTTTCTTACGGCTTGCGCTTCGTATCTACTTCCCATTTTTAACCACCTCGAGTTCATTCTTGGTATATACAAGTTCATTGTATTCATGACACTGCGGCTCAACGCTTGCTAAACCTTTCTAAAGCTAAGGAAGGTACACCCAGCCAGTATAACGTAGCAACCCTTTCTTGTCACATTGTGCTCAATTTACATGCCAATGGCTGCTAATGGTGATCGCAGCCTGCGCGTTAACTAAAAGCCGAATGCTCTTGTCTCTCATTCCCCATTAGCAGCCATTGACATGTACATTGAGCACTATTTTTTATTGTTCAACAACGCACAGAGGAAGTCTCTCACCGGCACCACCTTGGAGGTCAAAATCTTATACCTGTTACATACTACGGGGCACATACTTATTACAAAAAAACAGCACATACTTATTAGTGCATTCTGATTTGAGCATGTTCCATTCGTTGCTTTGCCGTTGTTGATGAAGTATTTCTTTCCTTTTTGCAAAAAACTGGGACATCATATAAATGCTGCTTGAAAGAAAAGTTAAAAACCAATCACTGAAAACCGGTCTCCACCGGTTTTGAGCTCAACTTTGTATCAGTGCGTGTAACGCAAGTGTAAGCGAAAGACTAGGATTACAGCGTCAGAGCCGAGTGAGAGGATTACCAAGCTTTACCCTCTTGATTGTTGCACCTGTATTTATGAAGGCATGTTCATATGCACCCGACGCAAACATTGTTATACACGGCTTTTCCTCTTGCACTTACCTGTTCTGTGCTCACCAGGATTATCTGCGCAGTTCAAAGTGAGCCACCGTCCCCATATGATTACCTCATTTTGCCTAATTATATGAGGGCATCCCTATGACTGTGCAAACTGTGCCAATGCATTTGCTCCTACAATTCACAATTCGGAAACAGGGTGCACTAACGAAGGGCAGCTACTGTTTTGGAGGACTCAATCATAATACTTGCATAAATGTGCAGAAAAAACATTCAAAGTCAGCAAAAGAACCTCTGTTTTTTTTTCGTTAATGCAAAAAATGACGTTGGGTCAGAAACTACAAAAAATGCCACAACTGCTTAATCTTACAAAGCAACTAAGCTCATCAACCTATGGATAGTTTGTAATAGGCAGCCTGCAGGACAGCACCAGATGGGTTATATTAATAAAATAAAAAATAGTCTTTGTAGGTATTCTTATTTAGATATACGCCTAGGTTGAAATCGCAAAGAGCTGCTAAAGTTTCATGCGACTATTTATTACTTTTAAATGGTTGCTTAATCCCACGCCTGATCTTACTCTGTTTTGCTGGCTGGAGGTTCTTGTACAAATCCTTGGACGCATTATTCCTCATTTTCACATCCACTAGTTAACACTGTTTACGTGAACAAACACGCGGCGAAAATAACTCGTTTCAAGTGACGCGTTAAGTCATGTTGTTCCCGTGAATCATTGCTACGGGATATGTTACGTCCTTTTGCCTCACGTATCAGACTCGCGCATCGTAAACTAGCTTGCGCTTTGTGAGGGTGAAGATGTAGTCGAAGAGGACGAAGCGTGTGTTTACTGTTTCCTCATTACGATAATTACTGTTCCTCTTACCAGGCAGAACAAAATTCTCAGAGATTCACTCTTAAGAAGGACAACACCATATATGTTTCTAGATTGATAACTACGTATTAAAATGGCTGCTTCATTTTATTCAGTGGTCACGCTAATAATATCAAGAGTTTTACGTCCCAAAACGAAGATTAAAATATGAGAGACGCCGTAGTCGAGTGCTCCAGTCATTTCAACCATCTGGTGTTCTTTAACGTGCGTTGACACACCTGTGTACATGGGCCCCTACAATCTCACCTTCATCGGAATGCGACTGCCAAGATTGGTATTGAACCCACAACCTTTGTTTCAGCAATCGAGCGCTTAGCCAGTGTTCCACCGAGGCCTACCATTACCTAAGTGTTCGCTATTATAAGCAGAGCTTTCACAATGGTGGCTTCAAAAGAGAAAGAAAGAAAAGAAATTGTGACGCCAGAAACTTACAGCTAGAAATATGACCCCTCATCAACAAAAGTAACCTCTGTAATAATAACCATGGTCTTTTTATTATGATATGAGTAATAGGGACAACGACGTAGCTCCCTCTCCTTCTGCTGAGCAAGTCATTAGGAAAGCCATTTGGAATACCCATGGAAAGAAAAGAATTCAATACACGACCCTTGTTTCTCGCGGTTCTTCAGCTTTTACACCAATCATGTAAAAACAATTTCAGGAATACATAAAATACGTTCTCGTGAGAAAGCTCCCTTGTGTCTTGTGGTAATGAAGCTTAAAGCTGTTCGCGAGTGAGGATAGCTATATTGCATTAGAGCGCATAAACTTTTGAGTGTAATTTTGTACTTTTTTCCTATACAATATAATCTGCCATTGTGAAGACCCAGGTCATGGTTTGATTCACTATTGTGTAACAATACTTCGGAGCTCAAAAATTTTGAGAAGAACTCGGAATTTCGCAAACTTTTATGTAGGCATTTTCTGAAAAATGTCTCTCGTAATAAGTGCACGTGGATGAGTTTTAATCCATGCTGCCAATATTATGCCGTTTATGTGAGCTATCAGGAAATTCACACGATAAGCGTGGACTTCTAACTCAGCACGAAAATAATTTTTCATTTGTCGTTAGCTGTACCGTGAAAGTAACTGAATGGTAAGAAGCAATTGTGTTAGTGAAAAGCTGATTTTTCTACCTTAGAGGGTTGCTGTGAGATTTCAAAGGAGAATATTGATGTTTAGGCGCTGTAATATTTAAGTTTAGGCGTTGTAAGATTAGGCGCTGCAAGGACATTAATTTACTCAAAACGCTTTCTCATAAGCTTTAAGCAAAACAGACTGCTAGCTCTTTTTGTGAGTGTTGAAAGAACCTAAACACTTGATTTTTCAAAGAGCACACTGATATTTGCCTCTAGCCAACCAGGAGTAGAGCGTAGGCTTAATTGTTATGAAACAGCAAATAAAAACTCAAGAAAGCGTGCAAAATTGAGACATTGATTCAAGCTAACTGTTGCGTAGGATACATAGGATATTCGCAGAAAGAGAGTAGAAATGCAGTTAAGATAAGGGCCAGTAAAATCTCAGTAATATTAGTCAGAATAAATTATTGCGTACATTGAAAGAACGTATAGCTTCTCGGGAACAACTGGAAATGTTGCGGCACCTGGCCAAGCAGATCTCTACAGCACACTCAACCAGCGCTACTGGTTACCAACGTCCACCGCCATGTCTGAATACGGGCCCAGTATCGCGATGGTACTGAGACACTGGAGCGGCATGTTGCTGGGAGGCGCTGAGTACTCTGCGCAAAATGGCTTCACATGGTTAAAACTGGGTGCCCATCCCCATAAATAAATGTATAAGTAAAATAAGCTCAAGGGGCGCATTTGTATCAAAAATTTAGAAAAAAATGAAAAAAAAATAAAATATCTACGCACAAGAATTGAACTCTGCTCTTTCTCATTACTTGTCGACTGTAAACTCTACCCCCTACTACACCACGCCAGAACTTGTCGGTTCAGTTTTAAAATGACTATTTATCGAGACAAAACGCCATTTGGCTTCATATTTACTAGTTGCACAGCGAACGTGGGCTCAAAAGCCTTTTAAAATAACAATTTCGTCTTTATTCGACACTGACAAATGGCTTCCGGACATCGAATAACGTGCGGATATTGGCAAGAGCCCAAAGTTTTGAAACAACCCACGTCTTCACTCTGAGAAATGTCAAATTGACTAGAGAAGCAGCCACAAATTATCGGCTGTTGCTGCCGATATTATTTTTTGCTTTGATAGTCGCTTCTTGCACTTGTTACTGGTCAACATGTACAGATGATTTATAATGACTTGTTTGGTACATATGCACGCACACGATTGAATATTGAGTATTTTTCTCGTGCAAACGACCATTTGGCCGCATACAGCTGGCATGCCAGTGTACACATTTGCAGTTATATTGGTACCTTCAATAAAAAAACCACCCAGGAAAATACTAATGCAATCCACTTAAAAAGTATGCCAGTGTGTTAATTTACTAAGGCGTTCCAAATGACCATATCGAAATTGCGTGTTTTTACAAAGAAGTCGGAGAAGTACCGGCTACTGCGCTCGGAAGGAAGCTTTCGGTGACAGCCTCCATTGCTGAAACCACGACGCATCGAGCTTCGTTGCTCCTAGTGTGGGCTACGCACATGAAGAGAAATGGTTGATTAGGCTCAGGGATATGTAAACTGTACTTAGTCATTCCTACATTAAAAATTGTGCGTACAAAAAGCAAAAAGCGCCGGTAGTGTGGAAACTGACGCGGCCGGCACGATAGGCCTAATGCTTGCTGCATGGGACTGGGCACTGTGTAAGGCCGCTTTCAACGCAGCTGAGTTGCGGTGCTTGATGTTTCTGCATTTGAGCTTCACAACATTTCTAACTGTTACCTAAACTGTACCTAAAGTAAGTAGAAAGTCAATCAATGCCAGACATGGGTTTTCGGGGTTGCGACGTTAAGCGACAGCTGCTTTTCTGGCCTCCGTTGGCAGTATACAGCGGACGTGCCAGTGTAAGAATTTGTAGTTATATTGTTACGTGATTTCGGCTGACTGAAACAGGGCATAGTGGGATGTACCCAAAAAAGGTGCCTCAGACTGAGAGTGAAGGAGT
Organism: Rhipicephalus microplus; assembly: GCF_043290135.1. NCBI lineage: Eukaryota > Metazoa > Arthropoda > Arachnida > Ixodida > Ixodidae > Rhipicephalus > Rhipicephalus microplus. Next base: position 139,655,537 of record NC_134704.1, on the reverse strand, counting down.
GGACGTTGTCGGTGAGCTGCGTTGAGGCTGTAGACTGACTACTGTTATTTTCCACGTAACATTTTGGTGGATGTGCGGGGTAATGGTGCTACGCAGTGGACGCCTCCTTAAGTGTGCTATCATGGCTCCGGGTGAAGATACGGCTTCGCCACATACCTCAGCAACGACAAGAACCAGATACGTCGCCCTAACGCAACCTTGTGATACCGGTACTTTTACTGGAGAGGAAAACGCGAATGTGGACAAGTGGCTTAGTATGTACGAGCGCGTCATCAAGCAGTATGGCTGGCAACCAACAGTTATGCTCGCGAATGTCATTTTCTATCATGACAAGACCCCTCGCAACTGGTTTGAGACCCATGAGCACGAAATCACAAGCTGGGAAAGGTTTAAACAACAGCTCCGCGACCTCTTTGGCAACCCGTTTGGTCAGCAGCTTGATACCCGAAAGCAATTTGCCGTACGTACACAGACGTCCACTGAGCCCTACTTGACTTATATTCAAGACGTCTTAGCGTTGTGTCAAAGGGCTGATCCCAACAAGACTGAGGCTGACAAGATTTCGCAAGTTTTAAAAGGAATCGCCGACGACGCGTTCAGCCTGCTTGCATTTACCAATGTAACGACCATCGACGGCGTGATCAAAGAGTGCCGCCGTCTCGAGCAGGCGAAGAGTCGACGCATTTTGCAGCAGTTCCAGCGCCTACCCAACACCGCGGCAACGTCGTCTTGCGAAGCCACTCCTTTTCATCCGTCTACGACCGAAGACGTGACGGGCATCGTCCGACGTGAAATCGAGGCCACTTACCCGGCTGCCAACAAACCGACGTTGCCCGACGCCTCAACGCCAGCTGTCGCCTTGATCCAGGCTGTTGTCCACCAGGAATTCGCCAACCTTGGTGTCCTGTCCACTGCACCTACCCTGGATAATACTGGTCCCTCGACAGCTTCTGTGGACATGAGACATCACCGTCCGTACTATATTCGAACTAGAAACCCGCCTGAATGGTGGACAGCTGATGATAAGCCGATCTTCTTCCGCTGTGGTTGCGCAGGACACATCGCTTGTTGCTGCCGCAGCCAATGGCCATCTATGTCTTCTGGCTCGTACCCCGCTTACAGTAACTCATTCCGTCCACCAAACCACCGTTATCCAACCCGCACTGAGTCTACAGCATATTCTGCCCCTGAGGACTACGGCCAGTCTGTCCCGTCGTCGCCACCGCCTCAAGGCCGCCCTTCTCGTTCAAATATGCGTCGCCGCTCTCCCTCGCCATCGTTTAACCGCCGTATGTCCCCGGAAAACTAGGCTGCGCAGATTCTGGAGGTGAAGCTGCCCTGTAGACCTTACCCAAAACTCCTCTGTTGCCCTGACGTTTGAACCGTAACACCCTAGAAGTACATGTTGAGGGCACACCTGTTGAAGCTTTGATAGATACGGGTGCTCACGACTGTATTATGAGTTCCGTTTTTCGTCGTCGCATGAAGAAGGTCCTCACGCCCCCCTTGACCAGTGTCGTCCAAGTTGCAGATGGCGCAACAGTCCCTGTCGTCGGTATGTGCACAGCTCAACTTACCGTAGCCGGTAATCAATAGGTCTTCCTTTTTACCGTGCTTGCAACATGACCCACGACCTCATACTAGGCCTCGATTTTCTTATCGCCAATTCTGCTACGATTGATTGCTCCACTGGTGTGCTCCACCTAGAACTGCCACAAATCAGTGACGCCCCGTACCAACCTACATGCCGATTACAATGCAGCGACTTTGTTCACCTGCCCTCCAAAACTGTGACGTACGTCGATTTTCTGTGCTCACCAGCTGTGACCGACAGTGACTATTACGCTACGCCTCTCACTGACGTACTTCTTGCGCACAATGTTGCAGTGCCCTATACGTTGCTCAGCATCACAGATAACAAAACTTGTCTACCACTTGTAAATTTCGGCTACATGAATCATGTGCTTCCACAAGGCATTTCCGTGGCCTACCTGTGTTCGTTGCTCGATTCACAAATTGAAGTGCTTGCCTTAGACATTCTTGTTTCACCGCAGCGCACATCACTCGCAAAACATTTGGGCAGCCGTCAAATTGTAGACATGATCGCCACTTATCTTCCGCCTCCGCCAGTCGAAGCCCTACAACATCTTCTCGAGGCCTACCAGGATATTTTCGTTTTCGGCAACCGACCTCTAGGGCAGACGTCCTTTGTCCAGCATCGCATACACACAGGTGATGCCAACCCTGTTCACCACCGTCCCTACAGAGTGCCTGCTTTTGAGCGGAGCATAATTCAGAAGGATGTGAACAAGGTGCTAGCGAAGGACATTATTCAACTATCCTCCAGTCCCTGGGCATTCCCGGTGATATTAGTGAAAAAGAAGGACGGATTGTGGCGATTTTGTGTGGACTATCGCCCCCTTAACAACATCACCAAGAAAGACGCATACCCTCTGCCTCGCATTGACGAAGCCCTTGATTGTCTCCATGGTGCCACCTACTTTTCTTCCATCGATCTTTGTTCTGGTTATTGGCAGATTGCCTTGGACCCCATGGACCGAGAGAAGACGGCTTTTGTGACACCCGATGGCCTCTATTAATTCAAAGTCACGCCTTTTAGCCTATGTAATGCCCCCGCCACCTTTGAACGAATGATGGACTCCCTGCTCCATGGATTCAAGTAGTCTACGTGTCTTTGTTCTCTGGATGACGTAATTGTGTTTGCTTCCACTTTTGAAGCGCACCTTGAGAAACTGTCGAAAATTCTTGATGTATTCCGTGTCACCGGCCTTCAGCTGACTTCATTCAAGTGCCGGTTTGGTCGCCGTCGCATTACAATACTTGGCTTGGACATATTGTTGACGCTTACGGCGTACAGCCTGACCCAGAAAAAGTTCGAGCTGTGAAGGACTTTCCTGTGCCAAAAACTGCCAAAGATGTCCGAAGCTTTGTGGGGCTCTGCTCCTATTTTCGGCGGTTCATCATGAACTTCGCGGAAATCGCTCGGCCCCTAACAGATTTACTCAAACCACATGAGACGTTAACCTGGGGTCCCTCGCAAGCAGCAGCATTCTGCGACCTGACCACTTTGCTTACTTTTTCTCCTGTGCCGGCTCACTTAGACCCTACGGCACTGACCGAAGTCCGCACCGATGCCAGCGGTTACGCAATAGGCGCTGTGTTGGCTCAGCAACAACGTGGGCAGCATCGCGTGATAGCTTATGCCAGCAGGCTGCTATCCCCCTCGGAGTGTAATTATTCCATCACAGAGCGCGAATGCCTAGCGCTGGTGTGGGCAGTCGCGAAATTTTGCCCTTACTTATACGGCCGACCATTTATAGTTCTCACCGACTACCACGCTCTTTGCTGGCTCGCCTCCCACAAAGATCCCACGGGTCGTCTCGTTCACTGGGCACTCCGCCTCCAGGAGTATTCTTACACCGTAGTGTATAAATCAGGAGAACTTCAAAAAGATGTGGATAGTCTGTCACGCTACCCTGTGGCTGACAGCGATCCTACGAGCACTGATTATGTGGGTTGCGTCCTTTCGATCTCCCAGCTACGTCATCTCGGGGACGAGCAGCGTCGCGATCCGGATATCAGCTGCCTAATACAACAGCTCGAATCTATACTGCAAGACGCTTCTGTTCGCATGTTTACCTGAAATAACCACATCTTATATCGGCGTTATTTATCACCCAATGGTCACGACCTACTTCTCGTCATACCAGAGCACCTGCGCTCTACAGCCCTACGCGAGCTCCATGACGCGGCAACCGCCGGTCACCTTGGTGTCTCTCGCACACATGACCGTGTGCGCCGCCGCTTCTACTGGCCTGGCCTTTCACGCTCTGCACGTCGTTATGCGAACGCTTGTGAAATTTGCCAGCGTCGCAAAAAGCCGTCGGGACTCCCTTCCGGACATCTTTAGTTCATCGACATCCCATCGGAGCCATTATTTTGTGTTGGTTTGGACCTTCTCGGTCCCTTGCAAACATCCGCCTCCGGAAACAAGTGGGTCGCGGTGGCTACGGAATACGCGACCTGTTACGCAGTTACGCGAGCCATGCCAACAAGCTGCGCTACAGACGTCGCTAACTTTCTCCTACGCAATCTCATTTTAGTGCATGGAGCCCCTCGTCAGCTGCTGACAGACCGAGGCCGTACGTTCCTTTCGAAAGTGGTTGACAATATCCTGCGTTCCTGCTCTACCCAACATAAGCTCACGACATCGTACCATCCTCAGACGAACGGGCTTACAGAACGTTTAAACCACACCCTGACAGACATGCTATCGAAATACGTCTCGGCCGACCATTGTGATTGGGACCTTGGACTACCCTACGTGACGTTCGCATACAATTCCTCCCGGCATGACACTGCTGGGTACTCGACACTTTACCTTCTGTTTGGACGCGAACCAACATTGCCGTTGGATACCTTCCTGCCAGCCGCTGCACAGTCTACTTCTTGTTATGCACGCGACGCTATTACCCGAGCTGATCATGCTCATCAGTTTGCCCCCAGCAGATTAATGGCGTCCCAAGACTCGCAGAAGCATCGTTACGACGAGCGGCATCGCGACGAACACTTTCTAACAGGTTCCCTCGTTCTTCTTCGGTCCCCTACGCGACATGCAGGCCTTTCAGAAAAACTTCTCTCTCGTTTTACGGGCCCATATTGCGTGCTTAGACGAGTGACCGACACTATATATGAAATTGTCCCTGATAATCCATCAACCTCTTCTGCTCTGCTGTCAAGGGACATCGTCCACGTATCAAGGCTCAAGCGTTACCACACTGCTCCTGCTGTGGCCCCGTAAACTCGCCGGGTCGGCGCTTTTGCCGCTGGGGGTCCTATTACGTGATTTCGGCTGACTGAAACAGGGCATAGTGGGACATACCCAAAAAAGTGCCTCAGACTGAGAGTGAAGAAGTGAACGTTGTCGGTGAGGTGGGTGAATCCGGAAGACGCATGCTCGAGCTTTCGAACAGCGACTGACGTTTGCCTGCTCTGAGGGTTTGGCCAAGAATTCAATAGTTGTGACATATTTTGTTTATTCTTTTTTTCGTAAGCGTTTCTATAGTGCCCTTATTGATTAGCGAGTGTATTTTCAGGTAGTACGACCAGGCAGATGCCGTTTTCCTCACCTGGACCAGGGGCTTTCCTCTGGTCTGCTTCTCTTCCTTCGCAGGAATTGCCAGTGGACTTGTTTTTACGCAATGGCATCTCATCCGTTCCTGTGGCATTGGTCCCAAGCAACGATGGTATCATATGGATGAAGAATCAAAAAATGATTCAGACGGAGTTGAGAGCTGCTACAACTCACTACCAAAGCATCACAGAGGTCAGGCAGTTCGGCAAGGGTGGCATTCTTTGCTTCTCGTCTGACCAGCTCCGTGTTCGAGACCTACTAAAATGCTCGGTATTCGCAACCAACCCGGTGAGCGCATTCATTCCACCTCACCTAGCTTGCGTCAAAGGCCTCGTTCGGGGTGTCGATGTCAACTTGAGCCCAACTGAGATATTAGATATGTTTTCAGAAGCAGGTGTGATAGCTATCTATAGATGTAGTCAAGTTGTGGACAAGAACAAGGTCCTAACGGAGTCCGTGATTGCTACATTTGCCAGGTCGACTCGCTGAACCAAAGTCAAAGCGTGGCCTTTAATATACAGAGTGGAGCCACTATCACCTCGTCCCCTACAGTGTATTAAGTGTTGGCGTTATGGGCACACAGTGAAAGGGTGCAGGTCAGTACCTAGATGCAGAATTTCTGGTGAGACGCACAACTCAAACGACTGTAAAAGTAATGAAGAAAACTGCTGTCTTTTCCACGAAGCACATTGCGCTGGTAACCCAAACTGCTCAGCCAAGGCACGTGAAATCCAAATACTTGAAATTGTAGACAGAAGGCGATGCTCCCGAAAGGATGCCATTGCTGAAATCCAAGCCCGAACTCAAGGATATGCAGGAGCAGCTGCCCGCCATAACATAGCAATGGAAGCATCCTTTTCCCTATCAATAGCGGACATGATCTAGAAGGCTGTGGATAAGGCTATGCAACGCCTTGCTACCACCCTATGCGAGTCGCTGTCGCACATTGTGAATAACCAAATCGCACAAGTCTATGGAGCACAGATAGATATAAGTGCGGCTGTAAAAAATGCTGAGTCTGCACACCCGACAAGTGAGGCAGAATCTGAGATAACTCCACCAGATGCACAGTCTGCAGAGCCCTCTGGAGAAGGCATTCAGAGACAAAGCGAGGGTGCACAGGAAGCTTCTCAGGACACACAAGATATGGACATAGATATCAAATGCCTAAAGTGTTCTAGATCCCCTGCATCGAAAAAACCTAGCTCGCCGAAACATGTAAAAAGCAAGAAATACCAGAAAGACAACCTTTCAAAAACCGATTTTCTAAAAGAAATTATTTTAGATAAGGTGATTGGGGAACCATTTTAACGAAATCATAGGGTCTCTAAAATTATACATTGGAATTGCCGATCTCTTCACTCAGCCACAACAGATCTGTTATACCTGTCTTCCAAATTCGATCCGGCTATTATTGCATTACAAGAAACTTGGCTATCCACACATCATGTATTTCACCTAGCCAACTTCCAAACCTTTCGTCTAGATCGTCCATCCAAAGGTGGAGGTTCAGCTTTCTTTATAAACAATAAAATTAGTTTAAAAGTCAAAAACTCATACAAATGTATGTCTTCTGAATGCGAAATTTTCGCGTTATATATTACCTTGCCAGGATACTTGCCCTTCTCGCTAATAAACGTCTACTTTCCTGTAGGCGTTCAAAACACGAGACTGTTAGATATGGCTCTTAATTCAGTCTGTAAAGAAAAAATTATAGTTGGTGACTTCAACTCTCACCATACCTGCTGGGGTTTTAGAACAGATCAGTGTGGACAACGGTTGTGGGACTGGTCGGTAGACAACAACTTATTGTGCCTTAACGCTAGAACTCCCACATTTATTCGAGGTCATTCACGCTCCGCTTTAGATTTAAGCTTTGTAAGCTCGGCCTTTGCTAGTACATCGTGGAGAGCCCTTGATTGCGCCTCCAACAGTGACCATTTTCCAATAATGTTCGAGATCGCTTGCCCCGTCAAACCATCATGCTTCCATGCCCGAACCTATATAAATTATGCAAAATTTCAACACGACCTAAAAACTGCTTTAGACGCTCCTTCTCAGGATGGAGATGACACTAAAGCTATGAAAGTAAGCGCAGTAATTAAAAGGGCATACAAAAACGCTGAATTTACTGTTAAATCGGCGAAGAGAATACCCTATAGCCCCTTGTGGAATTCCAACTGTTCACGAGATCATAGACAAAGACAGGCAGCTTGGAAGAAGCTAATATATAATCAGTCCCCTAAGAACTGGTCAGATTATAAATTTCTTGTCGCTGTATTTAAACACACGGTGGCCCAAGCTAAAGAAGATTATGATAAAAGACATTTCGATTTTCTCTTTCCAAAAATAAGAAAGCTTTATTTCAATATATGCGATCTCGCAAAATCCTGCCGTCTATATTAAATACTGATTATGAAAAACTATCATTGGAAGAAACGAAGAACTCTTTAGAGTCAATTGGCAGAGGTCGAGAAATCAGATTTTCTTCGATTATGGCTTTCAACTGGCAAAAGTCTAGCATAAGCACTGACTTCAAAAACGTAACGCTGTCTTAAGCATCAAAAGTCATTCGAGATCTACCATCGTCAGCTCCTGGTCCAGATGGAATCACAGTTCCTATGATTAAAATTTTATTGAAGCTATCCCCCGGCGACGTCCTCAATCTTATAAACTACTCTTTAAAGAATGCCTGGATACCGTATGACTGGAAAATATCTAAGGTAATCCCATTAATAAAAAAGCAAGGATTAGGTTTTACCATAGAAACTATCAGACCCATCTCGCTAACTTCAAACATGGTGAAACTCATACAGAGGGTTCTAAAGGGCCGAATAAACTCCTGGATGACGAATAAGGTCATATTAAAGCCAAATCAAATTGGTTTTCGTTGTGAATGCTCAATTTGGTGTGCCCATGCTGATTTAGAGAGTCGAATACAGCTTGCTCGTAAAAGTAATTAGTACGCCGCATTAGTAACTCTCGACATAGCTAAAGCGTATGACAGTGTCGAGCACTCTATTCTACTAACCACCTTGCAGAGTCTAAAGTTTCCTCAGTATATTACTAAGTGGATAGCAGAATTCCTAAAATCACGGGAATTGTATTGCGTGATGGATGGCTGTTGTTAGCATAAATTCAAACAGAAACGTGGTGCTCCCCAAGGGTCCGTCCTATCTCCAGCATTATTCAATATACTCAAGAGCTCTATTCCAATTGTTCAGGATGTCAGTGTCTACATATATGCAGATGATGTCGCGTTCTTCGCTGCAGAGATCGACATTTACTCACTACATCGAAAACTGCAAAGATATATTAATACACTAGAAATTTGGTTGCAATACATCTCATTGTCATTGAACATCAGTAAAAGTGCGCTCTTGGTGTTTCCTTTAGCAGATACAGTTTCAATTTCTGTATTGTATAATCGGGAACCTATTCCACAAGTTGATTCACTCAAGTACTTAGGAATGATTTAAATGAAAAGCTAAATTGGAGCCCACGCATTGAATATATAACAGCAAAGGCACAACGGGCGTCAGGTTTATTACGCAGGTTAAGCAACAGAAAATACGGGCTGCGCAGTCACACGATGGTAATGATATATAAAATGTATGTGCGACCAATATTGGAATTTGGGTGTGTATTATTCTCGGGAGCCGCTGGTTATAAAATTAAACCGCTAGTAATGTTAGAGCGAGAAGCCCTGCGAATATGCCTGGGACTTCCCAGGTTCGTGGCGAATAATGTATTGTATCGAGAAGCACGATTGCCAACACTCTTCTGTCGATTCCGAAGTCTAACGGTTCAAACCTTCTTAAAGTTCTACAGTTTACCGGTGTGAAGATCAGAGTACGCATTTATCAGCGACCCTGACTCTTTCTTTCTTGCACATTGGCCTCGATTTCAGACCCGTCAGATGATTTTCGTTAAAAAGAAACTGGATTGCATAAATGTAGACATTAGCACAGTAATTGAAACTAATTCCTCAACCATCAACATTAGAATAGAGTACGATGAAATCTTCCCCCCACAAGCTTGGTACATGCAGAAACAAGCTTGGTACATGCAGTTACTTGGTACATGCAGAAACAAAAAATGTAATAGCTACAGATGCTTATGTGCATAAAAAAAAGACAGGCGTAGGAATTGCGTCTGATTTCCTCGGCTGGTCTTTTTCAGTAAGGCTTCCAGATTTCACTCCTATATTTGAAGCCGAGCTAGTAGCTATTATTTTAGCTCTTCGTAAAATTCCTACGACCGAGACCAGTGCAATCATCCTAACAGACTCACTTTTGGTGTATGCAGCTCTGACAACCTCTGAACAATCTCGTGCCCTAGCAGCGTTCCACACACTAGCACCGCCGCATTTAAAACTCCTCAAATCAATGTGGGTCCCAGGTCACTGCGGATTACAATTAAATGAATTGGCAGATGCTTTGGCACGAGCATCACTCGATGGACCAGTAATTTCAGTACTTCCCGAGTTAGAATACTTATCAGGGTTTAGATATAGGAAATTCGCTATTTTTACAGATAGTTTAGAAAATATCACACAATAGACAGATTATCAGCACCTCAAATTTCCATGGAAAGCCCAGTGGAGTCCGTCGAAAAAACGTGAAATTATAATCTCCAGATTCCGGTGCTGTGTCCCCCCATTAAATTTTTATTTACACAGAGCTGGTCTGACACTTTCCCCCCTTTGTCCGTTCTGCGAAGAATCAGAAACTATTGAACATTATTTTGGCTCATGTCGTAACTATGCATTAATTAGGAAAAGACTTTTAGATATTCCATTTGCGAAGCTAGGTTTAAATTTAACCACAGAAAATGTTCTAAGTTGTGGTGCCTCTGTTTTGGGAAATCGCCACAGAGATGCAGTCGATGCGGTGTGTAATTTTATGCAAGACTCTAAACGTTTTTCAACATAAAGTCCACGTTAACAGATACCCCTCCCCCCCCAAAAAAAAAGAAACGGGTCGAAAAGTCATTTTCGATTCTGGATAAATCAGTGACATACCAAATTAATCGGGTTTGGCAAAACCAGCTGTCTGGTCGGCTCCTGAAATCAAAATGTAGCTATTAGTGTCTACTTTGTTGTTGATTCTTTTTCTCACTATCTAAATCTTTGGTTTCTTTCTTTTTTTTAACATACTGTCTTCACTATACAACTCCCCCAACCCCCCCCCCTTTTTTTTTCGTTGTAAGCAATAATGCAGTTATCGTCCATATGAGACTATATGTTCTCTTGGCCAATCCCCCACAGTGGGTACGAGCCATGGATTAAAGGATACAAACAAACAAATAAACAAACAAACAAACAAACAAACAAACAAACGGTGAGCTGCGTTGAGGCTGTAGACTGACTACTGTTATTTTCCACGTAACAATATTATTACCAACAACTCGAAAACCACCCGAAGAAATACTAATGCAATCCACTGAAAACGTATGCCAGTGGATCAGTTCACGAAGGCGCACAAAAATATCAACTGCAAATTTCATGTTCTCGCTTACATATTAGTGAGAGAAGCATACCATCTATAGTGCAACCGGCAGCTTTCGGTGACAGTTTGCGTAGCTGAAAGCGCCACGCATCGATCGTCAGCGCTCCTTGTGCGGACATAAACACAAAGCAAAATAGTTGTATTAGGTTCATGGGTCTCTAGACTATACTGCTTTTCTCACATTTTAAAATTGTGTTCATTTAAGGCAAGAAGTGCCGGTAACATGTATACCGATGTGGCCGGCACAATAGGCCTAGTGCTCGCTGGGCCGGGCACTGGGCAAGACCAATCTCGACGTGGTGAGTTGGGATGGTTGAAGTTCCTGCATTTGAGATTCGAAATATTTCTAACTGTTACCTGAAGTAAGGAGGATAAGCATGGCCAGACACCTATTTACGGTGTCGCGGAATCGAATGACAGCTGTTTCTCTTACCTCCACTGGGAAACCTCGCAAAGTGATTGAGAGAGCTCCTTTACGTTTGGTGAAGTTGGCAGTGTAATTGATTTCAGGTTTCTGTGAGGAGTGGCGCCGAGCTCCAGGCTTATAAACACTGCAACATGGAATCATTACAGCAATACAAGAGTGATGCGAATGTGGTCTACGAAGGGGCGTGCAAAAAAACATGCATCGATTCCTGGAATACGTACGCGCACAGCAAAAATAACGTATGGTAGGGATCTGTTAGAGTGGCATCTATTCGTACCGTTGAATCAAGCGTTTTATATTCAACGGCACCGAAGCAAACCACGGTACACGCTACATAAATGTGCACGCTGTGCTGGTAGAAACAATGCGTGCTCCGGTATGCACCAGCGCTTTCCAGTGAAAATTCCAGCGTGTCCAGAGCTTCTCAGTTTGTACCAGCATAACAGCGGTTAAGCCAGCGCCCCTACAAGTGCTGCACAGCTATTTCCCAGTGCGTCCAGCAAAGTGCCTGTAAACTTCAGCTGTGCCAGTGTCTCGAGCGTGTACCATTGTCAAAAAACGTACTGGAATCACGCTGGGGATGCTGTTTCTTGCAATAGGAAATAAGGTGTTTTATACTTTTCTTGGCATCAGTGTCAGTTCAATATTCCTATTATTGTGTCTAACAACTACATTGAGCCCTTATTTTTTCCACTTCTTTCCTTCACTTATTCTTACTCTTTTTTTCTGTCGTCTTCATTTCTCTTATTGCCTCTTCCTCCGCCCTCAAGTGTAAGGTTACCAACCGAGCCAAAGCTTCATAAAGCTCTCTATCTTTTCTCTCAATTTCTCTCTCTCTCTGCTTCAAATATAATGACGGTCTGATTCTCGCAGACTGGATGCTATCAGGTAGTGTGCAAAGAATTAGTCGCCATATGCGTGCTCGTAATACGATTCCGTGCTATGAGACGTCAGCACGCACAAAAAGAGTTGTCCACCACACTCACTATCATGGCTACGGGTGAAGCCGACTAACTCTCCCATGTTTAATGCATATGTTGAGGTGTCGGATAGATAGCCGCCGTGATAGCTCAATAGGTAAACCATCGAACGCATTAATGGAAGGTCACTGCTTTTGTCACTGCCCACGGCATGTTATATTTTCGTCCACCCTTCTTTCTGTACATTCAATTTACATTAACTACGACTAACCTCCCTGTACTTTTTTTGGTATTACTTTCTGGCAGTTCTCATATAATGCCAATCGTCTACGATTTCAATGTTTACTTTTCGTAAATAAAGCTATGTTTAAGCTTGATGCGGTGAGCCTGAGTCTGTATGCGCTTGAGAGGGTAGCGTGCTTCACAAGTGAAAATGACTAAGAGTTTAGTGTTCACCATCACAACCAGTTCATGCCAACCAATGAAGTGCTGTCCTTTTACATATTATATACCTCAAGCGATAACGAAACTACTACTCAGAATCACAGCGTCTCCTTATCTCCGTATGGCAGTTGCGTACGAGCTGGCTGGAGCTCTCCCATTGCACCCACTGTTATAAGATAGGGTTCACAAGAAGTAAATGCCTGGAAAAACTGTAGCACTTGTATTCGCAGTGACCATAATTGATTTCAATCTGCTGCGAAACATTTAGCTGGGTCATTTGATGGGCTGGCTTACTTTCCAAAGCTAGTCAGGTCATGAAAGATGCCCTAGTTCAGGCTTCCCTTTGTAAAGTGGACCCTGTTCAATACTTTAACATGCCCACGCCTCTATTCAGTGCATGGGCCTCTATGAATTCAACTTCATTGCTATATAAGCGTCGAGGCCGGGACATCTGTTAACTTGTTAAGCGGTGATTCTTTGAAGCTGTGCTGCCATATATTGCGCGTCGGTTTTAGTCTTTCAAGATTGTGAAATGTAACAATTGCACGATCGTGTGCTTTCTGTGCAGGTTCTGGTGAATAACCATCCCCATCACTCCTTGGCTCATTTGGCAGTTGAAGCCCTTCAGCTCTTTTGTAGGCTACAGGTCCGTGTGAATACATTTGGCTTTTGCCGCGGCTTTCAAGCATGTAAGTCACAAATAAACCTGCCGAGCATCATTGAGTGTCAAAGAACCTCCCTACACCACCCCTTACTGCCTGTCACCACTTTCATGCAAGCATATTTATTTAGCTCACGCTACATTCATGCGCAATTATTTCAAAGCAAGGATATATGAAACATGTATTCGCTGACATGGGACTAAAGTAATTTATTGCACCAAAAAAATTGGTGTGAGGCTCAGTAGTACTCAGGGTCATCCATATGCCGATGTGGTATTTTGCCCATTCCTCTACTCATTGTTCAGAAACGCTTGTGTCGATTATGTATCCTCAAAAAAGCATACTTTGTTGAAAAAGGCTGCAGCATGTCCCCTGATTTATCTTCTGCATCCCTTTTCAAACACGAATATGCAGCTTGAGAGTAATGCAGGACCTGTGAGATTGAAGTGCGATACCTTAACTACACGACTTGTTTGAGGAGTCTCGCTGGTAAGAAGCTGCTGGTGGAGTTTATTGCGTTGCTCGAGTGTTTCTGTTGTGCACTGAGATGTGATTATTTACATTCGCGTGTGAGTAATGGAGGCTCCTCACATCGATTACACATTGTAATCGCCATTTCAGTGACTTGCCGACTGCAAAGTGAATGGTATTCGGAAGCCCGAAATAAGGCCTTCGGAACTAAAGGTCCCGCAGGCCGGCTTTCAGAATCATCGACTATTGTATAGTGCCATCGTTACATACGCGTCAGAACAATCATTGAATTCATCACTTTCCTTTCACTCTTCTCTTTCATCTTTGCACAACACCCCATCTCCATTGCCCCAGGGTAAAGTAGCTAACCATATGTGTGTCTCCTTGATCTCGCTGTCTTCGGTCCTGTTTTCTTTGTTCCTTCCTTCTGAACGACTCCCTAACTACTTTTTCAATATAAAAAGTCTGTCACGTGTTTCTCATAATCGAAAGTGATGTCGGCGTGAAGCAAGTGTGCCACAAATAAATGTACGAAGTAGCCCTAACCAATATAAATGCAGTAAAAAGCTCACTATGGCGGAGAAAAATACATCCACTGCTCTGCCAAAACTGTCACAGAGAAGATGCTTTTCGTAAAAGCAATCACAGTTTCACAAGAATTTAGGGATTCCCTTCTCAGAAACGACATCAGATCAGTTTTGCGTTATAAAAGCAGTTTGGGGTTGAACTATGGTATTTTAACACTATACAAAATGTTACGTGAATGACATTGTAGCATAGTACACAATTTACAGTGCATACTTACAGCTGCAGTCCTGTGCGACTGGTTCATCCTGGAGAGCACGCAGTTAGAGATCTACGTTCTCATCGTCGTGTGCACACGCACATGGTAAGCTCGCATTATGAACGCCGGAGGTATATGCCCCGTCTCGGCATGTCTAGACGTCAACATCCCTGGAGTATCTACCACGCGAATACCTAATGCCGGCCGCCACGTTCCTGTTCTCTTTAGGGGCTCAGAATTCGCCCTTGCGCTCTCATCTTCGGGACAGACTTCATAATGACGCATTCTACCCTAATCGACCGTTCCGCTAGTATCTTTTGCATCGATATTTCACTTCAGCCTAATGCTCACTGCAAACTCCAGAGCAGTCAGCTTCAATTCCTGCGCAAGATCTCGAACAACAGGGGCAGCATGCAATGTCACTGAGGCTCTATATTCACTGTGGCTACTACTGAGCTGTGCTGAAGCTTCCACATGTCCATGAAATCACTCTGGTTCTGGGTTCTTAGTTCCGTTAAACAATTGTGCAAATAACGACTTCGACATATGTTGTAGCATTTAACAACGTGTTCAAAAATGATAACTTGATATTCAAATAGACCATATCACTTTTTGTAACTGAGACTTTGCAAGGCAGATTATATTGTGAACTACTTAGGCTTCATCGAATAGCTGTTGCCAATGTCTTTGCTGGCAGTTCTTAAAGCTTTTGGTACATGTATGTGTTGGTTATCGACTATAAATGCGCTGTCTTTTTGCAAGTCATGACCGTTAGCTGATGACTGGACGCGAATTGCTGTGAGAATTTATCCTCATGCTTTCGAGCACGAAGAACATTAGGCAGAGTGAACAGAATTTCCGAGAGTTGTATTGTGCGAGTGTGTCGCCTATAGACATGACATCCAATAAACTTCAAGTGTAGCTTTGGTTTCACTGCTGCGCTAGACAGCACGGTGACTTCCAACAAGTTCGGTTAACTAAACGTAGGGAAGGCAACCGTTTCTATGCAAATGGCAGTAAACTGAGTCAGTCTAAGGCAGACTTGTATAAAACGCGTTAGAAGCAATGTATCCCTAGAAAAGGACTGTAGTTTACAATGTCTCATTAGCTTGACATAAGCAGTAACATTTTTTACCACAATGCATTTTTCTCTAATTATTCAACAAACTATAAATTGCATATTTTTCCACGAATACTGCCGCTGACAACTTTTTCAAGCTTTCTGTTGACCAAGACGAGGGCTATACCAATCCAATTATTGTCCTCGTCTTGAGTTCTCACTATAACAGTCCTTGTGACCTACGGAGTAGCGTAAGCCACCACGCTTCTAACGAATGAAGCACGTTGCCTTTATAGTATACTAGGACTAATAAATAGAAGTGCAGTGCAATCATGAATGTAGAGTGTTCGTACGGTACAACACCACGCTTCCTTCTAATGCGCCCTTGTAGAGAGTCTCTGGCGTTTCAGAAGGCGTCTTGATGAGGAAACCCTGAAATAGGGCATACGAGCATTTCGATAACTGATGCTGATACTCAAGAGGTTGCTGAGGGTTAAAAAACGTTATCGAGTATGCTTGAGTGCACAACAAGGCCAATTTATGAGATCATAATACTATCTGGGTATTACGTTCCAAAACCATCCCATGATTTGGAGACATGCTATAGTTTAGGCTTCCGAAATTGTTTATGATCGCCTTGTCTTAGCGTGCGCTGACATTGCATAGCACTCAGGTGTTCTAGGATCTTTCCCCACAAAGATGGCGGCCATCACGTACTTCAAAAGCTACATTACCACAGGCAGGTTATATCTGCGAAAGTTCGTTAGAGTGCATATTGAAAAGGTAGGGCTAAAAACAAAAACAAGCAGCAAACGTGCTTGTATGACGCCTGTTTCTTGCTTTCATCGTATTTTGCTTGTATCGTACTGGCTCAAGTACGCTTGAGTAGCATGATTGGGCTCGCTCAAGTATTATCATTCAATAGCTTGGCCTCCTTTCTCGTTGAACATTTCAATCAGCCTGCAAAGGAAGAAATGTCTATGAAAGTCGTATTAACCGTTTAGCGCTAGCTATAAATGCACACTACAAGTTCAGTTTCGAAGCGTTTACTGTATCAAAATTTTCCTCTGCAGAGAATTTTCAATGTACCCCATATGCGCCTGTAATTCAATAGGCGAACCTACGCAGTTGCTCATTTTGTTCATGCGTTTGCTCGTGATGGGTGTGCCTCTATTTCACTGACTCGTCATGCAATTGGCACCGTGTTGACGTCTTGCGCGAGGCTACGCTTTCACCAACATTATCGAATGCGCCAATGACACTCATCACGCAGCATATCATTCTGTCACACCTGTCCCGTTTATTAGGGCGGCAATCGCCGGGCTAATTCCAAGGGTCGAAGTATCGGCCCCCCGAACCGCACCACGAAAGCGTGGACAATTTAGAAGTGGTCCTTTTTGGCGCGCCAGCGGACGCCGGCTGTGGTCCAAAGAACAAGTCAGAGCCGAGAGTTGATAAACAAACAAAACTATATTCTCATTAACGGCAGATCAAAAACAATACACACGTATGCACACTCCACAATAGTTACATACAATACGTCACCAAACAGACAATGTACTACACAGTACAATCAACCACACTTGAAACAACGGACACAGACAACAATACGCACTACAATGCAGTCACATGCATTGAACAACCAAGACACTTAAAGACTAAAGAGATATAAAACCTATTCAGTCCAAAGTCCTTGGAACAAAAGTCTGAATGATACTCTTCCGAGAATCACTCACTCAAAGTCCAGCGTTGTTGTCGTTCCGCAGCTCTCGAAGTCTCTCTTCCAGGAAACTTCCCGTCTTCAATTGGCCACTCTTCAAACTTCAACTTCTTCGCCCGAACACGTCGGCTTCACACACGCAGCTGTTGCCACGCGTCCTCGCTCAATAGCGGTAAACCCACGCTCTTGCCTGTAGCTCGAGCCGTCCCTACGGACCAAAAACTTCGCCGACTACACGGCGGACTCTCTACGCACTCTGGCGCTCACTTCCGTCTCCTCCTGTTCTGTCACTACGGGCAGAACCTTCGCCGACTACACGGCGGAATTCCTACGCGCTCCGGCGCTAACTTTCCGTCTCCTCCTGTTCTGTCCTCTCGGCCGCTCGATTAAATACCTTCCGCGCCACCTTCCAGAAATTTCTGGTCATTTCGTCGGCGCGATACGCAGCGAAGGCTGGGGAGAGGCGAGACGGTTTGTCTGCCCTCCGCGTCGGATGACTCAGCTCGGTCTGACCCCGCCCCGTTCGTTCTGGAAAAATCGCGGGCTTGCTGGGCCGCAGATGTGGGGTGAGGAGGATCGTTTGCGAAGCCGTGCGTCTGCGGGGAGAGCGCGCGCCCGGGAGCCCTGGATGTTTGCTTTCTCTTTTTTTTTCTTTTTACCTCGCGGCGTTTCTGCCGCCCGTGGTCGCAAGGATTTGGCGGCGCGCTCTTGTTTAGCGCTCGTTCTGTGACACATTCATACAGCTTTTCTAGGGCTTAAATATTCCGAACAGAGGCATGACACTGTGGTCGGGCACTACCTTGCCACGCAGACTTCAGTGGTTTGATTTCCACTGGAGCTAAAAAATTATAGTATTTTCGTTTGCATCTAGTATTTTTGCTTACAGACAAAATTTTTTTTCGCTCACAATCACCTGCACCAACGCCACCATTTCTGCCCAAAGAGCTCTGTAACGCCATTGCGTTAAAATATCTATAATTGTAGAAATCTTCGTCAAAGTTTAGCATGGCATAAATAGCGAGTTGACCCGTGAATTAAATTCGATTATTCGCTGCCTGCACATTTATACCCCCTAAATTGTTTTTGTAAAGTTTAAGATAAACGTCGCAAGTTTACGTGGTAGCGGGCAACACTTTTGTCAAAATTCGGGGTACTTGCTGTTGGGGATGTACAAGAATGCGGCCTCGGTGAAGTTATGAAGAGACTGATTGTATATAAGCTGGGAAACCCAGGCGAAAGAACACTGTAATTAGCGCATCTACTACTTGAACTGAAGTTGACTTCTTCAGTGTTATGGCTTAGGGAATTTCTATTTTTTTTAAATTTATAATACCCCTAAAGGCCCTCGTGAGAGGGTATTACATAGGGGGGGTTACATGAGCAAAATTACAAACAATAAACGTCAAAAACGAAAAAAGGTCAAAAATTCAAATTAAATACAGACCGAGATATATGTTATAACAAGTAATTGGTAAAGACAGCAAAAATAAAGAAAAGAATAGGCAACAAATCATTGGAATACAGATAAGTACCCAGTGAACAACCTATGAAAATGCGAGAAAAAATAATCAATACACTTGATAAATAAAAGAAAAAAAAGCGTACACTCAAAAACGAATAAAAAAATATACACTCACTCAGCACACCTCAAATAAGCTGAATCAAGGTAAAAATACTACACGTGTGCTCTGCACGTTATAGAAAAGAGGGAAAAACAAGTAAAAGAGCAAAAGTTAGATGATGTCAGTATTTTGAATTAGTTCATGAAATTTCGTGGCGTTTTTTTCTAAGGCAATGTGTGATGGTAGATTATTCCAATCGATTGTGGTACGCGGAATGAATGTCTTGGAAAAAGCAGATGATTACAGTTTAAGCGTTTAACTTTGTAGGGGTGATCGCGGCGAGGAAAAATAACGGCAGGTGGCTAGAAGAAATCGCTGTGAAGTGACACGTGGTGATAAAGTTTATGGAAAAGTGATAGGCGTGCAAGTTTGCGACGATGGAATAGTTCGGGTAGCTCTGCTCGGCGTTTTAGTGCTGTGACGCTGGAATGATGTGAATAATCTGAAAATATGAGGCGAGCGGCACGATTTTGCAGTGATTCAATGTAGTTTATGATGTAAGCATGTTCGAGATCCGAAATGGCTGATGCATATTCTAATTTTGGACGTATTAGTGTAGTAAATGCAAGTTTGCGTATGTTAGGAGGAGCCTGTTTAAGGTTACGCTTGAGAAATCAGAAAGACCGGTTAGCAGCCGCCAGGGTGAGTTTTACATGGTAGTGCCATGCCAGATCAGGTTGCAAATGAGTTCCAAGATATTTATAAGTGGAGACGAGGGCAACAGTAGTATTGTTCAACACGTAGGAGGTAGGAATCCAAGTTACGTGTTTACTGAAAGACGTAGACTTCGTTTTAGAGCAGTTTAGGGTCATTAGCCAAGATAAGCAATATGCATTAATAGCATTTAGATCAGTTTGCAAAGCTTTCCGGTCATTGTCAGAGGAAATTATTCGGTAAATCACCCAGTCGTCAGCAAAAATTCCAATTCGGGATGAGACACAGGATGGCAAGTCATTAAGTAGATTAGAAACAGTAGTGGACCAAGTACGCTACCCTGTGCGACTCCAGAAGTTAGTGGTCTGAAGGAAGAGTTACAATTGTTAGCGGACGTGAACTGTGTTCTAGAAGAAAGGAAATCTTTTACCCATGCCAAAATGTTAGGGTGAATGTTAAGCTTAGACAGTTTGGTTAGAAGCCGGTGATGAGGGACACGGTCAAAAGCTTTAAAAAGTCGAGGAAAATAGCATCAACCTGGGATCCACCGTCGAGAGCTGAATGTATGTCATGAATGAAGCCGGCGAGCTGCGTGTCACATGAGTATCCTCGGCGAAAGCCATGCTGATATTTATGTATAATGTTATGATCTTTCAGGTAGTTAATTACTTGGGTGTGGATTATATGTTCAAGAAGTTCACAAATGGTACTGGTTAATGAGATGGGACGATAGTTTAATGGCGATGAGCGTTCACCAGACTTGAAGATGGGAATTACTTTAGCGATTCGCCAGTCATGTGGGATGCAGCCTAACGATAACGATTGTGAAAAAAGGGCGGACAGTATGGGACAAATGCTAGCTGATATATTCTTTAGTATCTTATTATTAAAGCCGACATGATCAGAAGCAGTATAAATTTTGAGTTTATTTAGTAAGGAGAATATACCCTCTTCACTGACTTAGTTCTGGCATGCTGATATTAGGAATGAGGTTAACTTTCAGGCATGACGGGATGTCTTCACACGTGAATACCGAAATGAATGCGTCGTTTAAAACTTGTGCGCACTGAGACGTGGGAATGACGCTGTTATTACTGGTGGTAAGAACTATATCAGGATGATCAACAGGATTGATGACACGCCAAAATTTCCGAGGGTTATTTAATAGCATAGATGTTAAGTCATGTTTGAAGAATTGACGTCGAGTTGATGTGAGCAGTGACTGATATTCCGTATCACATGTTTTGTAGCGTAACCAGGAAACTGAAAGGGGGTCTATTTTATTGGCTTGGCGGTAAAGTCTTTTCTTTTTGTTATTGAGGCGTCGAAGCTGTTGGTTATACCATGGAGCGGTGTTTACAGTTTTGATGGTGATAAGGGGAATGAACCTGCTGATTAGGTTGGTAAGTGCATTTTTAAACATGAGCCAATTATCTTCAATGAATCGGGATAAATACCCTCCTAAAAAGTTATTTGAGAAAGACAGGAGTACATTATTAATGCTATCGTAATCAGCTCTATTATAGCACCTTATTTGCTTATTGGTAGTTTTGCGCTTATTAGGGGAAATCCGGACGCTTCCAGTAAGGACGTCGTGATCAGAAAGCCCGTCAAGATGAGTAATTTCAGAAAAAAATATCAGGATTGTTGGTAAACACTAGGTCTAGAATATTAGCTGATGTGGCGGAACACCGCGTGGGATGAGTAATTAGCGGAGCCAAGGAAAAGTCGAGAGAAGACTGGACGAAATTATGAACTTCACTTTGACCATCCCTAACGGATAGAGTTGACCAGCAAATGCTCAGAAAATTAAAATCGCCAAAAATTATTTAGAGAGAATTAGGAAAACGAGAACACAGTAGCGTCAAGACACGGGTAAATTCATTAGAAAAGTCAGTATTTGCATCTGGGGGGCGGTAAAAAACACCAATAAGTATGACGCGGCCGCCACACTTCAGGGATACCCATACACATTCCAAAAACGAGGTAACCGGAACAAGTACTGCAAGCACATCATTTTTTATCGCCAGAAGTACGCCACCTCCCCTTCCATGCTTCCTATCACAACGAAAAAATTTGTAATCTGCCCACGTGAGAAAAATACTGCTGTCAGGAATGTCATCGTTTAGCCACGTTTCAGTTAGTGTGACGATGGTTGGTGTGCAAGAATCAACGAGGGATGACAACGGAATGCTTTTGGACTGACCGCTTCTAATGTTCGTGTACAAAAAACGAACACCACCAGAACTTCTTTGGTGCGATGATAAGGAATGGTTAATTGTTGAACGGGGGGTAGGGTCGGGCTGCCGTCATACCGTAGCGGAAGAGGATTGAGATAGCGCAGCGTGATTAGTGATGGGTGGGGCTTGATTGGTATTGGGGTCCCATACATAAACGTCATCATTGATGTGAAGCCTGTTAAAAACGAGCCTCACACGGTCACTTTCCTTTTTTATTGTTTTCGAGAACTGCAGTAAGTTACGCCGCTTTTCCCGAACTGGTTTAGAAAAGTCACGTGACAGGCCGAACAACGTATTTTTCAGCTTACTGCCACGACTTATTATTGCCTCCACCTCTTTATCATTGAAGAACTTGGCAATGATAGGCCGAGTTTTATCGGGTAAGAAACGCCCCAAGCGATGTGCACAGGCGATAGAAGTGACAGTGAGCCCGAGCTGATTCTGACAAAAATCAGCTACGATTTTTTGAACGGCCTCCCACGATTCCGTTGGGTCACCGTCCGCTATCCCATAAAATAAAACATTTGACCTTCACGACCAGTTTTCAAGATCATCGATCTTGTCCCGGATAATTGAAATATTGTCACGGCTAGTGGTGGCCTCCGAAGAACCACACGACTGAATTTTAGACTGCAGGACGACAATCTGGTTTTGCATTTCAGACAGTTTCGCGTCATTGTTTGCGGGGATTTGTGCAGAGATAGAGGACTCTAACCTAGATTCAAGTTCAGTAACCCGTTTCGAAAGCGATTCGTAATCATTTTTCAAGGTAATATGAATGTGCAAAACTTCATTTACGGATTCAAGCAGAGAAATATTTGAGGCTTCCATCCGCTTAACTGCATCGAAGACAGAGTCAAGTTTCTCTTCCTGAGGCTTAGTCATAGGCCCTGGATTTGACTCAATATCACCATGAAGTAATAACAGGCGCCAGAGGTACATTGCAGCCGCGCGAACACGCTTCAAAAAACAAGGGGGCCACGACACCACAATTACACAAACATCACTGACACGGTAGCCATGCACGTCAAAATAACTGACCTGCAGAAGTGCGAACGGTGAGTGTCGCTGCGTCATCGCGGCGTCGTGGCCCGAAGTGGCGTCGAAATGCGCGCGCTTATGAGCACCCCACGAAGTGGGCGGGACAGCGGAAGCAGTCCCTTGTTGCCAGACAGGAAACCGGATGGCGGCTGAAAGCGACGGTGCTGCCACAAAAACTGCAGAGAGGCCGTCGCCGAACGATGACGCGTCGAAGACGGGACGCACCCCAGTACGCCAGTCTCGCTCGAACGGCACGAACAGCTGGGAAGAGGTGAGAAGCGGCAACTGGCCCAGGGCAGCGAGGAGCAGTATCTGCAGAAGTGCGAACGGTGAGTATCGCTGCGTCATTGCGGCGTCGTGGCCCGAAGTGGCGTCGAAATGCACGCGCTTATGAGCACCCCACGAAGTGGGCGGCACAGCGGAAGCAGTCCCTTGTTGCCAGGCAGGAAACCGGATGGCGGCCGAAAGCGACGGTGCTGCCACAAAAGCTGCAGAGAGGCCGTCGCCGAACGATGGCCCGTCGAAGACGGAACACACCCGAGTACGCCAGTCTCGCTCGAACGGCACGAACAGCTGGGCAGAGGTGACAAGCGGCGATGGCCCAGGGCAGCGAGGAGCAGTATCTGCAGAAGTGCGAACGGTGAGTGTCGCTGCGTCATCGCGGCGTCGTGGCCCCCACGACGCCGCAATTTTGACTATGTTGTGTCCAGCAATTTCATTGCTGGACACAACATAGTCAAAATATATTTGTACCCAGATTCGTCTTAGGTAGAGGTCCAACAATATCGACAACAACCCTTGAGAATTGTTGCAAAACTATAAAGACCCTTGCCATCGGGGCCCTCTTCTTGCCGTTGGATTTACCTACCTTCTGGCACGTCTGAAAAGATTGTATGTACTCCTGTGTATCCCTGAAACAACTTGGGCAGTAAAATTCCTGAAGTATCCTCTTAGTTTTGTTTACTTCGAGGTGCCCTGCTCACGGGGGATCGTGGCAAATATACAGTAGATCCTTCCAATATTTGACTTGAATTACTATCTGATTGAAGTGTCTGCGATGTGTATCTTCATAATGGCGATAGAGAATACCACCTCTCTCCCTGATTGTGATGAGCGCTTGATGCGTCTTGACCAACAATTTGTAGTGTGTGAAAAGAAGATGCCCTCACGCTCAGTTTCGGTGTGCCCTTTACGACCGGTGCCTATAGGCGGGCGCACTGCTTCAGCGTTAGTGCTATCTTTCCCCGCACTCACAGGTTTTTCGATCTCTGTTTGTTCCTCCACATTTCCCCCATTAACTGATTCCTCCACTTAAGGTTCATCTTTGCCCTCCGTATAACGCAACTGTGCCGAAAGCTTCCTGGCTTTTGATCGCGCCAGTGCGAGCACATCTGCATCAACGTCAGCATGTGCCTTCATGACTGCTCATTCAACAGCGATTCAGATCTATTGGAAGAAAAGGTGAGGGTACCCCTCGAACAACCCTTTTGAGAAAGCTGCCACAGTTATCAAAACACCAAATGGCCCTTCGACTTCAACTTTTGCCATTTGCAGACACACGAAATCTTCGCTGACTACTTGGCGAATCCATTTGCATTCAGAAATATAATCCTTACTTGATACGTACTTTGGGTGGACCCTATCCATGGTGGCCACTGAATTCTCGAGTTCTTTGCACGTGTGACCGTTTGCAATTAGATCTTTGGTGTATGGTTTTAGTAGCTCGATGCTACTGGGATCACTACTTATTATAGTCGCGAATACACGATTTTTCTTTCGGAAGTTTCTGCCCAAGTGAGCTTCTTCTTTGCAAATATAGCGAATTGTGGGCCGTCTCTTTCTCAATTCCTGTGAGTGGTTCTCTGGCCCTTTTCCACGGAGTCCCTGTTTTTCGCTAATGCTCGAACTAGGTTGCGCTGATTCGAACTATGCTTTGCCCTCTCCCTCCACATGTCTCGCGGTCCTTTATGATAAGCCTTCAACCCAGGGTGAGACTTTCGATAGCCCTGATTGCTGAGGTCAGTCTCTTTTAACCCATGACTCACCACATACTCATCCTCAAGCTGCACTTATTTCTTCACCCAGACGCCAATTTGTCTATCTCTCACCCACAGTCGTATGTAATACAGCAAGCACTCATAGAACTGCTCAAGACAGATCGAGCTCTGAAGCTTATTGAAGCCGCCCTCTGGACAAGAACCTTTTATCCATTCGTTATCAGTTATAACGTTATCAGTTAGGCAGCAAGCAAACTCAACAAAGCTTTCATTCGCTTTTTCCTTCCTGTTCTAAACCTTCTCCTAAACTTTTTGAAAGAGAACTTATGTTTATCGAACATTCTTGACTTCACCAGATCATAATCACTTGCTTCCCCAGTGCTAATACGAGCAACAACCTGTGATGCCTCCCCCGGAAGCAACGCAAGCAACCTTTGTGGCCAAGTGTCGTGGGTGATCGGATGTCTCTCACATATGCATTCGAAATTCACGAGGTAGAGAACGATGTGATGCCCCCCCTGAACGGCTGAAGCAAACTAGTCATCTTCACATGGTCGGGCAAAGCGGGTATCAGCGACACAGGCTGCTCGAAGACACTACTTGTATTTTCTAATGGGGCTTAGGACCTTTCATTGGGTTTGCGTAGTACAATAGAGACCCTTCAAAACCTTCACTGAGTCCGCAGTCACATACATCCCCAACATTGCGTAAACGCAGAAAATTTTCATACTAAGTTCACCAGCTGCCTGATTATTTATATCAGGCTATGTTCTTATAGCAGTTGCTGATATGAAATAAACGTGGTAACGTGGGCAGTAATCATTTACTCTAGAGTGATTTAGGATCACTTTCCTGTTTGGTAACCATAATCGGTTACTTTTTTCGCCTTTGTGTACAAGGATTACTCAAGGAAGCGAATCATGTAGACGAACTGAACAACACTATTGAGCGTTTTCTTGCGGCAGATTTCAAGAGCCATTAAAATGGCCAACTTTCAAAGAAAAATATGTCGTGAAATGCTGTTATTTCACGTTATTGCCGCGCACCAAAGTTAAGGAGACCTATCCGAGCGTTCCAGTAATGTTATTGCATATTGGGTTGGTTTTTCCTTTGGTTATAGCATATTTGGCCTAAAAAAAGCATTTCTTCAAAGAAGAAATAGAAATTAAGCGCATTACTCTAACAATATATAAGTAATCCAGAGCGAACATTGGAAATGAAAAACATATTACCATTTTGTTCACTGTTCGCACAATTGTCCGGCATTTATTAAAGATTCTGTTTGCTTGTTATATTATATAAAGTCCTTAGATAATATTGTAAATTAGGCACACTCTTATGTATTTCTCATTAAATGGAACCTTATAACCTTCGTTATCTCTGCTATGAACTTGTTCAGAGAAGTCTTAACTTATGATAAACCCTTTGTTCCGATTCCATATACTATTTTAAATGCAGCTTAGGAAATGCATTGCCATTTTTCATAAGTAATTACCGCTGTATTGTCAAACCACGTTTTTCTTAAAAAAAACTGTGAATAAAAGGAATAATGCAGAATTAATGCAAATAGGCGCACTTTTATTCTCATGCAGTGAGCGCGTATTTGCTTTCAACGTTTGCATATTGCGCATGTAAACAGACTGGGGCACACAGCTAGCTTTCCCAAACACTCGTGGGCACAACAACAGAATGAGGGCCAACTATTCGCCAGCCGTTGCTGCGTTTGCGATCGCGCAACGCGCAATCTGAACCACGTCTAGCTGAAAGAGGACGATGCACTTTGTTCGTACGTCTGCAGCAGATGTTACACACCACGCGCGTGGCATCCATGTCCGTCCCGACAAACAAGGATGCTATTGGCCTCGCTCCCATCTAAGTGCATTATCTCTTAGACTTTTCTAGGCTCCATGAGCGGCCTTGGTGTGCAATGCCGGAAGACGAGCACAGCTTCAGAGAAAACATCACAAGTGTTCGTCGAAACGTGGGAAAAAACAGGGCTAAGGAGACATGTTTGGGAGAAAACAAGGACAGAGTTTTCATGACAATGGTGAAACTGGTCATTGGAGATGATATGCGCCTGCGCAAGTTTGCTGAAAAGCAATACAATTCTATCAATTTGTCGATATTTAGGCAAGGACTTCAGTGTGTTAAATTGAACATTCGATCGGTTCAATCAGTATCGTTGCTAGAAACGTTCACGAAGTATATAATTTTGGTTACCTTTTGTTCGAATAAAATTGCAAAAACCGGGCAGTTAGCATTCTAAACAATGCCGTGAAATAGGTGCGTCCAGGGTTTCAAGTTTACACTGAAATTTTAAGAGTGAAGCATTTTGTTTTCAAGTTATAAACAATTCCAGTAGCCTGTATTTTCATTTTCTCATCCAGAAAAACAGGCTTTAGACCCCAAAAGCTCGTGGGAACCTCACAGAAGCTATTTTATCCCTTCTGTCCGAAATCAGGACATCTACCAGACACGCTTTTCCGTAAAACAGTTTGGTATAACTGGAAATGTGCTATACGGCCTGGCACTTTGGCAAAAGAGTAACCCTAGCTCCCTTCCCTCCACGAAAAAAAATGAATGCAAAGGAATCTTTAAGAGAAATGGCAGTTCCCTCTTACAATGGAAATCGGTGATATGCGAAGCACGAATGAGAAAGGCTGACATGTCATTTTAAAATCAGCACAACGTTACCTGGTGGAGGTTAATGATGTCGTACATAACTTCCGTGTCATGTTTATCTTCTTTGCATGTGTTGTTTACCTACATCATGTATTCATGTCACGTGACACCAAATTTAGTATATATGAAGCTAGCGAAACGACCACGAGCACGCTATGAGCGTAGTATATCGTCATGTTTTTACATGACACACGTGTCATGTAAAACACACATGGCAATATCATGTTTGCACCAGTCACACAGTTTCGTCCTCCATTTACGTCAATTAACACCAAATTTGGTATCTGTGGAGCTAGCGAAATGGTCGAGAGTGCATTATGAAGAGCCCAAAATACTCCCACGTAGTTTTGACGACCGCGCACGCTGGGCACAGTGACCCTACATTAGCGAAACAAGAGCACTCTATAGTCTGACGCCAGTCATCGGCGCGAAATACGACATGCTGCATTTCGCGTCGATGTGTTACGTGGACAGCACTGCACTCTCTTTTCGTCACGGAGGGACGCCGGGCGCTTTAAAATGCGCATCTGTCAAAGCAAAGCAGCGCGGCGCGCGCTTGCGAGTATATGGCAGGACTGGCGCCTGGCGTCAAATGAACGCCGGCGAGCACGTGCACCGCGTCATGTTGAAATGTATTGGCGCCTTGGCTGTGGATTGATTGATTGATTTGTGGGGTTTAACGTCCCAAAACCACCATTTGATTATTAGAGACGCCGTAGTGGAGGGCTCCGGAAATTTTGACCACCTGGGGTTCTTTAACGTGCACCCAAATCTGAGTACACGGGCCTAGAACATTTCCGCTTCCATCGGAAATGCAGCCGCCACAGCCGAGATTTTAATCCTGCAACGTGCGGGTCAGCAGCCAAGTACCGTAGCCACTAAACCAAAGTGGCGGGGCGTGTACTGTAGTCATGTTCTCAAGTGACAAACATCTCATGATTATCATGTTTGCACCAGCCACATACCTTCGTCTTCCATTGACGTCACGTTATACCAAATTTGGCATGTGTGAAGCTAGCGAAACGGCCACGAGCGCCTTATAAGTGTGGCATGTAGTCATGTTGTTACATGACATGCATGTCGTGATTATGATGTTTGTGTCATTTACCTGTGTCGTCCGTTCGCATCGCGTAATACCGAGTTTGGTACATGTGAAGCTACCGAAACGGCCGCGAGTTCATAATGAGCGTAGCATGTAGTCACGTTGTTACATGACACGCAACTCGTAATTATCATGTTTGCACCAGTCACATTCGTTCGACATTCATTCAGGTACCGTAATACCAAATTTATTATATCTGACGCTAGCGAAATGACCGCGAGTGCATCATGAGCGTCGAATGTATTCATCTAGTTACATGACACGCATATCATGATTTTCCTGGTAGCGTCTGTCGCTTGTGTTCAACATTCAATCATCTCCTACCATAGCAGTTTTGCAACGTGTGAACGAAACCACCGCAAGAGCTGCAGGACCATGAAAAGTAAATCACGACATTCATGACATTCATGGCATGATTTTCATGTTATGAATAGTCAAATATGTTCTCCATACAGTCATGTTATGTCATACTAAGTTGGGTATAGATTCCATTATAGAAACGGCCAAGAGAGTTAAAAGTCGTAGGTGGCTGCATAGATAGATAGATAGATAGATAGATAGATAGATAGATAGATAGATAGATAGATAGATAGATAGATAGATAGATAGATAGATAGATAGATAGAGAGATAGATACGCTCAAAGTTGCCGAAATTTACTAAAAAATGCTTGAGTGTGAATAAAACCTGTACCATGTAGATGATGTTTACTTTGTTGTCATCATCCAGTTTGAAATTTGCTTGCGACATCGCACATTCAAAACATAACTTTCGGAAGGTGACCTTCAGGACCCGCAGTTGTAATTTTGCGTTGAATTTTACACTGGCAACCTCGAGCCGTAGTGAGTGCAATCATTTATTGCTGGCAACCTGGCAAGAGTATTGTAAATATTGCTGGCACATTGTTTCTGCGTTTTACAGCATACCAAATTAGTCAACTAGAGCATAAAAAGTCAAAACATCACTCACTAGGGCATCAAAAGTTTCTTTAGTAATTTCACATTACTTCAGTGGGATGAGTGGCGGTGCCATTAAGGAGTTTTTATGAAAAGTCAGCAACTATATTTTGATTTTGAGAGCGCATGCTTATGCCACTTTTCAACTCGTAAGATCAGACCCATCATAACCGACTTGTATAACAATTAAGAAGTTTAATGTGGGATGAGTATCAGCTTTCCAGTTGCAAGGCAAGGAATCTAGCTGGAAGTTCGTAACATCATTTTCAAATATGAGTGCGGCTTTCATGAGTATTTTCATGTGACACTAGACTTGCTGACCTTTTTGACTGTAAATATTAGTTACTTGACATTGGCTCTCAGGGTCACGCATTGTTTCTATATTTTTCTACAGTTCTTAATAGGTTTTCTCGCTACACAATTTACTAACACAGCAAAACATTCCTCTAAATGTGCTCACTTCGGTTAAAGACATCTTTCGTGCTTACCTCCGTTTACATCTGGTAATAATGACAACTTTTCTTCTGCTTATGTGACATCTGCTGTGTACCAAGGAAGTGTGCTCAGTGGAGACCTGTAGCCATAGGAGTGTCCCAGGGGTTTACCTCTCCCCCCCCCCCCCCACAATTGCGTGTTGTGGGTTTTCCTACTGAGCATAAGTAATGAAGAAAGTAAGTAATTTTCATGGCCATCAACATTTGCATCCCTCCCCCGAAAAATATTTCTGGCTACGGTGCTGTCTTTGAGTTGGTTATTTCTTCTTACTTGTTTATCATAAGCGTTATTTTTACCTTAAATTGTCTGCATGTGTATGAAATACAGGGTGTTTCAAGAAATGTGTCCAATATTTTTTTGAAAATTAGAGAAGGGTGGTACTTGCGTGCTAGTTGTGGCATTGCCTTTTCGGCGACAAAAGGAATCTTCGGATAGACACAAACAATATTTGCGGCAGTAATTATAGCAAATAATACAATTACCTTTTTTACCTGTTGTAGTAGCTGGTCGAGTCAAATAGGCAAATTCAAGTCCTTTCTGCGAAAAGTCTATAGCCACTTTGAAATTTTGGAAAAGCAGTCACTGATAATCACCATGGAGTGGTGCAAGCTGCCTAATTTTGCTGTCGAAATGAAAACCGATGCACGACACAGCACATCTACTATTCATTTCGACAACGCCCTCAATGACGACACTGTTTCTCTAGCTGTTATCAACCGTCAATTTAGACACTTTGCTTTATGCCCGCTTATCGACGCTCACCTATTCTTCGGCCCCAATGCAAGAAAAACAGTGTCGCCATGAAAAGATTTGTCGATGTGAATGGTAGATGCACTGTTCGCTGCTCGGTTTCGGTTTCGTCTGCTAAATGAAGCAGAATTCATCGCTCTGCGATGATTACCAGTGACCACTTTTCCTCAATTTTAAACTGGCTCTGGACTAATTGTAGGAAGGGGTTCGATTCGCCCATTCAACCCGACCGGCTATTACCACTTGTTAAATAGATAATTGTGTAAGTTTCTATAATTACTGTTATAAATAATGTTTGTACCTATCGGAAGATGCCTTCTGCCACAGGAAGGCAACGCCACATGTAGCACGCAAACACCTTTTTTCTCTAATTTTTAAAAGCATTTGACACGTTTCTTGAATAATCGGCTGATGTTATCTCTAATGAGTGATTCCATGCCAAATCATCCAATGTTTTTGCGACCATCACAAATATGGCTGATAAAAACTTCCACATATTTCTCGAAGTGCGAAACTCGTCCTCGTTATTTATTTTTGTTGCCAAAAGTTTTTCTCCCTATTTACGAGACCCTATTGTTTGGCACCAAGTAAAGTAAAAGGTGTCAAACAACAATTTTTTTCATAAGAAGTTTTTGAAATGCACCCGATAAAAGATATTTCGGCAAGGTAATAAAGTTCTTTAGCTTTAACATAGTAACCTAATTATGTATATGAATTCTTCGAGGGCTTTTCACACAAACTTTATTGAATAAAGTCGCCACATTTGGGATTTTTTCCGGGAACATGGTCAGTTCCAAGGTCACAAATAAAATATGTGCTGGTGGCCTGTGAACATGCTACAAATAAAAAATGATTTAGGCACTGATGTTATATCAGATACTCTGAAAAAGTTGTGAGTGTCACTTTGTTTGGGAAAACCTCAATATGCAGCATCAAAAACTTGCCTGGGTGGTCGGACTATAAATATATTCAAAATTTCATTTTAAAGCTCAATGGAGAAGCTAAATTTAGGTGGAAGTACTAGAGGGTATTATTGTTATAATCGAAAAGTATATTTTTTTGAAATATGTATTTGCACCAGCTTTTCCCCTACTTAACTCAAGCGACATGAAACACTCGCAAGGGCAATCTTCGGCGGAATCTTACTGACCTGGAATACAGAAAGCAAATTTGGTGCTTTCTACAGAGCAATTGAAATGGGAATAGGATTATCATCTGCATTCCGTTGCCAATGGAGGGGCGCTATAAGGACTGGGTTCAGTGTGGTGACTTCGAGGTGAGCCATGCAGCTGCATAGATATAAACTAAGACATCCTGCTTTCCTGGGGATTTCTGCAAATGCAGTATGTGTGTTTTAAACACTTAATAAGAATATTTAGTCATATTGAGTACATATGTCTTATAGCATGTTTGTAGCATTGATGCAGTACACTGATGAACGCTATCGTAATACATCTGTTTCTTATTTTTCAGGCTTTCAGGAGAGCACCCTGATCCCTGAGACCCAAAGCCTGTCATATGAATACAGAAGCGAAAAAAAATTAATTTAAGAGCTAGTAGCCAAGGCGATAGTCTCGTTTATGTTGTACGTAAGGAATTATTGTTTACTGTATACTTTTTAACGGCTTGATGGCTCATCTGAAAGTCATCACCAGTGGCGTAGCAAGGAAGGCAAGAGGAGCTGCTTAACCCCCTTCCCAGAACAGTCCAGGTTGTTACGCTAAAGCCGTAGATTGTCCTTCTACTGTAACCGGTTCATGATGGCCTAATTTACGGGTGACATGGCAGAAGGCGCTAGTGTGAGTGGCACAAAGACGGATTCATGATTACCGATAAAACCCTCTGAAGCTTCGCCCCATACATCATCATTCACTTCGTAGATAAGCTGTGATGTTCTTAGTTCTGCATGTGCATAACTACGTGCACACATACAAGCACACAAGAATGTACATGAAGTATGACGAAGTCGCCTTCTACACCCCCCCGCCAAAAGTATCTTTTTTCTACGCTACTGGTCTCCACACTCTAGCGACATTCATTGTAGCCCACCTCTGTTGGCAATGGAATGCAGATGATAGCCCAATTCCAATTTGAATTGCTCCGCATCAAGCTTCCTGGGTGTACCTCAGGGCTGTTGAAGTCTGTTGAAGATTGCCCTTGCGAGTGTTTCATACCGCTTGAGTTAAGTAGGGGTAAAGCTGGTGGAGATATATAACGTCAAAAAAATACTTCTCGAGTTTGAAAAATAATACCCTTTAGCAACTTCACCTATATTGAGGGAGTACATATTTGTGCATATTTTTATTTTGTGTGTATTTGTGCATATTTTTTATCGACCATCAAGGCAAGCATTTTTATGACGAATACAGAGCTTTTTCTAAAAAAATTGAAATTCACAGTAATTTTGGCTATCTGCTATAATTCAGTGGGTAAATTATATTTAATTTGTAATTTGTCAAAAAGGTCACCAGCACATATTTTATTTGTGTCCTTGGAATGCGCCATCTTACCAGAAAAAATCCTAAACCTGGCAACATTATTCAATATTGCTCGTGGGAAAAGCTCTAGAAGAATAGGTATACAAAAGTAAGTTATTATTTTTAGTTAGATCACTTCATCACCTTCAAGGAAATTTCATTTATTGAGTGGATTCTAAAACTACATTAAAAAATTGTTTGACGACTTTTAGCTCAGTCGGCGTCATACTACAGACTCTCACAACTAGGGAGCAAAATTTTCGGCAACGGAATTAAATGACCAGGACGAGTTTTGAACTTTGAGAAACGTGAAATTTTTTCCCGCCATATTCGTGATGGTCAAAAAGCGCTGGGCGATTTTGCATACCATAGCCCTAATCATTCTATTTTTAATACATAGAATTTCTCCTTTGCTCCTCTTGCTTCAACTATTATTGTTAGCCAATATTTTGGTGTGTTTATGAAGTTGTTTGTGCCTTCAGCCCTTTCATTCAGTATGATTTGTTTTCTGATTATTTATGTGTGATTATTTATTTTTGTGATGAAAGCCAGTGCCTCTAACAAGGCCTAATGGGAGTCTTGAATTGAATAAATTAATTGTGTTCGCTCTGTTTTTGCTCTGTACTCGCCCGGTGTGGTTGTGCTGACAAAATGTGTTTCCTCTTTTCAGAAAAGATTTCTGCACAATACTGCTACAATAGGAAAACAACACAGGTGCTTTGGGTATCTGGAAGTTATGATATTCCTTCTTTGTATTTTAAATGCCAGATACAAAGCCGCCGAAATAAAATAATTTTTTTCACAATTTTTGTTCACACAATTTACAGCATGTCTGTGCTGTATTTCATTTTATGATCATGGGAAAATAAAATTCGACTTCAGTGAATAGGAAACTTGTTCTTGTTGGTTTTTAAACATTTGAATTCACTTTGTATATTTTTAGCATGTGCAGGTGCGGTCAAATGTTCCCAGGTAATGCTGCCACAGAATTAGTTGGAATAGTGGCCTGGGAAATTCTGAATGACCTTGTACTTGCAGAAGAAAAATCTGCTGATTACGTACGCCTCATGTTGAATCAAATGGAAGCATATTAATTATTTACAGACATGTAGTAATAGTATTATGAATATATTGTGAGAAATGGCCCTACGGAGCAGGTGTTGTTACGTAGCAGCCGTTACTTTATTTCTTCACAGCGGAGATCTTCATGAAAGCTGGACGGGCTGTACGTTCTATGCGTTCTACGTGAACCCTGGGCTACTATTTCATTTTTACGGAAGTAGTTGGCAGCATTTTACCTACGCCTTTTTACGTATTCAAGGCAAAATACTTTCCGCAGTGCATATTCACAGAGATGACAGAGGTATATCAAAACACATTTTCCTGATTGCTCAACAACACGCAAGTGAGTGCTACACCGAAAGTACATGGAAGCAAGCAAACAGTGGTACCTGTTCCTCGCACTTAAACACACGAAAAATAAAATACAAGGAATAAAGGTGCGCGCGATGTTACTGTACTTTGGCTCATAGCTCAAGAATGGCTTAGCTCAAGCAGCTCAAATGTAGTGCTTAACGTGAGACCATGCGCTCGTTCCTCTCTTTCTGCAGCGGCATTCTAGCTTAAACAGCCCCTTTTTGCATTCCTATAACAAAAAAATTGGCAGATGAACAAAATATTTCAATGTTGCTTATGTTAACGCAAACGCACTAACCAGCTAGTTTCAAAAAATTGTAAAGCCGGCGTCTGCGTCATTATAGGCTTCGTAGATTGTGGGTGAAAAATTATCATCTTGCCTGCGTGCGAAAAATCCAGAAAGATGGAAATAATAGTAAGTGTCTTGTGTTTAAGTGAAAGTCAAACTACGAACATTTGCGTGGCAAGAAGCACTTCTCTGTTCCAACACAGTGCCAAGCTGTTGTTTCAAAATGTGTCGTAAAAACACTAATTTTATGTCACGTTGTATGAGAAGTGTTCTTCAAACATGCAATAATGTGTGGCAGTGTAAAATGGCGTCTTGTCCCAGAACATATGAATTGCGCAAAGAGATGATACTTAAAAAGGCCGCCCTTCACAAGGCGCTCAGACAAATTTAATCATCATCAGCTGCAAAAGCATCCCTGAAGTGTACAGCTGTGCAGGTTAACATATTGCCTTCAGGACGTGTAGTGGGCACTCAGGAATCATACTAGCAGCAGGCATGATATGATATGTGGGGTTTCACGTCCCAAAATTACCATATGAATATGAGAGACGTCGTAGTGGAGGGCTCCGGAAATTTCGACCACCTGATGTTCTTTAACGAGCACCCAAACCTGAGCACATGGGCCTACAACACTTCCGCCCCCTTTGGAAATACAGCCGCCGCAGCCGGGATCCGAACCAACGACCTGCGGGTCAGCAGCTGAGTACCTTAGCCACTAGACCACCGCGCTGGGACCAGCAGCAGATATTTTAGGACAGTTTGAAAAAAAAAAGAGTAACGTTACACGCAAAAGCATTCACTTCTTTATGGAACGGTTGAGGCATGCAGTGCGAATGAAAGGTAGGCTATCAATTAAGAAGAGGATGTCGACAAGGTATCATTACGCTATCGCAGTCTACTCTTGAAGGTGAAGCTCAACCGTGCTTTAAGTTTTAGGTGTCTTTCATATATTTGTCTGAGCCTTATTCTCACAATACAGGCTGCAATGTAACTGCATCACTGAAGGTGTATGAGTGCTAGCATATAACTCAACCGTCTACATGCGTGAATATTCAGATGGTCTCACTATTCCATGTTAATGATGGCGTGCTTAAAGGGCATATCAGATGTAAAGCGGATGCTTAACAGCCCACAGTTTCTTTATTGGGGCTTTGTGCAGCCGCCATTCTCTACAAATAACAAATAAACAACTGTCCACAATACTATGAAAAACGTGAAACCATTCGATTTCCGTTCATAATTATAAGTGCATCTCTTGTGCTGTTGTCGGTGACGATGCGTAAGTAGGCAGACCAGTGTCGTTTTTTTTTTTTGCCAACGTCAACGTGAAACTTGTACGTACTTCGCACTCGGTACTAATGTGAGATGCGTCCGTCTCCCTTGAAACAGACCTGCAGATCCATCCCCATGATTAGCAATAGCAAGCGCAATCAGAGACAGTGCTTTCGAAAGAGCAATAAGCAGTACCACAAATTTTGTTTTACCACTGGCATTATGTTCCGCGGTTATCCCCTTTCATGTAGGTTCATCTGACTGGCAGCCAATGGTGGGCATACCACGGCCAATATAAGATTCATAAGAAGGCACAGTGTGCGTAAGAAGTGGCGTACTGAATGCTTCAGTGCTTCCCTATTTCGTTTTTGTCTTTAGCGTGTTTTGCATAGATCAATCTGAGCCCAGCAAATGAGCCCATCAAACTTATGAACCCAGCAAATGGGTTCATAAGTGGTGCCATATTGTGCTGCCTGCATTGGGAAAATTATGTGACATCCATTGGGAGCAAAATGAAGTATTTCCTTGGTGTGAGACCCCTGTTGATCTTCGCTTGTATTTGACTATCGCAAGCTTTGAAGATACCGATGCAGAGTCACTAATGACGTTGCTAGATGTTACCTTGGGGGAGAGTCGAAATATTGTGAAGGAGGCCTAACAGCTTTCCCATGCACGCTAAATTATACACATGAACAATTATCCATTTAAACGCATGTTTTCTTCATCTATCTTTCTCTCTGGGTGTGTATGTATGCATCTTACTCTCCGTTCTCGGTGCTGAAGGCACCTGCAGGTCTCGGAAATGATGAAAATTGTATTTGGGTGGAATTCTGCCAAAAAAGAAAGAATGATAAAGTACAGTGAATCCAAGTTGTGCAGACGTAGCGATGAGAAGCCGTTAGTCGTCGAGGAATCTGCTCTGGAGTAAGGCACGTCGACATTTGGTGCAACATGTGGCGCCGAAGGTTCTAGTGTTATTACTGGTTCTCGTGAAAGCTCTTGGTATAAAGTTTAGTAATCGCCTCCAGTGCGTAATACTAATAGAATGATCTCAAACGATAGTCAAGCGTCCCAAATAATGCAGTGCAGTCTGCGCCGCACATTGATGATAAACTTCATGGGAGACACCCGAATACATTAATCTGAAAATCAATGCACGTGGCAACGTGCGTCGGGTTTGACAAGCTGAAGAAATCAAAACAAACAAAGGAGTGTTTCAATACAACATTGTGAGTTCCTGGCGCACATTTAGAAGAGCACAGTGAGGGCTTACGTGTGAGTCAAACTGAAAACACCGTTTCCCGCACAGCACACGCAATCTGCATACTTTGCTTCGAGTTTCAGCCAATCAAATACCTCTAAGCATTTTGTAACAATATAGGATCGATTAGAATGGCTAATGAGGTAGTGACATACGAAACCGTCAAGCAGTGATGAAAGGATCAGGAATCTATAGAGAGACATCCAAATAAACGTTATCCATTATGCAATCACGACACTAAATTTTTCTGGCCCTTTTTTGTCCCAACGCTGCGTTTATGATTATGAGAGACGTCCTAGTAACATGCTCTGGAAGTTTTTACAACTTCGTGCTCCTTAACATGCACTGGCTTCGCACACTAGACAGGCCTCATTTTACGAGACAAGATGTAGAAACACGGAGAAGATGAAGAAGTGAAGACACCCCATACGGGCCTCTATCACTTCACACCCATCTAATCAAAATCACTGCAACCGGAAACAAACTTTCGGCCAGCAGCTGAGCAGAAGAACCACTAGTGTTGCATCGTAGAGTCACGCCCAGCGTGCGCCTTGATCCCCGGAGGAGACGTGTCAAGTGCAAGCATCTGAAGAACGTTTACCGTTCGTACAATAGGGCTTTGAAGGCCAAGTGCGGGGAGAAGGAAGTGCGTACCTCTTGGGCCTACGGGAACTAGCCGTATGGTCATATAATAAGTGGCGATAGGAGCACTGTACTTGGCACGGAGTTAATGAAAATGGTGACTTTGCGACATCTTTTGTGTTTGACGGCCTTGATAACCTTTCATTTCTCGGATACGTAATCATCTTGCAATTTACTTGAGACTAATATGTCTACCTGCTGTATACAAACTGCCACAAGCGCTTGATTTTTTTTTCATTTTTACGTACCCATTACGAATGCTTTGCGCCCGCAGCACCGGAATATGGAGTGTACCAGATTATTTCAGAATATGCTGGGAAGCTTGAGCACGCAAAGGGGAACAAAGCAATTTCTTATTTGACGAACGCATCCACCACCGATAAGGCCGGAATCTTACATGTCACACCTATAAATACATGTGAGGCGCCCTACTACTCATCAGCTAACGAACAGCCAACCATGTGGTAACCGCTATATGAGCAACAACTGGCGGGGTTCAATGTCGAAAAACGACCATATGATGATGACTGACACTGTAGTGGAGTGCTCCGGAAATTTAAACACCCCGGGTTCTCTAACGGGCACCTAAACCTGTCAGCATATGGAACTATGGAAAAACCGGCCGCCACGGTCGGCATTCCAACCCGCGACGTTCGAGTTTTTAGTGGAGCACCATAACCACTGTACCACCACTGTACCACCACTGTACCACCGTTGTACTACCGCTGTACGACCGTAGTACCACCGTAGTTTGGGACTGCCGCTATCAGTGTAAACCACGTCTTGCTAGTACTTCGACTTTTCGTTCTCGGGCCCAAGTTCACCCACATGAAAGTTTCATCTTGTACAGCCCGTGGGCTGTTTCCTCACCTGTCGGGAGCACGTGATGATAAGAAGAATAATCACATACAACGCGGCTTTCAACCCTATTTATTCAATCCCGTTAATATATTCTGCGCTACAAAGAACTAAAAAACTAAACATCTAATCTTTAGTGGGCGTAAAATTGTCGACATTGAAAAGCCGGCATAATGGGCGTGTGGTTTGGCTCTCTGCGTTTGCTACCTGTCTGCGTTGGAAAGGAAAAATCGACATGAATGGCCGCTACCTTCTTTGTGATTTTATTGTGTAAAGAATTTTACTTTCGACACTGTTCTGCCATAAGTGGCGATCACACAATCTCTGTGGTCGATAATTAGTCTCATTATTTGTGAATTTATTATGTTCGAAAGGATTTCTTGTTCGCATAATGGCTGCTCGACGTTAAGTGATTATTAATTACGCTTCTAGACATCAGCCGGTTATTGTGAACGGTTACTCCACCTGATATAAGCATTGATGGGAAATTGATGCGCGAGGGCGTCAAAAAATAAGCCGGAAGGTATTGAGTAGAGCCACGACATGTCTTTCATCTTTTCGCTAAACACGGTGGTCAGCACTTAAAATCTCATTATAGCGTAGACGCCCAACTTGTCGCTCATCTTTAGAGTGAAAATAGAAATACAATCTTTGTTTCAAAAGCCAGGGGATTACCTGCCTGCTTCGAGAGCAGGCGTGTTCGCTAACGCTAAAATAAGTCAAGAAAGCACAATCCCTTCTTATAAAAAAAAACGGTCATTTCCTTTTTGATGAAATAATTTGATCAAAAAAAGCTCATACTTAGGTTTAGTCAATGATGTACAACGAAGAAGCAGCCAGAGTATACAAAAAGAGATTGCGAAATGCCAGAAAATTATTAATAAATGTTCTAGGAACCTCATCATGCTATAGATATTCTACGGCTCTCAGCCCACAAGCACGTTCGTCATCTGGGAACATAAGGGCTGCAGCCTAACGTCAAAGGTTCATTGTATTGAAGAACATAGCATTAAAACATAAATATAAAGCGAACCTAGAAGCCACATGGGATAAACAAATTTTAGATCTGTACTATTTTGAATCGTGCTCCTAGCATGCGAGATATCCGCCAAAGCTTGACTTGTAAATGAGGCATGGGACAAGCTGCTGCCAACACTCGCTGTTATTTAGAAGATATGCTGATATTTGGGGCTAGTAAGGTAAAGATAGTGAGGTTTCGGCCACCTTTACGGAAGCCATTTGCATAGTGCGTCGAATTCAGACGCCGTTTACAGGTGCTACGATTTTGGTAAGCCAACACAGATATTCCCAGTTTTCTAAGTAAATACATAACGATGTTTTATTTTTTAGTGTGAACTCTCTGATAATTAGGACTCTTTTACCGAAGGGTGTTGAGCCAAATTTGGCATACAAGGGAACTCAGTGTATTTTTTTTTGCGTTTGCATTCCACACATGCTATGTTTTTTCCGGGCTCAAGGGGAGAATGGCTCCTATAGTATGATATATAACTGCCTGCATTACTTCACACGCTGTTCTAAAATACAAGAAATTTTTCGCTGAAACCGACCTGTTTCATTTAATAGAGAACGAATTTAGAGAAAGTAAACTGCACCCTTCACAATGGTACGCAAGATAAGCAGTGGTAGAACATTGAACTGTCGAAGGCACCCAATAGATGGCACTGCGTGAATAGTAATCAAAAAACAAAGTTTGTTGTGTGTGTGTTTTTTTCTGGTAGAAAAATGTCGGCAGATCCCACATAACTGGGGGTCTACGTTATGCGAAGCATGCGGAGGGAAGGTGACGGTGTCGCAATTTTATCATTGAGCAGCACGTCTTAAAATTACACTAAATATATGTACAAATGTTGCATCCATGGACATATGTTGAAGAGTTACAGATTTACAC
The DNA here is from genome assembly GCF_043290135.1 of Rhipicephalus microplus. Lineage (NCBI taxonomy): Eukaryota > Metazoa > Arthropoda > Arachnida > Ixodida > Ixodidae > Rhipicephalus > Rhipicephalus microplus. Next base: position 139,614,722 of record NC_134704.1, on the reverse strand, counting down.
ATGTTTATATAGCCAGTTGTTTGCACTCTCGCAACGATGCCAACTGGAACATAAGTATTAGCAACACCAGATGCTGATGTGAAGCGCTGATTCTCGCGAGAATGCTGGCCCTAAACACTGCTACATAAATCAACCATGGCAACTAACCACAATTGACGTTCACCCGACGTGGCGGCTGTATCAAAGGGGTACATGAGTAATGTTAATAAAATAGGGCAGGCAGCACTGCAACCACTATTGCTGTTTCGCGACGATTGGCATCTATTTGAAAAGTAGTTGCGAGTTCAGGCGTAGCTCTGTGGTAAAATGCTTCATTGCCCCGCAGAAGAAACGCGTGGCCCTGAGACGGGCGTGCGCGCCCGTTTCAGAGATGATAAGGTGTAGAACGCAAAAAGACGGGTAAATGCCGCCACCGTTGGAAACAATCACTTTTTCCTGCAAGCATTGCATGGTCAGCGCAGCGTGATAAGCGCTACGGTCCTTAGAATTACTTATGTATGTCTTTTCTAGTAAAAGACGAACATGCAGAATTTATATGTGTAGTTACGGTGCGTCAGGTATGCGCAATTTTGCTTTTTAATGGACAATCGCACACGTATGAACGCTGATTTTTGAGCAACATTGGTGGGCGCTGCGGATGGGTTTGGCCGTTCGGGGTATCGACTGTGTGGTTTTGAGTACCCGGTTCATGGAAACGGTGGACAAACAGACACGTGTACAGACAGACGGAGAGACAGACAGACAGACAGACGAAAGTTTTTGCGCAGAAGGTCCATAAGAAAGACTATCATCTTTAAAAGTGCGAGATGGCGCTCATGTCTCACGTGTTACGTGACTTGATGCGCAGGTTCACCTCCAATGCACGCTCGAGGCACTCTAACGCAGCGCCTTCGGTATATCATTCACCGATTTTCTTGCGCAGAACATCAAACAAATATTTTGTTCACTCTCTCCACACGCAAGGCTATCGTATTCCGACGACATTTGCAGATTACATGTAGATACGCGGCCAATTTTTTTATCCTATACTTCTGTAATCGAATCATGTTGATATGGCCACGCGCACGAATATTTAACAATAAGGCTTAAAACTCAATTTGCAGGGATTACTAGCAATTTATTAATAAACTAACTACTCAAGTCACCACTAGTCACTTACCAACTAGGTAGTAATTTTAACATCACAACGACTTAGTACTTTTACCCAGCCTGGTTCTATTTCGGCTAGGGTTTGTTACGAGCCCAACATGGCATACATAGTGCCTTTCACTATAGGTTACTTTTACTAGCTGCGTTTACTAGCTCATTAGTGGATTCTGTGACAAGTAACGGGCTAGTACTTAGTGAATATACCAACCTGTTTTTAGAGTGTAAATACGCTGCACTTGAGTGCGCGTGCGCGCGTGCGCATGTGTGTGTGTGTATGTGTGTTTGTGTGTGTGTAACAAAACACATTAATAAGTACGCACTTAGTGGTTGAAGGGTGCACTAGGGGTGGGATTTCGCTATCGCGTTCAACTCTTAATGACGAAGCTTAAGGGTCCCCGTGTTTTTTTTTTTTTTCGCCCCCGATCGGCGATGGGTGGAACCTGAGACTTTCCGAGGCCTGCTAATTTTAATAAGAACGTCTGGCTAACTTGAGACTTAACAAAGATGCCCTACGCTGGGTTCTCTTTTTTTCTTTGTACTAAATTTGCAACAAGAAACAGCAATGCTGGGCAGTAGCGATGCCCTGTACGCTGGCTGAATATCTCACAACAGAAACTTGAATGACGGGACTCGCCCTCTCCGGCTTGAGAATACGTGAGCTGACCACATTTTTTTCTTAGCGGCATCTATCGTATATGAAGAAACCAGGAGCTGGCTATTTTGTAGAGCACACTTGTTGCCAAAAACTGCCTGCTTCAAACTGTCGATGCAGTATACAATAGTAACCTAATGCTACCCGCAGCTCTCGAATTGTAGCGATGGCTACAGAGACGCTTTATCTTCCACAAAGAAATTAGTATATGCTTGAGAGTTAGTAGTGCGACAACGTAGTTCTGCTAGTAACTTCAATGTGTGATGTTCAATAACTTGCCCAATCAGTTTTGACTAGATCAAGAAATATTTCGCCAAATACCCGTAATATACCCCCTGTGCAGCTTTAATTGATACATGACCCTCTAACATTGGGGTGTCACTCGACTCAAACTTTGTACTACGCCTATTATTTGTTTGTGCGCATATTGCTCTTTATATAGAACAAGGTGTCAAAATATTTCCCTCTACTTCACGTTCACACCCTCGAGTTGTGTTTCTCCAGTCATACTCCATGTCACCTGAATTGCACCACGATCCAATTGATTCTTCAAATGTTAATAGGACAGTCTTTGGCTCCGTTTACCGCTCTCCTTCATCTAATGCAGCTGATTTTTGCGATGCATTTTTTCTTGTGCTTGATAAGTTGTCTTTCGAAAACAAAAATGTGTTCATCATGGGTGACTTTAACATCAATCTTCTTGATTCTGCGAATCCTATCACTTCGATCTACACTAGTGCCTTTTGTAGCTACGGTTATGAGTCACTGATAAATACTCCTACACGTGTCGTAGATCATTCTTCCCATTCCCTCCTTGACCATATTTTTTCTAATCATGATTCCCCAATAGAAGCTGGCACTATCGACGGCGATATTACCGATCACTTCCCCGTGTTTTTTTACTTGCACAAGCAGGAAAAAAAACAAAACTGAAACCTTCAAGCATTCTATATTTGATCGTGAAAAGTGTTTAAACCTTGTATCAGAAATAGACTGGTCCAGCATATTCAATGTCTCGAATCCTGATATCGCTATACAGCGATTTTCTGATGCAATGATCAATGCTGTCGGTGACTGTACAACAATAATAACTTCCAATAGACGTTACACTGCCCCTCGGTGCCCTTGGCTTTCAAATTCCCTTCTTCTTGCTTTGCGTAAAAAAGGTAATCTATACAAAAAGATGAAGCGCAAACCTTTAAATTCTAATCTCCAAGCACGTTATAAACGCTACTCTCAAGTTCTGTGCACGCTCCTTAAAGCCGCCAAGCGCCGCTACTACGACATTGAATTCAATAGGTGCGGTAACAACATAAAGAAAAAATGGAAGTTAGTTAAGGAATTCCTGAATAACGCTACTCAGCACAAGCCCATCAAATCCATTGTTCAAGGTGACTTATCAATTACTGAACCTGCAGATATTGCTAATGCGTTTAGCAATCATTTTTCGGGTGTATGCTCACAACTTCCCTCGTGCCCTTATTCTTCTGACCTTTTGCGTTGCCCCCAATCGTTTTTTCTATTTCCTACTTGTTCCGACGAAATCGAAGCTACCATTGCAGGATTAAAGACTACCGGGCCTGGCTTAGATGGTATTCATGGGTTCCATTTGAAACTTGTACGTCGACTTGTTGCGCCACTACTTTGCTATATATTCAACTTAATTTTTAAAACCGGATTATTTCCACAGTCCTTGAAAATAGCAAAAATTGTTCCTGTACTCAAAAAAGGTGACGCGCGCTTTATGGATAATTATAGACCCATTTCTATTCTTTCCTTCTTAGATAAGGTTCTAAAAAAACTTATTGAGACCCGTCTTTCCCGCTACCTTAAAAAATTCAACTTACTCACCCCCTCTCAGTTTGGTTTTCGTGCTGCCCTATCAACTAATATTGCGACTGCATGTCTAACAGATAAAATTAAGTCTTTCATTGATCACGGCGACGTTGGGGCTGCTGTTTTCATAGATTTTTCAAAAGCATTTGACACCATTGACCATGACATTCTTTTCACTAAACTGGAGCGTTATGGCATTACGGGTCCTGCTCTAACTTTGTTACGCAGCTTTCGTTTAAACAGGCAACAAATAGTTTCTGTTTCCACAGCAACATCACCCCCGGTCACAGTTAACAGAGGCGTTCCACAAGGCTCAATCTTGGGCCCACTTCTTTTTTTAATTTACATTAATGACCTTCCTCGCTGTTTAACCTCTTCACAATGCGTACTATATGCTGACGACACTACCATCTTTAATTCCCACCGAAACATGTGTACCTTAACGCAAATGCTCCAAGCTGACTTATTTTCCATCGAGCGATGGTGTCTCTTCAACAAGTTATCTATTAACGTTCTTAAAACTTGCTTTCTGCTTTTTAGTTCCCCGCAAAGAAAAATTTCCGAGTTCCCTTCCCTGTATATTTCCGGTATTAAAATTGAACTTCGTCATAGCACTAATTTTCTTGGCGTAATATTCGATTCTCACCTTAAATTTCATGAGCACGTAATCTTCATTTCAAAGAAAGTTATTTTCGGCATAAGAGTTCTGATTAGAGCTAGACCATACTTCAACTTGCAAACTCTCCTAACTTTGTATTACGCTTTTGTCCACAGTCACCTAAATTACTGCATTTCGTCCTGGGGTGGTACGTATCATACCCACATCGCCCCATTAATAACACTGCAGAAACAAGCGTTACGCATCATTACATTTTCCCATCGACAAGCAGAATTTTCCCCGCTGTTCTATCAGCTCCGTGTTTTGCCCCTTCGTCATCTGTTTAGGTACAGCATTGGTATTTTATTTTTTAACGTCTTGCACGATCACCTTGTCTTAGATATTCTCCCTCATTGCATCACTAATAATCTCAATTCAACGCGCTTTGCCTCACGCCAGAATCTCTTACTTCCGTGTATACACACTAACTACGGCAAACAAATGATTCTATTCTCGGCCATTTCGCTCTGGAATTCACTTACCTCTGATATTAAATCTTCTAAATCACTTTGCGTTTTTAAAACCAAACTAAAGACTTTCTTGTTAGGCCCTTCTGTTTGATTGAATTGTAACTGTATTATCATGTCTTTTTTTTACGATGTATTCCTTGTTTTTTAGTGTTCCTGTTTATTATTCTAATGTTTTTTTGTTTGTTTTATTTTGTTTTTTATCTTTCTCTTTTTTATGCTGTGTTTATACTGTGTTTAATTGCTCGCAATGTATTTCAGTGTTGCTTGATGATTACCTTTTTTTTTCTATGGGAGGTCCCGCCTGCGGTTCTTACCTTGGGACCTCCCAGTGAATCTGTACCCATGCACTATTTTATGTTCGCACTTGATGAATAAAGAATAAATAAAGGAATCATGATCCTTGTAAAGGAATCAAGAAGCGAAGCAGCGGAGCAAGGGAGCTGGTATATACAGCTTCATAGAGGTACTCCCGCTGGTAACTTTCCAAGAAAGGGACCCGCCACGATGGTATAGTGGCTAAGGCACTCGGCTACTGACTCGAAAGTCGTGGAATCGGATTCGGGCCATGGCGACTACCTTTTCAAGGAAGGCTAAACTGCTTGAGGCTCGTATGCTTAGATTTAGCAGTCCGTTAAAGAACCCCAGGGGGCTGAAATTTCTGAAGCACTCCACTGCAGCCTCTTTTCTGATCATATTGACGTTTTGGAACGTAAAGCCCCTTTACTAATAATATCACTCCAAGAAAGAAATACTCGCTAGAGGGAGGAACTGTACACGCTAAAATTTAAAGACGATAGTCTTTCTTGAGCACCTTCGTAGCTAAAATTTTGGTCTGTCAGTCTTTCCATCTGTACAATTGTCTGTTTGTCCATGGTCACGATCCATTTAAAAGCACCAAACGATATTACAGAGCACCTATATACTATCACTTGACGATACCTCTAACGGCCAACCCGATCCGCAGCGCCCACCAATAATGCTCAAGTTTTAGCGTTTACACTTGCGCGATAGTCAATTAAAGAGTAATTCTTCCGCATACCTGACGCACCATAACAACGCGTTGTTTCGTATGTGCGCCTTTATACTAGAGAAGGCACACACAAGTAATTAAAAGGACAGTAGTGTTTATCACACTGCGCTGACAATGCAACGCGGAGCTCCAAAAGGCTATAGTGTTTCCAACGCTTTGCCAAGACGACATGGTGGTGGCACCTGCCCGCCGCTTTGTGTTCCACTCTTTCACTTTCACTTCACTTTTATTCCTTAAAGACCCCACCAGGGGGTATTACATAAGGGGTGGGTTACAATATATACAACAGGTTCAACACTTTATTATATGGTATAATGTGATGTGATCGCTCCAATGAAGGGAGTATGGCTTATCCGTTATTATACGAAAAAAAAAAACGAGCCCTTAGGTATACACCTTTTTCCCTTATTCATTAACGAGGGTCTCGTACTGGCAGACTTGTTGTCATTAGGTTGTATACGAGGAACTATTGGTCAGCTGCCCGCTCGTAATAAGTTCACGTGCTACGTGACGCCACACATGCGCATAAAAGGGTATTTCACACTCGCCGCTTGGCTTACAAATGGCGCTGACTGACACTCCCACTTCTAAATTCACATATAAACTCAAAAACGTGGATGGAGGGATGGCCGCTGTGATAGCTCAGTGGTTAGAGCATCGAACGCGTTATTCGAAGGTCGTAGGTTTGATTCCTGCTCATGGCTGGTTATTTTTTCACCCACTTTTCTTTCTTCTTATTTACATTACATTTGTTCTAATAACTTCCCCTACACATTCCTTGGCATTATTGTCTCTTATATCTCATTAATATATATATATATATATATATATATATATATATATATATATATATATATATATATATATATATATATATATATATATATATATATATATATATATAATGGTGTGTTTTAATTTTAATGAACAAAACTTGAACTGCCATTTCACTTTTTCAAGGTGACACCAACCTCACAAAAATTTTGAACCTAAGCGAATCACACACTCTCCCAATAAATCCTAAACGCCAGCCACTAACTGCCGTTTGAGCTTACCGCATCATTAAGGCAAGTTAGCTAACACTGTGTATACAGGCATTATCATGTTGTTGCCTCGTTCTTTTATAAGGGGGCTTACACCATAGCACAAAGCCTTCTCTAACTTCATTGTATACGTAGCGCTATTAAGTATGCTGTGTCATTACACTACCGTGTTACTTTCTCACTCTGCCGCACTACTCTCCCACTGTGCTATTAGAAAGTAGTTCTCATCAATACTGCGTCTAAAAAAAAAGATCCAGCACACAGGTTCACACTTCTTTCGTCACCCTCCGGTGCGTGATTTTTCCTTTACAACTCACCCCTGTAATGCCGTCAGCGCATGAGAGTACAAAAAAAATAAATCAATAAATAAACTGACTGAAAATTTCTTACAATGAGCTACGGTTAAAAAATGCCTCATAATACTGCCAGTCAAAAAAAAAAAAAAGCTGCTGACGCACATTGTTAAGAGTTTTTTTTTTATGTTTCGATATTCTAGGACGCACTTCGTCCATGAAGTTTGGATTCCGCAAGTTTCTATTTTTCTTTTTTGCCTTATCTTCCGTATCCGCACTTCCTGTGATTACGTTTTCCGAAAGAGGTGATCGCACACATCCGGTTTTGCATAACAGCAGTTTCTCGGCTGGGTTCTCTCTTTCGCCACCGTACTTCCTGGTTTCATTTCCCCGTGAGGATCAACTTCGCGCTTTCTATTTCCGGGCTCCGATGATTTCACCTGCAACGCAAGCGGCTCCCCACTGCATATTAAATTCCCAGCACGCTTGTCAAGTTAGAACAAGCGTCCATGGCACTGGTTTGAACTCCTGCCCACATAAAAACTTCTTCCCATTGGAAGCTCGGAAAGTTGCTTCAAGAAGGGGAGCTGTGTGTAAAAACGACTTATAGGTACCCTGATTGAAGCCTTCTGCGTTTATTATTCAATAATCGAACGTCGTAAAGAGGAGGAGGAAGTCAGAAAGAAAAAAAATAGCTCACTTTAATGCTCATGATCTATTGGGCTATCCACGGTTCCGAGGAAGGAGAGCGTGGAAATACGAGCTGCAACAACAGCGCACCAATGAAAGGCCTTCCACACGCTGATAGACTCTAATTTTTATACCCTAAAAGTTATTGTAGTACTGTTCTGCGACGCTAGGTGAAGCACATGAGCAAAAAAAAAACATGACAACATATCGAAGGTTTTTTCACTGAACTCAGTGATCGCGTAACTTCGCGAATGGCATATCAATGGAAGTCCGCCACTTCTCACTAATCAGCTTATAAATTCATAAGTCTTTGTGAAAATATGTGCAACGTATGTAGATGCATTGCCACAAGAATACGATACGTAAACGTTTCCATTCAGTAGCAAAAACACATCTGCAGACGCATACCATGTAATCAAACAATGGTATCCATGAAAAATCCGACTTTTTTTTAGTGTATGCTTGATATACAGGTTAGTTTGGCAAAAAATAGCCAGCAATATATTTATCAAGACTGTCTTTGAGCGCACCCCACTTTTTGTATTACGTACACATAAAAAGGCGAAACGTTCAAGAACAAACAAACAGCCCATGGCGATAGCGTAACAATGTTACTTGGCATGCCCTTTTTAAGACGACAGTTTTTCTTGGGGACCTTCAACACAAAAAATTTGGTCTGCCTGTTTGTCTGTCTGTCTGTATGTCTGTACATTTGTCTGTTTGTTCATTCTTAACGGCGTCAGATACTTTATACGGCCGACCCCATCCGTAGCGCCCACCTATGTTGCTCAAGGTTGAGCGTTCGTGCTTGTGCAATCGTCAATTAAAAAGTAATTATTGCGCATGTCCGTGGTACCATAACAACACGTATATATTCTGCATGCGCGTCTCCTACTTGAAAAGGCATACATAAGCATTATCACTCTGCTATGAACATGCAACGCTTGCACGGAAAGGCGAGTGTTTCCAACGCTTTGCTAAAACAAAACGGTGGTGGCACCTACCCCTCGCCTTGCATTCTACACCTTATCACCTCTGAGATGGGCGCGCACACCCGTCTCAAAGCCACGCGCTTTGTTTTCTAAGACTACTGCCAGATGGCGCTTATGTCTCACGTGTGACCTGACTTGATGCGCTCGTTCGCCTCCGCTGCACGCTCGAGGCACTCGAACGCAGTGCCTCCAGAATACCATTCACCAATTTTCTTCCGCAGAACATGAAATAAATGTCTTGTTCACTCTCTTCTAATGCAAGACTATCACCTTTCGACGACATTTTCAGGTTACATGCAGATACGGGGCCATTTTTTTGTACACAATCACTTAATCACTTGCGCCGCTTTCTTAATTCTCTAGGGACCACAACATTAGTCTTGGGTCGTACTCTGAGGTCATCGACAGGACGATCTCGACGAGCTTTGAATGAGATTGCAATGCATTCTTTTTGAGGACGCTGACAGTGCGGTGACCAAGAGGTCTACATGAATTTTCTACAGATGCCTCCATGGTATGGCAATATTATCCGCTATGTGAGAAATGCCATCTAATTGAGGTGTTTTGGTGTACTATGGTTTCTGCAGTTGCTTCATTCAGTGACACACGCCACCAGCTTCAGGCAGCTCATATCCGATGGAGGCGAGTCGGAAAGCTCACTCGCCTATATCAGTCTGTTACTGTCTTCTTCAGATGAAAAACACGTGGATTGTGCTAGTCAAAACACGCACGCGGTTCTTAAGAAGTAACGACGACGATAACAGAAAAACGCTCGACGTTACTTCTGACCTGATAAGGCAGCATAGTGGGGCCTCACAACGCGGCCGTCAGAATTGACGGGGATAATAGTTACCATAATAAATGCGTGGTAGTAACTTATATACGTTTCCTGCTCACAAGCAAATATGCAAAGTTCCACTTCAGTGAATAACTTCTGTGAATACAAAAACAACTTTTTGTTTAATATATGAGTTTGTAGTTGCTTAGTTTCCGCTACTCGTCACCACGACTACCTGTATAGTGTTAGGTTGAACGCACTTGTTCGTGGGCGTTGAGAACTTCGAGACTATAGTGCAACCCTGCTGTGACATGGCATGCTAAACACATTTTTGCTGTTGCACCAGTCAGGTACTTGCAGACACCTAAAAAGAATATTTGTACAAGAATTTCTGCTGAAGAGTTGCGAATGCACAAAACTTGTCGATGGCAATGTTTCATGGGTGACAGGTAAAAAAGAATAGAAGGGGGGTTTAAACAACACGCAGGTAATTGAAATAATGCCATTCGACTAAATAGAAAACACCAATTCGCAATAGGCGGGCAGGCACAAGAAGTGGTAATAGAGCTCGTGCATCAGAGACAGGTAGTGGCTATAGACCAGAACTATGAAACTGAAGTTAGGAGGAGAATAAGAAGGGTGTGGAGAACACTTGGCATACATTGTCATGTAGGGAATAGCCGCTTATCAATATGCCTGAAGAAAAATGTATATAGCAATAGGATCTCCCTATTGCCTATGAGGCTCTGAACTTGAAGGCTTAGGCAAATGTTTCACTATAAATTGAAGAAGAAGAAGAGAGTCATTCGAAAAAAGTGACAGCATATCCATGGAGCGAATGATGCAGAGTGGGGCGAAGCATCCGTCCGTCCATTCGTTCTTGCTTTCGTCCGTCCATGCGTCCGTCCGTGCGACTGTCCTTGCGTCCATCCGCCCATCCGTGAGTGCGTCTGTTCGTGCGTCTGCACGTCCATCTGTGCATCCATCCCTGCGTTCATCAATGCATCCACCCCTGCGTCCATCCATTTGTCCATTAATCCGTACAGCCATCCGTGCCTCCGTCCATGCCTCTGTCTGTGTGTCCATTCATCCATCTATTCAACACTACAAGTACCATTATCTCGCATATTTTTATTATATATTGTTCATATAGAAGCACCACCATCCAGCGGACATTCCAAGGACTACACGAGAGGTGGCACACGCACACTTTCTTACGGCTTGTGCTCGTGTCTACTTCCCACCTTTAACCACCTTGATCTCATGGTATATACTAGTTCACTGTACTCATGGCACTGCTGCCCAACGCTCGCTAAACCTTTCTAAAACGAAGGAGGCTACGCCCAGCGAGTATAACGTAGCAACCCTTTCATGTCAGACACTGCCTAATGTACATGCCAATTGCTCCTAATGGGGAATGAGAGACAGGATAATTCGGCTTTTACTTAACGCGCACGCCGCAAATTTTTTATTGTTCAACAATGCACAGGAGAAATCTCCCATCGGCCCCACCTTGCAGGTCAACACGTAAGACTGGTTACACACTATGACTACGACTACTACGAGGGACGAACGGGTGCTGCTTTAAGGAGCTTCGCCCCTAAACCCTAAAAAAATTGCATATGGAATGGTAACGGACAAGAGGGGAGCAGAGCATGTCAATAATGAAACACGTTGTAATGATTTTTAGAGTCGAAATTGAGGAGAAATTGCCATGCACGTGATATGTAGCGAGATCGAAGATAGGTACGTGCTATTAGAAGAGACATACTAGAATGCAAAAGAAGGGAGGCACCTACGTAGAAGTTTGGCTGAGAAGTGAGATTAAGATGTTTGCAAGAATACTGTGGCAGTAGGAAATATTGAAATTACTTGAATGCGCAAATACCTCATAGGCATGAGCCCTACATTGCGCGCAGTGACTTGATCAAGATTACAATGGGAGACTTGTGGAGAGCGTCATTACTTCACGATGACTGCCAAAAGAGGCAGCATATGTTACAAATGGTGTGCAAAAAAAGAACATATTGAGCAGATGTAAAAGGCAAAACTATTCAAATTTGTGAGTTTATCAATCTCCTGAGCAGTGCTACTGCTGTGGTCTCTTTCTATTGACCTATAGGCACAGTTTAACGTACTGGAATGTTTTTTTTACATTGCGCCGCCTTAAACACCTTATGTACTGCTGCAGGTGGGTATTGTTCTGCTACCATTACCACGCATTGTTTCTGTGCAAGGGTAACAAGTAAATGTTGAACGTGGGTGTCTAGGGTGATGCACATGCCTTCAAACAAGTACACTCTTCTTGAAGCGCAGTACACGTACGGAGATTATCACATGTAGGCACCTTGTATATTTTCCACACTAGTCACGTCAAACGGTGCTTTGCCACGTTTTCTTTCTTTATGCCTGCTGTGAGCGCTCATCATTGTTCTTTTTAGAATAAAGATGTCAGGAAGCCTTCATGTCCAAGTCACTTATTTTTATTTCATAGTTTATGGTGTTGCTGCTGTTTTCAGACCAACCAATGTGCGTCGCCCCCTAATATGAATGAGGTCTTTCAGGTATTTTCTAAAAAAATGTTTTTCTTTCGTAGATGGAACAAGAAATAGACTTACTTTTACTGCCCATGATCAGTGCCACGAAAAATGACCTAAAGCACTTTTATGAAATTATCTTGTGCATCTTCAAAAACACTTTTTCAAACACACTGATAATCCCACAGAAATGTTTTTGCCACATACATACAAAGCATACATAAAAACAAGGATGGTGGGATAAAAGCTGCGTATAGAGCGTTTTCACGGAGAGCAGTAGTGTAGCCCTAAAAACAGTGTATTTTCGTCACTCTCTCTCTTTACTGGCTGCTGCAGCTACCGCCGCTGGTGTGTGGGGACTACCATGTATGGAATGCGCGGATTGTGAGGTCAACGTGTTATTTTTTGTTTCCTTTTTTATAGCGCTAAGGCAGTTGTGCTACCGAAAAGAGAAATATCAGACGAGAACAAATTGACAAGCCACCACGGCGCTGTGTTTGGCTGTGACGAAAGCTCAAAAAGCTGGCAGCCGATGCATGCAAGGTGTGCCTTCCTTCGAATTGACTTTATTTATGCGACAAGCCTTCTTCTCGAACGAGTGTTTTATTATATGTTTGTGGCGTCTGTCCTCGTGGTCCTTTCTTCAATCCACAAGTTCGTGGTTCTAATGACACGATGGTACGCATCTTCACTTGCAGCAAAGAGTAGCAATGACGCAGCTGACGGTTAATACAGAATATGTCTTGCTCAAAACTCTTCGACTGTAACGTTAATATCCCCCATTTCTATGCAACAGCACATGAGTTAGCTTGTCTCTGGCTACTGAATTTTAAGCGCGTGGAATTTTTAAATTGTGGATTGAGTACTTTTCTAATGACATTGCAGAAAGGGCTGCATAAAATCAATGTTGTAGAGTCGTGAACGTGCCTCAAGCGATTTCTCGATGGCGCGTCTTTTCTCGACTTATCGATTTTGTGACAAAAATTCGTACAGTTTTATGACGACCACGCGTTTTTTTCTTTTTTTCGGAGCCTGAGTGTCATGAATAATTGACCAAAAATTGTTAAATCTACGTTTTTACGTCAATGCGGGCGCTTGTCATGATAGAAAAAACGGCAGATCCCATGAACAATGGGAATCAATGATATGCGAAGCACGAATGAGAAATGTTGATGCGTCACTTTAAAATCAGCACAACGTTACGCAGCGGAAGTAAGTTATGTTATACATAACTTACATGTCCTAATTATCATGTTCGGACCTGTCATTTACGTTCATCATTCATTCACGCCACCTGAGACCAAATTTGGTATTGTGAGCTAGTAAAATGGCCGCGAGCGTGCTATGAGCGTAGCATGTAGGCCATCTTTACATGACACGCATGACATGATTATCATGCTTGGATGTGTTCTTTACAATCGTCATTCATTCACGTTACATAATACCGAATTTGGTATATGGGGAACCAGTGAAACGGCCGCGAGTATGCTGTGAGCGTAGCATGTAGTCATGTTTTACATGAAACACACATCATGATTATCATGTTTTGACGTGTCACTTGACTTCGTCGTCTATTGATGGCATGCTATACCAAATTTGGTATATGTGAAGCTAGAGAAACGACCACGAGCTCATCATGGGCTTGGCATGAGGTCGTGTCGTTACAGGACACGTATCTCATGATTATCATGTTTGCACCAGTAACATACCTTCGTCGTTCATTCCCGTCTCATAATACCAAACTTGGTATATGTGAGCTAGCGAAACGGTGGGGAGAGCATCATGAAGAGCCCAATATACCACGACGTATAACGTTGGCGCTCGCACGCTGGGCGCAGCGACGCTAAGCTAGCAAAACGCGAACAATCTACATTCCGCCGCCAGACGCGACCATCGTCTGTCGGCACGGCCATGCAGCAGAATACCAGAACTCCAGAAGGCCAGGTATAACGAAGCATTTTCACCAATAACCTATTTACAGGTGCTGCTTAAGGAATGCATTGAAATATTACTCACCTAGATAGACAGGAGGCTCCTGTCTATCGTTAGCATCACTGCGGTAACGTCTCGTACGTAGCTCCTGCTTTCAGTTTCGGCAATTTTAAACCTGACGGCTTAGCGCTTACTTACTGCCGTTACACTCGCGTAGCGTAGCTGTGTTTTAAATGGTGTACCGCGAATAAAAGCGATAACCAGCGCACTGGGTGCACAGGCTGTGTTAAAAAAATTGTTTCTTTTCCTTTTCAACATGCTGCGTACACCGGCAGAGATCCCAACACACCGCCTCGGCGGCGAAGCACCGCAGGTGCTAGACAGCACTGCGGCGGCAAAAATGGCAGCTTCCTTGTGAAAATGGTCTATACGCAACTTGACTGATACAATGAGAGCATGCATGACAAGAACTGCTTCTTTCAATATTAGGATATATACATGCAAAACAAACTAACGAATAAGCAAAAATCACACAATAAAAGCATACCAGCAAGGTTAATGTTTACCAAAATTTAATTATTGTGTTTTCAGAAATACAACGAAGGCATTCCTTGCATAATTTCTATTTGTTTGGTGTTGAGGAAAGAGAGTAGGGAAACTTTCGAGTAATCGGTGTGTCGATTCAGTCGAGATGATTCGTTGTTTGACAAGCTCACGATGTTGCTTAAATGATTAGTCGTTTCACGTTTAAAAAAAAACATAAGCTGATAGTGATATAGGTGGTCACTTCGCATAATTTTGAACACAAGAAACAGATCACGTGTGCGTTAAATGTAGGTACATTAACAATAACCCGTAATGCTCATTTCTGCGGTGTGCCTGGATAATCTAACGATATTTTATTACTGTTTGACTAAACCAGGTGACAGTAGCGCAGATGCGAAGCTAATATTGCATTATATGATGCTACGAAGCACTCTCAAAGATGAAGAAGACAGCAAAGATAAGGACATCGCTCGCTAATATCCGCGTGGACTTGGCTCTGCCCTGTATGTCTGGCGTTCCGTGTTTGGACACATCTTGTAAATATACTCTACGACGCCTTTTCTCACCGTAACATTTTAGTGGAGAGTGCAGGTCCTCCTTTTCACCATCATGACGATTATATGTAGCTGACGCTCATTGGCGGCTTCTGCTATGTCTGCTCACGAGAAAAACGAGGCTGCATCGGAAACGTCTCCGATCAAAAAAGGACAGCTGCTGGCGCTTTTGTGTCGATTACCGAAAACTCAAGTAGGTAACAAAAAAAAAAAAAGCCATGTACCCCCTACCACGCATAGATGACGTCCTTGACTGTCTCAGCGGTGCGATATATTTCTCTTCGATAGATCTTCGTTTGGGGTACTGGCATATTGCAGTTGATAACATGGACCATGAAAAGACAACATTTATTACATGTGACGACCTTTATCAGTTTGAAGTGATGCCATTCGGGTTTTGCAACGCCCCCGCTACGTTCGAGTGAATGATGGACGCTCTACCACACGGTTTATTGATTGATATTTGGGGTTTAATGTCCCACAAACACCATAAGATTATGAGAGACGCCGTAGTGGAGGGCTCCGGATATTTAGACCACCTGGGGTTCTTTAACGCGCAACCAAATCTGAGCACACGAGCCTACAACATTTCCGCCTTCATCAAAAATGCAGCCGCTGCCGCCGGGAGTTGATCCCGCGACCTGTGGGTCAGCAGCCCAGTACCTTAGCCACTACACTACCGCGGTGGGGCCTACCACACGGTTTCAAGTGGTCAATATGCTATGCTACCTTGATGACGTCATTGTCTTTTCACCTTCTTTTGCGACACATCTCGAGCACCTCTCGACAATTCTTTCCGTTTTCCGAAAGGCAGGCCTTCAGCTCAACTCGTCCACGTGTCACTTCGGCCATCACCAGCTTACTGTCCCCGGACATCTCTTAGATTTTTCAGGTGTTCGTCCGGATCCCGACAAAGTGCGCGCAGTCAAGGGTTTTCCTGTGCTGACCTGTGCGAATGACGTTCGAAGCTTTGTAGGCCTCTGCTCCTAATTTCGAAGATTTGTGCGCAATTTCGCCGACATTGCACGCCCTCTAACAGACTTATTGATGAAGGTTGTGGTTTGCAGTGACTGAACAAGTCACTGCATTTGCTGAACTGGCCATGCACCTCACGCCGCCACCAATTCTTGGCCACTTCGAAATATCCGCTCCAACAGAAGTTTCCGCTCCAATCGACGCTTGCGTCTATAGCATTTGGCGCTGTGCTGGCACAGCAAAAGCATGGTAGGGACCACGTCATTGCATACGCTAGCCGCCTTTTATCACCAGCGAAGCTCAATTATTCCATCACCACGCGAACGCCTTGTGCTCATTTGGGCCGTAGGCAAATTTCGCCCATATTTGTATGGCCGGTCATTCACCGTTGTCACGGACCACCACGCCTTATGCTGGCTGTGATCGTTGAACGACCCTACCGGACGGCAGGGACGGTTGGCGTTGCGGCTACAAGAGTACTCATTTACCGTCGTCTATTGAATGGGCTGACAACACGAGGACACTGATTGTTTGTCTCGTCAAACAGTAGATCCACGACACCTTCCTGAAAGTGGTGAGTCCACGTGCGTCCTGGCGCGTTCCGCATTAGCAAGCACCAGAGAGGAGGAACGACGTGATCCTCACTTAAGAGAGATAATCAACCAACTGAGCGACACCACTATGCCTTCATCGCTTCGTATGTTTGTGCTCCATGATGGTGTTCCATACCGTTACAACATGCATCCTGATGGTCCTGACTTGCTGCTGGTCATACCTACACATATGCGGCAGACTGTTTTCGCGCAGTTGCATGACATTCATACTGCTGGTCACATTGGCGTCTCAAGGACTTACGACCGTGTTTGACGCCGCTTCTTTTGGCCGGATATTTACCGCTCTGTTCGTCGTTACGTTGCTTTGTGCAAATAGTGTCAGCAACGAAAAACACCGGCCCCCCTTCTAGCACCTTCAACCCATAGAAATACCATGTCTACCAACTTACAGAGTTGGTCTCGACCTCCTCGGCCCTTTTCCTCTATCCATGAGAGGAAACAAGTAGATAGCGGTCGCCACTGACTACGCGATTCGGTATGCGATCACACAGGCTGTCCTTACCAGTTGTGCAAGCGACGTCGCCGACTTTCTCTCCGAGGACGTCATACTTCGCCATGGCACTCCTCGACAGTTCATCACAGATCGAGGTCGATATTTTCTATGAAAGGTAGTCCAAGACATTCTGCACGCTTGCCCTACAAACCATACGTTCACCACTGCGCATCACTTCTCAGACCAGAGGCCTAACGGAGCGGTTCAACACAACCCTTACGGACAAGCTCACCATGTATGTTTCGCCGGATGATCGTGGCGGGGACGAAGCTTTGGCGTTCGTAACATTTGCGTACAATACGTCTCGGCATGACTCCACAGGTTTCTCTCCATTCTCTCTATTGTTCGGACGAAAACCCACGCTGCCTTTCGACACGCTCCTTCCACCCGTTCTTGATATGACATCAGAATACGTTCGTGATGCAATCGCTATAGAGCTGAGGAAGCACGTGAAGTTGCCCGCTTTCGGCTTAATACTTCGCAAGAAAAACAACGTCTAATCTACGACGTTCGCCACGGGGATGTGCACTTCAACCCTGTTGACATGATCCTTCTTTAGACACCGTCATAATGAGTTGGTCTTTGCGAGAAGTTGACTTACCTTACACTGGTCCGTACCGAGTCTTGCGACAAGCCACGTACAAAATCGATCCTATGGAGACCACCGCAGTGCGATCATCTGACATCGTTCACGTCACGCGACCAAAGCCCTTCCACTCCGACCAGTTGAGCACCGGGTCGATGCCTTCGCCGCCGGGGTGATGCTACGAAGTGCTGTCAGAGATGAATAGGAAGAAAGCAAAGAGGACAACGCTCGTTGATATCCGCGTGGACATGGTTCTGCCTTGTATGTCTGCTAAGGTGAAAGCTTGGGCGAGTTGGCGAGCTAGTAGGGCGTCTGTAACTCTCTATCAAAAAAAAAAGATTGATTGTTCATCTTGAGATGAACTCGTGTGCAGTGAAACAGAGTGGCGACACGGTGATGGTGACGTTCGTGCGACATTTGTTATATTGTGGTGGACACGTGTTATTTGCCTGCCATGATATATATGTGTTCACATTTCTAAATGAAGATTAGTTGTAAGTCAGCGCTCTGTCCTGTCTTTTCCTTTCTTTCCTGCTGTTTTTGTGCTGGTTTTTTTTTATCTTCTATGCATAGCGTTACGTGTTTAGACACACCTTGTAAATATACCCTACGGCGTCTTTTCTCCCCGTAACAGTATTATGAGTTTTTATTTAAGCGAAAAGTATTGAAAAGAACTAGGAGTTGCTTCGTGTACGAATATTACCGATAACCAAAGCTCCTTCGAAATGGGACGCAAACGACTATGCGCCAGCTCTCGCTGCTGGCTTTCCTTAGGGCGGTAGCGTGGGGAGCAGGTAGCGAGAGTGTATGTTCGTTGCGCTCGGTGGCGGGATCAACTTAGCAATTATAGGGTTCCTCGATGCACGCGCCCCCCTCGGCCTCCAAGGGGGCGCGCTTATCGAGGAACCGTAAGCGAGGAAGTAAGAGGCGCAGCACGCGCGTGCCTACGATACCACCTAGGGTGACGCAAGGGTGGAGCGATGGTATCGCGATTTGGCTGGTTGGAAGAGAGAGGGAGGGATACAGAAGGAAGAAGGTTGCGCGCAGTGATGTGGCGGGGAGCTGCGACGGTGGCGGGCATAAAGTCTCTTGTTCGGTGACGCTGACGGTGGGGATGGGCCTAAGGAACATCGCTTCTAATTCGCACAATATGCCAAATAAAAAAATCACAACATATTCCGGCTATGTATGCTGAAGCGTTTTCAGTCCGTCCAGGCTTCCGTCTGTCAGTTCGTTCTTGCTTCCGCCCGTGCGACCATCCATGCGTCCGTGCGTCCGTTATTCTATGCGTCCGGTCGTGCGTCTCTCTGTCCGTTCATCCGTGCGTGCGTCCGTCGCGGCGTCCGTGTATCCGTTCGTGCATCTGTCCTTGTGTCCATCCGTGCGTCCGTCCCTCCGTGCATCTGTCTGTTGTCCGCGCATCCGCCCATTCGTTCGTCTTTTTGTCTCTCTGTCAGTCTGTGCGTCCGTTCATTCGTCCATCTAGCGAACACTGAAGCCCCGCCATCTGAAATCTTTTCGTCATATCTTCATCATAGAGAAGTACCGGGCAGTCCATCCATTTATTCTTGTTTCCGTCCGTCCGTTCGTCCGTTCTTGCAATCGTTTGAGCGCCCATCCGTCCGTCCGTCCGCACGTCCGTCTCTGCGTCTGTCCGTCCGTGCATCTGTGTGTGTCCATCCGTACATCCACGTGTCTATCAATCCATCCTTCTGCCTGTCTGTCGCTACATCCGCGCGTGCGTCCACCCATCCGTCCATCTAGTTAACACTCCAAGTACCGTCATCTCGCATTTTTTTCATCATATATTCATCAAATAGAAGTACCACTATGCAGCGGACACAAAAAAACAAACTAATACTACGACGACAACTACTACTGCTACTACTACTACTACTACTACTACTACTACTACTACTACTTCTACATACACCATAGACGCGCGACCGATGGCTCAAGGAGCTTCGCCCCTAAAAAATAGTGCAATAGAGGCGATAACAAGCTGGCAGGTGCTCAGGGACACAGGGTCCGTAGCCTATATCCCAGTTGTTTCTTTCACCCATCTTTTTATCATTTCTGAGCTTTTACATTCCTCCCGAGTTCAATAGAACAATCTTTATGCGCACCTACATGTGTGTTGGCTTTATTTAGTTGTGATTGAAAATAATCACACATCTCGATTGCCTTATTGTCCTTCTATCTGTATCTTTATTTTGTCGGTAACCTTCTCGCTATTTATCTTTAAAATACAGCACGTCACACGTATTTGAAGAATCAGCGTTATGCGAAGCAGGAGGAGGGAAGGTGATGGTGTTGCAGTGTTTTTATTGAGACACCATATGAGATCACGCTAAATTTGTGTACAAATGTTGCACTAACAGATATACGTTGAGTAGTTTTACATGTTTATATATTTAGTTGTTTGCTCTTGTGCAATGATGCCATCAGGAACATAAGCATTAGCAACGCCAGAAGCAATACGGCAGCTGATATGAATCGCTGGGGCTCGCAAAGATAGTTGCCGCGGACACTGCTAAAAACATCAAGCTTAGTGCATGACACCTAACTACAAGTGACGTTAACCCGAGCTGACTACTGCATCGTAGGAGTACATATTTGTCAAATTGGATAGCCAGCAGATACGCCTGTGTTGTGTAGTAGATAAGGCACCCGCAGGTAGCGGGATCGAATCCCGGCTGCAGTGACCGTACTTTCGATCGAAAATTGTGGAAACCTGTTTGCTTAGACTTAGGTGCACGGTAGAAAGCCTCAGGTGGTCGAAATTCCCTTAACCCTAAACTACGGCGTCTCTCATAATCATATGTAAGTTTCGGAACGTTCCACCTTAACAATTAGTATTAAATTTGAATAGCCACCACTGCAACAACAATCAACGTTTCACGAACATTAGAGTCTATTCGAAAAGTAGTTGCGAGACCAGGCGTTTCTCTACAGTAGAATCCTTGATTGCCACGCAGAATGCTGGGGTTCGATTCCTGCTGGGACCTTGACAGTAATGTTTTGAATTCGTCTTGCCAAGGCTGCCGATGTCCAGGTTTCGTTGATACTCACGTGGTAAAATTACCTATGTGCGTTCTCGTCATTCCTGCGTAGATAGAAACCATCAATCACCTGTGGCACATACCCACATACCAATGGCACATACCCGCCTTCGGGTATATGCCGCTGTTAGGCCGAAATCATTCGGTGCCGTATGTGACATGTTTGTGATAATATTCATGTCCTGAGCAGCGCGTCACCTTCATCAAACCATCTTATCCTCCCATACTAATTTTGGTTTACCCCAAGTTAACGAGAGATACCAGATGTCAGCGGCTAGATAGATGGATACGCATAAAGTGGTTGCAGTACGCAAAGAAATGCCTCGTATTTAACAAACATGTCAGTATGGAATTCGAACTATGCCTACGCAGCGGTTCTTTATTCTCATTATATCGTGCAAAAGAATGGTACTTTCCAAGCAAAGCCGCTTACCACTGCGCTAGCTTCGACTTACCGGAAGTACATGAAACGAGGTCATGCCAGCATTCTCTGACGTGACAATGGGACGCATAGACCCGAACGCTTGAAGGAAAAGTTGACACTGAGGAGTCGTTCGAGATACAAGCTTCTAACGCCTCAAGTTGAAACGTACGAAATGAAAAGTATTGTCGTACTTATCGTTCTCGCGGCTGGAGAAGCGACGCAGCTTAGTGTATGAATCTGTACAGCTAATAAATATCATAAAATGGGATATATACCAACGTTCAACACCGTGTGTTTAGTTAGATTGCCTTAACTTTCGAGACGGCTTTCTTTTCCTAAGTGTCGCGCCGTTTTGCAGGGCACTTGTTGAATGGTGGCGGCGCTTTCTCCTCCTGGAACAAACAAACAAACGAGGAAGAGAGCTCAATGACGGGGCCGAGAGTGGCAGCACACGCAGCCGTCTTCTGAGAAGTGAACACCGAAACATGACTAGACAGCTGCCGTTAACGAAACGAGCTGGCACTTGGCACCGTGAAGCCTTGCACTGTATTTTGTCGCAGCCACAGCGGGGAGAAGACAAGCAGCTTTCCTATGTGGCTTGTGAAACGCTCTACTATAACTTCTTTGCTTGTTCACCTCTGTTATTGTTTCTTTCTAAGCGTTCTCTAGTGTGGCGTGAATTGAGCTTGCTTTGTCCCGTCTCTAGGCCAGAATAGTCTCTCGTCACATTCTTTCGTTTTGTATGAATGTGGCTTCTTTCTGAAGGAAACGTTCGGGAAAAGACAATGTGGTCGTTAGCCACTGGATGCATTCACTCCAAGGTAGCGCGTTTACGCTTGTCATTCCAGTTGAAGAGCAGCTGTCGTGGCTTTGTGGTCATTAGGCCTAACAGAACTGGTGCTGTGCACTGTTCAGTTACCCGCGCTGTCTACCGTACCCATTGACGCTGAGTCTTCTTTGGCGAGAACTGCGTTGCGCTCATTTTGCATTCTGCCTTTCTTGTTTCAAGTTTTATGTTACTGGTACATCCACCCGAATCGTAAACAGTCAGGCAATATGCAACCACTGATGCCATATTTTTGCCCTTTTATTGCCTAAGAAAAGATTCGCAAAGCCACTATTGCACTCAATCCTTTTCTTTATTGCGGAGCCGTTTGGGGCTCGGTTCGCCCTACATTCACCTCCCGTGGCGTGATCACGCTTAACCTATAGCGCTCAATATAGAGCATAACAAGCCGAACATTTCTAAAATTCAGGTTAAAGTAAAGGAACGAGGTCTAAAATATTCTAGCTAAGGAACAGTGAAAAAGCAATCGAAAGAACACACTACGTAAAGACGTTTTACGCATTTTCTTTCTAAAGATCAAGATTTTTTTCAAAATTAAGATATAGACTCAACTGCTTCCACGACGCACATTCTCATAAAATTAGCAAAAAGCGGTTTTTTGTGCCTTGAAGTTTTAGTGCCTTTAACATATTGTGATAATGTGCTTGAAGAGGAACTTGCTGACATAAGACGTCAAGCTGTCGATGTGAACTTCGGTTGGATAATTGCCTCCTGAAGAGCTGTACGTTGACGAGACGCTTCTTTTATGCGATGATACACGAGCAACGTACGCGTATAGCCTTTGCGGTACAACATTTTATTCATTCGAGCCGCAAAAGAAACGGAAAATGCTCTAAAAGTTACCAAGCAAACGGTACTCTTTGTAAAACTACTCGCAAACTAGCTTGGAAACGAGTCAGTCTTCTTTGAAACGCCCCCGGGGAGGTGATAATTCAAGCGAACGAGTCAAACTCGTCCAAAACGGTAAATGTGTCAACCTAAAATAGCTCGAATATTTCTGAGGCCTGTTTTGACAAACCGACATTATCATATCTCAGGCTTTCCTTATCAGTATTTGCGTATTTTTTTCCTTGGTTTCGTTTGATGAACAAATAGGCTGGTATTTCCACACCAATCTTGTATTTATCTTTTAGCCTGTTACCGTTTTTGCGTCCCTATTTCATTAGCAGAGTGTGGAAAAATATAAAGAAAATTACTTATGTATGTCTTTTCTAGTAAAAGATACACATACATAACAATAACGTGTTTTTATGGTGCCTAAGATATGCGCCATAATTGCTTTTTCATTGACAATCGCACAAGTATGAACGCTAAAACTTGAGCAATATTGGTGGGCGCTGCGGATGAAATCAGCCGTTTGGAGTATAGCTTGGTCACTTTGGTGCCGTTAAGGGTACCTTCAAGGGTGGACAAACAGACAAAGGTACAGACAGACAGACCAAACTTTTTGCGTCGAAGGTCCCAAGAAAGACTATTGTATTTATTATAAGATTAGGATAAGGTTGGTTTGTGAATACGGGTGACTCCGGTGGCGAGCAAAAGACGGTAGTGCCACATCGCTAGGCGAGTGAATGACGCTCCCCCAGCGCCACCTCTTCGCAACCTGATTACATTTGGCAGGGCAACAACCTCACGGGCATCGCTAATAATAGTAGCGTTTGTAACATATAGCCATCAAAATTACAGTTCAAGGAGATGCGAGCCTTTTATAAACAACAGACGAAATCGGTTTAGGTCTGTTTGAGCAGCCGCTGCTTACCTCTTTTCCTGCGACATCTTGCCCAACCAAAGAAGATGTAGGACAGAATCGGTCGTTGACAGAGAAAACGCGCCGATGACATTCGTGACATATGGTTTCGCACAGGACCACAGCGGCACCTTCGGTTCTCCGAGTGTGACTGACAACTGGTAGGAAAGCGGCAAGGAAAGTGATCCCAGATTCTGGAAATAGCCATCATGCACAGTCTGATTCTTTGTATTTAAAACCACTCCTGTGCATGGCACCGTTACTGTACAGACAGGTGACATAATTATTTCGTCGAAACTACTTATGCAACAAAAGTAAGCTTTATTTATTTATTTATTTGATGCTGCCAACCCCGTGCTTTGGATCATTACAAAAAGAGCGTCCCAAGATACCTATCATTCGAACAATAAAGAAGAAAAAAAACCATTGCATAGCACACAGCAATAACAAAAATTACCAGCATCAGAAAATAAGAAACAAACTACAGTCATAGGGCAGGCGAAAATCGACTAATAAATGCTCGCGCTGGGAATTAGATAGCATCCCTATAGAAAGAATGGTCCAATGCATCTTCGAAATCGGCTGATGTTGCATCTTGTACAGCAACACTTGATAAAATATTCCACATTTATATTGTGTAAAAAAAGGCTTAAACGTAAAGAAGGAAGGTAACCTCGCTTCACAAAAGGCGCGACTCTATAGGAATGAAATCACTTCTTTTCTGGAAAATCGCTTAAAAACTTGCTGTCAGAATGAGCCAGGCTTTCTGATCACACTTTCTGACACCCAAACGCATCCTCCAGCATCAAGGGGCATGCTTTGAGGTGCTGCTGACCACTTATTGAACAAACATAACCCAATTTCGAATAATAAACACATGAGTGTGCGAGCGCCCAAAGGACCAGCGCGCTTCGATGTAGTCTACAATAATATCAGTAATGTAATATGCTAGAACTACCCGCACAGCTTCAACAGCAAACTATTTGACTCCCTTATAGCGCCGAGCATCTGAGCATACGTAGTGTTACGACCGGCCCTAGGGAACCAAGCAAGAAGAGTTTGGGGGAGAACCGGTTCTTGACCGACGGGGTCTTCCACCCCCACCTCCCCATTCAGGCTCCTCCTCTCGCCGGGAGAACTCCGGAATCTGCTGTGCGTTCGTGACCATGTTTGGTAACATTTTAGGGCGCCGTGACCATATATGGACATCGTGTTAGGTTGTGCCACTCCACGTGTAGTGAGAGGTGTTTCCCCCTCCTACGTGGCCGAGGTGCCGGGGACACCGTATTGGCTGACGATGCGGACAAGGCGCCCAGTGTCAACAACGCGGCGCTATAAAATGCCAAAGACGTTTTGTATCACTCTCACTCTTCTCTCTTTGGATCAGTTGACCACTTCTCCACATGTAAATAAATCTCTGTCGTTCGTTCGGACGCTTCTTCTCGCTGAATTGTTGGACGATGGATCCTGCGATGGGGCCAGCTACCGAAAACGAGACCGGCAGGACCCGGAGTCCCAACAACTGGATGGCAGCGGTGGGATGCCGATAACCCCGAAAGCGACCACTGGACGGAGTGAGCCCGAAGTTCAACAACGGGACGACAGGAAAGGGATGACACGAGCTCATCAACTTCCAAAGGGAATCGAACGGCACTTCTGAGAGGCACGACGCCGGAGACATGACTGCGAACTGGGTGAGTGCCGGCTTTCTCTGTTAAATTTTACCAGGCATTTACTCTATGTGTTAAGTAAAAGCTGGTAGAGAGGGGCTGTCTTGGTCATTGGGTTAGCAGGTAACTTGCGTCAGGCAGAAATTGTGTGATAGCTTGGTTAAGCTCTTTCTGTCAGTGGCGTCAAGGTTAACAGTGGCAGGGCAGGATTCCGTATAAGAGCTTTTGAAGCTTTATTTGTAGACTAAGTTAACGGAAAACTTGAGGCAAGGCAGGGATCTAGAGCTGTCGTTGCCGTCAAGGTTAATTAGTTGCAGGACAGGAACCTTTGTGGAACAGAGAGAGCGGTACTGGAGGCAGCCATGAATCTGAAATCCCTGCGAAAGTCCATGTTGTTGCTACTTGCAAGGGAGTTGAATCTGGAGGTGTCGGACTCTCAAAGAAAGCCAGAGCTGATAGAGGCGATTCTCGCATTGGGGGCGGAGGATGACGAGCTGTCAGAGTGTGTCGAGGAGATTCAGGAGAGGCAAGCGGCCGAGGCCGAAAGAAAGGCGGCCGAGGCCGAAAGGAAGGCGGCCGAGGCAGACAAGATGCGAAAGCACGAGCTTGAAATGAAGCGCCTCGAGCTAGAGATTAGCCATAATAGTAGAGCAGGAGGCAGCGAGGCATCCGGTACCGCAGAGCGGGTCAGGTTCAAAATGACGGACCTAATGAGATCGTACAAGGTAGGGGAGGACATTGGGCTGTTCCCCGTCAACTTTGAGAGAACTTGTGAAAGGCAAGGTTTCAGCCAGGATACATGGCCTCAACGCTTGTTGTCCCTACTTCCGGGGGAGGCCTCAGAAGTAATCGCGCGCCTCACGAAAGAGGAGGCTGACGAGTACAGTGAGGTAAAGTCGAGCCTTCTCAAGAAATACAGGTTGTCAGCGGAAGGTTTCAGACGAAAATTTCGCAACGCTGTAAAAGAGAACAATGATTCATACCCGGAGTTTGCTTACAAATTAATGGCCAACATGGGGAGTGGCTCAAAGAGGCAAAGGCGTATGGGAATCACGACAAGGTGCTCGAGTGTATCGGTCTGGAACGATTCTATCAAAGATTACCAGAAAAGGTGAGGTTCTGGGTGCAGGATAGACCGGACGTGAACACCGTAACGAAAGCCGCATTGCTCGCTGAAGAATTCGTTACGCGCCGCGCCCTCGGGGCAAACAGCGAGCCTAAAAGGGAAAAATTCCTACTACCGAATAAGGCGCCGTTTAGAAAACGACCGACAAGTCTCGCACAAAAGGGTGAGTAAAACAAGGCATCTAACCATGAGGCGTTGGCAGAGGCAAGCAAAAGGAAATTTGAGGCAAAAAAAACCGGCGGCTTGTTTCAATTGCCGCGAAACAGGGCACTTCGCGAAACATTGCCCGAAAGAAAAGGTGGCCTTTTTATCTATAAATGAAGCCGACGAGAACATGAAGTTGTTACAGCCCTATATGTACGACTTTACCGTGAACGGCAAGCAGTGTCGGGTTCTTAGAGACTCCGCAGCCCCTATGGACGTAGTTCATCCGTCCTTTGTTCAGTCCGGACAGTATTCAGGAGACTGTGCCTGGATTACACAAGCCGTAGAAGCAAACAGTCAGTGCCTTCCCGTAGCTAAAGTTGTCCTTAAAGGCGCATTTGTTACGTTGGAAACGGAAGCCGCGGTATCGCCATATCTACCCCCTCAGAATCCTTACTTATTTTCAAATAAGTCAGATCAAATGCTGAAAGAGAAAGGTCTAACGTTGGGAGAAGGAACAGTGCAGGCACTGACTAGATCGAAGGCACTTGCGCTGGGTGCGAGAGCAACATTCACTGAGGCAAACAAGCCTCAAATCGACAACGGGCCTGGTTGCGAGTTGGAAACCACGGTAACAAATGGACTTGTGCGAGAACAGGCTGCAGAAGCCGTAGTCGCGGAGGCAACCATTCCTAAAGGCGACGATGAACCTCCTCCCGAATTGGAAGGGGTCAATTACGCCTCGTTGACCGAGCAAAAAGAAAATGCCGTTGCTCCCCAGCTGCTTCGTGGTAGTACAGAGGATAGCACAGAGGGTGACACATTCCAGGTACTAGGAACTACAAAAGAGTTGTGTGTCATGCCAACTTCGGATAATTTCAGTCGGCTGCTGCAGGTGAGCCCGCTTCATTAATAACCGAACAAAAGGGGGACCCGACGCTTAAGCAATTCCAGGACAGTTCGAAAGAGGGAATTGCCAAACGAAATGTGAGATTCCAAGAGAGCAGCGGCATACTCTATCGAAAATATCTAGATAGGCGAGGAGTAGAGTTTGACCAGGTAGTCGTACCTCAGGCGTATCGTCAGGATTTGCTTAGTTTGGTGCATGTAGAATCTTGGTCATGCCACTTAGGCGTAAAGAAGACGAAAAATTGTCTTTTACAGGAATACTACTGGCCTGGATGCTTTAAAGATGTAGACAGGTTTGTAAAATCTTGCGATGTGTGTCAGCGAGTGGGTAAGCCGGGAGATAAGGCGAAATTTCCAATGAAGCTGGTACCCGTAATCACGGAGCCCTTTCGTCGGTTGGTAATTGACACAGTAGGTCCTTTGCCCAAGACAACTTCAGGCTACCGTCACATCCTGACCTTAATCTGCCCAGCTACTAAATTTCCAGAGGCGGTCCCGCTAAAAGAGCTAAGTTCCGTGGAAGTAGTGAACGCACTTCTGTCCGTGTTTGCCCGGGTAGGCTTTCCTGCCGAGATACAATCAGACCAGGGCACCATTTTCACGAGTGCCTTAACGACAACCTTTCTAGAGCGGTGTGGCGTGAAATTATTGCATAGTTCAGTCTACCATCCGCAGTCGAACTCGATAGAAAAGCTTCACTCCGTGATGAAGCGAGTGTTAAGAGCCTTATGTTTTGAACGAAAAAC
Organism: Rhipicephalus microplus; assembly: GCF_043290135.1. Classification (NCBI taxonomy): domain Eukaryota; kingdom Metazoa; phylum Arthropoda; class Arachnida; order Ixodida; family Ixodidae; genus Rhipicephalus; species Rhipicephalus microplus. Next base: position 139,586,219 of record NC_134704.1, on the reverse strand, counting down.
TGACTGGGAAATGTGCTTACCTGCAACGATGTTTGCACTAAGAACTGCACCACATGAGAAAACAGGGTTTACGCCAGCGTAACTTGTTTACGGCCGCAGACTGCGGTCTTCTCTTCGTATGCTGAGAAAGTCGTCGGAAGGTCAGGGTGATGATCCTGTAGTAGTGGAATATGTCCTCACCTTATTGGATCGTCTAACAAAAGCCCAAGAACTGACCGAGAGTGCGATGACCAAAGCACAGCAGAAGGCTAAGCTTTACTACGATCGGACAGCTAAAGCACGACACTTTGCTGTAGGAGACAGGGTCATGTTGTTGAGGCCCTCCCAAAAGAATAAGCTTGAAGTGCAATGGGTCGGCCCGGCCGAAATTACTCGAAAATTGTCTGACACCAACTATGTGGTAAAATTACCAGGAAGTCGTAAGGCACACCAGGTGTATCATAGCAACTTACTCAAACCCTACAAAGAGAGGGAAGCCATCGTGAACATGACTTTAAATGTTCCGGAAGAGGTTCCGGCAGAAATCCCTGAATTAGCTCCCGAATCGGACGAAGTCCCGATCGAGAAAAGAGTTGAGGATTTAGTATCAAAGTCACAACTGACAACGAAGCAGAAGCAGGAATTGCGTGGTCTTTTGACCGAGTTTCAGGACAGATTTTTAGGCGAGCCAGGCCGGACATCCGTCCTCACTCATGACATAGAGCTTATCTCGTCGGAACCGGTAAGATCTAAGACGTATCGGGTGTCACCTCGCCGGCTTGAGCTAATAAAAGCAGAGGTTAACAGGATGCTGGAATTGGGCGTGATTGAGCCGTGTGAAAGTGATTACACTTCCCTGTTAATTCTTGTGGAGGTACCCGGCAAAGATCCGCGTCCTTGCGTAGACTATCGTAAGTTACACCTCATCACCAAGGATCAGACATACCCAATTCCCCACATTGAGGAACGCGTCGAGAGGGTAAGCAGCGCGCAATTTATCTCAACGCTAGACTTAGTCAGAGGTTACTGGCAGGTGCCGCTCCCCGAGAGGGCGAGCCGGTATGCTGTATTTATTTCACCATTGGGGACATTCCGCCCTAAAGTGTTGAGTTTCGGCCTAAAGAACGCGCCTTACTGTTTTTCAAACTTAATGGATAAGGTTTTGCGGGGTCAAGAGGACTTCGCATTGCCTTACTTGGACGACGTTGCCGTATTTTCCTCGTCCTGGCCAGAACACTTGGCGCATTTGAGAGCAGTACTGACACGCCTACGCGAAGCAGGTTTAACGGTAAAGGCGCCCAAGTGTCAGCTAGCACAAGCAGAGGTACTCTATCTCGGGCATGTTATCGGCCGAGGGCATCGCCGTCCCTCTGAAATGAAAGTGGCAGCTATCTGAGACTTTCCCCAGCCCCGAACGAAAACCGATATTCGGGCTTTTCTTGGAATAGCTGGTTACTATCGTAAGTACATCCCTAGATATTCCGACATTGCCAGCACTCTTACTGACGCGTTGCGCAAGACCAAGCCCCAAATGGTCGACTGGGATGAGGAGAAAGAAAAGGCTTTCCGCGTTTTGAAAGCGGCCTTGTCGAGCCAACCTTTGCATAGTTCACCGAACTACTCGAGGCCTTTTATAGTCCAATGCGACGCTAGTGATAGAGGCATGGGGGCAGTTCTTAGTCAAAAGGATGAGGGGGATCAAGAGCATCCCGTCCTCTATGTTAGCCGGAAACTCACCCTTCGCGAGCAGGTTTACAGCGCTAGCGAAAAGGAATGTGCGTGCTTGGTTTGGGCAGTCCAGAAACTGGCTTGTTATATTGCCGGAAGCAAGTTCATTGTGGAAGTGGACCACTGTCCTCTCACCTGGCTACAGACCATGTCCTCTAAGAACGGCCGCCTGCTGCGTTGGAGCCTCGTTTTGCAACAATATACGTTTGAAATACGCTACAAAAAGGGTGTACTCCATGGCAACGCTGATGGCTTAAGTCGATGCCCCTGACGCGAAAGGATGTCTCGAGAACTCTGGCATTTTTTTTCCTGACCTAGACAAGAGCTAGTGATTGTTTTTTTTTACTCTTTTAGGTGTACTTGTTTGAAAACGTTGAAGCCACGGCTATCCAGGGTTTCGGGTTCGGTGTGCTTCCAGTGTTGTTGTTTTGTGTCACCTTAAAGTGTGAGTAACATTTTGAATAAAATGTGTATTTCCTTTAATATCAGTTAAAGGGGAAAATTGCCTGGTGGAGTTTGGCGGAATTGTCCGGCGCTCACCGGCTTAGTAGTTGTGTTTTCATGTGCGTATGTGATGTCTGTTGAGCCCACAATGAAGCAGGTGTTGCCCTCTACTTCATCAAAGACGGTCGTCACCAAACCGACTGCCGGCGCTGATCTCTCCGGACAGTGGCTGCAAACCTCAGCCCATCGAGATCTTCACCCCCCCGCGCGAGAGACTGTTACGACCGGCCCTAGGGAACCAAGCAAGAAGAGTTTGGGGGAGAACCGGTTCTTGACCGATGGGGTCGTCCACCCCCACCTCCCCATTCAGGCTCCTCCTCTCGCCGGGAGAACTCCGGAATCTGCTGTGCGTTCGTGACCATGTTTGGTAACATTTTAAGGTGCCGTGACCATATATGGACATCGTGTTAGGTTGTGCCACTCCATGTGTTGTGAGAGGTGTTTCCCCCTCCCTCGTGGCCGAGGTGCCGGGGACACCGTATTGGCTGACGATGCGGACAAGGCGCCCAGTGTCAACAACGCGGCGCTATAAAATGCCGAAGACGTTTTGTATCACTCTCACTCTTCTCTCTTTGGATCAGTTGACCACGTCTCCACATGTAAATAAATCTCTGTCGTTCGTTCGGACGCTTCTTCTCGCTGAATTGTTGGATGATGGATCCTGCGACGGGGCCAGCTACCGAAAATGAGACCGGCAGGACCCGGAGTCCCAACAGTAGGCAAAACACGAAAACATGAAACAGGCATGAGGGATAATTACCAGCTTCAACAACATGCGCTGTCGAATTTCGGTTTGGTTTAGGAAACCTTCATTGTGATAGTCATAAAGCGTGCGCCCTAGCACATGGCGGGCCGCTCCCACGACGGGACCGTAAGGCCGAGACCTACCGCCGCATTGCGGGCTCTGTGGACAGCCCAACGTTGTGGTGTTATGTCGGACTCGAGAATGCAGAGTCCACTTGCTGGACGATGCTGTGTTGGTGCCGCGTGCAGAAGGGCACTTCTAGAACATTTGGTGTAAGGTGGCTAAATGACCACATTTTGTACACGAGTTAGTTATATAAACCTCAGGATAAAGTTTGTGCACAAAGGCAAGGTTTGGGTACGTTTCTGTTTGAAGTAATCGCAATGTAAGCGCCTGCACTCTATTTAGCTTCCTATGTAAAGGTGGAAAGCTTTTTTTATCCATAGCGAAATACTGAGTAATTATATTGTACGTAGTTGGGACATCCCAGTTTACGAAATCTCCATGTCTACCCGAAGGTCCTTTATGGCCACGGAGAGCTAACCCTCGCACGCTGGAGTGGGCCAACTTATTGAGATTGATAATCCCTCAGTCTAGGTTTCCCATATCACCGGGAACCATGTAAGAGTATGGGTTGTAAGTGACTTTTCATCAAGTATGTTTTTGGCCTCTTTGCACACAGCTCCAACACTGAGGCTAAGAATGGCAGCTCTAGAATTGCTAAATATATGTTCATGATGGTGATATAAAAGATCCATGGCAATGGCAGCCTTCTCGGCTGCATTGGCAGTCTTCGCGCATACCGACGCCGCACTATTTGTAACCGCTTTGTGGTTGATGGCTGGCCACTATCGTAAGTGTGTCTCTGTGGTCATCATATAACGCCGCGTCTACGAAACAGGCACCCACATCCAGATCTGCAAATTGGCGAAGAAGGGTGTGAGCACGCTTTCTCCTCCTTCCAATATTTGTTGGGGATGCATATTCTGCGGGCCAGGCGAGACAATGATATTCTCCGTCTGATCCCTAGTCAACCCTTAATACAAGGTCTCAATATGAGATGGTGGGATACCCGTATTCGCGAGATGCATCCTCCTCGCTTTCGAGCCAGACAGCCGAATTGTCTGTGTTCTTTCTTGCACTTCCGCGATTTCTTCCAATGCATAGTTGGTTCCCAACTGCAGGAGATGATCTGTGTAGGTGTACCTGGGGAGCTCAAGGGGGGTTTTTACCGCTCCCCTAATAGTTGCATTAGGCTTGTCAATTTTTGTTCTCTTCCAAACACGCATTGCCACCACATATGAAAAACGAGACATCATAAAAACATGTCTAATCTTGACCAAATTGTCCTCTGATAGCCTTGCCCTTCGATTAGCCAACCGATTTATGAGCCTGATAACACTATCTGCCTTTTTTGCTTACCTTTGAATCGTGATGTAACTGGGGCCCGTTGCATCTTGCGTCATACCTAAGATCCGATTGGAAGCGACTTTGGAGATTGATTGTCCGCTTTTGGTACGTAGGTAGATGTCTGCCTCCAGTTGTGGCACCCATCCTCGCGATCAACAGCCCTTCCTGACAGGGTTAGGGATAAGAAGCTCAGACTTTTCCGGAGAGCAGAAAAGGCCTGTGTCCGCGAGAAAACTCTCGGTAGTGTCGATCGCCTCTTGCAGTGCAGCCTATGCAGTGCCATCACTTCCTCCTCTACACCAAATGAAGATATCATCGGCATATATTGTGTGACAATCAACTTGAATTCCAGAAAGCTGCCTCGAGAGACCAGCTATGACGACGTTAAAAAGTGAAGTTGATAGAACAGGTCCTTGCGAGGTGCCCCTATTTCCCAGCACTTGCACATCCCATTCTAGATCTCCAACTTTAGGTATGACGTTTCGACCACTCAGGAAATATGTGACAAACGCATAAAATGAAGAAGCTAGGTCGAGACTAGAGATCGCCTCTAAACCAAATCATGACGGACAATATCAAACGCTTTTTTATATCCAAGCCTAGGATTGCCCTGGTGGCTCTGGTGTAATCATCTAAAATATGAGTCTTAATGATTTTCATACCATTCTGGGTAGAAAGACCTGGCCTAAAGCCAATTATTGTGACCCATGTAATCCACCATTCAACGCCAGGCAAGACGTGCGATTGTCCCGACCACGTGATAAGTACGTGCGAGAGAACGTCCACATTCTCCACTTTGAGGGGCAAAGTACGCGTGAGAGATGAGAACATGCGCTCGTTGCGTCATCTCGGTGGTAATGCTTTAAAACGCGATAGTCCCCCTCCCCTCGAGACGCACACCACCACGTGCTCATTGCACCATCTTCCTGGTAATGTTACAAACACGATAGTCCCCCCCCCTCCCCTTAGATGCCCATCACCAGCGGTAAGTGCTAGGTATATATAGCTTGCCGTTTTAACGTTGAAGTACGTGCTGCTCGATGGGTCAGTGTTTAACACCTCGCATTTTGGTTCACAGGTTCTACGGTAGAGTCCGCACGCCAGAGTTTCTTTCAGCATTTTTTTCTATCTTGTGTTTTTAGATATACGCGTATACATATACGGTGAGTGACTGACGCTGACCTTGGCGCCCAACTCGACGCCAACCTCGACGCCGACCCCAACGCCGACACCGGCGGCAAAATTCAGCGGTGGGTATTCATATATTTGCGATCGCAAAAACAAATTTAAACAATGAACTTGCTAAGTTTCTAAACGAAATTGGGGTCGATTCGTTCGTGTTTGTTCCGAGGACTGTAGTAATACGGTTTTCATGGGCAATGGAAACTAGTTTCATGAAAATGTCTTTCCCTACTCCTCTTATAACCACAGACTAGTAAGGGACCCATCGTGTATCAGTGAACGTCGCCTTCCCCAAATAAGAATGAACTTAGGTGCGCGTCCGCCTGTGCAGGTGCGCTTCACAATGTAATAACTGACATGAATTTTCGAACATACCTTATGTGAAAAAACATCGTATTGCTTGGTTATAAAATCAGATAGCCAGGATTATTACTACAATGGGCAGTGTAACGACATTAGGCTTGCACATGGTTTTTTTTTTGTTGAAAAAAAAATTGGCAGCATATCCACGGAGTAAATGATGGAGAGTGGGGCGAAGCATTCGTCCGTCCATTCGTTCTTGCTTCCGTCTGTCCATGCGTCCATCCACCCGTCCGTGCGTGCGTCTGTTCGTGCGTCTGTTCGTGCGTCCGCTCTGGGTTTTTCCATGCATCCACCCCTGAGTCCGTTCATGCGTCCATCCATGCATCTGTCTGTTTGTCCGTTCGTCCATCTATTGAACGCTCCAAGTACCACCATGTCCGATCTTTTCATCATATCTTCCCCATATAGAAGCACCGCCATCCAGCGGAGATTTTAAGGACTAAACGAGAGGTGGCACACGCACACTTTCTTACGGCTTGCGCTTCGGGTCTATTTCTCACCTTTAACCACCTCGAAATCATAGTATATGTGTTTAGACAAAGTTTATTCTACTTTCGGCATCGTTATCCATACGAGCACACACCAAAGGCAACGAGCATCGTCAACTGCAAACCTGTATCGCGATGTGGTTTTGATTATAAAACTGTTCCTTTAGAAAACACCTGGCGTCTTTTGTTAAGCAGCTGGCGTCTTTTCGCTTTGCTTTAGAAACATCTGGCGTCTTTTCATTATGCTTTTAGAAATTATCTGGCGTCTTTAGTTGGTTTTTTTCATCAATCAACGGTGTTCTGAACATTAATCACGGAGGTAAACAATGGCTGCTACTGGGAATGGGAGACAGCAGAAGTCGGCTTTTAGCTAACACTTACACTTCTACTTCTACTAACGTTTCCTACTGGAACATGCTAATGGCTGCTAATGGTGAATCAGAGACAGAAGAATTTCGCTTTTAGTTAACGGAAACGCTGCGATTTTTTTTTGTTCAACAACGCACAGGAGAAATCTCCCAACGGCACCCCCTTGGAGGTCAAAGCGGAAGACATGTTACGTACTACGAGGGATGAACGGGTGCCGCTTTAAGGAGCTTCGCCCCTAAAACCTTTTATCCATGGCGTGACTGACAGAATATCACAGAAGCACATCTGCTACGCAGAAAGATAGAGATCGGTTGCTGCTAGAATACTCATTTTTATTTGTTGCAGGCATCAAGTGTATGGTGCTGGTTTCAGTTTTTCTTCCCACTTTTCGCGCTTAATTGAATTACCAATGTCTCTTTTCACTGTTTTGGGTTAAACGAAAAATCACAGCATATCCACGGAGTAAGTGATGATGAGTGGCGTGAAGCGTCCATCAAACCATCCCGCTTCTGTCCGTCCGTTCGTTCTTTATTTTGTCTGACCGTTGTCAATCCCTGCGTCCTCTCGTCTGTCCGTTCTACCACCCGTGCATTCGTCCGTCCATCTTTGCGTCCGTCTCTGCATTCATTCATGCGTCCGACCATCCGTTCATCCATCAATCCGTCCGTCTGCTTGTCTGTCTGCCCATTAACGCGTCCATGCGTCCATCTAGTGAACACTCCAAGTACCACCATCTCGCACTTTTCATCCCGATCGTAGTCACGCGATCGTCTCTCTCCTTCCAGTTTGACACGTACCCGTCTATCCCCTGTCCAGTATGTGCCACCAGCGGTTACGCACAACGGCAATGGGTGACGCACGAGCCACGCAATAAGCAGGTTAGCCCCTACAACTGTCGATCACTTGTGGCGCACACCCACATAACAAAGCCCGCAGTATATTCGTTTGGGCCACGAGGATTGGCTGTGTAAGTTTTGATGATGTGCGCGATGGGATTTTCGTGCGGTTTGTATCACGATCACAAATTCATATTTGCGAAAGCATCTCACCTCTTTCTCCTGCTAATTTTAGTCTACACCATACGCCTTGATATAAGAACTACTTAGGCAGGAAGGCAGGCTCATCAAGAAGAACAGATATATAGATAGATAGATAGATAGATAGATAGACAGATAGATAGATAGATAGAGAGATAAATAAATAGATAGATAGATAGATAGATAGATCAATAGATAGATAGATAAATAGATAGATAGATAGATAGATAGATAGATAGATAGATAGAAAGATAGATAGATAGATAGATAGATAGATAGATAGATAGATAGATAGATAGATAGATAGATAGATAGGCAGGCAGGCAGGCAGGCCGGCAGGCAGATCGGAAGGATCACCATGCCTTGGGTGTGTTAAGACATGCTTTGCACTTAAGAAGGTAAGGAACTCAATCCAAAGTTCATATTTTAGTACGTCCCTGTCATGTGAAAGAAAAAAATTCCTGCAAAACGTGCATCTGAATTGAAAGCATGCATCTGAAAAGTGCACAGAACTATGCCTCGAGGCTTTAGAACTACTGACAATTATGGTAGGACACACAAGCAATGTTAGCCGTTTATATGCGAGGCAATTGATTGTATCTTCTCGTAGGAAATGCATGGATTATTCAATATATTATGTTTGTTTTTAACATGTTTAAAAATTAGTAGGTCCAGCGCGAGCTTGTGCACCTCATCAAGTTTAGAAAAGTCAGCCAAATTCTTAATTGTGAATTTATTTGACCATTGTGTTAACGGAGTTACACATTCTCGTAAAGCACTATAATTCTTCAAGTGGAAAAACAACATAATGCAGTGCAGTATCCACAGCTACTGACCAGATTGTTTTCGCTATTTAAGCTTTGTTGACTAGATTGTATATTTTTCTCTTATAACCACGTGCGACTCCTCTCTAGTTTAATAGTTTGCCAGTGTTAACGCAGAGCTTGTATTCAAACATTTATTCAAGATTCTTGCACTTTAACTACTGAGATGAGGCGCGAACAAGTAGAGGTTGTGAAAACTGAGTGAAGTTTATAAGAACCGCGATCTGTTAAACCTACTCTGCATAGCATACAGCCTGACATTATTGCGAAAGATCTGCTTTCAGTCCTTAAAACATAACCCTGCTTCAGTGCTCTTCACATATCAATGAAATATAGCAAACATGCAATGAACAAGTCTAACGGAGAAAAACCCCTTGTTTACAAAAATTCTTAGAAAGTGTTTTCCCAGCACTTTCGCACAATCACGATATTGTCTGCCGAAATAAAGAAGAATACCACGAGGAATGTTGTGTAAATACGAAAGCAGATGCTTCCATTGCCTTTGTGTACACTCGCTGTGTTCTATCAAACGAAGTTAGCCTCCCGGTAATATCAATCTCGGCATCGCTTACAATAAGAACAGAATATTTTTATGTGTTTTGGTGTAATTTTGGATGTGGAGTAATTTTGATGTGTTTGATAGCAGACCCGTATAAAAAGCAGTTGCTACTTTTGTTCACACATATGGCTGCTGGTCTCAAAAATGTTTTGTCAGCTTGGTCTTTTCTCATAACATAGAAGCCTATTTGAACTGGTGGGCCAAAAGCAAATAAAACTTAATGGCGTATGTTTATATTTCTGAAGAAATGTCAACAATGAACCACCGAACAGAAACAACCCAGGAAGCTTGTGACAGAAATGCGCAAAGAAACTTTACGGTCTACCAAATTCCGCGACAACGTATTCACATGTTCTAAAAACTGAAGGCACTGCGCTGTGTAATTTTCAGATTCACGTTTGCAATTCAGTTTTCACAAGAAGTTAGCGCAGTGATCGTTTTGCGGGACTTTCTTCTTTATCTATATAGTGACGTACTAAAATATCATGTTTGTATCGGGTTCTTACCTTTGGTTTGCTAGCTCACGACACAAGCCCTTAATCTGAAGAGGATCTGACGCGGATGGCAACGATGTGCTTAGGTGCTGGCAGAATATTCGGGAATTCAGAAGGCAACTTTTCCAATAGTACATTATACGATACATCTAAAGAAAGTGAAATTCCCAGTTTCTCACCAATATACAAAGAAGGACATGTTCAAAAAAACGAAAAAAGCATAACTTTTTCGTCAATCTTTGTAAAATGTCCCAATTTTCAGATATGTAAAAATTAATGAAGTGACTAAGCATTATATTTTATGAAATGGGTGAATTGACTGGATCCTTTTTACTTTTATTGTCCCTTTGGCATAATAGAATTTGCAGTGTTGTGTTTTAAACATCTTCCAGCACGCTGTAATAAGCATTGGCTAATAATGCAAGCGCAACACTTGAGCAAAACAGGAAAGGAACATGCGGACATGAAAAGAGACAGAGAGAAAACGTTTATTAGGTGGTCAAAGAGTAAATGTGGGAGGGTCCCTCATTCCAGAAACCTTCTGGGTTGAACTGCGTACCGGGCCAGCGCGATGAGTTGGCGCTAGTCGACGAGATCCGGCTTGGAGATCACAGCCTCCCGCGCTTAACTGAGGAAGTTTAGGTCTGCATTTATTGCTACCGCTTGTGTGGCTGGGTTGCTGCCTTTGCATTGCATTAGCAGTTGGGCTAGGGTGTCTGCCACATTACAGTGTGGGCAGATGTAGTCATAAGACGTTGGTTTGAGGTGATGCCATAAAACATGATGCTTAAATGTATTGCTTTGAAGGCGCCTCTAGTCCGTGCTTTCATCTCTTGAAAGTTTGGGATGTGGAGGAGGGTAAAACCTGCGTTGTAGCCGATAGCTTGCAGTGTTGCGTTTCACACATGTGTTAGCACGCTGTAATAAGCACTGCCCATTGGTGCAAGTGCAGCGCTTGAGCGAAACAGAAAAGGAACATGCGGACATGGAAAAAAAAACTAGAAGTAGCTTAAACTTTGCCTTTCGATGCATAGAACACGGTAGAGCAATTGAGCTTCACGCGAATTGGCTGCTCAATTGCTACACTGCCTTTAGTTCTCTGTAGGTACCTCAATCACCCGCAGCAAAATATCAAAGGTGTGTGCGCGTAACAGTGGGTGATTCAAAATGCTCTGGAATGCATCCGAAGGTTTCAGGTTCGGTTCGTGCCAGCGACAAGTTGTGTTTTCTTCCATATTAGTTTCTTCGCACCTATATCCCAGTTAAACAAGGCACTTAAAACAGTCCTATTACCATTACATTGCCCTAATTATCTATTGGGTTTTATTATTAATAGTACCAATACGAGGTGACCATTACGCCATATTTCTTTCATTTGCAAATTCAAGAATACTGAGTACGCTTTGGTAGTTTCGCACGTGCCGCAGCACAACTGAACGCATCGTTGATGCTGTTGCTAACAATGATGACTAATTATCCCTGATTGCTTTGTAATTGGTAATCATTTCAAACACCTACTCGTTGCTCTATGCCAATGTTTCGACCCCTGGTGCTATTTTGGATCTCGGCAACGCAATGCTACAGATGTTAACGATATCCCTCTCTCAACAGAACAATTGTGTAGCCTTTTTTTTTCACAGTAGTGGGAAGAAACAGCATAATTTTCTGTTACAACACCTGCTTCCTAGGTAGAAGATATTCGCTCATTTGTAACTCGAACAGAACAATTTACATTTATTATTTACTTATATTTCTTCATTTATTTATGTATTCATCATTTATTTGTTAATGTATTTATTTCCTGTTCATGCACTTTGCTCCAAAAGGGAAGGTTGCTTTTTAGCTCGCAACGACACTCTTGTTGGCACCAAAATATTTGCGAAACGACTTCTTCAACGTTTCAATTCACTTGTTTTTGGGCAACTGGGTGCTTAATTGGTAGTTCACTTCCGCTGTGCTTTTGTTCTGGTCTTCCTGTTTCATGAAATGTTTTTTTTTTTGAGCATAAGTTATCTGCACTTCTTAGCGCTCTGAAGTTCAGGGAGACAGAAGGAGCCACTGGTATGGCGTGCATACTCTCCCCCTTTTCTCCTCTGTCTTTGGGTTGCTTTTTCTAATTCCTCTTGAACTCCGTAAGTGTGAATTGTTCTGCACTTCAGCTATACCATTAAACTGCATTATGTTACTTGGTTGTCTTCAGTGCTTCGGGTAGCATCTTTCATGCCAGTGCCTTCTGCACACATAATTCGTAGTAGACTGCTGGCTTCCGTATTTATGTCAATCAATTTTTCTGGACGCACTGGAAGATTTCAACATCGGGGGACGACTGTTTGCTTGAATGTTTAGCTACCTTAGGGTCCGCACCATTTACATGACGAAAAACAACGGAGACACCGATCGATATAAGGTTCATCGTGGTGTTCCCCAAGGAGGAGTTCTCAGTCCGATTCTATTCAATGTCACAATGATCGGCCTTGCAGCAGAACTTCCCAGCACGGTGAAGATAAGTGCATACGCTGGCGACATATGCATATGGGCATCCAGAACTACTCGTCCGCGATTGCGAGCTCGTCTACAGCTTGCAGGGATGATCACTTACAAATATGTATGACGTCAGGGGCTCACTTTTTCTATCGAAAAATGCGCAGTGCTTGCGTTCACGCGCAAGCATATGTCGCAATACTCGATATTTATTAATGGGGCAGTGTACCTGCTGTAACGCACCACAAGTTTCTCGGGGTTGTCGTACACAGAGATCTATCACGGACGAGACATGTCGCAGTACTTAAATCTAAATTGAAGAGCTTTACTCTCGTTCTTCGTCACTTGGCAGGAGCAAGATGGGGCCCATCAGAAGCATCGCTACTTCAATTGTATAATGCTCTATTTGTGGGACGCTAGAGAGTGTTCAAGCTTAATGCTTACGAAGGTGCTTGGGTCTACCTTTGCTGTGCTTCAACAATCGGGACAAACGCAGAGTCTCGGGCTTGTCCCATTAGTGTATACATGCTCTGCGAGCCACTTAGAGTTCCCTTTCGATTGCTGAGCCGACACAGACAGCACCCACTGTCAGTACTACCCGCCACTCACCCAGAGTGCAGTTTCTCAAGAGTAATATTGTGGCATGAGAATATTATACCATCAAGGTTTTCCCCGCCAAATGTCCCTGCAGCGCCTTCATGAATCCTGCCTAAACCATCTGTTTTTTTTACGATACCTGGAATTACGAAGAAGTTGCTCGTTTCTTCTATCGGCCTCACTCAACTGACCCTACATCACATTTATACAACGTACGGTGATTCTCTGCACGTGTACACCGATGGGTCAACCACACTAAATACCTCCGGCGCCGCCTTTGTCATCCCATACGTGGATATCGCTCGACGATTTAAGGTGGACCATAAAACCACATACTGCCGCAAAGCTTGTTGCTATCTGGGAGGCAATAAGATTTATTTCCGGAGAACGCCCTTGTGTCTGGACGATTTTCTGTGATGCCAAACCCGCTTTGCAAACCAATCATTGCATCATGAAGTAAGGTCCGTATTACCGTTCGGTAATAGAAATCGAAGAGCTTATGCAGGTTGCTTCAACAAATGGCCATCTAATCACTTTTCAGTGAATTCCCGTGCGTTTCGTCGTGATGAGAAATGAAGACGCAGACGCTGAAGCTAGAAATGCCTTTAGCATTGCCCCTGAAGTACGCATTGCGTTTTTACGAGCTGACACGAACGCCCTGCTTCGCTGCGTGATGCGCAGCTACACACTTCAGCACTGGACCAAACCGGAACGGCGACACCAGCGACTTTACAAATGGGACCCGGGAATGAGGTTCCGCATGCCCCCTAAATTGAAACGGCTACTCAAAAGTATGATCCACCGCATTCGTCTTGGTGTGGCGTACACCAGACGTTATGCAGATATTACCGGTCGCAGTGACACCGGTCCTAATTGTGAACACTGTGATGTGCCAGGAATACTTGAGCACATATTTTGTGTCTGCCAAGCATCCCCACGTGAACGACAATTAGTGATTAATTCTACCGAATGATATCGCAGTAGGTCATTAACTGATGAGACCGTGCTGGGCTCTTGGCCAGACAACAACAGTTCATTTGGGGTCATAAGAGCGGTTATAACCTTTTCGGAAGTAACTGGACTATATGCGCGGCTATAAAGTTTGTCTCAGCTAGAAAGAATACTATATACTCACCTCTCTATCTCACCATCGCCATCCATTATTTTTTCTTTTCCCCTTTCCCCTCCCCCCGTGTAGAGTAGCAGGCTAGAGCAAGCTATGGCTCAGGCCGCCCTCTCTGCCTTTCTGTAAATAAACCTATCTCTCTTTCTCTCTCATAATGCACTGCTTAGACACTATACCCCACTGCGTGCGTTAGCATGCTATGGCTTTTATCGAATTATAACACATATTTAATTAAGATAGTGGGCCTCCTTATCTATCTATCTATCTATCTATCTATCTATCTATCTATCTATCTATCTATCTATCTATCTATCTATCTATCTATCTATCTATCTATCTATCTATCTATCTATCTATCTATCTATCTATCTATCTACTTTCACTGTAGTTGGTTACAACCTTAGGATAGATGAAATATCCTTCCACGGCCATTCTGTATGTTCAGAAAAATTTATTGTCATGAACATCAATAACATTCAACAGAACTTTTTTTCTTGGACGTACACTAACGATAATGACAAAACAGACGTCATTTACATGAACATGAATATGAGATGACGCTGGAAGAACATGTACATTCTATGGTTCATACAAACACAATCACAAAAAATATTTCAAGGTAAACAAAAAACAGATATAAAACAGGAATATGTACATTTAGCATATTTACATGTTGGCATGCCATTTCAGCCGGTGCATTGACACATCAGCCTGCCACTGTATATTTTGCATATTTACATGTTATCATGTCAATTCTGCCGGTGCATCGACACATCAGCCTACCAATACCAGGCGGCGAAGGACAAGTTGCACTCGTCCATCACAGACCGACACAAAAGGGCAAGGCCAGTGCCAAAGAAATTCCTCTTCGCCGAGGAAGAAGAGCTCCTCCGACAAAACAGACACCATCTCTAAGTACAATCGCTCTAGGATCGGGTAGAGCGCGTGGTGGCGGTGGCCCGCTGCAAGCGGCTCGCAGCGGTTGCGCCAGACGCAGAAAGAGCCGGCAACAATAAGAAGACAAGCAAAGTGGCCTCTTCAACAACGCCCAGAAGAAACGAACCGGTTTACTCTGAGGCAGTGAAATCCGGCATGTACGGCTCTCCAAAAAAAATTCGAACAATGACACTATGCCTCCGGCATCTCTACAGGGCCAAATGGCGTGGTACTACAGAGTCATTATTAGCCCTACACGTTGCCTGGATACGCCCCATCGTAAGTTACTCACTGCCTCTGCTGCACGGACTTCCAGCCTCCACCGAAAGGAGACTTCACTTGTTATTGGCAAGGAGCTTGAGGGTATGTCTGGGGTTGCCAGTGTCAACTTCCAGTGCTTTAGTGTATGCAGAGGCTCGACAGCCACCTTTGGCAGTACTCCGAACTAAAGAGCCATCTCGAAATTTATTTAGAATGTTCACGCAACATTAAAGTCATTCTTTATCTGGTGCACTAACTTAAAGGACGGCAACGCGACTACAGGATAGTGTATCATCATTTCAAGCAGTAGTACTAGAATTTAAACGATTGAAACCTTCAAAACCACCTTGGACGCTGCCACTTCTCAACATTATCCGTGAAATAGACGGAATAGAGAAGAAAGCAGACATGGCACCTCTAGTTGCGGCACAGATAATGCATCATAGGCTTCTTGTAGTGCATAATGAAAAAACGAAGATATATAAAGACGGATCATGCACCAAAGAAGCATCAGCTTGTGCGGTTTTTATGCCCGGAATTCAGAAAAAGAGAATGTACAAATTATCGCAGAAATCTTCATCGACGACAGCAGAATTGGTGGCTATCCTTGAAGGAGCTGAGCTTATTTGCGAAAATTCTGCGCCACGAAAGCGGGTGATATGCACGGATAGCAAACCTGATTTTCAGCTAATCAGAAATGTGAGATCACTTTACAAAAATGGTGAAATAGCACAATGTATTGCAGAAACTGTGGAATATGCCTCGTCGTAGGGTTACAACATCGTATTCTTATGGATACCTAGCCACATTGAATTAAAGGGAAATGAAGAGGCTGACAGCCTCGCGAAGACAGCATTGAAGGAAGGACGGGATTGCGCAATCCCTATGTCTGGGGCGGATATTCGACATTTTATAACGCAAGGAGCTAACAATTGTTCGATGAAGAAGTGGTTTGAGAGCCCTAAATCAAAGGAAACAGTGCTTTATGAAGTTGATCCACACAGAAATTTTTCCATAGCGACAGACCTCCCACAATACCTAGAGACATTATTCTACCGACTTCGATTGGAAGTGGCATACACAAAAAGCTTCCAGCACAAGATATATCGATCCAACTAACCGGAATGCCGTTGTGGTCACGCAGAAGAAAATGTTCGCCATATTCTTTAGGAGTGCATTAAATACGCGAATGAAAGAGAAAAATCTAAGAACAAATTAGCAAGTTTGGACAGATGGCCCCTCACAATAAAGAAACTGCTTGGACCATGGCCTGAGATGCATCTCCAGAAAATGGAAATAATTTTCCTGACTGACTTTTTAGTGGGGACCAGACTGGACAAGCGCCAATGATGGACAGCCAAAGATGGATATATGCTAAGTGTGTTTATGCATATACAGACAGTAGAAAAGGAAGGTGTGTGTGTAAACAGTTTATGACTGTGTGAACTTCTCTAAGATAACTGTGTATTGGCATGATATTTCAACTGGTTTCAGGGTGCATTTATGTTTTTTTTTCTTTTCCGTATATTTAATTTTTGAGTACCGTTCTGTATTATTCTTTTTTTTTTGCTGCAGAACTTTTTGATTTGGAGTAGCCGAAACAACATGCACCTCCACCTCTCCACAGCAAAACAGTTAAAACAGAACAGAACAGCCCCAGAAAATGCTGATTTGTTTCCTGAAGGGAGCAGTTAAGACATGTTGCTAACTGGACCACTCTCCAATTTTTGAGGCGGTCGAAAGTGGGAAGCATACCCCATACTTGGTGCCACATGGAGTCCCGGAGGTGTCCAAACATAAAAGAAGCCGTTAACGTGCTCCAAGACATCCGTCTAGAGCGAGCATGGCGGGCTGGGGGGACCAACGGAAGCAACAAAGCAGCAGTTGTCTCAACTATGTTGTTGTTCAACACATCTATGCCAGGAATTGTCGACGGAACATGGCGAAAAAATGCAACACCTGTTGCATAAAATGCAGGACGTGTTATTGCATGAGTGCGGCCCCCTGTTAAGGGGCACATTAGGCATCAAATGCCGAAGGTGAGTACTCAGAAAGTAATATGCAAGCGTTCATCCCCTTGCACTAGGCGCAAAAGGAATCACAGTGCCAGCAGCCGACAGCTTATGGATACTGAAGGGAAATCAAAGGCTCCCTGAGAACGCTGCTGTCCCAGTGCCACACAAGAGACCAACTCAGTGTCGCCTGACGAAAAAAGGAACACAAAGCAGACGGATGGCTGCAGCGATCGCACGATACGTAAAGATGGTTGCACGATCTGAGAAAGGTACCAAATGCAACCGCAAAATACAGTCTGTGCAAGGTACCTCCACTCAAGAAGCGGTAAGTCAAAATACCGTACATCTTGAATTTTAAGTCTTACTTCTTTGAGAGCGTTTAACTAAACGGATTCGCAAATGCCGTAGTGGTTGTATGAAATAGCTGAAATACGAAGGGACGTGGCCGGCTGAAGAGAAAAACCAGCGCTAAGCGTAGAGTTTGGAGAGCCAATGAAGAAATACCGGGATTTGCAGATGTTCAAACCTGCACCCGAAATGTCTCCATAGTGGGAAAATACACGCAGACTGCGTGAAAGGCTATTTTCATCTCAAAGGTACAAGGTTATATCATCAGCGAAAGCTGTGACTTTCACGACACCGCTACCAGGAAGCGCAAGACCCCGGACGCGGGAATCCGCGTCAAGAGCACGCAAATATGGCTCAAGGCTGAGGACAAATAGCACAGGAGACAATGGACATTCCTGACGGACCCCACGTGTTATGGAAAAGGCAGAACTTTCCCAGCCATTCAGAACTAGTGTGCTTTTCAGACCTGTGTAGGTATCTCGAGTCATTTCCACAAACGAATGAGGAAAGCCGAAGGCTCTGAGCACATTAAAGATATACGTGTGCTCTAGTCTGTCAAACGCTTTTTCCTGGTACAGAGACACAAGCATACCACGCGCAGATTGTGACAGAGTATAGGCTATGATGTCACGTGTGGTAAATTACAAGCTGTGCATTTCTCGTTCAAACACTGATGAAGTCTGGTGATGACCTACCAGGGCGTTCAATAGACCCCTCAAACGTTGAACGACTACCGCCACGAATATCTTATAGTCAACGTTAAGGAGCGTGATAGGTCTCCATTCTTCAGGATTAACAGAGGAAGCAATAAGCAGAATGCGTCTATCTCGAAAACTGGATGGGAAGACACCGTCCTCGTAACATCGCCGGATAACCGCGATAAAGGCGGCACCAATCTCATTCCAAAATGTCAAGTCAAACTCAACAGGAAAACTGCCTAGCCCAGGGGCCGTTCCACGTTTCATAGATTTCAGTGCCGCCTTTACCTTCTCAGCTGATGGAGGAATGTGCAGGCAATCCGCAGCTTCTTGAGGAATATGGGGCAAACTTCTAAGCATTGGCGGCGTTTCATCACAGTTAGTTCGCATGGTCGAACATGACATTGCTTCAAAATGCGCCAAGAAAACAGAGCGATCACACATAGGAAGCGGCTGTGCAGGTGGTATTTGTGCTGCCATAAAGACAGATGGCTGTGATTGCACAAAAAACGACTGTATCGAGTAGCACAGCACCTGAGGATGTGCACATCGGTTGTTTCTACAACGCCATGCTGCTACTACCAGAGACGAGGCAGCAGTCAAGTGCTGAAAGCGTTCAAGCAGTTCACGCTGCCAAGCTTGCATCAGAGGAGAAGGCGTTTTGGCGCGCAAAGCGATACGTAACTTCATCGCAGTGTCAGCAAGCTCTTCAGAGACGCGTCGACGAAGTGAACGCCCCTCTATACTGCACAGTGCAGGTGCCACTGCCTTTAAAGCGCATTCCAATCATCAGGACCAGACGCCTTGAGCGACACGCGTATTGCGCGTGTCGCTCAAGCGTCACGCGCAAATTTGATCGGGCGTGACAAATTTGATCTTGAACCCGCGTCCTGCAGGACGCGAACATCAAGACGCCATGGCTTTTCCGAAAAAGAAAATGGCACTTCGAGCTTAAAGACAATAGGCCGATGATCAGATACGTACACAGGAGAAGGTGGGAAGGACGGAACGCATAAATCTGAGACAAACGCCTCTAACGCACGTAGGATATAAGCCTGGTCGAGCCTGCTGGAGGATCGTCCACCTCACCATGTCCAAACAAAGGTATTTCCGTGCACTACATTCTGCGCGTCCCGTAATGAAAAGTGGTTGACATTTAGAAGTGTGGCAGCTTGGGCAAGTTGGTATGGCATGACGACAGTTATAGCGCGAGAACAAAACGATGACAGAGAAACAAGAAGGACACGAAGGACAGCGCTCGTGTCCTTCGTGTCTTTCTTGTCTCTGTGTCTCGCTCTCCTTCGTGTCCTTCTTGTCTCTGTGTCGTCGTTTTGTTCTCGCGCTATAACTATCGTGGTGGACAAGGCGTCACAGCTCGCGTGAATTCCAAGCAGACCAGCCACGCCAGGACCTCGTACATTGATTCGCGTATTTCGAACGCAGTTAGATAGATAGATAGATAGATAGATAGATAGATAGATAGATAGATAGATAGATAGATAGATAGATAGATAGATACGCTCAGATTCACTGAAGTTCACTAAGAAATTCTTCTCATATAAAAGGTTATCCGACGGTTACAACTTGTGGTTTTAATGCGTGATGCCATGCACCAAGCATAAATATTTACCTCTAGAATATTTTCACATTGTTAATACTCCTACAAGACGTCCTGATCTTTGCAATATCAATATTGAGAATGAACAACTGAAGCAACAAATCTGCCCCATACCCCTTAGGTCGCAATACCTCTTCAGTTGGCACTTGTCTTCATCTTTTCTGTGTGCGTTGTTGAATGTTTTGTGCTGAGTAGTTTAATAATAGAAGACCAAGTACCCCGATCTCACGCATGACTTCACACTTTAGTTGATAAATTTTATATTAACCTTATAATACGTGCGAAGGAAAATGTTGCTAGCTTTTGAACACAAACATGTCTGCTATAACGTGTCAGCACTGCGCCTAACAGAAGTTTGTGACGCTGAAAAATGCTTATCCAGCTTGCGCAAGCACTTTTTCTTCGATTCAGTGCACAAGCGCAAAGAAAGTATGAGCGTATAGTCACCACGCTGGCGTTGTTGGTAAAGGCTCAGATATTGCACGCACGTTATTATGACATATAAACCAAACACGTTTCTCTACTGAGTGAAAGAAAAAACTCCTCTTAAGGCATGGTTCAATCTGTATAGAGTACAAATTCGTTTTATATTACCAAATAATCTTTCTCCATGAAACTTTCTCTAACGATATATGATGCTCTCAAATTACATAAAAATATTGTTGTTTCTCAGTTGTCATCAGGTGATGCAAAATCGTTACTACACACTCCGTTCGACTTCATATTTCATACTATATAGTCGGTTCTGCCTCCAAGGCACGCGTCGATGGTCTCTCCCCTCTACTCGGCTTCATTTCAGGTGTCACGCACAAGAAATAGAAGTAATGTTTCTATAGAAGCTTAAAACACTCATCCATTAAAGTAGCGCGATCACGTGCTCGATTTAAAGTTGTAGACATCTTCTGTTTCGTTTGCCTGCTGACAATGATATGCAAGAATAAAAGGGTTCTAAAATGCCACGCGAATAAAACAAGAGCACTTTATGCAATTGCTTGTACGTGCTGTGAAGGAGCAGAGAGGGAGAAAAGTAACTACGATGAGGTCGTGTTTCAGGGGTCGGTTTGTTTCGACGTAGAGTGTTCCCGTGAACATTGCTTCTGTGTTATCTCAAAAAATGTGGCATTTATCTGGTGGAGGCTTTAGGTATAAAATACTGGCAAGAATTTGCAGAAAGCTGAAAAAAACAACTAATATAAGAAAGACAATGAAATGTGAGAATTCTCACGGAATCCCTAATGCATGCATAAGCATCTTCCTACATATTATTTCGGCGAGGGCTGAGGTCACTATAGGCTTCTGTTGTTCTAGGTCCGATAGAGTACACGTTTCTGACGTCCGGAAGGTTCCGTTTGATGATTCAAATTCGCTTACAGCTTAAAGTTAAAGGGTTCAATACTGCATGTGCTCGGAAAGACTTTCAGTAAGCTGCCGATTGAAGTCACGATCGAATACGTACCCCCTAATTGGCGATGCTAGCCTAATTCTTTATTTTGTGTGATCTGAGTGCAGTCAGCATGAAGTCTTAATGGTTATGACACTGGACATCAGAACGAAAAGCGGTGGAATCAAATCGACGATGCGGTGGCAGCATTTAGAAAAAACGGTTGAGGCTGATGCACTAATGTTTAGGTGCACATTACAAAAGACCACTGGTGGTTGATGTCTCCGGAGTCCTCCAGTGTGGGGCCGTTCATATTCATGTCGTGGTTTTGAGACGTGAAAGAACAGTAAGTGTTGGTATGAAATTGTGTATAAAAAGAAAAAAAAGTTATTGAGCCTGCGCGGAACACGCACAACTAAGCTTTTCATTCATATAAAACATATTTAGGCACCCCCCTCCTTTTCCTTTCCCGAAATCCCACTGCCGCGCGATTCATGGCTGATTACAGGTAGTGGTATGAGCCACTCCTCTTGGCTCCGACCAACCAACCAACTAAGCACACTTACAGCGAAGGCTCGAAGAGCGACAATATATTCATTTGGTGAGATCGTGAACAGGCTTGTTTTGAAGACTCTGCCGAACATGTGTGGGAAATGTTTCGCGCGTGCGCCAAGCCCCTTGAGGTAACTAGCAGATATCCTAGTGATAATATCAATGAGGCTTTTTGACATATGTATACAATAGAATGTTACTGCCCTGTGTTGGCAGTATGAACAGTGCAGTCGGATACTTATCTAAGCTCATGACAGTGCTCACTACGAAGAGTGCTGCTGAGATAGATATGTGGGGTTTAACACCCCAAAACCAGCATATGATTATGAGAGACACCGTAGGGATGGGCTGCGGAAATTCCGACCACCTGGTATTCTTTAACATGCGCCCAAATATGAGCCCACAGGCCTACAGCATTTCCGCCTCCATAGGAAATGCAGCCGGTGAAAAGAAAAGTAACAAAATAGTGTCCGTTCAATGCGCATCAAAAGTCTCGCAATCATTACAACAGGAATAGCTTGTGAGTGCTGGTGTTACAATTGATTAGGGCAGGTTATCCCCAAAACGTGTTGATGTCCATCTCTCAGAATATATTGCAATTATTAAGTATAGCGAGGCCATATTGCAAGGAACAACCCAGAATAAAGATCCAAAGCGTCCACAGCAGGTCCTGGGTTCAGGCAACTCCTGTGAGCACTTGTACCCGTATATACACACCTCCTGTTGGTATATTTGGCCATGCCATATACAAAGTACTTCATGATTTTAAGCGAAAAAATCAACATGTGAAATAACAATTACTTTAGCCACACATAACAAGATGTACAGCTTATGTGATAAGCTAAACACCCACAGGAATGACGGCGTTCAATGCAAAGAAAACGTAAGTCACAGTTTGTTAAATGTGCTGCAAATTTTGTATGCAAAATGTCGTTGATATGTGGAGGAGCGTATGTGGGCCAAACTGGTCGCTGTTTGAGTGAGATGCTTTGGGAACACTAGTATAGCCTAACAAGGGCTATCAGAAGCCATCTTAGAATTCACTAGGAACAGTGCTGCTGAGATAGATATGTGGCGTTTGACGTCCCAAAATCACCATACGATTATGAGAGATGCCGTAGTGGAGGGCTCCAGAAAGTTTAACCACCTTGGGTTCTTTAACGTGAGCCCGAGTCTGAGCACATGGGCCTACAGCGTTTCCGCCTCCATTGGAAATGCAGCCACCGCAGCCGGGATTTGATCCTGCAACCTATGAGTCAGCAGCCGAGTACCTTAGCCACTAGATCACCATGGCGTGGTGAACAGTGCTGCTGCGAACCAGAATTCAACTATTGTGAAGTGTTAGATACCGATTGAAATGAACCAGCACGTGAAATATTTAAGGCCGGGTTGAAATTACAATACCGTGTTGAAAAGTAGATGTGTAAGCAGTTCCCCTGCTTTATGAACTGCCAAAAAATTGTGTACCTATCTGCTAGCATATAATGTTAGCCATTGCTGTCAAGCCCTCTAAGGCTTTTGCATCAATGAACATTCGATGTCTTTTTGAAAGTCTTCCTTTATCTGTTCTCGATTACTTTGACGATGTCTCATACATTTATTTGTATTCACTAAACTTCTTTGCCACAATAAACTGCAGTTGCAAGTTAGTTGCACGTTTGGATGAAAGTATGCATTTGCTGTCTTGGTCTTTAGTGCTGTTTTCCCTGTGATTGATTATTTCATGACTGCGTAGCCTTTATAATGCAAGAAAAATTACTGACAAAACGTTCCATCTCTCTGTACACTTCCTGTAGCCTGATTTCATGTAAGCACGTGAAAGTTTTTGGGCCAAACAATGCATTTAAAGAAGAACGCTAACATTCACAGCCCTACACAAAGGAAAATTACAACTTGCCTTTCGAAGAAAGTAGCTAGGTGCGGTGCATATTGCCATTGTGTACGCAATAATGATTGTTGACTTGCGTGACCAACCTTGCTGCACGTGGTATCTATGAACCCATATATTCGTAATCACCGCTGTCTTTAGGAATAACGGTAATCTTGCTTTGAAAGCGCTCAACACTTTTTAACGTGACACTATGAGTGGCCTAGTTGTGCAGCAATAGGCGTCGGCAAGAATGGCCTACAGTTTCAGCGGGCTTGATGCTATCATGTAGTACGCAACGAATTAGCGATGAGCATTCCGCACAGGAAAATGACCACGTCCAATGGGAAACCAGCTGGCGAATGAAATAGCTTTCCAAACACACCACAAGGCTACGAAAAACACCTACACTCCCAGATTTTTTTACTGATGCATCTCCAGTAAAGCCAACGATGGGACGACCACCACAACTAAGTTGGTAAAGCATCGGGCGTGATATAAGAAGATTCCACGTTGGATCACAGCCGGCGTCAAGTCGCCTCTTCGTCAATTATCTGTTTTTTCAAATTTATGTCATAACTACTGTAATGAACTCAAGCCGCTACAGTACAGCTAACTGTCCAACCTTCTGTTGCTTCCTTTCATATTTATGTTTGGTACGTTCTACATAGATGTGTACGCTCAATATGCGAGAACTTGCTGTCCGTAGAAGCTGTCCATTTTTGTTTCCTTAATATCTGCATACGATAAGTAGTGGGATATCTATGGGCGTATATCTGTTTTTACTTAAATTAGCATTATTTTTGGAGTAGGAATCAGGCTAAAGTATGACGCACAGCTGAATGGTTCAGCAAAATATTGCACCATCTACAGTTTATTAGGATTCGCGCTCAATTCTCATTAGTATCGTTCGTTAGAGAAACAATGTTATCGTACGCTGTGCAGATCGTTCTTCTACATTCAACGGTCTTCATTTCATTTTTATTGCGACAAAGAAACGGACAGAGATCGTTACTTATGGAGAGTCCCGGCATCTTTGCAAACAAATGAACCCTTGCATATTTTTGTGGTATACTGCCAACTATTGCTAGAATTTATTCGAGACAAGCTACTGACAACATATTATAGATGGAAACTTACCATTCCTACTGTAGCCATGTTGAAGGAGGCGGAGAAGGAAAAGGAGGGCAGAAGAGGAAGTCAAGCAGAAGCATGTCCCGTTCGGTAGCCCGTGAGTGCACCCATGAGGAAAAGTATTCACCATTAGACACTTTCGAAGGTAAAGTCGCCTTGTCGATTAGTCTGAAAGACAGTCCAGGTCAACTTCTTGACAATGGTGAAAGCAAAAGACTGAAAGTTCGCAATGAAAGCGTTCTAGGACCAAAGGCGTGAAGTACATCATGTGGGTAACGCTTAAAATTCTCAAATATTTTGCTTGCGATGCTCAAAACACCGAGAAACGCATCAGTGCATTAGTGGTTCAGCCATCGAAGAAACCACAGCTTGAAAAAAAACTGTATCCGAAAACCATATAAGAAGATTTTAAAAAAACAATGACACAAAATATATCGTGCACTGCTGCAGACGCGCACCGATTCGGACTGGCCATTCGATTGCAATATTTCAATGAAAAGTTTTTAGAAAACATTCCTCTTTTTACTTCTGCAATTCCTTGTGCCCATGAATCACTGGTGAAGCTTTCTTTTTCATATCTTGCGTTTTCGTGTGTGTGTTTTTATATTAGTATGTTTGTATACTTTGTCATTACTAAGAAGGGCCGCTCATGTCGTGTCGTCAAGTCGTTTGTCACACAAAATGACCCACGAACATCATTGGCAACGCGAAAAAAAAAATGTTGTTTCTAGCATCTGTCGATAAGACGGAAGCATTTGGCGATCGATGGAAGTGGGGCCGTAGTCACATCTGTTCACTTTAACGGCATTTTCGACTCAACTAGTCCAGCTTTGTGCTCTTTTTCTTCGTGCCGAATACACGTGATGCGGCAAGCAGGTCTTGGAAACGAAAAATCAGAGTAATCGACGACGCGGCGCGGCGACTATTAAGGGAAAGCGCAATCCAAGCGTCAAGAGCGATCTACAACACGTGCCTATGCAAGCAGGAACGTTTGCATGCTCGAACAGCACAAGCTCAAGAAAACGTTCGCAAAAAAACGCCGGTGGTTATATCGATCGGAGCTCCCACAAGAGGCTACAGCTCCCCTCTTTCAAAGCTTGAAATCAATTTTCGTGCTGCGCACTGTTAGAAGGCTTAGCGAAGCGCTCGAGCGCGATTCATTATTCTACGGGGACACTGCAGGCGTGCTGTGAAAAAAGCAGGCCAATGTGTAAGCGCCTTCACAAAACCGTTGATTTTAATCTTTTCGTTTGTTCGTTTTTATGTTTTATTTCTACCCGACCTACCTTTTCTAAAGCACTCACAAAGACCGAATGATAGCTTGTTACTATTACCCTGTTCACTTCCGCCCTTGAGGGATGATCATTACGGTGGACAAAAGCACGCTATTCTTGAACCAGGAAGAGGGTGGGTGAAAACAGTTCCTCTTAGAGCACCACGCTATAGATCCGGATGTTTTCTCTTGGTTTGGCTGTGTCGCCATCCAGGCTGAACACACCGAATGAAGTATTTAGGTTAAACTGAGAGATAATATCACTGTTACTCGATTTGGCATTTGACTCTTGATCTCTAGACCTTGCTCTTATTTTGGGCTTTTTTGTGGTTTTACACGCACCCGAATACGGTTGCACTCTAGGAAGGAAGAAGTCGAACACGTTATGCGGCTGACAAAAAAAAACACTGTGAACCAGCCGCAATAAACAAAAGTCGTTTACAATGAGCCTTAGGAGTGTGGTTACTCGCGATGCAGTCATTATTGAAGATTACGCGAACCCTGATAATTGTAAGTTTTTGTAGTCATCTTTTAAGTCATTAACATTTTTACATACAATATAACCGTTATAAATCGAAGCCCGCTTAAGTGACACAGGGGGCTTAGAGATGAATACAGTTCGGGTATTCAAAAAATGCAGCAAAACAGGCTTCTGATAGGTTTACTCTCTGAATGAAAACAACAGCAAAGGTAATTATTTTCTGCGTAAGCTACTCCTCACGACGAGAAATATCTGGATTTTTCAAATTCTACAGCAGGACACATCTCGCGACAAGAATTGCTCCTCAATACTGAATACCAAAGCTTGTATGTGACACCATGCTGAGTCCTTCATCACTGACGTGCGTTGTCGTTCTGTTTGTTCGCGGTTTCGCAGATCTATGTTCGGAGAGAGAGAGAGAGAGAGAAACGAGAAAAGGGGACGGCAGGGAGGTTAACCAGATGCTAGTATCCCGTATGCTACCCTACACTGGGGTTGGGGAATAGGGGGTTGAAAGAAAAGGGAGAGTTAAAAAAATAAATAAGAGAAAAACACCGACACACACGCACACACAAAATCAGTCCACTCAGAGGCGTTTCGACAGGCCAGTATTTCGTAAGAAGCCCAGTAGCGCTTGCACGGCTTTCTTCTGTGACGACGAGTTATGACGATGGCGCAGTATCCTTTCTTCTGACAGCGGCTGGTCATCTAACCTGTTTAGTTTATTAGAAAGGTGTTGTCTTTCCAGGTTGTATTTCGGGCAGTCACACAGTATATGTCGAATTGTTTCTTCATCTCCGCAGTGTGGACAGTCGGCTGTGTCGGCCATACCTATGCGGAACGCGTACGCACGGGTAAACGCGACTCCCAACCATAGTCTGCACAGAGCAGTAGCGTCGCCTCGTCGAATTTTTGTTGGAAGCTGCATGCTTAACGTTGGATCAAGGGATCGTAATCTTGCATGTGTAAAGAGAGGCTCATTCCAAAGAGCTATGGAGCGGTGGCGAGCAAGCATGCGGAGCTTCCTAGCAGCGTCCGTTCTTGAGAGAGGTATTGACTGGTCGTTGTCCTCTGTATGGACTTAACGGGCTGCTTGATCAACTCGTTCGTTACCGATAATTTCACAGTGGCTTGGCAACCACTGAAATATAACGTGGTGCCCTTTCTCTGTTATGTGGTGTAGCATTTCTGCTGTTTCAAATAACAACTGCTCGTGTGGACCACGGCGTAGATTCGACAGATGTGACTGCAGTGCCATCTTGCAGTCGCAAAAAATCGTCCATCGTTGCGTGCTTTGGTCGTTAATGAAACGCAGCGCAGCGCGAAGCACTGCAAGCTCTGCAGCCGTTGTTGTGGTTGCATGAGCTTTCCTGAATTTGATGGTTGTGGCGTGCGTTGGAATAACGACCGCCGCAGTTGAGCTGTTTGGCAGGACGGAGCCGTTGGTGTAGACGTGGGTGCAGTCTTGGTACTTCTCGTAAAGCAGAAGTAATGCGAGCTGCTTGAGGGCTGGTATTGAGAAATCACCTTTTTTCTGGATGCCTGGTATTGTCAGGTAGATGACTGGCTGTTTGAGGCACCATGGAAGAATTGAAGTTCTTGCCGCAGGCGTAAAACCAGTTGGTAGGGAGTCACCATGTGTAGTTACTGTTCGACAAAAGGAAGTATGAGGTCTATCCACTGGTAGAGAGGCTAGGTGGTGATAGGGATTCCGGCCCACATGCCTTATGTGTATACTCAAAGCTTCAATTTCAATATGGGTCTGCACGAGGTGGTCTTTGGCTATAGCTATAGTCGCCATTGTTGAGGCGCCCTGAGGCAGACCTAGACATATTCGAAGCGCCTGTGCCTGAACACTTTGTATCATGCGTCGACTTGTTTTGCTGGCGTTTGATAATGCAGGCAGACTGTATTGTAAAAAGCCAAGGAAAAGCGGCCTGTACAGTCGTAACATAGCATTAGGCTGCACTCCCCAAGTTTTTCCAGCGAGAAAACTTGAAAAGATGGCATATGCCTGTTAATCGCTTTTTCAAATACGACACATGAGGGCTCCATGATAAGTCTCTGTCGACTATGACACCCAGAAATTTGTGAGATCGACGATATGGTATATTTTGACCGTTAATTGACACTCTGTGATTCGACATGGGTTTGCGCGTAAATGCCAGAAGAGCGCACTTTCCGGAGAAAATTTCCAGGCCTCGATTGCGTAGACAAAAAGCAGTTGAAGTAGCAGCTCTCCGTATTCTCGCTCGTAACTGCAGGCGAGTTACCGCAGATGTCCATATGCAGATGTCGTCAGCGTATGTTGATAGATAAATATTGTTTGGTAGGTGCGTATGGAGAGCGATTAGTGTTATATTGAATAGTACGGGGCTCAGTACACCACCCTGAGGGACGCCACGACAACTGAAATGTGTAGACGTGTTCCCAGTTTCTGTACTCACAAAATAGGATTGCATTTGGAGATAACTGCGTATCTACTTAAACATCCGGCCACGCACTCCAATCTCTTCTAGTGCGGCAAGGACGGATTCATGTGTCACGTTATCATAGGCTCCTTTGACGTCAAGGAACAGAGAGGCGCAAAGACGCTTATGGCCTTTCTCGTGTTCAACGTACGTGACTAGGTCGATGACGTTATCGATCAATGATCGACCACGTCGAAAGCCAGCCATGGCATTTGGGTAGATCTGATGATACTCCAAGTACCACTCGAGTCGGCCGAGAATCATTCTCTCCATCACTTTACCCACGCAACTGGCCAATGCGATCGGGCGATAGGAGGAGAGTTCCAATGGTGATTTGCCAGGTTTCAGTAATGGTACTAGACGACTAGTTTTCCCACCTAAGGGGACAGTGCCCCCTAGCCAACAATCATTATATAGCTGAAGTAGAGCTATTCTCGCGCGCTCACCCAGATGACACAGGGCTCTGTAGGAGATCCCTTCAGGTCCTGGGGCAGAGGTACGTTTGCATGAAGCGAATGCTGCTAAGTTCAGAATGCGCGTAAGCCATGTATTAAGAGCCCAAGTGAAATGAACAGCGCCATCGCCAGCATACCTAATGAGAGCTATCTCTTAGTGTCAAGTGGTGAAATTCTTCCATCATTAAGACACAGGGTTAAACTAAAGAGGAGCTTTAAATCTTTCATTCGAAGCCGTCGTACATAATGAACCATTGACTATTTAGAACAACCGTGAGTAGCATGTTTTCTAACTTTCTGCGTCGTTTTTATAAAATATCTCAGCGACCAACGAAGATTGCTACTTACCATTTCCTTAAGTCTGGTTTGTGGGTAAGGCACGGGCAGAAAGAAAAACAGGCCGCATATAAGACAAATTAATAAAGCACGAATATTCCCGGCACAGGCCGGATTCGAGGAACATGTTCGCATTGTGTTTGTGTCTGCACGCGTGTTATTTGTGGTTGGTAGACACACAAGCATTGTTTAGTGCACATTAACACGTTTATTTTATAGCTATCTTGTAATACCATGGTGACGCGAATACATATTTTTGTAAAATGTTAGTTATTTTAGTTATTTATCTTTTGTCCACAGATCTCGCCTCGCTTCAACATGCCGATACCTACTGCCGCACAATCATTGATCGGCTCACTGGCTTATCGCGTCTCTCGACCCAAACAGCTGCCTAAGACGACAACTTGCCCGTTTCAAGCTTCAAGATGGAACATTATGTCGGCAAACTTACCATCCTCTCGGTAACCAATGGGTTCCCATCATTCCTCACTCACTTCATCTGAAAGTCTTGCAGATAATTTATGGCGACGCGACAGCTGGCCACTTAGGGTTCCACAAGACTTACGACGGCCTCAAGACTCGCTGCTTTTGACCTGACCTCTCCACTTCTGTCGCCAAGTACGTCGCTTCCTGTGCGTCATGCCAGCACCGCAAACGTACCACGTGTCTTACCGCGGGACCATTGCAACCACTGCCATGCCCGTCCACTCCCTTTGAACTTGTGGGCATAGACTTATACGGACCTCTTCCACTTACGCCAGCCGGTCATCGTTGGATTGTTACTGCCGTGGACCACCTTACTCGCCACGCGGAGACGGCAGCTCTTCCATCTGGGGCTACCTCGGAAGTCGCCGATTTTTTTCTTCGCGCCATTAATTTACGACATGGCGCACCGCGTGTGCTTCTTAGTGACCGTGGCAAGACATTTCTTTCACACGTCCTTGCTGAAGCCCTCCAGGCCTCTAACACCATCCACAAGACCACATCAGCGTATCACCCAGAAACTAATGGTCTGACTGAGTGTTTTCTCCGAACTTTGTCCGATATGATCTCCATGTACGTTCAACCGGATCACAAAAACTGGGACACTATACTTCCTTTCGTCACGTTCGCTTATAATACTGCCATACAGCGTACGACGAATTACAGCCCCTTTTTTCTCGCTAATGGCCGTGTACCGACTTTTTTCTGGACACCACCTTTTTGTCCACATCTTCCGTTCCATCTTCATCTCTCCTGAAAGAGTTCGCCGCTCGCGTCGCCCGCTGCCATGAAATCGGCCGCACCAACACTGCTACCATTCAGGAGAAGACAAAAATCGACATTGATACAAAGCGTCGAGTTGTTCTGTTCCGCCCAGGCGACGAAGTCCTTCTGTGGACACCTGTTCGTGCACCTGGACCTTGTGAAAAATTCCTTTACCAATATTTTGGTCCATACACCATTCTAGAACGAACATCCGAAGTCAGCTATAACGTTGCTCCTGTCAACGCGGCTCTGATCGTCGTCACCGCCACACCGAGATCGTCCACGTCTCTTGACTCAAACCACATATTCGGCGTTCTAACCCTTTCTAACTTGCTGCCCTCTTTCGCGAAGAGGGGAAAATAGTGTGAGCGCTGACTATGTACTTCATCTTCATCTGTATGACAAAACCATTGTAGTGATCATCATCGTATGTCACGCGGGCTGGGTCTCTTTGGCTCGTGCACCTGGATTAAAAATATAACCTGGTTACTGCCGTACCGGACGTGGTCTCATAATACATTTATTAAATGTTGCAGACCAATACAGGTAAGATACGAAAAATAATATTGAAAGTACTTGAAATAAAATGCAAGTGTATTAGGAAACCAGAAACAAAACACATATTTACACTACGCATCAAATAGAAATGGAAAGATAAAAATGTTATGAAAGAAATGGAAAGAGAAAATGGACAGATAAAAGATATTAACGGTACACATTGACGCTCTAAGTTACAGAAAGATGGCTAAGATGGGTTAGATGATTCTACTTCAGCATTGCCGCATGAAAAAAAGTACGACTGAAACGAGTTAGTTTCACCAAAGCCTTCGAGCAAAGTGAACTAGAGTCGCTCTATATGCTCCTTACGGGAACAGAGTAGCGCATATATAGTTCCGCCATCTTGCCTAGTTAGACAACCTATCTACGCGGCGAAGCCGCGCTCTCGTTTTGCAGTAAGCATGTGGACTTGCTTTTGGCCTGTCCACAATCGATGAAGTGGTGATGCCTCTGCAAGAGGTCCATCTGTGCTAGAAACTTACCGTATTTTGAACTGTATATTATAGGGGCACTGTCCAACAAGAAATAAAAGGACAGCCTGATCCGCAAGCGAAGTCAGAAGAATGCCGCACGGTACGCTCAGGGTGAAACTCGATCGATCAGATTGGTTCTTTTTTATTTTCTGTCAAAAGAAATTTCCATGATTGACCCGAAATCACATTTTTTACATCTCCTTGACTAAAGTGATGCGGCATTGATCTAAATCATATAGGACTTAAAATGATAACCCATTCAAAGCCATTGTGTGAGGACGGCTTTAAACAGAATTCAACCTCAGCTTGCCAACATTGACCAATGGCACGACGACGCTGCTTGATGACCAGATTATATATTAGTATTTGCTGTAGTGTACCTTGCGAAAAGTTGACTTTCTACCTAAGAATATGGTCGGCAAGTACCGCGAATCACAGAATGGTTCTTGGAGCGTGCTTTGTCATGTAAAGCTGTAGCTACACAAAGACTTACAGAGCTCGATATTGGGCAGAAGGTGTTCTTTTTCGCTGCAACCATCTATTTTTCATGCTCCTCTTCGCTTTGATGGTCAGAGCGCAAACAAGAGGCGCTTCGAATTTTTCGAAAGGGCCCACTCGTCCCAGTGTATCGTTGAGTTCAACGCTCGTTGGGTGGAAGTCTCGCTAACTACCGGCCAATCGTACACCACCACGCACGTGACAAGTTTTTGAGACGCCATCACCCATTCTGTTATCTATGTGGTGAAGTATGTCTTCTCCACTGCCCTGCACAGCTCGTCGTCAATAGGGCTCGGTTGTTTTAAGCAACAAAACTAGACCAACATGATAATCGGCTATTAGGTCATGCACATGTGTCTCGTGAAAAATACTGGGATGTCAAAGTAGCTGTACTTAGAGCTCAGCGTTGTTTTGTGGCATACTTTATACGGCCATTCTTACATATGATAATTTTGCAGCTTAAAAAATTGGCTGCTCGAATATTATTTTATCGTTCTTGCTGCTTTGTAACTACACTTTTACCTTATATTATTCAGGCATACCAGCATTCTCTTACGACTAGAAAACTTGTGTTTTACACAAAAGTGACGAGAATAAATGAAGCTGAAGTAAACCGCGGATAGCACCAGATCATAATTTGAGTGTTTTTAAGCGAAATACAGCAAAATTTTGGCTAGATCAGATTGAGAGATATATATTTAATCATCACAACTACATTGTGCACTTTTTGAAAGACCGTTGTAATTTCAAAGGTGCAACACATTAGAGCTGCGTACGTGTTTTGGATACATTCAGGAAATGTCTTTACGTTGTCTATAGGAATCGGCTTACAGTGAAATCAATAACGGCGCATCTGCGTTGAGTAAACGAGTAATTTTGCAGCTCGTTGCAGAGTGTTTTATTTCTTCTACTGTGAAAAAGAAGCACACAAGTGACTTTCATCCGAAAACCAATGGCGCCTTATGAAATCTCGATCAAAGAATGAATGGCCCATTTGTTACGCAATAATTGACAGGTTTCTTGGCGTAATCATTGACAGGGACCTCTCCTGGAGCTCGTACGTGGCCTATATGGAGGAGTGCTTTACGGCAACACTTCACTCTGACTTAACCATGGCGTCTAAACCATCAATTTTCCCATGATTTCATACTCGACCCACAGCGCATCTCAGTGTGCCTGGAAACCAAGAAAAATTTAAGACGTTGTCGCCTGTGCTAAAGCAACTTTCTGCTTTCTTTTGCACAAGAGGTATGCGGACAGCGTACACATGTATATAGTGATGGTTGCACAAACCTCCTGTTTTTGTCTGGGATAGTGGTTGTCCCAACAAGCGTTATGACCATCGGCTTTAAAACTGAGTACCCACGACGTCGAAAGCTGAGGATCTAGCGGTGGGGCGCGCTGCCCTTTGTTTGGCCAATCATGAACTTCTCATACAGTGGTCGATTTTCACCGACGCCTAGGCAGCCTTAGAGTCTGTGCTATCTGCATTGCGTCCCGGGTCATACAAGCACCTAATATTTGAAATCCGACGTCTTATTTACACATCATATGAGAAAGGTCACTACGTGACGTTTCAGTGGCTTCCAAGTCACAGCGCCATCTCAGGAAACGAACACACCGATAATGCAGGTCGGGCTGCTCTTGACGGCACACATGTGGATGTCATACTGCTTTAAAGGTCTGACGCGGCCAGGAGCTTTTGAGGGCTTGCACAGAAGATATCGCTCTATTTGTGGTACCCACCAAGCAGCCAGATCGATCACACCACTCATCAACACTGCCTGCGCTCTTTGCTATATCTCTATGTGCCAAATTGCCTGCACCAATGAGAGGCCACACTTGTTATCGTTCATGGTTAAGTGCGCCATTTACGAAATCATCTTTGTTCCTCATTGAAATGACCAACAATCATCTCTGTGACACATGTCACTGTGAGGAGATGCTACACTACAAACTGTGTGACTGTCGAGTCTACAATGTGCAGAGACAATCACTGGCGTCTATTATAGAGCACTTTGACCATAGACAAATGCGCAGTGAATCTGTTCCAGCATGTCTTCGACAAATGACATTTAAGTTAAAGTCGACCAAGGAATCGCTGAGATTTATGAGCAAGACGGGCCTGGTCAGGCGGCTGTAAGAGTTATTTCGCGTTCCACGCCAGATTATCGGACTCTTACTGACTATATGCTTGTGCACGTGCTGTGTGAAGTGTCATCCATCTGTCCCTTTCCTCCCCTTCCTCTCCTATGAAAGACGATAGGCTTTCTTGGGGACCTTCAACGCAAAAATTTTGGTCTGTTGGTCTGTCTGTCTGTCAATTTTTCTGTTTGTCCGCCCTTAACGGTACTTCAAACGATACCCTAAACGGCGGACCCCATACGCAGTGCCCACCAATATTGCTCAAGTTTTAGCGTTCATACTTGTGCGATTGTCAATTCAAAAGCGATCTTGCGCGTATTTGAGGCACCATAACAACACGTCAAAATGCTGTATCTGTGCCTTTATACTAGAAAAGACATACATAAATAATTCTAAGTACCGTAGAATACATCACGCTGCCCTGAGCTGAAACGCTTGCACGAAAATGCAAGTGTTTCCAAAGCTTTGCTAAGACGACACAGTGGCGGCACCTACCCGTCGCCTTGCGTTATTCACCTTATCGCCTACAAGACGGCCGCGCACGTCGCGCGCTTCATTTTTCAAGATAACTGCCAGATAGCGCTCATTTCTCCCGTGTGACGTGAATCGATGCACTCGTTCGCCTCCACCGCACGCTCGAGGCTGTCTGACGCTGCGCCTCAAGAATACCATTCACCGATTTTCTTGCGCAGAACATGAGACAAACGTTTTTTTCACCCTCTTCAGACGCAGGACTATCGTCTTTCGACGACATTTGCAGTGTAACATGCAGATACGGGGCCGAATTCTTTTTTAATATTCCTTTGCCAAGTGTAGGGCACCAAACCACTTATTCCAGACTGGTTTACCTCGCTACCTTTCTTTCGCTACCATTCTCTTTTGTAGTAGAGCACATTTTCGTACTGCACATTTTCCCACATATCAAACGCGCTACAGAGTGGCACAGTTAAAGCATGCTGATCCCATAACCCAGAGGTGATCTCCTTCATTGATTCTCCCCATCTTTTTCCTACGTGTAGGGTAGAAAACCTGTAATCCTGGAATGGTTGTCCTCCCTACCTTTACATTTCTACCATTTACTTCCCTCTTCTCTTGTGAATTACTCGGATGTCACTTACAAATAATTTTAGCAGGTGACAAGTGTCATGGAATACCAAATACCATGTTATGCAAAGAATGCGAAGGTAAGGTGAGTATGTTGTAATTTTTTATTCAGCGAAACATTATAACGAGGAGGAGGAAGAAGGGACGAGAAAAAACAGGGAGATAGGGAAGAACGTGGCGCTTAAGATGTGTATAAAAGTACTCGAAGATACATGTTAAACAGTCGCATCACATATATTCCATACAACCAGTTTACCGTTGCGTATAACCATGTTTATATATATATATATATATATATATATATATCAACTGCTACCATAGTGCTTCTTAAAAAAAGCTACAGAATACCAATCAAGAAGGGTGTAAGGCAGGGGGACACAATCTCCCCAATGCTATTTACCGCGTGCTTACAGGAGGTTTTCAGAAGCCTAGAACAGGAACAGTTAGGGATAAGAGTTAATGGATAGTACCTTAGTAACCTGCGCTTCGCCGACGACATTGCATTGCTGAGTAACGCAGGGGACGAATTGCAACTCATGATTACAGAGTTAGACAAGGAGAGCAGAAAGGTGAGTTTTAAAATTAATCTGGAGAAAACGAAAGTAATCTACAACAACCTCGGAAAATAGCAGCGATTCGAGATAGGTGATAGTGCACTTGAAGTTGTAAAACCCTATGTCCACTTAGGGCAGGTAATAACCGCGGAACAAAACCACGAGGTTGAAGTAACTAGAAGAATAAGAATAGGGTTGAGCACATTTGGCAAGCACTTTTAAATTATGACAGGTAGATTGCCACTATCCCTCAAGAGGAAGCTATATAACAGCTGTATCTTGCCGGTACTTAGCTATGGAGCAGAAGCCTGGAGACTTACAAAGAGGGTTCAGCTTGAATTGAGGACGACGCATCGAGCAATGGAAAGAAAATCGTAGGTTTAACCTTAAGAGACAAGAAGAGAGCAGAGTGGATTACGAAACAAACGGGGGTTAAGGATATCATAGCTGAAATCAAGAAGAGGAAATGGACATGGGCTGGGCATGTAGCGCGTAGACAGGTAACCGCTGGTTATTAGGGGAACTCAGTGGATTCCCAGAGAAGGTAAGCGGGTTAGGGGGAGACAGAAGGTTAGATGGGCAGATGAGATTAAGAAGTTTGCAGGTATAAATTGGCAGCAGCAAGCACAGGACCGGGTCAACTGGCGGAACATGGGAGAGGCCTTTGTCCTGCAGTGGACGTAGTCAGATGATGATGATGACAACCATGCCAATAGAAGCACGGGCAATAAAAACAGCAGATGTGGTAAGCTGATATACAGCGCTTTCGCTTGTGAAACTGTTAGCCCTGTAAATTGCTACGTAAAGCAAGTACAGTACATGGTGCTTGAGTATAAAATACACGTTAACCTGATAGGACTCCATCATAGGAATGATTAGTGCCACACATGATCCTTCTGTTTATGTTTTATGTCACCAAGTCATTTCAGGTGTAGATAATACTTTATGCACACCACGCCACAATTTCTGAATTAATTTCAGTCTATTTTTACAAGGTAATTTACACTGTGCACGAAAGCACGAAGACCTGAGTTTATTCTCGAACAAACGAGGCCCCCAGTGGCAATGCTTGAACTCGCTGCCGCATGTCTAAATACCAACGCACCACGGATCAGATCATTGACGGCCAATGGTCTGTTCACCGTTATCAGTGCTACATGATATTCGTGCAGTGTAACTTTCAGTATCGCGCCCAAACCTTCGGCAAAATAAAGAGTTTCTACTTTGACACGCCGACTGTCGCCTTCTTTACCGTAACAGAGTTGTAACTGTGTTAAGTCAACTGTAAACACAATTGACGTAAGGTGAACTCTAAACAGAGTTCAAGGTTTACCACATTACACCTACATATATCGGGCCTTGCACAAAGCAGTTTCAAGACCTGACGTGGCTGTGTGATGCTATACTTGATTTCCATAGATTGCTGGGTTCAATTTCTTCTGGACCTCTCATTTCTCTGCTTTGCTTCCTCGCGTCAACGCTGGCCTTGTGAGTTTCTAACACCCTCGCATTTAAATTACCAATGTCTGTCCTCGCAGTTTTTCGGTAGAAATAAATTTTCAAACACCTCAGGGGCATTACCGCATACTAAGGTCGGTGGTACATGGTTATAACCTACAAGTGTCTAAAATAATGAGTTGGACGACACACGTGGCGGGATTCTACGTTAAATACGTAATGACCTGAAATACATCTATGTCAAATTCCCTTAACCTGCCATCAACTTTGGTCGTCCTCAAGTTAAGTAGCCTCTAACTAGTGCAGACATAGGTGGCAAGATAGGTAGATAGATAGATAGATAGATAGATAGATAGATAGATAGATAGATAGATAGATAGATAGATAGATAGATCAAAGTACTTGCAGTACGCCGAAACCTTTTCAGCAGTTCATAATAACTGGCCGTTACAGTACCCCATGATTTGAGTTCTGAGGCCATCTTCATGTTGGGGCAACACCTACTGCGTTTGAAGTTATCGCTATCCGCAATGGTCGCTATTTAACATTCGGTACATAGTGTTACGTGAACTACCAGTGCTGGAATGCTACGCGGTACGCTGTGCATTGCCGACGTTGTGAATCAAGCTGAATTCCGACTGCGTTCGAGGGCATATACAGACACCATCCTTTCCATTGGAGCATTGCACGCGTCGCGAATCAAGTGACACTCCGACAGCCCCGTTACTACAAGCAAAGCCAGCAGCAGTGCACGTGCCAATGTTGTGTGCGCATGAGCTTCGATTGAGGTGGTAGCGTGCGTTAGAGGCCACTGAGTTGTGATAACGACAAGATCATGGCTTTCGTCATCGAACTTGTTCTTTCTAGTGAGGAGACGCACTCTTGCAGCACAGACGGAGGCTGAATTACATCTCCTGTGGATTACGAAAAAGAAGCGGAAGGAAAAAATGTACACCTGTCTTAGGCTTATATAGCCAGCCTTCAGACAACCCTGAGGCACCTGGTGTTTGCAGCTCTTGCCAATCGAATGGCTCGATGACCCGAAGGCGAGAATGAGAGTCTGACAGGATGAAAGGGGAGGGAAGAGTGTCGTTGCTGTCTCGGGGAAGATGGGTGCGCCCCCTGTTCTCCACTTCAAGGGCCATCAGAGTATAATGTCAGACAAACAGCACCACGCCAGGTAAGTTGGTTGAGACGCCTGCTCGATTGTTCTCTTTCAAAAACAGCACGTTGCTGCTGCACGACCGCGCAGACATAGATATTGGCCTTGAGGGCGAACACTGGACTGACCGACGCTGGTGTTGTTAGCACGTAGTAAACGACATCACTTCACTTGCCCATGCTCTCGTCAGTGCAGCGAGTTTACTTTCGACCCCGAGGCAGTTCATTTTCCAGCCCATCAGTTTGTAGTCGCTCGATACTGAAAAGCCGGGCTCATTCTAGCGAGCTTGTTATCTGAGAGAGTCATTGCAAAACGTCGCCGCAGTGTTATACTTTACTGACAAAAGTGAAATAGGGGAACAACTCAGCATTGTTCCTTGGATTTGCAGATCAGTAAGCGGCTACAGTTTTTTATAGTGACTGTGCATCCGCAAAGGTATAGCGTCCGGAAAGGGAGCTTAGGAGAATGTTCAGTATTACGTACCACGCCGTAATTCGCAGATATGTAGGCACAGGAATATGTAACCTTCATTTGCCCCATGCTGGAAAGAACGACGTATTGTTCCCAAAGCATGGAATCGTGCCAACCATTTTGTTGGTCTATTGGATGGTTGACGGATTGCACGATGCGGTCTTTGCTTCTCGCCCTGGTGTGAGTTTGCATGCATCACCCAAGACGAAGCACCTTGTGCTTATTTTTTTTCTAATAACTAAGCACCTTCTACAATACCCGGGAACTTTATTCTTGTTGCGGTGAGAAGACCTTCTTTCTAACAGTTTGGCTTTCCCACACCCCCCCCCCCTTTCAAAAAAAGAACGTCTGGCTACGTGAATGTGTGTAGGCGTTCTAAGCTTCATGATTTAAGCCAGTCTTTCTTGTTGCTTTGGTTATTGGTCGTATGAGACATGAAAGGCAAGTTATCGATGCTGTTCACTGTTGCTCATGTTACCGTTACGGCAGCTTTTGGTCGCGTGGTCCCCAGACCAGAACCAGCCGCCGCACCAGACCATGCCACAAAGGAGAAAACCAACGCAATTGCTAAACATTATGGAAATTGTCGCAAATGACAATGAAATGTGTTTTTGTTCCGACTGTTAACAGTAAATATTCTTCTTAACAGAAGGTGTTTTTTAAACTTGATTGCCCGCATAGTTCAGGCGCACGGGGTAATTTTCTTTATACGAATAGTCGCCTCAAAGCATATATGTGGAGCAAAAAAGACCCAGTCGAGATATGAAATAAAACACTTGAAATGCCGCAATGCAGTAATTTTAAAAAACGCTCTAACAAATTCCTTCTCCTTTTACTGGTTTATATGTAGATAGCTAGTGTCCTCTCGGTGGAGGACGCTGGTTAAAATTGGTTTTATTCAACATGACTAATATTTTCAAAAATTAGCCATTTCTTTCGAGGGTGTAGCCAGCATAGTATTTCCTGTAGCTCACCCACCTCGACACACACTCCATGGTGAGCCAACTGTTCTTTTTCTTTGGTTCTTCATGGTCTAGCGGTGCCTCAGCTTGTTTTTAGATGCAAATTAGTAGTGTATAGTTAGTCTAGTACTTATTTTATTTCCTGCTTGCTAAGAATATCTCGCTGCTGTTAGAAGAAGCGCAAGAGAACCAAACGTAAAAGAAATGACGAATGCTTCGCATTCGTTGTATACGGGCACATGCAATATCGCGTCATGCGGAAAGGTTCTAAAGTATTAAAACAACTTATCTTTGTCTACAAATTATAAGTTGCTCTAGTTTCCTTAACCACGAGAACTATTGAACACAGATTATTTCCTTGATGGTTATAATTTGGCGTTTTTAACGTGGAAATTAAACCAGTGGAGGCAGTCAATGCTGTCATTCAGAGCCAGGGCTTGTGTCTGCATTTCTGTGCACGTGCATGGGGTTTTATTATCGGAAAAGTTCCCCCTCTGCACTTTATAAATTGCAAATCGAATAATAGAAGCAACAAAGTGAACACAGGTGGTATGTATTATAAAAGAAAAAAACAGTTGACGTTGCTGTCAAGTTTGAGTGCTAGATGACAACTAAATTTCTTGCTGATGAATGCGAGATACGTGGTATAAAATGCGTATGCTATCACTTCGAAATATTGCTTGAAAACTGATGTTGACGGAGTGTCTGGTGGCAAAGCTTGCACGTCAAACAAAGTGGCTTGCAGTCCGTTCTCGAAGAACCCGTCATTCGTGCATGTATTTTTCAGAGCTGTGAAAACGTAAAATACACTTCTCCACTGTGTGGCGCATAATATAACATGACGCAATTTCTTGTTTTGTCGGTTACGCATTAGTTGTTTGTACTGGAATGAGATCGCCAATTCAAAAAGGGAGAAAGCAAAGTCGTCTTTAAGTGTTGCCGTACATGAGCGCGTACGTGCGTGTGAGTGCGTGTGAAGCAGAAGAAAATGAAACAAAATAAAACAAAGCAGCGTGAGAAATGGGAGAAATGAAAGCGAAACACATGAGCAAGGAATGCAGAGGTTAAACGTTTAAAGCAAACTACGCAATCTAAAGTGCCATCTGCTTCACATGCCAAAGTGTGTTTTCGTTTACGAGGGAACCCGCGCTTTCTTGCGGAGACGGAAATTATTCTCGACTGTGACAGATGACAGCTTGAACAAACACTATTTTGGAAAATTGAAGATCTACCGATACGGCCACAATGCCGAAGTGAGTAATGGTCTCCGCATTTCGAATCCCACATTTGTCTTCGCGCCACAATTTTTTTTTCTTTTTTGTGTGCTTTGGACAACTTGATCGTCATTTGCGCCTTTATTTGTTTTTCCGTATAATATAATATGTCATCACTCAATTTATATCAATATTTATCTTCGTGAATATTCTTATGCTATCCATCTCTTGTATTTGTCAATTTCGCCTGAGTAAGTTTAGCCTAACCACTTAAAATCATACTTTTCCCCTTATGCGAATGAAAAATGTGGTATTTTTTGCGCTATTGAAGCTATATTCCCTATAATTTGTGGAACACAACATGTTGAACCTAAAAACAAAATGAAAGATACGCATATTGTCATAGAAATACCAGGAGTCGAAAAAAAGGCAACTTGCGCTCAAGCTCTTTTTTTATTGGGACAAAGACTTGGCTTTAAGGCAAAATATTTTACTGTTAGGCTAGTGTTGTGTATGAAGTGAAGTATTGTCTTGTGGCATCTGTTTTCGTGTATCCAGTGGTTGTAACAAGCTCAACCACGTTTAATTGAACACGTGTTTTCAAACGTTAATCGAGTATGGCTTGCCCGTCTGACGCATTATTGTTGCAAAACTTTTTTGAGTAGTTTCTGAAGCGTTCTCTAGAAATGTTTAACTGAAGGACTCATAAGTGAACCGTCCAGCGGGCCAGGGCCATCGCCTAGGATCTCGAAAGATGTTTCTTGAATAGTGGATCTCTGGCAGCTTAGCTTCAGGCACATCCGTTCGGCAAATAAAGTTCATTCGACTGGACTCGAATTTAGAAAGGCTCAGTCTGAAGCCCAGTAATTGACCTTGATGTGCTAGCTTGTGTTAATATTTCATATTCATTGCTAAGCTTGGTATCAAAGGGTGATGCCTTTTGTGGTATTCGTCAAAAGGTAAAATAATGAGTCATATTGTGGTTTGAAATCGGTATCTATTTCATACGCAAATACGTGCGTACAATTCATGGTAGTACCTACAACTTATGATACACATGAAGAAGGGCAGCACGAATCTTTTTTCTCGGCTTATGACTTCATGTTCTCGCTGGTAAACGTTAAAGGTATCACCGTGTTATTCGCTGCACTTGAATAACACGGTGCACTGACGATGTTGATTGCGGTGAGGATGAAATTTCTGGAAAAGCTTATAAAACATTTTTCCCTCTTTTTTTGAAATATCACAAGTCTTGCGATCAAAAGTTTAAAAGTGGTGGCTCCTCTTCCATGTGCTCCAAAAACAAACAAAAAAATGATCTCACTCGTGTGCTATGATTTTGGCACACGTTGAGGAAGTTTAGATTAATGAAACAAACCCTGAATCGCGATACACATAACATCGCCAAGAGCGTCACCGCCATAACGCGTTTTGAACGGCATTCCTCTATAATTTGAACACGAAGAAGACGAACCTCTGCTGTGCTGCTGTTACTGTTTGTCGGTGGTTTTCATTAAAAATTTCCTCGTAGTGTCACTTCCGTAGCGGTTGCGATGGCGACAGCAAAGACGGATGCTCCGCCGCCTCTTCCACCAAGACCGGGATGTGACCTGCAAGCATCAAACAGGACGGGTGCGCTTGAGCTTCGGATCATGGCGCTACCAAGGTCATCGAGCTGCTCTGAGAGGGGTGACATGGAATCTGACGGTGGATATGCTGAGGCCACGAACAGACACTTGAAGAGGAAGCTTCGCAGGACTTCAAGCATGAGTGACCTCAACCACAATACATCGCCCTCTCCGCAGACATGCACGATTGCTGACGTCTTTATCACTGCTACAGGCAACCTGAATTCCCTCAATAGACAAGCTCCCACGGTGTATCTTGGAAAGAAAGCTTCAGGGCAAATAAAAGAGGTCTGTAATTATCCCATAAGGAACATACTCGCTGTTGACGTTTTTACACGGGCAAACCTGAATGCATTGAAGGCTGTGACTCAGATGGGCAACGTATACCTGTGCCCTCCTTCATTATAAATGGAGGCTGCACCATTGCTGTTGTGATTTCTGATGTAAATAATAATATCGATAGCAGTGATTTCTTAACGCTGATATCTTCGACTGTCAATATCACAGACGTACAGCGTTTTGGACAGTCGATATTCGCGAAGATACTTTTTGAGGAGGGCACATTGCCATCGCATGTGAAAGTGGGCTATGTGAGGCATCCCGTCCGCCCGTACGTACCTAGGTCATTACAGTGCCGCAAATGTCAAAAACTTGGGCACGTTAATGCTGTTTGCGTGAACAGGTTGACTTGTCCCCACTGCAGCGGAGATCATGAAGAGTCGTCATGCGGGATATCTACCCTGAAGTGCTCCAACTGCGATGGCCCGCATGAGTCGAGGTCGAAAGATTGCCCTAAAATAAAGACAGAAATGACCGTGCCTAGGAAGATGGTACGAGACAACTCTACACATAGAGAAGTGGCTCTTAAGTTGCACCATCCCCAGAGGCGCTCTTGTCCCGCAGGGGGAGGTCAGCATCGACAAGTGTATCAAAGCCTGTGCTGCCTGATGATTCAGCGAGAGATCATTATATATCTGAAGCAGTATCTTAACCTCGAGTCACACCTTCTCTGAAGAACGTCATGGATAGTACCTCATGACTTTCTCTGCCGACTCGGAGTGCTGAAGTGCAAGGACCAGAAAACCAGCATGAACATGAGACTTCGTCAACGGATGTACCAATCAAAGCAATGCTTACGCAGTGGATCCGTGCTTTGCGAATGCTGCTTGTTGGTGTCAAGACGTCTGTTGCCAAGGGTGCAGTGCAAATTTTAGAGAGACTAGAATCGGTGCTTGGTGCTATCTAAAACCGACAAAATTCAAGGCGTACGCAGCCTCATAGTCATCACAGAGTGAAAGAATTAG
Source organism: Rhipicephalus microplus (assembly GCF_043290135.1). Lineage (NCBI taxonomy): Eukaryota > Metazoa > Arthropoda > Arachnida > Ixodida > Ixodidae > Rhipicephalus > Rhipicephalus microplus. Next base: position 139,541,728 of record NC_134704.1, on the reverse strand, counting down.
TTGTTCTGTTATACTTCAATAAAACGCTCGAGGGTGTCGAGGTCACCTTGGAGATATTAAACAGAGAATGCTGAAATGCTGAGACAAGTGGAATCCCTAGGAAGTTATACTATTCGTGCGTTGTGGCGTCCCGTATTTCCATAACGAAATACCTATGCATAGCAGCAGTGAGTACGTTTCCATCGCGTTGAATCGAAAAAGGCGTACGGTCTCGATCATTGGTGGTTACGTTTCACCGAGCGGGATATTTGACGCTGAACACCTGAAACATGTCGTCAACTCCTGTCAAGGACCTCCCGTCATCGTAGGTGACTTCAATGCACATCATCCTTGAGGCAGCAGCGTCATAAGTACTCGGGGTAAACAACTCCTAGACTTCACAAGTAACGGTGGCCTTCATATTCTAAACGACGGATCACCGACACATCTCTGTGGCTCAAGGTACAGCAGCTATATCAACTTAGCTATCGCTTCTCGGTGCCTTTCAACATGCGCCGCCTGGTACGCAGATGTTGAAACATATGGTAGTTATCACATTCCTACTTACATGCAACTACGATAGTATACCGGCGTTGCGAGCATTCGAAGGCGATGCAGAGATTGGCAGGCTTTTCAAGAAGAGCTAGAAAACTCTTGTAGCTCTATAGTTTTTCCGACAGAAATTGAAGAAAAAATTGCCACAGCAGTACAGGCCACTACACGAGTTGTCATAACATCTAGTTCTAGAAAGCTGGTTGATGTGGTATACGAAGAGCTGCGGGCAGTTCGTCGTCGAGCTGAACGCAAATACAGGAAAACCAAATCGATCACAGGCCTGAGGACCTCCCGTAACGTGCAAAAAAAAATTCAGAGATACATTGAAAAGCTTGGTCGCCAAAACTCGAAGTCATTTTGCACCACCCTGGACCCTCGAAAATCACTTTCTAAGATATGGCACGTCGTACGAGCTCTACCATCTTCTACTCAGAAACTGAGTCCTTTCCGTGCATTGACCATCATAGGAACAAAGAGTGAGAAACATATCGCAGAAGAATTTTGCATGCGACTCTCCGGCTCTGCAACAATGGATGGCTCACTGCTTCGGTGCGCACCCCCTACGGCAGACGTTAGTCTCGATCATCCTTTCACGCTGCAAGAGCTTCGTGCAGCTATGTCCACTTCGCAACGTTCAAGTGCACCTGGGCCTGAAGGAATCACCTATTCTACCCTACTCCACCTTGGTACTCGGGCAACCGAAGAACTGCTGTCTTTGTACGACCTTTCTTGGGCATCCAGAACTGTACCGGCAGACTGGAAAACTAGCAAGATCGTGGCATTGCTGAAACCTAGCAAGTCTCCCCATGATAGGCTATCCTATAGACCTGTGGCGCTAGCAAGTTCTGTAGCAAAACTGATGGAACGAATGGTTTTGCTGCACTCGGAATGGTTCATAGAGACGCAAAGAGTATATCCAGGCGCCATGACTGGCTTTCCAAACGAGAAGTTCATAAATTGACAGTGTGATTGATTTGGTAACAACCGTTGAACATCAAGAACGGTGCCGCCAATTAACGGCTGCAGTATTTCTTGATATCAAACGTGCATTCGACAATGTTCTGCATGACGCCATTCTAAATTATCTTGAAGACTATGGGATTGGTGGCCGCATGACACAATGGATAGCCAGCTATCTTCAAGAACGAACTGTATTCATGTCTACTGGTGACGGTTACTCAAATAATCATGCCGTCTGCCATGCCGTGCCTCATGGTGGAGTCCTGGGCACATTATTAGTTAATATCGTACTAGTTGGCCTCGTTAAAAAGCTTGCTAAACTTGGAGGCGCAATCTTGGTGTCGGTGTACGCAGATGAGATTTGCATTTGGACCGCAATATGTCTAACACGTTCACGAGTACAAAAGAAACTACAACGTGGGGTATCGACATCGTCTTCACACCCTAATACCTGCGGACTGCAACTGTCACCGACGAAAAGTGCAACCCTGCCATTCATGAGAAAATTCGACTTGCTACACAATAGTGATCGATGGGAAAACCATACCTTCGGTAACTCGTCACAAGTTCTTCGGACTTATCATCGATTGTGATTTGTCTTGGTTGAAGCACATCTCATCGCTAAAAAAACTAGACAGCTTCGTCCAGGTCATTTGCCATATGTCTGGAAAATCAAGGGGACCATCGAAATCACCTCTTCTGCAGCTGTACTAGGCACTTTTATTGGTAGGCGGCAAAATAGAAAGATTCGAGCAGACGGCATCGTAGACAAATACGATGCAATCTCTTTGCTGTCCTAACAAGAGGGCTCCAATATCATCTGAACTGTCGTCTGCACTCAAAGAGACGCTTCTCCAGACGCCCAATGTGAGCAACTTTTAATTTTTTCTGAGATTTAGGCATTAAATAGGATAAAAAAATAACAGTTAGGTTTGTTTATCTTAGCTTCTTTTTGATGAGAGGCAGCGCCTGGCCGCGTAAAAGCTGTTCAGAGCGGCTCCATTATTCAGACGACATGTGCTCGATGCTGTCTTCTAAGGTGTCCGCTCAGACTCTCTACGATGCTGTGTTGGAATGGGAACACAGCCATTCTTGGCATTCTTCTTCGCGGTGAATTACTCCTGTGCTTATCGGGAGGTAGAGTGGCACCTTAAGTGAGACATTGACCTTCGCGCGCGGCAATTAAACTCGGAGAGTACGCAAACACGGACTACGGTCGACCGAGTCATATCCCATGGGGCATATGAATTTTATGGCAACGGCATATCAAGTTACACCAAGAAAGCAAGTTCGCATCAAAAGTCACGAAACAATTCATCAACACCAGCACTGTCCTCGCCTTGCAATCTCAAATTATATTTCATATGTTGGTTCGCTTGTTGGTAATGATAACAGGTTGAATGCACTAATGACATTACTTTTCTTCCGTATAGTTGTGTCACTTCATTTCATCCTTTTAAATGGGGAGTATTTCTTAGTCGCACTATGTCACGCTTCGGCGCCGCCGGAGGCAGCGTCCACACCCTCAATGCGTAAGCTCTCGTCTCGCGCCTCGTGCTGCATGCTCGCGTCTCCTGCCGGCTCAGGAAGACACCCGCAGAATTTTTCCTCCCTCCTCTCTCTCTCAACTAGCGAATTCAATGCACGCAGTGTCTACAAGTGAAAAAATGGCTGCTCGTGCTGCACAACCTTTCACTGGCCATGTTGATGCTAGACCATGCTGTACTACCCAACCCATAATGAAAAAAAAAGACCAAAGAAAGTACAAAACGGTGCGATACAAAAACAGACACACAAAAAACCGTATATAGTAAGTGTACAGACTACATTTATAGCAGCCATCCCACAGCACGGAACTACACTATTCATGGTCGTGCCAACAGCATCAACACTAGTACGTACACACATTTCAGGTGTTTTTTTTTTCTTTTTTTGGTGGCTGTACGTTATCACAATACTTGAACAATGCACTACAATTTGCGCATAGAACTCATGCTTTACTTAGTTGCGAGAGCCTACACTTTTGGAGGTATTCCGAACATGAAAGTCTGTTATTGTTCATCGAGGACATCGCCCTGTTTTTTCAAAACCCTTTTGCGCCAATGGGGTGGTATGGTTACCAACTGTTCTAAACGAAAAGTGTATGCCAAAAGGAGTGCGTTCTACATCCCCACACGTCTAGCCTGGCGAAAAATCTTCAATACACAACAGGGCACACAGTGGCCTGTTGAGTCAACATTGGTCCTGTCGGTTGAGTCTCCTGTACCAGACACGGGGAGGAATTTCATATTGTTTGCTCTGGTCGGCAGAAGTTTGACGCTATTTCACTTTTACCTGGGATCGGGTGCGGCTTCATAGCTAGCTGCAGCCTCACTTCATATTTATTAAACTTGAATTTTACAATGTTTCTTCGATCTCTGCCGCAAGTAGCCTTTTTACCAGAAGTGAAATTTTTGTTATATCTTGATAATTTTATGTTGTAGTAATCATGGCTACCAGACTATCCAACTGATATATTATAAATGCAACATTGCAGTGAAACTGCGATGTTGTGCAGAATCAGAGTGGAGATTTTCGGAATTTCGTTGCTCAACACAGATTTTTCATTTTTTGTATTTCTGAACCAAGAGTACCCACTAACAATCACCTGTTCCACTTTGTGGTGTACCAAGCGAAACGCCCTGCTGCAAAAAGCAGAGTGCTTTGTTTAAGGCAAAACGTTCTATCAACACTGGGGACTACTTGAAAAACAGGTTCGCCAGAATTTGTTAGATGCAAGGTGAAGTTTTGTCAAGTTACTCTAACTAGGGTCGGTGTATAAGTGCGCCCTTACGAAACCGTTCATCCACTGAGTTGACTGCATTGTGTGCATGATGCTTTAATAGTTTGTGGTGATTTTAAGGCGCATCATCATTTATGGGGTAGGAAGAGTAGTAACGTAAGCGGATCTGCTATAGTACAGATATGTGAAGGCCACGGTTACGCTATACTGAATGGCGGCTCTCTGACGCTCCTACGGGAGATTAACTACTGCAGCTTATCTCCCATAACTGTGGCTCCTCTGAACTAGCGGCTGGAGTGAACCGAAGTCCAGACGCTGATGCAAGAAGGAGTGGCCACTTACCAGTATTTTCATATCAATCAAAATTGAGGAAGAGGAGAAATAACTGAAAAAGCAAGAATAAAAATTTGGGCAGTTTTTGGAGAACTATAAAGGCAAAATGTTAAGTTTTGTTATGACGCAGATACGGATACATTGAAGTAAAAAGAGGTTGAAAGAAAAGCTGCTCGTGCAGTACTTATCGCAGAAGGTTATGCTGCTGTTCAGCCTGAGTGCGAGTGCCTTCGGGATATGCGACGCCGAACTGAAAGAAAATAGAGTCTCAACTGTGGAACATGGTACGCGCCCTCCAACGTTCAGTAGTTTACTTGAAAGAACTCCAGAATCTCGCACTGTCTCTTCGAGTTTGTGAACGTATGGCTGTCAAACAATTTAGCAATCTAATACTGAGAAATTGAGAGACCGTCGGAAGGTGCAAATATCAATCCTCAGCAGAATCTGCTTCATTAGTTGTAACGAAGTGTTCTGTGGTCAGTTCATGAGATCTGAGCCATAGCTTCACCCCAGAGAGGATTCAATATGTGCTGTCTTCAGCGAAATGAACAACTTCACCAGGATCCAAGAGAGTTACATAAGCCACACTTGTTAATTTGTGTGGAAAAGAAAAATACTCCACTTGAATATTTACAACGAAAATTGACAAGAAGAAAAAGGTCGCAAAACGTTGCATAGTACCAAAAGTAGTACAGTTGCTAAATTAGAAAAGAGCCCTAGAAGTTGCCTTCGTTTAGGCTAGTGAGTCTGACACGCTGTATTTGGAAAGGGATTGAAAATGACAAATGAAATTTTATAGTGACAAGACATGAAGAAATCTACTACCGAAAAGCACAGCCGGCTTCATAAAACATAGATGCACAATGGACAACATTCTTGACTTGGCCACAGATGTAGAAAAGCAACGAACGCGAAAAAAACGTCTCTGTTGCTATATTACTTGGTGTACAACAATCATATGGCACAGTAATTGAGGCTCATATTATCAAAGACCTAGCGTTGCAGCGATTTTAGGGAACTGTTCTTCATTGGATGACTGACTCCCTGAAGCACCGGCAAATTTTTGTGGATATGCAGGAGAGCCCAATGTCCGAACATGTCGTCACGCAAGAACTGCCAAAGGGCACAGTGCTAAGCCCGATGCTCCTTATTGCAGAAATGGCGCAGCTCCCATATAATCTTCCGCCTAACAACAGATGTTCAGTATATGCTGAAGATATAAGTGTATGGATGTCCGGTTCTTCATTTTTGCATGCCCAACAAACTTTACAAGCAGGATATTATTACGCACACCGTTTTATTAGAAGAAGAGGTATGAGTCTGGCAAGAACAGCCATACTACCACTTACTCTAAAAGACCAGGTTTTCATACTTTTGGGAAGAACTAAACTATTCAATTAGTAAAAACTCATAGATTTTTAGATGTGATTTTAGACAGCAGAAAACATGGTTATCTCGCGCTCAGTCCTTTGAACAAAAAGTGAATCAATCTATTCAAAGCCTCCGCTATCTCTGCGGGGCTGAATGGGGTGGTACTACATAGTAGCTGTTGGCCCTACATGTCGCGTGGATACGCCCCATGATAATTTACTTTCTGCCTCTGCTGTATAGACTTGCAGTCTTCACCAAAAGAACATTCCACTTATTAATAAGGAGCTTGTGCGTGTGTGTGGGGTCGCCACGGTCAACTTCCACTGATTTCGTGTATTCAGTAGCTCGACAACCACCTTTTTAGAATAATGACTTCGAGCAACAGCAACGTCAACAAGTTTATTTAAAATTTTCCCGCAACATCACAGCCATTTCTTACCTGGCGAAATAGCAAACACAACGGGGATCCTGCTACAGGATAGCATGTCCTAAATTCAAGCAGTATTACCAGGATATACACTATAGAAACCACCCAAACCACACTGAATGCTGCCGGCCCTGAACGTTATCTGTGATATAGATGGCACACGCAAGACATCAGACAAGGGGTCCCTAGTGGCGGCACAGATGGTGCTTTATCTGTATACAATGCACAATGGAGACGTGAAGATGTATACAGATGGGTGTAACTCAAGAGGCGTCCGTCAGCGCGATATTTATAACCAAACTTGAAGAAAAGAGAATGTAAAATTTATCGCACACGTCATCATCAACGACATCAAAATTGGTGGCTATCTTTGAAAAAGTACAGTTTATTTCCGACAATTTCGGGATAGGAGAGTAGGTAGTATGCACGGATAGCAAACTCGCCCTTCAGATACCCAAACATGTGATATCACCTTAGAAAAGTGACTAAATAGCACTATATAATGCAGAGGCTGTGGAATTTGTCTCAGCACAGGGTCGCAACATCGTCTTCGAATGAATACGTAGCCAAACTTAAATATATAGTAATGAAAAGGCGGACTGCCTTTCTAGGAAAGCCTTGAACGAAGAACGGTATGGCGGATTGCCTAGGTCTGGTGAGAATGTTCGAAATTTAATAATGCGAGCAATTAACCACTGTTTGACGGAAAAGTGGTTCGATAGCCTGAAGTCAAATGAATCATTGCTTTATGAACTTGATCCAGATAGAAAATTTACAATAATGACAGATCTCCCACGGCACTTAGAGAAGTAGTTCTACAGAGTACGTTTGGAAGTAGCGTATAAAACAACTTACTGCACAAAATACATCGATTCTAGTCAACGGTATGCCACATTAGCAATGAACAACGAATTGTTCGCCATAATTTTTCGGATAGCTTAAAAGACGATAGCTTAAAAGACGCAAATAAAGCAGAAATAATAAAAAGAAACTAGTAAGTTTGGACAGATGGCCTTTCTCAATAAAAAAAACTACTTTGACCATGGCATAAGATGCATCATCAGAAAAAAGTAAACATCTTTCTGGAAGATTTCTTTGTGCAGACCGGATTGGATAAGCGCTTGTGATATACAGCTAGAGGCTATGACATGTGCAAGGGTGTGTTAGTACATACACTGTGAGTAGAGAAAGAAAGGTGTGCGTGTGAATGTTTTATGACAGTGTGAACTGCTGGTAAGCAAATCGTATATGTCCATGTTATTATCACATGTTTCAGTGTGCTAATAATACGCTTTCTTTTCTCCTTTTTTCTTCAATGTTTATTTAGGTACCATACGTTATTTTTTTTTCGCTTCAGAACCTATCTATATAGAGTAGCCGAGGCAATATGACCATCCACCTCTGCCCAGCAAAATGTATATAGTAGTACACACCAGAAGCACAAAGGAAAACTTAAACAAACAAAAAACAGCCAGCTAGAAGCACTCCTTCCCTTCCTTCATACCCAAAAGTCAACTCTTAGGGACACAAAAGCATAATATGTATGCATTTCATATACAATATTTTCAGGCAATACATATTGTTACTAAAAAAATTAATGCTCGGCATGTTCATGTCGTTTTCGTACAAGAACCTTATGTCGAGAAGCCATACTTTTCCACAGTAGAAATAACACGAATGGTACGAATCACAAAAAAACTTGTTAAGTGCCTCCTTTAAATATTTACATGATGATACTTGTTTGTATTAGAAAGTTGCCATGAGAGCAAATTTATGGTACACTCATTTTTTTAAGAATTTGAGAAAGCTACACGTTGTTCGAGATATTCATCTTAGAATTTTGAACGCAAAATAAACAAATTATGGTTTCCTGCGCGCGCGAACGTTTCCTCAGAGTTACGTCAAACTGCAACCACCAGGGACATAAAAAAGACAATATTTCAATATTTAGGCACTTATTTCTATGTCGGTACGCTCGCTTGTCATTGTGATCCCCCTTCCTATTGTCTCCATCAACGCACTCGTTATTCACAGATCTAAGACCCTTGTTTTCGCGTGGAAGCGCTGGAGAGTCGTTTACCCGATGTTTGGCGTGGCCAATACTCCTTGCCACGTTTCTTTCACCGACACGGTCCTTGAATTCTTCCTCAGCTATGTCCCCATTTTCGGTCTCCTGAAGAAGATGCGTCAAGTGAGACCTTTGTATGACTAAACGGCCCCAGGAGGAGTGCGTTTCTTCTAAAACACTTTCTACCGTATACTCCCGTTTCTGTCGCTTTCGCGGAGGCCTCCTAAGTTCTCGTCTGTACATTTTGGCAACGCTTGTGATCTTGTTGTCCTCATGGAGACTAAATGATTTGGCTTTCTTTTTTTGCATGTCACTATTGTGGTGACGCTCACAGCACCGCCTAAGAGCAAACGTGGTTGTGTCGATGTGCCACCAGTCAACAACTTGCTCTCACAATCATCTGCCTGAATCGCGAGGCCAACGGCACCTTTCGGCACAGTGTATTTATTGTAACCACATAGTCATATATCGCACACTTATAAACCACTAATACTGTGCATATACGCAGAGATCATCATTTCAAATAAATGTACAAGGTTCGCCTATACCGACATGTGCACATGGGAATAATGATGCAGTGCTCAACCTAACAAATTTTAGATTAAAACCCCCCTCAAATATTTGAGTTGGCAACTTGCATTCTTCACGGATGTAGCATCTTTCACTTATTTAGCTACACTGAAGTGCAATTTCCTCGGGGACGTTGCTTCACGTGAGAGCCACTAATCTCAGAAAAATTGAACAATAAGCAACTGAAAAGATAGAAATATCACAAGGGAACGCCGAAAATTGCAGAACAAAAGATAACAACAAAATAGGCAACTAAAGAATATGCAATGCCAGGGCCTTCTGACGCGAGAGTGGCGTAAACAAGTTAGGCAGGGCCTACTGCGGCTCACAGCGGCTAGCTTGAGCTTCGTAAACGATGCGTGGCGCCCCATCAGTCTAGAGCTGCTTCTGCAAGCGAGGATTAGGACGATGGCCTCGAGTGGAGCGGCAGAGTTAGAGTGGAGGCACTGGAACATTGTTCTTTGCATTATGCAACGAGGCATCTGTCTTGTCTAGGCGTCGAGGGGCTCTGTCCAGGTCACGCTTTCAGCGCCTGATCCAACCAATTGCAGCTTCACCACGGGTGAAGACTTCCGCCGTAACACTTTATGGCTCCATGTTAAAGTCGACAAAGTTGCATACACCTAGTTTGTCATTAGGAACTTTCAAGGTGAGCCAAGTTGTGGTTATAATTTTTTTTTCAGAAAGAAGGCAATTTGTTGAATTTGCGCTCGTGCTTGTATCAACGAAACGCTGCCTGTAGCCCATACTCCCAATTTTGAAACTGCAGGTTCATTTCAGAAAAAGTGTTCTCTTTCACGCTTACTTGAGTATGTGTGTCGGTTGTTTTATTGCAAAAAAAAATGAGGCGCGCTTCAAGTGATGCTCCCTATTTCGGTTTTTTCTGCGGCAACAGGATAAAAGAATGGGGGATTTATAGGTATTTAGAAATGAGCACATTAGAAAGAATAAGTGCATTTACCTAGATAGTTTATTCAGTTCATATGGACACAGTAAGCTATATTTATATATAAAATTTGTCAAATAAGCTCTGATACCTGGGCAAACTGACATATTATCTACTTCGCATTTTCCCTATGTTTCTGCAGTGACCTCGTGTAAAAATGCGGAAACTTTGGACAAAGCCACGCAAAGCTTGAAACAGGAAAGCACGCGTCCATCACCTCTCGTACTTCCTGTCAGCCAACTCGTCTATCTTCAACGTGCGCGGCTCCTTCCTCGGCGATCTCCCTTGTGAGTAAAAAAAAAACTAATCCTCAGCCCGAACCATAAACATTTTGCAGGCAGTGCCAGTTAGAAAAGAAAAATTAACAGAGCAGAACCAAGCGAAGTTTTGAAAGTGAAGAATGTGCAGGATAAACGGACTCTACCCCCAGTTGAACAGTACACAAAAAATTGTTCTGTTCTACAATGTTGTTCTTGCTGCGAATATTTTTGGCAAAGTTTAATCTTCAGTGATGAATTCTTGCGATGCATAGCTTATTGAGGTTGGCTTTGATTTTCTTGATTTTCTTGTTTGTTGCAAAATTAGAAGTTGCCTGTTGATTTAGACTTCTCTTCCGAAATGAGTGCTCTGCAAAAATCCTCAATAGTGCGTGCTGAAAGTGCGTGCTGGCTTCCTCGGCAGTACGCAGTTTTTTAGGACTACCTGTTGCTCACTGGGTATGATTGGACGCAGCTAGAATAAGCTGCAGAATGAAGGTGTCACGTGATGCATGCATAGTTATAGGCGTGGCTCAGCAACCGTGCATGCGCGGCTTGGTCTTGGCGTGTTATGTCCCCACAAGTCGACGCGGTGCTTCCTTCTTCTTTCTGGGGGCGAGGCTACCCAAGTCATGGGTCGTGCTTCAGCAATGTATGTAGCAGTAGTATAGTAGTATAGTAGTAGTAGTAGTAGTAGTAGTAGTAGTAGTAGTAGTAGTATCGGATGCTTACTTAAAAATTGGCCCCGTATCTGCATGTAATCTGCAAATGTCATCGAAAGACAATAGTCTTGCATATGGAAGAAAAACATTTATTTGATTTTCTGCGCAAGAAAATCGGTGAATGGTATTTTGGAGGAGCTGCGTTGGAGTGCCTCGAGCATGCAGCGGAAGTGAACAAGTGCATCAAGTCACGTCACACGGGAGACATGAGCACCATCTGACAGTTTTCTTGAAAAAAGAAGGGTGTGGCCAAGAGGCGGGAATGCGCGCCCGTCTCAGAGGTGATAAGGTGCAGAACGCCAGGCGACGGGTAGGTGCCACCACCTTAGCAAAGCGTTGGAAACACTCGCCTTTTTGTGCAAGGGTTGCTAGGTAAGCGCAGCGCAATAAGCGCTATGGTTCTTAAAATTACTTATGTAGGCCTTTGCTAGTAAAAGACGCACATGCAGAATATATACGTGCGTTTATGGTACCCAAGACATGCGCAATAAGTGATCTTTAATTACAATTACACTAGTATGAACGTTGAATCTGGCGCAACATTGGTGGGCGCTGCGGATGAGTGAACTGTTTCAAATACCCGGTGCCGTTTAGACTGGACAAACAGACAAACGTACAGACAGACAGACAAACAGACACAGACAGACAGACAGACAGACAGACAGACAGACCGAAATTCTTGCGTCCCCAAGAAAGACTATTGTCTTTAAAAAATGGACATGTATCTGCATGTAATCTGCAAAAGTCATCGAAAGACGATAGTCTTGTGTGTGAAGAGAGTGAACAAAACATTTATTGGATGTTTTGTGCAAGAAAATCGATGATTGGTATTCTGAAGGCGCTGCTTTAGAGTGCCTCGAGCGTGCAGTGGAGGCGAACAAGCGCATCAAGTCACGTCACACATGAGACATGAGTGCCATCTGGCAGTTTTGACACTTGCACAACTATGAACGCTTAATTGACACTTGCACAAGTATGAACGCTGAACCTTGAGCAACATTGGTGGGTGCTGTGGATGGGGTCGACCATTTCAAATACCCGATGCTGTTAAAAGCGAACAAAGAGACAAATGTACAGACAGACAGACAGACCAAAATTTTTGCGTCGAAAGTCCCAAGAAAGAGTATCGTCTTTAAAAGTAGTATCAGATGGAGGCACTTTGAGCACTATCTGACCAGGAAGCGTTGCCACGTTAAACCCACTGGGTGTAACCTCCTTGGTTTTATCGAGGTTTATCGAGGGTTGAGCCGCAGTGCCATGAATATAGTGAACTAGTATATGGCCATGAACTAGAGGCAGTAAAAGGTGGGAAGTAGACACGAAGCGCACGCAATAAGAAAGTGCGTGAGTGTCACCTCACGTTTAGTGCTTGTAATGTCCGCTGGATGGTAGTACTTCTATATGCTGAATATATGATGAAAAGATGCATCATGCCGCTAATTCCAGTGTTTACTAGATTAATGGACAGATGAACGGACGGACGCATAGATGGGCAATGGATGAACGGACGCATGGATAGACGCAGTGGCGGACGCGTGGACATACGCAGCGACGGACGCACGGATGGACGCACAGACAGACGAACGCACGAACGCATGCATGGACGGACGGACGGCCGGAAGAACGGACGGACGGTCACAGGGGTGTACGCGTGGGCGGATGGAACCGAGACCGAACAGACGCTTCACCTCATTTATCATCATGCACTCTGTGGAAATGCTGTGGTTTTAAAGACGATAGTCTTTCTTGGGGACCTTCGACGCAAAAATTTTGGTCTGTCTGTCTGTCTGTGTGCATATTTGTCTGGCTGTCCGCTCTAAACGGCATTGGGTACTTGAAATGGTTGACCCCATACACAGCACCCACCAAAGTTGCTCAACATTGAGCGTTCTTGCTTGTGCAATTGTGAAGTAAATATAAATTATTGCGCATGTCTAGGGCACCATAACAGAACCTATATATTCTGCATGTGCGTGTTTTACTAGAGAAGGCATACATAAGTAATTTTAGGGACTATAGCGCTTATCACGCTGGGCTGGCAATGCAACGCTTGCACGGAACGGGGAGTGTTTCCAACGCTTTGCTAAGACGAGACGGTGGGGGCACCTACCGTCACCCTGCACTCTACACCTTATTACCTCTGAGATGGGCGCGCACACCCGTTTCAGAGCCACGCCCTTTGTTTTCTAAGAAGACTGCCAGATAGCGCTCGTGTTTCACGTGTTACGTGTTTGATGGGCTCGTTCGCCTCCGCTGCACGCTCGAGGCACTTATAACGCAGCGCCTCTAGAATACCACTCACCGATGTTTTTGCGCAGAACATTAAATAAATGTCTTGTTCACTCTCTTCACACGCAAGACAATCCTATTTCGACGACATTTGCTGATCACAAGCAGATACGGGGTCAATTTTTTCATATGCGAAGCATTTCTTAGCGAACTTCGGTGACCTTGAGCGTATCTCTCTATCTAGACGTCAAAGACTTTTAGCTCTCCTGGTCGTTTCAATAATGGTATCGATACCAAACTTGGTATGACATAACATGACTGTATGATGAACATATTCTATTATTCGTAACATAAAAATCGCGACATTTATGTCATGAATGTCATGATTTACATTTCATTGTTCTGCAGCGTTTGCGGTGGTTTCGTTCACATGGTATGTTGTAAAACTGGTACAGCATGGCATGATTGCATAGCGAACGCAAGCAAAAGACTCTAACATGGACATCATGACATGCGTGGCATGTAACAGGACTACATGTCATGCTCATGATGTGCTCGTGGAGGTTTCGCTAGCGTCAAATATTCCAAAATTGGTGTTACGGTACGTTAATGGATGACGAAGTTATGCGACTGGTGCAAACATCATAATCATGAGATTCGTGTCATATAACAACATGACTACATGTCATGCTCATGACGCGTTGGCGGACGTTTTGCTAGCTTTACTTATACCAAATTGGGTATTACGGGACGTGAATGGACAATGAAACTATAATACTGGTTCAAACATGATAAGCATGAGATGCGTGTCTTGTAACAACATGACTACATGCTACGCTCATAATGTGCTCGCGGCCGTTTCGCTAGCTTCACATATGCCAAGCTTGGTATTACGTTACGCCTATTGATGACGAAGGTATGTGACTGGTGCAAACATGATAATCATGAGAATCGTGTCATGTGAGAACATGACTACATGCCACAGGCAAGGTGCCAATACATTGCGACTTGAGACGTTGCGCGTGCTCGCTGGCGTTCATTTCGTCGCGTCACGCCGGCGTTACCACCCCAGGCGCTGGTCCTGCCATATATATTCACAGGCACGCGCAGCGCTACATTGCTTTGACATATGCGCGTTTCAGCTCATCCAGAGTCCCTCCGTCACGAAAATAGGCAGACGCAGTGATTTCTGGGTAACACAATGGCGCGAAATGCAGCATGTCACATTTCTCGCCGGTTGCCGTTGGGCCGCGCCTACGGACGCTGGTCGCACCTAGCATCAAACTATAGAATGCGCGTGTCTGCTAACGTAGCGTCACTGTGCCCAGCGTGCACGCGCGTCAACGCTACATCGCAGTATATTGGACCCTTCATGATGCGCTCGCTGCCGTTTCGCTAGCTCCACAAATACCAAGTTTAGTGTTACGTGACGTCAGTGCATGACGAAACACATGAATGGTGCGATTATGATAATCCTGACACACGCGTCATTTAGGAACATGAAAATATACCACGCTCATAGCGTGCTCGCGGTCGTTTTGCTAGCTCCACATATACTAAATTTGATATCCCGTGACGTGAATAAATGGCGAAGGTAAACGACACATCCAAAGATGCTAATCATGACACTGAAGTCACGTGCGACATCATTCAACTCCACCTCTTAACGTTGTGCTGATTTCAAATAGACATATCAGCATTTCTCATTCGTGCTTTGCATATAATTGATTTCCACTGTACGTGGGATCTGCGAATTTTTTCTTGTAACCTTTTTAATGTTTGCTTAGCCGCTATGTGAAACTCAATGTGCGCACTGCACTTCTTCGAACTCCAACAACATTGCAAAAAAAAGAATACATTCTAATCATTTGGTGCAAATTGTTATTCGTGAAAATGAAATTAATATATATAGCTACAATTACTTCGGCTTACAAGAGTATTGAATATACATAAAAGGGCCTTGCTGATATGTAGTTTGACCAAAATGCTTCCACGCATCATAAAGCGCAACGCGCATATATTCTACTTTTAGAAAGTCATCGTACTACAGTCAGGAAAGGTGTATATACAGAACTATATGTTGAGAGAATATATTTATTACAGTGCTTATAATTCCCCACTGGGTACGCTTTGCTGTCGGTGTTCCAGTTTACCACGCGCTGACTTGGGCAGTCAGCTTCTATGTATGACCAAGCTTGATTTAGGTGCTTGATTTAGAGAGCAGCGGTGGCGTAGTGGTTAGAGCATCCGCCTCGCATGCAAGAGTTCCGTGGTTCAAATCCCGGTACCGCGCAGTTCCCAACCGGATTAAAAAAACAAAAAAAAACAAAAAAATCCGCGTGTTGATGGAACTGCATTAGGAGGCCTGGGGTGCGGCCTCACCGGCAAACACCGCCGAGAACGCACTCCCTCACCACAGAGGAGTATTGGCCACCCTGGTGCAGTATCTGGCCACTACCTCCCACATGCTTACGTCAAATAACTCACGGCCCTCAGTCCCCAGCAGCTGCGAAGCAACTGACCACGGCGTCGGTCAGATCTGCAACGCAGCAGAGGGTGCTAAGAATCTCTGGATCCGGACAGGCCGCCATTGGAACCCGAACTTGGCAACGTTTAGCGCTAGAACCTTATCTAGTGAGGGAAGTCTAGCTGTACTATTCGAGGAGCTAGAGGGTGTTAAATGGGATATAATAGGGCTCAGTGAGGTTAGGAGGACAGATGAGGCCTATACGGTGCTACAGAATGGGCACGTACTTTGCTACAGGGGCTTGGCAGACAGAAGAGAACTGGGAGTGGGGTTCCTAATTCATAGCAACATAGCTGGCAACATAGAGGAATATTATAGCATTAATGAAAGGGTGGTTGGTATCGTAATTAAACTGAATAAAAGATACAAAATGAAGGTAGTACAGGCTTACGCGCCTACATCCAGCCATGATGACACTTCAGTTGAAAGCTTCTATGAAGACGTGGAATCGGCAATGAGTAAGGTAAAAACACAGTATACTATGATGATGGGCGACTTTAATGCAAAGGTAGGGAAGAAGCAGGCTGGAGACCAGGCAGTAGGAGATTATGGCATCGGTACTAGAAACGCCAGAGGAGAGCTACTAGTAGAATTCGCAGAACGCAATAATTTACAGATTTTGAATACCTTCTACCGAAAACGAGAAAACCGCAAGTGGACATGGAGGAGCCCTAATGGCGAAAATAAGAACGAAATAGACTTTATAATGAGTGCACACCCTGGAATCTTTAAGGATGTGGAAGTGACTGGCAAGGTACGATGCAGTGACCATAGAATGGTACAGTCTCGAATTCGCATAGACTTGAAGAAGGAACGACAGAAATTGATACGCAAGAAGCCAATCAATCAGCTAGCACTGAGAGGGAAAGTACAGGAATTCAGAGTGTCGCTGCAGAACAGGTTATCGGCTCTTAGTGAGGAAACCAACCTTAGCGTAGATACAATGAATGATAATCTGACGAGTATCATTACGGAGTGTGCAGTGGAAGTTCGAGGCCGGGTAGTTAGACAGGACACTGGCAAGCTTTCCCGAGAAACGAAGAACCTAATTAAGAAGCGTCAAATCATGAAAGTGTCAAGTACAACAGACAAAATAGAACTGGCAGAGCTTTCGAAGTTGATTATTAGACGTAAGGTATGCGATGTAAGAAGGTATAACATGGAGAGAATTGAACACGCTCTGAAAAACGGAGGAAGTGTCAAAGCATTGAAGAGGAAACTTGGGATAGGCAAAAGTCGGATGTATGCACTAAGGGACAAAGAAGGCAAAATAAATACCAATATGGATAGGATAGTTAAAATAGCGGAGGAGTTTTACAGAGATCTGTACAGTAGCCGAGACAACCACGACCTTAATACTATAAGAACTAGCAGTAACCCAGATTACACCCCACCAGTAATGATAGAAGAAGTCAGAAAAGCTTTGGAGAGCATGCAAAGGGGCAAAGCTGCTGGTGAGGATCAGGTAACATCAGATTTGCTGAAAGATGGAGGACAGATTGTGTTAGAAAAACTAGCCACCCTGTTTACGAGGTGTCTCCTGACGGGAAGAGTACCAGAGTCTTGGAAGAACGCTAACATCATCTTAATACATAAGAAAGGAGATGACAAGGACTTGAAGAATTACAGGCCGATCAGCTTGCTCTCTGTAGTATACAAGCTATTTACAAAGGTAATTGCTAACAGAGTAAAGAAAACATTAGAGTTCAATCAACCAAAGGAACAAGCAGGATTTCGAACAGGCTACTCAACAATTGACCACATTCATACTATCAATCAGGTAATAGAGAAATGCTCAGAGTATAACCAACCACTATACATAGCCTTCATAGATTACGAGAAGGCGTTTGATTCAGTAGAAATATCAGCCGTCATGCAAACACTGCGGAATCAGGGCGTAGATGAAGTATATATAAACATTCTGGAAGTATTCTACAGGGGATCAACTGCTACCATAGTGCTTCATAAAGAAAGCAACAGAATACCAATCAAGAAGGGTGTAAGTCAGGGGGACACAATTTCCCCAATGCTATTTACCGCGTGCTTACACGAGGTTTTCAGAAGCCTAGAATGGGAGCAGTTAGAGATAAGAGTCAATGGAGAATACCTCACTAACCTGCGCTTCGCCGATGACATTGCATTGCTGAGTAACTCGGGGGACGAATTGCAACTCATGATTACGTAGTTAGACAAGGAGAGCAGAAAGGTGGGTCTTAAAATTAATCTGCAGAAAACGAAAGTAATGTACAACAACCTCGGCAAGGAGCAGCGCTTTAAGATAGGTAATAGTGCACTTGAAGTTGTAAAAGACTATGTCTACTTAGGGCAGGTAATAACCGCAGAGCCGAACCACGAGATTGAAGTAACTAGAAGAATAAGAATGGGGTGGAGCACATTCGGCAAGCACTCTCAAATTATGACAGGTAGATTGCCACTATCCCTCAAGAGGAAGGTATATAACAGCTGTATCTTGCCGGTTCTTAGCTACGGAGCAGAAACCTGGAGACTTACAAAGAGGGTTCAGCTTAAATTGAGGACGACGCAGCGAGCAATGGAAAGAAAAATGGTAGGTGTAACCTTAAGAGACAAGAAGAGAGCAGAGTGGATTAGGGAACAAACGGGGGTTAAGGATATCATAGCTGAAATCAAGATGAGGAAATGGACATGGGCAGGGCATGTAGCGCGTAGACAGGATAACCGCTGGTCATTAAGGGTAACTGACTGGATTCCCAGAGAAGGGAAGCGGGTTAGGGGGAGACAGAAGGTTAGGTGGGCAGATGAGATTAAGAAGTTTGCGGGTATAAATTGGCAGCAGCAAGCACAGGACCGGGTTAACTGGCGGAACATGAGAGAGGCCTTTGTCCTGCAGTGGACGTAGTCAGGCTGATGATGATGATGATGATGATGATGATGATTTAGGTAGTGTGGCAAGGGAGGTAGAAATGTATGGCCGCATAGTTAACGCCCCCGTGATGCTACAAAGCGGCTCCAATTTTGGATTTTTTATGCAAGAATACGTCAGCCTTGTCACCTAGCCTGCTCGTACCTCCGTGCCCACTGACATTTTCATGGGACTTAAAGGGCCACTCACCAGGCCGCATATCGAATTTTAGTTAGACAGTGGAAGTTGTTAGGTGTCCAATGAGAAACGTTTTGCCACAAAATGTTTTTTGAATTGGTTCAGTAGAGCAGAGAAAACAGGTTTTTTGAAGCGGCGCGAAACGATGGTGAGAGGAGGCGAGCTCTAAATACTTGCCGCTCCTCCTCGAAGCCTTCGCAAGCCAAATCTCTTCCGCACGCCCTCTGGCATCCGACCAAGAGGTGACGCGCGCATGACGTGCCGAATAAGCCCAGCCCCCGAGCACGCGAGCAGCGTTGCTTTGTTGACCAGCGTTATTTTGTGGCCTTCTGCCTGTTTCTGCAGGATGGTTTGGAAACGCTGGCTTAGACGCGGTAGAGTACATGAGCACAATGAGTGCGCGAACGCGTAGGAGCGTTCCACGGCGGCCGTCTGCTCAATGCGCTGACCTAGGGGACACGAACGCATGCGCAACGCTGGCACATTAGCCCCAAATCTCGTAGCATTTCACGAAAAAAAATGAAAGAAAAACGCGCACAATTTTTTATTGCGTCTAATTATTTATTTCAAGTTTTATTCTCCTCTTAAGGGAGGGAGACGCTCTAGGTGCCGACCAGTGCGGACGCGCGAAGATCGGCTCCTGCTTTCAAGAATGCTTTCCTGTGGTATTCACGAATTTGTCGCTGAGTTTTCAGTCTCATCGTGTGCCTAAGTTCTCAAGAAATCAGCAGATACCACCTTTGTGCTGGTGAGTGGACTTTTAAACCGTTTTGGGGACATTTTCACACGGCAACGCCACCGGGGGATTTAAGCCTAACCAAGGAGGCGATTGTCGCCGATGCGCCGACGCGGCGCCAACGTGACTCAACGCTCTGCGCGTTCCAAAACCTGCAACTAAGAATGGAATACCAAGTAGAGGGAGAGGACGTCTCTCCAGAGGATTGCACGGAAGACATGGGTTGGAAGGAAGCCGAAACGAGACACTCAAGAAATAAGCAAGCCGCAGTTAGCGTTCCTGCTGCCAAGGGTTCGACCAAGGCTGGCGTTGCGGGAGACGCTCGAGCCAGTCGTAGTAGGTATGACAACAAGCATACAATAATGCCAGCTGGACGCATGCCGCCACTACCTAAGGACTTCAGCAAGATTGTGCTACGACCACGTGGAGAATTAAATATCTCGAGAATTGGCACTGGAGCCGTGGCAGACGCGATAGTACTGGCGGCCGGCATCAAAGAGGAGGAGGCCATGCGGGACATCATCTGTTCCAACTTGCAGCAGAACATTATGGCGGCAAGCACTCCGGACCAAGACAGAGCTTCAAGATACCTCAAGGTCAAGCAAATTGACATTGGAGGCAAAGTTTTCGAGGTTAGCGCGTACGCCCCGGCACCCCACGATACTTGTAGTGGAGTGATTCGCGGGATCCCCGTAAGCGATACTCAGGACATTTCGACCCGAAAGATTGTGAACGCGAACAACCCGCTCGCGCTGCACGCCAAGAGAATCAAGGACACCGGGACAATCATCATAGCGTTCGAAGGACACAAGGTGCCCAGATTCGTGAGATATGGACCTTCACTTTGCAGTGCTCCCTTTACCGCAAGAACATCGATATATGTTACGTCTGTGGAAAGCTGGGACATCGGTCTGACGTCTGTCCGAACCCAGCTGAAACCATCTGCAGAGGCTGCGAGATCAAGAACCCAGATAGCCTGCACCAGTACAATCCAAGATGCAGGCTGTGCGACGGTCACCATCCCACGGCAGACAAGGAGTGCAAGAACAGGTTCTTAGTGCCATACGTCGTCAGACGCAGACGTTGGGAAAGATCGCGAGCAGCCGCAGAAGCCCGGGACGCATCAATCACATCGAGTCCAGACATCAACGACAAGCAGCTTATTCCAGCCTACGGGACCCAGAGCATCCAGACTACACAAGAACAGGAAAGGCGGCCCCACTCCAGGGGGAGGTCGCGTTCCAGAAGAGGTCCTAGACCCAAGGCCCGCTCCCAATCACGGGGGCGCTCGAATTCTCAAGGTCACCATCAGGGCCGGGATCAGCCTGGGCGGCACCCGAATGGCCAGCTGCCTGGCGTTCAGTTCAAGATCACGGCTTCACACCCGGAGAGGACGCCTGCAGTTACTTTGAAAGGCAGCTGGGCTGAGCGAGTGCGCAACGGCGCGGCAGAAGTGATGACAGGTAAGCTGCCAGAGCATGATAGAATTGCACAGCTAGAGCAAGAAAACGCGAGACTTACAAAATCAAATGAGAGGCTATCAGCTGAGTTAAAGGAAATAAAAATTCTTCTCACTAAGCTAACCAGTGCGCAGTCTTCACAGCCAATGCCTCAGCCAGTTGATGTCCCTATGGCTAAAAACGTGGGGGACTCGAGAACCACAAAAAAGAGGGCAGTCATGGCAGAACACGTGGAAGCCAACCAAACGACCATGTCAGATATGAAAGAGGTCTTTGACACGCTCAGCAAAGTAGTAGCCAATCTTAGCGAGCAGATGGGTAGGCTACAGCCAAGCGTGGCGGCACTGGAAGAGCATATGACTTTGCGCATTACAAAGGTCGAAGCATATCTGCAGAATACAGCAAGGCCTCCTCATGCACCAAACTCACCCCTTCGGCCCCCAATACTAGTAGTACCAAACCTGTCGACAGGTGCAGCATCAGACCCTGGCTGTCTATGTAATCACCATGATGGCAGCGCTACGTGAAGCATTTCGTATCTGGCAATGGAACTGTAGGGGTTTCCCTAAAAAGAAGGCAGCCCTACAGCAGTATATCAGGAGCAGCCAAGAAAAGCCTCATATTATATTATTACAAGAGACCCTTTCTCCGCAGGCAACGTTGCCTGGATTCCGGCCTGTAATAGAGGATACTGAAGGGAGGGGAGTCTGCACCTTCGTATGCAACAAACTAACGCACGTAACCCACGACCTCAAGATAGAAGCAGGCCGGTTGGAACAAGTCATGGTAGAGATCGTGCCAGGTACCAGCAACCGTCAGAGCATTTCTATTCTTAATATATACAGCAGTCCAAAGGAACAAAGGCAAGGGTTCAAGACGCTTCTAAAGAAAGCTATAAATATCGCCGGGAAATGCCCACTCGTCATAGCAGGTGATTTCAACGCCCCTCATCATACGCGGGGTTACAAGTACAACACTAGGAAAGGAAATTGACTTTGGCAAAGTGCCAGTGAACTTGATCTCACCCTAATCACAGACCCCAGCCTATCAACAAGGCTCGGTACATCTTGCTGCAGGGATTCCACCCCGGACCTAACATTTGTAAGGAACATCAAGAAGGCCCAGTGGATGAACCTTGCTGTTGACCTAGGGAGTGACCACTGCATTCTTGCCACTACCTTCTCCGTGGAGCGTAAAAAGCAGAGAGAATTCCACTTCACAGAATGGGATAAGTTCAGGAAGATAAGGATGGAAAGGGAACAAGATGGCCACAGACAAGGCTTGGAGCAGTGGGTCAAACAGATTAAAGATGACATCAAATCCGTCTCCTTCACCATTACCACAGATTTCCCGGTTGAAAGAATGGATAGCCGGCTCGCTCATCTTCTTGAGGCAAAGCAAGCACTACTGAACCGTTGGAAGGGTCAGCGCCTGAACCGAAGACTGAGGAAGAAGATAGCTGAGGTAAACAGATAAGTCGAGGAACATTGTCGCGCACTATCCAGGCAGCAATGGGGCGAAATCTGCAACTGCGTCGATGGTCAGATGCGCAATGGCAAGACATGGAATATGTTAAAGCATCTCCTCAACGAAAACACCACCAAAACAAATCAAAAGCATGTTATCGCTCGAATTTTGCTTAAAGAGATAGGGCGCACTACAGAACAGCAAGTTGTGCAGCGGCTCGTGCATAAGTACCTCCCAATCAAAAGAGGATTGGCACCACCAAGTAGACAGTACCAGGGCAGGCCCAATCCAGGTCTTGAAAGCGACTTTAACATCGAGGAGATCAGAAGAGCCTTGCATGATCTCAACGGCAGGTCGGCCCCTGGCCCGGCCGGTATATCAAACAAGGCCCTTCGTAACCTTGATGACGATTCAATTGAAACCCTGAAGGATATGATCAATGCAGCATGGAAAGAAGGCAGGGTACCAGAGCAGTGGAAGCTACCCAGGACGATCCTTATTCCTAAGCCAGGAAAGCCCCCTACCTTGGACAACATGAGGCCAATATCCTTGACATCATGTATCGGCAAGGTTTCAGAACATGACATACTGCACAAGGTAAACAAGTACTTGGAAGATAATGACATATATACACACAATATGGTTAGATTCAGGGCAGGGCTGTCCACACAAGATGCATTGAAGCTTATCAAACACCAGGTCATCGACAATGAAACCAGAGACGTGAGAGCCATTCTGTGCCTAGATCTAGAAAAAGCGTTTGACAACATCCACCACTCATTCATACTCGAAGCAATTTCCAAGCTCGGTCTAGGGAAAGCCTTCTATGACTACGTATGGTCCTTTCTTACAGACCGGAAAGCCGTGATGAAGATTGCAGATATCGAGACTGCAGCAATCGAACTAGAAGCAAGGGGCACGCCGCAAGGGGCAGTGATTTCACCAATGCTGTTACACATTGCCATGATTGGACTGTAAAAGAAATTATCGAGCATTGAAGGATTAAAGCACAGCATCTACGCAGATGACATTACCATCTGGTGCACAGGTGGAAGCGAGAGGCAGATTGAGAGCGCCCTGCAAGATGCGATTGACACCGTAGAAGAGTACCTTAGTCCTTCTGGGCTCAAGTGCTCCTCGAGTAAGTCAGAACTTTTACTGTATCGAACTGCACGCCGGGGACCGAA
Source organism: Rhipicephalus microplus (assembly GCF_043290135.1). Taxonomy (NCBI): domain Eukaryota; kingdom Metazoa; phylum Arthropoda; class Arachnida; order Ixodida; family Ixodidae; genus Rhipicephalus; species Rhipicephalus microplus. Next base: position 139,518,073 of record NC_134704.1, on the reverse strand, counting down.
GCCCAGGGGATGGAAGCCGTTAAACCAGATAGACATCCACTTCCATACAAATCAAGGGAATGCCATCCAGAGGGTCGACTCCATCAAAGTCCTGGGCATGCTGATAGAGTCTAGCGGCGCCAACAGCAAACCTATAGCAGAGTTAACTTGGAAATTAGACAGTGCGGTGCACGTCATACGCAGAGTGGCCAACAAAAAGCAATGGGATCAAGGAAGACACCCCATCAGGTAGATGCATGCGTTTGTTCTAAGCCACTTCACGTACGAGGCAGCAACGCACAACTGGTCAAGAGCAGAGTCCGAGACACTAAATGTGCTCCTCAGAAAGGTTATTAAGAAGGTCCTGGTCCTACCCATACATATCAGCACCGAGCGTCTGCTTGAGCTTGGCATTCACAACACGCTCGAAGAAATAGCAGAAGCCCAAGAGAGAGCACAGTTTGCAAGGTTATCTACAACAAGGTCGGGGAGAATGATCCTGCAGGAGCTGGGTCAACACCCAATGGCATACAGACGCAATTACAATGATATCCCCGACAACATCATGGAGAATATCACTGTGTCTCCTATACTAAAAAACATGCATCCAGAACACAACGTCGGAAGAAGAGTAGCGAGGGCCAGGACTATACTTCGTAAAGTCTCAAACGAGGAACGAGGGGTCGCATTTGTTGACGCGGCTTCCTACGCCAATGGGAAAGCGTTTGTGGCAGTGGTGGTCGATGGGGCTGGTCATGTCGTCAACTCAGTGACGGTCAGGACGAAAGACCCAATCATTGCGGAACAGGTGGCCATCGCCTTAGCACTCAAGATGGATAACATTGAAGTCGTCTACAGTGATTCCATGGCAGCCCTACGGGTGTTCGCCAAGGGGACGGTCTCTGAACAAACGCTGAGAATACTGCAAGGCAAGAACATAACGCATCATCTTCTGAGTTGGTTCCCAGCTCCCCTTGGGCAAATCAACGATTCGCCTCCCAATCTCAATGAAGCAGCACACAAGGCGGCGCGAGAACTCTTCAACCGCGCCTCCCCGGGGATGCGTTCTACCGGGGAAGGGGATAACCGGGAAATTCGTACAACATATAACGAGCTCACTAAACATTTCTACCTGTCTAGAAAGATTTTCCCTCCACCTCACAAAAAAATTCCGCTATATCCACGAAGTGAATGATGATGAGTGGGCGAAGCTCCGGAGGTAAACCTGGTAAACCATGAATCCTCTGTACATTTTGCCCACTCGATTTTATTACATCGATCCCCCTAGCGTACGTCGCCGCACTAAATCGAACGATTGCCTTCAACCAATGACACGCGCCATATGTGACATCATTCCTATTTTATAAGATCTCGCGTCTTTCATCAACTACAAGTACCGCTTTCAAGTTTATAACATCTTGCATCTTTTCATCATCAGCTACAAGTACCACCATTTAGTAAACACTACAAGAACTAAACGAGAGGTGGCTACATACGGGAGACGGTACCGCCATCTAGTGAACACTGCAAGAACTAAACGAGAGGTGGCTACATACAGGAGACGGTACCGCCATCTAGTGAACACTGCAAGAACTAAACTAGAGGTGGCTACATACAGGAAACGGTACCGCCATCTAGTGAACACTGCAAGAACTAAACTAGAGGTGGCTACATACAGGCTACAGGGGACGCACAGCCCACGCCCTAAGAAGCTTCGCCCCTAAAATCTAACCCGGCTCCAAGCACTTACATTAAGGCTTTTGCAAACGCGGATGTACCCTACTTTGAAAATGGTACACATCACGTACCCTGACCTATACCCAAGTAATCTTTGTCCACATTGTGGGGAAATAGCTTCATTAGAACACACGCTCTGGCAGTGCACCAAATTCGCTAATTTATCGAACATCAACTCTGCCAGATGGGAGGCGGCAATCCGCAGCTCGTCCTTGGCAGATCAGCTCTGGGCTGTTCACCAAGCCCGCGAGGCGGCTGAGGAGCTTGGCATCTCAGTCCCCACGTGGGAGCTGCCCGCAACACAGTGATCTGTGTTTTGGAGGACCGAATAAAAGTTTGTCCAATCCAATCCAATCTCTTAAAGCTACAAATACATAAACTACGCATGTTGTGTTAAATAGTTTTTGCCGTGTCACTTGGTATACTGTTGACAACGTCAGAGCAGACTCGTCTACGTAGAGGACCAACTTCTCTGCATTGCCGTGTACGTAGGGCCATTCCTACGCCTACGTCATGCCCTCATTCTCTACGCGTGCGCCGGCAGAGGGGAGGGGGAGCAGCTTTCATCTTGAAATTTGACCAATTTTCGTGGTGCGTAGCGTTGCAAAGTTTGGCAGAAGTGATCATGAACGCCTCGTCTACGCATTGCGCTTGTCAGCGCAAAATTGTCAAACCTGATGAGTGGCCCTTTAAGGAAGCGATCAACTTCTATGGCAATAACATCTGCCAACGCCTGTTAGTAACACAAAGTATTACAAACAGGCTCGTTTGCTTGTTTATCTCACTACTGGCCACGCTCTTTCCGAGGGCGCTCGTATTCTACAATTGTTCGTGTGATTGCCTTCACGAATATTCTCCACCCTAATACAAAAGCGCATCACATCTTTCCTCAAAAAGTACGTAAATGATTGAAATCACTACCAGCAGCTGTTGTATTTTGAAAGTTATTTTTGTGCACCTCACGCTACCAGTACTCGAAATATAGTTATATGTTTCTTTCATTTAGCAGCAATGCTGTCAGGACTTTCGCTTGAAGAGTGGAATAGACATGATAGCGACTGAAGCACTCTTACTATTATAGTCAGTGATCAGGGCGATAAACTGTAAACAATGTCTATTTGCCTCTACTGGTATGAATTTTCATGAACTGGTGATAGAAATATGTAGATTCATTAGGTTCATTTCACCGAACATTGGACCCAATAATAATTAAAGCTTCTCTCTATGGTTTATTTTTCCCGTGGGTTAATTTACGATGTAATTCAACAGTTTTAAATGCAGCCGTTGGAACAGAAAGTTTGTTCACAGAAATAATTTTGCATGCACATATCATGCGTATGCATGGCAATGTACATATTTATAAGACTTATCCACTGCCACATCAGTGCAAATGAAGTGACACTGGCGCTAAACAAAATAAATAGCTGCTAATGGGGATCGCAGCGTGCGCGTTACCTAAAGGCCGAATGCTCCTGTCTCTCATTCCCCCTTAGCAGCCATTAACATGTGCATTGAGCACTATCTTTTATTTTTCAACAACGCACAGAAGAAATCTCTCACCGGAACCTTCTTGGAGGTCAAAATCGTAAGGAAAGCTATTTCGGGTATGTGCCACTGGTGGTTACGTACTACGAGAAACGCACAAGCCACGCCATAAGGAGCTTCGTCCCTGAAAATAGCTCTTTCTCCTTCTAGCTGAGAATTCATTCCCGAAAGAACGCCAGTTGCACGCGCACTTACGTTCAGGCTGAGTAGAAAATAGTTATGATGTATTCCACTTAAGTATTATTGTGCACAATACATTGCCATCCTGATTTCAGCGCTGACTTTATATTTGGTGAAGAAAACTTAATATGTGTAATCTGGTTACTCGTATAATGTGCTTTTGTATTTTTGGTCGTGAAGCACGGCATAGCTGAAAGTGGGTAACGGCTGAAGCTTATCATCAAATGGCTCTAGCTTGTTATAATCACCACTGTAAATCTACCTACAGTGAAGCACTACTTTCTGCTTGTTATAGTAGCTCACCTGCCCGTGATCAGATGAGCAAACCACCATGAAAGACATCACGTCCTGCGTTAGCCAGAGTTAGTGTCCCTGAATACATGCACTGTCGATAGAGCAGTAAAGTTTTCTGCATTGATATTCGATGATTTATATTCCAGAAGCTTAAACAACTTACGGGCGATTACGGCGCTGAACGGAAAGCCAGAACCCTCTTCGAAGATAACAGGCTTCTCTTGAGGGGCTGTCGAAAGAATAGGCGTTTGGCATTTTTGTTTTTATAACCAGTGTATATACCACGTTCACTCTAGCCTGAAAGAGGCTATGGGCTTTCCGAACGGGAAAGAATGGTGTCTTCGAATAACCATGAAAAATGAGTCACTGTGTTACAACTTAGCGCGTCGCCAGTAAATGTATAAGAAGTAGGGCAGCATCACATACGTTGCATGCAAATCGCGGCACTTCTATATCGAGAGACTGCAGTGAGTTAGGCATACCGCTTGGTTGGTTGATCACTAGTTGAAAGACTAATTCAGAGCGCTTTGCGTCTGTTTTTTTAAATACAATCTCTGCTTAGAGTAAAGGCTGGAGGGACAGTAGCCGTGCACAGATATGTTAGGTGTGCAGCGCCCGTCAATGCTTGCTGCTCGAATGTGAGCAGTAACACTGAATGAATAAAGAGCTCACAGCAACAATTTAGCGGTAATGGTCACAGTCGACACACGTGGCATTCTTTGCAATGGAGTGCCGAAACACACCTACTTTAGATGAAAAAAAAAACGAAGTGACACGCGAATAGCTTCCTAAAGAACTAACTTGCTAAGAGGAAATTCAAAAACATGTGGATATTCCTAAATGTGTGATCGCTCAGCCGCACTGCTTCGTTTCACAGACGCTTCAGTGACGATAAACAAAGTTCTGCCGCAGTACGAGTTGAAAATGGCTATGCTTTGATTGTTGTATTGAAATAAACACAAAATTGTTCAGGAAACTTGTACATTTTTGCTCAGGATTCAATTCAAATAGTCGAATGGTTCGCCTTGACAAAGCAATGCCGCATTCTAATACTCAGATAAAAAATGTCTTATTTAGTTTACTGATTTACCTGGGTAGTGACGACGCCATAAAATTGCATTTGCGAGCGTTAAGTAAGGCGAGCGGTGTTGATAACAATGACTGACCATAAATACTTTTTCATAAAACTTTCAGTTACCCGAGGAAGGAGCGCCAACGAGTGCAGACGCGTTTCACGTCGGCTTCTGCTTTTATGAACAACTTCGCAGTAAAAATCACCGCGTGCATTTCTCAGAGTAATATCAGAAGATTTGCCTCATCATCCAGATTCTCAGGATACCAAAGACAAGGTGGGCCAACCGTTTTTCGTCTTTTTACGGCCTTTTCTCGGTGCACACCACACGAGACGCTGTTAAGCCTCGCGAAAGAGGCCGGTTTCCTCAGGGAGCCGGCGCTGTAAACCCAACGGAATCCACCGCGTCGGCAGGCGACGCGCAAGACAATGCTGCTGATTGGAGGACGATGGACGTACAACACGATGATGATGAATCACCAGCCACTACCGAGAGTAAAGAAGGCTGGCACATCGTCTACTACGGACGTCGTCGAAAGCCCGGACATGAATCAGTCAGGGACGCTGATGGCGTCCATGGTGCTAGGAGCAAGGTAGAACCCGGTTTTTGTAACATGCAAGCCAAAACGCAGGAAAGGCGGTTGAGTCGCATCAAAAAAGCGAGCAGAATGCCCAAGCGGCCAGCGGGAGACTACAAAATTGTGATCCGACCAAGAGGAGGCCTACGCGTAGCCGCACTCGGCCCAACAGATAATTCCAGAGGCATACATGAAGCCGTGGCTACACCACCAGAAGTCCGGCACTTCGACGTGATATGCCCCAACAAGACACATAACATCATGTTAGTGAGCACACCAGACCCCGACCGAGCTGACCAGTACAGAGAAATCAAAAAAATACTTATACGAGGCAAAGAATATGAAGTGGCAGCGTAGAAACAGCGCCAGAAGATACAGCCAAGGGTATCTATAAAGGAATCCCACTGGAAGAAACGCCTGGTAGCATTAGGGCGGCCCTTGTCACTGAAAGAAACCCCAGCATCATCACAGCGAAACGAATGGGGAATGCTACAACGGTCATTGTGCTCTTCAGTGGAAACAAGGTACCCTCCAGTGTGTGCTATGATGGAGTAATAATACCGTGCACGCTATACCGCAAGCAAATTGACTACTGCAAGCAGTGCAACAGACTGGGACATAGAAGTGACGTGTGCCCCAACCGCCAAGATAAACTTTGTGCTGGTTGCGGCATTCACAACCCCAAAGACGACCACAGATGCGACCCTAGTTGTCAAATCTGTGGAAACGACCACGTTACAGCCGATAAAAGCTGCACGGCCAGGTTCAAGAAACCTTACATTGTGAAACAGAGACAATGGGCCAGACTACGAGAACATCAAAGGCAAAGCTCATCTCCTCCAAAAGGACGTCCACGAGAGCGCTCGACATCGAGATCCGGAAAACGTCAGCAAACAAGACCCTGCCCCGGTTCAAGGAACCGCAGCCCTGCAAGCTCCCACCCCAGTTCCAAGTCGGGAACGGCATCTAAGAGACCAACAAACAAGGTGAGCTGGGCAGATAGAGTACGCGGCTTGCGACTGGAGGGACCTGAGGAGGTTAAAAAGTTAATAACGGTAGCAATAACAACAAGATTCAAGAGTTAGAGCGGTTTAAATATAAAAACAGACGAGCGAAAGAAATGATAGAACAGATGCAAGCTCAAATAGAACTCCTCACTATGGAACGCGAATGCGGCAAACCCAGAAGCCCTAATATAACTAATACTGTAATGCAGGAGGAAACACCCATAGCCAACGATCGCATGGAGACAACTACCCCTCTGTTAAAACAAAAAGCCAAAATGCAGAAAACTACAGATCCTCCAAGCACTAAACAAGAAAGCATCTCGCAACAAACAAGGTTGGATAACATTGAGAAAAAAGTATACCACCTATTGACTGCGTTCCAATCTATCCTAAAAACCACCACTAAGACATCTGTTGATCTGACGGCACTAGCAGCCAGGGTAGAAATGCTGGAACGAAGACGCAACGCAAAACCATCCGCAGACCTTCAGGGTGTAGTCGCGAACATTCACCAACAACCACAGGCACCATATCCCCGGCAGGCAACTCCCACAAAACCACCAACTCCTCTCATCCACCCACCTATTTTCACGCCTCCCACACAAATAACGAACAGCGATGGTGAGGCGTGGTAAAGGACAACTCCGCATATGGCAATGGAACTGTAAAGGATTCAGGGCTAAGAAATCTGTCATCCAGCAGTACATCTGACAAGGTAACAAGCCAGATGTTATTTTACTTCAAGAAACGCATGGCCTCGCCACATTACCAGGATACCAGTCAGTAAGTCCTGAGTGTGAAGAAGGAAATAAAGCTCTCACTACGCTAGTAAGGAGAGAAATTACGGTCAGAACACATAATCTAGAGTGTGGATACAACCGTATAATGACAGAACTTCTATCTAGGAAAACAAAAGGGAGCAGAACATTTATTCCTAACGTATATAGCAGTCCGTCGAATCACAGGCAGCAATTTCACTCTCTATTTAGGCAGGCCGTGATATTAGCTGGCAACGCCCCGCTCATCATAGCAGGGGACTTCAACGCCAAACACGAGGCATGGAGGTATGGTTACACCACCCCCATAGGGAAACGGTTATGGCAGAGCATACAAAATGAACAGCTTACTCTGACTACAGACCCGCATGCACACACACGCATATGTACAAGCACCCAGCGAGACACAACACCGGATCTTACAATAACCAAGAATGCCTCGGGGGCTACAAAGCAAAACACATTCGATGATTTAGGAAGTGACTATCGCATATTCGAAGCACACGTACCATTCACCGATAGTGACAGGATTACGACCATATGACACGAGACGTCTAGTTGACTGGGATAAATTTCGGGATATCAGAAAAACGATTAGCGAACATCCTGACGATATCCAGCAATGGTGCTAGAGCATAATAGACATCGTCAGGAAAGCCACACATGAAGTAGAAACAGATATCCCAGTTCAGCACATCGATAACAGAATAATCCACCTGTGGGAACTAAAGAAGCGTTACAACACAAATGGCGGAGGCAAAGACACAACAGAAAAATCCGGAAAAGGATGGCACAGCTCAATAAAGACATTGAAAGTCACTGCAAGCAGCTGTGTGAGCAACAATGAGCGGAGATATGTAAGGACATGGCCACCCAAATTGGAACATCACAAACGTGGAAGTTGCTGAGGTTTCTTTTAGATCCCACCAACACCAAAACTGAACAGAGACACACTATCCGTCGTCTCACACGCGAATACGAAGGAAACGAGGAATAGCTAATGACAGATCTACAAAACATCTACATGCCAAAATCGCCACCACTACAACATAAAAACTATACAGGCGAAGCCAACCCTAACATGGACAAAAACTTTGAGGTAGCAGAAATTAGAGCGGTGCTCCACAAATTAAATGTAAAATGAGCCCCGGGACCCGATGGAGTCACCAACCGAGCTTTACGTAACCTGGAGAGTAAATCCTTAGAATTTTTAACTGGATATATAAAGAAATGTTGGACAGAAGGGAAAATACCCGACGCGTGGAAAGAGGCTAGAACAATCCTTATACCGAAACCTGGAAAGCCAATCAACAAAGTAAACCTCTGACCCATCTCATTAACGTCATGCGTAGCAAAAGTAATGAAACATGCATTTTTAAATAGAGCCAACAACAATCTTGAGGATGGTGAGTACTAACCACACACGATGATAGGCTTCCGTCGTCACCTAGCCACCCAAAACGCCATGCTACAGATTAAACACCAAATCATAGACTACCCCACAAGATCCACACGAGCCATACTCGGTCTGGATCTCAAAAAAGCATTTGACAATGCAGCTCATGAAACAATTCTCAGCCGCATATCGAGCTTAAACAAGGGTGAGCGAGCCTATAATTACGTCAGAAACTTCTTGACCAACAGGAAAGCAAGGCTCAGCTTAGGAGGTCGTACATCTAATGTCCAAGAATTGGGCTGCAGAGGCACTCCACAGGGCTCCGTAATATCACCAATGCTCTTTAATCTAATAATGATTGGACTACCGAAAGAGTTCAATAAAATCCCGGGATTATACCACTCTATCTACGTGGATGACATCACAATATTTGTCAGTGATGGCAGCGACGGCAACATAAAACAGAGACTCCCAGAAGCAATAGGAACAGTTGAGCGATACTTGGAAGGCACAGGACTCACATGCTCCCCGGAGAAATCAGAACTGCTTCTCTACAGGCCAGCCATCAGAGGCAGACCACGCAAGTCAGAGGAAAACAAGCGGCAATATGAGAAAATTAGGATTCATAGACAGGAGGGCACAGCTATACCGACCGTTCTAAGAATACGGGTACTGGGATCAGTCATCGAGGCTAACGGTGCCGACGGCGAGACTATACGAAGACTAAACACCAAAGTCACGAATACGATGAGACTTATTTGAAGGGTCACGAATAAACACCGAGGTATGAAAGAAGCCCACATAATTCGTCTAATTCAGGGCTTCGTTATAAGTCACATAACGTATGTAGCAGCATACCACAACTAACAAAAAGCTGAAACTAACAAAATAAATGCACTCATCCGAAAGGTCTCCAAACAAGCGATAGGAATACCTGAGTATGCTAGCACAGAACTTTTTCTTCAGCTAGGACTACACAATACGCTTGAAGAGATTATAGAAGCTCAGCGGATATCCAAGCTTGAAAGGCTCAGTAAAACTAAAACGGGAAGAAGTATAATGAGTAGATTAGGGATCATGTACCATGCACAACATGGCGTGAAAAATGACATCCCTAATACAATCAGAGCTAAGATCATTTCTAACGCGATACCGAAAAACATGAAACCCATTATCAACACGGACCGCAGAACACACCGAGCAAAAGCACTGCTCAAAGCACACGGCAGGAACAGTAAATCTTTTTTTGTAGATGCTAACGCATACCCTGAATGAAAAGCTCACACTGCTGTCGTGATTGACACATCCGGCATTTGTATTATTGCGTGCTCTGTCATAACAAAAAATATAGAGGAGGCTGAGGAGGTAGCCATAGCCATGGCTATCACCTCCAACAAACACTCATTCATACTGAGCGATTCGCAAGTAGCAATCAGAAATTTTACGCAAGGACGGATTTCACAGCAAGCCCTCAGAATCCTCGTTAATAACCAAAAACTACACAAAGTAGATGAACCGAAATACTTCGTATGGTTCCCGGCGCACACAGAAACTGATACACCAAATCCCAACGAGCTGACTCATGAGTTGTCGCGAGAATTAACCCGCTGCGCAACCCGACCACACCGCTCGATGATCATCCCCGGCGCCGCTGACGTACCACACAAAGACCAATTTACAAGCAACACAGAATACATGCAACACTACAGAGAAGCAAGGCGCATCTTTCCAGCCCCTCATCCGAGTCTAAACAGGCAAGAAGCATCGGAATACCGACAGCTACAGACGAACTGCTACCCGAACCCTGTGCACCTCCACATGACCTGCCCAAACCTATACCCGGACAATAAATGTAAGCTATGTGTAACAGAAAAGGCGTCTTACAAACATATATTATGGGAATGCCCCAACTTATCAACAAGTTCTCATGAGGTCCTCCGGGAGCAGTGGCGACTTGGGCTGCTCAGCTCGAAGGTTCAAGACCAAAAATGGGCTATCCAGCAGGCCAGGGAGGCTGTACAGAGACAATGTCTCCCGGTACCTCCTTGTGTGGTCTAGCCCGGACCACAACATGCCGGATACGAAAATAAAGTTTATTCATCATTTATTCATCACCGGAGGAATACTCCAAAACACATTCAGCTACAGCAAAACCATTGTAAGAGTGATACGCCATATACTTTTAAAATCATGTGTTTTCTGTCATCACTTGCGCTAACAGATTCCCTCACACTAACATGGTTAAGTAACTTCCTAACAAGCCGACTGCATTTAGTCCCTCTTCATCCCTTTGTTACGATTTCTCAGGTGTTTCTCAAGACAGTGCCTGCCTGCCCGACGTTGGCGGCTTTTAGAGTCCCTCAATGATATCTAATCATGGTCATTGTCTGACGCGTGTGATTGCAAAAAGAAACTATCAGAGACGCAAAGGAAGAACCGATCGGGTTGGAGGTGGCTCTGATCTTCGGTAACGTGCTCATGGGCAGCTTAGACAAAAGCAAGAGCTCCGACGCCGACTACCAGTTTGGCGCCCGACCCCGTCGATCCACGACCGCAGGACTGTCAGTGTGAGGAGTGCTTCTTAACCCGTAAGTGCCGACGACATCGCAGAGCATCAGCGAGCCGACCCAGAACTGAGGAGCCTAGCTGAATACCTCGAGGGCTGGACCACTATCGTCCCACAAGTATTCAGGCAACGACTGGCGTCATTTTTCTTGAAAAACGACGCCCTCGTAAAGAATAATTTTTCTCCAGCCCAAGCCAGATATTTCATCATTGTACGTACAACAATGCGACCAGAAATTCTTCAGGCTCTCTTCGAGTCACCTACACTACTACCCGACGGCTAGACACCTCAAACTTCCCGCACAAACACAAGAGTACAAGAAAAGTACTACTGACCGCGCCTTGCCCCTGACGTCTCCCGCTGTGTAAGGACGTCCCTGACTATTAGCGGCAAATGACACCAACCAAGAGACCCGCAGGCTTCCTCCAGTCCATCGACACCCCCCAACGACCATTTTAGCAGATCGGGATAGACCCCTCTTGGGGCAGTTGCTAAAGTCGTATTGCGGAAATAAATGAATAATCATAGCCCCTGACTGCTTCACACGCTATGCGGAAAGAGTAGCACTGCCAACAATAGTAAAGTATTTTGTTGAGAAAATTCCCCTTCAACACGGTGCCTCAGAGGTTCCAATCACCAACAGAGGTAGGGCGTTTACTGCTCACCTGAATCGGGCAATCCTAAGATAGAGCCAGAGAAGCCACCGTCGAACAACCACGTACCACCCCCAAACCAATGGCCTGATCGAGCGCCTAAATAAGACCATCGCCGACATGCTGACCACGTTCTCGACGTCGAACACAAGACGTGGGACGCCATTCTTTCATACGTGGCCTTCGCATACAAAACGGCCGGGCAGGAGACAAAGCGGATGGCGCCATACAGGTTGGTCTACAGAAGAAACCCGGCAACGACGCTCCACACCATGCTGCCCAACATTGCGGACGAAGAGCCCCACCGCGGTGGTGTTGTGGCTACGGTACTCAGCTGCTGACACGCAGGTCATGGGATCGAATTTCAGCTGTGGCGGCTGCACTTTTAATGGAGTCAAAAATGATGTAGGCCCGTGTGCTCAGATTCAGACGCACGCTGAAGAACCCCAGGTTGTAGAAATTTTCGGAGCCCTGCACTACGGCGTCTCTCATAATCATATGGCAGTTTAGGGATGTTAAGCCTGACATATCAACCAATCGCTGACAAAGAATACTTTGACATTACCTTCTACCTGCAGCGCGCCGAAGAAACCCGACAACTCACCCGCCTCCGTATCAAGAACCAAGAGACGACCGACAGCCTCCATTACAATCTTCGACGAAGCTTTACGAGCTCGGTGACCGCGTTTAAATGTGGACGCCGATACGCCCACATGGACTCCGCCAAAAACTTCTGCGACGATATTTCGGGCGTTGCAGGGTTGCTGAACGTCTCGGACCACTATACTACGAGGTTGTCTCCGAATACATTACTGTTAACGGCTCCGTGCACGACCTAAAGTGGTCCATGTCATCCTCCTCAAGGCTTTTCATGCGTGAAGCTGAGGGCTTTAATTTTAGTCGCTGCTGTGCTTCATTGCTTGAACCTATTGTTTATTTTCTTACTTTATTATTTTATATTCATCTTTTGTTAAACAAACGGGGTGATACCTTTTTCAGAGGGGTGCAACGCTACATTCTTTCCAAAAAATTTGTTTTCGCCTCGTTACATGGGCGAATAAACAGACGGATGGACGGATGGATGAATGAATGCACGGATAGACGCACCGAAGGATAGACCTCATTGCCATTTACTGCATTGTGCAGCACATGCTTACCAAATACGCACTCAGACGTATCCAACGTATCCATATGCAACCTTTCACGATGAGAGGGAAGTGCAAAGAATTTGTGTTTGGAAACTTCCCATTGCAGCAATATAGTAAAACGACCTCTCTCGCTTCATTTATTGGACCACAAAACGAAAGAGAAACGCAATTTCTAAATCATCACTTATTTTAGGATGCTTCACACGTCTGTTTTTGTTAGTATGACCGGTTTTCGATAGATATTGTTTTGTTTTTTGCCAAGTGTCCTAAAAAAGTGTTGTCACAAATTATTCTGCTGCACATGCGCAGTTGCTCTGTCAAAGCTGGTTCACCTGTGTGTTTATTCGTGCCTTTTCTTTTAATATTAAAACTTCAGTTGAGAGTCAGCGCTCATGTTGTAGTATCCTTCATCTGCGTCTTCGTCCTTCTTGTGCTGTGAGTTATCGAAAAAATAAAGCCGTTACAAAGGAAGAACCTCGCCATGCAACCGCTATGACAATGAAGAAATGAAAGAAACAAATGAAGAAATGAGAGCATAAACTGAGAAAAACAAAATAAAAGCTGATTTGTATAAAACACGCGCAGTCTTACGTCTTTCTAATGATGTAATTGGCTAACTTTTCACGGGAGAGTTAAGACTTACCGTAGATTTCTCCCTCTCAAGCTTCGCCCACTTATCATAATTCATGGCGTGGTTTTTTAGGAGCGAAGCTACTTAAGCCATGGCTCGGGCATCGCCGACGTATGTAGTAGTAGTAGAAGTATTAGTAGTAGTAGTAGTAGTAGTAGTAGTAGTAGTAGTAGTAGTAGTAGTAGTAGTAAATAGCCACCTTTTTAGTCCTTGGAATTTTCGCTGGATAGCGTTACTTGTATATTTTGAATATATGATGAATAGATGCGAGATGGCGGTACTTGAAGTGTTCACTGGATGGATGAACGAACGGACAGATGGACGCATGGACAGATGGATGGATGCATGGACTGACGACCAACGGACGCGGGGACGGAGGGATGGAAGCACGAACGGATGTACAGATGAATGGACGCACGGAAAATCCCACGGATGGAAGGACGCACAGACGGATGACGAATGCTTTGCCCTACTCATCATAATTCACTCCATTGTTATGCTGTGATTTTTTTAACAACTCTTGCAACACGTGGTATCATTTTTATTGATTGCACGTTCTTTCATATAGGCGAAGTTTTGTATACCTTTGACTTCAATCAATACAAAAAGATATAGGGTGCATGAGCATGTTTACCCAGGGCTTCATGCCAGGTGTGGGTTCTTTGTAACTTCGCATCAGTTCTATGGTTTATCGTCAAAGTGACTCATATACACGGCGTAATCAAATAAAAAGCATAAAAACACTCCCATCGCGAACCGTCATGAGTTGAGGGTCAGTACATGTCACGCAGCGGACAAAATCGAATAAAATAGCACCGAAAGCGGCATTACCACGGCACTTTATCTAGTACCACCGAGTTGTCTTGAATGAGACAAATGAATTATACTCGCGTTCATCTTTGGAAGTGGCCAGTACTGCGTCATCGTTTTTTGCAACTATGATTGCATATCGTAGAACAGCTTTTGATGTTCTATGTGAAGGTGACTGGCCACTGATGAAACAATTGTCATGTAATCAATAAACAAATGAAAGAAGAAATATTGCAGGCGTTTTTGGTAATGCTACATCTGCAGAACATTGAAATACGAAGGAATGCTTCACGGTCGGCGGAGTTTCCTAGTTTTAACAGTGCGAATAACACTGTCGAAATCAAAGAGACACACGGCCGTGTGCCCTATCTTCTTCAATTAGCACAGCATTGCAATCTAATCTGAGCTTATTTCCTAGTCCACCAAGCTATATTGTAACGCGCAGAGTTGTAGTAGTCACAGTATATTTACAACAAGCATGGGGTGAAGCATTGACGCACTATGACAAGTGCGAAACCACCAGTTTATTGTTTGTTGCCTGTGAGCACTGGAATAGGCTTTAACCTGAGACACTTCAACGTCTTCTACGGGTAGTAGCACCCTCTAGCTCACAGTAGCACAGACGACATTTGATAGGTCACACCCAGATAGAACTTGATGGTTTATGCATTAAAGAATAGCACTTCTGTATCGTTGATTCATCGTACTCGGAAACGAAGGCGTGTTATTTTAGTTTCTGGCCATAAGGCACAAAAACTAATGCTTTGAAGATAGTGCTTAACTTAACGAGGACGGTCCCGTGTCCATTCTATACGTTGCTTCACGACAGATGGCTATGTCATACGTGGCTTCCTTGCTGCTTCATCACGCGACAACGGCTTTCCCAGCATTACGCCAAGCTGCACGAGGCGAAGACAGCATACGAAAACCCAAAGCCCTATAGTGACTTGCACTTTGAACGGGTGGTAGAGACTAAAAGAGAATGGCGGGAAAATCAGCTACGAAGAGCTGAAACCCTGCCACCTACTGATACTTCAACGGCGGGCTCTGAACGACGGGCACAAGTTTGTGAGCTGTTGTACAGCGCAACTTTACTTGTGTCGTCCTACGGTGTACCTACGGCATCCGTTCACAACGCATCGCATGCCCGCTTAGCTCCCTTTGAAACGCTGAGTGCCACGACAACTATTTGGGAGCATCGCTTCGGAAACGCTGCTGGTTTCGGAACTTATGCCAACGGTGAAGTGTGCGGCCAATTGTTTTTTTTTGGTCTGTGAATATGTGAACTATGAATTGTGTTTAAAAGTGTCTTGGCTTCCGACTATGTATAACGTGAGTTATTTGCGCTTTTATGACATTAGGCTATTTGTGTGCATGCTCAGGGAACGTTCTCTTCTACCCGATTTCTCACGCGTAATTAGTGTCAGGTAACTGAAACTTCTGCAGCTAAATAAAAGTCCAGGCTCAAGAGTTGTTGAAAAAAAGCACGTCAGCAGTTTTTGTCGTTATAATAAACGTTCCCGCCACCATACATTTTAAAAGCAGCAAATGAAAACTATATAATATTGACCATATCCCATCATATTTCGTTCATGGAAATCCAAAGACAGCTCTGTATTCTGATAAATTGTATCAATCAACGTCCGCTGCTCAAAAATATTTCATTTTTAAGCCTCCATTTCTTCTTAAACGTCTTACTCCCTCATTGGTTATGGACCCATATAGGGTATTACAACACAGTGCAATAAACAGGTTTTTATTGTTGAGAGCTATGCAATATTGTGCTCACATTCAGCGACGCCAGAACGTAACTCCCAGCATGATGCACGGGCCCTTTTCCGTGCCTTCGCTACTGTATTTGTTGACGGCACAATGTTGTCGAAAAGGTGAAACACCACAACAGATATGATGCGCCTTTATTTTCCTCTTCACCGCTCTTAAAGCGACGCTGTCGCCAGTGCAGCAATGTCCTCTACTCCCTACTGACGGTGACCTTCTTATACGGCGCAAATGGTCATACATTGCGTTATTGAGCACGCCTTGCAATGAGCGCTAGATACAAGCCTTTTAGTCTGTCTATCAAATACTGTGGGCACATTATGAAAGAGAATTTGCTGTAAAGAGTTTTCCTAAAACTTTCTCCGTGTATTTTGTTTAGGCACGCGGTTCTGATACACCGAAATAAATATTCATTTTTCATTAATATTTTTATTTATTAAACCTTCTGGGTTAAAGGCCTTGAGGAGCGCAGTGGTTACACTAAAACGAAAAAAAAAGACAGAAAACCGAATAGGACGTTTCCGTACCTAGGCAGGAAATTAGGAAGTTTTAGCTACACCAACAAAGGCAGATAACATGCTCACAAACGATTAAAAACAATAAAAAAGTGCACTAAGGTTACAGAATATGAACGTAGGAACAGATAAAGTCCTCAGTAACTCCTTGCACTTGTGATGCACAAGCATAGTAAACAAAAACGAAGGAGCCATTTATACAACATTATTTAAACTATTATAAACAAATGATCATCACGAATGGCTATGACGTCATAAGCAACGTAGGTTTATTCGGAGGAAGTTCACACGATAAATGACTGATAGGTTTTTCTGCGATAAGTTTTAAGGACAACGTTGTAGCGATGGTATATGTATTGTGGCAGAGAAATGATTTCGTTTGGGAGAGTTGCATATAATGGAATATTTTGAGAAAAAGAACCAAACGCACGCATTAAGATAGAGACGTAAGTGAAAAACAACCTCTCCAAAAAGTGTACGCACGTGACTGGTCGTTTCTGTGTGGAAGACATTGATATAAATTTTACAGAAAAACTCACCAGAAAATAGTTTACTGCTTAGTCAAGCTACCACATTAGGCTCGTCCCTCGCGAATTTTCAGATCAGTAAAGCTGAAGCACGGGGGATATATCAGAAGTTTCTGCAACAGCACAAAGAAGCGTGGCATTATTTTTGTGACAATTTTATTTAATATAAGCTGAACAATATTATAAAAAAGAGCGCCCAAATACCAACTAACTTCAAAAACACGCAGAACCATTTCGAGTAAATTGCTAGTACATGTTGCCACTTTCAGTTTAACGAAAAGCCCTCTTTCAACATTGCCATTTACGTTACCACATAATTAGTTCTCGCTACATTGTTCTGCTGAAAATAGTGTCGTGAGCCAAAGATAAGACGCGCGCTCATACAACTAAAAAAAGAATCAACCTCCTTGTTCGAGCACCAGAATTTCACTTTCAGGAGTGATCAAATTTCAGGAAAGAACTCCTGGTGTCACACGTTAATAAAAAGCTTATATGAGCAAAGGAACTGTGGCTGTTGTGATTCTCACGGGAATTTCAAATGCGTTGATTTGTCGTCTTTATAAAAACGTTAGTTTTGAACTTTTTCCACACTCTTACTGCAAAACGTTAATTAGGTCTGGCTCCAGTATAAATAAGCTTTAATGTCGAAGCCGGCCCACTGCTGCTCCTGCTGGGACCACTTCCGGGGTGAAATGCAGAACTGTGGCTTTGCCCTTATTTCGAGTACGTGAACTGCTTAGCTCTATCTGAAAAGAACGTCATGGCACCATGGAAGCTACGAAGTGTACGAGGTTCAGTTGCCTGGAAGCGGATTTTAGTGTCTAGCTCTTCTGTTTATTTGCTGGATTGTGGTTGTAAATATTTTTCATAGTGCATGTTTAAATCGTGATTTCTATAATTTTCACACAGTATATTTTGTTACTGGGCTTGCTTTCATTCTCACACTATTGAGATTTGTTCTTATGCCACCTCTATTTTTTTTATTATTTTGTCCAGGAATGAGTGGTTTCTACGGCCGTTTTTTGAGACGTGACACAGCTGCTCACAATACCGCTCTTGAAGGCACTTGTACGCCACAAGTTTTTCAACCGTGGCCACGCGTCTGTTTTCTGTGCACCCTTAAAGCCATATATTTTCGGTTAAGTGCAGACAGGTGGTCTACCGTTCGCACTACCAAAGGATACTGACTAGAAGGAGGTTCTCAATCAAATAATCTGAAGCAACAGTATTTGCATTTTTTTTTCATTCGCTTTATTAGGCCTTTTCAACAATATAACCAAGAAGGGGGCAAAAGGACAGTGTGTCCGCCAACTTTTTCGTGAGGCGCTTCAGGCAGGTACAGTAATGTATTTTTAGTTAGATTTGTAATTTAAAAAATATCCTGCGTTTGTGAGCGTTATTCCATATGTTCTATTTTTTCACTTCCATTGAAATTGTTTATTATATATATATATATATATATATATATATATATATGCTGAAAAAGTGTATGTATGCTCGTGTTTATGTCACTGCTTCCATGTGAGTGACTTCAGGAGCATCAAAGCTTTATGATGCAGCTTTTTGCGTGAAAGACTGCACAGAATTTCGTTGAAGAACAACAACATTTTTGAACTGTCATTGCTTCAGTTTGGATTAGTTTTACGGCCACAGTCACTGGTCGTGACACTCAACTTGATCCCCTTACGCTTATTTGCCTAAGTGCCTCTCACAGTTCTAATGTTGCAAAACTATTTAAACGTGAAGACTTCTCGAATAATAAGCTCTGCTACCTTCAAGACACAACAGAGAAATACCAGTAGCCATGAATGCCGGCATATATATGGCCCATATATGTCTATTTCCCATATGATGGCTAAGCATTCCTTTTCTGTCACGAAGTAGTTGATTTCGGCTTTGGTGAGCGCACGGCTGGCATACGAAACGACGTACTTGTGAAATCCAGGTTTACGTTGTGCGAGCACAGCGCCGAGACCAACACCCCTAGCGTCCGTGTGCAGTTCAGTTGGGGTGAGTGGGTCAAAGCGTCACAGTGTTGGAGGTGAAATTAGAAGGCTCGAAGTTCGGTTAAAGTTGCTATGATGGGTGCGAAGTTGAGGATAATACGGCGAAAGTACGAACAAAGGCCAATAAAACTCTGTATTTTTTCAATAGCGTCGGTTTAGGGAAATCGGCAACCGCACGAAGTTTTCTGGGATTAGGAAGGACACCTTCTTTTGAGACGACGTGGCCCTAATTAGGAAGTTTCGAGCACCAAAGCAACACTTCTTTAAATTCAGCTGCAGATCAGCAGATTTTAGGCAAGTGAGGACTACTTTCATGCATTGAAGGTGCGTCCGAAAGTCACGCGAAAATAATAGCCATTTGAGGCCACGGAGGATGTTATCAATCATCCGCTCGAATTTGGCAGGCGTATTGCGGAGCCCGCATGGCATGACATTGAATTCATACAAGCCATCGGGAGTAACAAAAGCTGTTTTGGGGTGATCAGCCTCCGCCATTAGTACCTGCCAGTAACCGGAGCGCAGGTCTAATGACGAGAAAAACTCGGCTCATTAGAGGCAGTCGAGGGCATCGTCTATGCGTGGTAACGGGTATACATACATTCTTGCGTGTTATGTTGTTCAGCCGCCCCGCCGTGGTGGTCTAGTGGCTAAGGTACTCGGCTGCTTACCCGCAGGTCGCGGGTTCAAATTCCGGCTGCGGCGGCTCCATTTTTGATGGAGGCGGAAATTTTGCTGGCCCGTGTGCTCAGATTTGGGTGCACGTTAAAGAACCCCAGGTGGTCGAAATTTTCGGAGCCCTCCACTACGGCGTCTCTCATAATCATATGGTGGTTTTGGGACGTTAAACCCCACATACCAATCAAATCATCAATTAGGTTGTTCAGCCTTCGGTAGTCAACGCAAAAGCACATTGAGTCGTCTTTCTTCTTGACAAGAACTACCGGTGACTCCACCGGGCTGTTAGAGGGCTCAATAACGCCACGCTTATGCATATCGTCCACTTGTGCGGCGATGATCTGACGCTCAGCTGCCGACACACGATATGGGCGCCGACGTACAGGGAATTGGGAGCCGGTGTTCACGTGATGAGCTACGGATGAAATACGGCCCTAGGATGTTTGTTGGTAATCGGAGGTGGCACGAAAGCGTTCAAGCTAGGCGCTGAAATCAGAGCGCCGCTGTGACGTCGGGGAGTGTCATTGTATCGCGAAAGGGCATCGGTGAATGATAGTAATGAACCTGAAATGAGACAATCGATGCCGTTAATCTGGAGAGAAGTCCGCTGATCAGTGACGACACTTGCGGGAAAGAAATCGAGAACATCAACGCTGCAAGTCACTTTTCCGTCAGTAAGATGGAAGGGCAGGGAAACTGGTTTGAAATGTAAATTGCACTAGTAGAGTCCTAAATCGAGAAGGCGGCGAATGGTAGCAAGCCTTACTTTCGGTGAAGAGCAGTTTCAGCTGGTGTAAAAATAACAGGTCAGTCAACAGAGGCGTCACAGGAAAGCGGGACTAAAGCGGACGAGAAAGGGGGTAATGTTTTGCCGGCGCCGACAAACACTTTTCAGGTAGATACGGCGAGTCGACTAACATAGAATCACACAGCGGCGAGAACTCGACCTCGGAGCGAGGACAGTATATACCAGCATTGTGAGTGCGTGGGAAGTCCCATCCCATAATTACATCGAAAAAATTGTGGAAGCACGATAAATTCAATCGTATAAAAAACACCTTGGATAACAATGCGCGAAGTGCACGCAGTGAAAGGCCGAATGTGTTGCGCATGGGCAGTGCTTAAAACGAAGTACAGAAGAGACGTTGTTACTTTTCTTAGTTTTCGGCGAAGCTTCTCAGACATCCCCGCCACGGTGGTCTAGTGGCTAGAAACTCGGCTGCTGACCCACAGGTCGCGGGTTCATATCCCGGCCGCGGCGGTCACATTTTCGATGGAGGCGGAAGTGTTGTATGCCCGTGTGCTCAGATTTGGGTTCACTTTAAAGAACCCCAGGTGGTTGCAATTTCCGGAGCCCTCCACTACGGCGCATTTCATAATCATATGGTGGTTTTGGAACGTTCAACCCCACCTTTCAATCAATCAAAGCTTCTCAGACATGTTAGAAACTGCGGCTCCTGTGTACACAAGCGCTGAAACAGGTACACCGTCAACAGAAATAGCAATAACAATACACGGTGATAAACAAGGCCCTGAAAAGTATGAAAGCTGCACACTTCTTGCCTTCAAAACTTCAGTTCCTACACTCCTAAAGAAGTTAGTAAAAAGGTAGCAGCTGCAAGCGAATAGGTAGTAACTGCAGTTGTTACTACCTTTCTTGAACCGTTACTACCATTTTGCTACTTGTTTACTACCTACGTTAATAAACAGTTATTAGCTGCAACAATTACTAACTCTTTGCGACCAGTTTACTACCTAAGTTAGTAAACAGATAGTAACTATAATAAAAGAGTCAGTAACTGCTGCCGTTGCTACCTTTGTTGCACCGTTACTACTTTTTTGCTACCCGGCTGCTTACTATGTAATGCAAAATAGTGAGTGACTCCGATTCTGATCATTTATGAGAGGAATCGTCTCGACGAATTATCAACAAACGGGAAAATGACGCAAGAGATATCCATTGATCAAGAAAATACATTTTTTTTAAACTACGCAACTCAGATATACAATGGTCTTTCTGATATTGTCCAAACACAGAAGTACAATATAACAAACCATATGCAAGTGCTACCCGCGTTGTAATAGACGACTACAACAAACTCAATAAGTTACAGCACATATTAACAAGACCGGTGGATCAGAATAACAAGATGGTCAAAAATAGCCCCGAGAATGGTCATAATTACTTCACTGTGGCGTCTCTCCAAACATTATCAATGTTTTGGCGCGTAAAACCCTGAAAATGAATATTAACTTTTCAACGCTGATATATCAGCCATGTGAAGCAGTCAAATACACTGAGAATGAGCTCATAACCTTGTTTCAGCCACTGTACATAAAGCTTTTTTTGACAGCCTTTTGTAATAAATAAATATGACATAGAATTTTTATAAGTAATGCTTATTAAAACTATTTTGCTACGTCGCCAAACACACGCAATCAAGTAGTATAATATATTGCTATAGGTTCAAATTTGTTGTGATTCATCCTGAAACACCAGTGCTCCCTTGTGCCAGACATGCCCCTGCAAAGTAGGGGCTATATATACGCCGCACTTACTTCATACTACATCTATGCGTAAAAAATAGGGTCACTCAACTTTCAGCTTCGGTGGGAGACGGACGTGTGATGGCTCGCTCCGTGCGAGGTGCTACGGCGGCCACTGCTGGCCGAGGTGTTAGGTTTCCTTCTGCACCATCAGAATACCGGTTTTTGTTGCATAGATTGCCGTCGGGTGACAGTATGGAACAGTGTGTGTTTCTGCACGGTGATTTAGAAAAAAAGACTATACCGGTTGGAAGACATTTGGGCCCCGTTAGAAGAACTGGGACTCATGAAGGCGATCGCTGGCTTTGGAGCCTTCCAGATGAATCACATCTGGCTGGTGAAGATCGAAGCAAGGCTGACAAAGATACATTACTCAAAACGGGCGGACTACAAGTAAAGGGTGGCTTCTGTGCTATCATCGACCCTAATATACATGATGTCACCGTAAATATCCACTGGGTTGACTTTGCTGTCTCGAATGAGAGCATTCGACAAGCGATGAGTGACGTTTTTAAAGTTCTGGAGGTTTCGAACGACAACTGAACCGTAGCGGGATCTGAATACGCAACATTGACGACGAGGGGGTGCGACTGAAACTGAAGAAAGGAGTGGTGCTAGAAGACTTGCCCCGCCTTTTTCATTTTGGAGAGGGCACCATCCTTCTTGTAACCCCGAGTCGGGCACCGCTTTGCCTAAGGTGTCACATGCAAGGACATATACGACGAGACTTCCAGACTCCCCGCTGTGGTGTATGCCGAGCGTTTGGACATGAAAGTCAAGATTGCGTTAGGAGTTAAGCCAGAGTTACGAAGACCGCGCTGCCAACAAACGACACCCAAGATAATCTAATGGACGCCGAGGAGGCTGAGAAGTTGGCCCCTGGCAGCAATGCCATGGGACCCGACGCCACGGTTCAGGCAACTGGAGAAGAGGCAGCCGACGCACCAACGCAAGACAGCAAAGACTCAACGAAGGAATCAGAGGAGTTGGCCGCAACAGGCGGCCAGCAAGATATTCAAGAAACGATCGAGGAAGACATGGGTACCAGTGGCGAGATCGCTACACCAGAAGCCAGCGCAAAGTCTCCGGAAGTGACCACGGGACGCGGCAAGCGTAACCGAGTGGAAAGCACGGAACGCAACCTGAAACGCCCGGAGCGTCTGTGGCATCGTGTCATGGGCGCTAAGAGTAGAAAATATGCCCTCGAAACCCGGTCGGCGTCATCGTCGCCGCTTCGGGGACAGGGTCGAGACGCCCAATACTCCGGTTTTCCCACTGCACGCTATACGAGAAACGATAAGCGCAGTATCGTAGTTTCATCCTTGTCATCAACATGGCTAGCATGACTGCGCCTTTACGCATTGGTATGCTAAATGTGCGTGGTCTGGGAGTGCGTCGCAAACAGTACCAGTTGAAACGCTTGATGCAAGAAAAAAGACTCTGACTTGCTCGCGGTCCAGGAGACTAAACTTAGTACTGAGGACGCGACTGATAGCTGGGTATCAGAATTTTCATTGCGGTACAATGCGTGTGTGAGCCATGCAGTGAGAGCATTAGCCGGACGTATTATTTTTGTTAATAACTCTCTTGGTATTGTAGTGGAAGAGGTCACAAGTTGCCTACATGGACGTTTTGTTTTTTGTGAATTTTCTTACGGGAACACTACATTTAGAGTTATCTCTGTATACGCACCTACAAATTCGAGAGACAGATGTTTGTTTTTTCGTGAAATGCAAGCGTACTTTGAGTGTCACAGATGTGTCATTCTGTTAGGTGACTTCAATTGTGTTCTGGCCCTAGACGATTGTACGTATACTGCTAATTGTGATGAAAGCGTTGCTTTGCTCAGAGATTCTCTTAATAAGTACATTTTGCATGACGTAGCTCAGTTTGTGAATGGTGGCAGTCGCCAACACTTCACACATTTTCAAGGCTCGAGTCACGCACGACTAGATCGAGCACATGTTTCTTCTGAAATGGTACCTTTATGTCAGAGCTATGATGTTTATGCTGTTTCCTTCAGTGATCATTGCTTTGTCTCGTTTGTGATATGCCGAAAGTGCAAATAAAAGGTTGTATGGGAAACATGGAAACTGGGCCCGGATTCACAAAACTCACTTACGAAAACATTTTTGCGCAATAGCAATTTTGTTGCGTAAGTCGATTCACGAAACGAAAAAACGTCGTAAGAGACCATAGTTGTCACATCGGCCGCTGCAAATAAAGCGCGCTGTGACTGCCCGGGAACATGTCAGCGATGGTGATGCAGTTGCTATATTTGCTTACGTCACCGAAAAGTGCTCGTAAGTGGATTCATGAAGCGAAATTGTGCGTAAAAACAGCATGGCTGAGAGAAAATCCCAAGAGTGGTCCGGACCACTCTTAGGAACAATGTGGCTACTTAGAACCTGCTGCCGCAGCGGTATACTTTGGTGCCCTGGCTGGTTTTGAGTTAATTCACGCCCATTAAGGGCTGCCTGATGACTGCTGGTGCGTTTTTATTTCTTTCGGCGCTTTGAGCTTCGCGTGTTGTTTCCCTTGTACGCAGTGGATGGTGTTGACAACCCCCACCGTCCAATAAGTTCGAAGTCGCAGTAATTGAAGGATTCTATTGGGCGTCAATGGCATAAAACTACGCATGTAAAGATTTGTGGTTGGATGAAAACCAATGTGATACGTGAATGGTCGGTGCATTCGAACGCGACATGACATAGGATCAACCTTATTTGTTATGTTGTTGTGTTACGCCCCATCTCATCCAATTAAAAGTGCGACTCGAGATCCTTGCCTCATTGGTGGAAATTACCATCAAAGAGGTTAATGGGAGCACATTCTTTGCACGCTGTTGGAAATAAAAATAAGAGGAAGTTTTCAGTGAGTGGTTCCTAAAGTTTGTGCTCTAGTGTACTTTCATTGGCTCTAACTGTCCAATGGTTGCGATCTCTGAAATACAGCTGTCGATACACATTGGGACGATCTGGAACAAAGCGTACTTTGTAAACCAAAGCGTATTAGGTGTGCGCGTGATTACGCATGGAACTACAAACAAATCATGCATCTTCACCTTCACTGTTCAGACACCGATATGGACTGTGATATTATGGCAAGCAATCGGAATGAAATGACCCTAGTAACTTTGTATGACACCGAAAATATGCACCCCCTCACGATTCCGGAGCAAACCTTGGCTGAATTCATTCCTGCGTCAATTACCAGCCATTTAACTTGGCCAACGAACATCATTCAAAGGTAGAGCGAGCCACTGACATGTATTTTGTGCGACGTAGCGACCCCTTGACCTGAGAATAATAGTGTTGCGAAGGCGAATCCCCTGTCGCATGCTCTGATCGAAGCAGACGACAAACGCGAGCAGACGACGGCTTGGCCGACAGGCACAGCTTGTGATTGGTTGCGAAGCAATACCCTCTACATCAGCTCACTCCGTGACGTTCCCAAAACACTTCTTTCATCTGGCACGCCTGTCCTATTCGTCATATCACCCCCCTCGCACATAAGAGAAAATTTTGTCACGCCGTGAAAATAGTGCAAGTACTTTCTAAGGGCTCTCTTATCATCTTATGTGCTGCGCAGTTGTCGAAAACAACATGGCGTCGTAAACAGCATATCGGTCGGTGCGACTTTCAGCAAACCCTTCTCGCACGAGTTACTTCAGCGTTTGACCGGATGTGTTGTGATTACAGTAGCTCTTTCGGTGCGTGTAAGCAGTGCGGAAAGCTGTGGCAGTGCAATGGTGTACGGTGAAGCGCAGCGAAGCCTGTGCGTTGGTGTGGTTATCAAGCGGGGATCGGCGTCGATGTATCGACGGCAACTAGCACTCGAGAAGCCTGCAATGTGTGTTTGTGTGCCGGTAACAGCTCGTTCGCTTGACTTTCCAGTCTCTCAGTTTGGTGCTGTGCGACATTTCGGATTGACAGCGTTTTGACACGCTACTTGAGTGACCCCCAAGCACGTACGGAAACGTATGAACTACGCGCTCGGTTCTTGCTTCGCCACTAGTTTGCCCGTACGCTTCTATTTACTTGAGAGCAATGTACTGTTCGGGAGTGAAACGATGTTCGTTGTGAACAGTGGTGCTGTGTTGACGTTCCAAGACTTGTGAACAAGCTGTGCTCGTTTGAGCGAAAATTGAAAGACAGCGTTGATAACTGTTTTGCCCTGCGAAGTCGTGGTGGGGCATCTTGTTGCTTTTGTTTTTTAAGTCGTCACTTCTCCTTTTTGTGATAACCATAGTCCTAGCGCTGTGATGTGATCAACCAAAACTGCGAGATGCTACATTCT
This sequence comes from Rhipicephalus microplus, assembly GCF_043290135.1. Lineage (NCBI taxonomy): Eukaryota > Metazoa > Arthropoda > Arachnida > Ixodida > Ixodidae > Rhipicephalus > Rhipicephalus microplus. The sequence goes on along the minus strand of NC_134704.1, from coordinate 139,491,353 downwards.
GTTGTGGATCGTGTTACTATGGAAGCGCGCCTAGACTGTTCTTCGGTAACAAATTGAGAGTTCTATGTGGCAGCGAGAGCCCGTGAACGTGAAGCTTCCCTCCAGCCCCCCCAAAAAAGCAAGGATTTCACCGGTGCCTTGCTTTGAATGAAGTTGTAGGCCAATATCGCCTAACTACAGGTTTCCGAGTTCGTCTGGCCAAAGTTTTGCACGGCACTAGAGCCTTGACAACAGCCGGTCATGGCCAGTTCTTACACTTTATCAATGAACGTGCACGCCTGGCCAGCTCTTCATTGCTGTCATCGGCAGCTTCCAGTCTGCAGATGCCCTTTGCCTATTGGCCGTACTTGGTTCCTTATGACACCGACGGCTACTAAATGCTGCCATCGGTGAGTTCACCTTGCAGAACTAAATTTCACCGGTACTATAATTCACGCAGTTCTATAACGTGTACAAGTTTTTAAGCCCATCAGATGTAATGTTTCTCTATGGTAAGTTGAAGCATGAAAAATTTACTATTGCTGTTATATACATACATATATTATAGAGCAAATACTTAAAAAGTTTTTTGTGATTTGATACAAGTGAGCTCTTGTTTGATTATGAGGTTGGGCCTGTCGATTGACCACGTTTGATAGGTGGAAAGTTAATGTGAATTTATTTTTCAGGAGCCAGGTTGCACTTAAAAAATTTATGTTATTTTGGAAAATTAGTTCTATAGACGATTACCACTGTGGTAGTACTATACTTCAGTAGGACAATTATATAGCGGTACGTAAATTTTACATGAGGCTTCAGTTTATTTAAAAGTGAATATAGCAGATTTTGGTCACTTTAACGAAGTGATAGCTTCCTCAAATAAGTATTAGAAGTGAGTGCTTTTAATGATTTTTTTTAATTAAATATCTCGTTTTTGGCTCTTCACAGATCGCAGAGATTGGTTTGTTAAGGTCCTGTGATGCATCGGTTGCACATTCTGGCACATCAATCCTCATCATTACTTGGAGCACCTGTACAAAAATAGGAAGGACATGTTCTCCCTAACTGTGCAAGCCTATGTCACTGCTGGGACTGTTATCATTCAGCGGATGTGGCGTAGAAGCATGCATGGCAGCCTCATCTGGAAGGACTGCAATCTGCTTGGGAGCTTCGAGGGCACAAAACTGCCTAACAGCTGGCTGCAAGGTTAGTTTTTTTAATACATACGATTACGTGAACACCACTTACTGTGCACAAATTGAAAACCCAAGCATGGTTGCTTGCAGTGGATACCTGTAATATTCTTACACATAATTCTTATTCAACATTTGTAAAAATAAATTGCAAGATAATTGAGAATGTTGAAAGCTGAAAGCCTGCAGCTTATGAATGAAACTCCAATAATCTGAGACTCAAAAGCTTGTGCTTTGAAACGAGCACAAATACTTTGATTCCTTATTGAGCTCTCGAGCTTGTGACTCCCTCTGCAGATCAAGTGCTCTGGAAGGAAATAGCAAGTGGGTGAAAATTGCCTGGCTGTTCACAACTTCCAAGGAGAAAGACCTATTGAAGAAGCCTCAGATGACATAGGGCCAGTAACTGCATCTTTTACCTAATGTAGCTTTTTCTCTCTCAGTGCTGTTGCTTGTGTTTCAGCCGAAGATGTTCACCACGATTGCATAGTGATATATATTTTTGTACAAGTTGTACCTGACCTAAGTATGCATTGTTGATCTCTACAGATGACGTTCAGTTTGTTTCAAAGCCATGGCTTCTCATTTCTTTGTCTGTGGCTAGCCTATTTCAGCAGCAGAGCGATGCAGCTAGCACACACGCAATCCAAGTCATGGAGCGCTCCTTTGATGTTCTGTGCAGGACGCAGCATATCCATCCGGCAAGACACTGGTGTCAACAATAATGGTGAGTGTTGGTGGCACCTGTAGGAGCCCGTTGTGTTTGTTGCGTATGATTATTTCCCCTGATGAAGTGCAATTTTGAAAGGTTTTCTTCATTTAGAATAATAGATGTCAGCAACAAGCTCACTCATAATCCACAAGTTCTTTGTGTCTTCTAGACTGCCCATTTGCTCCTATATGCGGTATGGTGAGCTGGTTATGTTAGACAGCCTTAAAATTATGAACATTGGCTGTTCTGTTGTAACGCAGTCTAACTTGTGTTTCTTAGTGAACTTATTTGTGGTCTACTTCTCGCACCTAGTGTAAAGTCGAAATAGAAGAAACTTTATTGGCTTTTTATGCCTGTCAGAAGTTTCATGTCTTCATCTATAACATTGTAGTTTTGCTCTTGTATCATATTAAATATATTTTCAGTCTTCACTGTTTGTGTGTGTGTGTGTGTTGAGGCTTGTCATTGGCTTCTGAAAATACAATATCTGTAAATATGAGCACATAATTGACAACTATACACTCTTGCATGTAGCATGGTTGTAACAATGATCTGTATTTTTCTAAGTTCCAGCAGTAACAAGGGGTTTGGTGCTCCACGGTCATGAACAGTGTATCAAGAACAGAGCACAGAAGACCAACAAGTATAAAGGGACTGCCAGTGACTGTTCTCCTGCTCAAAGTTTACAACAGCAGAAAGAGCACATTGCGATGTCAGGGGCAGCTGCTGCTTAACTTCTTAGCAGTGCATTATTCAGCAGTTAATTTGCTTGCATTCGAAATTATTTAAATTTTGCATGGAAGATACCAAACTATGACACTAATTAAAAGGCTGCTGTAGTGTTAGTGGGCAAATATTTTTGAGCTGAAGTTTTTAACATGTGTGTTAAGTGCCTCGTGCCTCTACATTTACATGCCAGAAATCACCGCATCTATGGTCGCCAATGGTAACTGTGTTTGCATTCTTTGTAGTACAGGAAGTAAAGCCATGGATGCAGTAATCATGTACTTAGTCGATGTAATCCTTCAGTGTACACTCATTTGTATAGCACCAATGATGCCATGAAAGTATAAGCTCTGGGAAGTGAATCTATGTGAATTATTTTATTTGGAAGGAAGAGGATCATCACTAATCCTAGTATATCTTAACAGTAGATTTTAGTGCTTGGGTATTATCCCACTGCCTATCCGTTCTTCAACAGTCTTCTTATCTATTGTGTAAGTGTAACTTTTTAAATGTATACTTTGCTCGGATAGGTTTGTTCATAATGTAATGCAAGGGACTTATCATCTATGCAGCTCTACTCAGACTAGAAATAAAAGTATTTATTTTTATATGTAGCTATAGCATGCATTCACTTGTGTTTTTCTAAGTGCCTGTACAATTGTTTAGCCCTACAAAAGTGCTGGTATACTCTATATTGAATCTGGCATCTTAAAATGGTTTGTTAGTGGAAGTAAGAATGTGTTTACAACCAATATTACTATCCACAGATGAACTATGAAAACTCTGTGGAAATTTATTTACATTTATTGAACTTTGTGAAGGCAAATGTTGTTATGTTCTTTTATTATGGTTCCTGTTTCATGCAAATGACACATAAATACTTTGCAGTGGCATAGTAATAGTTGTTATTTTACACATATGTGCTGAGCAACATCGCAGTTGAGGCCAGCAGCAAGACATACATGCAGTGCACTGGAGCATCACCTCACATAGTGTACAGTCTTTGCCCACCAGTAAACTCAATATTTTTCAAGCAGACTAATAGACAGCTGTATGGGAACTGTGTTGATGCCCAAACTTTGAAGTCATCTTGAGGAGTGTTTTTCATTATTTTTGTCCAAGTGAAGTAGCTACCCAAGGCCACAACTGGTGGGAATGTGGTGGTTTCCTCTCTCCAAAAGAACTCCTACCAGCGGCCTCAATGTTATTATGGGGTGAATTCACGAACTGGAAAAATAATTGGCTTTTGTTTTCTTGGCCGAAAGAGTCACTTCACCGTTCAGCCACCACGACGCGCCAGAATACAAACTTTTAGCTAAATAAAGTTGATTCTTCTTTTGAGAAGTGTTTTGGGGAAACGAAATGGCATTTATAGCTGTCAATATAAACACTGTTTGCACCAAGGAGCTTAGTAGCTTATAATTGTATTATTCATGTATTGTCTAGAATTTACTCGCGCTGTGCCAACTTTCAGCCCAAGTGTCCTAACATGCTTCGTTAGTGGGTTGTGAATGAGCCAAGCTATGTAAATAAACAGAGTGATATTGCAGACATGTACAAAATATTGATGCACAGCCCTTTTCTTTAGCAAGATATTGTCAAGGGCTTTATTCTTGTGTTTTTTAAAAAAAACTGCTTGTCACTGGGCAGCAGCGGAAAACTATGCATCAAGATTTTGCGAGATGGTTCGAGAAACACCGTGTTCAGACATAACAGTGCCGGTGGATTTCTCTCGTAAGTTACTTTCTGTAGTATATTCAAGATGAGTGTATTAGAATTGTTGTTTTATAGCCATTCATTTTAATATTTACACCTGAGTGTGTGTATGTATGTATGTATGGGTGTACATATGTATATGTGTGTGTGCGTATATGTATGTATGTATGTATGTATGTATGTATGTATGTATGTATGTATGTATGTATGTATGTATGTATGTATGTATGTATGTATGTATGTATGTATGTATGTATGTATGTATGTATGTATGTATGTATGTATGTATGTATGTATGTATGTATGTATGTATGTATCTTTTAAATGAGAATTCGTTTATCATTGGTGAGTAAGTTTGGTAAGGATTTGGCTGAATTTGTTTCTAGTTATTTCTCTTTTGAGCCAATATACATTTCAATTTGTTTTGTACTGCATAAAAATAAATGTAACCTTACACAGAATATGTGTGTTCGAAGAAGTTTCATTTACCAACCTACAGTCATGGGCAAGAAATTGGGTAAAATGGAAAGAACCTGCGAAGATTAGTTTCGAGCATAGCTACTCTACATGGCATATCTCGTACACATTGCGTTGGTTAAATATGTCGATTTCAACCTTTCAATTTTAATCAGAATAAACAAGACATCACCCGTGGTTGTATATGTGTGTGATATTTATGCATACTCTGATACCGGTTCGTAATTACAATTAAGGTAGTAGTAGTAGTAGTATTTTTAATTACAGTAAGCCGGATACAGAGCTCACTGCAGGGGCAAAGGGCTAAAGGCGAACAGCCTGACAAAGGCCTTGTCCCTCCGCAGTCCGTGACAGTGCAAAGCTTAGACATCAGCACTGACAAGCAATATATATATTGAATACATTGGTTTCAAGCAACCTGAAATTGTAAACACAAAATTCAAACATAAACAGCATAAGAAGTTTACATAACACATTTTAAGAATTAGAGGTCACTCTCGTAAAAATTCACAACTAAACGATATCAATGAAACAACTCAAAAGCAGACACAAAATGCATGCGGATACAATGAATTGCGCTGTATACACTCGTATAATTGACATAGAAGTTTATGAACAATTTAAGCATTTGCAGAGGCATGAGACTCCATTACGTAGTTTCGATAGTGTAGACCGGTGGTTATGAATAAGTTCTTTATTTGTTTCTTGAAAGTCGCACTACTAGCCCTAAAGTTCAATTGATTTGCAAGGGTATTTAAAACCTGAGGTACCTGGTAAGCAATACTTTGTTTTCCATACTTGGTTCTTGTTCTAGGAGCTCGTTTCTTTTGTTCTCGCAGACTGTAGTGTGGTCTTTCGGTGCAACTGTCTTCATATAGCTTAGTCTTTTGTATTAACTGAAGCCATTTGAAATTATATAATTGATCAATTTTGAGTAAGGAATGTTTAGTGAATAGTGGAGCAGTGCGCAAGTCTTGTAGATTCCCCCTGTATTTTAAAGCAGCGCAATATTTTCTTTTGTATAGTTATTAACTTATGGTAATTCCCTTATGATGTCGTTCCCCAGACTAACATCCCATAACTTACTTTAGAATGGAAGAGTGCATAGTACATACTTATTTCTAACCTCAATGGGATTAAGTACATTGTTCTAAAAAAACAACCAACTATTCGCGCTAATGCGGTGATCAGATGATTTACATGTGTGTTCCAGTTTATTCCTCCTGAAACCATACACCAAGAAACTTTTGTTCTCTAACATGTGCGATGCAATTTCCTTCGAATTTTACAGCTATGTTACTAATAGGTTTGTTTATAGGTCGGAATATCATATAGGTTGTTTTTTTGCATTCAAGCGCAATCCATTTTGCCTTAACCAATTTGAAAGATTGCTTAGATAATTATTTACACTGACCTCAAGTGATATTAGATTGTCTGATGAAAAGAAAACATTCGTATCGTCAGCGTACATTATAAGTTCAGGAGAATGAGGTATATCGACAATAGCATTTATATAGGCAAGGAACAATAATGGCCCCAGTATAGACCCTTGGGGAACTCCTTGGTTCAACTTTATCTTTGCAGAAATTGTGTTATTCAGTTGTACATATTGATAACGATCTTCTAGGTAACTTTTAAACAGTTGTAGTGCAACTGCACGCACCCCATAACTTGACAATTTATGAATCAATGATTTCAATTGTATGGAGTCAAATGCCTTTTGAAGATCGAGGAAGAGCCCAAGAGTATATTTTTTGTTTTCCATATTTTCGATTATCTTATCCTTGATATACAGTAGAGCTTGTTCTGTTGATTTATTTTTTTTGAAAACCATACTGACTTTTTGTTATTATTTGGTGCTTATCAAAAAAGGATGCAAGTCTATCGTAAATAACACCTTCAAATATTTTTGATATTGTTGGAAGCACGGATATAGGTCAATAGTTCGCTAAAGTATTGATATCACCACCTTTATGTATTGCAGTGACTTTTGCCACTTTTAACTGCTCTGGAAATACACCGTTAGTGAGGATGAGGTTGATAATATAGGCCAAGACATTAGATTCAATGGTGACACAATTTTCAACTCAACAGAACCTATCTCATCAATCCCTGATGCAACATTGCTTTTAAGTTTTCTGATTAATCTTTCTACTTCAACCGGATCTGTGGGTGCGAGAAAATTAGAATACGGCAAAGGAGACTTATCAGGAGTTGGAGCATTATCTCGCTTTTCATCCGTTAAAATAAAGGAACCCGCATTTATGAAATGTTCATTCATAACATTGGCCAACCTTTCACCACTGAAAATCTGACCATTAATTGTTAGGTCCTGTGTTCTATTACAACCCTTATTTCTGCTCGTAAGCCCATTTATGACCTCCCATAGCTTCCTCTGGTCATTGTAAATGCTTTCAAATAATTTTTCATAGTAGTTCTGTTTAGCCTTCCGTATTTCTGAATTTAAAACGTTTCTGTATTTCTTGTACTCAGCCAAGGCGTCTGTGATCCGCGAACGGATGAAACACGAATTATCCAAGGCTTTCTGCATTTCTTATTTCTGCCACGTGAGCGCTTCTGAAGTGGAAATGCCGCATCATAGCTAGCACTCAATAACGTCATGAATGTGTTATAAGCATGATCAGGATTTTTTTGTCTATAAACAGTGTTCCAATCTATGTTCTGAACTAGCTGAAAAAAAAATGTTCCCGAGTTTTGCTGTTTTTAATTCGCTGGAAAGATGTCTCTGTTTTCTGACCAATTTGAGAAGTAACTCGTGCAAGAAAGAAGATGGGCATACGATCACTTATGTCATACGCAAATACCCCGGATTTTATATTCTGTGAACTTAAATTTGAGGCGCATATATCAAGGAGCGTAGCACTTGTTGATGTAATCCTAGTAGGTGAACGTATAAAATTTGTACTTCCATATGTAAGTAAGAGCGTTTCAAAATCTTTGGCATAAGGATCATTGGAACAGAGGTCAACGTTTATGTCACCCATGACTATGCAAGGAGTATTCCCGCGAACAGTGGATAACACAACATTAAGAAACTCAATAAATTTCTTTTTGTGGCCATGTGGTGGCCTGTATACAGCAATTACTATGAATGGGCCAACACACATTGTAATGCATTCAACCTCATCGTTCATAACAGTATACTTATCAAGCAGTTCACTCGAAAGCGTATCCTTAAAATAAATAGCAAGACCTCCACCTTTTTGCTGGTTACGACCGAGAAGTTCATGACTATAGCCTGGAAAGAACGGCGCATCTTCTTTATAAGTAATCCATGTCTCGGAGAAAACTAGCACATCAAATCCGATAGCTATAGACCATATACAATTAGCAATGTCGTCGACCTTTCTTTTCATGCTTCTACAATTTATATGCAATGCTTTAAACAAGCCTTTTCTGGATGGAAATGCCCTATTAAAGTCTTCAACACTGTAATAAATTTGGTTATTTACAAGATCAGTCATAGTGGAATGTTTTTCAATTTGTTATGACACATGCCACATCTAATTTCTAATTTTAGCCGGGCTTGTCTCATCCGCAATGTGTATCTCTCGTGATCCTTAATCTTTGCGTGCAAGGATTTTGCCACCGGATGTCCAGACAAATTTCAATGCGGCTTCTTTCTTTTTTTGTATTGCCGCTGCAAGCAATGCCGTGCCCTTCTGCGTCAAATGCTCATTTACAAAAATGGGCGTTTTTTTTGTCATCACCAAGCATAGAACTATCGAGCCTCTTCTTTCTACATTTCGCCAGTATGTCGTCACGTTTTGTTCTTTTTACAAAGCGAACGATTATTTTCTTCACACCAGGCTTAAGAGTGGGAATCCAGTGGCATGCGTCAATATCAGACAGATCAACTGCCGAGCCGACAGCTTCGCTTATCTTTCTTACAACATTCACTGGATCATTCCCGACCGGCGCACCCTTTATCTCAAGATTGTTTAGGCGCTGATACTGTTCGAGCTCATCGCATTTTTGTGACAGTCTCTTATTTTCCGCTTTCAATTCCATGTTTTGACCAGCTTGACTAGGTCACAAACCTAGTCAAGCTGAATACGCGAAGTTTGTCCATGCACCTTTCATCTGCACTGTAACTGTTGTTCATAAAAAATAAACTTCAGTTTAGAAATTTATTCTAGTAACCAAAAGCAGGGTATCTCTTTATCACACAAATCAAATTGCCATTGTTCTGTTCCATTCTAGACAATAGGGGACCCTCTCAGCAGAACTCGATTAACTGCTACAGTTAATTTTAACCATTGACAGCGACATTACACTGAAGCGTGCAGCATGACAAATAGCGGGAGAGAAGACACAAACTAATCACCCTGTTTGCGTCAGCTCTAACTGTCCGTGCTCTTTGGTCTTGCTGCATGTGATGATGCCCACCAAATTAGCACGAAAGCGTGTCCCTACAAAGGCAGTCTACTTGGCTGCAAGCAGTTAGCTCACTGCATGTGTAGATTTTCTTCAGAACACCGTGAAGACTGATTGCTGGTCGAATATCCAAACACGTGAAAAGTAATATACCAGGTATGATATTGGTATTTCAGCACTGGACACTTTTGCGATAAGAGAGGATGGAGGACAAAATTATGAACCTTGAATTGCTTAATTTTTGAAAGAGCACAGTACAGCGCTTTTGGGTCAAAAGGAGAGTGAAAGAAGCAAGTACGAAAGCCTACTTCTCAAAAAATTAGTACCCGCCACCACGCATAATGTCAGGCCGGGTAACCTCTTGAAAAAAAAAAGTGCTCAGTGATTCTGCGAATCGAACCATGTACGTCGTAGATTGTAGTTGAGCGCTGTAACCGCTCGTCCACTGCAGCAGTGCTTGCATTCGCCCTATTGCTGATATATCGTCATTCCTTCGAATGAAGCCAAAAGCAGAAACGTCCCGTGAAACTTTGTCAAAAATAGAAAAAATAGTCAGAATGCGTTTTCCCAAGGTTACTACAGGTTTTCCCGCTCAATTTAATCCAAGCGCCAGCCAAATTAATCTAGGCGCCAGTCAATTTAATCCAGCCGCCACTGAAATTAATCCAGGTGCCAATCATTTTAATCCAAGTGCCACTGAAATTAATCCAACCGCCAGCCGATTTAATCCGGACGCCAGCGAATTTAATCCTGATGACATTGTGACTTCAAAACGACCCAGAATTTTCGGGAATGCGTGGAGTGAATAGCTTTGGAGTGAATTTAACAGGGAAAAGCCATGAATGAGTCACTAGTGACACAATGCGACTCGCGCGACTTTATCACGCCTATCACCCGCGTAAGCACTATTCACACCTTCGACATGCATATCAAAGGCAACGCCGTCCACACAGTAATAACTTGATAATTATTAACCAGGCCAATGATCTCATCACGAGTGACTTAGGTGACGTCCGCAGGCATATCACCCACGCACGCACTGTCTTAACCTTCCGTCATGCATATCAAATGAAGCGTCTTTGAAAGGGCGGGATCTTGATACCTAAAACTCGGCCAAGTCACCTGATAATCAGTTCCTCAGGGGACGTCATCACAAATATCACTCGCGCACGTTATTTACTCGCCTGCCGACATGCATGCCAAACGAAACGTCTCTTTGAGAAAGCGATAACGTGGTACCTATGACTCGGCCAACTGACTTGATCACTTGTGATTTAGCTGACGTCATCACGCCTGACACCCACGCAAGCACTCTGTAACCTGCCTTCATGTGTATCAAATGAAAAGTCTTAGAGAGATTAATAACTTGAACGCTGTCACAAGGCCCAGTGACGTCATCACTAGTGACAAGCGTGACGTCATCACGCCTGACACCCACGCACGTGGTGTCCTAACCTGCCTTCATGCATATCAAACGAAACGTCTTAGAGATAGTAATAACTTGAACGCTGTCACAAGGCCCAGTGACGTCATCACTAGTGACTGGCGTGACGTCATTATGCCTGACACCCACGCACGTGGTGTCCTAACCTGTTTTCATGCATATCAAACGAAATGTCTTTGAGAGAGTAATAACTTGAACGCTGTCACAAGGCCCAGTGACGTCATCACTAGTGACTGGCGTGACGTCATCATGCCTGACACCCACGCAAGCACTCTGTAACCTGCCTTCATGCATATCAAACGAAATGTCTTTGAGAGAGTAATAACTTGAACGCTGTCACAAGGCCCAGTGACGTCATCACTAGTGACTACCGTGACGTCATCATGCCTGACACCCACGCACGTGGTGTCCTAACCTGCCTTCATGCATATCAAACGAAACGTCTTAGATATAGTAATAACTTGAATGCTGTCACAAGGCCCAGTGACGTCATCACTAGTGACTGGCGTGACGTCATCATGCCTGACACCCACGCACGTGGTGTCCTAACCTGTTTTCATGCATATCAAACGAAATGTCTTTGAGAGAGTAATAACTTGAACGCTGTCACAAGGCCCAGTGACGTCATCACTAGTGACTAGCGTGACGTCATCATGCCTGACACCCACGCAAGCACTCTGTAACCTGCCTTCATGTATATCAAACGAAACGTCTTAGAGAGAGTCATAACTTGAACGCTGCCACAAGGCCCAGTGACGTCATCACTAGTGACTGACGTGACGTCATCACGCCTATCACACACGCAAGCACTCTGTAACCTGCCTTCATGTATATCAAACGAAACGTCTTAGAGAGAGTATTATCTTTAACGCTGTCACAAGGCGCAGTGACGTCATCACTAGTGACTGGCGTGACGTCATCACGCCTATCACACACGCACGCGGTGTCCTAACCTGTCTTCATGCATATCAAACGAAACATCTTAGAGAGAGTAATAACTTGAATGCTCTCACTAGGCCTAGCGACGTGAATACTAGTGACTCATGTGACGTCATCACGTCTATCACACACGCACGCGCTGTCCTAACCTGTTTTCATGCATATCGAACGAAACGTCTGGGAGAGAGCAATAATGTTATACTTATGACTCGGCCAACCGACTTGATCACTATTGACTCACGTGACGTCATCACGACTAACAGTCATGCAAGCACTCTCTAACGTGCTTTCATGAATATCAAACGAAACGTCATTGAGAGAACATTAACTTGAAGGCCATTGCAGGCAGCGTCTGCTAGTAAGAAACTAACTTTTCGCGCTGCACAGCTGTTCACCAGCTAACCGGTATACGTAGGCACCAGATCGCGCGTTTCGAATTCAGTCAAAGGCGTCTTTACATGGCTTTTGTTTGACTTGATGCTTTTCTTGACTCGTGTAGATGCGATTGAAGCAACAGTACCTTCAAGCAGCAGTGTGGTACAACCCAACAACTGTGTCACATCGCTCGTTGATGGCAGCGCTTCTCCTTCATTCAATAAATAGAAATAATGAAATCGAAATGACAATTAAGCATTTTACAAACCATACTCAATTACGCAACATTCAACCGATACCCTCACCTCCCTGCGACACGTTTACTCCAGCTCGTCGTGTGGGTAGATGTACGCGTCTTTTTTGTTGCTTCTCGTGTTTCGTACAATGCCTTGAATAATCGGGCAGCCAGGCCGCAATACTGTGAACAGACAGGCGTTTTACACTAAACAGGCACGCTTATTCCAAGCACACTAACCTATGAGAAACGGCGTGGCGTAGAATGTAGAAAGGAAGGCACGAGTCAGCCACCGCATTGAATGGCGCATCAGCAAATGGCCAGTTGCAAATGCAATAGTATGCATCTCAAGTATGGGGACTGCCCTCTATTACAACGGATTTGTTTCACAGGATAACCAGATGAAATAATTGTTGAGCCGAAGGAGTGGTAGACAAATCTTTTTGTAGCAAGCTTTGGAGCAGGCAGACCGCGCGTCTTATGCTTGATTAGGGATATACAGTGTTATGACTATAGCCGAATTATATGCAAACGCCTGTTTCGTTTCTTGTGCTGATATCGTGTGATTTTGACACGTGAGCACAAATTAGAGGGCGAGGAGAGCTTTTGTAGTGCTTTTATAGTGCCTATATACCTATTTCGGGCGTTGTAGCCTCAATTAGTATATATAGGTGCCTGTAAATGTCTGTTTTCAAAATCGATGCCTATATAAACGCTATTTAACCTGAAGTTTTGCTTTCAAGTACCACTGCAGCCCGGTATTTATGTTACCCGGCAAAATATAGATTTCGGGACACTGTGGGGTGCAAACTACTCTTTGTTTCACGAGTTACGTTTAGAACTGTCAAAACCAGAAGGCGTTTTAGCCAAGAGGAAGGTAGATTAGCCTCTGCACATGTATAACATCCATGTCGCGTCGTCTGCTCAGCCTCTTTCCAGTGTCCGCTCAGATGCGTAGAGAGCAGGAGGTGCCTCTGTGCATCGGCAGGAAGATGAAGAATGAATGCGAAACTGTGGAGAGTCATCAGGGCAAGTAAGGAAGTAAAGTGCAGATTAAAAAAAAAGCGATATCTATGTAGTTTTTGTTTTATTTGTCATATACATGTGGTGCTTCACTGGATCACCTGAAATTATTTACTTACGCAGTGGAAATAGTTGCATGTCCAATGAAAAGCTTTGTATCACTACAATTTTTAATTTAATCATTAGAAGCTGCGAAAGCATGATCTCAGGAGGGGAGCTTGAAACCTTCACCACTAACTCTATGTAGACTTCGCAAGTCCAATTCCTTCCCCGCTATCGGTATGAAATTCACTCGGAGCTGGAGCATCACACGACGTGCATGAGCACGTCATGCGCGCGTAACCTACACTCGCATGAGATGCCCATGTCAGCCCGTGCGTGCAAGCGGTGTTCTGCCGTCTCGATGTTCTTTTGTATTGTACTGCGAGTTTTTGTGGGATGGATCCCTATCTGCGCGCACGTTTGGAGAGGCTGGCTTGGATAACGTATCCTTACCCCGATACACAGCGTCACACCGCTGCATCTTCTGCTAGGGACGATACACCAAAACCACGCCCAGCGTTGTGAATGCTGGCCCCGACACAATGCGCAAACTGCGAGAACACCAACGCAAACAAAATGGAGGCATCTTAGTGTCGCGTCTCTCTCGATATGAAATTAAATAAATAAGGCAAATAGATTTCGCCTGTGTGTTCTAACATTTTTGTAAACTTTCATGCTTCTATTTAGGCAACAGTTTGTACAAATTATACACGTTGTCTCGAATAGTTCTCGCAGTGTCACGTACTACTTTGGCATAGGCAGGACCATTCTATCACCTTCACCATGTTGGGGCGCACGCCCATGAGATGAAGGTGAAGCCGTGTTCAGTTTGGCCTATCACCTCTTTATGCCACGCGTAGTACTGGAAATCTTGGTAAATGAGATCTTGAGCGCTCAGTGCATTCATTTCTCTACGCTTCTCAAAACTCTTAAGTTTGTGTAACGACCCTTAAAGTGTTCACAGACAGAAGAAAAATTGAGCCTGTGTGGTTAGGCCAAGTTAATACGCCGCAAAAAAAAATCCTCCTGGCGCCTGGCACTCTGACTATTTGCGCATGTATAGCCCTTCTTAGCTATGGCACACAGAAAGAGACCCAGAAGCATATTTCTACGATGGTGCACACTTAACTGACCATGCTGAACTAGAAATGGAGAGACCGTATTCTGCGAACCCCGCGGAAAAACGCATGTTTATGCTAAATCATTACCCGTTTCTACAATTATAAACTAGAACATTTTTGCTTGCTTTCATGTCGTAGAGACAGATCCCGCACCTGTTTATTGGAAAATTTGTGTTTTGTCAAAGCTTATTGTGCCTATATTCACAATTTTGGAAGCCTAAAACAGTGTTCTGGCCGCCAATTTTCGGTGCCTAAATCCCGGTTCTTTAGTGCTTATAGAGCTGGCCTCTATAGTTACGACCTACCTGACATGCTTTCGCAATGCCGAAGCAAAGATGATGCCCGGTTAAAACATCCACCGTACCTCAAGAAAAAAATGTTGTTCTAATAACGTCAAGCTTATTAAATTGGTTATGAAATGGGTGATGAAAGAGAACCGGGACAAGTCCGTGAGAAACCAAATTTATTAATATACAGGCAAAGCAATTTTCATAAACACGCACCCATATATGTGCTGCTGAGCGGTGTTCTACTTATCAAGGCAGTCGAGGGCAGCTTGTACAAAAGTGTAATTGTGCCTATCATAGCGGCACAGTCCACACGCTGGATGTGCTGCATAGAGCGCCCCGCGGCCTCAACCAGCAGAGCACGGCGATGTTCTTTCTTGGAGATCCCTTCCGGTGTCGTGAGGAGATCATCCCTCCGCTCGCTTAGGAATCCCTTTACACCTGCCTTGAACTTTGAGAAGAGCTCCTCAATCGGATTGAAGAAAGGGCTGTATGGCGGTAGCCACTTGACTGTGTGGTCGCTTGCCGCGAGGATAGCCTGTTCGGCGCGGCGGTGCGCTGGTGCGTTGTCAAACAGGAACACTGCCTGTATTCCTGGTTCCTGCAGTGAAACTTTACTCGACACTTCTGCAAGAAAGTCGTTGAAGACAGCCCAGTGGACCTTGTCGGCAATTGTCCAGTGGAGAAGGCCATTTGCTGACATGCAGGCTATAACATTTACATTCGCCCCTTTCGCACTAGTTGACAAACGGCGCATGACGTGCTCATGCACGTCGTGTGATGCTCCAGCTCCAAGTGAATTTCATACCGATAGCGGGGAAGGAATTGGACTTGCGAAGTCTACATAGAGTGAGTGGTGAAGGTTTCAAGCTCTCCTTCTGAGATCATGCTTTCGCAGCTTCTAATGATTAAATTAAAATTCTAGTGATACAAAGCTTTTCATTGGACATGCAACTATTTCCACTGCGTAAGTAAAAAATTTCAGGTGATCCAGTGAAGCAACACATGTATATGACAAATAAAACAAAAACTACATAGATATCACTTTTTTTTAATCTGCACTTTACTTCCTTACTTCCCCTGATGACTCTCCACAGTTTCGCATTCATTCTTCATCTTCCTGCCGATGCACAGAGGCACCTCCTGCTCCCTACGCATCTGAGCGGACACTGGAAAGAGGCTGAGCAGACGACGCGACATGGATGTTATACATGTGCAGAGGCTAATCTACCTTCCTCTTGGCTAAAACGCCTTCTGGTTTTGACAGTTCTAAACGTAACTCGTGAAATAAAGAGTAGTTTGCACCCCACAGTGTCCCGAAATCTATATTTTGCCGGGTAACATAAATACCGGGCTGCAGTGGTACTTGAAAGCAAAATTTCAGATTAAATAGCGTTTATATAGGCATCGATTTTGAAAACAGACATTTACAGGCACCTATACGAATTGAGGCTACAACGCCCGAAATAGGTATATATAGGCACTATAAAAGTACTAAAAAAGCTCTCCTCGCCCTCTAATTTGTGCTCACGTGTCAAAATGACACGATATGAGAACAAGAAACGAAACAGGCGTTTGCATATAATTCGCATATAGTCATAACTCTGTATATCCCTAATCAAGCATAAGACGCACAGTCTGCCTGCTCCAAAGCTTGCTACAAAAAGGTTTGTCTACCACTCCTTCGGCTCAACAATTATTTCATCTGGTTATCCTGTGAAACAAATCCGTTGTAATAGAGGGCAGTCCCCATACTTGAGATACATACTATTGCTATTTGCAACTGGCCATTCGCTGATGCGCCATTCAATGCGGTGGCTGACTCGTGCCTTCCTTTCTTTATTCTACGCCACGCCGTTTCTTATAGGTTAGTGTGCTTGGAATATGCGTGCATGTTTAGTGTAGAACGCCTGTCCGTTCACAGTATTGCGGCATGGCTGCCCATATTTTCAAGGCATTCTACGAAACACGAAAGCAACAAAAAAGACGCGTACATCTATCCACACGACAAGCTGGAGTAAACGTGTAGCAAGGAGGTGAGGGTATCGGTTGAATGTTGCGCAATTGAGTATGGTTCATAAAATGCTTAATTGTCATTTCGACTTCATTATTTCTATTTATGGAATGAAGGAGAAGCGCTGCCCTCAACGAGCGATGTGACACAGTTGTTGGGTTGTACTACACTGCTGCTGAAAGGTACTGTTGCTTACATCGCATCTACACGAGTCAAGAAAAGCGTCAAGTCAAACAAAAGCCATGTAAAGATGCCTTTGACTGAATTCGAAACGCGCGATCTGATGCCTACGTATACCGGTTAGCTGGTGAACGGCTGTGGAGCGCGAGAAGTTAGTTTTTTACTAGCACACGCTGCCTGCAACGGCCTTCAAGTTAATGTTCTCTCAATGACGTTTCGTTTGATATTCATGAAAGCACGTTAGAGAGTGCTTGCATGACTGTTAGTCGTGATGACGTCACGTGAGTCAATAGTGATCAAGTCGGTTGGCCGAGTCATAAGTATAACATTATTGCTCTCTCACAGACGTTTCGTTCGATATGCATGAAAACAGGTTAGGACAGCGCGAGCGTGTGTGATAGACGTGATGACGTCACATGAGTCACTAGTATTCACGTCGCTAGGCCTAGTGAGAGCATTCAAGTTATTACTCTCTCTAAGACGTTTCGTTTGATATGCATGAAGACAGGTTAGGACACCGCGTGCGTGTGTGATAGGCGTGATGACGTCACGCCAGTCACTAGTGATGACGTCACTGGGCCTTATGACAGCGTTTAAGTAATTACTCTCTCTAAGACGTTTCGTTTGATATACATGAAGGCAGGTTACAGAGTGCTTGCGTGGGTGTCAGGCGTGATGACGTCACGCCAGTCACTAGTGAAGACGTCACTGGGACTTGTGACAACGTTCAAGTTATTACTCTCTGAAAGACATTTCGTTTGATATGCATGAAGACAGGTTACGACACCGCGTGCGTGGGTGTCAGGCGTGATGACGTCACGCCAGTCACTAGTAATGACGTCACTGGGCCTTGTGACAGCGTTCCAGTTATTACTCTCTCAAAGACATTTTGTTTGATATGCATGAAGACAGGTTAGGACACCGTGTGCGTGGGTGTCAGGCATGATGACGTCACGCCAGTCACTAGTGATGACGTCACTGGGCTTTGTGACAGCATTCAAGTTAATACTCTCTCAAAGACATTTCGTTTGATATGCATGAAGACAGGTTAGGACACTGCGTGCGTGCGTGTCAGGCGTGATGACGTCACGCCAGTCACTAGTGATGACGTCACTGGGCCTTGTGACAGCGTTCAAGTTATTACTCTCTCTAAGACGTTTCGTTTGATATACATGAAGGCAGGTTACAGAGTGCTTGCGTGGGTGTCAGGCGTGATGACGTCACGCTAGTCACTAGTGATGACGTCACTGGGCCTTATGACAGCGTTTAAGTTATTACTCTCTCTAAGACGTTTCGTTTGATATACATGAAGGCAGGTTACAGAGTGCTTGCGTGGGTGTCAGGCATGATGACGTCACGCCAGTCACTACTGATGACGTCACTGGGCCTTGTGACAGCGTTCAAGTTATTACTCTCTCTAAGACGTTTCGTTTGATATGCATGAAGACAGGTTAGGACACCACGTGCGTGGGTGTCAGGCGTGATGACGTCACGCCAGTCACTAGTGATTACGTCACTGGGCCTTGTGACAGCGTTCAAGTTATTACTCTCTGAAAGACATTTCGTTTGATATGCATGAAGACAGGTTAGGACACCGCGTGCGTGGGTGTCAGGCGTGATGACGTCACACGAGTCACTTGTGATCACGTCACTCTGCCGATTGACAGCGTTCAATTATTAGCCTCTCGAAGACGTTTCATTTGGTATACATGATGGCAGGTTAGACATTGCGTGCGTGGGTGATAGGCGTGATGACGTCAGCTAAATCACAAGTGATCAAGTCAGTTGGCCGAGTCATAGGTACCACGTTATCGCTCTCTCAAAGACGTTTCGTTTGGCATGCATGTCGGCAGGCGAGTAAATAACGTGCGCGGGTGATATTTGTGATGACGTCCCCTGAGGAACTGATTATCAGGTGACTTGGCCGAGTTTTAGGTATCAAGATCCCGCCCTTTCAAAGACGCTTCATTTGATATGCATGACGGAAGGTTAAGACAGTGCGTGCGTGGGTGATATGCGTGAGGACGTCACCTAAGTCACTCGTGGTGAGATCATTGGCCTGGTTAATAATTATCAAGTTATTACTGTGTGGACGGCGTTGCCTTTGATATGCATGTCGAAGGTATGAATAGTGCTTACGCGGGTAATAGGCGTGATAAAGTCGCGCGAGTCGCATTGTGTCACTAGTGACTCATTCATGGCTTTTCCCTGTTAAATTCACTCCAAAGCTATTCACTCCACGCATTCCCGAAAATTCTGGTCGTTTTGAAGTCACAATGTCATCAGGATTAAATTCGCTGGCGTCCGGATTAAATCGGCTGGCGGTTGGATTAATTTCATTGGCACTTGGATTAAAATGATTGGCACCTGGATTAATTTCAGTGGCGGCTGGATTAAATTGACTGGCGCCTAGATTAATTTGGCTGGCGCTTGGATTAAATTGAGCGGGAAAACCTGTAGAAGATAGAAACTGCCACGTGTGACTGTATAACCGTGCGCTATTTATTATTGTACATTACTGTCATGACGTTGGGATAGCCGGCTCTAACGTACGCTACCTTCTCATAGTTTGCCAAATATAGATAAGAAAATAGAAATATATATCAGCCTGTGACAACGCTAATCAACTATTATGAGTTCACTGTCACTAGTGTCACTTTCACTAGATGAATGCTCAGTTTGCTTCCATTATCGTTATTTAGGAAAGTTTTGGTTCATTAACTCAACTGTCTTAATTAGCATTGATTCTCACACCTAAGAACAGTCACACTTCATCTCGCTTTCTGAGTGGCTGTCACTCCCATATAACGCGTACTCCACTTTTTTATGCTCTCCGAGCATCTGACCCTGCTTTGCGGACACTTTCCCTGACGTCTGCTGGCCCAGAAAATTGTCTTTATTATCTATCAATTTCAAGCTTTCGCGAAGCCGAAACGAGAGTCTCTCTCTCTCTCTTTTCATCCTTTTCGCACGTGTGATAACGTCTCTCGACCTCAAGACTCGTATACACGTCCCTTGCTTCGTTTGCGCACTCAAACAACGCTGGGCGAAATATTTGCACCATGTTTTGTGAAAAGCATTAGCACTGAGACACCTCCCGACGAGTCTCCCTCATTTTACGTAGACATATACCTAAGCGTAGGCGTATGCACGTTCTCGCATTCCGGCTTTATAAAAATGCTGCGGTGCATGGAACCAGCGAAATTGCGCTCACAATTTCATTTGATTACTGCTGTTATCTATTTCTGCACAATTCGTCTGCAGGCACCAAAGTCGCTCATGTGTCTTGTAATAAGAATATTGTAACAGAGGCTACCTTTGACTATAGGTACAAAACACCTTTACGTTCACCACTATACCGTGCTAGATTGCACCGAATTAGTTAAGTAGCAGCGCAGCTTCAAAGAAATGTAAGATAACTGGTCGCGTTAAATAGGGGAAGACATTCGAGGCACATTTTCAAACACTGCATGCATCGCTTTATGAGTGGTTTCATTTATGTGGTACACCTGGAGTGTTGTTTACTTGTACTTGGTGAGATAGTGCATGGATTGCTCGGTGGCTTAAGACCAACGAGCAATTATTTTTTTAGCTACAGTCGTTAATTAAAGGCGAGTGCTTGGCTTTGCACAGCCCACCAAAACGTCTATTACAACGTACGCGGCATCCCGTAAGCGCTGTAGCAGACGCTCGCGGAACTGAAACTTAGATGCAGCAAATCATTGGCTATCATCGTATACTCTCGATACTAGACGCTTTGCGTGCTACCTTGATATTATCGGCACACACTTCTTTCTTTCCTTGTCCTTTCATCGGCTATCGTGTGTCCTCCTTGCCCTCTTAAGTGCCGAATAAGTTAAATTCATACTCGCGCTATAGTAATCCCTCGAGATAAGAGAACTTTCGGCTAAGAAAATGCGTAGCCAAAGAGAAAGCTTTGTGAATTCGGCCCCTGAAAACTAAGATAATTACCCACGAAGCGTTTGTAGATAAGACAAAAAAGGAAATCGAAAATTTTTTCAAAAACGCAGAATGGAGTGCCACGAAAAGATGGGAATTATTTAAGCAAAGGATAAAAATAAAGACAATAGAGTGTGGTTGTTACATGCAGTATCAAGCTCGAAAACAGAAACGGGAGATACGTGCAGAGCTAAATGATTTGGTGAAAATTGAAGCAGAAAACCCGGTCTTATTTATACATCAACTGCAGGTTGTCAAAACCAAAATTGAATGTATTGAAGAGGATAAATATACAGGCGAAATCACACGAGCAACAGCTGAAAGATACCTCGTGGGTGAAGCCCCGACAAAGCGAGCATTGTCAGATGAAAAGGCATATGCGCGAGCTCACGATATACTAGAGATAGAATTGAATGGTCAAATATTGAGAGAACATAAAGATATCATGAAAGCTTTTGAAAGCTACTATCAAGATTTGTTTGCTTATCGCGAAGCAAAGGAGCCGGCTTTTGAATATGAGTTCTTGATGGAAATGCCGACACTTAATGCTGAGGACACAAATTTATTGTAAGTGTCTATTAGTATAGGGGAAATTGAAAAGGCTATCGATGATATTGGCATGGGCAAATCACCTGGCCCAGATGGCATTAATGCCGCCTTTTATAAGGCGTTCAAGGAGGATATGGCCGCCACATTGCATGAGGTTTTTTCACAGTCTTTAGATCGCGAAACTCTGCCTCCGACGTTTAATCGAGCACACCCTGTGCTGATTCCTAAAGGGAAAAAGCAACATGTTTTACACAAAGTGACAGGATACAGGCCAATCACGATAACAAACGTAGATTATAAGGTTTTTATGAAATTTCTTGCTAGGAGGTTGCAAGGAGTTATACACAAGTTGGTCGGGCTACATCAGACTTGTGGCATCAAGCGTAGAAGCATATTCATGTCGCCAGGAGCATTTTGGAGTATTGTGACGCTGCGCTTGTGAAACTAGCCATGTTACAAATTGATCTAGCCAAGGCTTTCGACATGGTTCCACAAAATATATTCTTCACGCTAGCTGAGTACGTTTGTCTTGGTGCAATCATATGTAAAGGTATTAGGTTGGCATACAAAAGTTCAACCACAGACTTAATTCTAAATGGAGAACTCTCACATCGCATAGAAGTACTTTCCTCTGTGCGCCCAAGGTGTCCTTTAAGTCCTTTGGTTTTCACTCTATTTTTAGGAACCACTGTGCCAGAAAGTGATTCACCATGCAGGGATTAATGGTTTCAAGTTGCAGTCATGTGAAGTGCGTGTTTTGGCATACGCCGACGATATTGCCTTTTTTTTTGCTGTTGATAGAGAGAGTGTCACTTCGTTATTAGAAATCACTCAAAGGTTTTGTGACACGAGTGGAAGTTTAATGAACTAAGAGAAAAGCATTGGTTTATGGCATCGTAATTGGGACCTCCCGCCCAGTTCCTTTGGCAATATTCAAAGGCTTACGACACCTAGCCGTTACCTAGGGGTACCATTAGACAGGTATAAAGACAGTGAAGCGTTTTGGCTTGAAAAAGCTGAAGAAATGCACGCGACAGCCGAAGGATGAGGCGCTCGTGACTTATCAATTTTCTCTCGGCCAGCTGTATGTAACGTGTTTCTTGCTGCTAAAATTATGTACCTCTTGCTAGTGCTCAATTGTACGCGTAAAAGCCTTCATAAAATCCACAGGATATTCGCCACGTTCATCAGGAGCTCTATATGGGAGCTCACATCTAGAACGAATTTGTTTCGGCGTGTTAATCAAGGAGGACTCTCTTTGTGCCATCTGTTTCTTAACCAAGTAATATCACGTTTCACTCTAATAACATTCTAAGGCAAAAGGTTTGTAAGAGGGTGTGTGGTTCGTCCTTTTGTGGAAAAATGGGGCTGTCACAATCACTAATCTCTTTAACTAACGGCACCGGGTCTAACAGTTAGTCTACACAGACGAACTCAAGGACCTAAGAATAATAATAGGAGACCAGAGAGACTCTTTTTTATGTTCTTTATTTCAAACAACGCTGTTAGACCACATGTCTGACTTGTTTGTATCTTTAGACAGGGGAGAACGACACACCTTGTCACCGTTCTTGCGCGAAGTTGTGTTCTCATATCGCTTCTTAAGGGCAAGGTATTCGATACATTATCTAACTAATGTGAAAAGAAAGCGCCTTATGAAAAACTTATTACAGAATGTTTTTTCTGTGCCCCTTTACCATTCAAAGTATGAAAAATCATTTCGTCATGACGTACTAAAGGAAGTGAAAAACATGTGTACACCACCCATTGTTAAAACCTTCTTTTTTAAACTTCATACGGGAACCTTGCCAGTAAAAACGTGTCTTGAAGAGAGAGGGATGCATGTACCATGGGGAAGCAACTCTCTCCTGTGTGACAAACCTGAGACCATTGACCATGTGTTCATTGATTGTAAAAATGCTATTTTCTATTGGACTTTATGAAAAGGTTTTTTTCAGAGGACTTTAAAAAAAGCTTTACCTCTTACTTCATATGGAATTTTTTTTTGCCTTGTGATAGTTCTGTGCAAAATTTGGATGTTATATATTTACTTGGTCTTCATTCGGTTTGGCATAGTATGCTATCGTACTGACACTGTGATGTAAGATTTCTATGCGTTAATGGGTGTTTCTTTGAAGTTGTTATAAAAGTGCGAGATGTGTATAGAACTACCGACTGTGTTAAAGATATAATATCTTTGTTTGATGCATTATCACACATGAAACGCATGTGATGGTGATTGTCAGATTAGCTTGACTTGTAGTCAAAAAGGCAATAAAGACAAAAATGCGTAAAATTTAGTGAACTTGTTAGGTCGATGTATTCTTCGCGCTCATGACACATCAAGCTTCATTACCCGAAGTTGCCTAGTAATGAGACATTGATTGGACAACACTAGCAGTGGGGAAATAATGTGCCGAAACGAATGAATAAGGTAATATCGGTTTACATTTTCCCTTGAAACCTTTAAAAGTGACTACCCATAGTTGGTAACGGCTAGGTAGTAGCAATTACTAAATGCTGGTAGTAACAGCAAAGGTGGTAAGCTTTAGCACACTCACCATTACTAACTGCGTTTACTACCAGGGTTGTAACATATGTGACAAACCATTACAACCCGAAAGTTAGCAATTACTACAACCTTTTTTAAAATGCGAAGCATTTCTTAGCGAACTTCGGTGACTTTAAGCGTATCTATCTATCTATCTATCTATCTATCTATCTATCTATCTATCTATCTATCTATCTATCTATCTATCTATCTATCTATCTATCTATCTATCTATCTATTTATCTATCTATCTATCTATCTATCTATCTATCTATCTATCTATCTATCTATCTATCTATCTATCTATCTATCTATCTATCTATCTACCTAGTCGCTTATGACTTTTAGCTCTTCTGGCCGTTTCGATAATGGTATCGATACCAAACTTGGTATGGTATATTATCACTGTAGGAAGAACATATCTGACTAATCATAACATGAAAATCATGATATGTGTGTCATGTATGTCATGATTTACACTTCATGGTCCTGCAGCTCTTGCGGTGGTTTCTTCACATGGCATGTTGCAAAACTGGTATGGTATGCCGAGATTTATTGGTGAACTCAAGCGACAGACCCTTACATGGAAATGACATGCGTGTCATGTATTAACATGACTACAAGCCACGCTCATGATGCGATCGCGGCTGTTTCGATAGCGTCACCTATATCAAATTTGGTATTACAGTACGTGAATGGATGACGAAGGTATGTGACTGGTGCAAACATGATAATCATGAGATGCCGGTCATGTAACAACAATACTGCCTGCTACGCTCATGATGCGCTCGCGGCCCTTTCGCTAGCTTCAATTATGACAAATTTGGTATGGGACGTGAATGGACGATGAAGGTATGATACTGGTGCAAACATGATAATTATGACATGCGTGTCGTGTAACAACATGACTACATAATACACTCATGATGCGCTCGCGGCCGTTTTGCTAGCTTCATATATGCTAAATTTGGTATTACGTGACGCCAATCGATGACGAAGGTATGGGATTGGTGCAGACATGATAATCATGAGATGCGTGTCATGGGAGAACATGAGTACATGCCAAAGTCAACGCGCCAATACAGTTCGACGTGACGCGGTGCGCGTGCTCGCCGGTGTTCACTTCTACGCGTCACGCCGGATTGCGACGCCAGGCGCCGGTCCTGCCATATACTCACAGACATGCGCGTTACAGCGCGTCTGGCGCGCCTTTGTTACGAAAAGAGGGAGACGCAGTGTTGTCTGGGTAACGCATCGGAGCGAAATTCAGCATGTCGCATTTCGCGCCGGATGCTGTCGGGCCGCACCGACGGACGCTGGTCGCGCCTGGTGTACGACTACGGAGTGCGCGAGCTTTGCTAACGTAGCGTCGCTTTGCCCAGCGCGCGTCCGCGTCAACGCTACATTCGACTATATTGGGTCTTTCATGATGCGGTTCCAGTCGTTTTGCTAGCTCCACATATACAAAATGTGGTGTTACAAGACGTCAATGAATGACGAAATATATGACTGGTGAAAACATGATAATCCTGACACGTGTGTCATATAAGAACATGACAACATACTACGCTCATAGCATGTTTGTGACTGTTTCGCTACCTCGACATATACTAAATTTTGTATCACGTGATGGGAATAGATTACGAAGGTAAACGACACATTTAAGTATGATAATCATGGAACGGAAGTTATGTGCGGCATCATTTACCGCCACCTCGTAACATTGGGCTGATTTTAAAGTGACATATCAACATTTCTCATTCGTGCTTCGCATATCATCGATCCCCACTGTACGTGGGATCTGCCAATTTTTCTAGGAGTGTAGTTTTCCTCTGGGTCAGGTGGGGGACGTTGCCTCATGTGAGAAAGAGAAGGGCGTCGTGGTGAAGACGCGGCGTGCGTTAGGGTGCCATCCATTAGAAGAATAAGGAGCGTCGTATGGTCCAGATGAAGCAGGCTGAGGTCGCGGCACGAAATTAGAACCATAAGACTTCATGTCATCATGCCATATAAGCCCACGTCACTGGCAAAACCGTGCTATGCGGTGCGGGAGACCACAGGCATAGCATATGGGGCGGTTCTCTTGAGTGCGCCAAGGGTTCTCGAAATGAGGTGTCGGTCTTTAGGGCGGTTGGGTACCTTGATGCGCGAGCTCAAGTGATGCAACGAATGGGCGCTCGTGGATGTAAGATTTGCGAAATCGTCGAGGGGTGACCAATGCTTCAGCATACTTGAGCGGAGCAGTCAGTGCAGTGGCAGCGGGAAGCCCCTCGGTGACTTGCTGCTGAACAACACGTTGTATTGACGTCAGTACCGAATATGGGGCGGGATCAGTGACGCAATGCAGAAGGGATAGTTGGCGAGCGACCTCTTCACGCAAAAACTGCTTGGTCTCTCGAAGTAAAGCGTCGTGGTCCTGTGCAAGGCCAAGACGCGTGAGAGCGGCAGTGCTTACACCTAGTGCAGAGTCGCGTTGAGTACACTCTCGTTCCTACTGGAGTTCGTCATAGCTTTGGCACAGCTGTATGACGTTGGCTACAGTTTTCAAGATTTTCGCGATGCGCCTCTGAAAGTCATCGTCAGAGATACCTTTTAGGATATGCTTGATCATCTCCGCCTCCGTCACTGAGGAACTGATTCACCTGCAAATGGTGACCACAGCTTCAATGTAACTTGTGATACATTCACCGGCTTGTGAGCTCGTCCTTGCAGGTGCTGTTCAGTACGCAATTTCCGAAGTTCAAGACGGCCGAAAATTTGAACGAAGGCCTTAAAGGCCGACTAGGTAGAAGGGCCAGTGCTGTGGTTACGAAACCACAGTTTGGCGACGTCAGTCAAATAAAAGATGACGTAGGTGAGCTTGTGCACAACATACCACTTGTGTTTGCTTAAAAGGTCGTACTCGTCAAGCCAGTCTTCCCCGTCTTTGTCCTCGGTGCCACTGAAGAGAGGAGGATCTCTCTGCCGAAGATAGTCGGTGAAAACGACAGTTGGAGGGGTCGTTGCTTGGGGCTCAGGGCTCAGGCTGCTCGTCATTGTCCGGTGCCTTTTGAAATCAACTGGGGGCAATGTACGGTTGCAAAGTTCCAGCACGACGATACATATACATACATACATATATATATATATATATATATATATATATATATATATATATATATATATATATATATATATATATATATATATATATATATATATATATATATATATATATATATATATAAATATATATATATATATATATATATATATATATATATATATATATATATATATATATATATATATATATATATACATAGTGTAAAATACCCTGGAAACAGAGCCTGAACCACAATAATTATTCTCCAGTTTTCAAAGTTCTTATAGAAAGGACAAAGTGAAAAATAAAATACACTCGAAAAACAAGTTCTATTAGTCCTGTATGTAAAAGAAAATCATCCCGTGTCCTCTTTGTGCAGGAGTTATAAAAATATACCATTTTGCATAGGACCACGACTTCTCTACATTCTCTAACACGCATCTGCAATGCCATCAGCGCGTGCATATGAATAGGCTATTTAGTGAAGACATTTTTAGCAACGTTTTATTATATGTATATGTGGAAGTCAATTACCTGAAAAGAGGTCTGAGATTATCGACCCATTGAGGTCGATAATCGTTGTGTTTGCCAAGTCCTACCTCATCATGGTTGCGAAAAAGTATACATTGACGAGAAGCAATCACTGCCTGGAGGGCCACCTGACTAATGGAGCATTTATTTAGGGTAACGCAAATGTGCTTTCCAGAATATAGATAGGTGCGTTGTAGAGAGGACGAAAGATTGGACATAAATGGAAGTGGCTTTTAGTCGATAATGTAAGCCACGTTGACGTGAGTGAGTTATGGAAGCTGTTGCGATAAGCTTTTGCATCTTCATCTTCGTCTGCAAGTTTAATTGCACATTTGAGGAGTAGTTACATAACTTAGTTGTCACATACCTATATTATTCTCGTGTAATATTTCAACCCGTCATATACGCTACATTTACGCCACTAAGTACAACATAATATTTCGAAACTTTCAAGCTACAGTAACCGCAGCTGATTGAGAAGCAGTTGATAGACAGCATTTGTGATAGTGCTGACGTTCGTTCTGAAGCACACGGTGCATAGAAATATTTTAACTTGTGCGCATATCCTGAAAACAAATGCGCTCAGTAAAAAGATACATACAGTGATGCATAGAAATCATTGTGTGAAATATTAATTTGCTAAATGCAGCCAACCACAATGTAAAGGCTACATCTCATGGGGCAGGTTGGTGGAACGTGACTGAAATAACGAGTGCGCGTTACGCTTAAACACAATAAATCAAGGAGATAGGGCATGCGCACTTACAACCACACATGGCCTTTGATGTTTTAATAATCGTCTACGAGAGCACGAAAAAAAAAAACACTTCAAGAGCAAGCACGATAGAAATTCAGCTATCCATTGCAGGGACTGTTGGCGCTCAGTTTTGTTGACAAAGGCCAAAGCGTTGCGCAGATGCGTGGACCACCAGCAACATTAGATATATGAAATTTTTGTGATGATGTACGAAGTCTAGAATTGTGTCAGCGCCTTTTCTCTCGTTCTAGCTGACAACAAATACTGACATCTTAGTGAAGAGAAGAATCCTAGGTTGTGTCCGTCAAGTTCAAGCGCATAAGCCTTGCAGATGCGAAGTTCTTTAGGGCTTCGGCTTGTCACCATGTAAATGTTTCATGGTCCAACATAAAACGGGTATTTGCCACAATAGTTGCGTAAATCCTACTAATGAGTAGTTGTTAACTAAAAATTAAGAAAACAAGAGTTAGCTCCATAAATAGCTAAAACGTTAGTGGAGATGATACATCTTTCCCTACATGCCATACAGAACTAAAACCAGACATGTAGAGAAAAAGAAGGTGAAGAAGAGGCATCCTAAGTAAATATGTACGCCGATGCAGTTTTCTGACGACGTTGGTGAAGTGGGAGCATCTCTTCCTTGGTGTCCCGTTTCAGGCTTGGCACCACCATCTCTTTAAAATTACTGTGTTCCGCCTCTGCCCAGGTTTTCCAAACGTGCTATATATTTCCTCTACGCACTTACGCTCAATAAAACCACCGTTTGCAGTCAGCGCTCGTGCTTGTTCATTCAGTTTGGGTATATGTTTCATTAGGTGGAGTTTATTTTAGGAGAATTTCGGTCTGCAGATGAGCGCAAAATGAATTTAAAAAACGACTAGCGTCTGCTTGTATTGAGAAAAGCACGTGTGGCTCAAAGTTTGACGATATATTGCTTGCTATTGGACCACAGTAGCAGTAAATGATGCCCATGGGTGGTGTAGCAGGAGTTTACTCGCAATCATTACAGCGAAAAACATTACCCTCATTCGTGACAGGATTCATAGTGTTCTATTGCATGGTATCCTTCCTCTTTTGTTACTTGTTTCCGAAGGCTTGCACTCCAGAACCTACCTGCATTTCCAGATTGCCTCTTAGAAAAGCACGTTTAAGAGGAGCTTGCGCATCATCATAGTAAATGCATTGAACTCGGCATTTCTTGGTTTCTAAGTAATCTTGCACAAATTGCCACTATATAACTAACTGCTTCAAATCACATCAATCTAATTTTGTAGTGTGTATTAGGTACGCAAACGCAAATTCCCCTGTCATGGCAGGAAATATTTATCATTTATGACAGAAGAAAATAAAGCATGCTTCCTACTGTCAATATAATTTAAACAAAAAGAGGTGCTTTAAAATGTAGCTGGATTGCTAAGTGTAGCTTTCGGACACAATGGAACGAAACCAGACAGTGACGTTATGTGTTTTAGCGGCAAATAAAACAGTGTCCAAGCGTCTCATTGCAAATACTGAAGGAATACACTCAAGGTAAACTGAAAGTAAGTGAGACTACTTGCTTCTTGATGTATTTATTTTCAATTGGGAAGGCGTAGTGTTTTTGAGACAGCACTCATGGCTTGCTTCGAAAACACCCGTTTTATGAAATACCACAAAGTAACCTTCTTTTTCGGACAGCAACAGCCTCCCATGATTTTCTACAATAAAGTTCGCAAGCGATCCTACACATTCTGAATGTTTGGGCGCACCTTTCGATTGAGATGCGGCTGAGAAGAGTGTCGTTGTGCACAACGTTCTTTTCCTTCGAGGAACGCGTTGCGAGATAGAATAAGGGCCAAGATGTCTGCGGTAGAGAGCTTCAGCTTAGAGCAAAACATAGGACCAAGCCTAATACTGGACATAGCTTATCAGAGAACTCAATACCACCAAGTACCTGCGCATTCGCTTAGTGAGCCCTAGGTTTATCCATTTTCGGCAACGCCCGTCGAACACAGTTACATAGATACTAAGTCAAACAATCAGTTGTCATTCGCCACTCAGTGTAAAAGCTGAACAAAGAAGTGTAGGTCGTTAGCTTCATTTGTACATCATTGTTTGATTTTGACTGTTGCTGATTGCCAAAGAAGGTAACTTCGTGGTACTTCATGAGAAACAGCTTTCAGAGAGAGCCGTTATCGCGAATTCGAAAAATCACAAGCCTTCACAGTGAAGTCTGACCGCTTCAAGACGCTATTCCACTTTTAGATGAGTTTGGCCTTCAGAGCATCACCTCAGGGGTTCCAAAGGCACCCTTAGACATCAATCATGATTTCTGTGCCGTTATAACGCTCTATGTTGCTGTCACATTTTGTTGTTTGGCGTCCGAACGCGACGCTTTGCAATCTGATTTATTCAGGTACTTCTAAAATTATCTCTCTGCATTTCGAAGACACATTTGCGATGTCTAACTGATGTAATGTTCTTTATTTTCTTATCTATAAGTAACCCTGGATATTTTAAAGCTTTTAGTCTGAATTAGGAATATTTATTTTATTCATTCGAATATGACAAGCTGATGAAATCTGTGAAATGCTGCATATCTGGTAAAAACCAACGCACCCTTCACGAAGCTAGTGATAAAGAGTGGATGAAGCCAAGTCCTAAGGTTCATAATCTAAACGTTGAAGTCACCGACTAGTGTAAAGAATGGACGTACGCACTTATGGACGCACAGATACACAGACGAACGGGTATACGAATGGATGCACGGACGAATGGGCAGAAGGACAGATGGACGGTGGTCATCATTTATAGTGGGGTGATATAGTTGACGGATGTCCACACAAAGTCGGTTTTTACCAAAACATTTTCGTCTTTCTTTGCGCAGGTGTTTACTTTCGGTGTCGGTTTTATGGAGCGAGACGGACAATAGCTGTTCAATGCGCATCTGTCAGTGGGGATGTCTAGACCGCGCGCACTGCCGCGTTGCTAATGCTTGGGCCTTGGGATACGTTCTTATTGTTTCACTTGACGCCCCTCGTACCTCCACAGACGTTCTGGTCACTGTTTGTGTTCTTCGCATAACTACAGAAGTATAGAAGCACCACTTGTGAAATATCCAAGGCAATTAAATAACACTGCTTCCACTGCTGCAAAGATAGAAGCAAACGAAATCAGCGGCTGTGTTTATGACACTATGTGGTGGTGCTCTCACGTCATTTCGTCGTTCATTCGCGCTCCTGTGTGTGACGGCACTTCATCGATTACCACTGTTCTTCCTCTGAGTGACCGACAAACATCCTTTCTAAAGTGAGTTCAAAGAGCAACGACATAAACAACGCTTGGGCAGTCTATACATCTCGTGACCAAGGAAGCGCAACGAGTGTGGAAATCTGCAGCTGCCGAATATTGCAATATTTGTGAAAGAGACATCGGAGGGGGCGAGAAGGTGAGGGGCACCTGTAGTGAGCATGAGACGGGAGACGGAATCTGTTGCAAAGAAATGACATGCGGCATCTGCACCTACGAAAAAACGGCAGGCCACATGCCGAAAGTTTTTGTTTTGCGCATGGCTTCTGTGTGAACGTTTTCTGCCAAAATTCAGCCATACACAGCTTTGCTGTAAAGTTAAGTGCTTGAAACGTCTTCATTTGTTTAACAAAGCAAATTTAACTCAGGCTGCATATCTAAGGCTTGTATTCTGAACCGTGTGGTTATTCCGTCTATCACTCGAGGTGTTACAATTTGAGACATGGACTTACTCTTGAGGCTTCCTGAAGAACAGTCTAGGAATTCGATAAAGCTCTCCACATATT
The DNA here is from genome assembly GCF_043290135.1 of Rhipicephalus microplus. Taxonomy (NCBI): domain Eukaryota; kingdom Metazoa; phylum Arthropoda; class Arachnida; order Ixodida; family Ixodidae; genus Rhipicephalus; species Rhipicephalus microplus. The sequence continues at coordinate 139,459,265 of NC_134704.1, read as the reverse complement.
CGACGAGGCATAACCCAACGCTGGGAAGGTGATGCCGAACCATGCTCACCACTTGCACGCTGGACAGTCTTCTTACTGATTCATGCTCCCCGCCGTTACGAAGATGACGCGTGCATTGAGAAATGCGAACAATGTCTCGCCGAATGAAAATTCAACCTAGTTTCCAAGGAACTTTCACTTATTGCGCTATACGCATTCATTTATCGGAGTCGTTAAGGATAACCTTTCGGACAGGGACTTCTGTAATGAAAATTCTAAATGGGGACAGCCCTAACTGTAGTTTCATAACGTTCTAGAAATTGCTTCCTCAGTGTTGCCTTATCTTTTTCTTCCACCGCACGATGAAGCTCTTTAGCAGATCATTTGTACTGCTAATATCGCTAGCGTAAGTGTAAACTTTGTAGGTGTGACACATAAAGAAAGTGGCCAGGAAACTTTGTTACATTTGCATAATATCGAATACTCTGTTTTCTTCTCATTCTCTTCGAAATGCTTGCTCTATGAAGGCGCAATGAAACAGGCTGGACACGTGTCCCAGCTCATAGCAGAGAACCTGGCTGTGTGGCAATTCAGTGCCACGGTAATTTCAGCAAACACACACAGACCATCTAAAGACCACCCACAAAATTGCAGTTTTGCGCACTTGTCAATAAATATTTTTGCAGGCTTCGGTACAGATAAAACGGGGGACAGATAACATCCGAGTTGCTAAAGCACTAAATGCTTCTCATTGCTAGGTTTTTACCTGCACGACTTAAGCCGCCTGGCCACGTTTGCAACGTCAAGCTCACTAATGGTGACGTATGATAAGAGGCGGTGCAAGTGTTTTTCCGAGACAACTCAAGACGGCCTTGATGAGCATACCCTAGCCTATGTGACCCTAGTCGATGTCTGGAGAAAAAGCGTGGAGCAGTCATAAAGACGCCAGCGGCAACTTTCCAGGAGGTATACGTTTTGCCATTCCGTGTACTTTAGTCTACGAAAGCGTGCAACAGTCACAACATTAATCTTTGTGGGTCGAATAATTACCGATTTTCACATAAACTCGAAGAGGAGCTAATGATTGTGGTATCTTGAGACACGGACATGACGCCTTTCTTCCGGTAGCTAATACATTTGTGCTGAAGCATAGCTGGTTCTTATGTATTTACAGAAAACAAGAATAGCGGATGTATTTGGTATTCCCAGATCGCAACTTATTGCCAATATTGTTTTTCTACGCGTATAATATGGAGAACACTCGATCGCTGCCTCAAGTTGATTAGATGCTACGAACTTTGCAAGAGTAGATACATCAGGACTATGTTCTAGTTAGCCTGAGAAAGATTATTTTGCTAGTCGGTACCTTTACCTATAACTCTTGGTTGAGGGGATAAAATACACAGACAATAATTCAAGTACTCCAGCTGTCATCGTATATGAGTGTCATGAATTGAGGTTTCATTTAATTTCGATTGTGCCCGTGAACAAACTTATGTTAAAAAGGCTTTCTTCTTATTAGCTTCATCTGCCCTTGTTCAAAGGTGCCCCTACCTAAAATAATTTTCCCTTTATATAAATCGGTAACATTAAAGTTGTGGTATGGTATTTTTCAAGTAAAGAGCAGAATGGTTATGACAAAATTATGATTAATTCTTTACACAAGTAAAACAAACACAGAAGTGACGTGGTGGTAATGAATTCGTAGATGACAAGCTTCTTTAGTGAGCAAGGCTCAGAAAAAATCTGGCCATAAATATTCACATGATTACCGCGCGTTTTAGCATGTCAAAATACAACAACGGAAAAGAAGGGTATTGCAACAATGATGAAATACAGCTTATTTGTTTCTCAACATGGTAACATATGTCTTCCAAAACAGCAAAGCAGTTCAATTGAGATGCAAATATCTGCAAATCATCGTCTGCGTTTTCCCGCTCAACTGCGAGAGCGAAGCTCGACGAGAGAGAGAGAGAGAGCGTGGATAAATCTTTATGACTAAAACAGAACCCCAGTGCTATCAGTTAGGACTGGTAAAGAAATGGAGGGACGGGGAGAAGGCGAAGCTGGGTGTGAAAAAAACGAGCAAGTGCTATGCTATGATGGGAGTGGTGCAGGCGGTGTGCTTCAATAAAACCGCAGCATATCTACGGAGCGAAAGATGATGAGTGAGGCGAAGCGTCCGTCTGCCCGTCCGTGCTTCCGTTCGTCCGCGCGACCATCCGTGCGTCCATCCATTCGTACGTTCGTCTGCTAGTCTGTCCTTCCTCCCGTCCATGCGTCCGTTCATGCGTCCATCTAGTGAACACTCCAAATACTGCCATCCCCCATGTCGCATCCCTGTGGCACATACCCGCTCTAGAGCGGGTATATGCCACCGTTGGCTATTCACTATTCCTAATACATACATCGGAGGATATACAGACCCACGCGTTAAGGGGCTTCGCCCCTAAAGCTTCCCTCTTAGTAGTTGCTTCATACTAGTAACAAAAATGTTCGCGCGAAAAGTACACAAGCGCTTGTTCATTTCTACGACGTAATTTTCTAGTTTGCAAGTAGGCATTTTTTTGCAAAGTAGTGTCTAAAGAACGAGAGAGCAGGAGTGTAACTGGTTGTGATGGTGAAAGAAGTCTACTTATATCAGCTTGCGTTCGGGCACAGGCGGTGCTCTGAAGAGATGAGGAAGAGGTTGCGACCATCCGTGAAAGAGGAGGAAAGACGCGTCTTCCGCTTCATTGCATAATCATCCTTTCTAGCGTTTAGTCTGCTGAAGTACTCGATACTATTTAATGCGTTTTAAATTTCCCCGCACCAAACAGCTCTTTTAGTGCGCATAGTTTGACGCAGCTGTCATTTGCACCAAGCATTGCTTTCATATTATTAGCTTTCGAAGTAGTACCACATTTGAAAACAGTGTGCGGTGGTGTTAAAAATTGGTGTCACCAAACTAACACTGCATCTAGCCGTGATTCGCTCCTATTCATTCGTGCTACTTACTATATATATCAACCAATGCTCCTTTCACAAACTTTGGCAAGGCAATTTCACCATCAAAATACCCCTAACGAAGAGAAAACCAATAGGTACTCAAGCATGCAGACGAGTGCCACGTAAATGTGCAACATGATGACTAGAAATAGAAGTTGCGTAGTATAGCTTTTGCAATTTCCTTTGATGATTTATCTTTAAGCAAAAATTATTTTTCTATTTACTATCTGAAAGACCCATACGTGTTACGTCCATTCAGAACCTCATGTGCAATGGGATTTCAATTTCAGGGAATCATTACTTTCCTGCGACAGTGGCTACCGTAACTAGCTGCTGCCGCTGTCTCACCAAATAGGTTGCCTCTTGCTATGAGCGCAGGTATGAGTACTGGTATGAGTGCTATGAGTGCAGGCAGCAGATATACAGAGACAGTAAGGAGGAATAATCGTACTTTTGCATTACCCAACATTCATAGACAATGAATGTCTAATATCACCAGAAATATATGATGTATGGCACTGCAGCAATATAAGGCGATCACTTGCCTCGTAACGAAGAGAACTGAATCGCGAGTCTTCAAGCTCTACTTTCCGTAATAGCAAGCCTTAGTGGAAAGAAAATGCTGGCATACCTACTGTACATCACATAGGCTTATGTACATCGGTGGATATCATGAAGTACGAAGGAGGAGAACGCCACCGCCACGTTATGTGACTCCGTCTAGGATGGTCGACGTGCCCAGTAAACGTATATCACATACCGAGAAGGCTATAGCAATTTGGCTCAGACAGCGGCCCCACCGGTCTGTGAGCGATCGATACTGTGGGTGCATATGCTTCAGCGTAATGAAAGCGCTTGTGACGTTCTTGTTCAGAGTATACGCCATAGCCTTAAACTAATTGACAATGAAGAGCGTACGAAGTGCTGTAACGTATTGCCTCGGAAAATATGTGTGCTTTTTCAAGACGACTGAATTGAAAGACCTATTGTAATGAAGCCTCCAAAGATCTCTCTGACTAAATACGAAACAGTGGCATTCGATAGCTGCTGACGCCTCGAGATCCTGAAAAGTCAGTGTGCGATAGGCAATGATAACGATATGGTTCATGTGAATTATGACATTCAGAGCCGGAAATAACAGTATTTTCAGAGCTTGAAATAAGAATAATATGTGGAGAAGACATCCAAAACACTGCGTCAAAGCAATTAAAGAAACCAACTCAAACCTCTCGTACACTACATTTGCGACAATATTTTATTGTATTATAAATATACTAAGAAAACCGAAATTATGTTAGGCCCAGAGCTCAAAGTATACGTTCGCCTGTATAGACTCTCAGGCTATTTTGGCATATGTCACAGTTGACTACATATTAAGTTTTAAATATCACTTTTATACGATGTTCGAGATGTTCCACTCAATTCCACAAGAATAACGCCCTTCGAAGTAGTTCTGTCAACGCTAGCATCAGCTTTTCTTCCAAGGCTTGCCTTGAAACACTTATTGGTGGATATTTGTTGTCATAATCTTTTTTATGTCTGAGCAAGTGCTCCAATAAAAGCTATCTGAAGCAGTAGAGTAAAGTTAAAAAGACATGCTGGGTATGGAAAAAGAGATAAAAGTAACGAAAGGAATCAAAGGATTCTTCGTGAGCCCCAAGAAAAAGAGACAACTTCTGTGAAGTCTATCGCGTAGTCCTGACTTGACCTGTATGTGACTCTTTTTTAAAGATACGCGTTGACTCTCTTGTGCGTCATACAACTCTGCGAGGAGGTCCAAATGATGAACAGAGACAGTCGGCGTACCTCTTAAAATAGAGTGATTCACCTGGAGCGCCACACATCTACAGAAAAGTCGCATCACTCGTTATTTTTCTTGGAATATTGAGTATCACCAAAAGATGCGAAGACCACTTACCAAAAACTTATACCAATGTGTGTAATTAATGACGTACCATAATGTGTCAATAAAATATCACAAAGCTTTTGTGTCAACGCCTTGGAAATCAGTCACATTACCTGAAAACATGAAGGCAAATTGAGTGTAGCTTCATGGGCAGAACACTATCGTGTACTTGGGCACCGTTGCAATTGTCTTGTCAATAACAAGCTTGTAGCTTTTTTTCTTAGTGAACACCTCAACCACACCACAAGAAAATGTATTTGTATACTAGCAACCTTGATCGTTTCAAACTATACCTGCAAAAGCAGTTGCCAAGTTCCCACAGCATCTAATAATTATTCATTTTGCTTATTAGGGAATAGTACAATGCGGGTGCGTAAGAAAACGCACTCATCTACGCCGCTGCCAGCTTTCTCTACATCTGAGCTCTTTGTAATGGGTGGACCTTTAAAGCAGGAGCTCGATATACAATCAACACGGTTTGGCTCTTGGTGTGATTCCCTTCTTCAAACACACAGCTGTGCATGCTTCAGGAAGACTTATTGGACTACGTGACACAGTTTTTCTCTAAGTCAGTCCTAATCAATCTCGGGGCTCTGTGGTAAAACGCATTTTCTCACGCCAAAACCCCGGTTTCAGTTTTTACGTTAACCAACGATTATGACTCATTTGCGATAATTACTCGCTCAATAGTGACAATACAGAAATTCTAATTGCATCGCATTCGTACACTTCGTAACACAGACGTTTCACTCTAAAATACTTTTAGTTTCCTTTTCAGTCCACTTCATGTTTCTTACACAAAGGTGAAGAAATGTGCTAAGCGTGGCTGCACCTTTTTTCACGTGCCACCTATACGAGAAAAGCCACAATATACCAACCTAAGAGAAAAAATTGGCGTTAATAGGTCAAATTTCAGGTTCAAGTAACAAAAACAACCACCAAAATATCAGCGTGGCTATAGAGTGACCAAATTCTAAGAGCAGCGTCAATACGCCGCGTTCCGATTTTCTTTATTTGAGGTTGTCACTTACAAGAGCCATCTGTTTCTTGCTTTCATAGCCCGGCCTACTTGTTTTCTTTCTATTTTAGCTGCTGTATTAAGACAGCGCATTTTCTTTGTGAAACAAGTCGTTCGAGCGACCAACTTTTTGAAAAAAGTTGGATTTCGAAGAGAAGACACACCTGCTTCTTTGTGGTCCCAGCACGATGAGACAAGTATCCTCGTCGGTGGAAGTGGCCAAACAAATAATGTCCGTGCTTGTAGTGCGAATGGGTGTATAGCAAGATGCTAAGACTGAGTGCTGCACAACCGAACTGTCGTTATAACAATTTGAAAAAAAAACGTGCCTATTGTTCATGGCTGGTTCAGATGGTTCTTTTTGTCTTTGTGATAAGATTAATGGCAGAACCGTTAATACCCTGCTCCACCTGCTTTTATTTTCATGAATACACGTCATGTAAGAGACTTAAGGTGGTTAGCAAGACAAGAAATAGCGAATTGAAGTCGAACTATAGAAAGCACACGCAACATTTTCTTAGCATCATGTCAGCAGACGAAGGGGGAACGTTTGGGATTAATTCCAGGTACTAAGTTCCTAGAGTGTCAGCATTTAATCACAGACCACTAACAAAGCATTGAGTTTAGAAAGACAAAAGCAGAAAAAAATAGTTGTAATGGGTAGCACGCTTTCAACCACGAAGAATCATGTCCATGTGATGTTTTAGGGCTGAAGCTCCTTAACGCGGCACCCGTTCGTTTCTCATAGTAGTGCGCAAGATGCCTTACGCTTTGACCTGCAAGGTGGTGCCAGTTGGAGATTTCTCCTGTGTGTTGTTGAACAATAAAAATTTGCAGCGTGCGTGTTAACTAAAAGCCGAATTCTCCTGTCTCTCTTTCCCTATTAACAGCCATTGTCATGTACATTAGGTACTATCTGACAACAAAGGGTTGCTACGTTATACTCACTGGGCGTAACGTCCTTGGTTTTACAAAGCATTAGAGAGCGTTCAGCCGCGGTGCCATGAATACAGTGAAGTAGTATATAACATGAACTCGAGGTGGTTAACACGAAGAAGTAGACACGAAGCGCCAGCCGTAAGGAAGTGTGCGTGTGCCACCTTTCGTTTAGTCCTTGGAATGTCCGCTGGATTGCGGTGCTTCTATATGCGGAATATATGATGAAAATATGCGAGATGGTGGTACTTGGAGTGTTCACTAGATGGACGAACGGACACACAGACAGATGCATGGATGGAGGGATGGATGGCTGTGCGGACGGATGGACGCATGGACGAACGCAGGGATGGACACACGGATGGACGGGCGGACGCACGAACAGACGCACGCATGGATAGGTGTATGGACGCACGGACGGTCACACAGACGGATGCATGGACGGACGGAAGCAAGAACGAATGGACGGATGGATGCTTCGCCCTAGTCTCCATCATTGACCCCATGGATATGCTGCCATTTTTTTAACTTGCTATGCACTCACTGCGTGGTCTTAAGGGGATGTGAGCAGTAACTTCTGTGCCTTTTGTAATGAACGACTGTTGTGAAACACGAAGTCCGGACGCTCGATGATATTGAACGCTTGTACCACGCAATATTACTGCTATAGTACACGTTGTATTTGAAGCCTGTGCACAGGACGCATGTGTTCGCAAAGCATGAGCGTTATTTTCACATCGTTTCCAAGCCGAGGGAGTTACTTTTACTGTATTTCAATGTAGTCACGTGTGTACGTGGCAGACAATAAATAAAACAAAACTGGCTATGTCGTAGAAGATGTGCTTGCCACGCAAATGACCGGCATTCAATCCCCACGCCGACCTGAAATTTTAAATATGTATTTACTTTCCATCATTCGCCATTTTTTTGGTCACACTCAATATTAAAACCGTGAGTTCCAGTGTGAGCAAAGTTCCTGAAGGGTTCTCCTTGAACTCACGCTGTTCAAGACTCTTTCTTAGGTGGGACTGACTAACCGGGTGGGTGGCATATCCGAAAGCGTGCCTCTCTTGGACACAGTAGCACTCCATGGCAAAATAAAGAAGATTGTGAAATAGAAAGAAGTAAACGCACAATGCCAGCAACTTCACGGGATAGTATTGCTTATGACTTGCCCCCAAATTGCAGTTTTTAGCATGCGTCAAGCTAACGGGTGAGATTGAGGTCGTTCTTCGTGGAGCTGGAATACTTCACCTCCTCTTACCGGACTTGCGTAGCCATGGCTTTGCTGCTAACCTGGTTCTTCCCTCACCCTGCCACAACCATGATACCAGCTTACAACTTCACCACAAGCTCCGGTGACCACTTTTGCCTCCGCTGCCATCCTGAGTCTATCCAAGTTGGCGATGACGTGCACGCCTTATCTACCTTGGCCAGAGCCTGCTTGCTAGTTATGACCTGAGACCTCAACATGTGCCTTGGACCAACTTGGGCCATCAAATCCGGTACGTAGCGAGACCCGCACTTGCTACTCCCAGCTCCTACATGTTCAAGCTTCGAATATTGACTGAGGAGCTGGTGCTTGTTGAATGTTTCTGTTGGTACTTGTATTTGAAATTTTGTCGTAATGGTCAGAGTAGGCGTGGAATTGATGGTGTAGGGTGGCTTTTCAAACTATTCTCTTGAGTTGTATCAGAACACCTTCGGTGGTAACAACGCAAGTCGACCGTGGCTACTGCAGCTGTCGGAACAGTCCCACGTGTTAAGGATTGCTTTGACATCAAAGTTAAGGAAGACGTTAGTATGCAGGCTTAACTGCTGCTGATGTGTTGTACCTACTGATAGAAAGCAGAATGTGTTCGTTTTAGGATGATGTCGCAGAATAGTCCGCAATCTATGAGCATATAGCTGTTAGTTATTGGCACGGTAAGGATCCTCTTAAAAGTTCCCCTGCAAATACATGACCGTGCTGTATATCAAGTAGTGTTAAAATTTTTGGTACACAAACTGAACATCCATCGTTTACTCAACAGTCGGAGAAGCTTACGGTGCCACCGATGTCTCTTCTAAAAAGGGTGACGCTGCCGACGTTCCCGTGCGGTGACGGCAACCCTCGACCATCACGAGTAGCCGAATTTCACACATATTTACTGTAGGTTTCGTCGTTGTCACCTTTTGTAAAAGACGTTGGCATTCCGAAAAATATTGGTGTGCCCGTAAAAAATTCTGTGGTTTACGAATTTTCAAGAAAACGTTGGAAATCAGTATATCAGCACCTACGAAACAACCGCGTGGGCATTATTAAAATTATTTTTCTTTAACCAGTACACGAGATGACTGAAGCAATGCTGCAGCCAATGGTGTCTGCACCTCCTGTTGTAGCTTCAGCACCATGAACATTTCCCTAGTTGGCGCCCCGTTCCCACGCAATGGGACACCGTCTCGGTGAATATTCTAGTAGGCACTGGAAGGCAAACATTGTGTCACCAGCAAAACTTGCACTATATCTACAGTTGCCTGACTTGAGCATGAATTATACGGCTACGGCGCAATGTCGTAATTCAGGCCATTATTTGAGGTGACCTACTTTGCTTCTCTTCTCCCCATCTTCTAAGATGCTCCTTCATTCTTCCTGATCACATGCGCTTCCTCACAAAACGTTTACACATGCGAGAGTTACACCTTCGGTGTAACAGTCTCGAAGCTTCCTAAACACTGCAGCGTGGTCTACGCTGAGCATATCGCAGTTTTCGTTGGTTAAAGCCGTATACATGAAATTCTGACAAAAACGTACTTGGCAATTTTATGTTCATCACATGTATATATGAATTTTACTAGCATGATTGTAACTTCTCATGCCTTTGCTTTGTTGAGGTCTCTGATAAGCACAATAAGCACACTCCTCGCCACATTGACAAACCAATCAGCCCTGTGCACACTGCAAGTTGTGGATACCTTGGGGTCAATCTTCGCTAGCCTTTTTTAACATTATGGATTGCAGTGTACTTAATCTAAGACACTCGAAGTTTACTCATGCTCTGTGACAAGCAAACTATGGTGACCTTGGCATGTCTGGTACACGCTGCTTTGTTTGCTTGCGATTACTTTCGCTTTCCTTTCTTCTTACTTTCTGAAAACTCCACCCTCCTCCCGTGTTAGGTAGCAAACCAAGTGTAATCTGATTAGCCTCCCTGCCCTTTTTTTGATTTTTTTATGTCTCTCACTGAGCTAATTATGTGCAATGCCGTTAATCCGGGGCAAAAAGTTTTCTGAAAAAAAACATGCATTTTTCTAGGCGTACTTTTCAGTCGTAGTCCTTGCATACATCTTCTCCAAGTATTGGCATTCGTTTCTCTCTTCACATCAAAAATGCGTTTGATGTCAAGCAACCGAAAGAAGTGGAATAAAACGATTCACACGAGCAATAGTTGTCTTCTTGGGGGCGAAGCTTCCTATGCCGTGCGTCATGCGTCTGCAATGTATGTAGTCGTCGTCGCAGTAGTAGGTTGCCACCTCCTCGGCCGGACTGGAGGATCGGCATGCACGCACCCTTTTCATTCGAGGAGGGAACCCGATCATGTTAGTCACATATAAAAAATAGTCGTTTCTGATGAAATAACTTACACAGACTATTATTGCTGACCTAATCTCCAATAAGATTTGCCTTGCACTTGATGGTTAATAAAAAACTTGGCCCCGGATCTGCATGTTACACTGCAAATGTCGTCGAACAAAACGTTTATTTGATGTTCTGCGCAAGAAAATCGGTGAATGGTATTCTGGAGCAGCTGAGTTAGAGTGCCTCGAGCGTGCAGTGGAAGCGAACGAGCGCATCAAGTTTAGTCACACGTGAGACATGAGCGCTATCTGGCAGTTATCGTGTAAAAATTAGCACACGGCGTGCACGCCCGTCTCGGAAGCGATAAGGTGTAGAACGCAAGGCGACGGGTAAGTGCCACCACAGTGTCGCCTTAGCATAGCGTTGGAAACACTTGCAATTTCGTGCAAGTAATGCATCGTCAGCGCAGCGTGTTATGCGCCATGGTCCTTAGAATTACTTATGTATGTCTGTTATAGTGAAAAGACACACCTGCAGAACAATGACGGGTTGTTGTGGTGCTTCAGATGTGCGCAATAACTGTTTTATTTGACAATCCCACAAGTATGAACGTTAAATCTTGAGCAATTTCGGTACACGCTGCTGATGGGGTCGGCCGTTTAGAGCATTGTTTGGTGCAGTTTAAGGTATCGTTAAAGGCGGACAAACAGACAAATGTACAGAAACACAGACGAACAGACGGACGGACGGACGGACGGACCGACAGACAGACAGACAGACAGACAGACAGACAGACAGACAGACAGACAGACAGACAGACAGACAGACAGACAGACAGAACAAAATTTTTGCGTCGAAGATCCCCAAGGAAGACTATCGTCTTTAAAAAACTAGTATAAAGAGGATGCATTTTGAGCACTATCTGGCCAGAAGGTGTTGCCACGTTAAACTAGCTTGGTTATAAACTCCTTGGTTTTAGCAAGGTTTGGCGAGAGTTGGGCCGCAGTGCCATGTATGTAGTGAACTAGTATACCGCCATCGACTACAGGTGGGGGAACGTGGGAAATAGCCACGAAGCGCAGGCCGTAAGAAAAGAAGCGACTGCCACCTCTCGTTTAGTCCTTGGAATGTACGCTGGATGGCGGTACTTTTATATGCTGAATATATGATGAAAAGATGTGAGATGGAGGTACTTGGAGTGTTCACTAGATGGACGGACGAATGAACGAACGGAAAGACAGGAAGATGCACCGATGGATGGACGCATGGACGAATGGATGGACGGACGCATGGAGGACGCAGAGATGGACGCACAGACAGGCGGTCACATGGAAGGATGAATGCACGGACAGTCACACAGACGGCGGCATGAACAAATGGAAGCAAGAACGAACGGATGGACGAACGCTTCGCCCCACTCATCATCATGGACTCCATGGATATGCTGTCATTTTCTCTTTGATAAGTTGTGCCATGCCGTCATATGTTAGATATGCAAGTATGGTATCTTGTAATTGAGTTTTTAGTGATGTTCGCCCGTGACCATGATAGCACAAAAGCACATAAGATTGAGCCCAAGTTTCAATTGAAGCCCATTTGTCGAAATAACTTATAAACTACCAAAATGATTGCTTTCCTAAGAGACAATTTTTGCTTCCTCTGACAAAAAAAACTTTAATTACGTTGCTAATTATTCTGGTAATGCAAACTATGAAATGTTTTTATATCAAATTTCCCACGGCATTTTTTTTCCAGGGCATTGACGTTCATAGTGCCTTTCATTCCAGCTTGCTTAGTAAGGCACCCCGCCACGATAGCCTAATGGCCAAGGTACTCGGCTGCTGACCCGCAGGTCGCGGGATCGCATCCCGGCTGCTGCGACTGCATTTCCATTGGAGACGGAAATGTAGGCCCGTGTGCTCAGATTTGGGTGCACGTTAAAAATCCCCAGGTGGTCAACATTTCCGAAGCCCTCCACTACAGCGTCTCTCATGATCATATAGTGGTTTTGGGACGTTAATCCCCATATATCATTATATACTTCGTAAGGCGTGTTTTTACAGTAGTTCACTGCTTATTATACATTAATATAAGTTACCTTGCCCAATGTCTGTTGGTGTTTGACAGATACTGTACCGCTTAACAACGAATGTCTCTTGGCTCGATAAATTTCATGCATCAGTTTTTTTTTAATCATGGCGGTTTTTACAGCCTACTTGATCCACTGACGTGCTCCCTGTGTTCATTTACTCATTCTTATAAACAAATCGTTACACCCATTGTTGGACCTCTGAGCCTTTCTGCTGCGGCGCGGCTCACATCAAGCAAAAACACGTCTTGTCAGATGAAAGGCTTTAATGGAACTAAAGAAAGAAAAAAACAAGGGTGAGCGGGCGCTGCCACGAGGCCAAGCGTCAGCTCGTGAGGAGGCTCAATAATGATGATGACTGCTATTCTGCTGCAAAGGATAATTAAAGGAAGTCACAACAGTCTCCCGCGCCGACAGATGACGCTAAGTGGCTTCCAATGGGTATAGTAGCTGCACAGGACTCTTCACAACAGATCCGTTGGGCAAGCGTAGAAAGCAAGTCCTCACGATGCCATCACGTCCACCGATCAGTTCTTCTATGCGAACCAAGGTCCACAGTTTCCTGGGACAATGTTTTTCTCCGAGTAGAACTACATTGCCTTCCTTCAATATGTGATTTCTTTTTGCTTGGTTGAATGTGTATTTCTCGAGTTTATTGAGGTACTCCTTTAACCAACGAGACCAGAAAGTTTGCAGATCCTCTTCTCTCTTGCTCCAAAGTTTCTTCAGTTGATCATTGGTCGACTCGGTTTTTATTTTGAGGTCGTATGGTGGTAGCGTTGTCAGTCTTCTTCCAACGAGAAAATCTGCTGAAGATAGCGGGCACGGCTCATTCACATCATTATACACATATGTTAAAGGCCGAGAATTTATTACTGCTTTCACTTCCGTTAGTAATGTGACCAACTCTGTCTGATTTACCAAACGTCGACCAAGCATTTTCTTCAAGCAGGTCTTCACAGAACACACGAGTCTCTCGTAAAATCCGCCCAACCAAGGAGCACTCGGGCAAATGAAATTCCACTGAATCTTCGAGGAAGAGAAATATGCAAGTACATCGGGATGCCGAATTGTTCGCCAGAGCTTCTCTAGATCTTTAGTCGTTTTGACGAAGGTCCGAGAATTGTCGCTGTACATTGTGTGACAGAGGCCTCGACGTGATATGAATCTCCGAAGTGCACAAAGGAAGGCCGCCGTCGTCAAATCTTCAACAAGTTCCAAGTGAACAGCTCTTGTTACAGCACAAGTAAAAAGAGCGATGTAAGAGCGCTGGTGAAGATGCCCTTTGATGTAAAGTGGACCCGCAAAATCTACTCCACTTACAAGAAACGGAGGCATTAGTTTACAACGATCCTGGGGCATACAAGGTGAAACTTGTTCAACTGGTTTAGACTGTAGGCGTTGGCAGATGACACACCGTCGTATTGTTTTTTTCACCAGCTGTCGTGTTTGTGGAATCCAGTGTTGTTCTCTTATTTTAGTCAGTGTGTCTCGTACTCCTCCGTGGAAGACTTTTTCGTGAGCATGATTGATGATTAAAGTAACGAGGTGACAGTCTTTCGGTAGGAGGATTGGATGGCGAGAACCATACGAGTAGTCCGTATTCTGAACTTTTCCTTATACCCGAAGCAGCCCGTTGTTGTCGAGGAACAATCTTAATTGTCCAACTAGACTTTGGGAAGGAATCGGATTCTCGTTTGTGACGCAGTTGGCTTCGTTACCAAAGTGAGCTCTCTGTTCTACGCGAATAAAGTAGTGCTCCGCCTGTTGAATTTCTTCAGCAGACAGCTCCTCGAACCTATCGCTTTCCTTCCTCAACTTTTTAACATAACGGAAAACCCATGCCGTTACTCTTACAAGTTTTGTGAGGCTGCTGAATCGTTCGTTATCAATCAGCGTTGGCATCGATGTTCTCGTGTTAACAGCGTGGATATTGATTTCTGGCTCCTTCTCAGCTGCCTCGAGTTTTCCGTTTTCGAGGTTAAGGTTTCCCCTGAATTCAGGCCAAAATGTATGAGACATGGCAAGCCATCCGGGTCCACCACAACTGTGCCCACCACAACTGTGAGCCATCCACCACAACTGTGATTTACTCAGTTTGTGTACAGTCAAGCCTCGAGTTAGCAAATATGCAGGGTTTTCTTTTCCGGGACAAAATCGCCAGAGAGAATATTCTGTCAAATTTCTGATTTCCTACGTCCTGTTCCGTACGAATGCCTTCCAAGAAACGGGGTCCTTGTAAATCCAGCAAAGGGTAATCTGGTAATCTGACCAAAATGTTACTTCACCAATGCCCAGGTCGCAATTCTTGATGATGTAGGCATATAAGCGGGCTGCAAGTAAAGCTGACATTAATTCCAGCCTCGCCAAGATAACCGTCTTTAACGGTGCAACTCTTGTCTTCGCCATTGATAGTATAGTGGGGACGATACCACTTGAGTCGACGGTACGAAGGTAGGCTACAGCACTGTATGCTGACTCACTAGCGTCGGAAAAAATGTGCAGTTCTGCCTTTTGATAAGCGGCTTCGCTGCCCGCTGCGAGGAACCTGGGAATACTGATCTCAAGTAGCATGGCTACCTCCTTGCTTCATTTTTTCTAGACAGCTGACAGCTTCATTGGCATGATGTCATCCCAGCCGAGGTTTTCCCTCCATAGATCTTGTAGGAAGATCTTCGCCTTTACTATAAAGGGTGACAGAAACCCAAGAGGGTCGTAGATCTTTGCAACAGCTTGGAGCACAAAGCGTTTGGTAATTCGGTGCTCCTCCATAAACTGTAGAATATCCTAGGGCCTAAACGAAAAGGTATCCGTCTGTTTGTTTCAATAAAGTCCCTGGACTTCCAGAGGTCCAGAAGGTGAGCAAAGTGATTTTTCGGAAGACGTGATTCCTTGTACGAAGACGGCAGATACAACGGGGTCGTTGCTGGCCCATTTATGAATGTTCATTGAAGCATCTTTGAATATTTCAATTATCTCTCTATGAATTTGAATAGCTTGTTCAATGGTGTCAGCGCCAATAAGAAGATCATTCATATATATGAAGTCTTGCAATAGCCGGGCTGTCGAAGGAAAGCGATTTCCTTCAGACCTGAAGTGGTGCTTTAAGGTTGCAGTCAAAAGGAAAGGACTTGAAGTAGCTTCAAAGGGCACTCTCGCTCTTCTCCAAACTTCTGTTTCCGGCAGTGCGCCGTCCACTTGAGGTGAAGTCTTGAACTACAAGAAGCAAAGTGCATCTCTGTCGTGTTTTTGCAGGCTATTTTAAAGGAACGCCTTCTCAACATCAGCATTCATTGCTATCTTGTAGCGTCGGAAACGAAGCAGTAGCGTCACTACGTCGGGATTTAGATTTGGGCTGACTTCTAGATTGTCGTTTAAGGACTTCATCTCGGATTCGTGAGATGAAGCGTCGAACACGATGCGTAACATCGTAGTAGATCGGTAATCTCGTATGACGGCTCGGTGTGGCATATAATACCGTGGTCCAATTGGTTGGTCTTCGTTTGAAGGTACTTTTTCAGCATATCCCTCTTCGAGGTACATTCGAATAGTCGCTTCAAATTGTTTTAAGAACTCACTGTCTTTGTTAAGCTTCTTCATCAAACTGTGCAGACGTTTGAGTGCAACTGCGTAGTTTTCACCCATCTCAACCGTTTCCTTCCACGGTAGCGCCATTTCATATCAATTGTTTTTCTTATTGATGTTGTTCTCAAATTTTGCCAGCACCGATTCAGCGACTGTCGTTTCTTCATTTTTGGCTTGGATACCGGTGCTTTTTATATCCCAGAAACGAGTCAAAAGTTTCGAGATATCTTGCTCGGTCCCTGTGGATCGTAGGACTGCAATACTGGCACTCTGTGTAACATCGGCTGTAGTAGACAATGGTCCTTGCACAGTCCATCCCAGTTTCGTGTTGACAGCTTTCAACTTTTCGAACACAGGCTTTACAATTTCCGTTACTATATCCCAATAATAGTCTGATCCAATAAGGACCACAATCTGTTTGTCTTCTGCTCCTTGTAAAGAGAGAGCTCACGTATGCAAGTGGATCTTGTTCATTTCTCTTATAACAATTTCTTCTGGTGCCTGAATGCATTTAGTGCATATAGTGTCCACCACCAGTGCCTCTATTGAAATCGGAAGCTTCTGGTTCGCAGGGAGAATCGATACACGTACCTTATTCATGGTTTTCCGTATGTTATCACCCCCGAACACACCGATGGCTAACGTTTCCTTTCATATTAGTTCGCATCCAAGTCGTCCATAAGCTTTGGTTGTAATGAAGCTTCGCTGACTTCCGCCATCAAAACGGACTCGGTAGCGGCCGGATGATTTGTTGCTCATTACGGTGGCTGTCAGACTCTGGAGCATTACGACTGACCTTGCCTGCTTGGACACCAGATTTACCGATGCAGATATCACCTTCTTGTCGTTTTTGATGTCGTTGGATGCGCAAACATATGTTGCGTGCCTTCTTGCGCACTTCCCGCATTTTACCCGGCTTCTGCAATATTTTGCCATGTGGCCCTGTTTTAGGCAACAAAAACATCGTCCAGCTTTGATGAGCATCTCCCTTTTTTTGAGAAGCCGATATTCTTCGTATCACAGACTTCGGCAGGATGCTTTTCAGACTGGCAGAACAGGCATTGTTGTGGACTTTTTGTTGAACTTTGTAGAGCAGCTGTCGTGGAAACGTCACGTGGATGACTGTGTTTTATTCTTCCCTTATCTGAGGCTCGACGAGTTTCCGTTACGTCTTGTTCAGCAACAGCTTCCCGACAAGTGAGTTGAAGTTCGAAGAATTTCAGAAGCATTCGAAGATCGTTATCTTCTGGATTCGTTACATGGTTTGAATTGCCTTGCGTATTCGAAGAGGATGCAGCCGACGAGGATGCCTTCTGCATCTCGTGAAACCGCAGCACCATGTCCGTCAGTAGAACTCTTAGCAGGATTTCCCGAAGCATGGAGCAATAAGTTGTCGAGTTTGTGCCAAGCGCCTTGAGGCTTCGAATATAAACCTGTACCTTGTCGTAAAGTTGCCTCAGCTTACGAACGTCTGCTGACGGCGACACCGGCTTTAGATCCAGCAAACCTTGAAAATGGTCGTGCACTATGATCTGTTCATCTCCAAAAGGCTCTTTTAAAGTTTCAATAGCGTCTTTATAGCACTCTTTGGTAGCTTGTAATCCCGATATGGCCGACGCGGCCGCTCCGGTACTCAAACTGTTCAAGTAGTTGAACTTGTCAGCTCAGTTTAACTCGCTGTTTTTGTGGACTGCTGATCTAAACTGCGTCCGAAACCTCGGCCATAGTGTGCGGTTACCATCAAATTTTACGAGTTCTAGTGGGGAAAGCTTGTTTTTGCCAGATGATAACGGGTGAACGTTCGTAAGTAGTGGTGCTGAAGGAGCCAGACATTCATTCAGCTTGACTCGTAGATTCGCTGTGAGAATAACAACCTTGTCGCGGTATTCTCCAGCGTCTAACGTCTCACTGTCCTACAGGTCGTCTGGCGTCTCCTCGAAAATTTCCTCATCCACTTTCTCTATCTGACCATAAAATGAGCTTATTCGGTCGAGGCATACACTTACTGCTGCGGCCGTGATGGCTTGATGTCCTCGGAATTGGTCTTCCGCATCGGACAACAGGACATCCAGCTGGGACCGCAGGCTGTGGTGTCGTCTAAGATGTCGTTCGATTCTGCCGCCCGCAGTCGATCTATCTCTCCAAGATCCCAGGTGCCGTCTTTCGAGGTGTTGCGGCTCCAAACGTCGATGATGTTGGCGTCGTCAAAGGTCCCGGGTGTCGGCAACATGTGTTGGACCTCTGAGCCTTTCTGCTGCGGCGCGGCTCACATCAAGCAAAAACACGTCTTGCCAGATGAAAGGCTTTGATGGAACTAAAGAAAAAAAAAGACAAGGGTGAGCGGTCGCTGCCGCGAGGCCAAGCGTCAGCTCGTGAGGAGGCTCAAGAATGGTGATGACTGCTATTCTGCTGTAAGGGATGAATAAAGAAAGCCACAACACCCATTATATCAGGCCACCCTGCCACGGTGGTCTTGTGGATAAGGTACTCAGCTGCTGACCAGCAGGTCGCGGGATCGAATCGCGGCTCTGGCGGCTGCATTTCCGATGGAGGCGGAAAGGTTGTAGGCCCGTGTGCTCAGATTTGGGGGCACGTTAAAGGACCCCAGTAGGTCGAAATTTCTGGAGTCCTCCACTACGGTGTCTCTCATAATGATATGGTGGTTTTGGGACGTTACACCCCACATATCAATTATATCAGGCAATCTTAGCTGGCTTGGAGTTATGCGAGCTGCCACAGAAGGCTGTGACTTGTTCGCGCGCACGCGCGTGAATGCATTTAAAAGCCATGTATTCGAAGAAAAATAAAGAGGAAAATTGCTGATTGTCTCGAGGCGTGCGTGACGTGTTTTCTTTCCTCGTGCTGTTTTTCTGTGCTCAGCTTCTAGCGCTTTCGTAAAGGCGAGAGAAGAAAGATTGCAATTGCAGCGTGTGACAAATCTTCGCATCTGCGCTCGTATTGAATATATTCGAAAAACATTTGCGGTAGTGGATTCATGAGGCAATCAGCTATTTCATTGATTCCATTCCATCGCTTCTTGAAGGTGTCGCAGGGCCCCTCAAAGAGAAGGTACTACTCACGAAATAATTTAAAATTGTGGTGGTTACAAAGTTCAGGTGTTATTATTGAGAAAATCAAGTCATAATTCTCATTCTGATTGACCCCGCCTCGTATAGCCGTCAGACTATTTGCTAAATTAAGAGTGAAATGAGCAGTCGAGGCAATAGACAGAAGGGAAGCTTCTTATATGACCAGGCTTTATCAAACAGTTTAATTTATTATGGTAAGGGCTCGGTAAGAGGGCTGTCAATGTATTTAGGCTGCATTAGATTCTTTGAACTTTTTGCAGTACGGAGCTCATGTTACGTAAAAAGATAATCAAGAGGATATTATATAGGTTAATACAGCTAGTTTTCTTCAGGCTTCGTGACGAAAGTGGTGTGCTAGAGATCTTACTTCACATTTAGGCAAAAAATTTGGTAAGATGATCATGTTGGATAAACGTCTGCATTTACACCAATAATTTCATATTTCTAAAACATTTTTCTGATAATTTTACGTAACCAATAGCAACTATGCAAATGACAGTTGCATACAAAAAGGAAAATAAATGTAACAAAAACGATATAAATAATGCAGAAACTGCGAGAGGTTCAAAGTGCTCAGTATAGTAAAGTGGGAAATGCAACGATGTAATACAATGAAATAAAACACAAGGTTGATCCCTGTGTCATGAAAATTAGTAAAACACGAAAGTAAAACGTGTCCTTAAAGAGGTAGTTTATGATAATTGTACAATATTATAGGTTAGATTGCGCAATGTCTTTTACCATTTGACAGATACAATACCGCTTAACATGAATGCATCCTTGTTGACGCTAATTAATGCGAAGCATTTCTTAGCGAACTTCGGTGACATTGAGCGTATCTATCTATCTATCTATCTATCTATCTATCTATCTATCTATCTATCTATCTATCTATCTATCTATCCACCTACGACATTTAGATATCCTGCCCGTTTCGATAATGGTATCGATACCAAACTTGGTATGGCTTAGCATGACTGTATGACGAGCATAAGTGACTGGTCATAACCTGTAAATCATGACATGTATGTGATGAATGTCATGATTTACTTTACTGGTCTGGCTGCTCTTGCGGTAGTTTCGGTCACATGATATATTGCAAAACTGGTATAGCATGACATGACTGCATGGCGAACACACGCTACAGACCCTAGCATTAAACTATTGACATGTATGTCATATGTATCGACATCACTACATACCACACTCATGATGCGCTCACGGCCTTTTCGCCAGCTTCGCATATGAAGTTTCGTATTATCGGACGTGAATAGATGACGAAGGTATGCGACTGGTGCAAACATGATATTCTTCAGATGCGTGTCATGTAAAACATGACTACATGCCCCGCTCATGATGCACATGCGGCCGTTGTGGTATCTTCATTTATACCAAATATGGTATTACGGGACGTGAATGGGTGACAATGGTATGTAACTGGTGCAAACATGACAGTCATGAGATGCCTGTCATGTAACAAAACGACTACATACCACACTCATGATGCGCTCCCGCTCGTTTCGCAAGCTTCCCATATGCAAATCGTGGTATTACGTTACGTCAATAGGTGACGAAGGTATGTGACTGATGCAAACATAGTAATCATAAAAGACGTGTCATATAAGAACATAACAACATACGACGCTCATGATGTGCTCATGGCCGTTTCGCTAGCTTCAAGTATAACAAATTCGGTATCATGCGACGTGAATACACGACGAAGGTAAATGACAGGTCGAAACATGATAATCATGGCATGCGAGTCATGTAAAACTAGACAACGTGCTATGCTCATAGCACGCTCGCGACCGTTCTGCTAGCTCCATATACACCAGACTTCGTATCAGGTGACACGAATAGATCACGAAGGTAAATGACACGTCCAAACATAATAACCATGACAGAGAAGTCACGTACTGCATAAATTGCCTTCGCCTCGTAACGTTGTGATAGTTTCAATGTGACATGTTGACCTTCCTCGTTCCTGCTTCGCATATCACTGATTCCCACTGTACACGGCAAATGCCAATTTTCATACACATTCATTCTGACAGGTAACGTCCATCACTAGTGATTGAAGCACTCTTGAGATAGATCATAGGAGGTTGTGGTAGCTGCAGTAGTTAGCAAGTGTAGGATAGCCAACCAAGCCACAGCTTGGTTACATTTTCTTCATTTCCTCTCCATTTATTTCTCTCTGTGAGTGCAGTAGTTACGGTGAGAGCAGAAGCAGAGAACGCAAGGTGATTATCTGAAAAGGATGACTGATTGGACGCCAAACTTGAGCTACAGCCGTCTACTTGCGATACGTTTGATTTATCGAACACCACTGCCCGATCTGAGAGAATCACAACGCACGCCTTCCTTTTAGCCGACGTTGATTATTTGCGGGACGTGCGTATGTGAAGAGCCTGGAGTGAAAGCCAGGAAAAGACGTCGGGTGTCGCATATCCCTTGATCTTGGGCTCGACTCACGTTTACGGAACTTTTTTATTTATCTTCTGATCGAGTGTTTCATGTACATTATTTGACGAGAGAAATACGTCCCTGATGTCCTGGTAGACCCTGGAACAAAATTCTTTCTTCTTAAAAAACGCGGAAACTAAAAACAAAGCAAAAATGACACCTTCAGCAGCAGAGCTGAGGTGATGTTCCAGGAATTAAAGCAATAACACGAAAACATCCCTAACGAAGAGGTTGGAGGAGAGCTGAACTTCATGCAATGTCATTGACAGAACGCACGTTGAGCGTTCACTTGCATTTCAAATTTTAGGAACAACAAGAGAGAAGGCAGTGAAGTTAACCATGCACTTGCTCAGTTTGATATCCCACACTTGGGGAATGGAAAGTGGGAATATAGAGATGATAGAGAGAGAAGAAAGAGAAGAGAAAGAGATAAGAAAATTGTCAGTGGACGGGCTGATGCGTATGCAGTGGTGGCACTACTAAAAAGGTAAAGACGCTCACATAGGCCCGTAGTCCTCAAAAAGCGCAAGACGGCTCTGCGTGTCTTTTGAGCCGACCAAAGACGAAGGCGCATTCCAAATTTTATGCTTGAAGAATGATATAGCAGTAGAGTTAAATAAGTAGGATTACCAGTAGACGCGCCCCAGACAGCCTGGCCGACGTTTCGATAGGAGGAGCTATCTTTATCAAATGTGCCTTCCCATCTCGGCGTGTTAGTTTTAAGAGGGTTAGTACTGATGTCATATTCTTTGGCGGTGCGTGTCTCTGCTGGTAATCGCAGTCTGCAAAGAAAAAAATACAACGCAGAAAATCGCAGCACTTGCTTCATTTCTGGTAAGGCTGTAACGACACTAAGGTTTTTCTTCTCGGAGGTAAGCACTCTGTCAGCAGGACGCCAGCTGTGTGCATTAGCGGGGCGTTTACAATACGCCAGAAGGACTTTTACGCTATAAAACGCTTGTGTATTCAGCCAACTTATTTGGGCATAACGACTTAACAATGACACTGGTCTAATTAAAACTGCCACACAAAACGCAGATCTCTCACTGTCTGTGCAAAGGAACCTTAAATGTTTTTTTCGTGTTTCTGTTTCAAACGCCATTACCCAAAATTTTCCCGTTTGTGCGTCTTTGAAACCAGTACTGTGGCTTAAGTGATTTCTACGTACCAATCACTAGCCTTCTGTGTGTTAAACAAAAAATTGTGGCTGAGCACTCTTATTTCTGACAAAGTGATAGAACAAATGCAGAGCATGTTACTGACATTTATTCTAAACCGTGTTTCGAAAAAAAAACTAATTATGAAAGTCACGTAATTGAAAGAAAAAAGCAATTGGCGCCAGTAGAATCTTATGGTAGTGATCTTTGCTACAAGCATGAAGAAACGAGAATCTGTCTGTAGGTCATGCACGACATCTCATTCAAGACACCAGGAAGAACTGTATTGTTTTGAGTGAGCCAATCTTACGTGTGCTGGCCACAATTAACATGGTTCCTTGAAGCTCAACGGTGCTTCTGTTCAATTATCACACAGTAGGTTTTACTGGTATATGTTTACAAGTGCGTCTTCGAAGTAATGAGCGAAAGGGACGAAAATAACTTTTATTGGCTTCAGAGAAATGGATAATAAGCTTGCTTATAAACTGTATAAAAGTGAATAAAAGAGAACTCAAAACGTAAGCACATTTTGGAGAATATAAACTGATGATAAATCACTGAAACGCAAAATATTCTGCATGACCGTTTTCAGTTTTTGCATTATTTTTCTCTGACAAAAAAGTTTGTTTGCGCACCACTAAATCATTTCGCATCTCATCAATCAGTTCTGCATTGTTTGCATTCCTTCTTTCGCTAAGCGCGTTCTACGATTGTCCAAACATATGAAAGTCTCCAAGAGACAAGTCTGAACTGCGTGGCCGGTGTCCGAGAAATTCAAATCCCAACTCCTTTATTTCTCAGGATGTGCGCTTAGGAGAATATGGCCAATCGTTATCTCGCTACAGGATGTCGCCTTCCCGCAATTTTTTGCACCATTTCATTCTGACTACAGGTTTCAGTTTATATGGGAAGGTGTCCAAATTCTTCTCACATTTCACAAGTTTGCCTTTCGGGGTCAAATGATTCGCTACCACTCCTTTCATTTTCCGAAAGATTGTTCACATATTCAGGTGCGAAGGTGATTTGCTTATCAACTTTCGGTGATTGTGACGCTTTCTAAAACACTCAGGCAGCGTCACCTTCCGGTTCGTGATTAAGTACGCAAACTTTATCTATGGTAACGATTTACTTTACAAATTTAAATCCCTTCCGAGATCTCCAGCTTTATGTGTCTCTGATCATTCTTTCGGCACACACCTCGCACACTTTCTATAAACTTTGCCTGTCAGGTAAGAAAGAACGTACTGACTCATCACTGATTTGTAAAATACTAATTTCGTAGAAACTTTCAATGTGATAGACTGAGACTCCGCACACTTGTTGTTTCTGTTATTATTCCTCATATTGTATCCGTTCAGTACCTGCTGGCTTATTTCTCACTGCAGCGCCAATACTCCTGAAATAAAGCAAAGTTTAATGATTTGTTACTTCCATGAAAAATGAGAGATATCTTTTTTTTGTACCTGTGTGTGCTTGGTCTGTCGATGAGGATTTGCATTACCATTTTCTGTTCTGATTTCACAAAATTTCTTATTCACTTCAGAGTGAAAAATCCTACACACCTTCGAAATATGGATCACCTGCACTGCTGTCGTACAGTTGTAGTTTTAAATGCCTAAGTGATGGAAGTGCCTCTTTTAACGCTCCCTCACAAAGGAAAACGATGTAAAAGAGTAGAGCTTAGCAGTGCCTCAGCGTTAAAAACAGACGAATAGCAAAAGACAAACTAACGTATTAATATATCATCTTAGTGCATGTATCCTCGACAAGACAATATTCTAGAGGCAAGTTCACAAGGGAAGTCACTCGGTAATGTAAGCGCAACTAAGTCATATTTTGCTGCTTGACTATAAAAAAGCTATACAAAGCTAAGTTTTCAGTTAACGTATACGGAACAAGCACTTAATAGTAATAAAGACATGAGCTGTGCGAAACAAATAGCGTGCGTAGAGACGAGATATCCTACAGTTGTCCATACAATATTACAAAAGTTGTTTTGTTAGACCGTATACTATTGCAGCAGAATAACCGGTGCTATGGCGTTTATATTTCGAAAATAATTTTTTACCACCAAATGCACAGATATTTAGGAAGGCGATAGAAGGACAAACTTATCTATGCATTCTGCATAACAGGTTCTAAAGCCTGAAGCTTAAAGTCCGTGAAATGTGCATACTGTACACTCCCGTACAGCCAACGCGAAAGTCCACTTGTGTTTATATACGAATTAGGGAGGCCAAATAGACGTAAATTTGTCGGTGTTGCTTGTTATTTAATATATTAGACAGTTCCTCAGGCGGTGAAAACTTGGTATTCAGCCTGCTCGAGTTTACTAAACAATCTGTGCCTATATACTCCTTCGTGCATATGTGGTCCGAAGTGAACAAAACACCACATCAACAACACAAGAGGTGCGAACTTCGTGTTTTATATTTTCTATATCGTTTGGTCGTCTTCATTTCGTATTTGGCCGGTTGATAGCACAGAAACTCTAAAAAAGCTCGGCCTGCTTCGGCAAATATTTGCCTTGTCGAGAAAAAGTTTTAATTCAGTTAGGGTGAGGGTACTTTGCAGCTTAAACTGAGGAGGCGTTTATTGTAAGGCAGATTTGAAATTCACTCAACATTTTTTTTTGTTCTCACATGTTCTATCAAATGTATCCTGATGTCCAGGAGCATTTGTCTACATGCTGAACAATTTATTTATCTCTTTCACCAGCCATGACTTTAGTTGACAACTGTAAGACATTTTACAGCCAATGACACCTCTGAAAATTCCGCACGCATTCTGCGAGGTACTTGTCACTCAATTCAGTTGGCGACACGAATAAAAGAGGATCTGTAAACGAATTGTCTAGACAGGATGGAGAGAACAAAGGGAGTACCTTCACAGAAGCCAAACAAACCCGCTTGAGCGAGAAAGTTCTATGATTTTTTCAACGAACTGAGCGCAGCTCGAAATTCAGATCTGGTTAACAACGACCCACAGCTGATCAAGTTGTCTCTGTGTAAACACTGGCGGCATAATGACGCCATTTTAACTCATTTGACCAAGGCGTGTGATAATAGTTGACTAGGCGTGTTATCCGATCATCCAGGCTCGTTTCACGTTCTCGTTTAGGTGAGTATTTTGTATTTTGACAGGCGCCATATGGGATGACTCACCAGACAATCACATCGATTGCGAAGTTGAACGGCAAGTTAGCTCTGCAAGGGGAGGCTGTTCATGCCTCCCCAGCACTGCAACAGGATCATCTTTGTCGTCAAATTTACCCACGCACAACATGAGCAGCACATTTTGTAATTGTTTAGGATTATTTTCTCGTTTGCAGAGCAGGTTGCCATTGCTCTTGCATTGACGGACGGTGTACATGACACAATTTATTCAGACTCCAAGGCCGCTATCAAGGCCTTCCAGATGGGCATGGTGGCTCCCCAGGTCCTACAGATTATTCAAAAAGTCAAAGACCTCAAAAATCACTCATTGCTCTGGTTTCCTGCGCATCTTGGAACCATTGAGGGTGCCTCGCTCAATCCCAACGAGGAGGCGCACTCGGCTGCACGAGGTTTGACTGACCGTGTGCCGGGTAACGCGTCATCTCCTGGGCGACCTGAGCCTCTCTGCTCCTACAACGAGATATGCAAGCACCACTATCTGTCAAGAAGACTGCTGCCTCTACCACACTCCTCGCTATGCAGGGCCCAAGCTGTTACTCTCCGACTGCTACAAACTAACACTTACCCGAGCCCTGCGGCACTGCACACAATGTACCCTGAACGGTTTCCAAGCCCGGACTGCCCCCTGTGTGGTGGTTATGCGGACTTCGAACATGTACTGTGGGGCTGCGCCTCTGCCGGTCCCCCTTTCACCCAAGAGGAAATGAAGCGACTCATCAAGGCCCAGGACCAGACCTCTCAAATCCTGGCCGTCCAGAGGGCCCGCGCGAGGGCCGTCAGGTTTAACCTGATGGTCCCCGAGTGGGCCTAGCCAGGTGACGCTGAGTTTACTCGCGTCTATTGTGGACCAAATAAAGTTGTTTCACTCACTCACTCACTCACTGAGCGAGTGTCTTAGTACTTCTAGTGAATCTCTGATGCCTGCTCTGTCATTCATCTTTGTCACTAGTCACAAAATCTAACATATATTTAAATGAAGAAATTCACAAACTCATAAGGACATCTTCAAGGCATATATTTGGTGTTGCAGATGTTGCCTCTCAACATTTTATCATAATTTTGTTTGATGATATGTGAGCCTCAGGCGGGGGCAAAGATAGAACCCTACCTTAATAAATAGAGCCAATTTGCAGGGGGAAAGAACAGGTCAACAGAAATCAATTAGAAACCTCTAAATTGGGCATACAGGCTGCTCTACCGAAGACACTTGGTGAGAGCACCAAAATTGTCTTATTTTGAGGCATTCAAAAAGCTTCATCACGACGAAGCGTCACAATATTTAGAGAATTTTCAATCACTTCATGCTCTTTTCTTCCCCTGAACTTTCATCCTATTTTGGTATCATGACATGATATACTTCAGCGACAGTGTGACGCTTGCTGTGCCGTATAATCTTGTGTGTCCAATTAATGAAGCGGCTACTGGCCCGCTCCTTCTGAGCGAGCCAGTCGGCGCGTATTCAAAGCGCAATGTGCACGTGAAACTTCTTCCTCGTCTCTTTAGTGCAATTGTTAAAGTTATGGGACCCGTCGTCGTAGTAAGTGTCTCAATTAAACAGACGAACGAGCCTATATCAAGTATGCTGCTGGTGGAACCGCTATAGGCTCACCTGCAAGACTGTCAGCCTGCATGTACCTTTGAGCAAAGGCAGCAAAGAAGTGTTGAAAGTTATGGCCATGACTGATGAAGGTGCCACGGGTGCACAATTAATATGACGTTAAAAAATAAGTATTCTATCAATGCGCTCTGATAAGAGCGAAAAGGCCACGTAATAATACTAGGGGAATACTAGATCAGTGAAAGTAGTCATGGCATTTCGCTAATTCGTAGCTATGTGTTTGAGCGCATAAAATTAATGGTGATGATAGCACAGTCACTGTTTGCCCATATCCTGAGAGAATAAAAGTTGAATGAAGCGCTAATGGATTTACTCAGTATGCTCTCATGGGCCGCTGAATTCTTCCCCGAGGGGTGGGTCTCTCTTGGGATGACGTGCAGTGAGAATACATGAAACAGAAGACTGCGAAAGTGTCGCAAACCCAGCATCTCAGCTAATGAATGGCTGCGAATTTTCTCTAAGGCAATACGTTCAGAGGGGCATTTGTGATGATTTTTGAGTGCTTATGTGACAACGTTTCTCGGGATCTTTTTTTCACAGGGTGCGTAACCTTTATTCTTGGCCTTCATGCGTAATGTGCGTACAGGGGAGCATATGTTGTTAACTCCCATTTACTTACTCCTGCAGCTGTGTCGCAGTGTTCCGCCAACTTAATCTATGTATCCGTATTTTTGAACTGCCAGTCTATACTGCTAATGCGCTGCTAATAAGTTTCGCAATAACTACATTTATTTGAAATGACTTGAAAAACTATCAAATTGAGCCGCCATCCGCGATGGTAGTAATTCTTTGTGGTTATTGAAAGTGTGATACCTCTTTTTTTTAACACTTTTGTAGTGCACAACGAATATAGCACTCGCGACAATACTTGAATAGGTTTCTGTATTACGTACGCCGTTCAACCATAGGAGGTACGCTTACTAAAGCTCAGGACGTCTTGAGGGGCTAGTTGGTTCATTCTATTCAGGTAAAAATTGCGCTGAAATAGAAAGGACACCACAAAGAAGGAACACTTAAACAGATCGAGCGCAAACTACCAACTGTTTTTTATTGACTGTAGAACGTCGGTAAAATAGGGAACCCGTACATAGCTGCGCCGACGCGTCGAGGATCAACACGTGCTACTTAACGCACCTTATCAATCAAAAAGGACACTTCTGCACCGTAGAGCGATACCGAGGCCTCACTTACACAGCTATCACCTTTCATGTTGATGAAGAATGCTTCCAACACCTCACGAGCACACGTATCTCTGCTATGTCCCAGTATCTTAGTCTCCTGAAATAGTGGTTCACATCCACATGCTGCGCAGTGTGCAGGCAAATTTCCCATTTCACTATTTTTGATCGACAGCTGGTGTTCACGTATGCGATCGTTAACGCAGCGGCCTGTTTGGCCCACGTAAGATCTGCCGCAGGAAAACGGAGTCGCATATACCACTCCCACATCGCATTGCACCACCGGGTTGGCATGCTTCTTGTTACACAGGCTAGTGCGCTCATTGCCGCTCGAAATTCGCGCGCACAACCTCGAGAGCTTCTTAGGTGCAGAAAACACCATGTCAACTCCGTGCCGGTTAGCAACCTTCTTCAGGTTGTGCGTCACCCGGTGTAAATAGGGTACCACTAACGGCCTCTCACGCCCACTGGGCGCGTCTTTCAGGCACTGCTTCCGTGATCGCCCTTTTAGCTTCTTCAGGAGGGTCTCGGCCACCGCCGCCAGCACAGACTGCGGGAACGCGGCTGCCTTCAGTCGTTCAATCTGAGCACGGAAGCTGGCCTGCCTCTCATGCGAGCACGACCTCACCAGCGCAGACTCCAAACACATTGAAGCGATCGCCCTCTTAACTACCTTAGAATGTGATGATGTATATGGTAAAGGCTTCTTTCTAGCACGCGGACAGTACGCATAACAAGTATGTTGATGCTTGAATATGAGCTTAAGATCTAAAAACTGAAGCGTTCCTTCCTGCGGTAGCTCGTAAGTAAAACATAGACCCCTCCCATACTTGTTAAACTTCTTTACAACGTTGTGCACATTACTGTTAGTACTCGTTTTTTTGTCCAAAACTACCAGGAAATCGTCTACGTACCTAAAAATCTTTAACACTCCGTCACTTCTAAACACCTCAAGCAGATCGCGGTCAATGTAGGCCAGGAAAATGTTACACAAAACAGGGGCAACACAGGAACCAATACAAATGCCTTTTCTTTGGAGGTACAAACCCTTGTCAAAACCTATGAAAGTGTGTTTCAGATAGAATTCCAAAAGCGACATAAAATTATCAACACTCAGACCCGTGGAATTTTGAAAACCAATAGCTGAATTCTCTAAAATGCAACGAAGAATTCTATGGAAGTAGCGCGGTTTTTCGAAGGCAAAGTTTCACATGGGCTGACTTTCTCAGTGGATGTGCAAGATCTGTTTTATTCTGTTTCCCATGTTGAACTTTTTGAGTGTGTTATGGATTGCATTTTAGAGAATTCAGCTATTGGTTTTCAAAATTCCACGGGTCTGAGTGTTGATAATTTTATGTCGCTTTTGGAATTCTATCTGAAACACACTTTCATAGGTTTTGACAAGGGTTTGTACCTCCAAAGAAAAGGCATTTGTATTGGTTCCTGTGTTGCCCCTGTTTTGTGTAACATTTTCCTGGCCTACATTGACCGCGATCTGCTTGAGGTGTTTAGAAGTGACGGAGTGTTAAAGATTTTTAGGTACGTAGACGATTTCCTGGTAGTTTTGGACAAAAAAACGAGTACTAACAGTAATGTGCACAACGTTGTAAAGAAGTTTAACAAGTATGGGAGGGGTCTATGTTTTACTTACGAGCTACCGCAGGAAGGAACGCTTCAGTTTTTAGATCTTAAGCTCATATTCAAGCATCAACATACTTGTTATGCGTACTGTCCGCGTGCTAGAAAGAAGCCTTTACCATATACATCATCACATTCTAAGGTAGTTAAGAGGGCGATCGCTTCAATGTGTTTGGAGTCTGCGCTGGTGAGGTCGTGCTCGCATGAGAGGCAGGCCAGCTTCCGTGCTCAGATTGAACGACTGAAGGCAGCCGCGTTCCCGCAGTCTGTGCTGGCGGCGGTGGCCGAGACCCTCCTGAAGAAGCTAAAAGGGCGATCACGGAAGCAGTGCCTGAAAGACGCGCCCAGTGGGCGTGAGAGGCCGTTAGTGGTACCCTATTTACACCGGGTGACGCACAACCTGAAGAAGGTTGCTAACCGGCACGGAGTTGACATGGTGTTTTCTGCACCTAAGAAGCTCTCGAGGTTGTGCGCGCGAATTTCGAGCGGCAATGAGCGCACTAGCCTGTGTAACAAGAAGCATGCCAACCCGGTGGTGCAATGCGATGTGGGAGTGGTATATGCGACTCCGTTTTCCTGCGGCAGATCTTACGTGGGCCAAACAGGCCGCTGCGTTAACGATCGCATACGTGAACACCAGCTGTCGATCAAAAATAGTGAAATGGGAAATTTGCCTGCACACTGCGCAGCATGTGGATGTGAACCACTATTTCAGGAGACTAAGATACTGGGACATAGCAGAGATACGTGTGCTCGTGAGGTGTTGGAAGCATTCTTCATCAACATGAAAGGTGATAGCTGTGTAAGTGAGGCCTCGGTATCGCTCTACGGTGCAGAAGTGTCCTTTTTGATTGATAAGGTGCGTTAAGTAGCACGTGTTGATCCTCGACGCGTCGGCGCAGCTATGTACGGGTTCCCTATTTTACCGACGTTCTACAGTCAATAAAAAACAGTTGGTAGTTTGCGCTCGATCTGTTTAAGTGTTCCTTCTTTGTGGTGTCCTTTCTATTTCAGCGCAATTTTTACCTGAATTACTAAAGCTCCAAGATAGGTGCAAGCGTTACAGATGTAACACACCTTCGTGAAAACAAAAGTTGGTTTTGCAGCGCATTATTTACCGAAACCTTATATCAGAGATGATCCAGCGTGTGTACCAATGTCGTACGTTGTAAGCGAAATATTTGCGTTGTTCATGAGCGAAAGTTTGAAATAGACGCAAATAGGTAAACAATGAATGTATTCGCTTTTAAGAGAACCGAACCGAACACCTCTTTAACGTGGCAAACTCGTATTTTATATCAGGACAATACTACGCCAGTGGGTGCAGTAGTTTTAGTTTCAGAAAGAAACACTACGCAATGATCACGTCATGCGGGGAGCCTTTCTAACGCATGCAATATTGCACGGCAGAAGCTAATCTTCACACTACGCATCAAAATATGTGGATTGCACAATAAGTGGTTCACTGAAAAGAAACTGTTAGCAAGGCGAATAGACATAATTATTTATCGCTGTCAGCCACAGCATTACGTACGCATGTGCGCGGGTGCACTTGTTGCCCTACGGAAACACAGTGGGGATTCGGCAAGTCGTAGAACCAAGATTTAAGGCTTAGTTGAGCCTTAACAGTTGCACACGCGGTAAATATTTGTATGATCGTTTCACGCAACTGATGTAATGCACAAAAATGTTTCTTTTCTTGCAACCGGGTGCCTATGAGGAAGTAAGGCTGTGCCAGTGATTAAGCAGATGTTAAGGTGGCCCAACAATGCTATCGGGTTACACTATTGAAGGCACAACTCATACATTATTGAACTTTTAAATGAGAACCATTTCTTGGCGAACTTCAGTGACGCTGTTTTATTGACTTTCGAATCATCACTTCCGAAGAGTATCCGTCACTTTTTTTTGGAAAAAGAAGGAATATTTTACTTTTTTGCATCTTTGTACGGAATTAGGTTGATCAAGGAAATGACTGGTGTACACAGGCATTCATGGGTCCTGAGAAATTTGCATATAAACTTGGATCATGTAACGTGACGTTACAGATAACTGTCGTTTTTCGATGAATGGCCTTTAGGGGCATAGCTCCTTACGCCATGGGTCGTACGTCTCATGTCATCGTAGTCATCGTAGTAGCCAGTTTCAGTGCATATCAATAAAAGTGGTGTCGAAGCGTATCCACGGAGTCAATGATGATGAGTGGGGTCGCCAAGTTTCCGTCAACCCGGCCGTGCTTCCATGCGTATTTTCGTGCGTCCGTCCGACCATGCATTCATTTCGGGCGGTCTGGCCTCATTCTTCCGAACGATGTTGAGCTTCCAGACGTCGGTGGAACGCGGCGCTGACGTTTGCCAATTCCTCGTTGGTCTTACGCACACGCACTCGCATTACCACGAGGACGGGCGGCGGAGAGCTTCGCCCCACTCGTCACTCACCTCGTGGATATGTAGTGATTTTTTATTGTTGTTACTGCTTGATCTAGAAGGACGCGAGCCCTGATGTTGATCGAACGCATAAATTGGTTCAGAAAATTCGCACTGCAGAGCAAGCCGGAAGAAAAAAAAGATTGAAGTGATAAGCATAAACGCGTTTCATAATAATGCTATTTATGTTAACGCTATTCCTTTCCCGAGATCAAGCCTGCCTAAAAGCAGTTTGCAACGGAGTTAAAAGCGCCAGCGTGGCTCTGTGATAGAATATTTGGCTCGAGCTCAGAGTACTCGGGTTCTGCTGAAGGTGATTTCACTTCTATCGCATAAACTAGAGTCAAGCGAAGGGTCAAGTCCAGCGAAACCCCAATAAAGACGTCCTTAATTGAATTTTGAATGTGCGACGCAGTGCCTAAATATACAGTGTGGCCCGCAGTGAGCAGTTGTGCAGCGCAAGCAGTCTGTTTTTACTAGCAGACGCTGCCTGCATCGGTATTGTAAGGGGAGAGAAAGGGGAGAGGACAGTTGGCACAAGGCGCAAGCATGCGCATTGGGGCTGTCGACAGAACCGCCGACGCCGTATTTACGACTTACAGGTGCGACTATATAATGCTTTGCATTAAAAACCACTGTAGAAAAATCAAGCGAATATCAAAACACTATTAAAATTTGATGCGTAGGAAATCGAACCAAACGCCCGAGACTCTATGCATAGGGATGTGGTTTTGGACGTTAATACAAACCTGATAGAAAATATAGTATATAAATAGGAGAAAAATAGCAATGAAAACCTCGGGCATATGCTCGGTTGTTGTTGTTGTTGTTGTTGTTGTTGTTGCTGTTGTGGGCGAGGGCTTGTGTGTACATATGAGGCACGTCGTCCGTATCCCAGGTATAATTTTTCGAGTCAGGGAAAGCGAAGAAAAAGCCAAAAGCATTTTCTCCTCTCAATTCGGCTTCCAAATTGAGAAAGCTATAGGAAAAAGGAAAAGAGATTTTCCGGCGTCGGGAACGGTAGTGCGGTCGGCAATTATTTCCCTCGGGGGTTTTCTCCGAGAATGGTTTCCTGGCGATAGCAACCTGAACTGCAAATGGGGTTTAGATAGAGCACTGACTTTGTTCCCTACACAAAGTATGCAATTACCAGGCTGTGCCCGTCCTCAACCTTCCTTTCTTTATTTATAACCTTCAATAGCGCCCCAATCGCCTGTATAATATTAACTTCCACGTTTTCTCCTTGCTTTGTGTTTGGGTTGCGCTCGTAAAATAAATGCAGAGTCGCTCGAGCGTTGGCGATTTTGGCAATGAATACAATCTGGGTACAAGACATCAGCGTGCACACAGTGGAGGGAGAGGGAGAGGTCGCACCTCAGATCATCTAAAGCCTATTATGCCGCACACCGTAAATAAATCAGCTAAAATAGTGATCATTTAAGACTGCGTGTTACGGTCATAGATAATTTGACAACACTGATGGCCGAGTACCACAGTTGCCGCAAACGAACAACTGTTACTTCTTCACCTTTACCCCAGAAAGGTGGGGAACACTGGGACGCCTTTCTCTGGTGCAGGTAATGGCGTCATTTTCATTACTTTATCCCTCGTTAAGCTTCTTCCTTTTTCGGACTCAACCAGCAGGAGTAGGGTGTAGGAGTGGTGTCGTGAAACATCACCCGTCCCCCTCCCCCGTAATGAAGAACCCTAAGGGCGCACGCCTATGGGTTTAAGAGTTGCAGTTGCTGTCATTATGAAAATCTGTTATAACCTGTTTTCACTGGCTTGTTGCGGAGAAGTTGACGCTTATATTACCTGGGCTTTTTCAATTCAACAATTTCCGCAATAACTAAAAACACAAAATATTTATGCAAAATTAATAAAGTTTCTCGACCGCATGCCAGATCGAAATCACATGGTAAGCACTGCACAATGATAAATGTTGAATGAAATAATTACTTGAAGACTGGAGCTCTGACGGGTAGTCAAAGGCCATACAGCACCCGGTGAAACACAGTCGTCCTGAACACTTCCAATCGAAAGTGACTATTAAGTCTGTGCATGTTGCCTAATAACGAATGTATGGGGCAGTGAACTGAAAACACTTGGGCGCACTTTTTTGGTTGTTATTCACGCAGCATTTTTTTTCAGTAATGAATGCATTTTTATGCCAGAGTTGCAATGAATGCACACAAATCGTACTCAGCTTGAAATTGCGCTTGGTAAACACTGACGTGGGATGAAAAAACAATGCAGCGCATAAAGCAACGAGCATAAAATCATATAACTTGGCATGTGGCCTCCCATACGATAAAATGTTTGACAAAAATATATTATTACAACCTTTCATGAAGTAGCGTGCGACAAAAAATTTCGTTCCTCCCTGTTGGCGTCGTGAAACACTAATTAAACGGTGTTGTGACAAACAAATTTGTTGGTATCGGCGAGTTCTTTCTTCAATATGATAATGGCAATGTCTTGTAGCCGCGCTATTAAGCGAATAAATGCAGATATCTTGCTGAGCTGCGTAGAAGCGGTGTGTTGGAGCATCTCTGTATACTGGGAGCGATAACACGTGCTTCTAATAACTCGAAACGTCGCCTTGGAAGACGCATGCACTTTTGGCGAGACGACGTTGGGCAATTCTGTTTGTCAATAATCTCTTTTTAATACATTCCATACTTTTGTTGATGGGTTCATTATTTTCTACTTCATTGATTTCCTGGTTTTGGTGCTTGTGGAAGATGACGTGAGGTAAGGTGGACATGAATTGAGCATAGACGGAGGGGAGCATCATAGTCTTTAAAACAAGAACTAGAAAGGCAAAAAGACTCACCCACAGCAAATATTTTGTCAGAGGACGCATACCATGGCACTGTTATTTTCTAGTAGGCCTGCGTTCGTTTCTTTGTATTAAAAGGGGTGATTAGTACATTTCCAGAGAAATCAATGAAAAAAGGCTTGTGCAAATGCGCGGAAGTGGAAACCACTGTAAGGAGGCATGATGTGTAAGTGCGTTGAAATTTCATTTCGCTATTTATCCTTCACGGACGTCTTGCTTGACACTTCGTCACCACGCTTTAGTGCGGGTTGTTCTTGTATTCTTTT
The DNA here is from genome assembly GCF_043290135.1 of Rhipicephalus microplus. Classification (NCBI taxonomy): domain Eukaryota; kingdom Metazoa; phylum Arthropoda; class Arachnida; order Ixodida; family Ixodidae; genus Rhipicephalus; species Rhipicephalus microplus. The sequence goes on along the minus strand of NC_134704.1, from coordinate 139,423,349 downwards.
TTCTTGTATATAATCTACTCGCTTACAATTTGGGGTTGTACTCAATTTTGCGTTGTAAATGCGATTGAACACCGATACTTTTTTGATTTTTTTCTTTCTTTCATACTCAGGATCCACTTTAGTTTGCCGTGCATCCAAATAACTGTAAATTGGTGGTTTTCTTGCATTTTTGTGATCTCTCTGTCTTGAGTCTGCTCCACATTTTCTGGAATTTTCCGAGGAGTTCCAAATGAAAGTTTTTTTTATTCGTTTGATTTATATGCGTGTGTGTATAAATACAAAAAATCAAAGCCCACCTGCTTCTTTTACCAGCAGCTTTCATGCATTACATTCCAAAAACGAAGGACTGTTCCGCTTCCTTCATAATTAAACTATGGGTATAGCTTCCTTAAGTTTTTGCTACTAAATTATATAAATTATTTTATGCTTTGTAAGAATGATTGATTGAGCGACACATATTGTGCACGTTAAATAATGTTTAAGCATAGTCAATTGCAACCTCATTGCTGTTTGTTATTGTTTTGTTTACTCTGCAGTACAAGATATCAATGAGAAGAAGGGGCCAGCATCTTAAAACGAACAGGTTTATCATACTACGACAGTGTTTAATCTTTACTAGCACCTTGAACAACAGAGGTAACATCGAAATCGGTTGGTAGCTTCTGTAGTGATCAGGGCTACCTGCATGCTTTAAATATGGCCAAAATTCTAGCATAATCTCGTTGCCTGGGCGGATACACCCGGTTCAAGTGTTAAAATAAATATATTAGCAAGTGCAGGTGAAATAGAAGTTGCACAACGCTCAAGTAGACCTAGTTTCAGGTTGTTAACGTCTAACTTTTAAGGTATATTCTAGTTCACTATACTCTTTAGTATTTTTTCAAGGGTTTAAATGCAGCATGACTGGCAAAGCATGAATCTGGCTGGCAAGAGACGCTCATCGGTATACCCTCCAAACGAGGTTGGCGTCTTGCAAGTTACGCGCATCGACGACGTTGGGACACGCATGGTGCGTTGGACAAATCTCGGCAGCCAAAAACAAAAGCGTGTGCACGGACCGGGCGATATAAAATGAGAGCCACGTATGCGCTGGGTGCTTTCTCTTTCTGGCCTTCGCCTAGCCTCAGGTCTAAATGCGCGCCTGTGCGCCTAGCTTGTTCACGTGTAAATATGTAAATGAATCGCGTGTTTATAGGGGCGAAGCTCCTTGAAGCGGCACCTGGTCGTCCATCGTAGTAGTCGTAGTAGTAGTGTGTAACTGGTCTTACGTTTTGACCTGCAAGGTGGTGCTGGTGGAAGATTTCTCCTGTGTGTTGTTGAGGAATAAAAAAATTCGCAGTCTGCGCGTTATATAATAGCCAAATTATCCTGTCTCTAATTCCTAGCTAGCAGCCATTGGTATGTACATTGAGCACTATCTGACAAGAAAGGGTTGCTAGGTTATACTCACTGGGCGTAACCTCCTTGGTTTTAGAAAGGTTTAGCGAGCGTTGGGCCACAGTGCCATCAATACAATGAACTAGTATATACCATGAACTTGAGGTGGTTTAAGGTGGGAAGTAAACACGAAGCGCAAGCTGTAAGAAAATGTGCGTGTGCCACCTCTAGTTTTGTCCTTTGAATGTCCAGTGGATGGCGGTGCTTCTATATGGATAATTTATGATGAAAAAATGCGAGATGGTGGTACTTGCTGTGTTGAATAGATAGACGAATGGACACACAGATAGATTCATGGACGGACGCATGGTTGGCTGCATGGACGGATGGACGCATGGACGGACGCAGGGGTGGATGCATGGATGAACACAGGTACGGACGCACGGATGGACGTGTGAACGCATTAACGGACGCACGCACTGACGGGCGGATGGACGCACGGATGGTCACACAGATGGACGCATGGATTGACGGAAGCAAGAACAAATGGACGGATGAATGCTTCGCCGAACTCTCCATCATTCACTCTGTGGTTATGCTGCAATTTTTTGTGTGAGCAAGAACCCTCCCAATACTTCCTCCTGCATGTCCCGGCGTCTGGCCGGCTGCCTGTGCCCCGCTCCTTGGTCACATCAGTATTAATCAGTAGGTTATAACCAAAGGCTATCGTTAGTAGGAGTTGTGTTTGTTCTCCCCCACGTTGCCGTGCAGGTGGGGCAAATAGAAGGAATGGTAGCGTTATTGAAACGTTGTTTAGTGTGATTAATAAGAGCCCCGCCTTTAAAATTCAGTACCGTTATGATGTACACTGTTTCGAACACGTTGCTTAGTCCGACGAGCAAGAACGTCGTTTATTAATTTACAAGTCTTATCAGGGAGTAGTTGTGAGGTAGATAATGCTGTTCGTAATAAGTGCGTTAGGCAAGCCGTCGGTCACAATTTCGTTAGTTTCGAAAAGCTCTAAATTCTTTAATTTGTATTTGCAAGAGCGACTTCCGAAATGAGTGATACAAGTAATTTTTAGGCGAGATAATTTGCAAGTGTTCCTTCGTTAGCCAAAGCATTCTTACTTTTTTTCGGTGGGTTTATTATTTCAATGTTGAATATCTTTTGTATATTTTTCAGAATTTTCCTTTGAACTCGTTGTATGCCTCATTGGCACATATCAATTCCAAGACAGAAAGAAGACCAGTCTTTTCGACATTGTTTTTTAAAGGTAGCCAGCCTACTTTCTGTTATTTTCCGAACAGTGAACGTTCGTGTTTCACAGTTTCGAATTTACTTTTTGGTTTTCACCCAGCATGTAAACAGGCAGGTGATAACTAATGCCCGAAGCAACAGTGTCGGTGGTGTGTGTGCCTTTGTCTCTGCACTGATTATTAAAAAGCCAAGGTAGGACAATGTGTTGCACGTATTGCGAGTTGCAGTCGTGATTAAATTTTTGACGCCACTAGAACGCAGTAACGCAACAAATTTTCTATAAGCGGTTTATGTATAAACCTAATACATAAACACTAAGTTTATGTGTCTGCAGTCATTATGCATTTTTGATGATGCGGTACAGTTTTCTGCCTAGCCTGTTACCTGCGCCTACGCTGTTGCATGTACCGACCCCGAACAATTTTATCAATGTCATGCTCATTCGGAACATGCACGATGGGTGTATAGTCAGCTTGCTTCGCATCGATTTTCGCCATTGAAAGACCGGACCGGACAGATTTCTTTTTGTATTCGTACTTTTTCATTCTAGAAAGAACTAGACGTTCATTGATTTATTGTTATGTAGGATTTGAATGTGCCAAAACCACCCTATGAATATGAGAGACGCCGTGGTGGAGGGCTACGAAAATTTCGACTACCTGGGGTTTTTTAACGTGCACCTAAATCTAAGCACACGGGCCTACAACATTTCCGCCTCCATCAGAAATGCAGCCGCCACAGCCGAGATACGATCCCGCGACCTGCGGGTCAGCTGCTGAGTACCTTAGCCACTTGACCACCGCGGCGGGGCAGAGCTAGAAATTTCTTTACGGCTGTGTAAAGATGCTCATTCGCATAGCTAGCATTTTCACTGCTCAGTCAGACATGTTTGTTATATAGTCAGTCAAGCTTGCTTTGCTTTCCTTAGAACGCTCTCTTGCTTTGAGGAGACGCAAGGTGGCGCCGACAAGAAGAGCCGTGTCCGCAAGTGCTCAGTGAATTTTCCTGCTCCATTGTGGAAAATTATGTGTGCGGCCAGTTTCGACTATTGCCATGGCTTCCTGAAGTTGTTCCGCATCGACTGGCACCAACCACAGCTGTAAGTGGCCGGAACATTTCACTTTTGAAGCGCAAACACACCAGCCTATCGTACAAGCTCGACAACGCAATCGCCACCATGTAGGCGGCTGCAGGAACGCTACCGTGCGCGTTGCGCGCGCACACGATGGCTCTCGCGAATGAACCCTCAGACGCTATTGCGCGTTCCGGACCCTCGCAGATGACGGACACGCGACTTCAATAGCTTGAAAATATGGATTTTCAAGACTCTACAGCAAAGTACAACTCAACGCCAAATGAAAAGAGTGGTCAGAACGCCGAGACCGACAGGCCAAACCAAGCGGATGGAGCCTGGCAAACGGTGCTCAGTCTGCGGCAGAAGAAGGCTCTTGCGAAACAAAAGAAGGCCAAGTCCATGAATTTTTTGACGACGTCGTACCACCAACAAGTATCCCTTCTGAAGCAACCACAGAATCTAAATATAGACCTGCCCACAGGCGGCTACCCCCCTTGCCCAAAGACAACTTCAAGATAGTGGTGCGACCACACCGAGGGCTACCGGTCAAGACCTTGACTATTTCACTATTGGCAGACGCCATAATAGAAGCTTGCAACGTAAAAATATCTGGTGAGCAATTTTCGCTCACAATTAAGCAAGGTTCCAAAATCTTCATTGTTTCGATGCCGCACCAGACAGTGGCGGACCACGCGAGGCGTATTACTACCCTAAAGATCGGCCACACTTAGTCAATGCCTACGTAGCGACAAGCGAAGGGACAACTAAGGGTGTCATTCACGGCTTAGACCCCCACACGGCGCCTGAAGCGCTAAAAGCCAATCTCCGCACACGCACCCAAGGTGGCGAAATTCTGCAAGCACGGATGTTTAAAAACACCAAGACGGCCATTATAACATTTTTGGGGGGATTACATCTCGGTACATCTATTACAACGGCGGAGAACTTGCTTGTTACTCCTACAAGGTTACCACCCAGGTGTGCAAAGTGTGCCATCAGGTTGGCCACCGTTCGGACGTTTGCCCCCAGCCGGACACTCGAGAGTTTAACGTTTGTGGACAACGGGACCCTGCAACCGGACATGAGTGCTCCCCGATGTGTGCAGCTTATAGCGAGGGTCACTTGACAGGCGACCGAAGTTGCAGAAAACGACTCAAATCTCCACAGAAATGAACCTCAAGGGCTAGAGTGCACCGGCCTACTCTGAATGACACCTCACCAAAGCCACCTCAACGCCCCCGCTGGTTCAGTTCTGATGATGAACAATCTGGCCTGGACCACTGTCCGGAGTCGCCAGAGACTCGCCCAAAGTTATGCTCTAGATACAGATCTAGATCGAGATCCCGGACCCGGAAGGACTTTACTCACAAGACCCCACCCCGATTCACTCACACAATTAACCTAAATCCGGGGATCTTCACGCTCAATGATCAAGCAAGCGCCCGAACATGGCGAGGTGAGCTATGCACGAGTTGCTTCTCCCGCTGCTTCTATAACGGCTAATCCAGAATATCGAAAAATTATTAGCGAGAACAAACTCCTCCGTGAGAGCTTGGCAGAAATGAAACGCGAGTTGGCCTCCCTTAAAGCTAACCGCGGTATGGAATCGAGCCAAAAAACACTTTCTAAAGCAACCGGCACATCTAGCCAGGTTACGATCGAGTCTAATTCTATGGAAAGTACAATAGAACAAGTAATGCAGCAACTGAAAAGCATGCCAAACATTTAGCAGCAAATGTTTGCCGAATTTCAGAACCTAAAAAGTTATGTCGACGAATTTATTGCCAGCATAAGGGCCACTGTTTCTAAATGGCCTAAAAGCAGCCCGGGTGCTCCGTCTATCCGTCGTCCGAAGCAACTCCCAACCTCGAACAGCGATAGCACTATCCATGGCGAGTAAAACACGAGTGCACACCGAATATCTCAAAATTTGGCAATGGAATCGCCGCACCTTCCACAATTGTGTGGCCGCTCTACAACAATTTCTTAATACGGCATTAGTCAAACCTGATGTCATTTGTCTACAAGAGGTTGGCAATAAGCCAGTCAAATTGAGTAGCTACTACACGATAATAAATCCAGACTACCCTAAAGTCGCCACGCTGGTTCTTAAGGAAATAGTGACTAGTATAGATTTACTGGTAACAAGCAGCATTAACCACCAAATCATAAGTATACTACCGCACAAGCGTAGCAAAGCTAAACCATAATTACGAACGTGTATATCTCCCCTAAGGAAAAGAGGGCCGATTTTGACGCACTCATTCGGTATGCCAAGAGTAATTCCAGCATCCAGGATCGACTACTGCTTTTCGGGAACTTTAATGCCCCTCACACTACCTGGGGGTACAGAAAAGATACCCCAAAGGCCGGGAACTCGAGCAAGTTGTTAATACGCAGGGGCTCGAACTTCTCGTACTCCCGCAACACCCGACTAGATTGGGTAACAGCGTCAGCGCAGAGACAATTCCTGATCTTGCATTCATAAATAATGTTGACGAGGTGTTCTGGAGCAACCTAGAAGAGAATCTCGGCAGTGACTATTATATTTTGAGCGTGTCAATTTCCTCCCCCGAAATTGGGCAGTCTCATTGCCATGTTGTATTAACAGATTGGGTAACTTATTGTAAAGTCCCACTGCCCACAATTTTACTGGATAGCGCTTCAGATTGGGCAATGCACACACGAGAGGCTCACAAAGCAACTTCTAAGCAGGTTGCACTCACAGCGGAAACCCCAGTAGTCGATAGCCATCTGATACATATGTGGGAATCCAGGAGAGGGTTGACAAAGCGATGGAAACAAAAGTGACTCAATAGAAAATTGTGCCATAGAATCGCTGAGATATCTGAGTGGGCAAACGCTTACGCGCAGCAGTTGGAGATGGAGAGCTGGGCGAATTTTCGCGACTCACTCCGAGGAACCTCACACACCTTCAAGACATGGGCAATACTGCGCAGCATAGTGGAACCTGGTAAAACCAAAACGGCAGCAAACCGAACTCTTAAGAAACTCGCTGGGGAATTCCCAGGTACAGATAACGCGCTCCTCGCTAAGCTCTGAGACAAGTACATAGGCGCGTTCACAACTCTCCCGTGCACTTTAGCACACCAAGGCAAGGAAAACACAGTGCTCGACGCACCGATCACCGAGGCAGAACTATTCGCGGCCGCGCAAGCAGCATAGCGCAATGCTGCCCCCGGACCTGACCAGCTAACAAACGGGATGATTCGGAATCTGAGCGATGAACACCTTGAACAACTTACTCGGTATTTTAATGAACAGGTATGGTAGAAGGGCGTGGTTCTTTAACAATGGAAGGAAGCCAAAATTATTCTTATTCCAAAGCCCGGAAAAACACCCGACCTACAAAATCTAAGACCAATATCATTAACATCCTGTCTTGGCAAACTATTCGAAAAGGTGATTCGCACACGTCTCACGACTTACATTGAAGATCAGAACCTTTTTCCAACAAGCATGTTTGGATTTCGCCAACATTTGTCAACGCAGGACGTCTTCCTTTTCCTTCGGGAAGAGGTACTCTGCAATGCCACGGTTGGTGCAGAACATATTGTCGTAGCTCTTGATTTGAAAAGTGCATTTGACACTATGTCCCATGATCTCATCTTATCTGAGCTAAATGACATCAGTTGTGGGCAAAAAATATATGACTACGTTCGTTCTTTTCTAAACTCTCGAACTGCTACAGTAGGCCTAGGCAATACACGCTAAGATCCGTTTCCTATGCCCGATAGAGCCACACCACAAGGGGCGATACTATCTCTTCTTCTATTCAACATCGGCATGAGACGCTTAGCAAGAAGACTAGACAGCGTTTCAGGGCTTGACTAGGCGTTCTATGCGGATGATATTACCCTATGGGTCAACAGTGGCTCTTTGGGACAAAAAGAGCAAATCGTACAAGACGCAGTGACCGCTGTTGACGACTTCGCTTACCAAAGCCGAATGAGCAGTGCTCCCGATAAATGTGAATTTATTAGAATATGAGGCAGAGGCCGCCGCATTCAAGAGCCAGTCAACCTCTTTCTAGGAGGCCACAAGATAAAAGAGGTACAGAAAATGCGAGTCCTCGGACTGTGGCTACAAAGCAACAAGCGAGTGGACCACACAATAGAAACCCTCAGAACTATGGTGAAGAAGATCTCCCGTATGATTTATAGAGTCACGTATCACCGAAAAGGTTTTAAGGAAGCTGAGATGCGCCGGCTGGTTCAGGCTTTTGTCCTCAGTCGTATAACATATAGTCTTCCTTTCCAGGAGATCAATAAAACTGATTTAAAGGCCCTAGATGCGTTGATACGAACATCGTACGAGGCGGCTCTCTGCTTACCACTTGGAACGTCCACAGAACGTCTCGAAGCCCTCGGTATACACAATCATTATTAGGAGTTACGCGCAGCAGTGCTAATTTCTCAACGAGAGAGGCTTAACTTAACCACTACTTGGAGAAAATTGCTACGCCGTGTAGGTTACCCAGCTCGTCCTCAGTATGCGGGAGAGCAGCTGGAGTCCATGGCTAAACAGCTATGTGAAAAGATTCTAGAATCCCCTATCCCCAAAAACATGAGCCCCCGATATCACAAAGGTCCTAGGAGTGCACGAGCTCGCAAGTTACAGCGGCAATTCGGGAACAATCCGGACAAGGTGTACACAGATGTCGCCCTATACGGCACGAACAAGTACGTGCTCGCAGTCGTAGGAGCGGCCCCGTGTCAAGGCCTTATGACTTGCGCCACGGCACGAGCCGCGTCCGCGAATAACGCTGAGATTTTAGCTATCGCGCTTGCTATTAAAGCTAAGGATATCCTGGGACGATCGTTCCTTGTTCTCACCGATTCTATGGTCGCATGCAGACTCTTTCTCAAAGGAAGACCGCCACACAACACCATTCGCCTATTAGGACCGGCCCTAACGCAGGACCATGCTATTATCTGGTGCCCGGGTCACGCAGGACTCGATGACAATGAAAGAGCGGACGGCGCAGCTCGTGCTTTAACCAACCGAGCGGCCTACCACTGCGATGACAGCCCCTTTTTACCGCGAGATATCCTTGAAAACCAACGGCTTGAGTGACGAAGGTACAGTGTACCACACACAGATTTACCCGGCCGGAATTCTTATGACTGGCACCGTATACAAACGAACACATATCCAAATCTTTAGTTGAAGCATGCTATTCACCCTGCGATGTACAGCGATAGTTGTCGGTGGTGCGGAGGCAGGCCCACTCTCGCCCACATAACGTGGGATTGTCGGAAAAGGCCAACCGAAATTACCTCGCCGCAAATAGTCGGCAAAATTTCCGCAAGAGAGCAGTGGGAGACTTTCCTCGCCAGAGAGGATCTGGGAGTGCAACTAGCGCTCCTCGACCACGCGCAGTGGGCTGCTAAAGCCACTAGAGCCCTGGAATACGCGCCCCACCCACGTGCTCCCCGCATCTATGTTTCCTTGTTTTTTTTTTTCAAATAAACGTTTTGATATATAAGTCTTGCTTTGCGCGAGACCTAAACTGCACGATGATATTACTTATACCGCTATCTCAGCTCAGAATCTGATGGCAGAGTTCAATATCACATGTAGTTATTTGCTCACTTACGGCACTTACAATCTTAGAAACAGTGTTAATAAAAGATTGATTGTCTAGTTTCAGTGCGCGTTGGACTTCGAGGTTTGCCTGCCTCGAGTGCTCTTCAGGTGAAAAAGCCTTGCTTCAAGATCCCTGGCTTTGCTCTTAAGGTACTTACACACCGCACAAAGACAAACACTCTCACTTTCAGGATCGCTGTTATTTGTAATCACATCATTCAGTTTCTTCTTGTGCTCCTCAACGGAGTGATGGCAAACTCGAGAACTTCCGTCGTTTGACGCTGTTCATTTTTTAGCTAAGAGATTTCATTCCGTAAATCCCTTTCAAGGGAATCACGCTAAGATTTCGTTTCTTGTTTCATCTCTTTTTTTTTGTTGAACTGCTTTGCCTTCACGTCTTTGAGTTTAGCAACAACTCTTGCCGTTTTCCAACACACACACACAAATAAAAAGCAGTACAGTAACGAAAACTTCAGGATTCGCTGTTTGGCAGAGCGTCGAAGCGTGCAGATATACAACAAGATAACGAAATGCCCAAAATATATGGAGCACTAACCTGTCATAAGAGTGCCACAAAGTTTAGCCCGTGCACACAGCTCTCGCCGCTACTGCCTAGCGAAAGCTGGGATGACGACTTAGCCCCTTTCGTAGTGCGTACAACGGGACGTTGATCCTTGAGACAGGGCGCAGTTGCAGCCGACAACGGCGCCTCCTGATACCAGACACTGCATCGCTTCGGAGAATGGTGGGCCATTTGGACGCTTTAATACGGCTGCTTCACACACCCTGTGATATAAGAGGACCAAAACGTTTAGGCCATGCACGAAGCACTACTGCCAAGTAAAAGCTGCGACGACGGCGTCGCTTCTCTTGTAGTGCACGCAACGCTACGTTGATCGTTGAGACAGGACGCAGGCGCAGTCGACAACGACACCTCCTGGTACGGAAACACTGGATTGCTTCGAAGAAGTAGTGAACCATTTGGACGCTTTATTGTGGCTGCTTTAAATACCATGTGATATTACAGGGCCAGAACGTCTAACCCATGCACACAGCTCTCGCCACTACTGCCAAGTGAAAGCTGCGACACCGACGTAGTTGCTTTCATTGTGCGCACAACGTGACGTTGATTCTTGAGATAGGCTGCAGGCGCAGTCGACAACGACTCCTCCTGGTACGAGACACTGGGCTGCTTCAGAGAAGTAGTGGACCGTTTGAATGCTTTAATGCGGCTGCTTTATGTACCCTGCCATAAGAGGGCCGAAAGCTTTAGCTTGTGCACACAGCTCTCACTGATATACTGCCAAATGAAAGCTGCGACGATGACGTAGCTCCTTTTGTAGTGCGAACATCGTGACGTTGATCCTTTAGGCAGGGCACAGGTGCAGCCGATAACGACGCCTCCTGGTACGAGACACTGGATTGCTTCAGCAAAGCGGTGGACCGTTCGGACGTTTTGAACCGGCTGCTTGAAATACCCTGTGATAAGAGGGCAAATACGTTTAGTCCGTGCACACAGCTACCGCCTCTACGGTTAAATGAAAGCTGCGATGACGTTGTAGCTCTTCTAGTAGTGCACAAAACGTGACGTTGATCCTCGAGACAGGGTGCAGGCGCAGCCGACAACGACGCCTCCTCGCACCAGACACTGAATTGCTTCGGAGATGCGGTGGACGCTTTAGACGCTTCAGTGCGGCCGTTTGAAATTCCCTGTGATAAGACTGCTAAAAAGTTTAGGAAAGTATGACTTTCTAATAAGTCATCCATGACTTCGAAGCACAATATACCTAAATTATGAAAAAGTTTAGTGTGCCGTAATACCCGTTTTACTGCGCGTTCAGCCAAATTTCTAGATTTTTTTTTCTTTCGTCATATATGTACACTACTTAATGTTCAGGATGTCACGTATCTTCAAGTGTATTTAGGATAACAGCGCATGCTTGATTACGGTATAATATGTTCTAAGTATAAAAAAAGCAGTGTAACTCGCGAATAGCCACTTTCCTTTCTTTACAGTAGCATCATGCAACAATAATTTTAGCATCAGCTGTGTGAAATAATTCATTTACTTTTCAAAGTACACTTGCATCTTATGATTCCGGCACCAAAGCCTCCTCTCATGAGTGGTAAGTAGTTTCTAGTTCATTGCTCTGAAGCGAAACATTGTCAGGCACAGTTGAAAATTAGACTTTAATACAACTGATAAAATGGGCGGACTCCTACAAACAAACAAGTTAGAGAAAAATTGTCTATCCTGAACACCTTGGCCTCTTCCGTGGGCACTTTGTCTTCTTCTCTTATTCCGCGCAGCTCAAACGTGCCAGCGTTGTCAATGTCGATCCTGGCAGGGTCAACCGGCGCTTTGCTTGCTCTGTTTCCCACGCACACCACAGGCAACATTGAGGGCGTAGCAAATGACTGGCGCGTGATGTTTTAATGTATCCCGCGTCATTAACCCCCCTCCGAGAATGCATCGTCCTGATGCTTGTCGAGGTTACAGAAATGTACTGTATAGTAGTTATACCCGTTTTTGCAGGCATCATCCAGTGGTGTTGCTTCATTGCTCATTGTCTTTCATTTTATTGCTTCACTCAAATGACGTGCGCAGTTTCTGTGCGATGCCACCGTCTGATTGATGTTACTTGCTCCTCTGGGACAACTTCATAGTTGAAAGGGCCACGCTGCCGAAGCACCTTGTAGGGGCCAAAATAACGTGAAGTAGCTTTTCGGAGTGCCGACATACGTGTGCGGGTGTCCATACCCATACTTTATCTCCAGGGGCGTACTTGACGTCTCTTCGTCAATTGTACCTACGGCATCGCCTTTTTGTTGCTGCGGAATGTGATGTCGTGCCAACTGCCTTACTTCTTCAGCTCTTTGCGTGAATTCACTGGTGTTATGGTCATGGTTGGAGTTATCATCAACAGGTAACATTACATCCAGGGTCGTTGTGACTGTTTGGCCAAAAACAAGCTGAAAAGGTGTCATTCGTGTTGTCTTTTGCACAGCGGTATTGTAAGCGAACCTTGCTTACGGTAGTATTCTGTCCCAAGCTTCACGCTGCACGTCCACGTACATCGACAACATGGCAGTTAACGTTCTGTTGAGCCGTTCTGTTAATCCATTCGCTTGGGAATGACACGCTGTAATTTTCCTATAACTTGCGTGTGTCACTTTCATGATGGAATTTGTCAGGTTAGCTTTAAACGCTGTTCCGCGATCTGTGAATAGCACACTACGAGCTCCTTACCGCAGTAAAATATTGGTCACAAAGATTTGGCTACTTCCACAGCCATTCCCTGAACAAGCGATGCTGTCTGTCGCCGCATATCTACAGTAATAGTTCGTCACAAAAATGATCCATTGCTTCCCTGATAATGACGTGAGAAATGGGCCAAGTAAGTTCATTCCCACTTGTTCGAAAGGAGCATATGTTGGTGCTATAGGTTGGAGGAGACCATCTGGTGTCACTGATGGTGTTTCGCGCCTCTGGCGATCCCCGCAGGTTCTTACGTAGTGCTGCACAGAATTCAGAAACTTTGGTCAGTAGTATTTCATGCGAAGACATGCCAATGTTCCGCTCGCTTCCAAATGTCCTGCTAATGGGTCTTCGTGGTATGCTTCCAAGATCTAGGGTCGTAGCGCTGTAGGAACGACAAGAAGGAATTTTGCAGACGGGGTTCAAAACATTTTTGTACAAGAGGTCATTTCAGAGAATGAACGACAATAGGCTTCGAGAAAAAACACGAGAAAGGTCAACGGGTTGTTCCGGCAAGTACTTGATCAGCAGCACCAACTATGGATCAGATTTATGCTGCGGTGCCATTTCTGATGCAGTGACAGCTTGCAAAAAAAGTAACGTCCTGTTCACTGTCCGTAGAGGTTTTTTCCATGAAATCAAGCGTTGCACGTTACAAACAGTCAGCTTCACTGTGCTTGCGACCAGATTTATAGACGACCATTACGTCGTATCCCTGCAGTCGTAGGCTCCATCTCGTGGGACGTCGTTACGGGTCGTTGAGATTTGCCAGCCTGCACAGTGAATGGTGATCAGAGATGGCTCGAAAAGGTCTTCTCTATAAGTATGGCCTAAACTTGCTTATTTACCAAACAACCGCAAGACATTCTTTTTCTGTCGTTGAGTAACTGTCGTCAGTCTTCGAAAGTGTACGACTAGCGTACGCAATGACCCGCTCTACACCATCCTGTCACTGGACGAGGACGGCCCCAAAACCCAAGTTGCTCGCGTCAGTGTGAACATCAGTCTCGGCTTCCTCATAAAAATGTGCGAGGACTGAATGGCTCTGAAGGCAGTGACGTAGCTTATCGAAAGCATCCTCCTGTTCCTTAAGCAAAATAAACTGCATCTTCCTTTGTCAGTCGCTTTAGAGGTTCGGCGATCTTCTAAATATTTTTACAAAGCGCCGGTAATAAGCGCAAAGTCTCAGGAACCGTCTAACTGCCTTTTTGCTCGTTGGTTTTGAAAGTTTTTGTACTGCCGTGGTCTTCTCATGGTCTCAGCGAATACCTTAAGCACAGACAACATGCCCAAGAGAAAGGAGCTCTTGTAAGCCGAAGTGGCATTTCTGTAGCTTTATCGTCAGGTCCATCAAACTAAGTGATTCATGCACATATCACAGTCGTTCGACATCCTGCTTGAAGGTAGCAGAAAAATCCACGACGTCGTCGAGATAAACGAGGCGAGACTGCCACTTCAGTCCGGAGAGCACACTGTCCATCATCCGCTCAAATGTCGCCGGAGTGGAACAAAGGCCAAATGGAAGTATTTTAAATTTGTATATCCCGTCCGGTGTCACTAATTCAGCTTTCTCACGATTACGTTCGTCCACTTCTACGTCCAAGTACCCACTTTTAAGGTCTAGGGAAGAAAAGAACTTCGCATCTCATAGTCTATCGAGAGTATCGCCAATCCTGGGAAAAGGATGAACATCTCTCTTAGTGACGGAGTTGTGCCTTGGGTAGTCTATACAAAATTGTAAGGACTGGTCTTTCTTCTTTACGAGTACCACCGGTGACGCCCATGGAGTCGCCGACAGTTGAATTACATCGTTTTTAAGCATTTCTTTGATCTGATTTCCGATCACTTCTATTTCCTTTAGTGAGGCGTAGAGGTGCTGGTATACGGGTCTGGCTGATTCGTCGACAATGATGCGGTGTTTCGAAATGGATGTTCGTCGGACTTTGGATGACGTTGAAAAGCACACGGCAAATTCTCTTACGAGGTTTTTCATTTGTTTTTTTTGGCTTGGCAACTGTAGTTGGTTTATGCCAATAGATTTCACTAAAGAATCCACGTCTTGGAAATCAGGTGGTGACGTCTCAGTGGTTCTCAGTTTCGCAACTTGGACGAAGTCGTGTATACTTGTAATGACGGTCCCCGTCTCAAGGTGCTGTACCTCATTCCCAAAGTTTGTCAGCAAGGCGTTAGAACATCCGTCACGAAGCCACACAAGGCTCCTTGCCATGCAGATTTTCTTTTCGAGTATGAACGCAGTGTTGCTGTCAGCGAGCATTTATGGTCACTAAATGCACTGCTTCTTACCCGCACAGCTACGCTGGACCTTGGAAGTACCACCACGTCATCGCCCGCAATGCACAGGTCAGTGACTTTTTCTTTCGTTTCGAACGTTGCACACGTGAGCTTGGTTAAAAATGAGACGCATGATACCGGCAAGTTAATTACAGCACCATTAGCCTTCATGAAGTTCATACCAATAATTACGTCTCTAGAGCACTCCGGCAGCGCGATAAAACTGGCGACGTATGTGAAACCCATCATTCCGATTCTTGCCGTACACGTTCCAAACGGATCGATGAGGTGTCCCTCTGCGGTGTGAACTTGAGGTCTACCCCGTAGAGCCAGTACCTCGTTGAGTGTTTTGACGAGTTCACTACTGTATACTGAGTAATGCACACCTGTATCCACCAGTGTGTTCACGTCATAGTTGTCAACAAATACACGTAAGTCAAAAGCGACGTCATGATTGCTGTATCAGCTTGTTAGTTCGTCGTTATCACGTGCAGTCAGCGATGGAGGTTCTGTTTCAGCATCAGCAGCGGCATTACCTCCACAGGTCGCTGGCTCTGATTTTTCCGACCCGGGCTTGGTGAACAGCGCCTTGTAGTGGGAGAGGCTGATGATTGACGGGGACTCGGTGACCGATATTTCAACGGTGCTATCGAGCGAAGCTAATGTGGCTGAAGGCCTTGAGAGTACTGACGGGATGACAGAGACTGCTCGATATCGAAAGGACACTCCCTGTTCCGAGACCTAGGTGCATTCACTGTAAACCCCGAAGCTCTACCTGGCAGTACAGGCACATTCAGTACATGTAGCCAGCCTCCCCACAGTGGTAGCAGAGACGTACCCTGTCAGGAGCGCGCCACATATCGGTCTTCCTTGGTCTCCTATGCGGTGGGGGAAGCGTGTTTGGTGGCGCAGTGCTTTAAACCAAAGTGGCTGCCATGTCCCTACGCATGGGAATCCTTGCAGCAGAGCGTCGGCATACGAGACTCTCTATGATAACGATGGTGACACTTCTGACTGTGCATACTGCTGACGTTCCCGAATGGGCTGGGGATTCCAAACTGCCACTATGACTTCCTCACGCACGACGTTGGCCAGTGACAACACAGTTGGAGCACTGTACTCAAGTCACTGCCTCTGGAGTGCTCTCACAAGAGACCTTACGAGTTCACGTAAAACTCCATGCTGTTTTTCAATGCAGTGGGTGTTGCGTCAACGGAGGCGATGCCCAGATCCCGGTTGTACATCCTCGACCGTTGCTGAAGCATTCTTTCTATTGTGGCTGCCTCACTACGGAACTCTCCGCCAGGGTGCGCGGCGGATTCTTAACCAAACCGGCAAAAAGTTCCTGTCTTACGCCTCGCATTAGATGACGAAGCTTTTTGTGCTCACTCATGTTAGGGTCTGTTCGGCGGATGAGACGGGTCATGTCTCTTACATATATAGCCACGTTTTCATTGTTACGCGAGTTCCGAGTTTGCAGAGTGGTCTTGGCTCTCTCCTTGCAATCCGATCTCGGGTAGGTGGCTAGTATCTCCCGTCCAAAGTCATCCCAGGTCGTGATGGCAGCCTCGTGGTTCTCAGATCACGTTCACGCGGAATCCTTCAACACAAAATAAATACGTCGCAGCTTCCGAGCAGCATCCCAACCTTCACGACGTGCTCAAATCGCTCGAGCCGGTTCTCTTCGTGTGCGTCACTATGGAATAGCTCGGGCATCATCGTCAAGTCTGATACAATTTGTATTGGCATGGCCTCGGAAGTCATCTCGGTAGCATCTCTGCTGGGAACTGCGATTGTTATTGAACAATGAAAAGGGAAAAACTCAGGGTCCTCACCGCACAGACGGCGGCTGCTGCGCTGGTGAACAGGGGCCAGCTTGGTGGGTCCTAGTTTCCTTTGCTCCGAGTTGCCTTCTCCAACTTCAAAAGAGGTTGGGTTCACCTCGGCTCCTTCACCAGATTCGTCACGCACAGCTGAAAATTAAATTTCAATACAATAGCTACAATAGGCGAACTTTTGCCCTACAAACAAAACAAGTTAACGAGAAAATGTCTTTCCTGAACACCTTGGCTTCTTCCGAGTTCGGCACTTTGTCTTCTTCTCTTATCCAGCGCCGCTCGAAGGTGCCTGAGTTGTTAATGTCGATCCTGGCAGTCGCCACCGGCGCTTCGCTTGCTCTGTTTCGCACGTACACCCCAGGCAACATTGAGGGCGTAGAAAACGACTGGCGCGCGAACTTCAAATGTACCTTGCGTCAGTAATATGAAGTTAGCTGGTCAACTTTCATGGTTGTAACTCACTGCTCCAACGCGTATTCATGGCGAGGTCGGCCTATAGGTGGCAACAGCATCCCCACGCATGTTTGGATAAGCGGTTGGCGGCCCGCATACAAATACATCCAGCGGCGCTTCGTTGCGTGCGGTCTGAGCTTATTGTCGGTGAATAAAATGCGTTGACTACAGTTTACTATTAAAATCTACTCTCTTATTCACTGAATCGCTGCATAACACCTATAAGATGTTCACATTACCAGCAAGTGAAACCCATTCTGCCTTCCATAAGGAATCTCCCCCTGGGCGACTCTCTTCACGCTTTGTTTGTACGTTGTTAGCTTGTGTTTTGCCTGCTACGCACTGCTGTAGCGTGACTGAACTCCTTATTGACATTTTCGTTATCTGCATACTACAAAAAATTGACAGATCCCACATACAGTGGGAATCGATGATATGCGAAGCACGAATAAGAGAGGCTGATATATCACTTTAAGATCAGCACTACGGAACGAGGCGGAGGTAAATGATGCCCTATATGACATCCATGTCATGATTATCATGTTTGGTTGTGTCGTTTACCGTCGTCATCTATTCACATCACAAGATACCAAATTTAGTATATGGGGAGTAGCGAAACGACCACGAGCCCGCTATGAGCAAGGTATGTTGTCATGTCATTACACGACGCACGTGTCTGGATTATCATGTTTGCACCAGTCATATTTCGTCATTCGTTGACGTCACGTAACACCAGATTTGGTATATGTAGAGCTAGCAAAGCGGCCACGAGCACATCATGCAAGGCGCACTATACTTCAATGTAGCGTTGACGTGCGTCGATGCACATCGACGCCTACCTGAGTTTACAAACATAGAATGGGTCTGTAGAACAGCTAAACAGCCGGTACCACAACGCATATGCCGAAGACATTGAACGGATTTCCGTGCTAACCAAAACTGACGCGGTCCGTCTCAGGTAACGAGGAATGCCGCAAGACCATCAATCAATGCTACGAAATAATGAATTGATAAAACATTCATTGCAGAAAATGTAGATCAATAGAGGACTGTGCGGGTCCCTATTTCGGGACTCCATTGGATTTCGCTGCATTTTGCTACGAAGTGATCAAGTGTACTGACGAAGTGTTTCGTTGTCTTCTTGTCTTCGCCGTAGACTCTACAAAGAAAGGGGTGACGCGTATGTGGTTTGGAGATGGGGACGCCGCAGAAACTACAAATGTTTAATGTCTCGGCGTAAGATGCTTCGCATCTAAAGGACAACATGAACAGGTGTCAATCACGCTATTGCCCTCTACTTTTAATGGCGGTGCTTGAGCATGATCAACTCGTTTCCCGAAGAGCTTTGTAGAAGAAAAGGTGTCTTCGCCAGTGTAGTGAGCGAAAACAAAGGTTTCATTGCTCAGAGAGGTTACAAACGTGTCCAAGACCGGCAACCGCTTGTTAGGCGCACCCCAGGCACGAGCTCTCCTCTCGTTCCCACACTTTGTTGTCCACTTTCTTCTATTAAATATTCAACAATATTTAACACACTCGGCGGCCTGAATTGAATAGTCCGTTGGAATACTATTGTGAAAGTTGTGTAAAACTTGACCAGAACGGCTGACAAGCGTACATTCCAGAATCACAAAGGTGCACTTGCTGAAAGCACTATTCAGGCATGATTAGCGCCACACGAACCGGTCCAACAAAATCCATTTGTGTCATTTCTGATGACCCGCTGCACACGATCGCACTGACGAGCTGCTCCCATTGCACTTGTCCCGTTTGCTCGAAACCGAGCACTCGTCAAGTGATTTCCAATTTCACTTTTAACGGATTGCACCATCTCCCCACCCATAACAGGCACAAATGGTGGTTAACGTTGCACAAAGATCACTTTGGTGTACTTCTCGGTGAGCAGAGATAACGCTGAGCTGAGTTGCCGGTTCGGCAGTAGCACTAGTGTTTTCTTGCCGCAGGTGATGAGAGCTTCCTTAAGGCGTGTATGTATCCCGACGGTACGCTTGTAGTCGATAAATGTATCCTCGTCTTCTATTAAATGGTTCCCAGGACGTTCGTCGGAGTCAAGCTGCCTAATAGCTTGGTCGTGACGTTGCTTGAGCTCTCGCCTTGCGGCAATGTGTCGTTTTGATCTGTGGAGCTATTGCCTGGCTGCTGCTTGGTTTCTTGCTGGAGTTAAGCTCATTGCTGTAGAAGGAAGTCTAATTTCAAGTCGCCGATCTTTGTATTGCGCTTTCTCGTAGAATGACCACACTGTCTCGTTCTTGTTCTTGATACCGACATACGAAAGTTTTTGCTGAGAGAGAGTGATGTCTGTGTCCAAGCAGCTTGTGCGAAGTACACAGATGGTAGTAGTAGTAGCGCGCTTAAAATGCTGTTTTTCGCACGGTATAGGTTCTTGAAAGGTCCAACCAAGCTTTGCATTGATGGACACCAGGCCCTGTTGTCGCTCGTCGAGGAAAACTTCGTTAAGAAAAACTTCCACATTTGATCCGCTCCAACGAGCAAGCATATGCCGTCCTCAGTTTTTAATTCAGGAATCGCAGTCATGTCAGCATTAAACTTCTCTTCATGCAGCTGTTGCGCAAATATGTTCGCGGGTTGAAGCTCCATCAGCTGCTCACAGATGAGTGGTACTTCTATAGCCTCGACATCTTGCGCGGCATGGTAAAATTGATTCATTAGTATCACTCTGACAATTTTAGCTGCCTTTCCGGCGCTCAGCTCGCTCCTTCAAATGCCTTGACATTCATTTCCATGGTGCGCACTATAGGTAATCCTAGCTTATTAGATATGTCTTCTCTAATGAATGTCTGTTGACTTCCATTGACTAATATGCCTCTGATAAAGTATGAGTGACTTTTCATTGTCAGTAATGCGCGAAATGTCTGTGGTAGGACCACATTTTTGTTATGTAGTGATGATGAATCATTTGCTTTCACCTTCGAAACAGGGGCCCTCGCTGGGTTTAAGTGCTTCTTTTGCACGTATTCGAGGTTGCAAACAACTGCTGCGTGCCTTCTGTTTCACTTATAACAAGTTACCAGACGGTGACAATCTTTAGACTGACGTCATTTGATGGTGCACTTGAAGCACCTGCCAGCCTTTGCTAGGCGGTTCTTCCCTTCATGCATGCTAATGTCGGATGTGCATGACTCCACAGTGTGTGCTGTAGAATGGCGAAAGAATCAGGTACCTTTTTCAATCCTTGCGTGGCAGATCAAAGCAGACGCCGTGGGTGGAGCGTCATGAAGCGAGTCTTGTCGGTGATCTTGAACACCAAGACCACCGACGCCCACAAAGGCAATTCTCCTACGTGCTTCCACCTCGATGCGCACGTACCCGAGTAGCTCCCGAAGTTCCGTTTCTGACGTTGCAGCCGTATTTATGCTTGTCTGTCGGCTGGGTTGTTTGAAATACTCTACCAACCTATCTCCGGGGATCGCTTTGGTCAGAAACTTGTCGGGCATGGCAGCATAGGAGAGCTCCTGGCATCCAAGCGCCTTAAGTTTTGTGATATTGATGTGGACGGTGCACAATAGGTTTTGCAACGAAGTCACATTGTTGGAAGACTTTACTGCCTTGAGCTTTTGTAGGTTTGACAAGTATTGTTGCTCCAAGAACTTCTTGTTTCCAAAGCGGTCTTTGAGAAGGGCGATGGGATTTTCGTACGACTGCTCCGTGGTTTGAATGCCGTGAATGGCCTTCGATGCCTGTCCACTCCCTAAGCTCTTCAAATAGTGGAATCATTCAATGATATATAGGCTTGGCTTTTCATGAACCGCGTGCCTGAAAATGTCCCAGAAAGGTTGCCACTGCGTTGCGCTTCCTTTGAAGTTAAGCAGTTCACGTTTAGGTAGACGAGAGCCGACGAATTCATGCGTCATTTGATCGCCAAAGACACGACTGCCTGCAGTGGTGATATCTTCGTTCGTGATGTTGGTCGCCGCACTATCGGGGATCCTGGACGTCCACGCCTTCAACTCCTTCATGCGATGATTCAGCAATGCCAGCGTAGCAGTAGCGTTGTCTTCACATTCATCTACGGAGGCATAATCTTCTGTGATTTGGTCGTCGGTGAGGTGTGCTTCGAATTTTAAGTTGAGCGCCCGTAAACCTTTGTTGCATGCCGTCAGCCGGTCATGCACCACACAAAGATCCGATGAGGCGAACTAGTTGGAGTTTATCAGTTGCCATGTTTCGTTTTGTAAGCGCTTGTACAGAGCTCGCTGAGCCGTTCGTTTGCGTTTGATATGCTCCATTGTCGTTGCGGGCGAAGTTTTTACGTCGGGTAACTTGTATGGCAGAGTCCTGGGTTGCTCGGCATCATAAAATACTGAAAACAAAGGTGTCTTTGTCAGTGTAGTGAGCGAAAAAAAAGGTTCAATGGCTCAGAGAGTATACAAACGCGTCCATGACCGGCAAAAGCATTCTTTTCGGCACACCCCAGGCACAAGTTCTCCTATTCTGCCCATGCTTTGTTGTCCTCTTTCTTCTAATAAATATTGAACAATATTTAACAAACTTTGATCGGTAAACATCTGAGAAACCATACCGTCGAATGCTGATTGCATAAAAAGTTTCTCGAGTTGGCTTACGACTTCTGCTTCATTTCAGTAATGGTTGCGGATCCCACATGACGTACTTTCTGTAAAACATATATGCTTTGATTTCGCATGGAAACAACATATTCCGTTCATGTTCTTAAATTTAATAGACAGGTTCAAAGAGGCAATCTTTGTGCAAATAAGAACTAGAGAATCTGGCTTTTTTTGTTTAGTAATTTCTGTTTGTTCGTTATACACACGTACATGGCTCATTTAGAAAAAACAAAGCGCCAGAAGTGGTGACGGAGGTAACCAGACTTGCTCATAACTAAAACAAGGAAATCAATTACGTTAAAGACTGGTGGACATTATTTATAAGAGGCCACCTGCCGCATCAGCATGCATTGGCACATATTTCGCTGTCAATTCGTTCTTACAAGGTGTTAGGACTAAAATTGAAACTGTTGAATTTAGAATCATTGAAAAAACGCTACGCGCATACATTTCGGTATTTAAGTATATAAAAATGATTTCGTACTAATAAACATGCTTTGTAATCTGCGCGTATTCGTATTGACCTTTGTTCGAGAAAACTTATCTTGCAACTCACAGTTCATACTTGACGTCGGGGAAGCTCAGTCTATTGCGATTTCTACGAGAGTAATGGCACGTTTGGGTATTTTAGGTAATAAAACTCGAGTAATTGAAGTAGTAAGGAGAGAAGACGAACAAAAAAATAGACAAAATTCTTTCTCGGCACCAATGCGTAGATTTGCAATGGAAATAACAATTACAATAGTCTCCTCGTAGCAAGATGTTTGCATACGAAGTATTACAGTGTATGTGCCAACTATCTTCAGCTTTAGAAAGTTCAGGTTTCGTATAAATATGTCGGAATCGACAGAAAGTACAGATTAAAAATGAACTTTTATTACAGGCTAAATTTAAACAAAAAAATCAGAGCGTATAAAGGAGTGAATTATAATGAGTGAGGTGTTCATCCGTCCATCCATACGTCCGAGTAGACGGATGAACAGAGACGCGGATGAATGGAAGCACTGACGGACGGACAGAAGCACGGATGGAAAAATGTACGCACGGATGGACTAACGGACATACTGATGGAAGCACGGACAGAAGCATGAATGGACAGACAGGCAGGCGAACAGAAGCATGGGCGTATTGACAGAAGCAGTTGGACGGGCGCACAACGCATGGATGCATAGCCCCACTCATCATTATTCACTCCGTGGATATGCTTACATGCTTACTTCTGATCTTATGTGTGATGAGCATAAGCTTCAATACAGTACTCATGAGAGCACCATAACATCCTTTTATAATGGAAAGCTTTAGCATTAAATATGGAATATTGAAGTCAAGGTTCCCCTAACTTGCAGTATACCGCCAACAAAGGGTATAACATTGGCCTGGCTCTCTTGCACAGAAAAGCGTTGTTGATGCTGGCATAGTGCAAATTGTTTGATATAAATGACAGGCCTGGAGGTGCTAGCATACCGAATACCCGTAGATCACAGAAAGTGTGCTCTGACTGCGGTTCCACAGGCACGCATATAAAGAATGCAGGCAACCCTATGACTACTCGTGATAATGTTCAAAGATGAAGTACCAAAATGGAAGCCACAAAATAAACGTCATACGTACTGCCACGATGCATCGCTGTGGTGCAGGCGCCGAACAGCCCCTACTTCACTATGTCAAAATAAAAAAAGTATGCTAATGGACGCTCGCCTCTCGCTCTATTTAAGCACATTAGTCATATCTCGTGCTCCCTAATATTTGCGACGAAAAACGTGTGAGCAGACACATTTTCACGCATTAGGAAATTCCTTGGCACTAAAACAGCGACTCCGAGCTTAATCCATCTTCATTACCGTGTTTAATACGAGACAGTGGTTGGTCGTGACCACTGCCTGTCGAACACGTACGGTGCACTTTGCAGCAGTGTACGGTCTCATTCGTCTCGTTCAGTACATACGGTTAGCGCATCTGACGTTCTCCCTTTATGTTTCTTGGCAAGGAAGCTCCTTCTCAACTGGACGCATTGCCAACTTGTGTGATGCATTATGATGACTCTGCACAGAAATCTAGTGGCGCGACTTAAGTATCTCGAGATTGCACGTGGCGCTAAGTGCAGTTGACACAAATGATCCCGAATGAAGCACGTGGATAGCTGTAAACCCTGTGCGTTATCTCTGTATCATTAGTGTAAAAGTGGCAGTGTGGATTTGAGCGTTCATTATCAACGACTCAACAGGTAAACCCCACAGGAATAGAGGACCCCCTTTCCTCCCACGCAAGGGTTTATATCTCCCCGTTTGTCAAATATTGTGGCTACTGGCTTGCCCATAATAAACAAAAATCTACTCAAAATGCAACGTTGGTCCAACTAACAACGATTGACTCAAAGCAATAAAAGATTCTATATAGGACGGTATTCCTTCACATCGCACCGACTTCCAGAAAAAATGGAACCTGTACTATGGTAACTTTTGTTTTGATTAGCCCTTTTTGACATCGTGCTTTCCGCTTCGATTGAGGAAGTTAGTAGGGTGTCGAGATCTATGCGTTTAGTTTTTATATCTTGTGGCCTAAAAAGGGGACTTGTTTCAAAAGTAAAGTTTCCATTGAACAAGAATGCTCCTTAAACGTGGCCCGATTTCGTGAACCCACCAGTAAAAGTCGACTCACTCTGATGAATTTTACTGACCTAATTTAAGTCACTTTATGTTTGCAACTAAAACGATATTTTTACAGCGAAAGCTGTTATGAGATCACAACTCGGGTCTCGTGAAGCGCCTCAGTTATCGGCCGCCTCTGCTGCTGCTGGTGTGCGTAACCACATCACGCGAAATTAGAAAAAGAAAACCTAGTACCAAAGACACAGTTAGGCTCCAGTCAGGGTCTGCTGGGTGGCAGCGCGGTATTCTACCACTGAGCTACGCCGGTGCTTGTGACTTGTTGGCAAACTTGCCTTAGGTAGGCTTGATGTCGGGAAAGCAATCACGATAGTACGACATATAAAGCGTTTTAAAACAGCGAAATAACAAGCAGTCGTCGCACAATGCGAATAGCGTGACAAGTGGGTGATCCAATACTCCAACCAATTACAAAAGCTTGTTCTTGTTCACCTATTAACTGTAGTGCGTACCCACTTCAGGCATAATATCTCGTCGCTGTCAGCCACTGCATGAACGACACAATTTCTCGCAATTGTTTAGCGGATACCATGCTTCTCGAAATAATGACGAGAAATAGCATAACGAATGCCGCCCACTAACACTAAAGTTCTTAATATTAATGCAGTAGTGCCCATCAAGCAAGTGTGCTTGCAGCATAAACCCAATGAGTGTTTAGAAAAGGCTCTCAAAGGTCGTTCTTCTATAGCTTTCGATGCGACTGTGCTGCGCCTTTTGCGCAAGCGTGGCGTTTTTTTCCCACTGAGTTGTGGCACTCAGTCAAAAGATTCAGTCTTGAACCGTGACAGATGCTCTTATATGGCTGTTGCATGATATGTCGATTGTTGTTTTTGTTGACCCCCTAGATCTAGCGTTAATGACACCTTGAAAAAAAGTTCACAAGTGTTGAAGCCCACCGTATTTTGTTTCAAGTCATTTATAGTGCGAGAAAATTAACGAATGTAATTAATGCAGCCAGCATATAGATATAAGAGAAAATAATAAGCATACTTTGCCAATCGAATGCTATTAGGATAGCCAAGCTTCACTAGGCTGAAGCACTTTTGAAAAGTATGCGTTGCTTGTAACTGTACAGCGTTTTTGTTAGCAACCTCGTCACTTGAAATTCGTCGTTTGCAAAAAAAGGGCATATCCCACGCACAGTGGGAATTGATGATATGCGAAGCACAAATGAGAAATGTTGATATGTCACTTTAACATCAGCACAACGTTACAAGGTGGAGGTAAATGATTTCATACATAACTTTCCTGCCATGATTATCATGTTTGGATGTGTCGTTCACCTTCGTCATCTATTCATGTCACGTGAACACGTGACGCGAATAGCCTCGAGCACGCTATGAGTGTGATATGTTGTCATGTTCTTACAGGAAACACGTGTCTGGATTATCATGTTTGATCAAGTAATATCTTTCGTTGTTCATTGACGTCAAGTAACACCGAATTTGGTATACGTGGAGCTAGCGAAACGGCTTTGTGTGGATCATGAAAGACCCAATATACTCCAACGTAACGTTGACGCGTGTGCGCACTGGGCACAGCGACGCTACGTTAACAAAACGCGAGCAATCCATATATTGACGCCAGGCGCGATCGGCGCGACCAGCGTCCGTCGGCGCAGCACGACGGCAACCAGCGCGAAATGTGACGTGCTGCATTCGGCACTGATGCGTTGCCATGACAGCACTGCGTCTGCCTCTCTTCGAGACGGACGGACACTGGACGCACTGAAACGCGCCTGCGTCAAAGCAAAGCCGCGCGACGCGCGCCTGCGAGTATATATTTGGCAGGACCACCGCCTGGCGTGGCAATGCCGGTGTGACGCGGCGATACGAACGCCGGCGCGCACGCGCGCCGGGTCACGTCCAAGTGTATTGCCGCTTTGACTGTGACATTTAGTCATGTTGTTACACGACACGCATCTCATTTTTATCATGTCCGCACCGGACCTTCGTCATTAATTCAAGTCATGTAATAACAAATTTTTCCATAGGTGAAGCTAGCAAAACGGCCGCCAGCGCATTAAGAGCGTGGCATGAAGTCATGTTGTTACATGACACGCATGTCATGATTATCACATTTGCACCAGTCAGTTACTTTCGTCATCCATTCACGTACCATAAAACCAGATTTGGTATATGTGACGCTAGCGAAATGGCCAAGAGCGCATCATGAGCGTGACATGTAGTCACGCTCATGATGCGTGACTACATGAACATGAACATCATGACGCATGTCATGATGTTCATGTTAGGTTCTGTTGGTTGTGTTCTCCACGCAATCATGTCATACCATACCAGTTTTGCAACATGTCATGTGAACGAAACCACCGGAAGAGCAGCAAGACCTATAATGGTAAATCATGACATTCATAACATAAATATTATTATTTTTATGTTATTACTAGTCAAATATGCTTGTCATAGAGTCTTGTGAGGCCATACGAAGTTTCGTGTTGATAATAATCATCATCATTATCATCAGCCTGACTACATCCACTGTAGGACAAAGGCCTCTCCCATGTTCCGCCAGTTAACCCGGTCTTGTGCTTGCTGCTGCCAATATGTACCCGCAAACTTCTTAATCTCATCTGCCCACCTAATCTTCTGTCTCCTTCTAACCCGCTTCCCTTCTCTGGGAATCCAGTTTGTTACCCTTAATGACCAGCGGTTATGCTGTCTACGCGCTACATGCCTGGCCCATGTCCATTTCCTCTTATTTCTTTCAACTATGATATGCTTAACCCCCGTTTTTCCCCTAATCCACTCTGCTCTCTTCTTGTCTCTTAAGGTTACACCTACCATTTTTCTTTCCAATGCTCGCTGCGTTGTCCTCAATTTAAGCTGAACCCTCTTTGTAAGTCTCCAGGTTTCTGCTCCGTAGCTAAGTACCAGCAAGATACAGCTGTTATATACCTTCCTCTTAAGGGATAGTGGCAATCTAGCTGCCATAATTTGAGAGTGCTTACCGAATGCGCTCCACCCCATTCTTATTATTTTCATTACTTCGATCTCATGGTTCGGCTCTGCGGTTTTTACCTGTTCTAAGTAGACAGTCTTTTCCACATGAAGTGCACTATTACCTATCTCGAAGTGCTGCTCTTTTCCGAAGTTGTTGTACATTACTTTCGTTTTCTGCAGATTAATTTTAGGACCCACCTTTCTGCTTTCCTTGTCTAACTCCGTAATCATGAGTTGCAATTCGTCCCCTGAGTTATTCAGCAATGCAAATTGATTTGATTGATATGTGGGGTTTAACGTCCCAAAACCACATATGATTATGAGAGACGCCGTAGCGGAGGGCTCCGGAAATTTCGACCACCTGGGGTTCTTTAGCGTTCACCCAAATCTGAGCACACGGGCCTACAACATTTCCATCTCCATCGGAAATGCAGCCGCCGCAGCCGGGATTTGAATCCGCGACCTGCGGGTCAGCAGCCGAGTACCTTAGCCATTAGACCACCACGGCGGGGCTCAGCAGTGCAATATCGTTGGAGAAGCGCAGGTTACTAATGTATTCTCCATTAACTGTTATCCCTAGCTGTTCGCAATCTAGACTTCTGAAAACCTCCTGTAAGCACGCGGTAAATAGCATTGGGGAGATTGTGTCCCCCTGCCTTACACCGTTGTTTATTGGTATTTTGTTGTTTTGTTTATGAAGCACTATGGTAGCAGTTGATCCCCTGTACCTGTAGATTTCTTCCAGGATGTTTATATATACTCCATCTACGCCCTCATTTCGCAGTGTCTGCATGACGGCTGACATTTCTACTGAATCAAACGCCATCTCGTAATCTATGAAGGCTATGTATAGTGGTTGTTTATACTCTGAGCATTTCTCTATTACCTGATTGATAGTATGAATGTGCTCAATTGCTGAGTAGCCTGTTCGAAATCCTGCTTGTTCCTCTGGTTGATTGAATTCTAATGTTTTCTTTACTCTTTTAGCAATTACCTTTGTAAATAGCTTGTATACTACAGAGAGCAAGCTGATCAGCCTGTAATTCTTCAAGTCCTTGTCGTCTCCTTTCTTTTGTATTAAGATTATGTTAGCGTTCTTCAAAGACTCTGGTACTCTTCCCGTCAGGAGACACCTCGTAAACAGGGTGGCTAGTTTTTCTAACACAATCTGTCCTCCATCTTTCAGCAGATCTCATGTTGCCTGATCCTCACCTGCAGCTTTGCCTCTTTGCATGCTCTCCAAAGCTTTTCTGACTTCTCTATCATTACTGGTGGGGTGTCATCTGAGTTACTGTTAGTTCTTATAATATTAGCGTCGTGGTTGTCTCGGCTACCGTACAGATCTCTGTAAAACTCCTCCACTATTTTAACTATCCGATCCATATTGGTAGTTATTTTTCCTTGTTTGTCCCTTAGTGCATATATCCGATTTTTGCCTATCCCAAGTTTCCTCTTCACTGCTTTGACGCTTCCTCCAATTTTCAGAGCGTGTTCAATGCTTTCCATTTTATACCTTCTTACATCGCATACCTTACGCCTATTGATCAACTTCGAAAGTTTCGCCAGTTCTATTTTGTCTGTTGTACTTGAGAATTTCTTGAGTTGACGCTTTTTAATTAGCTTCTTCGTTTCCTGGGAAAGCTTGCCAGTGTCCTGTCTAACTACCCTGCCTCCAGCTTCCACTGCACACTCCGTAATGATACTCGTCAGACTATCATTCTTTGTATCTACGCTAAGGTTTGTTTCCTCACTAAGAGCCGAGTACCTGTTCTGAAGCGACTCTGAATTCCTGTACTTTTCCTCTCAGTGCTAGCTCATTGACTGGTTTCTTGCGTATCAGTTTCTGCCGTTTCTTCTTCAAGTCTAGGCGAATTCGGGACCCTATCATTTTATGGTCACTGAATCGTATCTTGCCAACCACTTCCACATCCTGCACGATTCATGAGTGTGCACTCATTATAAAGTCTATTTTGTTCTTATTTTCGCCATTATGGCTCCTCCATGTCCACTTGCGGTTTTCTCGCTTTCGGTAAAAGATATTTAAAATCCGTAAATAATTGCGTTCTGCTAATTCTACTAGTAGTTCTCCTCTGGCGTTTCTAATACCGATGCCATAATCTCCTACTGCATCGTGTTGTTACCATTATCCAAACGGCCAGGAGAGGTAGAAGTCGTAAGTGGCTAGATAGATAGATAGATGGAAAGATAGATTGATAGATAGATAGATAGATGGCTAAATAGATAGATAGATAGACAGATAGATAGATAGATAGATAGATAGATAGATAGATAGATAGATAGATAGATAGATAGATAGATAGATAGATAGATAGATAGATAGATAGATAGATAGATAGATAGATAGATAGATAGATAGATAGACAGACAGACAGACAGACAGACTCGACGTCGCCGAAGTTCGCTAAGAAATGCTTCGCATATAAAAACAAGTTAATCCAAATTCCAATGGTTCATTTCAGAAAAATGTACTCGCTTCGTGAAATAAATACCGAAACTTTTACGCCTTTATTCCTCTCTTTGTGCGCATACATTACAAACAGGACGGTATGTGGTAACCTCCTTGTGTTTCTTTTATTCGTTCTCTCGCTTTATTTTGCGTGGAAAGTCATTCGCCGTTCGATCAAAATGCGTGAAACTCAAAGCTAGCCTTTCAGGTGTGCCGAATCCCATCGGTGGCTTTTATCCGGGCGTGCAACGTTCCCGTCCTAGCGAAGGTCATTGCACCCTGTGCCCATTTCAAACTTTTTAATGAAAAACTAGCTGTTCGTAGCCGCCTTCTCGAATCCATCAAGTCAAAGATTCGGCTAGAAAACTGTGCCTGGGAGGCGCCGTGTGCTCGGATGCAAGGCTCTTCTCCGAATCAATAGCGTAGCCTGTCCGAGTTCTTAGCTCACGCTTGAAAGTGTTTTCGCTAAGACACTTGCCTATGCTAATCGTGTGCAGCGGCTGCAAAGATGAACTGTAGCTTGCCAGACACTTCACAGAAATAAAGTTCAAACGAACGGAAGCTCCAATCAGTCGTGTATTGTGATATAATATGAGAATGGTCTTACTTGTGAGTTTAACTATAGCAGACAGTGACTCTGGCCGGGAAAAATGCCTCAAGAAAATGGTTCCGCACTATTTTTTTTAGAACTCTTGGTATAAAAGTTTTACTGCGTGCAAAGCAATTTTCACATTAGTAGCGTATTCACACGAGGTCGTCAGGTGTTACTAATTCAGGTGAAATAAAAAACATTCGCTTTTTTGACAATTCTCCGCGCTAATGCACTACGTAAATAGGTAAGTAGTACCTTAAAAAATCTCTGTATTTATTATCTTGTGGCTACGCTTGCCCAAACATGTATTGCACTGTCATATATAATACATAAAATATCAGTTAGTGTCTGTTAAAAGTAGTGAAGGTATGTAAAAAGCCACTTTAGAGAATTTAGCCTGTTTTGGCGTATACTATTGCCACCTGAAATACGTGAAATACGAGCAGGAACGCGGAAATTTTATCGAAAAAAGTAAGAGCAAGATGGGGTGTGGTAGAACAATGGGTAAATAATGACAAATTATTTTTTCGGACTGTAAGGAAAGCCTCTACTGTATGGAAATTCGCTGAACACGCACACTTTAAACAGAAACAAAAATGCTGAGGCACACGCAATAACATGGAGTACAACGGCGTAGAGAAAGGTGCAGCTTTTATTTTTTAGCCTGTTTGGGCAATTTTAGGCTTCTCTTCGAAGTCATGGTTGCATTAGTGGCCACATAAATCAACGCGAAGACGCAATGCTACTAAACCGCATCTGTGCGGCGATCTTTAAATGTCTTGAAGTATTGATACTGCTGCCAAGAAAACAGGTCGGTAACACAATTAGTTCAAACCAAATGAAATGAAAAAGAGTGTGAGTACCCTTTCATTGACGCATATAATTTTTTTTTCGATACATATACTTATGCTAGGGCATTTTACGCGTGAACCTATATAAAGATTTTCATTGCTTATGTGAATGATGTTTTTGAGGCTCTGTGGTAAGTAGTTCACTTAGTTCAGTCTCGCTTTCTGTCATGTTATCAAACTGCACGGTCATTGTTCCCCATTTGGTCGCCTTCTTTTCGTGTAGCCATTCGTTGTTTAAAAAAATCTTCCTGTGTTTTGTGAAAGCTTTTTTTTCTATTGTAAATAAGGAATAGCAGAAAGTGGCTCCATGACGAGATGAATTGGTAGTTGAGGCTTCTTTTTACAATTAAGAGTGAAACTAGCTTTCTATTGAGTTCTATGGCTTTCGCTGTGAGATTTGTATTTTTGGAAATCCCAGCGTAATGATGAAATATTGCGAGTGTGCTTAAACGAAAGAAAAATAGTGAATACCTCATGCAATAGTTGCATGATACTTTCTTTCATGAGCACTACATGAAATCAACCATCGACATATACACTGCCAGGTAAATGTCGCATTTGAGCGTGCGTCAATTCAACGCATTAAACGGCTTTAAAACGGCGTTAAAACATCAGTATGACTACGAAACAAAGACACAGAAGTATCAAGATACATCCAGAACTGGATGTGTTTTTTCTCTTCTCCGTTTCTTCTCCGTTCTTGGTCAGTCTTATTGAAGTTAACAATTGGCATCCTGCCTAAAGGGCTGCTCAACTTCATATATACCCAAATTGCTATGTCTTCCCATGACCTGTAGTGAACATTAACGACGGGTCACAACATCACAATAATGACACGCATGTCTAATATGCCAAACTTTACTTGGTACTTTCTTGGCACTTTGGGGCAAGTTTAGTTAGATATCACCAAGAATGATAAGGCATGACTTAGTTGAGTGGCAAAAATGAAGGAAAGGTTGTGAAAATTGTGATGATGGTGCATGTAATGTTATTATTTTCACCGAATTTTTATTACACGTTCTTGGTGTTCTCATGGCTGTTACATTGGTCTATATTTAAATAGCGAAGTTGGCATGACATGACATAGATGTGTGAAGAGCATAAATGGCAGGTGGTAAGAGAAAATTATTGGCATGCATCGTATATGCCTCATAATTTGCACGACATAATCTGGTGCACTCTGCCTCGTGTCCTTAATGTTATCTGCACCATTATCTTGGCTGATTGTTTATAGCACCATGCAGCCCTGATCTTTAGGGAGCCATCACCGCCATTTAACATCTATTGCTCTCTATAGTGTGCCGGTATTCAATATATGCAATTTAGTGCCTATTTCTGTGCTTTTTTTCTAAAAATATATGTCTGTGGATAGAAAATAAAAACCATGAAAATGCCGAAGCGAAATTCAGCTCCGTATAGTATTCTTATCCTTTTTTTTTAGCGGCGCCCGCATTGCTGTCATCCGTATGGGAACGCTTTCTCTTTGGCCGAGCAAAAGCAAACGACGACCGGGTCAGAGGTTTATTCGAAACACAATCGAATCATTTGCTCGTCATATATCATACGTCCCATAACTGTCACTTTCAGTCTCTCAAACGGGCGATTAGGGCGTTCGGAGGCTGAGTGTTCAAGTGGTATTTGTCGGTGCGGAGTCGCTCAAAACTGCAAGGCCTTGACACACGATGAAAAAGACGCAGCATCTGGATGACATCTGTAGAGAAAATAGATGCTGATGGTGCATATCCCTGCATTTTTTGTGACACTATAGAGTGCCCTTTGTTTGGACATGGTGTTCAACCAGTTTCATTGTTCGAAACCAGGACAGAGTGTCAGGACAATGGCATCATAAAAACCAATATATCGCCATACTCTGCAGTCGTTATATTTATCAGAGCGCTCAACTGCCAAACAAACAAGTATGAAAATAAGAGTATGGCGAACAAGCGCAAGGTTGAGCAGTAATTTTTAAAGCTTTACAAAAAAACTTGGGCTGTTAGTCAACAGTTGTGCGATGCAAAAAACAAAAAAAAACAAAACAAAACACAATAAACGAGAAATAATAATGAAAAAAAACGTACATAAAGATCCCAACAGGGATCTTTATGTACGTTTTATGTAATCTGACTTTTGCTATCGGTTTGAATGTGTTGCTGAAAAAAAAGTGTCGCAATCAAGGATTATTAGCAAGGATGTGCTTTCTCTTGTGCGAACACATATATTCACGTTCGCGCAAAATGTGCAGTTTAGTGGGCAATCAAGCGCCTCCAAGGAATACAGAAAAAGGCCATAAATTGTCAAATAGAAACTAAATAGAGCGAGTAACTAAAATCAGGACATGAAGCAGGTCTATAGAACCACAGGCAAGGACACTGGATTATGATTTCTGTCTCCATAAGTCTCTTACTTTTTTTTCATACCGCTTGCGTGTTCAAAATATTAAATGTTCGTGATTTCTTAGTCGGGGCATGAAGCATGAATATAGAACATGAAACATCGCTGTGCGAATATAGCAAAGATTCTGGAACCATAATATTTCAGTAATCGCCGTAGCTTTTCTCAATGTGCACACTAGAGGTAAGCTCAATGAAACAAGGATACAAATGACCAAAACAGGCCATTTTGTATCACAGGGGCAATGACTTCGTTGACCGAGACGCGTAAAGCGAAACAAAGTATAGCCTCTCGGAAGACATCTCTACCAAAATCTGCGCATACAGATGTCCAAGCATGCGCGTTGAAATGTCACATAGATCTCGCAAAATGTGGGTTACTTGGACGGTGCCGGCACGAGAGTGCTGGTGCAACTTCGATAAGACCAAACTGGCCGAGAAGACTTAAACCATAAGCGTTGTGATTCACCGTTGTCTCAGCGAACACTGCCACCATTGCCTCCGGTCTTTCGACCTCTCTCTTTGCTTATCTAGCTGCTTGGCGACGTTATTCTTTCTCAAACTTTATTGATATGTATAAAGAAGAAGAAATGGTATAAAATATGAAAAAAAAACGTTATAACGTCTGCAGCTATTGTATCGCACCAGAGTACAAGACAAAGACAAAAGTCATGTCTAGAATTTCACGTGACACATTGTCTCTCTATATCAAGAGCCCAAAAAGTAAGCAGTAAGCTTTTGTGCGGTTGCACTTTGAATTTGCAATTTGCGATGTCCCGCCAGAGTATGACCATCACCCGACACCTTTCTGCCAAAGCAAAAACACGTGTGAGACACCCTGCTGCATCACAGCAAGCACGTCGGATGCATGGGGAGCTTCTCTCTATAGGGTAATATTATTCGTTCTACTGTATGTTACATTCTTGTGATCACCGCAGTTACTTTTTTGTATGAAAAGGAAAATTACGCACTCCTATTTCGGTATCTGTGGTTTGTTATGCCTCACTGCTACGATGGCACACACACAAGAATGATAAGCGTGGAACTCGGGTCCACATGTGAAAGTTGTTATTTATGAGATACCTGCACCATCAGAATTAGATGAGAAAACTGTGACATAAACTGGATATTTCTATAGATGCAACGCCTTGAAATTGAGCCTGCCTGAAAATGTATACTGACAAAAATTGGAAGTGGCGTATAAATTGGAAGCTTAAATAAACTAAGAAAACCTCTATTTAACGAGAGGGCATCCTGCTTGCGTAGTTTTCATAATTTAACATCTGATTCGATCCGGCGATCCGGCAATCGAGTTTCATGACTGTAGAATTCGTTCTTTATTCTGCATGTCACGATACTTCTTCGGCTCCAAGAGCTTGCTACTATAAAAAATACAGGTATATCAGGCGCTAGTGTGAATTCTGGGTTTTGGTCGTCGCACTTCTGCAGCCATGGAAACAATGGAAATTACAGCCTTCGGATATGCGTCGGACAAAATTTTCTAGAGATTCACAGCCCTTGTTTCACGAGCCTATGGCAAATTCCTGAAGAATCACCTAATCCATAGTGGCTTGATCATTCGTATTTAAAATGTGCTGCTGAAAGTTTGCGTAACCATTGGATTGAATAAAGCCTGAGCAGACTGAATTCTGAGAATCTGCACTGCTAAGTAATAAATTTGCTGATTTCGCTTTCCTAATGAAGAATTTATTCAATAATTATTATTCCGATATCAATTATATGAACACTATCGGCTGGATTTCGCCGCCAGCGTCAGCGTCGATGTCATGCACCGTATATGTATACGTATCTATACACATGAAAATGCAAGAAAGAAAAAATCCAAGAAAAAAGACACCGGTGCGTAGAATTCAACGTGGGACCTCCGCGTCGTGAATGCGATTCGTTAACGGCTGAGCCATCGAGAAGTGCCTATTTTAACGGAGAGCCATTCATATCCACCACTTACCGCTGTTGGCGGGCACCTCGGGGGAGGGGGGGGGGGGGGCTATCGTGTTTTCAGCAGTATTAGCAAGATGGCGAAGTAAGGGCTCTGCGGATCTCATCTCTCACGCGTACTTTGGCCCGCGTAGAGAATAAGGGGGTGGGTGTAGGCTTGATCGCGTGCCCTATGTTTCAGAATGACCACAGAGACCACAGAACCGATACGCTTTCGGTTTATTGTTGACAGAACGAGAATAAAAAAATAAACAGAGCGTGCCCCTCGCCAATTATACTTCCTCGCCTCCGAGCTCCATCTTCAATCTGTTTTCTACATCTTCCCACC
Organism: Rhipicephalus microplus; assembly: GCF_043290135.1. Classification (NCBI taxonomy): domain Eukaryota; kingdom Metazoa; phylum Arthropoda; class Arachnida; order Ixodida; family Ixodidae; genus Rhipicephalus; species Rhipicephalus microplus. Next base: position 139,387,368 of record NC_134704.1, on the reverse strand, counting down.
CGCCAGATTCAACCGAAGCAACCTTCGAGTGAATACAACAGTTGAACCGGCCTCTTGACTAATTTTCCTTCAGGTTTACGAAGCAGGCATGTTCTCACTAGTTCATCCTTGCCTGGAAAAATCTTTTCGACCTTGCAGAGTTTCCACTGAGTTCTTTTTCGTGCTTCTTCAAGCAGAGGTACATCTCCTTCTTGTACATTAGTGTGACGCTCTATTTTTCTACTGGCATTCTTAAGCTCCCTCAGGTGCTCCTTTATCCATGTGGTCCACCATGTTATCACTGCCTGTTTTCTTGCACTCCAGTAATTCAGCAAACTGTATTCTCCGGGTCTGTTTTCTTCCTGCTTGTTCATTGCTTGCCTGCCTCCTATAACGTATGCCGGTGTGATGGGTTATGGCTCGTTAGGATCGTCATACACATAAGTAAGAGACCGGTTATTAAGTACTCCTTCTTCTTCAACAACCACAGTCCGTAGTTTTTCTTCTTCCAAAAGTTGAGCACCTATAGTTTTTGCCATGGATGTCTTAAAGCTTTTGATTAGTCTTTCATGAAATCCTCCCCACCATGAATCTAAGTCTACAATAAACTTCCATTTTATTTTCAGGTTACTAGTATACTGTTCCACTCTTTCATATTTCATCTTTAATATCTTGTTCATCTCTTTCCAAGATTTCTTGAACGTTCTTGCATTAACACTGTAAATAGTTGTCCACCATCCTCTTCTAGCTACGAATCTTCGAAATGCTTGTATAAACGCTTCTGATGACATCCTGTTGACCAATTCCAGTTGCATGGCTCTTGTTACTGCACACGTAAATATCACAATGTAAAACTTTCTAACTTGTTCGCCTTTCTCCTCTCGAGCATTTAGCGGTCCAGCAAAGTCTATACCAACTGTGTCGAATGGCCTCGTCTGTGTTATTCTGTCACCTGGTAGGGGTGAAATTTCTTGTGCCATTGATCTAGAATTAAATCTCTTACACGTGATGCATTTTTTTATCACATATTTCACCATCTGTCGGGCATGCGCAATCCAAAACTTCGTTCTAAGATGTGTCAATGTTGCCGCAACGCCACCGTGCATTGTCACTTGATGCGCGTTCCAAACTAGGAGTTCTGAAAAATAACTTTCTCTTGGTCAAATAATAGGATGCTTCTCATCAAAGCTCAAATCACTCCACTGAAGCCTCCTCTTTGCTCTTAGGACTCCTTGATCATCTTCGAAGATGTTCGTGCCGTACAGATTAATGTTGTCATATATTCGTGTCACTGCATTTTGTAGCGTTTTCTGCTCCTGCTTTATCAGCAAAAACTCTGTCTTGTGCAATTCTTCTCCTGTGAGCGAACCTGTTTTCCTTTCTTTTCGTTGGTTTTCTTTATAACGCATCACCCACGCGGTAACTCGTAACGCTTTCTTGTATGATCCAAACCTGTTCACTTCAATTATCTTTTCTTGACTCGTGGTGTTAGTTAAGATTGCCATGGTCTTTTCTTCATCTTTGTTGCCATCACTTTCCGGTTCTTGCGTGATGCCATAGTCCGGCCTTTGTTTTTCATTCTTGATCCACGTGGAGCCTTTCCATCATATATCACTGTTCAGCAAACTTTTCATCTTCATCCCTCTTGTCACCAAATCCACAGGATTTTGATCACTTTTAAGATAACCCCATAAACTCTCGTTGGACTTGCTCTGGATTTCTGCGGCGCGGTTGTGAACAAAGAAATCTTTCGTCTTGTTTGACTTTATCCAGCATGATACCATTTGAGAGTCAGTCCATAACTTCACACTGCTTAGTTTTCTGATGAAATTCTCAGTGATATGACTGGCCAATCTGACTGATATTGTGGCAGCCAACAACTCCATTCTTGATAGTGTAATCTTTTTGATTGGAGCGACTCTACCTTTTGCAATGATTAAATTGGCTTCATTGCTTCAATCGGAGTGTTCTGTTACAATGTACGGTGCTGCTCCATAGGCCATTGAAGTTGCATCAAAGAACACGTGTAAAGTCGATCCTTTCACTTCAGCTTGCCTCTTGTCATAGCATCTGTTAACGGTTAAGTCATTCAAGCGCTGAAGCTCCTCCGACCAGTCCTTTCAAGCTGATCGATGCTGGTTTGGTAACGGGTCGTCCCGTTTCAGTTTATCTTTCCATGGTAGCCGCAATTGGTATCTTCCTGTCTTAAACTCCATCGTTTGTTGTGCGTAATCTAGCACATGTTAATCGCTCATCTTTGTTGCTGTTTTCTCCTTGATGCCCATGTTTTCCAACTCCCAGAATCGCTGCAGTTCATCCACAGTCGTGTCCGACTTGGCACTCACATCGAGTACCATAACTGTCGATGATTTCATTGGCACACAATGAAGTCCTACAGGACCTTGGACCGTCCATCCTAACATCGTTTCTATTGCCATTACTTTTGGATGGATCTCGCGAATGCGACTAGTGACTACGGTCCAGTAACAATCTGCCTCAATTAATATCAAAGCTTTCACATTTTTCTTTCTTTGTCCGTCTTCTCACTTTCATCAGCCAAACAAATTCCCATCGATCTCGCTCTTTCTTGTATTGTCAATGGTGGCGATGATAGCACGTCACAGGATATAACTTCTTTCTCCAGCACCTCAATCGTCACTCGCTCCGATGTGGGGTCCTTCCTCACGCTGACCTCGCCGACTTTCATGCTAGTTCCATCCCTCCTCCTCTAAATGATCCTACGGTAATCCTTTCGGATCTTTTTATCTTGCACGCTAGTTCTCTTGACAGCCTTTTGAGGATGAACGTCCTCTGGCTCCCATTGTCCAGGAAAATCCGTGCGTAGCACCCGCTGTCTTTTCCCTCCATCCACGGAAAGGCTGTCTGCAGTAGTATGCACTTGTGTTCATCAGAATGCTGTGCGTGCATGTTGCAGGACTTGCTGGTGTATAACCGGTCAGGTTGCATGCTTTTACGCACTTGCTCAACATCATCACTGCTGTGCTTCTGTGCTGACTTTCCTGCAGGCGTACCTGGTCGACACATGGACATCGCGTGCCTTCCCTTGCATGTTTTGCAGCGTAAGTTAGCGCGGCATATCTTCGCCGTGTGGTGAGGCCTGGTTCATCTGAAGCACCTTCGCTCCCGTTACAAGGCATCTTTCTTCTGTTGCACAGTAATGCTTCCTCTGCAATCCTCCATGTAGTGTCCAGTCATCTCACAGAAGATGCATTTCTTAATCAAGGTGCTTTGAAGCGTACATGTTCTAGTTTGCCTCATACTGTGTGGTGACTGAGTCACGTCGTATTTGTCCTCTCGAGTTTCTTCTCTGCTGCGTATATATACCTTTAAAAACTCCATATTTTCTTTCAAACTACTCGGGCTGTCTCTTGACACTGAGTTCGATTCCGTAGTTGCTGGTGTGTTGTCACCTTTCTCTATCTCTTTCATCTTCACCTCAATCATCATATCTACCGGTAGCGCAGGTTTTACAACAGGAGCTATCACTGTGGCACAACCACCCATTTCCACTACTAATGGCTGCAATGCTCGTGTGTTAAATTGCAACTTTGGAAGACTTTCTTCAACCCATATTCATCTTTAGAACTCTTCACTGGTTCCACGTTTGCTAGCTCTTTTATGTAGGTCTCTCTTAAATGATCTTGTCGTACGAATGTTTCTTTCAAAAGAGCGACTCCATGCTCGTAATTTTGATCAGAAAACTGCAAACCTTCTATGAGGGACGCAGCCTACCCGCTCAGAGACACAAAAATTAAATTTTTGATTCTTCGGCATGTTCACTCTTATGCCTCGATGTCTCGAACTGATGCCAAAACCTTGGCCATGCTGTTTCTTTTCTATCGAACTTGATCATCTCAAGGCGTGGCAACTTAACAAGCTCTTGCAACTCCGAGATTTGGTACCTTGCACTGAGCTTGCCTGATCTGTGACTATTCTCGTAGTCAGTTGCGTCGCTTGTTCTAACTCGCGTAATTGCTCCTCTATTTTTGTAGTTGCAGCGACGACCTTTATCTCATAATGCGAAACTCTTTCAAATTCTGCCTTCTTCAATGAACGGTTCGTCTTCTTCAATGAACGTCGTCTTCTTCAATGAACGGTTCAATCTGTTCATTAACTTGTCTCAGCGTCTGTGACACGCTCTTCATCTGGTTTAGAAGCGTCATAAGTTGCGCTCTATAAGGGTCTTCTTCAATCTTCTTATCGATTTCTCTCGTAAGCCTAGTGACACTTGCTCGAAGCCTCTTCCGCCTCTTCAATAGGACCTCTTTATTCATGCTTAAAACGAGTTGAAAGAGCTCTTGCCTTTGTTTGTGCGTCTCCAACAGTCGTTTATCGTGGTCCTTCTTTCGACGGTTCCTCTTTGAGCCAGACGCCGCTGCTTCGTTCTTAAACCCGTTGTTGCGAATGGGGTTGAAGTCTTTGCGTCTGTCCTCAGATCTCCTGGTCACAGCACCATGTTTCAGAAGGACCAGAGAGACCACAGAAGCGATACGTCTTTGGTGGGGCACGGGGCACGCGGGGCACGTTTCGTTCTGCTTGCCATTCTGCACGTAACCTTCCAATATCTTGCTATCAAGGTCATTGCTTCGTCTTTGCGGCAAAGCTGCGACTTTTTTTTGTTGAGAAAATCGTAACAGTCCCAAAAGCATTGATTAATGGAGATTACAGTGACTCACACTGAATAACGTGAAAATGCAGCATAAATTAGCAACAAAATACTTCGTAACAACGTTATCATTGCAATGAGTCATCGTAATTTACCAGCACACAAAGACCATGTTAAGCACACCATTCAAGGACAAGGCTGATTCCCTATAAACGAATCGGTGTAGCACAAAATCAAAGCGCGTCTCTATAGATATAGTTGAGGATTTATTTTGCAGTGTTTCAGCTACCGTAACAAATTAAAAATCAGGTTAGGAACATTGAGCAGCTTGAAACTTGCAGCGCACACCTCTAGCAGAAAGTACGTATGAAACTATCATACACAGGACAAGTGCGCAACAACTGCCATAGCTACACACTTAAAGTGCGCTATTCAAACGGAAAGAAAGACGCACGAAACGACCGCACGAGATACACAGGACAAGCGTAAACAACTGTCACAATTCCCACCGTGGTGGTCTAGTGGCTAAGGTACTCGGCTGCTGAACCGCAGGTCGCGGTATCAAATCCAGGCTGTAGCGGCTGCATTTCCGATGGAGGCGGAAATATTGTAGGCCAGGTGCTCAGATTTGGGTGCACGTTAAAAAACCCCATGTGGACGAAATTTTCGCAGCCATCCACGACGGCGTCTCTCAATCATATGTTGGTTTTGGAACGTTAAACCCCACATATCAATCAATCAAAATTCACAACTGTCACAACTCTTCATGCGTCGTGTGTCAGCAGCACACTCTTTTTATAAACGCGACCATGGCAGCGTGCAAAGTGACCTTCACCCTATTCCGAATTACGAGTCTGATAAGCGAGGGCTCAGAAGAGACCAAGCTCCGTGAAGGTGGCTGGCTCTTCGTGGTGACGAGAACCTTCAGAGCACGACCAACTCTAGGGAGCCTTTATTGGCACGCGTCTCCGTGTTTCAGGGTGGTCTCAGCCTTCCACGCACCACTTAGCGCCGCCCGTTAAAACACAATGTTGCCAGTACCGGTTTCCATAGCAACAAGTTCCATATTGATTCTCATGACGAAGCGTTCCTGCGCCTCCGCACTCCACCAGCGCGGGTGTGCAGGTGTAGGTAAGCACTGCGTCTACCACATCACTCTGGATCTGGCACCTGTTCTCACACCATCTTCGCACTAAATTATACTGTATAAGAGCCTTGGAGTGAGAGTGTCTGAGTGCTGCGTTCCCCAATGCACGACCATCTGGAGACGGGGTGTGAGAATGTTCCGGTTCCCTACTTGTCCGAACTGACGGACAACGCTTGCACCAACAGTGCAGCTTTTTAGGTATGGCGGCCATTTTAGCCAGTTGTAAGCAACCATTATCGAAGTTGTCACCACCCTAAAAGATGGAGACGCGCGCAGATGAAGGTTCCCTAGCCCAACGTGAGCCTATCGCGTCATCTCGCTATTGAAAACGAAAACGTGTTAAATTTTCGAAGCTATGAGGACTGCCAAACGGTTGCCGGTAAATGGTTTGACGTTAGCACCCCTCACAAAGTGCGCTTTTTAGCGTACTGTTTATTGCCGCGCGCTGAGAATCGAGAGGTTGCTGGTTCGATTCGGTGAGGCAGGTACTTGTCTTCTGGTTTCTGCTTTGCATACTACCTCAAATTAGTGGGAGAGGTCCCTCTGGATCTCACTTCTTGCCGACCAGCAATGGGCCGTCCAGCAGGCGCCGATGCGGCCGCCAGGTACTCCCTTTCGGTCCCTACGTGGGAGACGCCCATTTAATCAGGTCTTGCAGAACTAAAATAGTTTTCGTCTCGCAGTCCTGGAGAACTAAAATAAAGTTTTTCAGTCCACTCCATCTCTTAGTATATATTTTTGAATGTCACTTCCATGACGGAAATAAGTTTGCAGAGCCGTGCTGAACCCCGTAATAAAACACTTTTATGATAAAAGAGAATGCAACACTTCACAATATCATCCAGCTTCAAAGTTAAGCAATAAGGAAAAAAAATCTTACAAGATTTTATTGAGAAACTGTATGTCAAGTTTGTGCTAAAACGTGTTAGGGTTACTATCAGAGGCGACATCAACGTGATAAGAACTCCACATGCAGGTCGCTTGAAGTAGTGGTGAAGTGTTAAGCGTGTTTGTGTTACCAAGTGGGAGAGTGAAGCTCAGATAATTTTATAACGTGCGTCCAGGGAAGAGGGGGTGTTCAAGTCGTAGCAACGATGTTTTTGTTTTATGCAGTGCGAAGAAAATAGCATTAATGTTTTCACCGTGACATGCCTATATTCAAACATACCTAAGATGGTGCTCAAGTACGCTTAGGAATGCTATTTTATGCATAACAAATCGCCGTAGAATCTGCTTTGTTTAAATAAAACTGGCGTATACACGCTAGCGTGAGTGCCAACGTTATGTTGTACCATGAGCTGCGCTGTACCTCTCAGTGAAGTGGCGTATTCAGCAAGCCTCAAATATAAGCAAAGCTATGCAATTCTTACAAAGATATAAGTCACATTGAGACAACTTTCAGAACGTGCCTCAAATACGAGATTTCGGCATACGCTTCGACGCGCTGACGGCGTCTCATGAAGCCGCTTGCCACAATACGCAAAATCGGCTGGAATTTATTCGTACGAGCCAGTACTTTCATCTAGTCACCATGTAATGCTCTTGTGTATAAGGCCAAGAACAAAGTCGCACTGAAATATCATCATTATACTAAAGAAAACTGCGAGAATTAGAGGGGTGCTTTTGCAAAATCAAGAAGAATTGACAAGAATAAGGAAACCCATAATTATCGATTCAAGCATAAAAAATGAGTGCAGGGATGATTGCATGTCAGTGCTCTTGCAAATTGAGAAATCCTGCTTAAAACACACAAGTATGACGACAAAATTAACACATTAACACTATTCTGTCAGATTAGTACCTTTTATCGCTCTCTCGGAGAAATGTTAGAATAACCGCTGTATCACTGCTTTCTGAACATATCAGCCAGATATCGATCATTCATGACACATAAAACAAAATGATATGTGGAACTATCAAGAGCGAGTGTAGCACAATGCATAAATTTTGCGCACATGTTTGCTGTGCAACACTTACTGTATAGCCGCCTGGCGGAAAATATTTTTCACGACGAAAGTGATTAGTTTTACCATTAATGTTTAAAGCTATAGGTTTGCATTCTTAATTCACATATTGTCAGGAAAAAACTGAGGTTCTATATTTACTGCGTCAAAGGTATTATTTGCATTCATTAGTGCTCTTTTGTGAGTTTGGTGTGTTTCTTTGCTGGCTATTTTGTTTTTATTTATTTTGTCTCTCTGACTTCACAAATTACGTGATTTTCATATATCGCATGCTGCCTAATTCTTTGGTTGCGCGGTAGAAGAAGATTGCAAATCTAGATGAAGCAAAATGTAATTCGATGACTTCGCGAACTGGCTTTCTAAAAACTGGCCAGTGATAATTACACATTGGCGTTACCCTCTCTGCGGCACTGCAACACAGCCATATATGACGCCGTGCTCAATTGTATATCACAGAAATGAATACACTTATAATTAAATAAAATAAACGAGCACGATTTTATTATTTTGATACGTATGTGGTAAACTTTGTTATTAGATTGTGTCAATTATGCGTAGTGTTATTTCCATTGCTTAGATGGTGTAAAATAATCATTCTATGCAAAAACTCTCTTTCCCACTAATATTTTCGGTTTTTCATCAAGAATCTTTCGCATATCTTTTTTTTGCGAATCATAATGTCGCGTAGGTCCTGGCCGTTCGACAGTGGTGAGTTGAGCCATTCTGCTAGGAACCCACGAACGTTTCTGGCAAATCCGCCGTAGTAGGTATAACCTACTTTTAGAAGAACAACAATACCTCGCGCCATGACGTGGCAGAGGCTACCGGGCCTCCTAGTCTTGGCCATTGTCTCATTGCGCGCGCCTCCGCAGACAGGGAAGTGTGGTCCAGATAGAACCTCACTATCCTAGTCACGCACAGGGAGAGGGACTGAATTGGGTATCGTGTTTCATTTTCATGCAAACTTGCCTACTGCAGTTTTCAATTACTAGACCATTTCTATGCAGCGGAGCTTACTTGGCCATCGCCTGTGCGGGTGAACCACACAACAGTAGACGAATTTGTCACTAGAGTTGCCGACATGCCCATCCTGAACCCACATGTGGTGCCGCCACTGGTATTGGACAGCGACTGGGGTGGCCAGCTGCGCGTCTTAGGTGGCCGCGTGAGCGGTCTGAGCAGCCTGCACCGTTCCGAGTCTTTGATCATGCGACTGGCGACAACCGTGGACCTTCGAACTACGCTGTAAATGGGACCTTTGGATGGTGTGTTTGCCGTCTTGCTGTCCCCGGGCCGAATAATCGGGCCTCCCTTGCAAGCGTCCATCACATACAACACGCGTCGCAATATCAGCTTCCAGGCGCATGCGGTAACCATGAACTTGTCGGCAGGCACCGACTTCAAAAGCGGCAAAAGCAGCCTCCAGTTGCTCGTCTTACGCAAGGTGCATGGCTTGAATGCCTCCCTGGATCCCATTGACTCCTATGGCCGTATGGTGAACACCTTCACATCAATGGTGAACCGACACGTTGAGCGACTGCTGCGTTATTTGATCGAAGACGTACCGCGCACATACATGAATGACACGATTCGCTTTCTGAACTTAAGCGCCGAAAATCTGCTCAGAAGCTACTTGCCCTCTCAAACTTTACTAAAACTGTACCAACTGTGAATACGTAATAATTTATTACTTCACTTGATTATTTCGTGTACCTGATTCAATTACAATTAACAGCGCTGTAAATAACAAAAGAACAATTTTTGGAAATCATTCAACACTTCACTTTAGCTGTAGGCCATTAAAGTTATTATTGAAAACTAATGAAACTGGTACACAAGCGACAGAAAGCACATGGCACATTATTTGTAGTTTCGGAATTAAGGTATTTTGATATTGATTCAAAATATTTTGAACTGAATTAGAGAAAATTTCACCCTTTCCGTACATAAGATCAGAACCCACAACTTTTAAATAACGCTACCAGTTCTCTACATTAGATCAACATAAAATATGATTATTCATACACATTTTAATGGTGAAATCGCTAAGAACAGCATAAAAGCGGCTGTACTCCGACGCGGGCTTTCGCTCAGATATCATCGACGGCACAGCTGCGCAGCCACATCTCGCCTCGCGACGCCACCTGGTGTGACGTCACGCCAAGACATGCACGCGACAAAGCAGTAGCAACGAGAAACCGCCACAGATACGTGCATGCGTAATAGTGAGAGCTGAGGTGGAGCCACGTTCAACCCACCCAAATAATCAAGTATAACACCGCCAAGCTTAAATAAAACGGTTACCTAGCAAACAATAACGCCAATAAATACGTCTTAGATGAACCCGTTTTGCATAATAACGTCTTTGGAATTGTTATAAAACAGTCAGTTTTAGCGGTTAGTTTGTAGCCATGAGTCGTCCGAGCAAGAGCCATGCACCTGATTATGACGCTGCACATTTCAAGGCTCAACGTGCTGGAGAGTGAGAACGCGAGCAGCGGCGGCAATTCAATTCGGCCTACGTGAACAAGAAAGCAGTTGAGTTAAAAAGTTAAACGTAGTTGGTTCAACCGAGGTGCAGAATGGTCTTATTTAAACAGTGCAACTAAAAAAGCATCAGGAGCAATATTTGTGGTGTCTTAACAGAGGCGTAGCGATTCTCTCCTAAATTATAGACGACTGAATTGTTGGACAAAAACAGCCTCTTCCATGGGTGGGAGGCGAGTCCACAGCCGTCAAATCCTCCAGAGTATACAGGAACCATACACGGTACATAGATGCCTTGCTATATACCAAATATTTCCAGTGCAAAGATACAAGAACGAGAGAAGACACATGAACGACACGTCAGGCTGCTGGTGCTTGTGACTTCTCGTTCATGCGTCTCGTCTTGTGTTCCTTTCTTGACGCTGAAAATACTTCGTATATGTCAATATACGTACCAACAAACCCGTCAACAGATGCTCAAATGTCTCGGTGCACTCGACTGCGAAGTTGTCTCAGATGGTATGACGCATCCTCGGCGGCACTAGGAACGATCTGTGGTCGGGCCTGTGGTACATATATTTCTTAGCGAACTTCGGCGACTTTGAGCGTATCTATCTATCTATCTATCTATCTATCTATCTATCTATCTATCTATCTATCTATTTGTCTATCTATCTATCTATATATATATATATATATATATATATATATATATATATATATATATATATATATATATATATATATATATATATATATATACATATATATATATATATACATATATAAATATATATATATATATATATATATATATATATATATAGCCGCCTATGACTTTTAGCTTTCTTGGTTATTTAGTTAATGGTATCAATAGAGAATTTTGTATCGCATAACATGACTGTATAATGATTGATGAGCATAAGTGACTAGTGATAACATGGCTATCATCATGTGTATCTCATGAATGTCATGATTTACATTTCGTGGTCTTGCTACTCTTGCGGTGGTTTTGTTCACATGACAAGTTGCAGAACTGGCATGGTATGACATGACTGCATGGCAAACCCAATGACAGACCCTAACGTGGAAATGATCACATGCATGTCATGTAATTCATGACTCATGACTATGCGCCATACACATGGTACGATCGCAGTCGTTTCGCTAGCATCACATATACCATATTTAAGGTTACGGGACGTGAATTCATTACGAACGTATGTTACTCGTGGAAACATGAAAACCATGAGATGCGTGTCATGTAACATGGCCACATGCCACACTCATGATGCGCTCATGGCCGTTTCGCTAGATTTACACCATATTCGGTATAACAGGACGTGAATGGACAACGAAGGTAAGTGACTGGTGCAAACATGATAATCATGAGAAGCGTGTCATGTAAAATGACTACATGCTACGCTAATGATGCGCTCGCAGACGTTTCGCTAGCTTCACATGTACAACATTCGATATTACGTCATGCGAATGAATGACATATGTAAATGACATTTCCAAGTATGATAATCATGAAATGCGTCTCATGTAACAACAAGACAACATGCCAATGCCACAATCAATCAAGGCGCCAATACTCTTCGACCTAACTCGGCACGCGTTCAAGCCGGCGTTCATTTCGTCGATTCACGCCGGCAACGCCACGCCAGGCGCAGATCTGCCTGGCATATGCTCGCAGGCGCGCGCAGCGCTGCGTTCCTCTGACGCATGCGTGATTGAGCGCACCCGGTGTCGCTCCGTCACGAAGCTATATAGGCAAACACGGTGCTGTCTGGGCATCGTCGTTGGCGCGAAATGCAGCGTGTCAAATTTTTTGCCGGTTGCGGCCGGGCCTCGCCGACAGACGCGGGTCGCACTTAGTGTCAGACTATAGAGTGCTCGAGTTTTCATATCGTAGCGTTACCCATACACACTAGTTACCCATACACCAAACTTGGTATCACGTGACTTGAATGGACGACGAATGTAAATGACACGTCCAACCACGATAACGTTGGCATGCGTGTTATGTAAAACTGTACTAAATGCTACGCTCATAGTACACTCATGGCCGTTTCGCTAGCTCCACAAGTACGAAATTTTTTATCAGGTGACGTGAATAGATTACGAAGGTAAACGACATGCCGAAACGTGATTATCGTCACACGGAAGTCATATACGGCTTAATTTACCTCCGCCTCGTATCGTTGTGCTGATTTTAAAGTGAAATATCAACCTTCTTCATTCGTGCTTCGCATATCATTGATTCCCACTGTACGTAGGTTCTGCCAAATTTTATTCACAAGTTTCTCTGTTTGAATTCGTGCTCTTTTCAGCATCGAGATAAACCTTTTTCAGAAGAGGGCTATAAAACCCGCGATTTCACGTAACCGACTCAATTCACGAACAACCTATGTTTTGCGGCACCCAGCCGTAGTGCAGAGCATTTCGAGCTATTTGTATTGTTCTGATAAGCATGAGCACGCAATGAATGTGTGGAGAATAATATGACACTAACGCTGTCACAAATAATACAGACGGATTTTGATGTGTGAATCACCACCTCTAAACAAGCTCTCGTTAAAATACGCATCATTGTCGCAAGAAGTAGAAGCAGGCGAAAAAGTCGAGGCATAGGAATTATAGTTGAGGAAATCAACGTATTTTTTTCAATGCTACCAATGATTCTGTTCTGCGAAGAATCGCGTTACCTGCGTAGTCAATGATTGGGTTATTACAGGCCACACAGCAGAAATATCAAATGTGTTCTGACAGCGAAGCTCTAGACGATGATGATGTATACAGAAGAGGATCTAGAACGCACGTGTTGGTCAATGATGAGGATCGTTTATGTTCCTCACCGACAAATCGCGGTGAACTTCTACAGCTCTATTGTTAAATGTAGAGCACCAAGCATGCCCCCACCAACTTGTCGCTTTTTTAGAAGGGCAAAGGCTTCTTGATTCTTTTTCTTTCGACTTTGTGAAAGCTGCATTTCTGTATAAATACCGAGAAATATTTACTCCGCACTTCTTTGTTTGCTTTGTCAAGTCACAGCTGACAATATGCTGAACTGACAGTTCAGGATTTAGACAAAGTTATCCGCTTCTGTTATGCCAAACATTTTTCTCACACAGGTATATTCAACGACACGTGCAGAATCAAGAACTTAGGATGCTGGTTCAGAAGCCGTCAAGCAGCGTCCAAACCTTATGGCCACTCCTCCGTGAATAATTGAAAGGGACTGCACTGGGCTTTAATTCACGCACTACTACTTTCGAGTGACATAAATCACTCCCACCAGTGGCCTCCCGTACAGCGCACAGCAGCAGGCAAAAAATGAAGTGTTTTGTTTTTTCGCCAAAAGACGAGGCGGATGCATAAATGTGTGTTCATGTCTAGCGAAAAATTCTTGAGGAGTGGCTTTTTTCTACAATAAAAAGCAAGAGCGAAGCCTTAGTTACGATGAATTCTTGTAGCAACCGTGTGAAGCGGCTCCTCCACCTTCGCAACTTTGAAAGATATGACTCCTAGAGCATC